>NC_064563.1:128043783-132843783 GCF_937001465.1 Orcinus orca
AAAAAATGAAATCATATCAAGCACCTTTTCTGACCACAATGCTATGAGATTAGAAATGAATCACAGGAAAAAAAAAAATACAAACACATAGAGGCTAAACAATATGTTACTAAATAACCAAGAAATCACTGAAGAAATCAGAAAGGAAATCAAAAATACCTAGAGAAAAATGGCAATGAAAACACGACAATACAAATCGTATGGGATGCAGCAAAAGCAGTTATAAGAGAGAAGTTTACAGCACTACAATCCTACCTCAAGAAACAAGAAAAATCTCAAATAAACAATCTAACCTTACACCTAAAGCAACTAGAGAAAGAAGAACAAACAAAACCCAAAGTCAGTAGAAGGAAAGATATCATAAAGATCAGAGCAGAAATAAATGAAATAGAAACAAAGAAAACAATAGCAAAGATCAATAAAAACAAAAGCTGGTTCTTTGAGAAGATAAAGAAAATTGATAAACCATTAGCCAGACTCATCAAGAAAAAGAGGGAGGGTTTCCCTGGTGGTGCAGTGGTTGAGAGTCTGACTGCCGATGCAGGGGATATGGGTTTGTGTCCCGGTCTGGGAAGATCCCACGTGCCGTGGAGCCGCTGGGCCCATGAGCCATGGCCACTGAGCCTGTGCATACGGAGCCTGTGCTCTGCAACGGTTGAGGCCACAACAGTTAGAGGTCCATGTACTGCAAAATAAAATAAATAAATAAATATATAAAGAAAGAAAGAAAGAAAAAGAGGGAGAGGATTCAAAGCAATAAAATTAGAAATGAAAAAGGGGAAGTTACATCAGACACCACAGAAATACAAAGCATCTTAAGAGACTACTACAAGCAACTCTATGCCATTAAAATGGACAAGCTGGAAGAAATGGACAAATGCTGAGAAAGGTATAACCTACCAAGACTGAACCAGGAAGAAATGGAAAGTATGAACAGATGAATCACAAGTAATGAAACTGTGATTACAAATCTTCCAACAAACAAAAATCCAGGACCAGATGGCTTCACAGTTGAATTCTATCAAACATTTAGAGAAGAGCTAACACCCATTCTTCTCAAACTCTTCCAAAAAATTTCAGAGGAAGGAACACTCCCAAACTCATTCTATGAGGCCACCATCACCCTGATACCAAAACCAGACAAAGATACCACAATAAAAGAAAATTACAGACCAATACCACTGATGAATATAGATGCAAAATTCCTCAACAATATACTGGCAAACAGAATCCAACAACACATTGAAAGGATCATACACAGTGATCACGTGGGATTTATCCCAGGGATGCAAGGATTCTTCAGTATACTTAAATCAATCAATGTGATATACCATATTAACAAACTGAAGAATAAAAACCACATGATCATCTCAATAGATGCAGAAAAAGCTTTTGACAACATTCAACACCCAGTTATGATAAAAACTCTCCAGAAAGTGGGCATAGAAGAAACCTACCTCAACATAATAAAAGCCATATATGACAAACCCACCGCAAACATCTTTCTCAATGTTGGAAAACTGAAACCAGTTCCACTAATATCAGGAACAAGAAAAGGCTATCCACTCTCACCACGATTATTCAGAAGAGTTTTGTAAGTTGTAGCCCTGGCAATCAGAGAAGAAAAAGAAATAAAAGAAATACTAATTGGAAAGGAAGAAGTAAAACTGTCACTGTTTGCAGATAACATGATACTATGCATAGAGAATCCTAAAGATGACACCAGAAAACTACTAGAGCTAATCAATGAATTTGGTAAACTTGCAGGATACAAAATTAATGCACAGAAATCTTGCATTCCTATACACTAATGATGAAAAATCTGAAAGAGAAATTAAGGAAACACTCACATTTACCACTGAAACAAAAAGAATGAAATACCTAGGAACAAACCTACCTAGGGAGACAAAAGACGTGTATGCAGAAAACTATAAGACACTGATGAAGGAAATTAAAAATGATACCAACAGATGGAGAGATATACCATGTTATTGGATTGGAAGAATCAACATTGTGAAAATGACTATACTACCCAAAGCAATATACAGATTCAATGCAATCCCTATCAAATTACCAATGTCATATTTTACAGAACTAGAACAAAAAATCTTAAAATTTGTATGGAGACAAAAAAGACCTCGATTAGCCAAAGCAGTCTTGAGGGAAAAAAATGGAGCTGGAGGAATCAGACTCCCTGACTTCAGACTATACTACAAAGCTACAGTAATCAAGACAATATGGTACTGGCACAAAAACAGAAACATAGATTAATGGAATAAGATAGAGAGCCCAGAAATAAACCCACACACTTATGGTTAACTAATCTATGACAAAGGAGGCAAGGATATGCA
Source organism: Orcinus orca (assembly GCF_937001465.1). Classification (NCBI taxonomy): domain Eukaryota; kingdom Metazoa; phylum Chordata; class Mammalia; order Artiodactyla; family Delphinidae; genus Orcinus; species Orcinus orca. Next base: position 128,046,135 of record NC_064563.1, read on the forward strand.
ATGGAGAAAAGACAGTCTCTTCAATAAGTGGTGCTGGGAAAATTGGACAGCTACATGTCAAAGAATGAAATTAGAACACTCCTTAAACACCATACATAAAAATAAACTCAAAATGTATTAGAGACTTAAATGTAAGATTGGACACTATAAAACTCTTAGAGGAAAATATAGGAAGAACACTTTTTGACATAAATCACATCAAGATCTTTTTTGATCGACCTCCTAGAGTAACAGAAAGAAAAACAAAAATAAACAAATGGGACCTAATGAAACTTAAAAGCTTTTGCACAGCAAAGGAAACCATAACAAGATGAAAAGACAACCCTTAGAATGGTAGAAAATATTTGCAAATGAAGCAACTGACAAAGGATTAATCTCCAAAATATATAAATAGCTCATGCAGCTCAATATTCAGAAAAAAAACAACCTAATCCAAAAATGGGCAGAAGACCTAAATATACATTTTTCCAAAGAAGACATACACATGGCCAAGAAAAGCTGCTCAACATCACTAATTGTTAGAGAAATGCAAATCAAAACTACAATGAGGTTATCACCTCACACCAGTTAGAATGGTCATCATCAGAAAATCTACAAACAACAAATGCTGGAAAGGGTGTGGAGAAAAGCAAACCCTCTTGCACTGTTGGTGGGAATGTAAATTGATACAGCCACTATGGAGAACAGTATGGATGTTCCTTACAAAATGAAAAATAGAATTACCATATGATCCAGCAATCCCCCTACTGGGCATATACCCAGAGAAAACCATAATTCAAAATGACACATGCACTCCAATGTTCATTGCAGCACTATTTACAATAGCCAGGTAATGGAGCAACCTAAATGCCCATTGACAGATGAGTGGATAAAGGAGATGTGGTACATATATACAATGGAATATTACTCAGCCAAAAAAAGCAACAATATTGGGTCATTTATTGAGACGTGAATGGATCTAGAGACTGTCATACAGAGTGTAGTAAGTCAGAAAGAGAAAAACTAATATCATATATTAACGCATATATGTGAAACCTAGAAAAATGGTACAGATGAACCGGTTTGCAGGGCAGACATTGAGACACAGAGTAGAGAAGAAACATATGGAAACCAAGAGGGGGAAGCGGTGTGGGTGTGGGGGTGGTGGGATGATTTTGATTGACATGTATACACTGATATGTATAAAATTGATGACTAATAAGGACCTGCTGTATAAAAAAAATAAATAAAATTAAATTAAAAAAATGTTTTAAATAAAAAAAGTCTTTTGGTATTTAACAAATAGAAATCAGGAGTTAAAAGTATATTCATATTTTCATTCATTAATTTGGTCACTAGCAGCTGCTGTGTACACACTGCCAAATATGTCTAAGTTGACTGTGAAAAGAATTAGTAAAAATTCTTGGTTGCTAAGCTCATCTTTAATGTGCTGCATTAAATGCAGAAAGTTATTACATTAATTTTTCCTATTTCCTATTTCTTTTTTATTTGTTAGCCTTATAATTTGCTTTACTTCACAGTAATCAAGATTGTGAATTAAGGAAAGAACAAAACATATTAAAATCTTAAGACATTGTATAAGTCTTTGGCAGTATTTGCTTACAAGTAAAACCCAAAGTAAGTCAATCTCTAAAATAAAAATTGGCATTGGAATTGTATTATTATCACCAACATTTCTGATAGTTTTAAATAACCCCTTTGCTAAAGGTAATACCTTTAGTCTATGTCCTTTAATAAATTATAATTTGCAACTAATATTATGTAGTTCCACAGAGCTGAATTCTATGGAGTTTTCAAAATAAACATAATTTATTTTGCAAGTAAATACAAAGTTGTAAACTCTGCAGAGTAGTTACATTTGTAAGATATTTTACAAAAGAGAATTCAGACAATTCCAGGTGCAGCATTTTTTTTTTAATCTAAAAAGAGCAACAGATGATAATTATTTTTGATAGGTCCTTTAAATTCTCGTGTACATATATATCTCAATAAAAAGAGTAAAACATTATGTAACAACATTATGTATTACCTCTGTTTCATTTAATAAAAACAGTTCTCTACTACAATTTTAACTACTGAAAATCATAATAACCACATTTTCAAAAGTCAAGGTGTAATTTTCTCTGGCTCAAACATAATTTATTAGCCACATTCATAGGCACAATTAAGAGTTTGACATGGATATGTGAACTAAAAAAATTTGAAGTTGCAGAAAGCAATATATTGTGCCCACCATATACTTTATTATAGCTACTAGATAACAGGTTTCTTGTAATAATAACACATTAAAAAAATGTTACAGCATTCATTGGGAAAAATAACATACTGTGGATTTAAGTAAGAAAGTAACAGTATTTTTCTATTTCTATTTTTCCAAAATTTTTCCAAATCTTATTGCACAGACATGTGCATGTTATTTCACATAGAAGAATACACTATTCTCACATACATTTGTGGTGCTTGGCTCCTAGAAATAGAGGAAAATCATCCACAATATAAGCATCAAGAAGAGTGTTTCCATTTTACTTGAGGAGAGATGGTATAGCCCTCTGCTGCTCTTTTATCATCCATAAAAATATTTATAAGTAAAATATTTCCTCACCAAGCTTAGGGTCACCGAAGTCATTATTCTCATGAATAAAACAAGTAAGAACTAATGTGTAATTACTCAAGGTAGAAGACAATAAGTGACTTTCTGTTCAAATGGTAATTAGTAAATTTTTGTTTAAATTTCAATAAAATAAATTATAAACCAACTATATTTTATACATCCATGGAATAGATCCATTACTGCCTTTATTCTGAGTAATTCAAAGCAGGAATGCTTTACTACTTGAATTGCTTTGCTTATTCTTCCTGGCTTTATATATACTGATTTGAAATTTGCTCTTTTAATTGAATAGAGCCCAACTATTCTCAGATATGACTATCTTGGAAGTTCTATATTGAAATTATAATGATATAAAATGTTATTTGTGAAAAATAAATGAGTTCTCTATTCATGAATTTCCTGGACTGAACTTGAAAGGATGAACATTATCATTCACTAATATCATCTTTTATATGTGACTGTGAATTGTAATTCATAAATTACAAATAAGAGAAACAATTTGTGTAATCACCAACAATGTTTGAGTCATTATGATTTCTAAAAAGTTACTTCCTATTGTAATTATTATTTTATTATAGAAATCATAAATATGCAATAAATTAATATAATTAAAGCAAACAAAGTATTATTGCAGTTTTCGAGAAAGAATATTAGTGTAATGAATAGATTCTCAAAGTAAGTCTTTTAATTACTTGAAGGTCTTACTATTTTGGCATTCATTAGTCACCTTAAGAAATCTTAATTTTTGCCCAGTCTAGATGTATTCTTTTTTAATGAAATGACTGATGATTAGAAGTGCTTATTTCTCACTGAAGTGAGCAACTCAGTGTTTCTGTTCTAGAGAATTCTGGGAAAAGTGATTTCCTCCTGTTGTATTTTCTAATGGAGCAATTTTATCAGGGTATTTTCACTATGGCTTAGTTAATCTTTTTTCAGGTTTTGTAGTGGTATGACTCAGGTCAGTAGGGAAAGGAAGATCACATGAGAGGTCTCTGATCTTTTTGACAACTATATATGATCATGAGCCTTTCAATGTGATTGAATCATCACATGACCTCTCAGAAACTGGACTAAATCTAGAAGAACAAGGTTTTCAGAGAAATGATGTATGTTTTTCTTAATGTCTTTACAGTTTCTTGTCTTCACAGATTCATGGGAGAATGCAGAAAATGTAGGCTGGTTAATCTTTATGATTTTAAGTGCAAATCTTTTAATCTAATTTTACTACATTATTTTGCTCTTTGTCTTTGAAATTTTTTTGCTAATATCAGAACCGAAATATTTTCATCTCTATTAGAAAAACCACTTAATATGGTAGGATATGAATGTGAAAATAAAATATAGGCAGAGCACATGACATAACTCCCTCTCACATGAATTTAGTACCATGAAAATTCCTCTTGCATTATTATTTTTCATCTATAATTTATTTTATTAATTCTCCAACTTATGACTTCATACCTGACCTCAATACTGAGCCCTTAATTTTCAGTTTATATACCTGTTGGATTAACCCACGTAAATATTTGATCAATGATTTAAAATCAACATTTTGACCCTGAATCACATGTGTTCTACTCATCTTTAAATTTTCCCTACATGGATGACAAACTTAGGTACAAAGATTAAGAGCTTGGATTGGGACTGAGACTATATTGATCTGAATCTCAGTTTTTCATTACATAATACTCTAGTTACATTTTAAAGGCCCACATTTTTATTATACTTGGAAAAAAAAAAACAGTGTTGTCATAAAGACAAAATAATACAATTTTCTTAATATAGGCTGCAGTAGGAGTAATTTATTATTATATATTAAGTATCTTATTGTAGAAAATTCAGAGACTTTAAATGCCATGGCCGTTATTCATAAACATTAGATTTGTGTAGTGTTTATCAGTTTTTTTTTTTTTTTTTCTTTTTGCAGTACGCGGGCCTCTCACTGTTGTGGCCTCTCCCGTTGCGGAGCACAGGCTCCGGACGTGCAGGTTCAGCGACCATGGCTCACGGGCCCAGCCGCTCCACGGCATGTGGGATCTTGCCGGACCGGGGCACGAACCCATGTCCCCTGCATCGGCAGCGGACTCTCAACCACTGCGCCACCATGGAAGCCCTCAGTTGTTCTTTTTATGCTTTTTGTAACAATGACAGCAGTATTCTTTTTTTTTTTTTTTAAACGTCTTTACCGGAGTATAATTGCTTTACAATGGTGCGTGAGTTTCTGCTGTAATACAAAGTGAATCCGCTATACATATACATATATCCCCATATCCCCTCCCTCTTGTGTCTCCCTCCCACCCTCCCCATCCCACCCCTCTAGGTGGTCACAAAGAACCGAGCTGATCTCCCTGTGCTATGCAACAACAGTATTCTTGTAACAACAAAAACACAATGACAAAAATAAACCTCTTGAGTGGTCATCTCAAACCTAAACTCTAAGGTTTGAGGACATTATGGGGACAACTCTCAAGAACAGATTAGAAATTCACTTGTTAGAAATCTGTTTTTGTGGGTTTCTTTTTTTTTTTTTTTGACAAATGATGTTGTTTTAGTTGTTACAATTACCACTGGGATGGGCAAAGCCAGGGGAAAGGGGCGGACCACCTGGATTTGAGACTGTGGCTGCTGAGGGCCACTTGGGCCGCCTCTTGGGAGACCACATGGACCATCTCGTGGAGCCAAGTGGTGCACTAGAGGCAGGCCCTGCGTCCACGGATGCATTCTAGGCCCAATTATGTGTGTTTTTTTGTTTTGCTTTTTTGCAAAATTTATTCCATATAATTGTGTTTATTTCTTCTGAAAGAGTATTTCAATCTAGGACAGGAATCATGGAGTCTTTATCATTTATAGGCATTTGTTAAACCATTCCTATTTTGGATTAGTTATTTTATCCTAATTGGTTGCTCATCTCTTGCTCTCATTGAGGATTAAATGAAATCACAAATGCAAATCCATTATATGTAAATAAATATATTACATATATCATGAATAGTATAAATATATATTTCTATATATTTATGAAAAAATATTGGATTATAGCTGAGTTACAATGGTGTATCAGTTTCTGCTGTACAGCAATGTGAATCAGTTATGCATATGCATATATCCACTCTTTTTTAGATTGTTTTCCTATATAGGTCATTACAGAGTACCGAGTAGAGTTCCCTGTGTCATAGAGTAGGTCCTTAGTAGTTATTATATATTTCTACGTAATGGATTCACATGTATGTATATATGTATATACACAAATATGGCTATATATAAATGCATTTAATGCATATGAACTATCATTAAAATTATAGTGCTCACTTTGGATTTTGAAAAGTAGTGCTGTCCATAACATAATCAATATTGCAATCATTTCCCTAAACCACTTGATACATATATTAAATTTATGGCAGATTTTCTAGATGCCATTAATTTGTCATTGTTTTAAGCTCAACTATATCCATCATTTCACTTATAAACTGTCAGATGAGATTTGCAGAGGAATGTTAAGGTAGCAATGATAGCAAGGCTTTTGAGCCACAGAGCCAAGTTGAAAAGCAAATGCTGTCTTAATCAAAGATATGTCTTAGTAAAAGCAAAGGATAATGCAAAGTATGCACTAGCTGAGTGCCTGAGATGAAAATGTCATACTTTTGCCATTATATTCTTAAATGTATGTATTCTTAGGCAAATTGAATACATGTATATTAATGCAGTTTTTCACTATTTGTCCTTTTATTCATGTATCTGTTCTCTTTTTGGAATATGACCATCTATATTTATATGTATATCTACAACTATATCTATATGGAAGTTTTACCCTTTTTTCCTTTTTCTTTTCTGATCACCAGAATAAACATGTTTGTTACAGATAATTTGGAAAGGACATAAAAATGCAAAAGAACAGTGCAAATACTAGATTTTGTAAGCTACAAATGATATATTCATGTCAACTAAAACACACACCATATCAAAATATGTCCTTGGTCTATTTAAGAATTAATTAAGAAAATTAAGTATTAAAAGAGGGAATTTGAGTGATTCTGAGATTTAATTTATACCTGGGAAATGTGCATTCCCAGGTATAAATATAAATTTGAATCTGTAGCATAGAACATACTAATAAAAATAATAAAGCTTTCCACTTAAATCCCTCAAAAGTAGTCACTGTATTTTCTAGATGTCTGGTTCTCAGGGCAGGTATTGGATAAGCAATAGTTTTTTCACCATGCAATGACTATAAATTCTTTAGTTTCAGTAAAGAAGTAAGATGTTCAATTATCAGCAAAATTACAGCAATCAAATGAACTTTTCACCGATAATCACCAAAGAAGCTTACTCTGGGTACAACCTTCTTTATCATCCTCAAGCATCAACAGTGTTAAAAAAAAAGATTTCCCTCAAATTAAGAATTAAACAATTAAAATCTATAGTTTCACTTTTAAGGTTATAGAATTTGATTAGATACTTTTAAGACCCTCTTTGTTTAAATACAAAATAGTGTTTCATTATATTGAGATAACTCCAAAGTTTCAAACATTGAGTCATAATAATAGCAAATTATATATGAAAAAGCAAGGAATTTCCATGACATTTTGGAAGGTTACTATAACTTGGTATAAAGTAATAAAACTACTTTGGTTTAGGAATTATGTGGTCATAATTCTATTTTATTTTATTAAATTCTTTTACATTGTCAAAATTTTAAATTTAAAAATTGATGAAATGTGAATCAGAAATATTCAGTAAATTTTCTAAGTTAACACAGCTCATTAGAGGAAGAACTTGAATCAGAATTCATATCACCTGTGTTTTTTTTAAATGTTCATTTTTACTTTCCAACTTTTTCTCTGTAAAGCATTCATCTTTATGTACTGGAACATTGATGGTGAATAAAGATAATTCTTAGTTACTTAGTCCAGAGAATATCTACCAAGATAAAAGACATTTATTCCACGTATGTTTGCTATCATAGACACTTTGGCTTTGTATGTCATTCATTAGTAATGTCATTTTTTCCAGAAGCACATTACATTTTTGGCTTTCTGTTAATGACCAGCCTGTGTTATTTAGCAGAAAATTGCTCCGATTTCTTTTTCCTAGATAGTAAATAAAACATATGAAAATGTACAATACCAGTGGGATTGGCTTATAAAGTCTCAAAATGAATCCATACTGGGTGTTGTAATTATTTCCAGAAAGAAAAATTGAAAATAGCATCAGCATTTTTGTGAGCCAAAACAATTAAAATCTGTTCAATTTTGTCCTTGCCTCAATATGTGATTAAAGCTAGATTTACTTTCTTTCAGCTGGTCACATTTCTGAGTCAATGCAACCTCTAGAATAAATAATGCATCAACTTAAATTAGTTATGTTTAAAAAAATCATTTCAAGGATGTGAACTAAACATCACCTTAAACAGATTCACAATCTTGGAATACTTTGGAATGCATATCAAAATGTAAATTCACAACAGTTTTTGCAGTTTAATTTACCCAAATACCCCCCAGGAAACTTTACTTCTTGTTAAAAAGAGAGTTAGAGTTTGAACTCATTAACATATATGTTTTAGATGTTTGTGGTATTCCAGTACAATATTTGGCTACTTTAAAAATTTTGTAGAGTACAGTATCTGATAATATTTTAGCTTATTTTTATTTTTAACTTTAAGAAAGTAATAGCATGTCTTAATTTTTTCATTTCTTCCTCAGTAAAATATTGCTCAAAATCAGGGATTTATAGTCTAAAACAATGAGCTTTAATATTAGTATTGTACAGTGGAAAAAGCAGTGGCTAGAATGCTACGTGTTTCTATGCTTTTATTGTCTGTGATGTAAATTAGCTTTGTCATATGTCAGTCTCATGCTTTATCAGGGAGGCAGTTAAAGCCTTAAATGAGCAGAATGGACTAGAATACGAAATGTGTAAACCTACGAAACAGCAACTCCCCCCTCCCCCCTCTTTGTTTTTCTGTATAGGCTAATAACTGGTTAAAGAAATAAGTTGAAGCTATTAAAAGTCTCTAAACCATTCTATCAGTATAAAACTAGGCAAATATATTTAGTTTGAAAGTGCCAGATCCTGAATCAGTATCTCATTTGTTTACATACAGTTTCTACACTTAAACATTTTAGATGGGATATATTGCTATTTGCTATGTTACGTGGAATTTGTAAGAACATATTGATATTACTCAGAAATCAGCAATGAATAAATTAGACATACATTATCTTACCAAAGGAGCACTTGAGTATGCATATCTGATTGAAGAGGGTGATATAATGGATTGAGTGATATTTCCAAAGGACTATGTGAAAATGTATCATTTTATAAGATTCCAAATCCTCAGAAGGGATTATATGCCCCTCCAGACATTCTCTTCAGGGTAGAATGACCATATAGCCCTGTATTCTGACTAATCAAACACATATAAAAGAGATGAAAAAAAATATGTTTTGTTCCATTTGATTCCAGTAGCCATAATTTTCTGATTCTCTTGAAAGAATCATCTAAATTTAGTATGGACTATTTGAATGATATTCTTTGCAGTAATAGCTAAAATACTAAGCTGTGATCTATGGGAGTATTGGAAAGATATTATATTTTAGGATTTTAAAGCCTCTGGTTCAATTAGTGAAATAGCAGGAAAGTTCAGCCGCTAGTCACAGAGATGGCACAAAACTGGCTAAGGGAAACTTGAAAGTGGCATTAATATTCTCTGAGATTTAATCAGAAATGGGAGTGGGGAGCTTATTGGACTGTCTTTGCCAAATTAAGTATTGCTTGAGACTTGATATTGGGATTTCTGTGAAAATAAACACATAAAATAAAGCCAGAAATAGAGAGAGAAAGGCCAGAGGAATATTTTGTTTCCCCCCCTCCTTTCAAACTGTTTAGTCTCCTGAAACCTACATTTCCTGGTATTACAAGGTGAACTATACAGTGCAGAAGAAAAAAGGGTCTTCTCTGAAGCATATGGCAAACCTTCAACAATTTTAGGTCTGACATTTCCTGCAGTTGAAGCTGATGAGAAACAGATCAAAGTCAAGGTGAATGTTTTTCCTCACTTCCCCTTGAGAGTCGGAGTTAGATTGTGTAGAAATTGGTATAAAAACTTGCTACTAGTAACATAACAAAGAGACCTTTCAAGACAATCTAAGTTTATCATGAAAAGCATAAACATTGTTGCCTTTTTTTTTTAATTTTAGTTTTAACACTGTGAAGTTTTGCTGTCTTCTATTGAAGAAATTAAATATATCCCAAACTAGAAAAACCCATTGTATGTATATTCAATTTTAGGTAATTTCCATTTTTATGACTTTTTTCTCTGCCATGGACAATTGTATCAATATTTTAGTGGGCAAGATATAGAATTCCCTTGAGAAAATGTTCTTCAAGATAACTAAATATATAAGAGGCTGTAAGGTCTCACTCACGTAGCATTCCTTGACGTAATATCCCTCATCCAACATTAGTTTCCTATTAGCTGTCAAGTTAGAAATAACATACTTAACTCACAAATTTAAAATGTCCACAGTGTACTTATGTATCTTAGGTCACCCATAGAGTGCATGTTTGCATTTATTAAAAGACAAAAATTGAGTTGAGAATATGTCTCTACATCAATTCCAGTATGGATACAGTGTTTACAAATTCAGAGATTTGGCCATTTATGTCTCTCCATGAACTTGAAATAATATCATGGATTAATTATCTAATTATATAGTTAGATATAACCTTGACTTTGTCTACTATATTGATATCTATTGCAGTAAAGAATTATCAATTAAACTATAATATTCATACTGGTTTGGGTGATAGAATCCCAGGAATAAATCACTATGAGATTGCCAAGGTATGCACAAAATTTAAATAGAAAATGTGGTTAATTAAAAGTGTTTTTTCACTATTTTAGGTTCTGTCCAAGAGACTGCATATAGGCAAATTAAATATATATACACACACAAAAACAATATAAATATGTGTGTTTTCTTCTGATAAGAAGGTGGATCTTTAGATGGTAAATAAGTTATAAAATATGGAATTGAATGCCTTATTAAAACTAATGCATAGCATATTTTGAAGCAGGACAAAATATTTCTTTTGTTTCAATTAAATTTAGAAAGTGAAGCCATCACAGAGCTTTTAGAAGCTGGTACAATAAAACTATTTCAATTATACCCCAAAAGTCTGAAGAAAATTGAAAGACTGATATTAAGAGCCTTTGACAGAAGTTCCCATAGTTCCCTAGTGGTATAAGTGCCAAAAGCTGACCATTTATTTCTATTTTTGCATGTTTTGAAATAAACAGTACTATTGGAACATGACATACCTTTACACTTGATATTAGATTGGAGAAATCTGTATACAATGAGACATATAACTAGAAAGAATCTCATTCATCTAGGACAACACAACAGAAAAAATGAAAGGAGAATGGTATCTATGGGAAGAGATGAGTTCCTAATTTGAAACAATGAACAGTGTAACAATATACATTTAATAAACTTGAGTAAACCCATAATGTAAAAAACAAACAAGAAAACCACTTCTAATATAATGAAACTATTTCACTTAATTGGCCTAAGTAATTGCTTGTTTAATGTATTGTAGTCTTAAAATTAGGTCAGTATATTCAGATCAAGTAAATATTTCCAAGTTTCTACCTAGGCATGTAATCTAACTCAAATGAAAAAGTGGAGCAGTTAATCATATTTTTATTGATTTAATTTTTAATCAGTGATTTGCAATAGTTTTTAGTTATATCCACAAGAAAGCAAAGTATAAGTCATCTTCATTATGAAGACCTTGCTATATGCCTTTTTGGCTAGAATAAACTACATCCCCCAGAATTCCCTTTCCTTTTATATTTCAGTTAGTGTGGGCTACAAGGGAGATTGTCTCTGGGAGTTGGAGGGCAAAGGGGAGGTAGTAACCATTTTACAAAACTCACTTGTTTCTGATCTCCTGGGTCAACCTGTTGTCATGAAGCAGCAGCTGTGCCTGTGTTTGTTCTCTTTCTCCTGGATTTCCCTCCGTTTCTCTGACTCATGGGTTGTATATTTATGTTCAGTTTCATCTGAAAGAGTCCAGGATCCTGCAGTATATGCTTGTTACCAAGGTCAGAGGGAAAACCTATAAAAAGCAAAAGATCAGTGTTTACAGGGACTGAGAATGGGTGAAGATCATAAACAAACTTCAGAATGATGAAAATATTCTGTATACTGTCGTGGTGATGGTTATATGACTATATATTTTTCAAAGTTGTCAATCTCTTTACTTAGAAGAAGTGAGTTTTATGGTATGTAAATTATAACTTAATAATTCTCACAAAAAAATAAGAAAATACACAACAATAAGTTTTTCGACCCTTCTGGAAACTACAAAATCAAATTAAGATAACTGTGATGGTATAACATAAAATTGTATAGCAGGCCATGTTAGCATCACATTTATTTCGTATACTTCCTAATTTTTTAATCTTGTAACTGAGTATATTAAAAAAAATGGGTGGTTTTGTTTTCAAAGTTATGTTTTGAATTTGGATATCTCAAATTAATAATAAACTATCATATATATGTATATATATGTATGCATATGTGTGTGGTATAATTTCTAAATGTGTATATTTAATTTCAAATTTATTAGAATTATATGAATCTATATTTATCAGTATTTAAATTTGTTCTATTAGTTCTTCCTTGAAAAGACAATATACTACATGATTGCATGAAACAAACTTGTTATGAGAATGAGAAGTAATTATGTATTCTGACAAGCACAATAATTTCTTATAAAGCATTTAATACTTGTCAGTCCACTAGGCACTTTACTTAATTTATTATATTCAATACTAAGATTAATCTGAATTAAAAGAGTCATGTGCTCTCTGAATTTGGAAATAAAAGCCAAATTTCAATGTCATCATGTGTGTAATGAAATATTTGCTAAAAGATACGTAAAATCACGTATAACCTTAAAATCCTGAGACTTAATAAAATGTAACATAAGTTACTTGTTTTGTCTCACTTTTTAATAGTTTAATAATAGACATTCAATACATTTCTTAGGCTGACATTAATTTGGTTTCCTTTATTTAATAGTGCTAAATTAAACATTCCTATAAGGCATTCTGATATTTTGATCCTAGATTTTTCTGTTTTCCTTTTGAATATATTTCCAGCAACTAGATTTATCACTTTGTTTTTTGCTTTATATGTATTTCACTAATTTCCATTCTATATTTAATATATTACCTCTAATTTTCTTTTCTCTTTACTAGTATACATTTTTTAACTTCTAGGATACATTTCATGGTTTTACCATTTCAATTATAGTGTAAGAAATTTACAATAATATACTTTCATTTTTCCCCTACTGAAAATTGTATTTTGTTGCCTCCATGTCCTGGCTATTGTAAATAGGGCTGCAGTGAACATTGTGGTACATGTCTCTTTTTGAACTATGGTTTTCTCAGAGTATATGCCCATCGACAGATGAATGGATAAAGAAGATGTGACATATATATACAATGGAATATTACACAGCCATAAAAAGAAATAAAATTGAGTCATTTGTAGTGAGGTGGATGGACCTAGAGTCTGTCATACAGAGTGACGTAAGTCAGAAAGATAAAACAAATACCGTATGCTACATATATATGAAATTTTTAGGAAAGGTACTGATGAACCTTATGGCAGGGCTGGAATAAAGACATAGACATAGAGAATGGACTTGAGGACATGGTGGTAGGGGTGGAAGCTGGGGCGAAGTGAGAGTAGCAGCGACATATGTACATGACCAAATGTAAAATAGATAGCTAGTGGGAAGCAGTAGCATAGCACAGGGAGATCAGATCGGTGGTTTGTGACCACATAGAGGGGTGGGATAGGGAGTGTGGGAGGGAGGGAGACGCAAAAGGGAAGAGATATGGAAACATATGTATATGTATAGCTGATTCTCTTTGTTATAAAGCAGAAACTAACACACCACTGTAAAGCAATTATGCTCCAATAAAAATGTTAAAAAATAAAAATAATAAAAAATAAAAGAGGGAGGGGATATGGGGATATATGTATGCATATGGCTGATTCACTTTATTGTACAACAGAAACTAACAAAGTATTGTGAAGCAATTATACTCCAATAAAGATCTATAAAAAATAAATAAAAGAAAATTGTATTTTGTCATAATTTTTACTTTTAATATATTATAAACTCCATTCTACATTGTTCCTACTTTTGTTTAAAGAGTTTGAAATAATGATTAAAAATCTTATATGGGGCTTCCCTGGTGGCGCAGCTGTTGAGAGTCCGCCTGCTGATGCAGGGGACACGGGTTCGTGCCCCAGTCCGGGAAGATCTCACATGCCGCTGAGTGGCTGGGCCCGTGAGCCATGGCGGCTGAGCCTGTGCGTCAGGAGCCTGTGCTCCACAACGGGAGAGACCACAACAGAGAGAGGTCCACATAACGCAAAAAAAAAAAAAAAAAAATTATATGTTTAACCATGCAGTTACCATTTTCAGGGCCAAAATTTATTTATTATATTGATCCATATGTCCATCTGGTATCATGTTTCTTTTGTCTGAAGCATTTCTGACATTTATTTTACTGCCACAAGTCTGTTGATGATGAATTATTTATATTTTATGTATTTGAAAATGCCTTTGTTTCATGTTTTTTTTTTGTTTGTTTTTTTTAAGATGTTTTCTGTGGCTAAAATTGACAGTTTTTTTTTTCTTCCATTCAGTACTTTAGAAATGTCACTTCACTGTCTTCTGTCTTGTATTCTTTCTCATTAGAAATCTGCTGCAATCTTCATCTTTGTTCCTCTGCACATAATGAGTCCTTTATTTTCCTTTTCTGGATTTTAAAAAATTCCTCTTTTTCATTACTTTACACAGTTTCTTTGTGATATTCCCTACTGTAGTTTTCTTCACATTTTGGGGGAATTGGAGTCCTTTGAGCTTTTGAAACTTAAGGTTTGTAGTTTTCATCAAATTTGGAATATTATCTGCCATTATTTCTTCAAATATTTTTCCTGCTCCATCACTCTGTCTCCTTTTTTTTTAAGGAACTCTAATTTCATTTATTTGGGGCCACTTGAAGTTATCTTACAGCTTACTGATATTTTGTTAATTTTTAAATAACTTTTTCCTCCATATTTCATTTTGGATAATTTATGCTGCTGTTTTATGTTCCTTTTTAAAATTGAGGTATAGTTGATTCATAATACTATCTAAGTTTCAGGTGTACAACATAGTGATTAACAATTTTAAAGATTATAGTTATTATAAATTATTGGCTATATTCCCTGTGCTGTATAGTATATCCTTGTAGTTTATTTATTCTTTCATTCATTATTCATTTTAATTATTTTTTATCTGCAATTCTTAAACTGTCATTAATTCCATTTTGTGCTTTGTGGTTATCGTTTTTAGAAGTTTAATTATATGTTTTTAAAAAAATATTTTCTATGTTGCTAACTTTTTGAGCATATGCAATGCCGTTATAATAACAGCTACAAGTGTCTGCTAATCCTAATATTTCTGTCAGTTCTGCATCACTTTCTATTGATTGATATTCCTCACCATTATGGGACATGACACATTCTCCTGCTTCTTTGCATGCCTAGTAATTTTTTTACAGGATAACATACTTTTAAAATTTTCCTTGTTGTATGCCATATGTTATTTATTTCTATAAATATTCTTGAAATTGAAATACAGTTAATTGACTTTAAAACAGTTTTATTCTTCTGGGCTTTACTTTTAAGGTCTGTTAGATGAGTACAATCTGTGCCCAAACTAGTATTAAATATTTACCACTACTGATGTAAGATCTTTCTCTATACTCTTACCCAAGACCCAGCGACTTGAGTTTTTCCATTCTGGCTGGTGGTATTCCTAGCTCTGTGTACATCTGGGCACTATTGCTTCTAATCTGTTGAGGTGGCTCTTTTAAAGGCCCAAGGTGACTTCCTCTAATTCATGAGCTGATCAGTACTCAGCTGAAAACTCAAGGATACCCTCTCCTATCTGGTAATCTTTCTTACAGAGTCTAGTCACTTCAATCTCTATGGTTTATCAGCTTAATCTCCTTAACTCAGTTTTCTGGGTTATTCCTAGATCCCCCCTCCCTGTACTGCAGTCAGGAAACCTGCTTATGGAAGTAAGCTCGGTCAATTGTAAGCTTATCTTGTTTGTTTCTCATCTCTCAGAGATCACTGTCCTTTACTGCCTAATGTTTACTGCTCGTTACAGTTTATTTTTCTCATGTTTTGGTTGTTTCAAGTGGGAGCCTGGATCAGGTCCTGTTACTCCATCTTGGTTGGAAGCAGAAACCTGTAATTCTATATGAGATTGTTGAACATATTTCAATAAAAGTGAATTTCTTTTTCATGTAGGAATCTAAACAGTATGAATATATATTCTGCCAAATGCCACAGTATGGATTGTCTTTCATAAACACGGTATTGAAACAAAGCAGAAGTCATATTGATTTATAATGGGAGAATGGCACAAATGGCACTTTCTTGAGTACCAGCATTTTGTACACATGTGCTTTTTGCATAAGTATATGTATAAATTTGCACTATGTGCGTCCATTCTCTAATCTACAAGATTACAAATTATGTTAATTCTGAAGTTCAAAATCAGAAAATATTTTACTGAAATGACCATGTAAAGATTAGAACATTAAGTTTATTCACATCTTAGCTACTGCTTGATTCTATGCAAATAATTTTGCTTTGTGATGTTGGGTGACTGGAAAAGTCACTTGACTAACCAAACTTTTCTGTTAAACTCTTGTAATCCAAGACAGTTTGTAGTATATTGAGGACAATATTAAAAGAACACATTTAGACAAACACAATAAACTTTAGGATATTTTTGCTTTATATATATATATATATTTTTTTTTTTTTCCTGCGGTACGCGGGCCTCTCACTGTTGTGGCCTCTCCCGTCATGGAGCACAGGCTCCGGACGTGCAGGCTCAGCAGCTATGGCTCACGGGCCCAGACGCTCCACGACGTGTGGGATCTTCCTGGACTGGGGCACAAACCCGTGTCCCCTGCATCGGCAGGCGGACTCTCAACAGCTGTGCCACCAGGGAAGCCCTTTACTTTATATTTTAAAAATTTTATATGACTTTAGTTTAATGGTCTGTATCATCTTACCTATTTACAAATATAACTTAATGTTATTATTTATAAATTCTGATTAATATTCTACTTTAAAGTTCCTATCCTGAATATCCTTTAAAGATTTTCCTTTACCTCTTTGGTTTGGCAATGGCATGTCCTTTGCTTGGATTCACTCAGGTAGTAAGACAAAAACAAATAACTGAAGCAAACAAACACAATTTTTTTTCCCCCAAGATTAAGAAGTTTCATTGCCAGCTAAGTATTCCTAGTTCTTGATTTGCTTTATGCATATCTGCAAGAAAAATTATTAAAACAAGATTCCTACTTTTTCTTGAAACAGTATTAACTATGCCTAATACAAGATCTTGGCAGTCTATTGTCAACTTAGTGTTGCACCTTCTGTGAATGAGTGATGACAGAAATCCCAATAGTACCTTCCAGTATTGGCCACCATGATTTGTTTTTAGCCAAAGGAATTAGAGGAACATGTGAGGTTGCCTGGAAATTTTTAGTCATACATTTAAATAAATAAATTGTATTATTTTATTAATTTCAAATATAATTATAAATGTATTATGTATTATGGAAATATTAATGCATATATGGTTAGAAATAAAAGTACTTTTCCCTTTTCTTATCACACCATCCCCATCACCACCAGTCAGAGATTTTCACTATTAAAAAGTTTAGTGTCTATGTAGGCAATCATCACATAGCTGGTTAAAAAAGTAGAGACTGATGTAAAGCTGTTAGATATAGGACAATGAAGTAACACCTTCCTCATAAGTTTAGGTACCTGCCTCATACAGTGATTGTAAGGATCAAATGAGTTAATATTTTTGAAGATCTTAGAATATTCCCATTTACCTTTCTAAAGTTTTCTATGGTAATTTATTTGTTGATGTACCTACACATTTATTTCTATGAAGGAAGGGAAGTTGAATCACTGGATCAGATTTGGTCCCAGAATTCCTGATGTGCTCTGTGATATCTGCTTGACAGGAATGACAGTGGAAAGTGTTTTCTCTGAACTGGGCACTCTAAATGGAGGTAGTGGAATTCCAAGACAAGAGTCAGCACCAAATGGCCAAAATAAGGTGGATGTGAGTAGTATAATGGAGACCAGGTCATGGCTGTAATCGAATGGTTTTACCTAAAGAGGTTTCTGACATTGGCTAATAGATAATGGGAAACCTAGGGACGAAATAATGATGATGATGGGACCATCACCATCATCATCAACAATAGCAGTAACAACAATAACTAAAAGGTTCTTGACTTATGAAGTAAAAAATTTCCAGGACCGCTGATTAGAAGTCTGACTTAAGTCACCAAAAGAGCATCACAGTCCAGTTCCCAGGCTAAAAGCTTACTGTAGCCCCCCAAAATCTATGAATGAAAAGACAGCTGAGTATGCTTGAGGAAGAACTCCATACCCCCACCACCAAATTGTAGTATACGTCTTCCTGCTAACTTTTCCCAAAGTTTGGCTATTTACTGTGCAGTGGGGAAGGGAGTACAACTAGAAGTTGCTTGGAAATACTGGTTACGAATACTGAATTGACAGTCATTCCTGTAGCCTCAGGAAGAATATGGGATTATGGAATTGAGATGATTAATGGAGTTTTGGGTTCTGGAACAGTAAGTCCTGAAACACACCCTGTGATGAATTCCTCAATTTCAGATTGTATAGCTTCAATGGATATATTCAGCGACTATCAGAATCTTCACACTCATCTCCTGATCCATGAAGTGAGGGGTTTTACAGTAGTATTGTAGAGATTATTGCCACTACCAGTTTTCACCCAAGAACATGAAAGATGGAAGGTTGTTGATTGCTAACACATTCCACATCCTCATTCAATACACCTATTTGTCCTCTGTAGAACACAGAATGATCTTGGAGAATGACAGTGCATTTTGTAAGCTAAAACTGATGGTGGCTCCAATTGCAGCGGCTGTTCCAAATCCAGTTTTGATGTTAGATAAAAGCCAACATATTTCCTGGCAATGGGTATCTAATACACACACACACACAAATGCAAATATATATATATATATATATATATATACAGTTGACCCCTGAACAACACAGGGGTTAAGGGTGCTAACCTTCCACACAATCAAGATTCTACATATAACTTATAGTTGGCCTTCCGCATCCACTGTTCTGCATCTGCAGATTCAACCAATCACAGATCATATAGTACTGTAGTACTACATTTACTGAAAAAAACAATCCACATATAAGTGGACCTGCACAGTTCAAACCTGTGTTGCTCAAGGGTCGTGTGTGTGTGTGTGTGTGTGTGTGTGTGCGCGCGCGTGTGTGTGTATGAAATGAGACCATAGTAAAGAATCAAGAAAAACAAAAATGTGTGTGTGTATATACATACATATATATGTATAAAAAGTATATATGTATAAAATATATGTATGAAATATATTTGTTTTCATTTCCCCCTGACTCTTTACTACAACCTCATTTCAAGGTGAATTGAGGGGAGTGGAAAAGTAAATCATCCCAGTGGAAAGAAGTTCTACCAGTGCTCTTTGTTTTTATTTTTTTATTTGAAAGACAGTGAGAGACAGGTATAGATCTGTACTCATTCATGAGCAGTGGATAATAGTATGTATTAAACTATAGTTACATGGAAGGAACACAGCTGGAAAATTAACAAAGAGTTCTGGAAAAGATTTATGTGTCCCATTTGAGTGCTCAAGAAAGAGTAACTTAAGGAAATCAGATTATTGTCAAGTGGTAAAGATGATCTGTTCTGTGGATATCAGCCCCTCTCCACATCAACATGTGTGCTTAACCATAGGTTCATCTACAGAGTGTTGTGGTGGTAGAGATGGAGATGATGAGTGGACTAAGCAACATGGACTTGAATTCACCAAAACTTATTTGACTGTACTCATCTACTCAGTGCAAAACCTGCCTGTAGCAGAGATCAATACTGAGCCTTAAGAAGACACTCTTTCCCATTGAAGCCAGCTATGTACTTGATGACAGATTGATTACATTTCCTTTATGGAAGGCATAGTGCTTTGTTCTCACTATAAAATAACCTAACTGTGGATTTTTTTTTCACTGTTTGTAAATAGTTTTTCAAAGCCACCATTCATGGTTTATAAAAAGCCTTGGTCACTTTCATGTTATGCAAGAGAGCACTGTTTCTGAATAGTGAATTCCTTTACAGTGTATGAAACACAAGATTCAGCCCCTACTCTTGGAATTCACTGGTCTCATTTCTCATCACTGTAAAACAGCAGGACTAAACACCTCATAGAACAGCATGCCTTGAGGAATGCAGGCGTTCTCACTAGCATCCTCAGCTGAGATCCTGGCTGATAGCATCAACCAATAGTCATGTGAGTGAATGAGCCTTTGGATGAGTTCAGTCCTCAGCATCAGGTTCACTCTGGACTTTGAGTAAAAAAAAACTAGAATAGCCTCCTATAAATTTAAATACATAAGAACAAATTATATTTTGGAGGAAAATTTAGATGTATTTGAATTATTCCAAATTCAAAAATTTTAGCTAATATCAAAGTTTGTGCAGGAACAACTTCTATGTTCCAGAAACCTTTGGCTTTTATGAGATATGCAGCACACATGGGTCTCACATTTAGCCATTCTTAAGTGTCTGTATTCGATTATGGTAGAACTCTTTTAATAGCCTTTTTCAGCTGCCTCTGTTTTCTCCAGCACTCTTGTTCTGCTCTAAATTAGACACAATTTGTGCTTCTTGTCTCAATAATATTCCCCATGACAGAAAGTGTGGATATGTGGAACACGTGTGACTTGACAGCAGTTACTATAGTTAAGGGAAATTTAGAAGTGGTGCTGAGGTAAAAATTAGAGAAAGGTCAGACAAGAAAGAGATGGACCTCCTTCTCAGGCAACCACTTTGGTTTTCCCAGGTTTGGGGATTAGATCTGGTGTCAGAGTGAAAAATTGCCATTATTGGGAGAATATACCCCCATGGTCTCTTGTATTTCTATACCTTTTGTAAAGAAAAGCATGAATCACCTTTGGTGGTAGACTATCTTTTAAAAGATGTCTGTATAGCAAAAAAGTCATGAAAGAGATAGTGCCTGTCTCCAGAACAAAGAGCATATTTGCTTACTATCTTTTATAAAATATTTATAATATATTTAGGTTTCTTAAATCAAATGGGACCCATTCTGTGTATAGTCATAGTCATACACCTAGGCCCATCCACATGGACCTTGTGGAAGTTGGGACAAGGAGAATTGACAGAATTAATCTTGTGTGATTTTGTGTTACACGTTGAACTGTGCACATGCAATCATTTTCTCTGATTCAGGAGTTTTGTGTCATCTGCCATCTTCCATGAAACTGTGGTGTCCTATCTTGTTGGTTTGAAAGTAGAGTGAAATCTCAGAGCCTTCAACATTCTTGACAACTTGTAGACCAGAATAAGGAGAAAATTTGGGCAAATGTGATAAATTTAAATTTTTTTCAATTAGTTTAATACTTAATTTTTTGAATGTTTTTTAGATATTTGCATTATAGGAGTTTATTAGACTGTGTTTTAAAATGTTGAGAGGGCACATTTTTTGGAAGTTAATTTCTCTGTAAAGTTTATCATCACTGAAAATGTCTACTGAGACCTTGTTGGATACATGTTTGCCTAAGTAGCACTGACGTTAAAATAAAAAATACCTCTCCGACACTATCTAATACTTTGTTGTGTAGGCAAAGCCTGTTATTGGTTATCATTCTAATTTAGTTTTCATCAAGATGATTTTTGTTTCTTTTGGGTTTCAATTATGCTTCCAATCAATTCCATTTTAGTTAAAATTTACATCAGTGTTTGTATACCATTTAAAATTGCACATTTTAAAACATGTTTCAATTAAGATTTCTCTCTTGTTATCATATTTGCTGCAGCTGTTTCTACCATTGACTGTCTGACTCCACAAGTTTATTTTGCTTGATTTTTCAATTTTGTTTTCTTATTTTAGGAGGAAATGATTTTTTTTTTAAACGTTTAGTCTAGGGCAATCATTTTCTTACCATTTTCTTTGTACTTTTGTATAGTAACTCATTCTTTGCTCCAAAAGAAGTAAACAGTGTTGGCACAAGTTCATAGGGAAACACCAACTATGAGTAGAGCCACATGGGAAGGGTTTCACAGGTTCAGCTGTGAGCGCAGAGTATTTGGCTATGTTTTCTTACACTGGACAGTATTACTATAGGCAGGAATTTGAGAGCAGGGTAACTGAAGCTGGAACACAAAAGGTTTAGGCAATATTCTTTTTCATCAGATAATGCCAAGTACTCTCTGCCAGACCCTTTTTTTTTCTATAAGATTATTTAAAAAAGACTTCATAAACAGAATAACATAAATATTGCGATTTTAAGCCACAGAGGTTTGTTTTGTTTCGTTTGGCTTTGAATCATAGTATCAGTTTAGAACCTTAAAAGAGAAATGAGTAAATGAATCAAGGGCTACATATATCTGAATGTTCATATAGTTAATTACATCACTCAATCTCTCTAACCCATAAAAAAAGATTTTAAGTTCACTATTTCTTTCTTGTACATGTTATGCCATTATTTTTTAATCAATATATATGCATATATATATATACATATATGTCTTACATGTTATACTACTATTTGAACCATCAAAAATAAAGATATTTTGAATTAAATGAGACATTTAACAGTTCTTCTAGATTTGTAACTTTCTATTAGGAACATACATGAGAAAGAATGTTTATGGCACTTAACTAATGTTGCTTAAGAGGCTAGAGAAGCTTAAACCAATTTCATACTATATCTAATCTCTTTACAACAATACTAAGGGAAACTTTATGATCTCTATTTTGTGGAATTAAAAGAAAAGCTGAACTTCAGAAAAACATAAGTGATCTATCTGCCCAAAGTCACAGGCATGCTAAGTGACCAAAGTGGAACATGAACCCTGGTCTTTTGACTTAAATTTTAGCTTCTTTCCCTTATCTATGGAAATAATGGAAATGTCATGGTCTGGACATTTGTGTCTAATTCACTGGAATTATAACATTTGCTTCTAATTCCAGCTCAATCAGTAACAATGTATCTGTCAATAGACAAGTGATTTTGACTCCCATGTATTCACTTTTTTATTCAGATGCAAAAAGAAGAACTTTGGATGAATACTTTGCTAGATTCCTTCTAGATCTGTTTCTGGCTTACATGTTATTTCAATTGATTCCAAGTTTTCTAAAAAAATATGGTAAGAATAAGATGTTAATATATCATGTTACATATCTTATTCACAGATACTTATATGTGTATGAATATTAATATATTATGTAAAATATATATCCGTGTGTGTGTGTGTGTCTGTATGTTTGTGTGTTATTTCTGATACTTGTGGAAAAATAAATCAAAATCTAGGCATTTTCTATAATAATCCATGTTGATAGACATATTATTTTTGTTATATATCACCTCATTTTCTTCTATTAAACAGTACTCATTTCCTGAAAAGTGAAATGTTTAAATATATATGTTAAGACATTTCAAATATGTAGTGGTAAATTTTCACTCATGTGATCATTTTAGACCAACCTAAGATGTATTAACCCTTTTAATAATGGATATTTTATGACATAGTATATGTTTACTCTGTCTGGCTATCAGATGGATTTTGGTAGGGATTATTTTGGATACAGTGATTTTTAATGGTAACATCTTATTTTCTCTTAGCATGTTCTCTTATCCCTTAAAACTGTCATTATTTTCTTTGCCATGGTAGTGATATTGTTAACAAAACTTGGAAGAGTAGAAATCAAAAAAGATTTCTATTTGATGGGTTGTAAATGATACAGAAGATAATAAAAATACTCTCCAAATTATTTTGAATTGGTCAGTTAACATAAAATAAGGAAAATTATGTTTGATACATATAGCCTCTCATGTGTCTTAATAATTTAGGAGTCTTGTTAGGAATGAAGCAATTGCTTCCTTTTAGATAGTTTAAAATTCCCATAGAAACATGTTTGAGTTTTACATTCATGAAATATGAAATGAAAAATTCCTCTTATAAAACTAAGAAAAGAAATAAAGGAAATTCATCATATTATACCGAAATGATACTTGAAAAATTTTACATGAATAGTTACACTAATTGCTGGGGCCATTCCTTGCTCACATAGCTGTTTATCAAAGACAGAATGATAAATATAAGCTACGGTTTATAAAATCCTTTCAAAAATATTAAAATAAATGATTCATATTGTACACAGATGGCTAAATGTGAAAGTACTACATTATGTATTCAGATTTTTTTTCCTTTATGAATTGGGTAGGCTTTCAGTGAACTAAATATACACAGTACCTTTAAATGAATTATTGGAATGATTAAGTTTTAGGAGACTTTTAAAGTATGAAAATCCTGAGAAACCATTGTAATAAATTGCAGTAGGGAACATTAGAGTTAGTTTAAATGTGTAATTCACACAAGTATAGAATTTTAATTTTATGAGATTTTAATTCCATAGTTGGAAAATGATGAATGCTAATAGTTAAAGATCACAACATCTTATTTTCTCTTCATTGCATGAGCTTTCTACTTGTAAGGTTGTTAATACTATAAGTTTGAAGGCTATTAAGTGATTTTAGTCTTTGCACTTCCTGATGCTGTGAGTGGCTTTCATCTAAGGGTACTTGGAACAGAATATTTTTATAGAAAGAAAATTGAGTGCCCTTTTTTCGGTCAATTTTTATTTTATTTTACCTAAAAAATATTATAGTTTGTTGCTCACTTACTCTCTAATAACATGAAAATTGGAAAGATTATGTTTCTGTAATTGATAGAGTATGGTGGGAAGGAATAGTTGCATTGAGGAAAATGATTTCAATATTCATACAAATCCTGACTATCTTAAAATTTGTTCTTGGACAAGTCACTTGCAATATTACCTCTTTGTATTATTTCTTGAGTCTACATCATAGTAAATCCCATCTTTGCTCCCCATCAACAACATGGTTACAAATTAACTAATAAACTGGGGGAAATATGTTTATTTTTTCTTTCACTTATTAGAGCAGGAATTGACAAACCTTTTCTGTAAATGTGCAGATAGTAAATATTTTAGGCTTTATAAACCATAGAGTCCCTGTAGGGGACTCAGTAATCAATGTTGTAACACAAAAGCAGCCACAGACTAAATGCGTACACATGGCTGAATTCCAGTAAAACTTTATTTACTAACACAGGTGGTCATATTTTTCCTGCAGAAAGTAGTTTGCTAACCCATGTTTAAAAAAAATAATAACAAAGACATAAGCACTCTTACAGCCTGGACATATCAAGGATAAGGAATCCCTGAAAACTGTTTCTGGGTGACTCATCATCGGTTGAACCATTTTAGCAGAAAATACTCAGGGAGGTGTTGGGGTTGTTACATGCTACCTGGACAAGGACAGGAAGACATATTGGTAGAGTTTTCAAAACAGTTGAGAAGGTCTCAGAAGATATAACTTGCTTTCTTTCCATCTGAACTATAAGGGAAGTTACTTGAAGCCCTGATAAGATCTTCCTACATTTCAGCAACATCAAGTGGCAACAAAAACCTTCATGGGAATGTGAGGGCCCAATATGATTGCTCCACCAGTGAAGAGAACGTTGGCATATATGTTGTTCTATTTAGCCTTCAGCTTGTATTAAGACATCATACTTTAATAAAGGATCATAAATGCCTCCAGAATCTCCATGCCTTCTTTGTCTACCCCAAAACTACTACGTATTAGGGTGCCTGTATCAAGGAGCCTTTCTGTAAGTCTCCCTTATGTGGTGTGGCTTGATCTCACCCTAGTTGGGGTTAACGACTCAGCTGCTGTCTACAGCTGTATATTAGGCTAAATAAAAGATAGAAGAATTAAGCCACACGAAGTGGTATCTTTCCTATAGTTAAATCATCTATTGAATGAAAAATAAAATATATCAAATAATTAATCTAATGTTATTTATTGATTAACTTATATGTCCAGTTTTTCTATTGCCAGAAAGCATTTCTGTAATATTAGAACTGTGTTTATTTACTGTATGGTAGAACATTCCTGTAATGCATTCTATACCATATGCACATATAACTTCGTGGAGAGATTTTTTCATTTCTACATAGATTGCATTTATGGTGCAGAGACCATTCAGGTATTCTATTTCTTCTTGAGTCAATTTTTATGTTATATTTATTTTTAAGAGTATATTAATTTCCTCTATGCTTTCATATTTCTTTCAGAAAAGAAACTAAGAAATTTAAGAGAGAACAGCTAAGGAATTGGACATATGATTACTCTGTCTTTTACTTTCAGTCTTGTGTTTCACAATGAAGCCTTTAGCATACTGAAAGATTTTATTTTTACGTTAGCATTAAGCCTCTTTTGATTCTTATTCTGTTTAGTTATGTATTTATGTATTTATTTATCTATCTAGAGGTAGTAATTAGTTTTGGTCAATCCATGTTCTTCTTTGTTTAAATACTTGTGAGTAGCCACTTACTTTGCTCCAAATAACCAATTCAATTTAGCTTTCTATTTGCTTTTCAGTTATAAACCTTTGTAGACCATAAATACACTTCTACCTATGAAAATCAAGGACATGCTTCTATTTCTCCACTGTGAAAACCTGGATCCCAGGAAACCCTTTTTCTGTCTGGTATGCAGCGGAGTAGGGAAGTACAAAGTAACAAAACAATATGGGTAACAATGCAGTATTTCTTAAATCAATATGGGGTTATTCTACATTAATGTCTTCCCAAATTTGGAAATATATCTAGTACTTAGATTTCAGATTGGAAATAGAGAACAAGAAATTCACATGTAGGAAAAAGAAATGAAAGAAACCTAAGAATGCAGAAATAAGCTTCAAGACCTCAGCCTTATTGGCAAGGTTAATTCCATCTTAGTTAATTCTCATTTTATCCCTGTTACTGTCTGATACAGTTTTTGTAACAACAAGGACAGTTTCCTTATCTTGTCTCATAAAGAGAGAACATATTTACATTGACCTGCTTCTAATGAAAGCATTTCATTTCTCTGAAAGCAGTTAGTAAATACATTTCTGAGCACTGAGTATGTGACAAATCTTGTGTTAGGTACACTAGAAATGAAATATCTAAACATTGCCAATCTTTCAATGCCAAGAGTAACATTGGAGAAATGCCTCTAACTTCTCAAATCTATATTATTCTTCCTCCTTCTGAAGAGCAATCACCCTAAGTAATCAAATTGATTATTTCCTTCCGTTTCTTATCTTTCATTGCATCTAGCCATGAAGATGTACTATAAATTGGCATTACCTTAGTGTGTTCTGAAATATTTAGTACTTTTAGGACCTTTTAGTAATATCTGTATATTCTTTTACAGTACCACTACTGATTGCACTTTCTTTACTGATCCCATGAGCTAAGTTGGTCCTGATCCTGTTATTCCCATTTTACTCATAAAGAAAATGTCTTATGATGATTAAATGGTTTCTAGTGCAGTTGATATTTTGGAACAAGATAGTATTTTTGTGCTATTTGTTCTGACACAAAATTCCATGTCTTTTTTAGTGTTTTATGAGCATCTTTTTGAAAGTTTAAATTCCCAAGAAGGCTACCCAGCTGAACTGCTTACTCTAAACATATGAATTTTTAGTATATCTAATGAACAACCTAAGGGATAATTTTATTTGAAGAAACGAGGAGTATTTTTCTGTCAATATGTAATACTTTAAGGCTCTTAACTTTACAATAAGACTGCATATGTGATTCAAAATATCTCATTGATTTCATTAGACTAGTGCAAAGCTCACAAAACCTAAATACCAAACATAATACAAATGAATGATTTTATAGTTTATATTTTTATCATTATGATTTTACTTTTTAAGTGAAGCATGCAAAGATATAGTTTATAAATGAATGAAAGAAAAGTATGGTTCTAGTTGAGAAAAATAATTAAATGATTATAAGGAAGGGTTTGTCAGAAAACTTTTTATCCTTTTGTATTTAATGCCTTGGAGAGTACTCACCACACAGTTGATGCAGTATGGTTATATATTAATGAAAACTGAAAGAATGAGAGAAAGTAGGTGGCTATCATAGATAATCTAATGCATGACATTGAGAGTAACAATTACTTGGAGGGTAGAGTGTGTGACAATATTCTTTCCATTACTGCTGTCCAGTGCATGTGTAGTTATCTTCATGTGTTATGTTCTAGTATTTGGCAAATATTGTGGCAGTATGTGAGACTCAGCTGGATATGTGCACCAAAAATGCTTTCTGTTTGCACCAAAAAGTTTCTGCTTGAAACTTTCTGTTTCAAGCCATAGAAAGATATTACATACATATAAAAGAAAACATTGCAGGTTGGGGAGGTATAATACTGGATAAATTAAGCAACTTTTATTACATTTAAAATTGAAATAGCTAAAGGGTAAATATGATTTGGAACTTTCAAACAAAAAAACGTGAGTCAGAAACAAGCATCTGGCCCATTTTCACACTAAGGGCTTCTGCCAACCACTACAAAATTGAAATTCTGAAAAGATAGTTGCGCAGAGCATAGGAAACAGGAAAGAAATCCAACGGCTACCAGAAAGTCTGGAATGTACTAGGAGAATGTTGCCTAGGATGTTGAACATTGATTTCAGAGAATAACAATCATAGTGGGGGAATTATTGGAAAATAAACCAAGCTATAAAGAAAAGGACATCTAAGAAAATAAATTAAATGTGACACAGGGTAGAAGACAAAACACACACACCCACGTATTTATAGCTGCATGGTAGAAATCAACACATGAAAGTTACTGTGAATAAGCCCATCCCAATAAATAGGAGAGCACAGAGGGAATTAATATACTCTTAAAAATAAATATAACATAAAAATTGACTCAAGAAGATATAGAGTACCTGAATGGTCTCTGCACCATAAATGCAATTGAAGTAGAAATGAATAAAACTCTACACAAAGTTACATGTGCATATGGTATAGAATGTTCTACCATATAGTAAATAAACGTGGCTCTAATATTACAGAAATGCTTCCAGTAAATAGAAAAACTGGACATTCTTCATCTCATTTTATAAGCCATGCATAATCTTGATACTAAATCAATTGAAATAGATTGAAAGAAAGAAAAAAATGCATATTATTTTCACTGAAAATGTATTCCTATCATAAATTAATTACTGAACAATACATAAAATACATTAATACATTATGAAAATATTTCATTTATCCTATGAATAAGCTAAATGCTTAATATTGGCAAGTCGAACATGGAATCCCCACATTAACATATTAAAATAAATACTATTTCAATAAATATAGAAAATATGTACATTTCAAAATAATGTTTAAAACACCTTTCAAACTAAATAGTGGAGAAGTTTTAAATCTTATTACAAGCAGGTATGAAACGCTGAACGCCATGATTAAACATGAATTGTTGAAAGCATACCTTTAGAATCAGGAAAAAAATAAGATTTCAGCTATTACCAGTTTCATTAAGAAATATATATATTGAAGATTCCTGTAGCCATATGAAAGTGAGAAAAATAAATCAAAGTTACATATCTGGAAAGGAGAGAAAAAACTTGCAGAAAATTTAATAGAATATACAGATAAATTATTAGAATTTATAAAGTCATGAATAAAGTTTGGTGTTTAAAAATTAATATAAAATTCAAATGTATTTCTATAAAAATTAATCTAGTAATGCAGTTTAACTGAATAACTTTTAGAATTTTAACAAATAATTAAGTACATAAGAAGACTATAATAAAAATTTTGTGGCTAGTACTGAAGAATATTTAACAAAATGTTGAATATATATCTTAACATTTTAGGATCCAGAGATATATGCTTAAGGACCTAGAGATATACACTAGCTTAGGGATAGAAACACTTAATATCATGGGTGAAAAATATCTCCAAAGCTTTTGTTGGCATTCAAATCAAATTTCCAACTAAGTATTACCAGGCACACTGATTCTAATATTCATCTAGAGTAGGGGTCTCAACTTCTGTACTATTGACATTTGGAGCCAGTTTAGCCTTCACTGTGGGGTGCTGCCCTGTGTGTCGCTAGATATTTAGTAGCATCTTTTGGTGTGTGCCTTCCAGATGCCTTTCATGCCAATCAAACATGTTTGTAGACATCATCAAACATCCCATTATGAGCAAAATCACCGCTAATTGAGAATCATTGATATAGGGGAATGTATGACTGAAAATAGCCAAGATTCTTTGGAAAAAAATAGACATATGGCTTTCTCAATCAGATGTTACATTATAATGTTAAATTTTAGAGATTAAGAATGTGTATTCTATGTGGGTCTATTTCTGTTTTGTGTATAAGTTCATTTGTATCATTTTTTTTTTTAGATTCTACCTATAAACGATATCATATGATATTTGTCTTTCTCTGTCTGTCTTACTTCACTTAGTATGATAATCTCTAAGTGGTTCCTAAAGGGGAAAGGAGTAGGGAGGGATAAATTAGGAGTTTGGGATTAACATATACATAGTACTATATATAAAATAGGTAACCAAAAAGGACCTACTGTATAGCACAGGGAACTATACTCAATATTTTGTAATAACCTATAGGGAAAAAAATCTGAAAAAGAATTTATATATGTATACACATATATATGTATATATATATAACTGAATCACTTTGCTGCACAATTGAAGCTAACACATTATAAATCAACTATTCTTCAATAACAATAAAAAATAAAGACATGGAATAAAATCTAAAAGAAAGAGATTAAGAATGTGTAGTACAACTCTACAGTAATAAAATGAGTTATTCAGTAGTTACTTATGAAATAATTAGTTGTTCATATGGGGAAAAATAAAATTCCATCCCTTACTCATGACCTGGAAAAATAACATTGAATAGAGAAGTGGGTTTTTTTGTTTGTTTCTTTTCTTTACTGGAGAATAGTTGCTTTACAGCGGTGTGTTAGTTTCTTCTGTAAAGCAAAATGAATCAGCTATATGTATATATATATCCCCTCCTTTTTTGGATTTCCTTCCCATTTAGGTCACCAACAGAGCATTGAGTACAGTTCTCTGTGCTGTACAGTCAGTTCTCATTAGTTATCTATTTAATACATAGTAGTGTATATATGTCAAATCCAATCTCCCAGTTCATCCCTCCTCTCCCACCACTGCACCCAGGTATCCATACGACCATTCTCTATGTCTGTGTCTCTATTTCTGCTTTGCAAATAAGTTCATCTATATCACTTTTTTAGATTCCACATATAGAAGTTGATGTAAAAAGCAAATTATAAAACTTTAGAAAGCAAACTAAGTGAATACTTTATAAATTTGGGTAAGAAGTTATAAAAGACAAAAAATAAAAAAATAACATATGGAAATAATTTATAAAGTTGACTTATTCAACATAAAATGTTATCTATTTAAAAATCAGAGTGAAAATATAGGACATTCACTGCCAGAACCAACCAAGGATTTTTATTCCAAATATATAAGCAATATCTATGAGTCAATAAAAACAGTTATCATATGGAAGTGGTTGAAAAACATCAATAGGTATTTCACAGAAGAAGAAATGCAAATAAACTAGAAACCTATGTAAAGAAGCTCAATCCCATGAATATCAGAAGGAACTTTAAATCCATAAAATACAATTTTATGTTCAGCAATTTGATAATAATTAAAATGAAATTAATCTATTTATACTAAGTGTATAAGAGTGTGAGACAACAGAAGTTTTCATCCTACCACTAGTGGGAGTGTAATTAGTATATTCATGTAGGGTAATTTTTTTTTTTTTTTTTACATTTCCAATAAAGATGAACATGCACATTGGTGGATATTCTTTGTGATTCTTATGAATACTCACCTCTCTGAGATTCAAAGGCAATATTTTTTAATGTGAGCAATCAGTATATATAAATGTTATTATTATTTCTTAAACCAAAGAGATTCATTTTATTCAATTTTATCTTTACTCTATTTCAAAAGAAAAATGTTCAAAGAATATGTGAAAAATATTGCTAATGAAATTGCTGTGGTATAGTTCTGCTGTTAACATGGAGTACATTTAAACTCTGTGTGAAAAAGGAGAAACAAATATCATATATTAATGAATGTATGTAGAATCTAGAAAAATCATACAGATGCATCTATTTGCAAAGCACAAATAGAGACATAGATGTAGAGAACAAATGTGTGCACACCAGTGAGGAAAGAGGGGTAGGATGAATTTGGAGATTGGGATTGATAAATATATGCCACTGAGTATGAAATAGGTAACTAGTGAGGACCTGCTGTATAGCATGGGGAGCTCTACTCGGTGCTCTGTTGTGACCTGGATGGGAGGGACATCCAAAAGTGAGGGGATATGTGTACACATATGGCTGGTTCACTTCATTGTGCAGCACAAACTAGCACAACATTGTAAAGCAACTATACCACAATAAAATATATATATATATATATAAAGTATAATAAAAAAAATAAAATCTTCTGTGCATTTGTTCCAGTTATTTTAACATAGTTGGTTATAAGACATCCTATTCAAAAAGAAATTACAAATTCAATTTAAATATCCAACTAATATCAAGTTATACTGACAGTTCACTGAGTTTAATTCACTGTGTATATATATATAGTCAGCTACTAGCTTGCTGTCACATTTTATAAAGAGTTCTGACAAGGCCACACTTCTATAGTAATTTAATACTATAGAATGTGATATGGAATGTAAATGAACTAGAAAATAATGCATTAGAAGCTCTGTAATATCTAAATTAGGATGGATATATTAATATTCTCATTTTTGGTAGCCACCAGCATTTTTGACTACATAATTACATGTTTGATTATGTTTTTACATAAACCAGAATGATACCAAACTTAAAATAGGAAAAAATAATAAATATGTAGTAAAACTGAGTATAAATACAAAGATATCCAACCTCCTTAGAGATATTTTCAGATGATCGTGATATCTTATATTTCAAATATTTAAAGCACATACTTCCCAGTGTGTTATGACTTTAAAAAGTTTATGAAAATTAAATATAATATTTTTTCTCAGTGGTTTCTTGAATTGTTTTTAGTCTTAAAAATATCTAGCCTTAGAATTTTTTCAATATTTCACAGCATGAACATGTTATTCTTGGTCTCTGGGGCATGATTTTTAACATAAATATATATCTGTAACTATAATATATATATTTTACTCAATTCTCAGCCAAGCTATCTGCTTTTCTTCTATTTATCTATCTTTAGATCATTTCACTTAAGTATCACCTTTCAATTTTGTGACATTCTATCCATTTTTAATTAATCTTTTCCTAGGTCCATAATATTTTAATTGCTCACTTATTAAAAATATGTGTTAAAATATCTTCTAAAACAACTGCTCTAGGGCTTCCCTGGTGGCGCGGTGGTTGAGAGTCCGCCTGCCGATGCAGGGGACGTGGGTTCGTGCCCAGGTCCAGGAAGATCCCACATGCCACGGAGCGGCTAGGCCCGTAAGCCATGGTCGCTGAGCTTGTGCGTCTGGAGCCTGTGCTCCGCAATGGGAGAGGTCACAGCCGTGAGAGGCCTGCATACCGCAAACAAACAAACAAACAAAAAAAACAACTTCTCTAGTTATTATAGAAGAAGAAACTTCTTGCCTCCAATAATCTTGCATTCTAGTGGGAGGAGACAGAATTACAATAAACAAACAATCAAATATCAGAGAATAAACAGGTGAATTAGCAAGATTAGGTATTAAATGATTAGGTAGACTAGGTAGTAAATGATGGCCTGATTTAGAGGTCATGTAATACCTGTAAGAGCATTCCAGGGAAGCTTTAGCCATTATAAAATTGACTTGGGTGTCTATGACCAGCATTTTAAAAAGTAGAATAAAATAGCAGACTGTGGCAAAAATAGTACAGCATAGCATAGCATAGCATAGCATACAACGGAAAAATCAGGTGCTCTATACATAGAGTAAGTGTTCTAAGAGTTCTTTTGTGTGTTGTGTGTGAAACTGCATATGTTTATGTGTGTTTACATGTTTGTGTACTGGAAATACAATATAATATGCATTTTCATTGGTCCAGGTCAAAAAAGTTTGGAAAACACTGATATATTGCAAACATGCTTTTATAGAAATAGGCTTAGATATAACAGTTATTTAGCAATTACTCTACAAAATTCACTCCTAAGTGTTTCCTATTTAATCCTCGCAACAATAGTATTAGCATTTATTTTCTTTTTCCAGAGAAGGAAATTGAGGCACCAGACAGGGTAAGTACTTTCTCAAGTGCAGTTTCAAAATTAACATTGAATTTGAATGTATACTAATATCAAGTATCCACATTTAAAATAGGGTTTGATTTTCATGATTGAGACAGAAAACAACCATCTTTCTATTTTGGAAACATTGTTTCATTTCTTTAATTCTCAATTTTTTACTCTCATAAAAAATGCTGCAGCATTTTGTAGATAAAATTGTGTGCACATATGACTGTTTCCTTGGAAATTTTCTTGGATATATTAATATTTAAAGCCCCAGATATATTTTGACCAAATGACATCTAGAAAGGTCACTGAAGTACATGAATGTCTTAAAGGTGGAGGTTCTCCTGTTCAAGTACCCAGTTTCTCCCACTAACCTAGAGACTTGAGCTTCTTTATACCGTTGTTCTTTGTAAGGTTCATGACATTAACTCTGGCATTCTTCCCATCTCCACTCTTGTTCACAGAACTACTACTTACATTTCCAAGTATTGTCCAGTTAGATCCAATGAATTCCTTTTTACTTCTTTTTGCCATATTGCCTACAGGAAGTCACTAGTTTTTTGTCTTGTTTTGTTTTTCAGCCTTGTTTGCTTGTTATTTTTCTTTAGTTTTCCCCTGATGTAGAGAAAACAGAATAAATGAGTAGTGAGGCATGATATTGCCTTTGACACATGGTTGCTACACAGACAGGTCATGACCACTGTGACCACACTAGTTTTTCTGGTAAAAAGAGATCCCATAAAACAGAGTTGGACACATAGAGTTCAGGTGGTTAAAACTATTTCCCTATGTCTTTGAGGGCATCTGACCTTCCCAAGCTCAGAAGATAGACTGTCCTTTGTAGTTAATGTGTTTCTCATGTCAGGCAATTTTTAAGCTGACACTTTTGCTTGGTTCCACTACCAAACTTAAAAATAGAGTGA
Organism: Orcinus orca; assembly: GCF_937001465.1. NCBI lineage: Eukaryota > Metazoa > Chordata > Mammalia > Artiodactyla > Delphinidae > Orcinus > Orcinus orca. Next base: position 128,081,107 of record NC_064563.1, read on the forward strand.
ACTAGGCTGTGCTCTCTATTAACCTAAAAATATAAGTCCTGATAGAGAGTTTGTGCAGAAGAAATGACAGCAAGTCCACTGGATTACCAAGGAATTTTATTAAAAGTTGTATCTGGCATGGGGCCTACCTCTATTGCTATTGGATGTAAGATACTTAGGGTTTGGAGACATGAATGAAGTTTCTTAACTTCATTTGAATAATACCCCTGCAGTGTGCTGTGATGTTATTAGATATGACCGATAGAGAAGAAAAGCTCAAGAACACATGATTAACCACTATATATCCTTCAACAGTTTTGGAAGAGGTCAGCTCGTGAGATTGGGTGTCCAGTGCTGAAATTCTAAGTTCAGTGGCATTGAACTGCCTAGAAGAGTTAAGGAGCAGTGTAAAGTAATTAATTGGAGACAGTGCATAGAGCTGGGGTTATCTGACACGTAGACACTGGCTCTAGAGGATTGAACAAATAGCGGTGTTCTGGATGGGCTCAGATAGAGAGTTCTGCAATACATGTCAATGGTGGCTGCAGGAATCTTTGTTAGTCTGGGCTTATGTGACCAAAACAGATCACTCACTTGGCTAGCAGTTTGTGCTTCTTTTGACCAGGGGTTCATTTGACGCAGTTTACTTGAGTGATGCACATTGCCTTTCCATGAATCTTAGGCTTCTCAGTGCATGGTGGCTGGGATCCAAGAAAAAGAAAGTAGAAGATGCCAGATATTTTGAATTTTGGCAAGGTTCCAGAATATTAAATTTTGTCTTTTCTAATAAACTCAGTTCCTCAATGGGGAGTGAAAAGCATATACAAGGAGAAAAGAAATTGAATACAATCATTTACAGATCCTTCTCACCAAAAAAACCCCACTTTTACATTAACCACATATTTATCATGTCCAGCACTCGTCGTTCTTTCAGTCAAGTGCTCTATTGATATGTCTTCAAATTCACTGAGCTTTCTTTTGGCTGTGTACAATCTGTTGCTAAGTCTAGTCATTAAAGTATTCATTTCAGATATTGCCCTTTTCAATTTTAGAGCTTCCATTTGGTTCTCTTTTATAGTTTTCATTCTTTTACTGAGATTCCCCATGTCTCTTTTCTCCTCTAAGTCCTTAAAACATTTGCTATAATAGTTAGAACTTACCTGTGTTAAAACTTAACCTGCTAATTTTAATTCTTGAAATTGTTATTTATATAGTGCTAGATATTTCTAATTTTACAAATCACCACAGGCTGGGTGACTTAAAACAACTTGAATTTGTTTTCATACAGATCTGTGGGTCAGGAGTGTGACACAGGTCTCAATGGGCTACAGTCTAGGTGTCTACAGGGCTGCATTCCTTTCCAGAGTTTCAAAGGAGAATCTGTTTCCTTATGTCTTCCAGCTTTTAGTCGAGCTTTTAAAGGCTGCCCCATTTCTTGGTTCATGGTCTTCCTCCAACTTCAAAGCCGGAAAAGGCAGTTTGAGCTTTCATATTACATCACTTAAGACTTCTCTTCTGTCTCTTGATTTCGATTTTAAGGATCCTTATGATTACATTGGGCACCCTTGGATAATCCAGGATAATCTCTCCATTTAAAGGTCATTTTATCAGGAACTTCATTCTTTATCTGAAACCTCAATTCCCAATTTCTATGTAATCTAACATTCATAGATTCTTCAGATTAGGGTATAGACATATTATTATTTTTTTTTTTTAAATTTTGGTGGGGGCATTGTTATTCTGCTTACCACACAAACCCGGTGAAAATTTCATTTCAGTTATTGTTCTTTCTGGTTACAATTCCCATTTGTCCTCCTATCTAGTTTTCATTTTTCTGCTGATAGTCCCGTAATTTCTATTATTATGTTAGTCTTTTACTTATGTCCTTAAAACATTCGTATGAGTTGTATTAAATTCTCATTTACTAATTTCAGTTTTCTAAATTCTTTTTTTTTATATGACCTGTGGTATATTTAAACCACATCACATTTTAATCAGAACTTCTATTTTTATGGTTCCAGTAGGAAGTTTTGATTATCACCAACATGTACTCTTTAATATTTACTTATAGGTATTTATTTCTCTTAATTTTGCCCATGATCCATTCAGGCAATTCACTCTAGAACATTTAAATCATGTTTTGAACTTTCTCTGATTATTGGTGTTGTCATGGAATATTTTCTAATGCTTTTCCTTGCTCTGACATTTCCCAAACCCCACATATGTGTTCTTCCATCTAAAGCTCTTGCTATCTCTCTAGTCCAGAGATTTTTTATTTAGACTCTGTCACTGCCACTTAATTTCCAACCCTGCAATGTCTGTTTTTTGGGTCAATTTTCAACCTCATTAATATAGGTTAAGTTGAGGAAGAGTCTTAGACTGAGACAATAAGGAGAATGAATATCTTTGAGGTTCTGACATTTTTTGTTACTTCTAGATGCTTCAGAACAGAAAATGAAGAGGTGCAGGAAGATCCAAAATAGATGTGTGGTGTGTGTGTATGTGTTTCTGTGTGTGTGTATGTGTGTTTGTTCCTTGTATCCTTGTGGTCTGGAGCAGAGTTCAAGAAATTGTATCTTTCTCCTGAAAAAGAAAATTAAGAATCTAAGAAGTCACTTCTGCCTAATTAGTTTTATTTATATTCTTTATCTACATCCTGCTAAAAGAATCAGTCCCCAATATGATTACTTATTCTTCTAGTCTCAAAAAGTTTGTGCTTTTCTGATATGTAAATATTGAACTGTTTTTTTGGTGACTTTTGTGAGTATGAGCACATGTATGTGGTATGTGGGGTGTGGATGTGGGTGTGGGAGTGTGTGTTTTAGAGGTTAGAAGATACAAACTTTGGGTTTCTTCTATAGGATAAAATATGTGATTTATCCCTGAAGGCTCTATTAGCTACCTCTATATGTCCCTAAAGCACCCTGCACTCTCTCCTACCAGGATTTAATTCTCCTTGTAAAGCAGTGCTTATTTGCCTATAATATTAATTTTTATTGTTCATTATTATTCTAGAGCCTGGCACAAATAACATTTGCTAGGATAATTCTAATGAGTAATTAAATATTTATTCAGGAGGAAATTTGATGTATGCAGAAATATCTGTAAGTATAACCTGTGTTAACAAAATGATAAATTTTGAAAGAAATGAACTTACTCTATATTTTTTACAAGTTACCAAGATTAGGTAAAGTTTAATTTTATTACTTTTATTACATTACAAACTCAACATTTGTAAACAACAATATAACATGCATCCTTTTGCATCTTGTCAAAGCTTATTGCTATCTAGAAACATTAGTAAAATCATTCCTACTAACAATGTAAATGTGAAGGATTTCTTTTAAGAAATGGAATAGCATCAAATTTGTCCTTTGGAAAATATTTTTATTTGCTTATTTTTCATCCTAAAGTGAATTTAAATTTCATTTAATGATTCATTTCTATTATCTCTTAAACATCTATGTAATATGGCCTCTAGGTATGGCTAAAGAGCAGTGATGTGTAAACAACTACAGGTTCAGCTCAGGTGAAACAATATGAAAGGCCATGCATACAAAGCAAAATGACCTCCTGTGTAGAAATTGATCATGGAATTACCTTAGAACCTACATTAAGCAACTTTATTACAGGAATAATATTATGTAGATAAGGTAGCAAAATATTAAAAAACAGATTCTAGGACACTTAGGGTGATCTATTATCAACCAGTTCTTTTTTAATTTCTGTAATTGAACTCACTTAAATAGCTGCTTTTATGAAACATAAGTAAATTAGTTGCTGACCTATTGCCATCACATTTATTTTTCCTCTTGTCATAGGATGAATGTGTTTGTAAGGCAGCCAACAACTTAGAAAAAAACGAGGTTTCAACTCAGGTGATTTTGTTGATGGCTTGCCAGGTATTGACCATATATTTCGACAATGCCCATTATGATGTGGATCACAAACAAGCAGAAATAAGGCAGGACACTTTGAGAAAGAATTCAAGCAGCAGGGACTTGAATGAATGAGAGGCACTGAATGCTGAAGACAGCAGGGACTTAACCTGGGGCAGGGAGATGCCTAGATAAAATCAAGGGAAAAGCATACCCACTAAATAAGATACAGACACAGCAGACAGATAAGGTAACAAGGTAAGGGTGAAAAGTATGTTTTGCCTGAGGCTATGGTGTAACAATAAGACAAGATTCTAGACCTCCAATCTTAGGGTGCACCATGATTATTAATCAATTATTAGTTTTGTTCAGACATTGATGAATTTAATATTAAAAAACATTTATTTAATCCAATATGTATTATGTGCCAGGAACTTTACAAATGATTAACTTGACCTTTTGAAAATATCAAAAGGTAACTAATATCAATACCATTTTACTGATGAGAATTTAGGTTCAGTTTAAGAAATTTGCACAATATCAAACAGAGAGTAATTAGCAAAACAAAAAATAAAAATTTTCCCTGTTGCCTCATATAATCAGGAAAGTTTGGAGGGGTGTATATTTGAGAAGTACAACCAGTGATTCTTGCCTTTTTCTGCTTTTTGTCATTATTCCTCTCTACGTGTCACATTCATTTTCTATTTATGCTGATTGGTTTTCTCCATGGAGAGAAACAAGGGCAACCAGCAGCTCCTGGGCTCATATTTTTCATCCAAGAGTAAGGGCATTATTCTCCGAATTCCAATTTAAATATCTCCATGAAAAGACTCGAACTGGCCTTTGGTTTAGGTTATTCACCCAGTCCCTAACACTGGTTAGGAAAGTGAGACTGTATGGTGTACAGCATGGGACAGGTACCAATCATAGTCCAAACACTTTCATCAAGGCAGCAGAATCACGTAGGAAGAGGGTGGTGGTATTATTTAGCTAAGGATGCCATAACAAATGACCACAAACTGACTGGCTTAAACAACAGGAATATATTGTCTCCAACTTTTGGAGGCCAGGCCAGAAGTCTGAAATTAAGGGGTCAGCATGGTTGATTCCTTATGAGGGCTGTGAGGAATAGATTTGTTCCAGGGCTCTCACCTTTGCTTATACCAGGCCATCTTTCCCCTGTGTCTCTTCACATGGCATTATCCATGTGTTCATGTCTCTCTCAAACGTTCCCCTTTTTATAGGGATAGCTATCACCTCATTTTAACTTGATCACTTCTGTAAATACCCAATCTCCAAATAAGGTCACATTCTGAAGTACTGGAAATTAGGAATTCAGTGTATGAATTTTGGCATGACACAATTCAACGCATAAAATTGGTTCTCATTTGGACAACATGGTTGAGGTTTCCCAAAAGAATGTAAGATGTGTTTCTTGAAATACAACCTACATTATTTACTGTATATTAATTATGTAACTCAGTAGCATCTGATAGTTTAGTGCCCCTTAATATTTTCTGCCTTCTTCACTACTTTTCTTTCTGTGTTATTTAAAATGGCTCCTCCTTTCAAAAGCTTTACACCATATCACAATATATTGTAGTACTTCTGTTTTCCTAAATCTCAATAATAGAGATAATTGTACATGTACTATTTTTTCATAGTATAGATTTATTTGAAAAAATATTTTGTCCCATCTATGTCGTTCACGTTACAGTACAAATAAGGCACCTGCAGATGAGGATGTTGGTTAGTGTTTAATTTTCAGAGTCAGCACAGTATTTTGGATGGATGATCAAGTTAAACGACTCTGATATCACCAACCAGCCAGCATGACAGAAACAGATCATTAAGCCTGGAATTTTCACAGGTAATAAAGATCTGAAAATAATCACTGAATTCTTTGCCCCATCCTATGATTACATAATTAACTCCCAAAGAGGCAAACTAAAGCCATAAATCTATCTAATATTTTCAGTGATGAGTATATAGTATGCTTCAAATTAACTATCAACTTCCATTTGTCAAGTAGTTATATTAATGAAATAGTTTTATTTTAATGGCTGTAATACTGGCTTTTTTGGTGTGACTTCGTCATGAGCATCATATTTGTGGTTAAATGACAAGGAAAAATTGGCAACATATATTAAAATGGAGCCAGTCTTCTAATATTAAATACTGCTAGCTAATGCATAATTGATAATGTTACAGAAAGCAGGGGTTATACAGTGAAGTCAAGTGGAAAGCTTAATGGTAGATGATTGATGTACAGACATGTTCTAAAATACAAGGAAAAAAACAAAGCAGCAAGTACAGGCCTGCTTGGAAATAGAGGCAGGTAGAATGCCTCTGTCTTGCTTTCAGCCAGATTAAGGTGACTCTTTGAATAAAAGTCAATAATACTAACCTTTGTGAATACCAGCTGCAGATCCAAACTAGGAAACTGAGAACATTAAAAATATATCAGCCCTTCTGGCTACACACATAGCACAGGATCACTGTCAATAGAAAGTGGTTATGTCATTCTCCCTAAAAGCATTGGACAAAAGAAAAAGAATCAGCAGGGGAAATTTGGAAGTGTGGAATCTCCTAATTAGAGGAAAAAAATATAAAAAGTATTGATCTGAGTACTTGCTGGTTCTGAATATTTATCATAATCACTGGGTGAACCTTTGACATATTTTAATTCATGCCACTCTACTTCCCTTATTCCGATTTGATAAGTCTAGGTTGAGGCCCAGGGATGGTGATTTTTTAAAAAATCCTCTAAGGTGATCTATCTTTTCTCCTTTCAACTTGCCCGCTTACCCATCTAGTATTTGCATATCCCAGATGACTCGTGGTCAGTTTCTGCTCTCAGATGACTTTGAACACGGAAAGATGACTTGGGGAGAAACATCATATATTCTTTAACAAGGCTCTAATAATCCCCATTACATATTTTTCACTTCACACATCAAAAAGTCACTGATAATTTGAAGTGGTTCTTCACCATCATTCCATGTAAAGTGCTCGTGTTCAGATCATGGGGGAATGGTATTTATGGTAAATTGGATATGGTCAACTAATTATCAGAGAATATTTGATTTTTGCTATAGCTAACTTATGATTTCAATTCTACTATGGTTTAACAAATGGATCTGCATCCCAATCTGGTTTTATCCCAATAAATACGTTGCCATTAAATCTTATCTATGATCTACTGGTTAACTATTTCTAACCCTCATACAAATTGTATTCATTAAACTAAAACTTCTTTCAGCATCAGCATTAAATCAATCTCTAATTTGTAATACTGTTTATTTCCCGTGTGGTAAATATTCCCACCATGGCCAATTTCAAGCTACAAATGGGACCTTAGTGAATGAGGAGTTGGGAAGTGTATTAATTTCTTACATCTGCTGTAACAAAGTACCCCCAAACAAGAGACATTTATTCTCTCACAGTTCTAGAAGATAGAAGTTTAAAATCAAGGTTTTGGCAGGGCCATGCTCTCTCTGATATCTGGAGGAGAGGATCCTTTCTTCCCTCTACCTACTTCTGGTGCTTGACAGTTATCCTTAACATTCTTTGGCTTATAGATGCATCGCTCCAATCTCTACCTCCTTTGTCACATGGCATTTCCCTTCTCTGTGTTGTTGTGTCCAGATTTTCCTCTCTTTATAAGAATACCAGGCCTTGGGTTAGAGCTCTTTGTAACCCAGTATGACCTCATCACCCTTATTTCCAAATATGGTCGCATTCATAGGTTCCAGGTGTTAGAATTTCAATATATAATTTAGGGGGACATAATTCAACCATAACAGGAAAGGAAATACAGTAGCATGCCATTATACAGTATTTCCACCATGAAGATACAGTATATATATATACACACATATATATAAACTAAAAAGCATATTTAATGGTAAATGTTTCAAAATAACTAGCAAGTGATATGTTTTGAGTATTTTCATATTTATTGCCTTTTAAATATAACAATAATTATAAATTTATATAATTTAATTTTAACAATGGCTATATTTAACAGTTGTCATGTGTAATTCTTGAACATTTAATAATTGACTCATAATGTGGTATGAGGTAGTTCTAATGCACTACTGATTGGAAACATCATATAACCTAAATCTGAAAAATATGATATTGAAAGTGGGTGTTAAGGGAAACTAGGGAAAGTCTTTTCCTGACCTGAATTATTTCTCTTTTTATTACAATGCTAAACAAAACTAAAGGCATGTTGCCCATTCTGTCATGGTTAGTGAGGGAGACTATAGTCAAAACAAAGAATATAAGCAATTCAGATACTGAGCTCTGTTTGTAGACAGCCTTCTATTGGTATTTCTCACATGTTTGCAAATCTTGGAAACAAGGCACTGACTACCCTTTTTTTCTGAACTATCTTTCAAGAATGTTTGTATAGTCACCACTTTGGAATACAGAGATGGTGTCTCCCAAATGGCAGGTTTGTTTATAGCTTGGAAGATAGAGATAGTGTTGCTTCCAAAAGACAGGTCTTCTTATGGTTCATTACATTAAAGACACTGTCTCCCACTGGAGCAAAGTGCAACCACACTTACTGGCCACTAAAAAATATTCTGGTGCTCTAGTTCTGTGATCTTCTTCTCTGCCTCAACATAGTGTGTGCAGATGTCATCCATCCCTCTTTGAGTCATGTGTGGAACATGGGGTTTCAGGAAATGAGTACAAAAATAATGATACTCTGGCTATTGACATTGCTCTGAGTAATCAACTGTACTTGTTCTCTAACCCAAGTTTGTTTTCTTCCCTAAGCATCCATGAAAATATGGTCAGCCTACTAATCAGCTTGCACAGAGAGGAACATCTCAGACCCTCAAGGCTCTTCACATCACCTTTTCTATTGAGCTTTGATTACCTCATCTATAATATTTTGTTGAGCCTAAATTTAAGGCTTCCTCTATTCCTCTTAGAATTATAATGTAGCACAGTATTGCTCTTATATTTGTTTACCCTGTGTTTTCAGATGATTGTAAAATTAACAACAACAAAAGTTCTGAGTCTTATTTGTAACTTCTGTATGACAATATCTGGTAAACTTTATATTATACCTTGACTCAGAATTATCCTATTTGTTTTTAAACAAAAAAAGTCTTGTTATATTTGTGCATTGACAAGACAATGTATGCTTATATGGTCTATGTATGTGTGTATGTATCTATTGATCTATCTATCTATTTATCTATCATTGATCCATCTACCATCAATCTATCATCTATCTCTACCTTAGCTAATTCAAGAATGCAGCTACTTTCTCAGTCTGTGCCAGTGGCTATATCACTTTACTTCTCTAAGCCTTAGTTCTCACATTTATAGAGCAGGGAGAGTAATACTATCTACCTTTTATTGTTGTTATGAGATTGAGGTAAGTGGATTTAAGTAAAGCAACCAAAATAATTATTTTTTGGATGATCTTGTATTGATTATGTGCATATACTAGATGTTATTTCAAATGTGTTTCTTTAAGACAAATTAATTAGTTAACTCACTGGATCAACAAATATATAGTGAATGTCTACTATATAGCAGGTACTTTTCAAGGCACTGAAGATGATATATACAGATCTTGAGTGTCCAGTATGTAATAGGCTTTTCTAGTAACTGAAGTTATATCAGAATATATCAAAAAATCTTTGCACTCATGGAGTTGACATTCTTTGGGAAGACAGAAAATGAGAGTCAAAAGCATTCTCTATTATTAAGTAGTGTTAAAGTACTAACTGAAAACAGAGCAATTTTAGTCAGAGAGAAATGTGGAGATCTATCACATCTTTGGTCCCCAGAGGCATTTCTGATGAGTTGGCCATTATGCAGAGACCTTAATGGGATCAGGAAGCATGTGCATGTCTTGAGAAAGTGAGTTGAAGCAGAGGTATTATTAAAAGCAGTGGATCTGAAGCATGAGAATGTTTTGCATTTTACAGGAAGATACTCAGGCCAATAAGGTTAAGAGCCATTCACAACATGATGTGTGTGGTAGAAAACATAGTGTCTGAGATAGTGAGGACTCAGATCAAGTAGAACCCAATTTAGAGCAGGGTAGGGACTTTGGAGTTGGGAACTTTGGAAATGTGAAATGTTTCAGAATAAAGAACGAGTAAAATAGGAACTGTATCTTTCTTTTGCAGCTTTTAAATCTGGGAGAACATGAAGTCTGACTGATGACTTCAAAGGAACTCAAAATATTAGGATGGAGAAATAGAAATAAAATGCACTTCCTAACATGCTGTTAATTTAGAATTGACTGAACAAAATCTATGCTTGTTTAAAACTTTATCATATAATGTTATCATTTTAAGTTTACCATTTTAGTTTTAAATTGCAAGACATTAATCATTCATAAACTTGGATTTTTAAATTATAATGTCACAATATACTGATATTCTCATTTTTCATGAATTGGATTAAACTTACCTTTAACAGTGTTTTCTTGTGCTCATCCCCAAGCAAGACAGAACAACATATATTTTGTTTGAAAATAAAATATAACACAAGAGGCAAAGTGAAATGGTTCTTAGTTCGGAAACAATATATTAAAACCACTTTGATTTTACCCAGAAAGGTTGGCTCCACCTCAGAAAAGTTGGTCCTCACATTTTTAGCTTCAGCTCTGTGTATATTTTTTTTTCCATGATCATTTAACAGAGGTCCCATATTAGTCTCACAGAGAAGGCAGTAGCAATGACTGGGCTTTGAGATGGATTTCAATGGGATTCAACCACAGATTCTAAATGTGTTTTACCCAGAGGCTACACTTAGATTCAGAGGTTTTGTATTTCAAAATGGAAAATAATTCATGTAACATATGTTTTGTTATCATTTGTGGAAGGCAGTATATGTCCCTTAATATGAAATGTCCTGAATATTTCAAAATATGAGTTAATAGAGTTAGGCCTGCTGTTAGTGGAATGCCTTGTATAACTTCAGGCATTCAGAAGTGAAATAGGGAAAGTCCTGATTTTATGACAAAGATTATTATTATGATGGTGGATGCTGTTGGATTAAAAATTTTTGCAATTGTTCATTGCCTGGAGTATATTAAATTAGCAATAATAACCATTATAGGTAGTATATATGTGGTGGCTTGTGTTAGAAAATATTTGGTGGATACTTCTATAGCTTGTGGGTTAATTATTTTATTTTATTTTATTAGAATAGGGCTAATATCTGGTATGTTTATTTCAAATCCAATTCAGATTAATAACCAGTGTGAGCTTGTTAGTTCAATTATCGTTCCTGAGATGATAGTCAGTAGAACGATAGTAAAATCAATAGGTTTATTAGTATGGGAAGGATATAAATTAACATTTTCGGGGTATGGGTTTGATAGCTTATTTAGCTGACCTTGCTGTAGAATGTGGTGTAATGTGGTGGCAGGAAGAATTTTGAATTCAATATTCAATTTGTATAATTATAGAAATAAGAGGGTTTAAACCACTTTTATTTAGTCTATCAATGTAACTCTTTTGTCAGACATATTTCTTATGTTTGTGGTGGAATGCTTGATATGATGATTGATAGTGAAACATGTCACATACATAAGGCTAGTGTTAGTGGTAAATTTTTTTTTCATAAGAGATGTATAAGTTGATCATATGAAAATCATGGGTAGGGTGTTAGTATTCATACAAAGAAGATTGTTAGAAGAAGTGTTTTAATGAGGATATTGTGTGTAATTCTGATATGTAAGGGTTATGAAATGCTCCTAAAAATACGATTGTTGTGGACATTTTTATTATGATGATGTTGGCATACTCTGCTAAGAACATGGTGAATGGCCGTGCTATGTATTCTACATTGAAGCCAGATATGAGTTCTGATTCACCTTCTGTTAAAGCAAATGGGGCTTGTTGGTTTCTGTGAGATTAGAGATAACTCATATTATGGCTAGGGGTCAGGATGGGAAAATTAGTTTTAGGTGTTCCTGTGTTATAATTAATGTTGAAAATGTAAATTGTCCATTTATTTGTAGGACTGATAAGAGAATAACTGCTAATATTACTTCATATGAGATTGTCTGGGCTACTGCCCATAGAGCTCTGATAAGTGTATATTTTGAATTTGAAGCTTATCCAGATCAGATGATAGAGTAAACGGCTAGGCTTGATATAGCTAGCATGAATAGTACACCTAGCTTTGTACTGATTAGTGGTTAGGATAGGGGAAGAGGAATTCATATTGGGAAAGCCAGGTTTAAGCTAGAATTGGTACAATAACAAATATAGAAATTGATGATATTGATGGTCATATGGTTATTCAATAAATAATTTGACTACACCAGCAATGGACTGCAATAATCCATAGAGGCTGATGGCATTTGGCCCTTTTTGGAGTTGAATATAGCCTAGGACTTTTCTTTCAATTAATGTAAGGAATGCTACAGTGAATAAAATTAGAATAACTAGTGAAAGAATGTTGATTATAAACATGTCGTTTGGAGGAGGAATTGAAACGCTGACAATAAAGGTTTAACTTTTATGCAACTACTGGGCTCTGCCACCCTAACAAACCCTGTTCTTGGGTAGGATATGTATATGTTAATTGAACTGATATTATATCATCAATTAGCTTGAAGTCACTTTGTAAGGTAGGCCTTATGTCTCTTCTCCTTTTTGCCACACAGCTGAGAGAGCTAGTTGCCCCCAAATATCCATACTCACTCATATTTCGAGTTCTCACTGTGGTTGGGTTGGCATCATGTGACTACTTCTGGCTGGTAGGCTGTGAATTGAGGTGATGTGTGTCTGTTCCTGGTTGAGGAGTCATTTCTCCAAATGCACTTGAAGGTGGAGCAGAGTTGCCTTTAGTGAACTCTGAATGAACAAACACTAAAACATTTAATTTCTAATTTCTGTGGGGTGTTGATTCTATAGCATGCCTAACATTATGCTGACTAAAATAGAAAGTGGACCCTGAGTGAAATGCTGCCGAAAAAATAAGCAAACAAAAATATAAACTTAACTGTATGGTCCTGGCTTAGTAGTTGGGCTGGGGAAAGTAAGGAAACTGATATCTAAGCATAAAGAGATGGAGAGTCATATTAGCAGTAGCAAAACACGTGGGAAATTATTGCTTGAAATCATCTGGAAAGGAAATTCTTTGCCTCCTGAACTTGCAGCTCTAGGGGAGGAAGTTAGAAACATGGTAAAAGTTTGTGAACATAGCTATGGCTTGCATTTATCAAGGTCTCAGAAGAAAGTGACAGTCTCTAAAAATGACTGTTCAATTTGTAAGTGTTCAAATAGAAGCAATTTCAGAGTTTATTCGTAAGGTTTATTGCAAGAGGCAGGAAAGGGACTATTGCAATTGTTGGAAGGGGACTCAGAACATTCCAACCAGAAGATCTGCAAACATCTCAAAAGTGGGGCAGAAAAGGGCTTTCTTTTTATCAGGAGGAATAAACAAGGATAAAAAGAACCAAGTGTGGGAGCACAATGCATCAGGAAATGCTTTTCTCTGGGATCAGCAGATTCTCACATTTTTGAAAAAGTTCTTAAGGATAGGCTGTATGCTACCTCTGACTAAGGGTCGGTCAGTGTTCAGGGTCTTATGAAGAGAGAAACTTAACTAAAGTTTGGTTAAGTCACTTAAACAAGCACTTTGTGTTGATTCATGGGTGATGACAAAAAACTCCACTACTACTCTTTCATGAGGCAAATAATGGGATTTGGAGATTCTGGCCTTGTTTTGCATAAGTAAACAAGGTGTGTGTGTCTCTGTGTGTGTGTATGTGTGTGTGATGGGTTACCATAAGTCTTATACTAAGTCGTAAGGGGAAGGGTGTTCTTGGCAGCCAGGCTTTCTTTTCCATTACACCAAAGTCTGGGGGGATTTCTTCAACCCAAACTGTTTTCCAGGAACACAGATATCAGATACTAAGTTAAACACTCTTGCAAGCAAAACTTGTCAAAGGTTAAACTACTGACAAGAGTAGGAAAAGTCAGCCAGTGTTAAAAGCCCAGGTGATAACATGATTTTACAAAGACTCTGAACAAAAAATCCCAGTAAAATTTCTCAAAAATGTGGCGCAGGTTAAATGTTCATCATAATAGATTCCAGGTAGCTTCCATTAATTGAGAGGGGATCAGATGCAGCAAGGAAGTGAAATCTCCAAGAAATATAGCAGATTTTAGAAATATGTCTCAAAAGAACTTTGGGTGTGGTAATTAGCACATGGAAAATCCTGGAACATAATAGACGAGAAGGCAACTAAAATTTTAAGGAAATTTTGCTGGCAAGATATTGGACTAGAAAACTTTAACTGTTTGAGATTTTCAAAGAAGAAAAACAAACACACAAACAAAAAACCTTTGGTCCCTAAGCTTCTTCCTGTAGGAACTGAGCTGAGAAATCTACAGGAAGGCACCTTTCCCATTACCTGCCTGACATGTAGACAAGAAATACAAGCTATAGATAATCCCAAGAACAAAACAATCAGGAACCAGGACAATAAGGACTTCTGAGAGAACTAACTGTCAGATCTTGTCATGAACCCCACCTCCAGACCTAGAGTAGGAGTGCTTCAAAAATATCTTCCCACTGGCATTTTAGAATGGCTGCAGACCAATCACTGACAAGATAAGACTTTGATTATTTCCTTTAAGGAGGAGATGTGTGTGTTCTATGTGTGGGAAGAAGGAATCAAAGAGATGCCCTAAATAAAAAGGTAACAAAATAAAGCAAAATAAGAATCAACTAAAGCTTATAATATTAAAAAAGAAAAAGAGATGCCTTGTGAATAAGACAGATTTTTTTTTGCCTTTTTTACCTTTCTTGTTCTCTACCATGGCAGCCTCTGTAATCTGTTATGTAGAAGGTTTATATACTGTAGGGGCCAGGCTACCTTAATGCATGCAGACCACATAAGAGTAAGAAATAAACTATTCTTGTGCTAAACCTCTTAAATCTTTTTCCTTTTTTCTATTCTTACTACTGCAACATAGCTGAACATTTTACTATTTATTGTAAAGTATAAACCATGTTTGCTATATTATCATTACTTCTAATCCCAGCTTCACCATTTGTTTCCTGAGTTCTGTTCTATAAATTTACATGTAACATTCACACACATTTCATGTGTATATGTTATTTTTACTCTAAGTAACATGTGTTCCTCTCATTACCAAATTCTCTATTTATAGAACTTGCACTGAAATAATAGCTCTTCACCCTTCCTTTCAAATGCAAAAGAAATACTGATTATATACTGTGTGACGGAAAGTGTTCCTTTTAAAAAAGGCTCTCTAGCACACTATAAGTTCCAAATTTATAATCTACTCAGATTTCTTGCAAAGACCTTAAGTCTATTAAATTCCAAATAAACAGGAATTTTTTCTAATGTAGTACTGTTAGAAATAATTTAAATATACAGAGAAAGTAGATTTTGTTACTAAAACAAGTATAATATTACTTGTTCAAATCTTGGTATAGAAAAAAATGATCATTTTATTCAAGTGGAATACACTCAGTTGTGTTGTCATAGTCATAATGTGATACTTGCAACTTATAACTATATACTTGTAGCAATCATATAATAAATGAAATAACTGGCTACTAATATTTTATTTACTAAAACATTTGTGATGTAACTGTTTGTATAGAAAGTGTAAAATAGTCAAGTCAACAAGCATTTATTCTAAAATAACATTTCTTGCACATAGGTATGGTTATAGGGTTCAATCTATTAGATATGCAATGAAAATTATATCTGGTTTCATTTCATGTTAATAAATAAACTTTCCTATTTTTTGTGGAATTTTATAAAATCAATGAACATTAACACATTCATTTTTACATAATAATAAGTATATCCTTTTGTTTATTAAGTGTTAAGGCAGTTGTAAACCTCTATGGGATGCCCTATATCTCTCATCATACTCCACACTGTCTCCATACTCAAACTACTTTCTTCCCAAAATTTCTAGGCTGTGTTTGATACATGCGGTTTTGTCATAAATCTAAAACATGACAGAATAAGATGACAGTTATTGTAGTAGCAGAATCTCCATTCTATAATCCTTTCTCTGCAATAAATTATTGTTTGGTTTTCAGTTTAACTAAAGAACTATACTGATAAGTAACTAGGCATTAATCATGTAACTTCTCAAGCATCTCTGAAAATCTGCTGATGATAAAAAAGGAATAACTCCATTTTCTACTCTCTTGCTACTCAAAATGTTGTCCATATAGCAGGCGCATCAGCATTCCCCAATAGCTTCTTAGAAACACGGAGTCTGAAGCCCTACTCAAAACCTACCAAATCAGAATCTACATTTTGGTAAGATATCCATGTGATTTCCGTAGCTGCATTAAAGTTGGGAATACACTACTCTGTTCCCTGCAGTAGAATTCATGTTTTTCCTTTGATAAAACTGAGAAGAAAATAGGTCATAATGAATTTGATTCTGCAACCGAAATTTCCTACATAAATTTGTAAAAATAAAATAATGTTTATGGGACTTCAGTAGAAAGAAGCTTCTGCCCACTATCTTCCCACTCTTTTTTTTCACAAAGGCTAATACATTCTTGCTTCCTCATCCACTAATACTCTTTGTGGAAATATACCACACATTAAGTTGAAGTTCTCAACATAATAACTAACCTTCCATCTCTAAAGTAGTGGTTTCAGACATGATCATAACTCTGAAAAGGTATTTCTGATCTCAGATTAGGAATGAGAAAGAGAAAGAAGTGATTTCCTCTCTCTTTTAAATCGGTTACTCATATTTATGATGCACAAGGGAAAAGAAAGGATGATATGTCTACAGTGTTATGGGAATATGTTGTATATAATAGGCTATTCATTCCATCACTCTTTTTTTCCTATCATTCAGAGAAATCTAAATTTTATTCTTTGTAGAGGCAGTGATTTGTATAAGAATTTTTTTATAGAAAAATCAAAGAAGCTGTTTATGTAAGGCAGTTAGGAACTTGCCTAGATACAAATTCATTGAACTAAAAAATATGTTCCATTGCCATTCAAGCTTGACAACAACAAAACATCAGTTTGAAGAACCAGAAAAGGGCCTTAGAGAGCAATAGGAGAAAATGAAAATCATCATTCTGAGTGCACTAAAGAAATTAGCCGGAGATAGACTCCCTGTTCTGATACTCATTTACATCTTAAAAGGAGTCCTAAAATAAGGTGTGGATGAATGCTTTTTTTTGACAAAGTTCAGTAAAAAAGAAAATATTGGATTATAAAAATTGGCTTTCTGCAGGTGAAGATCACTTTATTTTTAGAAACACTTTTTATTGTTATCTAGTTTAAATTAAGCCAAAAATGTCATTGTGATTATTAAGTTCTTTGCCTGCAATATATGTTTGTGAGATAATGAACCACATTTTCCCACTGTGTAAGCTACACCATGGAGACTAAGCAGCACTTTTAGAAGCTGGGAAAAATCTTTTAGGTCACTGGGATACCACTTAGGAAACTAGCACTTATTACACTAAACGATACCCTAGTGGCTTGGAAAGGTCAACATAGCTTTCAAAAAATTATGACACCCTGAGAGCATATTGCTCAACCATTATCATGTTATTTGCAGTGCATCTGGCTAGATGTTTGTAAATAAAGATCTTCATGTGGTGTGGTAAATTATGGAGTATAAGAGAGTATATTATACGAGAATAAGCTAATTCAGTTTTAAAGATGACTATTACATTATATGTTTATATGAATAAAGCAAGTGTAGTTCATCTCTTTTCTTTCAAAGATAAATATTTCTATATATTCTATAAAATATCACAGCTAATAGGTCCATCAGATCCCAATTCCATACTTTACTCATAGGCATATATAACTATTGATGATTTATGTATATAGCATGACAATATGTATTTGTAACTACTATGTGAAGGCATTAGGATGTGATTCATGCACATTATTTCCATCCTTGCAAAAATATTTAGTATACATTAAATAGTATGGGTTATGAGGTATAGTATGTATAAGTTTTATTGCAATTTAATATGTGCCAGGCACCTTATGTGACTTATTATACTCTCTCCTCCTAAGCATTCTAAGACATATTGATGGATAATATATTATTATAGACTTAAACATTTAAGGATACATTAAAAAGATGGCCTTTGAGAGAATAAGTAAGTTAATTTGTGTAGGTCTTCTTAATGTTTGTTTGGGTTTTTCTACACTATACTACAGAGAAGTGGGTAATTCAATTTTGAGGAGAATTTGGTATTCACAAGGAATTTTTTGACACTTTGGAAATTTGCAAAACCAAAGTCAGCTACAGTGTAAATCCACTCTAACTGCATTCGTTGGGGTGAAGTTTTGTAAGATTATCTTACTTGAGTGCAGATGGGGTCTGAAAACAGAGAAAACTCCAGACCTGCTTCACTGGTCATTTTCCACAGCTCACTGATTGTTACAGTTGTTCCCAGCCAGATTAAAAAGTTATTCCTCATTTCTTTACTTTACCCTGTTTAAAATCAATGCCCAGATTTCCAACACTGTTCTTACCTTAGTCCAGGAATACTATCCTCTCTCAACTGGGATTACAAAAACAACCTCTTAGCTGATCTCACTGACAGCTCCCTTGCTCCATCTCATATCATGTTCCATATTTCAGTAAAAGAGGGCATTTAAGAAAACAAATTGAACATTACATTACCCTTTGAAGCACTAATGAGTGTATCAACACAGTGTCTGAAACAGGGTCAAATGTCTTTGTTTTAAGATCCTTCATTATTTTGAAACATGATCCTCTGCCCAAACTACCAATCAACTGTGAGTGTAGAATAAATACATTTTCAGACATTCAGACTCTCAGAAAAGTGACTTTGAGACACTTTCTTTAGGAAATTACTGGATGATGTGTATGCCCCAAATGAAGAAGTAAACAAAGAAAATAGGAGATATAAGTTACAATAAACAGAATAAAGAGATAAAGGGGATCCCCAGGACAGGACAGATAAGATGACAGCTGTATACAGGATATATGAAATAATCCATTGAAATTGAAGTCAGTTATATGACTTGGAAGATGTTTCGTTAGGAAGATAAATTTTATATGTTATCTATGTATCTCAACATAGTAGAGGAATGTGAGGCAGTTGGAGAGTTTGGAATAGAAATTGTGATAGAAACGTAAAACTAAATAAATGAACTGAAACAAAATAATTATTTGTACCAAGAAAATAAGCATATTTCATGGAAATAGAAGTAATCATACTTTGCTCTATGGTTACATTTTGAATAGAATTTACATACTCATAACATAAATCTTGAATATTTATCTAACCAACATTTTCATAAAGTGTTATTGGAAAGATGAATTGAGAAGAAGAATGTGTTGTATCGTAAATGAGAGATAAATCCTCATGAGCACCAGGAGGTGAAGTTTAATTTTCCTATTCAGATGTCTCAATTTGATATTTCAATCTGAGGAGCAATGATGGAATTATGTAAACATGGCAGTGTTCCTTACCTAATGCTAATTTATGAAACCCTGGTAACTAGAGAATACATCTCTCCTATAGTTTACACTTTCAAAACAGTAAAAATGGTTATTTGTCCTCAACTCTCACCTTTATTTCAAGCCCTCCAAATTTTCTACCAACCTGATAATGGAGTTATCCAGACTAATTGTGTCTCATTCCTTAATTACTTTATGATTAATTTGCCTGTGGTACATTCATTATAATTTTATTTGTGTAACATGGTTAACTAAGAGTGAAATACATACAGGGTAGTTTAAAAGTGGGCTTGGTCTTTACTTGTTCTGAGTCTAATTGGTATCTTGGCTATTCTCATACTGAAGTCAAAGTAATGTGAACTACTCCAGCGGTCTGAAAAAAAAAAAATACTGCAAACTATTCCAATGGTTTGAAATGTTGTTTGAAAGAAAACAAAAACACTGCCATGTTTCGATCTTTCTCACAAATTTTTGCTTTCTAATTGGGAGTGGTGATGATATTCACCTCACTGAAAGTCACGTTTTAGCTCTAAGTCCATTTCTATACTCGCCTTCCAGCTTTTGTACCCCTGTCCCTTCCTCTAACAGAGATAGACACTTTTACCTCACTGCACCAAATTTTGCCTTCTGTAAAATGAGGGGATGGAACTATTATAAAATTTAGAATGTTATTTTTAGCACCAACATATGCTATTCTAATTTTTAGTGATTAATAAGGTAAATCATACATCTGCTTTTTTATAAATTAAAGTATATAATTTCAAAATATATTTGAAAAGTTGTATAAAACTGTATCAAAATTTATAAATATATAAGGAGTCTGTTAATTTCATCAAGATAGAATTTAATAAATCATATAGCTGTAAATGTAGACATCAAAAAGTTCAAAATGAGTAGACAAATATCTCCTTGATTTTCTGTATGTTATTTTAACATTGTCATATGCACAGTTATAACTAAAATTGCTTTACATCAAAGACATGATTCTTCATGAAAAGTTTAAAAATTACATAAAATATATTTAACTTTTAAATTTATAAAATTCAAAGATATTTTAAAGAATTAATTTTAAAAAGTATACTGAATGTGAAAATTTACATGGAAAAGCAAATAAAAGCTCTTATTTAGAAAATATATTTGAAATTATATTTGTTAAATAAAATTTTGTATCTTATATGTTGGATGATAAGCTATTAAGTACAAAAGCACCTTATCAGTACCCTTTTCTGATTGGGTTTTCTTTCATATAACAAATCATGAAGCAAGATTTCTGTTTTTTTCTTGTTTTGTTCTGTTTGTTTGTTTTTGCCTACATAGTTGCCATATATCTATGTATGGAGAGACTTTTTTGGTGTTTATAAGTAAATGTGGAGAAAAGTGATGTCAATATGGTACAGTAGGAAGCTCCAGACCCTAACTACCCCATGGAGATACAAGTTACAACCAAATAGGCCAAAATACATTTTTGAAAACTCTAGAAAACTTTAAAGAAGATTCAGCACCAAGTCAACACATAGCCAAGAAGGGATTTGACTAAAAAGGGTTTGTGTGTGTGTGTGTATGTGTGTGTTCATCTTTGCCAATCCCCCAACTCAGTGTGGTGCAGCACAGTTGGAAGGACACCTCCCAATCCCTGCCTCCTGGAAAGAGTGGAACCTATATCCAGTGTTCTGTATTTTTCTGGGGTCTGCCCTAGGGACTTGTTACTGTACATATCACCTGAGCTGGACTGCTTGGGGAACAGTAATGTAGTTTGGGTTAAGAGGTTGGAGACCTGTCGTAGTGCCATGGACGTTAGAGCAGCAGGGAGTGTGCAGTTCTATAGGGAGGCTATGGAGGGAGCAAGAGATTACAGGCATAGTAACTCAATAGAAATGGAAGCCAAAGGCTACTGAGGGTGAACATTACAGGGGAATTAACATAGTTAAAAGTAGCTGTACATTCTAAAGTAAAAGCAGATGCCAAGCTCAGGGAAGACACATGCCTAAAAGAGATCTGAGAGGCCCTGGAACCTCTAGCTGGGCTGATTAGTGAAGAGGCTTCTCCTGCAAAAAGGTGGTTTGTAAAGACTAGGAGAGGAGCCTCTGGTCCTTAAATGTATGCTCCTATATCTCAGATCCAGCAATTGTAAATCTAATTCTTTCTCAAGTGGAATATATCTGAATTTCCTATCTGCAGCATTTCTCTTCTTCTTCCACTGCAGCTGACTCACCTTAGCCAGGGAAAGTTCTCCATTTTTAAGGGCTCATGTGATTATGTTGGACCCACCTGTATAATCTAAAATAATGTCTCCATTGAGAGCCCAAAACCTTAATTATATCTGCAAAACCCTGTTTGCCATATAATATAATATACTTACAGATTCTAGGGATTAGAATATAGACATATTTGGGAGGGCTAGCTGCTTACTATATATAACTGTCCCTATTCCCTTACCACCCACCCCTCACCCACACCCCTATATCCCATACTGTGGGTTCCAAGTGATGAACCAGGTAACTGGTCTTCCACCCCATCCTGTGTCATGCTCTGTAGGATCAGACAGCAGCACTCTGATTGCCCCACTTGGTAGTGTTTTAAGGGGCCCAACAGGGAGTTGATCTTGTTTTCCCTGCCCATGGAAGGACATAGTGCTCTGATTCTTCTACTGAGATAGTGTTAATATGAGAAAGAAGCTGGTGTCCTGTATTCAGTCTTGAGGAAGTAGCTGGTACTCCAGTTTCCCAACCAAGATATTGTCCATGGGGTCTGTTGGCAAGCTGAACCTCTACTCCCTCCCAGCAGCAAGGAAACTTAACAAGACAGTACAAAATTGAGCTAATCTCCACTCTCAATTACACTCCCTCTACCATCACCACCTAGTGTCAAAGAGACTTAACAAAGCAATGAGGGTCCAAACTAATCATCATTCTACTTTCCACACACACCTGGGACCAATGGGGCCCAGTGAATAGATAAACCTCAGCACCCATGAAGTAACAATGACACTGAGTGAGGCAGTTTGAGTCAGGACTCCTGGGAACTTCAGCACCTCCCATTCCAGAGTAGCAAAGCCCACTGGGAAGCCCACCATCCACCTGCTATGAAGGAGACAGACTAAGGTGGTACAAGGTGGGACTTGTTTACACTTGTTTGCCTGCCCCCCTTTGTCAGCAGGAATCATGAAGTGCTCAGCTACAACTCTATCATGCACAATAAGGTGGTATGTGCCAGTCATCTGATTCCCCTTTCCCTTAAGTTTGTGAGGCCAGTGGAGAGGTAAGCACACTCTCCAAGTTGGAGGCAACAAGATGGTGTGAGTCAATACCCCACATTTTTCAGGGTGGTGTTGGTGGAGCCCAGTGGGAAGTTGAACATAAACACCCAGCAGCTATAGTGTCATGCCTCAACAAGTGATACTGCCAGCTTAAAAAAAATAGGCACCACAGTTTTTAGTTTAATAGAATTTATATTTCCAGAATGCAAATAAAAATTACACTTCATACCAAGAAACAGGACAATCACAAGTTGAATGAGAAAAATAAAATAATCAGCAAAAAACAACAGGGAGATGAATTTGATGTTGGAGTTATTTATCAAATATTTTAAAACAACCATCATAAGAAATTTTTAACAAGCAATTACAAATTCTCTTCAAACAGATGGAAAAAAAAAAAAAACTCAGCAAAGAAATATCTGTCAAAAAATGCCAAACAGAAATTATAAAACTGAAGAGTACAACAAAAACAAAGTTGCTTGATGAAGTCAATAGGAGAGTGCAAATGACAGAGGATAGAAGCAATGAATTTGAGGACAGATCAATAAGATTCACCTAATCTGAACAACAGAGAGAAAACAGACTGAAATAACAGTCTGAAGGACTAGTGGGACAAAAGCAAATAACTCATTTTTGTATCATAGAAACTTAGAGGAAGAGGAGAGATTAGAATTAAAGAAGTATTCAAAGACATAATAGCAGAAAACTTTCCAAATTTGATGAGAGCTATAAACGTACAGGTTCAAGAGATTGAGCAAAATAGGAGACTCAAAGAAATCCACACCAAAATACATCATAATTAGAATTCTGAAAAGTAAGACAAAATAAAAATATGGAAAGAAGCTGGAGACACGTGACATTACTTTAAAGGGAACAACTATATTGAATAACAATTGATTTCTCATCTGAAATCATGGAAGCCAGAAGAAAATGACACAGCATTTTTCAAGTGTTAGAAGAAAAGAATCGTCAACTGCAATTTCTATACCTGGTTAAAATATCTTCAGGAATTGAAGGGAAATAAAGACACTTTCAGACAAAGGAAAACCAAGAAAGTATGCTGCTAGTAAATATAATCTTAAATAATAGTTAAAGGAAGTTCTCAAAACAGTAAAGTGATTTATAGAAAAGGACTTGAAACTTAAGAAAGGAACTAAAAGGGACTTCTGGTCTGGACAATATGGTGTAGGCCAGTTTCTTCCTCCTCTTTCTCACTCTGTAAACTATATACTCTTAAATAATGTGGGAGACAACCAAAGAACTCTGACAGGTGGTAAGAGGAAGGAGAACTGGTGTGAGAATACACTACTGGAAGAGAATCAAAGTGGGAGGATATATTAAGCTCCATTTACCCCCAACTTTGGCATTCCTGTCCCCAAGTTAGCAACAGAAGACCCCCAAGTAGGTGTCAGGATTCTCTCTGACAAGATTAGGCAAGCCTGGCATCACTGGTAAGAGCCATCAATCACAAACTCTGCTTACAAAAGCCAACAGAGGAGCAGTTATTTTTCCCATCAGGGTCTGAATCCTCCATCTCTGCCCTGAGACACTGGAGTGGCTGGAGGAGGAAATATACAGTGGGGATCCTAACCTAATAAATGTCTAGCCCAGGAAGTACTCCGCCTCCACCTCAAATAAGTGAAGATACCACCACAACAAGCAACAACCAGATGAAGCAACTCTTCATCTCCAAATCTTGAGATTGCAGAGATATATAGTGGCCTGAAAATAAAAGAAATATGTAGAATTGAAGGAAGATGGACTTAAAATATATGTAAGCAACACCTAAAGTAGTGCTAAGAGGGGAATTGATAGCACTAAAGGCTTATATTAGAAAAGGGGAAAGATCTCAATAATCTAATTTTCTACCTCAAGAAACTAGGATAAGGAGAACAAAATAAACCCAAAGCAAGTAGGATAAATAAATAATAAACATCAGAGCAAAAATCATAGAGGTTGAAAACAGGAAAACAATAGAGAAAAATAAATAACAGAAAAAAATGCGGCAGAAATCTGTTTGGAATGGTTACCAACAGACTCTGCCGCATCATCCATGGCCCGTGATCCCATCCCCACCAAAAAAAAAAACACATTCTTCTTGAGACTGAGAGCCTGTAATTTGTAATGGCCAAATAAAACAGTGTTGTCCACATTTCAGTGGAGGAATATGAGTAACTAAAGTACAGTCCCCCATAGGCAAAATGACGGAAATAGCAGAAAAGGTGCAAATAGGGCTCCAAGTGTTTTTATTATCCACACTTACCAGAAGCATTAAATGAGGAACAACAAAAATTCTTAACACATTGATCTGCATAGGTTTACTGTCTATATCCCAGGCTGTCAGGCACATCCTTTTGTTTACATTGTAGTTTTATGAGATTTTTGAATGGCAAATACGGTGGCACTGTTGAAGAAAATAAATCAAATTCACTATTTAGCAATAGTATTCTGAAACTTAGGATGAATAATTACAATTAATGGCAAAACAGTTAAACTTATTACACTCTTCAGTTGTTTTAGTATCATAATTTTTTCAGTGTTTTATTTTAAGGCATTTCTTAATTTAGTACTGTAAGTGAACATCTTGGTTCAGCAGTTAGGGTGGAATTATTTATGACATTTATTAGCAATTAGGAACAAATAAATTTTATCACATGCATGTTGGTGATTAAATAAAATAGAAAATGCAAACTATATAATCTTATATACCTAATGCATTTTTTCTCAATTTGTGTATCATTTTCAGAATTATACTATTGAAAGAGAATAGACATAATTAACCATATATGGGAAGCTAATGTATGCTTGTAATAGGGATAATGGCTTTTATAGAGTGGTATGATTACTTTTACAATCCAATTTAAATTTAAGGGTTGGTGTTCCTTCATTAGTTAGATTGGATTTTCTTTACTCTCCAGAAGTTTCATATTTTTTGCTTTGAGTTCATGTATGTGAAGTGAATATTTGGAAAATGGAGGAATAATACTAGTGATTTAATTTCCATGCAATCAAATGAAATTTAACATTGTCCTTTTCATTTATTTTCACCCTATATAAATGTAATGTTTTCCTGATCATTATTCACTTCCTAATAGAACAGAGAAAAAGTAATTTTTCCATGATGAAGAATATGTCTATGTAAGAGTAGTTTCATTCAGCCAAACTGAATGAAATAAACCTTTGTCAAAACCAGTCTTATTTATTTAGAATGATTTTGCAACTTGGCAGGGACTTGAGAAACTATACCTTTTGTTATGGGTCATGAATGTCAAAGTAAATGAACTTGTCTCTCTGGTTGTGGATTGACCTTTAGCTATTAACCGGTCTCATTACTTTTAACAATTAATTTTAATATTAATTTTAAATATTACTGTTTATTTTGACTAATTTTAGAAATTAAATGAATTAAGCTGCACTGTTCCATAAAAATTGGTAGGAATTAATAATTTTGGCTAAATATGGTTGCAATGTTCACTTGGAAACAGTGTCAAATACTTGATAGATATTTATAATGAATAATAGGTTCCAGATTCTAGGGGATAAATAGTTGTATCACTATGCATTTCATCACTAATAATTATAATGATGAAGTTATATAGATATGTAGTATCCATCTATACACACGTAAACATATAAACCAAACCTACATGGTTGTGAAGTAAAATAAGGTAATATTTAAGTCAATTTGAAGAGGATAGTCTCCAAATTTGAGGAAAAAAATAATTTGACTCTCTCACTTTTATAAGGTAATATTTTAAAAGTCTCTAAGTACAATAAGATAAAAATTAAATCTTAATTGCAGAAGATATATTGCAGAAATGGCTATAGTTCTTCATTCCTCCCTCTATCCTCATCACTTGCAAGGCCGTTTTAAGCTCTTCCTATCCGTATTTTAATCTTGTTTACTATTCTTTTAATATAAGCTGGATTTGTGACTTCCTTTGGTCTGGTCAATGGAATGCAGCACTCTTCTGGTCTCCCTCAGAGTTGTACCAGTACCTAAACACAGTTGGTGGTTTGAGACTTCACATGGAGGAAGATTAATGTGCCCCAACCAATGTTCAAATGTAGAATCTCTAAGCTGACCTGTAGCTGATATCAGCCATATACAGGAGTTCTGCTAAGATCTAAAGAACCAGCCAGCTGTGTTCAACTTTAACTGCTGACTTGCAAAATCATGAACTAACAATATAGTTTCTGCTGTAAGCTACTAATTTGGAGTGAACTATTACACAGCAATAGGTAGATGATAAAGTTCTCAAAAAGGAATTTTGAGAACATTACATTTTAACATGTTACTTTAAACACTACTTTAAAATCCTGTAAGCTTTCTAAAATTTTCATCTAAAACCAAAAACAAATGCACAGTTTTCTTCTAATGCTAAAATAAAAATTGTTAGTAAAATATAACCAATTTTATTTTAGGAAATGCAAACTTTTTTGATTGAAACCATTCAAAATAATTTCAGTTCTTCAGATACAGAAGCTTTCTGGATAATCATCTTTATTTTCTATATCTATTTTCTCTTTTATAGTATATTTAATATTCAGAATGATATTCTCAACTGTATTCTTATTTATTTATTTATTTTTGGAGGCCATATTTTAATTATCAAATATTTGTTGCTGTTTTTGTTGTGCTTCTTTGTTTCCTATTTGTACATGCAAAGCCTTCTTGACACTTTATGTTAACTTTTTTTCCCCCGGTTTGTGGTTTCTCTAAACACAACTTTATTTCAATATCTTTCATCTATGCTATTAGATTTCCTCATGATAATTTTCTGTTCAAAATTAATTACTGATAATAAAGTTCAAAATTATAATAAATTCATTATGAAGAGAGTGATGTGTGTAAGTTAAATTAAGTCTACCTCATAGAGACAAATAATCAACAATGATAGGTCCTAATCAAAAATTCACACTCCAGTGTGTTTATTTAGTTGTAGAACTTCAATCCCTGTAAGTGAGAATTCACATTTTAGAGGTAGCTGTAAATGATCAACATCTAAATATCTTCATCAAAATCTTCTCTGGAAGATAGAACACTATAAGAATATCAGTTTGTTTTATTTTTGAAATACCCATTAGGTTTTAGTTCTCACATCAATTAACTGAGAGCTTTTAATATTTTTAGTTATAAAAATTATTTATTTCATTCACGGGACACTTCTGCTGATGAACAGCTTAATAGATACATTGTCAAAAGTAAGAAACTAAGGGGCTTCCCTGCTGGCGCAGTGGTTGAGAGTCCAGCTGCTGATGCTGGGGACGTGGGCTCGTGTCCCGGTCCGGGAAGATCCCACATGCAGCGGAGCGGCTAGGCCCGTGAGCCATGGCCGCTGAGCCTGTGCGTCCGGAGCCTGTGCTCTGCAATGCGGGAGGCCACAGCAATGAGAGGCCTGCGTACCGCAAAAAAAAAAAAAAAAAAAAAAAGTAAGAAGCTCAGAATGTATGTTTTCATTTATCCAAATGTTACTCTTAAAATTATTGAGGGAGGGAGACGCAAGAGGGAAGAGATATGGGAACATATGTATATGTATAACTAATTCATTTTGTTATAAAGCAGAAACTAACACACCATTGTAAAGCAATTATACTCCAATAAAGATGTAAAAAAGTAAAAAAAATAAATAAAAATAAGCTATATAAACTATATATATATATATATATATATATATATATATATATAGCTACAAATCATAGGATAAACTCTTTTGTGACATACCAAGTTAGCCTTACAGAGAAGATCCATTGGTGGCAGTTGATGAAATAACAATTCACTGAACAGACTTTTTTTTTTTAATCATCCTAAATATTTACCTAGAGATACATACTAACTTATAAACATTATAATACTCAATACAAAATGTCTCCTCAGCAAATACATATGATTATACCCCAAATACTAAAACATATGCTTTTTATCATCATGGTTGTTATTTTGTCTTAGGTTTATTTTCTCTAGAGGCTATTAAAGAATGCATACATTTTTGCTGATATTTTATCACAGCGATAAAGTGAGATGGGGATCTATACTCAAAAGGCCACTAAAATCAGTCAGCAGGTTTATTGCAGAAAACAACTGCTTGCCCAACATTCTGAAAAAATATCAGTAAAGTATGACCCAATGTATGGTTAAGTGTATTGTCACACAAACCCCTCAATTTGTAGCATATTTTACATTATAAATATATATCTATTAAAGGCAGCATAATTTAATATTATTATTCTAATGATATTCTTACCTTAGTATATGATCAATTATCCATGGGAAGTCATAAGAAATTGAATTTATTTTAAAACCTTTACTTATCATATCACACAAAATTCACACATAAAAATCAATTTTCTTGATTATTTTCTCCCTGTATCTACTAACACATTTTTTCCTTAGTACGAATCATTATATCTCTAAATGTTAGTGCAGATTCTCAGACAATTGCTTTTACAGGTTCCAGGAAACAATTGACAATTCTTTTAATTGTATATAATTCAATTCATCCACAGTAGAAAAAAATATTGATTCAAGACATATCTTCATGGAATGTATATTGTGGACATAGCTGAAACATTGTATAATTCTAGACAAGTGATAATTGTAAAATAAAACTGTTTTTATTGCATTGTATTATTATTTATGCAAGTGTTCTGTGGAAGTGTTCATTGTATTATTATTTATGCAAGTGTTATGCAAGTGTTCTGTGGAAGTGTTCTTATAGAAGTGTTCACTTCTATTTATGCAAGTGTTATGTGGACAATTTGAATATTAAAATTTAATCATTAAAAAGCATATTTATACATTTTATTCCTTATAGCAAACATCAAGCTAGTGCTGTATGACATAATAGGAGAGTTATCCATGTCTTCAGTACTTTCTTACTAAAAGGAAGTCAAGCTGAATGTTCATATTTTTTATGAATGCCTACTATGAAAAAACACTAATCCAAATTGAATCCAACTTACATCCCAATTGTGCTAATGGAAGTAAACATAATGAGTTTTTTTAAAAACTGTACAAAATCTTAGGTATCTTGTTCTTGCATTTTTATGAAAAATACTTAACTAAATACTTTAGTGTTTAGTGGGTCTAAATAATAATTTTGTGAATAGGGTAGAAAATGTTGATCACCAATATACTATTTCAACAATGTAGAATTAGGTGCAGATGAACAGTAAAGATGAAATAGTATTCATATGTAACAAGGACATGGGCCTATCAATGGTCTGTATCTTCTTCAATCCCTGCCAGCTAAAGTTCATGAACAGCCCTGCCAACCCAGAAACCCAAAGGGAGGCACTCCCATTATCATGGAAATACAACATAAAAGACATATGCTTTTTATCTTCATAACAAAACTTATGGGATACATCAAAAACAGTTCTTAGAGGAAATTTTATAACAATAAGTGTATATATTAAGAAAATAGAAAGATCTCAAATAAACAACCTAATTTTACACATCAAGGAACAAGAGAAAGAAGAACTAAGGAAGCCCAAAGTAGCAGAAGGAAGGAAATAACAAAATCAGAGTGGAAACAAATGAAATAGAGACCAGAAAGATACTAGAACAGATCAATGAAACTAAGAATTGGTTTTTTGAAAAGATAAATAGAATTTACAAAACTTTAGTTAGACTAACAAAGAAAAAAAGAGAAGACTCAAGCAAACAAAATTGTAAATGAAAGAAGAGACATTACAACTGGTATCACAGAAATACAAAGAATCATATGAGACTACTATGAACAGTTATATGCCAACAAATTGGATAACCTAGAAGAAATAGATACATTCCTTAAAACATTTAATTTTCCAAGACTGAATCATGAAAGAATTAAAAATCTGAAAGGACCAGTAATAACTAAGGAGATAGAATCAGTAATCAAAAGCCTCTCAGTATAGAAATGCCTAGGACCAGATGGTTTCACTAGTGTATTCTATCAAACATTTAAATAAGAATTAACAATAAATCTTTTCAAGCTCTTCCAAAAAAATGAATAGGAGAGAACACTCTCAAACTCAATTTAAAAGGCTGACATTACCTTGTTTCAAAGCCAAAAAAGGACAAGAAAAAACAAAAGTAGAACAAAACTACAGGCCAATATTCCTGATGAACATAGATCCAAAAAATCTCAGCAAAATATTAGGAAACAGAGTTCAAAAGCACATTCATATGACTGTATAGCAGGATGGATCAAATGAAATTTATCTCTGGAATGTAAGAATGGTTTAACATTTAACATATAATTCAATAAATATGGTATACCATGTTAATAAAGTAAAGGATCCATATTGTATGATCCATGCAGAGAAAATATTTGATAAAATCCAACATCCTTTCATGACAAAAACTCTCAATAAATTGGATATAGAAAGAATGGACCTCAACATTATAAAGACCATATATGCTAAACTCACACCTATAGTCATACTCAATGTTGAAAGATTCTCTAAGACCAGTAAGAACACAAGGGTGCCTCCACTCATAATCCCCATTCAACATAGTATTGGGAGTCCTACAAAAAGAGATTAGGCAAGAAAAGGAAATAAAACACATCCAAATTGGAAAGAAAGAAATAAAATTGGCTCTGTTTGCAGATAACATGATCTTATCTGTAGAACATCCTAAACACTACATCAAAAAAACTGTCAGAACTAATAAGCAGTACATTTTTAGGATACAAAAATCAATATGAAAAATCGGTTCCATCTCTATACACTAACAATAAACTGACTATCTGAAAAAAAAAAAAAAAAGAAAACAATCCCATTTACAGTATCATCCAAAACAATAAAATACTTAGGAATGTATTTAACCAAGGAAGTGAAAGAATTGTACACTGAAAACTAAAGGATATTGGTAAAATAAATTGAAGAAGACACAAATAAAGATATCCTATGTTCATGGATTGGAAGAATTAATATTGCTAAAATGTCCATACTACCCAAAGCTATGTATATATTCAATGCAATGCCTGTTAAGAATTCAATGGCATTTTTCATATAAATAGAAAAATACAATCCTAAATTTCAAATAGAAGAACAAAAGACACTGCATTGCCAAAGAAATCTTGGGAAAGAAGAATAAAGTTGGAGGTATCACACTTTCTGATTTCAAACTATATTATAAATCTATAGTAGTCAAAATATGATATGTGCATAAAACACATATAGACCAATAGAACAGAATTGAGGACCCAGAAATAAATCCCTGCATATACTGTTAACTAATACTTGACAAGGATACTAAATGGGAAATGGATAGCCTTTTTAATAAATTATGTTGGGGAAACTGTATATTCAAATACAAAAGAATGAAATTGTACCCCTCTTTTACACCACTCAAAAAATTAGCTCAGAATGAATTAGAGACTTAAATATATTACCTGAAACCTTAAAACTCCTAGAAGAAAACATAAGAAAAACCATCTTGACATTGGTCTTGGCAATGTTTTTTTTTTTTAAATATTACACTAAAAGCACAAGCAACAAAAGCAAAAATTAACAAGTGGGGCTATATCAAACAAAGATGCCTCTGCATAGTAAAAGAAACAATCAACAAAATGAAAAGCTAAACTGTGGAATATTTGCAAACTGTATATCTGATGATGGGGTTAATCTTCAAAATATGTAGGGAATTCTTACAACTCATTAGCAATAAAATCCAAATAATTTGATTAAAAAATGGGCAGAGGACTTGAATAGACATATTTTCAAGGAAGATATTCAAATGCCCAACAGGTACATGAAAAGGTGGTCAACATCAGCAATCAATAGGAAAATGCAAATCAAAACCATAATGAGGTATCATTTCACAACTGTTAGAGTAGCTATTATCAAAAAGACAAGAGAGGCTTCCCTGGTGGTGCAGTGGTTGAGAGTCCGCCTGCTGATGCAGAAGACAAGAGATAAGTGTTAGCAAGGATGTGGAAAAAATTTTGTCCCTGTGCACTGTTTGTGGAAATGTAATACAGCCTCTATTGAAAACATTATGGAGGTCTCTCAAAAGTTAATAGAAATAGTTAAACTAGAACTACCATAGCACCCAGCAGTTCCACTTCTGGGTATGTATCAGTTGAAAATGAAATCACTATCTTGAAGCAATATCTGTACCCCCATGTTAACTGCAGCATTATTCACAATAGCCAAGGCATGAAAGCAGGCAAAGTGTCTGTTGGAGGATGAATGGATATAGAAAATATGACATACAGTTGACCCTTAAATAATAATGGGATCAGGGATGCCTACCCTCCACACAGTCCAAAATCCGAGGATTACTTTACAGTCTGACCTCCATGTCAGCAATTCCCCATCCTCGGATTCAACCAGATCCTGTATTACTGTAGGTCGTATGTAGTGGAAGGGAATCTGCATATAAGTAGACAGGTGCAGTTTGAATCCATATATTCCATTATATTCAATATATATAATTGAATATTATTCAGCCACAAAGAAGGAGGAAGTCTTGCCATTTGTTACAAAGTGGATGGATTTTGAGGACATTATGCTAAGTGAAATAATTCTGGCAAGAGAAAGACAAACACAGTATGACCTCATTTATATGTGGAATCTAATCAAGCTGAACTCATAGAAAAGAAGAATATACGGTGGTTTCCAGGGGCTGATGGATGGGGGAAATGGGGAACTGTTGTTCAAAGGTTACAAACTTGAGTTATGAGTGGAATAAATTCTGAGGATCTAATATAGAGCATGGTGACTATAGTTAATGATACTGTATTGTATACTTAAAAGTTGCTAAGGCAGTAGATTTTAAATGTGCTCACACACACAGAGTAATTGTGTGAGGTGATGGGTGTGTTAATTAACTTTATTTTGGAAATCATTGCCCAATATATATGTATATCAACTCATCTCATTATAATCTTAAATTTACACAGAGTTAAAAGCCAGAGGGAAAAGGTTCTATTTCTTCCTAATCAAGTCTTTGTTGGATTAGACACACCTCTTTGAGCCCTAATATAATCTAATTTGACCATAGTGATAATTACTTTTTTTCTAATCTCACACACACAGACGTGCACGTGCACACACACATGCACAGACACACACACACACACACACACACACACACAATATAAGAATGCTTATGGATACTCCTGGAGGGAAAAGATGAGAGAGAAGAAAGGGTCAGGTAGGAAATGATAGTCCTTTACTTACCTGGAAAAGAGGCAGCCACCTTGATAGAACATGTATTATATCTCTAATTACTTAACATTGATATGAAATTTCTTGTCCAACTTTTCTTCAGCATTTTAGGAGCACCCACTCCAGATTATGCTGGAGAGCATTTCATATCTGTTTCAATAGTTATTGAAAAGGATATGTTTATTCTGTATTGTTTTCATATCTTAACTATTTTAAAACATTAGAGTGTTTTCATAAATCTAATATTCTCTCCTATATGTGTTTTTCTATTTCTTCTCATTCCCTCTATTTTTCTTAGGTTTTTATTTGCTATTAATTTACTGATTTTTTGAGAAGGGTCTTATATCAATTTTTTTCAGCCTTTCATCCTTTCTAACTTACCATTTTAAAGTTATAAGTGATATCTGAGCATGGTTTCAGATGCATCACACAGGTTTTATATTTAATATTTAATTATCATCCAGCTCAAAATATTTTCTAGTTTTCATTTTTAGTTTTTTATTATATTTAACCATAAGTTAAAGATACATGTGTGCTTGTGTGATTCTAATTTAATTGCACTGTGCTTAGGGAACATACTTTAGGATTTTCTTTTTTTTTAAGAATAAACTAATTTTATTGAAATATAAATTATAAACAAAATGATTCAGAAATCAGAAGCACACAAAAAAAAGTCTAGAATCCTTAAAGTCTTTTTCAAACTAACTTCCCCAGCTCAACATTAACTGCTGACTTCCATCACCCTTAGTTTTCGTGTTTTAGAACATCAGTGATTGGGAATATACAAGTTTACTCTGTTTGTGTCTGGCTTCTTATGCTAAAATTTCTATTTGTTAGTTTTATCAAAGTTGTTGTTCATAGTGTGTTCCTTTTCATTATGAATGAATAATTATGAATATGGTAAGTGCCATATTGTGAATATGGCATTTATTTTGTTTTCTAGTATTGGTTATTTCCAACCATGCTGCTTTAATAATATTCTTAAACATATGTTTGGTGCATCTAGATATGCATTTCTGTTGGGTATATATCTATGAATAAAATAACAGGGTATCCAAATGTTCAACTTAGACAATTTTTAAAGTTTTGTCAATTTTTACACTTCAAGTAATAATGTGTAAATGTTTATTTCTTTGCATCCTACCTAAAGGTGATGAATTTATTTAATAATTTTTTATTTTAGCGATTCTGTGAATATGTTATGATATTTCAAAGTAGTTTAAATTTGGGACTTCCTGGTGGTACCGTAGGTAAGACTCTGTGATCCCAATGCAGGGGGCATGAGTTTGATCCCTCGTTGAGGAACTAGATCCCACGGGCACCCACAACTAAAGAGTTCACATGTCGTGACTAAGAGTCCTAATGCCGCAACTAAAGAAGTCTGCATGCTGCAGCTAAGAAGTCCGCATGTTGCAACTAAAAAAAGGATCCCGCATGCCACAACAAAGATCCCACATGCTGCAACTAAAACCCTGCACAGACTATATAAATAAATAAATAAATCTTAAAAAAAAATAAAAAGAAAACATCACTACAAATTCTACACATGCTAAAATAATAATAATAAAAAAAACCAAAGTAGTTTAAATTTGCATTTTCTTGTGGCCAGTAATATTGCAAACTTTTATATTTTATTGATTATAGAAGAGCATCTTCTGTGAAAACTATGTTCAAATCTTTTGCCCATTTTTCTGTTGGGTTTTCTAAATTGTCTTAATGGTTTATAGGAATTGTTTATGTAAGACCTATGTAATACAAAACTATTATTCTGTACTAATGGTGGTCTTATCACTTATTATGTTGTATTTTAATGAACAAAAAGCCACAATTTAACATAGTCCAATTTACTAGTCTTTATTGTGCTCCTCTTAAAATTTTTATCTTGCTATATTTTTATGAAGATACAGCCTTTAATCTGGATACTGATATTATTTATTTTTACACTAAATTCTCAAATACACTTCTATTTGATTTTTTTTTTTTTTGATGATTTGAGGTAGGGGTCCACATTTTTCCTTGTGGATATCCAATTAACCCAGTACCATTTGTTGAAAAATAATTCCCACTGAAGTACAGTAGCACTTGGTTGTAAATCATATAATTGTAAATGAGTGGGCGTTTCACTATTCTATTTTATAAATATATTTATGTACACTTATATCAGCATTGCACTAACTTAATTTCTATAGCTTTAATATAGACTTGGTATATAAGAACTCCATTTTTGTTCTAACATATTGTATTGATGCTTATTTGACTTTTGCTTTCCCAAGTAAAACTTAGAAGCAACTTATCAATTTTTACACACACACACGACACATATACTTCTGGAATTTTGATTGGAATTACATTGAATCTATAGGTCAATTCATCGAAAATCGACATGTTTAAAATTCTAAACTTTCCATTTCAGGACCAGGTTACGTCTCTTAATTTACTTAGGTTTTCTTTAAATTATCTCAAAAATTAAAAATATTTTTAGTGTAGAAATCTTGCATATATTTTATTAGACTTATTCGTAGGTATTTGGTGTTTTGATGCTTTTGTAAATGGTTTCAGTGAACTTTAAAATCTATTTCTATGCCTCTAGCATATAGTGACTAATCATTTTTTTATTGATTTTTATTCAGGAAACTTATTAAATGCACTTATTAATTCATTTTATCTGAAGATGCTTTTGAATTTTGGATATTTGCATTGTTATGTGCCATTTACCAAAATTTTATTTTGCCATTTCTGAATCTTACTATTTTCCTTTGTCTTATTTCAGGGACTAGGAATATTAACAGAAGTTGTTGAATACCAGTAATCTTTTATTTCTAAACTTGTTTTTCTTCTAATCTTGGGAGAAAATGCCATGTTTTAGTATTTAGGATGGGTTTACTTATTTTTTTAAATAGATTAAGAAAAGTATTGTTTATTCTAACTATTGAGATAACATTTGTCTCATTTGTTCTACTGATGTAGTGATAATGCATTTATTGTTTTTGAGTGCTAAACTGTTCTTAAATTTCTTGTGTAAATCCAGTTTGCGATGCATTATGTGTTTATATGTTAGTAAGTTTGATTGACTTTTATTTAGAATATATTTTTACCTATATTCTTGAGAGAAGTGAGCTTATAATATTCTTTTATGTAAAGTCATAATTTTGTGTCAAGATTATCCTGGGGTGATGAAACAATTTGGGAAGTGGTTTTATATAAGAACTTTTAGCATTTGAGCCCATATATTTTGGGAGGGAGAATTTTTTCAGAATAAGGCCAGAGTAACTAATTTAAGCAAGAATGTGATTTTAGCTGAGACTAACTTCAGACTGATATCACAAGGAAGCTGAGGAATACATACTGCACCACAGAGGAAAACATTCTAAGAATTTTATGGAGAAGGAGACAGCTGCAAATTTAATTTTTCAAAAATGACTGAACTTAGGAAATGGCTACACCAATTGGTAAAGGAAACTCTGGTGAATGATTGCATCCAACATAGTCTACGCCTTGGATCACACAGATTCCTTTGCTTCTCCCAATTTCTTTTTTTTTTTCTACTTTACCTAGGCTTCAGCCTCACCAAAGATTCCATTTAAATATAATTTCTGGAAAAATTATCAGAGGAGGGTTAATGTGACGAATTTAGGTCCTGTTGTTTCAGTTGGTTCTGAGACCATAATTGACAATCAAAATCCCCATTTTCCACTGTCCACTGTAGTTACACCTCCCATTTAGTTAACATTCCTGCTGATCAAAATTGGCTTGCCATCTCGGTTGACTCAGAACTTCATATATGATACTCAGTCATACTTTAATCAGACTGTATTTATTTTACTAATTTCCCGATAATACTGGGCATGGGAAAACCATAAGTTGCTTCAATGAGCTGCAATCTATTTCTCTCTGCCCCATTACATAAAAGCTCACCAACCTACACATAGTGATTAGGGAAAATTATCCCTGTCAATATGCTAATTCCTATTCTCTGTTGGTCTAGTAGCAGAAGTACCTAAAATGATCCGGTAACAGATGCATCTTTAAGTTTCTCTGGTGAAATTCTTAATCATGCTATTGTTTTGAACATATTTAAATATACTAATCAAATTTGTTTTAAATTCCCTGCCTGACTTAATTATCTATATCACCTGTGGATCAGTTTCATTTGTAGCTGTTGGTTTTTAGTCTCTGGATTTTTGTCTTGTGTTAATACTGGGGATATTTTGTTGCATATTACACTTTATATGAAAAATTTAAACAGCTCTGGATAATTTTATTTTCCTTCAGGGAAGAATTAACTTGTTTGTGCCAGCAGTTAGAATAAGGGCATATTACTGTGTCTCAATAAACAATCTAGATTTTCTGAGCCTGTGCTGTAAGGCTTATCTTTACTTGGTGCACATTTTATTTCAGGGCATAGCTCTTTAGAAGTCTCAACTGAATGCATGTGGTGTTTATTGCTGTCCTCTAAGACTCCTCTCCCATCCTAGACTCCAATTTTGTCTCCTCTGCAAGATTATTGAAAGGTCTTAGGCTTTTTTAGTTACTTAGCAATTTCTTCTTGATTGATTTCTTGGCCTCTTGCTCCATGCTTTTTAGGATTTACCAGTAATCTACAGTATTAAAGGACTCAGAATTTTGGGATCACTTCTCTGGGTCATTTTTCTCCAGGACTTCTGTTTCTCATATCCTAGATGCCTTATTGCTTCTGAAAACAAAAGTTTGCCTCCCTCATAACAATATCTCAAAGTTTCTGCTTCCTGCTAGGGCTTTATGCCTTATCATGAGATTTAGGGGAAAAAAAATCACCAACATAAAAGTAGTATAATTCTGGCCCCCTGCAATTTGTCTCTTTTCTCTCCACAATGTTGTTGCTTCAAGTTTCAGTTACTTGTGTTCTCTGATAGTGAGTACCAGATGTTTTTGGCCCTTCTTCACTTTTATGGATGTGCTTTTCTGATTCATGTTCCTCAATAGTAACCAGTTGTAGAATACCACTTTCATTACAATGAAATATTTGGAGACATTTTAATGGCCAACATAGTTTTTTTTTTGAAATTATAAGTTTGAAAAACAGACTGTATCCTATGATTATGCCATACTCATTTTCAAACAACTAAATTTTGGATCCTAACCACATTTTAAACAAGGGAAATTAGACCTCATTCCTTTAATCAGCATTTTAGCATAGCCTATCACTTTAGAGTATATAACTATGTAATTGGGGATTCATTTAAACAGCAAATCATGGGTTACTATAATTTTTTAAAAATTATTTTATTGAAAACCAGGAAATAATTATCAAGTAAAATCTTTGCAATAGATATCTATCATGATTAGAATTGTGTCCTCCCAAAAGATGTTGAAGTTTTACCCCTCAGTACTTATGAATATGACCTTACTGGGAAATATGATCAAATCAAGATACTGGCCCTAATCCAATATGACTGGTGTCCTTATAAGAAGAGAAAATGTAGAAAAAGAGACAGATATGGATATAAAGACACAGGGAGAATGCTATCTACAAAGCAAGGAAAGCCTGAAGCTACCGGAGATTAGGATAGAGGCATGGAACAGATTCTCCCTCACAGGCCTCAGAAGGAACCAACCCTAGCAACATCTTGATGTCAGTCTTCTAGACTCCTGAACTGGGTTGTATAATTCACACAGTTTGTGGTACTTTGCTAAGGAAGTCTCTGGAAATTAATACAATAGGTAAACCACCTGAAAGTTGTAATCTCTGAACCTAGATCCCAGGCAAACTTCAAATCCAAACCTCCTGCACCCCTTCAATCCAGGATTCAAAGATAAGTCATTAATTAGTCTGCATCAACCTCTAAAAACAGGTTTTATAGTTTGTGATAAAATATTGGAGTCTAAAATACATTTCTTAAAGAATAAAAATAAATATAGGAAGTATTAATGAAATACAGTTAAGAATTTTTAAGTTAATGGGATTCAAAGAAGCTTGTATAATGAAAATAATAAATCAGAGAAAATATATAAATATATTTAATTATGGCTAAAAGTAAGTTAGGTAGCCTAACCTCCACTACCCCCATCCACCATCCACACAAAAGGAGATTTTCTGTATTAGTTAAAGATGTCTCAATATAAGGGCCTGATATTCTCCTACTATAAGTGAGGAAAATGACTTAGTGACATTAAGTAAATTTCTAAATTCATGTAGATATTTGGGAAATATTAAACTCAAATGCAGTACTGGATGGCTCCAAATAATACAATAATATCTTTAGTTTTCCAGGAGAGGCTGACCAGACTATTTTGCAAGCCATCATATTATCAGTTTATTCTATATTAAATTATGTTTCAAGTTATGCGTATGTAGTTTCTGTGGTCCTTGACATTAGGTGTTGAATTCTAACTGCTATAAATATAAATGTGAAACAAATGCCTTTCATTATACAATTATATTTGAATATACAATGAGTATTTCAAGTACCAGAGATTTTAATAACTAATTAAATATATCTCCCCATTAGGAGAAGCTACTGTAACCATTCATTATGGTTGAACATTTGAACATTTTTAGAAGATCAAGAAGATTTAGCCAGAGGAGAAAGCAAGTAAATAATTTTCTAGCCAAGAGAAACAGCAATATCATGTCCCAGAATCTGGAAAAAGATTAAGAATTAAGAGTAATTTAGGGCAGGCAAGAATGACAGGTTTGGGAATGAGATGGAGGATTATATAATGTGAAGCTGAGAGAATTGCAGAATCCATAACACATAGATCCATGGAGGCCATGCATAGTGCCACCATTATGAGAGACACAAGATGACTGTACATTATAGATAAATGAGTCATAATTTACTTAACTAAAGCACATTACTGCATCATTTTAAGGTCTTTAATTTTCAATTATTAAAAAGACCTAATCTTTTATAATCTTGTTCAATTTGTTGAAAGTTGAGACAGTATGAATGATATTCTGCAGAAATAATACCCTAATTTCTTATTAATTATGTCCCCAGTTTGCAGAGGTAGTTTATAAGACCATTGATATAAACACTCTTGCATATGCAGCTCTACAATTACTTGATTCTAAAGTATATATACTTTAGAAGGTGGATTTTCATATCTAATCACACATTGACACATATAGTTACAGTTCTCTTTAGAAAAGTATTTCAATTTACATTCCCATTAAAATTATGGAAGTAACCTTGTTCCTAAAACCACTTTTACAATTTGATTTTTAAAGTGTGTCGGGGCCATGAATTTTTTTTTTCTCTTGTGAATTGATTCCATTCCACTTTTATATGGGTTATTTTTTATTTGTTTCAATTTCTCGTAAGGAGTTCATATTTTTAGTGTAGTTTTAGGTTTATAATAAAATTGAAAGGAACATACAGGGAACATATACTCCCCTGCTCCCATATATACATAATCTCCCCATTATCAGCATTTCCTACCACACCGATTCTTTTGCTGGAATTGGTGAATCCACACTGATACATCATAATCACCCAAATACACAGTTCACTTTAGTGAACTGCTGGTATTGTGCATTCTATGGATTTGGACAAATGTATAATGGCATGTATCCATCATTATGGATTCAAACAGAGAATTTTCAATACCTTAAAAATCCTCTGTGCTCTGCTTATTCATCC
The DNA here is from genome assembly GCF_937001465.1 of Orcinus orca. NCBI lineage: Eukaryota > Metazoa > Chordata > Mammalia > Artiodactyla > Delphinidae > Orcinus > Orcinus orca. The sequence goes on from NC_064563.1 coordinate 128,122,481, forward strand.
CTCCTTCTTTCGCAACTTCTGGCAAACACTGATCTTTTTACTGTCTCCATAGTTTTCCTTTTCACAGACTGGTATATAGTTGTAATCAAACAGCTTACATCCTTTTCAGATTGGCTACTTTCACTTAGTAATATGCATTTCTGGTTCCTCCATGTCTTTTCATAGCTTGATAGCTCGAAAAATTATATATCATTTTCTGGAAGTAACACAGTGTATTTATCCATTCTCTTACCAAAGGACGTCTTGATTGCTTCCAAATTTTGGCTATTTTGAATAAAGCTGCTGACAACATCCATGTTAAGGTTTTGTATGGACATACGTTTTCATGTTAAAATGTTCCTTTCACCTCAAAAATATTCCTTTTTAAACATTTGTTTATAATTATTGCTTGTAATAGCATATTAAAATTTCTTTAATGATCTATTGACAAATGCTTTGATGATTTCAGACACTAGTATCATATTTAGGCAGTATTTCTTCACCTTAATATAGCCTTTTATTCTAATACTGCTGTAGATTTATTTCTTATATGCAAGTATTTAATCCATCCATACATTTTATAATAATGTATGAAGAACTATATAGTTAAATTGTATTCCAAATGGTTATTCAACTGCTACAATGCCAATTACTGGAAAATATATATCTTTTAATATATTTTAAATGTTATCTCTATCAAATGCTTAATTATATATTATTATATAATTATAATTATATATAAGCTATATATATAATTATAAATACATATATATTTGTTGGGGTTTTATTTGTTGTTGTTAATCTACACTTCATTTCAAGTGGTCTGTCCATTTTGCCATCAATCCCATAGAGTTTTACTATACATTTTTAGTATATTTTTGATCTGTGCTATGGACTGAATGTTTGTTTCTCCCCCAAATTCATATGTTGAAGCTTAATTCCCAAAGTGCTGGTATTTGGCAATGAGGCCTTTGGGAGGTAATAAGGACATGAGGTAGAAGACCACAAGAATGGAATTGGTGACCTTATAAAAAGAGAAAGAGACTAGATCTCTCTCTCTCTCTCTCTCTCTCTCTCCCTTTATTTCTCTCTCTCTCTCTCTCATTCTCTCTTTCTCTCTCTGCCATACCCATGAGACATATGAGGATACAAAAAGAAGGTGGCTCTCTATGGATACCAGATCTGCCAGTACATTGATCTTGTACTTCCCAGCATCCAGAATTGTGAGAATAAATGCCTGTCATTTAAGCCACCCAGCCATTCTACAGTATTTTTCACCCTAAGATTATCTGGTAAAGTTGCTTTTCTTTAGACTATTATGGAGTGTGTAATGGATAATTTATATGTTAGGTTGACTGGGCCATGAGGTGTCCAGATATTTCTTTAAACATTATTTTCAGTATATCTGTAAGAGGGTTTCTAGCTGAGATTAACATTTGAATTAGTAGATTGAGTAAAGCAGATTGCCCTCCCTAAGGATGCCTCATTCAGTCAGTTCAAGATCTGAATAGCACAAAAGGATAGAGCAAGAGAGAATATCTGATTCATGACTGCCATCAAATTGGGACGTTAAGTTTTTTTCTGCCTTCATATTCAAACTGCAGCTTCAGCTCTTCCTGGGTCTTGAGCCTACAGGCTATCTGGCTGCACTACATCATCATTTCTCCTGGGTCTCCAGCTTTCCGACTACTGATCTTGGGGCTTCCCAGCCTCTGTATTTGTATGAGTTAATTTCTTATAGTAAATCTGTGTGTGTGTGTGTGTGTGTGTGTGTGTGTGTGTGTGTGTGTGTGTGTGTGTATCTCAATAGTTTATATACCGTTTATTCTACTTTTCTGAAGATCTGTGTATCCTCTTACAGGTAGAAATGTACCTGTATTTTTAAGATTTAATAAATTATATATTCACATATTTTTGTTTAATTTATAGCTCACTTAGAAGTATTTCTTAATATCAAATTTTGAATTTATTTCTGGTTATTATTAGATTCAGTGATCTCTGATAATTAGATCAGTTTAATTTACTGTGATGTTCACAACTCTCTGTCATGATCCTTATTTTGGTTATATTCTATTTTAGTGTGTATAATCTCTAAGATAATAATTAAACAATTTTTTTGTAGTTTGTTCAACATTTCTCCACACACTTTGAGACTTGTTTATTACGACCATATAATTTAGGCACGTATAATAATTACAGTTTGTGAATTTAATTCTGCTATCATGATAAGATATCTTTTTATGCCTACAAATATCTTTGTCTTAAATCTCTAAAATTAATATAGCTATGCTATTTTTTTATTGCTGATATTTGTTCAGTATTCATTTCTCAATGCTTTAGTTTGTCTCCAAATGTTTTGAATTATTCTGTAGAGTAAATTTGTTAAAATTCAATATATCATATTTTGTCAATTAAGATTAAAATATATGTGAATGGAATTCTAAATTACCATGTTGTCTTTTTTTTATACTGAGTTTTGTGTATTTTCTTTATTTTCTTCCTTTCTTACCTTCATTTAAATAAAGCTTTCTTTTTGACTATTTATATTTTAACATTTACTTGTTTAGAATTTTTACTCTCTATGCTTATTTCTTTAATAGTTAGACTAATCATTTTAACATGAAAATTTAACAGATTCTAAAGTAAAATAATATCCTTACCCTTCCCTTAACAATACAAGTATCTTCAAGACCATTTATTTCATTACCTTTATCCAATCTCATCTTCCAGTACATTAGGTCTGTTATTTTCCCTGTACAAATTTATTATTACCATTTTTATTTTTCTCTTAATATTTATTTATTAGGCAGTATACATATTTGCCATGTCTTACTTTCTAATATATTTTGTTGTTTTATTTCTGGTTTTGATACATAATTTGATTAAGTATAGAATTTTGTGAGGACATTTAATTTCTTTAAGTATTTTGATGGCATTTTATCATTGTCTTTTGATGTGTATTGTGTTTATTGTGAATTCATCTGTCATTGCATTTGTTTTTCCTTTTTAGGTGACATCTTTATTCTTTGTATGCTTTTAATATTCTATTGTCCTTTGACTACAATTTTACTATGAATTATCTAGATTTGTATTTATTTTATTTTATTACTTAAGATTGTTATAGGGCTTCAGCATCTGGGATTTTGTTGTCTATACATAATATTGGAGTAGACAAACAACCATTATTTCTCTGAATGTTGCCTTGTCTCCACTCTATATTATATTCTTCTGGGAATTCTGAATATATGTATATTAGACTTTCTTGCTCTAGTCTCAATATCTCCTAACCCTTCATAATTTCCCTTTCTTTCTCTATATTTTGTTCTACATAATTTCCTCACCTATATCTTCCAGTTTTCTGATTTTTTTTTATATGCTGTTTTATTCAGCTATTGAATTTTTGTTTTTTTCATTTTTAAAAGCTCTATTTGGTTCTTGAAACATTTAATGGGTCATTCATTTTAGACTCTAGTACCTGGCTCTTATATTCAAGATTCTCTATTCTTTCTCTAAGCAGATTAAATATTTATTTCATATTATTTGATAATTCCAATATCTGAAATGTTTCCATTTTGAATATATTGTTTCCTTTATCTGCTTGCATTTGTGGTGACTCATTTCCCTATATGCACTGTTATTTTTGCATAAAAGTTGTTTATTTCTTTTTGAAAAACATACCCTATGTGAGTTCTTTGAGAACTTACTTGCAGTTTTATTCTTCAGAAAGAATTTGCTGTTGCTTTCACAAATCACATTAGAGGACAACCAAAACAAGATTGCTTTAAATTAAATTCTTTGCTTTGAGCATATTTTTGTTTGTTTGCTCAGTTGGCTGTTTTTAATCACTGTGTATTGTTAATTTGGGGGGAAAAAACTTTTTTGAGATCCATTTGTATAAAAGTTTTCTTGGGGCATGGGTTTGCTTTTCCTTCAAAATAATGTTTCCTTCAAACTTGAATTTTTTCTTTTGTTTCTTTTTGCATACATACTATATGTCAAATATATTTACACCAAAATTGCAACTATTGTAGATCCCAGAAATATTTTTGTTTTTGTTATTCTGTTGGATTATCTATCTTATGGGTACTGGACTATTTTTCAGTCTCTTATGTACAGTATATTCTTTAGGATCAGCTTTTCCAGAGTTTACCAGAACATCTAAAGGTGAAAGTCAGATCTCCTAAGGCTAATCCCATAAGATTTATTTTACCATTTAAATTCAGACCCTAAAAGATTAGTTCCATTTTAGAATTTCTTAAAATATTTTTTTACATTTTATTCTCAGGTTTTGTTATTTTAATTGGAAAGTAGTCTAAGGCATTCTGTTTGCCACAGAATTCTAAATATAAATTTAAGGGTATAATGTTTTATGTCCTGTCTAGCTATTTATAACAATTATGTTGGTCTTTAAAGTGTTAAAAAATAATTTATAAATCATTTTTTCAACTCAAAATATTTTATTCTTTGTAATCAGGTTTTCTAGCTCAATAAAACACTTGAACAATCTTTTTTTTTTTTTTGCGGTACGCTGGCCTCTCACTGTTGTGGCCTCTCCTGTTGAGGAGCACAGGCTCTGGACGCGCAGGCTCAGCGGCCATGGCTCATGGGCCCAGCCGCTCCACAGCATGTGGGATCCTCCCGGACCGAGGCATGAACCCACGTCCCCCGCATCAGCAGGTGGACCCTCAACCACTGCGCCACCAGGGAAGCCCCACTTGAAGTATCTTTTGAACATAGTTGGCCTTTTATTAATTTCATCATCATTGTATGGCTAAAGCCATACAAAAGTTTTTTCCTACTGATAAAGTGCTGGACACTTATTTTGAGTTTATACTAATTAAACTATGTATTTGTATATATCAAAGGTAATGAGGCAGATGAATATCATTACATAGAACTTCCACCAAGGAACAAAGCTCATAATTCTTTTTCTTTTTATATTTAATGATAACAGATGCACACTTGATATTTTACTCACACCTGAATAAAATCTGTCCTTATATGTGCTTGTATACAATCACATACATAGAAAGAAAACAAGAAAAAGATAGACATGTTAAAAATTATTTTGATGTTTGCCTAAGATAATTTTAGTTTTGGTAACAATCATGCATTAGACAGTAGCTGAATCATGAGATGAAATGATGTTATTCTTAAATGTATCAAAAATATTAAGTTTGTAAGAAGATATCAAGATGGTGTATTAGGAGGACACAGAACTCACCTCCCCTGACAAACACATCAAAAATACATCGACAGGGCTTCCCTGGTGGCGCAGTGGTTGAGAGTCCGCCTGCCGATGCAGGGGATGCGGGTTCGTGCCCCGGTCCGGGAGGATCCCACATGCCGCGGAGCGGCTGGGCCCGTGAGCCATGGCCGCTGAGCCTGTGCGTCCGGAGCCTGTGCTCCGCGACGGGAGAGGCCACAGCAGTGAGAGGCCTGCGTACAGCTAAAAAAAAAAAAAAAAAAAATACATCGACATGTGGAGTCATTCTCACTGAAAACTAACTGGAGACTGGCAGAAAGACTAGTGTGCAACCAAGGCTATAAGAAAGATCCACACAGAACTAGGTAAGGAAGGGTAGAGAAGCAATCGGGCTGAAATCTGTTTCCCTGGGAAGGGACACAGAAAAGGGTGCGATTAGAAGAGCGGAGATCCTCCTTGGGGAGTGAGCTTTCTGAGCCACATATTGGGCACCACAGCCCTGGGGTCCAACACCAGAGAGACAGTCCTCTTAGCTGGTTAGAATACGAGTGGGACTAACAAGAAGACTGTAGCAAACCCAGACTCTGTTTGTGAAGGGTGTGCAGACATTTGCTTATTCCTGAAGCAAGGCAAATAAAATAAAATGAAACTGCATGGGACCCTGGCCTCTTTCCCACAACTGCTCTGGCACCGCCCAGCCTGAGCTGAGCACCTCCTATGTCCCAGTTGCTTTGTGATGCAGCTTCACACTAGAGTGAGGACTGCCATGGTCAAGTAAAGTGCTCAGTTGTGAGATACTGTGCCAGCCCAGATCCAGAAGGGCACCTGAATGGGGTGGGGGTAGCCATTACTGGTGATTATGGAGGCATTGCATCAGAAGTGTTCCGGGACTCTGAATGGGACTGGGGCTGCCACAGCCCACACCCAGATCCACGCTGAGAAGCTGCTCCAACCCCTCTTAGTCCAGCTATGCTCCCTTCTGGGGAGAAGGTGCCAGTGCTGGGAGGAGAAAGAACAGCACTTAGAAGGAATGCAGCCAACTCGGGCATGACCCTCAAGGTTTCTGCTCCAGCAACTTGGAACCTGACCCCACACCCAACAGGGTGGTGTTAGCCACTGAGCAGAGAAGCTCTTGCTCATACCTTTCTGCCTCTAGGCCCTCTATTTCCAGCCCCAGGTCCTACCAAGCTGATAGCTGCCAGCACCACCTGGGAAAGACGTGACCTGCACTCACCTCAGATCCAGCTCTCTCACCAAAGTCACTGGGACATGCAGACTCTATAGAGAAGCTCCCACACAAGGACACCACTTTAAGACTAGAATAGGTAGCTGTTTTACCTAATTTCATAGGGACAGAAAAAGTTAAGCAAAATGAGAAGAGAGAGGAATTTGTTTCAATTTAAAGAAAAAGAAAAAACAAACCTGAAAAAAAAATAGAAATGAAACAGAAATAAACAATTTAGCAGATAAAGAGTTCAAAGCATTAGTAATAAGAATGTTAACTGAATTAGGGAAAAGAATAGATTAACACAGGGAGAATTTTAACAAAGAACTAGAAAATGTAAAAAAAAAAAAAAGAAGAAGCATACAGAAAAGAAAAATACAATAACTGAAATGAAAAACACGCTAGAATGAAGTAACAGCAGTCTAGGTGATACTGAAGAACCCATAAGTAACCTGGAAGATAGAATAATGTAAATCAATGCTCAGAACGGAAAAAAGAAAAACAAATTAAAAAATGAGAATGGTTTAAGGGACCTCTAGGGCAATGTCAAGCATACCAAAATCCCATTATAGGGATTCTAGAAGGAGAAGAGAGATAGGAAAGAGTCAACAATGTATTTGACAAAATTATGGCTGAAAACTTCCTGAACATGAAGAAGGAAATAAATATCTATGTATTGTAAACACAGAGGGTCCCAAACAGGATGACCCGAAACAGATCCACACAAAAACATGCAAAAATCCTCAGCAAAATATTAGAAAACCTAATTGAAGGATATATAAAAAGGATCATACACAAATGAACAAGTGGGATTTATTCCAGGGATACAAGGATGGTATAATATCTGTAAATTAATCAGTGTGATACATCACATTAACAAAAGGACGGATAAAAACCACACGATTATCTCAACAGAAGCAGAAAAAGCATTAGGCAAAGCTCAATATCCTTTCATGATAACAACTCTCATGAAAGTTAGTAGAGAGAGAACATATCTCAACATAATTAAGGTCATTCATGATAAACCCACATCTGACATTATATATGATGGTGAAAAGTTGAAAGCTTTTCCTCTGAAATCATGAATAAAACAAGAATGTCTACTCTCATCACTTATAATTAACATAGTATTGGAAATCCTAGCCCCAGAGATCAAACAAGAATATGAAATAAAATGTATCCTAATTGGAAATGAAATTTTTAAAATGCTTTAAAGTAATTATTTTAATTTTAGAAAGCCATATATCTTGCTTTTATATTATATTTTATTTATGGTCATCACATTTTAAGCTGTGTGTTACATCAGGTATTGTACTAATTTTCTATTGCTGCCAAAGGAAATTGTCACAAGCTCAGTGACTTATAACAATAAGAAAAAATAGTATCTTACAGTACTGTTGGTTGGAAATGTGACCCAGGTCTCACTGGGCTAATTGAAGCATTGGTAGAGTTACATTCTTTTCTGGCTGCTCTAGGGGATAATTCATGTTCTTGTGTTTCCAGCTTCCAGAGACTACCAGCATTTTGTGGTTTCCGACCACATTTTTTCATCTTTAAATCTAGTAATGGCAAGGAAAGTCCTTTTCACTTTATCTCTTTGGTTCTCTGTAGCCTGGCCATAAAAGAACTAGACAATTATGTTCAGGTGAACCTAGAAAGATAATAATAATTGGTGGTGCCTACTGCTAGGGATATTAAGCAATGTGTAGCCATTGCTGTAAAGTAGAGAGAGGAGAACCATGTCCAACAGAGCTGCAATAGCCACTCTGTGTATCTTTTTTTCTTTTTTTAAATTTTTATTGGAGTATAGTTGCTTTAAAATGTTGTTAGTTTCTGCTATACAGCGAAGTGAGTCAGTTATACATATACACATATCCACTCTTTTTTAGATTTCCTTCCCATGTAGGTCACCATAGAGCACTGAGTAGAGTTCCCTGTGCTATGCAGTAGGTTCTCATTAGTTATCGATTTTATACACAGTAGTGTACGTATGTCAATCCCAATCTCCCATTTCATCCCGCAAACAAACTCGTTGTATCTTTATTTGCTACAGCAGAATGGGAAAGTACATATTCCCATGTGCATGTGTAATGCTCCTAAAAATAGGTGCCGGCAGTTGGAGGGGTACTTTGTATATGTACTGGAGCTCCTTCTTCTTTTTTTTTAAAATTGGCATTTTTTAAAAAAATGGAGTATAGTTAATTTTCAATGTGGTGTTAGTTTCAGTTATGTCAATCCCAACCTCCCAATTTATCCCTCCTGCACCCCCCCTTCCCTCTTGGTAACCAAAAGTTTGTTTTCTACATCTGTGACTCTATTTCTGTTTTGTAAATAGGTCATTTGTACCATTTTTTTAGATTCCACATATAAGCAATATGTAATACGATATTTGTCTTTCTCTGGAGCTCCTTATTGAGCAACTGTGGTCAATTAGGGTAACTGAAGTTACAGTTGATAGAGTATACAGGTCAGCCCTTTGCCCTGACAGAGCATATGTTAGGCACTCAAAGGTGCAGTTTTTTTCATAACACCCAGAGTCAGGTTTATCATGGATATTCTGTATATTAAATATGCTGGCAAGTCATGCCATAAGAACAGGGTGATTGTTGAGTAAGTGGAGAGAGGAGGTTGATCCCAAGATTTATTTCCAGCTTTTAAATTATGACATTCAATTTGTACTCTCATGAAGATGGTGGGTACGCAGTAGATAGATTATCTGAGGCACAGTGATGACAGAGCACAGTGTCCCTTTGGTACTGCATGGAAGAGCAGTGACAAACTAGCAAACGTAAGCTGACAGAGCTAATGATTTCAGTACAGGTACATGGACTATATAAACTACAGACTGGGAGAAAATATTTGCAAATACTGCTATCTAAAATATACAAATAACTCAAGATACAACAGTAAGAAAACACACAAAATGAAAAAATGGAAATTTCACATATTTCAATTATAGTATTTAGAATTCAGTATTGGCCTTTCACTACATCATTTATAGGAGCCATATTTGAATCCTCTCTCTGCAACATCTATCACAGTATTTGATCCAGAGTAGATATGGAACAGGGAATTTTAAATCCAAAACATTTATTGGATTCTTGTTTGAAATGACAAAAAAAGCACCTTAATATTTAACATGCCTTAGGAAAATAGAGTATTCTATACCAAGAACTTTGAATTTTCAAAGTCCTGGGATGATAACTATCCTCCTTAGTAAGCAAGAGAGGGCACTGAAGAACATTTACATGTTGGTAACTGCAAACACCTAGAACAAAGAGACAAACAGTTGGAGGAAACTGTTATTTAAATCATTTATCTTATGAAGGAGGAATAAGAAACACTTAGTATGGTTCGTGTTATTCCTGGTTCTTTTATTCAATAAGAAACAGAGTCCCTTTTAAATATACTTGGAATGGAACATTTAACAAAACTGAGTAAACCATTATAATTTTTATTTAATCTACAAAATATGTTTATGTTAGAAAATGGGATTGGATGACATGTTATATACTAATTTGATTAACCCCACTCATCACAATTAAAATTGTGTAGACTGCTTCGTTAGAAAGATATTATATTCTATGTCATTTTAATTTTTCTTTTTAATGACATAAATAAACACATAGTAACTTTGCCAGTTTTATATTAAAATTTAACACAAATCCTGGTTCATGGATCATCCTTCGATGTGATGATCAATTACAATTTATTAAATAAGAAAATCAATGTGAATGGACATCAATCAGTAAGCCAGTGTTATTCTTAGTGTCTATTCTGAATATAAATACAATCCCAAGTGATATTATTCCAGAAGTAAGCTCATGGTGCCTTTGTAAGTCCTCAGCTCTGACTTTGTTTTTGTAATAAGAAGAAGGTGACATAAAAATAAATGTCTTCTTTTGTGCTTTAATTGGGAATTCCACTTACTCTGTTTATGGCATTTTAGCTTAGGTCAGGATAGCCCTCTGCTCTATGACCTATTACTGCTTAATTTGTAGTGCTGGAAAAAAAAATTCCTATCTATAACATGAAACTATTTAAATTCTATTTAATTTTAATCCATTTAAAAGTAAATAGCCACATGTAGATACTGACTAATATATTGGATGGCACAGTCCAAGAGCAAAAATATGATTATTTACGTGCTATCATTAGTGTGAAGTCAAACTCTTCAACATGAGTGATGATCAGTATCAATTATGGCCTTTCGTTATTCATGCACCTCATATCCACTCCTCCCTTCATTCCACAAAATCTGTGGTCCACCCAGATTTAGTTTAAGCCAGACTTAAATAGAATATACATTTTTTCTGTAACTTGATAAAGTGTCTGTCATTTGTCTGCTTGGAATATTCCACCTTCTTTCACAATAGATCTGTAGAACCATATAGTGATTTCTGCACAGTTGAATACTTTTAGTGAATTGTGAAGATGGGAAGAAAGTCACTGTACTAGTTTTCTGTTGCCTAGAAGTAAGCCACAGGTTCTGCTGCACTCAAGGAGAAGGGTTCTACTAACGTGACTGCCAGTGAGTCACAGGATGAGAAACAAGGAGATGATTCATTAGTGGTCACTTTAGTTCACCTAAAGTCAAGTTTTGCCCTCTGGCCACCAGTGTTTCATAATCAAATGCAAAATGCATTCACCTAATCCCAAAGTCTCCAAATGTCTCATTCTATTTTAGCATCAGTACAAAGCTCAAAATTCCATCTATATCTGGTCCAGGTGCAAATGAGGCTCATGGTTGAAATCTGTTAGGCACACCTCCTGGAGCACAGTTCCACTTGATCTGTGGATCTGTAAAACCAAACAGACAAATTATCTGCCACAAACACACCCAAAATACAATGGTGGAACAGCAATAGGATGTCAGCTATGGACCTTCTAGTTCAAAAAGGAAGGGAAAATAAATACAGTAAAGAAAGAGTTCCTGGTGCTGGAAGTTTTGAAATTTGGTTGGGCTAACTCTAGTTGGAATTCTTTGACTGAGTTTCAATACCTGGGAAACAATTATCCATGGCTCTCTTCAGTTTTAGTTCCATTTGTTGAGTAATCCTTCTTCTCATATGAAAGTTAACGTGATTAGTTTTATCAGCCATTTTTCTATCATCAGAATTTTGGAGGCCTGACCATTTCTTTTAATTGTCTATGTTCTCTGTCCCTTTTGACCCAAGCTAGCAATGTTTCTGCTGAAATGATTTTTCTAAGGGAGTTTTTAGGCCTTCCCTAGATATCACTTGCATTCACTCCATTAGACAAGAAGCTATGATTACATATTGTTCTGAGAAAATACTTTCTGTATCTTGGCCTCTTAGTCAGATGGCTGAGGAACAATGCACTTAAGCTTCCTCGAAACTCTCTGGTTTGATTGAGATCTGTAAATCCCACCCTTAATCTCTTTAAAGGCCACTTGTGTGCCTGAATACTGTCTTTTTAATCTTTCTGAGGTTTTAGCGAAAGGTGGTATAGCCATAGAGTCTTACCCTCCGTCTTGTCTCTAGAGCATGCTTTCCTGACAGTGGATCTTAATTCTAAGTCTTTTGCTGTCCTGGAGAGGCTGAAAATTATCAAAATCATCTAGTCCTGGTTACCTTTTATTTAACAATTCTTCCCTCCACTTATTTTTCGCTTCTCACATTTTACTATAAACAGCAAGAAGAAATAAAGCCGCACTTACAGTGTTCTTTTGGACCCAATTCATCACTTACAAGTTCTGCTTTCCCTATAAATGCAGTCAAGGATTTTATTAAATGTTCCGCCACTATGTAACAAAGATATCTTCATTCAGTTTCTAATAACATACTCCTCACCTCCTTCTAATCTCCTACTGACAGCACTTTCATATCTGAATTTCTACTAACAGCCTGTCCATGTGATTACACTTTCTCTATCATGCTCCTCAAAATTGTTGCAGCCTTAGCTCACCTTCTGCTTACAAAGCTGCTCCTCATTTAAAATATCTGTCACAGCAGCATCTCACTCTCATGCACCAATACTGTGCATGAGAGTGTACTGAGTCCCAGGTTTAATCCTCAAGGGGAGGGGATTATACAAGCGTTTGGCACATTGAGGGTCACTTTTAGGAGTTTCCACCACTGTCATGGTCCTGTTTGTATCAATGCCATTTCAGCACATGCTAGTGGGAATATATTTAAGAAGTAGATAATATCAAGACATTATACTGTAAATTACCATCTTAGGCATGTGATGCTTTCATGCCTTGTTATGTGAGGACATGAACAGTGAGAAGAAATTATACTAACCAGTTTACTGAAGCAGTTGATGAACATACTAAAGATCATATAAACTCCGATATGCTTTGAAATGTGTCATAGTAGATAGCCAATTAGCTGTTAATCTATGATAAGCTTTTATTCTATTAGAAAAGGTAATAATCTTCTATGTATCTTGTCAGCCTTAGTAAATACTGCTTTTCTCTATACAAAAAAGTAAAAATAAAAGGAAGAATAGTGTTCCTATGTAAATGTAGAATATATCAGAAAATTTTTATGAGGATAAGATATTCTGAATTAAATCTTATTATTTAAATATTTATAGAGTGTTTATTATTGACCCATCACTGTGCTAGGGAAAACAGGTGATTGTTATTATATTGTCTCCTAGGAGATAATAGTCAAATCAGAGATGTGAAAAAAATAAAATATTGTTGTCAGATATAAATAAGGTAAACAAAAGATATATTGGACATAGAAGAATAAATAGAAAGCAAAATAAATTATCTCTGTTCTACAAAGGAATGTGTTTGGAAATAGATAACAGATACAGTTAATCCATAGGAACTGCATGAAAGCCTGGGTAAAGCAACTTCACATAGGTAATAAAGCAGTTCCCTGTCATGTCACTTGTGAATTCTGTGAGAGCACTTGACAGGGAATGAAATTCTGGATTATATAACTGATAGATAATTGATCCAAACAAATCCTTCTAGAATAGTCTGTTTCTTCTCCTCTTCAAATGAAATCATTACTAGGAGAAACCATTTCTTAAGTCCTTACCAGCTGTCATTTTATTTGTCTGCTAATAACCCAGTAGCATTTTGTTGAATGGGAAGGAAATACAGGATCCATTCTAGCTTACAGTGAGGTAGAGAGGATCAAGAAGAAAAAAGTGGGAGAGAAGACTGGATATTAAGAAAGAGGAAATAGGCGATGAAATTGGAAGTTTAAATGTATCCAAGTCCAGAGAATATATTTTATGTTACAACCATAACTGCGAACATTCCCTTTTTATTAATAAAATGCCAGATTATTCTACATTGTTTTTCACATATTACCTCACTTAAATCTCACAATAACTCTATTATATATATATATATTTTTTTTTATTGGAGTAAAATTGCTTTACAATGGTATGTTAGTTTCAGCTTCACAACAAAATGATTCAGTTATATATATACATATATTCCCATATCTCTTCCCGCTTGCGTCTCCCTCCCTCCCACCCTCCCTATCCCACCCCTCCAGGCGGTCACAAAGCACCGAGCTGATCTCCCTGTGCTATGCGGCTGCTTCCCACTAGCTAACTACCTTACTTTTGGTAGTGTATATATGTCCATGCCTCTTTATCGCTTTGTCACCGTTTACCCTTCCCCCTCCCCATAGCCTCAAGTCCATTCTCTAGTACGTCTGTGTCTTTATTCCTGTTTCACCCCTAGGTTTTTCATGACATTTTTTTTTTAATTCCATATATATGTGTTAGCATACGGTATTTGTCTCTCTCTTTCTGACTTACTTCACTCTGTATGACAGACTCTAGGTCTATCCACCTCATTACAAATAGCTCAATTTCGTCTCTTTTATGGCTGAGTAATATTCCATTGTATATATGTGCCACATCTTCTTTATCCATTCATCTGATGATGGACACTTAGGTTGCTTCCATCTCTGGGCTATTGTAAATAGAGCTGCAATGAACATTTTGGTACATGACTCTTTGAATTATGGTTTTCTCAGGGTATATGCCCAGTAGTGGGATTGCTGGGTCATATATTTATTTATTTATTTGGCTGCATCTGGTCTTAGTTGCAGCACGTGGGACCTTCCTTGCCGCGTGCAGGGTCTTTTTTTTTTTTTTTAATCTTTATTGTAGTATAATTGCTTTACAATGGTGTGTTAGTTTCTGCTTTATAACAAAGTGAATCAGCTATATGTATACATACATCCCCATATCTCCTCCCTCTTGCGTCTCCCTCCCACCCTCCCTATCCTATCCTTCTAGGTGGACAAAAAGCACTGAGCTGATCTCCCTGTGCTATGTGGCTGCTGCCCACTAGCTATCTCTTTTACATTTGGTGGTATATATAAGTCCATGCCAGTGTCTCACTTGGTCCCAGCTTACCCTTTCCCCTCCCCATGTCCTCAAGTCCATTCTCTATGTCTGCGTCTTTATTCCTGTTCTGCCCCTAGGTTATTCAGAACCATTTTTTATTTTTATTTTTTAGATTCCATATGTATGTGTTAGCATATGGTATTTGTTTTTCTCTTTCTGTATGCGAACTCTTTGTGGCATGTGGGATCTAATTCCCTGACCAGGGATCAAACTCGGGCCCCCTGCATTGGGAGCACGGAGCCTTAGCCACTGGACCACCAGAAGTCCCTAGATAGATATTATTTTTATTATCTCAATTTTATAGATGAAGAAATCAAAGGTTACAGAGGTTAAATAATTTGCCAACGGCTGTATATCAGGTAAAAATTTAACCAGGACTTCAGTTCAAGCAACCTGACTCCTTAAGCTATTTGAGGTTCACCACATAGTATATTTTCCAAATGTGGACTGAGATTCATCGAATGTGTTTATTATATTATTCGTAAAGGAGAGTCTAGAATTTCAACTAACACCAAGATATGTCTGGATCTCTGTAGTGCAGGTCTTTGGCCTAAAGCAAATAAAGGGAAACAGTAGATCTTACCAGAACTGCTGTTATTCTAAATAAACTCCTTAGAGTTGCCCCAAGTTCCATCCCGTAATTTTATTTCAGGGGAAAAAACTATGATCGTATTGATTACCTAATAAAGGTTGAAAAATGTAGTAGAATGTAAAATACATTTAGAATACATATATGAAATTTAATGTAATTTGTTTATGTTCTAAGGGACCATAAAACTATCTTTACACACTAAGATTCCCTATAAACTACATACATTTTTTTTTAAGGAACATTATGTATTTAAATCCTAAATCTATGAGTGTTATAATTAGTAAATATTACTTACTTACTTATAATATTTAACATAACAAAACAGTAATCATGTGAAAAAAAATTGGAGTTTCTGGGAAAAAAATCTGTTTTTAGTTAGGAATATATATATATATATATATATATAATATATATATATATATTTTGGTCATGTCACTGCATGGCTTGTGGGATTTCAGTTCCCAAACCAGGGATTGAACCTGGATCACAGCAGTGCGCCATATCCCAACCACTGGACCACCAGGGAACTCCCTAATTAGGAATTCTTATCAGTAAAAAATTAAACTGTACTACCAGAATCTTTCAGATTAAAATATATTTACTTCTATTTAACAAAGGTAACATTTAGGAATAATTATTTTTATGTATATATTCATTTATTCATTCATTTGGGAAAGATTTAAGAAAAACTTATGATGAAAAGGTCTACTCGATTTTAATCTGCCTTATTCAGTCATATAATTACTCTTACACTACAAAATAGGGTCTGCATTTGATGTACATATCAAGCTGTGTCTATAATTATGTATTGCATTCTTTAGTCCTAATACAAAATGAGTAATGGATATCATGCTGTGAAGAAAGTGAATATTCAAGAAAAATGATAATATAGAAGACTGAATAATTCAGAATGAAGTTGTCATTGAGAAAATGAGGAAGAATGTAGAGGAAGTACGCTTTGAGAGAGGAACAGTAGTTTGTTTTTAGATAATTTAAGAATAAGTTACCTTTTAGACATCTAATTAGTGATAATGAACATGCAGTTGTTTTTAGAAGTTTGTAGTTTGGGTAGGTGTTCACAGTTGAAAACACACATTTGGATATATTCACATATTGATGTTATTTAAAACCAAATGCTGGACGAGATTTCAAACCAGTGAGTGGATAAAAACAACACAAGGAGTAAGGGCTGTTCCCTGGGCTACATGGGTATTGCTAGGGATTGTAGGAAGAGTGTACTAATCAAAGGAAATTCAAATGTTTTAAATATTTTTTTCAAGGATTATATATTCAGCTGTTATTTGCAGATTTTTAAAAAATGGCCATTTCTCTCTTTCCAGTGAATAGAGTAGTAGATATGAAATGCTAATGTACACTTCAAAATGACTGGGTCACTCAGTAGCTATTAGAACAGATCTTCCTAAACACAAATGAACATTTTGCTTTTAGATGCTTCTCACAGGTTATCGTGTTCAAGACTTTTACACCACAGTCATGGTCAATGTATAAGGAGAATACCCTGAGTGAACCAAGGCCCAGATCACCCTAAGAATGTAAAATTTTAGATATATCTAATGTATTTTTCTGAGAACTGTTTTGTGACTTAACAACATTAGCAAGAAAAAAATAGAAGCCACTATGAGTTTTAAAATTTACTTTACATGGTAAAGTAAATAGATGTTGGAAATAATACATTAATAGTAATATGCAAAGATTATTATAAACACATGAATAAATAAGAATGTATATAGATCATCCTGTATACAAAGTATATCTGGTAATCAACTCTTCCTAAATGTTAAAGAAATTAATAAATATTTATTATAAGCTGTATATTGCTGTTGATTTTTTGGTTCAAAGATGTCCAAGATGCATTTTCTGTCTTTGAAAACCTGATAGATTTATCAAAGGAAGCAAATATATACTAACAATATTCATAACCTAAATATAGTGATAAGGATATTTAACATCTTGTGTGACTTATAAATAAAATATTTTATGTATTGTAACTACTTATATACAGTGTACATGAAAAAAAGGGTAAAATGTTGCACCTGTTCATAAATGTGTGTACATGCTGCAGTAATTTCATTCCTATTACTCATATGCTTTATATCAGAGTGATTTTTTTAGAAGAATGAATAAAAGCTTTGAGCAATCAGTTTGAACACATGGGTAATGTTTAAATTGAAGTCCTAAGATCAAGCTCGGGGCAAAGGTACTGCTGGAATGCCGTAGAATTGTAGTGTATTCACACCACCATTGACAGACTGGCACAGTGGGGTTCATCTGCAGTTTTCTTTCTGGGATAAATCTCAGAAGGGTTTCAACAAAGTATTAACCACTGTATACCTAGACCTACATGTTTCCTGTCTAGTGGGTTCAAAGAAGTCTCTATAATCAGTTCTTCAAAATTGGGAGTGAGCCCACTGGGAGAAAATCGATGAATGTTTGTTTACCTGCTGGGTGGAAAAATGGAAAAATATCAACCTAAGGACATTTTTGTTTTCATCTTGTATTGTGCTTGAAGATTACGCAGCAACTGGAAACTGGCTATATGACAGGAAATCAGGAGGTGGTCCCACACTCAGTGGAACTCACTGCTGACAAACAGATATTTCTTTGCTGCCAAAAGTTTCCTGCTCACTACAAAGCTAAGTGACTTCAGGATATTTATACACCCTGCAGTTGCAGCATGGTCTGTAGCTTAAATACTGGAGAGAATCTCCACATCTCTGAGTATTTCAGGGAATCAGATAGGAACTTGATAGAAGAAGACTTTTTTTTAATTTAATCCATTAAATTAGGATTTAAGCACCAAAAATTTTACTAAAAAGATGTTTGGAAGGAAAAAGAAGAGATTTTTGGAGGACTATTAAGTGATATAACTTCAAGTATTCTAAGAAGCTCCATGTTTATCAGAAACCTCTTGGCATATGTTAGAAAAGTCATATATTTCTGTTTAAATATTGCATAACACAGTTCAGTTGTATTTCTTTGTATTCAAAACATATAATAGAAGGAGAAGCCTCTTTCAGGATGTTAGAAAAATAAATAACAACAACAAGGCAACACAATTTTAGCTTAGAAACGTGGCCCACAAGTTGTACAGCAAGAGCTATTACAAGTTACAAGTCTGAAGTATGATGCAGATAGATTTTCAATGTCAATGGAAGCAGTTTGCATGTCTCAAGCACTGAAAATAAATATAACCCAAAACAGGTAGAGTTTTCACATGGCATGCAGGAACTGAGTCTATCAAAATTGAATGGAGTACAATAGGCATGAAGCACAGAAGATAAAGGAGATGTATATGATTTCCTCAACCTAAGTGTCCCATTCAGCAGCCATACTTAAGCACTGACACATAGGGAACTTTATAGGTTTTGCTCATTGCTCTGTCAGCCCCACCTAAAATAGTGTGTGGCTTATATGGTGCTCACTACATATTTGTATGTTTGAATGAATGAATAAAGCTGGGAATATGAGAGTTTTATGGAAGTCAAAAATAGAAACAATTTGTAACAATGTAAAAAGCCTCATCATTTTGAAAGTTAATAAAAATATCAAGTTGAGTCTGAGGAGACATTAGATAAGATACCTAAGATTTGTTTGAGGTGCCCTTAAATCTCCCATTTCTTTTTCCCTGACAGAGATAGAGAGTTAAAAATTTCCCCAGTCCCATGTTTCCCTACTTTATTTCATCTCATCCCAATCCAACTGCCATTTTTTTTTGACAGTGTCTAAAAGTTCAAGATTTTATGTTCCTCTTAAAACTTAGTGTGTATTCCATTCACTTAAGGATGAGATAAATTTCTAACTAGAGAAACTCATGATTACTATGCTGATATAAATGACACTGAAAAAAATATAGTTAGTTCTCCCTGGTGTGTGTAATTTAGAAGGATAGATTGATATATAGATAGATAGATAATAGTTACATAGATACATAGAGAGATGATAGATATATGTATGGATATATAGATAGTTTCAAATATGTAGACGTCTTCAAACGTCCAAAACCAAAAAGAAAGCTATAGCTATCTCCAGTCTTCTAGGAGGCTGTTTATGAACATTTTTATTAGAAGAGGGTCCTCTAGTTATTCCCATATCATATAATTAAACTAAAGTCATATCCATAGTTTCTTATAAAACAGTGATGGTCCATCAATGTTCTAGCGATATAAGTTCCAGGTTATTTTGACATTATATTCACCCTGCATAATGAACCTGAGAAAAAGAGAAGACCAAATGCCAAATTCCGGATCATATGAAGATTGAAATGCTTTTTCCTGTAATAGGTCATTATGAATTTAGACTGGGAATTTTTTCAGGAAATAATTCAGTTATTATAGATACTGGCTATTTACCTGTATGAATCCAATCATTTATTTTTATGATTACAGAATGTCATAGGGTTCTATGTGCACATTCAAATTGTTCTGCACTATAGAGAGAATAGTCTTCCTTATTGTTTCAAAAATGTCTTGACAATGAACTGTGGCTATATTTCTTCTAGGTATTTTATCATTTCAGACTAGAAAAATTCATTAATAACCAAAGTCATAAATATTTCTATTTTTTGTAACTAATTAAACATAGATCATCCCTGGTACAATGGCATAGCTGGAGATTAATGTAGAAATTATCTACATCCTTTTTCTCACCAAATTATTTGACTAATGAAGAAGCTGAGTGCCACAGAGTCAATCAATTTGCCAAGACCACACAGTTGAGGAGGGCTGTATCAGGATTATAAAACATGCTTTCTAAATTTGGGCCACTATCTTATCTACTCTGCTAGTACTTTTCAAACTTTTCTGTGACCACTGGTAACAGAAATTATTAGGATCAGGGCTGTGGCATTTCTGAGCACTCTGGCCCCAATTCAAATGGGTATTGTGTTTTACTCCATTTCATGTCTGCTTTTATGGTAAATTTTGCTAAAATGCTTCCTCCTGCTAAAATCTTTGTAAACCTTTATACTAGAAATCAACTCAAGTATAATTAATCTTACTGGATGCACACTCTTTCTTTCAGGACAAGAAACGTCACCACCCCATACATGGGCATGTATGTGAAACTAAATATGTCCCTAAAAATACTGACAAAAGTGTCCCCTGTTGTTTGTCAGGGAAGTCATCTGACCATTTGAACCTAAAGCTCTGTCTTCAATCAGTAGAACATATCAGCAGATTATATCCTTTTGAGATTATTTCACAAGAAAGCAAATTGTAAAATAGTCTCCAGAAGTTGCTAAAGCCTAGATGAGTGTGAACTAAAATCATTTCAATTGAAAGCCCAATAAAAGACGGAGAGAGTATCTTGTAATTAGACTCCAGACATTGTTAAAAAATAAATAAGAAAAGTGTGGAACAAATGAAAGAAAGAACTTGTGGATATATTTTAAGGATATGTTGAGAAGTTTCGTGTGTGCTCTAGACAAAACTTGAGCATAAAGAATTGTGAGGCATAAAAATTTATGTCTTCTCATTCTAGGTGGTTTGGCTTCCAAGTCCATGTACAATTCATTCTTCAAATCTCTGTATCAGATTCTTATCTTGAGCACTAGCCCACCAGGTGTCTATCTTGTCTTTTGTCCTCAGTTAGTGGCCAGTGGAGCATTACAAACTCTGTAGAAAGTATAATCTTTTCCCTATGACTTGATACTCACACAATGTAACCATTTGTTATTTTTAAACCATAGGAAGCACAAGGTCTTAACTCCTTTAGGAAACTATCATTCAAATTGATGTCCACCTGTTTGGAGGATTCTGTAATATCATTAATTTTCCCAATCCCTAAACAAGATTCAGGACTCCCTAGGATCATGGCAAATCAGTCATCAATATTTTTTATTTCAATTATGATATTGATTTATGTAACTTCAGAGAGTTCACCAAGTATTTCATTTGAAATACCTTTTCTTCTGACTACATATTACCATAGGGACTTCCTCTTCTAACCATGACAGAGAAATCAACACCAGATTTATTAGTTACAAAAAGTCGACTGCAAATCTGGATAAAACGTATGAAGCAACTATTTTTAGTGATTGAACAGCTTTGCTGGACTGTATCCTTTGGCATAAGTAATGACATGAGATGAACTCCAAGGTCACTCCTCAATAAACCTGGTGTTCTTCCTGGAAGCCCTTTGGAGCTAGAAGCAGAGAGATGAATCCCAAATGGGACACCCACCTCACTGAGCTCAGGAGGCTGTTGAAGCTGATGGGATTGGTAGGGCAACACGCATAAGAAGAGGAAGAATCCAGATTCTCCATGGATTCTCCATCAGAATACCTTAAGGGTTCTTGGTTGAAGTCTGAAATACAGCTGCAAAGTGTGAGACTCTCAAGGGTCATTGGCATGCTGCAATTTTCTTCAAGTTGAGATCTTCTGAATCCAAATGTCTCACTAAAAAGGATGCCAACTGCATAGTTACCCACAGAAGTTCCAGCACACCCACCAGACAAAGTGGTTGAGAGGGTTTGAATCAGTGAATAGCTGTTCTATCCTAGACAGTCAGGGATAATCTGATAAGTACAAAGAATAGAAGACAAGTGTACAAATAAAGAAAATGGAGCAAGAATTAACTATATAAATAAATGTTAAGCAATTAGAGAAATATTTACAGAATAAAAATGCATTATAATTATTGAGGCAATATGGTTAAAGGGTATCAAAAGTTGGGAAACAGTACCTAGGATAAATCTGAACAAATTCTCAGAGGGAAAAAAATGGAAAGATAGTCAGAAATTTGCCATAACCAAAAACCTCCCTACCCCACCCCCCCCAAAGAAAGCCAATTTTAAAACTCTATATAATGTTCTAGATGGAGGTACGCAGAATTTTAAGATGGCTCCAAGATCGTACCCTCTGGTTTAACATTATTTTATATAATTCCTCACCTTGTGTGGGTGGGACTGTTTTAACAGGATATTATTGTGTTATATGGCAAAGATGAAGGAATTTTGTAAATGTAATCAAGTTCTTTAAGCAACTGACTTTTAGTTAATCAAAGAGAGATTATTCTGTGTGAGACAGACTTAATCAGGTGAGTACTTAAATGACAGAAGTTGAAGAGATCAGAAGCAACAGCAGACTTTCTTTTGCTGGCAGAAGCAAAATGCCATATTTTGGAGGGAGCCATGTGGTAGGTATCTGCACATGGCTTCTAGCAGCTAGGTACCTCAGTTTATACCTGCAAATAATTTATTTCTGCAAATAGTAAGTTAGCTTAAAAGAGGACACAGAGCCTCAGATGACAATGCAGACCTGGCTGACACCTTGATTTCAGCCTGATGAGATGCTGAGCAGAGGGCTCAGCCAACCTGTGTACAGATTCCTGGTCCACAGAGCTGATAAACTTGTATTGTTTTAAGCCACTAAATTTATAGTAATTTGTTATACAGCAATAGAAAACAAGTAACAGAAATTAAAGGCAAAAAGCTGTCCAAATTTTAATATTAATGTTACAGAGCCCTAGCAATAAGTCTATAAAAGGAGAGCATTAAAAGAAAGGAAAAGAAAAATTACAAGGCAGCAGTTTATTAAGACCTAATACACCTAAGACACCTAAGGCAATCAAATAATGAAGTTTACTATGTTAGACAATTAAATGCTTCACAGTTATAGATGTCAGCAGTATCTTTTCATCTAAATTAACAACCATTTATGAGAAAAAAATTCAATAGGAGAGGAACAGGAGTTTAGTAATAAGGAAAGTCTAGGTAATAGTCTGATAATAATCTAACTCCAAATTTCAGTACGTAAATATAACAAAAGTAGACTTCTAATTCATGCAAATTCTGTTGTGAGTCAGACAGCTCTCTTGGGTAAATGTCTCTGCATGGTGACTCAAGTATCCTGGATGCTTATTTCTTATATCAAAGAAGATCTACACCATGGACAAACAGGATATAATTTAATGACCATGCAAGCAAAGCTCCTATGAGGAAAAAGGAAATTTGTGAAAAGCTACACCACTGGAATATTACCCAGTTTAACCTGTTCTAACATGCTCTACATGATATGCATTCTTTGAGCTATTTTTTCAGTAAATAAGACATCTGTAAGAATTATATGTCTCAAAATTCAATTTTGCAAATAGATCTGGTCTTTTTCAGAAACACATGCAAAAACCCAAGTCACACTAGGAAAAAAAAAAAAAAAACTTTTGACATAGATAGCTTAAAAATAATTTATTCTTTGTTGTAAAAAAATTACAACAGGATGACAGAGTAGAACGATGTGCTCTAACTACCTCTTGTGAGAACACCAGAATTACAACTAGCTGCTGGACAATCATCAACAGGAAGATACTGAAACTCACAAAATAAGATACCCCATATCCAAAGACAAAGGAGAAGTCATGATGAGACGGTAGGAGGGGCGCAAACACAGTAAAATCAAATCCCATAACTGCTGGGTGGGTAACTCACAGACTGGAGAACACTTAGACCACAGAAGTCCACCCACTGGAGTGAAGGTTCTGAGCCCCACGTCAGGATTCCCAACATGGGGGTCTGGAAACAGAAGGAATTCCTAGAGAATCAGACTTTGAAGGCTAGTGGGATTTGACTGCAGGACTACAACAGGACTGGGGGAAACAGAGACTCCACTCTTGGAGGGCACACACAAAGTAGTGTGCACATCAGGACCCAGATGAAGGAGCAGTGACCACAGGGGAGACTGAGCCAGACCTGTCTGCTAGTGTTGGAGGGTCTCCTGCAGAGGCAGTGTGTGGCTGTGGCTCACTGTTGGGACAAGGACACTGGCAGCAGAAGTTCTAGGAAGTACGCCTTGGCATGAGCCCTCCCAGAGTCTGCCTTTAGCCCCACCATAGTGCCCAGGTAGGCTCCAGTGTTGGATCGCCTCAGGCGAAACAACCAGCAGGGAGGGAACCCAGCCACACCCATCAGCAGTCAAGCAGATTAAAGTTTTACTGAGTTCTGCCCACCAGAGCAACTGTCAGCTCTACCCACAACCAGAACCTCCCATCAGGAAATTTGCACAAGCCTCTTAGATAGCTTCATCCACCAGAGGGCAGACAGCAGAAGCAAGAACTAAAATCCTGCAGCCTGTGGAACAAAAACCACACTAACAGAAAGATAGACAAGATGAAAAAGCAGAGAGCTATGGAACAGATGAAGGAACAAGATAAAACCCCAGAAAAACAACTAAATGAAGTGGAGATAGGCAACCTTCCAAAAAATAATTCAGAATAATGATAGTGAAGATGATCAAGGACCTCAGAAAAAGAATGGAGGCAAAGATCGAGAAGATGCAAGAAATGTTTAACAAAGACCTAGAAGAATTAAAGAACAAATAAACATAGATGAACAATACAATAACTGAAATTAAAATTACACTAGAAGGAATCAATAACAGAATAACTGAGGCAGAAGAACAGATAAGTGATCTGGAATACAGAACGGTGGAATTCACTGCTGCAGAACAGAATAAAGTAAAAAGAATGAAAAGAAATGAAGACAGCCTAAGAGACCTCTGGGACAACATTAAATGCAACAACATTCGCATTATAGGGATCCCAGAAGGAGAAGAGAGAGAGAAAGCATGAGAGAAAATATTTGAAGAGATTATAGTAGAAAACTTCCCTAACATGGGAAAGGAAATAGCCACCCAAGTCCAGGAAGTGCAGTGAGTCCCATACAGGAAAAACCCAAGGAGAAACATGAGGAGACACATAGTAATCAAACTGGCAAAAACTAAAGACAAAGAAAAAATATTGAAAGCAGCAAGGGAAAAATGACAAATAACATACAAAGGAACTCCCATAAGATTAACAGCTGATTTCTCAGCAAAGCTCTACAAACTAGAAGGGAGTGGCATGATATACTTAAAGTGATGAAAGGGAAGAACCTACAACCAAGATTA
Source organism: Orcinus orca (assembly GCF_937001465.1). Classification (NCBI taxonomy): domain Eukaryota; kingdom Metazoa; phylum Chordata; class Mammalia; order Artiodactyla; family Delphinidae; genus Orcinus; species Orcinus orca. The sequence continues at coordinate 128,147,734 of NC_064563.1, forward strand.
CTCTACTCGGCAAAGATCTCATTCAGATTTGATGGAGTAATCAAACACTACAGACAAGCAACTACCAAACCAGCTCTACAACAAATACTAAAGAAATTTTTCTAAGTGGGAAACACAAGAGAAGAAAGGGACCTACAAAAACAAACCCAAAACAATTGAGAAAATTGTCATAGGAACATACATATTGATAATTACCATAAACGTGAATGGATTAAATGCTCCAATGAAAAGACACAGGATTGCTGAATAGATACAAAAACAGGACACATATATACGCTGTCTACAAGACACCCACTTCAGACCTAGGGACACATACAGACTGAAACTGAGGCGATTGAAAAAGGTATTCCATTCAAATGGAAATCAAAAGAAAGCTGGGGTAACAATACTCATATCAGACAAAATAGACTTTAAAATAAAGAATGTTACAGGAGACAAGGAAGGACACTACCTAATGATCAAGGGATCAATCCAAGAAGATATAAAAAATATAAATATATATGCACCCAACATAGGAGCACCTCAATATATAAGGCAACTGCTAACAGCAATAAAAGAGGAAATCAACAGTAACACAATAATAGTGGGAGACTTTAACACTTCACTTACACCAATGGACAGGTCACCCAAAATGAAAATAAATAAGGAAGGAGAAACTTTAAATGACACAATAGACCAGATAGATTTAATTGATATTTATAGATCATTCATCCAGAAACAGCAGATTACACTTTCTTCTCAAGTGCATAAGGAATATTCTCCATGATAGATCACATCTTGGGTCACAAATCAAGCCTCAGTAAATTTAAGAAAATTGAAATCATATCAAGCATCTTCTCTGACCACAACGCTATGAGATTAGAAATGAATTACAGGGGAAAAAACGTAAAAAAACACAAACACATGGAGGCTAAACAATACCTTACTAAATAACCCAGAGAACAATGAAGAAATCAAACAGGAAGTCAAGAAATACCAAGAGACAAATAACAATGAAGACATGACGATCCAAAACCTATGGGATGCAGCAAAAGCAGTTCTAAGAGGGAAGTTTATAGCTATACAAGTCTACCTCAAGAAACAAGAAAAATCTCAAATAAACAATCTAACCTTACACCTAAAAGAATTAGAGAAAGAATAATAATAATAAAAAAAACAAAATTAGCAGAAGGAAAATAATCATAAAGATCAGAGCAGATATAAATGAAACAGAGGCAAAGACAACAATAGCAAAGATCAATAAAACTAAAAGCTGGTTCTTTGAGAAGATAAACAAAATTGATAAACCATTAGCCAGACTCATCAAGAAAAAGAGGGAGAGAACTCAAATCAATAAAATTAGAAATGAAAAAGGAGAAGTTATAACAGACACCACAGAAATACAAAACATCCTAAGAGACTATTACAAGCAACTCTATGCCAATAAAATGGACATCCTGGAAGAAATGGACAAATTCTTAGAAAGGTATAACCTTCCAAGACTGAACCAGGAAGAAATAGAAAGTATGAACAGATGAATCACAAGTAACAAAATTGAAACTGTATTTCAAAATCTTCCAACAAACAAAATTCCAGGACCAGATGGCTTCACAGTTGAATTCTATCAAACATTTAGAGAAGAGCTAACACCCATTCTTCTCAAACTCTTCCAAAAAATTGCAGAGGAATGAATACTCCCAAACTCATTCTATGAGGCCACAATCACCCTGATACCAAAACCAGACAAAGATACTACAAAAAAAGAAAATTACAGACCAATATCACTCATGAATAAAGATGAAAAAATCCTCGACAAAATACTAGCAAACAGAATCCAACAACACATTTAAAGGAACGTACACCATGATCAAGTGTGATTTATGCCAGGATGCAAGGATTTTTCAATACATGCAAATTAATCAATGTGATACACCATATTAACAAATTGAAGAATAAAAACCATATGATCATCTCAATAGATGCAGAAAAAGCTTTTGACAAAATTCAACAACAATTTATGATAAAAACTCTCCAGAAAGTGGGCACAGGGGGAACCTACCTCAACATAATAAAGGTCATATAGGACAAACCCACAGCAAACATCATTCTCAATGGTGAAAACCTGAAAGCATTTCCTCTAAGATCAGGAACAAGACAAGGATGTCCACTCTCACCACTATTATTCAACATAGTTTTGGAATTCCTAGCCACAGCAATCAGAGGAGAAAAAAAAATAAAAGGCAGACAAATTGGAAAAGAAGAATTAAAACTGTCACTGTTTGCAGATGACATGATAATATACATAAAGAATCCAAAAGATGCCATGAGAAAACTACTAGAACTAATCAATGAATTTCGTAAAGTTGCAGGATACAAAATTAATGCACAGAAATCTCTTGCATTCCTATACACTAATGATGAAAAATCTGAAAGAGAAATTAAGGAAACACCCCCATTTACCATTGCAACAAAAAGAAAAAAATACTTAGGAATAAACTTACCTAGGGAGACAAAAGACGTGTATGCAGAAAACTATAAGGCACTGATGAAAGAAATTAAAGATAATGCCAACAGATGGAGAGATATACCATGTTCTTGGATTGGAAGAATCAATATTGTGAAAATGACTATATTACCCAAAGCAATTTACAGATTCAGTGCAATCCCTACCAAATTACCAATGGCATTTTTTTACAGAACTAGAACAAAAAATCTTAAAATTTGTATGGAGACACAAAAGACCCCGAATAGCCAAAGCAGTTTTGAGGGAGAAAAACAGAACTGGAGGAATCAGACTCCCTGACTTCAGACTATACTACAAAGCTACAGTAATCAAGAAAATATGGTACTGGCACAAAAACAGAAACATAGATCAATTGAACAGGATAGAAAGCCCAGAGATAAACCCATGCACCTATGGTCAACTAATCTATGACAAAGGAGGCAAGGACATAAAATGGAGAAAAGACAGTCTCTTCAATAAGTGGTGCTGTGAAAACTGGACAGCTACATGTAAAAAAATGAAATTAGAACACTCCCTAACACCATACACAAAAATAAATTCAAAATGGATTAGAGACCTAAATGTAAGACCAGACACTATAAAACTCTTAGAGGAAAACATAGGAAGAACACTTTTTGACATAAATCAGAGCAAGATCTTTTTTGATACACCTCCTACAGTAATGGAAATAGAAACAAAAATAAACAAATGAGACCTAATGAAACTTAAAAGCTTTTGCACAGCAAAGAAAACCATAAACAAGACGAAAAGACAACCCTCAGAATGGGAGAAAATATTTGCAAATGAATCAATGGACAAAGGATTAATCTCCAGAATCTATAAACAGCTCATGCAGCTCAATACTAAGAAAACAAACAACCCAATCCAAAAATGGGTAGAAGACCTAAATAGACATTTCTCCAAAGAAGACATACAGATGACCAAGAATGGCATGAAAAGTTGCTGAACATCACTAATTATTAGAGAAATGCAAATCAAAACTACAGTGAGGTATCACCTCACAACTGTTAGAATGGGCATCATCAGAAAATCTGCAAACAGCAAATGTTGGAGAGGGTGTGGAGAAAAGGGAACCGTCTTGCACTGTTGGTGGGAATGTAAATTGATACAGCCACTATGGAGAACAATATGGAGATTCCTTAAGAAACGAAAAATAGAATTACACATATGATCCAGCAATCCCACTACTGGGCATATACCCACAGAAAACCATAATTCAAAAAGACACGTGTATCCTAATGTTTATTGCAGCACTATTTACTATAGCCAGGTCATGGAAGCAACCTAAATGCCCATTGACAGATGAATGGATAAAGAATATGTGGTACAAATATGCAATGGAATATTACTCAGCCATAAAAAGAATGAAATTGGGTCATTTGTTGAGACATGGGTGGATCTAGACGCTGTCATAGAGAAAAACAAATATCGTATATTAATGCATCTATGTGGAACCTAGAAAAATGGTACTGATGAACCGGTTTGCAGGGCAGAAATTGAGACACAGATGTAGAGAACAAACATATGGACACCAAGGGGGGAAAGCCACAGGGGGTGGGGGTTGTGGTGTGGTGAATTGGGTGATTGGGATTGACATATATGCACTGATGTGTATAAAATTTATGACTAATAAGAACCTGCTCTATAAAAAAATGAATAAAATTAAATTTTAAAAAATTTTAAAAATTAAAAAAAAAATTAAGAAATTACAAGAAATAATTTATAAGAAAGACATAATCTATTGGGAAAAAAGCAAAAATGTAAATAGAAATTTCAAATAAGAATTATAAATGCTATGATATGAATGTGTACCCCTAAATTTCATACATTGAAAACTTAATCCTCAAGGTGATGATCTTAGGAAGTGGGATATTCTGACGGAGCTTATGTTATGAGGTATTAATACCTTTATAAAAGAGGCCCCATATAGGTAGCTTGTTCTTTTCACCATGTGAAGACACAGAATTCAGTACTCTACAACCTAGAAAAAGGGTTTCACCAGACACCTAATCTGCCAGCTCCATGATATCAGACTTCCCAACCTCCAGAACTGTAAGAAATAAACGTTGTTTATATTCTGCTTTGTCTATGGTATTTTGCTATAGGAGCTTGAATGGATTAAGACAATAAATATAGAAATTCAAATTAAGTCATGAGATGTACTTTTCACTGTACATATCAGCAAAAACCCTCTAATGCAGAAATACGTAGTTTCACACATAAAGTATATGTACTATATTAATCACAGCTGTTTCCGAAATTGAAAAGTGGGAACAAGGTACCTAATACATATGGCCATTGGTAGGGAATTTATTAAAAATTTTAAATTGATAATCAATGGAATGATGTGCAGCTATGTGTAGACAGATGAAAAAAAATCCTTCAAGACATAATATTAAATGAAATAAAATGAGTCATTAAGGAGTAAATAAAATGTAATTCAAAATAAAAGATACAAGTCAAGAATCCACAATTAAAGTAAGTATTGCAAAATTATATAGAAAAATAAAAGAACCCATCAAATTATATTTTTATAGTTAGCATAGTGATTAACTCTTTGGCATATGTGGTTTTATTCAAAACAATTTTTGTGTGCTTGGATCTCTTTCAACAAGAATGCACACATGTTACTTGAGTAACTTACAAAATACAAATAATATAGAATTATTTTAAACTTGAAAATATGATTTTCAGCCATTTTAGAGATCAAATACTGTCAAGTTAGTATTACTTTGCCAAAGAAAAACAATAGACTTATACTATGTCATATGACGTGAAATAAAGTAACGTCAGTCCTTGACCTGAGAGTTGTCATATTTGGTATTTATATTTCCCTCTAAGGATTGTGCTTACTCACTAGATTCATAAGGTAAATCTTAATAAATATGAAATAATTTATACATATTGCAGTTTTTTATCCGATTTGAAGTGATGCTCCAATATTATCTATACATTTATCATACTCAACTCTAATCACGGTTTGATTAGAAATTCTCGAAGCAGCCCAACTTGTATATATTGTGGTTCTGATAGCATAGGCTTAAGATAGATGAATAATTGATTAATTCACATAGAAATAAAACATCAAATAATAAAGTATCAAGTCAGAGGACACAATACCCAGTCTCAAGGAGTCAAATAAACATAACATGAGAGGATGTTGATGACAGTCAAATATGAGCAATTAAGAGAAATCAAAGTAAACATTATGGATAAAGACCTAAAAAACTGCAGTTTAGGAATTATAACTGGGATCCTGGTAATGCTGGAATAGAGATTCATACATAGAGAAAACAGAGCAGTAGGAAAAAATCTCAGTGTGGACAACATATTCCAAAAATCTCAAATAGCAAGGCTTAGGCAGGCTCAGATCCATACCGACAGAGATAAGAAGTTCTATGTTGTCCATTAGCAACAATGGGAAGATGGTTATGGTCACTCTCCCTAGAGCAAAAGTCATATGTCCTGGTTGGAGTTGTGCTCCCTACTTGTGACGTGTCTCATGGGCTTGTGGTTGTTTGAGGGGAGGAGGTTTATAGCAGATGTCTGTAACTCCTGGCCTAGAAGCAGAAGAAGCAGATGAGACTTCCTAGGAGCTTTGATCTTTGATCACTATGTTTCTTCTACAACATTGCCTGTCAGAGCCAGGACCTGTAGACTAGTTTCTGAATATGCTTAAGAGAAGGGTGGAAAACGTGCTCGCTTCTGTTTTTACCACAATAGAACACACACACACACACACACACACACACACATTCACACTATGGGGAAGAGAGAGGAAGAAAGTGGTCATTAACTAATTGCATTTCTTTAAAAAAAAAAAAAAATCTTAGCAAATTCCCACAGAATGGGGCTTCCCTGGTGGCGCAGTGGTTGAGAGTCCGCCTGCCGATGCAGGGGACGCGGGTTAGTGCCCCGGTTCGGGAGGATCCCACATGCCGCGGAGCGGCTGGGCCCGTGAGCCATGGCCGCCGAGCCTGCGCGTCCGGAGCCTGTGCTCCAAAACGGGAGAGGCCACAACAGTGAGAGGCCCGCGTACCACAAAAAAATAAAATAAAATAAAAAATTCCCACAGAATGAAAATATTTCTCATATGTAGTATTCAACTACAAACAATCTTTAATGAATACCAGGAATGCTTTCTCAAGTTAACATTACAATCAAGAAGGTATAACTAAATGTTTTCTGAAAAACATCATAGAAAATGCTTTTATAATTCTCCAATGTTCAACATACATAATAAAATCAATAAATATTGTTTCATCAAGATATATTCTTTCTGCTTTTTTTCTCTTTTGTAAATGTATAAGTCATAATTTTATAAGCACATAACCCATTCTTCATATTTTAGATGTGAGAATATTTAGTAGTGTTCCAGAGTAGCAACAAAATGCATATCATAATTTTGGTGACCTCAGTAAGAAGTAGTCATCTTCTCATCTAGCTTTACATCCTTTAAGTGGGAGACTCCTGATTTGAGTAGTAAATTCTGACTAAATGCTGACTGTAAAATACTTCCTGTTAAGTATAGGGAATGTGTTTTCTAAAAACTTCAAAAATTTCAGCAATATTGACAGAGAAAGATATAAGCGAGGCAGAATATAAAATTGTTATCAAATGAAACACTTCAGATTGCAAGCTATGGCTTCAGAACAAGTTCAAATTGCTTGTTAAACTCTATATTGGCTTTTTCTCTATGTGCCTTCAGTACCGCAAACTCTCTGAACATCTGATAGGAAATGGAAACACTGAGCTGTTCTCTCCTGATTTTTGTGCACAATGTTTCATCAGAGAAAACAGCTGCCAATATTTTATGCCCAGAAACAAATTGTTTCTCTTCTTCTCTCTGTAATCAAAATCAGAAACCTCAACTAAATAAATAAATGCTCTATTTTCTTTATATATAATGTACTTATATACTAAAGTAACACATACATTTAAAAATAGTTCTCTACTGTTTATTAAGGATTAAAAATTTAACTAAAAATTAGATTCAATTGCAGCTCAAAATATAAACAAGTAATGATTGCAGCCACATATATTGGGGAGAAAAAAGAAATAACAGGTAATGCTGAATATTGTTGAAGTTCAAATTTGCAGTCAAATCTCCATTATCTTTGTTAATGGGACAAGGTAGTGGCCCAGATAATATAGCATGTCATCCAATGGTTCATTTTATTGGCCTGGTAATATATTATTCTATTTTGCTCCTGCATGTTTATAGCTTTAATTACATTTTAATACTATGTTATTAAACTAAGTGTGCATTCCATGAATACACACTTTTTTTGAGTGTCAAAATATTTCATTTTATTTCTGTATCATAAATTTGTCATTTTAACAACTTTGATCATTAGCTAAATAGAGTAATACAAAACAATGAGAGAGAAAAAGATATTAGTATTCATTTTCATAAAGTACAGATTTAGTTTTCAGTTGTTTGCCTCAGTAAACATCATCTCACTTCAAATCCTCCCCTGATCCCACCCAAGAAGGGGCTATTTTTTTTTCCTTAACAAATGTCTAACACCAAGAATAAATGAAAGATCTAATAAAGACAAGCTTTTTTGTAAACATTTTTCTGGATAAGGTTTCTAAGGACAACAGTACTGAGTGAAAAATAACATTTCATAATTAATATGAATACATATAATAAGAAGAACATAATTTAGATCCCCATGTTTAGTTTTCAATTTTTAGGCCTCCAATTATGAAAAAATTACCTAACTAAACAAGAATGGTTACCTTCATATGTGGCCAAATTATTTTTACTGACGCTCTTTGAAGACATTCTCTAGTTTTGGGCTTTACAAGAAGTTAATTCTCACATTCTCTCACCAATTACATAGGCTGCTGTTTCAGCCATAGAGACAGACCTTGAAGAAAAGCTATCTATGGAAGACTATTTAATGTAAGGTGGAAGATACTCTGCCATTAAGATTTTATTATTTTAAGCCTGAAAACAGATAACCAGCCCATAAACAAATATAAATAAATTGAGTTATTTTAATAGTGAATTTCTCCCAATTAGTTCATTGAGAGACTTCACATGAACTGAGAGAACATTTTGTGAGTCTTACAAATGCCCCTTGTGCTTTTGATGAGGGGCTATTAGAATAAAGGAGCATCAGCTGCAGTAGAATCCAGTTCACATACATACACAGAAGCACATATGTAAGCAAAATAATAAATAGCTTAAAGTAGTAAGCAAAATGAGCCCATGTCTCCAAAAAACATCAGGATACATACACAGAAGGAGGGATAGCAAGAGAATGAAATGGGGAAATAAACAGGAGATAAATCATTCAAGGTCTTAGATGCCATTTAAGATGTTGGCTTTTATGATAAGAGTGATATATGAGTAAAATATTATTCAGGCAAGAATCATCAGTAAATGTTCAATATAAGAAACAAAGTTTATTGAGTAATAGAATATTAATGGTGTCCCAAATATCTCCCCTAAAATTATTAATTAACTATAAAATTTTTTTAAAAAGTAGTAACTACAGATCTGAGTAACTGGACAACTCTTTATGTGATCAAAACTAACGTGACAAAATAAGACTGATGGAATCATATGCTCTGGACATATTACCCTGAAAAGAACACAGTTTCATTTCAATAATATTTCAGCAAAAATTAATAACCTGAACTTTACCATGAGAAATCTCAGAAAATCCAAAATTAAGAAAGAGTAGTGAAATGCTAGTTTGTAGTTTTCAAAAATGTCAACTTTATGAATGACAAAGGAAGGTTGAAGAAATTTTCTAGATTAAAAGAGATTAAAATGAATGACAGCTAAATGCGGTAAAGGGAAAAACAATTATTTTAAAGAACATTAATGGGGCAAGTAACATATTAAAAATAAGACTGCAGGTAATCAACTGCATATGCTAATATTAAATCAAATATAAATTTTCTGAATTTTATAATTATACTATAGACAATATAGAAAATACACAGTGAAGCACTAAGGGATAATGATGCATGATGCATGCAGTCTACTCTAAAATATGTCACAACAAATAATGAATGTATGGAGAAATGAATATATGGAGAAGAAGGGGTAGGGAGAGAGCTAGAAAGGAGAGAAAATGATAAAACAAATCTGGCAAAATGTTAACAATTTTGAGAAGAGGGTATATAGCACTCTGGGTGTATGAGGAGAATGAATTAGAAGAGATTCTATCTGGTTATAGACAGATCCGTTGGGAAGGTATAGTAATTATCTATACCTAGTAATTATCTAGGAGAGTGATGATGGTGTCCTTCCATTTGCATTAGGAGAAGTAATGGAAAGAAAGAAGCAAAATCAAAAATTTGTTGATTTACTATGCATAGCAAAGGGGGAAGGGAGTAAAAGAAGGTTCTCAGGTGTTTGATGTGTACTCAGCTGTTTGGAAGTAATGTCAATCCGTACAGTAGGGAGAATGAGGAACCCAGGAAGAGAAGGCATTGGGTTGTTTCGGAATGTGAAGTGTCCACAGAACAATTACATGAGAATATTCAATGGGCACTTATCTACATGGATTTATAACTCAGGTGACAGCTATTGATGGAAATATATAGTTTGGCATTTGTATTTCATCATCTGAAATATACTTTTAGAATCATAGGAATGGTGTAATTCTCTGAAAAACACTAATGGTTTAGCATTTGTCAAAGGAAGAAGTGGTAGGAAAAGTGTCATAGAAGACAAATAAATAGAGAATTTCAAGAAAGAACTAGTGGTCAGATTTGATATAAACATGACAAAAGTCAGGTAAAATCAGGACTGCTATATAAAAGTACCACAAACTGAATGACTTAAAAGCAATTTATTATTTCATTGTTTTGGAGGCTAGCAGTCCAAGCTCAAGGTGTCCTGTCTGAAGGGTTTGGTTCCTTCTGAAGGCCGTGAAAGAAGGATCTGGTCCAAGCATTTCTCCTTGGTATATGTATGCTGTCTTCTCCCTTGTCCCTTCACGTAGTATTCCTTATGTGTGTATCTGTGTCTAAATCTCTCCTTTTGATACAGATATCAGTCATATTGGGTCCTACTAGTTGACCTCATCTTAACTAGACATAAACAATGACCCTATTACAAATAAGGTCACATTCTGAGATACTACAGGTTGGAACTTCAACAAATGAATTTTAGAGGGACACAACTCTGCACATAGCAACCAGGAACAATAAGTACACTCTAGACTGATCAAGGAGGGTTTAACTTCAGTCCAGTAAAGAGGATAATAACAGGTTAAGAGAAGCAGTGGGGAAATATCAGATTATCAGGGTTGAGAAAGGAAAGTGAGGTGAGGGATTGAGGGTTGCAGTAGAGGAGCTACATTTCAGAAGTTTGACTGCAATGGAGAGGACAAGGATCCTAAGGAAGCTTAATTTTAAACATGGGATAAGAAAAGTAAACCATATGCTTAAATTCTGAAAAGAAGGTACAAATACAATACATTGAGGGTAAAGGGAAATAAATTTGTGAGAAAGATGAGAATACATAAGAAGTTCAGGACTTCGAGAAATACAGTATCACCAATCCCAAGGTAACAGAGAGATGGAGATTACAAATAATTTATATGTTTACATATCATATCAATGAAAGAAATATGTGAAAATATCTTGCAAATAGTAATATGCTGAGTATATAAGGAACATTGATATCATTATGTTTTATTATTATTAACAGCTGTATCTTATTCTATTACTATTGGTATCTTTTGTAATTAGTATTAGTTTTTTATTAGTATTAGTATCTTTGGTAATTCTCACTTAGAAATTATCCATTTAGAGAATGAGATGATTTTTCTGGCACCTACATAGTAAAGTAAAATTTGATACAATGTGCTGGATCATGCCCAAAAGTGGATATCAATCCATTTTTATTATAACTTTTGCTCTTCTGTTGGAAAATAAAGTACATATATCTAAAATTGAGAAATCAACCATGGCTTTATTAGGAACATATAATTTTATGATAATCAAATAAGATTAAAAATAACTATAATTCTGCATTTAAAAGTTAGAAATATCACTAGGTGTTATTAAGTTTATTTTTATTGTCGAAAAATACAAATAAGATGAATTTACCTGCAAACTTTTAATTATAAAATACTAGCTTTATTTAATATCACAACATTAAGTAATCTCTAGGATGTGGGTACTCCATATTTTTGGTTCAATATCAGCACGAATTTTTCTAGTCACAGATTTCTAGATATAGGCTTGATAAGCTGAAATTGAGAAAACTGGGCTAGATGTTAGTAATCCAGCTCATCTGTAATTAAATTCATGTGGAAAATTATAATTTAAAAAATTAATTCAGTTGGTTTATAAATACTAAACACAAGAATAAACTGACTTTTTTTTTTTTTTTTTTCGGTACACGGGCCTCTCACTGTTGCGGACTCTCCCGTTGTGGAGCACAGGTTCCAGACGCGCAGGCTCAGTGGCCATGGCTCACGGGCCCAGCCGCTCCGCGTCATGTGGGATCTTCCCGGACCGGGGCATGAACCTGTGTTCCCTGCATCGGCAGGCAGACTCTCAACCACTGCGCCACCAGGGAAGCCCTGACATTTTTTTATTTTTTATAAAGACTATAATTTTTGTTGAGCTTGAGGTCTAAGATGTTTCATATTATGTCCCCCACCTTTTAAATTCTGACACTCTTAACTCATATTCGTCTTGAAAGCAAATCAACAAGCCCAAATAATCAAAATAAAACATGGCAAAAATATACTTATGTCATCTAGATAAATATGATAAAGACATTGGTCTTAGATTTGAAAAAAAACTATTAAAGTTATTTGGGGTAAAGTTTAAAAAATATTTACTGAAAGCATTATGTATGAAGAATGATGCACTGCATTTATATATATATATATAAACATCAACTATTATCATTATATTTAGTTTTAAATTCCTTGCTTCTTTGCTGTCAATATCACTGGAACCAAATGTTAAAATTATGGACAACCTATTACCTCTAAATACAACCTAAATCATTACTAAATACTTTTGAAGAGTACATGATATTGCTATTTTCTCTCTCTAATATGTTACAAAAATAGTGAGGCTACAAACCTGCATGAATGTTCTTATTCTCATCCTCACTTGCATTTTCTGGGACCCCACTCTTTCTAATTTCCCACTCACATACTTTTCTCAACTATTCCTTTACTTTAGAGATTGCACACTCAGGATTCATCTATCTGAAAACATGACACCCTATCTCTCCTTGCATACACTTTCTCATCAAGTTATAGATCAGTCTGTTATCTTCCTTTTAGCCCTTGCAAATATGTACAGTTGTGGCTTTAAGGATCTTTCATGACTCCTAAGCATCACATCTTAGGATCTGAATAGTGATTTCCTCAAAAGATCTGTGTCCATAAGTAACTTGTTTACCCTCTTCCTTTTTATACCCAGGACAGTGTTTCAGAAAAACAGAATTCTACTTCCGACTTTTGTACTTCCTAATAGTGAGCCCCAGGGCAGGTCATTCAGTGACTTTTGTCTTCAACTTCTTCATTAGTGACGTGAAAGACATTGTTTTCATTTCTTGTTCTTCTTGGGAAATAGTATAGCGTAGTGGGAAAACTATTGACTTTGGAGCCACACTGAAGTGGGTACAAATCCCGAGAAGTTATTAGTGTATGAATGTGGTGAATTTACATAGTTACTCTGAAGCTAATATTTCTTATTCATGGAAAAGGAATAACATCAATTCATCAGTATTTTACTGCTTGAACTTCTTACTCTTTTACCATGATGCAAAAATTAAAGACTATAGTCTTTTAGAATCTTAAACTTACAGTCTTAGTTGAGCATCATAACCACAACTGGATATCAAGCTTTAGTTTTTGACCATGTGCCTGATCACACAGGATATCCAATGTAGCAGACACTCTCAAAATCTCATCCAGATCCAGGTCTCTTCTTCTGTGCACAATAAAGTTTTACACGCTGACCTCGCTGTGCATGCAAGGATCATGTAGCTGGTTTTAGACAAGCAATTCCAACTGCAAGTAACATGTATCACTTTCAGTTTGAAGAATCAAATAGATGATGTGAGATTCTCCAGCATATGTTTGTGTGTGTGTGTGTGTGTGTGTGCGCGCCTGTCTGTCTCTCTTGTGTGTGTGCTCTCCAGGAAAGCTTGCATGTCCTGATGTGCCTACAGTATGATGCAACCTTTCTAAGTCTGACTTCTAAATTTCCCTGTAGGGTTTCCCTGGTGGCTCAGTGGTTGAGAGTCCGCCTGCCGATGCAGGGGATACGGGTTCGTGCCCTGGTCCGGGAAGATCCCACATGCCGCGGAGTAGCTGGGACGGTGAGCCATGGCCGCTGAGCCTGCGCGTCCGGAGCCTGTGCGCCTCAATGGAAGAGGCCACAATATTGAGAGGCCCGCGTACCGAAAAAAAAAAAAAAAAAACTAAATTTCCCTGTAGAAGTCAGTTGCCTAGAGGGTCTATCACACCCACTTTAGACTTTGTATGAGTAAAAACAAAACAAAGCAAAACAGACCTTGTTGTATTAAGGCACCAAGATTGAAACTTACAGAAAAAGAAAATAAAATCTTAGACTTATTTTTATCCAGTCAGCAGAATGCTGTCCCATCATCAGACATCAGTTTTGGAGAATCCCAATGCCAAAATCCCACTGAGATGTAATTTGAAAATGTCTTAAAACTAGAGAAGCAATTTTATTCTAAATAAATAGAATCATCCTATCCCTTTAGAGAATGCTATTGCTATTATTCTCTTAGGAGTCACATCCACTTGAAAATGGAAACCTCTCTATTCCTTAGCCAACTTCCTACAGTGATCTCAGAACCACTTTCCTAGATCTTTCCACACATGCTGTATCCCCCCCCCCTCCTTTCAGGATGCAAAATTACATTTCCCAGTAGACAACTTATGATTCTTTTAACCACTTAATTCTAATTGGAATGAATGCTCAATGGGTCAGTAAAATTTGCTTGAATTTTATTTTAAAATAACTCTAATCAATGAAGTTAACATAGCCAACTTGTATTTTAAAATATGGTTCAAAAAATCCCCAAAGAAGCTAGTAAACATTTCTATTTCCTGTTTCCTTGAGGTAGAGATTTACACAATATGTTAAGAAGCTCTAATACATATAAATATTCCCTATGAAGCTAATTATAGTTTAAATCCATTATTGCTCCTATGGACGTTAACTTATTTTAGTTAAAGAACACAAAAGTTTTTTATTTATGTAAATTCTGGAATTTGTATTTTATTAATATAATTAAGTGTGGGGAGGTGACAATACCCTTTTACAAAATTTGGTATATAATTTATTGTCCTTCACCTTCAAGAAGGAAGCAAAAGCATTATATTTTTTCTGCAAGCCAGGAAATTGTGATGGATAAATAAATTAATCTCAGAGAACAGTTTAGGGTATTTTATACTCTGAGAGTTGGATCTTTCTAATTCTACATTGGGAAGAGGACTGAAAATAAATCTTTTTCACCTGAAAACTTTTCAGATTCTTCTGGAAAAACCTCCACAGTAGACTGTTATGTATAATGATTCTTCAGCCAAAAGTAACATTATTCACAGGGTATGAAGTCACATTTAAGTTATGTCCATGGTTATCTAAAGTTTATTCCCATAAATTAAGTGCTTCTAGAATCCAAAACCTAGTCAGGAAGAAAAAAGGACATGAGGGAGGCAGAAGGAAAGAAGAGGAAAATAAGCATACACATAGGATACAATTATTTTCCTTCATAATATGCATATTCTTCTATGACTGAATTGAAACCAGAGAGTTTGGATAATTTATTATGTCGGTGAGTCCCATATAATAGTCATTGCAGAATCTTCTCAGGAATTAGCAAGCAGATTGTTTCTGGGTAGCACAATTTAAAATGTAGCATCTCCCCTGATGACATTACTTCTGTGCAGATTTCCAGCTAAGGTTATTTTTTCTCTGCAATTTTTCACAGTCAAAACTCTTAATTCAACTCCTACCTATATTTTGTTATAATAATATTTTTTGCATCCTACAGACATTTATGTCAATTTAAAGAAAAATGAACAACACAAGAGCTGTGAATTGAAGTTTAATTCAGGAACTTACTGAGGAATATAGCCTGGGAGACAGCCATTCAGTTAGCTCTGAGGAAACTGCTTCAAAGTGGTAGGATGATTTTTGGCTAGTGAATATACGCAGTGAGGCATATATTTTTGGTAAAAGATTACTGCTATTCACAAAGAACAGGTATCTCAAGTTAATAATTTTAGTCATTTTCTTTGCAGGGGAAGATGCAAGAATCTGGGTTCAATAACATTCTTCCTGAGATATACATCTAATTACATAAGGGACCTGTTTACCCAAGCACAGAGTGTCTCATCCAGTTTCTCATTCTGATGTCCTCTTGGGGTGCACTATCAGTCAATGACTGTAGAAACTAATGAAGTAATCCTTGTAGAACTGGATAGCAAGCAATGATCTTTGTTTTTCATTTTTCTTTTTTATATCTAAATGAAACTTCAAATTTAGATCTATCCCTCTCTTTCTGAAAACAGTGATTTTCATTTATTTATAGTTTTTTTTTCGGTCTAATACATACGTATATACATTATCTCATGTGATAGTGAATGTATTTTTATGGTAGTAGATGATTCTAAAATGACATTTAACCCATAGACTCAAATAGTCTCCACCAAGTTTATAATCAAGTGCCCATAATGATGCAGAAGTTGGTGAAATTCTCAACAAAAAGAAAACTAACACTGTCAAGAAATGTGCTGGGGGGAGACCTTCAAGATGGCAGAGGAGTAAGATGTAGAGATCACCTTCCTCCCCACAAATACATCAAAAATACATCTACCTATGGAGCAACTCCTACAGAACAGCTACTGAACGCTGGCAGAAGACCTCAGACTTCCCAAAAGGCAAGAAAATCCCCATGTACCTGGGTAGGGCAAAAGAAAAAAGAAAAAAACAGAGACAAAAGATAGGGATGGAACCTGTACCTCTGGGAGGGAGTTGTGAAGGAGGAAAAGTTTCCACACACTAGGAAGCCCCTTCACTGGCAGAGATGGGGAGTAGGTGGGGGGGAATATTCGGATCCACGGAGGAGAGCGCAGCAACAGGGGAGCAGAGGGCAAAGCTGAGAGACTCCTGCACAGAGGATCGGTGCTGACCAGCACTCACCAGCCTGAGAAGCTTGTCTGCTCACTCGCCGGGGAGGGCAGGGGCTGGGAGCTGAGGCTTGGGCTTTGGAATTCAGATCCCAGGGAGAAGACTGGGGTTGGCTGTGTGAACACAACATGAGGGGGCTAGTGCACCACAGCTCGCTGGGACAGAGTCCAGGAAAATGTCTGGACCTGCTGAAGAGGCAGGCTGAAGAGACCATTGTTTCAGGGTGTGCGAGGAGAGGGGATTCAGAGCACTGCCTAAATGAGCTCCAGAGACAGGCACGAGCCGCAGCTATCAAAGCCGACACCAGAAATGTGCATGAGATGCTAAGTTTGCTGCTGCAGCCACGAAGAAGCCTGTGTGCAAGCACAGGTCACTATCCACACCTCCCTTCCTGGGATCCTGTGCAGCCCCCAACTGCCAGGGTCCCATGATCCAGGATAACTTCCCTGGGAGAACATACTGCATGCCTCAGGCTGTTGCAATGTCACACTGGCCTCTGCCACAGCAGGCTCTCCCTGCATTCCAATTATGACTACCATATTCCTCCCTCACCTTGACGGAGCAAGAGTGCCCTAATCAGCCATGGCTTTAACCTCCTCCTGTCCAGGCAGGGAACAGATGCCCTCAGGCGACCTACACACAGAGGTGGGGCCAAAACCAAAGCTGAACCCCAGGAGCTGTGCGAACAAAGAAGAGAAAGGGAAATTTCTCCCAGCAGCCTCAGGAGCAGTGGATTAAATCTCCACAATCAACTTGATATACACTGCATCTGTGGAATACCTGAATAGAGAGCAAATTATCCCAAACTTGAGGCAGTGGACTTTGGGAGCAACTGCAGACTTGGGGTTTGCTGTCTGTGAATGATTAGTTTCTGATTTTTATGTTTATCTTAGTTTAGTTTTTACTGCTTGTTATCATTGGTGGATTTGTTTATTGGTTTGGTTGCTCTTTTATTTTTTTATTATTACATTTTTTATTTTAATAAGTTTTCTGTTTTATTTATTTATTTTTTAAATTCCTTTTTCTTTCTTTTTTTCTCCTTTTTCTTCTGAGCCATGGGCTGACAGGGTCTTGGTGCTCTGGTCTGGTGTCAAGCCTGAGCCTCTGAGGTGGGAGAGCTGAGTTCAGGATATTGGACCACCAGCGACCTCCCGGCCCCAGGTAATGTATATCAATGAGAGCTCTCCCACAGATATCTGTCTCAATGCTAAAACACAGCTCCACCTAATGTCCTGTAAGCTCCAGTATTGGATGCCTCATGCCAAACAACTAGCAAAACAGGAACACAACCCCAAATATTAGCAGAGAGGATGCCTAAAATTATATTAAGTTCACAAACACACCAAAACACACTGCTGGACATGGCTCTGCCCATGAGAAAGACAATATACAGCCCCACCCAACAGAACACAGGCACCACTCCCCTCCACCAGGAAGCCTACACAAGCCACTGAACCAACCTCACCCACTGGGGGCAGACACCAAAAACAATGGGAACTACAAACCTGCAGGCTGTGAAAAGGAGCTCCCGAATGCAGTAAGTTAAGCAAAATGAGAAGACAGAGAAATATTCAGCAGATGAAGGATCAAGGTAAAAAACCCAGCAGACTAAAAAAATGAAGAGGAAACAGGCAGTCTATCTGAAAAAGAATTCAGAGTAATGATAGTAAAGATGATCCAAAATCTCTGAAATAGAATGGAGAAAATAGAAGAAACATTTAACAAGGACCTAGAACTAAAGAGCAAACAAACAATGATGAACAACACAATAAATGAAATGAAAAATTTTCTAGAAGGAATTAAGAGCAGAATAGCTGAGGCAGAAGAATGGATAAGTGACCTGGAAGATAAAATACTGTAAATAACTACTGCAGAGCAGAATAAAGACAAAAGAATGAAAAGAATTGAGGAAAGTCTCAGGGACGTCTGGGACAATATTAAATGCAGAAATATTCAAATTAAAAGGGGTCCCAGAAGAAGAAGAGAAACAGAAAGGGACTGAGAAAATAATTGAAAAGATTATAGTCAAAAATTTACATAACATGGGAAAGGAAATAGTTGATCAAGTCCAAGAAGCATAGAGAGTACCATACAGGACGAATCCAAGGAGAAACATGCCAAGGCACATATTAATCAAACTATCAAAAATTAAGTACAAAGAAAATATATTAAAGGCAACAAGGGAAAAATAACAAATAACATACAAGCAAATCCCTTAAGGTTAAGAGCTGATCTTTCAGCAGAAACTCTGCAAGCCAGAAGGGAGTGGAAGGACATAATTAAAGTGATGAAAGGGAAAAATCTACAACCAAGATTACTCTACCCAGCAAGGATCTCATTCAGATTTCATGGAGAAATTAAAAAATTTACAGACAAGCAGAATCTAAGAGAATTCAGGACAACAAAACCAGCTTTATAATAAATGCTAAAGGAACTTCTCTAGGCAGGAAACACAAGAGAAGGAAAAGACCTACAGTAACAAACCCAAAACAATTAAGAAAATGGTAATAGGGACATGCATATTGGTAATTACCTTAAATGTAAATGGATTAAATGTTCCAATAAAAAGACGTAGATTGGCTGAATGGATATAAAAACAAGACCTGTATATATGCTGTCTACAAGAGACCCACTTCAGACCTAGGGACACATACAGACTGAAAGTGAGGGGATGGAAAAAGATATTCCATTCAAATGGAAATCAAAAGATAGCTGGAGTAGCAATTCTCATATCAGACAAAATAGATTTAAAATAAAGAATATTACAAGAGGTAATGAAGGACACTACATATTGATTAAGGGAACAATTGAAGAAGAAGATATAACAATTGTAAATATTTATGCACCCAACATAGGAGCACCTCAACACATAAGGCAAATGCTAACAGCCATAAAAAGGGAAATTGACGGTAACACAATAAGAGTATGGGACTTTAACACCCCACTTTCACCAATGGACAGATCATCCAAAATGATAATAAATAAGGAAACACAAGCTTTATATAACACACAAAACAGGATGGACTTAATTGATCTTTATAGGACATTCCATCCAAAAGCAACAGAATACACCTTCTTCTCAAGTGCTCATGGAACATTCTCCTGGATAGATCATATCTTGCCTCATATATCAAGCCTTGGTAAATTTAAGAAAATTGAAATCATATCAAGTATCTTTTGCAACAACAATGCTATGAGACAAGATATCAATTACAGGAAAAATCTGTAAAAACTACAAACACATGCAGGCTAAACACTATACTACTAAATAACCAAGAGATAAATGAAGAAATCAAAGAGGAAATCAAAAGTTACCTAGAAACAAATGACAATGAAAACAAGACGACACAAAACCTATGGGATGGAGCAGAAGCACATCAAAGAGGTAAGTTTATAGCAATACAATCCTACCTCAAGAAACAAGAAAAATAACAAATAAACAACCTAACTTTACACCTAAAGCAATTACAGAAAGAACAACAACAACAACAACAACAAAAGCCAAAGGTAGCAGAAGGAAAGAAATCATAAAATCAGGTCAGAAATAAATAATAAAAAAGGTATGAAGTAATAGCAAAGATCAATAAAACTAAAAGGTGATTCTTTGAGAAGATAAACAAATTTGATAAACCATTAGCTGGACTCATCAAGAAAAAAAGGGAGAAGACTCAAATCAAGAGAATTGGAAATGAAAAAGAAGTAAAAACTGACACCACAGAAATACAAAGGATCATGAGAGATTACTACAAGTGACTATATGCCAATAAAATGGACAAACTGGAAGAAATGGACAAATACTTAGAAAAGCACAACCTTCCAACACTGAAGCAGGACGAAATAGAAAATATAAATAGACAAATCCCAAGGACTGAAATTGAAACTGTCATTAAATATCGTACAACAAACAAAAGCCCAGGACCAGTTGGTTTCACAGGTGAATTCTATTAAACATTTAGAAAAGAGCTAACACTTATCCTTCTCAAATGCTTCCAAAATATAGCAGTGGGAGGAACACTCCCAAACTCATTCTACAAGGCCACCATCACCCTGATACCAAAACCAGACAAAGATGTCACAAAAAAAGAAAACTACAGGCCAATATCACTGATGAGTATAGATACAAAAATCCTCAACAAAACACTAGCAAACAGAATCCAACAACACATTAAAAGGATCATACATCATGATAAAGTGGGGTTTATCCCAGGAGTGCAAGGATTCTTCAATATAAACTAATCAATCGATGTGATAAACCATATTAAAAAATTGAGGGATAAAAACCATATGATCATCTCAATAGATGCAGAAAAAGTTTTCAAAATAATTCATCAACAATTTATGATAAAAACTCTCCAGAAAGTAGCCATAGAGGAAACCTACTTCAACATAAGAAAGGTCATATATGACAAACCCGCAGTCAATGTCATTCTCAATGGTGAAAAATGGAAACTATTTCCTCTAAGATCAGGAGCAAGACAAGGTTGCCCAAACTCACCACTATTATTCAACATAGTTTTAGATGTTTTAGCCATGGCAATCAGAGAAGAAATAGAAATAAAAAAATAATCCAAATCGGAAGAGCAGAGGTAAAACTCTCACTGCTTGCAGGTGACATGATACTATACATAGAGAATCCTAAAGATGCTACCAGAAAACTACTAGAGTAATCAATGAATTTGGTAAAGTAGCAGGATGCAAAATTAATGCACAGAAATCTCTTGCATTTCTGTACACTAACGATGAAAAATCTGAAAGAGAAATTAAGGAAACACTCCCATTTACCATTACAAAAATAATAAAATACTTAGGAATAAACCTACCTAAGGAGACAAAAGACCTGTGTGCAGCAAACTATAAGACACTGATGAAAGAAATTAAAGATGATACAAACAGATGGAGAGATATACCATGTTCTTGGATTGGAAGAATCAACATTGTGAAAGTGACTAAACAAGATGAAAATATAACCCTCAGAATGGGAGAAAATATCTGCAAATGAACCAACTGACAAAGGATTCATCTCTAAAATATATAAGCAGCTCATGCAGCTCAATATATAAAAAAACCCAAATCACCCAAATATTTAAAAAAAGCCAAACCACCCAATCAAAAAATGGGTAGAAGACCTAAATAGACATTTCTGCAAAGAAGATATGCAGATTGCCAACAAACACATGAAAGGATGCTCAACATCACTAATCATTAGAAAAATGCCAATTAAAACTGCAATGAGGTATCCCCTCACACCAGTCAGAATGGCAATCATCAAAAAATCTACAAAGAATAAATGCTGGAGAGGGTGTGGAGAGAACAGCACTCTCTTGCACTCTTGGTGGGAATGTAAACTGATACAACCACTATGGACAACAGTATGGATGTTCCTTAAAAAAACTAAAACTAGAACCACCATATCACCCAGAAATCCCACTTCTGGGCATATACCCTGCGAAAACCATAAATCAAAACCAGACATGTACCACAGTGTTCATTGAAAGCACTATTTACAGTAGCCAGGACATGGAAGAAGACTAAGTGTGCTTCCATGTCCTGGCTACTGAATGGATAAAGAAGATATGGCATATATATGCAATGGAATATTAGCCATAAAAAGAAACAAAATTGAGCTGTTCGTAGTGAGCTGGATGGACCTAGAGTCCGTCATACAGAGTGAAGTAAGTCAGAAAGACAAAAAGAAATACCGTGTGCTAACACATATGGAATCAAAAAAAGAAAAAGGAAAAGAAAAAGGTTCTGATGAACCTAGGGGCAGGACAGGAATAAAGACGTAGACATAGAGAAAGGACTTGAGGACACACAGAGGGGAAGGGTAAGATGGGACAAAATGAGAGATTAGCATTGACATATATACACTACCAAATGTAAAATAGATAGCTAGTGGGAAGCAACTGCATAGCATAGGGAGATCAGTTCGGTGCTTAGTGACCACCTAGAGGAGTGGGATAGGGAGGGTGGGAGGGATATGCAAGAGGGAGGGAATATAAGGATATATGTATACATATAGCTGATTTGCTTTGTTATACAGCAAAAAGTAACACACAATTGTAAAGCAATTATACTCCAATGAATATGTTTTAAAAAAAGATATGTGTTGAAAGAATTATTAAAAATCTATCATTTTCTAAAATATCACTAAAATTATAATACTATTGAAAAATGTTGTTGGCATGAATATCCTTCATTTTTTAAACAGAAGTATATGGGAGAGGAAGGAACCTAGTGCATCCTTTCCCCATTGTCACCCTCCTTACATAAAAACTTACATCTTTTACCCATTGGAAATATAGTTATTCTCTATGATGAAAATGCTTATTTATTTAGTAGTTCTATATTTGAAATATTGAAAGAGTAACTTATACAGTGCTCTGGAATACTATTATAAGAGAGTCATCTATTTTTAAATATGTTATTCTTTCAAAATTTCCTATGCAGCTTAGCTTGCTTTTAAAACTATTGAAATCTTATATGATTAACATAGCAGGTTAAAGGAAAAAATAGTGGGGAATAAGGACAACTGACCAACTACTTAGAAGAAAAGTAGCAGAGCAAATAGAGGGGTATACAAATATAACACTGTTTTAATAACTTCAAATTTATTTGTTTTAAATAGGGAATGTAGAAAATTACACTAGAGCAATGGAGTTCTTCTAGAAGACTAGGAAAAACAACTCTAAAGTATCTGCTAAAAGCACCAAGAAATTTTTAAGAAATCTTTTATCTGAGTGTAGTAATATCTATCTTTTGAGAAACAGAAACAGAAAGTTGTAACAATGGCATAAAATAAAATAAAACAATAATAAAAATAATAAATTGTGTAAAATAATTACCAATGATTAAAAAAGATCAAAATTGAAAATATTACTTAACCTTCTTATGAAACTATTGAAATAAACAAATCTATGTTTAGAGACAAATCTATGTCTTCATTAAAATTTAAGGGGAATAGACTTTGGTATCTGGCCTCTTAGTTATCCCAACCATCACTCCAGTGAAAGCACATTTGGAATTCCAAATAAAATTATACTGGTATAATTTTGAACGTATAGCTGACTTTGTAACAAAGTAAGGATAATCCTAGATATGTACGTTGAAAAACATTTGCATATATGCACAAGGTAACATCACTAACAATAATTTCAGAATTTTACACAATATTGAAAATGGAAAACGACCTAAATACATGTTAACTCAGGAGAATAGATTAGGATAAACAGATTAGTATTGGAGTAGTATAAGAATATAAATGAGAAAGTCAATTTCAGAATGATATATACAATGTCATATAAATTTATTTATAGTTTAAAATGTACAAAATAGTATTATATAATATTTGACAATAATTTTTAAGTAGAAAATAACAAAGATATGCATAGGAATGATATAATCTCAGGACATGATTGTAAGCACTCTTTGAGGGTAATTAGAGGAAGAGAATGTAATTGCAATGTCACATGCAAGTCTTTATTTCTCATCTTTTTTTATCTAAAATATGTTATATAATAATAAAAAATGATAAATGAAATAAATACAATTAGCTTTCAAGTCAAATTAAATTTTCAAATGTACAAAAAATCAAATATACAAGGAATGGAAATGATGAAAGGATAAACATGCAGGAAATATCTATAACAGAAAATTAACATAATTAATGAGTTTGACCTCCTTGACAATCTAAAAAATTTACCAGTTTGTTTTCATTTACATACTTATAATTCTAAAACTATTTTACAGCAACATATGGGTAGAATCTTTTTTGGCAAAGACCGAAATTAAGGGGCTGTTACATTTATAGATTCATAGAAATGGATCTGAAAGACACCTGAAAGATCACTCTTTTTCCTTTAAATGTACATATATATTGAGGCTCAGTTACAGGTATTTTTCTTCCTTAAATTTTGACGTGTCAGGGCTGAGTTCAGTTTTTGGTTTGTTTATCCTCTCCACTAAGCCATGAGCCATAAATGCTGTTGTGCTTTATTTCCAGCAATGCACAATTATCATGTGCTACAACATGAATGCTCTGTTTATGTGTGTTTGTGAGAATGTAAAATAAATCTGTTTTGTTTAAAGGGAACTTCTGCTTAAATTACATAGGCCCAGAGCTTTAACATACTTCTTTTTCTTTCATTATAGTGATACTCTAAATTGAATTGTGAAAAACAAACCCTAACGAATGAGATTTATTTAAAGAAAGATATATAATAAAATGGTAGATTTTTCAATTTATTCTTGTTACTATCTATCTTAATGAAAACTGAGTGATAATTTTGATGCATTTTAAAAGGAAATAGCCTATTGATGTGTTGTATATAATGCCAGGATTAGAGTGTACTTTATATAGCACTTAAAATCTCTGAATTTTTATTGTCTACTTGTATTATTACTATTAATATTACAGGCTCACCCATTACTATTGATATTACCAGTTCATCCTCCTTTGTCATCTTCCCTAAATACTAACTTCACATACATGGTGTGAAAAAGCATTTGCAGCTTCATGAGCAGATAGAAAAGAGAGAGAGACTTGTAAATAGTAACTGGTACAAGGTGTTTTTATTTTCCTACCCCAAGGTCTTAGAGTCAATCTTAATTATAGGTAGTTCAAGTAATATGACTAATTTCAATTACAAATTAGTTGAATTGTGATGTCTGCTAAAGGTTTTTTAAGATTAAGTAATGTAATATTGGACTTCTTATCACAATAATTAATAGACATGAAAACTGGAACTTAGCCCAGAGTTTCTTAAACTTAAGCCCCATGACCACTGTCTACTTTAAAAATCATGCATATTTTCAGCAGAATGAGTCCCAGTAACAGGAGGGAAAAAAAACTGTCAATTGTTAAGAATAAGTATATTAAAAATAAGAATGAGGAGATCCATGTATCTTTTAAGGACTAATTTTAGAATATTGGTAGTCAAAATGAACTCAGAGTGATGCTTACAAAATATTAATAGTGTTTACATAAATCATATATTCTAATGGCTAATCACAGCTACTTGTCAGAAAATAATATAAAAACCTAATCAAGGATATATTTTATTTTTCTGAGATACTTTTATTGTCCTAACAGTAAATCTAAATGTTCAAAGCATTTCAAGGTTCACAATTTAGAAATCAGCAACCATAAAACATCCTTTACTTCAAACTGAAGACGGACTAGCCCCTACAATTTAAGATTAGATCCAACAGTTGTATTGTAGAGAGATATGTTTTGCACTTTTCTCTGTTAATAAGACATTATCCAAGTTTTGTGGGAGCATGACAGCAGACTCAATAACTCACTGTAAGGCATTCATCTCTAGGGAGCCAATTACCTCCATCTCATTGTTAGATTGTGATGAGAGCACTTAAAACATGGATATTGAGATCAACTCATTCCATTTAGTCCATAAAATGATAGCAAGTCATATTTCAAAAGAATAGCTTTTGAAGTGAGTCAGTAATGAAACAGAAAAATCTATAAGCTAAACCACACATTTGCTTCAGAAATTAAATTTCATGTAAAATAGATGAACATATGCTCATGTCAGTACATTAATGTTTTTGATATTTTTCATACTTCAAATTGCCCCTGTAAATACAATTTTTACATATTAGAATTCAATGCAGTTACTGGAAGTGGTTGAAGGAGTGCAAGTGTTTGAAAATAGCTTTAAAAGAACTCTGCACATGATAGTGGGCTAAGCAGTGTACAGATCAAGTTCTAGGGAAATGATCTATAGTTTTGAGAAAGTATGACATAAATCATGTTATACTATAAAGGATTCATCTTCTTAAAACAACAACAAAATTGTACTTGTGACTACCCTGTTTAATATCATGCAAATTTACCTAGAATATAATCTATAGTTGTTACTATAGCACTCAGGGCCTATTTAAGCTCAATAGGTCAATCTCTCCACCTTCATTTTCCATTTTACTTACTGTGATTCTGTAACATAGATCTTTCATGTCCGTAATGTGTCATTCTATGTCTTGCTTCCAGGGTTTTGTACCTACTGTTCAACTTGCAAAAACCACTTTCTCTTCTCCATCCTTTGGTGTTTTCTCTCCTGATTCTTCAAAGGATCTCACATCTCTAATTATATTCCATTTTCCTGAAGAAACTTCCACCGCTCCCAGATAATCTGTCAGTTAGTTTAGTATTTCTGTATAGATCATATTTGAATTTTTAATCCTTTCTATCTTTGGAATTATTTTTATTTTTATATTGGACTACAGTTGATATATAATGTTGTGTTAACTTCAGGTGTACAGAAAAGTGATTCAGTTATACATAATTCTTTTTTTTTTCAGATTCTTTTCCCATTTAGCTTATTACAGAATACTGAGCAGATTTTCTATGCTATACAGTAGGTCATTGTTGTTTATCTATTTTAACTATAGTACTGTGTATATGTCAATCCCAAACTCCCAATTTATTCCTCCCTTCACTTTTCCCCTTTGGTAACCATAAGTTTGTTTTCTAAGTCTGTGAGTCTGTTTCTGTTTTGTAAATAAGTTCATTTGTATCATTTTTTTTATATTCCACATATAAGCAATATCATATGATATTTGTTTTTCTCTGTCTGACTTATTTCATTTAGTATGATAATCTTCAGGTCCATCCATGTTGCTGTAAATGACATTATTTTGTTCTTTTTAATGGCTGAGTAATATTCCATTGCATATATGTACCACATATTCTTTATCCATTCATCTGTCAATGGACATTTAGGTTGCCTCCACATCTTGGCTATTGTAAACAGCACTGCAATGAATATTGGAGTGCATGTATTCTTTCAAACCATGGTTTTCTCCAGATATACACCCAGGAGTGAGAATGCTGGATCTTATGGTAGCTCTATTTTTAGTTTTTTAAGGAACCACCTTACTGTTCTCCATAGTGGCTGTACCAATTTACATTTTCACCAACATTGTAGGAAGGTTCCCTTTTCTCCCCACATTTATTGTTTGTAGACTTTTTAATCATGGCCATTCTGACTGGTGTGAGGTGGTATCTCATTGCAGCTTTGATTTGCATTTCTCTAATAATTAGTGATGTTGAACATCTTTTCATGTGTCTTTTGGCCATCTGTATGTTTTCTTTGGAGAAATGTCTATTTAGGTCTTCTGCCCATTTTTTTTTTTTTTTTTTTTTTTAGTTGTGTTGTTTTTTTTCTTGATATTGAGCTGCATGAGATGTTTGTAAATTTTGGAGATTAATCCTTTGCCAGTCGCATCGTTTGCAAATATTTTCTCCCATTCTGTGGGTTCCTTTTTCATTTTGTTTATGGTTTCCTTTGGTGTACAAAATCTTTTGAGTTTAAGTGTAGATGACACGATACTATATATAGAAAATCTTAAAGATGCTACCACAAAACTATTAGAGCTCATCAATGAATTCAGTAAAGTTGCAGGATACAAAATTAATACACAGATATCTGTTGCATTTCTATACACTAACAATGAAAGATCAGAAAGGGGAATTCAAGAAACAATCCCTTTACTATTGCATCAAAAAGAATACAATACCTAGGGATAAACCTACCTGTACTCTGAAAACTATAAGATGCTGATGAAAGAAATCAAAGATGCCACAAACAGATGGAAAGATATACCATATTCTTGGACTGGAAGAAATAATATTGTGGAAATGACTATACTACCCAAGGTAATCTACAACTTCAATACAATCATGAAATTACCACTGGCATTTTTCACAGAACTAGAACCAAAAAATATTTTAAATTTGTGTGGAGACACAAAAGATCCCAAATAGCTGAAGCAATCTTGAGAAAGTTAAACAGAGATGGATGGTTCAGGCTCCCTGACTTCAGACTATACTACAAAGCTACAGTAATCAAAACAGTATGGCACTGGCACAGAAACAAAAAATATAGATCTATGGAACATGATAGAAAGCCCACACATAAAATCACACATCTATGGTCAATTAGTCTATCACAAAGGAGGCAAGACTATACAATGGAGAAAAGACAGTCTCTTCAATAAAAGGTGCTGGAAAAACTGGATGGGTACATGTAAAAGAATGAAATAAGAACATTCTATAACACCATACACAAAAATAAACTCAAAATGGATTAAAGACCTAAATGTAAGGCCGGATACTATAAAACTCTTAGGGAGAAACATAGAAAGAACACTATTTGACATAAATCACAGCAATATTTTTTTTTGATCCGTCTCCTAGAGTAATGGAAATAAAAAACAAATAAACAAATGGGACCTAATTATCTTTGGAATTCTTATTTCTAGACAAGAATGTAAACATCATGAAGGCAAGGACTATATACATTTCACTCTTCATTTCCTAAACCCTAACATACTCTTTGGTATATAGTAGAGACTCAGCAGATATCAGCTGATTTAATGAATATATGAGTAAACAAATGTTAACTTAAAATATATAAATAATAGTAATAATTCTGTGGGCATAGTCTTCTAAGAGAGTTTTAGTGATTCCTGCCCCCTGGTAGTCATGCCCATGTATTATTACCACTCCTCTTGAATGTGAGTTGGACCTAGTGACTTACTTCTAACCAAAAGAATGTGGCAAAGATGATGGGGTGTTACTTCCATGTTTAGAAAAAAAAAAGAAGATACTGTTAACAGACTCTGTCCTTTGCTGATTTTGTTGAAGCAAGCTGCCATGTTGAAACAAGATGCTCATGTGAAAAGAAACTGCAGGTTGTCTCTGTCTGACAGCCAAGAAGAAACTGATACTCTCAGTCTAATATATTTTGAATAAATAAATACTGGCAGCAGATACATAAGTGAGTTTAAGAGTTTCTTACTCCCCAGTTGAACTTTTAGCAGTCCCAGCCCCAATTTACACCTTGATTGCAGTCTGGTGAGAAACCTGAAACAGAAGATCCAGTTAAGCCATGCCTGGATTCATGATCAACAGAAGTGGTGAAATAATAAAAGTATGTGGTTTTAAGCCTCTAAATTTTGATAACTGTAGGTAACAAAGACATATTTTGACTGTCAGAGAATCTTCAAGGAAGAAACATTCACCATTATGAAGAGGAACAAATGACAGTGAAGATGCATAGAGGTCCAGAAAAATGGGGAAGAATGATAGCTTTGTATGAAAAGCTAGGGTAACTTCTGTTTTTGATTAACAATTCCTTTTTATTATTGGACTGCATTTCTTGGCCTTAAGTATCAATAACATTTTGTGTTTTTTGGTATATAAATTCCTGCTTTATCATTTATTGAAAATAAATTAACTTTGATAACACAATGTGCCCATTTATGCAATTGAAAATACAGGCAATTTTAAGTGATTAAGTAAGGAAAATAAGAGAGAAGTTATGCATATTTGGGATGGGTTATTTTTGAGGATTATAAAGAAAAAAATGTTGCCTGCCATTACAGTTCTACAGGAATCAAGCCATTAGCCACTGCAGTCACACACAGATAGTGCACCTGAGGGGAATTCAGGATGGAGAAAAACAGGAAACATTCGTACTTGGCTTATATCAGCCCCTAGATAATTAAGATACATATCTAAAGAAAAAAAAAATTCAATGACCCCAGATTCTTGCATCTTCCCATACATAGAAAATCATTAAAATTATTAACTTGAGATCTGCTCTTTGTGATTAGCAGTAAGTCTTTATGCTTGACTACTTGTTTTCCAGTGAAAAAAGTTCATATATATTCTGGCTCCTCCCTTGCCTATTCAGAGCTGTTCCTCAGAGCTATCTGAGAGGCTATTTCCAGGGCTATAGTCCTCAGTAGAATCCCTGAATCAAACTTAAGTCACAACTTTTCTTTCAGTGGACAACTTTAAGATATAACTGGAGCTAGTTCAGAAACAGAAGTCAGATTTAAGAAGAAAAAAAGATGATGATATATAACGAATAAAATTCAGAATGATGAGGTAGTGGTGCTTGTTGAGGAGACAAGGAAGTGATTCTAATTATTTAACTTACAGGATAAATAAAATCAATACAGTGGTAATTTAGTTGATTAAGCATCACTTTCCATTTTAATGTTTTATGTAGCTCAAATTAGCCATGTATTAGTTAGATCGTTTGCATGCTTAGAAAGAAAACTCAAATTGACTCAGCTTAAAAATCAGAGGGATAAGAATTTCTATAAGAATTTTACTTAGTATGAATTTTTTTTTTTTTTTTTTTTTTTTTTTTTTGCGGTACACGGGCCTCTCACTGCTGTGGCCTCTCCCGTTGCAGAGTGCAGGCTCCGGACGCGCAGGTTCAGTGGCCATGGCTCACGGGCCCAGCCACTCTGTGGTATGTGTGATCTTACCGGACCGGGGCACGAACCCGTGTCCCCTGCATCGGCAGCAGACTCTCAACCACTGCGCCACCAGGGAAGCCCAGTATTAAACAATTTTACTGAACATAAGCTGAGGATTGGAGGTGGACCTCAGAGATCACTTTAACCAGTGGCTTGAATAATCTAAACTGTATCTCAGGCCCCTGTCTCTGATTCTCTTCTCTTCTCTTCTTAGTATGATTTTCTCTAATTGAAGGCTTTCTCCATGGAGCAGGAAGTGTGGCTACAACAATATGATAATTTTATATTCTACACTTCCTAGCACCACCACTAAGGATGCCTGACGTACTCAGACTCAATTCAAGGGTCCAAAAGGAAGACACTTTTTTTTTTCTTTTTGTGACCACACCAAGTGGCATGTGGGATCCTAGTTCCCCGACCAGGGGTCGAACCCTCACCACCACCTACATTGGAAGTGCAGAGTCTTAACGACTAGACCACCAGGGCAGTCCAGAAGACACTCTTGAAATGACTAAGGTGTACATACTTGGACTAGTCATCAATCATATTGTGTAAACACAACATTAGTGGTGGCCATAGGAGTGGAGGATATGAGAGTTCGTATAAAGATGTAATTCTATATTAGAAATAGCACAAAATGCATAGGCAACAAAAGGAAGAAAAATAGATGAATTGGACTTCATCAAAATTTAAACTTTTTTTATATTAAAAGACATTGTTGAGAAATAAAAAGACAATGTACAGATAGGAGAAAATATTTGTAAATCACAAATCTTGTAAGGGTCTAGTATCTAAAATATATAAAGAACTACTACAACTCAAAAGCAAAAAGGTAAACAACACAATTATTAAAAACTGCAACAATGACTAGAACAGAAAATTTTCTAAAGAAGATATACAAATGGCCAACAAGCACATGAAAAGATGTTCAACATCATTAGTCATTAGAAAAATGCAAGTCAAAATCACAATGAGATATCACTTCACAATGAAGTGGTAATCATTATCATCTTCATCATCATCAGAAAATAACTAGTGTAAGCATGGATGTGAAAAATTGGAACCCTCTATTTTGCTTGGTTGGAATGTAAAATTGTGAAATCACTATGGAAAACAGTTTGGCATTTCCTCTAAAAGTTAGAATAGAATTGCTATATGACACACTATTTCCACTACTAGATATATACACAAAATAATTAAAAACAGGTATTCAAACAATAATTTTATACAAATTTTCATGGAAGCAGTAATCACCATAGCCAAAATGTAATATCAGGTCAAGTGTCCATCAAGTGATGAATGGGTCAACGATAGTGGTATACATATACAATAAAATATTATTCTGTCAAGAAAAGAAATAAAGTTCTGCTATGCTACAATGTGGACAAGCTATAAAAAAAAAAATCTAAATAATAGAAGCCACAACATGTCACATATTGTAGGATTCCATTTCTATGAAACTTCCAGAAGGGGTACATCCACAGAAACATAAGGCAGACAAAGAGTTTCCATGAGATGGGTGAAGGGGAAATGAGTAATTACTGCTTAGTATATACAGGGTTTCCTTTTGGGAGATGAAGATGTCTTGGAACTCGAAGAGGTGATGTTTGCACAACATTGTGAATGTACTAAATGCAAGGAAAAAGTATACCTTAAAATGGTTAATAGATAATTTTTTATTACATGAATTTTGCCTCAAAAATTTAAAAAAGAAATGTGAAAACTGTCACACATATATGTCATAACAAACATATTCTGGTAATTAAGTTCATTAACTCTTTAACTATTTGGACATAATCTAAATTATAAAGTGAAAAAATATTTATATACAAGCACACACATGTTCATGTTTGAAATCAAATAATACATATATATATTTTTTTTATTGTGTATTTTGCTATAAGGTATATATATTTCATCTCAATTAAAAAATAGTATAAGAAGAGTAATGTTATTCTATTTAAGTACACAGGCCTATGTTCAAAAACCATATCCCTAATTCTAAGCATCTATTTATATTTGGCTGTTCTTAATCACAGGTTAATGGCAAAAGGGAGACAGGTATATGACTCATATGGCTAATTAGATACAAAATCTAACCAGATTCTAAAGTGGATCACTCAGTACATTACATGATCAAAGCCATGATCAAAGAATATAGTTATAACAGACACTCTGTGCTCCCCAGATACCCTCAGATCCATTTGCCTATGCTGTGTGTCTGTTCCCCAGCTTCCAAAGACTTCACCCATGACATTTTCCAGAATTCTTTGCAAACAGTTAGAGGGTTTGGGGGCTTATGATACCTTCGCCTCCAAATGGCCCCCCTCTACCTGCTTTCTCAGGTAACCTTTAACCAAGGTTAGAATTGTGTAGGGAAATGAAAGCTAGTTTTGTTGCCTATAGCTGGGATAATCTCAAAGGTGTAAAATTTATGCTCCAGAGTTCTCCATGAAATCAGATTCAGATGGAACATTATAAGAAACATCATAGCTTGGCTTCTTCCTTCTTCTTTGCCCTACTTTTCTTCCTTGAGGATTACTCTTGGGAATAGTTTCTTAATACATCACTTGCATTCTCTTGTTTTGCTTTTGAGAAATTCAAAAACAAGGATGGAAACTAATTCTTAGAAAATAGAAAGATATTTTTTTCAGCTTTTTTAATCCTATAGATCTGCAAAGGAAGAAAAAATGGACAAATTTCTGCAAAAGAAAGGTTTAAGGAGGGAATAGTAATAATTCTGACTTAACCAATAGGCATAGCATTGCTTTAAAAGGTAGAAAGATGTTTATTCCCCCCTGAAATTATATCATTCCCAGATGTTTTATAGACATATTTTATTAAACTTATAAAATATGTATCATTGTGTTACTTAAACTTTTAAATAACATGAAAGTCAATAGGCCTTAAAAATGTTTGGGAAAAAAAAAATGTCCTAACTCTAATACCAATGAGATATAGATCTTACAAAACACAAAAACTGTAGATCAATCTTATTTGGCAGCAGAAACCAACATTTTAAATAAAATATTAGCAGGCAGATACAACTCATTATTTAAAAAAGGAAGATATAATAAAACAGTGGAGTTTTTATTGCAGGAATAAATATTTTAAAATTAGGAAATATATTAATGTATTAAATTAAATCAGTGAAGGAAAGGAGAAAATCCTGGTTGTATTGATATATGTTTGATAAAATTCTACATCCATTTTAAAGAAAAACAAAAACATTTTACCTAACTGGAACAAATTCCTAAACTTGAATAAGATTGTATCTGAAACTAATAATAAAGACACTACACAGGTGAGCAATTAAAAGTTTTCCCTCGAAATCAGAAAAAAGGAAGAATTACCACCTATCAAAATTATTATTCAATGTAGTTTGGGGATTAAGAGATTGAGTAATGTAAATATTCCAAAAATAAGGAAAAAATTATATATGAATATTGGAGAATTAGAAAAGTAAATTACAATTATTTGTAGGTAATTTTTATCCAGAAAACCCAAGAGAATCAACTGAAACACTCATTAGAACTGATGGAAGAAATTACTATATAACAGGTCAAATAAAAAATAGGTAAAAAAGAGATGCCGCATTTAATGTGTTAGGAAATATATTAGACAAAAACATTAAATATTAATACATAATAAGAAATGTAGGGAAGTGACATGACAAAACTTAATTATCTAAAGTTATAGAAAAGTTGGCATGTTGGACTGAAAATGTCGTTTTTTACATGGTTTTTGTTTGCTTATTCCTCCATATTAATTTTCAAAAGGATCATCAAGTTCTAAAACTGAAATTCCTGAGATTTTGATTTGCAGTTTATTGTAATACAAATTTTATTTGAAGAGGATCATGAAAGAAGCTAACAATCAAAGAAGCTGATAAAATATTTTATTTTCTGTACAGTAAATAACCAAGTGTATTTTAAGAGCCTGAGAAAAGGAGTAGAGTGTGTAAAATGGCTTATGAATTGGTCTTGTATATTAAATGTCAGGAAACTGCTTTGCACTGCTCATTCCAAAGGCATTGGATAGTTTTATTTTTTTTTTTCTTTTTATCAGAAATAATAGAAGTTGTCATAGACAGGGAAGAAAATGGGGCCCCAATGATAGAGCCTGCTACATAATAAAAGTTAAAATATGATTCTTTTCATTGTTTTCCTAGGCAGAAATTGGTACAAGCAACTGAAATCCCAAATCTAAATTTCCAGAAAGAACTGGATAAAACATCTTTGGAGTGAAAACATGTAAATGGGTGTAACCCACAGTTATTTGGAGAGGAAAATAAGCTACTATTAACAAGATAGTGTTTAGATAAATCTACATTATATCACAGTTTTATAAATTTTGATTCTTTATTCTGACACTCCATTCATAAAGTGTATTTAAAATACAGAACTATCATATTACTCCTTTTTATTACTTGTTTTCCACTGAGATACAAATGCAATATTTCATTTTCTGTTAGCAAGTTATTTAAAATGTACTTTTCCTTTTTTTTTTTTTTTTTTTGCTTTTTGGCTTTCTCTTCTGAAAAATTAAATGTTGTAGGGAAGGAAATAATTGTTCTCTATGTTTCCTTTGTGCATAGATGTGGAACTAGGCACATTTTCCTTTGCAGTTAATATGATGGGAAAATTTTATGGCATTGTAGACTTTTTATTTTGCTACCAACAATTACCTATAAGCAGAAAGCTACACTATGTTCGTGGATGATAATTGAATTGGGCAATAAGAAGATGTTGGTATGGAGAGGAGATTTTCTAATTAGTAAATATAATTGAATGCGATAAATCTATATTAATTTCAGCATGCAGAATAAACTGTTATTTAATTAACTTCTTACACATGTAAATTAAATTTTATTACATTAAATGTGACTACCAAAGATATACATA
The DNA here is from genome assembly GCF_937001465.1 of Orcinus orca. Taxonomy (NCBI): domain Eukaryota; kingdom Metazoa; phylum Chordata; class Mammalia; order Artiodactyla; family Delphinidae; genus Orcinus; species Orcinus orca. The sequence goes on from NC_064563.1 coordinate 128,183,599, forward strand.
TAACTTCAGATGCAAAAATTGCAACTGGAACAAAGTATATTTTTTTCAAAAATTGCTTTTATGAGTAATATAAAATCAAAGTAAACCAATGACACAAAAACATTTTGTTGAAATTTATATTAATTAACATACATTAATGACATATCTGATCACTGCTATGCTGGCAAAGTTTAACAACTGGTTCTCTGAGGAAAGAAATAATATATTTGTATTGTTTGCAGACTTTGTGGTGTAGCTACTCCCACCATGGTCAATTTCAAGATACCAACATGATATCACTGAGCATGGGGCTGGGAAGAGATACTCACAATGGACTCTCATGAGCCATTGCAAGCCAGCTCCAGCACACCACTGTCACTAATGATTATTTTATCATGATCAAATAATAGTTAATGAAGTTGTAGATATTATGTGCATAAAAGTCGTTAAATAAATACAAAGCAGTCAAAACATATAAGAATAACTCCCTAATGATTCAATCATAAAGAATGCATAATAAATCAAAAACACTATACTGTTGTTAACTAATTCCAAAGCTCACTTAGACAAAATGTCACCAACTGTTATTGGTGACATGTATATATGTATATATAGAAGATGTATATATAGAAGATTGGAGCTCTCTTTACAATCTATATAAAGTTGTGTATAGCAATTAAATAGACCACTGGGTGAAAATAAAATACATCAGCAAGGGCTTCCCTGGTGGCGCAATGGTTGAGAATCCGCCTGCCAATGCAAGGGACACGGGTTTGAGCCCTGGTCCTGGAAGATCCCACATGCCACGGAGCAACTAAGCGTGTGCTCCACAACTACTGAGCCAACGTGCCACAACTACTGAAGCCCGTATGCCTAGAGCCCATGCTCCGCAACAAGGGAGGGCACTGCAGTGAGAACCTCGTGCAGAGCAACGTAGAGTAGCAACGAATACCCAACGCAGCCAAAAAATAATAAATAAATAAAATTAATTAATTTATATAAAAAAATACATCAGCAACATTGGCTAAGGGAGAATAAACATACCAGCAGAGTTGTAAAACATTGACTAAACTATCAAAATTCTTTCACAAATGACCAGCATTTTTTTTTAATAGTAATCGTTTATTTATTTATTTTTATATTTATTTTTGGCTGTGTTGGGTCTTTGTTTCTGTGCAAGGGCTTTCTCTAGTTGCGGCAAGCGGGGGCCACTCTTCATAGCGGTGCGCGGACCTCTTCACTATTGCGGCCTCTCTTGTTGTGGAGCACAGGCTGCAGACGCACAGGCTCAGTAGTTGTGGCTCACGGGCCTGGTTGCTCCACGGCATGTGGGATCTTCCCAGACCAGGGCTCGAACTCGTGTCCCCTGCATTAGCAGGCAGATTCTCAACCACTGTGCCACCAGGGAAGTCCTGACCAGCATTTTTAAGTCTACAGAATAGATTTCACTTAAGCTGTTGAAAGTGTTCCAAAAGGTAGAAATAAATGACTCTTGTGAGTTTTCATTATCAGATCTCTTACTTCCTATTCAGACTCCTCCTCTACCTTATTCCTTTCTGTTCCTTCTGCTTCATTCCACTCTGCTATGCACCCCTTTGGCTCTTTCTGCAATGTGCTAAGTCCCCTCCCATTTCTGGACCTTCAGTGATCTCCTGGCATCCTCACTCCTCATCATTTAGACATTATACACCTACCTCCTCTTACACCCATGCTATATTAATGTACCTCAAACCACTTCTCTTCTGAAATTGCATTATTTAACTTTTGCTTAGGTATTTATTATCTGTCTCCCTCAATATAGCATAAATTCCATGAGGACAAGTGAATTTGTTTTCTATTGCTGTGTAAGAAATTATTACACATAGTGGTTTAAAAGAACACAAATGTATTATCTCACAGTTTCCTTGGATCAGGATTCTGGGCAGTGTTTTCCTACATTCTCTGGGCAAGGTATCATCCAGGATAAAATCAAGGTGTTGACCAGGGCAATGATTTTATCAGAGAAGCTCAGCATCCTCTTCTAAGTTTACTAGGTGTTATTTTACTTCCTTGCAGTTATAAGACTGAGGTCCCTGCTTTCTTGCTTGCTGTCAAATGGGGTTATTCTCAGTTCTTAGAACCTTCATACCATTCCAAGGGCAGCTGGAGAATCTCTTCCTTCAGTCTGCTAAGACAAAATGCTATATAAGGTTACAGAACCATTAAAGTAAGTATCTGTAGTATAATCAAAAGTATATTTGGTTTGTCCCTGGTTTCTGGCACAGAGCTTCTAAAACCCTTGGAGTTTCCTGAGTGATAGGAGGGTCTGTTGTATGTTAATGAGATGATTCAGGTGTGTATATGGGGGTAGAGGGGGCTGGATAGCTTCAGAGGGGGACTGGCTGCTAGAAAAACTAACCAGATGATTAGAGTGTTAGGACTTTCAGCTTCACTCCTCAACCTTTGGGGAAGGGAGAGTAGTTGGAGATTGCTTTCAATCACCTACAGCCAGTGATTAAATCAATTATGCCTACATAATAAAAATTTAATCATAATAATAAATAAAAACCCTCAGAATGACAAGATTTGGGGAAGCTTCTGTGTTGGTGAACATATCTACTTGCTGAGACAGTAGGGCAATCTGACTCCTCTGGGACAGAAGCTCCTGTGCTGGAGACCCTTGCAGACCTTGCTCTATGTACCTCTTCATTTGGCTGTTCATTTGTATCTTTTATCATAAAACTGCAATCATAAATATAGTGCTTTTCTAAGTTTTGTGAGTCAATCTAGCAAATAATTGAACCTGAGTCATCTGTGTGGGAACCCCCATATTTGTAATTGTCTGGGCAGAAGTGTGGGTCACCTGGGAACCACACTTGCAGCTGGCATCTGAGATGGGGCAATGTTATGGAACTGAGCTCTTAACTTCTGGGGTCTGCACTCAATTCCAAGTAGTTACTCTCAGAATTGAATTTAATTTTAATACACCCAGTTGATGTCAGAGGATTGGAGAATTGGTTGTTGTATGGAAAAATAAGCACTATCTCATTACCTTTGCCATATAACATAGCCTAATTAAGGGAGTGAGTATTCTGTCATAATGACTGGTCCCACCTGTAGGTCAAGGGCAGTCAATTTTACAGGACATGTACAGCAGGGGGTAGGAATCAGGGAGCATCTTACAATTCTTCCAACAACAGCAGGGATGCTATTTGCCTAATGTCTAAAACAATGCTTGACACATATAAATGGTCCAGTGTAAAGTTGCTTCCTGAAAATGAATTTTCTTCATTTAGCTTATTGTTTATATAAACAAATTAATTTTATTTGAAAATAGTTAAAATATTGAAGTCATTTTATTGATACATAATACAGGTAGGCATTATCCACAATCAGATCAATGTTGCCGTTGTTTTATATTAGATTTTAGATGTTGATTCTACAAAAATGACCAAAGAATCACCTAGTTTTTTTGTTTAACCATTATGAAATTTTATGGTTGGTGACTAGAAACATACTTGGTTTCTGTAACCTGTCACCTTGTAACCATAGGGAATGGGAGATACCACATACAGATTGCCAATGCCTGTTTTCTATACTGTATAAATTCTCCTTTTCTAGCTGCTGTTGCACTTCAAAGATCTCAGATAGTCTATGGTTTGGGTAAGCATTTTTTTTTTTTCCTTTTTAAGGGAAATAGCTCCTGAGATACCAATTCACCTGAAAGTGGAACAGCTTTTGCATGCAGTAAACTCTCAAGTTCAAGGTTAAGAAATAAATATACATAAATGGAAACGTTCTCAGAGATACATATGATTTAACCATTCACTAAAAATGTTTAATAGCTACAACATGGAAAAAAATTATGTATCTCTTATATACACATACACACATGCACATATTATATATATATATATTTTTTTTCCATTTTATCTGGTCTTATTTGTATCTTCCTTTACAAACGTACTGCATGTTAAGGATTGATAGTTTAAGGTTGATGGTACTGCTGAGTGTTTCTGAGGATGTGAATCACCTTTAAACCTAAGGTATTGCTCTGGATATGTGAACACTGACCCTGGGACTGAATCATAACTCAAATTTTCCGAGCCTCAACCACTGCTTCCAGTGACAAATGAAGCAGATTCTACAAACTGCCTCACACAAATAACGCTTTTGGATTGCTTGTTGTGCTTCCTTGCAGAGCTGAGACAACCATTTTTCTTCTAATCCTTAAGGACAAAAGTGCATTAGTCTTTCCACTTCTACTCCAATCAGTGCTATTTTTCATCTTGTGAGTAAAAGGTTTTGTGGAGTCTGTTGGTCATTATAACCACTGACTTATGAAAGCTTCAATGCAATTCAAAACTTCTATATTCTCCTGTAACCTTTAATATCACACTTTGGCTGTCTGTACACAACAAGTTAGATATTTCAGAATAAAGCTGTCTTAATCTTTTTATTACTTACCTTTATTATAACTAAATAAAAATAAATGTAACATGTGAATAGTTCTATATAGAAAAACAAAAATGTCAAGGATATATATATATATATATATTATATGTAAATAAATGTTATAATTTTCTTATGAAGCAGCATACTACATTGTTTGAGAGGATGGACTACTAGGCAGTCTGGCTCCTGCATCCATCCTCTTAACAGTATGAAATGCATACTCATTTAAAACCCTAATTTAATACCTTATGTAACAAACACTATTCCAAGTATTATACTTTTGGAAATGAGACCAATTAACACCCTGTGAAATATTTATTGCTATTAGTGCCATTTTGCAGAAGGAAAAACTGAATAGGGTGTGACTTGCAACTTGTAATATAATCATGCAAATTGCCAATTTAAAAAAAAAAACCTTTATGATATATATCTACATTTTGTTATATATCACATTATTTTTAAATTCATTGAAAACATGTTCTAAAGAATGGCCATGTACTCTATTTTGCTTAAATCATGGTTTGCATCCAAGATAAATGATTTATTGTGTAATTGATTATATATATAAAAATACGTGTGTGTATATACACACACACACATATATATATATATAGTTATTTTTCAAGGACCGTGAAAGATCAGAGATTTTACCCTAACTGAAAGCTAATTAATTATCTTTCTGAAATTTCATGAAAGATAATAGAAGACAAAAGACCCCTGGGTCAGAGACAAAAGACAGTTCATTAATATCAGCAATTACCATAGCCAGAGTATCAGCATTTATGCACTAGTTTCCTAAGACCCAATTCTCAGTGGGTAATATGAAGAGAGTGAGTTAACGCCGGCATTACTGGACAGAATTCTTGAGCTAAAATATCACCAACATTTTAAACTGAGCAGTATCTTATATTTATATACAGGCATGAACTTAATAATAAAGAACTTAAACCTAAAGAGAAAGCTAGACTGAAGGGACCCTGGGGTTATTTATCATGTGTAGCTCTGGTAAAGAGTGGATAGATAATTAAATACGACTAAGAACCTAAGCCAACAGGTTATGCAGAAGAGTGATATATTATCATATATCGGTGTGTGCTCTTGGGAAAAAGAGCTGTTATAGTCAAATAGATTTATATATCCAAGGGATTATTTACTCTAAATACGTCATTGTTAAGAGAACCAACAATATATGGTCAGACACCCAAGGACTACCACCAGTGCTAATCCATTACTCCCTTAGGTCTACAAAGTTAAGGTAAATTTAGTAGATTACATTATAGGCCTATAGTTTTCATCCCTCACTGTTTCAACCCTTTGTCATTTGACTTGGAAGTTCATCTTGAGAGAAATTAGTCTATCATTTTATCCTTGATTATTAGTTTGGTCATGTGACTTGCTTTGACAAGTAGTTAGGAGGTGTGATGAATGCAGAAATCATGTCTTTGTCAACAAAGCACATTAGTGTTTGCACATCTCCATTTGTTCTTCTACCATTGTTATAAAAGTATTTATCAACCAGCCTACTGGAAGAGAAGACAGGAGAAACAGGTCTGAGTCACAGCAGTCATCCCTATGTGGTCATCCTAGATCACCTTGTATGCTGTTTCATTGAAGTCTGAACATGAGGAAGCATGCAGGAAAAGAAAGTGCACCAATGAGAGATGAAGAACATGAAACTGAGGAAATCTGAAAAGGCAAGCAAGGTTCTTACCCCTTAATAGGTTCTTACCTCTTAATAGGAATTTGTACATTGTTGTCCAATATTTTTACCAATGTTATCATTGAAAAATGTTGTTTCATATCCTAGGAACGCTCAAACTGTTTTTGCTTCAGTCTTTCAAAAATGGCATGACTTTAATTAGTCAATTCAAACTCTTTTCCTGAGAAAAGTAGAAAACAGAAAGAGAATTGTAGCTTAGTCACAACAGTCAACCAATTCTACTATCTTCTTCTTATTCTGAGATTCTTAGTGGTAGCATTTTATATTTGAGACCATTACCTTTGAATCAATAATATCTAGTTTTGAACTCCAAGAATAAGATAATTAAATATATCTATAATTCAGATGAATCACAAACTGTTTTTCAACCATTATCTTCTCAACTAAGTTTCTTCAGAGGAACCAGTTTCTTTCTATCAAAATGAACCTAAAGATACATATGTATATATGTATATCCCTGAACAGAGTTAATTTACATAAGAAGAGTCAGATATGTATACACACACACACACACACATAACCTGACTTACGTGTGTGTGTGTGTATATATATATATATATATATATATATATATATATATATATAAAACAAATAAAAGCAGTCCCTCTATCCTATCATTTCTATGGCAAATGGAAGATTGTAGTTCAGTTAGAAAAATAGTATAAGTGCAATGTAGTTAAGAATATCAGCTCAGCATTCATGTTCTCTCAGTGGAGAATATAAGCTACTAAATTTTATATCTAATCTGAACACCTACCTGGGACCAAAACAGGCTTCAAATAAACCCTCTTGATTCAGGGAACACTAATCTCCTGGCTTATGTCCTTAATTTGATCCTTTCTTCTCTTTTCTTCCAAACCCAAATAGATATTCTAATTGGACCCCATTTTTTCTCCATTACAGTATGAAAGATAGCTCTCTCCCAGTTAATTTTTATGGATTCCAATCATAGTTTTAGTGACCAAAATATATGTACTCAGTCATTATTGGTGCTACTGTCACAAGTAAGTGTTAAAATTATTTAGAATTACTTTAACATACCCAAAAAACAGAGCAATTCCAAAAGTAAGTCAATTTTTTTGAAATGAATTAGCATATAGTCTGAGAAAAGCAGAATAGTCTTCATTACTTTCATTCTGTAGTATAATATATACATCTGTATTTATATTCTTTGTTTCCTTCATACTCTTTTGGATCATAAACACCAAGAAAATAGGCATTTGCCCATTGCATGACCTGACCTGAGTCAGTATGATTATGTTGGTCCAGGCCATGTAAAAATTAAATGTGAAAAATAATAGGGATCATTTCTGAGATGAAAATACTATGTAATTGTAAAGTTCACTATAGTCATTTTAAAAAGGAAGAAAGAGAAATGTCTCTCATATCTCTCAATTAAATCTCACAAAAGTTCCTGTTATTGATCACAGTTTTCAGAAAGTTAAGGCTTTATTTCAAATGCTTACAGATTTACATAATATGGAAGGAAGTATTCAGTGTGTCCAGCACTAAACAATAAAAACCTTTAGAGTCTAAACCAGAAGGAGAAATAAAGGGGAAAAAAAACTATATAAATTAGTAGTAAATGTTAGTTTTTCTATAGTCACAAATGGAAACTTTAAAATAAATAAGCAAAAATAAAATAGAACATGACTAAGAAAATATAAGCTTTGTCCAGGTACCTGAAAAGTCAAAATAATTCAATACCATAATTTATATTTAGCCTTTAATTTTCTATGAATTTTAATTTACCACTAAAACTATTTGTTTTTTTTTCACTTAAACTGTATCTGAATAATCTGCATAAAAATTACCTTAAAACAAAGCATTTCATAAAATCTCTTTAGAATCCCAAGTCAGTTTACTAAAATAGAATTTTTTAACAGCATGGTTTTTTGAAGTGATTAAAAGGAAATAAAAATCAGAAGATATTTTGATTAGCACTAAAACATGGAATGTGAACACTCTGTATCACAAATTTGAGGGAAATTTCATTTAGATATAGTGCAAGGAAAAAATTAATAGAGAAAACTCACAATACCAAATCACAACTTCTCCTTTTGAAAAAAAAAATCCTCATTTTGAAATAATGAAGAAAAAGAATTTAAAGAATATCATGAAAACCCCACATTTGGAGTCATGAGACAAGAACTTACATAAGAAAGGTGGGGACGCTTTTTCTTTCACTTTTGATCCACAGTATTTTTAGGGAAGTGGGTTCAAGCATAAGAACTACTGAACAGAAAGCCTTAGAATGTTAAAGGCTTTCTCTTTCCCTGGTTCACAAGAGGAAAACATTTTTTTTTAATTGATACAAAGTTGCCATAATCTAAAAGTGAGAAGGGCATATTACACAAATGGTACTACTCTATTCAGAAACACTTTCACTGCTTTGGGCCAAGAGGGGAAAAATTGTACTTCCATAGGAAACAACTAAAAAGTCATGAGATACTGTTACATACCTCTGACTACTGCCATTCTTGTTGATGCCATTGACATAGCACTCCACCTGGAGAGTGTTTTTCAAGTTTCCAATTAATAGGAATATCATGGTTTAAATTTCCTATAGTATTAAACATATTTACTTGTATCCCCTATACTTAAATAACTTATATTTACACAGATAAAACAAATCTGAATGAGAGACTCCTCACAAGCCCTCCCTAAAGCACCCTCTTACTAACATCAATGGCTTCCAGTTTTCCAGTATGAATCAGCATTTTCTCATGAGAACTGGCTCATTATCTTTTTATGACTTAAAGTCAGCTGTAACAGAAGGTCAAATATTGGAAAGACCAATGTAACACCAGGCAGAGTATAATGGAGCAGATGAGAATAACAGTCTGGACTTAATGGAGATACCCCCAAGCTGTCTTCACTTAATTGCCTCCACAAATTTGGCTCTCTGCCATGTCAATGGTTATTTAATTTTCTGGAAACTTGACATCTTTCTGTTATGTATTAGTAGAAAATATGTATTTGAGTATGAATGCCAGAACAGGGAAGATACTTGATTAAATTAAAAGTATAGCAATGCTAACAAATTAATAAGAAGAGAAAGCAATCCCTATAGTAAATTATAAAACTCCAAAAAAGAAAAGAAAGATAAGAAAAGAAAGAAGAGACCATGATGTACAAAAGAAAAATACATACTTCAGGTAAGGTAGAAATAAAAAATAAATTGTAGGGCTTCCCTTGTGGCGCAGTGGTTGGGAGTCCGCCTACCGATGCAGGGGACGCCAGTTTGTGCTCTGGTCCGGGAGGGTCCCACGTACCGCAGAGCGGCTGGGCCCGTGAGTCATGGCCGCTGGGCCTACGTGTCCGGAGGCTGTGCTCTGCGGTGGGAGAGGCCACAAAAAAAAAAGAAAATATATATATATATATATATATATATATATATATATATATATATATATGAGAATTTAATAGAAATAAAATAGTCATGGTACATTTTTAACTCATTCCTTTGAATCTCCATTAATATATAATTTCTTGTACATTATCTTGCTTGATCCCCTAGTATTGGGTTAAATCTCCTTTGTATGTGTTCCTGTAATGTTTATTTCTTCTCCTTTGATGAATTCATTGCACATGTAATTAGTTGTTTAAAATTTATATTCTTTCCTAGACTGGGAGTTTATGAAAACAGAGATTGCAACTATCACCATTGTCTTCAAGAGTCCCTGGTGCATAACAAATGCTCAAGAAATATTTACTGAATTACAATAGAAACAAATGATTTACAAAGTAAAATATAATGACCTGAAATGATTAAAGACTCTTCTTATTAACATATTTAGTACTAATATAAATGAAAATTGTTGATATAGGTAGAATTTCAGAAATCTTTAGTTTGGATCAGATATAAGAAAACAAAATAATTTTGACTAGTATATTTCAAGAGAGTTTAACTATTAAACTTAGCCCAGAAATTTTATTTGTTCAGATACATTTTTCTTCCTTTAATCAAGCTTTTATAGCTTTCATCTACTACCTGTTTGCTCAATATATATTGGCACACCCCCAAGGTATCTTTAATTGAACTCATTAAAATATAGGTTTACATTTGCAGCTTGATCAATATTTCAGGATTGATTTTTTTTTAATTTGTATAAACTTAGTAGCTTATTATAACCCTTGTAATTTCTCAAATACTTTTAAAATTAATTCATGTCATAATATTTGTTTAAACATCTCAAATATGTCAAAGGACAAAAATATTTAAATAATCACTGTACCTGTGATAAATGAAAATTCCACTTGGTATGCTATTTTACATGTCAGTATGTTTAGTCCGTGCTTTAAACAGAACGTTTTATTTTAAAGAAGTCATTCTCAATCTTTTTGCCTTGTGAAACATATAAGGGAGAACCTCTGATATAAATACATACATACATACATACTATTATGTAGACATCTCATGGTACTTTAGCAAAATTAGTGATTTGAAGATATGATAAAAGAATAGTAATTTTCAAGTTTTGTTTGAAAGGGAATGCTGTTTTTTCTACAGATCTGATTTTTGAGAAACTTATTATCTTGATTTTCTTTTTATTCCCACAAAGAAAACTCAAAAGCAGATCATTAGTGTGCATAAATGTAACTTTAATTTTCTTTTTTTAATTAAAATACCTACTTGATAATTATTTTTTCAGTTATTCCATGTAGGCTAAAATATCATCACAAATTACTACTATACAAGATTCTAAGATGCATAGAGTGTTTGTACAATAGGAGAATCATTTTTTTCGCCATAAACAAACATTTGAGCCAACATTTATTGAAAAAAAAGAGCTCAGCTCTGCTTTTTTAATTGAAATGAATGTTTCTTTCCTATTCATATATTTTGAAAACTTACAAGGAAAAAGATAATATATTTCTGAAAAATAACTGATGTAAGCTACAATTATATGTAATATATGAAATGTAGGCTTTGAAGATTTGATTTAATTGATGTTAGTTACTGTTTTATAAAGAAAGTGTCTCTGACAATGTGGAACAATAGACCTAATAAAATCATAATCAAAACAAAATAAATAAAAATATATTTTAAGACACATATGTACAAAACTGTGGAAAAATATGTTCTTGCTATGTGACACATTCAGTTTCATGTACAGGTCTTGTGTTAGTTTCAAGAAATAGTCTTTTATCAGTATAGGCTACTCTTTTTTTATAGAAATGCAGAATTTATCAAGTAGCAGAACAGTAATCCTTATATTGAATGTGCTATCAGATAGCAATTCAAAACATTTTTAATCTTCTCTCAAAGCAGTTTCAATTTGTGTCAAAAAAGATGTAAAATGCAGTCTCATTTTATTCTAGAGTTATTATTACTGCTTTTCAATAACCCTTGAGACCTCTTGATATCTTACCTCATTCTCAAGCTTTTCATTGGCTGAGCTTTGCCAGGCAGCAAGAAAGTCTTTCTTTTTCCTGTTGGGCTTTGCAATCATTGTAAGGTGTGAGAGCTCTTCGTTTGTCTCTTCCTTGGTCTCCACTCTATTTTAATTAAGGTTTCTCTTTATTAATTTTTACAATTTTATTGGTTCTATTTCTCTGTGGAACCCTGAACTCAAAGAGTTCCTCCAGGATGTTTTGTTTTTGTATATAAATTAAAATCTTCAAATATACCTTGACCTTTGATATCTTGGGAAGTTCTTTGGATCAGGAGTGTTTTCTTGAATTATGCTGCAATTTACAAATCTTACAAATGTGAGGTAATATTTAACATGTCAACCTAGATAGAAAAACTGTTGCTTGTCAGTCATTACCAAAAAAATCAGTATTTTGTGTCAGATTATAAATGTCACTTTATCATATTATTACCTCTTTCTATTGTATTTGTACATTGTTTCACACATAATACAAAAAGGCAGAGGCCAACTTAGATTATCAGCTCATGGAAAATGTACGAATAAGTAGCATTCCTTTTATTTGTCCTTTGTTCCACTAGTGTATTAGAATGTGTCATAATGTAATTATTCTTTGTCATCAATCTTATGAGAGTTATTTATAGTCTTAGGCTTCAAATTGTTGTTTATTATGTCACTATTTCCTTACAAAAATTGTAGACATGATTGAATAAAATTTCATTAAACAATGAAACAAACACATAATAAATCAATAGCAAAATCTAATAAAAACACAAAAACTTTACAATATACCTTACTTCTAAACTAGATAATCCATATTTTCCAATATTTATGGCAACAATGGCAACCATTAGGGTGCTGTTGAACTGGGATACATAAAATGCTTCCTTTAGAGTAAAAATTCCCTTTGATTTTTTGTTACACCAATTTGGTGTGTTCAGACCGGTATGTTAGACAGTAGCCTCCAAGGGGAGGTTGAAGTAAGTTCTTCCAGAAGGAAAGTAATAATATTGTCTCCTTGTAATACCACAATTACCGATTATCAATGGCTACTACTGTCACATCTAGAACTGACTCAGTCAAGTGAATATGTTCCACTGACACTGAGCTGCAAACCTGGAAAACCTCTAATGAAATCTCTAATGAGATTTCTCTGTCACTCTCCTGCATTAATACAGAAATCAATAATTGTTTTATTTTCAATCATCTTACCTTGTAGACCCCTTAATGATGCCTCACAGAATCTTGGTTTGATAAATGCTCATCCAGAGTTAAAAATTACCTGAATTTTTACTAGGATGTTACATATTTCTTCTAATTTTCATTCCAAAGATGGGAGATACATTGAACAATTTCTCAAAATTATTGGTAAGACAATTTTAACATATTTTCATAATTTGAGTTCAAATAAATCATGTAATTACTCCTAACATCCCATCTATTTAAATAAAATTTTCACCCTAGGTGTGCTTAATGGAATAATGACTGTAATCATGTGTTAAAAAAAAAAAAAAGTACGTTCATATAAGTTTATTTTAAAGAAATATTCATAGATGAAATGATATATCTGGAATTTGATTCAAGATGATGGATGGGTAGTTGAAGTTGTATAGGTCAGATAAAATTGCAATTATTAGTTGTTAATTGTTAATTAGTTGTTAATTGCTAAGGCAATTAACTGAAATCTGTTCTAGATATGCTTAGTTATTAGCTTAGTTATTAGCTAATGATTAACTAGTTATTAGTTAATAACTATTAACTTAGTTATTAGCTAATGATTAACTAATAATTAGTTATTAACTAATTAACTAATTTCAATTAATTGTTAATTGCTAAGGTAATGAAGAAATTCACATATGATTTATTTTACATATACTTTATAATTAATTTTTTCATAAAACAAAAACAGAACAAAGCAAAATAATGTGTAGGGAGCTTAACCATCTAGTATAAAAACATTGATTCTCACCTAGTTTCCTAATACTCAAAAATGTTAGTATCAAACAGACAATGAAATTGTACACCTTTATTTTGTCACTTTATTAGTAGTAAACTCCTTCTTAGAAGAGATCAAACAAAGCAATGTGGGCAAGTATATAAGTATGCTTTCCTTTTGGCAATTTGCCATTTTAAATGTATTTTCCTCTTAGAGTATATATTCAAAATTAAAATATCCTTTTATTTTGTTTTTTTAAAAGCCTTTTAGAAATAAGTTATATGAAAGTAACTGGGCAAAATTTTGTCCTCCTAAAATTCATGTGTTGAAGTTTTAACCCGCACACTTCAGAATGTGTGTATTTGGATAAGACCTTTAAAAATGTTAATAGATTAAACTAAGATTATTAAGGCAGACACTAATCCAATATAACTGATGTTCTTATAGGAAGAGGAGATTAGGACACAAATAGACACACCAGGCATGTATATGTGCAGAGAGATTATCACATGAGGACATAGTGAGAAGGTGGGCATCTGCAAGCCAAGAAAAAAAGCCTGAGGAGAAACTAATCCTGCTGACACTTGGAGCTTGGTCTTCTAGCCTCCAGAATGGTGAGAAAATAAATTTCTGTTGTTGAGGCCACCCAGTTTAGTGTTTTGATGTGGTAGCCCTAGCAAAAGAATGTAGTAACTTTCCCTAAGTTTCTCTTTCACATACTCAATTTTCTTTTAATGTGTATATTAGTCTGCCAGGGCTGCCATGAAAAAATATCACATATTGGGTGGTTTAAACAGCAAATCTATCATCTCACAGTTATGGAGGCTGGAAGTCCAAGATCAAGGTGTCAGCAGGTTTGATTTATCCTGAGGCCTCTGTCCTTAGCTTGTAGATGGCTGCTTTCTAGTTGTGTCCTCACATGGCTTTTTCTCTGTGACACCAGTCATATTGGATTAGGACCCCACCTATATGACCTACTTTAACTTTTATTGACTTTCTAAAGGCCTTATCTCCAAATACAGTCACATTGAGGATTAATGCTTCAGCACATAAATTTTGAGGGAACACAGTTAATTATATAAAAATGTCTATACGTAACTTGAATTCATATGTTTATTTGATTTTAAACATACATTTTCATATTCAGGAAGTGGGATATGGTTAAAAATAAATTTGCATAAAAATGTCTGGTTAAGACTATTGATCCAAAATCAATTTTTACTATATTGTGAATAACTGTGGTATTCAGTAGGATAATACTCTTTCTACTGTCTATTTCATGATGTGGCACCAGCGTTTTAACTCTCTTCAACATAATATTTTCCTGCTATAATATTCAAAATTATTAATTTTTAGCTACTTAAATGATAGATTATTTTATAGACCCTCTCTTAAAACACCCATAAACCACTATGCATCTATTATTTTTTTTAAATATGAGGAAATCCTAGCACATTTATTATTGAAAACTGCCTCCCATTTGAACCTCATGAGCTGTAAAATACAGTTTGGATACAAGAAGAAAAATAGTTTAATTTGTAATCTGCAGAAAATGGTTTGTTCTGCTCTGGGAACTAAACCTAAAGAAATACCTTGACATAAATTCTCTGTTGTTTTAAAAATAATAGGCATTTAAGTAGATGGGTGAATTCTTTCAGCTTTCATGTAATATATTAGAAAAAAAACTTACTAAACATTTAATACTTCAGACAATATTTAATATCAGTCCTTCATTAAGGATTAAGTACTCTATCTAGGATAGCTTCTTAAAATAAAAACAAAATTTAAAAAATCATTTATGAATAATTGCTAAATCTTGAATACTTATTTTCTCAATAACTATTTTCAAAAATTTTATATTATATATTATTTATATATACATTATATGTAATATATATTACATATATATATATATCTTTAATTTTAGATTCAGAGAATGTGTTTAATTACTTCTATAGAAAAATAAGCCACATAAAGTTTTAGTGTTGAACTTCTCTTATTTCCATCCTATATTTTGCTTGTTTAGTATAGAAATGATGGGAAAACCAAGATGTTGCCAATAAATGTGTATTTTTTTAACTTTAATTTTAATTTTTTTTGCAGTACACAGGCCTCTCACTATTGCGGCCTCTCCCGTTGCAGAGCACAGGCTCCGTACGTGCAGGCTCAACGGCCCAGTCACTCCGTGGCATGTGGGATCTTCCCGGACCGGGGCACGAACCGTGTCCCCTGCATCGGCAGGTGGACTCTCAACAACTGCACCACCAGGGAAGCCCTAAACGTGTATATTAAAGGAAAACAACAACAGCAAAACTAGTATCCTGGTATAATTCACATTAATTACCTCTAGTGAACTGCTCAGCTTCATTAGATTATGAATTTTATTCACATATTCTTTTCTTAAATTTTATTTTATTAACACCTTTATTGGAGTATAATTGCTTTACAATGGTGTGTTAGTTTCTGCTGTCTAACAAAATAAATCAGCTATACCATATACATATATCCCCATATCTCCTCCCTCTTGCATCTGCCTCCTACCCTCCCTATCCCAACCCTCTAGATGGACACATAACACCGAGCTGATCTCCCTGTGCTATGTGGCTGCTTCCCACTAGCTATCTACTTTACATATGGTAGTGTATGGACATATATTCATATTCTTATCTCCTTTATATTGCTGCAATAAAGTTAGGTTATTACATATATAATATATTATTATTAAATACATATATCTTTAAACCTCAAGTTTTGAATGTTTAATGAACTAGTCATTGTTGTCATCATCTCTCAATTGGGCTACTTCAAAGTCTCCTAAATGAGATTTGTGTGTACATTTCAGTATTCTACATTCCAGTCAGGATATATTTTCAAACAAATATGGGATCATGTATCTCTCCTGCATGAAATACATTTTTTACTTTTCTCAAAAAACAAACAAACAAAAAACTGGTTGATCTTCCTGTCTTTCACCAGATGTTCCCTCTCCCTCTCTAAAACATCTATTTAGTCTATTTAAGTCATTTCCATTAATCTCAGTGCCTTTGTACAAACTAACTCACAGAACATATACATTTATTTTGCTCTCCATTAGTTGGTCAGCATATCTCAAATATAATCTGTATATATTATGTATTAAAATATAAATGTGAATTGTTCAGAGAAATTTTCTTTGTGTCCTCAGGTTTCCAAAAACCTCATAGTTGTTTCTTCCCTAATAATATTTTATAGTAATAAATTCATATATATGATAATGTCTGTATCTTCCACTAGATTTTGAATTCCATGAGCCTAGGGAAAAAGTCTTTTTGTTCACCTTATATCCCACATCTATAAAAATGCTTAAAATATTAGGTACTCAATGGATATTTGTTTAAAAAATGAATTAAAATCAAGGAGAGAGAAAGCATTTCAGGAATAGTAGAATAAGTGCTCCAAAACTGCATCTTTATAAAAAAGAATGAAATGAGAACACTAGCAAAAAATAGCAAAATAAAAAAATTTAGGGCTCTGAAAGCAAAGTAACCAAAAGTTTACAATAATTTGAGACTATTTATTTAACTAAAATGAGTGAATCTCAATAAGAACAATGAGCTGGTGTTTACCTTGCACTGTTTCCATCCCCCTCTCCTTAGCTCTGTGGTAGTCTTGAAAACCAATTACTTCACAAACAAGATAGCTGTAAAAACCAGCACTCTAGCAGTCATTATAGGAGGCAGAATAAATTTGGAATTCCCTAAAAGCCCATCCACAGAAAAATCTCTTTATTGTTTTGACTTTGAATTCTGTCAGCATAAGCAGCTAATAAACCCAGGTTTTTTGTCAAAAACAATTAGCAGCAGTTTAACTTTGCAGCCTCAGGTAGAAATACAAGCTGAGGTAAGCAAAAGGCTGACTAAAATATTTAAAAATAATACCTAGGAAAGAAGAAGACCAAAGAGAGTTTTGAAAATGTCTGATATATTCCTGGGAATCTAGAAAGCCATACACATGTGTAGGGTTATGCACATACCAAGGAAAGATCTAAGTAGGACAATATCTTACTCTGGCAGATCTTTAACTTCTGCACAAACACGAAGTGAAGGCTAAGGAAACGATTTAGCTTACATAGTGTGGAAGATGTGCCTCAACACATACACAGGACCCCTAAGCAAAGTCTGAGAGATTTATTGGATCAAGGCATTTGAAGAAATCTTGTTTAATCATTAGCTAATAACTAAGCATATCTAGAACAGATTTCAGTGGCCACAAACACAAAAGAATACAGATTTTACAGTTCAGGAAAATAGCTAAATGGTCTAAAAAAAACAAACAGCAGCAACAACAAACTATGGGGAAGGGGAAGGATCTGACCTTCATAAAAGTCACAAACTATTTTTCAAATGTTCAGTTTTCAACAAAAATTAAATGTCTTACATTTATAAGACATGTAAAGAAACAGGAAATAATGAAAGATATACTGGGTACAAAAAAAAAAAAAATCAATAAGAATTTTGCCAAGGAAGCCCCAATACTGATCTTAAAAGAAGTCAGCTACTATAACTAGGTCCAAAATTGAAAGAAAACTATACCCAAAGAATTAAAAGGAAAATACGAGAACAATATATCACCGAAATAGTGAATACCAAATAAATGATAAAAATTATAAAAGCAAGCCAAATAGAAATTCTGGAGTGGAAAAATACAATAAAGTGGAAAAATTAACTCTGGAGGAAAAACACAATATTAGAACTGTGAGAAGAAAGAATCTAAACATGAATAAGAGGGGCCAACTGAGATTATACTTTTGAGGAACAGGAAGAAAAAGAATTAAAAAAATGAACAGAGATTCAAAGACCTATGGGACATCATTAAGCAAGCCAACATATGCATAAAGGGTGTCCCCAGGTAGAGAAAAGTGACAGAGAGTATATAAGCTTCCTGTGGCTGCTGTATTATAGACGTAGTGGCTTAAAACACCATAAATATATTCTCTCACACTTCTGGATGCCAGAAGTCTGAAATAAGTTTCCTGAGCTGAGCTGAAATTAACACTTCAGGAGGACCACACACCCTCGGGAGGCTGCAGGAGCGAATCTGTTCTTCCTCTTGTCCAACATCTGGGCCTCCAACATTTCTTAATTTCTGACTGTGTTACTCTCACCTCTGTCTCCATGGTCATAGTACCTCCCCATCTTTTCAGTGTATCAAACATTCTTCTGCCTGTCTCTTATAAGGACACTCATAATTGGATTTAAGATGCATCTGGGTAATCCAGGATAATATTCCAGTATCAAGATCCTTAACTTAATTACATCTGAAAATACTCTTTTTTATATAAGGTAACACTTACAGGCCAGAGGTTAATGACCTCATATTTGTGGGCATTTATTGTTCAAATGACTACAGAGAGAAAGAGGCCAAAGGATATTTGAAAAAATAATAGCTGAGAACTTTCCAAATTTGATGAAAACATTATATTGATAAATGGATGACACTTAAGCAAATTAAATAAGATGAACTCAAAAATATCCACACCTATGAATAAATTATTGAAAACCAAAGAAAGATAATGTTGAAAGCAGCAAGAAAATTGTGACTCATCCTATGCAAGAGCTTTTTAAAAATATTTATACCTAGCTTCTCAAAAGAAACCAAGGAGGCCAGAGGTAACAATATTATTTTATTCAAAGCACTGAGAAAATAAAACTGTCATTCAACATTTCAATATGCAGCAATGCTTTCCCTCCAGAATGAAGGAAACAGTAACACAGTTGCAGATAAACAAAAACTGAGAACACTCCATCACTAGCAGACCTAACTTATAAGGAACACTAAAAGAAATATTTAAGTGCAAAATGGACACTAGAAAGTAACTTGAACATAAAAAAACAATGAACACTTATAAAGGTAAAACATCTTGAT
This sequence comes from Orcinus orca, assembly GCF_937001465.1. Classification (NCBI taxonomy): domain Eukaryota; kingdom Metazoa; phylum Chordata; class Mammalia; order Artiodactyla; family Delphinidae; genus Orcinus; species Orcinus orca. The sequence goes on from NC_064563.1 coordinate 128,202,947, forward strand.
GGGGTTATAAGATTTGCAGGAGAGACTTAAAGGAGAGACTTTTATACTATTGCAATTAGTTTGGTATTCATCCAAACTAGATCCCTTTATGTTAATTTAATCCCAAGGGTGACTTCCAAGAAAATTACTCAAAAAAGAAAAAGAAAAAAAAAAACAAGTAAAAGATACCATAATGGAATTAAAATAACATATTAGAAAATAACTATTAAATTTAAAGAGGGCAGTAATAGAGGTACATAAAAGATATATAGGAAATATAGCAAATTTCAGATGTAAATCTACATTATTATTGTAGTGCTTACAGTAAATTTAAACCAACTAAACACTGTATGCTCTTTACAGGAGAAACACTTTAGACTCAAAGACACAATAGAAGGTATAATTATGGGAAAAGATAAAACAGTCATAAAAACACTAATCAGAAGAGAGTTTGAGTAATTATGGTAAAATGAGAAAAAAATAGTCTTTAAGGTAAGAATTGTTCCTGCAGACAAAGTTGGACACTTTATGATGATAAAAGAGTAAACCTATCAGAAAGGCATAGTTATATACTTGTTATAACATCAAAGTTCTAAATTACATGAAACCAAAGCTATAGAATTAATGGGATTTCAACTACAGTAGTTAAATTTCAACTACAGTAGTTAAAGACCTCAATACCCTACTTTCAATAATAGAACAGTGAGACATATTATAAAATATGTTTCAAAATATTGAATGGTTTAGGTCATACAATCTATATTCTCTACCTACAATGGAATTAAATTAAAAATTAATAATAAAAATAAATTTGGGAGATTCAAAAATGTGTGTAAATTAAGCAATACACTTCTAAAAAACCAACTGATCAGATAAAAAATTACAAGGGAAATTATCAGATCAATGGAAACAAAATTATAATATACCAAAGGTTATGAAATGCAGTTATAGCAGTGCCTATAAGGAAATGTATAGCTATAAATACCTATGTTAAAAACAAAAAGAAAACATATCAATACAATAACTGTACTTCCACCTTAGTAAAGTAGGAAAAAAGAAAAATTGAACCCAAAGTAAGCAGAAGGAGAGCATAATAAAGATTAGAGTGGAAAAAATTAAATAGGTTATATAAGAATAATAGAAAAAAATAAGCAGAACCAAAAGTTTACTCTCTAAAAGATTAACCAAATTGACAAAAGTTTATCTAGACCTACCAGAGAGAGGAAGAAAGAGAGCAAGAGAGGTAGAGGGAGGCACAAAACACTAAAATCAAGAAAAAGAGGATTATAGGAGACTACTATGAAAAAACTATATTCTAACAGATTTGTTAAACTAAAGTAAACATATTTCTAGAAAGACATGAAGAAGACATACATAATCCCAATAGATCTAGAATAAGTAAAGAGATTGAATTTAGTAATCAAATTCCAGCCAATAGAAGCCCAGGCCCTATGGCTACAGTAATGAATTCTTCCAAACTTTTAAAGAAGAATAAAGATTAATGCTTCACAAACTTTTCCAAAAAGTAAAAGAGAATGGAATGATGTTCAACTAGTTTCTTGAGGCTCAAATTACCCTGCTACTAAAACAAGACTAAGAACTCACAAGAATAGAAAAATACCCAATATCTTCTCTAAATATACACTCAAAAATCTTTAAGAAAAAACTAGTAAATTAAATTCAGCAACAAATTAACAGAATTATATATCATGACTAAGCAGGATTCATCTTAACAATGCAGAGTTGGTTTAACATTTGAAAATTTATCAATATATTACACCGTGTTAATAAAGAACAAAAAACCAATATTTTCTCAGCAGTAAAAGGAAAACATTTTGACAAAACCTCAACATCTTTTCATATTTATTAAACTAATAAATGAGTTCAACAAGGATGTAGCCTACAAGATCTATATATAAAAATCAATTATATTTCTATACCCTAGAAATTAACAATTAACAATCCAAAATACGGAATTGTCCCTTCAAGAATCAAGTGTGATGGAAGATACAGGATGGAAGATACACAAGTGTGATGGAAGATACAAGAAGGGAATTGTCCCTTCAAGAATCGAGTTTTCTTCATGTAGTAAGTGTGATGGAAGATACAGGATGGAGAGTTTGCCAAAGTTCACACTGGAAAAAACATATTTCCTCTTTGAATTAGCACCTGCAATCATCATGGAATATTCTAAGCCTGTAAAGTCACTACCATTATGGTTATCATTTCCAGAAATATGGGGAATATCAACTATGCTCAGTCTCACAACTAATAATCTGAGGAGTTTTATTGACTAATCAGATCATCTATTGCTTCATTTCTTTACTGGGATGGGAAAAAAAGCTATAAAATATCATTACAATATCACCTAAATTTCACACTGCACATAAAATAAATGTTAATTCAAAATCAATCATAGATTTAAAGAAGTATAAAATATAACTATAAAATTTTAGATGATAGAGACTAAAATCTCATGATCTACAGCTTTCTTAGACATGACACCAGAAGCACGATGTATTTAAAATCTAAAAGATAAATTGACTTCTTCAAAATAAAGTTATATTTTTCTATGAAATATCCTGTAAAGAGAAGGAAAAGACAAGTTACAGGCTGAGAGAAAATATTTGCAAACCACATATCTGACAAAGGACTTACCTAGAATATGTAAAGAAGTCTCAAAATGCAACAGTAAAAATCCAATTATAAAATAGCAAAAGATATATGGAGACATTTCATTGATAAGGATATTCACATGGCAGTTAAGAATATAAAAGGATGTTCAACATCACTAGATATTAGGGAAATGCAAATTAAGACTACAAAGAGACATTACTACACATCTATTAGAACAGTTAAATTTAAAAAAAGAAAAATCACAGAAACAATACCAAATATTAGTGAGGATACAGAGAAACTGAATTTTTCATACACCACTGGTGGGATTGTAAAATGGAACAGCCACTTTTATAGTTGTTTGGAAGCGTCTTAATAAATTAAACATGATATCACATGATCCATCTATTGTGCTTCTGGGCATTTAACCCAGAAAACTAAAAATGCAAAACTCTACAAAAATATTTATAGCGTGTTTGTTTATAATAGCCCCAAACTGGAAACAACCAAAACATTCCTTATAGGTGAATGGTTAAACCAACTACAATGCATTCATACAAAGGAATATGACTTAGCCATTAGCATAAATAGACTGCTTGGTGCAAGTAATAATTTCAGTGGAACTCAAAGGCACTATGCTTAATGACAAAAGACAATCTCAAAGGTCAGACTATATGAAGTAATCTATATAACAACGTTGAAGTGAAAAAAATTATAACAATGGAAAACAGACTAGTGATTGTCTAGGGCTAAGGAACTGTAGGAAGTTGGGCATTACAGAGGGGTTCCAATTTCTCCACATTCTCCCAACACTCACTATTTTCTGGTTTGTTTGATTTTTTTTTTAATACCTACCCTAACTGGTGTGAAATGGTACCTCATTATTCTGATTTATACTTTTTATAATGACTAAAACTGTTGAACATTTTTCATGTGCTTCTTGGCCATTTGCATAACTTTTTTAGATAAATACCTATTCAAATTCTTTGCCTATCAAAAAAAGAAAATTGAGCTGATTCTTTTCTTATTGAGTTGTAAAAGTTCTTTATATATGCTGGATATAGACCCTTATCTGATATAGAATTTGCAACTATTTCCTCTTATTTTGTAGGTTGTCTTTTTACTTTCTGATAGGGTCCTTAGATGCACAAAGGCTTTTAAATTTAATGAAGTCCAATTTATCTTTCGTTTATTTGTTGCTTGTGCTTTTGGTATCTGAGCTATAATTTCAAAAGAGCTCTTCTAAGAAATTCTCTTTTTTTATTTTAAAAGTTCAATGTATTTTAAGGTATAATTGTATATTAGTTTCTAAAATTTTATAGTTAAAATTTAGCTATTTTTATATATTGTAAAGATGGTGTGTTCCATTTTTAAATATAGCATGTAGAATATTTTATGGATACAAATAAATTATTAAATAAGTTTTCATGCTCATTAGATATTATGGCTACTGCACAGTACAATAACATTGTGGCAAATAAAGTAATCTCTTCATAACATCACCCTGTGGTTGTAAAAATTAACATCTTTTCAAAAACATCAGGTCCTTAAAGGAATGATTTGAGAATTAAATCTGATTTTCAAATTGGAAGCTGCACAAGGTAGCAGAAAGATTCAGGAGCAAAAGATCAGAATTCTTCATTTGAAGGCTTGTCAGTTACTTACTATTTGACCTCGGGCAATTTACTTCTTCACACCGAGTATCATTTTTCTCAAATGACAGTTGGCATTTGGATATTACAATATCTGACCTAGTTATCTTAAGGAGAGTCTTCAGAATTAAAAAAGAACAGTTACAAAGAGCTTTATAATTTGCACGCCTTGAGTAAACTGAAGTTTTTATTGTCATTTGCATGGCTTGGATATTGAAATCGCACAAGGTAAAAACTGGGTTCAAACACAAAGAAAATTTTGATCTTGATAATTTTGTTATCTTTTCAAACTCGAGTAATTCAGAAGGAAGAAGTTCCATGGTGTCTTGATTATCCCATAAATGTACAAAGAAGCTCAGCCTGCTTCCATGTCAGTTGCTATTTATGGTGCCGCGCAAAAGTGTGCTATGTTATTTTACAAGTGGAGGAAAAAACATTGCTAACACACAATTTATTGTGCCTCCATAATATTGCATTCTTATAGCTGAAAGTCTTCATGAAAATTTGATGATGTTAAATTGGTACCTTCTCATTCCAGCTATTAACTTCAATTGATAGTTTATACCTCTATGGAAAAAATGGAAATACAGTACGACTTTTAAAACTTACCTTGTTCTGAAATCTAAATACTCATTGAAAGAAAAGCCAACAGACCTAAATGGATTCAACAGATGAGTTGCACTCCTTACTTATCAAAAACTACCAATGATCATCTCAAGGTAGAGGTGACCAGAATAAGCGTCATAGGTCAGTACAATTGCCCCCATAATATTAGACTTTTTTGAAGAGCATAAACTAGGTGACCTGTGAAATATTCTCCTTTTTGTTTCTTTCTTCCACAATGTAGGGCTCACCTTGTTATAATTATGATTGTCATCATTTGCTTTTCCTTAGCTATATCCCTACTGCTGTTTAAAATTAATAGTTTTCTTTCTTGTCCACATCAGATCCAATTGTTCATTTAAATTTAACGTTTTTAACAGGACAACAGAAAACAATGTTTCAAGAAAACAGATTTTTCTCATTGCGTTTGATTTACCTTTAGGATTAAAAAGTATATTATAATCCAAGTGGTTTCAAAGGTTAAATAGGTATTATAAAAAGCATTATTGAAAACTTGTTAGGAACAAATCCTGCTACTAAACTACAGATGTAGAGGATGGATGGTCCTAGAACAGCACACTGTGACAATTCCCAAGTGACTGTGAGTAATCTATCCTGAAACATACATAAAAGAACTGAAGTGTTTTGTTTCCTGCTCCTGTCAATCTTCAGTTAATACCCTCTATACAGAGAGGAAACGCAAATCAAAGTTGCCTAGTTAAAAAAAGAAAAAAAAGCTGTCTTCAGATTAACTTTTCAAATATCTTCTTACACTGACCTATAAAACTGTAGGAAAATAATGAGGGTTAGATGGATGAGGGGTAAACAAGATAAAACCTATTATAACATCCATAATAGTGGACCAATAGCGCCATCTATTGCTTCAGATACATGTCCATTATACATATTACAATCTTTGTGTGATAAAATAATGAAGAAATTATACTATGCATTTATTTTGTCATTTTATATACTTGCAAATATCATAAAATTAATAGTTACATTTCAAAATTTATTATGTTATATATAACACATATTTATTACATATTAAATTTATTATATTTATAACCTTTTAGGAGATAGTGTCAGTTTATTAAAATTTATACTCTGTCTAAGGAGTTGTATATCTTCTACACAAAGTGTGAGTGTAGGACAGTGATAGATGTACAAAGTATTAATACTGAGTACAGATTATTGATGCTGTATATAAAGTGTTTAGCATAAAAATCAATCTGAATATATATACATATAATAAAATTATACTAAGAGTTTGTCAGCTATATTCAAACTGTGCTCAATTTTATGCAAAAGTTGCTTGAAGAAAGGAATGAAAAAAAGAAAATATCCCCAGATCCACTGTCAAGATGTTCTTGCAGCAGTTCTCCAACTTGCAGTATCGCCCTGGGTTTCATTTTGCCTCGCGTTTTGTTCTAATTGAAGTAACTGACTATAGTTAAAGCTAATCTTGTTTACAGAGATCTGGTTATCTGCTTAGACCCATTCCTAATAAAACCATGGTTGCCAGAAATAATGGAATGATGTCCTGAATTTGTTAAAGACAAAACAAACACACAACAATAAAAATGTTAATTTAGACCCCTATACCAGCAAAAATGTTCTTCAAAAAAGAAAGTTACTTAAGCTTAGATGATTTGATGCTAGCAAACGTGCTCTAGAAGAAATAGTAAAGATGGAAAATGGTCTCTGATTGAACTATATTACTGCAGGAAAGAAGAAAATAATCAGAAAGGGAAACTTTGACAGATAATAACTGTTTTAAGTTGCAGTTATAACTAAGTATATCATGTGGGATTTTTTACATTGTCATTACTAAGGTATAATTTACATGCAATAAAACTCACCAACTTTACAGTACAGTTCCAGGAGTTTTGTCAAATCAGTGCAGCCATATAATCATCACAATAATCAGCACGCACCACAGTTCCATCACCTGAGAAATTTCCCTTAAACGTCCTTTGTAGCTATAGTTAGCTTCTTCATACATCCAGCAGTAATCTGTTTTCAGATTTTGAGAGTTTTGCCTGGTCTAGAATATCGTATAAATAAAATTACAAGGTAGGTAGCATTGAGTTTGGCTTCTTTCACTTAGTATAGTTCATTTGAAATTCATTTGTGCTACGGAGTGCATCAATAATTTGTCATAGTAAGTATATGTCTAATGTTGTAAAAAAAAACACTGCCAAACTATTTTTGCAATATTTGTAATATTTTGCATATCTGCCAGCAATGCATGAGAGTTCCTTTACTCTGTGTTCTCGTCAGCACTTGGTATTGTTTGTCTGTTTAGATATTGGAATAGATATACTGTGATACTTCAGTGTGGCTTTTAGTCTGCAATACCCAAATGACAATGATGTTGAACATCTCTTTATGTGCTTGACATTTGTATATCTTATTTGGTGAAGTGTCTGTTCAGCTCTTATATCCATTTTTTTATTGGGCTATTTATCTTTTAATGGTGTGTTTGGAATTCTCTTTATTTTGGTTACAGATCCTTTATCAAATATATGATAAAAGCCAGACTGTGACTTTTCTTCCTTCTCCTAACTGTATTTCTATTAAAAGAAGTTCTTAATTTTGGTGAAGTACAATTTATGAATTATTTTTTAAGGAAATGTGCTTTTAGTGCCATGGCTGAGAAATCATTGATTATTCCAAGTCACAAAGGTTTTCTTGTATGCTTTATTCTAAAAATTTTTAAGTTTAAAATTTTAGGTTTTACTTTTAGTAAAATTACCATAGCTTTATATTAAGTTTTGAATTCAGGTTATGTGAGTCATCAAAATTTATTCTTTTCTTTTTCCAAAACGTTTTGGCTATTCTAATTCATTTGTGATTTTACACGAATTTGAAAATCAGACTGTTCAATGTTAAAAAAGTGCTGCTGGGTTTTACTGAAATTGCAATGATTTTTTTAGATTTTTTAAATCACATTGGGAAGAGTATAGCATATATCAATATATGAGAATATAGCATCTTCTAATCAATGAACACAGTATCTCCATCATTTACTTACATCTTCTTTAATTTATTTCATCAGTGTTTTGTAGTTTATAGCAATAGACATTACACATATTTGGAAGATTTATACCTAAAAGTGTTTCATGTATTTTAGAGTGAAATTATAAGTGGCACTCTAAGTTTTGATCAACAACTGCTCAGTACTATTATATTAACTTTTTTTTTAATATTAGCCTTGTAACCTGTGATCTTGCAAATTGAAGTGTGTTTATGCATGTGTGTGTGCATGTTTCTAGATTTTTGTGATTTTCTAGGTAGATATTCATATCCTCTGTGAGACAGATAACTTTATTTCATTCAAATTGTACTTATGTTATTTTTAATTTTTTTATTATTTTTTTATTATTTATTTATTTATTTTTTGTGGTACGCGGGCCTCTCACTGTTGTGGCCTCTCCCGTTGTGGAGCACAGGCTCCGGACGTGCAGGCTCAGCGGCCATGGCTCACGGGCCCAGCCGCTCCACGGCACGTGGGATCTTCCCACACTGGGGCACGAACCCATGTCCCCTGCATCAGCAGGTGGACTCTCAACCACTGCACCACCAGGGAAGCCCTTATGTTATTTTTTAAATTAATTAATTTATTTATGCTGCACTGGGTCTTTGCTGCTGTACGTGGGCTTTCTCTAATTGTGGCGAGCAGGGGGCTACTCTTCGTTGCGGTGCACAGGCTTCTCATTGTGGTGGCTTCTCTTGTTGTGGAGCCTGGGCTCTAGGTGTGTAGGCTTCAGTAGTTGTGGCATGTGGGTTCAGTAGTTGTGGCACACAGGCTTAGTTGCTCTGCAGCATCTTCCCAGACCAGGGCTTGAACCCATGTCTCCTGCATTGGCAGGCAGGTTCTTTACCACTGTGCCACTAGGGAAGTCCTACTTATGTTATTTTTATTTATTTTATTTTTCTTAGCACACTAACTAGAACCTTCATATGATATGGAATAAAAATCATGAGAGTAATTATCTTGGCCTTGTCCTTAATCATAGAGAGAAATCATCTCCAGCTTACCTGGCTTAAAAATCTGACACCTAATACCTATAAAATATATGTGAAAGATACAATAAATATTCTATATTTTAAATATGATAAAGCTTAATTTAACTTTATTTTCAATATATATGCAAATTTGTTAATATACATGTGTATTTGCATATATTGCTTATAGTTATGCATATTAATAAAAATTATCTTATGTTCCGTTTGTACTCTGATGCAGTATTCTGTAGAAAACCTCCTTGGTATGTATACAATCCACTCAGCAGGCTACTTCCATCTAAAGCTAAGCCCAGCCTATACTTATTCTCATCTTGCACTCCCTAATACAGGGATAGAAATAAATGTGTTTCCAGAAAAAAATATGTCTGTATATACATATTAGGGGAAGAATAGGACAGCAAAATTTTCTGAGATATTTTTGGAGATATTAATTTGTGTTTTGGTCTTTCTATGGTTGACCACTCCATCTGCCTAAAAGCCACAAGACAAGACATTTATATTCCCTGAATCAGGGATCTTTAGTTTGCAAGATCCAAAGAAATATGTATTTGAAAAAAATGTATTATTTATTTCTTTGAGTGTCTAAACTTTTCAGAAAATTATATCATGAGAAAGAGGTTTAGGAGAGGGCCTTAGAGAGAGTACAGTCCTGCAAGTCTAGGAACAAGTACAGCACAGCAAGACACTTACATTTGCACTTCATCACACCCAGAGTATGACACATATCACCAGCTCCACATCTATGGCTCTGGAGTCAGCTTTATCACATTGAATCTTTTTTATTGCAGGAACCTCCTAAATGGTCTCAATGTTCTCTCCTGAATCTGGCGGAACACAGCAGCCAGGAGTAGATCTTTTGAAATAACCGCACTCAGAATAAAATCAAGCCCTTTGTTTCCTTTCTGACTTCATTCCTCATCCCTACCAAGCTATTGAAATGGAGAAGAAAACCAAGATCTAGCTCCAACTTTAGTGGAAGCTAAAGCTGCACTGGGCCACATGGATTTCATTATTTAATACACAGAGGACTATGTGTTCCATATCACAACTTTGAATTTTAAGAGCAGAGAAATTGTCTTCTTTTGTGTAGTTTGCTTTGGAATTGTTCTGTAGAAAGCTATTTCTTAATGAAATCCTAATTTTCTCAAATAGTTTTGGCACAGTATGAAAAACAGGATTTATACAGAGATCATAAAATGTACAATTGTACATTTCTTTCTATGTACAATTATTTACAGGTTTACAAATTTTTTCAAAAATGTTAATTTGCACACACAAAAAGCACAAACTGAATGGTTGAGTGAACACTATCAGTATACTTAGGTATATTTAGTCATGATGGATGGATAAAGAGATAGAGAGATGAACTGGCATATACAAATGATTAATAAAAATAAAAGAAAAGGGGCTTCCCTGGTGGCGCAGTGGTTGAGAGTCCACCTGCCGATGCAGGGGACACGGGTTCATGCCCCGGTCCAGGAAGATCCCACATGCCACAGAGCGGCTGGGCCCGTGAGCCATGACCGCTGAGCCTGCGTGTCCAGAGCCTGTGCTCCGCAACAGGAGAGGCCTGCGTACCGCAAAAAAAAAAATAAATAAATAAAATAAATAAAAATAAATAAATAAATAAATAAAAGAAAAAACTATAGTTTATAAAATGTACCTGATATTATGCAAGATTTCAGATTTATTGACTGGTAGGTTAGCATTCATTAATGTGATGTAATGAATAATTGGGTACAGGTTAAGTTGCTGTGAAAGAGACCTTACTTAAGACATAGTGCTTTAAACTTATGATATTTGTCTCTCACCTAACAATATGGCTGATCTGGTAGCTTGATGGTGTCAGGGACCTAGTCTCGATCCATTTTGAGTTCTGTCATTCCTACATGCTATTGCCCAAAGGGTTAATGATATCCACCAGCTGAAATAAATGAACTGTTGTGTCTATAATTGAGTTTTCCTAAGAAATTTTCCAATCAGTCTTCCTTTAGCAAGGCCCTTTTTAATATTCCGCAACAGCTGATTGCCTGATTAATGTCCCATAAAATGCATAATTTGCTATTATGAATGACCTGAATTTTTGCAGGAAAAAGTATAGACAATATTATATGTGACATACTAGCTATAAATTATATTTTGCCAGCATTGAGTCCAAGTTTAAAATATGCAAACATTCATAATAAAAATCCTTCCCTTTTGAATACTTCAAAAATATTTTCTCATAGCTGAAACATATATCAGAATGTGTTGTTCTTAATCATTTATGAAAGATTACATCTGCTTGATAAAACAATGACAAAATTGCAACTGTTGCTATTTTCATATACTGAAACAATGTAGTCCTATGCTTGCAATCAACAAAGTAAGATCAAAATAGTCATAGGGAAACTGGTCTAGTTACTTTATTGTCAGAATAAGATTTTACTGAATGATCACTTCTAAATGCTTGAAGATATATTTAATGGGAGAAAATGAGTTAGAAGAGGTGTTTCAAACTATATTTTGAATATATAGTAATCATGTATCTTTAATGTTTGATTTAAATAAAATTGTGATGTAACAAATACAACTTTTGATTATCTATTATAATATAAATGAATATAATGAGCTAACGCAGATAAGACAGCGTTTGACACGTGGTAAACATTCTGTAGCCGTTAGCTGTTGTATATCTTACTTGTTATATATCTTACTGTAAATGTCTGCTGAATAGAATTAGATAACTTCCTAAGAGGACAGAATCAGTCCATGCTTCCTCTCTAATAGCCATGAATTACGTGAAATAATGCAAAACATATTTTTCTACTTGGTATCCTACTTATTACATAAATGCATTATCCAGTACAATATTGAGAAAATAAATATCAAATATTTACGATACTTACATCACAGAATCAACTGTAATTAATGAGGTATCAACATGGTCAAAATTGTATTAATATATTGTTATAGGATATTGCAAGTGAATACAAAATTATTATAAGTACACTGTTTGTTCTTCATTCAAAAAAAAAGAATGGCACTATCAATCAAGAGCCCTTAGTTCTTACATTATTTTCACTCCCCCAATTTCTTTAAGTCTCAACATTTCCTTGGGCTAAATAAGCCAATATCACCTGTCCCTACATACATAAGGACACAGACACTAAGTGAAATGAAGATATTTTGAAATCTTTGAGAAAAAAATTACTAAAATGATTCATGTAAATACTTCATATTAGAATTTAGGGAAATTTGTACTGATATATCAACATTTAGGCATATAAAAATAAAAATGAAAAAGACCCTCAAAAATATATACACTAATTTCATTTAAATAGGCTATTATAAATGTTTACTTTTTTACAAGTCAATGTTAATTTTTATAATTCAATTATATATCTCCTTGTATTACCATAGATTCATTCCTAATATATAAAGTGAACAATTTATTGTACAATTTTTATTGCTAAAACTCTCAGAAAACTTGCTTTATGGGGCATTCTGTATTTAAAATCAAGTCCTCAAAAAAAGAGATTATAGTCCCAAGTTCAGCTAGGCTGCTTTCTTTAAATCTATATAAGAAAATAAGAAATATTCCTTTGTTCTCATAAATTTGTTTTAATTTATCATGTATTCTAGTAAGAAGAAAAATGTAGTCCAAATTTGATCATTATTTTCAAATCTGCTACAGGCCTCAAAACAAACTTATACCCAAATTGAAGGATTTACCAGATTCAAAATATTGCTTTTTTTTTTTTTTTTTTTTTTTAAACATCTTTATTGGAGCATAATTGCTTTACAATGGTATGTTAGTTTCAGCTTCACAACAAAATGAATCAGTTATATATATACATATGTTCCCATATCTCTTCCCTCTTGCGTCACCCTCCCTCCCACCCTCCCTATCCCACCCCTCCAGGCGGTCACAAAGCACCGAGCTGATCTCCCTGTGCTATGCGGCTGCTTCCCACTAGCTATCTACCTTACGTTTGGTAGTGTATACATGTCCATGCCTCTTTATTGCTTTGTCACCGTTTACCCTTCCCCCTCCCCATAGCCTCAAGTCCATTCTCTAGTAAGTCTGTGTCTTTATTCCTGTTTCACCCCTAGGTTTTTCATGACATTTTTTTTTTCTTAAATTCCATATATATGTGTTAGCATACGGTATTTGTCTCTCTCTTTCTGACTTACTTCACTCTGTATGACAGACTCTAGGTCTATCCACCTCATTACAAATAGCTCAATTTCGTCTCTTTTTATGGCTGAGTAATATTCCATTGTATATATGTGCCACATCTTCTTTATCCATTCATCCGATGATGGACACTTAGGTTGTTTCCATCTCTGGGCTATTGTAAATAGAGCTGCAATGAACATTTTGGTACATGACTCTTTTTGAATTATGGTTTTCTCAGGGTATATGCCCAGTAGTGGGATTGCTGGGTCATATGGTAGTTCTATTTGTAGCTTTTTAAGGAACCTCCATACTGTTCTCCACAGTGGCTGTATCAATTTACATTCCCACCAACAGTGTAAGAGGGTTCCCTTTTCTCCACACCCTCTCCAGCATTTATTGTTTCTAGATTTTTTGATGATGGCCATTCTGACTGGTGTGAGATGATATCTCATTGTAGTTTTGATTTGCATTTCTCTAATGATTAGTGATGTTGAGCATTCTTTCATGTGTTTGTTGGCACTCTGTATATCTTCTTTGGAGAAATGTCTATTTAGGTCTTCTGCCCATTTTTGGATTGGGTTGTTTGTTCTTTTGTTATTAAGCTGCATGAGCTGCTTATAAATTTTGGAGATTAATCCTTTGTCAGTTGCTTCATTTGCAAATATTTTCTCCCATTCTGAGGGTTGTCTTTTGGTCTTCTTTATGGTTTCCTTTGCTGCGCAAAAGCTTTTAAGTTTCATTAGGTCCCATTTGTTTACTTTTGTTTTTATTTCCATTTCTCTAGGAGGTGGGTCAAAAAGGATCTTGCTGTGATTTATGTCATAGAGTGTTCTGCCTATGCTTTTTGTTATTTTTGTTTTTATTGTTGTTATTTTTGTTGTTGTTCTACTCTTATTTTATAGTATTCTATCTTTCTCACTTGGACTGTTTTTACTTGTGGGTCATCAAAAACCTTTTCTGAAAGACTGTGTATATTGAGAATATTTATTTGGAAGAATATATATATATATATACACACACACACACATATACACATACATGTACTATATTGGACATATATATACAGTGACACATTTACATCTATATATGACTGTATTTATATGTACATGTAAACAGATTATATATATGATTAGGTACAGATAATAATATTGAAGATATAAATCAGAGGTAGGCAAACTTTTTTCTGTAAAAGGCCATACATAATATAAATATTTTGGTCTTGTGGGCCATACAGGTCTCTATCACAACTGCCCAACTGTGACCCTGTAATACTGTAATATGTAAGCAATCATAAACAATGTGTAAACAAAAAAGCATCACTGATTTTTAACAACACTTTATTTACAAAAATAAGTACCAGGCTAGATTTGGCCTACAGAGTGTATTTGCTAACCCCTGATATACCTAATAGATATAGGTACAAAATGGATAGAGATATGTAACAGAGCCTGTGTACTCATAAAATACTTTATTTATCTTTTCTTCTGACCTAAGTTCTCATATGTTTGCCAAAACATAATATAATCATTTCCAAATCCATTAAATAGCCATATAAATTCTCATTAATTGTGGAGATTACATTAATCCTTTCATGAAAATAAATTTTAAAAAATTCTATACCATTCTATAATATTTACATATAAACATCACCCTTTAGAATCTAGCACATGAAAATGATCAAGATAAAAACAATGTAAAATTAAATAGATTTAATTATAAAGGGGTATTATTAATATAAAATATTAAAATTGTGGATTATATGAAATAAAACTATAATTGGAAATAATATAGCACACTAGTACTTTTGAAAGTGACAGCAATGAAAGTGACATGAGATCTGTATCATGGGAGAAGTTCCTGCCATTGAGACAGAATGACCCACATTTATTTTCTACATTAATTGTGTTCCTGTGTGATCTTTCTTTCTCCTTCCCAAGTTTATGTAAACACTCATATGGCATGGAATGCAGTTCCATTTTTTTCTGCAAATAGCATGGGAAGACTTTGGTTAGAAAATTATGTTTAATTTGACACCTGAAGGATAAAAATAAGAAAGCCAAGCAAAACAGAAAAAGGAAGTCACCAAGGCTGACAGAAGAACCTGAAAGAAGCCACACTGATCTAATGGACATACCTAGACCACTTAACCCTATAAATAAATAAATAAATAAATAAATAAATAAATAAATAAATAAAATACAATAAATATCAATAAAAACAAAAACTGGTTCATTGAGAAGATCAATACAGTGAGTCTAGTCAAACTCATCAGGAACAAGGAGAGAAGATAGAAATGATAAAAAATTGGTGAATAGAGAAAATGAAAAACCACCATCATCAACAATAAATCTCTTGTTAGTAATCGTAGTTGGAGATGGGAGTATTAGCATTGTTATTCTGAGGCAGCTGTGTTACCATGTGAAATGAAACATAAAAATAAACATGGGATATTCTCCCTATATCATCTCCCACGTCATTGAAAACCAGAATTATCAATGTATATGAAATGTGACACAAAGGTAATAAAGATGAAGTCATATAAAATTTCCATAATTTTTTATTGGAATGGAAATGGAAATATTAATATGTCTCACAAGCATTTTATCTGTATAAATTTATCTATACCTATTGGTCCTAAATCCTATGAGGAGGCTTAGAAAAATGATTGATTCTTATTGCAGTACTGTCCAGTTAAAGGAAAAATGGGTTTCTTGGAGAAATATGTGATTACATGTATAGGGAAGAAAATGTACAAGATAAGCATGGACCCTCCTGAATTATCAGATAGCAAGATAGCTATTAAGGACCACTAGGATCATGCCCTGAGGATTCAAGATCCAACCTGCTGAGGCTTCCACTTGTCAATTCAAGAAGGGACAACTTGAGATTTAATATGGCTAAGTATTGGATTGAAACTCATCATAAATAAGTGAGCTCCTAATTAATGTGAAAAATAATAATTCATTTTTTTAACTGAGTATATGACAGAAAAAGAATCAGGTGATTGTCCCACTTTTCCTTTATGAAATATACCACTGGGTAACCAAATAGTAGATGAAAGGTAACATTACTTTGCAAAATTGTTTCAGCTGAAAAGTTAAAGTAAAATGATAGAATTAGATTATCACCATTTTTTAACCTCCAGTGGAAGATGAAATGAGAAATTGGGTATAAATGGCTGGAATAGGAACAACAAAAAGTGAAAGCCAGGAGGCAAATATTCTGTGCCTCCTGTTAAATGAATCTATTATTATTTAAAGATCTTATCAAATCTTTGTCTGACACATGTTAAGCTGCACCATGAGTTGCAATCAACCTAATTTGATTCAGGGAAACCTAAGTCAAACTTCACAGATTCTAAAACAGAGAAACTATAAAGAAAAGAAAGGGATAGAGAGTAAAAGACACAGAAGCTGAAAAATGGGAAAACTAAATTCTGGTATCTAATGCTACACACTTGCTTTATAAACTACAAAGAAATTCAAGGAACTGACTGCTATAAATATCAGGATAATGATTAACTATTGGGCGTACCAATGGAGCTGTGACTGGTTTAGAGCACCAGGAGAGTCTGCAGGAATGGCTGGGAAAATTATATTCGTTAACCTACACAGTGGATACAAGTATGTTTAACTTTAAATAATTCAGTAAGCAAATAAAGAAAATTCATTTGACTGAATTATCACAAAATTTAAAACAATCAAGTTTGAAATAAAAGTGGTTTTATTGTGTTCTTACTTTGGTAAGCAAACTTGTTTAATCATGGCATGGATTTCCTAAGAATAAATGTAATATTATTGACTAATCCAGTTTCCATCTAGGACCCTCACTCTACTTTATTTATCATGTTATTTCCTTTTCAGGAAACTGGGGTAATAAACAACTAATCATATTCTACATATAGGAACAGAGATCTTAGAGAATACACGACTTTGACAATCAAACAATTGAATAGATTTGGAAGAAGAATACAAATCATGAACTTAAATTTAGTGTTCTTTTCTCTGCTAAGGTTTCAAAACCAAAGGGGAAAATAAGGATGGCTACAACATAAATTCTGTGATAATGATATGCCATTTTTGGCAGAGTAATTTGTATTGCTCATTGTCTCTAATATATGACTTTTATATGCAATTACTAACTGGTTAAGAAACAATAAGAACATTTTTCACCAATTAGTGCTCTTTCTCATTAAATATTTAATTGCTCAATAGAACTAAACATCACATGTTCTTTTCCAAATAAGCTCTGAAAGATGAAAGATAAAACAACATATCTGAGTGAAATGTTATCTCCTGCATCCAAACTGCTTTCCTTTTATTTTGTAATGGTCTCTAACTCCTTTGATTAAGTGACTAGCTTGTGGTGTTTTGTTTCAATCTTATCAGATTTTCTTAGGGAACTTTCCTAGGGAATGTTCACAGGAATGTTAAACTTCCTTCTACCTACTCAATACTTGTCATGTGAAATTTTTGACTGCAAAGCCAGTATAAATCTTGGTTCCCATGAAGTTACTGAAATCTGACTTCAGTCTCTTAATGGCAGTACTGAATACTGTAATAATAGCTACTTCTACTTATCTAAAAAAAAAAAAAGTGGAGAATGGAAATCAATTATGAGAATAGTAGTTAGCAAACTTTTTATGTAAGGAGATAAATAGTGATATTTTTGTCTTTGTTAGTTTCTCATTCTCTGTCACAACTACACAACTCTGCCATTGTTGTGCAAAAGTTGTCATAAACAGTATGTGAACAAATGTGCATGGCTCTGTTCTAATAAAACTTTATTTATAGATCAGGTGGCTGGCTGGTCTTAGCCTGAGGGCTTCAGATTGCTTAACTCTGGTACAAAAGAAAAGCTCCTCCTTTTCTTGCATTCATTTATTGGTTTGTCCAGCAAACATTTATTGTATATCCCTTACATATTCTATTAATGGTAGACAAGCAATAAATGGATAAACAAGTAAATTTATATCAAGCCAGGTGGCAATAAATGTTACAAAGAAAATGGAAACAGGTGAGTGGGGAGATAGTGAGTGGCAAGGTCTGGTTGGGTGGAGCATTTTATATGGTGGTCCATGTAGACCTCACTAATATGTGACAAATAGGTGACGTGTAGTAGAGAAACTGAGCAAAAGTGCGATAGAGTTTTCTGAGTGAAGAGAACATCAGGCTAAGGAAACCACATGTGTAGAAACCATGAGATTGAAACAAGCATATCATGGTTGAACAGCAAGACAGCTAATGTACTCAGAGTAGGAGAAAGGGAGAGAGTAGTAAAGTAGAATTTGAAGCCAGTATAAAGATTGTGTTGAGGGAATGGCATTTGGGGAATGCAGCATATGGCCCTTTATGGTATTTTAAAAACACTTGTTTTCTGTCCTGATAAGGTACAAAACCACTGGAATTTGTGAGTACTGAGGTGACATGATGCATTATGTTTTATATGAATAGCCCTGGTTGCTTTGTTGAGAATAGATGACGGAGAGGCAAAAGTGTCAGTGGGGAGAAGTTTTAGGAGCTATTGCAACAATCTAAGTGAAATGTTTTGGTGACTTAGGTGAGGGCAGTAGCTGTGTAGGTAAGTGAGAAGTTGTATAAGCACTGATTACAGTTATACGAGCTTTTGGGAATAAAACCAGAAAGCAATTTCTATTAAACTAACTCTGAAAAGTGTAAGTACAATATATTGTTATAAAAAGTGTCATGTACTATACAAATAATCTTTTCACCTTAAAATATTTTGATTTCTTTTGTTATAAGTTAATATTGCCAAATAAAATAAAATGATCAACACTCACAAAAATATAAGCATCATAAAGCTTAATACATTTTATTGGATTTACACCTGAAAAAATCCTGGCTACAACAAGGGGCTACAAGGGGATAGGAAAATGTTTTCCTATCTTAGAAACTGGTTCAAGAGAAAGGAGGTTAGAATGATGTTCCTGGGCCCTCCCTCTTACCAGGTGAAGACGGTGTCCTGACTACATTATTGGAAAAAATCTGGCCTGATTAATCCTTATTTGGCTACATAGCAAAATTCTTTTAATGATGATGCTGGCATGTTTCTTTCCTTGTGATCATCTTTTGAAAGGTTTATTAACAATATTGAGGAGCCTTTAACAATGAAGTATTAGCTGAACTTTCTGAGTGCTGTTTAATAAATGACTGTCTGTAGTAAATGTTAATGCATTGAGTAAAGACTTTGCTAAAAATAAAATCTACAAAACTTAGAATTTCTTAAATGAATAATAATTTAATATATTAACAATAGGTCTACATATATCTAACATTCACTATGTGAATAAAACAATAAAAGAAATATGTAGGAGGATCTCACTTAAGTTGTGAGAGAGTCTCAACCCCACAGTTTAAATAATTGCTTTTACTTTAAATTTCTTTAGAAATGGTAGTTAACATTTTTGAATGTTAAGGGATAGCTAATGTTTCTCACTACATTCATCGAAAGAGATGCTAATCATACATTTAAATGGAATAATATTTATCAAAACATTCATGCTAACTTTGGAAATGGCAATATTAGCAGAATCTAAAGGATTTTTGTCCTTTTAAAAATCTTGATATTGTTATGATTGTATTAAAATATTTTATGTTCATAATGGAGGAATATATTTATTATAATAAATATTACTCAGCTAGAAGTAATGACATTATTTCTACAAAAGATATTTTGATATTGTTTTACTCAAGGCCATAGAAAAATATTTGGAGAGGAAATAACATTAAATATCTGTGTTATCATAAATTAATGAGTTATATTTCATTACTTTGTACAATGAGATATTTTGGTTTTCTATACACCTAACATTGTTTTCTATACACCTAACATTCTGATTGATGATATGGCCAATAAAGAGCAAGAATTAAGGCCTCTGGCCTCAGAGAACTTAGAGGAAGAGTCATACCTAAAACAATATAATATAGTTAAGTAGGAAAAATAATTCGTGTTTTTGAAAGAAAAACAAGAGATGGTTGATGCAGGTTAGAAGGTTTGTGGAAGGGTTCATCAAGAAAGTAGGAGTTGAACTGATCTTCACAAGATGTGGAACATTGAGGTGGCCCTTTTAGTTTTAGAGAATTACCATGAAAAAAATTGAAATGACATAAATGTCACATGTCCGAAATGAGAAGATTTACTGTGTTGGATTCAAAATTACTTATAAGTCTCCCTGTATTTGTTACCAAATGCTGGAAATGGACTAAGAGGGGAGAGAAACACCGATAAGTGGAAGGAATTGCGAGAGATAGTCTGATGAGAATTTCCATTCTCATACAATTAGGAGTACATAATATCATTTTGAATCTTGGATTTTCTTTAATTTAATTAAATATCAATGTGTTTATTTTATTCACAATACATGGCTTATGTGACTTACATAATCATAAAGATTTGTAATGGCACTGATTCTAATTATATGTATTGTTTCTGTATCTACACGATTTGGTAAAAGCCAGTTTTCTAAGGAGAGAGAGAGCAGAACGAAAGAGAACTCGGGGATCACTCTAAAGTAATCTCAAAGGCTGAGCGTTGCTAGTTTCCTGAGGTAAAAAAATCTTGATTAAAAAATGAATTAATATTAATTTCTAAAAATGCTTTAAAATAGCTAAACTGAGACCTAACTCTGCCCAACCTCTCAGTTTAGAAACAGGAATTCAGTGGTAGGTCTAAAGTTCATGAAATGCAAACTTGTAACCTGGGGTGGGGACATGGGGTGGAGTCAAGTGGGATCTGTTGAGTAGAGCAACTGAAAACCATTGAAGGCTCACTTTAAAGGAGTGAATGAAGTTAAGCATATAGATCATGTGGGAATCAGCATAGTGCCCCTCCCTCCAAAGATGTTTATGACCTAATCTCAGTAAAACAGTGTCTGCAGAGGTGATTAAGTTAAGGCTCATGAGAAGGGGAGAATATTCTGGATATTGGATGGGCCCAACGTAATCATAAATGTCTTTATAAGAGACAAAGGGAAATGTGAAATTCAGAAAAGGAGATGAGGAAGGAGAAGAGGTCAGAGTGATGGGACCTGGCTTAAAGGGGACTAGGCCTAGGGCCAGGGAATATGGGGAGCCTCTCCAAGGCGGAAAAGACAAAGAAGCAGATTCTCCCCTGAGCCTCTGGTTTCCAGCATACACCTTGATTTTGACACTGCGAGGCTCCGGTTGAACTTTTGATCTCCAGAACTATAGGTAATGACTGTATAGTTTTAAGCTACTAAATCTGTGGTATTTTTTTTGTTTGTTTTTTTATAGCAGCAATAAGAAACCATGCTAAAGGAAGCCTTAATGATGTTCTACTATCAATACAATTTCTGAAGGGGTGGAGGAAGTAAACTCGTATTTTACAGGATAACACATAATAGAGCTCAGAGAGGAACTGTAAAAGTGTTTATTTTCCCTGAAAGGTCTCTGGTTGGAGAAAAGATTAAGTAATAGAAGGAAGGTAACAAGTTCCAGAATGCATAAAAAAGATCTTGAAACTCTCATCCGATCTTATCTACCAAACTCTTCCCCTCATCTTTTCATCCAAACTTCTAAAAAGTTATCTACACTTCTTATCTATAATTTAATACTTTTATTTGTTCTTCATTTGACAGCCCTATAGTTTTACCTTTACAACTAGATTGCAGTTGATCTAGCACTGATTACCAATAATCATCAGATTTCGTACATGATTTTCATTGTTATTTCCCCCCAATTTAAAGCCAGATGAAAAAAACTTAGAAAACAAAACAAAACAAAACAAAAAACAAAACATATTCTATGGGAAACATAGAAGGGATTATTTTTGAACCTCTTGAGTTTCAAAAGGAAACTTTTTCTATAAAATGTGGAATATAATCAACCATGGGTATGCTGACCATCAAAGTAAGTACTTGACAGGCAGTACCAAAGAAACAAATTACTGCATGATTTTTATATGAAGCACTTGAGTATTTATTATTATATAATGACTTCAAGATGCATTAAAGCCCCATAAGTTGGGGCTTTTGTCGATGTTACCATTAATTCTTCATATCCTTACATTAAGATTACAGACTATAAAAGAAACAAAAAAACTTATATCACAACAGCTTTATACCCCCAACATTATAGTGGGGATGAGTTAAAATGTGAGGAAACAACTGAGATTGAGAACATGAAACAGCAATTCTGCTGGGACTTATATTCTGCATAGGTCAGTGGAATTATCTGCATAAGGTAGCAAAAGTTTTGCAAAAGCTAAATTAAGGCAAGAAGGTGGAAAAGTCCACAGACTTCTATCCCACCTGAATCAGGTTTGCACATATAGCTTTAAGTATTGCATATGCAATATTGTGACTATTGAATGCAGTGGTATTTAAGTATGAGAAAAACAACTTTTTTTCCATATAAATGATTAAACCATGTTGGCTAGAGTAAACTTTTTAGAAGTTTGACACAATTGTTTTGCTTTATTATATGTGTTATCAAAACATTTAAAAATATTGTCCAATATAGCATTTAGGAAATGAAAAGAGATGTTAATTACTGCATTAAAAAGGTATCTACCTAATTTTTAGTATTCATGTTAATAAAACTAATTACCAATTATCAATGAAGTATCTGACATTTATGATAATTTAAAGAATACAATAACTGCTGTTCTGATAATAGTAATTATTCTGTTATTTCCAATTAACATATAAAAGTATAATTACCATGATATTGTTGGGGGAAGAGTTGATAAGCATATGGATTTTTTTAAATTGAAGTATAGTTGATTTATAATATTGTGTTAGTTTCAGGTGTGTAGCATAGTGATTCATTTTTTTTTTCTGATTATATTATCATAGGTTATTACAAGATATTGAATATAATTCCCTGTGCTATACAGTAAATCCTTGTTACTTATCTATTTTATATATACTAGTTTGTATCTGTTAATCCCATACTCTTAATTTGTCCCTCCCTCCTCCCCTCCCCTTTGGTAATCGTAAGTTAATTTTCTATGACTGTGAGTCTGCTTCTGTTTTGGGTATAGATTCATTTGTATTATTTTTTTAGATTCCACATATAAGGGATACCATATAGTATTTGTCTTTCTCTGACTTACTTCACTAAGTGCAATATTCTCTAGGTCTATCCATGTTGTTGCAAATGTCAATATTTCATTCCTTTTTATGGCTGGCTAATATTTCACTGTGTATATATATATATATATATATCAGGTCTTCTTAAGCCAGTTATCTGTTGATGAACACTTGGGTTGTTTCCATATCTTGGCTATTGTAAATAGTGCTGCTATGAACATTGAGGTACATTGTATCATTTTAATACATGGGGGATTTTTAAATTAATTTATATTTACAGTTTTATGCTATAATTCTTTCCAAATTATTTTTACTTATTTAGGCCTAGATAATGTTTCAAAAGGGACATTATAATGAACAAAGGAATTTAATTTTCTTTCAATATTAGCAATGTAACTGATAAGTTACATTGGATTCTCATTTTCTTTTAACTCTGGCAGGTGATAAAGAGTAGGATGAAGGAAACCCTTTGAGTTTGGTCTTGCTAGTGTTCATTTTCATAGTGACACCACAAGGCAAGTATCCCAGCACCCATTTTTTTCTGCTCCCAAAATATTTTGATGGCTGGTAGTAAAATTGTCAGGAAGCACTTTATAAACATGTCTGATTACTTTGTCTTTTTTTTTAACATCTTTATTGGAGTATAATTTCTTTACAGTGTTGTGTTAGTTGCTGCTGTATAACAAAGTAAATCAGCTATATGTATACATATATTACTTTTGAAATTTATTTTTCTTCTTGTCTTTCTTTCTTCCTTCTTTCCTTCCTTTCTTCCTTCCTTCCTTTCTTTCTTTCTTTCTTTCTTTCTTTCTTTCTTTCTTTCTTCCTTTCTTTCTTTCTTTCTTTCTTTCTCTCTTTCTTTCTCTTTCTTTCTTTCTCTCTCTCTTCCTTCCTTCCTTCCTTTCTTTTTCTTTCTTTTCTTTCTCTTTCTCTCTTTCTCTCCTTCTCTCCTTCTCTCTTTCTTTCCTTCTTTCTTTCTTTCCCCTCCCTCCCTTCTTTCCTTCCTGTTTATTGCAGTAGATCTATTTTCTGTCATAATGCTGTTAGTTGAGCATATCAGAAAGATTAGGAAATAGTTAATTTGCTGTTTATGTTCACAGCCACAGGTGTGCACTGTCAGTGCAAAATAGACCCGATTAAAGACAACATAGACAAGTGAAATAGTCAGTGAAAAATAGACCCGATTAAAGACAACAGAGACAAATGAAATACAAAATGAGGACAATTTATTATTTTGCTATGCTCTTATCTGTGATTTGTTTTCACTCTTGTTTTCTAAGTGTCATGTACATGCCAGGGGAAAATTATAAAAGAAACAAATAACTAATTATTAGGCAGTAAAAAGGAGAGAGGAAAAAAATACAGTCACCTACAGGTGTTCTCTTCACACACATTCTACTTAGCAGCAAGTTGATGTTGTCTGTTTTATATTTTCTCACATACTCCTGCTGAATTCTGTAGATTGCTTATAATGACTGAACTTCTTGCGAATGTTTTAAAGAAGCTCTTCAAATTTAAGCACTTTACTCAGTAGGCTGCTTTGACAGAAAGTGCCAATTACAGACACTAGAAAAAGGATTGGGGACATTTGTCTCAAAAAAATAACACAAAAACATTTTATTAATATGAGTTAAAACAAAGGAACAGATGATAACATTAGAATCACAGTTTGAATTTTATGTACATTTTATAAAAATATTCCTGAGACTCAATAGAGTTGAGAAAAAAAACAAAAGAATTTTTAACTTATATGTAAATCTATAAAAAAAGACAAATCTAAAGCAAATAAGGAAATAATAATGATGAGATACTTTTAAAGCATTTATATATTCTTGAAATTTATGTCCATCTTACAAATGCAGTGTAATGCAGCCATGTAATGAATTTATAATCACTAATATTTTTCCTGTAAATATTCATAAGACAGAAAAAGTATTTATCCAAGTATAAAAATAGATATATTCCAAGAGGAAAAATGCAAAGAGTACACAAACAGAAATGATAAGATTGTTATTTTTAAGAGAAAAGATATATATATTTTCTATTACTCTGATCAGAGAATAATAATACTATTCAATTATTTCTATCAGGACTTATAGTAGTACAACATGATAAGCAACTACATACTTCTGTGGCTAAAGAGCAATTTAGAAATATTATTCTTACATCACAGTCTTAACTTGATTACATTTTATATTGTATGTTTAGAATGCTAATGTATTGAGACAATTTGCATTCCCACTAAAATATTTAAAAACTAAAATTAATCTTTATATCAGAATCTATAAGGTCAAATAAATTTGATCCCTTTTACCAGCATTGAGGAGGTATATTTGGGGTGAAAACAATCTGATCTCTCTCTGAGTACATTTAATGAGGCAGATGATACAACCGTGCCTTTCTTTTATAATATTCTGCTTCCTGTGAAATGGACCCATTTACAGTAATAATATAAATAACAAATAGTAAAAATAGTAATAGTTTAAATTAAGGAAAAAATAGGGCTTGTCTAAAATATAAAAATATTTGTAATGAAATAAAGTTATATTCAATATTATTCAATTGCTAATTTTGTCAACAAAACAACTAAATGGAAGAATTGATAAAACATATCAATATTTTGAAGGGTTATACAAAAAGCATGAAGATTGAATAATTTTATGTTAAAAACAAGCGGGGCTAAAGAATCTAAAAAAAGAATAAAAAATTACTTTTCATTTCTTACATCTTTGAATACTTGAAATTTCAATACTTGAAATTTTAAAAACATATAAATGTGTTTAAATTTAAATAGAGAGGCATGATTTAGTTCTACTTCCCATCCCCCTCAAAACCTAACAAATAGTACTTAGAATGTCATATTAAATGTTATTTAAAAAAATCAATTTAAACACAGATATATATATTATTTGACTTGAATAAATAGAAAGACAACCTGTCCCTAACTAAGAAGAAGGAATGTCATAAGGAGAACAAATCTCATCAAATTAATATAGTATCAATCAAAATGTCAAATGAATTTTTTGAGAAGTTATTATTTTTTTAATTAATTTATTTATTTATTTTTGGCTGCATTGGGTCTTCATTGCTGTGCATGGGCTTTCTTTAGTTGCGGCAAGCGAGGGCTAGTCTTCACTGTGGTGTGCAGGCTTCTCATTGCGGTGGCTTCTCTTGTTGTGGAGCATGGGCTCTAGGAGCACGGGCTTCAGTAGTTGTGGCACTCAGGTTCAGTAGGTGTGGCTCACGGGCTCCAGAGCACAGGCTCAGTAGTTGTGGTGCACAGGCTTAGTTGCTCCATGGCATGTGGGATCTTCCTGGACCAGGGCTCAAACCCATGTCCCCTTCACTGGTAGACAGATTCTTAACTACTGTGCCACCAGGGAAGTCCTGGAACTTATTTAATAATTCTAAATTTCACGAAAGATGAAGAATTAGAATAGTCAAGACATATTAAAGCTTACCTGAAGAAGACTATGGGAAGACCCATTATCAGTTATGAAATGTACCTTAAACCTGCATTAAAAAACTAAGTTGAATAAACAATGTGTGTGACAAACTTTTGCACATTTAATAATAAAAGCTGACATTTATTTAATGCTTACTTTGTATTCTAAGTGTTTCAGTATATTACACACTAGTTAGTACGTGTAAGGGAAATACAATGATTATCTCAATTTTATAGTTGTGTAAACTAAGGCTTACTGAAATTCATATCTTGCCCCAAATCAAGATCACACAGCTAACTAGCAGCAAGGGTGACAGTCTGCCCTCAGAAGAGTATCCTAAATGGCAAAGTCATTGGAATTTATCCATTGACCAGACAGGCCCTCCCCTACTTGATCTCATAGCAAACACATTAATTTTTCAAGCATTTTTCAAGCTGTGGTAAACAATTTCTTTTCAAATAATATGTAATTAGGCTATAGAATCCTTTGCATTTTAAATTCTTAAACCATGTTTCACTTGAATGCTGGTTCTTAAGTCCCATGATTAACATTGTTTGAATGTCGTATTTTTACTTCAACTCTGGCATCTATTTTTTAATTTTATTTTTATGAATGTATATTTGTTATATACTATTATATAAGTTATAGGTGTACAATATAGTGATTTACAGCTTTTAAAGGTTATAATCCATTTATAGTTATTATAAAATATTGGATATATTCCCCATGTTGTACAGTATGCCCTTGTAGCTATTTTATACCTAATAGTTTGTACCTCTTAATCTCTTACCCCTGTATTGCCTCCTCCCCCTCCCCTCTCCCTACTGGTAACCACTAGTTTGTTCTCCATATCTGTGAGTCTGCTTCTTTTTTGTTCTATTCACTAGTTTGTATATTTTTTAGATTCCACATATAGTGATATTATACAGTATTTTTCTTTCTCTGTCTGACTTATTTCACTTAGCGTAATTCTCTCCAAATCCATCCATGTTGCTTCAAATGGCAACATTTTGTTCTTTTTATGGCTGTGTAGTATTCCACTGTATGTATGTATGTGTGTGTGTGTGTATATATATATATATATATATATATATATATATATATATATATATATATATATATATCACATCTTCTTTATCCATTCATCTGTTGATGGACATTTAGGTTGCTTCCATACCTTGGCTACAGTAAATAATGTTGCTAAAAACATTAAGGTGCATGTATATTTTTAAATTATTATTATTATTATTTTTGGATACATACCCAGGAGTGGAACTTCTGGATCATATGGTAGGGTAGTTCTATTTTTAGTATTTTGAGGAAGCTCTATACTGTTTTCCACAGTGGCTGCACCAATTTAAATACCCACCAACAGTGTATGAGTGTTCTCTTTTCTCCACACCCTCTCCAAAATTTGTTATTTGTGTTCTTTTTGATGATAGCCATTTTGACAGGCATGAAGTGATACCTCATTGTGGTTTTGATTTGCATTTCCCTGATGATTAGTGATGTTCAGCATCTTTTCATGTGCCTTTTGGCAGCTGCATTTCCTATTTGGAAAAATGTCTATTCAGTTCTTCTGCCCACTTTTTAATTGGGTTGTTTGTTTTTTTTTGATGCTGAGTTATAAGATTGTATATGTTGGATATTAACCCCTTACTTGTCACATCATTTGCAAATATTTTCTCCCATTCAGTAAGTTGTCTTTTCATTTTGTTGATGGTTTTCTTCACTGTGCAAAAGCTTTTAAGTTTAATTAGGTCCCAGTTCTTTATTTTTGCTTTTATTTAAATTGCTTTAGGAGACATATCTGAAAAAAAACATTGCTGCTATTTAGGTCAGAGAGTGTCTTGCCTATATTTTCCTCTAGGGATTTTATTGTATCTGGTCTTACATATAGACCTTTAATCCATTTTGAGTTTATTTTTGTATATACTGTTACAGAACGTTCTAATTTCATTGTTTTGCACATAGCTGTCCAGTTTTCTCAGCACCACTTATTGAAGATACTGTCTTTTCTCCATTGTATATTCTTGCCTCCTTTGTCATAGGTTAATTAACCATAAGTGTGTGGGTTTATTTCTGGGCTCTTTATCCTGTTCCATTAATCTTTGTGTCTGTTTCTGTGCCACTACAACATTGTTTTGATTACTTTAGCTTTGTAGTATAGTCTGAAGTCAAGGAGAGTGATTCCTCCTGTGCTGTTCTTCTTTCTCAATACTGTTTTGGCTATTTGGGATCATTTGTGTTTTGATACAAATCTTAAAATTATTAAAACTAAAAGACGGTTCTTTGAAAAGATAAACAAAATTGATAAACCTTTAGCCAGACTCATCAAGAAAAAAAGGGAGAGGACCCAAATCAATAAAATCAGAAATGAAAAAGAAGTTACAAATGACACCACAGAAAAACAAAGGATCATAAGAGACTATATGAACAACTGTATGCCAATAAAATGGAAAACGTAGAAGAAATGGACAAATTCTTATAAAGGTACAGTCTCCCAAGACCGAAGCAGGAAGAAACAGAAAATATGAACAGACCAATTACCAGCAATGAAATTGAATCAGTAATTTAAAAACTCCCAAAAAACAAAAGTCCAGGAACAAATGCCTTCACAGGAATATTCTACTAAACATTTAGAGAGGATTTAACACCTATTCTTCTCAAAATATTCAGAAAAAACTGCAGAGGAAGGAGTACTTTTGAGTTCATTCTGTGAGGCCAGCATCACCCTGATACCAAAACCAGACACAGATATCACAGAAAAAGAGAAAACTACAGGCTGATATCACTGATAAACATAGACACAAAAATCCTTAACAAAGTACTAGCAGACTGAATCCAACAATACGTTAAAAGGATCATACGCCATGTTCAAGTGGGATTTACCCCAGGAATGCAAGGATTTTTTAATATCCACAAATCAATCCAGTGTGATACAAAACATTAACAAATTGAAGAATTAAAACCATATGATCATCTCATTACATGCAGAAAAAGCTTTTGATAAATTCAACATCCAATTATGATAAAAACTCTTCAGAAAGTGGGCATAGAGGAAACATAACTCAATATGATAAAGACCATATATGATAAACCCACAGTTGATATCATTCTCAACAGTGAAAAGCTGAAGCATTTCCTCTAAGATCAGGAACAAGGCAAGGATGTCCATTTTTGCCACTTTTATTCAACATAGTTTTGTATTTAGAGGTGCTATTCACGTTTACCCAATTTAATTTATTCGCTGTGAGAACAGGAACATGCAAGCATTTGCATGTTTTCTGAGAAACACAGATATAAAATTTTGCATGCAGTCAGTTAAGCATATAAGCAAAATAAATAAAATAGTTGAGCCTATATTTCACATGAATTCCTATAACAAAGATCGCATTTATAAATGCGGATAGAGCTAAAAAAATATATGTTGAGGACTTCTCTGGTGGTGCAGTGGTTGAGAATCTGCCTGCCAATGCAGGGGACACGGGTTCGAGCCCTGATCTGGGAAGATCCCACATGCCGTGGAGCAACGAGACCTGTGAGCCACAGCTACTGAGCCTGCGCTTCTGGAGCCTGTGCTCTGCAACAAGAGAGGCCGCAATTGTGAGAGGTTCGTGCACCGCGATGAAGAGTGGCCCTTGCTTGCCACAACTAGAGAAAGCCCTTGCACAAAAACTAAGACCCAACACAGCCAAAAATAAATACATAAATAAAATAAAATTTTTTAAAAAAGGATATATATATATGTTGAAAAATATTAGCAGATAGAGATAAAATTTAGCACAAGAAATCCCAACAATAACATCAGAGTTAACTTTGTCTCCATTTTCTAGAAAAACTATAAGCAAATAGGGCTGCTTTCAGTGGTAGAAGAATTGAACCATAGAGAATATCTCATCAGACTTATAAAATAAAGGAAATTTCTTTTTTTGCTTACAGTAAAAGTTATAAATTGGCAGCCTGTTATTCCATACATGTGTTTTAGCCTTCATTCCTCACTTCTCCCCTTTAGCCACCACGCACACCACAAACACATAAAATACAGATTCCTTTTCTGGCATCTGACACTTCCTACTTCTAAGGAATCTAAAAGAGGAGAGGTTATCAAGGTTTTAAGAAAGGACTTGAATTTCCTCACTCTCAGAGAGGCTTGGTAAAGTTTATTGTATGATTATGTTCTTTGCATGTTTTTATTTTATTTTATTTTTCCCATTGCCCTGTATAATTTTAGCCTCTTTTGAGGTTCAAGCTAGTAAAACCTTATTGTCATGAGCAAGGGAGAGAAAGATATTCAAATCGTTTTACCAGATTAAAATTTGGTTCCAGGGCTTCCCTGGTGGCGCAGTGGTTGAGAGTCCGCCTGCCGATTCAGGGGACATGGGTTCGTGCCCCGATCCGGGAAGATCCCACATGCCGTGGAGCGGCTAGGCCCGTGAGCCATGGCCGCTGAGTCTGCGTGTCCAGAGCCTATGCTCCGCAGCGGGGAAGAGGCCACAACAGTGAGAGGCCCATGTACTGAAAAAAAAAAAAAAAAAAAAAAAAGATTCTCAGTAAACAGATGCTCCTATTAAGAGGTTTTTTTAAAAATATATATCCTATTATTTTAACTGGGCTACATTTATACATTCCATTATTGTCTTTTTTAATTGAGACATTTATTATTTTTTGTCCATTTATTGCTTTGGTTTGTTTATAATTATGCTTTGAGATAGAAGACAAAATATAATCTTCAAATGCTAAAATATGGAACTTGGTTATATTCTTAAAATAAATAACTTACTTTTCTAAAAGTATTTTATTTTGGAAATTGAAATCATTTCTTTGGCTTAACATAAATTGCCACAATCTATTATGACACATTTTATGAAGTTCTTTTGCATTTTTTTTTCCTGCTCACTTGAGGATTAGATGCATCTGGCAACTCATTTATGTCAATGACATTTATTAATCACTTCCCATTATTTCAGTTATGATGTATGAAGGCTTTCACACTTGTGAGATTTCAAAAGTATCTAAAACTGATGATTCTCATTTTCTCATTTAAAACCTATTATGAAGTGCTCTCCTGAGAAAACAGCCACCTGTGTCCAGTTAGCAGCTTATGGTCATCTAGAATTCCTGACAGCACAGATAAAATTTGCTTACTTCCTATTCTTACTTTACCACTACAATGCCCTTCAACTAAATTGACCTCATTTGTTTGTTATTAATATATCTTTTAATGTAATCACTTATCCAGTTAAAAATCCACATTCTTTACATGCTATTTCTGCCAATTTTTGAATTGGTTCATGTCAGCGAACCAAGTAATATGTATATATCACAAACTGCATGTAGATATCTAAGCATCTGTAAGTAAACAAAAAATATTTGACATTAATTAGTTTTTCGGATATGTCTAGTTAACACACAATTAGTTTCCATAAGATAAATGTATAACAATAGGAAATAGACTAGGCCAAATAAATATTGTATCATAGAAGAATATTACTTCAGAAGTTTGTATCATTTTTAGTATTTTAACAAAAGTAAAGCAAACAAAATATAGTGGACAAAATGAACATTTAAGTAATATTCTAACTCTGCCCTCCAGAAATTGATAAATAGACTTTCAAATACCTTTTTCTCTCTCTCCATATTCAGGTTATATATAATTAGACAAAATAATCGTTGATAGATAGATAGATAAAATATAACCTTACCAAAAAATAGATATTTCTAGTAATTAATCCTCAAAATTTTCAACACATACCAATCAAGTCCCAAGTTGATGATAACTGGCAGCAGCACCTTACAAGTTTCACATGTACAAAGTAGATATTTAGTGATTTTAGTAGACATTGGTGATTTTAGTAGGCATTTAGTGATTTTAAATATTTGTAATAACAAATATGAGAAATTATTATTTAAAAATTAAAATAGAAACAAAAATGTTCTAAAAATGTGGTAAAATTCTGAATACAAGAAAACTACAAGTATATGTAAAATGAGTAAAGAGTTTTATGTAAGTCCACATTGTTGCATCAAAATTAAGAATAATCAAAGTATCAATATTTCAGGCTACTTATTGTTGACTAATATATTTTATGCTTACCAAGTTGGTTTTGGTCAAATTAATTTTAGCCAAATAAGATGAATTTCAATTTCCATTTACACTGAATAAGTTAGTTATAATATATTTATTATCTTAACCTTATATAAAACTGTATACTCAGAGTATTCCAAATAGAGAACATAAAAATGAGAATGCTTAAGTTTCAGAAAGGTCAGAAAATGCCTACATCTAAAATAGATGTAGAAACAGTAGTTTGATAGTAAACATTAAGAATGTTTCTTTAACGTGGAACCAATTTTTTTTTTTTTTCGGTACGCGGGCCTCGCACGAACCCATGTCCCCTGCATCGGTAGGCGGACTCTCAAGTACTGCACCACCAGGGAAACCCTACTGAGAAATTTTTTAAGTAATTTATTTGATTTTAATTTGAAAGCTAACTACAAATTTAGTTAACTTATGCTATGATGCATGCCATTGGGTGGTTATTATTAAATTTAAATTTTAGAAAATCTTGTTACAATACCAAGTTTTGCTTTTCCTAAGGGAAAGCCAATCTCAGACAATAACTCAACATTTTTTTAAATTAATTAATCTCTTTATTTATTGAAGTATAGTTGATTTACAATATATTAGTTTCAGGTATATAATATAGCAATTCATAAGCTTTATAGATTATGCTCCATTTAAAGTTACTACAAAATAATGGCTATACTTCTCTGTGCTGTATAATATATCCTTGTTGCTTATTTATTTTATACATAATAGTTGGTATAAATACCCCTATTTT
Source organism: Orcinus orca (assembly GCF_937001465.1). Taxonomy (NCBI): domain Eukaryota; kingdom Metazoa; phylum Chordata; class Mammalia; order Artiodactyla; family Delphinidae; genus Orcinus; species Orcinus orca. The sequence continues at coordinate 128,236,354 of NC_064563.1, forward strand.
GTCCCTCCCCCTTCCCTTTTCCCAATGATATCAACATTTTAATATATTTTATGAAGAATCTTTTTTTTCTTGTGTAGCTGAGCCACAATAAAAGAATAATAAAATCATATTTAATAAATAATAGCAATTCAGCCATTTTACTAATCAAGTAAATTTTGGTCTCATGTCAAATAAACAGTATGACTCTCAGTGCTCCTCAGTTCCAAAAATGGCAATTTCCTGGTGGCACAGTGGTGAAGAATCTGCCTGCCAATGCAGGGTACATGGGTTCAAGCACTGGTCCAGGAAGATCTCACATGCCGCGGAGCAACTAAGCCCTTGCACCACAACTATTGAGCCTACACTCTAGAGCTGGTGAACCACAACTACTGAAGCCCACATGCCTAGAGCCCGTGCTCCACAACAAGAGAAGCAACCGCAATGAGAAGCTCGTGCACTGCAATGAAGAATAACCCCCACTTGCCACAACTAGAGAAAGCCCGCACGCAGCAACAAAGACCCAACACAGCCAAAAATAAAATAAATAAATTTATTTTTAAAAAAGTATTATTTAAAATATTCACCAATGTTTACATTTTATCTTTTATTGGGGGGCATGAGAGAGATTTTCTAATTAGATTGGTGTCGCAGCCCCAATGTTTTTGGGTTACTGGTGACTGATCCAGACATTGGAATATTTTATATGCTCTATAGTTTACTTAACATGTAATGAGTATGTCATGCATTGTGTTACTTGGTTTAATCAATTTTTTGTTTAAAAATATATTTTTAACCATTTATCATATGTGCATGTGTTTTTTTGTGTGTATCTTTGGAATTTACCAAACAGAAGACACTGTGTTCTGAGTAACATACAGTTATATAAAGTGTGGTGTCCTTCAACTAAAAGCTTTGAAACAAGTAGAAACTGGTAATTTTCTCTACTTTAGTATTAAATATAGATAACTCTAAAATCAATTTTTTCAAAATAAAACTGGCTCTTAAATGCTCATTTACTCATGAGTCTGCCTCCTGAATTCAATACACTTTAAGTGAAACTTATCGTCATCTCTCCTAAAATACCTATTCTTTCTGATTTTCCTATCTCCTTCAAAAAGGGGATAATCTCTTCTTCTGTTACCTCCTTTGTGTTAGCTGGAATATCACTTGATTGCTGAAAGTAGAGGAGCCATTTTGAATGGTGAGTTAGCCTTGGGAACAGAAATAAGGCACCAAGGAACAATGACATGGATGGGACATATTTTTTTGTGTTTCAGCAACATTCCATCAGTGTCTGATTTTTATAAGTAAATCGTGTAAAACTTCTATTTTACCAAATTATTTTATTTTTGTCACTCACGTTTAAGCATATTTTTTCACAATATGCATAATTAATTTATTATAATCTACCATCACAGCCATCACAACCAACCAGAGCCTCCTGTTTCTAACCCCACATCTGAGCAATGAAAACCCTTAAACTCTTTGTCAAAGCAGTGGAACCAGCAGCTATTTCCAGGAGAATATGCTCTGCTTGGCACTGGAACAACTCAGAACAAGGCTATAACTCATCAGTCAAAGAGAAATGGCAGAGTAAATACCATGGCTGAGAAATCAGACACAGCAGTGGAAATGTAAAACACCCTTTAAGGTTCTACAAACCCTGGAGTGGGAGTATTTTGCTGTGAACTGGAATTTCTACATAAAATTAGGACAAGATAAAAGATAATGTGTGTTTAATTTGTTTTACTCATATGTATTTGGGAATTACACTGACCTACAGTTTCTGCTTTATTTAGTCAGTTATAATGCTACTTTACCTAGACATTATAATACTAAGTGAAGTAAGTCAGAAAGAGAAAGACAAATACCATATGATATCACTTTTATGTTGAATCTAAAATATGATTCAAATGGACTTATTTACAAAACAGAAACAGACTCATAGACATAGAGAACAGAATTGTGTTTGCCAAGGGGGTGGTAGGGGGAGGGAGGGATTAGGTGTTTGGATTAGCAGATGCAAACTATTAGATATATGAATAACTGAATCACTTTACTGTACAATAGAAATTAACACAACACTGTAAATCAACTAAACTTCAATAAAATAAATTTTAAAAAGAATGGCAGTAGCATATTTATTCCTGAGTTCAAATGCAAAAATTTAATTTTGATATGCAGTATGTCCTCTACATGTGAACCTTCAAATTATGAATTTACAAAGATGTGAACGTGTGTTCCATCAATGTCAGGTGTGAATGAAATTGCAGCTTGCCCTCCATCTCCCATTGTTTAAGAGGCTTCAGCTCTACCATCTCCAATTTCCTCTCCCTCCTCCAGTCAGTAACTCTTCTTGCCTGTTCACTTGATACACAGACAAGCCCTTGTATGCCAGTTGTTGTATTATACTACTGTAATTTTCAAGGTACTGTGCTGTAAGATTAAAAATGTTTCCTTTATTTATTTTTTTCATTTCTGAGCTTTTTAAAAAAATTTTATTTATTTTTTCTTACAGCAGGTTCTTATTAGTCATCCATTTTATACACATCATTGTATACATGTCAGTCCCAATCTCCCAATTCATCACACAACCACCACCACCCGCCACTGCTTTCCCGCCTTGGTGTCCATATGTTTCTTCTCTGCATCTGTGTCCCAATTTCTGCCCTGCAAACCAGTTAATCTGTACCATTTATCTAGGTTCCACATATATGCGTTAATATGCAATATTTGTTTTTCTCTTTCTGACTTACTTCACTCTGTATGATAGTCTCTAGATTCATCCACATCTCTACAAATGACCCAATTTCATTCCTTTTTATGGCTGAGTAATATTCCATTGTATATATGTACCACATCTTCTTTATCCATTCATCTGTCGATGGGCATTTAGGTTGTTTCCATGACCTGGCTATTGTAAATAGTGCTGCAATGAACATTGGGGTGCATGTGTTTTTGAATTACAGTTTTCTCTGGGTATATGCCCGGTAGTGGGATTGCTGGGTCATGTGGTAATTCTATTTGTAGTTTTATGAGGAAACTTCATACTGTTCTCCATAGTGGCTGTATCAATTTACATTCCCACCAACAGTGCAAGAGGGTTCCCTTTTCTCCACACCCTCTCAAGTATTTGTTGTTTGTAGATTTTCTGATCATGCCCAGTCTAACTGGTGTGAGGTAGTTTTGATTTGCATTTCTCTAATAATTTGTGATGTTCAGCAGCTTTTCATGTCATTCTTGGCCATCTGTATGTCCTCTTTGGAGAAATGTCTATTTAAGTCTTCTGCCAATTTTTTGATTGGGTTGTTTGCTTTTAAAATATTGAGTTCCATAAGCTCTTTATATATATTGGAGATTAATCCTTTGTCCCTTGATTCATTTGCAAACATTTTTTCCCATTCTGAGGGTGTCTTTTCGTCCTGTCTGTAGTTTACTTTGCTTTGTAAAAGTTTTTAAGTTTCATTAGGTCCCATTTGTTTATTTTTGTTTTGATTTCCATTACTCTAGGTGGTGGATCAAAAAAGATCTTGCCATGATTTATGTCAAAGAGTGTTCTTCCTATGTTTTCTTCAAAGAGTTTTATAGTGTCCGGTCTTACATTTAGGTCTCTAATCCATTTTGATTTTATTTTTGTGTATGCTGTTAGAGAGTATTCTAATTTAATCCTTTACATGTACCTGTCCAGTTTTCTGAACACAACTTATTGAAGAGACTGTCTGTTCTCCGTTGTATATCCTTGCCTCCTTTGTCATAGATTGGTTGACCATAGGTGCATGGGTTTATCTCTGGGTTTTCTACCCTGTTCCATTGATCTATATTTCTGTTTTTGTGCCAGTACCATATTGTCTTCATTACTGTAACCTTATAGTATAATCTGAAGTCATGGAGTCTGATTCCTCCAGCTCCATTTTTTTCCCTCAAGACTGCTTTGGTTATTCAAGGTCTTTTGTGTCTCCATACAAATTTTAAGATTTTTTGTTCTGGTTCTGTAAAAATTGCCATTGGTAATTTGATAGGGATTGCATTGCATCTGTAGATTGCTTTGGGTAGTAGAGTCATTTTCACAATATTGATTCTTCCAACCCAAGAACATGGTATATCTCTCCATCTGTTCGTATCATCTGTAATTTCTTTCAACAGTGTCTTATAGTTTTCTGCATACAAGTCTTTTGTCTTCCTAGGTAGGTTTATTCCTAGGTATTTTATTCTTTTTGTTGCAATGGTAAATGAGAGTGTTTCCTTAATTTCTCTTTCAGATTTTTCATCATTAGTGTGTAGGAATGCCAGAGATTTCTGCGCACTAATTTTGTATTCTGCTACTTTACCAAATTCATTGATTAGCTCTAGTAGTTTTCTGGTAGAATCTTTAGGATTCTCTATGTATAGTATCATGTCATCTGCAAACAGTGAGAGCTTTACTTCTTCTTTTCCAATTTGTATTCCTTTTATTTCTTTTTCTTCTCTGATTGTCATGGCTAGGACTTCCAAAATTATGTTTAATAATAGTGGTGAGAGTGGATATCCTTGTCTTGTTCCTGATCTTAGAGGAAATGCTTTCAGTTTTTCACCATTGAGAATGATGTTTGCTGTGGGTTTGTCATATATGGCCTTTCTTATGTTGAGGTAGGTTCCCTCTCTGCCCTCTTTCTGGAGAGTTTTTATCATAAATGGTGTTGAATTTTGTCAAAAGCTTTTTCTGCATCTATTGAGATGATCATATGAGTTTTATTCTTCAATTTGTTAACATAGTGTATCACATTGATTGATTTGTGTATATTGAAGAATCTTTGCATCCCTGGGATAAATCCCACTTGATCATGGTGTATGATCTTTTTAATGTGCTGTTGGATTCTGTTTGCTAGCATTTTGTTGAGGATTTTTACATCTATGTTCATCAGTGATATTGGTCTGTAATTATCTTTATTTGTGATATATTTTTCTGGTTTTGGTATCAGGGTGATGGTGACCTCATAGAATGAGTTTGGGAATGTTCCTTCTGCAATTTTCTGGAAGAGTTTGAGAAGGATAAGTGTTTGCTCTTCTCTAAATATTTGATAGAATTCACCTGTGAAGCCATCTGGTCCTGGGCTTTCGTTTGTTGGAAGACTTTTAATCACAGTTTCAATTTCATTACTTGTGATTTGTCTGTTCATATTTTCTATTTCTTCCTAGTTCAATCTTAGAAGGTTATACCTTTCTATGAATTTGTCCATTTCTTCCAGGTTGTCCATTTTATTGGCATAGAGTTGCTTGTAATAGTCTCTTAGGATGCTTTGTATTTCTGTGGCATCTGTTGTAACTTCTCCTTTTTCATTTCTAATTTTATTGATTTGAGTCCTCTCCCTTTTTCTTGAAGAGTCTGGCTAATGGTTTATCAATTTTGTTTATCTTCTCAAAGTACCAGCTTCTAGTTTTATTGATCTTGCTATTGGTTTCTTTGTTTCTATTTCATTTATTTCCTCTCAGATCTTTATGATTTCTTTCCTTCTGCTAACTTTGGGTTTTGTTTGTTCTTCTTTCTCTAGTTCCTTTAGGTGTAAGGTTAGACAGTTTATTTGAGATTTTTCTTGTTTCTTGGAGTAAGCTTGTATAACTATAAACTTCCCTCTTAGAACTGCTTTTGCTGCATCCCATAGGTTTTGGATCATCGTGTGTTCATTCTCATTTGTCTCTAGGTATTTTTTGATTTCCTCTTTGATTTCTTCAGTGATCTCTTAGTTATTTAGTAATGTATTGTTTAGCATCCATGTGTTTGTGTTTTTTACATTTTTTTTTTTTTTTGCTGTAATTGATTTCTAATCTCATAGCGTTGTGGTCAGAAAAGATGCTTGATATGATTTCAATTTTCTTAAATTTACTGAGTCTTGATTTTTGACCCAAGATGTGATCTATCCTGAAGAATGTTCCATGCGCACTTGAGAAGAAAGTGTAATCTGCTGTTTGGGGATGGAATGCCCTATAAGTATCAATTAAATCTATCTGCACTCTTGTTTCATTTAAAGCTTGTGTTTCCTTATTAGCTTTCTGTCTGGATGATCTGTCCATTGGTGTAAGTGAGGTGTTAAAGTTCCCCAATATTTTTGTGTTTCTGTTGATTTCCTCTTTTATAGCTGTTAGCAGTTGCCTTATGTATTGAGGTGCTCCTATGTTGGGTGCTTATATATTTACAATCATTACATCTTCTTCTTGGATTGATCCCTTGATCATTATGTAGTGTCCTTCTTTGTCTCTTGTAACATTCTTTATTTTAATATCTGTTTTATCTGATATGAGTATTGCTGCTCCAGCTTTCTTTTGATTTCCTTTTGCATGGAATATCATTTTCCATCCCCTCACTTTCAGTCTGAATGTGTCCCTAGTTCTGAAGTGGGTGTTGTGTAGACAGCATATATATGGGTGTTGTTTTTGTATGCATTCAGCAAGCCTGTGTCTTTTGGTTGGAGCATTTAATCCATTCACGTTTAAGGTGATTATCGATATGTATGTTCCTATGACCGTTTTCTCAATTGTTTTGAGTTTGTTTTTGTAGGTCCATTTCTTGTCTTGTGTTTCCCATTTAGAGAAGTTCCTTTAGCGTTTGTTGTAGAGCTGGTTTGGTTGTGTTGAATTCTCTTAGCTTTTGCTTGTCTATAAAACTTTTGATTTCTCCATTGAATCTGAATGAGATCTTTGCCAGGTAGAGTAATTTTGTTTGTAGTTTTTTCCCACTTTCATCACTTTAAGTGTATCTTGACACTCCCTTTTGGCTTGTAGAGTTTCTATTGAGAAATCAGCTGTTAAATTTATGGGAGTTCCCTTGTATATTATTTGTCATTTTTTCTCATGTTGCTTTCAATAATTTTTCTTTGTGTTTAATTTTTGCCAATTTGATTACTGTGTGTCTCAGAATGTTTCACCTTGGGTTTATCCTGTATGGGACTCTCTGCACTTTCTGTACTTGGGTGGCTATTTCCTTTCCCATTTCAGGGAAGTTTTTGACAGTAATCTCTTCAAATATTTTCTCTGGTCCTTTTTCTCTCTCTTCTCCTTCTGGGACCCCTATAATGCGAATGTTGTTGAGTTTAATGTTGTCCCAGAGGTCTCTTAGGCTGTCTTCATTTCTTTTCATTCTTTTTACTTTATTCTGTTCCGCAGCTGTTAATTCCACCATTTTGTCTTCCAGGTCACTTATTCATTCTTCTGCCTCAGTTATTCTGTTATGTATGGCTTCTAGTGCATTTTTCATTTCAGATATTGTATTGTTCACCTCTGTTCGTTTGTTCTTTAATTCTAGGTCTTTGTTATATATTTCTTGCATCTTCTTGATCTTTGCCTCCATTCTTTTTCTGAGGTCCTGGATCATCTTCACTATCATTATTCTGAATTATTTTTCTTGAAGGTTTCCTATCTCCACTTCATTTAGTTGTTTTTCTGGGGTTTTATCTTGTTCCTTCATCTGGTACATAGCCCTCTGCTTTTTCATCTTGTCTATCTTTCTGTGAATGTGGTTTTTGTTCCACAGGCTGCAGGATTGTTGTTTTTCTTCCTTCTGCTATCTTCCCTCTGGTGGATGAAGCTATCTAAGAGGATTCAGCAAGTATTCTGATGGGAGGGACTGGTGATAGGTAGAGCTGGCTCCTGGTTTGGTTGGAAGAGCTCAGTAATACTTTAATCCACTTGTCTGCTGATGGGTGGGACTGGGTTTCTTCCCGGTTGGTTGTTTGACCTGAGGCCACCCAACACTGGAGCCTACCTGGGCTCTTTGGTGGGGTTAATGGAGTACTCTGGGAGGGCTGATGCCAAGGAATACCTCCCAGAACTTCTTCTGTCAGTGCCCTTGTCCTCACAATAAGACACAGCCAGCCCCCACCTCTGCAGGAGACCCTCCAACACTAGCAGGTAGGTCTAGTTCAGTCTCCTGTTATGGTTACTGCTCTTTCCTCTGATTCCCAATGCTCACACTACTTTGTATGTGCCTTCCAAGAGTGGAGTCTCTGTTTCCCCCAGTCCTGTCAAAGTCCCGCAATCAAATCCCACTAGTCTTCAAAGTCTGTTTCTCTAGGAATTCCTCCTCCCATTGCCAGATCCCCAGGTTCAGAAGCCTGACATGGGGCTCAGAACCTTCACACCAGTGGGTGGATTTCTGTGGTATAAATGTTCTCCAGTTTGTGAGTCACCCACCCAGTAGTTATGGGATTTGATTTTATTGTGATTACACCTCTCCTAACATCTCACTGTGGCTTCTCCTTTGTCTTTGGATATGGGGTATCTTTTTTGGTGAGTTCCAGTGTCTTCCTGTCAATGATTGTTCAGCATTTAGTTGTGATTCTGGTGTTCTTGCAAGAGGGAGTGAGCTCACGTCCTTCTAACCTGCCATCTTGAACAAATCTCTCCTGTTTTCTTTATTTTTTGTGTTTGTTTTCTATGTATTATTTGTGTGAAAATATTATAAACCTATTACAGTACAGTACTATACAGCCAATTGTGTTAGTTAGGTTCCTAGGCTAACTTTGTTGGACTTATGAACAAATTGGACTTACAAATGTGTTCTCCGAACAGAACTCGTTCGTGTGTAGGGGACTTACTATATTTTGTAACATTTTATATTGTTCATTTTTTCCCTAGAAAATTTGAAATGAAATACAGGAAAAGTACGTTGTACCTGATATATTACTTAAGGTATTTTTCCTCTTTATTTTATTCTCTCAATTTTTGTTCAAATTTCATTTGTAAATATAGCTATTATTTTTTTTATATAAATGTTTTAGCCCTTATATTTGGGTGTTTGATTCTTGTTTAGTTATTTTTTTTTATGTGGGGTATAATAGGGGTCCAACTTCATTCCTTTGGATGTGAGTATTTAGTTGCTGTTTTTTTTGTTTTGTTTTGTTTTGTTTTGTTTTTTTGGTGTATGTGGGCCTCTCACTGTTGTGGCCTCTCCCGTTGTGGAGCACAGGCTCCAGACATGAGGGCTCAGGAGCCCAGCCACTCTGTAGCATGTGGGATCTTCCTGGACTGGGGCGCAAACCCGTGTCCCCTGCATTGACAAGTGGACTCTCAACCACTGCACCACCAGGGAAGCCCCTACCACTCATTTTTTATTTCCTTTTTGAATTGCCTTGACACTTGTCAAAATCAATTGCCCATAAATGCAAGGATGGTTTCTGGATTCTGTATTACATTTCATTGACCTATATATCATTATTCAGATATCAACCTGTGTTGATTACTGTAGCTTTATAGTAAATATTAAAATAACGATATGTGAGTCCTCCAACTTTGTTCTTTTCAAGATTGGTTTGCCTGCTCAAGGTCCTTTGCATACTTATATAAATGTCAGTAGCAGCTCATCAAGTTCTTCTAAGAAGCCAGCTGAGATTTTGATAAGAATTGTGTTGAATCAGTAGATCAATTTGTAAGTGTTGTCATCTTGGCAACATTAAGTTTTCCGATTCATAAACATTGGATGTCTTTTCATTTATTCAGGTCTTCTTTAATTTCTTTCAAAGACTTTTGCATTTTTTAGTGTACAATGTTATTTCTAAGTATTTATTCTTTTTAATCCTACTGTAAATGGGGATTGTTTTAAATTTTATCTTTGGATATTTTATTGCTGCTATATAGGAATATAATTGATTTTGCTTATTGATATTGTATCCTGTATTCTTGCTGAACTAATGTACTTCACTCTTTTTTCAGCCTGCCTATGTGAATTCTCAATAATTTTCTATATACAAGTTCATGTCATTTGTGAATAAAATTTCCCTTCTATTCCTTTCCAAACTTGATGTCCTTTATTTCAGTTTCTTACTTAATTTCCCTGACAAAAATCTTCAGTAAAATATTGAATAGAAGTGGCAAGAGTGAACATCATCTTCTTGCTCCTAAACTTAGGGGGAATGATTGCAAGTTTTCACAATTAATGTGGTGTTCTCTGCGGGTTTTTGGTAAATGTCCCTTATCTTGGCTATATTCTGAAATCTACTTTAGGTAGAACTTGTCCCACATGTTTGCTGAGAGCTCCTGTCCCTTCTGCTCCTGCTGCTGTTACACGAGGCCTTTGTGTATCTGGTTCATATCACCTGACATTTCTTCCTGTTCAAATCTACAATCTCCCATTGGTCCATAGCCATCCTTCAATACGTCTGCAGTCATCTCTCAGAAGCAGGGAAAATTTCATCTGCTTTTTGCTACTATTCCCAGGTAGGAAGGAAGTATCGATGGTGGTGGTGAGATGTAGGAGCACGCCTACATAAGGACAGGAGATTAAGAAAGATTAAAGTAAAATGTCCTCTTTTTTTTTTTTTTTTTTTGTGGTATGCAGGCCTCTCACTGTTGTGGCCTCTCTCGTTGTGGAGCACAGGCTCTGGACTCACAGCCTCAGCGGCCATGGCTCACGGGCCCAGCTGCTCCGTGGCATGTGAGATCTTTCTGGACCAGGACACGAACCTGCATCCCCTGCATCGGCAGGCAGACTCTCAACCACTGCACCACCAGGGAAGCCCTGTCCTCTTTTAATAATAATATTTTGTCTTATTCTTTCATGCCCATGCCCAGCATGGTGTCATTTCTACTTTGACATGTCTTCTTGAGGTGTGTTTGATGTATTTTGTCAAGGAATGGCTGTATTCTCTGCTAGATGCTGAAAGCATGACACAGAACATCTCCTGAACATCTCCTATTGTGATATCAATTAAGTTAGGTATCACCCCAAGACTCTGCCAACAGGGTAAAGGGAGGGCCTAGGGCAGCATACACTCTTCACCTCTCTTCCTTTTTTCCAGGTTAGATAACATCCTTTTAATTTGGAGATGGGAGTAGGAATAGATAAAAACAAGCACACAAGCTGGTTATTCCAGCTTGAATATATATAGTCGAACTTAGAAGCTCTCTATTTTCATTACTCTAGGAGGTAATGAAAAAATGTAATCCTTTTTCTAGGATTGAAAAAGATCTTCTGCTATTTATGTCAAAGAGTGTTCTGCCCATGTTTTCCTCTAAGAGTTTTATAGTACCCAGCCTTACATTTAGGTCTTTAATCCATTTTGAGTTTATTTTTGTATATGGTGTTAAGGAGTATTCCAATTTCATTTGTTTACATGCAGCTGTCCAGTTTTCCCAGCACCAATTATTAAAGAGACTGTCTTTTCTTCATTGCATATTCTTGTCTCCTTTGTCATAGATTAGGTGGCCATAAGTGCTTGAGTTTATCTCTGGACTTTCTATCCTGTTCCATTGATCTGTATTTGTTTTTGTACCAGTACCATACTGTTTTGATGACTGTAGTTTTGTAGTATAGCCTGAAGTAGCCATTTTTGAAAACAAAAATGAAATAATGTCATTTGCAGCAACATGGATAGACTTCAGAGATTGTCATATTGCGTGAACTAAGTCAGACAGAGAAAGACAAATATAGGATATTGCTTATATGTGGAATCTAAAAAAGGGTACAAATGAACTTACTTACAAAACAGAAATAGAGTTACAGATGTAGAAAACAAACTTATGGTTACCAGGGGGTTAGATGGGGGAAGGGATAAACTGGGAGATTGGTGTTGATATATACACACTACTATATATAAAATAGATAACTAATAAAGACTTACTGTATAGCACAGGGAACTCTACACAATACTCTGTAATGGCCTATATGGGAAAAGAATCTTAAAAAAAGTGGATATATGTATACATATAACTGAGTCACTTTGCTGTACACCTAAAACTAACACAGCATTTTAAATCATCTATACTCCAATAACAATTTTAAAAATAAATAAATAAATAAAAGCTCTCTAGCTCTCTTCTCTGGTGTCACTTTAACATTCTCCTTCTGATACAAATCCCTTTTCAATGACAGAATACAGGAAGACCACGGAGTAAATAAAATGCATCAGTTAATAACTTTATCTCTTTCTCACACACACACACACACAAACACACACACACACACACAAACACATCCCTAAAGCCAGGTTTTGTTGAATGTAGTTGAAGTTGAACTGAGAATTATCTAGAACTCATGAAGTCAGAAGGTTTTATTTGTGAATAACTGGTAAAATTAAAATTCTAATGAACATTGCCTCAAAAGGGGTAATTTCATCTTATATCAATTTGTTTTGTAAGAAAAAAATATTAGCATCAGAATTACCTTTCTTATAGTGCTTTGTCATGAACTATCAAGTAAATCCTCTTTTTTATTATTGATTAAAATAAGTGTCCCAGGGCTTCCCTGGTGGTGCAGTGGTTGAGAGTCCGCCTGCTGATGCAAGGGACACGGGTTTGTGCCCCGGTCCAGGAAGATCCCACATGCCGCGGAGTGGCTGGGCCCGTGAGCCATGGCTGCTGAGCCTGTGAGTCCAGAACCTGTGCTCCGCAATGGGGAAAAAAAAAAAAGTGTCCCATAGAAATGTAAATTCCTCTAATGGAGTGCAATCTGTACATTAAAAAAAAAAAAAGACTATATTTATATTGTATAATTAGTCTTATTTCTACAATGGAAGTATATAAATTTTTCATAGTATGGTATTCCTGAGCTGTGCATAGAGAAAGGGTTACTAGATTAAGTGTAAAATACTCAGTTCCTATATTTAAAAAAAAATCTAACCTATTTTCCAATCCCTCTAACTTTATTTGCAATCAACTTATACTCTTCCAGAGTTCTAGTCAAACATAAGTTATGGTTTGCCCATTTTTGTACTAAAAAAATTGTTCCCTATAGCTCCACAAATACGTGCTTCCCAAAGCTAACTGTATTCTCCATTAGACTTGTTGTCAGGACCCAAAGTCATGATAATTACAGGATGACTGTTCAATGCATACTCCTTAATGAAAAAAATTAACGAGACTTGGTATTGCCTCAACTTATGGAGACCTTAGTTGGGTTATTATATTATTATGATATCTATTGATATTAGGTAAATCTTGTTGTGATACTGATTTTTAAAAATCTAAATCAAATTATAGGACAATATATTTTATTACCCCTATTGCTAGCAACAAATATTTAACAATATTTTTATTTGAAACATCATCATTAATCTGATTCTATCAGTTTTTATTTTTTTAACAGAATAAAGCCGTAAACTATATATACTTGCTGAAAACTAGGAAACTATTAGGAACTGTGACCAATTACTTCACTTCAAGATTTTTGGATTGGCTAAAAAGATGCTGGCCTGGCACTGGAATAACACACAATGGCATAGCTGTATCTCACAAAGAAGTTGTCTACTGGGGTTTTTCTTAGGTCTTCCTTAGCATTTTCTTTTATTCAATAGCAGCTTATTTCCCATCTATTTGGAAAGCAAAAGCAGAGATTTCATTACAGGGCTATTGGACACCAGTTGCAAGCTCCATTATTAAGAATTTTGTTGTTGATATTTCTGTACTCACCTCTGTCAATTATAAAAATATGATTCCAATTAAATTAAATGTATCCACAGAGCACACACATATAGGTGCAGATGCACACATGCACATACACAAACACATTCACACAAGCATGCACACGCTTTTATGTGAGATGTTTTCAAAGACTGGTTACACAGGATCCTTTTGCTCTGAGGTCCTGTTTCTTTTTATTTTCTGCCACAAGGAAATTTGATTAACCCTGCCATTGGTCTTCCACATAGTGAAGTTCTGTCTTTTGAACTCCAAATATAAAAACAGAACTTAAAGAAGAATGGAATTGGTAAAAACCTCACCTCTTCCCAATGGCCCTTAAGAAAGTTTTGTTATGGGATGAATACCTGTTTCTTATATACACCTCACTTTGTTGAGGCATTCTTTTTTTACGAATATTTTAATTGAGATTTACTTGATATACAGCACTGTATTAGTTTCAGGTATATAGCATAATGATTTGATATTTGTATATATTATGAAATGATCACCGTAATAAGTCTAATTAACAGTTGTCACTATATATAGTTACATTTTTTTTTTCTTATTATGAGAACTTTTAAGATCTACTCTCTTAGAAACCTTCAACGATGCAGACAGTATTATTGGCTATAGACACCATGATGTACCTTACATCCTCATGACTTATTTATTTTAAAACAAGAAGTTTGTACCTTTTGACTCCCTTTACCCATTTTGCACATTCTCACAACCCCTTTCTCTGGCAATCACCGATCTGTAATCTGTTCTCTTATCTACGAGCTGTCTTTTTTCTTTTATTTTCTTATTTTCTTTTTTAAGATTCCACATATAAATGAGATCATATGGTGTTTGCCTTTCTCTGCTTGACTTAGTTCCCTTAGCATAATGCCCCCAGGGTCCATCCATGTTGTCACAAATGGCAAAATTTTGTTGTTTTTGTATTTCTGAATAATATTCCACTTTCTATATACACAAACCATATTTTCTTCTTTTAAACTTTTTTCTAATTCATTTAATTTTTTTAAATATAGTTGAACTTCAATATTATATTAGTTTCAGGTGAACAAAATAGTGACTCAATTTTTTAAACCTTATGCATGAGACAAAGTTATTACAATATTATTGACTATTTTCCCTTTGCTATACATTAGATTCCATTGACTTCTTTATATTACAACTGATAGTTTGTAGCTCTTAATTACCTTCACCTCTTTCACCCATCCGCCCCAACCTCTTCCCCACTGGTGATCACTCATTTGTTCTCTGTATCCATGAGTCTGTATCTGTTTTGTTATATTTGTTCACAAGTTTTGTTTTTTAGATTCCGCATATACATGAAAATGTTCAGTATTTCTCTTTCCTTGTCTGAATTATTTCACTGAGCATAATAAACTCTAGGTCCATCAAAGTTGTCACAAATGGCAAGATTTCCTTCTTTTTATGCTGAGTAATATCTCACTATGTATATGTATATAGTGGGATATATATACATACATATATGTTCATATATATATATATATATATATATATGCTAAACTTCTTGTTTCATTCATCTATCAATGGATGTGTAAGTTGCTTCCATATTGTGAATAACGCTGCAATGAACAAAAAGTGGATGTATATCTTCGATTTAGTGTTTTGTTTTCTTAAATACCCCAAAGTAGAATTGCTGGATTGTATGGTAGTTCTATTTTTAATTTTTTGAGGAAACTCTATACTGTTTTCCATAGTGGTTATACCAATTTATATGTCCATCGACAGTGCACAATGATCCCCTTTTCTCCACAGCTTTCCCAACACTTTTTATTTTTTCTATTTTTGTTTATAGCCATTCTAACAGGTGTGATTCCTCTAGCTTATTATTTCTCAACATTGCTTTAGTTATTTAGGATCTTTTGTAATTCCATACAGATTTTATGATTTTTGTTCCACTGGAAAAATGCCTTTGTCATTTTGATAGGGATTGGATTAAATCTGTAGATTGTTTTGAGTAGTATGAACATTTTAGCAATATTAATTCTTCCAATCCATGAGCACAAAATATCTTTCCATTTTTTTGTGTCTTCTTTAATTTCTTTCATCAATGTCTTATAATTTTCAGGGTACAGGTGTTTCATCTGCGTGATTAAATTTATTCCTAGTTATTTTTTGATGCAACTGTAAATGGGATTGTTTTTCTTAATATCTCTTTCTGATAGTTTGTTATTACTGCATAGATATGGAACAGATTTCTGTATATAAATGTTGTATCTTGCAACTTTACTGAATTCATTAGTACTAACAAGTTTTTGGTGGAGTCTTTAGATTTTTCTGTATATAATACCATGCCATATGCAAATAGCGACAATCTTTCTTTTCTATTTGGATGCCTTTTTTTTCTTGCCTAATTGCTCTGGCAATGATGTCCAATACTATGTTGAATTAAAGTGGAAATAATGGGCATCCTTGTCTTTTTCCTGATATTAGGGAAAAAGCTTTCAGCTTTTTAACCATTGAGAATTATCTTAGCTGTGGGTTTGTCATAAATATAGAAGCACATTCCCTCTGTACCCACTTGTTGAGAGATTTTATTGTAAATGGATGTTGAATTTGTTAAAGGCTTTTTCTGCATCTATAAAGATGACTATATGATTTTTTATCCTTAATTTTGATAATGTGGTGTGTTACATCAATTGATTTGCAGAAGTTGACTCATCCTTGCATTCCTGAAATAAATCCCAGTTGAACATGGTGTATGATCTTTCTAATGTATTGTTGAATTTAGTTTGATAATATTATGTTGAGGATTTTTACATCTATGTTCATCAGGTATATTGGGCTTTAATTATCTTTTCTTGTAATCTCTTTGCCTGGTTTTGGTATCAGGGGAATGTTGGCCTCTTAAAATGACTATATAAGTATTTTCCCCCTCCTATGTTTCAGAAAAATTTGAGAAGGATTGCTAATAATTCTTTGAATGCTTGGTATAATTCACCAGTGAAGCTGTCTAGACCTGGACTTTTGTTTTGGGGAGTTTTTTGATTACTGATTCAATCTCCTTTCCACTAAATGGTCTTTTCAAATTTTCTATTTCATCTTGGAAGAATATAGGTTTCTAGAAATTTATCAATTTTTTCTAAGTTGTTCAATTTATAGATGTATAATTTTTCATAGTAGTCTCATGATTCTCTGTATTTCTGTGGTATTAGTTGTAATGTTTCCTCTTACATTTCTGGTTTTATTTATTTGAGTCCTCTCTATTGTTTTCTTAGGGAGTCTACCTAAGGTTTGTCAATTTTGTTTATCTTTTCAACAACCTGGCTCTTGGTTTCATTAATTTTTTCTATTGTCTTTTAGTCTCTATTTTATTTATTTCTGCTCTGATATTTGTTACTTCTTCTTTCTACTATCTTTGTACTTTGTTTTCTTTTTCTAGTTCCTTGAGGTGTAAAGTGTGTTTGTTTCTTAGAGACTTTTCTCAATCCTTGAGGTAGGCATTTATTGCTATGAACTTCCCTTTTAGAACTGCTTTTGCTGTATCCAATAAGTTTCAGTACGTTGTATTTCCATTTTCATTTGTCTCAAGTAAATTTAAAAATTTTTTTCTATTGAGTTCTTTATTGACCCACTGGTTATTCAGTAGCATGTTGTTTAATCTCCACATAATTGTGAATTTTTCAGTCTTGTTCTTGTAATTGATTTCTAGTTTCATACCACTGTGGTCAGAAAATATGCTTGATGGTTTCAATCTTTTTAAAGTTGTTAGGACTTGTTTTGTGGCCTAATTTATAATCTATCCTAGAGAATGTTCCTTGTACTCTTGAGAAGAATGTGTAATCTGTCATTTTTTGAAGAAATGCTCTGTATATATCTAAGTCAATGTGGTCTAACATGCCATTTAATACTATTGTTTTCTTGTTGATTTTCTGTCTGTATGATCTATCCACTGATGTAAGTGGGGTGTTAAAGTCTCCTACTATTATTGAGTGAGTGTAAATTTCTCCCTTGAGGTCTGATAATATTGGCTTTCGGGTGCTCGCTTTTGGGTGCATAAATTTGCAAATATTACACTCTCTTTGTGGGTTGAGATTTTTATCATTATGCAATGCCCTTCTTTGTCTCTTACTGCAATCTGTTTTAAAGTCTATTTGTCTCATATAATCATAGCAACACCAGCTTTCTAATGGTTTCTGTATGCATGGAATATCTTTTTTCATTGCTTGATTTCCATTCTCTGTGTGTCCTTACATCTGGGGTGAGTCTCTTTTGAGCAACATATAGACATGTCTTTTTTGATTTTTGTTTGTTTACGTTTATACAACTGCCACAATATGTATTTTGATTGCAGAATTTAGTACATTTACATTTTTTGGCTATTTATTTTTAACATCTTTATTGGATTATAATTGCTTTACATTTTTGTGTTAGTTGCTGGTGTATCACAAAGTGAATCAGCTATATGTATACATATATCCCCATATCTCCTCCCTCTTACTTCTCTCTCCCCCCTCCATATCTCACCCCTCTAGGTGGCCACAAAGCACCGAGCTGACCTCCATGTGCTATGCTGCTGCTTCCCACTAGCCATTTATTTTACTTTTGGTAGTATATATATGTCCATGCCACTCTCTCACTTCTCTTGGCTTACCTCTCCACCTCCTCGTGTCCTCAAGTCCTTTTTCTACATCTGTGTCTTTATTCCTGTCCTGTCCCTAGGTTCTTCAGAACCTTTTTTTTTTAGATTCCATATATATGTGTTAGCATATGGTATTTGTTTTTCTCTTTCTGATTACTTTACTCTATGACAGTCTCTAGTTCCATCCACCTCACTACAAATAACTCAAATTCCTTTCTTTTTATGGCTGAGTAATACTCCATTGTATATATGTGCCACATGGTCTTTATCCATTCATCTGTCAATGGACACTTAGGCTGCTTCCATATCCTAGCTACTGTAAATAGAGCTGCAATGAACATTGTGGTATATAACTATTTTTGAATTATGTTTTTCTCAATATATATGCCCAGTAGTGCGATTGCTGGGTGAAGTGGTAGTTCTATCTTTAGGTTTTTAAAGAACCTCCATACTGTTATCCATAGTGGCTGTATCAGTTGACATTTCCACCAACAGTGCAAGAGGGTTCCCTTTCTCCAAACCCTCTCCAGCATTTATTGTTTGTAGATTTTTGATTATGACCTTCTGACCGGTTTGAAGTGATATGTCATTGTAGTTTTGATTTGCATTTCTCTAATGATTAGGGATGTTGAGCATCCTTTAATGTGTTTCTTGGCAATCTGTGTATCTTTGTAGAAATGTCTATTTAAGTATTCTGCCCATTTTTGGATTGTGTTGTTTGTTTTTTGATATTGAGCTGCATGAGCTGCTTGTATATTTTGGAGATTAATCTTCTGTCAGTTGCTTCATTTGCAAATATTTTCTCCCATTCTGAGGGTTGTCTTTTCATCTTGTTCATGGTTTCCTTTGCTGTGTAAAAGCTTTTAATTTTCATTAGGTCCCATTTGTTTATTTTTTTGTTTTTATTTCCATCAAAAGGGTTATTTCTGTGATTTATGTCATAGAGTGTTCTGCCTATGTTTTCCTCTAAGAGTTTTATAGTGTCTGGCCTTACATTTACATCTTTAGTCCATTTTCAGTTTATTTTTGTTTATGGTTTTAGGGAGTGTTCTAATTTCATTCTTCCACATGTAGTTGTCCAGTTTTCCCAGCACCACTTGTTGAAGACGCAGTTTTTTCTCCATTGTATATTCTTGCTTCCTTTATCAAATATAAGGTAGCCATATGTGCATGGGTTTATCTTTGGCCTATATATCCTGTTCAATTGATCTATATTTCTGTGTTTTGGCCAGTACCATCCTGTCTAGATTACTGTAGCTTTTTAGTATAGTCTGAAGTCAGGGAGACTGATTCCTCCAGCTCCATTTTTCTTTCTCAAGATTGCTTTGGCTATTTGGGGTCTTTTGTGTTTCTATACAAATTGTGAACTTTTTTGTTCTAGTTCTGTGAAAAATGCCATTGGTAGTTTGATAGGGATTGCATTGAATCTGTAGATTGCTTTGGGTAGTATAGTCACTTTCTCAATGTTGGTTCTTCCAATCAAAGAACATGGTATTTCTCTCCATCTGTTTGTATCATCATTAATTTCTTTCATCAGTGTCTTATAGTTTTCTACATACAGGTCTTTTGTCTCCTTAGATAGGTTTATTCTGGGTATTTTATTGTTTTTGCTGCAATGGTAAATGGGAGTGATCCCTTAAATTCTCTTTCAGATTTTTTATCATTAGCGTATAGGAATGCAAGAGATTTCTGTGCATTAATTTTGTATGTGCAACTTTACAAAAATTACTTAGAAACAGATGACAACGAAAACATGATGACCCAGATCTATGGGATGCAGTAAAAGCAGTTCTAAGAAGAAAGTTTATAGCAATATAATCCTACCTGAAGAAACAAGAAATATCTCAAGTAAACAACCTAACCTTACACATAAAGCAATTAGAGAAAGGAAGAGAAAGATTAGCTCTAGTAGTTTTCTGGTAGCATCCTTAGGATTCTCTATGTATAGTATCATGTCATCTGCAAACAGTGACAACTTTACTTCTTCTTTTCTGATTTGGATTCCATTTATTTATTTTTCTTCTCTGATTGCTGTGGCTAAAACTTCCAAAACTGTGTTGAATAATAGTGGTGAGAGTGGACAACCTTGTCTTGCTCCTGATCTTAGTGAAAATGCTTTCAGTTTTTTACCATTGAGAATGATGTTGGCTCTGGGTTTGTCATATATGGTCTTTATTCTGTTGAGATAAATTCCCTCTATGCCTATTTTCTGGAGCATTTTTATCATAAATCGGTGTTGAATTTTGTCAAAAGCTTTTTTTCTGCATCTATTGAGATGATCATATTTTTATCCTTCAATTTGTTAATATGGTGTATCACATTGATTGATTTGTGTTTATTGAAGAATCCTTGTATTCCTAGGTTTTACCCCACGTGATCATGGTGTATGATCCTTTTAATGTGCTGTTGGATTCTGTTTTCTAGTATTTTGTTGAGGAATTTTGCATCTATGTTCATCAGTGATATTGGCCTGTAGTTTTCTTTTATTTGTGACATCTTTGTTTCAGGATGATGGTGGTCTTGTAGTATAAGTTTGGTAGTGTTCCTCCCTCTGCTATATTTTGGAAGAGTTTGAGAAGTGTAGGTGCTAGCTCTTCTCTAAATGTTTGATAGAATTCGCCTGTGAAGCCATCTGGTCCTGGGCTTTTGTTTGTTGGAAGAATTTTAATAACAGTTTCAATTTCTGTGCACGTAATTTTTCTGTTTTTATTTTTCATTTCTTCCTAGTTTAGTCTTGGAAGGTTGTGCTTTTCTATGTATTTGTCCATTTCTTGTTACTTCTCCTTTTTCATTTCTATTGATTTGAGTCTTCTCCCTTTTTTTTCTTGATAAGTCTGGCTAAAGATTTATCAGTTTTGTTTATCTTCACAGAGAACTAGCTTTTAGTTTTATTGGTCTTTGCTTTCATTTCCTTCATTTATTTTTCATTTATTTCTGATCTGATATTTATATTTCTTTCTTTCTACTAACTTTGGAGGTGTTTTTTTTGTTCTTCTTTCTCTAATTGCTTTATGTGTAAGGTTAGGTTGTTTACTTGAGACGTTTCTTGTTTCTTCAGGTAGGATTATATTGCTATAAACTTTCTTCTTAGAACTGCTTTTACTGCATTCCATAGATCTGGGTCATCATGTTTTCATTGTCATCTGTTTCTAAGTAATTTTTGATTTCTTGTTTGATTTCTTCAGTGATCTCTTGGATACTTAGTAGTGTATTATATAGTCTCCATGTTTTTGTATTTTTTACAGATTTTTTCCTGTAATTGATATCTAGTCTCATAACTTTGTGGTCGGAAAATATACTTGATATGATTTCACTTCTCTTAAATTTACCAAGAGTTGATTTGTGACCCAAGATATGATCTATCCTGGAGAACGTTCCATGAGCACTTGAGAAGAAAGTGTATTCTGTTGTTTCTGGATGAAATATCTTATAAATATCAATTATGTCCATCTTGTTTAATGTATCATTTGAAGCTTGTGTTTCCTTATTTATTTTAATTTTGGATGATCTGTCCATTGGTGAAAGTGCAGTGTTAAAGTCCCCTACTATTATTGTGTTACTGTTGATTTCCCCTTTTTTGGCTGTTAACATTTGTGCTGTTAACACTGTTAACACTGAGGTGCTCCCATGTTGGGTGCATACATATTTACAATTTTTATATCTTCTTCTTGAATTGATCTCTTGATTATTATGTAGTGTCCTTCTTTGTCTCTTGTAACAGTTTTTTTTTTTATTTTAATGTCTATTTTGTGTGATATGAGAATTGTTACTCCAGTTTTCTTTTGATTTCCATTTGCATGGAATATCTTTTTCCAACCCCTCTCTTTCAGTCTGTATGTGTCACTAGGTCTGAAGTTGGTCTCTTGTATACAGCATATATATGTGTCTTGTGCTTGTATCCATTCAGTCAGTCTATGTCTTTTGTTGGTGCATTTAATCCATTTACATTTAAGGTAGTTATCAATATGTATGTTCCTATTACCATTTTATTAATTGTTTTGGGATTGTTATTGTAGGTCTTTTTCCTTTTCTTGTGTTTCCTGCCTAGAGAGGTTCCTTTAGAATTTACAGGAAAGCTGGTTTGGTGATGCTTAATTCTCTTAGCCTTTGCTTGTCTGTAAAGTTTTCAATTTCTTTGCCAAATCTGAATGAGACCCTTGCTGGTAGACTAATCTTGGTTGTAGTTTTTTTCCCTTTCATCACTTTAAATATATCCTACTACTCCATTCTGGCTTGCAGAGTTTCTGCTGAAAGATCAGCTGTTAACCTTATGGGGATTCCCTTGTATGTCATTTGTTGCTTTTCCCTGCTGCTTTTAATTTTTTTCTTTGTATTTAATTTTTGATAGATTGATTAATTTGTGTCTTGGCATGTTTCTCCTTGGATTTATCCTTTATGGCACTCTCTGAGCTTCCTGGACTTTACTATTTCATTTCCCATATTAGGGAAGTTTTCAAGTATCATCTCTTAAAATATTTTCTGAGACCTGTTCTTTTTATCTTCTTCTTCTGGGACCAAAATAATTCAAATATTGGTGCATTTAATATTGTCCCAGAAGTCTCTGAGAGTTTCCTCAATTATTTTCACCTTTTTTCTTTATTCTGCTCTGCAGTAGTTATTTCCACTATTTTATCTTCCATGTAACTTATCTATTCTTCTGCCTGAGTTATTGTGCTATTGATTCCTTCTAGAGAATTTTTAACTTCATTTATTATATTGTTCATCATTGCTTGTTTGCTCTTTAGTTCTTGTGTGTCCTTGTTAAATGTTTCTTGTATTTTCTGCATTCTACTTCCAAGATTTTGGATCATCTTTACTATCATTACTCTGAATTCTTTTTCAGGTAGACTGCCTATTTCCTCTTCATTTGTTTCTTCTTCTTTTTTTTTTTTTTTTTTTGTGGCACGTGGGCCTCTCACTGTTGTGGCCTCTCCCGTTGCAAAGCACAGGCTCTGGATGTGCAGGATCAGCAGCCATGGCTCATGGGCCCAGCCGCTCCTCAGCATGTGGGATCTTCCCAGACCGGGGCATGAACCCGTGTCCCCTGCATCGGCAGGTGGACTCTCAACCACTGTGCCACCAGGGAAGCCATTCTGGTGGGTTTTTACCTTGCTCCTTCTTCTGTTGTGTATTTCTTGGTCTTCTCATTTTGCTTAACTTACTGTGTTTTGGGTCTCCTTTTCACAGGCTGCATGTTCGTAGTTCCCATTGTTTTTGATGTCTTGGTTCAGTGGGTTGTGTAGGCTTCCTGGTGGAGGAGAGTGGTGCTTTTGTTCTGGTGGATGAGGCTGGGTCTTGTCTTTCTGAAGGGGAGGACCATGTCTGGTTTTGTGTTTGGGGGTGTCTGTGAACTTATTATGATTTAAAGCAGACTCTCTTCTAATGGGTGGGGTTTTATTCCTCTCTTGCTAGTTGTTTGGCATAAGGCATCCAGCACTTTAGTTGCTGGTTATTGAGTGGAGGTGGGTCTTAGCTTTGAGATGGTGATCTCTTGGACAGCTTTTGCTGTTTGATATTATATGGGACTGGGAAGTCTCTGGTGGACCGATGTCCTGAACTTGGCTCTCCCACCACAGAGGGTCAGGCCTGACACCTGGCTAGAGCCCCAAGACCTTGTGAGCCTCATGGATCAGAAGAAAGGTAAGAAAGAAAATAAAGTAAGGAAGAAAAAAATAAAATAAAGTTATTAAAATAAAAAATATATACCATTAAATATAAAAACATAGAAAGAGTAATGAAAAAAAGAAAAGAAAGAAAGAAGAGAGCAATCAAACCAAAAAAAAAAAAATCCACCAACGATGAAAAGCACTAAAAAGTGAAAACAAAACAAAACAACAACAACAAAAAAACAGTGAGAGAATTCTAGGACAAATTGTACAAGCAAAGTTATACAGACAAAAGACAAAATCACACAAGGAAGCATACACATACACACTCACAGAAAGAGAAAAAGGGGAAAAAAATATGTATATAAAGGAAGGGAGAAACCAAATCAATAAACCAACCTACCAATGATAATAAACAAATCTACCAATGATAATACTAAACTAAATAAACATAAATCCAGAAACAGATGCTGAAATCAAACCCCAAGTCTACAGTTGTTCCCAAAGTCCACCGCCTCAATTTTGGGATATTTTTTTCTATTCAGGTATTCCACAGTTTCAGGGTACATCAAGTTGACTGTGGAGATTTAATCCTCTGCTCCTGAGGCTTCTGGGAGAGATTTCCCTTTCTCTTCTTTGTTCACACAGCTCCTGGTGTTCAGCTTTGGTTTTGGCCCCGCCTCTGCATGTAGGTCGCCTGAGGTCATCTGTTCTTCTCCCAGACAGGAGGGGGTTAAAGAAGTGGCTGAATTAGGGGCTCTGGCTCACTCAGGCCGGGGGAGGGAGGGGCACAGAGTGCAGGGTGAGACTGCAGCAGCAGAGGCCGGCATGACGTTGCAACAGCCTGAGGTGCACTGTGTGTTCTCTCAGGGAAGTTGTCCCTGGATCACAGGGCCCTGGCAGTGGAATTCTGCACAGGCTCTCAGGAGGGAAGGTGTGGATAGTGACCTGTGCTTGCACACAGGCTTCTTGGTGTCTGCAGCAGCAGCCTTAGTGTCTCAAGCCCATCCCTTTGTCCGCGCCAATAGCTGCGGCTTGTGCCCATCTCTGGAGCTCATTTAGGTGGTGGTCTGAGTCTCCTCTCTTCACACACCCTGAAACAATGGTCTCTTGCCTCTTAGGCAGGTCCAGACATTTTCCCGGACTCCCTCCCGGGAAGATCATTTTGATTCTGTTTTTCCGTCATGGAATTAATAGCTGATATAAATGAATAGATAAATAGAGAAAGATAGACAGAAAAAAGAAGTAAAGGAAGGAAGAAAGAAAAGAGGAAGAGTGTTAAATTCTCCAATTTTCTAACATGAACCAAGCTCAAAAAGGACTAATAAAAATCTTTCAGCTGATCAAAATTAAGGCAGAAGACTAACAAGTTGAGTGTTTTTTCTTTGTTTGCTTGTTTTTTTGGCTTTTCTCCTCTGTGTGTGTGTGTGTGTGTGTGTGTGTGTGTATTTGTGTGTGTGTGTCTAAATTATTGGTAGGATGTATCACAATGTTATTCACTGAGTGGAGGATTCATATATAAAGCCAATGGTGGAAAAAGAATTCAGTTGTGGTTCTAATGAAGAAATATAAACATTCTTTCTTCAAAGTAAAATGGACATGTTTCCAAATAGCATGCACAAATATGATAATATTTTGTGTCAACAAATAGTTTTTCAAACAGTATGTTTTCCCTTGTCATATAATAACTGAACAATGCTGCCTTAACCACAGATTTATTTGACAAAGGGTAGAAAGTAAAATGAGGAAGTTTTTGAAAATAAAAACAGTAAACAATGATGATTACTTTGTATTTTCTTGTATTGAGTCTAATGTTGGTTTTCTGTGCTGTAGTTTGATTATACAGCTAATGCTATGCAAAGAAATGACTCAAGATGTATATTTATGAGCAGATATCAGGTTTCTTTGCATTTTAATGTTTATAAATGTGATACTATATATATATATATATATATATATATATATATATATATATATATATATATATATATACATAGTTTACTGAACCAGGGTCTAAGGTAAACTTTTCATTTGAAAAAAAATATTGTAAACTTTGTTTTTTATAGTAAGTAATTTCTGTTTAAAAAATGTCATCACAGGATAAGTTCTAGAAAAAGTCATGATTTCATCCTATAAGGAAAGATTAACTGTGCCATTTTTACTAATATGAAAAAATGAAACCTTAAAACCAAGAAACTAGTAATTACTGGCTATCCTGTCACCCTCCATATAAAATACTTTGGTATAAATATACATTTGTGTCTTCTGTGCTTTGTTTTACTGAAATGTGTATTTTTATATTTCTGATTTAAATTGAAAGAAATTTAATTAAAATAATTGAGAAAGATAAAGAGAGAGAGGGACAGAAACAGGGTGTACAGGTAACAGAGAGCAAAAGAAAGACACAGAGATAATTAAAGGAATTCCTGACTCTGCTTGCTCATTCAAATGATAAGAATGATTTTAGTTATGGAATTCAAGGTCTTGACTAACCTATCAACTCCATAAATCTATTCCTAACTTCCTATAAGCTATTAGACTAAGAACAAAGCACCAAAAAATATCTTTGTCCTGAACAATCTTCAAATATTATAGTGCTTATTTTTTTCTGAGTTAGGAGCTTTGAAAAAACTAGGCAGGTAAAGATGATCACTATGACAATCACAAAGTACCTAAGAATAATTGAGAGCTCTCAAATTTCATTTTTATTTTCCTTTAGAATCTACAGTAAACCTGTGTGCTCCAAAGGAGAATTTGGACAGTAACTTTGTTCTCTAAGTAAAATAAATTATGAAATTTTTAACCATCAGAAATTTAAGAAATGCCAGAAAACTTCCTTATTAAGAATTTTGTTAGAATTTGTCATATACCTGTGATTTCTCTGCTGAAATATGTTGGAAGATGTTATTACCTTGCACACATGCTTCTTCTTACATACATGTAAAGGGACTGTGAGTAGAGAATGGAAAAACCTACTTCTAGAATGCAGAGTGATAATCCTTGAAGATGATTTCACAGAAACAAAATTTACTGTGATTCTCTCAGCAATGACCAAGCTTACTATGGGAAGCATATAAAAAGTCAGTCTGCAAAATTCTCCGTTCATCTTTTCCATTAATCACTGTTACTTATTATGCATTTTAACCTACTTTATTGCTTTATTTAGTGGTTTTCAGTGTTGTAAAGCAAAAATAGAATAGGCTGAAGATTTTGTCTACCATAAACTAAGGTATTTTTTTTTGTAAACAGCCTTAAGAACAGCTCTACAATTATTTTTTACATTCCCAGAATATGCAAAGGTTCCTAAAAACTTCTCAGTAAACTACAACTTACTGTTTAAATTAGATGACAAATCACTCACTGTTCATGAAAGTTCTTTCCAGTGTGTGTTGCAGGGTGTGTGGAAGGAAGGGCCTCATCATTCTTATTTATAATTTAGCAAAGAGAAGTAACTCTACTGACTACATGTCAACTCTAAGAACAATACAATGATGATATCATGGGATAAGCAACATTTTTTAGAGAAAGTGGGTACTTTACATATAGGGCTTTATTTAATCTTTCCAACATGTGGGTTAGATAATGTTTTTATTCACATTTTCACTTTGCACTGAAACAGTGAGTGACAAATACAGGCAGGACCTCAACAGAATTTGCTACAGATAATGTCACTCTTCTTCCTCTTCCCTCAAATTATCCTACATGTTCTAATCTCCATTTAGGAATGTAGCTGATGTTGTAATGGGAAAAGATACTCTGATTTTGATAACAAATGGAGAAACTTTCCACATAATAGAGTTTCTACTCCATTATTCCATCATATAAAATATAAGAAGCAAAGTTTAATTGAAATGTTACTTAATCACTCTTTTCACACAAACTATATTTTGTAGGGGAATCAAATACATTGCTATTTGATAAGTAACAAGAGGATAAATGACTTTAAAGTATAGTGAAATAGTGAAACAACAAAGAATCCTAACTAAACAGCAAATAAATACTCCATTATTATATATATACCCACATGTACACATACATTCACCCTAAAACACTGTTAAAATCATAGAAAAATAATTATAACATAAAACTGGGTAAAAATAGTTGACAATTATAAGAAGACTGAACCTTGTAGATAAGAACTCAATCCTAAATGAGTTGGAAAGGCAGGGTATCATGAAAACAGTTTTATTGTCTGCAAAATGATATCTTGGATAATTTCTATTGTCTTTTCTAGAAAGTTTGCTGTGGTTGTATAGGAGCTAGTCTCTATCCAAATATCCAAGTAACACTTCACTAGTAACTCTCTAATTTCTCCTATATGTTCACATTTAACTAAAGATAACCTATATTTCATCAGGAACACTATTCAATAATATAATGTCCTGAGGTTTTGGGTTTGCTTTACAAACATAGACCAAAAATATTATGTATTATTATTTATGATACATTAATTGTGTCAGCTTGGAAAATTAATAAAATAGTAAGAGAAATCAATAGCAGCATTCTTCTTCCCTATCATAAGATGTATCCATTAAGACAAGAACATAGTTGCCTTGCTTGTAAATTCCAATTATCACTACAACAACATTGAACCCACCTCCAGGGAGACAAACTGCTTTAAACTCTGACACACACACCTCTCTCTGGCAATCCATCTTGGCTGACTTAATGAGACACAGAGAATCCCTGAACACGTGGAACCACAGTAGTTAACTTGCTCAACCATGCCTGTAACAATTCAATTAGCAAATCCCTGCGGACATTCTGTACTCCAGCAAAATTATCCAGGGATATTTTTACTAAGCTTGCTTTCTAATCACGTTGCCAAGCCTAACTCTTTGTACAGAGATTATCATTGCCCTTGCCAAGAGGAAGGGTCAACTTTATTAACAATCCCATATGTCTACATTCCTAAATTGTCATCTCATGTACATGATGGTGATTATGGTTAAGCAGAAACTTTAAACCTTTGCTAGAGGCTGATCCTCAAAAATCATATGCCTTTTGTCTCCTCATCCCAGAATTAATCTGGCAGGAAATTTAGACCAATACTAGGTCAGAAATATATTTAAAGTTATACAATCAGAGTTTATGGTAGGGTTAATATAAGTATTCACAAAAATGCAAAGTCAGAAGTTAGCGGTCAATGGCTTAGAATCCATGAAAGGTAATACACACAAATGGAGCGTTAGTTGCAAAACACCCAGTCCCCAAAAATATAGTTCAAAACTTTTAAAATTGTAGGTAAACAAAGGCAGTTTCTCTGTGGCTCTTTCTACTTGTGGACTAAACTGTATGGAAAAAAATTAAAGTAAGTCTGTTTTGCTTCATTTTCAATAAAGATTAAGTGAAATATTTATTCACAATTGCCAAATACCACACACAATTTTTCCTTTCTATGAATCAAAATTTAGTTTGTATTTCTGTTGTAAGAAAATAAACAACACTAGGGGCTATTAATTAAATACCAATACATATATTCATTAGCACAAAAAGCATATGCATTCCAAACAAAATTAACCCATTTCACATATTTTCCTCACCTAATTTTTCTACAGCAAATTTGTTATCCCATGGCATATCCAACAAGTTTTTGCAAATAAAATTATGTTTCCTCAAGCCATCCATTTATTTATCTTTCCCATATGTCTCCATGCACAGCACATGTTGAAGGGTGGAAGAAATTTAGCCATGGTCATAGTGGAACTCCAATAAAGTGGCAAAGTTTCATTTTTCCTGGATGAGTATAGATATTCTAAGCTCTTAATTGTTGTGTTTAATATTTCTGCCTTTAAGAAGCAAATATATTATCTTACAAAAATCCACTAATAGATATGAAGAGCTAGTTAACTATCTCTGATTCACAAATTTACTTAAAACAGAACCCCAAAATTCCTAACATTTTAGGGAACAGACCTAAGCATCATTTATACCTCCATGTTAAAAAGGAGATTAGGAATATGATGTGACTAAATTACTTTAGAGAGAGAATTCCTTTAAGCTCTATTTTATTCTAATCAAATATGCCAGTGCTTAGGTATTGCTCTCATTTATGTTATTGACTTTTCTTCCCTAGTGGGTTAAGATACCAAGTGTTCTCCCATTTTCATTATCAAAGGAAATTTCTACATTTCCCAAACTATTAGACAATGATAAGATATCCTTCATTTTTGATTTTTTCTCCAAAGTCATAGGTCCTGTCCAGCATTCTCCAAAGACCAGGTCAATCATGTGTGCAAGTGTGTGTGTGTGTGCAAGAGAGACAGAGACTGAGAAACCTTCCCTAAGTACTGGATCTACAGAGGCTTCTTCTGAGCCCTTCTGAGAATTACTCTCTGCACTGTTCATTAACCTTTTTTGTATATATAATTTCATGCTGGTTCTTTTGAAGAGTGACCTGGTCTAATGGTGATTCTATTTTTCCCTCATTCCTTCTTCATTAATTAGTTGGCACCCTGTAAGGAAGAACTTCCTATGCTCCCCTATATATTTTTATTTATTCATTTATTCCTGAACAAAGTGTCTGTCCTCTATTTTGATGTTTGACTGCTGACTTCTTTTTAGGCTGCACCCTCTCTTCCCCTTTGGCTGCAGAGCTGGACAGGTAGGTAAAAGGCCCAGGAGTTTGCACTGGTGGGAAATTTAAATCTTGTGTGCATGAATTTTCCCCCCATCTAAATCCTTAGCCATTACAAAGGCCAAAACCCACTCCCTCTTCTTTTAACCAAGACAACCTGGACTTCCTTTCACCCACCTAGCTGTTTCTAAGAGTCCCTTGTATGAGTAATAAACTTTCTCTCAAATTGTGTTGTTGAGTGTCATCAACTGCACATCCAAACTATATTCTTGGGAGGGAATCCCTGTTGCTTTTTCAGGGGAAATATACAATTCCCATATACACTTCTGTAAGTTAGGCCTCATAAATATTTATTTCATTTTATGGGTAAAACAAAACGCTATTTCTATTCAATTTGTTGTCCAAATGTTCCCAGTTTTGGTAACTGCAAACTCTTTCAGGTTGGCTCTTTGTTTCCTTTGATATTCCCCCATATTTTAAGTACTTTCTTGTTTTCTGACATCATAGGATGCTTAATGTTCATCTTGTATTATCCTTTCCTTAGCCCTGGAATGAACTACATTTTTAAGGAGTGCTGGTTTCATTTATTGGAGAAAGATATTTCAAAACTGAGAACTGAGTGTTACACTGGTTCTGTGGTGAACTACTTATTTCATTTGAATGTTCCCTGATAACACCTTGGTGATCACTGTAGAGTTTTCACAGATCTAAGCCAAGAAAGTGCTAAAAGTTTGCACTTGAATGTCACGTAACTTCTGGTTTAACCTTACCCTTAGTGCGAAGCCCACTGGGGTATCAATTTACATGAGGGGTAGACTTATCTACGGTAAGGACAAATTTCTATCTGTGAAATTGTGAAGAAGAAAAACTAAATTTGTGTTAATTTAGCTGCCACATCTCAAACTGCAACAGTTAACAGCTACAGTGTGTGATAAGTGCTTAGTTAGGGCAGAAAGGGCATTAAATTTGTACAATAAGATATTCTAAGGGAGACAGAGACCACGTTCATATAATTTTTATTACAGGAAGTTGTTATAATTGTTCTATATTTTTTAGTTATTGTAGTTACTCTCTTACTGTGCCTAATTTATAAATTAAACTTTGTCATAGTTATATATGTACAGGAAGGCACATTGTAAATATAGGGTTTGGTACTATCCATGGTTTCAGGCATCCCTTGGGGGTCTTACCCCACAGGTAAGAGGGGACAACAGTTTGCTTTTGGGGAGGTGGGGGGGCATTTCAACTTGACTATGTTTCCTATTCCTCACATTACTGGTTAAACTATAAGATATATTGTGGAAGTTGGCTAAATTCCACTAAGCAAATGATAGTAATTCACACAGACTGGCTTGGGATTCAAAAAAGTTTATGAAGAACTCCACGTTTATTACCTGTGGTAAGAAATTGTTAAGAACGAGAATTGTAGTCCTTTTTGCTTGAAATGTGAGGGATAAATTAATTCAAAATTACAATAAATAAAACAATTATCATTTCCAGTTTATCTGTAATACATATTTATAGAACTTCTAACATCATAGCAACTTGCATTAAAGGATATCTAAATATGAAATCCTAATATTGGCTTATCTAGTTATAAAAGAGAAATATTTTTTCAGTGCCTTGCATAATGTTCTTAGAAATATACTAATTAACTTTTAACAATTTATGAATTGTATTTTGTGATGATTTAAGTTGTATCAATTTACTCTGCAGTTTGATAATTATTAAAACATACATGTCCCCAAGTAGAAAAAGTATAGTTTGGTTATATTTTGGTTATATTAAGGACCAGTGCCTGAATAATATGTTTACTGTTGATGCTGTGAATTTTTCTCTATGAGTAGTTAATATCTCAAGGAATTTAAGATAACTAAGCTATCCTTTTATTGATCTTCAAGAACTGATAAAAACTATATGCTAATTATTGAGTTGGAGAATTATGGCCTAAATATTTTTGATGCTAACACCATATGCCTGGAAATCTGTAAAACAAACAAAATCAAACAAAGAAACAAATCCCCCCCAAAACCAGAAAAAAACCTGAGATGAAATATTTTTATGTGTTATTTGCTTTCCATTCAGGTCCTTGTTCAAGAATAATTTGCAGTGTTTTATTCCTGATTGTCAGAAGCTGTTATTCTTGATTAGGTAGAGCACACTTTGCATGTATAAACAATACAAGCATTTTAACTATTCTACAGTGAACAAATTGGATGTTTGAATGTAAAATAAAGTTTCCTAGGATTTTACCCATATACTATTAAAATGAAAGTCAGTTTCTTATGTTTATACCTGCAATAGAAAATAAGAAAATCATCTTTGAAAAATGGTAAACTTTAAGGATAACACTAAAGATGAGTCTTTAAGATGTCAGGAAAAGTATGTTAAGATAGAATTAATCATATTTATGGTATAGTTATTGGCTATTTAATTTCAGTAAAATGTACTATAAAGATAGTTTTTTTTTTTTTCTTGTAGTGCTGTTGCTTTTATAGTATACAGTATATCTATATAGATATTTTGCGTCAGATTTTGTCTTTTAATAGAATAGTTTACTCCCATTAAAATGACTACTGTTGGGCTTCCCTGATGGCGCAGTGGTTGAGAGTCTGCCTGCCGATGCAGAGGACATGGGTTCGTGCCCTGGTCTGGGAAGATCCCACAAGCCGCGGAGTGGCTGGGCCCGTGAGTCATGGCCTCTGAGCCTGCGCGTCCGGAGCCTGTGCTCTGCAACGGGAGAGGCCACAACAGTGAGAGGCCCGCATACCACACACACACAAAAAAAGACTACTGTTATGTGGTGTCTGAAAGATTATTATTTCTCCAAATCACTTCCCATTTAGCTCTGCATTTAGAAACAGTTGACTGCTGCTTTGACTGCTCTCTGTAGCCTGAGATCCTAGTTACCCTGTTTCTCCCTACCTGAGCTTCAAGTTTCATGAAACAGAGACCAGTCCTTCAGGCAGCCTGACAGGTTAGAACATTGTATGGGGGTCTGCTCTGCTCACTCCAGTTCAAGGCAGGAAACTGGAAATTGGACTGCCATCTTCTCCAGATCAAGACCACACAAGTTAGGGGAAGGTATGGGGCAAGACTAAACAAAAACACCACAAAATTTCCCATGACTTTGAGTGTGGCTTTTGCTTTGTTGGTCACTTGCTTGGTTGCTGTAGACCTCTGAATATTTTCCAGAGTTCCTATACAGTTATGTTACTCAGTGTTTAGTGTTTTTTTTTGGTTTTCATTTTTTTTTTTTAATGTTTCCATGGGAGAATCTGGAACAGCAGTAGCTTTCTAGCCTTCCATCTTACTGATGTCACTTATTGAGGATTTTTGTGTTTATGTTCATGAAATATAGTTCATGATAGATGTGTACATGAGAGAAATATGGTCTGGAGTTTTATTTGCTTGTAATATCTAGAAGTTTGATATTGGGGTAATGCTTGTCTCATAGAATGAGTTAGAAAGTGCTTCCCATCCTTCCTTTTTCTGGAAAAGAAAATAGAGAATTGGTATTATTTCTTTCATAAATGTTTGGTAGACTTTATCAGTTAAATAACCTGAGAATGGAGCTTTTCCTTCTTGTAGTATTATTAATTATTTATTCAATATCTTTAATAGTAGGGAACTATTCAGGTTATGTATTTCTCCTTGCTTTCTTTGTTTTTCTTTTTTTTTTGTCTTTCTTTGTCCATTTCATCTAATTTATCAAACTTGAAGCATAAAATTATTAGTGACATTCAAGTGTTAACTTTTAATGTCGATGGGATCAATAGTAATGGCCCCTTTTCCAATTTTGATAATTGTTGGTAATTTGCATCTTCTTTCTTTTCTTGTTTAGGTTTGCTAGAGTTCTATCAATTTCACAGATCTTTTTAAAGGAATAACTTTTGGTTTAATTTATTTTCTATATCATTATCTGGTTTTCAATATGATTGATTTCTTTACTAACTTTTTTTTTTTTACTTTTCTTTCTATATAGGTTTAAGTTGTTTTAGGCTTAAATTGTTCTTTTTTCTCCTTTTTAAAATTTAGTGGTTTTTTTTCTAGTAATGATTTAATGTTATAACTATACCCTAAGCATTGCTTTTACTGAATCCAACACATTTTTGATAATTATATTTTTATTTCTAAGAGTTCAGTAATTTGTTTTTATCACTTGAGACATTTTCTTAGATATATTCATTATGTATTTAGACAAGTATTAACTCTTTCTACGTGCTTGGAGATTTTCCTGATATGTTCTAATTATTAATTTCTAGTGTAATTAGATTGTGGTCAGAGAGCATACTTTTGAATAATTTCTAATATTTTTCATTTGTTAAGTTTTGCTTTACGGCCTAAGATAGTGTCTATATTGATGAAATCTCATGCACCTGTGAAAGTATTTGTTCTTGCTGAGTGATCTGTAAATATCAATGAGATTTTGTTCAGTTTGCCTATAATCTTGCTAATTTTGGCTAGTGTTTTATCAATTACTGAGAAATTTCAAAGTTTCCAATGATAATTTTGGATTTGTCTATTTCTCCTTTGATCTATCAGTTTTTCTACATGTGTTTTGCAGCTGTTGGTTTGTGCATACACATTTAATTCTGTTTTATCTTCTTGATGAGCTGATGCCTTTCTCATTATGTAATCTCTCTCTTTGCCCTGATAATTATTTTTCTGCTCTTTAGTCTACTTTGATATTAATATAGCCATTCTGCTTCTATATTATTTTTTATGTTTTCTTTTACCCTTTTATCCTTAACCAACTTATATAATTATTTTTGACTTGAGTTTATGGTAGACATTGTACAGTTGAATCATGTTTTTCCATCTAGTCTGCTAATGTATGTCTTTTATTTCATGAGTTTGGACCATTTCATGAAATTATTTATTTTTAAAAATTGATGCCATTGTATTTTTTTATCAGTTTGTTCCTCTGTTTATTGCCTCCCCTTTTTTTTATCTTCTTGTGTATTATATAAACATTTTTAGTATTCCTTTATTTTAATCTATAGTGTTTTTGAGATGTGTCTCTATATATTTTTTTAATTAGTTGCATCAGGGCATACAATATACATATAAAGAAGTCTACTATTATCAATATTTAATCTCTTTAAGTGCAATATGTATGTCTTAATACCAGTTAGGTTCTTTTACTCCTCAACTCCAATTGTGAGATAATAGTCTTAAGTACTGTCAGAAAAATAATGTCCCAGTATTACTTTCACAGTTCTGAGCAATTTGGCTTCTTGACCAAAGGAAACTGGTATACTAGATAATGTCTCCTTTTCTACAGACTCATTTGATCCTCATATTCCAAGGCTGTTAGAATTTTAGCCATGATCTCTCATTCAAAAAGTAATAAACTTATTTATACTGGAGTCAAATACTTGCTCTCCAGGGAAGGGGCTTTCTTCTATATCCACTCCAGATAATTTGCTTATATTTCAACATGGGATAAAACCTAGAGACATAAAGTCAGTGGGATATATCACAAATATTGTAAAGGACTAGGAATCAATGGTTTCTGTCCTGAGAGGGTATCACCTGTATCACTCCTGTATAAACTCCTAGTTTTATAATTTCACAGTTCTTCTTCTATGGCATAAGATATCCACTTTGTACATGAATTCTGACCATCTAGTAGCTCTCATCACATTGCCTCTTTAGAGGTAAGAATTGGGCATGTTGAACTGTTGTGGTTATTGCTGTAAGTAATAATCCCTCCGAGCTCTGCTCCAGAAACTTCATAACTGCATTTGAGAAAATATAAAAACATTCAATATTAAAATCTTATCAAAAATTAACTCTAAAAAGTAATGTCCCATTATTATTGGCAAGTATATCAGATAATGTTATTATTTTTTGCTTTTGACAGTAAAACACAATTTTAGAAACAGAAAATGAGAGTAGTCGTGCACTGTATTTACGCATACATTTACCATTTTTTTTGCTCTCTTTTCATTCTTATGATTCAAACTTTCTTCCCCTATTATTTCCTTTCTGTCTGAAGTACTTCATTTAGTCATGTTGCAGCATACCTGCTTTGACAAATTCTCTTAAGTTTTGCATAGAGTGGAATGTCTTTATTTCCCTTTAATTCCTGAAATATATTGTTCCTGGATGTAGAATTCAATGTTGACAAATATTATTTTTCAGCCCTGAAAAATGATGTACCAGTTTCTTCTTAATTCCATGGTTTCTAATGAGAAATCTAATATCATTCAAATTGTTATTTCCTAAGTAATATTTCATTTCTCTGTAGCTGCTTTCAAGACATGTTTTTCTTTAGTTTTCAGAAGTTTGACCATGAAGTGTATGTGCATAGTTTTCTTTGTGTTTCTTTTTTTGGAATGTACTCAGGTTCTTGCATACACAAGTTTATGTCTTTTGCCAAACAGGAGAAAAGTTCAGCTTTATATTTTCAAACATTTTTTCACCTATTCATTCTCTTCTTCTGAAACTCTATTGACAGAGATGTTAGTTCTTTTATAATTGTCCCACAGGTCTCACACGCTCATTTTTAGTTTTGTCTGTTTATTTTTTCTCTGTCATTTAGTTTGGATGACTTTTATTGATCTTCAAATTCAGTGACTCTTTCTTCTGTCCTTTCCATTTTGCCATTGAGACCATTTAGCACATATTTTTGTTTGTTTATTGGAATTATTAACTCTCAATTTATCATTTAATTCTTTGTATCTTTGATATTGCTGCTGAGATTTTTTTTCATTTTTTTCAAGAGTGTTTGTATTTCTTAGAACATTGTTATGATGGTTGTTTTAAAATTCTTGTTCAATAATTCCTATATTTGGTTCATATCAGTGTTGGTGTCTTTGATTTATTTTATCTTTCTAATTGAAATTATCCTATTTCTGGTATGAAAAAAAATTTTGGACTGTATCCTGGATATTTTGAATATTATGCTTTAAGATTCTGGTTCCTATTTCAAACTTTCACTTTATCAGGAACCAGTCTATTCAGGATGCTGTTAAAATGTCAATTTAGATTCTAAAGCCTCTGCAGCTCTCTGTCCTTGTGAGTTAATCAGTTGACAGAGTTCCATGCCATAGTCTCTTCAGTTCTGGGTTGAAATTGGGAAAAGCAACACTTTGTTATTACATCATGAGGAAGATGGGCACGGTTTTCCCCACTGACTTAGCTTGGATCTAGTGCCTGCCTCATTACTGCAGAAAGTTTGTAGTCAGCAATTCTTGAATTGTAACTTCACAGGAAAAAAAAATTGTCTATTACAATAATTTTCTTCCATATCCCCCTCTCTTCTCATCTATTCATATTCCAAGTACATGTGTATTAGACCACTTGATACTTTCCTCTGGTCATTGAAACTGTTTATTTTTTTTATCATTTTTTATCCTCTTTATCCTGAGATTGAATAATATCTATTAAAGTTTCAATAAAATTTTCTCCCTGATTTTCTAATGTTCCTGATGCTATATTGACACTTCTATAAATATGTTTATGTAAGCATCATATGTATAGCTTAATTTAAAGTTATTCATAATTTTGAAATGTCTTTCCATAGATAGGTTTTTCACTGTGAGTCATTTACTCCATCCTCAATTTTTTAACTTTATTTTAAGTATTGACTAAATTAGCTATCAAATCTCATATTCCATTTGATAATGAAAAAGATAGAAAATGTGTAGTTAACTTAGTGGGTAATTGAATGAAGATGCTTCATTTTGAGGAATGTTAAAGGTTAATCATCTCTGTTTTAATAATGCAGAT
Source organism: Orcinus orca (assembly GCF_937001465.1). Classification (NCBI taxonomy): domain Eukaryota; kingdom Metazoa; phylum Chordata; class Mammalia; order Artiodactyla; family Delphinidae; genus Orcinus; species Orcinus orca. The sequence goes on from NC_064563.1 coordinate 128,274,236, forward strand.
TTCTTTACCCTATATTCTGATTCAGGGAGTGATGGTGGGAGAACACCAAATAATAAAGACTTCCAAATTTAAATAACCTGTGTCAGGCTCTATCTAGGTTATGCTTTAAACCTGAAGTTAAAATTTCCTTCTAGTTTTGAAATATGAAAACCCCTCTTTCAGTTTACCTAGCCAGTCTCAAGAACCTTATTAGATACAGGAGAAATCCAGATTTTCTAGTCTGAAACTGGAGTTCATGACTCAAATTTATGTCTATTTCATGCCATATCAGGTAAGCAAACATCAAGTACTGTAAGAGACCAAATGATACATGCCACTTCTCCCCCTATTTCCTCTGGCAAAAAAGAAAGGTGACATGACAGATCTCTGCCATGAACCTGAAGTCAAATGATAGAATCACATTAATAGAAACAATTAAGATGTTAGGGTTACATACTTTTTATTTTTTCCTTTGGTAGAATGGCAGTGGGAGTGTGAACTCCTGTGTGTGGTGGTGCTGGAATCATACTGTTGCAGGGAATCATATTTTGTCCATGAAAGAAAGATATAACCATTTCAATCTTCACATAAAAAGCAAGATTAATTCTATATAAATTAAATACATATAAATTTTAGGATATAATCTGTTAAGCCTATATGCACATTTAAGTGAATATTTATTTTATTCTGAGTTATAAAAAGACATTTTAACTTTAGGAGCTCAGTAGAAAGAGCACAGAAGTCTAATACATTGGATAGTAAAAATAACATTATCACATTTATTTAGTGTAATATCTACATTTTTAGCCATGACAAAAATTTAAAAAACAGAGACAGGGTCAAAATCACATTAGTAGCTTGAGGCAGAATTAAGATGTACACTTTGACTAGTCATCATGTTTCTAAGTATCCCTTGAATTGTATCAATTTATTAGTAGGAATTAGCAGTTTGAAGACCAGTTACTTTGGCTCTCTGCTCCCCATTAGGAAATAACCTTGCCATAGCTTTTCAAGTGCGAAGACTTTAGAAACAGGAGCAGTACTGTAGGCCAAGTTGCAGAAAGTCTTAACCAAGTGTATTGGCTGAACTGCAGCCAGGGACCTTTATGGAAGCTTTGCTTGTACAATATTAGATACTTATCTAATGAAATTAAATTTCATATGGAAGATATAGATGTTGTTTAAAAAATCCATGTTATTAATTATTTAGTGAGTAGTAGAGTGGTAAAATATATGCTAATATGTTGGATATGTTTATCATCAAGCAACCCTGGTAAATTAATTTTTAGAATTAACAAAAATTGATCTTTATATATATAACATATATATATATATAATAACATATATATATATATATATATATATAATAAAATGTTGAGTATCATAGGACATAAGTACCAACCTGATAGGAAATGAGCAGACCTAAATTTTAAGACAGAGACAAAGTTTCCAGTAACCCGCTTCCTGAAAAGGAAAGGAAATGCCTCATCTTGTGTTTATTTTTCTTATTGTTGCTTTTGCTTTTATTGTTGTCTGCTGATTTGTTTTAATTTCTGAGGTTCTAAAACAAATATTTTGTAAGGCAACATATTCCATGTAACAGTTCCAGCAGAATCGATGCTCATATTTCTTTTCGTGTATGTAGACATGTATATACGTCATAAACATAAATATACATGTATGTGTTGACCCTGCCATTTGCCCCACTCTGTATAGATATCAAAGATTAATATTTATCTAATAATTCAATAACCATAGTGACATAGAAGACAGTCAACGTCCCAGAACTGGGATTGATCACACCCATGTTTGAAAAGTGATGTATAATCACCTGTTCAGAGTGGCATTGACTTTTATAGATTTCCTTTAAAAATTTCTAAAGAAATATAGTCCCCACTTGAATGCAGATACTCCAGAATACTTTATCTGTGAGTTCACAAACTTTCATGTCCAGTCATGTTGTCCATAGCAACACTGGATTTTATAGATGTCTTTTAAACACTACCAATGTCAGATTATTCCCATATGAGTAGACTTGATCCCAAAATGTACTTTTGATAGAATGCAAATTTGTTTTATTTGTCTGTAAAAGAGTGTTTTTTTTTTTTTTTTGGCTTGCTTCAGCCAAATTGAATTTCTACAGAGGTGATTTCTTTGAATAATTGAAAGGAATTGTCTCATCTTTAGACTTAGATTCCTACTGAATTAGTTGGAGCTTTGAAGATTTGTGTTTTTTGCATTTCTTTTCTGTACTAAATACTCACTTGTGATGTTATTCATTTCAGAAATCCTTCCTGCCTGCAGCTGAGAAAAAATGTGTGCAGCTACTTGATAACCTACCAGTAAAGGAAATAAGAATCCTCTCTCCCACCGAAAAACAAACAAACAAATATATATTTACACATTCAGAAATCAGTAAGAAGAAAGTATTTTTATAGAGGTCTGACAAAATTAAATTAATTATAATTACATATAGCTGTATATACACAAATGCAAATTTGACCTAAACTTTGATATTCTGAGGTCCAAGCATGTGTAGACAAATCTAGAGTATAAGTTGTGTTTGTTCATCTGGACCCTTCATCTGGTTCATGAACGAAAAGGATCATCTTTTAAACAATTCATTTCAAGACAAAACAGGATGGGTGATAATATTTTCATCAAGGATAATATAACTGCATGGCAGAAGAGGCTTATTTTTAAATGGTGTCTATTATTCTTTTTGCCTTTAGTTTTGCCCTATGTAGATTGATTCCTGCATCCTAGGATGATAGGATTGCAATTAATGAGTAAGAAAAAACATAAAAGATTGGTTCAACAAAAATTACAATGAACTTTAGGGCACAATTGTCAAGCACCATTGTGGTGGACAAGACTTTGGTAGAATCAGACATGTGCCACGTTTTTCAGGCTTTAGGAGAAATGCTGTCAGCACAGCTGTCTTACTAGTAATTTAGTCATCAGTGATACTGGCATAAATAAAAGTTCCAGTAGCATCATAGCACAGGCAATGCCTTTGGCAGTCGTTAACATCTTAGATATTACTCCAGCATAGAGGGAAAAAAAAGGAAGAGTAGATTAGAAATTTCATAGTTGCTATATGCAAGCCAAGAAGACTGATGACTATTTGATGCAGCACATGTAAAACAGCCTCTGAAATGTCTTCAGCTTATCAAGGATGTGTTTGGGCTGAAATAACAATAAACAAATGTGGCCTAAGTCAGCAGAATATTTTTTGTGACTGATGTTCATAGCTGTTCTCAATATTTTATAGGCTGATACTCTCAGGTCTCATTTTAAATTTCCCTGCATTATCTACTGTATTTTCCTGGGAGCCTAACAAGTCACAGCTGTAAGTGGAATGTTACTGGTATCAGTAATCATCTCTGTGTTAGGTGTGTATCTATGTATATATAATTCTAAAGGCACAGTTTCTATTAAATATTAACTACTATTTGAAGAAAACATGTCAATGATAATTCATCTCACAAAGAGCAGCATGAATTTTAAAATAGAATAACAGGTACCAAGTTTAAAACTAAAGGAGAAGATTTTGTTTATTATTTTATCTGGACTGGGAAAGCCAATATCCCCTATAAAATTATTTTATCTTAACTGTAATGCATTTCAAAATTACCTAACTTAAATTAATATTTTTAAAATTTATAGGAAAATTGCAGAGAAAGATACATTTCTAGATATTTGTGCTAAATTAGTTTACTCCAAAGGAGACATCAATGATAGTATTTTTAAAATTATTGCTATAGATTAGAGCAAATACAATGGTTATTAAACTACATTAAAAATGAAGTCAGTAAAAATCTGAACAAATATATATCTATTCTTACATCATCAATAAATCTTTATTTTTGAGTTTTATCTGATATTTCAAAAGTATAGTATACTATTCATAACTGAAAATAATATGTGAGAGTATGTTTGATATGAGGAAATATTTATTAAATAATTATTTCTCTAGACATTGGTATTTTATATCTATAGGACTAAAATATGTTTAAGTGTGATACAATAAATAATTTATATAGCAGTAATAAGAAATTTAATTAAAATCCTTAGCTAATACTAATTCAGCAAGGCAAGAATAAGATCCACAGAGCTTCTATTAACATATAATCAAATAGTACATCAAAAAATAAAAGAAAAGTAAGCCTTAAAATCATGTTCAAATAAAAATATTTTGCATGAATCTATTTAATTTCTCTAAAATCATAATTTATCTCTTCATGATATTCCCAAATAACAGCAAATTTCAGCTTTTTATTATAATATTTTACTGTGTATAATGGTAAGCTAATGTCTAAATTTTAAAAAGTATTTTAAGACATAAAATATCATAATGCTGTAAATGAACAGTGTTACCTATATGTGCTTCACAAGTGTTGATATATGTGGAGGGGGCCATGGGCATGGATGGGAGTTTAGATTTTCTTCTCTCACAATCATCCTGTATATGACAACCTCCATCTGAATCCCTAGTCTCTTCATTTCAGAACTAGGTCTTAATTCCCTGAGCATGGATCTCCCTGAGAATTTTACATATGTATCCTCAAACTGGCAGGTAGCCTGGCCCTCCAGATGACCCTAGTATCACAGTTGGAAGCACAGTGGATGCCTCAGTCCTAACAGTGGTCTTGGCTCTTGAACTTAAATTCTCCAAAATCAAGGATTTATGCTAAAGAGCAGAACCAAACAAGAGACCAGCAAAGATGCCTTCAGACAAAAATGTTTTAATTATTTGTTGGGTCTTTTTATGTTTGCCCTGGAGTCTAGCAGGATAACTACTTCTGGAACAGTTTCAGCCATGTCTTTGATCTTACCCATGGTAATTTTCATCTTGCTTTGAAGTGTGGTTGGCTGCTTTTTTTTTAACTTTTAAATTTTATTGTTTATTTATGAATACTACATTTAAGATTAAAAGTTGGCATTCGAACTTATGAAATCACAGTATTGACATGATCAGAGACATAGCAAGATAAAATTTTATTTTGTATCTCTGGTAGCATTTATGATGAAAACAATTTGTATTTTCAAGCATTAACAAAATGAGGGAACAAATAATACATAGGAACAAGGAGTTCTGAGAAGAAAAATAAAATAGGTCTCAACTGTGAAGGACCATGGCATAAAAATGAAAATGATAAGCATAGATTGAATAGGAAAGAATAAAAGAAAATAGAAAGGTTATGCCATAATAGAAATTCCTTTCCTTAAAAATAATGGTTTTCAGCCGAAAGCAAGGACAAGAGATATTGAGAACTCTGGTAAAGTCAGTAATGCAATTAGGAGCTGCCTGTCTCTAAGCAGTCATATGCCTGGTCTGAGAAATTAGGCACCCACAACAGACCACTGACTTGGTGCTTCTTTAAATTAATGATCTTTAAAAAACAAAGATCTCTGTAACATTTATTTAGTGAGGGAAGGGAGAACTTGAGAAATTTTTCTCTACAAAACACAGATAACATTGTGTAAAACAAGAAACTAATTACATTATTGAAATGTAACATTAAATATTACCTTATTTTGGATTATCTTGGTATCACGGATTTTTTAAATAGACAATTCTCAATTCCCAGAAAAGCACATGAAAAGTTTTAGCAGATAATAAACTAAATCACATACTGTATGTAAACAATAATGGATTTACTACTTACAAACTCCGTAATCCTGATCTCTTATGTGGGAATGGTAGAGTTTTTATAATTATTAAGGGACATGAAATTGCTTAAAGCTATACTGGATAATTGCTAATTATAAATAAATGTTAATTATCATTAAATGTAATTTTCATGTGTCATCTAACTTGTTTATGGTGAAGTGGCCTTTTTATCACCTAACTACTCAAACAAGAAACTCATATGAGTTTCTGCTTTGGAATTTAGACCTTTCAAAGGAAGGGGATTTGTTAATGTTTCACTAGTTAAATAAGGAATGAGTGTGGATGTCTGAGTCTGCCTAATAATTACATCAATACAGAGAAAACTGACTGAGTGATGGGAAAAGACAGACGTATTGGCAAAATCAGTTGAATCATAAGGTAGTTATATTCTTACTTTTATGTGTGCCAACGAATCCAAACTTGTTTGTTTAAGTCAGATTTAGTTGATTTTTTAATCACCTGGAACTGAGATTCTTTAATTTCAGTATTCCTGAAAAATGCAAGAGGTACTCTGTAGGAGTATTTAATTGTATAACTATGTTTGAGCCATCAAAGTACCTCCCAAAACACCAGGAAATAGTTTTCCAATCAATGAATGATCAAATGAATAAAGAGACACAAACAAAAATAACATAAACCAACCTTGATTTTGAAATATCAAGTTCCCTAAACTGGATGAAGGATAGATAGTATCTTTCTCTATTATTATAACAATGTGAACACACAATTTTCTCAAAATAAAATAATAATAACTTCACGTCTCCTAAGCATAGTGTACATACTTACCAAAAACTACTTCTACAAATGTTTCCACTCTAAATATGTAATGCATAATCACCAAGTCAAATCATGCTACGTTAACTTTTATATACAAATAAATCCCTTGAAAAATAAATTATAAATAATTTGTTTCAGAGTTGTAACAGATTTATTTTCTTATGGAAATCATGGTGTGAAGGAAACACTACCTATCACAAGAGAAAGAAGTACAATCTCTGGACAGAATATATGGACTACACAAGTATAATGGGATGGAAGTCATGTTTGGCTGCTATATTAAAAAAAAAATGTCCATTCCAAGTTCCCCTTTCACATGGAAAAAGGACTGGAGGACTGTTTATGCAAAATTTAGAAATTAAATCTCTAATCTTTATTAATCTTGAGGCAGAAGATAATTTGATAGAGAAAAAATTATAACTTGAGATCTAAAATGCCATACTTCCCACGTGGAACAGCAATGTAATATATTTTATATTCATGATTTTCAAAGAAAAATCTCTATATGCCATCTTGAAAATGGTGATGCAAACATAAGTACCTGCTCATTATCTTCCCGAATTCTTCTCAAATTGATCCTTTTTTGATAGAGCTATAGCAAACTCAATTCATTTTTATATTGAAAGTTTATACAAAGTATCATAAAATATGTCTTACAGAGAATTAAAACAATGAGAAATATTTCATTGTACTGAGTGTAGTGTCTGATATATAGTAATAGAGGCTACAGTCTGCAGATAAATTGGTATATAAGAAAAAGATAATGAAATTTAAGACTTTTTGATTAAAATAACTCATTCTCTGAAGTTAGAGGGCTTATAAGGAAATATAGATTTAATTCTAACATAAAAAAAGGAAGAAGGAAGTATGATGGCACAATGCAGCAAAGAGTAGTTTGATAAAAAAGAATGTTATTCCCAAAACTTGGGCATATTTATTTTAAATTGAGAAATTGTTCACATATAATAATATTCAAAATGTACAGTTCAATGTGTTTTGACAAATGGATAAAGTTCTATAATTGACTCTACATCAGGATACAGAATTAATGCATCATCCCATTAAGTTCCCACATGGCTCTGGCAATAACTGATCTATGTTTTTGCCTTTTCCCTAGAGTTTTGCCTTTTCAAGAATGTCTTATAAATTGAATCATACAAAGCGTAGCCTTTGGTTTCTGACTTCTGTCATGGATCATGATATCTTTGAGATTCATGCCTCTATAAGTAGTTTGTTTCTTTTTATTGCTGATTAGTATTCATTGTATGAGTATACCACAATTTATCAAATTATATTGATGAATGTTTCCAAATTTTGCCTAACATGCCTAAGATACTATGAACATTCAGGTATAAGTATTGGCCTTAAAATATGATTTAATTTCCCTTAATTAAATGCCTAGAAGTAGAATGGCTAGGTTATATGGTAGGTGTATGTTCAAATACTAAGTAAATGGCCCATCTATTTTGCATGGTGGTTGTGGTATTTTTTTACATCCTCACCAGCAGTGTGTAAGAATTTCAATTTCTTCATATTATCACTCATACTTTATATGTTCAGTCATTTGAATTATAGTCATTCTAATAGTTGTCTAATGCTAACTTGGGGTTTTTATTAGCATCTGTCCTTCAAGCATTGCTTATTTTTAAATAGGATTATTTTATTATTACTGAATTTTGTATTTTTATTTTCCTTTTTTTTAATTCTAGAGATGCATCCTTTATTAAATATTTGCTTTGTAAATTTCTCTCCCAGTCTGTGGCTTGTCTTTTCATTATGTAATAGTGTCTTTTGAAGACATAATGTTTTAAATTATAATCAAGCCATTTCTTTCTTTTATAAGTCATTCTTTTAATATCATATTTAAGAAATTATTGCTTTACACATTGTAACAGTGATTTTTTTTATGTCTTTTTCTAGAAAGTTTTTGGGTATAGGTATCACATTTAAGTCTGTGAATCATTTTGGGTCAATTTTTGCATATGGTGCTGAATATGGATCAAAATTCATTTTTATGCCCATAGATCTAATTGTTCCATTACCATTTGTTGAAAAGATTATCCTTCCATGACTGAAGTGCCTTTGCATCATTTTTTGACATCAAAACTTATTTATCCACATATATGTGAGAATATTTCAGGATGCTCTATTCTGTTCCATGTATTTATTTGTCTTCTTGATATTAATTCTACATTGTTTTGATTAATGCCTTAGAATCAGAAAGTAATGAGCCTTCCAACTTTTTTAAAAATAAATTTATTTATTTTATTTATTTATTTTTGGCTGCTTTGGTTCTTCGTTGCTGTGCATGGCTTTCTCTAGTTGTAGCCAGCGGGGGCTGCTCTTCCATGTGGTGCGCGGGCTTCTCATTGTGGTGGCTTCTCTTGTTGCAGAGCATGGGCTCTAGGCACGCGGGCTCAGTAGTTGTGGCTCACGGGCTTAGTTGCTCTGCGGCACGTGGGATCTTCCCTGGCCAGGGCTCGAACCTGTGTCCCCTGCATTGGCAGGCAGATTCTTAACCACTGCACCACAGGGAAGTCCCTCCAACTTTTTTTTTAAGCTGGTTTGACTATTCTAAGTCCTTTCTATTTCCACATGATATTTAGACTCACCCTTTTCATGTCTATCCTTTAAAAATTACTTTGATTTTGTTTGGGATGGTTTTAAATCCATAGATAAGGTGACCAGCCAACAGATTATTTTGTATGGTACAAGGTATAAAAAATAGTTTTTATATTTTCACAAAGAAGAAGGAGAAACAGAAGCAGAAATAAGAGTAGAAGGAGGAGGAATAGAAGAGATAGGATGGGGAGTACAAGGAGAACGGTAGGGGAAGAGGAAGAGGTGGGAAAAAAAAGATAAAAGAAGAGGAATAAAAAACAACGTATGTATCTGCAAAATCTAAAACTTTTATTATCTGGACCTGTACAGAAAAATTTTGCCAATCATTGTAATAGATCAGTTTGGAAAGAACTGTCATCCTAACAATGTTGAGTCTTTACAAACAGTGGCAAACGATATATATGTTTATGTTTTTTTTGGTTTCCATTTCCCTCCCTTTCCCTTTCTTACATTACCTTTTGGAACGTGAGGAGGTCTGTCTTATGTGAGAGTTAGGTCATGAGTTGCAGGAGAAGGGTGTGGACATTGGTTGAGCATTGGCCTGGCACAGTATCTAAGAGCCCAAGGTAGGCAAGGAAGTCTTCCCTTTGGAGCAGCAATTGACATAGGATGTTAGAACTTGAGAAGGAAGAAGAGGGCATCCATGAAAAGGTACTGCCAACTATGGGTTTTCAGAGGCTAATCAAAGGGTGAGTGCACACATATGGGAAGTGGCCTAGCTCACATTGTGGAATTTGTATGGTTAAAGGATATCTGTGTGGGGAAGAAAGAGTAGGAAGCAGTGAGAGATTGGTTACATACAGGAGTATTGATCAAATAAGGAAATGTATTAATGAGAATAAGAACCAAGTTTCTCAATGATAAGGAATAGAGTTGCAAATCTGGAAGGTGGAGGGCACTATAATAATATCAGTGTTGTTATAAGTTGAGTAATTATAGTCAGTAATTTAATAATCCATATTAATCTTTAATGTTTTTCCAGAAGATAAGCAGCATAGAATAATATTGTTTTCATTGTTTGTATACTTATAGTTTGAATACATTTCCAGAAGAGGTACATTATGTTTTTCTGTTTTGTCTTGTTTTGTTTTATTGTTTTGTTTTGTATCATAGATTTATTTATTTTTAATTTTTGGCTGTGTTGTGTCTTCATTGCTGTGTGCAGGCTTTCTCTAGTTGTGGTGAGTGGGGGCTACTCTTCGTTGTGGTGTGTGAAATTCTTATTGCGGTGGTTTCTCTTGTTGCAGAGCACGGGCTCTAGGTGCGTGGGTTTCAGTAGTTGTGGCACTTGGGCTCAGTATTTGTGGCTCACCGCCTTTAGAGCAGAGGCTCAGTAGTTGTGGTGCACGGGCTTAGTTTCTCCGCAGCATGTGGGATCTTCCCAGACCAGGGATCGAACCTCTGTCCCCTGCATTGGCAGGCAGGTTCTTAACCACTGCACCATCAGGGAACTTTAGAGGTACATTCTGTTTTTATTCACAAACAAAATCTTATAATATAAGGCAATGTTAGCTGACCAACCTGAGGTCATTGTTGGCTACAATTTGCCTCTCACATTCTATCAATGCACTCAATCCATCAGTATATCAGATTCATTTTACCTTCAAAACATATCTAAAATATGAACTCTTCTCACGTACATTTACTGCTACCATCTTGATTCAAGATGACATTATCTCTCTCCAATATAATGTTCTATCTGATCTCAATACTTATACTACAATATTTCCCCTAAGTGGATAAATTCTCCACTTAGCAGCCACAGTTATCCACTTGAACTTAAGTTGATGTATGTTATTCCTTTGCTCAAAACTATAACATGGCTCAGTATTTCTATCAGAGTAAAAGCAAAGGCTTATATACTCTACATGGCAAGAGACTTTAGTCACCTTCCTGACTTCAATAACCACTCTTTCCCATGCTCACTCTTCTTAGACGCAATCTCTTTCACACTGTTCTACATATGTTTCTGCCACAGAGTATTTATACTGGCTATCCCCTCTGCTAATAGTGGGTTCCTCATAGCAAATTATTTTCTATCCTTTGTATCTATGCTTGAGTCACATCATAGCGGAGCTTTCCTGACCACATTATTTAAAACTGCAACCTACCACTCCTCTGAATCTTTGTATTCCCAATCCTACTTACCTGATACTACTTTCCTATGGGACATTTAATATGAGCCTCCTAACACAAGATATAAGGTATTAATGTATCATTTCAAATGCTTATGGTCTGTCTCCCCACAAAAAATGTAACCTCATACCAAAAGAATTTTAATATATTCTGTATACTAGAATACCTCAAGAAACTATTCTATACTAAGGTATTTGAATATTTATGAATATTATTGTATGAATAACCTGATCTTCCTGGAATATTTTATGGTTTCTAATATCCAGATACAAGCCTGTGAGTTAATAAAATATTAATGGTTCAGAGTTTGCTCTAATGGGGCATTTATGTCACCAAGATTTAAAAACAATGAATTCTCATTGTATGTAAAATTTTGGCTTGTTTATAGTAGATATGGGGAATGATTGCTAACAAAAATAAAATATTTTAATACCACGAGGAAGTGTCTGACACCTTTATTATCTACCCCTTAATCACAAAGTATAAAATCATTTACTGTAGTAATTATCTATAATTTACATACATACCAGGGGAAAAGTTTAAGGTCATACACTATTGTTACAAATATTGAACATAATTTAATTATTTCTTATTTACTGTGAAATATATCCTATGGTTTGCTGCAATAAAATCATATATTTATATCAAGAATATTTCTTTATACATGGTACAGAACTTTGACAGATCATAATTATTGATCAGAATAATTAACCACAAATCTTCTCATTTTGATAGACATACTTCAAATTTAAACGTTTTAATTTATTGAAAATATAATTGATTAGATCAATTGAAACTTGTTAATTCAATCCACTAGCAGCTTTTAGCACTTATCATATCACCAGAGATAAGTAAAGCCTTTTAATTTTAAAATGAGAAACAATTCCTCCTATTCTGAAAAATAAACCTGGCATTTATGAAGACTGTCTCTCTGAAAACAAAATTGTCTCGAGTTTCACTTGCATTTTTTCTCATGAGATGTCTCCTCCTTGAGAGAGATTACCCATTTTCCTTACTTCCTATGTATTTCATTAACCATATGCAAGTGAACTGACTTAATATGGCTCTGTAATAATGTCTCAGGCACAAGAAATTAGCCCCTCTTTAAAGTGGTAGTGAAAGAGTGGAGTTAATCTAAAACCGTGATAACTCAGCCATAATACAACTGTGAAAATCTGTCTATATTATATCTATATACGTCAATATTTTAAAGATAATTCAAGAAAAGTTAGAACTAGGATGTCTAACTTTTTAGTAACAGAGGATATAAAGAAAAAAAGAAAACCCGTGATGTTTCCAATCCCACTTATCCTGCTTTATTTTTCTATAGCATATAAAAACAATACACTTACCAACATTTGGAAGTGAAATAACTCTCTTGGTATTAACTGATAAGTTAAAGAGCAGTCACTCTGGAATTATGAAATGATATTTAAGAGATAACTCATCCCAGAAATGGAATTTGCTTCTACTGAGCTCTATGGAAATCAACTATAAACTAGTGCTTAAGCAGGTGACATACCAAGGCTGGAATTCATTGAGCCATGTGAACATGGATATGGCAGATTCTATCCCAGCTATGAATACTAATTAGGTAGAAGTGAGCTGGAAACTAAGTTTCTATTATATCACATTGCTGCAATCCTGAGGCGAGGCTTGGAGTACAACTCTATCACTGCAACAGAGGGGCCTCATGTTTTTCCAATCACATAATTTATATAAAGCTTCCAGCCAGGTAGTTGCTCTAAGTGTGGCCTTATTTTCTACCTGTATACAGTCCCCCAAATGACATTGTTGACAGGAAATCCTCTCTACTACTACTACTAGTCTGTCTCCAGAAAGAAAATTATCAATTTTCAATAATTGATAATATTAAAATTGTAAATTTTAAAATTATCAATAATTTATTCCAATATATTTTAAGGTTAATGGAAATTATCTGGGTAAAATAAGTTAATAAAAAAACTCAATGGAATACAATATCTAAAAATATAATATCCATTAGGGAAAGTTATTTGGTAATAAAAATCATTCCACTCAAGATAAAAAATTATCAATATAACAGGGAACTTTTGCTAAATTATCTACAAGCATATTTTCTAAATACACTTTCTGAAAATAGAGAGTAGAAAAACAAATCAAGATAACCTGTTTTTTATGAGGATAGTATAATTTTGTAAATGAAACAAGAAAGCAATCTAAACTAACTGAAATTAAATATGAAATCATCTGGTAAAATATTAAAGTAATGAGCCATCATCAAATACTGTGGAAGGGGGAAATAAATAAACAAGTAGGTTTATAGTGTTTTCTTCATTTAAAATGCAACATAAAACAAACTGCTGTTAAAGTAAAATAATACAAAGCTAATGAAAAGCAAACTGTTCTGTGTTATATCAATTATCATCAGTGATGTTAAAAAGAGAAAAAAGAAGACATAATAAAGAAACTCAAATCTCCCACTTAAAATGGCTGGTATATTGTACTGTAAGATTACCCCAAGGGCAGCAATTAAGAATATCTTACTAGTGGGAAGCAGCCGCATAGCACAGGGAGATCAGTTCGGTGCTTTGTGACCACATGGATGGGTGGGATAGGGAGGGTGGTAGGGAGGGAGATGCAAGAGGGAGGAGATATGGGAACATATGTATATGTATAACTGATTCACTTTGTTATAAAGCAGAAACTAAGACACCATTGTAGAGCAATTATACTCCAATAAAGATGTAAAAAAAAAAAAAAGAATATCTGAGTGAGTAGCAAAATTTAAAAAAAATAAAAAAAGATAATTTTAAATTATGTATATATATGAGAAACCAAACTTTTAGGTTTAGGAACATCTTGGGAAAAACACAGCACTTTACTTCTTCTGTGAACTCGGGTCAGGGCACATTAGGTCATAAATCATAAAATTTTTAATAGGCATTTTTGGTTGACATCACATTTCTTAATAGTCGTCATTACATAGAAGTTGACTATAGCAGGCAGGCAGTCTATTGTGTAGCATATTTCTAGGCTTTATCACAGATGTAAAAAGATACACAAACACACTGATGTGTATAATGGATTAAATGATAAAAATTATATTACTATCATAATCAATGCATAAATATTTTGAATGTTTAATTTTAACATACAGAACTAAAATTATTATGTTTTTTAAACTTCAAAGGATGTTTATCAAGTAAACTTTATCAAACATCAAACTTAATGAGGAATCATTCAATCATTGCCATATTCAATAAAAAAACTTGATGTATTTTATGGAACTTTACATTGAAAATTGTACTGGTGACCCTAAACAAGTAATAGATCAAAAACAATACAAAACAAAGCTATTACTGAAAGGAATTAGGTTGAAGAGATAATCCTGACATTTTATCGATTCGTTTGTTATTTATACAAAAATAGAAGAGAATCTGCAATAATAATCTAAAGTGAAAGATAAGAGAATTCAGTCAGATTCTTGTCAAACTACAAATATGAAAAAAAATCAGTATTGTTCCTATATACTACCAATAAGCAATAGAACAACAAAATCAATCTTATATCAACAAAACATAATGTACTTAGTAATAAATAAAAAATGTGCTAGATGGGCTTCCCTGGTGGTGCAGTGGCTGAGAGTCTGCCTGCCGATGCAGGGGACATGGGTTCGTGCCCTGGGCTGAGAAGATCCCACATGCTGCGGAGCTGCTAGGCACGTGAGCCATGGCCACTGAGCCTGTGCGTCCAGAGCCTGTGCTCTGCAACGGAAGAGGCCACAACAGTGAGAGGCCCACGTACCACAAAAAAAAAAAAAAAAAAAAAAAAAATGTGCTAGACCTTCTGAACCAGAACCAGGAAGAAATAGAAAATATAAACACACCAATCACAAGCACTGAAATTGAAACTGTGATTAAAAATCTTCCAACAAACAAAATCCCAGGACCAGATGGCTTCACAGGTGAATTCTATCAAACATTCAGAGAAGGGTTAACATATATCCTTCTCAAACTCTTCCAAAATATAGCAGAGGGAGGACCACTCCCAAACTCATCGTATGAGGCCACCATCACACTGATATCAAAACCAGACAAAGATGTCACAAAAAAAGAAAACGACAGGCCAATATCACTGATTAACATAGATGCAAAAATCCTCAACAAAATACTGGGAAAACAGAATCCAACAGCAGATAAAAGGATCATACACCACGATCAAGTGAGGTTATCCTAGAAATGCAAGAATTCTTCAATATATGCAAATCAATCAATATGATACACCATATTAATAAATTGAAAGATAAAAACATATGATCGTCTCAATAGATGCAGAAAATCTTTCAACAAATTTCAACACCCATTTATGATAAAAACTCTCCAGGAAGTAGGCATAGAGGGAACCTACCTCAACATAATACAAGCCATATATGACAAACCCACAGCCAACATTGTTCTCAATGTTGAAAAACTGAAAGCATTTCCTCTAAGATCAGGAACAAGACAAGGGTGCCCACTCTCACCACTCTTATTCAACATAGTTTTGGAAGTTTTAGCCACAGCAATCAGAGCAGAAAAAGAAATAAAATGAATCCAAATCAGAAAAGAAGTAAAACTGTCACTGTTGCAGATGACATGTTACTATACATAGAGAATCCTAAAGATGTTACCAGAAAACCACTAGAGCTAATCAATGAATTTGGTAGAGTAGCAGGGTACAAAATTAATGTACAGAAATCTCTTGCATTCCTATACACTAATCATGAAAAATCTGAAAGAGAAATTAAGGAAACACTCCCATTTACCATTGCAAACAAAAAGAATAAAATACCTAGGAATAAATCTACCTCAGGAGAAAAAAGACCTTTACGCAGAAAGCTATAAGACACTGATGAAAGAAATTAAAGATGATACGAACAGATGGAGAGATACACCATGTTCTCGGATTGGAAGAATCAACATTGTGAAAATGACTACACTACCCAAAGCAATCTACAGATTCAATGCAATCCCTATCAAACTACCAATGGCATTTTTCACAGAACTAGAACAAAAGTTTTACAGTTTGTGTGGAAACATAAAATACCCCAAATAGCCAAAGCAATTTTGAGAAAGAAAAATGGAGCTGGAGGGATCAGGCTCCCTGACTTCAGACTATACTACAATGCTACGATAATGAAGATAGCATGATACTGGCACAAAAACTAAACTATCGATCAATGGAACAGGTTATAAAGCCCAGAGATAAACCCACGGACATATGATCACCTTATCTTTGATAAAGGAAGCAAGAATATACACTGGAGAAAGGACAACCTCTTCAATAAGTGGTGCTGGGAAAACTGGACAGCTACACATAAAAGAATGAAATTAGCACACTACCTAACACCATACACAAAAATAAACTCAAAATGGATTAAAGATCTAAATGTAAGGCCAGACACCATAAAACTCTTAGAGGATAACATAGGCAGAACACTCTATGACATAAATCACAGCAAGATCCTTTTTGACCCACCTCCTAGAGAAATGGAAATAAAAACAAAAATAAACAAATGGGACCTAATGAAACTTAAAAGCTTTTGCACAGCAAAGGAAACCATAAACAAGACCAAAAGACAACCCTCAGAATGGGAGAAAATATTTGCAGTCGAAGCAATTGACGAAGAATTAATCTCTAAAATATACAAGCAGCTCATGCAGCTCAATATTAAAAAAACAACCCAATCCAAAAATGGGCAGAAGACCTAAATAGACATTTCTCCAAAGAAGATATCCAGATTGCCAACAAGCACATGAAAGGATGCTCAACATCAGCAATCATTAGAGAAATGCAAATCAAAACTATAATAGGGTATCACCTCACACCAGTCAGAACGGCCATCATCAAAAAATCTACAAACAATAAATGCTGGAGAGGGTGTGAAGAAAAGGGAACCCTCTTACACTGTTGGTGGGAATGTAAATTTTACAGCAACTATGGAGAACAGTATGGAGGTTCCTTAAAAAACTAAAAAAAAGAACTACCATATGACCCAGCAATCCCACTCCTGGGCATATGCCCTTAGAAAACCATAATTCAAAAAGAGACATGTAACACAATGTTCATTGCAGCACTCTTTACAATAACCAAGACATGGAAGCAACCTAAAAGTCCATCGACAGATGAATGGATAAAGAAGATGTGGCACATATATACAATGGAATATTACTCAGCCATAATACGAAACAGAATTGAGTTATTTGTACTGAGGTGGATGGACCTAGAGTCTGTCATACAGAATGAAGTGAGTCAGAAAGACAAAAACAAATACCGTATGCTAACACATATATATATGGAATCTGAAAAAAAAAAAAAAGAAAGTGGTTCTGAAGAACCTAGGGGCAGGACAGTAATAAAGACACAGACATAGAGAAAGGACTTGAGGACACGTGAAGGGGGAAGGGTAGCTGGAGTGAAGTGAGAGAGTAGCATTGACATATATACACTACCAAATGTAAAATAGATAGCTAGTGGGAAGCAGCTGCATAGCACAGGGAGATCAGCTGGGAGCTTTGTGACCACCTAGAGGAGTGGGATAGGGAGGGTGGGAGGGAGAAGTAAAAGGGAGGAGATATGGGGATATATGTATACATATAGCTGATTCACTTTGTTATAAAGCAGAAAGTAACACAACATTGTAAAGCAATTATACTCCACTAAAGATGTTAAAAAATATGCTAGAATATAAATTATAGAATATGAATATAAATTTAAAAGTTATGGATAGCCCTGACAGGAGATCTGAATAGAGATAAATCACTATATCCATAGATTAAAAGATTTAAGCTGCCATAGTAGAAAATTCTCGCAGTATTAATTGATAACTTCAATTTAATATTAATAAATTTTAATTAAATTGTACCCAGAATTTTTTCATGTAACTTGACAAAATTATTCTAAAATTTATATGGTAAAGGACCATGGATACCACTGTAATTTTAAAATGAAAAATAAGTAGAGAATGAAAGGTTCTTGTGTTCCTGGATATCAGACTTATTAAGAGTAAACATTGACAAAGCTGCTTATATAGGTGCAGGGAAAGATAAACATCTCAGTGGATGGAATAAGAACTTGGCATATGATAGAGCTAGACTTAAAGATCTATGGAAGAAATTAGTGAGTGCAAATTTTTTTCCAGCAGAATTTATAATCATAAAATTGTCAAGTAAATCAAAAATAAGCCAAAATAATAATGTAATATTAATCTGACAATCTCTAATGATGGCCTGGAGGTAGAAAGACCAAGAGCTTTTCCACTTTACTGGTGGGTGTGCAAATTACTGTAATTCTTTTGAGAGCAGTTTAACCATATTTCTTGCAAACAGCCTTTAAGACATCAATTAGTGTTTAACATAGCAATATAGCAACCCACTACTCATTTTCAAGTATATTGCCTAATAAGAATTGTGTATGTGGACAAGGGTACACATATTTCAGGGTTATTTACAATAATAATATTATATTGGAAACAACATGTACGCCAAGTGGTGTGGTGTAAGGGTTTAAGAACTAGATATTTTGGTGGAAAAAAGTCTTGGTTTGTAGCAGTTGCCAGTCTTCATGACTTAAATACCAGACCCTACGACCAATTTTGATTCAATCACTGAATATGATTTGAGAAGAAATATACATAATGGGCTTATAAGATCTTTTAAGGGCTAGCTCCAACACACCCGCTCATCTATATGAACATAAATAATTGATTCATAAAATATACTATAAACTAAAGAATTGAATTAGATCTATTTGTATAAATATAGTTACATTATCAAAGCATAAAACTAAATGAAAAGGGCTTCCCTGCTGGCGCAGTGGTTGAGAGTCTGCCTGCCGATGCAGGGGACACGGGTTCATGCCCCGGTCCGGGAAGATCCCACATGCTGCGGAATGGCTGGACCCGTGAGCCATGACCGCTGAGCCTCTGCGTCCAGAGCCTGTGCTCCGCAACGGGAGAGGCCACAACAGTGAGAGGCCCACCTATCACAAAAAAACAAAACAAAACAAAAACTAAATGAAAAACAAATTGCTGAATTATATGTGTACCCTGAAATGATTTATTAAAAATTAAACATGAAAACCTTTTTATAGCATTCATGTGTAGTACATGTGTTTACCAAAGTATGGAAAGTGCCCTATAAGAAG
This sequence comes from Orcinus orca, assembly GCF_937001465.1. NCBI lineage: Eukaryota > Metazoa > Chordata > Mammalia > Artiodactyla > Delphinidae > Orcinus > Orcinus orca. The sequence goes on from NC_064563.1 coordinate 128,293,593, forward strand.
TGCCACCATCTTCATGACAGTGGTTAATTCTAGGGACTCAGCAAGAGGAATGACAGTTTGAATAGAGATCACAGGAGTCCAAACTTATAATATTGTATAATTATATATATATATATATATATATACACAAATTATATTGCATAATATTGTATTTATTATGGAAAGCTGCATGCAGATATGACATTAACAATTATCTACTCCATATGGTAGAAAGTTAAGTGATCTCTTGTTTCTCTGTACTATGTATTATATTTATCTTTGAATATTAGTCTATAATGTCCATAAACGTTAAGAGGGTTCCTGGAAGAACTATACAGGTAGATTGTAATAGGGTCCAAGTATTAATTTGGTTCAGTTTTCTAAAAGTCTCATAATTACTAGGAACAACTTTTCACATTTCTCAAAATTATCTTAACTAGTGGAATAAACATTCAAAATCTATTGAATTTTCATTTAAAATGTGTCATTGATGATATTTTAGCAAAATTGAAAGGAATTACTCATAGTCTGAAAGGGATGAATTACCTCAAAAAAATAATGGATTGATAGATTACAGAATAACTTATTTTTAATACTGTAGGGAATCGGCTCTCTTAACAGCTGTGAAAAGTTATTCAGTTTGTTTTATAAATAGTATCTGACTTTATCCAGTTCGAAATATAGACAAGAATTTTAAAAAAATTACTTTAAAAAGTCATCAATTATTTTGTCATATTAATGTAAAATTAGTCTGATACTCTAATTAAATGCTCTATGTCAAATCAGAAAATCTGACAAGACAAACTTAAATGTATCTTTGATTGGCATGGTTGAAAAACATTAATACCACAGCTGGTTTCAAGATAAGAGAGAGAGGGAGAGAGGAAAATATAGTGATGAACAGGAGCAAAGAACACAGAAGTAGGAGCTCTTTTACAAGAACTGGAATCATTACTGTCTGTGAAAATACCTGAAACAGTGAGTAGGAGTGAACTCGTTGACTGATTCCTTGTCTCTGCCATTCAGTCTCCCAATCCGACCTCCCATGGACCAAATTGCATCAAAAGTCTGATGGATAGAAGGCTTAAGAAAGAAAGAGAAGGGTAGGAGAGGGAATGAAATATATCAGAAAGCAAAAAGGCAAGTAATTACAACAGAAGTAATAATAGTAATAAACCCTGGTATTAGAGAGTAATGCCAGAAGATTGAAAATAATAATAAACAATTATAAAATACTGTAAACAACAAAAAAGATTATTTACAAAGAAACAAAATTCAGAATGACATCAACAACACTGGATGCAAGAAGACAAGGAAATAATAATAGCAAAATACTGATGGGGAATTATTTGAAGCTAGAAACTCTTATACATTAAAATCATATTGAGGACTGTTGCTTTTGCTCATGACAGAATAACAGATGCTGAACTTGCCCTCACACCTTACACTAGAAACCTGGGGAAAAACATGAATCAATTGTTTTCAGACAGTGTTGGAGAGTGATCAACAAGAGAAAGGAAACAAATGAGTTGAGCACTATGATCACACTGGCTTTCAGCCTCAAAGCACTTTCCAGGATGAAGAACAAGAAGTGGAACCCCAAAAAGTCATAGCAGTCTCACTGATTTGTGGGGAAAGATGGGAGTCAGGCTGAGATGGCTAGAAGCTGTGGGGCATGGTACCGAAGAGAAGAGAAATCTACAGACAGAGACACATACGAATCTGTACAGGGCTCCTTGAGTTTTTACAGAATGCTAAATTGCACATGCAAGTGGGAATCTCATGAGGCAACGAAATAACCACTACTAAGGCACCATAATGTGAATAAATCCCAGTGCTCACACAGAGTGGGGAAACATCCTAGTTCCAACTGATGTGAGTGGAAAGACTTCACTGAATACTTCAGGCATCCAGCAAGGACTCCATAAATATCCTGCTTTAATACCAAGGGACAATGTAGATCTGCCAAATAAAGCTTAAAAAGGAGGACCCAAAAGAATCAATATGATCTACAAGTAACTCAAGTGCATACCAAATGATAATAATAATAATTATTATTATAGTTATAATAACTTTATTTTAGAAAACCACAAAGTCTAGACGTTCAAAAATATAACAATCAAAATGCCCAGAATCAAACAAAAATTACCACAAGTGCAAGGAATCAGAAAAATGTGCCCCATAATGAGGAGGAATATCATTCAACAGAAACAAACCCAGAAATGACAAGAGATAGTGTAATTAGAAAGCAAGAACTCTAATATCACCATTATAAATTTGATCAGTAATTTAAAGGAAAGTATGAATATAATGAGGACAGAAAAGTTAGATATGAAAAAGAATCAGGTAGGACCTCTTGAGTTGAAAAACAATATTGTAATTCTCAAATAAAAATAGCAATAGCATTGGAAAACTTTAACAGTAGATTAGACAAAGCAGAAGAAAAATCAGTGAACTTGGAAACATGACAACGGGAACTATCTAAACTCTAAAGAAAGACTCACGATGAAGGAATGATTATTGTGGAATTCTTCCCAGGTTCATAAATGTTAATATGTGGGGGAAAATGTGTGTGTTACAGTTGATGAAAGAAGGTTAAATGGGACTGGATGGTGAAAGTGTGGTTAAAAAGCTAGATTTTATTTATAGACAATTGACTGAGTATCTTTGAGCGGGGAGTACTGTGATCAGAGCTGAGCTTTATGTCTTACAACAACTTTTTTCTCCAGGAATGGAAAAGTCAGTGCAAAAGACAGGCTGGCTGGGTTTGGGAATGATACTGCTAAGAAAAACATAAACACGTCTATTTAAGTAATCCACAGTATTTTGCCCAATTACTATTCAGGTATTCACTTCTCCAATAAATATTAACTCACAGTCACAGTGCTATGTTAATAGCCCCCCACTGTAATATACACATTGGGACAAAACTGAGACATTTTCAGAAAACAAACATTAAGGAGATCTTGAAACCATGAATTTCAAAGCTCAAGATCATTATCTCGTCTCATAGTGTGCTGTTCCATGGATTTGCTTGTATTCTGGACCCAAAGATTGACTAATGAATATAATTATACCAATAGGGAATCTGACAAGACAATCAGAAACAAGCTCACAATTAGGGATATTAGTTGAACAGAGTGACAGTTATTTACCTACAAATAAAAAGATGTATTTCTAAAAATGAGCTTCCTACTTCAGGAAAACCTGGAAGAATCATTTAAATTAGAATTTTCTATTTATTGCAACTGAATTTGTTGAGTACTTAAAATTAGGAAGGTGAAAAGTCCCAGTTTATAGGGGGCAATTCTGTTTTATTCCTATTGTCTTGGTTTAATTATTAATACTACACCTTTTCATTCTCAAAACTGCCCTTGATGGAGTTTGAAAACACTTGTTTAATTAACGTGTTGTAAAAGGACAGTTGGGTGTTTGTATCACATTAATTCCAATAAAAATGTAAGGGGAGAGATGTTTAAGATTTGGTTTTCACACAATAGCTTTCAAATTTTCCTTTATTAGTTCTCATAATTCACATATAGCATAAGTTCCTCTTAATAGTTTTACTTGCCTGATTGGATGAGGAAATGTGGGATGCTGTAGAATTCTCTGCAGAATTTGAAGAAGTACATAACCACTGCCAATATAGACTAGTTAAGACTATGGCCTCTGCAGCCAGGTTGCCTGGGTGTAAACTCTGGTTCTGCCAAGAACTTCCTGAATGATCTTGGGGAGGTCCCTTAAACTCTATAGGGTTGTAGTCTTATTATCCACAAAAGAAGGTCAAATGGTTTATGCAGGGATTAAATGAGTGAATAGTTGTAAAGGTTGCAGATAACAGTTGGCACATTGTCAGAACTATGTAATTGTTTACTGCTATAAGATACTCTTTAGAAGATTAAAAAAATATTTTTTAAAATTTATATTTGTTACCAAACTCCCAACCAAGCATAAATTCTGTTGGGAGGAAAAGGTGGTTAGAGCGGGGTTCTCAAACATGCTGGGAGAAATGTGTAAAAATTCTAAAACTATCCCTTACCAAGTGTCAGTTTATTGATCTTTAACCTCTTCAGGACTAAAGACATAGCAAAAAAGAAAAAAAAAAAGAGATAATTTGTAAGAATGCAATATCAGGCACTACTGCACAAAGAAAGTATTGCAAAAAAGAGCTGACTACTGGAAAAATTATGTATGATCATAAGGCTTTAAGTTGATAGTACAGTTTGGTTAATCATATACCTATTCCAAAACTGTGTGTTGTCTATCTGAAAGAGCTTAAGTGCCATTTTTCTTTCTTTTTTTCTTTTTTCTTTTTTTTTTTCTTTTTTCTTTTTTTTAGTTTCCATAATGTAGCAGCAGATGCAAACAATGAAATTTACACAGAAATTTCCTGGGGTAGGGGACAAATTTCTTAGAAAAAACTTCTGTTTTCTTTTCACTTTTTCCTGCTTTGAAACAGAAAGTGAAGTCCAGAACTTCAGTAGAAATTCTTTAACCATGCATATTATAGCCCAGTCTACTAAATATGTACAGTGAAGAAGAAAGAAAGAAGGGTATTGCTGAACCATTGCACAAGTCTTAGCTGCTACCTCTTGATTTCTTGGTATGTGAGGAAAAAGAAAATCTATTCACTGAAGCTATTATCAGTTGGGTTTTCTGAATTTTTGCCCTTCAAATGCATTTCCAAATGATTCAGGAATTTATGAGGGCTACAGCTCTACTCTAGACATCATACTGGCTTTTGTATTTATTAATGCTCTTTGAACTTTATAGTAGCTTTGGAGAGGAGTTTGCTTCTACTCCAAGTGCTGCATAAAGGAAAATTATAATGAATACAAAGAAGGGCCATCAAGTACAACTGTTTGGATACCAAAAATTATAAGTAGGCAATATAAAAAAAATCTTTAAGAAACCATAGCTAACAAACAGTACAGTTCCAAACACAGTGTCAGAATACATTATGCTTTAAACATGTCTGTTACTCTTTGCCATTGCTATGTGAGAGGAGTCTAGTTGTCAGTAGGAATGTCATACCCTATTGCCTATAGAAAATCAAAGTAAAGAGTGAGCACATAGGTGTATATAGTTGGTTTTTCACTAAAGTATCATCTTGAAGAAAGAAGCAATTTTATTTCACTGAAACTTTAACTGTATGCACAAAACCCTGAGTGGAGCTCAAGTTATAGGGACCTTAAAATTAAATTCAGATAAGTTTAGGTATATTTATGAAACCACTAGGTGGTGTTTTGGGGGGCTCCAAGGAGCTCCAGTTCTTTAAGTCTCAGAAAGAATTCAGTGAGAGGGAAAATGATAGATAAGAAGTGATTTTTTAGTATAGGACACTTGTGAGGCTTACAACTGGGCAGGTGAATGAGAGGGTGCCACACCCCGAGAACTTAGTGGGCTACAGTTTTATAATCAAGGAAAAGTGGGGAGAAGGAAACTTCTTCCTCATTCTTGAGTAGATGTCATGTTTCCATTATCAGCTCCTCCTCCATATTGGGCAGGGGAGTTTTTCTTGTCCCTACATGGTCAAGCCGGGACTGTCATGGCACTATGGAAAAATTATTTCAGGTCTCAGTACAATGAGGGTCTTTCACTTTGAAGTGTCACCTTTCCATAAATTATTGTTCTTTATGTGTGCAGAGAGCATGTCCTAGGGGTCATTAACTTACTGAGCTCACTGAGCAGGATGTGGGTCTCATGCCACCATTGTTTTATTGTTTTGGGGCATGTCTCATTTGCGTGTTGCATGGTTTTGTTGCTAAGCAAACCTTAGTTTTGTGGTTAACCAAACCACCTTTTGGTTTTTTGTGATGATTAACTTACAGGGGTCTCCCATACTTTTTTTCTTTACTTACAATCCCCTAGTGGGACTAACTATTTAATTACCTATTTTGTCCCTTTACTCTGTCCCTATCATTTATATCTACTTTACAAAATAGATGTAGGGCCTACTCAAATAAAAATACAAACAAAATATTGAGAGAAATTTTTAAAAAGTCACAGTAATATAGAAGGTTAGAACATATTTGAGGATTGGAACAATTAGCGTAATAAAGATTTCATTTTTCCCAAAATGCATACATAGATTCAATGCAGTAATTTCCAAAATTGCCGAAGCCTTTTTGTTTGGGGTTAAGAGGTGTTGATACGTTGGCTCACTGATAGTCAAGAAAACATGAAAGAATATAAGAACAAAGTAGGAGGGTATATTCTACTAAATATTTTGACTTACTATAAAGATATATTAATTAAGATGGTATACAATTTGCAAAAGAGAAGTAGACAATGGAATAGAAGGGACTGTCCAGAAACCCTACTAAACCTACTAGTGCTTTAGAAGGTTTCCTGTTGCTATCATTCTCAGAATAGCAGCCCTGGAAAAAATATCCAGTGTCATCGAATCCAATATGTCAAATATTTTGGTTCCACTTTTTTCTTCTGCCTATTATGGTCATTGTGTCCAACTTGTCTCTAGTGGTTCAATGGCCTCTGCCACTTCAGGATCCCATCACCTACACTAATAACTGGGAGCTCAGGCAGAACCCCCCATCCCGTATTTAACTAATGTATGTGTCAATGTTTTTGTAAAGGACATGCACTTTGGGACCTCTTGAAATATGCAGGGGCAGGGAGGAATAAATGTGAAGTTCTCATCTGATTAATTCAATCTAATATTCTTACAGTTTTGAATACCTTCCTTTACATGATACCAAGGGATTTATAACATCTTATCCTCCCTGAGTGCAGGCTAAGTTGAATTAAATTTTAGTCAGTCAACCAATCAAACTACTAGAGCCCAATTCCACTGGCTCGAGTTAACACAAGCAGCAGGAACAAAGCTGGAAATACTTCCGTCTGTGGAACATTTTCTTCACTTGGATTTCCTTTACTGATTCCCTCATATCCTCTAATTCCTATTATTGTGCTCTCATTGGTTTCAGCTATTGGGCATCTTTATCTAGACATACTCCCTTTGGTCTTCTCATAGTTTTAAGACTTTATTTTTCTTCATATTATTTATGATTCTCTATCATCTCTATTATTCTTTTTTTTAATAATTCCATCTCCCAAATTTATATTCCTAGTCTAAATATCTTCTGGTCATCTCCCCCCAGCCATTGTAACTGTCCCAGTTTTTAAAAATTTTATTATCATTACTGTTGCTCAAGGAAAAACAACATGGTGTCATCCTTGTATTTTCTTTTTCTTACTTCATATCATATCTGTTTGCAAATCCTGTTTGCTTTTTCATTAAAACAAAACAAAACACATATCCAGCTGTACCAACTTCTCACACCTTTCACCTCTTCCACGTTGGCCCAAGTCTCTATCAACTCTCACTAGAGTTATTTCAAAAACCTTCCAACTTATCTCATTATTCTGACTTTTCCTTCCTTCCTGTTTTTCTCTCCCAGCAACAAGAATGATCCAGTTAACACTTAAGGTCAATTTCATCATTCAGATCACTCTAGTAATTTCCCATTTCACTCAGAGTAAATTTGTTATAATGAACTGCAAGGTGCTGCAAGGTGCAACCTGACCTAACTCTGGAACTTCTTTGACTCTAATATTCTTTTTTTCCTCTTAGTCCACTGAAATTTTCCTTGTCTCCATGTTATCACATAAAGCCAACAAACACGTCTTTCTCAAGACTGTTACCCTTGTTTTACCCTCTGACTGAAATTTCTTTCCCAAGATAGTCAAATGCCTTTCATGCATTTGCTCAAAAACTCCATGACCATCCTATTTAAAATTTACCTGCTCAACACTCTATTAACTCCCTATTCACATTTCCCACAAATGAAAATTAAACTACCCTCTCTTTCATATTTGATAAATTTGATGTGTTACATTTTGTAAATTTAAGGTGTGCAGGGTATTACTTTCATATATTTAATATTGTAATATGATTGCCATTGAAGCAATATTTATCAGATTACATTATTATAGTACAGTATTTTTGTCTATATTCATTATACTGTGCATTAGATCTCCATGGCTTATTTTTGGTTTTGTTTTTTGTGCTTTTGGCATTATTTTAAAAAATATTATTGCCAAGACCAATATGGATGTGCTTCTTCCCTATGTTTTCTTTTAGAGGTTTTTTTTTTTTTAAATAAATTTATTTATTTATTTTTGGCTGTGTTTGGTCTAAGTTTCTGTGTGTGGGCTTTCTCCAGCTGTGGTGAGCGGGGGCCACTCTTCATCGCGGTGCGTGGGCCTCTCACCGTCGCAGCCTCTCCCGCTGTGGAGCACAAGCTCCAGACGCACAGGCTCAGCAGTTGTGGCTCACGGGCCCAGTTGCTCTGCGGCACGTGGGATCTTCCCAGACCAGGGCTCGAACCCGTGTCCCCTGCATTGGCAGGCAGACTCCCAACCACTGCGCCACCAGGGAAGCCTTCTTTTAGAGGTTTTATGGTATCAGGTCTTACATTTAGTCTGATCCATTTGGAGTTAATTTTTGAGAATGATATGAATCAAGGGTATAATTTCATTGTTCTGCATGTTTTTCTCCAGTTTTACCAAAACCATTTGTTAAAGAGACTCTCCTTCCCACATTGAGTATTCCTGGCTCCTTGTTAAATATTAGTTGACCTGACATGCTAAATTTAATTCTGGGCTCTCTATTTTTTTTCAATCGTCTAGTGTCTATTTTTGTTCCAGTATCACACTATTTTCATTACTATAGCTTTGTAATGTAGTTTGAAGTCAGGAAATGTGGTACCTCTGGATTTGTTCTTTTTTTCTCAGGATTACTTTGGCAATTTAAGGTTTTCTGTGATTCCACACATATTTTAGAATGATTTCTTCTTTTTCTGTGGAGAATGACATTGATGTTTTGTTGGGGACTGTGTTGAATCTGTAGATGGTTTTGGTAGTATGGCCATCTTAAAAATACTTAAAGACACAGATATCTTTCCATTTGTTTGTGTCTTCTTTGATTTCCTTCATCAAAGTCTTATAGTTTTTATTGTATAGATCTTTCATTTCCCTGGTTAAATTTAATTCCCAGGTATTTTATTATTTTTGATGCTATTGTGGTTGTGATGGTTTTATTTATTTCTCTTTTTGATGCTTCATCATTAGGGTAAAGGAATGCCACAGATTTCTGTAAGTTGATTTTTTAACCTGCCACTTTACTGAAATTATTTATTAATTCCAACAGTGTTTTGATTGCCTCTTTGGGATTTTCTGTGTATAAGATCATATCATCAGCAAATAGTGACACTTTTACTTCTTACTTCCTAATTTGGAGGCCTTTATTTCTTTGTCTTACCTAATTGCTTTACCTAGGGCTTCCAATACTATATTAATAGGAATGGTGAGAGTGGGCAACTGTGTTTTATTTCTGATTTCAGAGGAAACCCTTTTCTTTTTTCTTCACCAAGTATAATGTTGGCTGTGAATTTGTTGTATATGTTATTAAATTGAAGTATGTTCCTTCTAATCCCAATTTATTAAGAGTTTTTAATCATGAAAGGATGTTGTATTTTTTCAAATGCTTTTTCTGCATCTATTAAAATAATCATGTGATTTTTACCTTTCCTTTTATTGATGAGGTGAATTGCATTTATTGATTTGCATATGTTGAATCATGGAGCTAGCTACTTTTTGATATACAAACATAGCCTATATATCTTAAGAATGTCAGTAGTGAATTGGCATAAGGGCCAGGTTCTAATTTCAAACTGACTTCTAGTATCACATCTGTTTTCACTTAACTCATGGTGCTAAAATATAATAGCAAAAATATGGAAAACAGAGTAGAAATGCCAATATTATCCTGGCATTTAATGTATACTAGCAGTTCTTCATAAGAATAATGTTGGGGGGGGGACTTCCCTGGTGGCACAGTGGTTGAGAGTCCGCCTGCTGATGCAGGGGATGCTGGTTCCGGCCCCGGTCCGGGAGGATCCTGCATGCCGCAGAGCGGCTGGGCCCGTGGGCCGTGACCGCTGGGCCTGCGCGTCCGGAGCCTGTTCTCCACAGCGGGAGAGGCCACAACAGTGAGAGGCCTGCGTACCACAAAAAAATTTAAAAAAAAAAGAATAATGTGGGGGGGTTCTATGTATCTTTATCAGTTCTTGACTAGTAAAATGCTTTGTTAACTGCTAGTGAAAAACAAGTAGTTAATTATAAAGTGACAGCCACTGAGCTGCAAATTTTAGTGCTGCAAATTTTAGCAACTGATTGTTATGATCTAAGAATCTGTAATGGCCTTGCAAGTCACAATCTGTAAAGCAAGTATAAAACATGTTTCCACTATTTTGATTGAGTATAAAAATGGTTGTCTGTTGAAATATTGTATTCATTATATCCAATTCAATTTTTTTAATCCACCAATGCTTCTAATGCAAGGATCTTCTTGCTTTGCTGAGTACCCACCAATAGGAACAGGAATTGTCCAACAATGACAGTTTTTTTTTTTCCTGGGGACCTTTCACAAAGGACACCAACAATCCCTAAGCACAGTTTTATTCCTCCCAGAAAACTCTTTCTCCAAATACAGCTACTTAATGTCTTGATTTCACCTGCTAAATAAAAGGAGGGAAAAGACCTATATAAATCCATTAATGTTTAACTAGTTTGGAATATATCGATTTTTTTTTTTTGGCCTTCTGTATATTTTAGTGTTCTGTGTCCCTGGATAATTCTCACTATAAAAATGATTAGTGGGCTTCCCTTGTGGCGCAGTGGTTGAGAGTCTGCCTGCCGATGCAGGGGACACGGGTTCGTGCCCCGGTCCAGGAAGATCCCACATGCCGCGGAGCGGCTGGGCCCGTGAGCCACGGCCGCTGGGCCTGCGCGTCCGGAGCCTGTGCTCCGCAACGGGAGAGGCCACAACAGTGAGAAGCCCACGTGACGAAAAAAAAAAAAAAAGTTTAGTGACTTGCTGTCTGAAGCTATTATCAAACTACTAAGGGATGTTGCTATGAAAAAATATCTTACAGGATGACAGTCAACCCTCTAGTGATAGCACCATGCATCAGTTGCTTTGATACTGAATTTTCTGCATTTGCATAGGATAAAAATACACTGATGATGACATTTAAGTGTTAACAACCATTTTAGAATGACCATTTTTATCTGTACAATTTAGAGGTTTTGTAACTTGTGCTTCTTTGTCTTAAAAGATTTCCATACAAATATATTATTCAACATCTACTCTGGTTAGAATATAAACAACTGAATGCAATCTGTATTCAACTACTTCATTCATCTTTCAGAACCATTCTCACAGTGTTCTTTGATTCTAACTTTCTTCATTTCTGAAATGAAGTTCAATAAACCCAGGAAGCAATTTCTCTTCCAAAAGTGATATGTTTGAAAATTCCTCTGTTGGATTTAATTAGTTGAGATGTCTACAGGTGGGTAATTGGTTCATTCAGCAGATGAATTCAGAAATGTTTCTCAGAAGGCAGCTTTATTATATTTTAACCTTGAGGTAACAGGGAGAAACATTTATTATAAAATAAATACTTCTAATGAAAGTGTTCTATTTCTAAATTAACATCTCATCAGATAAAATGCATCATATTTTATCAGTAATTTAAGCTTCAATAAATATTCTATGTTATTGGAATTTAAAAAAAAAAACAGTTTTTAATAGAAGATACCTAATTTAAGTAGCTGTTACTTAGAAATAGCATATGTATACATATATATAATTTTACCTTAAGGAAGAATACTGAATAAATGACATTAGGTATATTTGCTAAGAGTGAATTTTGCTTGCTATCCTTATAGAGCTAATGTTTGGGTTTTTTTGTTTGCTTTTTTTTTCCTTAAAAGTGTTTTAAATAATTATAGTAACTGGGAATTTGATTCTTAGCATTTATTGCTGAGATTACTGAGATAGATCCACGGATTCCTATTACAACATGCGTATTGCATTACTGAGAGATTAACTTGATATGTCTTAAATTAATCAGGCCACAAAGCAAATCCAATTCCATTGTAAATAATCAGCCATCTATATAATTGATCTAAATTCAATGTGTTCATAAACTTGTGGAAGGGTTTATATCAATTTCAAATTTCCCACAGTGAGGAAAATAAATATTTTATTTTGTTTTTACATTCTAGATTAGTGAATTGCACATAGAAAATGATTTCTGTAATGTGTATTTGCACAAAGGCATTTGAGACTTGAGCCTTTGCTTTTCTTGAGATTTCACTGATACTACAAATCATGTAGCTTTCACTATAACAGATGATGTCCTTGTATGTTTACAGGTCTAATACAGGCAATGTATATTTGCAAATATTATTTTATATACTCAAGTGCATCTACAGTTCCATGTGATACCTACCCTATATAAAATATTTATTACACTTTTTAAAGCACAATTATACAATAGTATTTTTCACTAAATTATAAATAGAATTTTCACAAGCAAAACAGAATATTTTTCAATCTGGAAGAGAAAATTTCATGATGAAATATTTGTGTTTCCTTTATTTGGATAATAATATAACTTTCACTTCTTCACACATACACACACACACACACACACACACACACACACACTTTTAAATAACTAAAACCATTCTTTATCACTCCATATGGTATCACTTTTCCTGGAAACAATTCAACTGAGAATTTACACTTACCACTCACAATATCCAGGTCTTGCCATGCTTATTCATGCTATGCTTATTCAATGGAGGTTGACTATCAGACACCCATTTTCATTCACAATGTTGTTGCATAACCAAATTTGAAAATAACAATTTTGCTCTTCTAGATTTTTTTCTTCTAGATTTTTCATGCCTTGTCATTTAATTATAAGGAAAAGGGTCTATTATAAGCAATGAGGCAACTGGAATATATGTGTCAAATAGTTGTATTATCAAGGGGTTATTTAGTGTAGATAGGGGAGATTTTTCTAGATGTCTGTTTATTTCACTGAAGAGTACAGGGGTTACTTTTTGCAAACTATTCTTGAGATATAGTATAAGCACTTGTTACAAATTAGAAATTAATTTGGTAAATGCACTGAACTAAGAAGCAGTTTACTTTATGGATGATTATGAATATAATCACATCATCTATCAACATACACTATTTTTGTTTTCAATTTTAGTTCTTATATTTATAGGTCTATTATGTTTCTGTGTTGTGCTGGTTCAGTCTTCTAGTTCAACACTTTATATGGAAGATAATGGTAGGTATACTTATCTCGTTCCTCAGCTTAAAGGGGAATAAAAGTTTTACTATTATGTACAGCATTTGCTGTAGGTTTCCTGTCAACTTCTTTTAACAAGCTAGAGAAACCCTTTCTATTCCTAATTTGCTGAGAGCTGTTATCGTGAATGGATAGTTCAATTTTATCAAATTTTTCCTGCATCAGTTTATCAATTTGATAATCATTTTATTATTTATTATCTCTTTATTTTATTTTTTGCTTCTCCATATCTCAAATATAATGTTCATGTTGCTGGTCCAAGGACAACACTTTGAGTACCACTGCTTAGATTTTGGTGATTTTTTCTTTTCTTTTTTTTGTGGTAAACTCATTTGGGTTTGCTTTACCTGAATATATTGCTGCTTTGATCTCATTCTTGAATGACACATTCACTGGATTCACAATTCTGGGTTGACAGCTGTTTCTTTCAGATCTTTGAGTGCATTATTTCATATACATCTGAATTCCATTAATGCTTCTATGTCAAATGTCAGTCCAATCATGTTTTCTTTTTGAAAGCTGTCTTTTTTCCTCTGAATGTTTTAAGAAATATCTCTTTGTATGTGTATTAGCTTTCTTTTGCTGCTGTACCATATTACCACAAACTTAATGGCTTAAAACAACACACATTTATTGTCTTACAGTTCTGTAGACTGGTCTACACAGGTCCAACACAGGTCTCACTCAACCAAAATCAAGGTCAGAAGGGCTGTTTTCTTTCTGAAGGCTCTATGGGAAGGGTCTATTTCTGTGCCTTCTACCTTCTAGAGGCCGTTTGCATTTCTTTGATCCTGGACCTCTTCCTTCATCTTCAGAGACAGAAATGTCACACATCTCTCTGATTACAGCCTGGAAATGTGTGCAGATTTTCAGGATTTATTTGATTAGATTGGGAACTCCTGGATAATCAAAAATAATGTCTCCACGTCAAGGTTCTTAATATTAATCATATTTGCAAAGTACCTTTGTCACATAAGGGGATGTATTCACAGGTTCCAGGGATTAAGACATAGACAGCTTTGGGAAGGCCATTAGACTACTTACCACAATATGGTTCTGTACTTTTGGTATGGATTTATTCTCATTTACCCTAATTGTGAATTTTGGACTCATACAAATGATTATTTATATTGTTAGTTCAGTCTAGAAACTTCTCAATCAATTCTTTTTTTTTTTTTAATTTTCCTATGAGGACTTCTCTGGTGGTCCAGTGGCTAAGACTTTGTGCTCCCAATGCAGGGGGCCCAGGTTCGATCTCTGGTCAGGGAATTAGATCCCACATGCCACAACTAAGAGTTTGCATGCGGCAGATAAAAGAGATCCTGCACGATACAACGAAGATCCCACACACTTAGTTGCGTGCTGCAACTAAGACCCCGTGCAGCCAAATAAATAAATATTGAAAAAAATTTCCTATGGAATTCTATTCCAATTCTCAATTTTTTCTTCCATGTCTCTCAACCTCTCTTTAATAGTCCCTTTGTCTTTTTTGTTTTGTTTTGGTATGTTCTGAATGTCTTTTTACCTTTCTTTTTGTTTACTAATTCTCTCTTCTGCTGTACCTATTCTATTATTTAAACTGTTTATGCAGGGTTTTATAAATTTCAATTCATTTCCAGGTTTAAAATACTATTTTTTGAAATCTTTTTACTATTTTTGATTTCAAAAATAGCAATATTACTATCTTTATAATATGAATTTTAACTTAATATTTGAAGTCTCACTTTTAATTTATTTAAATAGGTGAAACATTTATTATTTTAAAAATAATCTTAATAAGGTGCATATTTTGGGGTCTGATTGACTTGGCTTCTGTTTCTACTGATTCTAACTCATAATGCCATCTGTGTGCACATGTGCATGCCCGTGGTGCATGTTGTAGGTTTTGTTTATTTTTTTTACTAAGAGCTCATAAACCTTGACCTGTGGTTTGAAGGTATATTCAGCCAGAGGATTTAAATTTGCTTATCTCTGTGCTTGGTGGTGCTCTCAACACTGGACTACTTTGAAATATATTCTTTGGCTGAGTTTCTGTTTTGTTTAATTTGGTAAAGTTTGGTTTATCAATTTTGTAGCTGTAAATTCAGCTATAAACCCAAATAAGATTTAATTGTTAATAACAAAGTGTCAGAGGTGAGCTTTTTAACATATTTATTTATTTACCTACAGTTTCATACATACATAATAATGATCGAAGTTTTTGTTCCTCTGAATTTGTTAGGAGCTGACATCAGAATCATACTAGTTTCATTTTCTGCTTTAAGTGGCTTTCTGTAACACAATTACATATTTTTTAAAGATTTAACAAAACTAGCTTAAAGACTGGGAATGCTAATACCTTTGCTCCTGGTGACTTTAAATTTCTTCAGCCAAAATTATAACTCAAAATACCAATAATTCAAATAGTAAATCAGACAAAAGCAAACTACTCTTTCAAATAAAAATAATGAATAATACTTAGTAACAACAAAAATAATTCAAAAATAATATATTAAATAATATATTAAAATTTAACCCAACTTCATTCTTGCCAATTTTAGTATGGAAATCAAGCTTTATAAGATTTTGACCAATCTAGCTGGTGCAGCCACTTGAGCCAGGGACCAAAAGTTACCATTTGTAAAATTGTGAGGTTGAGAGAATACAGTATGGTTAGTAGATAATTATCTTAACAGTGAAAGCAGTGACTCTATTGAGTTACATTTCTTTCCAGATTACATAGCAAAATCCAAAAGTGGGGAAAAACATCTACTTGACCTTATTCATATGTTGAGTTAGTGCTCAACTAAGGAATTAGATGCTCACTAATGTTAAATATTGCCTTTCTAATGTCTTTCAGATTATCTTAATATCCTCACAGTTATTCAAAGTAAAAATAGACAATTATTTCTGCCCACATATTCTTTAGGTAATTTTATGCTTAGATGATCTGTTATATTTAGTACTTTTCTTCTTTAAATTAATGTTATAGTCATTTAAAATTGACTATGTGCCATTAATTACATCAGATTTATAACACTTGAAAATGTACGATTTAAGTTAATTTGATTTGTTTAATTATATATGATATTTTATATATCTTAAAATATGTTTTGATTTCACTCTATGCTATTTTTAATCCATGTATATGTATGTAAGTAGAGGTGTTTTAGTGAGATGGGACAAAGTCTTTTGCAGGAGCTGGCAAAAACAATTTTAATTGCTGACCCTCTCACTTACTAAATTTATGTGTCCTTTGGCAGGTCACTTAATCTATTAATATATGTGTTTCATCTTTTTCTTTGTAAACTGTATTTTTTTGTTGTTGTTCTTTGTGTTATTACAAATGTTCTATCATATAATAAATATGCAATTTTTCTGAAAAGACTTAAGTCCCTCTACATGTAATTATCACATCAAATTATTCCTGATAAAATATTCCTTTAGAATCACAGTATCTTCATTTTGTCTTCACTTAGATGAATGTAAAGCAAGAGCTTTCCCCTTACTAATTTATGCCCCAACTTTTTATAGTGAAGATAATTGTGCCATATGGAGACAATCCATAAAATAAAAATTAGGCTGCAACATAATATTTGCACTATTGATATGACTGGATATTTCCAGTCTATTCTATTCTGGTTTGAAAAAAGAAATGACAAAATTAGTTAAGAAAGACAGTTACTGTGTTTCAGTATGGCTCAATTGCTGAAACATTTATAAAAATAAAGGGAGATGAGAGTAGGACTCTTTACAAATAGACTTTCTTTGCCCTTATATTTATGCTTTCCAGAAGGTATAAAGTCATTTAAATTTTATTCTGAACCTCAGATACCTTTGCAACAATTTTATTATCTGTAACAGACAATAAGTAGTTTTAAATGGATAATATACAGGGAAAAAACTTTTGAGGTAAAGTATAAAAACCAATTTTAAATATATTGGGGTGACCTTGGAAAGTTTCTAAATCTCATTTTTATCAACGATAAGTGAATATTGATTAAACTTATGTCAGAGTTAAATGAGTGTCTAGCACATTAATGAGCAGGGATATTCTGATATCACCTATGGTTCCAGTCCTTCTGAAGGAAAGCCCCAGAATCTGGAAGATGCAGGGCTCTCTACATCCGTGTGTAGAGAGAATGGGGTGAGAACTGTTTCTATCATCCAGTTGCTACCACTGTCCTATATGGATATTCTGTAGCCCAGAGCCAAAGATGATGGAATCATCTGTCAAGGTTCACTGCCCGACCAATCTATCTAGAATAAGTCTTCTTCTCTAGGGGGCTGGGGTTGATATGATCCACCATTCATCGCCCACACCCACCAGAGAAGCTCTCCCTCAACACATATTTGTAGGGAAAGAGAAGACAGCTCTCTTCACAAAACCACCCATTTGCATCCTTCCTGTATAGTAGGATTTGGGGGTGGGGTGGGAAATGCGTGCCACCTAGTTGACTTTAGCCACTCAATAAAAACCTTACACAGCACAAAGCTGTGAAAAATGTGTTTTGCCAATGTTCATAAGCTGCTGAAATCACATGAAGTAGCTCTTCTCTTAGGGATCTTGGAAAAATGCAAGCTGCTACTCAGCTGCTGAGTCTACTGGGACAACTTTTCAACAAGATTGAGTGGTAGGGGCGTGGGTGCGATCCTTAGCTCAAATGCTACAGCCTGTCAATTTTCTAACTGAGTTTTTATAATTTTGTTGAATAAATGCTTCTTAATTTGTTGTAAATCATTGATCAAATTCCAGAAACTTGGATACTTGTCTGTTCAAATTTTGCCCAGCTTAAAAGTGTCTCTTTAGGAGAGCGGTTTCTCCAAGCTCCTCACACCACCATTATTAAAAACAAACAAACGGGGGCTTCCCTGGTGGCGCAGTGGTTGAGAGTCCACCTGCCGATGCAGGGGACATGGGTTCGTGCCCCCGTCCGGGAAGATCCCACATGACGCGGAGCGGCTGGGCGCGTGAGCCATGGCTGCTGAGCCTGCGCGTCAGGAGCCTGTGCTCCGCAACGGGAGAGGCCGCAGCAGTGAGAGACCCACGTACCGCAAAACAAACAAACAAAACACACACATGCACACACACAAACCCTCCTTATATAAGCACAGGTTCTCAAGTTTTTAAGTGCATTAAAATAACTGGAGTTGGTTATTAAAAGTGAAAATGACTAACCTCAACTCAGACCTCTGTATCAAAATCTCTAACGGTAACTCATAGGCATCTGCAGTTTTGATAAACTCGCCCAGTTGATTCTCATACAAGAGCAAGTTTGAGAGCTATCTAGCTGAATGTATTACCGAACAATGCCACACATGAGCAGTTTTATCTAATATGTAGATTTTGAACATGACTTAAAATGTGTGGGCTCCCTTTCTCCAACTTCTACCAGAATCCTTTTTAAATCATCTAAAAAACTAAATAGTATTAAAATACTAGCAGATTTAGTTTTTAAAGTTATCTTTATTTCATCATAGTCTTGTAATTGCCCAATAATTTTTGAGTTAATTTCCTTTTCCTCATTATATAAGTTTTAAATATATATATTCAAGTATAAGAGATTGACTATCTTAGGCAATCAAGCCACAAAGTTAAATGTATAATAGCTTTCCTTAATCTTCTATTTTTCTAATGCTCTGTATTAGTCCTTAAAATGTCAACTTTTTATTTTGTCATCTTAATTTTTTTGCTCAATTTAGGTAATATCTCAATACCTATTATTCAATTTTTAAAAGATTTTTTGTAAGCTGATATATATAAACACAAGCAAATACTTATCCACCAAGCATCACAAGCTGCATTCCTCCATAACCACAATACTCCAAATCACCCTCCCTCTGAAGTTTTATAATATCAGGATTTCCTTTTCATCATGTTTTATTCAGAATGTCTCAGCATTTTCTGAAAGCTTGAGCAAGTCATCTTATAGCTTAGAAGTTAATGGGGTATAGAATGCAGTGAGATATTTTGCTGAAGTCTTCAGTGAATCTGGAGGTTTCCACCAGGGGGAGGAAAATGACAGTAATGAGAATGGATGGTGGTGCATGGGGATGCAGTGGGATTGTTAATATTATTGTTATTAGTATTATGATTGTACTTAGTTTTAAAAGATAGGTGACTGACAATCTAGAAGTGACTTTAGGGAAAAAGGAAAACAGTGAGTGACTTCAACACCGGAAATTTGAATCACAGGAATGAATAATGATAAGAGGAATATAGGAAATCAGCCTGCTTGACGAACAGGTAGTTTCCAATCCTGGCAAGCAATGGAAAAAAACTGAAAAAGTACTAAGGATAAAGAGTAATTTGCTGACTGGGAGTTCCTTACTGTATACAGGGAAGCTTTGAGGAGATGGGTTGCCTTAGGTGAGGGGAATGACAGACCTCAATGGGGATCAAAGATAACTGAAGATATTCAGCTAACATTGTACAAGGCAATGCAAACTAAACCAGACATGGAAGATAGACTGTACTTTGAAAATTGTCTGTCTCCACATTGATGACAACAAATATGGAATAATGTTGAGCAAGTAATTGTGGGGACTTGAGGGAATAGGGAAAAAGTAATATTTTTTCTAATTCTAAGTTTTTTCTAGTTTCTAAGTTTTAAAGTGTGAGTGTGTGTGTGTGTGTGTGTGTGTGTGTGTGTGTGTGTGTGTGTGTGTAATCCACCAGTATTCAATAAAACAGAGACAATCATAAAGATCTTGCATGTTTTACATGATGGGCTTACATTTTTGGTATATGAAAAAGAAGGGGAAAAATCTGCTGTGAATAAGTATATATATGTATACACATATGTATACATATGTGTATATATATGTATATACATATATATATAAAATGATTTACATCAAAATACCAAATGAAGATGCTTATACCTAAAATAGTTTATATAAATTCACAATTGTGAATAATTAGATTAGTTAAAATCTCTGCAGTCTACACTTTTCCAGTTGAAATTGCTATATTGGCAATTTTGTAGGCAAGGTAAGTTAAAACAATTCACACAATTAATTAATGATTTATGTACTTACAAATATAATGCTGTTTTAGTAAAACACACTTATAGACAAGCACATACATACAGATGGAAATTACAGACAAAACGCTATCTGCAGATTACAACACTATCGATTTGTACATTGTTAAATAGTATATAAAAGTGACTAAAAGAGTTAGTGAATGTTAGTTAGCAATATACTGACCATTTTTTTTTCTATTATTGAGAATGGGACAAAAACCCTCATGATGGATTAGAATAGTGCCACTTAGTAAATGGACACTTATGATCGTAATACCATGTTCTCTTGTAGAATACAGTACATATTAATTATCTATGATACAGTAAAACTACAACAAACATAACATTGAAAATAATCACAATACAGAGAAGGTAAATCTTAAAACTAATTTTGCTTTTATTTCAATATCAAATAAGTGCAAAACACAATGAAAAATGCTCTGGATCTAAAAGTTGTCTTGATTATTCTTTTAGAGAATAAATTAAATTGGTTATTATCATTTTTATAGATAGTTCCTATTATTAGTTATATTTTTCTGCTTGAACAATTGGTTGTCTCTATAATTATAATAAACTGCTATATTTAGCTTAAATTTTAAAGAAAGGTTATATGTGCAGGCAGACACAGAGAAATAAAAATAAAGTCTATTAAAGTAAATTCAACTAAACATATATTTTCAAATGATTTAAATTAATAAAGTAGCAGAAAAGTCTCATTAAATTTCTTGATAATAATATATTTATTTATTTTTTACTAATTTATGATCGACTTTAGCTTTGCAATGCTAATTAATTCCTTTGGGGAAGTAATATACATAACCTTTCCTCACTTTATTTTTTCAGTAATTTTAAACAACAGATTTAAATTCAAGGATAATAAAAGAGCAAGTAGTAAAACTGATAAGGCACATCACCCTGAACTCTAATTGTTTATTTTAGTTTGTCTCCCATTAGTCTGGAAGAACCTTAAAGGCTGGGGTCATAGTTATTCATCTTTGCATTCTCAATATATAATACAGTGTTGGAATAGCAGAAAAACTCTAAAAATATTTGTGAAAAGAATAAACTAGTAATAGGGCTTCCCTGGCGGTGCAGTGGTTGAGAGTCTGCCAGCCGATGCAGGATACACGGGTTCGTGCCCCGGTCTGGGAAGATCCCACATGCCGCGGAGCGGCTAGGCCCGTGAGTCATGGCCGCTGAGCCTGTGCGTCCGGAGCCTGTGCTCTGCAACAGGAGAGGCCACAGCAGTGAGAGGCTGGCGTACTGCAATAAATAAATAAATAAATAAATAAATAAATAAATAAATAAACTAATAATGGGACATAATTTTAAAATGGAAACTTGTGATTTGGTATTTTCAAAATACAAATGTCTTGATAAAAGGTATATAGTTTAATCATTGCACCGATGTCCTTCTAATACTTTATAAGAATCTGAAGTGTTTTTAGCATTGTTCAGACTAAGTTACCATCTGGCTTTCTACCCAAAATAGACAAAGACATGTGTTAAATTTCTTAAAGGATGCCTTGTGTTTTACAAAAAAAACATAAGCAAGTGGCCACACTGTCTGTAACTTTGCCCATTGATGCAAGTCACAACCTTAATTCCATCTATAAACTTAATTCTCTTTTATCTTGTAACAGAATATATTCACAAGTTCCCCAAATCAGTATTTGGACATTACTATTTTGTGTGTGTGTGGTGGAGTGGTGTAAAAAGGAACATTATTTTGCTTATCCCAGTATCGTATTCCTCACAGTACTTCTAATTTTAAAACTAATATTTAAAACAAAAATAGGCCTATTTCCATATATTTTTGCATAACTTTAGAAATATACTGTGACCATATGCCTGTTCCCAAGTGTTCCCAAAGTGTTCATGAAAATAAGAATATCCCATTTAAATTTATTCTCCAAAAGAATAATCAGGAATACATTACATCAAAAATTGTAAAATCAAAGGCCAGTTAACAAAATCTTGAAAATGCTATTTTTTCCCTACATCAACCCCAAATACTCAATATTTTAAAAATAGCTAAATTTTGTCTTTTTCATGAAAATAATAGATTGAATTTATTAACCTTAAGAGAATTATCTGTATACTTGATGTTTGTGTAAGATAAAAATTAAAATTTCCATGTTATAAAATGGTGCTCATTGATGGGTATTCTTTCAGCTGAGTCAAAAAAATAACTATAAATCAATTATTATAGAAACAGAAGATAGCTTATATTACGGAAAAAGCAAAAACAAACAAACAAAAGCTGAAAAAGAATTACAAACCAGGCACTAAGTTAAAAGGAGAATATTAAGTAGACCCTTGCCTTTTGCAAATGTTAATTTCCAGTATCATATATAAATATAACATTTCTGGAGTTAGTTTGTCATTTTACTTTGGATTATACAATCTATTTTATTTTGAGAAAAATGATCATCAAGATACAGGCAGTGAAGTTGAAAAGTTATCTTCTGGTCTAAGGCAATGTTTCTGAAAGTACTGTTGACCCTTGAAAAAAACAGCTTTGAACTGTGCAGGTCCACTTACACATTGAATTTTTTCAATAAATACACTGGAAAAATTTTTGGAGATTTGTGACAATTTGAAAAAACTCATGTATGCACCACATAACATAGATACGTAGAGAAAATTAAGAAAAAATATGTCTTAAGTGCATAAAATATATGTAGATACTTACATAGGCATAAATGCTACTTAATCTAAAATTAATACTGTGTTAGTTTACCTTAAGCATGCCTCTCCCTCAGCCTATCATCATGGGTAGCAATGTTTTCAATATTATATTATGAATATGACTGTAGTACTGTATGTCACAACTATTTTCTAATGATTTATTTATTAATGTATATGCTAGGCTACCATGAAACAATCATATTGATTGCACTAAGCTACCATAAAGCAATCATATTTCTGCTTCTTCATTATCAATACATTAATTATTATACTGGTAAGTAAATACGAATTTATTTTTCACATCATCTTTCCATTTTTGATACCTAATGCTAGTAGCTAATAATTTGTATAACATCTATAGTGTTTCGTATCGAATAAGACAATATTGATGTAGGTACTGACAGACATTTCATCTTGTAAACAGACAACATAAACTTACAGTATTGATAAATATAGTACAGTACTGTAACCGTATTTCCTCTTCCTTAAGATTTTCTTAGTAACATTTTATTTTCTTTATTGTCAGAATACAGTGCATAATACATATATAAAGTATGTGTTAATTGACTGTTTATGTTGTCTGTAAGGCTTCTGGTTGAGAGTAGGCTATTAGTAGTTAAGTTTGGGGGGGTCAAAAGTTATATGTGGTTTGGACCCTAACCCCCTCGGTATTTATGGGTCAAATGTATTTCTGAACCAAAAACATTAAGGTCACTTGAGAACTTGTTGGAAATGACAATATTCAGGCTCCACTCGAAACCTAGTACATCAGAAACACCTGGTGTAGGGCCCAGCAATCTGTTTAAAGTGTTCAACGTGATTCTGGCATTCTCTAAAGCTTGAGAATCATCCCCAACCACTGTCTGCACAAAAGAAAAAAAGGCAGACTGAGCAGCAATTGTAATGGTAAAATTTACAACGTTAATAAAGAGAAAACAGTTCATTCAGCCCATTTCTTCCATACAGTTGTGTGTGTGTGTATGTGAAAAAGCTTTAGCAAGATTATTAACATTGAGGTTTTGCCAAAATATGTAAGTACCTAACTGAAGCTACAACCGATGACAGAGCACTAAAGGATAATGTGGTAGAAAAGAGAAATAAGAGATGCCTGCTTTTATTATTTAATCAAATCTAGCCAGAATTTAAAACAATTTCTTGATTTCACATTACAAACTGTGCATTTTTACAGCATATGTTACCATAGAAGTTAACCAACACATATCTTCAGAATATATACATGCATATTCGAGTACACCAAATACAATATATTTTCAAACAGTTTTCTTTAACACAATGGCCCCAGCTCAGCCATATTAAGAGCAATCTTTGCCCTGAGGGCCTGTTTGATAGATAATAAAAAAGTGTCATTTCCTTCTTCTTTACAAAATGAAATGCATTATCTTTCATTTAATTCACTGGACACTTCATTTTCAAAATATTCTTCATTCTGAATTACTTTTCTCTACCAATATACATGAGTAATTTTTGTAATTTGAGGGAACATTTTTCTCTTTCAAATACATTTATTAAAAAATGCCTAACCAAGAGAGAAAAATAATCTAATGACATTTAAAAGTAGATAAAGTTCAATTGATTTGTGGCAGCTCTACTAACTTACGTGTGAGAGACAGTAATAATGAGCCAATTTTTATTCAGCAACAGCTATTTAAGAAAATTCTGCAGTGGATTTTAAGAATGAACAAGTGGGCTCTAATCATCCTCTCTGAGCAGAGTATCAGTTTGAAGCATTTTCTCAGTATATTACCTTGAAACTGTAAGGGACCGGATTTTAGAAATTGATACACATTACTAAACCTCATTATAAAATAGTATCCTTAGTATTTGAGAAAGGATATCCTCTTCCTTATTTACTCCTAAAAATGTGCACTTATAACCACAAAGAACAGCATAGTAAATGTTCAATAACTATTTTTTGAATGGTGAATTCACCCTTGCAGTAGTTTATGACATTTCTTAAAACACTGGATTGAACCATTAATTTGTCCTCTATATCTATAGTCAAAATTTATACTTCATAGTGGTTTACTTTTATTTAAAATTTGTTTTATTTAAAAGATACGTACCCTCACTTGATGTGCTATTTGGCTTTAAAATTAATAACACCTAACATTCATTAATATGGATTAAATATAAAAATGGTTTAATTATTTAAATGGAAATATCTATATTTTCACATATAATGCAACATAAAGTTACTAGTGATAAGAAACTATAATTTTGCTATGTACTCATTATAATTCATGTCTATAATTCTCTTTATATCAAATGCAAAGTCATACAGACTGAGTAGACACATTTAAAAGCCTGAATTGTCAAACATCATGTAATTCAGCAGTTAAAAATACTTTTTCAAATGCCAACACTCACTGTAGGACTTGACGAGAAATGCATGATATAATTATTTTTGGATTACCTAATGAAGCTAGTCAGACTTTCCCAGTGATATTGCTCTGGATCCTTGTATATCAGAGAGTATGTGAAACGGAAATTCAAGGTCAGTAAGCAGGTTCATTTGAGAGCCATAGACTGCAAGTATTAGCATATAACTTGTTGCTCTGATTGAGAAGGTTATTGTATCACTTTGTTAGTCAAGACTTTCTTATTACTTCGAATCTAGATGGTTCATTTTTCTTGGCCCCTTTAGTTCCCTTCTCGCTTTCCAGAAATTACTGCCCTAAACTAAAGGGTCAGCAAATATTTTCTGTATAGAGCTAGATAGTAAATATTTTAGGCTTTTGAGCAATGTCCTCTCTCATAACTACTAAAGTTGGCTATTGAAGTGAGAAAACAACCATAGACAATATGTAAATGAATGGTCATGCTGTGTTTCAGTAAAATTTTATTTACAAAGAGGTGATGGGCAGGTCTCAGGCTATGACACCTAATTCTAAACTAAAATCCTCATATCACTTTTCTTAAGAAATCTTTAGAAACCCTTCTAAAGATGCAGAGCACCCTTCTGCATACAAACTGGAGGAATATTTACTCACCTTGTACAGATATGTTTGTTCTAATTTTCTCACACTAGAGCAGTCCTTGCTCCCATGAAGCCCAGGGCAAGAAGGGGTAAATGCTTACTGAGTGAAGTGTGTAAACATGCTTTTCTATTATATGTAGCTATATAATAAGAGCAATAATGGTACATCTTTTGTTATATGGGTATAATTACAAATACATATAGATGACACTATATTATATGATCTTTTAGTAAACTTTGATATATCAAAGTTATACTGATTATTATACTTGCAAATTACGCTAATATAAAAATAAGCTGAATGCCATTTTCATTCTTGTTTCCACACATATAAAAACTGGTTCCGGGATGGTCTTCTGATGTATTTGTCCACAAAATAATGAGGAAGGGTATACTCATTTTTCTTAAAAGAAAAAAATTCATATCTCTTTTTTAAAAATAATATTTAAAAAGTTATTTCCTGTATCAATGTCTTCCTATATTTTCATACCACTTTTGCTATTTGAATGCATTTTCCTTTGGAAATTGACTACTACAAAGAACCATAGATTATCTGAAAATATATATAATTTACTTATTTATTTTATATATTTCCTCTAATTTCCAATAGACTGTAAGGTGCTATAGAGTAGGATTTTTTATCAGCTTTGTTAACTCTTTCATCTCCTGGCTAGAAGAGGTCTGGCTGATAGCAAATATGAATGCATAGTGGAATAGAATAATGTTAGCAATATTACTTGGATACAGATTGTTACATATTTAGCTTTCTAATCAAATTTTCATTTATTTTTTTCTATTTTTAATAAGAAATTCACAAAAGTTTCATATAATTTTAGAAAATGTCCTTGATACTTGAGTGGGTAAGAAATAGAATTAACTAAGGAAGACAAGCTTATATTTGCCTGCATGTTATTCTTATATATTATGTATATTATTTTACTGAATTTTTTGTGTGTTATCTTACTAAATCTTTTAACAATCTTATGACATGAATAGTATCCCCATTTTACTGAGGAGGAATCTAAGAATATGAAATATTAAGTGATTTCTCCATAATTACATTGCTAATGTATAATTGAGCTGAAGTTCAGACATGTAGTTCTGCCATCCCAATTCCCACTATGCAACTCACTTCCACCAGGGACACTGTTCATGATCCCATTGCACATGGGCATAGAGCAAAAGCCTGACTGACATCCACAGAACAGTAAACGTTGTCTACCTGGTAATTCAGAACGTCTCTGCTAAAGTGACTCTTCTTTGATTTTTTGTGCAGTGTCCATACATATCTTTCCATTCTATTCTCATTCTAAATGTCTATTTGAATACCTCCTCATCCCTAAACACTTGGCACCAATTTCCTAATCACTGTAGAACCTTATCTCTGACTCTTTCTAGGCAAAATTAATGGTCAGGTATACTGCAACTGCCTATTGAAAGGATTTTCCTTCACCAGAGCCTTCCTTCTGGGCAATGCCTGAGTGGGGCTATAGTGCAGCAATTGTCCACTTTCTGGTAGTACAAGCATATTACGTATATTATGCACAACTATCTGTAAATCAAGGCTAAAGTTTTGTTTTCTCTATCATCTGATCATAGAGGAATCCCAAGAAGCCATAAATGTGGGTTGAGGGAGAGGAGATGGTATAGCAGGAATAAGATCCATGAGAGTCTAAGCATTTTGCTTATGGAACTTGCTTATTGCTTCAGGAGTTACTTGAGCTTGATCTTGTTTATACCACTACCATGTAGTGATGGAGTACTTCTGTCACTGTGTACCTCAACTTTATAGAGTGATGGATCAGGAAAATCCTACTTCGTGATGGAGAAATCAGGTCACATGGTAACTTGGTGGGCCTCCAGTCTCTACTAAGGTCAGTAGTAAGCTAGATGCTTTTTTCTAAAAATAAAGTACTTACCTGCAGATGATGGAATTGACTTGTCCCCAAAACCTTGACATTTACATTGTATTTTACCAAAAGGGTCTGACAAAGACTCCATGTAACATTAGTATCTGCTACAGACATTCAACCATCATTGTATCTTTTCATAGAATCTCACTGGCAAAGTAAGTTTCATGGCAGGCCAGACTTTAATAGGGTTTTACTTGCTCTAGACAAGTAAGACCTTTTAGATTAGTAGTCTTTTAGGTTAGTCAATAACTAGCATCTGGTAGTTCAAAACTGGTAGCCTTTTAGGTTAGTCAATAACCAGCATCTCAGATTAATTATACATTGTTTCCCAAATTCAAAGAGGCCTACTTATAGTGTTTCTTGTTAGGAGAGGCCAGATGCAATAACAAGTTCTCTATCTTAGAAGAGTTACCTTGAAATGCTTCATATTTCTAAACAGCTAAAAATTTTATTGAACTTCACCAGTTCCTGAAATATTTTTCCAGTTTTTTTGTGTTATATATTCATGCCCAAATGCAATGCTTAATATTAATTATGCCCCTAATTTATTCCAGAAACTACAATATATTTTGGGTTTATAATAGTGCACAAAACAAATGAGATTCCTACCCTCACTGCAGATGTTAAGTGTTACTCATAAGATGGGTATAAGATGTGTAATTAACTTGCAGCAAAACATAAATCAATTGCTGCTTCTTTCTTTGGAGAAGTCTTACCATGAAAAAAATAATAATATAATTTGAAATAAACAGTGCCTTTAAAAGACAGTTGATTTACATTCTGGTGCATTCTCCTAATCTCAGTGAGGATAGCACTCTGAGTAGCACTTGTTTAGTTTATATACAATATGAACTAGTAGTAAGATAACCACAGCTGTCAAAATTTTAATATCAGATAGAACTGCAATGCAAATCTTCCTCTCACCTCAAAGTCTTTGCACCTGTTGTTACTCTGCCTTTTCGTAACATCTTTTCAATTCCATCACTTTAGTTAAACTCCACTCATCTTTTAAGACCCACCTTTACAAGTGGTTCTCTCATAACTTCATAGATGATGCCATGACCCTATTATGTTACAAAATCTCTTATCATTCAGCAACTGTCTTTCTGATCACTTTTTATTTTATAAATTCATTTAAAAATGATAAAATGAATTATTTGTGGGATTATATAATTAAAGTTTTAATTTTTGATTATTAATTGTTCTAAAAGAATAATAACCAATATTTATAAAATAACAATACCATGTCTGATATTGTGATCAAATAGTTTATGAGTATGTGTATATATACCTATATATCTGTACAATTTTCTATATATATATATACATACACACATACATTATATACATACAATCATATATAGCTATATTAATCTCTATATGCATAAACATACAAAACTTTCATATACACATATGTATGTACATATACATACACATAATTTCATTTGATACAATAACATAACGTTAATGAATGGTGGATTTAGAGTTTTGAACAAGCCATAGAAAATCCAGAAACCACCAATCTACATTTCTGATGTTTGTTTCTCTCTTTGAAAACATGTGTTAACCCTTCCCCCTGCCTGATGACTGGTAATGAGTCTAGAGGAAGAGAATGGGAGTATCATTTAGGGGCTCTTCATACTACATTAAAATATCTAATAATTCTCTATATTAATAGATCAAAAGACTTCAAAAAGCAACATGGTAATCTCAGTAGATTAAAAAAATATATTGACTAAAATTTAATGCACTGGGAATTTTTTAAAAAAATTATGAACAACGAATATTGGAGATGATCCTTTCTTTTCCAAGCTTGAAAAAAATTATATTAGCAAAATCCTACATTAAACATCAAATTATGGGCAAAATGTGATAGGCATTTCCATTAAAGTCATAAATAAGTAAAACATCCATTATGACATATACTGTTCATTATTCTAAAGCTCTGAACCAATGAAGTAAAAAAATGGATAAATCAGGTGCACAAGTTGGATACGAAGTGATAAATCCTCATTATTTTCAGACAATATTATTTTCCAGCTGGAAATTCTAAAGAACCAACTGGTGAATTGTAAGTACTAATAAAGTATTTAGAAAGATCTATATATTATTTATTTAGTAATCCCAGAGCTTTTCTATATATCAGCATTACTCTATTAGGGAAATCATAAAATATTTAGAAACATTTTTACAATATTATTAAATACATCTAGCAAGATATTTAAGAAATTGTTTTATAGGGCATCATCATAACTAACAATTATTGTGCATTCATTTTGCATGATGCACTGTTGTATGCTTTTACATAGCACATTTAACCCCTACTAAAACCTTACACATTTAGAAAAAGACTTAGTTACTGAAAAGTCAGAATTTGTAATAAAAGGATGACTTTGTGTCCATGTTTGTAACAAAATATGCTATGTTGCCTTGCAACATGGGAGACATAAAATTAATACTGAAATAACAGAAAAATAGAACTTGATTTTATTTTGGAAGATTCAGTCGTGTAATGATGCCAGTTCTTACCAAATCAATTTAAGATTTCAATACAGTCCCAGACAATCTGATTAGAATTTTTATTCTAAAACTTAAAATTTTTCCTAAAAATTCATACCCAAAAATAAGTATGAAAAAATTACTAACAAATGTTGGAAAAAGAAAAATGTGCAGATATATTTCCTAAAATATTCAAATATGTTATAAAAGTATGGTAATTATAGTGATAGTATGTCAGACAGGAATAAAAGGTAGATAAAAACAAGTAGATAGAAAGTCTGAAACCTAGAAAGAGCTCTATTTATATATGAAAATATATTAATGAAGATGAGTTAATTAATTATGGAAAGCATTAACTAATTAATGAATAATGTTAGTTTGATTTTCCATTTTGAAAAAAAGTTTATGCCTTATCTTACATATTCATACAAATGAGTTGCAAATTATTAAGGGCAAAAATATAAAACAAAATTTTAAAATGTTTTTAAGACCATACTAATATTCAGAAAGAATGAAACTGAATATGATTCATCCTTGATGTACAGAAGTCTTAAAAAATACTCAAAAAACAAAATTCACAAATAAGATTGATAAATTTTGGATATATTGAAATTTTAAATTATTTCTGTTAATAAAGGTCATTGATCAAGGTTAAGACAAATAAAAGAGACTGCAGGAAATGTTTGTATTATATGTAAATAGTATTTACTACCCAAAAGTTATAATCGATCTTTATAAAGTGAGAATAGAGCAACCCAAAATAAAATAGATGAATTGATGTATATTATTTTCCCAGAAATATAAAGCTATTATTCATTTGAAGGGTATCTAATCTAACTAGTAACTAGGAAATATAAATCATATTAATAATAACTCAGTTTTGACTCATTACAATTAAAAAACATTAAATAGAATGATAGAATCAAATGTGGACTAGGATTTTTAAATCATTTATGCAACATTAATCTGCAACAACTTTGAAGAGCATTTTGAAAGGTTCACATAAATGTCAGAAGCACGTATCCTGTAACCCAACAATTCTACTTTCCTCATATTTGTTAGCAAATGAATGAAATAGGCACAAGGTGGAGGTTTCTTGAATAATTATTTGTACTGATAAAATAAAGATATTAAAAACCATTAACAAAAGGGAAGAGCTAATAAACTGAGGAAGCTTAATACCCTGATCTGAAATGCTATCAAAGAACTAACTAAATAAGGATACATTTTATGTTTATATAGGAATAATCAACATTGTCAAGATGTCAGTTTCTTCCAACTTGATCTATCCAGTGAAGGCAATCTCAGTCAAAAATCCAGCAAGATACTTTGTGGCTATATCACAAAGATTAACACAAATTGGAGCACAGTTCTAAATGTAAAATGCAAAAGTATAAAACTCAGAAAGCATAACACAGAAAACCTAGATGACCTTGAGTATGGTGATGCCCTTTTAGATACAACCTAAAGACACAAACTATAAGAGAAATAATTGATAATGTGAACTTCATTAAACTTAAAACTTTCTGCTCTGTGAAAGACAGTGTCCGTACAATAAGAAAATAAGCTACAGACTGGGAGAAAATATTTGCCAAAGGCACATCTGATAAACTGTTATCCAAAATATGCAAGAACTCTTAAAACTCAGTAGTAAGAAACCAAACAACCTGATTAAAAATGAGCCAAAGAACTCAACAGATATCTCAACAAGAAGATATAGAGATGGCAAATAAGAATACGAAAAGATGCTCTATAACATATGTCATCAGGAAAATACAAATGAAAACAACAATGAGATACCATTATACACTTATTAGAATGAACAAAACGGGGCATACCATATACTGACCAGGATGTGAGGCAACAGGAATTCTCATACATTGCTGGTGGGAGTTCAAAATCATTCAACCACTTTGGAAGACAGTTTGGCCACTTTTTACAAAACTAAATATACTCTTACCATATGATTTGACAGCTGCACTTCTTGGTATCTATCTGTCTAAAGGAGTTGAAAACTTATGTCTACATAAAGACCTTCAAGTAGATGTTTATAGAAACTTTATTCATAATTGCCAAAGCCTGGAAGTAACCAAGATGTCCTTCAGTAGATGAATGAATAAATGAACTGTGGTACATCCAGACAATAGAATATTATTCAGTGTTAAAGAAAATGGAGGTATCAAGCTATAAAAAGACATAGAGTAATCGTAAATGCATATTACCAAGTGAAAAAGGCCGGTTTGATAATGTTACATGCTGTATAATTCCAACTATATGCCATTATGTGAAAGTCAAAACTATGGAGAAAATAAAACAGTCAGTGTTTGCTAGGGTTGGCAGCAGGGGTCAGATGAATAGAGAACAGGATTTCTAGGGCAGTGTTAATACTATTACACCAAAATGATGAGGACATGCCATTATACATTTATCCAAACTCATAGAATGTGCAAGAGTGAACCCTAATGTAAAGTATGAACTTAGGTGATTAAGATGTGTTAGTGAGGTTCATCCTGGTTAACAAAGGAAATATTTTGATGGGAGATGTTGATAATGGGGAAGATATGCATGATTGCGGATAGAGGGTATATTGGAAATCTCCGTACCTTCCTCTTAAATTGTTATAAACCTAAAACTGCTCTTAAGAAAAGTCTTAAAAAGCACACCAATATATATTGTTTTCATAATTAAATAGTTTTCATAATTCAAAATTAAAATGGAAAAATACCTCAAATGTATTAGGTAAAGCATTCATTTTCTCACAAAATGTAATTTAATTTTATAAGAAAAATATTTCTACCTCTATATAGGTAATTTTGACAAAGTGAAGGACAGAAGTTTTTCGTTTTTTGTTTTTTAGAAAATACAGTTTCAAGCATCAATTGAAAAAGTAGGAAAAAACACTAATTTTAAACAAAATAGGAGAAAATAGGACAGAAATCCTAGTCTAGTAAAATGAAATGTAAAGAAACAAAAATCCACCCTTCAACTCACAATTCCTGTTTCTACAATTACACTTTTATAGCCAGGTTCTTCCAAGTATATATGAATGAAAAATATTTATGTTATCTAGAGAGATATTAATCATGGAAGACACAACTCACAAAAATTTGCATTTGTAATCTAACACCAGTACCTAAAATTTACAAAAATAATATAATAAAATGTAGAGAATGGCCTTTTTAAGTAAAATATATGCAAAGCATGCTAAGGTAAACATAAGTAAAATATGTATAAGCATGCTACACTGAGGTAAACATATATTTAAAGAATAATCTACCTGACAAGTGGAATTTATTCTAGGAGTGGAAAGAAGATTTACTATAAGAAAATATAAAAATAGAATAATTCCTTAATAAATTTAGTGAGGCTGAGCCCACTTTATAGTACTGAAGCCTTCATTTTAATACAGGTACTAGAAACTCAACTGGTTAGCACAGTTGACTAAATTCAGACACCACTTGCTAGTGAGCATATTTTTTTGCCAGAATTATTTTTCATATATTTGTGATTTCATGGGAATAAGAATGGTGACTCTGGGTCTTTATAGAATGCATAAAGGAAGCAGAAACTGATATTCTGTGGGGAAATAGGAGAATTTAGAGTCAGTTAATATTAGTATACAGCCTTTTGTAATAAAAAATTCCTTGTAGTCCACCTAGAAATTTCATGGATTAATCGATAACAAGCCATTTCATTACTTCATAATTCATTGGTATCTCAACAAAGAAATTAACATTTAAAGAAAGCTTTTAGAACCACTTGAAGAAACTCATAAATAGTCCATTCTGGAAGAAACCAAATACAAATGTTAAATCCTAAAGTCAAATAAAATATCAATAGCAAAATAATTACTTATATAATAGCCTAGCTGGAGTCAAAATCCCTAGCAATTTAGAAGGGCTTTTGATGCATCATTTATATGTGATTTCTTCTTGGGACCTTTAGCGTACTCATAACACACTGGAAAATCTTACAGAAATAACAACAATCACCATCCAAATAAGTCTTTGTTATGCTGCAGTCGCAATCTTGTCTTTGAAGAAATATTATCTCAGAATTAATAAATAATTATTTGCCACATTTTATGGTGATAAAAAAAACTTGGACATAGAATTCTAAATTTAGATGGACTTTAAAGTATTTTTTATTGAATTAATTTTTATTGAATAAATTTGACGTGTAACATTGCCTAAGTTTACGGGGTACATAATGTTACTTTGTACATTTATTTATTATAGTATGACTGCCATTGTAGCAAGATTTATCACATTACATAATTATAGCATAATATTATTGTCCATATTGATTTTACCTTGAAGTATTTTTTAGTCTTAATTTAATGTACACCAAATACACAATAAAACCTGTATACATTATTATTTTCTAGAAAAATAGAAAGAACTCTATGTTTTCAAATTTTGTATTAAAAATACAATCTAAATTTCTTAGCAGAATACATATATGTATATATATATACAATTCTTTCCCAGCTATCCCCTGAAAAAACACTCCCCTCTATTCCAAGCCTATGATGCATTTTATTGTGACTCTTTGCAGATATTCAAAAGTGTATGAGGAATTAATTAATATTTGAAGAAAGGATTGACAGAGTACATTATTTTGGTCACCAAATGATTCAGATCAAACATCATTATCAATGAAAAAATATTGAGTGGTACAAGTTTACTACTATTATTTACTACTACTATTTTTAGTAATTTACTACTATTATTAGTAATAAATGTGTACTTATTATTGTTATTACTATTTTATTACTATTACTATTGTTATTACTATTATTGTTATATGTTATTTATTATTGTTATTTACCACTACTATTATTATAATTTACTACTATTATTAGTAATAAATATGTATTTATTATTGTTATTACTATTTTAACAATAAAAAAGATATAATGATCAAAGTTTAAAAATAATGATAGATAAAATAAATTATTTAAATATTGTAATATTCATAAATAAAATTTATTGAGTTGTGGTTACATATTCACATTCATCTTTAAAATTCTTAGTTTAAGACAATGAAATATTGATTTCAAGTGGTGGTTTTCATTTAAGATTATTTCAAAATTTGTTTTCTAAAAAAATTACAATAAAAAAATACCTCCCAAGTAAAACTATATGTAAATGGAACAAAAGCCTCTTTGGCTATGCTTGCTAAAAATGGTCTCATTCATCTTTCAGTTCCAATCAACTGCTTTACAAAAAGTTTTAAAATATAAGCTAGTAGATTTAGTTTTTAAATATAAGCTAGTAAATTTCCATCTTTCCCAATGTCAGTTAGACATTTGGGGGAAGAATTCTTACCCAAACTCTTATTTAATAAATTCCATTTATCGGATTAGAAATTACTATTTTTCATATTTAAACATTGAGACCTGAGAATGTTTCCAAGTTTTACAATTTCTTTTCCATGGTACAGCTAGTAAATTTCTGTGTGGTACATATTAATTTTAATCTCCTTCTCCATGATTTTACATTGTATTTTAAATAGTCTATTTAAATGTCTTTTTAAAAACTAATATGACAACATCTATGTCAATCTGTAGCACAAAAACTGCAATGAATTGCAGTATCTGAAAATAGTAAGCATCTGAGGGTGAGGATCGCAAGCTCTCCTGACTGTGGTGCTCTCATTTTTCCTTTATCACCTAACATACACATAAGTGAGGATAGCAGTGTCAACTGAATTGTGATGCTTATTTTTTTAAAAATATTGCTTAAAATGATATATTCTAGTACTTCCTTCCAGAGCTCAATGAGAGTTTCTGGAAGGATGTTTCCCAGTAGTAAACATGGTTACCTCTGGGTAAAGAATTTTTGCCAATAGTTTTGCTATTTTACTCATATAATGCCTAACACTTTAATAATAGTATAATGCCATTATAATTAAAAAACACTACTTTCCTTTTGAACCTGAGACTTGGCTTTAATTATGTGAAATATTGCTGAAAGGTTCAACAGATTTTAAAGCACTTTCATAAGCATTATTTCATTAAAATCTCACATTACAGAATAAACTACATTGTATTTATCCAAAATTTATATAATTAGAAAAATTACTGAACTCCAAAGGGTTGTTATTGCCAGAGGTATTTGCATATCATTTCTTCTTTAGTTTAATAAGTTAGAGTACTCAAGATATACATGGAGAGGTCATGGGCACTGATAGGACAAGAACTAAAAATCCATCCTCCACGGAATTGCCTTTTCCAGACTTTAACTCTGAACTCGTCGAAAAGTTCTTTTTACTTCATCTTCCTTGATTTCCTACATTTGTTTTTAAGCAACATATCCTCAGACTAAATATGAAAAAAACATAAATACAATTGGACTTTGTCTCAAAACTGTGAAAATTGGTTAAAACTGGCTTCAAACACTTTGGTGAGTGAAACATGAATTTGTAGAAGTGAAGTGTCCTTAACAAACTATATAAACTCAAGAAGTAAGCTTGAATTGAATGTGTAGAGATGAAGGCAATATAAATATTATAAAACAGTTAATTATTAAATTACTATGCAAACTCTTTTATGTAAGACAGTAAATACCAAGTTTAACCAAATTAAAGATGGCATTGTTCCTATTTCAGCAAAACTAAAATGTGAATCTGTGATATACAGTAAAACATCTCACATTTCTGGCTTAATATATCATGTTGTTGTTGAACTCATATTTTATTATAAAGTAGTAAGTGTTGTGACAGCATTGGATAATTAAATAAAATCTCAAACACCTTCTCGTGGACTAATATCTCACTAGGGAGATGGCTTGGTCCTGAACTCTAGGATATAATTGCCCAAAATGTATCCAGAAACTC
Organism: Orcinus orca; assembly: GCF_937001465.1. NCBI lineage: Eukaryota > Metazoa > Chordata > Mammalia > Artiodactyla > Delphinidae > Orcinus > Orcinus orca. The sequence goes on from NC_064563.1 coordinate 128,330,716, forward strand.
AACAGCATTAGAATTCTTGAACACTTAAGTTATTAATTTGTGTCCTGCCTCAGATCTAATGAATTGGAAACAGAGGATTTGAGTTCTAGAAACCTGAATTTTGAAAGAAACTTCCAGATGATTTTTAAAACAACTAAATTTGAGATGTATTCATGACTTGTTGGATCAGTGCACCTTTTATCACAAACTTTTTTGAAGTAATCTTATCATATTAATTCAGAAGACATAACATTTATATTTCTTGGTGAGCTTAGAGTTTGTTATCATAGGAAAACATCTTTTTATTAACTAGAATAATAGTAGGATTTGATTACCAGGCATTTGGGGAGTAATCATCACTCTGCCCAAATATTTACTTTTGTAGTTTTCATCAGACACTTCATAGTTCATACTTAGATTCAGGAAGAAAATTAAAGGAAATGCTAAGTTTCAATATAATCAATTTATAAAACCTATTTAATGACATTAAAGTCTTGAAAATGCTAAAGTAGTACCTCCAAGTTGTCAGACTAAATAACCTTTGTCACTGTTGATTTCAATATGTTCTACTTATCTGCCACTAAATTAATAATCTTAAAACACTCTTTTCATCATCACCTTCACCAAGCTTCAATGCATAGTTAGCAGTTTCATCTTTCTAATCATCTAATACAGGATCTTCCATATTCAGATAATATTTACCCAAATTTAACCTCATTATCGACAATATAAATCACCATATGCAAGCAGGTATGATCTTGGCATACATGCCAAGGTATTATCATGATCCATTATCTTGGCATAGTCATTCACAAATTTAATCCTTTTGTTATATCCTCTTCCACATTTTCTTTTTTTGTGTTACTGTCTTGAAATCCCAGTACAATTTTTAAAGTCAGCATTTCTCCCCTTCATCTTTAAGAATCCTTTTCACTGATCTAGAAACATTTTTTCCTATTGTTTTTGGAATGTGTATCTTTTGTACTATTCAATTTCCTACTTAAGTCTGTGTTGAATATGTTTATTTTTAGTTAACTTATGAATACATACTGATGATGATAACATTATCAGCACAATGATAAGTGTTGGATCCATACTAAGTGGCAAATAATTGCTATGGCTTTTACCTACATTATATCATTTAATCATAATGACATTTTTTAAGTGATATATTGTCTTGCAATATGATAATTTAATCTCGTGTGGTTACTTGATGTCATAATTTACACAACTAGAATGAGCCAGAATGAAACTGTAGGAATCTAGGACTCCAAAATTCTTTCTATATCCCATCTACCAAGCTGCTTCCTTCAAAAATAATTGTAAGCTCTTGGCATCAGGAACTCTGTCAATTGTCATGTCTCCCAGTGAATATAAGGAGTAAAATGATACTGTTTTTCAAGATTTATAATTAAATTAACTTGATATGTATGAGGATGTAATGTACAACATGGTGACTATAGTTAATAATACTGCATTGCATATTTGAAAGTTGCTGAGAGAGTAGATCTTAAAGTTTTTCATCACAAGAAAATAAGCTTTGTAACTGAGTATGGCGATGGATGTTTACTAGACTTATTGTGGTGATCATTTTGCAATTTTTACAAATATAAAATCATTATACTGTACACCTAAATTAACATCATAATGTTGTATGTCAATTGTAATTCAATTTAAAAATTAAACAACCGGGCAATCATATGATTTAGAATATTGAAAAATAAATAAAGGGAAAATAGTACAATGTGAATTTTTTTTAAATGCAATTTCTTAAAGACTCCAAGCTTGTCAACACTTAAAATAATCTTATTTAAACTAGATATCAGCCTCATAAAGGGCAGTTTGTACTGTTGGCCTGGATCAAACTTATTTACACATTTACTCAGTATTCTTATTGTATGGTGTAAGAAAATAAAAGTAAGCCATAGAAATATATTGTATTGTCTGATCCACTTTAAAATGTAAAACAAACCAACAAAACAAAACAAAACTTGTGTACACAGTCAGAATATGGATATCTTTGCACATGTAGCAATTGTTTTCACAAGTCTAATACATTTTTTAAAACTATTTGATATTTTATTAAAAAAATTTTTAGAAAATATATTTTCTAAGTTATCATATTATACTCTGATTTCTAAATTTTATAATTCATGCCTAGAATAAAATTAGACTTTCATCATAAGGAAAAATATTTATCAGAGATATAAGAAAATACTTTTGGATTAAAGTGGATAAAACAATAAGTTTTGCTCTTTCATAAATAAAATTTTCATAAAAGACAAGTGTACATTATTGGGAACTTGAAAGCTATGTAGGATTTGTAACAAGAAGAGGAATGGCATTTGAGATTAAGAACATAGTGAAAGCAGAGATACAAAGAAGCTTGATACTTTTGGGCAGAAATTTTAACCTGGGAGGTTGAGCTTTGGCAAAAAAGCGGGAGAGCAGGATATTAAGTTGGACCAATTATTTATTCAATAATCCCTTCTTTCATACTAAAAGTCTTAATTTCCTGTTCACTTCATGCCAAATATTTTGGTAGAGATTAAGAATGCACAGGTAAAGCCATTTGGTTCTGGAATTTTCTTTGTTAAGAGGTTTTAATTACAGGTTCAATCTCCGTACCAGGTATATATCTATTTCGACTTTCTATTTATTCATAATTTGTCTTTAGTAGGTTAATCTTTTAAGGAATTTATCAATTTGTTCAAGGTTTTCCAATTTGTTAGCATAGTACTTTCTTATGATCCTTTTACTTCTGTAATATTAGTTGTAATGTCTCCTTTTTCATTCCTGATTTTGAGCCTTGTCTTTTTTCTTAGTGTGGTTGATAATACTGTATTGTACACTTAAAAGTTTGTTTATGAGGTTAGATCTCATGTACATGTTCTTACCATGATAAAATATAACTAATAAAATATAAATATAGAAAAATAATGCACAAGTGAAAATAGCAACTGTGATTTTCCTTATTTAGACAATTAAGGCAGTGAGAAAAGAATAAAAATAATGACTACAGAAAAAATGATAAAGGATTATGAATTAACTAGACTTAGTGATTGATTGAGGCAGTGCCTAGAGATGGAGTATGTTTGATGTATACAAAGAATGTCTTGGAGATTAGTCTGCTTGGAGCCAAGAAAGCAATGGGACAATAGTGGGAGAGAAAGTCAGAAAAGGCCATTGAAAGAACTTGACACTTAGTTTAAGAGAAATGGGGAGTCTTCCCAGATATATAAGCGGAATAACTGACATAATGACAAGTAGAAAAGGATCATATTTTGAGTCCTTTAGAAGGTGCTTCTAACAGAATTTTCCGCTGAATTGGATATATAATGAAGTGAGATATAAAGTTTTCCTTTAACTAAGATGGGGAATGTTGCAGTGCAGCACCCAGTCAAATGGATGTCTAAGACAAGTTTCATGAAAGAATTACCAAATTTCTAATAGGGAAAACATCCAACTTGCTTACTTCTCCTGAATTGCTCAAGTTTGTCTGTCATCCTGGAATTTACCAGTAATAGTGCTCCCTTTCAATTTCAAAGATGAGTTGAATAGAGAAATAAATTATGTGGTCACCCTATTCGTTGAGACCTATTGGATTGTATTAAATAGATCCTGAATGCCAGACATATACATACAAATGTCTTTTTAATAGTGTAAACACCTTTATAATTTTCATTTTAAGATATTCAAAACTTAGATCCTGTGATCCCTCAAAAAAAATGAGAATCTGTTACATATTCATATTTTGGTGACAGCTAAATACATAGAGCATAAGGAGATTTGGCCCCAAAATGTGCATTTTTAGCTAATTATCTGGGTAATTCTTTCTTAAAGTAAAATGTTAGAAACATTGGTCTATGACATCCAGTAAATATCAGTCAAAATTTATATAGTAATTCAGATGTGTTGTCTATATAAGAATCTATATATGTAGAAATAGTTGCAAAGAAGTTTTCACTATGCCATTAGGAATTTTCAATAGAAATCGATAACCAAAATATATTTTGTCAATTACTGTTTACAGTATTTACTTTATATAATTTATTAGGTATGTATTTTATTTTCAAAAGTAAATTTAAAGTGACATAAACACAAAAAATGGAGATTAGGAAACAGTTCCATTGCAGGGAATAGGAGGGAAATATGCTAATCCTAAGAGTATGCAATACAGATATAGAAGATCAAATTTAGTTCTAAACTTTACAATAGCCAGAGAAATGGATATATTAAATATTTATCATCACAAATCATAAAATTTATAATCTTCATTGATAACTCTGATAATGTTGCATCTACTTGGACTTCAACTGTGTTATTTCATTGAATCAATTGTAGCTACGCTTTTAAATTCATTAAAATCTTTAAGCTTGATTATTTAAACAAATAACTCATTGAGAAAAACATAGTTTATTGTTGGCTTACAATAAATGATGATAGTAATTATTTTAAATACCTCTCAAATGCAATGTTTTCTATAGAATAAAAATATATCAGACTTACAAAATCTATAATAAGGATTAAAAATATATACTAAATTATCATTTACTGGTGAATTAAATACAAACTAGGCTGGTCAAGGAATTCAAGTTTTATTTATTTTTTCATGATACAGTTTCAAACAATGTTTTTTTCTGGTGTGTGATTGAGTCTGAGTGTGTGTGAGTGTGTTTTAATATATAAAGATATATTAGAATCTATTGTTTGCACAGTGACTTTCCTTTTGCCTCTGGATTATTTTTACAAACCAAGTATTCTCTAGTCTCTTTGAGTTTATACTGTGATACATAGTATTCAGTGACATGGAAAGCACCAACCTATTTCATAACGCTTTGGGGCAGAAACATTTAGAATAGGAAAAAATTATAATTACAAGTAATGTATAACAAAAGGAGGCCTTTTTATGCTTCATCTGATTCTATACATAAAGAAATATGTGAATTCAATTTGTAAACTACATAAGCAGTTTAATCAATTGTCCTTTGGCCTCATAATTTTCTAAATTGGTTGATCTCAGTCTCTTTATCTGCATTTAAGTTCTGTGCAAATATTCTTATTTAAGTTTAAATGTTCTTTGCCTGGGGAACCAAAATAAGCATTATCAATTTTTCTTTCATAAAATAGGTGATAGAAAAGCAGTTGCTGTACATTAAACTTCTCAGTAATGACTAATTCTTAATCTAGGGAAAACACTGTTGGGAGAAAATTTGAGTTTACTCAAAGGATGAGTGATTTCTTTTTAATTGTATCATTACAGATAATAGGTGTTCTGTCTTTTTAAAATTGACATCATTTCAAGTTCACATTACAAAACAAGGACTTCAGAAAAAGAGAAGCACTTAAAATAATTGCTGAACACTCACAAAACTTGAAAGCACAAAATAAATTCAAGGCCTTAAATCTTCATGTGTGTAATTCAAAATTAATATTGTAAATTATCATTCCTGGAAAATCATTTTAAATATTACAAAAAAGTTAATACAGTTACACTTATGTTCTTGAAAAAATAGAGTTATACTATGTGAAAAATTCAACTCCTCACCAATAATTTTTTATTAAGCATCTGCATAAAGCCAAGTATGTTACTAATTAAGAGTGGGCAACAAGAATATGCCACGATAGTGATATTCATGAATACCTTGACAAAGAAGCATCAAAAAGAGCCATAGATAGACTAGTCTTAGTTGAGACAGGGGAAGAGAAGAGTCAGTTTGATGGCCCATTCTGAAGCACGGAGTGGGTTTAAACATACTCCTTGTATAGGATCTTTTAGAAATACCCTCAAACTGTATTTTTTTTTATATTTGTCAAAAATTCATTTAAACTGTTTTAAAAAATTATTTCCATTAATTGTTTCCAAAGATATATGGTTAAAAAAAAAAAAAAACACCTAAGCAGGTAAGAATTGTAAATACAGCATAGGGAAAAGAAGTGCTGTAACATCAGAATCAAAGAAAAGAAGACTCTTAGGCATAAAATGAAGCAACAGTTAGTACCTTAGCCACCACATCCTGTAAAGAAAATTTTTAGCATTTAGAGGGTAACAGGAAGAAAGGAGCAGCAACAGAGTAGCTATATCATATCACATTTTCCCCTTCATCTTAAAGAGAAGAAAGGCATATTAGAGCTGTAGAAAGAGGCATTAACTAGAAATTGTGAGCTAATGAGAAATGAGTATCCAATCATAAGAAATACCTCCCTGCCACCTGTGACTTTTAATCACAGAGCTAAAAATAACACCCAGTTGTGAAAAGAAGAGCTCAAAAGATGAAAGCTCTAGTATCTTTAAAAACAAAATTATGTTAATCCCTGAAATGTCTAATACAGACTATTAAACTGAACTTACAATCCTGAAGATGAAGATTAACAAAAATCTCAGCCAGTAAGGGGGTGAGCAAAGTATTATTCAACAATTGGTGAAGCAGGACAAGATAGCATCTTACATTTATAGAAGGGGCCTCTTTGAATTTTTCACATTGTTATCTCCTCCTTATCTCTAAAGTTATTTATTTCTTATTGAGGGGAGTTAGCACTGATCAAAAGAAATATTTCTAAATAGCTAAAAAAAAGATAATTCAAGTATTGACATAGCTATAGATATTCAGAAGACCATGGATGGAGAATAGAAAGAGGTCAAAACTAGAAGTTATTCAAAATATCTAGCAGAAACTATTGAACCATTTGTATCAATTTTCTAATAAAAAAAACCAAATTTGCTTTAGATATTCATATAAAATTTAATATCCATTATTTTAATCCACCTACATCTCAATTCAGGAAATGATTACAGCCTAAGAAAACAAAAAAACCTTTACTTTTATTGTATAAACATAAATACTGTATGTAATTAACTATATAATCATGTGATTGTATAGTCAAAAGAGCTCCTAGCTTTCTGAAAGCCAAGGCAGAAATGTAAAAATTGATGAGTTTAATGGTCCACATAAGAAAGGAAAAGACATAAACATTTTAAAAAACAATTAAAATAATCTCTGTTGATTGACAACTTAGAATTTGCCTGTATTTCTCACAGGCAACAGGAGAAAAATGATGTAGCTTAGTGAAAAGACTTTAGCAAGTTTAACCAATACTTTTATTTTGCATCTACTCTTGAACCTTGTCCTTTGATCCAGCTTTCTTATTCTCCCTTTCTTCTTTCCACCATCACCAAAACAATGCAAGGTTAGTGTTAACCTTCCTCTGAAAATGATGGAGGAAGTGATGCCTGAACCCTAATAGCTGAGCTTCTAAATCACGTTCAGCAGTGGGGATGGGGGCAGTGGGAGAGTGGGAAGATGAGTGAAGGTAGTCAAACAATAACAACTTCCAGTTATAGGATGACTAAATTCTGGGAATGTAATGCACAGCATGATGACTTTAGTTAGCAATATTGTGTAGTATACTTGAAAGTTGCTAAGAAAATACATTTTAGAAGTTCTCATCACAAAAAATAAAATAAATATGAGGTGATGGATGTGTTAACTAACTCTATGTGGTGATCATTTTGCAATATATATATGTATATCAAATAACCACCTTAAACTTATACAGTGTTACATGTAATTATATCTCAATAAAGGTGAAAAGACAAAGAAAGCATCCAGACCAGATGCATAGTATTGTGGTCTAATTGTGACCACTGGGCTTCATCTGATTGAACTGCTACCATTTTGCTGTAATTATGGGTTTCCTGCACTGAGTGTCTGGGTTCAAGAACTTCTGTGAACCTTAATTTAAGAAACAGAGCTTAAAGTGCCTGCTGCTTCCTTGACTCTGCCAAATACCTAATCCCCTCCTAGCTTTGGATATTGTGCTATACTTATTTCCTGATTGCTGTAATATTGGTCTTCAATGTTAGCCTGAACCTGGGTTTCTACTGTTCGTACATAGGACTAACGGATCTCAAGGGCATCCTGCCTGGATACCTAAGTATGGGCTGCTCCATGTGCATCCCTGAATCTTGTTTTCTGCCTGCAGGTTGGTATCTGATGCTGAATCACCTCAGCCCTTAAAGGTTTCTTGGACTGTGATGTTAAAAATGAGGCAACCCTTGGACTCATTAATATTCTTCATTTGGCTTCCAGCTGGATTCAATCAACTGACTTTTATAGGTGATAAAGCTCTCATCTCTCCTGTCATATTTTAGTCCTTATTTTAGCTTAGGTAACCTACAGTATCTGATTGCCTGATCTTGAGACTTTAAAAAACATTAAATAAGATAATGAGATGTTTTATAGATACTAAGGATCACTTGATTTTACAAGTATCTAGAGATCAATGAATAAATAAAATAATAAATAATTGAATGTCATAGAGTCATCATAAAATGTGTTTCATTAAAGATGTGAAGTACCATAAAATTGATTTAATATACCACTGTTCTCATACTCTGAAGATGTAAAGACATGATTATATTTGTTTAAAAGAAGCAAAGCTTTTTCTTTTAAAGTGTCATAGCTTAGATTTCAATAATATTATTCAGCTTTGCACACAAAAGACTACATACACACAAGCTTTTGTATTCATTCTCAGAAGTAATGAAAGTATTTATATATGTTATGTGTACATTTATATACATACACAGACACAGACACACACACACATATATATATATATAAATTTCATTAAGTTTCTAAAAATAAAAATTATTTCTAACATTAGATAAAGGAAGGCTCATTCTTGGTAACACTCAATGCTTATGAGGAACAGAAAAAAAAAAGTGATCTAAAATAAGACCTAATGTTTAGAGGAAACACAAACTTACATGCATTAACTTATTGTTTATTTTAAAAATATCATCATATAAATAATCTTTTTGGGAGAATTTTATGATAGTTTGTGGTATAAATGGGATAATAAACAGGCACTAGTGAAGGATATAAATTTTATTAACACAAAGACGTAATTCAACTTTCTGCAATAAAGGTAGAGTCCAAGGGGGAGGGGCCAGCCTCCCTTACCTTATAGCCCCCAAAAAGACACCAGTGCTGTAAACAACAGTATTTTCAGTGTAAAGATCATGGAAGTCCTTCCAGAAACTCCACTTACCATTCTCAGGAGATATGTATATCCTCCTAGCACTTCCCAACTGTTCATAGACTGTGCCTCCATGTGTATTAGTCCAAGCAGAAGGCATCCCTTGTGTATCTTCTCCCAGAATGAATAAGCCTTGGGATAATTTCCCAGGTCTACCATCTTGCTAATAGACTCTAGCCGCATGTCATTCTGAGTTGCATTCCTACATATGGGATAAATTAGGAACATACACGTGTGCAAAAGCAAACATGAAAAGTGACCTATTCAGCCTTAAGAGAGTTCATTTATGAATGTGGAACTTCTTGGTTATTTGAATAAATAACTTTATTATATAAGATATGTAAATTGAGAAGTAAATATAAAATGACTTAAAATCAACATTCAATCGTTTTTGAAAAATATTTCTTCCAGATTTACTGCTTACCAATAATACAAGTAGAATGTGCCTATATGTATTGATTACCTTTTGCTGCTATAACACACTCTCAGAAATCTAGTGACTTACAACAAAAGTTTATTCTTTTATAGTTCTGGAGGTCAGAAGTCCAAAATCACTGAGCTAAAGTCAAGGTGTCAGCAGGACTGTTTCTTTCTGTAAACTTGGGAGGGAGACTCTACAAGCATTTTTGCTTTCTAGTGGTTGCCTGTATTCTTCAGTTGGTGGTCTCTTCCTCCATCTTCAAAGGGCATCGTTCCAATCTCTGCTTCAGTCATCCATCCCCCTTTCCCTTGACTCTGATTCCATGTGCATTGCTCTTATAAATACCATTGTGATTCGTTGGACCAATCTGGATAAGCTCTCCCATCTTAATGTCCTTAATCTTATCTGCAAAGACAATTTTTGCATATTAGGTAACATTCACAGGTTTTAAGTATTAGGGCATTTTGGGGGGCTATTTTTCCTACCATGACAGTTGTATAGTTCATAATTATAACTGGACACCATGACATGAATAGCAGCTCTACTAATAATATTTAAGAAAGTTAAATAGAATATGACTAAAAAGAAAATAATTTAAAAGTAATATTCACACTATTATCTGAGGAAACATATAAATGTTATTATTTTCAGATCATAAGTGATAACTTACTAAAATCCTAAAAGTGTATCTATCTTACAGCAAAATATCAAAAATGAGAAATTATAATATGGAGAAATTATCTAAATGATACTAATATCAGTTAATTACTTCCTAATTTTAGTATATTTCAATATAATTTGAAAGCAGATCCACAGGTTCTCCTTAATGAAAGCAACACAGTGAACCTATTAGACAGATGTTTTAAACTGACTAAAGTTCTTAAAGCTTGAGAAATGTGTTAATAGAAGTAATTATTAATTGAATCCTAGCATTTAGTTTCCCTAGCTCCCAATATTGCATTCTAAGTGAGAGATTCTCACACATCTTGATATTAAATTTAGCAGCTAAGACCCTAAAATATAATTTAACTTATTAGAAAATTTGCCCTTTGAAAAAGTAGGGTAAGAAGGAAAGGAAAGGAAAGTTTTCACTGAAACTGGAAAGCTTAACCATCTTTGCAATACTCTTTCATTAGCCCCTTCCTCCAAAACAGGCCTCACAACATATTTCCTAATGTCGGAAACCTAATAACATGGCTACAAAAACCTTTCTAAAAGAACAACTCTAAATAGCTATAAAAATAACTGGATTAACCTTCACCACTTCCACACTGTTACTCTGAGAGCTATAATTGCCTCCTATTTAGTTGCCACTGCCTTAAATATTTTTGGAACCTGACATGGAATAAAAATGCATTTGCATTCATATTCATGAGAAAATAACCACTAACTAAAACAATATATGTATGTAATATGACCCACTGTCAAGTTCTCTTCATTTAGGTGAGTTTGATGTTATTATGTGCATATTTGTAACCAGAATGTTCTTTGTGGTTCAGTGAAAACATGATTTTTCAGTCCTGAAGTCATTGTTTTCCATCCTTCTTGCCACCTCATAAATAACTAGTTCCTCTCCTTTTAATTTGAGGAGGTAGTATCCTTACCCTACACTCAGTCCCATAAATCAGGAAATGAGGGTCAAACTTGCCTTCTTCTTCTCTCTCATCCCCTAGATTTAATTGGCTGCCACATCTTATCATTTTCTTATCTTTAATATTTCTCTATTTCATGTACACCTGCTGGTACTCATTTAATTTCATCCTTTATCATCTTTTATTGTTCTTCTTCTTATTTTTTGATTAGACATCTACATGGTTTTGCTCTATTTCTGTATCTATTCCAAGTTATTGCTCTGTTGGTCTTCATGTTTTCACCTTGCTTTAAACACTTATTTTGTTCTCAATCATATGTACTAGTATTATCTAAATTGCTGATTTTAGTCCAAAAGTGGATTATAAAATTGGTTTTATGTTTCTCAACCAACATTTTAATGAACTATAAAATAATAAAATTTAACAAAGATAAAAATAGAGTAAGAATAATTTTGTGAATACACACTCCACATTCATCTGTTTAAACATGTAAAAAATATTTTTCAGTGTGCTTCCCATTCAAAAGTATTAAAGCCATGGACTTGTACCAAATATTAAAGCTTCTTACCACAACATAAAGACCCTTCATGGTGAAGCCTGTGACCAAATGCTCAACTTCGTTTCTTGTAACTGTGCCTCCTTGTACTGTCCTGAAATCCTGTACTAATCATAATTCCTTAACCAATTGTGATTTATAGACTGATTCCAGACTCGTTTTAATGTCTTAGCAAGGACACTATCTCTATCAAGATAATATTCTATGCACTCGTTTTCAAACTTGAGTCTGCATTAGAATTACTTAAAGTTTGTTCAAATGCAGATTATTGAGCCCAAATTCCCAGAAAGTTAAACTGAGTATATCTGAAGTTGGGCCTGAGAATTTGCAGGTGATGCTATCATTGCAGTTCCAGGCACCACAGTTTTAGTCTCACTGCTCTGTAGCCAACATTTTAGTCACAAAACAGGACAGGTGTCTCTTGTCTGGAGTCTGACTTTGAGCATGTTTTTATTATAGATATATCATGTTTCACAGAGTCATTTGTTATAGTGAAATTGTATTTATTTTTATGACTCCCTATAGATAGCAAAAATAAGATGAAATCTATTTTGGAGCAGGCAATATACATTTTCTTTTATCTGGACCACCTAATTAATGCAAAGCATATAGTAGGTTCTAAAAGTTCTTTATTTAAAGAATGTCTTAATGAAAAACTTAATTTTGAAGGCTTTCACCATATTTATGTTTTTAAACTTTTACTTTTCATACATTTAAAATATGTAGCAGAAAAATGTCATGATGGTATGCTGAATGCAGTTATAGCTTCCAAACATATCAGGTAGTAATGAAATGTCTCAGAGATAAAGAGACATTTAACTCTGAGCACAGAGAATTATTTCTTGGTCCCATTACTTATATATTTATAATAATGAGAGATATTATTAAGACACTTTGAGAAGATACTCTGAAAGTCAATTTAAATGTCAGACAAAATTTAAAAAAATCTAGGGTTAAAGAGGTGAAAACATATTTGTAATGAAATTTAAGTTAATGTCATAATACTTTTCAACAGTGTTACAAAGTTCAGTCAAATGTCTGTGCAAATAATATTTTGAAAGAACAGTATGAATCAAGTATACTTTTAAGAAATTGAAAGGGGCTATGTTTTACTTTTATAAATTGGATTTCATTGACAGATTCTTTGCAGTATGAGCAAAGCATCCTTGCCATTATACCTCCTACTAACATTATCATAACTTCAGATATGTAGCTACAGATCAGATGAAAGGTATAAAACATTTGCAAAAATCATTTAGACCTCATCAACTCACACTTGTCAAAATGACTGTCATCAAAAAGACAAGCAATAACAAGGGTTGGCGAGGATGTGGAGAAAAGGAAACCCTTGTGCATTATTAATGGGAACGTAAATTGGTACAGCAAATGTGGAAAAAAGTAGGGGGATGCTTCAAAAAACACTGCCACACAATCCAGAAGTTCCACTCCTGGGTGTTTACTCAAAGAAAATAAAGACACTATTTGGAAAAGATATATGCACCCCAGTGTTTGTAGCAGCATTATTTTCAATAGCCAAGATATAGAAGTAACATAATGACCCATGGACAGATGAATGTATAAAGAAGATGTGAGATTATCTATCTGTCTATCTATCTATCTATCTATCTATCTATCTATCTATCTATCTAATAGAATTTTACTCAGCCATAAAAAAGAATGAAATCTGGCCATTGGCACAACATGGATGGACCTGGAAGGTATAATGCTTAGTGAAATAAGTTAGGCAGAGAAAGACAAATATTGTATGTTTTCTGTTATATGTGAAATCTACAAAACAAAACAAATAAATATAATGAAACAGAAACAGACTCACAAATACAGAGAACACACTAGCGGTTACCGAAGGGGACAGGGGTGGAGTAGAGGGGCAAGATAAGTGAATGAGGTTAGAGGTACAAACTACCAGTTATAAAATAAATTAGTTACAAGTATGTAATGAACAACACAGGAAACATTGACAATATTTTACAATAACTTTGTATGGTGCATAATCTTTAAAAATGTCAAATTGCTCTGTTGTACACCTGAAACTAATATATATTGTAAGTCAACTATACTTCAATTGAAAAAAAATCCAATTGGGCCTCATTTGAATATAAGTAGGAATTATAGTCTTTAGATTAGGAAGATTATGAAAAATCTAAAAATTAAATTAGACAACTTAGTGGAAGAGAAATTTATAATTATTTATGCCTAAAACAGGGAAATAATTAAAGAATTCTTTAAGGTTTTGAATTGGAAAGGAGTTGTTTTTTTGTTTGTTTGTTTTGTTTTTTTGTTTTTTGTTTTTTGCGGTACGCGCACCTCTCACTGTTGTGGCCTCTCCCGTTGTGGAGCACAGGCTCCGGACGTGCAGGCTCAGCGGCCATGGCTCACGGACCCAGCCACTCCGCGGCATGTGGGATCCTCCCAGACCCGGACACGAACCCGTGTCCCCTGCATCGGCAGGCGGACTCTCAACCACTGCGCCACCAGGGAAGCCCTGGAAAGGAGTTTTAATTGTGGATATCATAATCCACTCTAGTCATTTAAGACATAAATTAATTTACTAAGATGTATGAAATCAGTTGGAGATCCCAAGCAATTCCAGGAAAATGGAAGTATGCAGCCACACCATATCACCAACAGAACAAGTGTGTCTGCTCTGATAGTGAAGTAGCAGAATTTGAAAGCTGCAAGCAGAGTTGTTGGACTCAATCCACACTGCCTCTGCTATAAAAATAAATTGCTGAATCTGAAAGCCTGCTGCTTTCAAAGATATCCCATATTCTTGGAGTGGAAGAATTAATATTGTTAATATTTTCATACTAGGTAAAGCAATCTAAAGGTATAATGAAATCCCTATCAAAAAACCCATGATATTTTTCACAGAACTAGAACAAATAATCCTAAAATTTATACAGACCCACAAAATACTCCAAATCACCAAAGCAATCTTGAGAAAACAAAATAAACAAAAAACTTGAGGTATCATGCTCCCTGACTTCAGACTATACTACAAAGTCAAAGTAATCAAAATAGCATGATACTGACACAAATACAGACACATAGATCAATGGCACCGAATAGAAAGCCCAGAAATATACCCACTCACCTATAGTCAATCTATGACAAAGGAGTCAAAAATATACAATGGAAAAAAGACTACAAAAACTGGTGCTGGGAAAACTGGACAGTTACATATAGTACAATGAGATTAGAACATTTTCTAACACCATATACAAAAATAAACTCAAAATGGATTGAAGACCTAAAAGTAAGACCCAAAACCATAAAACTCCTAGAAGAGAACAGCAAAACACTCTTTGACATAAACCATAGCAATATATTTTTAGATTTGTCTCCTAAGGCAAAAGAAATAAAAGCAAAAGTAAACAAATGGAACTAATTCAACTTAAAATATTTTGCACAGCAAAGGAAACCATTCACAAAAGGAAAGGCAACTTACTGAATGGGAGAATATATTTGCAAATGATGTGACTGATTAAGGGTTAATATCCAAAATATGTAAACAGCTCATAAACTTAATATCAAGAAAACAAACAACCCAATTGAAAATGGGAAGAAGATCTGAATACACATTTTTCCAAAGAAGACATAGAAATGGCTAACATGCACATGAAAAGATGCTCAAATGTTGGCAAGAATGTGGAGAAAAGAGTGCCCTTGTACACTGTTGGTGGGAATGTAAATTGGTGTAACCACTATGGAAAACAGTATAGACAGTCCTCAAAAACTAAAATTAGATCTACCATGTGATCCATCAATTCCACTCCTGGGTATATCTGAAAAAACTAATTTGAAAAGATACATGCACCCCAATGTTCACAGCCATATTATTTATAATAGCCAAAATATTGAAGCAACCCAAGTGTCCATCAACAGGAAAATTTATAAAGAAGATGTGGTATATATATACAAATGAATGGTACTCATAAATAAAGAAGAAAATTCTACCATTTGCAACAATGTGGAAGGATCTAGTTAGTATTATGCTTAGTGAAATAAGTGAGACAAAGACAAATACTGTATGTGTTATCACTTATATGTGGAATCTAATACATAAAGCAAACAAATGTATATAACAAAACAGAAACAGACCCACAGACACAGAAAACAAACTAGTGGTTACCAGTGGGGAGAGGGAAAGGGGAGGGACAAGGTAGATGTGTGAGATTAGAAGATACAAACTATTATGTATAAAATGGTTAAGCAGTAAGAATATATTGTATAGTACAGGAAAATATAACCATTAATTTTAATAACTTTAAATGGAGTATAATCTATAAATATATTTAAACACAATGCTATATACTTGAAACTAATATAATATTGTAAATCAACAATACTTCAATGCAAAAAAAAAACCTTGGCAGAGATATTTGATAAATTTTATTATTACTGTCCTCCTAGGTTTACTATGATGAGCACATGTTAGTCATAACTTTATAGGTGTTAAATAAATGGGAAAACCACTTGTAAGACACTCAAGTGCATTGCCAGTTTGTTGCCTGAACCCACTGTATTGAATAGAAGATATGTCTGCATGGATTGAGTAAAAGAGAGAAAGACAGATGGAGTCCATGTGATATTTCTGCCATCTCACTCTCCAAATAGTTTATGATTTTTCCACATCATTATGGTGTAACCATAAGTCTTTTTTCTTCTGCCCCATTCTGATAGTTTCCGATACTGGCTGGGAACTTTGAGAGATTTACATTCCAAAGACACACAACTGTAGATTAATCTTTAATTGTGAAATGTTTGTCTTAAGAATTGTTCTGGCACAATATCATTTTCCTACCCTATTCCCATGTTCCATTCCCACCCAAGCATGCATCTGTCCTTTTGCTAACCTACACTCCTCTATGCCTCCATCTGTGGCTATAAGAATTTCCCCTTAGTGAAACATATTTTCAGTTTTTCTCTACCTTTCTTTGTATAAATGGAGATTGCCTAACTCGTTCACCCAAGTTTGGGTCTAAGATTAATAAGGACCAGGTTTATAACTAACTAGTCAAGATACCTGCTGTTTGTGAACCACAAACTCTAGTACTTCAACCCAAACACTCTGTAACACATGTAGGGACCTTGAGTATTTTAAGAATCCCACAAATAGCAAGACATTTGGCAAACATCCAAAACTATAAGATCAGCTATGAATAAGCTGAATGGTGATGAAAAATGTAAGAGGAGAGCAGAAAAAGTTGGGTTTTCAGCTTTGTTCGATACATGTTTTATAACATTTTCCTTTGCTAAGAGGAGAAATAAATATTTTGAATAAGAATAAATAACACGTCAGTATATTCTACATGTAAACTTAAATGTTAAACACAGGATTGACATACATTTTAATTCTGTCATAATGGATTTTTTCATCAGAATAATAAGTATTAAATATCTCTCTAATAATTGACTAGTCAACAAATATTCAGTGTATATCTGCTATGTGACAGATCTTGTATTAAGTATTGGCAACAGAAGGATCACAAGAAAGAAATCTGTACTTACCTGGCTTATATTTTAATGCAATTTGAATCTACTAAATCAAGGTGTATAAATAATTATTGAGGGTGCTACTTAAGTGTGTGGTAAGCAGACACCCATAGTTTTGAGAAAGAAAATCAAAAATGCTGGACAGGAAATATTTAAAATGTTTTGTCATGTTATGAAGTATTAAGAACACCAGAGGAGCCATACTATAATAAATACAAACTTAATATACAATCACATTTTAAAATATATGTGTTAAAACCAAAATAAATATTCTGACATCTGGAATGTAAGTCAAGGGTTCTGTGTGGAAAGAGCTTAGAAGATGCCTACCACTCTAACAACAAGTAAAAAGGTGAATAGCCTGAAAAATAGACACTCTTCTTTTCTATAAGAAAGGGGAAGACACAAATCAAACACCTGTCCCCATAATAGCAGAGACAGATAGCTGAATACAAGGAGTCATGGCTTACCAGGCACAGGATCCATTACCACGGTAGGAAATCCTCTGAGAGTTAAAAATTCCAGGGAGACACACTCATTAGGCAGTCTCCTCAATTTTGTGAGATGGATCTCCACAGGCATTACAAGGTTCTCACAGTAAATATTTGAGGGAAAATCCCCTTGTACTTGAGGCAGTGGTAGGGGAAAAAGAACCTTTTGTAAATATACCACAGCTCTTTGTTCTTCTTGACAAAGCCTGCCCTACAGGGAAACTAGTTAATCAGTGCCTAATATACTGGAGAAATATCAAAGACTAATTGACCTGGGGAAGGGAAATACCCACTTCCTGCCCACTCTAGCCACCATGTTCAACCTAACAGGAGAGAAAAAAGAAATTGAGAAACCCCTGTGAAGTTCACAATCCAGGAGCATAAGCTCACTAAAAGACAGAGATCTAAACATAGGACCACAGAACACTTTCTCTCCCCACATACCTTACCACCACAGTACTAAAGGTCTGCTTATAGAAGTTTAATTTTTAATCTACTACATCATGTCTAACTAATAAGAAAAAATTATAAGGCATGTCAAAAGGCAAAAAACACAATTTAAAGAGATAGAGCAACCATCAGAACCACACATGGCAGGGATGTTGGTTATCAGACCAAAAATTTAAAACAATCATAATTAACATGCTAAAGGCTCCAATGGATAAAGCAGACAGCATACAAGATGGGCAATATAAGAAGACAGCTAGAAATTCTAACAAAAACAATAACAGAAAATAATGTTAGAGATTTAAAAAACTGTAACAGAAATGAAGGATGCTTGTATTAGTAGACTGTACACAACAGAGGAAATAATCTCTGAGCTAGAGGGTATATTCATAGAAACTTCTAAAATTAAAAAGCAAAAAAACCCAAAGACTAAAAATAAAGGAACAAATATACAAAGACTGTGGTATAACTAAAAAAGTTATTACATATGTGTAATGTGAATGCCAGAGGAGAAGCAAGAAAGAAACAAGCAATATTTGAAACAATAATAACTGAAAATTTCCCCAATTAATGTAAGATACCAAACCACAGATCAAGGAAACTGAGAGAATACCAAGCAGTATGGTTGCCATAAAAACTACACCTTGGTATATTATTTTCAAACCACAGGAATTCAAAGATAAAGAATAAATCCTGAAAGAATCAGAGAAAAATAGCACCATTCATATAGAGGAATATAAAAGAACTACATCTGGCTTATCTTTAGAAAACATGCAAGAAGAGCATGCAGTAAAATCTTTAAAGTGTTGAGAGAAAAAAAAAAATCCAACCTAGAATTCTGTACCTTCTGAAATTATCATTTAAGGGTAAAGGAGAATTAGAGACTTTCTCAAACCAAAAAAAAAAATAAATAAAAATAAAGAAATCTGTTAGGAAGATCCATCTTGCAAGAAATGGTAAAATAATTTCTTTAAAGAGAGGGAAATAATATAGGTAACAAACTCAGAGAAGCATAAAGAAAGAAAGAGCATCAAAGAAATCAAAGAAAGAATAAGTAAAGGTAAAATAAAAACTTTATTTTTTCTTATTCTTAGGGTATGTAACAGATAACAACTATGTTCAAAATAATAATGTCAACATGGGTTCAATTATATATATACTGGTGCATGGTCCTATATAAGTGAAATGCATGACATCAATGATAAAAGGCACAGTAAAGAGGAATTAGTATTTTTTGTTGTTGTTATAAGATAGTCATTCTACTGTGAAGTGGTATAGTGTTATGAATGTATATTGAAAACTCTAGGCCAACCACTAAAAAGCAGTTTAAAACATACAGTATATTATGTCAAAGAAGGAAAGAAAATGGAATCATACAAAATGTTAAATTAAAACCACAAAAAGCGGGACTTCCCTGGTGGCACAGTGGTTAAGAATTTGCTTGCCAATGCAGGGGACATGGGTTTGAGATCTAGTCTGGGAAGATCCCACATGCCGTGAAGCAACTAAGCCCATGTGCCACAACTACTGAGCCTGCATGCCACAATTACTGAAGCCTGTGAACCTAGAGCCCATGCTCCGCAGCAAGAGAAGTTACCACAATGAAGAGTAGCCCCCACTTGCCACAACTAGAGAAAGCACGTGCACAGGAACGAATACCCAATGCAGCCAAAAATAAATACATTAATTAAAAAAGAAAAAAAACACAAAAAGCAGAAAAAGAGTGGAAGGCAAATATAGGAAAAAAGAACAAGGGCAATCAATACAAAACAGTACTGAATATGGTAGATATTCATCCAACTATACCAATAATTGCTTTGAAATTAAATGGTCTAAATGTATCAATTAAAAGACAGGGATCATCACCATGGATCAAAAATCAATAGCCAGCTATACATTATCTTCAAAAAAATCAACTTTAAACGTAAAGATACATGTAAACTAAAAATAAATGGTTGGAGGAAAATATACCATGTTTACACAAATTGAAAGAAAGCCAGAGTAACTATATTAATTTCAGACCCAGTCCATTTCAAGGTAAGGAAAGTGATCAGGGATAAAGAAGGGCATTATATAATGATAAAGGGTCAAATATTCAAGAAGATAAAAAATGTTAAAAATAGGTGAAGAAAAATCTAATACAATCAAAAAGAGAAATAAATGAATCCACTATCATAGTTAGAGACTTCAATGGCACTCTCTCAGAAATTGAAAGGTCCAGCAGTCAGAAAATCAGTTAGGACAGAGTTGAATTCAATAATATCATCAATCAACTGGATATAATAACATCTATAGACTACTTCATCCTATAGCAGCAGAATACACAGCTTCTTCTCAAGTTCATATGGAACGTTCACCAAGATAGAGCATAGTCTGGGCCTTAAAGCACACGGCAACAAATTTAAAAGAATGGAAATCATACTATGTCTGCTGTCACCTGTAATGGGATTAAACTACAAATCAGTAACAGAAATATAACTGGAAAATCTCACTATATGTAAGATTAAACAACACTTCAAAGTAACAAATGAGTTAAAGAAAAAAAGTCTCCAGAGAAAATTAAAGATATTTTGGACTAAATGAAAATGAAAACACAACTTATCAAAATCTGTGGGATGTAGCAAAAGCAGTGCTTAGAGGGAAATTTATACCATTAAATGCATATATTAAAAAAAGATCTAAAATCAATAATCTACTTTCTGTCTTAGGACATAAGAAAAGAAGAGCTAATTAAATCCAAAGAAGGTAAAAGAAAAATAATAAGAATTAGAGCAGAAATCAATGAAATTGAAAACAGAAAATCAGTAGAGAAAATTAATGATATTAAAATATGGTTCTTTGAAAAGATCAATAAAACTGATAAGCCTCTAGCTTAGATAACTGTTAAAAAAAGAGAGAGGGCATAAATCACTAATAACAAAAATGAAAGAAGGGACTACACTACAAATCTCTTGGACATTAGAAGGATAATAAATGATTCTATAAACAATTCTATGCCCACAAATTAGTTAACCCTAGGTAAAATAGACCAATTCCTTGAAATATACATTCTGTTAAAATTCACACAAGAAGAAATAGAAAAACTAAATAAGCCTGTATCTATTAAAGGAATTGAACCAATAATTAATAACTTTCCAAAACAGAAACCACAGGCCCTGATGGGTTCATTGGTGAAATCTACCAAACATTTAAGGAAGAAAATATATCATTTCTCTATAGTCTATCACAGAAGCCAGAAACAGATTGAATACTTCCAAACTCATTTTATGAGGTCAGCACTACCCAAATAGCAAAACCAGTCAGACATTACAATAAGAGAAAACTATAGACTGATATCTCTCATAAACACATCCTCAACAAAATGTTAACAGGTGGAAAGCAAAAGTAAATTAAAAGAATTATATAACATTACCAAGTGCGATTTTTTTCTAGTTATGCAAGGCTCATTCAACATTTGAAAATCAATTAATGTAATCAATCATATCAAGAAGCTAAAAGAGAAAATTCACTTTATCATATCACTAGATGTAGAAAAAGCATTTGACAAAATCTAATACCTACTCATTATGAAAACTCTCAGTAAACTAGGATAGAGAAGATCTTCCTCAGCTTAAAAAGAATATCTACAAAAAAAAAGTACTCCACATGTATCATCATATTTAATAGTGAGAAACTCAAATCTTTCCCACTAAGATCAGATACAAGGCAAGGAAGTCCCCACTCACCACTCATTTTCAACATCATACTGGAAATCCTCCTAATGCAAGAAGACAAGAAAACAAAAGTTATACAGATTGGGAAACAAAATAAATAAAACTGTTTTTATTCTATTTGTCAAAACAGAGATGATTTTGTTCATAGATGACATAATCATGCATGTAGAAAATTCTAAAGAATTGATTTTAAAAACTCCTGGAACTAATAAGTGACTATAGCAAGGTTGTAAAATATACAGGTAATATATAAAAATCAACCCCATTCTTATATACCAGCAATGACAAGTGGAGTTTAAAATTTTAAAAAAGCATGAATGCATTTACATTAGCACCCTCCAAAAAGAAATACTTATGTTTGAACATAACAAAATATGCACAAGATGTATATGAAGAAAACTACAAAACTCTGATGAAAAAAAATCAAAGAAGAACTAAGAAAATGGAGAAATATTCCATGTTCATGGATAGGAGGACTCACTACTGTCAAGATGGCAGTTTTGTCCAGCTTGATCTATTGTCAAGGTATTCCCCAAATCCCAGCACGTTATTTTTGGATATTTACAAACTGATTCTAAAGTTTATTTATAGAGGGAAAAGACCCAGAATAACCATTTCAATATTGAAGAATGCTGCCAGACATCAAGACTTACTCTAACACCACGAACAATAAGATAGTGTGGTATTGGTGAAAGAATAGTAAAACAGATCAAAGGAACAAAATAGAAAGCACAAAAATAGACCCACAAAAGTGTAGTCAGCTGATCTTTGACAGGAGCAAAGGCAATACAATGGAACAAAGATAGTCTCTTCAACAAATGGTGCTGGAACAACTGGACATCCACCTGCAAAAAAGTAAATGTAGGCACAGACCTCACATCCCTTACAAAAATTCACTTAAAATGGATCATAGACATAAATGTAAAATGCAAAGTTATAAGACTAGAATATAACACATAAGAGTATGTAGATGACTTTAGTGTAGCAATGAATTTTTAGATACAACACAAAATGCACAATCCATGAAAGTAATAATGGATAACCTGTACTTCATTAAAATCACAAACCTCTGCTCTGTGAAAGATAATGTCAAGGAATGAAAGACAAGCCTCACACTAGGAGAAAATATGTGCAAAACACACATCTGATAAAGGACTGTTATCTAAAATATACAAAGAATTTTTAAACTCAACAATAAGAAAAAAAATTGATTTAAAAATGGGCCAGATACCTTAATAGGCACCTCTCCAAAGAAGACATGAGAATGGCAAATAAGCACATGAATAGATGCTCCACATCACATGTCATCAGGAAATGCAAATGAAACAATGAAAAGCTAACACTACATACCTATGAGAATGGCCAAACTCTGGAATGCTGATGACATCAAATGCTGCTGAAGATGTGGAGCAACGAGAACTTTTGTTTGTCGCTGACGGCAATGCAAAATTGTGCAGCCCTTTTGGGAGACTGGGGGTTTCTTTGAAAAACATGTGTATACCATATGATCAAGTAATCTTCCTCCTTAGTTTTTACCCAAAGAAGTTGAAAACTTATATCACACAACAACCTGCATGTGGATGTTTATAGCATCTTTATTCATAATTGCTCAAACTTGGAAGCAACCAAGATGTCCTTCAGTAGGTGAATGGATAAATAAATTGTGGTACATCTAGGCAATGAAATATTATTCAGCACTAGAATAAAATGAGCTTTCAAGTCATGAAAAGATATGGAAAAAACCTTAAATGTATATTACTGAGTGAAAGAGGCCAATCCAAAAAGGCGGCATACTGTAAAATTCCAACTGTATAACATTCAGAAAAAGGCAAAACTACAGAGACATTAAAAAAAATTGTGTTTGCCAGGGATTGGAAGGGGAGCGGAGGAGTGACTAGGCAAAGCAGAAAGGATTTTTAGGGCAGTGAAAGTACTCCATATGATAATATAATGATGAATACATGTCAATATACTTTTGCCCAAACCCATAGAATTTATGATACCACAAATGAACTGTAATGTAAACTATGGACTTTGGGTGATTATGACGTGTATCAGTGTAGGTTCATCAATTTTATCAAATGTACTACCTTGATCAAGATGTTCATAAAGGGGGAGGCTCTACATGTGTGAGGATGGGGTGTATGGGAAATCTTTCTTCTTCCTCTCAACTTTTCTGTGAACCTAAAACTGTTCTAAAAAATAAAGTCATTAAAAAATGTCCAGGGTGAGAAAATTTTGTTCTGTTTCTTTAATCTTATAAA
This sequence comes from Orcinus orca, assembly GCF_937001465.1. Taxonomy (NCBI): domain Eukaryota; kingdom Metazoa; phylum Chordata; class Mammalia; order Artiodactyla; family Delphinidae; genus Orcinus; species Orcinus orca. Next base: position 128,354,738 of record NC_064563.1, read on the forward strand.
AAATCAAAAATATATTTTCCCCAATACTCAACATCATGTTTGTTCAGTTTTAAGGGACAGTTTATGACAAGGATATTTTAAAATAAATAAATAAATTACTTTGTAGTTAAAATATATACTCAATTCTGCAACACAAAATTGCTGAATATTATTTGGTCCATGACTATATTGTGGAGAGAAATAAGGTATTTACATATATTATTGGTATATTGTTTCCATAGATAGAATATAACATCAAGCCATCAAAAGGAGGGTACAGATGTTGGAATGGGAAGAGCTCAGGTCAGACATTCCACATGTGAACCTCACAGTATTTCTGAAGAGCTCTGAACTATTACACCTGGTAAATAAAACAATGAGACATACTAGTACTCAGTATATCTGCCCTTGATCCTAGTAGCATTGCCCAGACAAAGAAAAAAATATTATGAGATGCTAACCCCACAGAAGTATAGTAAATGAAGGGATGTTTTAAAAGTCTGATGTGTATGACTGCAATTATTGTCTGAAGCATGCATCAAGCTTATTTGGTTCTGTTTCTTTTACAAGAGAAATATCCTACTCTTCTCGGAGACAGCAAGAGTGTAAAAATGATGATTACTTTAGGTAAATTATTAATTTTAGGGAAATCTCAATAAAATGTAGTTGGGAGGCCAGAAGAAGGAGCTCTCATGTAGGTACCACTTGAGGTCAATACAGATCCCAAGAGGAAGAGACTTACAGTTCATCTCTGGCAGGAAATGACACTACTTTACTACCACCAGCAGTGGGAAGAAAGATATTCTCCAGCTCAGCCAATGAGAGACTGTCAAGCTCAACCAGTGAAAAGCCACTGTACCTTGAACTCCTATTCTCCAATGGACTTTTTGTGTATAACAGCCCCTCCCAACTTTTTATCTATGAGTTTTCTCTCCTTTGTTTTATGGAACTTGCATGTGGCTCACCATAGCTGCATGTTCTGAACTGCAATTCTTCGCTGCTCCCAAATAAACCTGTTGCCTGTTATACTGGTAAGAAAACAAACAAATAAAAACTGGCTATTTTAGGTTAACAATTTCCACTTGTAGATCCCATGAAAATAATTCTACTGGCGTGTGAGTTGTCATTAAGATGCACAGGATATGGCTCATCCACTATGCCTCTCTTGGTGTCAAACTTTAAAAAATACTTTAAAAACACACAGCGACCCTCTGACACTGCCCATCTCCAGGCCACACACATTTAAAGGAGGGACTTGAGAACAAGAAAAGAACTTGAAATCATTTGATATGAGAAAGAAGGAAGAAACTAGTCCTATTTTTGATCTCAGGAGAAATGATTTAAGGTGTCCTGAATGCTCTCATCCAACATAAAAGTCCTCTGTTTTGGAACATAGATTAGCCTTAGGTATTTGCTGCAATATGTAGTCTGGTTCCAATTATTGGAAAATGCAGAGGCATAGATTTGGGTAAAATATAAACTTCGTAAAAAGAGGTCCCCAAAGATGGATTGAGGCATTTTAGGACCTAGAATTCTTGCTCACTGGTGAGCATTGGCCCTGTCTTCACACTCACAGGTAGAGTAACAGGCTGGAGCTAGGCTGGGGAACTATCCTTGGATTCCATGGCTGAGCTGCTTTGTAGGTGAAAGAAAATAGGGCATGAAACTATTTAGACAAAACTCGGAAAATAAACATTAACCCACCTTTTTTTTTTTTTTTTTTTTTGCGGCACACAGGTCTCTCACTGCCGTGGCCTTTCCCATTGCGGAGCACAGGCTCCGGAGGTGCAGGCTCAGCGGCCATGGCTCACGGGCCTACCCGCTCCGCGGCATGTGGTATCCTCCCGGACCGGGGCACGAACCCATGCCCCCCCTGCATCGGCAAGCGGACTCTCAACCACTGCGCCACCAGGGAAGCTCTCATTAACCCACTTTTGTGTTTAGAAATATATGGATTAAAATTCATTGCCTGAAGAAATTCCTTTACTACTTCCCTTTCAACCTTCTTGTTTGCCAAGTCTTTGTCATACAAAAATTATGTTTGCTGCCTTTCTTCATCAGCTGGGGGCTGTATTCCTTTCCATGTGATTACACCTTGAGAATAAAAAAAAAGTCCAAGGAAATAGAGTAACTGTTCCTATCAGGATTGGCTTCTTATACTTAGGAACCAGTTAAAGCTTGAGAGCTTGAGTCTCCATTGTGTCTGTTGTTAAATATCTATAATGTAACATCAAAACTGTAAAAAAATAAAAAATCACTCTGCTCCTAGCACAGTACCTTTCTTTCATTTAATATCAAATTTCTAATTGATATTAAATGGTTGATGGTTAACAAATATAATAACTCAAATTTACCCACTTAGATCCCGAGTCTATGTGTAATACGATGTAAAAACATAAGTCAGAGAATAATTTGGTAGTAGTACATGACAATAAATTAACAAATTGGATAAATGAGCTCTAATTTTCCTTTCAAATCTGAATTCGTGAGAGCTCAGTGGTTGAGTTCATCTTTTACCCTTCCGTCCAGTCAAAAACAGCTGAGTCCTGAGTCCCAGTTTTCTTTCTCTTACTCTTCCATTTTTTAGCATCTAGTGCTTCCAATATTTTTACCTACTCAGGGATAATTAGATCTGGAAAGAGAAAATATTGCTAACACAATGATATTTTAGTTAAACAATGTTATAAATGTAACTTGTTAGGGTTAAAAGAAAACCATCAATCTTGTAGAACTAGTGGGTAAAGAATGTGATAAAGTAATTCTAAAGCTCAAATAATGTAAGGTGACTTTCAAAACTCATACATTAAGAATATCACTTAAGTTTGTTCTCTAAGTCTGTGAGTCTGTTTCTGTTTTGTAAATAAGTTCATTTGTATCATTTTTTTAAAGATTCTGCATATAAGTGATATCATATGATATTTCTCTTTCTTTGACTTCACTCAGTATGACAATCTCTTTGCTGTACACCTGAAACTAACAGAACATTGTTAATCAACTATATTCCAATATAAAATAAAAAGTTAAAAAAAAGAATATTATTTAAAAATTTCCATCTCTTAGTAACTCTTTTGTGTGAAATGGTATAAAGGTCATACAGCATTTTATTTGAAAGTTTAGAAAAAATGATTGTTTAAAATTTGCTTCTATTTTGGTGATTCAATCTTTATTGTCCCCTCTCCTTGTCATATAGTCACTCATTAACTCCCAATACTTCACTCTAAGATATCACTTCAAAAGTAGTCTTCCATCTTCTCTTCACTACAATATAATACCGTCTTCTGTGTTCTCATTCACCTCAGTCCTTTGTAGTATTTGAGACTATTTACCACCATCTTCTCCTTGAACATTTTTTTTTCTTTTGACTTTTGTGATAGACTCTCTGTGGTTACACTTTCATTTCTGATCAATCATTTTTGCTACAACTTCCAAATTCAGCTCCTGCCAACACCACTTCTATTTTACAACCTTTTAAAAATCTGCATCTTATCTCTTATGATGTTCTTGATTTGCTTGAGATGTATATTGTTCCTTATTTACCATTATATTCACCTCAATTATCTTGTTTCTATTTAACCCTACATTTCTCAGGACACAGAAATGACTCTGGCACATTTAATCACTCAATCTCTACAGTAGAACCATCGAGAGATTTAGATTCACTTTGTTGTATATCAGAAACTAATGCAACATTGTAAAGCTATTATACACCAATAAAAAAATATGTCCTAGATTTAAATTGTAGCTTTCTCATTCATACATATGCTTACATTTTCAACAATTTAATTAGTCTCTGGTAGACTTAGTCTCCTCATTTGTAAAAAAGTTGACAATAGCTACCCTATAAGATATTTATGAGAATTAGAAGATATGCTATATGAATGTTCAGAGAGTAATTTATAGGATTTAGTAGAAGCTCTCTAAATGGCCTATTCCATCTATATAGACATGGTTACCTATGTAGATTATTATAATTTTTATTATTATTGATATTTATTCCATTCTCCTCCACCTTTTAATAATAATTAGTTTAATGAATGAATTCCCTAACCAGGAAATTAGTTTTATAATTTAATCTTGAGTTAGAGTGTTCCTTCAGTGTAGAGATAAACCTGAAAATATCAATCTTTGTGAAGAAATTCACATGCCAATCAGGATTAATCACGCCGTGACTCCATAATGAATTATGTGACCTCTACTTAGATGTTGATTCTGTCCTATAGTTTGTGGTTTATGTGATTACCCACATCTGAAATCTGAAACCAAGAAGACATAATAAACTTTTCCCATAATTAATCATGTCTTCCCTATCCACGTAAATTCCCATATTTGCCAAAGACTTCCAAATCAGATCTTATATTGGTAACTTTGTTCATATTACAAAATATGCAAAATCATTACAAGGGTACATAAGAAAGCTAATTTATGTGTTTGTCTCTTTTTTTTTTAATTCTATATATTTCCTAATTCACACAAAGCCTGATTAAACTGTTAAAATATAGGTACTTCTACCATTACTGACCTCCAATTATCCAGAAAATATTTGACTATTTTCCTTTCACAATGGTCCCAGCCATGTTAAACCACATAAAAGTTTGTATAGGAGTTAAGGAAAAATCAATATATACCTTCAATCACCAATGTTCGCTAAAGCTTCCTTTATTAGGTAAGGGGAAAAGTAGGATACTTGACAGTCTACGCTTCTTACTGGGATCTAAGTAGGAAACAAAGGAACCTAGAAAAGTTTTGGTGAGAACAAAAGGAGAAAAAAGGACTATTAGGGTTTAGGAAGATAGTAGGCTCTGGTTAGGATAAAATGAAGAAGAGAATCTTGCTATTTACAGAGCTCCCAACCCTTAGCACAACGTGACTAATTCTGTTCCAATAATAGCCCTTTGCAATAATCTTTATCTTTTTATTGATCCATAATCTTTCAGTGCTTCTGCAGAAAAATCCAACACACTCTCAGAATTTTTAAATTATATTTATGCTTTCATCAGTAATCAGCAAATTACATGTAAGAACTGTATCTAGGATTTAAAGCTATCTGAGGCGAACTTAGCAATTTAAATCATATTCTAGATGACTAAAAAAAAAATGATGAAAAAAATTCCAAACCCTTGTATACATGTGAACATCCACTCTGTAACAGTTTTAAGATAACACTAAATAAACTAATTTCAAGGATGTAGGCACTACATACTTAGTAAGAAATAAATTTTACTCTCCCAATGAATCTTTAAGGACTTAGTCTTTACCAGCATTCTCAGCAATTGATACTAACTGCTTTTGTAAGACTAATTGATGTTAATATGGATACCACTGAACTACTCTCTGTGCTTTTCCTCTATCAAGAAACATAAGTCTGCTGTAACTCACACTGGAGTAAAGTCACTGTATCCTCCTGTGAATTGCTGGTGGACAGTGTTGCAAAATCATAGATCCAGAAGGACCTTGGCCAGGCTGATCCGGCAGTGGAGTCCAGTGAAGGGCCACAGAGATTGTTGCACAAACTATATTAGATTTGGAATAAAATATTCATTCCAGCAAAGGTCCTGAGATTATGTTTAGACTCACAGTTATCAACAGGATTACGGAGCCACTCTCAACATTCATTTCAGGCAAGCTAATTTTCTTAGAAAGTCTACAAAGACAAACAGAGATAGAAAAACATTGTGGAAGATAATTAAATCAAAATAAAGAAGCCCATTCTGAACTCTGAATCCTTCTTTCATGTATATACACACAGTCTAATAGTCAATAAAATTTTCTGCCTGTATATACAGATATAAACTTAATTAATTTTGGTAATTTTAAAAACTGAAATGCTAGTCATTTGTACTATTTCTTGTGAAGAATCTCATCTTCTTGGTTGGTTACAAATTTCTTGCAGGTATATTCCACAATTCATTCTTCTTTTTCTCACTTCTGTAGCAAGTGGATTTTTGTGGTGATAATTATTTTTAAAATTCTCAACTCAGGTCTGTATAAAATAATTAGGAGAGCATATAAATAAGTGATTCAGGAGTAGTATACCAGATGCATTAATTTTCATAATTAGTAGTATTTATTTCACAGTCAAGGGTCTTATCTTCTAATTAAACATCATTTGGTCAGCCTTTGCTTGGCTGGCTTGAAATGATGTTTTGTATGGTTTTCCTTTTGAACATGAAAGAGCACTACAACCATGCAAAACTATAAAGATAGTATCAGATAAAATTTCTGCCAGCTTTTGTGTATAAAGCTGGCAAGATAGAAAACATAAAATGATTTGTTGTCTCTATGTTCAAAAGAAGGATGATGAACATAGATACTTAAATGTCAGTCTTAGGTACCAGGGCTTTTAATCTGGTTTAATGTGAGGTAATAAGTTCTATAATTGTGATAGTTTCTGCTTTATCTGCTTTTTAACGTGTTTAAATTTCTTAGAAGCTGATATATTAGAATTTTTAATTTGTTAAAATATTTCCATCTGAATAAATGAATTAATGAATAAGCATATGAATATTAATGCATTAAATTAATAAATTATATTTTAGTGATATAAGTAGTATTTGAATGGAAATATTGGTTTCTTGGTGCTTAAAGAATGCTGAATTTAATAGAGTCACAAATTAGGTAAATTGGAAAATTTCCAAATTATTGTTTTATCTTACGAATTACACAAAAGCCATCAACATTTTAAAAGTTAAATGTATATAGTGTTCTGTTATTGTTAAAAAAGACTTGAGACTTAAATCTATAGTCAATAAAATATAAGGAAGAAAAAATACTTCTCATTTAAAGAAAAAGTAATGATCATTTCTAATCAATGATAAGGATAACACTGCCAATGCAAGAATCATATTCCTGTTTTCTAATTAATTTAGCTTAAGCCTTCAAAATTTGGAAATGGCTGTGGTGATTATTATAAATATAATTATTATAATAACAAAACAAAATGAAAAAAGAAACAAAAAACAAGGGTAGTTACTTGTTTATCATAGCCCACGTTGCAGCAAAAAAACTTTTTCAGTGACAATGTTGTTTCTTTGTTGAATTAACTGATAGAAAATTTGTAGCTTTTAATGGAATGTTCTGTCATCTGTTTTAACCATTCATTCTCATTTTTGATGTGTTTCTAAAATTTAGTTTCTAAAAAGAGGCAGTGGTTCTGTCAGAGTATTAGGTATATGGGAGGATATTAAATCATAATCTCACAAAGATAGTACAGGATTAGAAGATAAGTTTCTCAGTTTTTTTAAAAAAAAAAATTATAGTAACCATGCATTCAACCTTAAATCATCACCTCACATTGCTAGACCTACGTTTTCTCACCACTAGAAAGGAGTATATATTTACAGGTATCATATCAACTCTTAGGGGTGTTATGTAATTTAAACAAGATTTCAAGAAATTTTGAAAGAACTTTTAAGTTATAAAATGTTACAGAGATATAATATTGTGCATTGCATGTCCTAAACAAAAGAAAAAGATTTAAGCTTTGAAATAATGAAAAATATCACTCAGGCAGAGTTCTAAAAAAATAAATTTCTGCTTTCTGCTTAACTCTACAAATATTTTTCTTTAAAACCAGTTCCTACAGAAGATGTTGCTATATGTCACATAGCACTGATTAGTGGACTTTTGACTTACAATTTTATCTTATTTTACTTTTTTTAACAACTTTATTGGAGTATAATTGTTTATTGGAGTATAACTTTATTGGAGTATAATTGTCTTTATTGGAGTATAATTGCTGTGTTTCTTTCTGCTGTCTGACAAAGTGAAACACCTATACATATACATATATCCCCATATCTCCTCCCACTTGCGTCTACCTCCCACCCTCCCTATCCCGCCCCTCTAGGTTGAAACAAAAGACAAAGCTGCTCTCCCTGTGCTATGTGTCTGCTTCTCACTAGCTATCTGTTTTACATTTGGTAGTGTATATATGTCCATGCCACTCTCTCACTTTGTCCCAGCTTACCCTTCCCCTTCCACTTGTCCTCAAGTCCATTCTCTACGTCAGCCTCTTTTTCCTGTCCTACCCCTAGGTTCTTCAGAACCATTTTTTTTTTTTTTTAGATTCCATAAATAGGTGTTAGCATATGGTATTTGTTTATCTCTTTCTGACTTATTTCACTCTGTATGACAGTCTCTATGTCCATTCACGTCACAACAAATAACTCAATTTCATTTCCTTTTATGGCTGAGTAATATTCATATGTGCCACATCTTCTTTACTCGTTCATCTGACAGTGGACACTTAGGTTGCTTCCATGTCCTGGCTATTGTAAATAGAGCTGCAATGAACATTGTGATAGATGACTATTTTTGAATTATGGTTTTCTCAGGGTATATGCCCAGTAGTGGGATTGCTGGGTCATATGGTAGTTCTGTTTTTAGTTTTAAAAGGAAATTTCATACTGTTCTCCATAGTGGCTGTATCAGTTTACATTCCCACCAACAGTGCAAGAGGGTTCCCTTTTCTCCACACCATCTCCAGCATATATTGTTTGTAGACTTTTCAATGATGGCCATTCTGACTGGTGAGAGATGATACCTCATTGTAGTTTTGATTTGTATTTCTCTCATTATTAGTGATGTTGAGCATTGTTTCATGTGTTTGTTGGTAATCTCTATATCTTCTTTGGAGACAAGTCTATTTAGATCATCTGCCCACTTTTGGATTGGGTGGTTTGTTTTTTTTCATATTGACCTGCATGAGCTGCTTGTATATTTTGGAGATTAACCGTTTGTCAGTTGCTTCATTGGTAAATATTTTCTTCCACTCTCAGAGTTGTCTTTTTGTCTTGTTTATGGTTTCCTTTGCTGTGCAAAAGCTTTTAAGTTTCATTAGGTCCCATTTGTTTATTTTTATTTCCGTTTCTCTAGGAGGTGGGTCAAAAATGATCTTGCTGTGATTTATATCATAGAGTGTTCTGCCTATGTTTGCCTCTAAGAATTTTATGGTGTCTGACCTTAAATTTAGGTCTTTAATCCATTTTGAGTTTATTTTTGTGTATGGTGTTAGGGAGAGTTCTAATTTCATACTTTTACATGTAGCTGTCCAGTTTTCTTAATACCACTCATTGAAGAAGCTGTCTTTTCTCCATTGTATATTCTTGCCTCATTTATCAAAGATCAGGTGGCCATATGTGCTTAGGTTTGTCTCTGGGCTTTCCATCCTGTTCCATTGATCTATATTTCTGTTTTTTGTGCCAGTACCATACTGTCTTGATTACTGTAGCTTTGTAGTATAGTTTGAAGCTAGGGAGTCTGATTCATCCAGCTCCACTTTTCTTTCTCAAGATTGCTTTGGTTATTCGGGGTTTTTTGTTTTTCCATACAAATTGTGAAAATTTTTGTTCTAGTTCTGTGAAAAATGCCATTGATAGTTTGACAGGTATTGCACTGAATCTGTAGATTGCTTTGGGTAGTATAGTCATTTTCACAATGTTGATTCTTCCAATCCAAGAACCATGTGTTTGTATCATCTTTAATCTCTTTCATTAGTGTCTTATAGCTTTCTGCATACAGTTGTTTTGTCTCCTTAGGTTAGTTTATTCCTAGGTATTTTGTTATTTTTGTTGCAGTGGTAAATGGGAGTGATTTTTAAATTTCTCTTTCAGATTTTTCAACAGTAGTGTAAAGGAATGCAAGAGAATTCTGTGCATTAATTTTGTATCCTGCTACTTTACCAAATTCATTGATTACCTCTAAAAGTTTCCTGGTAGCATGTTTAGGAGTCTCTATGTATAGTATCATGTCATCTGCAAACAGTGACAGTTTTATATCTTCTTTTCCAAATTGGATTCCTTTTATTTCTTTTTCTTCTCTGATTGCTTTGTTTAAGACTTCAAAACTATGTTAAATAACAGTGCTGAGATTGGGCACCCTTGTCTTGTTCCTGATCTTAGAGGAAATTATTTCAGTTTTTATCACTGAGAACAATGTTGGCTGTGGATTTGTCAAATATGGTCTTTATTAAGTTGAGGTAAGTTCCCTCTATGCCTACTTTCCGGGTTTTTTTTTTTTTTTTTTTTTTCCATAAAGGGGTGTTGAATTTTGTTGAAAGCTTTTCTGCATCTATTAAGATGATCATTTGTTTTTTCTCTTTCAATTTGTTAATGTGGTTTATCACATTGATTGATTTGTGTATATTGAAGAATCCTTCCATTCCTGGGATAAACCCCACTTGATCATGGTGTATGATCCGTTTAATGTGCTGTTGGATTTTGTTTGCTAGTATTTTGTTGAGGATTTTTGCATCTATGTTCATCAGTGATATTGGCCTGTAGTTTTCTTTCTTTGTGACATGTTTGTCTGGTTTTGTTATCAGGATGATGGTGGCCTTGTAGAATGAATTTGGGACTGTTCCTCCCTCTGCTATATTTTGGAAGAGTTTGAGAAGGATAGGTGTTATCTCTTCTCTAAATGTTTGGGAGAATTCGCCTGTGAAGGCATCTGGTCCTTGGATTTTGTTTGTTGGAAGATTTTTTTTTTTTTTTTTTTTTTTTTTTTTTTTGCAGTACGCCGGCCTCTCACTGTTGTGACCTCTCCCGCCAAGGAGCACAGGCTCTGGACGCGCAGGCTCAGGGACCATGGCTCACGGGCCCAGCCACTCTGTGGCATGTGGGATCTTCCTGGACTGGGGCACAAACCCGTGTTCCCTGCATTGGCAGGTGGACTCTCAACCACTGCACTTCCAGGGAAGCCCTGTTGGAAGATTTTTAATCACAGTCTCAATTTCAGTGCTTGTGATTGGTCTGTTTATATTTTCTATTTCTTTCTGGGTCATTCTTGGAGGGTTGTGCTTTTCTAAGAATGTGTCCATTTCTTTCAGGTTGTCCATTTTATTGGCATATAGTTGCTTGTAGTAATGTCTCATGATCCTTTGTATTTCTGCAGTGTCAGTTGTTACTTCTTTTTCATTTCTAATTCTGTTGATTTGATTCTTCTCCCTTTTTTTCTTGATATTTCTGGCTAGTGGTTTTTCAGTTTTGTTTATCTTCCCAAAGAACCAGCTTTTAGTCTTATTGATATTTGCTATCATTTTTCATTTCTTTGTCATTTACTTCTGATCTGACCTTTATGATTTCTTTCCTTTGGCTAACTCGGGTTTTTTTTTTAATTCTTCTTTCTCTAATTGCTTTAGGTGCAAGATTAGATTATTTATTTGAAGTTTTTCTTGTTTCTTGAGGTAGGATTGCATTGCTATAAACTTCCTCTTAGAACTGCTTTTGCTGCATCCTATAGGTTTCGGGTCATCATGTTTTCATTGTCATTTGTTTCTAGGTATTTTTTTTTATTTCCTCTTTGATTTCTTTAGTGATATCTTGGTTATTTAGTAATGTATTGTTTAGCCACCATGTGTTTGTATTTTTTACAGATTTTTTTCCTGTAAGTGATAGGTAGTCTCATAGCATTGTGGTCAGAAAAGATAGTGATATAATTTCAGTTTTCTTAAATTTACCATTGTTTGATTTGTGACCCAAGATATGATTTATCCTGGAGAATGTCCCATGAGCACTTGAAAAGAAAGTGTATTCTGTTGTTTTTGGATGGAATACCCTATAAATATCAATTAAATCCATCTTGTTTAATGTATAATTAAAGCCTGTGTTTCCTTATTTATTTTCATTTTGGATGATCTGTCCATTGGTGAAAGTGAGGTGTTAAAGACCCCTACTATTATTGTGTTACTGTGAATTTCCCCTTTTATGGCTGTTAACATTTGCCTTATGCATTGTGGTGCTCCTATGTTGGGTGCATAAATATTTACAATTGTTATATCTTCTTCTTAGATTGATCCCTTGATCATTATGTAGTGTCCTTTTTTGTCTCTGGTAATTATCTTTATTTTAAAGTCCATTTTGTCTGATATGGGAATTGCTACAGCACCATTATTTTGTTTTTTATTTGCATGGATTATCTTTTTCTATACCCTCTCTTTCAGTCTGTATGTGTCCCTGCGTCTGAATTGGGTCTCTTATAGACAGCATATACACGGGTCTTGTTTTTGCATCCATTCAGCCAGTCTGTGTCTTTGGACATAGTTAATGTAGTTGTTGATATGTGTGTTCCTATTACCATTTTCTTCGTTGTTTGGGGTTTGTAATTGTAGGTCTTTTCCTTCTCTTGTGTTTCTTGCCTAGAGAAGTTTCTTTAGCATTTGTTGTAAAGCTGGTTTGGTGCTACTGAATTCTCTTAGCTTTTGCTTGTCTGTAAAGTTTTTTTAATTTCTCCATCAAATCTGAATGAGATCCTTGCTGGATAGAGTAATCTTGGTTGTAGGTTTTCCCCTTTCATCACTTTAAAGAAGTCCTGCCACACCCTTCTAGCTTGCAGAGTTTCTGCTGAAATGTTCATTGTTTACCTAATGGGGATTCCCTTGTATGTTATTTGTTGCTCTTCCCTTGCTGCTTTTAATATTTTTTTCTTTGAATTTAATTTTCGTTAGTTTGATTAATATGTGTCTTGTCACTTTTCTCCTTGGATTTATCCTTTGTGGGACTCTGCCCTTCCTGGACTTGATTGACTATTTCCTTTCCCATATTAGGGAAGTTTTCAACTATAATCTCTTCAAATGTTTTCTCAGTACCTTTTTTTTTTTCTCTTCTCCTTCTGTGACCCCTATAATTCCAATGTTGGTGTTTTTAATGTTGTCCCAGAGGTTTCTGAGAGTGTCCTCAATTCTTTTCAATCTTTTTTTCTTTATTCTGCCCTGCAGTAGTTATTTCCTCTATTTTTTCTTCATGTCACTTATCTGTTCTTCTGCCTCACTTATTCTACTATTGATTCCTTCTAGAGAATTTCAAATTTCCTTTATTGTACTGTTCATCATTGTTTGTTTGCTCTTTAGTTCTTCTAGGTCCTTGTTAAACGTTTCTTGTATTTTCTCCAATCTATTTCCCAGATTTTGGGTCATCTTTACTATCATTACTCTGAATTCTTTTTTAGGTAGACTGCCTATTTCTTCTTCATTTGTTTGGTCTTCAGTGTTTTAATCTTGCTCCTTCATTTGCTGTGTTTCTCTGTCTTCTCATTTTGCTTAACTTACTGTGTTTGCAGTCTCCTTTTCACAGGCTGCACGTTCATAGTTCAAATTGCTTTTGGTGTCTGCTCCCAGTGGGTAAAATTTGTTCAGTGGGTTGTGTAGGCTTCCTGGTGGAGGGGACTGCTGCCTGTGTTCTGGTGGATGAGGCTGGATCTTGTCTTTATGCTGGGCAGGACAGCATTCAGTGATGTGTTTTGGGGTGTCTGTGAACTTATTATGATTTTATGCAGCCTCTCTGCTAATGTGTGGGGTTGCGTTCCTGTCTTGCTAATTGTTTGCCATAGGGTGTCTAGCACTGTAGCTTGCTGGTCGTTGAGTAGAGCTGGGTCTTAGCGTTGAGATAGAGATCTCCGGGACAGCTTTTGCTGTTTGATATTACATGGGGCTGGGAGGTCTCTGGTGGACCAATGTCCTTAACTCAGTCCTCCTACCTAAGAAGGTCAAGCCTGCCACCCAGCCTGAGGACCAAGACACTGTCAGCCACGCGGCTCAGAAGAAATGGGAGAAAAAAGAAAGAGAGAAGGAAATAATAATAAAATAAAAGCTATTAAAATAAAAAAAATTATTAAAAATAAAAAAGTATTTTTAAAAAAAGAAAGATAGAAGAGAGCAACCAAACCAAAAGAATAATCCACCAATGATAACAAGTACTAAAAAGTATACTAAAAAAAAAAAAGACAGAGAGACCCCAAGGACAATTGGTAACAGCAAAGCTATACAGAGAAAATCACACAAAGAATCATACACATACACACTCACAAAAAGAGGAAATGGATAAAAGTATATATATACATTAAAAAATAAATAAATAAAAGGAAGAGAGCAACCAAATCCATAAAGAAATCTGTCAGTGATAATAAACTCTAAATACTAAACTAAGATACACATAAAACCAGAGACAAATTAGATGCAGAAAGCAAACCCCTAGTTTACATTTGCTCCCAAAGTCCACTGTCTCAGTTTTGGTATGATTTGTTGTCTCTTCAAGTATTCCACAGATGCAGGGTACATCAAGTTGATTGTGGAGATTTAATCCGCTGCTCCTGAGGCTGCTGGGAGAGATTTCCCCTTCTCTTCTTTTTTCGCACAGCTCCTGGGGTTTGGCTTTGGATTTGGCTCCGCCTCTGCATGTAGGTCGCCTGAGCGTATCTGTTCTTTGCTCAGACAGGACAAGGTTAAAGTAGCAGCTGATTAGGGTGCTCTGGCTCACTCAGGCTTGTTGGGGAGATGGAAGGGAGTGATACGGAATGTGGGGTATGCCTGAGGAGGCAGAGGCCAGCGTGACATTGCAACAGGCTGAGGAGTGCCATGTGTTATCCTGGGGAAGTTGTCCCTGGATCACAGGACCCTGGCAATGGCGGGCTGTACAGGTTCCTGGGGGTGCAGGGTTATGGATAGTGACCTGTGCTGGCACACAGGCTTCTTTGTGGCAGCAGCAGTGCAGAATTTATTCTTTTAATTTAATCTAACCTTTATCAAATATTCACTGTATATTAGAAAAATGGATTATGCCTTATTACAACCTTAGTTTCAAACAATGTTCTTTATTTACGATCTTTAAGGTTTTACATATTTAAATATTTAAATTAAATTTAAATATTAATATACTAAAAAATTAATTATCTACAAAGCAGGTGAAATGAATCTTAAAACAGAGTAGTAAATAGAAGAGTGATTTATATGTTTTCTTTCTTTTGATATGCCCATAAATCTCAGTAAATGCAGTGAATAATAAATATTCATTGAATAGATTATTGTAAAATAATATTTTAAAATAATGTATAAAGCAGTTTTGATATATTTTATATTAAAACAAAAACAGCTAGTTCTTCATAATTTTGTATCATACATTCTGGGCAGTTTATATAAGACATCAAATATGGTTTCATTTTATTTCTCTTTTCTCGCTGCCAATCCATTAGAGAAAAAAATCTCAGGAACAATGCCAGCGTCTGTCAACTTTTCTGCTGTTTGTGCCTGGAAACAGCCTCACATGCCATCGTGTCCCAGAGGGCATCCAAAACAGGCTTGAGTGTCTTACAAACAGTTGGCACTTGATTTCAAGATTGTTTTCCAAGTTCCCAATCCTTGTTAGAGAAGAAAGAGGGTTAGGAAAACAGATGATCAGTTGAGCAGAAAGAAGAGAAAACAGACATACCCATGAATCAAAATGGGTATTTACTAGAAAACAAAGTAAACTTTTCTGTTTCTATTTTATCCCTATTTAACACAATATTCTAATCAAACATTAACACATTAGTCAAAATTACAGAGAGTGCTTCTTTTCAGCCATGGTATGGCCTGACACCTGATAGGATGTTAAAATATTAAAGCATTAAAAAATTATAATTACAAACAGTCATGTATTTTCAACTTAACTAACTCTGGGAAAATTGGTGGAAATATTTAATAATCTGATTATTTTTATTCCTTCATCACTTATGCATTTTTTTTATTAGTCTATGCATGGTTATAAATCACTGTTATGTTTAGCTTTCTTTCTCCACTTTGCCAACCAAAAAAACATAATGCTTTCATGAAGCTTCCTTAAAACCATTTCCTCTTCTGGAAATCAACAATGCTATTTGGGTTTCCAAATAGCATCTTATGGGACATCTTATGGAAAAACCCAAACGAACGTTTTGGCCAATCCTTATTTCCAAGTGTTTGTTTGAGATAACCACACAATTACCCCACTCCTGAAAATATTCCATTTTAAGATAAATTTGGCAGGTGGAATGCATTGTATCTCTCTCTGAAGATTAGCAATGAAGTGTAGCTTATTAAAGCTTTGCAATTTCCTGAAGTATATAAAATATTTTATCTTTGAAGCAAACTTTTTAATTATGCTCTTTACAGCATTTAAGAAAAATAAATTGGTGGTTAATATTCTACTTTAGAATTTTTTTTAAAAATTGCTGCTTTCAGTCTAGTGAATATTTCTGTTTGACTTTATAAATGCTTTTGTGTTATCCATCAAATTGGGCTATGAATTTTTCTTGATTACATATATATATGTAATTTCATATATGTGTAAAATTACATATATGTTTGTAATTTCTCTCAAAATGCATGTAAATAACCGAGGTTAAGCACTCAACAAGTGTTCTGATTTGGTTTGACTTACTAAATTACTTTTATCAAAATATAAAGTGAAATAATATGTAAATAATTTTGAATAAAAATATCAAAGAAGCTACAAATAGAAACAGAAGCCAGCATTTAGCCATTTAATATATACTAAATTATTTCTAATAAAGTTATAACAAGTAATGTATGAAACTTCACAAAACTTAAAAAATTAAACATTTAAAAAAAACTGTGCTTTCTTTCCTGATGGAATCCCATCCAGAGGAAATCACTATCCTAGAATTGTTGCTCATCATTATCATTTATTAATTTAAACTCTGTGTATTTACATATCTATAAAGAGTATATAGTATTGCTCTTGATATTTTAATACCTTATATAAATCTTATGCTGTTTTCAATAATACCCCTTATGTACACTGCATCATTGCTTCTAAAATGTATATGTTTAATCTCTTACTATTGGACATTTAAGTTACTTCTAATTCTTGGCTATTATAAGCATTGCATCTATTAATATTCTTGGGCAGGTCTACATCAGCACATATATGTAAGTTTCACTAGGGTGTATGTCTGGTAGTAGAATTTCTGCATCTTATTTTAGGTACTTCTTCATATTGAGTGAGTAATGTTAAATAATACCAGTGCATATTAATACCAGAAGTAAAAAAGATATTTATTTTCAACCTTTCTGCTATTTGATATTACCAGATTAAAAAAAAAAGTTCACTTGAAGTTTGTGAAATTATATCTAATTGTACTTCTATTTTGAATTTTCCTGAAAATTTGGTATTTTCACAACATTTCATATGTTTATAAATGTTTCCTATTTTGTTAACTATCTTTTCATGTATTTTCTTCTCCTTTTTCCTTTTCTTTTACTCCTTTCCCCTGCTTCTCCTTCTACCCTCCTCCTCCTCTTCCTCCTCCTTTGTCCCACTCTTTCTCCTCCTTTTCTTCATTTTCTTCTTCTTTCCTATCCCTTCCTTCTCCTCTTTCTCTCTTGTTCTCTAATTTCAAAAGTTTGCTATTTGTGGAAATTGTTTTTTTCAGAATAAAATAAAAAGATAATCAATTATGTCAGACCCAATAGAACCCTTATTATAAATGCGCTTGATATTATGTTGAATTTGTGTTTTCTTCTGGAAGAACTGTTATATTTGGTCTTTCTTTGTATGAATTCAGTAGATCTTTGTATATTTATTTATTTAATTTTTTAAAATGTATATTTTCCTTTAATTTTTCTCCCTATAGGTCTTCTACATGTCTTTTATTTCTGTCCTAAAATTGGATCAGTGTTAGTAAAAGATCTATGTTTATTTTAGGAGACTGGAATTGACAGTACCAGGACCATATATGTATATATATATATATATATATATATATATATATATATATAGATAAAAATGCTTAATTTTGCCATTCAAAGCATCACTAAATATCCTCATATGTTTGTCTGATTGTGCTAGAAGAGATGTTTTTTAAAACTACTAGAGTCATTTTGGAACTGTCAACTTATATTTCATTTCTATTAGTTATTTGCTTTGTGAAATTTGGAGCTATGTTATTAGTACCTGTAAGTTTAATAACTTTATATTTTGGGGTGGTGAATAAATTGTGATTCATTGTGTACATCCTCTATAAATATAATGATATATTTTGTCTTAATGTCTATTTTGCTTCGTATAACTTGGCATCAGCTTACCTTGGTGTTAGTGTAAATTTAATATTAATATTAAATGTATAGTATTTTGATATCATTTTATTTCTTTCTCTGATAAAATCATTACTTGCTTTTAAAATGGTTTTCATTTAAAATTAGAATGTCCAAGTTTTCTGCACTTATTTCTGCTGTTTTTATCTTTTCACCAATCTTCCCATGTTTTTGAAATAACTTTTGTGCATATGTTGGCTAATCTCAGTTCTGATTATCCCTAAACCTAACATTGTGTTTGCTTAAAACACAAGAATTTTATTACTGGATTTTAGAAGGCATTCTAGAGCAGCCCATGCTTGAGGTTATGTTTGTTTTCTTGTTTCCAGAATATCTCAGTTTTTTTAAATGAGATTTTTTTTTTCCAGAATAGCAAATGCCTTATGTTGCTGAAAACAGCAATACCAGGCAATTCTCAAAAGTATTTTTATAAATTCCCTATTGTACCTTGGCATGGTAGAATTTTCTATGTTGAAACTAGTAATAACAGATTTTATTATTCACAATTATATGAACTGGCAAAGTACAATAATATGACTGAACATATTTTTCCCTTCAGTAAATAATTTAAATTTGTGTCTATGTGATTTAGAACTAGAATAAAAAATTCACATAGTGTTTAATTAAGCACATTTTGGAAAAAAATAAACTCAGAGGTTAAACTAAACAAATTGCAATACAGAAGTAAATTTTATTCATATTTTAACATTCTAGGAGCTAATATAATACATCCAGTTTCTTTCTCAATTAAAGAGATTACCATGGGTTATTTTTTTAAAATAAAATTCCCTAAAGTATAAACAAAAAAGGAACTCTCACTAGAAAACTGTATTTGCATAATTACAGTAAAATGTCAATTTTATATGAAAAACAGGAGCCAGAAATATTTCAAAATGTCATTTGAATTAGACACGCAAATGTACTGGTTCTGCCTGGCTAAGCCAACAGCCACAGTAGTGAAAATATTTATCTTGCAATGTTAACAATAGACATAACAATTTTCAGTATGAAAACAGAAGCACCAGTATAAAATACACACTATCTGCAGATAGATCTAACCTCTTACTATCACTGTTAGGTAAAATAATATGTTTGTGAAAATAATTACAGTTATTAATTATAATTAAGCATCAGTGACCCACAAATTTTTAAAGTCTAAATAATGTCTAGTCCTTTACATTAAACTGAGTAAATACATGTATATCTCATGAAATAAATTATTTTTATTAAGATACAGACCTTAAATCCTCAGTTTGATGAGTTTTGACAATTACATAAACCTGTTATCATCACCCAAAAAAAGACTTAGAGCAGTTATTTAACACTAAAAATTTACCTTATATCCCTTTCCAGTCAATTCTCAATTTGAAATAAGCTCTTACCATAAATTCATTTTGGCTGTCTTTGTTATTTATATAAATGGCATCATATAGTATGTACTCTTAATCTGAATTTTTTCACTTATGTTGCATCTGAGTTTCATCTGTATTGTTGCATGTACTTTCAATTATTTTTATTGATGAGTAGAATTCACTGCATCAATACACCAAAATTTGTTTATTCTTCCATTAAAGGACTTTTGGGTTGTCAGCATCTTTGCTCCTTTTCTTTTTAACTTGGATTTATTTTTTATTAATTTTTATTGGAGTATAGTTGCTTTACAATGTTGTGTTAGTTTCTACTCTACAGCAGAGTGAATCAGCTATACGTATACATATATCTCCTCTTTTTTGGATTTCCTTCCCATTTAGGTCATTGCAGAGCATTGAGTAGAGTTCCCTGTGCTATACAGTAGCTTCTCATTAGTTATCTATTTTATACATAGTATCAATAATATATGTCAATCCCAATTCATCCCACTATTAAATTCAATTTAATAGTAATATATTATTTGTGATTTTTGAATATGAAGGTTTTAACATGCTTTTATCCAGAGCTTTGACCTATTTTTCACTTATTCCTTCCTTCCTTCCTTCCTTCCTTTCTTTTTCATCATAGCTTTTATTTGATTTAATTCACCAATCTGATTTCCTTCCCCTTTAACAGGTAACTAATCTAACGTGTTTAATTCCTTCATTCATTTATTTATTTTTATTCAAATATACATTTATTTTTAACTTTCAAGAATAGCATTATGCCATAGATGTAATTTTGCACTTTAGTCCTTTTACTCAATGATTAAAAAAAAAAAAAAAAAAACTATGTTACTGTGTGCACACTGCTACTCAATGCTCTGCTTACTCCATAATGTGCATTCATTATATTGTACACATTTAATTTCACATTGTTAGAAGCATAAATTGTATCTGATGCTTTGTTGTCACAATCTATGATTAATAATTTTACACTTCCTCCTTATGAATATGAATAAAGATTTCTCTGGACATATGAAAAGATGCTCAATATTACTAATCAGTGGCCAGTGATTTATTTCATTTATTTTATTTGTCTAGAAAGGCATGACTACTTAAAGTCTAGGTAAAAGAATATAAATACATAAAGCTACACTGTTGCCCAACCACAGCTGATATAATTTTTTTTGAGACATAAACTTTGTTTTTCTAAATTGTGATAACATTGAGTTGTTTGTTACTATGGCATAAAATTATGAAAGCTGAATTCACTCATGTTTTGTTCCATATGATTGTTTTTCTTTGAAGTGAATGTTAATTTTTGAGTTATAGCAGTGTTACCTCAGCCATAATTCTGTGCTTATATTTGCCCAATACAGCTATATACTATATCAGTATATATATATACATATAGTATCAAGTGTACAAAATTAGATTACTCATAATCCTATGTAGATTTCTAATATTTCATGCCCACATTTTAATTTACTTATTTAATTAGTACCTTTTTGACTTTTTAAAGTAATTTTTTTAGATTTCAAGAATAATTGCAAAGATATTATGGAAAATGTCCCTATACTCACAATTAGTTTCCCTTGTTATAAATACATTATTATGGTACATTTGTTATAATTAATAAACCATATTGATATGTTATTATTAGCCAAAGCCTATTCCTTATTCAGATATCCTCAGTTTTTAACCTAATGTCGTTTTCCTGCTCCAGGTTCCCATCCAGGATACCATATTGCATTTAGTAGCCATATCTCCTTAGGCTTTTTGGGGTTACGTTGATTTCTCAGAGTTTCCTTGTTAATGATGACTTTGAGAAGCTTGATAAGTATGGGTCAGATATTTTGTAAAATATCTCTTTGTTGGTATTTATCTAATATCTTTCTTATTATTAGAACATAATATTGGTTTTTGAGACTAAGATCACAGAGATACAGTATCTTGCATCACATCATATCAAGGGTGCCTATTATCAATGTAATTTATCACTGTTGATGTTAATATTGATCACCTGGCTGAGGTAGAGTTTGTGAGGTATTTCCACTGCAAAGTTACTCTTTATTACCCCATTTTCCGATTATATTCTTTGAAAAGAAGTAACTACACACAGCCCACACATAAGAAGTGGGAATTCATACTACACTTCCTCTAAGGCATAGTAGTTACATACATTATTTGGAATTTTGTATAGGAGATTTGTCTTTTCCCTTTCACTTAATTATTTATGTCAGCATTGAGATAAAAATAATTATATTTTATTTTAGTTTATAATCTAGTGTACTTTATTTATCTTCTTGCTCAAATTGTTTCACCTTTAGCTTTTGGGAGCTCTTTAAGTTGGCTCCTATGGACCTGTCTTTTGTTTGTTTTTGTTTTTGTTTCTTTTGCAGTACGCGGGCCTCTCACTGTTGTGGCCTCTCCCATTTTGGAGCACAGGCTCCGGACATGCAGGCTCAGCGGCCATGGCTCACGGGCCCAGCTGCTCCGTGGCATGTGGGATCTTCCCGGACCGGGGCACGAACCCGTGTCCCCTGCATCGGCAGGAGGACTCTCAACCACTTGCATCACCAGGGAAGCCCTGGACCTGTCTTTTTAACATATGCCCATCAATAAGAGTTTCTCTCTTTTTTCCTTCCCCACTCCTTCCTTCTTTCCTTCCTTCCTTCCTCCCTCCCTCCCTCCCTCCCTCCCTCTCAGGTCAACATGACTTCCCTGACACCCTTCAGTGAGATTTTTCATACATTTGTAATACAGTTAGGATGTTTTGTCACATTTTGCATTTTATTCTGGAATTCCTTAGCTGTCATAAATGATGCATTTAAAATTTTCATGCATTAAAGTTCGTTCTTTGTGCCATAAAGTTTAACGAATTTTGACAAAGGCATAATGCCATGTATCCGCAGTTACAGTATCATACAGAAAAGTTTCACCATAGTAAAAAATTCCTCTGTGCTTCATCTACTAATCTTTACCGTATTCCACTGAACCCTTGGAAACCAATGATGTGTTTAACATCTGTATATTTTGGCTTTTTCAGAATATCATAAAATTGGAATTGTACAATATGTAACTCTTTCAGACTGCTATCTTTCACTTAGCAACATACATTTAAGACTCAACCGTGTCTTTTGTGGCTTGATAACTTATTTCTATTAATAATTAAATACTATTCAATCTTATGGATGCACATAGTTTGTTTATCCATTTACCTATTGAAAGGCATTTTTGTTCCTTCCAGATTTTGATGATTATGAGTAAAGCTGCTGTAAATATTTGTGTGTCTACTTTTGTGTGGATATCATTTTTTCCAATTAGTTTTCTAAATATCTAGGAGATGACTGAGTACAGTAAAACTATTTTTATCTTTGTAAGAAATTGCCCAACTGTCTTCCAAAGTTGTTGTGGTAGACTGAATAATGGCCATCAAAGCTATTACATTCATAGAAATGTAAATATTTTTTCTTGTATGATTAAATTACATTATTGTAAGAAAATGTGTGCCTTACCTCATAAATTTAGGGAATTTTACATAGTTTTAATTATGAAAGCAACATAATATATATTTGTGGGTGTTTTAAAGATTATTTTTGGAGTAGTTTTAGGTTCACAACAAAATTGAGAGGAAGTGCAGATTTTCAGTGTATCAGCTACCCCGACTTTTGCATAGCCTCCCTCATTATCTACATTCCCCTGCCAAAAAAGCCCATCTGTTATCAAGGATGAACCTACACTGAGACATCATAATCACCCAAATGCATAATTTACCTTAGGGTTCCCTCTTGTTGTTATACATTCTATGAGTTTGAAGAAATGTATAGAGACGTGTATCCAATATTATGATAATACTGAGTATTTTCACTGTGCCAAGAATCTTCTGTTACCCACCTATTCATTCCCTGTCCTGTAAACACTGATCTTTTTACTGTTGCAGCAGTTCTGCCTTTACAGAATGTTAGTTGGATTATACAGTATGTAGCTTTCTAGGATAGGCTTTTTTCACTTAGTAATATGTATTTAAGGTTCCTCCATTTCTTTTTATGGATTTATAGCCCATTTCTTTTTTTTTCTTTTTTTTTTTTTTTTTTTTGCTGTACGTGGGCTTCTCACCACTGTGGCCTCTCCTGTTGCAGAGAACAGGCTCCGGATGCGCAGGCTCAGTGGCCATGGCTCACGGGCCCAGCCGCTCCGTGGCACGTGGGATCTTCCCGGACCGGGACACGAACCCTCATCCCCTGCATCGGCAGGCGGACTCCCAACCACTGCGCCACCAGGGAAGCCCTAGCCCATTTCTTTTCAACACTGATTAATATTCCATTGTCTGTGTCTACCACAGTTTATTGACCCATTCAATACTAAAGGACATCTTCTAAGTTTGGGTAATTATGAATAAAGCTGCTGTAAATATCTGCATGTAGGTTTTTGCATGGGAATAAGTTTTCAACTCCTTTGGTAAGTAATAGGGAATGTGAGGGTCAGTTGCTTTGTTAGAAGTATATTTAGTTTTGGAAGAAAGCACCAAAATGGCTGCACTATTTTGCATTACGATCAGCAGTGAATGACAGCTTCTGTTCCATATCCTCACCAGTACTTGGTGTTATCAGTGTTCCAGATTTTGGACATTCTAATAGATGTGTAGTGGCATCTCACTGTTGTTTTAATTTGTATTTCCCTGATGACATAGGATGTGGAGCATCTTTTTTATGTACTTATTTGCCATCAGTATATCTTCTTTGTTGTAGTGACTGTTTAAGGTCTTTGACCTATTTTTTAAATAGATTTTGTTGTTGTTGTTGTTGTTGTTTTTTCTTACTTTTGGGTTTTAAGAGCTCTTTGTATATTTTGGATAATAGTCCTTTATCATATGGGCCTTTTGCAAATATTTTCTCCCAGTCCTTTGCATAGCAGAAGATTTTAATTTTAATGAAGTCCTAGTTATCCATTATGTCTTTAATAAATCATGCCTTTGGCGCTGTATCTAAAAGGACATTGTCATACTCAAGATCATCTAGATTTTCTCCTATGTTATCTTCTAGGACTTTTATAGTTTTGCATTTTATATTTAGATCTATGATCTAGTTTTAGTTACATTTGTGAAGTATGTAAGGTTTTTGTTACATTCATTGTTTTGCATGTGGATGTCCAGTTATTTCAGCACCAATTGTTGAAGAGAATATCTTTGCTCCATTGTATTGCCTTTGCTCCTTTGTCAAAGGTCAGTTGACTATATTTATGTGAGTCCATTTGTGAGCTCTCTTTTCCATTCAGTTTATTTCTTTGTCCATTATTTTACCAATACCACACTGTTTTGGTATCTATAGATATATAGTATTCCTTAAAGTCTGGTATTGTCAGTCTGGATAGAGACAGCCCTGGAAAGAATCCATCAGTAGACAGGTTGTCAGTTGTCATTAACTTCTCGCTTTTCTTTCCTTTTTTAACATCGTCATTGGAGTATGACTGCTTTACAATGATGTGTTATTTTCTTCTTTATAACAAAGTGAATCAGCTATACATATATCCCCATATCTCCTCCCTCTTGCTTCTTCCTCCCACCCTCCCTATCCCACCCCTCTAGGTGGACACAAAGCACCAAGCTGATCTCCCTGTGCTATGTGGCTGCTTCTCACTAGCTATATGTTTTACATTTGGTAGTGTGTGTCCATGCCACTCTCTCACTTTGTCCCAACTCTTTACTTTTATACGACTTTGGGGCTGTTCAGGTATTTTCCTGTAAGGCTGGTGGTGTTAAAACCTATTTCAACATGCTATTGAGATTAATGATGTGGCATTGATTCTCTTAATGCATGGCATGAAGGAGGACAAAGCAATGAAGTTCCCCCACTTCCACCTATTTTTCTCACCACTGCACCTGCTACCACAGATTCAGGCTTCTGCAGCCGTTCTACAATTTAAAACGGATTTCAATCTGTCTGGATTTTGTCATCATTCGTTTTAAGTGTTGGTTATCTGTCCCTTTCTCTTTGTTTCTACACAGTTGATTTTAAGAAGGAAGACAGAAATTTTACTATTTTTTTCATTATGTTACACTCTAGAACTCTTAACATTTGTTTCCAAACCTTTTTTATTTCTTATTAATAATTCTTTATTTTGGAATTAAAGAAATTAAAAGCTTCTCAATTTGTCAGTCTTACATATTGCTCTTACACTCATTTTCAAACAAGTAAAAAATAAACTAAACATATAAACAAATAAATAAATAAAAGTGAAGCCTTGTACTTTTGATTAATTTTTGGTTGTATCATCTGCTAATATCAGTATAATGTTGAATGGTACCTTTTCTTTTAGCTACCTCATAGAATACTGCTTATGTGTCTATAGGTATTAACAATTCAATCTCAAAGTAGACAATAAAAAAATAATCCCAACTAATGTTTTGGTTTACATGAATATGGTTGTGAAACAAAACTTCTTTTAATATATTACACTCAGACTAAAATATTAGAACTAGTTTTTAATATAGAATATTTAGAGAACTAAAATTCATGGTAAAGAAGTGCCTTTGCAGTCTATCATAAAGAACTGTCAAAATGTATGTTTGTGTTTTTCCTATATTTTGATAAGAAAAGTTTATCTTAAAAAACAAAATATGGTTAAATTTGAAGAAAAGTGAAGAAAAAATGCAATCATTCATCTTCATGGTTATATTTCTTGCCATTTCCATAAGAATTAGATTTCATTTGTCAATGTTAAACCTTATCAAACCTATGTAATGGGCATCAAGCCATATTTAGAGTGAGTTTTCATTTTAATTATGTTTGTACAGTATGAATATTCAGGAAATATAATGAATATGTACATTTCTCTTATTATACCTTTATTTTTCTACAGTTATAAATTATGTAGATCACTCATTTGTTTTGAAAATTTTTGACTTGCTTTGACTATTTTCTTCTAACTCAAAATTATCACAGTTGAAGTTACTATTGAAGATGAAGGTTTGAAGCAAAGTTTGAATTAGAGATAAATAATTTGTTTGATTTTAGAACTTGAAAACAAACTCTTGTCCTTTGAATTTAGAAACTGAAACACTAAAATATGCATTAAATCAAAGAGTAAAACATCCTTATGACAGATTATGTAAAGCATAAGAAAAATATGTTTGGCAATATCCAGAAATTACTGTTTTCTTAAAATTAGGAGATATTTAACATTTTATGATTAAAAAACTAAATATTTAGGTACAGATTAATAATACTCATTTATGATAATTATCAAAACTGAAAAAAATAGAATATTGTAGCTTAAATTTACATAAAACAAAGAAAATATTAGTATAAAAGTCCATCCTGTGCTGGATTAAAGGATTTCTTAGCAGCATAAACATTGATGTAACTCTCACATAAGATTTAGCAGAAATTAAGCAACAATATATACAAAATAAAATATTTTCAGAAAAAGTTTAAGTGATTTCACAATGCTTATTATGCCTTTGCATATGGTACCTAATATGTTATATGTCCTTCCAATTAGAAATAAATATTAGAACATTTGTGTAAAAGGATGTAAAAGCTACAAATAAAGCAGAAATTGCCATCTGACATGTGTTTCCATGATATTTCAATAAAGTAGTGGGTAATTTTAAATATGCACAATGGTCTAGGTTATACATAGTAACCAATGTTATGAATAATCATTAATAACCACTAAAACACACAAAAAATATTTAGCAGATGTCACTTTTCTAATTAAATTTTTAAAGTTTAAATCCGAATTGCTTTGGCTACTTAAAATTTTGACAATGCCACCTTGAATTAAAATGTATACTTTACTCATTTCCTTATAAGTAGAGGTAATAATTTCATGGTTACAAGTAAATGTCAGAAAAAAAAGATGAAATTGTCTTTAATTTACTTTTATAGAAAGAACTGCATGCCTCGTATACATATTTATTGTGAAGCTCTGTTTTACCGCTTTAAAGCAAATTACTTCAGGTAATTTGTAAGAACACTGTTGGTCTTGAACAATAAAGTTATCAGTTATCTGCTTTCAAAAGCTTTCAAATATCAGTTCTGCAATTGTTGGTTGTTCATTTGGTAGTTGTACAGTATTAACAATTACATATATTCATTGACACTATATCCTCTCATTATAGAATTACTTTAATTTGAAACTATGATCTCCACTGAAATATCTTTACCATTTACCCCCCAAATTGACTACATTTGAAAGATTATCCTTTAAAATTTAAATTAATCATTTTGAAAATAAAATTAAATGGCACAAATTAATCTTCATTTTTTAAATGTCTTTAAATCATTGTAACATGTAGAACCTCAGAACATTATATATATTATATATATACATATTATATATAAATGCACAAATTACATAGAGATATTTATTCCTCTATATTGTCATTTTCCCTATAGTACAGAGATATATATTTTAGCTATTTTTAAAGCTATTGTTTTAATTACACTAGGTTGATTTTGTTTTATTAAAATGGAATTAAAAACAAATTCATCAATAGTTTAAAGTAACCAAAAGCTGTTATTCTGGGGGTATAGCTCAGTGGTAGAGTATTTTACTGCAAAAACAATTATTCTATTCTTCATACAACCTGAAAATATCAGTGCCAATTCAGCATAAGAATACAGTATTTTTTCATATTATTATTATAAAAATTTGTGTTTAAGACAAATTAATATTTTGATAGAAGGACTTTGAAACAAAACATATGAACACAGTACTAATTTATAGAAGTATATAAATTTCTTAAATATTATAAGAAGCATACTTTTTCATCACTATATTTAGTATTTTAATCTCATATTTCCAGGAACTTCTAGTGAGTTTTAATGAATTTTATGAATCCTTTAAAAATGATTGACATTTATCAATTTATAGTAAAATGTGATATACTTAAAATGATTAACATCAAATAGAGCTGGCTACAGAACAATGACAAGGTCATTGGGCATCATTAATTTTCAAATATTTGATTTCAGCTGAATGGTTAGATATATCACTTTTTATTTTAATCATGAAGTACACCTGTCAAAGAAATACTTTTCTATACAGTATTTTGAATGAGGCTATGCACAGAGCTTCCTTAGATTGTTTCTACTCAGTGATCAGTAGGTGAAGTGGATGGCTTGCTATTATCTTCCCATGATGGATAGCCAAAGAGTCCAAATTAATATCACTGGATAAAGTGATAAACCTAAGATGGTGTATAGCAGAGATTGAGTGGCCTTTGATTAGATATATGGAAGGTATAAATACAAATATATATTCCCAAATTATCTTATTTAATAAATATTTTTTAAAAATTATAGAAGTGGTGTAATTCTAGGGAAAATTTTATATGTGTATGTATGGAGGTGAAAGCAATATGCTTTTCACTTAAATTCCTTTTAATTCCATTTAATACATGTAAAGTCACTGTTCTAAAAGTGACTGTTCTAAAAGTGGTGGACTAGCCTCCAGAAAGCACATAGATGAAGAAGACACAAACCTGATTTGAGTAACTTAGAGTCCAGAAATGAAAATAAGGCATGTGTTAATCTGGGGAAAAGAAGTAGCCAAGACAGTAAAAGATGTGGTTTTTATGATGCTTATTTCTTAACAGGATCCTACTATATTATCTCTATAGGTACTTTTTAGTGCTTACATTTTATAATGCCATCATCATAGAAACATGAAAACTTTTATTATTCCTGAATGATTTAGAAAAAGTAACAGTTTCTTATTCATTTTATGTGGCCAACATAAAATCAATTCCGAATGCTGGAAAAAAGTAAGTGAATGACAGCAAACAACAACAAAATTGTAGACCAATCTTACTTATGCCAACAATCATGAAGATTCTTAATAAAATAATAGTATTGATAAATGCAAATAAATAATGTACAGGGAGAATAATACAGGCATGCCTTGGAGATAATACAGATTTGGTTACAGACCGCCACAATAAAGGGAATGTTGCGATGAAGTGAGTCACACTTTTTTTTTGGTGTCCCAGTGCAAATAAAAGTTATATTTACATTATTTTGTAGTGTACTAAGTGTGCAATAGCATTATGCCTAAAAAATCAGTGTACATACTTCAATTAAAAATACTTTATTGCTAAAAGTACTGAGCATCATCAGACCCTTCAGCAAATCATATATATATATATATTTTTTTTTTTTTGCTGGTGGAGGGTCTTGCCCCAAAGTTGATTCTGCTGACTGATCAGGGTGGAGGTTGCTGGAGGGTGGGGTGGCAGTGGCGATTTCTTAAAATAAGACAACTGTGAAATTTGCTGCATTGACTGACTCTTCCTTTCACAAATTATTTCAAACTATTTGAGTCAATTCTCTTAAACTCTAACATAGAGTAACAACTAACTATATGTAATATTTAAATCCTTTGTTGTGATTTTAACCATCTACAAAGCATCTTCACCAGCAATAGATTCCATCTCCAGAAGCCACTTTCTTTGCTCATCCATAAGAAGTAACGCCTCGTTTGTTAAAATTGTATGAGACTGCAGCAGTTTAGTCATATCATCAGGCTTCACTTTCTATTTTAGTCCTCTTGCTATTTCCACCACATTTGCAGTTACTTCATCCATTGAAGTCTTATATTCCTCAAAGTCATCCATGAGGGTTGGAATCAACTTCTTCCAAACTCCTGTTAATGTTCTTTTGGTATTTTGACCTCTTCCTCTGAATCGTGAATGTTCTAATAGCATCTAGAATGGTGAATCCTTTTCAGAAGGTCTTCAGATCCGTAAGAGGAATCACTCTCTATGGCAGCTACAGCCTTACTATATATATATATATATATATATATATATAAAAAATAAGACGTGACAGTAAAAGTTATTCTTTGATCCGTCGACTATAGTATGCATACTGTGTTATTAGCAGGCATAGAAAAAACATTAATATGGGTATCCATCTCCATCAGAGCTCTTGGGTGACCAGGTGCATAATCAATGGGCAATATTATTTTGAAAGGAATCTTTTTTTCTGAGCAGTAGGTCTCAACACTGGGCTTAAAATATTCAGTAAGCCATTGTGTAAACAGAGGTGTGGTCAGCAGGTTTTGTTGTTCCATAGAGCACAGGCAGAATAGATTTAGCATCATTTTTAAGGGCCCTAGGATTTCCAAAATTGGAAATGAGCACTGGTTGTAACTTAAAGTCACCAGATGTGTAAGCCCTTAACAAGAGACTCAGCCTGTCCATTGAAGATTTAAAGCCAGGCATTGCTTTCTCATTTCTAGCTATGAAAGTCCTAGATGGCATCTTCCAGTATAAGGCTGTTTTATCCACATTGAGAATCTCTTGTTTAAGGTTCATTAATTAACCTTCATTAATTGTCTTACTTAGATTTTCTGAATAACTTGCTGTAGTTTCTACATCAGCCCTTGCTGCTTCACTTTGCATTTTGATGTTATGGAGGCAAATTCTTTCCTTAAACCTCATGAACCAACCTCTGCTATCTTCAAATGTTTCTTTTGCAGCTTCCTCACCTCTGTAAAACCTTCACAGAATTGAAGAGAGTTAGGGCCGTGCTCTGGATTAGGCTTTGGCTTATGGGAATGTGTGGTTGGTTTGATCTTCTATCCAGACCATTAAAACATTCTCCGTATCAGCCATAAGGCTGTTTCCCATTCTTATCATTTGTGTGTTCTCTGGAGTAGCACTTTTAATTTTCTTCAAGAACTTTTCATTTCCATTCACAACTTGAAGTAACTGTTTGGTGCAAGAGGCCTAACTTTTGGCATATCTCAGCTTTCAACATGCCTTCTTCACTAAGCAAATCATTTTTAGCTTTTGGTTTCAAGTGAGAGATCTGTGAATCTCCCTGTCGCTTGAACACTTAGAGACCATTGTAGGGTTATTAATTGGCCTCATTTCAATATTGTTGTGTCTTAGGGAATAGGGAGGCCTGAGGAGATGGGGAGGGACTGAGAAGGGCTTGTCATTGCAGCAGTTAGAGAACACGCACCTTTTTTGATTAAGTTTGCCAACTTATACGGTCCCTGTTAGTGGTACCTCAAAACAGTTACAATAGTAGCATCAAAGGTCAGTAATCACAGATCACTGTACCAAATATTATACTAGTGATAAAGCTTAACATATTGAAAGAATTACCAAACTATGATGCAGACACAGGAAGTGTGCAAATACTGTTGGAAATATGGCGCTGATAAACTTGCGCAACACAGAGTTGCTACAAACTTCAATTTAAAAAAAATGCAATTATCTTTTTTTTTTTTTTTAGATGTTGGGGGTAGGAGTTTATTAATTTATTTATCCATTTTTGCTGTGTTGGGTCGTCATTTCTGTGTGAGAGCTTCCTCCAGTTGTGGCAAGCAGGGGCCACTCTTCTTTGCGGTGCGCGGGCCACTCACTATCACGGCCTCTCTCGTTGCGGAGCACAGGCTCCAGACGCGCAGGTTCAGCAGTTGTGGCTCACAGGTCTAGTCGCTCCGTGGCATGTGGGACCCTCCCAGACCAGGGATCGAACCCGTGTCCCCTGCATTAGCAGGCAGACTCTCAACTACTGCACCACCAGGGAAGCCCCAAAAATGCAATTATCTTTTGTGGTACATATATACAATGGAATATTACTCAGCCATAAAAAGGGACAAAATTGTGCCATTTGCAGAGACGTGGATGGACCTAGAGACAGTCATACAGAGTGAAGTAAGTCAGAAAGAGAAAAACAAATATCGTATAATATCGCTTATATGTGTAATCTAGAAAAATGATACAGATGAACTTATTTGCAAAGCAAAGAGACACAGACATAGAGAACAAATGTATGGATACTAAGGGGGGAAGTGGGGTGGGATGAACTGGGAGATTGCGACTGACATATACACACTACTATGTATAAAATAGATAACTAATGAGAACTTACTGTATAGTACAGGAAACCCTATTTAGTGCTCTGGGGTGACCTAAATGGGAAGGAAATCCAAAAAAGAGGGGAGATATATATATATGTATAGCTGATTCACTTCGCTGTAGTGTAGAAATTAACACAGTATTGTAAAGCAACTATACCCTAGTAAAAATTAATTTAAAAATTGCAATATCTTCAAAGTGCAATAAAGTGAAACATGGTAAAATGAAGTATACCTCTACATCTTAGTAAAACAGAATTTATGTTAGGAATTAAAAATGATATACCAAAATGAATCATACAACATAAGGCACCATGTGGATAGGTAATTTTAATGACTAGCTAAAAAGTTATTGAATTAATAAATTCTATAAACTTTTTTTGTTTTTTTTTTTTTTTTTTTTTTGTTTTGCGGTACGCGGGCCTCTCACTGTTGTGGCCTCTCCCATTGTGGAGCACAGGCTCCAGACGCGCAGGCTCAGCGGCCATGGCTCACGGGCCTATCCTCTCTGCGGCATGTGGGATCTTCCCGGACCAGGGCACGAACCCGTGTCCCCTGCATCGTCAGGCAGACTCTCAACCACTGCGCCACCAGGGAAGTTAATAAAACATTTCAAATAAAAATAGAATAAACTTTGTCTAGAAATTTTTGCTATGTGATTGTACCAATTTACACACTCATTCAGCAATACATGTGTGTTGACGATATTCCACATCCTTATTAAGCTTCATATTGCTGTTCTTTTAAAATCTTAGTTGTCCTAGTATATGTGTAGTAGTATAACAATGTGCTTTTTCTGTTTTCCTTTTTTTTTGATAAAAGTCACTATTTCATAAATATTTATTGGCTATTAGTATATGATTTTTTGGAAAAACCTCCTTAAGCATTTTGCCTGTTTTTATTACATTGTCTGTCTTTTTCTTATTGATGTCATTTAGTAACCTTATATATTCTGTATCCTAATCTTTTCTCAGATATATGTGTTGCAAGTATTTTATTCTGTTTTGTGGGTTTTATTTTCATTCCTCTAATGGTGTCTTGGCATCTTTTTATAATAACTTCTTAATTTTGAGTCCAATTTATAAATCTTTTAATTTTTGATTTGTACTTTTTAACTGCGTCAAGTTTAGGTATATATTTAATAATCTATGTGAAATTAATTTTTGTGTATAGAATGAGATAAGATGTTTTCTTTCATAATTTAAACAATTGAATTAATTCAATTGATTGAAAAGAACACCTCTCTTCCAGTATATTAAATATCACCTTTGTGTAAAATGTCTAGTGATGAAATAGGTTTGGGTCAGTTTATTAACTCTCTGCAATGCTCCAGTGGTCTACTTGTGTCTCCTGGTTCTGATAACACACTGTGGGTTAATTACTATAACTTTACAATAAACCTTGATAGGTGGTAACAAAAGTCCTCCATATTGCTGCTTCTTCATGATTCTTTGTGGTACAAATTACCTGATAAATTAATAATATAAACTATGGCTTTACTTATGTGTAAAGTAAAGCCATATGGCTTTACTTATGTGTAAAGTAAAGCCATAAAGCCATACACATACATATATATGTGTATAATGTTTAATAGAAATGATTCAAGGGTACTTTCTCATATTTTAGTGGGTATTTGAGAAACTACAACAGCCCATTTATGATTTTTAAAAATCTTAGCAAGCTAGATATAAAAAAACATTTTAGATTATGTCACATTTAATCTACAGAAAACTTCCAGTTCACATAATACTTACTGAAAGATTTCTTGTTTTCTCAAATACTTTTTGAGTGAAATTATATAATTTTCTACATTATTCAGTAGATGGTTAATTTCTTTTAATTAGTTGTTAAATATTACACCATCCTTGAATTAAAAAAAAATTTTCCTTTTATTTTCATTAATTTCTGAAAATTATTTGCTAACATTGTATTTCCTTTCTTACAGTAATTGATGTATGAATAATGTCATTTCTGCCTTATACACTTACAAAATTTCACTAATTAAATATAGTGAACAAAGCAGTTTGCTCTTTCTGGAAGGAATTTTACTTGTATGTTCAATAAATTTAATAGATACAGGTAAGAATCTCTATTTTTAATCAGTTTTTATAAGCAGTGTTTTACTTTGGAAATTTATGTATTTTGTCTAAATTTATAAATGTATGTATGTAAAGCTATTAATAGTATCCTATTACATTTATCTTATCAATAGGATCTTTAGTATACCATCTTATTCATTCCTGATATTTGAAAATTGTACAGTTTCTATGTTTTTTTAAGAAGTCTAATTTTGTATCCTTTTTATTTGTCTTTTCCTCAAATAAGATTTTAAAATTTTCTTTGCTGTTCATTTAAAATTTTTTATATTGATTTCTGTGTCTATCTTTACTATGTTCTATCTTTATTCTTTAGGATTAATTTGCTACTCTTTTCCTGGTGTCTTGAAATGGGAAATCAAAAAATTAATTATAAGCTTTTCTTCTTTTATAATAAATACATTTAAGACTGCAATCTTTTCTAAATACACTTTATACATATGCCATACTTCTTATTTGTCATATTTTTATGATTATGGTATCATACTGCTCTCTATCCTTAATTCTTAAATTGTAAAAAAATGTCCAATTTCTTTTTCTTTTAAACATCTTTTTATGAAGCCTTTGAAAAGTGGAGATTTCAGTTAAACACATTGAGCTTAAAAAATATTGTGTGATAATTACCTTAGGGCATGCATTATGTCAAAAGAATGTAACAACTATGAATTCAATATAAGAAACAATTTACTGAAAAGTTTGATCAAATTGATTGGCCAATTTAAACAACCATTAAAATCCAGCAACCTGTTTGATTTTCTTTTCTACCTGAACCAGTTGATGACCTTCTGAGTTTGTTGATTCATTACCCTTTCTGTTGATTTATGTTAGTTCCAGTGTAAACTAGTCCTGCAATCTGATTCTTTCAATTCACTTTACTAGAAAAATCAGCAAAATAGTTGATTTCTATATAGCTAAAATGCAAGCATAAAGAAAACCATGAGAAAACATTTCTCTGATCTTTCAAAATTTTTCAGTATTTTCTTTTAAATTCCTAATTGAGCTTTAATGATTTAGTACTATGGTTAAAGCTTGTAGTGTCCTTAACCTTTAAAATGTGCATAAAACCCTTATTCTAGAAAAGGATACAACAAATTTAAAATAATTACATTAGGCAAGATTTGTTTATATTGAATTTCTAATTCTTACTGTTTAAAACTGTCAGGTGGTTTATTAATTGATACTTTCACAAAATGAGAAATGAGTAATTTCTTTGATGGAAAAGTATTAGTGCTATGTGGTGCAAATCACCTGATAATTTAATAATGTAAGGCATGGCTTCTATCAAGTTACATTTCAGTAGAGGAATAACATGCTTACAATTATTTTTTATAATAAGTATTTATATACACACATACTTTATAAATATACTGAGTTACATTTTGTCTTGAATAAAACAGTGAATCAAAAGGATCTATAGTGCAGTTTTCTGCCATATATGGTATTAGGTATATATCCCAAAGCAAAATAACTAAAAGTATTTTATTAAGTATGTTAACTTGTCATACACTGTTTCTTTGGAATTTACTCCATATATTTACTCCCAGTTTATAAAAAAAAACTGGTGTAGTGTTTTACTATTAGTGAAAGGTTTATTAACATGTCATTGCTCTTAATAACTTTCCCATACTGTCTATAAACAAAGCAGTAATTCTTTTAATAAAGGAAGAATTCAAAAAAAGATGGGCAGACACTGTTCCATAGTGCACTCTGACATTAAATATTCCCAACTATTAACTCCAGTGACATGATAACACATTATAGCAGCAGCCCTTCATGGAACTAAATATTCTTTTTTTTTTTTTTTTTTTTTTTTTTTTTATTTTTTAACATCTTTATTGGAGTATAATTGCTTTACAATGGTATGTTAGTTTCAGCTTCACAACAAAATGAATCAGTTATATATATACATATATTCCCATATCTCTTCCCGCTTGCATCTCCCTCCCTCCCACCCTCCCTATCCCACCCCTCCAGGCGGTCACAAAGCACCGAGCTGATCTCCCTGTGCTATGCGGCTGCTTCCCACTAGCTAACTACCTTACTTTTGGTAGTGTATATATGTCCATGCCTCTTTATCACTTTGTCACCGTTTACCCTTCCCCCTCCCCATAGTCTCAAGTCCATTCTCTAGTAAGTCTGTGTCTTTATTCCTGTTTCACCCCTAGGTTTTTCATGACATTTTTTTTTTTAAATTCCATATATATGTGTTAGCATACGGTATTTGTCTCTCTCTTTCTGACTTACTTCACTCTGTATGACAGACTCTAGGTCTATCCACCTCATTACAAATAGCTCAATTTCATCTCTTTTTATGGCTGAGTAATATTCCATTGTATATATGTGCCACATCTTCTTTATCCATTCATCCGATGATGGACACTTAGGTTGTTTCCATCTCTGGGCTATTGTAAATAGAGCTGCAATGAACATTTTAGTACATGACTCTTTTTGAATTATGGTTTTCTCAGGGTATATGCCCAGTAGTGGGATTGCTGGGTCATATGGTAGTTCTATTTGTAGCTTTTTAAGGAACCTCCATACTGTTCTCCACAGTGGCTGTATCAATTTACATTCCCACCAACAGTGTAAGAGGGTTCCCTTTTCTCCACACCCTCTCCAGCATTTATTGTTTCTAGATTTTTTGATGATGGCCATTCTGACTGGTGTGAGATGATATCTCATTGTAGTTTTGATTTGCATTTCTCTAATGATTAGTGATGTTGAGCATTCTTTCATGTGTTTGTTGGCACTCTGTATATCTTCTTTGGAGAAATGTCTATTTAGGTCTTCTGCCCATTTTTGGATTGGGTTGTTTGTTTTTCTGTTATTAAGCTGCATGAGCTGCTTATAAATTTTGGAGATTAATCCTTTGTCAGTTGCTTCATTTGCAAATATTTTCTCCCATTCTGAGGGTTGTATTTTGGTCTTCTTTATGGTTTCCTTTGCTGCGCAAAAGTTTTTAAGTTTCATTAGGTCCCATTTGTTTACTTTTGTTTTTATTTCCATTTCTCTAGGAGGTGGGTCAAAAAGGACCTTGCTGTGATTTATGTCATAGAGTGTTCTGCCTATGTTTTCCTCTAAGAGTTTGATAGTTTCTGGCCTTACATTTAGGTCTTTAATCCATTTTGAGCTTATTTTTGTGTATGGTGTTAGGGAGTGATCTAATCTCATACTTTTACATGTACCTGTCCAGTTTTCCCAGCACCACTTATTGAATAGGCTGTCCTTTCTCCACTGTACATTTCTGCCTCCTTTGTCAAAGATAAGGTGACCATATGTGCGTGGGTTTATCTCTGGGCTTTCTATCCTGTTCCATTGATCTATCTTTCTGTTTTTGTGCCAGTACCATACCGTCTTGATAACTGTAGCTTTGTAGTATAGTCTGAAGTTAGGGAGCCTGATTCCTCCAGTTCCTTCTTTCGTTCTCAAGATTGTTTTGGCTATTCGGAGTCTTTTGTGTTTCCATACAAATTGTGAAATTTTTTGTCCTAGTTCTGTGAAAAATGCCAGTGGTAGTTTGATAGGGATTGCATTGAATCTATAGATTGCTTTGGGTAGTAGAGTCATTTTCACAATGTTGATTCTTCCAATCCAAGAACACGGTATATCTCTCCATCTATTTGTATCATCTTTAATTTCTTTCATCAGTGTCTTATAATTTTCTGCATGCAGATCTTTTGTCTCCTTAGGTAGGTTTATTCCTAGATATTTTATTCTTTTTGTTGCAATGGTAAATGGGAGTGTTTTCTTGATTTCACTTTCAGATTTTTCATCATTAGTATATAGGAATGCCAGAGATTTCTGTGCATTAATTTTGTATCCTGCCACTTTACCAAATTCATTGATTAGCTCTAGTAGTTTTCTGGTAGCATCTTTAGGGTTCTCTATGTATAGGATCATGTCATCTGCAAACAGTGACAGCTTTACTTCTTCTTTTCCGATTTGGATTCCTTTTATTTCCTTTTCTTCTCTGATTGCTGTGGCTAAAACTTCCAAAACTATGTTGAATAAGAGTGGTGAGAGTGGGCAACCTTGTCTTGTTCCTGATCTTAGTGGAAATGCTTTCAGTTTTTCACCATTGAGGATGATGTTTGCTGTGGGCTTGTCATAAATGGCCTTTATTATGTTGAGGAAAGTTCCCTCTATGCCTACTTTCTGCAGGGTTTTTATCATAAATGGGTGTTGAATTTTGTCAAAAGCTTTCTCTGCATCTATTGAGATGATCATATGGTTTTTCTCCTTCAGTTTGTTAATATGGTTTATCACATTGATAGATTTGCGTATATTGAAGAATCATTGCATTCCTGGAATAAACCCCACTTGATCATGGTGTATGATCCTTTTAATGTGCTGTTGGATTCTGTTTGCTAGTATTTTGTTGAGGATTTTTGCATCTATGTTCATCAGTGATATTGGCCTGTAGTTTTCTTTCTTTGTGACATCCTTGTCTGGTTTTGGTATCAAGGTGATGGTGGCCTCGTAGAAGGAGTTTGGGAGTGTTCCTCCCTCTGCTATATTTTGGAAGAGTTTGAGAAGGATAGGTGTTAGCTCTTCTCTAAATGTTTGATAGAATTCGCCTGTGAAGCCATCTGGTCCTGGGCTTTTCTTTGTTGGAAGATTTTTAATCACAGTTTCAATTTCAGTGCTTGTGATTGGTCTGTTCATATTTTCTATTTCTTCCTGATTCAGTCTTGGCAGGTTGTGCATTTCTAAGAATTTGTCCATTTCTGCCAGGTTGTCCATTTTATTGGCATAGAGTTTCTTGTAGTAATCTCTCATGATCTCTTTTATTTCTGCAGTGTCAGTTGTTACCTCTCCTTTTTCATTTCTAATTCTATTGATTTGAGTCTTCTCCCTTTTTTTCTTGATCAGTCTGGCTAGTGGTTTATCTATTTTGTTTATCTTCTCAAAGAACCAGCTTTTAGTTTTATTGATCTTTGCTATTGTTTCCTTCATTTCTTTTTCATTTATTTCTGATCTGATTTTTATGATTTCTTTCCTTCTGCTAGCTTTGGGGTTTTTTTGTTCTTCTTTCTCTAATTGCTTGAGGTGCAAGGTTAGGTTGTTTATTCTAGATGTTTCCTGCTTCTTAAGGTGGGCTTGTATTGCTATAAACTTCCCCCTTAGAACTGCTTTTGCTGCATCCCACAGGTTTTGGGTCGTTGTGTCTCCATTGTCATTTGTTTCTAGGTATTTTTTGATTTCCTCTTTGATTTCTTCAGTGATCACTTCATTATTAAGTAGTGTATTGTTTAGCCTCCATGTGTTTGTATTTTTTACACATCTTTTCCTGTAATTGATATCTAGTCTCATGGCGTTGTGGTCAGAAAAGATACTTGATACAATTTCAATTTTCTTAAATTTACCAAGGCTTGATTTGTGACCCAAGATATGATCTATCCTGGAGAATGTTCCATGAGCACTTGAGAAAAATGTGTATTCTGTTGTTTTTGGATGGAATGTCCTATAAATATCAATTAAGTCCATCTTGATTAATATATCATTTAAAGCTTGTGTTTCCTTATTTATTTTCATTTTGGATGATCTGTCCATTGGTGAAAGTGGGGTGTTAAAGTCCCCTACTATGAATGTGTTACTGTCGATTTCCCCTTTTATGGTTGTCAGTATTTGCCTTATGTATTGAGGTGCACCTATGTTGGGTGCATAAATATTTACAATTGTTATATCTTCCTCTTGGATCGATCCCTTGATCATTATGTAGTGTCCTTCTTTGTCTCTTCTAATAGTCTTTGTTTTAAAGTCTATTTTGTCTGATATGAGAATTGCTACTCCAGCTTTCTTTTGGTTTCCATTTGCATGAAATACCTTTTTCCATCCCCTTACTTTCAGTCTGTATGTGTCTCTAGGTCTGAAGTGGGTCTCTTGTAGACAGCAAATATATGGGTCTTGTTTTTGTATCCATTCAGCCAATCTGTGTCTTTTGGTGGGAGCATTTAGTCCATTTACATTTAAGGTAATTATCGATATGTGTGTTCCTATTCCCATTTTCTTAATTGTTTTGGGTTCGTTATTGTAGGTCCTTTCCTTCTTTTGTGTTTCTTGCCTAGAGAAGTTCCTTTAGCAGTTGTTGTAGAGCTGGTTTGGTGGTGCTGAACTCTCTCAGCTTTTGCTTGTCTGTAAAGGTTTTAATTTCTCCATCAAATCTGAATGAGATCCTTGCTGGGTAGAGTAATCTTGGTTGCAGGTTCTTCTCCTTCAACACTTTCAATATGTCCTGCCACTCCCTTCTGGCTTGCAGACTTTCTGCTGAAAGATCAGCTGTTAACCTTATGGGGATTCCCTTGTGTGTTATTTGTTGTTTTTCCCTTGCTGCTTTTAATATGTTTTCTTTGTATTTAATTTTTGACAGTTTGATTAATATGTGTCTTGGCATATTTCTCCTTGGATTTATCCTGTATGGGACTCTCTGTGCTTCCTGGACTTGATTAGCTATTTCCTTTCCCATATTAGGGAAGTTTTCAACTATAATCTCTTCAAATATTTTCTCAGTCCCTTTCTTTTTCTCTTCTTCTTCTGGAACCCCTATAATTCGAATGTTGGTGCGTTTAATGTTGTCCCAGAGGTCTCTGAGACTGTCCTCAGTTCTTTTCATTCTTTTTTCTTTATTCTGCTCTGCAGTAGTTATTTCCACTATTTTATCTTCCAGGTCACTTATCCGTTCTTCTGCCTCAGTTATTCTGCTATTGATCCCATCTAGAGTACTTTTAATTTCATTTATTGTGTTGTTCATCGTTGCTTGTTTCATCTTTAGTTCTTCTAGGTCCTTGTTAACTGATTCTTGCAATTTGTCCATTCTATTGTCCATTCTATCTCCAAGATTTCGGATCAACCTTACTATCATTATTCTGAATTCTTTTTCAGGTAGACTGCCTATTTCCTCTTCATTTGTTAGGTCTGGTGGGTTTTTATCTTGCTCCTTCATCTGCTGTGTGTTTTTCTGTCTTTTCATTTTGCTTATCTTACTGTGTTTGGGGTCTCCTTTTTTGCAGGCTGAAGGTTCGTAGTTCCTGTTGTTTTTTGTGTCTGTCCCCAATGGCTAAGGTTGGTTCAGTGGGTTGTGTAGGCTTCCTGGTGGAGGGTACTAGTGCCTGTGTTCTGGTGGGTGAGGCTGGATCTTGTCTTTCTGGTGGGCAGGTCCACGTCTGGTGGTGTGTTTTGGGGTGTCTGTAGACTTATTATGATTTTGGGCAGCCTCTCTGCTAATGGGTGGGGTTGTGTTCCTGTCTTGCTAGTTGTTTGGCATAGGATGTCCAGCACTGTAGCTTGCTGGTCGTTGAGTGAAGCTGGGTGCTGGCGTTGAGATGGAGATCTCTGGGAGATTTTTGCTGTTTGATATTATGTGCAGCTGGGAGACCTCTTGTGGACCAGTGTCCTGAAGTTGGCTCTCCCACCTCAGAGGCACAGCACTGACTCCTGGCTGCAGCACCAAGAGCCTTTCATCCACAGGGCTCCTTAATTTGGGATGATTCATTGTCTATTCAGGTATTCCACAGATGCAGGGTATATCAAGTTGATTGTGGAGCTTTAATCCGCTGCTTCTGAGGCTGCTGGGAGAGATTTCCCTTTCTCTTCTTTGTTCTCACAGTTCCCAGGGGCTCAGCTTTGGATTTGGCCCTGCCTGTGCGTGTAGGTCGCCGGAGGGCGTCTGTTCTTTGCTCAGACAGGACGGGGTTTAAGGAGCCGCTGGGAGGCTCTGGCTCACCCAGGCCGGGGGGTAGGGAGGGTCACGGAGTGCGGGGGTGGGCCTGCAGCGGCAGAGGCCGGCGTGACGTTGCAGCCTGAGGCGCGCCGTGTGTTCTCCCGGGGGAGCCGTCCCTGGATCCCGGGACCCTGGCAGTGGTGGGCTGCACAGGCTCCCCGGAAGGGCGTGTGGCTAGTGACCTGTGTTCGCACACAGGCCTCCTGGCGGTGGCAGCAGCGGCCTTA
This sequence comes from Orcinus orca, assembly GCF_937001465.1. NCBI lineage: Eukaryota > Metazoa > Chordata > Mammalia > Artiodactyla > Delphinidae > Orcinus > Orcinus orca. The sequence goes on from NC_064563.1 coordinate 128,396,833, forward strand.
GCGTCTCATGCCCGTCTCTGGGCTCCGCACTCTTAGCCGCGGCTCGCGCCCGTCCCTGGAGCTCTCTCAAGCAGCGTTCTTAATCCCCTCTTCTCGTGCACCAGGAAACAAAGAGGGACGTAAAAGTCTCGTGCCTCTTCGGCAGGTCCAGACCCCTCCCCAGACTCTCTCCTGGCCAGCCGCGGTGCACCAACGCCCTGCAGGCTGTGTTTACGCCGCCAACCTCAGTCCTCTCCCGGCGCTCCGACAAAAGCCGGAGCCTCAGCTCCCAGTCCCGCCCGCCCCAGCGGGCGAGCAGACAAGCCTCTCGGCTGGTGAGTGCTGGTCGGCCCGATCCTCCGCGCTGGAATCTGTCCACCCTGCCCTCCGCACCCCCGCTGCTGCGCTCTCCTCCGCGGCAACCAAGCTCCCCCACTCCGCCCCCCGAAGTCTCCACCCGCGAAGGGGCTTCCCAGTGTGTGGACACTTTTCCTCCCTCACAGCTGTCTCCCGCTGGTGCAGGACCCGTCCCTATCCTTTTGTCTCTGTTTAGTTTTTTCTTTTGCCCTAACCAGGTACGTGGGGGGTTCCTTGCCTTTGGGAGGTCTGAGGTCTTCTGCCAGCGTTCAGTAGGTGCTCTGTAGGAGTTGTTCCACGCGTAGATGTATTTCTGGTGTATCTGTGGAGAGGAAGGTGATCTCCGCGTCTTACTCTTCCGCCATCTTCCCGGAAGTCTCTCCTGTACACTCGGAACTAAATATTCTTATGTGGTGGACTTTTGCTGTTGATTACTATGCATTCATTTAGAAGAGAAAAAATATATTTACATAGCAACAAACAAAAGATTAAATTCAAGAATTAAGTTAATGGAAGGAGATAAACACAAGTATACAAGAATACAAACTCCATAGAATATCTGTCAGAAACAGAAAACTGAAAATTAAAGGAAAAGACTCCTACTGGTCTGAAGTTGTTGGTGGAATTCACATCTATCTCTACTTGCCCTCCATTCCCCAATTTACAAATTCCCTTTAGGAATAGGAGCTCCTCACCAAGATGGGAAAAAATAGCAAGTGTAAAATCATCTAAGAAACACATTTGAGGCTCTGCCAAGATATTCTGTTAGCTTCATTTCTGATAATCAGTAAATTGAAAGAAATCCGACTTTAATTGATCTTGTAAGATACTAATAATTTTATATTTTATAAATTGAAAAATTAATTGAGATTTAAAGTTTGTTTTAGACACTCAAAAAGGACATTGAAAAATGCACATGACATTTATAATTGGTAGATATAAAAATGAACACTATGTTAATGAGAGAGTGACCAAATTAAAATTTTTAAAAATACAGGATTTAAAATAGGATGAGCACATACCAATACTAAGTGGCAGATGATCCAGTGGTTTTAACATCTTCTATGTAATGATTTATTTTTAATCATAACATATAATAGGAAGTGGAAGAATTTCTTGTGATAGAAATATCAGCTTTATCTATTATAGTTTCTAATTTAGCATCAGGAGATTATCTTGGATAAAATGTACCCATGATTTGTCACTTAAATATGTATGTATGTCTGAGAGTAAGCTCTGTTTTGCCTGTGTCCTCTCATTTCCTCATCTTATATATTTTAGAAAAATAGGTAGTGTTAGGGGTCACCAAATAAGCAGTCTTCCCACTTGTGATTAAACCTTTATTTTTGACTCAGTAATGACAAAGAAAGATTAGTGAAGGGATCTTGCTTCATTGTTGATATCACTATAGACAATTTTATACATTTAGAAAGCCTAATAACAGTTTTTGGAAGATATAAAGAAAGGCAAAACAGAAATTCAGGCAAATATATGGCTATGTTAAAAGATAATACCCCCCTAAGTATTAAAATTAAATTAGAAACAATTATTGAGACCTTGCAAAAATTAATTAACTATTTTATCCTTGGTTTCTTATTCAACCACAAGGTTATCTTGTAAGGATTAAATAAATTAATATGTAATGGACATTGAAAATTAGAAAGTGATACAGATAGAGAAATAAATAGAGCTAGAGATAGAGAAGGACAAGAAGAAAGGAAAAAAAGGATGGGGAGACAGAAACAGAGAGAAACTCATTTTAAAAGAAGACTTCAAAACAGTTTCAAGACAACACCTTAACTGCTTATAATAGAATTTGTGTTACTAAGAGGATCTGGGAAACCAGGAATAGAGGAGCAAGATCAGGGTAACATTTAGAGAAAATTATGGAGTTGTTCAAATTATAGGTCCATTTCTACTCATCAGTCAGCAGAGTATCCAGTGCATGGTACTCTTCTCTGAGGAGGAAGCAGAGGCTGCAGCAGGATTGGTTGAGGTCTAGTTGTAGATCCTGCTGACAGAGCAATTCAGTCAGTACGCTATAGATTGTGAAGGCCCAGAAAAAGTAATTCCTGGGATTTTTGGTTCAGACACTTTTTGCTAGACATTACTTCCAAATTCTGCTCTAGGTGATAGTTGAAAGTGAAAGTAGGACTTCATTTCTGGTAATGGAGTTTAGAGAACAGAAGCCTGGAACACCTGTAAAATAAGGTAATTACTCAGCTGATCCCAGGTTCACGTGACTAAAATTTCTCCATGGTGCAAGAAGTGGTACAAAGAAAGCAAAATGGATTTAAGTTTACCTTAAACTTTAACTAAAGAAACTTTTATTTAATTGTTTTTAACTATGAAAATTTATACTATTTGTATTTCTCTGTCTGACTTATTTCACTAAGCATAACATATTCCAGGTCTATCCATGTTGTTGCAAATGGCAAAATTCCACTTTTTTTAAACAGCAGAGTAATATTCCATTGTGGTGTACAAATCTTCTTCGTCAATTTATATGTTGATGGGCACTTAGTTTGTTCCATATCTTGGCTATTGTAAATAATGCTGCTATGAACTTTGGGGTGGATATATATTTTTGAATTAGTGTTTTTGTTTTCCTCAGATATATACCACAGGGTGGAATTGCTGGCTCATATGGTAGTTCTGTTTTTAGTTTTTTGAGGAACTCCATACTGTTTTTCACAGTGGCTGCACCAATTTACAGTTCCACCACCAGTGTACTAGGCTTCCCTTTTCTCCACATCCTGGTCAACATTTGATAATTGCAGTCATTTTTATGATAGCCTTTATGACGTGTGAGGTGATATCTCATTGTGGTATTGTTTTGTATTTCTCTGATGATTAGTGATGTTGAGCATCTTTTCATACACCAGTTGGCCATCTGTATGTCTTTTTGTGGAAAAATGTCTATTCAGATCTTCTGCACATTTTGAAATCGGTTTTTTTTTGATATTGAATTGTATGAGCTGTTTATATATTTTGTATATTAACCCCTTATGAGACATATCATTTGAAAAAAAATTCTCGCATTTAGTAGGTTGTCTTTTCCTTTTGTCCATGGTTTCCTTTGTTGTGCAAAAGCTTTTAAGTTTAATTAGGTCCTATTTTTTTCCTTTGCCTGAAGAGACAGATCTGAAAAATATTGCTACAAATTACATCAAAGAGTCTTGTACCTATGTTCTGTTCTAGGAGTTTTATGGTTTCAGGTCTTACATTCAGGTTTTTAATTCATTTTGAGTTTATTTTTGTATATGGTGTGAAAAAAATGTTCTAATTTCATTCTTTTACTCATAACTGTCCATTTTCCCAGCACCACTTTTAAAAGAGACTTTTCTTCATTGTATATTCTTGCCTCCTTTGTCATATATTAATTTCTATTGAAATAATTGCATTAAATCTGTAGATTGCTTTGAGTAGCATGAACATTTTAACAATATTAATTTTTAAAATCCATGAACACGGAGTATGTTCCATTTCTATATATCATTTTTAATTTCCTTCATCAATGTTTTATAGTTTTTAGAGCACAGGTCTTTCACTTCCTTGGGTAAGTTTATTCTGAGGTAGTTATTTTTTTAATGTGATTTTTAAACTGGATTGTTTTCTTGCTTTCTTTTTCTGATAGTTTGTTATTAGTGTATAGAAAAGCAACATGTTTCTGAATATTAACCCTGTATCCTCCAATTTACTAAATTCATTTATTAATTCTAATAGTTTTCTAGTATAGACTTTAGTGTTTTCCCTATATAGTATCATGTCATCTGCAAATAGTGACAGTTTTACTTCTTCTCTTCCAAATTGGATACCTTTTATTTCTACATTCTAACAATTAAACAAAACAAATTCCATTTACGTAGTAACTTTTATGAGATTTATATGATAACATGATTAGAAAAACTCATGATTCTTTATGATTTTGACAATCTGTAATTTTTCTCAATAAGTTCATTTTGGAGTTACAAACACCTCTATAATTCCTCAACCTGTAAAATAGTGATTTCCAATACTGAACAATAAAATCACCTGTGAGTTTATAATAATGGCAAATGCTAATATCTAGGATACTTACTAGCTGAGATAAATTAGTAAATTAGAAATAAGAAAAATATCTCTATGTCAGAATCTAGATATGTCACACAATGTAAAAAAAAAAAAAAGTAAAAATGACAAAACAAACTGCCATGAACAACAGAGCAACAGAAACTTGACATGATTACCCATTCTTCCCAATAGAGCTTCAGAGAAAGCAAAGGCAGAGAACATCCTGGGTGGTTGGATGATTATCAGTGTAATTAATTAAAAGATGGAGCAATATCTGGGTCAGATCATCAAAATTTATTTAGGTTCAGATTGCATTTTCTTTTACACTAATTCTCTTATTTAGGTAATATTTATTAATAATTGCATTAATATTAAAATATTAACATCTGGACAATAATTATTTTTAAAAAAGGTAACACCCAACAGGTTAGCATGATATGTAGAGAATGCTCAAAAATAAGCAGCAAAATATTTATAGTTAAAACTGTTATGAACACAAGAAAATGTATGAAACTAATGATCTTTATCAGAGAAAATAACATATAAGGTTTTATATTAATATATTTACATTTCTCATTGTAATTTTGCTATTTCTTCTTTATTTCTCTGTTGTTTAGGAAAATATTACTTTGTTTAATTACTGGAGACTAATTTGTTTTTATTTTTAAAATATGTTTTCTCACATGGATCTCTTAAAGTTTTATTGAGATATAACTCAAGCATCATAAAATTCATCCATTGAAGTGTATGATGCAATTTTATTTTTAGTATCCTCCCTGGATCGTGCAACCATTACCACAGTCTAAGTGGAAGAATATGTTAGAACATTTTCATAATTATAAAAAGAAACCTTGTACTCATTAATAATAGTCTCCATGTCCCAGGCCCAAAGAACTGGGCAAAAATTAATGTACATTCTGTTTCTACAGATTTAGCAATTATGGACATTTCATTCTGATGAAATCATGCAATAGGTGGTTTTTCATGATTGGTTTCTTTCATTCAACATAGCATTTCAAAATCATTCACGCTGTAACATAGTTAAATACTTGATTAATTTTATTGCTGAATAATATTTCATTGTATGTATACCTAGGAGTGGAATTGATGGGTCACATGGTAAATCTTTAACCTACTGTGGAAATAACACACTATTTTTCCAAAACAAATAAAGGCAAAAAAAAAAAAAAAAAACTACGTCATTTTATACTTCCACCAGCAGTGTATAAGGATTACAATTTATTCACTGTTATTAATCTGGTTTTTTTTATGTCATCTTAGGGGGTGGGACATAGTTTTTGTGGTTTTCATTTTCATTCCCCTGGTTGGATAAGAATGTTGAGACTTTTGTTATGTGTTTATTGGAGATTTTTATATCTCCTTTAGACAAATGTCTATTCATAATCTTTATCCATTGTTTCATTTATGTGTTTTTATTTGTCTTTTTTTTACTGAGTTTTAATAATTCATTATATATTCTGGGTACAAGTACCTTATCATATTTTTGATTTGCAAATATTTCATCCATTCAGTGGTTGTCTTTTCACTTTATTGATGTTATTATATGCAACATAAAAGTTTTCAATTGTGATGATGCCAAAGTTATCTCTTTTTTGGTCACTTGTACCTTTGTTGTGATAGCTAAGAAATCATTGTCTATGTATTCTCCTAATGTTTTGTAGCTTTAGATCTTAAATTTAGGTTTATGATGCATTTTCAGTTAATTTCTGTGTAAGGTGTGAGGTAGGGAGATCATTCTTTTACATGTGGGTATGCAGTTGTCTCAGTATCATACTTGTTGAAAATAACTTAAGCTGGGCATCCTTGTAAACAACTTCAAGTATAGTGGTTTACTTCTGTATTCTTGATTGTGTTCTCTTGATCTATATTATCTGTCCTTATGCCAGTGCAACACAAAGTTGGTCCTGGGCTTTTCTTTGTGAATAGCCTTTTGATTACCAACTCAATCTCCTTACTTGGTATAGGTCTATTCAGGCTTTTATTTCTTACTGAGTCAGGTTTGGTTGTTTGTGTTGCTTGTGATTTTCTAGGAACTTGTCTATTTCATTTCATCTAATTATCTAATTTGTGGGCATACAATTGTTCATAACATTCCCTTAAAATTCTTTTTATTTCTGTAAGGTTGGTAGTCATGTTAACTCTTTAATTTTTTATTTTAATAATTTGAATATTTTCCTTTTTTGTCTTGAACAGTCTAGCTCAAATATGCTAATGTTGTTGATCTTTACAAAGAAACATTTGTATTTTTGTTGAATATCTATTTTAATTTTATCAGTTTCATAATTTCAGTGCTAATTTTATTATTTTTCCTTCGAAATAGGTTCAGTTTGCTCTTCTTCTTTTAGTGTCTTAGGATGGCAGTGACAGTTATTGAGTTGAGATTTATTTTTTCTTTATTTTTCAGATATATAATTATAACTGAATCAAAATATAGTTTTCCCTACTTCTTCCTTTTTTTTTTTTATTTATTTATTTTTGGCTGTGTTGGCTAGTTGCGGTGAGCGGGGGTTACTCTTCATTGCAGTGTGCAAGCTTCTCATTGTGGTGGCTTCTCTTTTGTGGGGCCTGGGCTCTAGGCACATGGGCTTCTGTAACAGTGGCACGTGGGCTCAGTAGTTGTGGTGCACGGGCTTAGTTGCTCTATGGCATGTGGGATTTTCCCGGATGAGGGCTCAAACTCATGAGTCCTGCATTGGCAGGTGGATTCTTAACCACTGCGCCACCAGGGAAACCCCCCTACTTCTTTCAGTTCTTATGCCTTTGTCATGTTAATTGCTTTGACAACTGTCTCCAACCTAATGTTAAATAGCAGTAGAAATACTGAGCATTATTATATTGTTTCCTGCCTTTAATAACAAAGGCTCTTGTGTTGCCCAATTAACTAAAATGCTAGTTTTGGGCCTGAATTATTTTATCATGTAGGGAAGTGTCCATCAGTTCTTATTTTTTGTTATTAATTTTTATTGGAGTATAGTTGCTTTACAATGGAGTATTACTCAGCCATAAAAAGGAATTAAATGTGCCATGTGCAGAGATGTGGATGGACCTAGAGACTGCCATACAGAGTGAAGTAAGTCAGAAAGGGAAAAACAAATATCGTATAATATTGCTTATATGTTTAATCTAGAAAAATGATACAGATGAACTTATTTGTAAAGCAGAAATAGAGACACAGACACAGAGAACAAACATATGGATACCAAGAGTGGAAGGGCAGGGTGGGATGGATTGGAAGATTGGGATTGACTTATATACACTACTATGTATAAAATAGATAACTAATGAGAACCTACTGTATAACAGAGGGAACTTTACTCAGTGCTCTGTGGTGACCTAAATGGGAAGGAAATCCAAAAAAAAGGGGGATGCCAATATATGCATAGCTGATTTACTTTGCTGTACAGCGGAGCTTTTTTTTTTTTAATATAGTAATTTTCAGCCACAAGGTACCTCTTAACACATAATTTGAGGTAATATGGCTCAGGGTCCTTTTCAATACTTCAACCACAGTAGTTCTGCTTTTATGTGATTTATAAATTGATATATAAGCAAGATTTTATTTCAGAGATAGGCTTTTGTGCTTGTACATATGTGTGTGTCAATGATTTAAAACCAATTCCAGAGAAAAAACTCTTACAGAGAACCTTAGTTGGAGCAGAAAATATGTAGAAATAACAAGAAATTGGAACTTAGTGAATCATAATTCAACATAAGATGCACAAATGGTGCCAGATATTACTTTATCCATTTCATAATTTTGCCTCTGACAATTATAATGGTAATTTTTTATGCAAATTAAAATTATTGGAAATGCTTATGTAGCAACCCATGATTTTAAAGCACACCAAGAAACAAATAATAGCTGCTAAACTCATGTTTCAAAGATACATCAAGTATGCACTTGATTAGGTGTATCCACTCTTACAGCATTATTTTATACATTTCTCCATCTGTAAATTTATTTTCATGTAATATAATATAAAACAAATAATATCCTAAAGCTTTAGGTGAAGCATACTATGGTGAGATCTGTGTACTTGTAGAGTGAGCTGGTAAGAAAAGGAAATATAGAGACAAACTCTGATGATCATTTAGCTGCCTGCCAATTATAAAACTACAAGAACAAATGGCAGAGAAAATCTACCTAGCATATTTAAACATAATGGTTTTTGTTCCTAATTCTAGTGGTAAACATTCCATCTGGAAATTTTGGAAAAACTAAAATATTTAAGGAAGAAAATAAAGATTATTTATAATTTTGTTTGGTCAAGAATAAATGATAACTTTTCTCAGGTATCTACTTCTTTTTTTTTTAATTAATTTATTTTATTTATTTATTTTTGGCTGTGTTGGGTCTTCATTGCTGCATGCGGGCTTTCTCTAGTTGTGGCTAGCGGGGGGCTACTCTTTGTTGCAGCGCATGGGCTTCTCATTGTGGTGGCTTCTCTAGTTTAGGAGCATGGGCTCTAGGAGTGCGGGCTTCAGTAGTTGTGGTGCATGGGCTCAGTAGTTGTAGCTTGTGGGCTCTAGAGCACAGGCTCAGTAGTTGTGGTGCACCGGCTTAGTTGCTCCACAGCATGTGGGATCTTCCTGGACCAGGGCTTGAACCCGTGTTCCCTGCATTGGCAGGCAGATTCTTAACCACTGTACCACCAGGGAAGTCCCTCTACTTCTTTATTTCTAAATTGGCATTATACAACCATAAATTGTTTCAAAACATTCTTTGTTCATAGAAACATACATTATGAGCTAATTTAAAATTTTCTAGTAGTACAAAAACACCTAAGGGACTCATGATACAGAAGGTCCTCCTTTTCCCATACTATTTCACTTTCCATAATAGATATCAACATCCCTGGCACAGGGGAAGAAAATCCTCCCTCTACAACTCAGGGTACATTTTCAAATTAAAAGAAATGTAATCCTCATGAAAGAAATAGGTCCCACAACATTAGAATTGACTTGAATATTATGTGGACATAAATTATTTTATTTAAGTGTTCATTATAACAAGAAAATTAATAGTTACATTTTAGTTGGCACATATTTTTAATTCACGGGTTTGCATTCCATTTGTATGTTTAGTAACATTTCCAAGCATGGTTTTCTAAAACCAATGTTTTTCATTAATAATTTTTGTTGGAATATTCATGGTGCAAGGCCAGATAAAAGTGCATATAAATGAGGATGACTAATCAATCATATCTCAAGAATAATGAAAAAATTTAAATGAACCAGGGTTTAAAAGTATTTTATCAAAAAGAGGAAGAGGGAGAAAGCACCAAATATATCAGGATGTATAATCCATGTTGGGAAGAAACCAGAAAACATTTCTGAGGGATAATGATTTCCAAGGCTGGCATGTATAGGTTCATAGGCTGTACATTACACAACTTAAGACCAAGTCTATAATTTGACTTTATTTTCTTACCTTATCCCATGAAGTTTGGGTCCCATTGCTACTCATTTAATTTTCAGTTCCACTGAAACAAGCCATGCTTTTTAGTTCAACTTGTTGCCATTCTACATCATGGAAGGGGAAAAGTGATGATTTTTGTCTTGGTATATTGTTTGTATCATCAGGAATCATAATAATGGGGCAATTTCATCATGCTATGTAATGATATTATGTGTCAGCACTTGACATAGTTATATAACTAATGATGAAAGGCTTTTAATTAATGAGAAATTGATAGTACAATCATTAGATCAAATTTTATTCACACTATCAGATAACTTAATCTAGACCTCATCCTTTTCTCCAAAAATAACCTGAATCAATAAAATATTACATGTACATTCAACATGTTCTTGGGCAGGTTTATGTAGAACCAGGAGGAAGAGATTCATCAGTATTTCAGTATTAAATAATAATAATTTTGACTTCTGTTTTCCAGTCCAGAAGTAAGTAGCTTAGAAGTTGACACTTAATCCTAACAACAAATAAAAAGCTGAATAAACTAAAAAATCAACATATCTTTTTAGACCATCAGAGAAATGAAACCTAGGGCAAACTACTGCTCCAAAAATTGGAGACAGATGAACCTATACGGAGAATCACAATTTACCAGAGCAAAAATTTATAAACAGTAACCTCTTAGGCACAGGTAATGTGGTAGGAAACCTTGAACAGTAATTGACAAATTGATGGGGGCTCAATGTGGACAAGCCTGAGAAAGAACAATTTCAGAGGGACTCAGTAATCGGGAATTTGTACCTGCAACAGCTCTATCAGGTCCTCATAATGGTGAATATCAGAGAAACATCTCTTTGTGCTTCTGACAGGGGGTGGGGAAACCAACACTTTGAAATATGCCAGTGTTCTATTCTACTTATGAGGCTTACCCTTGGATAAACTATCTTTCCAGAGCCTAACTTATTCGGATTTTATCAGAGCCCAACTGACCTGGGAGGAGGAAAATAGCCAACTCTAGATCATTCTAGTCAGCCTATACCACCTAAGGGGGTGAAAGAAAGAAAAAAAGAAAAGGCCAAAAAGCATTTATGAAGTTAACAGCCCAAAAGCAGAGGCTCAATAAAAGACTGAGACCTATTCATTGAACTATAGAACATTCCCCCTCTCCCAAGACATTACCACAAAAATATAGATTCAACACAATTCCAATCAAAATCACAGCAAGTTATTATTTTTTTATTATAATTTTAGTTTTAGAGCAGTTTTGTGTCACAGCAAAATTCAAGGAAGGGTACAGATATTTCCCATATATCACCTGTTCCCACAAATTCATAGCCTCCCCATTGTCAACATTCTGCCGCCAGAGTGGTACAACTGTTAAAATCGATAAACTTACATTGATGTGTTATAATCACTCGAAATCCCTATTTTATCTTAGGATTTTTTCCTGGTTTTGTACATGTTACCTGTTTAGACAAATGTATAATGATATGTACCCATCATTATGGTACCATATGAAGTTATTTACACTACCTGAAAATCCTGTGTTCTATTTATTCCACCCCCAGCAACACATGACAGCCACTGATCTTTTTACTGTCTCCACAGTTTTACCTTTCTCTGGATGTCACATGCTTGGAACCATATAATATACAACCTTTACAGATTGTCTTCTTTCACTTAGTAATATGGATTTAAGTTTCCTCCATATCTTTTCATTGTTTGATAGCTCATTTTTATTTAGCACTGAACAATATTCTATTATTGGGATGTACCACAGTTTACATATCCATTCATTCACCTATTGAAGCACATCTTAGTGGCTTCCAAGGTTTGACAGTTTTGAATATAGCTGCCCTAAACATCTATGTACAGGTTTTGTGTAGACATAAATTTTCAATTCCTTTGGTAAATACCAATGAGTGGGATTGCTGGATCTTATGGTAAAAGTATGTTTAGTTTTGCAAGAAAAGTTATTTTTCAAATAACAACAAACCTATTATAAAATTTTTATGAAGAGACAAAGACCCAAAATAGCCAACACAATATTGAAGAAGAACAAAGTCTGACTGGCATTACTCTACTTCCAGTATTAAGATAAAGTTGTAGTAATCAAGACAGTGTGGTTGGTATTGGCAAAAGAAAATATAAAGAGACAGCTGGAACAAAATAGAAAATCCAGGGCTTCTCTGGTGGCGCAGTGGTTTAGAGTCCTCCTGCCGATGCAGGGGACACAGATTCATGCCCCAGTCTGGAAAGATCCCACAAGCCGCGGAGCGGCTAGGCCCGTGAGCCATGGCTGCTGAGCCTGCGCGTCTGGAGCCTGTGCTCCACAACGGGAGAGGCCACAACAGTGAGAGGTCCGTGTACTGCAAAAAAAAAAGAAAATCCAGAAACAGTCCCACATAAATATAGTCAACTCATCTTTGACAAAGGGGCAAAGGCAATAAATTGGAGAAAAAATAATCTGTTCAACAAATGGTGCTGGAAAGATTGAACATCCCCAGGAAAAGCAAAAAAAAAAAAAATGTATCAAGACATGGATTCATTTTGTACCTTCTTCACAAAAATTAACTCACAATGGATCATAGACCTAAATGTGGAGGAGTTTGGGTATCTGTGGGGGCTGAGGGACTATGGGAATTCTGTAATGTCTGCTCAGTTTTGCTGTGAAACTAGAACTTTTCTAAAAATTAAAGTGTATTATGGTTACCAAGGGATATGGAGGGATAAATTGGGAGTTGGGGACTGACATATAAAAACTACTATATATATAAATATATATATATATATATATATATATAAAATAGATAACTAATAAGAACCTGCTGTATAGCACAGGGAGCACTACTCAGCACTCTGTAATGGTCTATATGAGAAAAGAATCTAAAAAAGAGTAGATATATGTATAAATGATTCTCTTTGCTCTACACCTGAACTAACACATCATAAATCAAGAATACTCCAATATTTTTTTAAAGTCTATTTATAAAAACAGTCTGTACCAACACCATAAATGTAGTTATTTGAAGTATGAAAGTGTATTATTTGCATTTTGCATTGTTTACTTTGTCACAGGAATTTTCTTAGATTTCTTAGATTTGGGGCTAATTAGTGATGCTGAGGTCATGATTCATCTAGAGTTTTGTCCTATAAAAACCTGTACATATTACAGAAGAGTCTTGTGGGAAGGGAGAAATATCAGGAACTAAATCACTCCAATATCATCCTGACATTGCTCATTTCAAACTGGCAACACATCAGCTCTGTCCCTCATTCTGAGCCATTTGCTGGCAGTCAGGACTTTTTCCACTCATGTAAACCCCGTAAGCAAGAAAGTAAGAGACATTTCCTTATGCCTATGTATATACTTCTTATGTATTCATATTCATAAAATTTAAGTATGACTATTTTTTTAAACTGCAGATATCTAGTTTCAACAGTGGTTGGAAGACAGCTTTATAAATGTGAGAGTATTTACTCAGAGGTCATGTCTAGAGCAGACTAACTTCAAGAATTTTTTTTTTTTTGGTAAAAATACCAAATTAACACCAGAAAAATATTCTAAGCACAGGAGGCACTTTAACTCAATTATCTGTATGAATCTATCTAATATATTTTTAGTCATCATAGCTGTTGTATTTGACATTTCTATTCTTCAATGTCACTTCTCATTAATGCACTGGTTCTGTTACTGTCATTTGAAGACTTTTCTGTTGTCATTTTACTTCATTAACTGATTATTTTCTAATTGCTATTTTATTCCCCTGTTTGATTCATCAGCTTTTAATAGTCCACTTAATCGACTTCTTTGTCTACATGATGTGAGAGAAAATGTGGCTGAATTAATCATTTAGCCTCTGAAGGCTGATATAGTGAGAGCTTACTTTGATTGTTCCATTTTCTAGATAGAAAAACTAAGGACTTACTTCACTCTGTATGACAGACTCTAGGTCTATCCACCTCATTACAAATAGCTCAATTTCGTCTCTTTTTATGGCTGAGTAATATTCCATTGTATATATGTGCCACATCTTCTTTATCCATTCATCCGATGATGGACACTTAGATTGTTTCCATCTCTGGGCTATTGTAAATAGAGCTGCAATGAACATTTTGGTACATGACTCTTTTTGAATTATGGTTTTCTCAGGGTATATGCCCAGTAGTGGGATTGCTGGGTCATATGGTAGTTCTATTTGTAGCTTTTTAAGGAATAAAGACACAGACTTACTAGAGAATGGACTTGAGACTATGGGGAGGGGGAAGGGTAAACAGTGACAAAGCGATAAAGAGGCATGGACATATATACACTACCAAAAGTAAGGTAGTTAGCTAGTGGGAAGCAGCCGCATAGCACAGGGAGATCAGCTCGGTGCTTTGTGACCGCCTGGAGGGGTGGGATAGGGAGGGTGGGAGGGAGGGAGACGCAAGCGGGAAGAGATATGGGAATATATGTATATATATAACTGATTCATTTTGTTGTGAAGCTGAAACTAACATACCATTGTAAAGCAATTATACTCCAATAAAGATGTTAAAAAAAAAAGAAAAACTAAGGAAATATATCTGCAGTCTATTCAAACACCTCTCATTAAAAATATTCTTACTCCTCGCCTTTTCCAATCTCTTTTAAAAGTCAAGTAGCTACAAGGACACCTATATGTACACTACATTTTGCTGATTTTAAAATATATCATCTTTCATTTTTTCTATAGTATTTCCTGTGATAGGATTTTAAATCATAACTTAAATTGTGTTTATACAAATTAAAAAATAAATGTTAAACTAACACAACATTATAATCAACTATACCTCAATTAAAAAAAAAAGTTTAAATCAGAAACTGAGGATCAAAGAAATCGGTGATTAAAGACAGTGTGTTGAGGCCTTTATCAATCAACTTAGGGTTACCAAATAGGAATTTTAAGGAAAATTAGAATAATCATAAAAATTCTAAAGTTCAATTTATTTTCCTGTTGAACATTTTCTTATTACAGTTCATACTGAGAAGGAATTTTGTGTAGCAAGGAAGTGATAGAGTTGAAATTCAAAGCAAGTTGTGCCAAACACAAAGACCTGAGCTCTACATAGTCTTACGTAATGAATGTGTGTGCTCTGAAGTCAGGTGGTGTATATGGCATTGGTAAAAGAGAAAGGCTGTTACCCTTCACTCCATTATGGTCATCTCTGATACCCTCATTGGCAAAACCCTAGGAAATTCCAAAGCTTTTTGTTTTTTGGCCAAGCATGAGGCATGGGGATCCTAATCAAAGTTAGGAATCTACTGCATGGGGTACAAACTCTTAGGCAGAGCATGTATGCCTTGTCTTGGGTTCTCACCACTTCCTCTTAACCTCAAAAGCTTTCCCTCCCTCCTCTTCTTGTTGAAGACATGTCTGCAATTAGCTTAGGCTTCTAAATGCCTGAGGCAACACATCAGAAAAAGGGAAGGATAGACAGTTTGATTCAGTTTAAGCCAAAGAAAGAAAAATACTGTGATAAATTTTAATTATTCAATAAACGATTCTCTCATTTAAGAAAACAAGTAATTACCATACGGTGTTATACATACTGTAGTGTTATACAATGAGCACAAAAATCTTGAGATCAATTTAGTTTGGGAGAGGATATCATGGCATTTGTGCTGGAATTTTTTATTTTTTTAAATATTTTTGGCAGTGCAGTGCAGCTTGGGGGCTTTTAGTTCCCCGACCAGGGATTGAACACTGGCCCTTGGCAGGGAAAGCACCGAGAGCTAACCATTGGACCTCCAGGGAATTCCCTGGAATTTTTTTTCTTTTTATTTAGACAATTTTTTAGTGTAGTTTAAGGTTCACAGCATAATTGAGGAAAACTAGAGATTTTTCATATATTCCCAGCTCACACATATCCTCCCTCAAACTGTATTTTTTTTTTTTTTTTTGCAGTACGCAGGCCTCTCATTGTTGTGGCCTCTCCTGCTGCAGAGCATAGGCTCCAGATGCGCAGGCTCAGTGGCCCAGCCACTCCACGGCATGTGGGATCTTCCCGGACCGGACACGAACCCATGTCCCCTGCATCGGCAGGCAGACTCTCAACCACTGCGCCACCAGGGAAGCCCCTCAAACTGTATTTTTAATGATAAGTAGGAATATATCTAGGCAAAAAATGAGAAGCTACACTCCTGAGAAAAATAATCTGTAAAAGACATGGGAAGTAGGACCTGTGACACATTGCAAAGGCTCTCATTAGCTAAGCCAAAGAGATCTGAAAATGAGCAGTAGGAAGGTGGGCTGGGAGATTGACAGCAGCCACAGGGTCATGAATGATCTTATCATGCACAGATGTTTAGAATCATGTTTGAGCATTATTTTGTTCCAATACATCAAAATATCTGAATGTTTTTGATGATCATGAACATTTTATTTTATTTTTTCAATTTAGTAACTCTGAGATGGCTGACTTTCAGGAAATATATGCTAGGAATAATGCTAGGCAAATTCAGATATTTTAATGTTGGATAACTATGCCCTTAACCTAAGAACACACAATCCAATACATTGAAAGAGGAAGGATAAGAAAACAGCTCAATATAGCACAGATCGGAATATAATTTAGTCATGATTTTCAGACTAACTTTTGGAAACAGATGCTTTGGAGTATTTTTGTTTGTTTTTTTCCAATACCAAGTTGATTATAGCCCTTAAGGTCTGAGGCTTAAACAGAATATAAACAAATTAGAACCCTAAGTTGAAAGGAGGAGATTTTGATGAAAACAATCATTATTTATTTGTTTCTCAGAGAAATAATTTGATATCTCTTCAAAAAGCATTATACTGTTGCTTAGCTAGTTAAAGAAGTGCTAAAAGAGACAACTACAAAATTATGCTGAATGTTATTTCTCATACATCAGAATCAAGTTTTGTGCACCATCGATTATTCAGGAAATAAAGCTCATTGCCACAGTTAGAACAATAAGAAATAACTTTTGTTACATAGATGGTTCAATAACCTTCCTAATAAAGGTCATCTTCCCATTCTGGATCTTTTCTGGGCTGACTCAACAGGAAAACAAAACAATTACCCTGACAGTAAAATTTCAATAAAGAATTCCAAAACTTTATTAGGTCCTTAAGAATGTCTTTCAAGCTCAAGCCCAGACTACCCTTCTCACTACTATCACTGTAATAAAGGCATCCATTACCTCCCATATTGATTGTCGTAACAGTCTTCTAGGTTTTGCTTCAGTGACTGGCCCTCCAAACTCTAAAATATCTTTCAAATTAGTTTTAAGGTAATATTCATTAAACATCATACTGAAAACATTATTTCCTTATGTTCAAGAATCAAAAATAGATTCTTTATTTGAAGTAAAATGTAGTGTCAAGTTTTGTTTTGTACTGTTTTGTTTTGTTTTTGCTGTACGCGGGCCTCTCACTGTTGTGGCCTCTCCCATTGTGGAGCACAGGCTCCGGACACGCAGGCTCAGCCTAGCCACTCCGCATCATGTGGGATCTTCCCAGACCTGGGCAGGAACATGTGTCCCCCGCATCAGCAGGCGGACTCTCAACCACTGCGACACCAGGGAAGCCCTAGTGTCAAGTTTTAAAGACTTTTGTATTCACATCCCATCCAAATTTATTCTTTTTATTCTCCAGAATAAGTTCATGTTCCATCCAGCATACACAATGTTTGCTATCACTATACTATGGAGGGAATGTTTCTATCCCCCACAAATTCATATGTTATAATCCTAAACCACAATGTGGTGGTGTTTAAAGTTGGGGCCTTTGGAGGCGATTAGGTCATGAGGTGGAGCCCTCATGAACAGGATTAGTGCCCTTATCAGAAGAGACTCAAGAGCTTGCTCTAGTCCTCTGATCTCAGCCATGTGAGGATACAATGAGAAGACTGCCAGCTGCCAATCAAGAAGTTGTCTCTCACCAGATACCAAATTGGCCAGTGCCTTGATCTTGGACTTCCCAGTCTCCTGAACTGTAGCAAATAAATTTTCTATTTTTTAAGCCATCCAGTCTAAGGTAATTTGTTATAGTATCCTGGAGTAAGAAACAATACCATATATTTATCTACTGCATCAATTTGCTTATAATTTTTGCTAGCAAAGAATGCCCTTATTCTTCTTCTCCTATGAAATTTTATCTACTTTCATGTCCTGCATTCTGTACTGTTCCCTTAACCCAAAGCAAACTGGTCTAAGTCTTTGCTTAATCAGCATACATTTATCTTTAAAAGTTTTTTGTTTTAAAAGTGTATATTTCTTAAATTCCTTGAAAATAAAAAAGCATATGTTTTATTCCTTTGTAATTCTCCATAGTGACTACCATGAGCCTTAGCTTATAGAAAGTAGTCCACCCTCTCCCAATCTCCCATTCCCTCACTGTTCTACTTAGTCTCAGAGGATAAATTTAGATCTTAATTCAGGAAAATGAAGAAGATACAAGAAGACATTTCTCTCATCTGTCTACTACAAAATACACAAATCTACTAAAAAAAGCGGACTCATTTAAGGCCAATAACTTATGCTATGGTTCTCATCCACACATGCTATGATTATCATCTATACATCTCAGCTGTGAATGATCACATTTCTTCTTTAATATTAATATTTTCCACAATTAAATACCTCTCCTCAACCTAAAATAAAATGTCTTTTTCCACACCATTTGGTTCTGACCCATGCTGCTCTTCCTCTTCTCTAGTCTTTGGCTTCAATTAGCATCTGTGTACTATTTCTGAAAATATCCTTAGCCAGCCTTCTTTTTCTGAGCATCAGACAACTTATCCAATGGCTTATTAAAGTAATCAACAGCTGGCTGACTCAGACATGTCAAAACCAGATTCATAATTTCCCCCCCAAACTTAGTCCTCTCTCAGAGAATATTAATGTCGTCAAGCCCAAAACCTAAAAGTCATCTGTGACAGTCTTCTTTTACTTACCCCCTCCACCAAAGAAAACTAATCATAAATTCTAGTCATTTTTACCTTCTAAATACCATTTAAAGGCATCAGCTTTTGTTCTGTAGCCATCCTTTTACTTCTACTAATTTCTTAATAAATTCTATCCTGGCTTTTATTTGCCCCATTTTAATAAAACCATTCACTATTATTAGCATGTTTCTAAATAAATGGAAATGTCCTTTCTCATCTTACCCGTCCTTATAGCATATTCATTAACTCTCTTCTTTGATATCCACTCCTTTAGAAATACTCTCCTTTATCAGGTGACATGGCATAACTACCTTCCATTCATGGTTCTTCTATCCTGTTCTCTGGCTCATCAAACTTAATTGGATGATTAAATATTTGAGTTTCACAAGGCTACATTATAGTCTCTCTTCTTTCTCTTAAAAGGTGACTTTATTAATGCTTGAGCCTTCCATCTTTGCATACATATGTGCTATCTTAATCTACTTTTATTAAGAAAAGCTTTTCCCAAATCTTCCTGTTGTTGTTGCCTTTTATTAATGTTCTCATATTCCATGTAGCTTTCCTTCATTGCCCTTATCACTGGCCTAATTTCATACATAACTATGTGATTCTTCTTTCAATTTATTTCCCTGCCATTAGACCCCTGGCTATGAGAGCTACAATTATAAATTTTATTTTATTTTTCTTACTTGGAATATGCAGGTATTTAATAAATCTATGTTGAATTAATGAATTATTAAAATAATTACTTAAATATTACACATTTAGTGGCATCATCTTGAGAACACGAGTTAAATATACCAAGAAGCAGATTAACAATTTCACCCTAAACCTTGTCTTCTCCCAGGTTTTCCTCACTCAGTGAATGTTATCAACCATCAAGCCAGAAAGGACTATTTTATTATTTTTATCATATCTATAGAATTATCCAGTATAATTATTTAACAGTATATTAGTCGTAGTTCTCAAGAGAAACACACTCACTAGAAGATATATGTATGTATATGCACATGCAGAGAGAGAGAGAGAGAGAGAGAGATCCAGTCTGCTGTCTGCAAGCTGGAGACCCAGGAAAAATGGTGGTATAATTCATTCCAAGTCTGTAGGCCTGAGAACCAAAGGAGTTAATACTGTAAATCCCAGTCTAAGGGCAGAAGAAGATGAAATGTTCCAGTTCACTTAGCCTTTTTTTAAAATTTGGATTATCAATGAGTTGGATGAAGCTTACCCACACTGAGGAAGACAATCTTATATTTATATTCTATACGAGAATATGTCCTACACTTGTTTATGATCAAATATCATATATTTTTATTTTAAAGCAATTTCTATCTGTTAAAGCATTTAGCCTCTGGAAGTTTTAATGAATCATATATCACATGAACATTATAAATATGTATATTTTATACAGAAGTAAATTCATTTCTATTTGAAGCTAAAAGAGTTATGCATTTGAGCTTTTATTTCCAATGGCACAACGTTTTTTTTACCTTTTCTTTCACCCTAAAGTTTCATTGTGTTAAATATGTTTTTGCTTAAGTCATGCGATGTCATAGCATAAGGCAACACAGGACTGATATCAACAAAGGGATATTTTTTCAGCCATTCAGAAGAACAATAACAAAAAGCCCCATATAATTTAGTTCCTTTTGAAATACAGTCATTCAAAGTGATAGCATGAATCAAGATATTACTCTTTAAAGAGTAAAGTAAAATATAGTTAAAAAAATATGTGGCTACTTTTTAAATCAAGTTTTGTTCTTTTTTTAACATCTTTATTGGACTATAATTGTTTTACAATAGTGTGTTAGTTTCTGCTTTATATCAAAGTTAATCAGCTATACATATACATATATTCCCATAAAAATCAAGTGTTGAATTGATAGTTTCTTGTGTTTTACATTGTTGAAAAATCCAATAGTGAAGCATTCAATCACATTTTGAAATGAAATTTAGTATATTATTAAATACTATTATTTAGTTTGATATTTAGTATATTATTCTATGGCTATAACTCTAATTTCCTAAAATTAAATTTGTTATAATACTACTAATATAATTTGAGAGACAAATGCAACTAAATTTATAGAGAACTATATGCATAAGGAGCACATACAAGCACATAGACAATATACTTGCCTTTCTTAATATTTTTAAACAGTTTTTCAATGATACCATACAGACTATTATGTATTATGTCCCACCTCCCAAACAATATGTTGTATTGTGTCCCACCTCCCAAACAATATGTTGAAGCCCTAACCCCAAGTACCTCAGAAGGTGCCCTTATTTGGAAATGGAGCCATTGCAAATGTAATCAGTTAAGATGAGGTCATAATGAAGTAGAGTGAGACTCTAATTCAATATGAGTGGTGTCCTTATTGAATAGCCATGTGAAGACACAGAGACACTGGGAGAATGTCCTGTAAAGATGGAGGTAGAGATTAGAGTAATGCGTCTACAAGTCAAGGAATGCCAAAGAATGCTGGCTGTCACCAGAAACTGGGAGAGGGGCATGGAAAAGGTTCTTTCTCAGAGCTCTCAGATGGAGCCAACTCTGCTGACACCTTGATTTCAGACTTTTAGCCTCCAGAACTGAGACTAATGTTTTAAGCTACCAGTAGGTAGTACTTTTTATGGCAGTACTAAAAAGCGAATACACTGAGTAAACTAGACTAGTAGCTGTGTGTGTGCATACACACATGCACATACACATACATAAACACATAGGTACATGCATGTATGTAGGTAGCTTAGTTCAGCCAAAGTTCTGCTACTTTTTAGCCCTATCTTTAAGACTTAAATTAGATTTTTATTTGGAAAACTATAGTATTCAGTATGTCAAAAACTAACCTAATTGAACTCAACATGCAAAATTTTATTTTATTTGTGTGAACATTTGAAATCAGCACAAATTGGAGGTAGGTGAGTTCTACAGGTCTCCTCAATCACAACCTCACTTCTATGTAGAAAAGCAGTGACCATGACACTTGCAAAACAGTCTCACCTGTGTCCTTTTAGGGTCTCTGTCTACACCTTAAAAGAAATGTTCCCTCAATGCAGTAAGACAAATTATAGGGGTAAGGCCATTTATCATTATAAATCAACCGTAGGCAACCAGAATTCTCCAAATCTGTAACTGTACATAAGAACACAATCTAATCAACTGTCAAAGATCATTCTAAAGAGTGAAGGATAAAGATCTTGCTATATGGCTTATATCCTGCTCATCCAATTTGTAGTGTATCTCTATAATATCATAGAAAATCCACATAGCTTAAACACTTCCATAATTAAAAATAATAGTAATTTTAATCATAATCTAATTAACAAATGACAATTTTAAAGTGAATAGCTCTTCAAAATTCATTATTAAGAAAAAATAAAACCTCTAAACCTTTACCTACAAGTGTTTATTAGTTAGAAGGAAAGATGGCAGAAATGTTGACCAGCTGTTTCTGGAGTGTGGCCTTTTATGTAAATCACAGGTAACAAAACCCAGAGAGTATTTTCTCAATTACAGACACTAATTTACAGATAAGTTACTGAACACTTGACTTCTGCTTCCAGCTATGGCAGACTAGGTTGTTTGAGGGCAAATCTCCCACCAAGAACAAAAGGAAATATACATCTGTTTGAAGGCATCAGAGTACTAATGAGACAATAAAAACTGGAGGATATAATATTTTAGACTGGAGAAAAGTGCTAAGAAGAAAATCTAAGAATTAGCTCTGTCTTCCCCCTGAGATATTTTCCATTTTTTAAGTGGCAGACTGTATGCTGAGAAGCTGAGGGAACTTTCAGCAGTCTCACGAGGCTGGGAGACCACAACTGGAGTTCATAGCTCACCAAGGAGAAGTCCTGGTGAACATGTGTTTTTCTGTTGGGAACAATGAAGGACTGGCTACTTCTTAGAAGTGAGGGTACAATGGAAATAGACAATCTTGAACAAAGTTTTAAATTCAAAATTAAATGTCTCTACCGGTATGCCTCCCAAGAATATTCCCTCTAGAGCAAGACAGACTCATTCATAGCCTCGTGTTTTGAAACACACTATTGGGTCTCTTTCTTTTAAATCTGCCAAAAAGAAGACAAAATAAAAATGGCAAAAATGAAGAACTATCTATCTATCTATCTATTTATCTAGATGTATCTAGATAAATATGTGTATAGATCTATGTATATATATATATATGTATGTATATATAATATATTATATATATATAGAGAGAGAGAGAAAAGGATTCAGTTATTTAATAAAACAGTTTTCAACTAAATAATGATTAATATATATATTCAAGGAAATATATAAAAAATATATATGTATATCTACAAAGATAATCATTAAATGAACAAATTAAAATAGATTATTGTAAAGTGATAATTTCTGTATAGTTTAGAATCATTGAACATTTAGTTCATATGACTTATTTTATATTTTCGTATAAAGTTGTGCTTTCCAATATGGTAACCATATTTGATATTGAGTGTGTGAAATTGTGGCTAGTCTAAATACCATGTGCTATAAACGTAACATACATAGCAGCTTGCAAAATTTAGTATGAAAAATAATGTAAAATACCCTATTAATAATTTTTATATTTATTGCATATTAGTATTATAATAATTTATATATTTATTCAATTAAATATATTACTAAATATTCTCTCTTGTATTTTAAACTTTCAATTATGGCTACTAGGAAATGTTAAATTACATATGTGGCTTGCATTATATTTTTATTAGCACTGCATAAAGAGTACAAAATTAAATCGTTGCAAATTTTTTCCCTTCCTAGAATTAGTAGAAATTCAATATTTGTGTGTTGGAGAAATAAGTTTATAGCAAACATAAGTTTCCCTCTAAATGAAGAAGTATGAAATATAAGAATTTGAAAACATAATAAGGTGGCATGTTAATATCTGATGTACAAAATATATACTTGTGGTGGTCTTTAAGATGCAAAATATACGTTATATATTGAGTAACAGTAAACAAAAAGACTATAATGGCAAAGAAGCATTAAAAAACAGTGGGAGATGAGAAAAAGTTGCATTATGAAAGGCCATATGTTCCATGAATATGATTTTTGAAATGGCCTAAAGGGCAGTGTGAATTTTAAACAGTTGTTGAGTCAAGACATTTAAATATCTGCATTCAACACTAGATCTAAAGTTGAGATCTGTCACGTAATTGATAAACATAATTAATTCCACTAGTATTTACATTCCACAAAATCATTTTCCAATATTGTTTATCATTATAAAGACAAGTAAGTGATGGGTGAGAATCTCTGGGTTCTCACTATTTCCTCTCCAACAAGTGATCTTCATTTAAAGCACTACAGAAGCAATAGTTTGGAGTTATTCATCTGTACTTTTGCCCCTCTAAAATAATGGTCCCTGGAAATTTTTAATTAGTCTGAGATCATAAATCTTTCCAATTCTCCTTGGCATATTTTTATCACTAGAAAAGCCAGTGTATATTATTTACTTCTTTTGTAAATGTGTTAATACCTATGATGATATGTATTGGTCAAATTAACTCAAAATTTAGAGACCTATTCCTCTAACACACTAATCTTTTCAGTAGCACAGATATGTACAATTTACAATTGTGTAATGGAGGTTAATCTCAAAACACCTCTATTATTATCTCTAACTTCATTGCTCTCTAATTAGAGCACAACCTGCATTGTTATTGGTTTAACTGAAGATCAATTTCTCAATCATTGAATTGCATAAAGCCCTGAGAGGGATAACACATTATTTCTCTTTTCGTTTTGCTAGACATTTCTGACCTGTCAGTACCTCTGATTTAGAAAAAATGTTAATGCAGTAGCTTATCTTTAATCTGTGAGGAGATCTGACAGCTGAGATTTTGTGATGATGAGCATCTTTGCCGTCTCTGCTCATGGATTTTTGTGAATGCAGCATCATTCTGCAACTTTCCCTTTTATAACTCGCTCGCTGCAGTCTCCTGCGGTGGGGGTTAGTTGCTCTTACTGCTCCATGCCTCTTTCTTTCAAATGTCATAAACAAGACATATGCTTTCTCCCTACGTCTGTTATTGTAAAGTCGGGGGCGGGAGGGGAGCGTGTCTTTTTGGTTTGCTCCAGAAGTCAATTAATTTTTGCTTTGACAACAGAGACAAAAACTCAAAGTCCCTACA
Source organism: Orcinus orca (assembly GCF_937001465.1). Classification (NCBI taxonomy): domain Eukaryota; kingdom Metazoa; phylum Chordata; class Mammalia; order Artiodactyla; family Delphinidae; genus Orcinus; species Orcinus orca. The sequence goes on from NC_064563.1 coordinate 128,421,761, forward strand.
CCATTGCCATAACGTCAACCTATAAACAACAAAGTGAAAGGTCCAATAAACTAGCAATAGAAATACCAAGAGCAAAAGTTCTTCCTTACAAAGAATATAAAAATCTCATAAGATACCATTTTTAGTCGTTGGTTGGCCTTCTTAGGCCTGTGGTAGCCATGAAGGTGTGCCCCTGGATCTTCTTACAGGAAACAGTTTCCCATCCATCTGCGTAGAATTAGCTGAGAGACCCCCAGCATCACTCTCTTCAGAACCCACCTCAGCTTTCGTGTTGGCCCCTGCTATTTCTAGGCATCTTTCAGCCAATGGCAGTGCACAGTCAGGGTACTAATGGCTGGGTATTTCTGTCCAAAGTGACTCCTTTAACAGGCATATTTTGCTTCCAGACTTTGTCCCCTGTGCAACCCAGTCTGATGCTTTCTCTATCCAATCCTTTCTGTTCACAGGTATCAGATCTGTTTCATTGTCTGAAGGCCGAGCCTGCTCAGTGCTTCCCCCATATATCTTTATATATATGTTATCCTTCAATAAAACTTTTACTCTGTGCTGATTCCAGTTTCCTGGAAGAGTGAGCTGACAGACTGAAAGGGCCAGGAAATTTTTCCTCAGTGCCAAATGCCACAGTTGGCATAATTATCAATTATTAAATATAATATCAATTTACTTTCATTTTACATGTAAAAGTTAAACCAGAACTATTTGTCCTAGTACCACTGAATTTTACTAGGATTTATTTTAAAAAGACTAACTTCAAAAATATTTATGACTTGTATCCATATGGTACATCAGTCTTAATTCCTACTTGCTTTGCTTTTAAAATATTTACTATCTTACAAATGGGGCAGCTTGATAGAATGAGGGAAAGTCCACCAAGAGCTATATAGTTACATTTCCAAAATTAATAAATCTTACTTTTTTTAAGAAATATTGTATGGGACTAGAAAGTTGGGGGGATTTTATGAATGCTAATTTATGAAATTTAGTGTTACTAAACCCTTACGTATAGTAAAAGAACACTTGTATTTACAGTATTATTACAATAATAAGGAAGCATTCAGGAGGCTGCCAGGATGTTAGTAATTTAGAGTGTTATTATTGAAAGTCATAGGAGAAGACACCAAAATTGCAAGCATGAGAAGTCTCCCCAATGTCTCCTTTCTGAGTTCTAGATTTATATTATCGAACATGGAATTTTATGTTTTATGATCACAGGAAGTGATGGAATTAGGAAAACACTAAATAAAATAGTGACATGGTCAGCATTTTATATCTATATATGTATGTATAGATATAGATGTATAAAAATTAAATTTATGCGTTAGTTTGAGTGTTTCTCTCCCTACTCCACACCTCCCATTATAACGTAGTAGCAGGAGAGCAAGAATTTCATTTTTCAATATATACAAAATTGATAGCAATGTTTGATGCTCAATAAATAGTCATTGAATGAAAGAGTAAATGCAATAAAGAATCCAACATCATAATCCATTAAAATATTTCTCTATTGATAAATTAGCTTCTTTTTAATATTTCAGTAAATTTTTTTGATTTGCTTGTTTGTTTTTTACTTCAAAGAAAGTTCCAAGGTGATTATGCACAGGGAAAATATATTAATTCACTTGCTACCACCATTTGAGGTATACTTCAAAGAAGGAGGACAAATAAGTCAGTTCCATCAGACTTTGAAAATAATAGGAAACTATAAAGTCAGAGAACAAGAGATTTTCAGTAAAACTATGGTCATTTATATTTAAAATTATTCTGTAGTAGTAGTCCTGCCTGGGCTGGGTAGTTGTAGCTTTCCTTTGACCTTAATCACAGGCCTCTGTAATATTAAGAGATACTCTATGGGAACTCCTGCCTGGGCTGGGTAGTTGTAGCTTTCCATTGACCTTAATCACAGGCCTCTGTAATATTAAGAGATACTCTATGGGAGCTCCTGTATTCCAGATGTACTCTTCCTTATCTCTGCTGTGAAGTAGCAGTCCTGCCTGGGCTGGGTAGTTGTAGCTTTCCTTTGACCTTAATCACAGGCCTCTGTAATATTAAGAGATACTCTATGGGAACTCCTGCCTGGGCTGGGTAGTTGTAGCTTTCCATTGACCTTAATCACAGGCCTCTGTAATATTAAGAGATACTCTATGGGAGCTCCTGTATTCCAGATGTACTCTTCCTTATCTCTGCTGTGACGTAGCAGTCCAGTTTCCTCTGAATATTAAGGATCAGTCACTCCGGCCAACACAGTAACCCTCCTCCTTGCCTATTTAAGAGGCATAAGGAGTCCAAAATGTCTGAATGACAGTCTCCATGACCAGTTCAATGGAATTAATGGAATCAGTGGAATTAATGTTGTGTTTCCAGGTGAAAGCATTCTTTCCTTTGGAAGTAAGATCCCTAGGCCAGTAGAATATAAGGTCATGAGGACAGAAAGGAAAAACTTTGTTAGTGAGTAACAAGAGGTAATGAGGGTGGTGCCTAACCATTGACCACAGGCCATGAATCAGTATATAATCACCTGTCTGGTCCTTTTCCTTTCAAGCAAAGTGAAGAGCCAGGTGCATTGTTCAAAGTTCTGCCAGATGGGTGGATTTCCTTCACCACTGTCCTCCAGGGATGTCCCAGAAAGGGGCTGTAGTGCTGAAGCTGTCCACTTTCTGGTGGTGCTTGCATATTGTGCAGAACCATCTGTAAACCAGGCTCTACTCTTCTCTTCTTCTGTCAACTGAACTCCCCATGAGGACATAAGTGCAAGCTGAGAGAAAGCAGGTAGTGTGGCAAGAGAGGGGACCATGAATAATTGGACCACTTCTTTATGTAACTTACTTGAGCCTTTAGGGACTGATTGAATCTGATCTCATATAGACCACTTCCATTTGATGATGGAGTGCTGCTGTGCATTCCCAACTTTATGGCTTGGTTGGTTAGATAACATTCAGTTCATAATGGGTAGCTCAGATCACATGTAACTTGGTGACCCATGGTTTAGAGTCCAGTCTCTACCAAGACCCAGTAGCATGTCAAAAGCTCTTTCTCAAAAAGAATGAGTTATCTGCAGAGGACAGCAGTATTTTGCTCTAATATTCTAAAGTTCTGCACTGTGATTCACCTAAAGGATTTTGCACAAGGCTTCAAGTGATACTCCAATTTGCCACTGACACTTCAAGCACCATTGGATTTACTGGGTCATATGACCCAAGTGGCAGAGCAGTTTGCAAGGCATCCTGGACCTGTTGCAGAGCCTTCTCTTGTTCTGGGCTCCACTTAAAACTAGCACCTTTCCAGGTCACTCAGTAAATGGGTCAAAATAACAGTCCAATGAGGAATATGCTATCTCAAAAATCCAAAGAGACCCACTAAGTGTTGTGCCTCTGTTTTGGTTGTTAGAGGGTCCAGATGCAATAATTTATCCTTTACCTTATGAGGGATATCTTGATGTGTCCACATACGACTGGACATGTAGAAATTCCCTGAGGTATAAGGTCCCTGAATTTTTTGTCAGTTTTATTGCCTACCTTTTGACATGCAAACAACTAACCAATTAGTCTAGGATAGTTGCTACTTTTTGCTTACTAGGTTCAAACAGCATAATGTCATAAATGTAGTGGACCAGTGTGATATCTCGTAGAAGGGTAATCAAGATCTCTGTGAACTAAGTTATGTCATAGAACTGGAGACTGATAAATTCCTGAGGTAGGATGCTGAAGGTTGATTGCTCTTCTTACTAGCAAACTGCTTCTGGTAGTCTTTACTAACAGAGATGGAAAAAAAAATGAATTTTCCATCTTAAGAGCTGCACACCAGGTACAAGGGGATATGTTAATTTGCTCTAGTAATGAAACCACATCTGGTACAGCAGCTGCAAGTTGAAGCAACTATCTGGTTAAGCTTATTATTGTAATACATTCTTATTCTCCAAGATCCATGCCTTCTGCACAGTCCAAATAGGCAAGTTGAATGTCGATGTACTAGGAATAACCAGCCCTGCATCTTTCAAGTCCTTAAATGAAGCACTAATCTCCACAACCCTCTAGAAATGCAGTAATGCAATTTTCTAGGTAGAGGCAGTTTTAGTGGCTTCTGCTTGACCTTTTCCAATATAATAGCCTTCACTTCACAAGTCAGGGAGCCAGTGTGGGATCTGCCAATTACTGAATATGTCTATTCTAATTATGCATTCCAGAACTGGGGAAATCAGGGATCCTCTGGATCCACTGTGAGATGGACCAGAGCTACCATTCCATTGGTGGGGGTGGGGGAGAGACAGAGAGGGAGAGAGAGAGAGATTTTAAGGGATTGGCTCATACAGTTGTGGAGGCTTGGTAAATCCAAAGTAAGCAGAATAGGCTGGCAGGCTGGAGATCCAGGAAAGAGTTGCAGTTCAAGTACAAAGGCAGTCGAATGGCAGAATTCCTTCTTGGTTAGGATGGTCAGTTTTTTTTTCCTATTAAGACCTTCAACTGATTGGATGAAGCCAATCAGTTTGGTTTTTAATCTTTCTTCTTTTTCATCTTCCACAGCATGACATGATCTCAGTTTCCACTTAATGTTATTGTTTAAGCCACTATTATTTGGGTGTTCTGTTTCTTGCAACAGGAAGTGTCATAAACGATGAACTTCTGAGCCTTTTACATTTATTTCTACTTTTAAAATCAGGCTTGTCATTGCTGTTCAGATGTGACATACACATTTTAACTTTGCTCTTGCTCTCGCGACATCTCCTCCTGGTCTGTCAGGGCTATCCACATAGTCACTTAACCAAAATCATTTCCATGTACCAAAGTTCAGTTTAAACAGGATATATTAGCAAGCTTTTCTTTATTGCCCTAACCAGATGTAACCATTTTAGTTCTAAAATTTCATACACTCTGGGGGTTGCCCTGGTGGTGCAGTGGTTGAGAGTCCGCCTGCCGATGCAGGGGGCACGGGTTCGTGCACCGGTCCGGGAAGATCCCACATGCCGCGGAGCGGCTGGGCCCGTGAGCCATGGCCGCTGGGTCTACACGTCCGGAGCCTGTGCTCCGCAATGGGAGAGACCACAGCAGTGAGAGGCCCGCGTACTGCAAAAAAAAAAAACAAAAAATAAATAAAATTTCACACACTCTGAACTTTGAACCCTGAGACACCTGTCAGTATTGGCAGAAAGCAGTTTTGGATTTCCACAGACCTGAGTTATCAAAGTCCCTCTTTTACTTAGCAATTATGTGATCTTAAGAGATTTATTGAATGTCTCTTACTCTCAGATTACTCATTTAAAAAATGGATATAGTGACACTTTTTTGCTGGATTCTTAGGAAGATTAAATCCCAATTCTTCCCTTACAAACCGTGCAATTTTAAGAAAATCCTACTTAAGTTTCCACGTATATAAAATGTGGAGAGTAGTAACACCCACCTTACAGATTTTTGTTGAGGATTAAATGGGTTAATAAAAGTCCAACACTTAGAATGGTGTTTGGCACAGAGACAACACTGTCTACATTTTTTTCTATTATTAGTAATGCATTGCCTGACACTGAAATATATTCTTGATAAATGCTAACTATTTTTATTATTATAATCACTATTTTTATATTTTTCTTAATATTTTCATTTGTTTGCTTACCTAGAAAACATGTGCCATGTAGATCCTAGCACTATGCCCATAAATAGATCGCAGCAGATAGTTAAAAATTATACTTATTCGTAAAACAATATCTACACGAAGTGCAAAATAATTCTAAGAAAAAAATCTTTAAGAACTTTTTGTCCCAGATAGTAAGAAAAATGAAAGCTGTCACTGAAGTGCTCATAAAAATAACAACAGAATTGAATCAATATAATTGTCCATTGATAAAGAATTGACTAAATAATTAATGCTACACTGAGCCAAAAAAAAAAATCAAACAGTTATTAAATAGAAGAGTATTTTAAAATATAGCTTTTTATTATTATTCAGGTATGTCAAGACCAACAGATCAAGAGATGATTGCCTTTGAAAAGATGGCCTGTTATATTCACAAATTCTAAAAGGAGGAACATGGGGACGGGGACACAGAAAACACCAGAGTCAGTCAAAGGCAGAGAGTGAGGGGAAAGCAGGGACATGAGTCTTTATTGCAGTTTCTAAGGGAAGGAATGGGTGAGGCAGGGTAAGCAGGCTTAGAATTGGCTAGTTTTTAGTAATTTCCACAGACTCTGGGTTATAGGGGGTCTGTCTCTAGTTGCCTGGTACCTGGTCCTGAGATGATTACGGCAAGGGAATAGTGTGTGAGCACCACAAAGGAGGTAGTTGGTGGGAGGGGGTGAACTCTGAATTTATTAGTTTGCATATGAAAGACATGCTTGCAATTGGTTTGCCATCACTATGGATTAATTAACTCTGGGAAGAGCAATGTCTCCAGGCAACAAGATCCTAAAATGTCAAAGAATCAAATACGGAAATTAGAAAATATGGTATTATAAAGAGGCAAATCAGTATGACGTGGAAAGAAGTCCATAGAAGTTTATAACAAACTATTGTGTAAGAATTTGTTTAACCTGCAGCAGATCTGTGGTTGTTCAACATTTTTCTACTGGGATGTCCAGAAACATGGTACTGACTCTTGCAAATTAGGCATAAAGTGTATTAGCTTGTGGTTTATGATGTGTAGACTCATCTTTTGTACTAGCTTGCTTACATTGTTTATTAAATGTGTATAGACAATGGTATGCACCTAATTTTAGCTAGTTGACCAGTAGAGGATAAAAGACTTTAGTAAACTTGTTTTTTGGCTCATCTGAGACTAAGGTGTTTCATATCTATTTCAGTGATTCACAATCAGAAGATGGGATATCTACTGTGTAACTGCTTCTGGAAAATGAAAACTTCTCTGATCTTTGCTTGGCTTACTTATCTTGGTAAACTGTGTATCTTCATCAAAGCCTTTATGAGTGCACCCTATGGAGTTTCCTGAGTTCTCTCAATCACCTGACCCTTTGTAATTGCTAAAACATTATATAATACCATCTGTCTTATTTTTAAAGACAAATATGTGTGTATATATATTTTACAAATATACACTGTAAAAAATTAATAAACAGAAACCTCAATTAAATAGAATTGGGAGACCAGAGCAGGGAGCTCTGAATATATAGAGTTTAATAGTGAATGTAAGTAATAAAAGTAAGTTGAAATATTTAAATGTTTAGTACATAACTATTCCCTTTTCCTTAGCTTAGGATAGTATGTAAGCCTCAATTACATGACTGCCTGGGAGTCTCATATTTTCTGTGGAGCTCCTATAATTACTGAATTAAATGTGTTTTTCTCCTGTTAATTGGTCTTATGTCAATTTAATTATAAGACCAGCCAAAGAACCTAGAAAAGAAAAAGGGAAAATTTTTCTACCCCTACACCACATAGGACCTTCCAATTCTAACTTGACTGATCATTACTTTGACTTGCATATGTGTCCTTTTATTCAGTCTCATTTCCCAATTTTAGAATTTTACAGTACTTTTCTTGTTTTTCCATTTCTAAAGGTAAATTACAAGGGTGACCTATAACTAATTATGAGGTGTATCTCTAAGCACTGAGTCTCTAATGTCAATGCCTTCCTGCCAAAGACTACCTGGCATACACCTGCAGTTGAAAAAATTGTTATGCTTATTGCTCAGTGTAACAACGGGACTGCACACAGTGTGGAACCAAAGGTGATATTTCACTAAGGTGATATTTCACTGAGAGCATGTTACAGAGGACTTAATATTGGAGTTGGACGCTAGGTGCTCTTGGAATGTACATTAAGTTAAAGCATTAACTTTCTAGAAAGTTTTGTTTTTCTCTTTCTTATTAAGTTGTATCCTTCCAATTTTCAGTCTTGGATTATTTTATCAAAAAGAATAATCGAATGTATGATTTAAAGCAGATTAAATAAAGACACAAAACCTAATACCTGAGTTGAGTACGTTATAATATTTATATCTAACCCATACCAATTATTTAATTTCTATTGAACGGAAAAATGAATAAATGAATACCATTTTTGTGTGTGTGTGGTAGTGGGTGTGATTGGATGCTTTAATACTTATTACTTTAATATTTACCTAAAATCTTGTCTTTCTAGGAAAAGCTCCACTCAGTGTCAGGAGACTGTAGTGAGGTTATCCACCAGACAGCTCTGTCAGAACTGATCACACACTCCATTCTCCTGGAGACGGTGCTTGATCCAGCCACCGGCACATAAAGGAATCTGAGTAAATCAGAGTGTGCAAAGAGAGTAAGAAGGTGGGGAGACTTGATATTTCTCAGTCCCTGGAACCATATACACCAGGTGAACTCAATAATCTCATTGAAAAAGACTATCTGAGAAATAAACCAAATCATCATGAAGAACCATGAGAGAGAAGAGTTATGACTAAGAAACAGCCCTGAAACACTGGATCCATCTGTGCCTGAAAGAAGTATTATTCCTTCAACTGTAGCTACATAGGCAATAAAACACCTTTTTTTCCCTTTAACCTAGTTTCTATTGAGTCTCAGTCATTGCAGTGGAAATAATAATAAGCAAATTCTAATGCAATTATTTGCTTTTCTATATGGGAAAATGTAGATATTCCTATTGGGAACATTTTTTTCCTCTAGCTAAGATCAAGCAGTTTTGGAGGATTTCAGCCATTTTGGACAGCTATAGAAACATAATTTTATCATGAGATTTTCATGTGAGCATTCTATAGAAGCTGACTGTGTGAAAATAATTCTGACACCAAAAAAGGCAGTTTTTAAGGGGCTATTTTATTCACATTGTAGAACATACAATGTTGTATGCACTTTAAATAATTCAGGACTGAAGAAATGTAATGATAAGTAATCAAATGAAAGCACATATATCAAAACATTTTAGTGGGGATGCATAGCTTCATAAATAGTTATTTCTGATGACTTCAATTTTCTTACCTGCATTTCTCAATGAATAGTTTTATTTTAATTCTAATGACAGTCAGTTTGAAAAACTACTTTTATTATTTTCAACTTGTAAAACCATTTAGAAAATAATGTCAATGATACACTGGCTTTCCAATATGATACACTGTAAATTTTAAGTTTGGTCATCATTTGTTCAAAAATTCTTGTTGGCTTTGTGAGTAGGTGGAAAGATAAATGAGGACAGAAAATGAGAAAGGTGTGGAAAGCCTTCCTCTTTGCTTCCTGTCTACCTAGCCTTATCTGGGTGATTCAGATCATCTCACCCCTTATACTCCATTTCCTGAGCTAGTAATTAAAGGGATTATGACTCCCAGTCATTTTTGAATTTAATTACAAATGCCATAGCATTGATAACTGTTAACTGGAGAAATAAAGACTAAGTGATATACACTCCTTGTCTTTATAATATCTCCATCTTTCTTCATCACTACACATAAAGAGCTCATGCAGAGTTTTAACAAACTGTTTCTACCACTCAATTTCAAGTTTCTCAGTTTTAAAACATTTAAAACAATATGCTTTTCTTTGCCAAGTCTCAGGAAATATTGTACCTCTGCTATTTTGAGAACTGTGCTAGACAATTAGAAAATCTTCAGCAAGATGACTGTTGGTGAACATTGAATGTATTTAACTATATAGAAACAAGAATAAACCAAAGGATAACAAAATAAAGTGCAAATTTATATTTCTAAATTGCAGAAAAATGAAAGAAAATAGATGATATTGTGAATTACATAGTGGGCTATTAAAGAAAATAAATTTTTAGATGAAGTTATAGAACAAAAAAATTTTTTAAATATGCTTGTATTTAAGGTAGAAACCTGTATCAAATCATGAAATGTCTCTCACCTTCCTTAGGACTACACCACAATAAGATACAAGGTATGTAGGGAAGTGGCTTCTTATTAGTATGTTTTCTAATACGCTGAAGCAGATGGTGGGCATACTTAAGCTTTATAGCTTGCGTTCTAATCAAGAAGCTTATTTATTCCTTTGTCCTAAGTTTCTCCAAAATCAAATGCACTAGATAAATTGATGAATGTAACAAAATTGCAGAACATCCTGACTTATTCCAAATATATAATACCCCTACCTCTCTATATATTTCTATAGATCTGTTCAGCTAGAATTCTTTTGGCCATTGGATAAGATCGCGTTGCCCTTTCCCGTAGTAAATGCTTTGAAAATCATAATAAAATGTGACCTAAGAGTAAGAACCTTTAGTTCTCATGATTTTATTGTCCCAAATAATTTTAGCTTCTCAAGAAAACAATTTAATAAACACCATGTATCTAGCACCATCCCTAATTCTAGCTTATAAAATGATTGAAAATTATTTTGGTTATTGTTGGTAAAGGCAGTCTCACACACAGTCTTTCCACCACCCACTTGGTTGCTTAAGGATGGACCTTGGGTTTGCGATTCTTCCTTATCAAGAGATAAAGAGCTCACACAGCCTGTGCTGGGCTTATCATCTTGTGTGGGAATATTCTCCACTGTTTCAAGCTCAGTGAGTATTCTTTTGTTCTACTTAAGTGTGTGATCTTATGTCACCATGCCAACCCCACTGCTATATCTGTCTTCTGTGGACAGGGACCCAATCATTTTGCTACAGCATGAGAGTGTTGGGAATAGGTGAATTGCCCTGCCAGTAGAGACCCACTGGGTACTGGTACCCAGACCAACCACTGAAGCGTCTCTAAGTAAGTAAAGTGTTGTTCCATCCAGTACTTGACTCTGTTGTGTTTTCCTTGCCAACTCTGATACCAAGATGCAGTGAGCAGAAGTGTTTGGATTTCTGTTTCTGAAGGTTGACATAGTGATGATCTTTGCTATCCTCCATGTGGTTGGAATCCTCCCCTGGGATTGATAATAGGTATATGATATTCTGCTCAACAGTTTTTTTGGTAATGATTTGGTCTACAGATCCTCCTAAATGGTGTTCAGTTAGTTGGAGTATATTTGTAATTACTCTGTGGGCCAAACATCATGCTAGAAGTTAGGGGTAACACCACTGAACAGGAAATATGATCTCTCCTCTCTGGATGATTGCATTCTGTTTGGAAGATAGTCATAAAGCAAGTAATTCTAATTTATTAAGCAGAGTCTCTTGTGTCACAGGTTCGATAGGGTCAACTCCTTCATTCATCTTCATTTTCCATGAGAACAAGCTGGCAGCTTTGATAAGCAGGTATGCCTAAATTCAGTGACCTGGGACCTTAGGTGTTTAGGAGCACAGGTTCCATAATTGCAGTTTTATTTTTTAAGTATTTTTTAAAAATCTAAGCTAACAGGGGAATTAATTGATAAATTCTGTATACTTTTAAATGGCATAAGCGTTGTCTGATTTACTTGTTTATGTTATTGAATGCTAGTTTTACCACATCTCTTACCAGGTTTCCTGATTAGACTCATTCCTATAAGTGAGTGTTCAGACCATAAAAAAGAACATAATAAAAATGTAAATGTGACACCACCAATGGCATTTCTCAAAGATGAGCTCTGATTCCTGTGAGCAGTGTTCACACTGGAAGAGAGGGAAGCTTTTTTCATGTGCTTCAACACCTGAGTTCTTGTCATGTTATCCTGTAATTATGGGTTTGTCTGTAGCCAAGCTCCATTTTCCCATCTCTTAAGGCCGTTTCTTGTATCTGTTTAATGTATCTAGTGAAGAAATGAGCTAATGGGTTTATTATTTAAAGACTTTTGTATTAAATCACTATATTATATCAATTATATTTTTACAGGGTATGATTATATTATACCAGTGGCTTTTATATTAAAATCTATTCTGGAATTGGCATTCTCATTTCTAAACACCATGTTTCTGGCACAAATTAACAGTACCAACATCCCCTTTCAGAAGTCATGGTTTTAATGATAAATGAAGATAGCAAATAAAAAGATAATTTACTTCATAGAAACTTAGAAAGTATTTACCTGGTGTCTGGAGATTATTTATTCTAGGCCCGATATATCCTCATCCTATTCCAAAATGAATATTCTGAGTACAACTTTTAATTTAAGAAAGAGGAAAAATGACCTTTTATTTTTTTTTTTTAATTTTATAAACCGTGAAGTGTATGAGGGTTGACTACAGGTACAGTGTTGTACAGAATATTTCTAGACCTTATTCACTTTTCTTGACTGTAACACTATGTCACTTGATTAGTAACATCCCAGAAACAACCTTTTTAATCAAAGCACTCCCTATACTCTTCAAATAGGGAAATTATCAGGGAAGAGACAATCTTGCAATTCAAATGTAATGAGACAGATGTTTTTCTGTGTCAGCTTTCTTTACTCTGTATGAGCTCCCAGTACTTTGTGACTTTCTTCCCTAAATATTGAGGCTTGAGTCACTTCTCACACACCAAGTATACACCAGTTGGGCAAATAATTAGAATTACAGAGAATTTATATATCAATCAAGGGCAAGTTGAACAAGAGAGTGCAGGTTATCAGTGGTATGCTTATTTAATGAATAAAAATTCTAAAATAGTCTTGACTGTACAAGTCCAGGAAATCTGACTTAGCATTGATTGAAATCCTGCTTCACATAAACATTTTTCATTATTTGTGTAGTTCCCATAGTAAAAAAGTGCCTAATGCAAAGTAAATGCAATCATTATCATTTCTAGAACGAGTCATGTGAGAGGTTGTATTACATAGTTTGCTGTGTGTTGAACGTACAATTTCCTGCTAAATTGTCTTTTAGTGGTAGCTCATTCCCACTTTTGCCTGAAGCTTACTGTGCTTAAAGACCTAGTTAGATGTGTTCTCACCTCTGGCAGATGAGGGATCAACTTTATAGATTTCAGGATGAAACAATTTATTACCACTTTCTCACCTTCTTCATAACTGTTAATCTAGTTCTTCTGGTCCTCTTAATGGTCTAGCATGTGGCCTTGCATAGATACACATTATTTTTGATTGTTACACTGTCACTTTCCTTCCATGTGTGGAATGTGTCACCGAAAGAGGACTAAGTGCTCGAAGGAGCTGATGTGGTTTTTCCTGTGACTGTGTAATTATCTGACTTCATTTTTCAGTTTTAGTTTTTGTCCTGGCTTTTTCTTTTTCTAAAATGATAACTGCAAAGGAGAACAGAGTGCACCATTTCTAATTGAGATAAAGTTTATCTCCCTCTCATTAGCTGAATAGTATTCTTCTTTGACACTGTGGTCCAAACATTAATAATCTGGAGGCTCTGGGGAAAAATCCACTTCCAAGATCATTCAGATTATAGGAAGAATCCAGTTACTTGTGGCTGTAAATCTGAACTTTCGATTTCCTTGCTAACTCTGTTCAGGCAATGTTCTCAGCTTCTAGAGGCCACTTACATTCCTTCTCACTTGGCCCTCTCCATCTTCAGAGCAGCAAGGGCACACACATTCTCTTCACAATTTGAACCTGTCTTACTTCCTCTTCTGCTACAGACCAGAGAAAGGTTTCTTCTTTTAATGGTTCCTGTGATTACAGTAACCCCACCTATATGCCATGCAACACAGCATAAACCTGAGGTGATAGCTTATCCATCGTGTTAACACATTTTCAGGGATTAGGGTGGAATATCTTTAGTTGGAGGGCAGTTTAGAAATTCGGCCTAACACACATGACATGGGAAGTTACTTTGGATACTATAGCATAAAAGTTAGATTATGTGCTCTTGAGGTAGATGTTCTCCTGTATTTATACTGCTTGTTGCCCTTTGACATTTTTATCTTTTACAAACAGTGGTTTCCTCATTTACACATGTGGTGAATAACACCATAGAACTCGTAAGGCTGCTGTGAGAATAAAATGAGATGGTGTTTGGGAAGCACCTGACATTCAGCACTATATAAAAGTTATAATTATTAATTTTTTGCTTTGTTTTACCTATAAATGCTATTTCATCTTCAAAAAGTCATTTCCTTATTTTCTTACTTGATTCTCACAAGCCGGTAAAATAATTATTAAAGTTGAATGTATTAAAAAGTAGTTGAAGTAGGTAGGATTCAATTTTAGGATTTTTTTTTACTTCTACTTATATATTTTTTCTTTGCAGATTTTTTTCTTTTTTTCTTTTTTTTTTTTGCGGTACGCGGGCCTCTCATTGTTGTGGCCTCTCCCATTGTGGAGCACAGGCTCCAGACGCGCAGGCTCAGCGGCCATGGCTCACGGGCCCAGCCGCTCCGTGGCACGTGGGATCCTCCCGGACCGGAGCACGAACCCGTGTGCCCTGCATCGGCAGGCGGACTCTCAACCACTGCACCACCAGGGAAGCCCGGTAATTACTATTATTAATTACAGTTTTCAAATGAGGAGATGGAGGCTTAGAGGGTTTAAATACAGTCCTAATACCACACAGCTTGTTGGTGCAAAGCTAGAATAGAAGTGATTTTCCTGAATACTGAGTCACACATCTCAGCCACTCTGCTACGTAGATTTGTTTAAACACTCTTTATAACTAGAATGAACTTGTGTTGTTTTTTTCTAGTATATTCTTGTTCATATCTGTTGCCTTGGCTCAATTAATTGTGCAAGTTACATAAACAAAAATTTTTCAGTTTATTTAATATACTATATTCATAACATATATTATTGACTAATGGAATTAAGGTATTTTTTTTCTTAAAATAAGCAGATATTCCATGTCACTAACCTAGCTTTATTGAATTTTGTCCATGTTAACTTTTAGAGAAAGCATGGGCAAATATAAACACACACACACACACACATACCACACCATGACGTGAATGCTTAACACTGTCAAATGAGGTCCTTACATTTCAAATGACATGAGATTTTGAAGAGCTAAGGTTTAAATGTAGGATGGATCTTGTCACTTAATACCCTATCCCATTCTCATCCCCTCATCCTTCTCTGGAAAGAATATGTAGGCTAATGGTGAAATGGAGCAGCACTCTATGGGCCCTTCCCAGGACACCCCCACCCCCGCCATGTCCTCTGCCTGCCCCTTCTCTGTAAAAACACTTTTAATCAAAGAATAAATTTAATCAGAGGAGTGAGAAAATGCAGAAATAAAGGAAAAGCAGTCAAACAGGACAAAAGAATAATTGTTTAGTTATTAAATAAAGTCAAGGACCTTTAGTTTCTCCTCAAGGACTATAGATAACATTCTGAACCATATCCTTTCACCTACTTTGTAGATACTGAAACCCCCAGCAAGTGAAAGAAGTTAACTATCAATACATGATGACCACACTGTAGCCATGACATAAGCTGCCACAATTCTGACAACTGGCCTCAAGGAAATAGGAACAAATTCACCCTGGAACTGAAGTTTAACTCTACTTAAAAGAATCAACATGAAACTGATCAGAGCACTGCATGGCCGATTTTAAGATGACATCTCTTTAAAATATAGAATCGAGGAGAGAAATAACTATAATATCAAAGTGCTGAAGAAAAAAAAAGTCAGCATTTTAAAAAAGTCTTCCTAAACTTTGGGGAATTTATTAATTTGGTTTTGCTACTTTACAAGTAACACTGAGAAACTCATATTTCTAATACTTGAAAATAAAGACTGAATCAAGAGAGAAGGTCAGAGAACATTCTGAAGGTCTAAGAACAATATAGGAGGAAAGAAACCAAGGGAACTAAGTTGCATTTTTGACTAGTCAAATGCAGTTTTGAACACAGGCGTCTCTGCCTTGAAAGAAAATAAAAAAAGCTTTCACATGAGACTTCATTTTTTTAGCCCTTTTGAATACACTAAATCATCTTTATTTAGTTATTTCTATTGACTTTATAATCTTACAGACTCAGTGAAAGAGTCCAAGAAATAAAATAGGCTTAGCACAACAATGCAACTTGAATCAGCAAAGTAATGAATGTGTTATTCTGTCAAATCCCATTGCCACAATAGCTGCTTCAATTTTTTTGAAAAATATACAACCCTGGAGTCTCAGCACCACTTAACAGCCAAGGAGAACAAAATGTGTACAGTGAGATACAAATCTTCAGTACCATTAGTTCAGTATATTTCTGCATAACAGCTTTTCAAAAATTGAAAGCATATTTTGGCACCATGCTGTTTCAAAACAACAACAAGATCTGTGAGATATATGCTGAAATCTGTCAGTGCTTAGAAACACTTTTTAGTTTTTTTTTTTTTTTTTCCATAGAACTCCTGCCTGTTTGGCTAAATTCCTTTTCTCTATTTTTTCATGAAGATTACATTAAAATAATATCACCAAGGAGACTTAAAGTTTATCATGTATGCATGTGACTCAAAGAACTTTGAACAGGCTGAGTAAATCAATTCTTAATTAATAATCTGTTGACTGATTATAGAAGGGCAGGCTCTATATCTTATAAGAGTGCAGGAAAAAATAAAGCAACTAAAAAAACAGTACCACCTAGAACATCACCTTCAGAGCACAAAGTAAGTATTGTTTGTATTTGGCTCTTTCGAACCAAGAAGAGGTCTGTAAATGAGTGGTGGTGAGTTGTTTAAAATAAATGATACTAAGTAAGATAAGATTTTTAAGTAAATCATTCTCACTTGACATTCTTTGTATTAACACTGTTAGAAAACAATGCTATGATTATATTTTAATAAAATATATTTGTATAATATGTCAATTGAAAATAATTTATTTTCAAAACTTGTGCTAATTATTTATTTTCATTACTGTAATCCTCACATTAATCAATTTTAAATTATTTTTTCTCTTTCTGATGAGGAAACTGAGACTCCAAGACAGTTGCAAGTCACATAACTAAAAAGAAACAAAGTTTGTTTAACTTCAATAGATTTTTTTATATTTGCAGAAGTAGCTACTGATGATATTACCAGTACTCTTATGATGAATGCTCAGGATAAAATTCTCAAGTTTGAGATAATATTTAGCTATCAAATGTGTGATATTAAATATAAGGTGAGGCTGCTAATTTTTCTTGATGTACAGTATTTTTTTAACATCTTTATTGGAGTATAATTGCTTTACAATGTTGTGTTAGTTTCTACTGTATAACAAAGCTAATCAGCTATATGTATACATATATCCCCATATCCCCTCTCTCGTGTCTCCCTCCCACCCACCCTCCCTATCCCACCCCTCTAGGTGGTCATAAAGCACAGAGCTGATCTCCCTGTGCTATGTAGCTGCTTCCCACTAGCTATTTATTTTACGTTTGGTAGTGTATATATGTCCATGCCACTCTCTCACTTCGTCGCAGCTTACCCTTCCCCCCTTCCCCCACCCCATGTCCTTTATTCCTGTCCTGGCCCTAGGTTCATCAGAACCTTTTTTTTTTTTTTTTTAAGATTCCACATATACGTGTGAGCCTATGGTATTTGTTTTTCTCTTCCTGACTTACTTGACTCTGTATGACAGACTCTATGTCCATCCACCTCTCCACAAATAACTCAATTCCGTTTCTTTTAATGGCTGAGTAATATTCTATTGTATACATGTGCTACATCTTCTTTATCCATTCATCTGTCGATGGACACTTAGGTTGCTTTCATGTCCTGGCTGTTGTAAATAGAGCTGCAATGAACATTGTGCTATGTGACTCTTTTTGAGTTATGGTTTTCTCAGGGTATATGCCCAGTAGTGGGATTGCTGAGTCATATGGTAGTTCTATTTTTAGTTTTATAAGGAACCTCCATACTGTTCTCCATAGTGGCTGTATCAATTTACATTCCCACCAACAGTGCAAGAGGGTTTCCTTTTCTCCACATGATCTCCAGCATTTACTGTTTGTAGATTTTTGATGATGGCCATTCTGTACTTTTTTAAATGTCAAATCTACGAACAAATAAGCATGCTCATTGGTGATAGAGTGAAATAGCCTAAAATCCCAACTAGTTAATTTTTGGATATGCCCATTTATATAAAATATAAAATATATCTTGGAACACACTCTTGAACATTATTGAGACTTCCATCCATCTGATTTGAAATGAAGGAAAATATAAAAACATTTTTACTGACTCAGCTGAGAAGCATGGCAGAACCTCAATCATGTAACATGGAAGAGAAACAACTCATTCAGGAATGAGTAGGACAAGATTTAAAAAGAAGATAATGCAAGTGTAGAATACGTTACTCCAGAGAACAGAGGTTGCATGGTGTGTGCCAACTTTGTCTAATCCTTTCTTTTCTGGAGGAATGGCAGGACTCCCCAGAAGTGAAGGCAAGCATACTGCAGCAGAGGGCATACTTCATGAAAAGAGAGGCTCTCTGGTTCATTTAGTGTGGGGAAGGAGAGAAAAAGTCCTAGAAACCCCTTCAGAGAAATGAAGCTGATAAGATCTAGCAGGTTATCACAGGTCCAAGCAAGAAGTCTGGATTACAGGAAAAAAATAGTTAAAGTAGTAGCAGAAAACTAAAATGTACATCAGGAACCAAGGTGATGTTTCTCTTATAAGGACAGAATTGTGAGTTACAGGTAAAAGACTAACTCTCAGTGATCATACAGTTTTCCAGAACACCTCATAGGCATAGGATACTGGAATTTGGATTTAGACAAATTCCAGGATCAGCTGGAGTTTCCAATAATCTCTTTGAACATTGACCATCTGCTAAGTCTGTTGAAAGTCTCCATTCCCATGTAGAGGGCAGTCTGAAGCATTACAAGCCTTCGTAGTGGAAGACAAAGATCAAATGTTACCCAAAAGACACAAGAAATTCAGATACATGCCCTCAGAGAGTTGGGAACTAGCTTACTTCAGAGAAAGGACATCTTAAAAAGATAATTCTATCTGTATGTGGTGGAAGTAGTTTCCATAGCTAGACTTCAGTCTTTGGTGTCTTCTGTAATGCCCAATAAAAAAAGGCCAATCAAAAAAAAAAGGCCAATCATCCTGAAAAGGAACAAATTGAAGCAAACTTATTCTTGATGAGCATAGGTCACTGCTAGTAAATGTGTTTTCCTTAAATCAATGTATTTATTTATCAAAGGTTCACTGAGCATCCAATATACACTAGACTCTGTACAAGTTTATGGAGAAAAAAAATAATACTTAGTCATCTTTCTGAAAAGTTAGAACAATTCTACTATGAGATTAATAAGTAGAATCTCTCTTTTGCAGATAAGAAAGCTAATAAAAAAAGTTGGTGCCTTGTTTGGATATTGTAGACTCATCCACAATTTTGGATTGCATTTTTTTCATAAAAATATGAAACAGCAAAAGTAACCCTACTATTTAACTTAAATGGTATATAAACACCAGCCAATTTTGTTAAGGCTTAGAAGGCTATGACATTAAGATTCATAGCAACATTATTTGTCATAGCCAAAAAGTGCAAATAATCCAAATATTCATCTGATGATGGAGGGGTAAATAAAATATGGTATATCCATACAATGGAATATTACTCATCAATAAAAGGAATGAAGTACTAACTCATTCTACAATATGAATGGGTCTTGATAACATTATACTAAGTAAAAGGAAACAGTTGAAAAAGACCACATATTATGTTATAATATTTATATGAAATTCCAAAATAAGCAAAGTTACAGAGTCAGAAAGTAGATCAGTGGTTGCCTAGGGCCCAGAGGTTTGGGGAAAAAGGAGAGATGACTGTTAAAGGTTGTGGAGTTTCTTTCTGGGGTGATGAAAATTTTCTACAATTGATTGTGACAACATTTGTAAAATTCTGTAAGTATACTAAAAAACATTGAATTGTACAATTCAAATGAGTGAAATGTTTGGTATGTGAATTATATCTCAAGTAAACTGTACACACCACACACACACACACACACACACACACACACACACACATACACACAAGGCTAAAGACTTTTAGCCACAATTTGTTCTTTCTGTCCCAAATGTTCAATTTACCAGACTATGATCTTGATTAAATTACTTAATCTCCTGTGCCTCATGTTCATAGTCTGTATAATGGGCATAAAAAATAGTGCTTATTGTACAGGATTATAGTGAACATCTAAATGAATTGATATATATATAAAGAATTTACAAGAGTGCCTAGCACACTGTCAGTGCTAAATATATATTTGCTTCTGCTGCTGCTGTTACCACTACTACAAGTAGTATAATAATAATATTTATTATCATTATAATTATTATTTTTATAAGTCCAACCTAATTCATTTAATCCATGGAAACAGTATCTGACCTCTTCCCATTAATTTAACTACTGTATTAATTAAATTGTAACTACATTTTTACCTAAAGCCTGTCAATAATTTTTAATCAGTTATATAAAAAAAGTCTTGTCCTGTGACTTAGACCCAGATTTCTTTGTGAAAAGATTAACATCTTATTTGATATAAAGTAGGAAGTTGTATTTTTTTCCTACTAAGGCAATGAAAATATTATGTTCACACCCTGCTCAATCAAAGCCAACCTACTGAACTGGATAATGGTTCTCATTGCACACCTGCTCACTATATATTTCTAAGTAGGATGGCAGAGTTATAATATCAGTATATGGCAAGGATATGGGATACTAACACACCAGTAAGAGATTGACTATAACCACTTAAATTTTTTCACATAAAATACTCAAGATATAGTCCCTCCAAAGGGAAAAAGCAAAATCTTTGACATTATAGCGTCTACTCTTTCTTTTATCTTCACCTCTCTGTAAGTCTTGCTTTAGGCTAAATGCATCATTAATCTTTAACATATCCAACTAAGAACACAATTAAAGTCAAATAGAATAATGAGTGGCATTACAAGAAATACAAAGTAACACACTCAAGAATGGATTCAAATATTACGTATGCTTCATAATTACACATACCCAGTAACTTGCACAGTGTCAGATCTAGAAAAAAATTAACTATTTGATGAATAGAATCAGAATATTTGAATTAATTTGAGAACAAAGCCAAGAACCAAATGTTAACTTGTAATATTAAATCTTTTCATGCATGAACTGTACTGTCAAGCCTTATATTCATGTTTTATTTATTTGGGTCTTACTCTGATTTCAGAAAATGTGGCTTTAGTTACAGACATGCTTTTTACTCATTGGGTAACACTGAGTGAAATTTGAATCTCTGGGAGTCTCAGTTTCCCAAACTGTCACATGTAGGAGATAAGATTATATCACTGATTCTCAATCTTCACTCAGAATTACCTGGAGCAAACCCTGAGATCTACATACAGAGACTTGCTTTCAGCTGGTTATTTTAGTGTGCAGCCAGAGTTGGGAAACTATTGGACAAAAGTATCTCCCAGGTTTCTCCCAGTTCTATAATCAAGTTTTCTATCTGGGTGGATACGCTGACTCAGTTCACAATAGTAACATAGCATTACCTCATAGAAGAGTAGGTTTAAATGGTTAGTAGTTATACTTTGAAAAAACATAATTGACCTAATTTGATTTTACTTACACAAGGAAGTCAAACAAAAAAAGATGTATTATGTTACATTAACACAAAGAAAAGGCTGCAATAGAGAGGAGAAATAAAACAAATCATACCAAAACAAAAGAAAACACAAGAATCTACCATCCGTATGTTATCCTTCCTACAAGGTAGACCAAGAAAAAAAATCCTATAGAGGAAAGAGCAGCACTACTTTGAAATGGTATGATTTTCTTTGTCTTTCTTTCAAGCTATTCACATATAGCCTCATGTATTTGAGCAATTGTTTTTGAAACAGCTTGATATATTCAAAACAGAATGTAAGGTTTGGGAAACATTTTATATGTCACTCTTCCACCCACATTCCCTCACCACCACACCCTACTAAGCTAAGGAGAAGATACTTTATTCTCAATTTAGCATTCTTTAAATGTCAGGGCATTTCATACAGAGACCAACTAATTGATTCCTTAAACTAGCCCCTGACAACACAACAGCAGACCCTTGGCTCTCCCCCTCCTTCCTCTGCTTCTGACAGTAGGCAATACATCTTCTCTAGCTCTTGCAATATCCAAAGGCTCCAAACACTTTTACCTCCAAAAATTCAACACTAGATAAGAGTATAAACTCTTTGTGTCCCAGATACATGAAGGCTTTCTCCCAACTTGAGACCTGTCAGTTGACCATGGATGTCTTACCTTCAGTGGACCACAACGTTTAGGTTCTAGAGAGTGGAACTTTGCTTTAATTTGAAGAGTTTCTTTTGACTGGAAACATATTTTAAGTTTCTCACTGACAAAGAGGCTCTTTCCTCTCTATGACAGAAGTAAAGAAGTAACATTTCTAGCAAGCATGGTAATCAGCACTTTGCCCATATAGTTTAAACAGCCCCAGACTCCACTTATTACTTTGCCTATTTAATACATGAAGAAAGTGTGACTTGGAAAGTTTAAATAATCTGTCCCAGGTCCCATAGCTTGGTGATGTGGCCAGTGATGAAGCTATTTCACACTAGTTGTCTACCTGCATGAAATCTCATTTTGCAGCTTGAAGCAATATGAATGCTTTTTGTTTTGTTTAGATTGTTTTTCTTTTTGCTCTCCTTCCCCACAAACAAACACTTGGGTTATTACTTTTTATGAGTCAGGGTAGCCTTTATGTCTACTTCTTAACTTGAGGATAAGGATCTTTTGGAACTCAGGATGATTTGAAATATTTTACTTTTCTGTGACATAGTTACAACTCCAAAAGTGAATAATATCTATGATTGTCTTCCTTAGTATTAAATATTTTCAAGAAAGATAAACATATTAAATTCTACCATGACAATTGCTATCTATGACATAGTCAATTGTGGACTCCTTTTTATTTTGTGACCAAAGTTGCATTTCATTTTCTTCTCAGTTTTTCTTAAAGATTTCATGAATATCAAGGATTACTGTTGAAACAGACTTTACTGGAGAAGTAATTTTCCTCCATGTTTAATTAACTACATATATGCAAAAACAATGGTAGCTTGTTTAAATAAAAATGGAATTCTCAGTTGACAAGATGATTTAATTCCAACCAAAAGTAAAGGAATTCCCTATTTTATGTAAACCATGCATCTTTTATTTTTGAAAAAAAAAAATATTTAGTTAAAATTATACCGAGTGAAAAGCTGAAAACATTTCCTTTAAGATCAGGGACAAGACAAGGATGCCCATTCTTGCCACTTTTAATCAATATAGTATTGTAAGTCCTAACCACAGCAATGAGACAAGAAAAAGAAATGAGAGGAATCCAAATTGGAAAGGAAGGAGTAAAACTCTCACTGTTTACAGATGACATAATACTATACATAGAAAATCCTAAAGACACCACTAAAAAACTACTAGAACTCATCAATGAATTTGGTAATGTTGCAGGATGCAAAATTAATGTACAGAAATCTGTTGCATTTCAATGCACTAAATCAAACTATCAACAAATAAATTAAAGACACCATCCTATTCATTATCCCATGGAAAACAATAAAATACCTTGCAGTAAACCAACCTAAGGAGGTAAAAGACTTGCACTCTCAGACAACTTTAAGACACTGATGAAAGAAATTGAAGATGACACAAACAGATGGAAAGATATACTGTGTTTATGTGTTGGAAGAATTAACATTGTTAAAATGATAATACTATTCAAGGCAATCTACAGATTCAATGCAACCCATATCAAAATATTGTACCATTGGTATTTTTCACAGAATTAGAAAAAAATAATTTTTAAATTTATATTTAAACACAAAAGACCCTGTATAGCCAAAACTACCTTGAGAAATAACAGAGCTGGAGGTATTACACTCCCTGACTTCGAACTAGACTACAAAGCTACAGTAATCAAAACATAATGATACTAACACAAAAACAGACATGTAGATGAGTGGAACATAATAGACAGTCCACAAATAAACCCAAACACTTATGATCAATTAACCTACTACAAAGGAGAAAACAATATACAATGGAGAACAGACAGTCTCTTCAATAAGTGGTGCTGGGAATACTGGACAGCTACATGTAAAAGAATGAAATTAGAACATTTCCTCATACCATATGCAAACATAAACTCAAAATGGATTAAAGACCTAAATATAAGACTAGAAACCAGAAAATTCCTAGAAGAAAACATAGGCAGGACATTCCTTGAGGTAATTTGTAGCAATAATTTTTTTGGATCTGTCTCCTAAGGCAAAGGAAATAAAAGCAAAAATAAACAAATAAATAAACTAAACTTAAAAGTTTTGCAGAGACAAGGAAACCATTGACAAAAGGAAAAACAATCTACTGAATGGGAGAAAATATTTGTGAATTATATGACTGATAATAGATTAATATCCAATATATATATATAACTTACACAACTGAATATCAAAAAGACAAACAACTCAATTAAATAATGAGCAGAAAGCCTGAATAGACATTATTCCAAAGGAGACATAGAGGTGGCCAACAAGCACATGTAAAGATGTAACACCTTTAATCATCAGAGAAGTGAAAATTAATACCACAATGAACTATCACCTCACACCTGTCAAAATGTCTATCAACAAGAAGAGCACAAATAACAAATGTTGGCAAGGACGTGGAGAACAGGGAACCTGTGTATATTGATGGAGAGATTGTAAATTGGTGCAACTGCTGTGGAAAACAGTATGGAGTTTCCTCAAAAAGTCAAAAATAGAACTACCAGCAATTTTACTCCTGTGTATATATCTGAAGAAAAGAAAAACACTAACTCAAAAATATACATGCACCTAATGTTTATAGTGGAGTTATTTACAATAGCCAAGATATGGAAGCAACCTAAATGTCTATCATAAAATGAATGGATAAAAAAGAGAATAATAAACAAACTAATTAAACTTAAAAGCTTTTGCACAAACAATGGAATATTACACAGCTATAAAAAAGAATGAGGATATTGCCATTTACAACAATATGAATGGAACTGAAGGGTGTTATGCTTAGTGAAATAAGTCAGAGAAAGACATACTGCATGTAATCACTTATATGTGCAATCCAAAAATAAAACAAACTAGTGAATATAACAAAAAAGAAACAGACTCAAATATATAGAGAACAAACTAGTCATTACCAGTGAAGAGAGGGAAGTGGGACAAGGTAAGATAGAGGTAGAGGATTAAGAGGTACAAATTACTATGTATAAAATAAATAAGCTAAACAGATATATTGTACTGCACAGGGAATATAGCCAATATTTTATAATGAATGTAAGTGGAGTATTATCTATAAAAACTTTGAATCACTATGTTGTCCACCTGAAGCTAATATAATATTGTAAAATCAACTATACCTCAATAAAAAACGTTAGCTATGTGATTGGATGGAGGCGGTAGCTCATACAATTTTGTTATTTATAAATTTATTGAACACATTTTATCATCTTAAAAATAAAATACACAATAAAAGGAAAAAAAAGCATACTGAAAATTGATCAAGACCCTTATCATTTCCTGAAATTCCAAATATTCTGGAATGGACCCATTGTTGTAATATTTCCTTGACCAGAGTCTCCTCAGAATGTCTTATTGTTATAAAAAATAATTATTCACTTTTGTTTGATCTTATAGGGCCTTTTATTTCATAAATATTGTTTCTCACTTTAAAAGATTCTTCTCCATTAACAATATTGTCCCTTTGGCTTCCATAGTGATTTTTATATTGCATTGTTGTTACCAAGCCTCTCTTTTATCAAAATATCTCAGAGACAGTTTTCCACACTCTTACAAAGAATTAGTTGCAAGTAACCTCATCTTTTATATATAAGACATTTCATATGCTAAAGGAAAAATATATATCCTTCAAAACCTTATGTATATTTCTCACTTTTTAAACTAATATATTTGAAAAAGAATAGATATATGTATATGTATAACAATCACTTTGCTGTACACCTGAAACTAACACAACACTGTTAATCAACTATTAATTGGAAATTAATATATTTTTCATTCCATTGAAGGTTGATTGAAAATGTGTTTTCACTGGCATTTTTGTTATGGTAGTGTTCTGATTAAAATTAAATGGCAAAGTGTAAGAAAGTTATCACTCAAAACTCGAGTCTAATTACTCCAAATGATTGAGAATAGACTTTACTAGTAGTAATTATCAAAAAATTTCTAACTTATTTGTAAGAAAAGGCTGAAATTTAGAAAAATTACTTCTTTTGCGAACTGAGGTTTTAATTGTAATTTGCATATGTCTTGTGGTCTCACAATTCAAAGTACTTTAAACATATTGTTTATCAAACTACCTATTAGCATGCAAAAATTATATACATGTCATTCTTTCATTAATAAAAAGCAGCTGATTTTGCAATAAGTTTCCATAGAAACAAATGATAAAATTTTTCTTATTCAAAGATACAAAAGTGAACGCTTTGGAGTATTCCTAGGAAAGCTACTAAATTCAAAAGTCTATTTCAATCATTAATTTATTTTAATTTTAATGCACTGCATGTCATTTAAAAAAGCTGTCCTTTCTTTTCTTTCTTTTTTTTTTTTTTTGGTGACTCTCTGAGACAAACAGTGAAGTAGGTGAAATTTGTCTATGTCCCAGTTTCCAGTTCTTCCTTGTCCTACAAATCACTCCTTGTCTCAGTCCCCAGCCACCCATTTTTGTCCTGGCAACCCTAGCTACCCTGGACTCCATTACAGAATGCTTGTGTACTGTGTTATGCAAATCATTTCTACAGGTCTACACAGTTTAATCTATTGAGTATTCAGGAACTTGAGTAAGAACAATAACCAGAAGAAGAATCATATTTGGGGAATTTCTGGAAAAGAGAAGAGAAAAATTGACAGGAAATCTCCCGATTTTTTATTTCTACAATGATGATCTCAAGAAATTATAGCCTCTGGAATCAGACATTCTCCTTTCAGATTTAGTTGCTCGTAAATGAAACTATGAAATTGAGTCACTTTTAATTATTTAACTTGTTTCTTTAACAAGCAAAGATTCACAAAAAATTGGGACTTTTCCTTTCTTCTTCATCAATTTAACTCCAGTTCATAGGAAAATACCTAACACATAAAGGGGATATCCCTATTCAAGTGAGTTTAAAATAAGGATCTAGCTGCATTAGAAAAAGTGTCTTTGGATAGAGAGAGTACAGGCCACTTATATGTTCCTACCTAAGCAATTACTTTTCCATCCTTAAAAGTATTTCTTTTGGTATTAGTAACTTTTGCAACATAATGAAAAGTAACTAACTATGATTACACAATAACAATTTAAAAAATTCATATATAAGTTGTCTGTTTTCTAAAGGTTGTTGTTTGGGAAAGTTACGCTTGAGAATTCACCTACTGAATTTTTCAATATGTAGTTTTTCAATAATATATATTTGTTAAATATATAGAAAATAAAACCCAATGAAATTGAACTGAATTTCAAACCATGATAGTTAGCAGTATATAACAAATATTGAACTGTTAAGATGAACTAGGCCCTATGCTAAGGATATTACATGAAGTGTTTATTTTAACCTTATCCAAAATACTATTTTAGTAGCTCATTTTTCAGATGAGAAAATCAGGACTTAGGTTTAATAACTTCCCTGAGGTCACATAGCTAACATATTGTGACAGTGGAATTTGAACACTGACAGTCTATCTTCATAATCCTACAACTACAAAAATAAAGCAAAAAATAAAAGTAATTGATACAGATTGTCATACTGGAAATTAGACCTCTAAATTTACATTTTCATCCTTTTTTAAAATGAATGAGTAGCAAACATTTTTCAGGGGGCACATCTCTTCCAAAGTATCAGATATTAGAAATGATCTCTCCTTGGCAAGTATTCTCTTAAAACTCAATCAAAGAGAATAAATCTTTTTTTTTTTTTTGTGGTACGCGGGCCTCTCACTGTTGTGGCCTCTCCCGTTGTGGAGCACAGGCTCCGGACACACAGGCTCAGGGGTCATGGTTCACGGGCCCAGCCGCTCCGCAGCATGTGGGATCTTCCTGGACCGGGGCACGAACCCGTGTCCCCTGCATCGTCAGGCAGACTCTCAACCACTGCGCCACCAGGGAAGTCCAAAGAGAAGAAATCTTAATCACTTTTATTCTAATTGTTTAATTTTATTGGGAAAGAGATGGAAGCCTCTAGTCATATCTTACTAATAAACATAATTTTCATTTTTCTGTTATAATTTCTACCAACATAGTTAATATTTAACTTATAAGTAATCACTACAATTTCACTTCCAACAATGTTTTGGTATCAGCATGCCCTTGTTCTGTATTCAAACCCACAAGGAAACAATGTATTTATGATTCGGAAACAAACACAAAGTTAAATCTTATACATGCATTTCCAGATCTGACTTCTTTGTTTGAATTTATAACTCCTTTTCTACAATTCTCTCTCTCTCTAGTACTCTCTCTCCCACTTTTCCTCTGCTTCTACCTCTCTCTTGCATGTGCATGTGTGTATCTATTTCTAACATATGCAAAATATAGTGCATATCTAAGTGTAATAAGTAATTATAATTTGTAAGTATACTTATGTAATAAATAATGACATATTAAAGAGAAAGGCAAAATACAATACAATTTCAAATGATGTGATAAAAATAAATGTTTTATACATCTTTGCAAGAACTCATAGATGAAACAAGGAAGAGAGGCAAACAAAATTATTCCAGAGATCCTATATTATTGCAGGGAAAAGGGCAATCTATAGTGAAAAATGAAATTATTGAAAAAACATTAAGACACTGACCTATTGTTTTGGAAAATATGTTAGAATAGGAAAGAGTTATTATTTACTTCAAACAATACAAGACAAATAGGTATCTGTTCATGAACTCAGAGAAAAGGAACGTAATCAACCATTAGTGGATTGAAAAATGTACTAAGACATTCAAATTAACAAAGAGAAGAGAAAATCATAAATAACAATTTGTACAGAGGAGCAAAAATAAGTAAATGGAGAAGAAAAAAATGCAATGTGAAATATCAATTCAACAGGAAGATACGAAAATTAAAAATATATATGCACTCAACATCAGAGTACCTAAATATATAAGGCAAATATTGGCAGAACTGAAGGGAGAAATAGCCATGCATTAATAGCAGGAGACTTTAATACTCCACTTTCAATAATAGATATAAAAATCAGACAAAAATTTAAATAAATTAATCCCAAAGTTGGCAGAAGGAAAGAAATAATAAATATTAGAACACAAATAAATAATTTAGAGAATAGAAAAAGTTAACATATTTAAGAGTTGTTTCTTTTTTAAAGATAAAATTGGCAAACCTTTAGCAGACTAAGAAGAAAAAAAAGAGGAAGCTTAAATAAATAAAATCAGAAATGTAAAAGAAAGTTTGGGATTAACATATACACACTACTATATATAAAATAGATAATCTACAAGGACCTACTGTATAGCACAGGGAATTCTACTCAATATTTTGTAATAACCTATATGGGAAAATAATCTGAAGAAGAATGCATATATGTATAGGTATAACTGAATCATTTTGTGGTACATCTGAAACTAACACAGTGTTGAAAATCAACTAGAGTCCAATACAAAATAAAAATTCAATTAAAAGTTAAAAAAAAAAGAAATGTAAAAGGAGACATTACTATTAATAGCACAAAAATAAAATATATCATAAGAGATAACTATGAATAATTATATGTTAATATACTGGATTACCTAGAAAAATGAATAACTTCCTAGAAGCAAACAACATACCAAGAATGAATCAAGAAGAAATAGAGGAAGAGGAGCTTCAAGATGGCGGAAGAGTAAGACGTGGAGATCACCTTCCTCCCCACAGATGCATCAGAAATACATCTACATGTGGAACAGCTCCTACAAAATACCTACTGAATGCTGGCAGAAGACCTCAGACCTCCCAAAAGGCAAGAAACTCCCCACATACCTGGGTAGGGCAAAAGAAAAGAGAAAAAAACAGAGACAAAAGAATAGGAACGGGACCTGCACCAGTGGGAGGGAGCTGTGAAGGAGGAACACACTAGAAGCCCCTTCGCGGACGGAGATTGTGGATGGTGGAGCGGGGGTGTTTGGTGCCGCGGAGGAGAGCACAGCAAGAAGGTTGCGGAGGGCAAAGCGGAGAGGTTCCCCCACAGAGGATCAGTGTCGACCGGCACTCACCAGCCCGAGAGGCTTGTCTGCTCACCCGCCGGGGCAGGCGGGGGCTGGGAGCTGAGGCTCGGGCTTCGGTCGGAGCGCAGGGAGAGGACTGGTGTTGGTGGCTTGAACACAGGCTGAAGGGGGCTAGTGCGCCACAGCTAGCCGGGAAGGAGTCCGGAAAAAAGTCTGGAGCTGCCAAAGGGGCAAGAGGCTTTTTCTTGCCTCTTTGTTTCCTGATGTGCGAGGAGACGGGATTAAGAGCGCTGCTGCGTAAAGGAGCTCTAGAGACGGCCGCGAGCCGCGGTTATCAGTGCGGACCCCAGAGACGGGCATGAGATGCTAAGGCTGCTGCTGCTGCCACCAAGAAACCTGTGTGAGAGCACAGGTCACTATCCACACCTACTCTCCCGGGAGCCTGTGCAGTGCGCGACTGCCAGGGTCCCATTATCGAGGGACAAATACTCTAGATGGGATCAATAGCAGAATAACTGAAGCAGAAGAACGGATAAGTGACCTGGACTATAAAATAGTGGAAATAACTACTGCAGAGCAGAATAAAGAAAAAAGAATGAAAAGAACTGAGGACAGTCTCAGAAACTTCTGAGACAACATTAAACACACCAACATTCGAATTATAGGGGTCCCAGAAGAAGAAGAAAAAAAGAAAGGGACTGAGAAAATATTTGAAGAGATTATAGTTGAAAACTTCCCTGATATGATAAAGGAAATAGTTAATCAAGTCCAAGAAGCACAAAGAGTCCCATACAGGATAAATCCAAGGAGAAACATGCCAAGACATATATTAATCAAACTATCAAAAATTAAAAAAACAAAGAACAAATATTAAAAGCAGCAAGGGAAAAACAACAAATAACACATAAGGGAATCCCCATAAGGTTAACAGCTGATCTTTCAGTAGAAACTCTGCAAGACAGAAGGGAGTGGCATGACATATTTAAAGTGATGAAGGAGAAAAACCTACAACCAAGATTACCCAGGAAGGATCTCATTCAGATTTGACGGAGAAATTAAATTCTTTACAGAGAAGCAAAAGCTAAGAAAATTCAGCACCATCAAACCAGCTTTACAACAAATTCTAAAGGAACTTCTATAGGCAGGAAACACAAGAGAAGGAAAAGACCTACAATAATAAACCCAAAACAATTAAGAAAGTGGTAATAAGAACATACATATTAATTACCTTAAATGTAAACGGATTAAATGCTCCAACCAACAGATATAGACCAGCTGAATGGATACAAAAACAAGACCTGTATATATCCTGTCTATAAGAGACCCACTTCAGACCTAGGGATGCATACAGACTGAAAGTGAGGGGATGGAAAAAGATATTCCATGCAAATGTAAATCAAAAGAAAGCTGGAGTAACAATTCTCATATCAGACAAAATAGACTTTAAAACAGAGACTATTATAAGAGGCAAAGAAGGACACAACATAATGATGACGGGATCAATCCAAGAAGAAGATATAACAATTGTAAATATTTATGCACCCTAACTTAAGAGCACCTCAATACATAAGGCAAATACTAACAGCCATAAAAGGGGAAATCAACAGTAACAAAATCATAGTAGGGGAAATTAACACCCTATTTTCACCAATGGACAGATCTTCCAAAATAAAAGTAAATAGGGAAACACAAGCTTTAAATGATACATTAAACAAGATGGACTTAAGTGATATTTATAGGGCATTGATCCAAAAATAACAGAATACACTTTCTTCTCAAGTGCACACAGAACATTCTCCAGGATAGATCATATCTTGGGTCACAAATCAAGCCTTGGTAAATTTAATAAAATTGAAATTGTATCAAATATCTTTTCCAACCACAGCACTATGAGATTAGATATCAATTACAGGAATAATCTGTAAGAAATACAAACACATGGAGGCTAGACAATACACTACCTAATAACCAAGAGATCACTGAATAAATCAAAGACAAAATAAAAAAATACCTAGAAACAATTGACAATGAAAACACAATGACCCACAACCTATGGTATGCAATAAAAGCAGTTCTAAGAGTGAAGTTTATAGCTATACAAGCCTACCTTAAGAAACAAGAAACATCTCAAATAAACAACCTAACCTTACATGTAAAGCAATTAGAGACAGAAGAACAAAAAATCCCCAAAGTTAGCAGAAGGAAAGAAATCATAAAGATCAGATCAGAAATAAATGAAAAAGAGTTGTAGGAAATGATAGCAGCGATCAATAAAACTAAAAGCTGGTTCTTTGAGAAGATAAACAAAATTGATTAACTATTAGCGAGACTTATGAAGAAAAAAAAGGGAGAATAGTCAAATCATAGAATTAGAAATGAAAAAGGAGAATTAACAGCTGACACTGCAGAAATACAAAGGATCATGAGAGATTACTACAAGCAACTGTATGCCAATAAAATGAACAACATGGAAGAAATGGACAAATTCTTAGAAATGCCCAACCTTCTGAGACTGAACCAGGAAGAAATAGGAAATATGAACAGATCAATCACAAGCACTGAAATTGAAACTGTGATTAAAAATCTTCCAACAAACAGAAGCCCAGGATCAGATGGCTTCACAGGAGAATTCTATCAAACATTTAGGGAAGAGCTAACACCTATCCTGCTCAAACTCTTCCAAAATATAGGAGAGGGAGGAACACTCCCATACTCGTTCTACGAGGCCACCATCACTCTGATACAAAAAACAGACAAAGATGTCACAAAGAGAGATAACTACAGGCCAATATCACTGATGACCATAGATCCAAAGATCCTCAACAAAATACTAGCAAACAGAATCCAACAGCACATTAAAAGGATTGTACGCTATGATCAAGTGGGGTTTATCCCAGGAATGCAAGGATTCTTCAATATATGCAAATCAATCAACGTGATACACCATATTAACAAATTGAAGGAGAAAAACCATATGATCATCTCAATAGATGCAGAGAAAGCTTTTGACAAAATTCGACACCAGTTTATGATAAAAACCCTCCAGAAAGTAGGCATAGAGGAAACTTTCCTCCACATAATAAAGGCCATAAATGACAAACCCACAGCCAACCTCATCCTCAATGGTGAAAAACTGAAACCATTTCCACTAAGATCAGGAACAAGACAAGGTTGCCCACTCTCACCACTATTATTCAACATAGGTTTGGAAGTTTTGGCCACAGCAATCAGAGAAGAAAAAGAAATAAAAGGAATCCAAATTGGAAAAGAAGAAATAAAGCTGTCACTGTTTGCAGATGACATGCTACTATACATAGAGAATTCTAAAGATGCTACCAGAAAACTACTAGAGCTAATCAATGAATTTGTTAAAGTAGCAGGACACAAAATTAATGCACAGAAATCTCTTGCATTCCTATACACTAATGTTGAAAAATCTGAAAGTTATATTAAGAAAACACTCGCATTTACCATTGCAACAAAAAGAATAAAATGTCTAGGAATAAACCTACCAAAGGAGACAAAGGACCTATATGCAGAACAATATGACACTGATGAAATAAATTAAAGATGATACAAATAGACGGAGAGATGTACCATGTTCTTGGATTGGAAGAATCAACATTGTGAAAATTAATCTACTACTGAAAGCAATCTACAGATTCAATGCAATCCCTATCGAACTACCAATGGCATTTTTCACAGAACTAGAACAAAAAAGTTCACAATTTATACAGAAACACAAAAGACCCGAAATAGACAAAGCAATCTTGAGAAAGAAAAATGAGCTGGAGGAATCAGGCTCCCTGACTTCAGACTCTACTACAAAGCTACAGTAATCAAGAGAGTATGGTACTGGCACAAAAACAGAAATATAGATCAATTGAAAAGGATAGAAAGGCCAGAGATAATCCCACACACATATTGTCTCCTTATCTTTGATAAAGGAGGCTAGAATATACAGTGGAGAAAAGACAACCTCTTCAATAAGTGGTGCTGGGAAAACTGGACAGCTACATGTAAAAGAATGAAATTAGAACACTCCCTAACACCGTACAAAAAAATAAACTCAAAATGCATTAAAGACCAAAATGTAAGGCCAGACGCCATCAAACTCTTAGAGGAAAACATAGGCAGAACACTCTATGACATAAATCACAGCAAGATCCTTTTTGACGCACCTCCTAGAGAAATGGAAATAAAAACAAAAATACACAAATGGGACCTAATGAAGCTTAAAAGCTTTTGCACAGCAAAGGAAACCATAAAGAAGAGGAAAAGACAGCCCTCAGAATGGGAGAAAGTATTTGCAAATGTAGTAGCTGACAAAGGAGTAATCTTCAACACATACAAGCAACACATGCAATTCAATATCAAAAAAACAGATAACCCAATCCAAAAATAGGTAGAAGACCTAAATAGACATTTCTCCAAAGAAGACATAAAGATTGCTAACAAACACATGAAAGAATGCTCAACATCATTAATCATTAGAGAAATGCAAATCAAAACTAGAATGAGCTATCATGTCACACTGGTCAGAATGGCCATCATCACAAAATGTTCAAACAATAAATGCTGGAGAGGGTGTTGAGAAAAGGGAACCCTCTTGCACTGTTGGTGGGAATGTAAATTGATACAGTCACTATGGAGAACATTATGGAGGTTCCTTAAAAAACTGAAAATAGAACTACCATACGACCCAGCAATCCCACTACTGGTCATATACCCGGAGAAAACCATAATTCAAAAAGAGTCATGTACCAAAATGTTCATTGCAGCTCTATTTGCAATAGCCATGACATGGAAGCAACCTAAGTGTCCATCAACAGATGAATGGGTAAAGAAGATGTGGCATATATATACAATGGAATATTACTCAACCATAAAAAGGAATGAAACTGAGTTATTTGTAGTGAGGTGGATGGACATAGAGTCTGTCCTACAGAGTGAAGTAAGTCAGAAAGAGAAAAACAAATACCGTTTGCTAACACATATATATGGAATGTAAAAAAAGAAAAAAAAATGGTCAGAAGAACCTAGGGGCAAGACGGGAATAAGATGCAGACCTACTAGAGAATAGATGTGAGGGTACAGGGACAGGGAAGGGTAAGCTGGGACAAAGTGAGAGAGTGGCATGGACATATATACACTACCAAACGTAATATAGATAGCTAGTGGGAAGCAGCCACCTAGTGCTGGGAGATCAGCTCGGTGGTTTGTGACCACCTAGAGGGTTGGGATAGGGAGGGTGGGAGGGAGGGAGATGCAAGAGGGAAGAGATATGGGAACATATGTATATGTGTAACTGATTCACTTTGTTATAAAGCAGAAAATGACACACCATTGTAAAGTAATTATACTCTAATAAAGATGTTAAAAAGAAAAATAAATAGAAACTCTGAATAGACCTATAACTAATATGGGGACTTAAGCAATAATCTAAAACCTCCTAATGTGGAATCTGAATAATAAAACAAAGTAGTGAATATAATAAAAAAGAAACAGTCACAGATATACAAAACAAACTAGTGGTTATCAGTGGGGAGAGAGAAGAGGAGAGGGGCAAGAGAAGGATAGGAGATTAAGTCGTAATAACTACTATGTATAAAATAAATAATCTATAAGGATATATTGCTAAAACAAACAAACAAACCAAACACCTCTCAACAAAGAAAAGTCCAGAACCAGATAGATTCAGTGATTCTACCAAACATTAAAAAAAATATATGATAACGCCAATTCGTCTGAAACTCTTTAGAGGAGGATATACTTTAAAATTCATTTGAAAAGAACAGAATTACCCTAATATCAAAACCAGACAAAAATACCACAAAAAAAGGAAAATACAGGCCAATAAACCTGATGAATGTAGATGCGAATCCTCAACAAAAATACTACCAAACCAAATACAAAAACACATTAAAAGAATCACATACCAAGGTCAAGTGGGATTTATACCTAGGGTACAAGAATGGTTCAAGATAAACAAATCATGAATGTAATACATCATATTAGCAGAATGAAGGAAAAAAATCACATAATCATCCCAATAGTGCAAAGTATTTGACAGAATTCAGCATACTTTCATGGTAAAAAACTTTCAACAAACTAGGTGTACAAGAAATGTACCTCAACATAATAAAGGGCACATATGATAAGACTCTAGCTAGTATCATACACAACAGTGAAAACCTGAATGCTTTTCCTCTAAGATCATGAAGAAGATGGGGTGCCTACTCTCACCACCTCTACTCAACAAAGTACTAGAAGTCCTAGACAAAGCAATTAGTCATGAAAGAAGCAAAAAGGCATCCCAATTGGAAAGTAAGAAGTAATAGTATCTGTTCACAAATGACATGATCTTATATTTAGAAACCTCTAAAGGTGCTGTACACATACACAAAACTGTCAGAACTAATGAAAAAATTCAGTAAAATTCCAGGGCAGAAAATGAACATACAAAATCAATTGTGTTCCTATATACTAACAATGTACTATTTGAAAAGGAAATTAAAAAAAAATCCCATTTGCAGTTGCACCAAAAAGAATAAAATACTTAGGAATAAACTTAACTAAGGAGGTGAAAGACCTTTCTACTGAAAACTATAAAACTTTGATCAAAGAAATTAAACAAGACAAAAACAAAAGTAAAAAATCTCATGGAAGACAATATTGTTAAAATATCCATACTACCCAAATTGATCTACAGATTAAATGAAATCTCTATCAAAATCCCAAGACATTTTTCACAGAAATAGAAAAAAAAATATCTAAAATTCACATGGAAACACACACAAAAAAACATATAGCCAAAACAATCTTAAGAAAGAACAAAGCTAGAGACATCACACATTCTGATTTCAAAAATATTACACAGCAATGACAATTAAAACATTATGGTACTGGTATAAAGAAATATATCAATATATAGACTACTGTAACAGAATAAAGTGACCAGAAATACATCCACGTGTATACAACCAACTGATCTTTGACACAGTGCCAAGAATACCAAATGGAGAAAATATAATCTTTGCAATGAATGGCATTGGGAA
Organism: Orcinus orca; assembly: GCF_937001465.1. Classification (NCBI taxonomy): domain Eukaryota; kingdom Metazoa; phylum Chordata; class Mammalia; order Artiodactyla; family Delphinidae; genus Orcinus; species Orcinus orca. The sequence continues at coordinate 128,458,715 of NC_064563.1, forward strand.
AACTAGATATCCACATGCAAAAGAATGAATGAATGAACTTACACCCATATCTTACACTACACACAAAATCAACTAAACCTAAATTAAAGTCTTTAAAACCTGAAACAATAAAATTCCTTTAAGGAAACATAGGGAAAAATCATGACATTTGACTTGATAATCATTTCATGACTATGGCACTAAGAGCTAAGGCAGCAGAAGCATAAATATATAGGTGGGACTCTAACTAATAAGATGTTACACAGCAAAGGAAACAACCAATAGACTGAAAAGGCAACCTCCTGAACGGGAGAAATATTTGTAAAACATATATTAGATAAGGAGTTAATTTCCAAAATCTATAAGGAGGGGGCTTCCCTGGCGGCGCAGTAGTTGAGAGTCCGCCTGCCGATGCAGGGGACACAGGTTCGTGCCCCGGTTCAGGAGGGTCCCACATGCCATGGAGCGGCTGGGCCCGTGGGCCATGGCTGCTGAACTTGCGTGTCCGGAGTCTGTGCTCTGCAACAGGAGAGGCCACAACAGTGAGAGGCCAGGGTACAGCAAAAAAAAAAAAAAATCTATAAGGAATTTCTACATCACAATAACAATAGCAAGAACAACAACAAAATAGCATCCTTGTTTACAAATAGACTAGAGACCTGAATATGTATTTCTTCAAAGAAGGCATACAAATGGTCAACAAGGATATGAAAAGATACTCAGCATCACTAATCATCAGGAAACTGTAAATCAAAACCACAATGAGATGTCACATGTTAGGTTGGCTATTATCAAAAAATGAAAAGAACAAATGTTGGTGAGTCTGTAGAGAAATTGAAACCCTTGTACACTTTTGATGGGAATGCAAAATGGTACAGACACTATGGAAAGCAGTCTGAAGTTTCCTCAAAAATTTTTTGAAATACACTCTACCATATGATCCAGCAATCTCATTATCTGAATATTTATCCCCAAGTTTTGAAGTCAGTATCCTGAAAACACATTAGCACATAATATTCATTGCAGCACTCTTCACAACAGTTAAGATTTGAAAACAATCTAAGTGCCCATTGACTGATGAATGAATAAAGTATACAAGCAATGGAATATTATTCATCCTTAAAAAATAGAGAAGGAGAGATGGACCTTGAAGACCTTATGCTACTCGAAAAAAGTAAGTCATAGAACAACAACTACTGCATGACTTCACTTTTATGAAGTATCTAAAATAGTTAAATTCATAGAATCAGAGAATAAAATGCTGGTTACCAGAGGCTGGGAGAGGAGGAAGTGTTAGGCTGCCAATCAACAGACACAAAGTTTCAATTACACAAGATGAATGTGTTCTAGAGATCTGTTTTATGACATTGAGCCTGTAGTTAACAGTACTGTATTGTGCACTTGAATATTTGTTAAGGGGGTAGATCTCATGTTAAGTGTTCTGACCACAACAGAATAGAATTTTTTAATGTACAGTTAATACTGAAAAATTTAGAAGTAATAATAGCATACGAATCATGCATGACAGAAAATGTGAACATACTGAATTTTACAGTTAAAAGAGAGAGAACATTAGAGTAGATTAAAAAACCCCTTAAAACTAGCTATGTCTTATATGGAAGATATCTAAAACAAAGTGTTAAAATGAGGCAAATACCTACAAAAATAAAGCAAATGAGGAAATACTAATATCAAAAAATATTAAATACAAAAAATTAAATACATCAAAAAAAGATAAAGGATATTTTATGAGCATAAAGATACATTTTTTGAAGAATATACAACTGCCATGAGCCATTTACACCACATTGAAGAAGTCAATATATAACCAAAAAGAAAAATGAGTACATGCAGGGGTTTATATTCACACACACACACACACACACACACACACACACACACACACACACAAAGACAGAATTTTGAATTGCCGACCCTCCAAAATTGTCTCACTCTGAATGATATACTTATAAAAATCAATGATGCCCTTTGCTAGAAAGGAAACTTAAACAAAATATTTAAAGCTGTTATATACTGTATTCTATTATCATATTCCAATATAATTAGAAAATAAAGTTAACAATATAACTCTCAACTACTTGCAAATTAAGAAACATATCAACAGCAAATTCTCAAATCAAAGAAATAACCTAAAGGGACATTTTATAAAATCCAGAAAACAATTAAGAGGGTAATATTTCATACAAATTCTTGAATTAATTTTGAGAATATTTATTTAAATAAGAGTTAATCTGATTCATCCTAGCGCTTACCTATTTTGCATTTGGTTGCATGCAATAGTCTAATTCAGTAAAAGGAACTTATATTTGTGACACATCTCCCTTCTCATTCCTAATGCTGTCTATTTTTCCCTTGTAAATGTGGTCCAATTGAAGAAATCTATTAACATAATCTATAAAAATTAGAAACATAAATAATATAATAATACCAAAAGATGCTGAAACATAACACAGTAAAATTCTTCCATCACTTACTAATAAACATTTCTGAATAAAAATGAAAATAATAAAACAACTTAAAGCACAAAGAATAGTTTCTGAATATTCAGAAGTGAATAGTAAATTATAAACTATTAAAACCATAATGAAAATCATGGTATAGACATGAAAGTGGAATGTCACTTGTTCCTCTTCAATCTAAGAATTTCTTTCCTTGACAATCTGATAAGGGTGGAATGTGGATTATGTTGCTAGGCATAACTGTTTGAGATAAACATGACCTCTAGGGCTTCCCTGGTGGCGCAGTGGTTGAGAGTCCGCCTGCCGATGCAGGGGACACGGGTTCCTGCCCCAGTCTGGGAAAATCCCACATGCCGCGGAGCGGCTGGGCCCGTGAGCCATGGCTGCTGAGCCTGCGCGTCCGGAGCCTGTGCTCCTCTACGGGAGAAGCCACAACAGTGAGAGGCCCGTGTACCGCCCCCCCCCCAAAAAAAAACATGACCTCTAATTTGCATGTTGCAACTGGCTTGGGAGGAACCATAAATATTTCATAGGCAAATATAGCTTGGACCTCTCTCAATGTGGTGAGTCTTGTAACAGATACGTTTCTGGTGAAGATGCTGGAAACCCCACTTATGAGGGTTTACCAGTGGTATTGGCTGCTAAGGGGTATAAGACGTCTAAACTTACACACTTCCTGTCAATGTGAGTTTTAGTCCCTTACACATGGGCTCTTTCAGGTAGGACAAAGTAATACCTACTCTATAGTTCTGAGGACTATTTCCTTGGAAGAGAAAAGCCTCGTATTTCCCTGCTAGCATACTATGATTCATCCTAAATCCTTCTGAGTATTCTGGTGCAAAGTGTTCCTGTGATAGTCTTCTGAGGCTACATGGCATCAGAGAATCCCATTTATAGTTAAATATTTTCTTGGTTTATTTAGTAAATAAGTAAAACACAAATATTTGGTATGTACTTGAGAAGACCATACCCTTTTTTTGTCAATGAAATACTTACAAATCTAAAGAAAAAGCAAAAGTTCTGGTAAAAACAAAATTAATGAGGGAATTACCTAAAAATGCTATAACATAAATATATTAAAAACAATAGCACTTCTACATTCTAGCAACAGGAAAATAATAGAGGAATATATTCCTTTTCCATTAAGAACAAAACCTTTAAAATACTTAGGGTTAATTTTTTATAGATTTATGACTTATGAATATAACTCTAAAATCATGTTAGAAGAAATAAAACCATTAATTTATTCAGCAAATATTTTCTGAATATCTAATATAAGCAGGTTATTGTTCTAGGTTTATGGGATCCATCCAACATTTAAAAATAGAAAAGAAAAAGAAGAAATATTCTTGCCTTTGAAGAGCTTGTATACAGGGTTGGGACAATTATTCAAGAATTCAAAAATTAAATTAAAATGGAAAAAATGATAAGTGCTATGGAAAAAATAAATTAGATTAAATTAGAGATAATTGGAAATGAGACTGCATTAGTTTTCTGTTGACAAATAACAAATTACCATAAACTTAGTGGCTAAAAATAACATGAATGTATTGACTTTGAGCATGGCTTAGCTGGGTCCTCTGATCCAAGTCTCACAAAACTACAGCCAAGGCCTCAATTGGGCTGCAGTGTCATTTGAAGCTTGGGTTTCTCTTTCAAGCTTATTGATTATTGGCTTAATTCAGTTCTCTGCACTTTTTTTTTTTTTTTTTTTTTTTTTAATATTGACGGCTTTAGGTCCAAATAGCTTTCTCTGTAACATGGAAGTTTTCTTCTTCAGTCTCAGCAGAAGATCATCTCTGGTTTAAAATCTCTCTCTTCAAAGAAAGATTAGACCCTTTTTAAAGAGCTCACATGATTAGACTGGTTCTATACACTGTAATCTGCCCTCTGATTAATTTGATGTTAACTGGGTAGAGAATTTAATTACATCTGCAAAGTTCCTTCACCATTGCTATTTAATCTAACTTAACCACAGGAGAGAAATCACATCATATTAAAAACTCTGGCCCACATTCAAGGTGAAGAGATAACGGAGGCAGTGTACACCAGGGAGTGGGAATTCTGGGAAATCTTAGAATTCTGGAAATCTTAGAATTCTGCCCATTACATGTAGGGAGTGCTTTTTCAAAACTCAATAGAAAGATCAGTCTTAAACGTGTGCAAGACATTAGCACAGCTAAAGAAGTTAACTAAGCATACATCTTGGTGAATATTACTCAAGCATGACAGAATAGTCAAGTATGCATGGTGTGTTGTTTGAAGAACATCAGAGACGTCTGATTTTCTGGAGCAGAGTGTGTAAAGAAGGAGCATGTTAGGAGGTGAGTGCAGAAATTAAACATAGTCTTGGAGGCTATTGCAAGGACTTTGAACTCATTTACTCTAAGTAAACTGGAAGACTTTTTACTCAGGATTTCAAAGAATGAGTCAGGAAAGTAAAGAAGAATATGTTATATGATTGCCTGAGAATATCAAAAAACATCTTGTTCATAGAGGTCATCAAATTTACACAGAGAACCATTGGTTTGAATGTCCTTTTTCCTACAGTACCAGGCCACAGCAGTGGTACAGCGTCAGAGAAAGTGGAGCGATGGATGTAATCAGGCTGGAAGGTTATGCCAAGGGGAATAAGGAAATGAGATAATGGCAGAGCAGACAGAGATAGAACATAAATTGAATGCATTAGAGCGATTAAAATGATTAGCCATGGATTTTAAGCTGGGTGAACAAACAATGAAAGTGAGATAAGAAAATGAGTGGTAGTAATAGAGTGATCTGATGTGTAAAAATGGAATAAAACAAATAATCAAAAAAGAGAAACATATGACATGCCTTGCTGTGTAAAAATTTAATATGATAAAAATATCAATCCTCTGAAATTAATAACTAACTCAGATTAAAAAATAATGAAATATAATTAGGATCACACCAGTATTTTTTATTTGAAAAAATGACCTGAAATTTTTATAGGAAGAGAGATACCTGCAAGATGTTTAAAAAGAAGGCTACTAATGGGATAACTTTCATATCCAGAATGACTATAAAGATACTACAATCAATTCAATATTTATTGCAATAGAAATAATTGGATCAGTGATACAGGAGAAATTATTTAGAAATAGATGGCATCTATATGATAATATTATTTACATATAAATACATTTTGTATACTTGCAAGAAGTTAGTAAGCAACACAATAGAGAAATGTGTAAAGGGTGTGAAAAGACCATTCACATATGGAGCAAATTTACATGTCTAAAATGTTGACTGTATATGAAGATGTTCAATCTCTTTGTAGTCATGGAAATGCAAGTAAAATCATGATCAGTTATCACTGTGTGCCTGACAAGTAGATAAATTTTTGAATGAGAACATCTATCACTAGCATTTATTCCTAGTACAGATTCAGATTCCAAAAATATTATTTAAAAAATAATCTGTGCAACAGTACTTGTATTATTAAAATAAATATGTATTTACCCTATAACCTCACTCATAGGAATCTAGTTCTTAAATTAAATATAATAAAATAAATATAAATAAAATCTTCAGTACTTAAAGCTATACATGCACAAATATTTATTATGCCATTGTTCATAGTCTCAAAAATAAGTAAGCAAAGTCAATGTCCAGCACAAAATGAATGGGGAAATAAAATTGTGGGAGAATTCGATGATGGAATACTATACAGTCTTTCAAAAATGGATACAAAATATCCACTTGGACTGGGGAGATTTTAAGTACAATAAGCTCTTAAAAGTAAACAAAATGGCAAAATAAAGTATTTTTGGACACGTTCTAGAACTGCACTGTCTAGCACTGCAAAATATAGTAGTGTTTTAAATTTGAATGTTTGAAATTAAAATTTTGAATTTCTGATAATTTTGAAATTCAAATTTTAAATTTAATTTTTTAAATTGCAATTTTAAGTAAAATTAAGTAAAATAAAACTTCAGCTTCTCAGTTGCCCTAAGCACCTTTCAAGTGGTGAATAGCCATGTGTGTCTAGTGTTCTTGTATTGGACAGTGCAGAAGTTCTATCATTGCACAAATTCTCTAGGAAAGATCTGTTGAGATTAGATTCTGGAGAGACTGATAAATAAAGCTGATAAAATCCCTGAGCATATCTAACTTGTATTCTAAAGAATGTTAAGAAAAATGTTTAAATGCAATCTAATTTTTGAAAACTAAACATCAAAAATATCCTTAGGGATGAATATATGTTCATATGTATACCTTTAGGTATGCTTGTATATAATTATAACTATATATATAACTATATATATAACTATATATATATTCAATATCTTGTAATAACCTATAAAATAAATAACCTATAAAACTGTAGTTTTATAATAACCTATAAAATAAATAACCTACAAAAACTATAGTTTTTCAGATTCTTTTCCATTATAGGTTATTACAAGATATTGAATATAGTTCCCTATTCTATACAGTAGGTCCTTGTTGTTTATCTATTTTATACATAGTAGTGTGTATCTGTTAATCCCAAACTCCTAATTTATCCCTCCTATCCCCTTTCCCCTTTGATAACCATAAGATTTTTTTTTCTGCCTGTGACTCTATTTCTGTATTGTAAATAACTTCATTTGTATCATTTTTTAGATTCCACATATCATATTTTTCTTTGTCTGACTTACTTCACTTAGTATGATAATCTATAGGTCCATCCATGTTGCTGTAAATGGCATTATTTCATTCTTTTTTTATGGCTCAGTAATATCCCACTGTGTGTGTGTTTGTGTGTGTGTGTGTTTGTGTATGTGAGTGTGTGTGTGTGTATACCATATCTTCATTATCCATTCATCTGTTGAGGGACATTTAGGTTGCTTCCATGTCTTGTAAATAGAACTGCTATGAACATTGGGGTGCATGTATCTTTTCAAATTAGAGTTTTCATCTTTTCTATGTATATCCCAGGAATGGAATTGCAGGATTATATGATAATTCTATTTTCACTTTTTTAAGGAACCGCCATACTGTTCTTCATAGTGGCTGCACTAATTTACATTCCCACCAACAGGGTAGGAATGTTCCCTTTTCTCTACATCCTCTAAAAAATCATTTATTATTTGTAGACTTGTTAATGATGGCCATTCTAACTGGTATGAGGTGATAGCTCATTGTAGTTTTGATTTGCATTTCTCTAATAATTAGTGATATTGAGCGTCTTTTCATGTACCAGCTGGACATCTGTAGGTCTTCTTTGGAGAAATGTCTATTCAGGCTTTCTGCCAATTTACTGATTAGATTGTTTGTGGAAAAACATAACTTTTAAAATGAACTCCTTGGATGCATGAAGGATATTGGCAAAACAATGTAGAAAATGGAAAGTAACACATAGTCAAAAAAATAAAAAGTACATATGTAAAAATAACAAGTCATATAACACTATGTAAATGAAATGATTTTAAAGAATAAGAAAAAAAGAGAATAAAATTAGTTCCACTTTAGTATTTTTATGACCATTTTTATGTGAGAAAGATATGAAAATGTATTTTTTTTCCATACAGATATAAACTGCAAAACAAAAAGCTTGGCTTTTTTTACTAGCAATATATTTCCCAGAAATTATGGGCATTGTGACATCACTGATATATCGGCTTTCTTTTCCACAAAGCTGTGAAAAAAATTCAGTTTTAATTTCATGAAAATATAGAAATTATTAACATGATACTATTTTATTGAAACAATTTATATCATGATTTTTAATATTTAATAGACTGTGTCATAGGGTTTAACAAAAAAAAATGCAAAGTGGGAAAGCATGGGACAAAGAAATATTTATTTCCAGTGGATAGAAATAAAATGTGATGTCACATTTCTGCTCAAGAAAAAATAGTCTTATCCAAAAGAACATAGGAGAAAACTGAGAGATGTCTAGTTAAAACTACTTCCTCTGAGAGGCATCATACCTTTACTGACTTATTCTGAAAGCAGTATCTCCCTCTTTTATTGAAGATACTACATTTTCCTAGGGGATTACAAAAATTGAGGATGGTTTCTTTTCATAAATATTCCTGATACTTTCTGAAGCTTATTTGCTTTGGAGAATATCATCTTTAATCTAAGTCTGACTTCTAGTACTGAATATAAATTGGTAGCTTGGTTCAGAGGAAACCTCCTTTTGAGAAAAATTATAAAATCTGGATAATAAAAAATAAATCAGCTTTTGAAAATATCAAGAGCAGCGATCAAGGCAGCTCTGATGAACGTTGTAAGTGGGGATGGGGCATGATGCTGAAAAGGAGTAAAATGACTTACTGATTTATACATGTCTGATGTTCTCTGCCAGTTTTCTGCTTCAAGAATTTGCCAATCTGGGGCTTCCCTTGTGGCGCAGTGGTTGAGAGCCCGCCTGCTGATGCAGGGGACGCGGGTTCGTGCCCCGGTCCGGGGGGATCCCACGTGCTGCAGAGTGGCTAGGCCTGTGCACCATGGCCGCTGAGCGCAACGGGAGAGGCCACAACAGTGAGAGGCCCGCGTACCACAAAAAAAAAAAAAAAAAAAAAGAATTTGCTAATTTGTAAGCTCTGTGAGATGTAGAAGTTTAATAGACAGTGGTGTCTCAGAGCCCTTGGCAGTCTCACCCAAATACAGCAATAACCATTGGTGTTCAGAGCTATTCAAACCTGTCAAGAATGAAGAGACCAGAATTTCAAAGAAAACAAACTGCATATGAGTGCACCCCAGATCTGTACCACTTTGTCCCTTTAAGCAGATGCTTTAAAGCAAATATCTGGGAAACTATGAAGAAAGCAATAGATAAATGACTAAAAATCTAAAATGAGTTTTCAGTAGGGTTAAGGCCTTGAGAAAACAAAAAATGGAGTTTAAATCCTGCAAAGAAAGGAAAAGAGCATTTCACATTTCAAATAAGATCCCTTAAATACTATTTCCAAGAGATTGCAGCAAAACCAATTTTAGAATAGTCCTTATAAAAACTGATATGTAGCTTGGAAACATGCCAGGTCCTGATGGCTCAAGATGATTTCCCCCACTCTGTTTACTATGCACACACCTATTTATCTAACTATATCCCTACTATCTATGTATCTATGTATCTATCTATCTATCTATCTATCTATCATCTATCTATCTATCTATCCATCCATCCATCTATCTACTTACCTACCTCTCTCTCTCCTTTCTAATATGTGATACACTCCTGGGAAAATGGATTAATAAAGAAACTCTAGACCTGTGGTATCACCACTGAAGTGTTTTAGAAATTTAAGAATAAAATGATAACAATATTTCTGAAAAAATAAAAATAATTGATGATGATGATGTAGTGATTCATAACTTGAAAGCCATTTGAGGATATTGTAGTACCTGGTAACATCCTTATGAAGAGCACTTTTTTATATAGTTATTTGATCAATTTTCATTTCTGATTGTTTCAATGTTGAGTAGTATAAGTTCTGGAAATATAATAGTCTGTTTCTTTTGATATTTCTGGGAAAGAAATATTCTTTTAAGATACTTATGTTTAATAATTTGATAGTGAGCTAGTTTTGTGCTGCTACATGTTTAACTTGTTTTTCAGTGTATTCACTCTTTATAAGCTTTAAAATTATAAATTGACTTCCTATAGTCCTTCATAACTTAAAGGAAAAAATGGGAATTTACATAAATTATTTCAGTGAGTCTGTGTTTGAAGCATACTATGTAATTACAAGCTTTGGACAAATGTATATCCATTTGTGCAAATGAATGTTTATTAACTAGTTAAGGTGTAGAACTTTATGTTATTTTTATACTCTAAACAGCAATCTTTTAGCTTTAGAAAATAAGGGTTTGTCTATAATTCAAACATCGATTTTCAGTGGTCTAAAGAAATCTACATAGAAAGAAAGGGAGGAAAATAAACAGTCAAATTTTAATAACATATGAGAACATTTAGTTCTTACTATTTCAATCATATATATTATCTAACCTGAACATGGAAGAATACTAAAATTGGCAAACAGTAAGTTCCTTTCTTTCAATAGGTTCCAAAACACAGCAGGTTTATGTGGGGAAGGAAGTTAACAGGTACCATTAATCTTCTGTCATAAAGTTACATGATTCATGGTCCATGATTAGTAATCAGACATTCAATTCTAGGGCCATTTACAAAAAAAAAAAAAAAAAAAGTCAAAATAATTGAATGCTGAGCTACTAACAAACATTTTTTTTTTCTGTTTTGTGTAGAAGTTTTTCTTTCCAATTAAAATAAAGGAATGTTTATAATCATCACTGAATTCAGCCTAAGGAAGCTATCCAGACTTATCTGGTATGACTGCTGGTAAGTATATATATTAACTTTACATCAAAATTTGGTTTTCTTGAGGAATCATTGTTAATCTGTGATTTTTTTACTATTAAAACTGAAATTATAACAACATAGCTATTTCTTTAAAAATCCTGAATCAATGTACATTCAGAGACAACATTAACAAATGTAAATATATTTCCAGCAAAGAAAAATGGTCTGTCTGTACGAACTTGCTCAATCAAATGTTTATGCACACATAAACATTTTTGGAAGAACTCCCTAACCGGAAAATCATGAGTATAGTGAAAATGATTTGTTGAGAATGACTCTAATGTAGAATGAAAAAAATATTCATTGTATTATTTTTACTATGAGCATAAATATACATAACATACAATAAGGTTTGTTCAGTGGAGTCCAATATTAACTTCTCACTATTTAACATTAGAAATTAATAATTATTTTATCTGTTACTTTAATTTTACAAAATAATAATAATTAATATTTATTGACCTCTATGTACCAAAGTCTCCAAAGCAGTTTACATGGATGAATTGTTTTAATTCTCAGAACAACGCTGTGAGGAAAGTACTATGGTTGCAATCCTCATTCTATACAAAAGCAAGCACATCAGTAAAGGAAATTGCTCAGATTTACCTGAATTGGAAGTTGAAAGGGGGCTCTCACACACAAGCTCTCTGATCCCTGCCCATTACATCTGTCATTAACCAGCATTTGTTGACCTTAAGTACAGAATTATTTGAATTCATTGTGTTTGAATTTATGTTATATTTTTCACGGAGCCTGGCTGTCCTCTAACGTGCTCTACAAAGTCCTAGCTCTCTGACTCATTGAACCTGGTTATTCTTCTCTTTATACCAGCAGTTCTTTATCTTTGACCTCTGCACCCTTTGCCCACGTCCATGCACTCTGTCACATGGTGTTTCTTCTGTTGGCATCAAATTCCACATGAGAGCTTTGTAAAAGTAAACTAAGGTCATCTCTGTTGGAGGCTGCCCAGAGAATCACTGCCAATGGCATAGTGGAGTGAAACTTCCTGCTGCACATAGTCAAAATACTCTTATGGTTCTAGTTGTTTAGCAGTGTTTTATTCCATGGGACTGCAGGAATACAGCTGATTGCTGATCGTATTTAAACCTCAGTGACAGAAAACACTGTCATTCTCTTCAAATACAAAAAAAAAAAGAACATGCAAATATTTGGAACATTACTAATTTATTATATTTGATTATTCTTAGCATCTGAATCATATAAATATCAGCATGAGAGACAGAGAGAAATTGAGAAAGAATAAATTTTACCTCAGTTTTTGTGGTTCAGGACTTCAGAAGTGGATTAGCTGTGTGGTTCTGATTTGGGATCTCTTTTGAGGTTGTCATAGGGATATTGGCTGACGCTGGGCCACCTACTCCTCATGATGGCTCACTCCTGTTGTTGGCTGATGACTGGAGGTCCCGATTTTTTCAAACGTGGGACTCTCCATGGCTACTTGAGCAACCTCAGGGTATAGTGGCTGATTTTCCCCAGAATGAGAAATCCAACATAGAGAGGTGTAAGTTGCAGTGATTTTATGACATAGCATCAGATCACACAACTATATTCCTATAACCTGTTGTAACAAGGTCCGCTTTATTCAATATGTGAGGGAACATCAAAGGCGCCAGGATACCAGGAGTCTACAGTCATCCTGGGCTATCTTGGAGGCTGGTTTTCACACAGGCAAAGATCTTTGAAGTGGGAAAACAAACTTCCCAGGATGGAGAAATAGCACATCGAAAGGCTAGGCAAGAGGGAAAAAAAAACTGACATATTCTAAGTGGATAAAAATACCAGAGTGAGCACTAAAGAGCAAGGGATAAAATGAGTGAGAAAGGGAGGGAGAGGTCAGATCATGTGGCAACTTGTACATATGGTACAAATATTGATGCTTATCCTAAGTGAAATGGAAATACATTGAAGTGATTTGATTAAGAGACTGAGATAATACAAGTTGACTTTTTCAAAAATTACTTTGCGGCTGAGTAATATTAGATCATAGGGAATGAAAGGGAAAGCAGAAAGACCAAATACAGGTCATACATTATCTGACTTACTGTAAGAAATCTGAAGTGAAATTACAGTCATTCCCTGAAAAAGTAAAATTCTAGTAGTTCATAAAAGAAATTTGTAATTCTAAGAACTAATATGGCTTCTATATTTTTAGAACGCTCACTGACTTTCATCCTTATATACAATACCAAGAAATTCTTTATGTTTCAGTCTCTTTTTTTTTAGGAGAGCTACTAATGCATGTCTTCAGATTTCAATATAACAGTGACGGCAGATCCTAGCTTCAAAAATTGCAAAGCAATTTTTTCATTCATTATCTCCCCACTTGCATATAATTCCATTAACACAGTTTTTCTGACTTTCCCAATGCTTGGATATGTTGATTACATTTATTTCCTTAGCTCACTTGACTCTTCTTTGCACTTACATTAAATATATTCAAAATCAGTATCTGTTTCTAAACTTTTGTCTAGTTTTCCTTGAATCATTTTTAAACTCCGCTAAATTATGAAGATCATCTGACAACATTTTTCATAAAACTAAGTCACTAAATGTATAATAACCCTAGTCCTTAAAAGTTGAGTGGAATTGGTAGGAATGAAACATTAGAACTATTGGCCTTAAGAAAGGAAATGAGATATGATACTCTTTAGACGCACAGGCTCAGCGGCCATGGCGCAGGGGCCCAGCCGCTCCACGGCATGTGGGATCCTCCTGGACCGGATCACGAACTCGTGTCCCCTGCATCGGCAGGCGGAAGAAAGTTTTAAAAACTTTAAAAAAAGAGTCATTTAGAAACAGTTTGCCTTGTATCATTATATTTCAGAGATTTTGATAAGAATGTTATAGAGAATTTTGTTGAGTACAATGTCTGATAAAAATATAGTAATAAAACAGTGGGGAAGAAATATTATCTTTTTTATGTTAAATTGTGCTATAATAGCATGTAAACCACACAAATACCATGACTTAGACAATGGTTTTCAAAGTGGGTATTATCAAACTTCTATAGTTTGTGTCTGATTATGATCTCTGTATGACCAAACAAGCTTTCATGCCCATGTTATCAAATGCATAGTCCATATGAAATGTCTGACTGACTATATTCCCAGAAGAGCAAAGTGTCACAATATTAAATCTTATTGCGGCAATTCTAATTTCTTTTAAGCAATGAAGTGATTCAGATAAGTATTTTCTAAACAAATAATTAGAAAATAATAAAAAAAAATTAACCCATGTATTTGTCTTCCTATTAACCAGTCTAGATTTTTGTTTTTCAGTAAAAAAATATAAATAAATTGAAAGCACCTACTGACATGTTCCACACAGTCGAAGCATAGTTAGGACACCATGCCATGGTATAAACAAAAAAAAAGCACATAAATAAAAATTCCAACAAGTGTTTTAGTAGTCATAATGCAAGTGTTTGCCCTTTTCAAAAGAGCATGTATAAATGCCTACATGTGTATGTATATTAATGTACATGTATGAATATTCATATGTATACATATATATTTATCATTCATATATTCACAAACACAACCCAAATTATTTATTTATTTTGCCTAAATGTCATCTTTTATTATTCTACCCGTGCTAATAGGATTATAATGCAAATAGTAAGTGCAAACCATATCAACATATATAAATTTTTCTAGTAGTCACATTAAATTATAAAAGTAAAAGGTGAAATTAAAAATTAAGCATCATCATATTTTATTTAATACACTATATCCAAATATTATTTCAATGTGTAATCACTGTAAATGTTATTAGGACATATTTTAAATTCTTTTTTTCATACTAAGTCTTGCAAATCAACATGTGTTTTATACTTTATACCTAGAGAATATCTCAGTTATGAATAGCAATATTTCAAATATTCATTAGCCATATGTGGTCAGTGGATACTATATTAGACATCAAAGCTCTGGAGTGATTTAAGGAAATCACTTTCTTTTTTTAATTTTTCTATTTTTTTCATGCAAAACACTGAATTTTTTTTTTTAACAGCAGGTTCTTATTAGTCATCAATTTTATACATATCAGTGTATACATGTCAATCCCAATATCCCAATTCATTACACCACCCCCACCACCACCCGCCACTTTCCCCCCTTGGTGTCCATACGTTTGTTCTCTACATCTGTGTCTCAATTTCTGCCTGCAAACTGGTTCATCTGTACCATTTTTCTAGGTTCCATATAGATGTGTTAATATATGATATTTCTTTTTCTCTTCCTGACTTACTTCACTCTGTATGACAGTCTCTAGATCCATCCACGTCTCAACAAATGACCCAATTTTGTTCCTTTTTATAGCTGAGTAATATTCCATTGTATATATGTACCACCTCTTCTTTATCCATTCATCTGTTGATGGGCATTTAGGTTGCTTCCATGACCTGGCTATTGTAAATAGTGAAATAGTGCTGCAATGAACTTTGGAGTGAATGTTTTTTTTTTTTTGTTTTTTTTTTTATTTTTTTTTTGTGGTACGTGGGCCTTTCACTGTTGTGGCCTCTCCCGTTGTGGAGCACAGGCTCCGGACATGCAGGCTCAGTGGCCATGGCTCATGGGCCTAGCTGCTCCGTGGCATGTGGGATCTTCCCGGACCAGGGCACGAACCTGCGTCCCCTGCAACGGCAGGCAGACTCTCAACCACTGCGCCACCAGGAAAGCACCTCATTGTAGTTTTGATTTACATTTCTCTAATAATTAGTAATGCTGAGCAGCTTTTCATGTGCTTCTTGGCCATCTGTATGTCTTCTTTGGAGAAATGTCTGTTTAGGTCTTCTGCCCATTTTTGGATTGGGTTGTTTGTTTTTTTTAATATTGAGCTGTATGAGCTGTTTATATATTTTGGAGATTAATCCTTTGTCTGTTGATTCATTTGCAAATATTTTCTCCCATTCTTAGAGTTGTCTTTTCATCTTTTTTATGGTTTCCTTTGTTGTGCAAAAGCTTTTAAGTTTCATTAAGTCCCATTTGTTTATTTTTGTTTTTATTTCCATTTCTCTAGGAGGTGGATCAGAAAAGATCTTGCTGGGCTTCCCTGGTGGCGCAGTGGTTGAGAGTCCACCTGCCGATTCAGGGACACGGGTTCGTGCCCCGGTCCGGGAAGATCCCACGTGCCACAGAGTGGCTGGGCCTGTAAGCCATGGCTGCTGAGCCTGTGTGTCCAGAGCCTGTGCTCCACAACAGGAGAAGCCACAAAGTGAGAGGCCCGCGTACCGCAAAAAAAAAAAAAAAGAAAAAAAAGAAAAAGAAAAGATCTTGCTGTGATTTATGTCAAAGAGTGCTCTTCCTATGTTTAAGGAAATCCCTTTAAATTGTTCCTTTTCACAGAATTATCTTCAACAAATGGCATATCTTTTAAGGAAGTATAAAGGACCTCTCAACTCCCTTTATCAAATAAACGTTTTTACTTAAATTAAAAAATATATAATATATTATATACAGATATAGATATTTCAAGCCAGTGTTCAGGCAAATGAAAGAAGTCTTTTATGAGAAATGTATAAATTATTCATGCATTCCAAAACTAGATTGAAAATAATTCACGTGTTTATTTTACTCAAAAGATTGACACAGAGCAGGTTCAAATGAATCCAGTTAAAGAAAAAAGAAACAAGGTAAAAAGGTGGCAGCAAACCCAGGAGGCTTGAAAGCACTGAATGACTGAATCCAGAATCCTCAAGTGTTTGAACAAGGAGACTTTAAAGAGAGCTTTGAGCTTGACAGACTGTGAATGCCATGAGCTATTAAAGCTACAAAGATTACATTCTAAAGCTGTTTATTGCTGAAAGTGAGTGGGGAAATCTCATGGCCAAAGGAAAGCAGAAATGAATGAGCTTCTGGCATGTCTTAGAATTAGAGATACACTTTCTATATTATTTTCTCATGGTGGAAGTTGAAAACTTGGGGAGAAAAATACAAACTTGGCTCAGAGATCCAAAAAGGAGTAGAAGGTAGTAAATTTATTTAGAAAAGTCAAAGCTCTAACATTGGAAGTCTATTCCGATGCATCCTGAGTCTGAATTATTGTTTTGATTAATGAACATCCTTAATTTACAAAATTGGGAACCACCTGGAGGCAACGTTTCTCTTAAAAAATCGCCTCCTTTTCTTAACTCCTCACAACGCTTGAAGTACTGCTGAAGCATAGTCAAGATTTTGATGCTTCTGTTTATATGAATACTTTATAATTAGTCAAAGTTAGTATTTTTTAAAAGTAGTTGCACTATTTTATTTGGTTCTTGAGAAGAGGTAGAAAAATCAACCCAAATAAGGAAGCCAGTGTTTCCTCTTCTTCTATATGGCTCTTCAGAAACCTTTGTTTAGAACATCCCTTCTAAGTGACATCCTCTGCCAGGATCCATCTTGTATATAAATTTGTTTTATAAATTACCCTCTCAGAAGTAAGTGTGTTTAACAATAACAAACGGAAAAAAAACAAGTTAATTTATTTAATGAAATTTATTTTTTTTGTAATCTGAGTATGAGCAAATTATTTTGAACATTGGGATTTCTCCTATCACTCTTCAAATTACATCAAGTATTCAATTACCCATTCACAGCTCAAGTTCAGAATGGACTCTCCAAATCCTAGTAAGTTAGGAGATGGTAGCATCAGTAATGGAGCAGCACTGTCAATGGCAATGATGACGAAGGAAAGGAGATAATTTGAATATGTTTATTATATTGAAATAATCATAATTGTAATGCACTAAAACTGTAGATTTTGTCATTCTAAGTAGTTGAACTCAATATGCCTTTACATAGTAGTTTTCTCTAGTGAATGTTGCCAACTCTCATCCTTCCTGTCATCCTCTCCCAAAGCACAGTAAGATTAAATATGTAATAAATATGTCTTGTCCCAAGGCAAGTTGCATATATTCTCCATCACAATAACAATTTCACTACATCAAGAAAATATTCATTTCCAATTCTCCTCCATCTTTGTGATAGCCAACTCTTGAAAACTATCATTGTTTTTGTGTGTGTGTGTATATATATATATATATATATATATATATATATATATATATATATATAATGTGTGTGTATATATATGTATATACGTATATATATATTTTGCCTGTGGTCATGTGGACATTCTGTCCTTAGCTACCTGTGTTTTTCTGAATGAGGACTCCTTTTATGCCTCATTGATCTTAAAAGTTTTTATATCCGCTCCTAACTTCCTTTTAAAATTTATTTACATTACTTCTTATTCAAAGTTCAAAGTACAACTTGATTTGGATTTTATATCAAGATCAGACATTACATATGTGTAAAGAAAATCAACTGTAAAGGCACATTCAATATTTTGTCGCTTCTGCAAAGAAATACAATTTTAAAGTGCATGCCTTGTCAAGGCTTATAAATTTGTTGTAAACAGCACAAATATTTGAATAATTGTGCAAAAAATAAACGTAATGGATGCATTTAACTGAAAATTAGTGTATGCTTGCTTTAATGCTTTTTGGTCTACACAGCAATATAATATAGAATCCAAACTTGTGAAAGCAACTATCAAGAAGATTTGTTTATATAATAACGTGTTTTTTGAAGTTAGAAAATTAAAAACATATTAAATTTGATGCAAAGATTTAGAATATAAAATTTAGACATAAGAGATCTGAACACAGACCTGAGCATCTTAAGATATTGCATTTAGGCATCTCCAAAGAGTAGCCAAACTGGTTTTTCCCATTAACATTATCAATTGTGTGTTTTACCAAGGTATTCTATTTTTAATCACAAGTTGTATACTAATTCACACGGCACTTTCTTATGCAATCTTGTCCCCTGCCACTGTACCCCAAAGAAGCTAATTCTAGTTGATCTACATATAATTAGGAAAGTCAATCTTGCTTCATTGATTTGATAATTATTTCATAAATAAATGTCAGGGTTTCAGTTTATTTCTCCGTATAAAAATTTCTAGTCTTTAGAAATAAAATTGCCAAAGAAGAGAGTAAGGAGGATAATACAGGAACCAAATGAGTGAAAGGGTTGAAAAACAATGACCAGCAACGTCAGTTCAAAAGTAAATAGAGCAACAGTTGTTTTTCTTGAAGATTAAGTTAAAAATAGTGGATAAGCTGCTGTAAAATTTGACCAGTATAGAGATATGTCAGCCAAGGTATCCAATTACACAATATGCAAACATTCACGTATTAGATCCCTAAGCAATTTTGATGCCTTGGAAGCAGTTACACAACAGAGAAAAGCTGACCAAATGCCAATACATGTCAGTAATTAGTGGTGACTTATCTATATGAAGGATCTAAGAGAGAGAAATCTACATCAGTTATGGATGCCTTGTTTATGGAATGAATTAGGAGTCACATTGCTATTCTATTCTTTATCATTTCTCAGATAAAATAATGCTTGTCGATCTTTTAACATATTGAAATGCCAGGATAATTTTAACTGCTTCAGATCCATATTGCAAGCCCATGATTAATCAAGTCAAAAATAGCCATTTTGTGATCTAATCTTATGAAGGATACTTAAAATCTTCATAAGTAAAGTGAAAACTAATTATATTTCCATTAGATTTGTAACATTAAAAATTAAAATATCTCACACAGTGTGAGTTGGTAAATGACTATTCTCTAGCAGTTCTGCAGGGAAAAATTAGGCAGTTATATGCTCCACAGTGTAATAAATATATCTTTAATGAAAATTCAGTTGGTGTTAGTATTCACTAGCATGCATATGTCAAATTCATTAATTCTTTTAATATGGACAATATACTTCTCCAAGGAAACAGTGATTATTCACAGCAATACACTTTCTAGCCTGTTCAGACTAGTAATGTATTATTATAACAATGGACTTAATATTTGCACTCATGATAGTAATTTTTTGCTTGCTGTTTGCTCTAGCTTAGTTCCACATATAAAACTATAATTTCTTTTTTTTTTTAACATCTTTATTGGGGTATAATTGCTTTACAATGGTGTGTTAGTTTCTGCTTTATAACAAAGTGAATCAGTTATACATATACATATGTTCCCATATCTCTTCCCTCTTGCATCTCCCTCCCTCCCACCCTCCCTATCCCACCCCTCCAGGCGGTCACAAAGCACCGATATCCTTGTGCCATGCGGCTGCTTCCCACTAGCTATCTACGTTACGTTTGTTAGTGTGTATATGTCCATGACTCTCTCTCGCCCTGTCACAGCTCACCCTTCCCCCTCCCCGTATCCTCAAGTCCGTTCTCCAATAGGTCTGTGTCTTTATTCCTGTCTTACCCCTAGGTTCTTCATGACATTTTTTTTCTTCTTAAATTCCACATATATGTGTTAGCATACTGTATTTGTCTTTTTCTTTCTGACTTACTTCACTCTGTATGACTGACTCTAGGTCTATCCACCTCATTACAAATAGCTCAATTTCGTTTCTTTTTATGGCTGAGTAATATTCCATTGTATATATGTGCCACATCTTCTTTATCCATTCATCTGATGATGGGCACTTAGGTTGTTTCCATCTCTGGGCCATTGTAAATAGAGCTGCAATGAACATTTTGGTACATGACTCTTTTTGAATTATGGTTTTCTCCAGGTATATGCCCAGTAGTGGGATTGCTGGGTCATATGGTAGTTCTATTTTCAGTTTTTTAAGGAACCTCCATACTGTTCTCCATAGTGGCTGAACCAGTTCACATTCCCACCAGCAGTGCAAGAGTGTTCCCTTTTCTCCACACCCTCTCCAGCATTTATTGTTTCTAGATTTTTTGATGATGGCCATTCTGACTGGTGTGAGATGATATCTCATTGTAGTTTTGATTTGCATTTCTCTAATGATTAATGATGTTGAGCATTCTTTCATGTGTTTGTTGGCAGTCTGTATGTCTTCTTTGGAGAAATGTCTATTTAGGTCTTCTGCCCATTTTTGGATTGGGTTGTTTGTTTTTTTGTTATTGAGCTGCATGAGCTGCTTGTAAATTTTGGAGATTAATCCTTTGTCAGTTGCTTCATTTGCAAATATTTTCTCCCATTCTGAGGGTTGTCTTTTGGTCTTGTTTATGGTTTCCTTTGCTGTGCAAAAGCTTTGAAGTTTCATTAGGTCCCATTTGTTTATTTTTGTTTTTATTTCCATTAGTCTAGGAGGTGGGTCAGAAAGGATCTTGCTGTAAAACTATAATTTCTTAAATTTAATTATTTTGCAAAATATGGAATTATAAGATCAATCAAATTTGTCAAATCCAGATAATCTTGGGTTCAGACTGAACAGTAACTCCCTAAGCAAATTAATTTCTTCACCTCTGAGAACTCCAATTTAACTCTTCAATAAAGAACATGGGGAGAAAAGATCTGGGAAAAAGTTGACTTTGAACTGTTCACTGTGGGCCAGGGACTGTGCCATTTGCTCTGTAACTTCATGTAGTCTTCACAAGGCTTCTTAGTGTTAGTTATTATAATTTGAGATAAATTAATGATGCCAGTCTTAAAAATAGAAGTCATACCCAGTCATGTAAAATCACTATTTATAATAAAATAAATATTGCTGATTCACAGTCATTAGGATGTATATACATATTTAACTACAAGAATACCATGCTTTATTGTGTTTCACTTTATTGTGCTTCATAGATATTGCATTTTTTACAAACTGATGGTTTGTGACCACCCTGTGTCAAGTAAGTCTTTCAGGGCTATTTTTCCAACAGCATTTGCTCACTTTGTGTCTCTATGTCACATTTTGGTAATTCTCACAATACTTCGATTTTTTTTCATTATTATTGTTATATTTGTTATGGAAGTCTGTAATCGGACCTTGATGTTACTATTGGAAATGTTTTAGGCAACCACAAATTATGCCCATGTAAAAGGGAAGTCTTAATAATGTATGTGTTCTGACTGCTCCACTGTTGGGCCATATCCTATCTCTCTCCATCTCCTCCAGCCTCCTTATTCCCTGAGATACAACAATATTGAAATTAGGCCAAATAATAAGCCTACAATGGCCTCTAACTGCTCAAGTGACAGGAAGAGTTGCATGTTGCTCACTTTACATCAAAAGCTAGAAATGATTATACACAGTGATGAAGGCGTGTTCAAAATCAACATAGGCTGAAAGCTAGGCATCTTGGATCAGTTAGCCAAGTTTTGAATGGGAAGCAAAATTATTGAAGGAAATTAAAAGTGCTACTCCAGTGAACACACAAATGATAAGTATGGGAAACAGCCTTATGGCCAATACGGAGAAAGTTTTAGTGGTCTGGATAGAGGATAAAACCAGCTACAACATTCCCTTAAACCAAAACAAGGACCTAACTCTCTTCAATTTTATGAAGTCTGAGAGAGGTGACAAACCTGCTGAAGAAAAGTTTGAAGCTAGCAGAGGTGGGTTCATGAGGTTTAAGGAAAGAAGTTGTCTCCATAACAGAAAAGTACAAGGTGAAGCAGCAAGGGCTGATGTAGAAGTTGCAGCAAGTTATCCAGAAGACCGAGCTAAGACAATTAATGAAGACGGCTATACTAAACAAGAGATTTTCAATGTGGATGAAACACCCTTCTATTGGAAGAAGATGCCACCTAGGACTTTCATAGATAAAGAGAAGTCAATGTCTGGTTTCAAAGTTTCGAAAGACAGGCTGACTCTCTTGCTAGGGGTTTATACAGCTGGTCACTTTAAGTTGAAGCCAATACTCATTTACCTTTCTGAAAATCCTAGGGCCCTTAAGAATTATGCTAAATCTACTCTGTCTGTGTTCCATAAATGGAACAACAAAGCCAGGATGACAGTACATCTGGTTACAAGATGGTTTACCGACTATTTTAAGCTCACTGTTGAGACATACTGCTCTGAAAAAGAAAGATTCCTTTCCAAATATTACTGCTTATTGACAATGGACCTGGTCACCCAAGACCTCTGAGGGAGATGTGCAATAAGATTAATGTTGTTTGCATGCCTGCTAACACAACATTCATTCTGCAGCCCATGGGTAAAGGAGTAATTCTGACTTTCAAGTCTTATAGTTTAAGAAATACATTTTGTAAAGCTATAGGTGCCATAGATAGTGATTCCTCTGATGGATCTTGGCAAAGTAAATTGAAAACTTTCTGGAAGAGATTCACCATTCTAGATGTCATTAAGAACATTCGTGGGCTTCCCTGGTGGTGCAGTGGTTGAGAGTCCGCCTGCCGATGGAGGGGACGTGGGTTCGTGCCCCCGTCCGGAAGGATCCCACATTCCACGGAGAGGCTAGGCCCGTGAGCCATGGCCACTGAGCCTGCGCATCTGGAGCCTGTGCTCTGCAACGGGAGAGGCCACAGCAGTGAGAGGCCCGCATACAGCAAAAAAAAAAAAAAAAGAACATTCGTGATTCAAGGGAAGAGATCAAAAACAAATATTAACAGAGGTTCAGAAGAAGTCAGTTTCAACCCTCATGGATGACTTTGAAAGATTCAAGACTTCAGTGGAGGAAGCAACTGCAGATGTGGTGGAAAAAGCAAAAGAGCTGGAATGAGAAGTGGAGCCTGAAGATGTGACTGAATTGCAGCAATCTCAGGATAAAATTTTAATAAATGAGGACTTGCTTTTTATGGAGGAGCAAAGAAAGTGGTTTCTGAGGGGGAATCTACTCCTGGTGAAGATGCTGTGAAGATTGTTGAAATCACAACAAAGGATTTTAGAATATTACACACACTTAGTTGATAAACCAGTGACAGGGTTTAAGAGGGTTGATTCCAATTTCTTTTACTTTTATAATTTTTTTATTGGAGTATAGTTGATTTGCAATGCTGTGTTAGTTTCTGCTGTACAGAAAAGAGAATCTGTTATACATATACATATATCCACTCTTTTTTGATTATTTTCCCATATAGGCCATTACAGAATATTGAGTAGAGTTCCCTGTGTTATAAAGTAAGTCCTTATTAGTTATCTATTTTATATATAATAGTGTGTATATATCAATCCCAATCTCCTAATTTATCCCTTCCCCCCACAGTTCCTCTTTGGTAACCATAAGTTTGTTTTCTACATCTGTAACACTATTTCTGTGCTGTAGATAAGTTCATTTGTATCCTTTTATTTAGATTCCACATATAAGTGATTATCATATGATATTTGTCTTCCTCTGTCTTACTTCATTCAGTATGACAATCTCTAGGTCCATCCATATTGCTGCAAATGACATTATTTTGTTCTTTTTTATTGCTGAGTAATATTCCATTGTATATATGTACCACATCTTCTTGATCCATTCCTCTCTTGTTGGGCATTTAGGTTGCTTCCTTATCCTGGCTATTGTAAATAGTACCACAAAATCATTGGTGTGCATGTATCTTTTTGAATTATGTTTTTCTCCAGATATATGCCCAGGAGTGGGATTGTTGTATCATATGGTATCTCTATTTTTAGTTTTTTTAAGGAACCTCCATACCGTTCTCCATAGTGACTGTTTCAATTTACATTCCTATCAGCAGTGTAGGATGGTTCCCTTTTATCTTCACCCTCTCCACCGTTTAATGTTTGTAGATCTTTTGATGATGGCCATTCTGACTGTTGTGAGGAGATAACTCATTGTGGTTTTGACTTACATTTTTCTAATAATTAGTGATGTTGAGTATCTTTTCATGTGCTTTTTGCCCATCTCTATAGCTTCTTTGGAGAAATGTCAAATATCAATTTAGATCTTCACCGATTTTTTGATTTTTTTTTTTTTTTGAACTGCATGAGCTTTTTGGACACAAACAGAAGGAGAGATATACCATGTTCTTCGATTGGAAGAATCAATATTGTGGAAATGACTCTACTACCCAAAGCAATCTACATATTTAATGCAATCCTTATCAAATTACCAGTAGCATTTTTCACAAAATTAGAGCAAAAACTTTATAATTTATATGGAAACATAAAAGATCACGAATAGCCAAAGCAATCCTGAGAAAGATAAATGGGGATGGAGGAATCAGGCTCCATGGCTTCAGACTATACTACAAAGCTACAGTAGTCAAAACAGTATGGTACTTAACCAAAAACAGAAATATACATTAATGGATCAGGATAGAAAGTCCAGAGATAAACCCATGCACTTATTGTCACCTAACCTATGACAAAGAAGGCAAGAATATTTAATGGAGAAAAGACAGTCTCTTCGATAACTGGTGCTGGGAAAACTGGACAGCTCCATGTAAATGATGAAATTAGAATACTCCCTAACACCATACACAAAAATAAACTCAAAGTGGATTAAAGACCTAAATGGAAGGCCAGATACTATAAAACTCTTAGAGGAAAACTAGGCAGAACACTCTTTGACATAAATCACAGCAAGATCTTCTTCAATTCACCTCCTAGAGTAATGAAAATAAAAACAAAAATAAACAAATGGGACCTAATTAAACTTAAGTGCTTTTGCATAGCTAAGAAAACCATAAACAAAATGATTCCAAATCTGAAAGAAGTTCTACTGTGAGTAACATGCTATCAAACAGCATTGCATGCTACAGGGAAGTCATCCTTGAAAGGAGGAGTCAATCAATGTGGCAGACTTCACTGTTGTCTTATTTTAAGTAATTGAGGCAGCCATCCCAAGTTTCAGCAACCACCACCCTGATCAGTCAGCAGCCATGGACATGGAGGCAAGACCCTCAATGAGCAGAAAGATTACCACTCCCTGAAGGTTCAGATGATGGTTAGTATTTTTTAGCAATAAAGTATTTTAACATTTTTATATTTTAATTTTATACTTTAAAATATTTTTTAAAAATTAATGTACTTTGTTTTTTCAGACATATTGTTTTTGCACACTTAATAGACTACAGTTTAGTGTAAAAATAACTTTTTATATTCACTTGGAAAACAAAAAGTTGTGTGATTCAGTTTATTGTGATACTTACTCTATTGTGGTGGTCTGGAACCAAACCCATAATATCTGCCAGGTATATAGTATTTACCCTAGAATGATAAAGGAAACAAAATCATGATAGTAAAAAGAAAGCAATAACCACTTGTTATAATTTACAAAGCTCCTCATGATTTCCATAGGTCATTCATATATGTCATTTTAATTTATTTTTTGATAGTTCTGTAAGTTATGCATTGTTTTTTGTTTTTTTTTTCTTTTTATGGAGAAAAAAATGCTATGAAGTGAAATTCTCTAAAACTACACTGGGATAACTAGCAGAGTGAGGGCTTAAACCTAGGACTTATGCCTCTAAACATTGTGTTTTCTATACTTTAAAGTTCTGGGAGTTATGTTTGAACATCATGGAAACATTCCACATGCAGGTCTCTGAATGATCAATGGTAGGCTATGGCAAAGTCATTTAGCTAAGATTAGAGTGCAATTCTACAGAAATGAAGAGGCAGTTTTTCTCTCTTCATGCAAAGATAGCTCACTTATAGTATTTTAATATATATATATTATATATAATTATAGGATTTTAATTTTGTTTGGTTGGTTTTATTCATAGCATATTCTTTTCAACTTGGTTAAATTACTCAGCCACCCTTCCTAAATGCCTAACATCAGAAAACCCTCATGGAGAAATCCTTTCTAAAAACTGTATTCAGTGTCATCCTTGTTAAGATATCTTCCTGTAACTTCATGCTCTAAATAGTGATAAAAATACATAAATCTCACCATATATTTATATGTATAAGCAAACATATTATTTGCTTTTCCAGACACATGTATTTGGCAATACATAACATTCCAAAAGTGATTTATTGTTACTACTTTCTACTATTTCTATTACTAAAGAACGTAGAGGTATAATACATTACCTATGTTAAATAATCCAAGT
Source organism: Orcinus orca (assembly GCF_937001465.1). Taxonomy (NCBI): domain Eukaryota; kingdom Metazoa; phylum Chordata; class Mammalia; order Artiodactyla; family Delphinidae; genus Orcinus; species Orcinus orca. The sequence continues at coordinate 128,485,305 of NC_064563.1, forward strand.
CAACACTTCTAGTAATTATTCTATTTTTCTAGTAATTATTCTATATTTTCAATACCTTCCTTGAAAAATATCTATATGACTTTCTGTTAGAATAAAATTCAAATATTTTGATGAACAGTCAAACGAATACATTTTCAGTACATATAGAAAATAAATGACCCAAAAACATAAATCAGAGGAATAGCATAATATATGAGATTTTCTGCAGATGAAAAAGGCTGTTTGAGAGGAGAAGCCTAAAATTAAATTTTTAGTGAGCTGAAAATAGAGGCGAGGATGTGGAAACCAGTTAAAAGTCAAGAACATATTATTAACTATCTCACGAGCCATGATAATAAAATAACTGTGTACTATTTACTTTCATAAAATATACAGAAGAAATAGACTTTTTCAAGATGCTAAAGTGTCTCACAAATATCTAGATACTCCAAAGAAGATATATGATAAATAATTTGGTATACTTTATGGCAAAGAACAAAGTTTCCATATAGATTAATCTTTTTTTTTTTTTTGCGGTACACGGGCCTCTCACTGCTGTGGCCTCTCCTGTTGCGGAGCACAGGCTCCGGACGCGCAGGATCAGTGGCCATGGCTCACGGGCCCAGCCGCTCCACAGCATGTGGGATTTTCCCGGACCGGGGCACGAACCCATGTCCCCTGCATTGGCAGGCAGACTCTCAACCACTGCACCACAAGGGAAGCCCCACATAGATTAATCTTACCACAATGCTTTTATGCCTGATTTTAATCTCCGTTAGTAGCAGATTGATTGGGTCTCTATCAACTCCAGCAATTTTCTTTCCTACTTTATTAATAGGTTGTCCCTTTGGATCAATATAGCAAGAAGTAATAAATGGGGTAGCTTAAACAGATCTAGGTATCCTGTTGCTGCCTATTCTCTTCACGTACTCCACTTATATTCTCTTCTAGAATTGAATGCATGATTTTATGAATTCAAGTAGCCTCAATTATAAATTACACTACTAATGGCCAATCTACATATAGATATTTACTGATTTTTTTTTGGGTATATTTTCTAATTTAAATTAAACAACACTTGAAATTTTGGTTATTGATTAATAACTCTATATAGTCATCAAGGGTCTGTTATTCGATAATCCTTATGCTTGATGCTGGGGAAATAAAGGTTAACAACAACATAAAAGCCAAACTCCTATGCTTACAGAGCTTAGAATTGGTAATAGAAACAGGTATTAAATAAACAATAAAATAAATAAAATCATCACCCTGACAAGTACTATGAAGGAAAATTAATGATTATATGAGAGGTGATAATAAGGTATCTGATCTAATCATGTAGAAGGTGCCTGACAGAGGTTTGATGACATTGAGATCTAAGGTTGATAAGAAGTAGAGAATGGGGTGGGAAGAGTGTTTCAGGCAAAGTTTTGGTGGCTATAGCACCTGGCCTGGTGTATGTAGTGAGGTAAACAAGATTGGCGTGGTTGACATTGATGGAGTTGGAAGGAACATGATAGAAAATGAATGTGGAGATGTAGGTCATGTCTTTATTGGCTGTTCTAATAGTAATTTGAAATTTGAACAGATAACTAAATATAAATTTAAAAAAATTACATTGGATTCAGTGTTTGAAATATTTGTGTATGTTGTGTACATGGATATCAGGTGAAGAAGGGAGTTATGGGAATACCAGTCATTAAATATTGCAATCACCTAAGTGTGAGATGAAGTGACCGGGGCTAACAGACAACTGAGGAGAGTGGATAGACTTAAGATATAGTGAAGGAGAAAAATGGTAGGGCCTAGAAATAAGAGAAATCTGATAACAGAAAAAGGGAGATGTAAAACATTATTCTCATGTTTCTAAGATACTAGGATTAGTTGACTTTTGCACAACTAAAAGGATGATAATATCTGTCACTGAATTAGAAAGCTTTGAGTCATGGTCAGGTTTGGGGAAGAATATTGAGAGTTCAAGCTTGGTCACATTTAGCGTCAGGTGGCTGGAAGATGCCCAAAGGGAGATGTTGTGTAGGTAGTTGATTGTATATGCATAAAAGAGGTCTTAGCCAGAGTAATATTCTTGTGTTTCAACAGCGTAATACAGAGTAATGGAAGCTTTGCTTTCTATAGAAATTTATGTTTCTAAGATTTTTAAAATTTGGCATAATACTTTGATGGAGCGATATGAAAATATTTCAAAATTCAATTATGCAATTTTATTATAAACAGCAGTAACTGTATGACACCTTGGAAACTAAAATTAATTTAGAGCTGTTGAAATTACTACAGGGTTGGCTTTATGGGGACTTAGATCAGATAAAACCTGAGAGCAAATTATTTTATTTACAACTCAATGCATACAATTGACAGGCTGACAGTTCCCCTAAGAGAGAGTCGGGAATTATTGCAAAAAGAAGCTAGTTTAATTGTGTGTTTAGTGTATACGTGTGTGTCCATGTAATTTATTTAACAAACACATATATAGAACTGTAATATTCCAGAAAGTATTCTACTTGCTTTATTTATTTTAACTCAGTTAATCCTCAAAAAATGATATAGGAACTTTCAGTTTTCTCTTTTTGAATATAAGGAAAATAAATTATGAAGGAGCTAAGTGTCTTTTTATAGCTCATCCAGCTAGTAAAGGAAAAGGTTAGAAATCAAACATTGTCAGCCAGCTTTCAGTGTCCCTACTCTTGTGTAGATGGCACTATTATTTCACTTATTTACTTGCCCACCCTCTTTGTCATGATTCCTTACCCCAGTCCCATTGCCATGACTTGTGTTGATTTACTATAGGAAGAAGAATTTTCCCCTTCTCATTTGATAATGCTTGGCCATTTGACTTGCTCTGGCCAGTGGACTGTAAACAGAAGTGCAAGATGCCAGTATAAGCATACAATTTAAGGATCATCAAGTGCTTTTACTACTTTTTTTCTGCTTCAACAACAGTTTGTAACATGTAAGCTCTACTTCAGTCTGGGTCTCAGAATAATGAAGCTTGATTGTTACTAACTTTTAACTAATGTGTATTGATTCTTCACAAGAAAAAACTGTGTTTTTATAAGCAAATAAATGATGTACTCAAGATATTAAATGCTTTAATCCCATGGAATGACATCACCACAGATATCCTTTTGAAAGTACATATTGCTTTTTCAAGTACATTTTCTCATTAAAACCAGAGCTTTTGCAATAAACTTTGGACAATTGGAGATCCCCTAATTATTTCACTGAGATTCACCCATATAAGACATATTCTAATAACAATGTAAATTTGGTGTTTTTAAAATTTAATGTTTTATTTTACTTAGAGCTTAATAAGTGGAGAAATATGGATACATCTCCTTAATCAAGTATTCCAAGTTAACACCGTAAGTAATGAGACAAATCGTACACCCCTTGATGACACACAAAGTAGGTCACATGATAATATTTTGACATTACTGAAAACATGCATAATCTCAATATAATCTTGAAAAAAAACATCAGACAAACCCAAATTAAGATTCATGTTACTGACCAGAGCTCTTCAAAAGTATCATGGCAAGGAAAGAAAAGGAAACACTGACCCTGAAATTTAAAAGAAAATTCACAGAAAAATTAGTAAAATTATGCAAAAAAATCTGTACAATATTTAACTGTATAGTATCCATTCAATTTTCTGTTTTTTTAATAACACTATGCATACATAAGTTGTTAACCCTAGGGTAAGCTGAATGAAGGGCACACATATACTGTGATCGATTTTTGCAACTTTTCTAGAAATCTAAACTCATTATAAAATTAAAGAAAAAGTTTTGTATCAGATGAATCTTTCATTTCTTAATGCTATAAAATTTAACAAACAAAATATGAATGTTTTCATCAAAATATTATATTTCCATCATATGACAAGTCATCCAGAATATATTGCCTTAAACTATTTATTTTCCAAAATCCCTTGGATCAGTTGTTGATGGTCTGGACCTGCCTAGCTGATCTTTCTGTTGGGCTTTCTCATGTAAACTGAAGAGTTATCTAGCAGGTGGATGGTTAAATCTTATGGCTGGGGTACCTTCCTTTGCTGCCAAGTGACCTTTGATCTTCCAGCAAGCTAGCTCAAGCATTTTTCACATGGTGGTCTCAAGGTTTCAAAAGCAGAAACAAGATAAGTCCCACTGTTCAAGTGTTTCTTAATCCTTTTCTTAAATCATATTTGTTAACGTCATATTGGCTAAAACAAATTACATAACTTACCTCTTAATGGAAAGAGCTACAATATCACAATACAAAGTAAGGTCTATAGTCAGAGATGGAAAGACTATGTGATCTTTCTTTGTGCAATCTACCATGCTTGCCCAATTTATCTGTCTTCTTCATACATTAGATGTTTATCTTTGTGTTTTAGAAATAACTATCTCTTCAATGCCAGAGATTATGTCTAATTAGTTCTTTGTATCTAGCATAATGCAAGAATTAATTAACTGCTAAAGAATAAGTTAATGATTGATTAAATGAAATAGTTATTAACCTACTTATAATGATGAACAGGAATTGGGAGACGACATTAAAATGGAAAATATGTATTAATCTTTATTTGTATTCATAATGCTGTGCACAATTTTTTATAAGACTTTTAGGCTTTTTTCTTTCAGTTCTGTCATTTACCTAATTTTTCTTTTATTTTCATTCTAGTAAATGGTCCACTTTGGCTATACTTAAATTCTTTCTCTTCTGTATTTTGATTTTCAGAGGATCCATATCTATTAAATTTATTTTGCTTATTGACTTTTTATTGATTTTATTAATATAATTGTTTACCTCCATAGATACTTGTTGAATTCTTACTATGGGACAAACAAAATGCTTGATTGTTCTCAAAATCATATTTCCCAGAATTTTTAATGACCAGTTTTCTTGTTGCTCAGGTATCATATAAGCTTTATTTTATTGCTTTATTTCAAAAACTCAAATGCCTTGGACTTTATCACTGTTTAAAACCAACACCATCATCAATAACAAAAACAAAATTGATGAATTATTCCAAATTTAAATAATGAATACTTAATAAACAAACCATATAAAATACAGTTCACAAACAAGAATTATTAAGATTTATATTAAAATTATATTAAATTAAACTGTTTTATTTGATAAAGAAACAATACCATATAAACATTAATAATTTTTAAACCTGGAGTGTTTAAAATTTTGTTTTTAGTTATTTGAAGAAAACATCTGGTCTTCATTATTTTATATTCAGCACCTGCTTCAATGGTTGATAAATTGTAAACAAACAAAAAATACGGTTAGAGTCATGAAGTAATAAATGACTATGGCTGGCAGTTTCAACAGAGTAGGTACATCCCTAGAAAAATCCATCCTTTAACTGTTTATTCCCTTCATTCACATTCAACTGTGAAAAAAAATGTTTCCTTATTAAATGTCTTTTATTCATGAATGACTTTGCCTAAGCATCCTTTACATGGAAGAAAAAAGTGCATACTGCTAGAATATTAAAGTGAATTAATTTTCTTTTAATTTACTACCTCTTGTATAGCCTTTTTATGATCATGGCTTATATATTTTTCTTATACTTTTTGAAAAGCATTAGAGGAGCATTAACTTGAGGGAGCTGTAATTTAGTGTCTCCTTGAGAAGAGTAAAAACACTGTATGCTAACAAGTACCTCTAGCCCCCATTTCTTTGGATACTGCACATAGCCTCTGCTTCTTGTAAAGAAAATCCTTAAGGAGAGCAGTCACTTCTTAGCACTTTGTTTTTTACAGAAGATAAGAACATATTTCTTTTACCCTACTTTACTAATGCACAAAGACTTTGCATATTGAAGAAAATAAATAAAAAACAACCGTAAGCTTAAAGGAAAATATGAGAAAAGGAGAGAAAAATAAATCAAATTTACTTTCCTTTTATCTGTCAGTTTTCCTTCTTCATTTATTTTCTACAACAAATCCATTCCTCAACAATTGATAATAACACTTGAATTAAGTCTGTTTCTAATCAAGTCTCTCTCTAATTCAGTTGTTTTTTTTATTTCCCATTCCTAGACTCATCCGCATTCTCTTCCTGAGGAAAGCAAGCAAATCATTAAGTGAGATAAACAGTGGTTAACTGGAAAATAAACAAGCTTCCAATACACAGTCAAAACCAGTCACTTACGTAGAATACACCCTATAATCAGGACAGAGCCATTGTGCATAGCAAGTAAGAGGTAAGTATAGCAGATATTTCTCAGGCCACAATAATCTAAGATTGTAGAGCATAAATTATTTTTTTATCAAATCAATACAGTTAGAGTAGCAAACTCAAATCTACCATATTTAAGTGATAAACAATCTGTAGAGTAGTGTAGGTAAAGAGCACTCAACAATTTCCCAAGATATCCATATGTCCTTTGGATCCACCTCAGGGTGCTTCAAAACAGCAAGAAGCATATTTGAGAAATGGTTCATCCTTTTGCTTTGCAGCTCTAACTAATATAAAGTAGTACTTAAAGCTATGTGTTTCTGTTCTGAAGCTTATTGTCTACTATATTTTCCTTCTACAATTTCATTTTACCTGCATGGTAGATTTTTTTTATATTGAAACAAATCTGAAAAATTATAAAGGACTAAAAGCATCAGGTTTATGAACTGTCTTGGATGAATTCACCCTTGTTTCTTTTGAATAATAATAATAAGAGAACAGAAGATTCAGCTCAATACAATAAAACCTGCTAAGTTATATTAACCCTCTCATCACTCATATTTCTACTCTATTTTATAAGCACAATATGACATCTGATTTCTTTATTTATATAACAATCATTTAAAATAATTTATTATTATGTATGTCAAACAACATAATAGTCAATACTAATTAAAACCATATGACCCATATATTTTTAAAATTATAATACTAAAACTTGTTTGGAATATGGGTTAAAATGACAAAAAGGCTGGTTATCTATAGACCAAAAATAAAAAATGTAGTTAAAATCACAGGAAGATCAGCTCTATGCTTTGTGACCACCTAGAGGGGTGGGACAGGGAAGGTGGGAGGGAGACGTAAGAGGGATTCACTTTGTTATAAAGGAGAAATTAACACACCATTGTAAAGCAATTATACTCCAATAAAGATGTTTATATATATATATATATATATATATATAAGCATATCTTCCACCTCTTCTCTAACATTTAACTTTTTTTCTTCTGACAGATATGACTCTCCCCTGAAGATACTGATTTCCCTGCAGTCCTAATAGAGGTGGCTACTTTTTTTGCCCATGGCCCTTTTCCCAGTGAGTCTGGAGCTAGAAGCATCACTACTCCTCATTACCCCCTTCTAATAACTTCCCCTCCTGCTTCCCTACACTCTCAGCTTTAAATCTCATGTTATCAGACTATGCTACCATGATTCTTCACTGCTGCTGTCATTTAATGACACTACCTTGTTTGCCTTATTTAAGACAATCTCAATGTCCCAATAATAAATATTTTTAGCACTCTGGAGTCTTGAGTTTTCTCCAAGTGTTATCTTGATCTCAAAATTATATCAGCTTCTCAATCCTCTGTTAAACCATTAGTTTTGTTGTTAGCAGTGGTATGTGTTTCTTTTAAAATTACCAATTCTACAATTCTTCTATGCTCCTAATTATGGGGATTCACTGTCCACTGATTTCTATATTCTAGCTCATTTCTTCTAGAACATGGAGTTCAGTAATTCTGCAACTCCATTAGGACCTCCAGTTTCTTGATCCTACCACCTTCTCTGCGTCCCTCACCCTTTAGATATTCTTACTCCATTCCCTGGACCCCTTTTCCTTGCCTTGTTTTATTTTATTTGCTTGGAAAAACCACTTTATATTATTTTGCACGTGCAGATATGCCAGGAAAGCTGGAGAAGAAAACACCACCATGGTAATTCAGCTCACAATAAATCCACAGCCACAAAACTGAAGGTGCTCTTGGTGCTGTTAGAATATCTCATCTTTGCCTTAACCACTTCACTTTTTCACTCAAATCAGCTATTCAATACTTAACACCTTTCCCCTCTTCTCAAATCTCCTCCCCGTTTTTAGTTTTAGCTAATTATCTTGATTCCTACTTCTCTGAAAAATCAAGCAACTACTAGAAAACACCAAAAATTTCCACCATCACAAACACACACATGCACACCAATATTTGTCTTACCATTTGTATCACATTTCCCTGCCTGTTACCATAGATAAATTATTCCTACTCATGCCATATATCTGAGCCCTCAATTTGGACACTAATTTCAATCCCCTATATAATGAAATATTACTCACCATAAAAAAATGAAATTGAGTTACTTGTAGTGAGGTGGATGGACCTAGAATCTGTCATACAGAGTGAAGTAAGTCAGAAAGAGAAAAACAAACAAACAAAAAAATGGTTCTGATGAACCTAGGGTCAGGACAGGAATAAAGATTCAGACATAGAGAATGGACTTGAGGACAAGGGGAAGGTGAAGGGTAAGCTGGGAAGAAGTGAGAGAGTAACATTTACATATATACACTACCAAATGTAAAATAGATACTTAGTGGGAAGCAGCTGCATCTCACAGGGATATCAGCTCTGTGCTTTGTGACCACCTAGAGGGGTGGGATAAGGAGGGTGGTAGGGAGACGTAAGAGGAAGGGGATATGGGGATATGGGGATATATGTATACATATTGTGGTTCATTTTGTTATACAGCAGGAACTAACACAACATTGTAAAGCAATTATACCCCAATAAAGATGTTAAAAAAAAGCAATCTGTTCATTTTTTAAGGCAAAAATATAATCATAATTTTTATGTGTTTTCCCCTTTTACTGCAATTTCATATATAATATGCTAGTAATTTCAGAGGGAACGGTATACTTTATGGAGTGGGAGTTTTTTTTTTATTTTCCTATAATGTTCTTTCTATTATTAACCTCTGATGTTACTAAATCCTACTGCAATATTCTTCTTGAAATAGAGCCTGTATGAAAAGTACAATTCTTCAGAAATTTCACTAAGACCAGCCCATGAACTGCTTCCTTATTTATTCCTGCATGAACAGTGTTATTCTCATCTTTCTCATGGCACTCACCCATCATTATGTCTGAGGAAGGAAATCAGATTTTCAATTTTCTGGGCAGTGAGAAGGGGATTTCTGTTTTTCAAGAGCCTAAAATCCTAGGTATTATTTACACAGTGTGAATTAACATAGGTTAGCAGCAGATAAGGTTTTAAGGTGTTTTATGACTAGGGGGAGTAATGAACAATGTTTTAGATTTAAAAAAATAAACCTGTCATGACTGTGTGTTCCACAATGAAATAGAGAAATAAAGGATCTATTCGCTTTATCTACCCACTTTTGGAAGAAAGGATTGATGTGGCAAAGAATTTATGTGTGTTGCTTTTTGAAAGACCATCTTTACAAAATAAAAATAATATATGAAGGATCACTGTTGGTTTTACTTTATATCAGAAATACACCTCCGGTGTTAAAATATTGTGTTTCCCTTCTTCTAAACTACTCTCCAATTTTTCTATTATCTGAAGTCAAGATCTTTTAAAGTCTGGATCAAGGATATCCAAAGGATCTGCTTAATTGATTACTTCAAAATGGCAATTATTTTTTTCACATTTCCTTCAGCTATTGTTTCCTGAGGTTACGGTTTGCAGCTATTCCCAACATCCAGCTTCCCCTTGGCCTCCCCCTAGCCTAACTGGTTGGCATTAAACCCAGGCCACCTGGTCTCCATGACTCTTTAGGTAACAGAGGACCTGTGAGAGTCCCTGCACTCTAAGGAGTGTGCTCTCCTCATTTGTTCTTGAAATGACAAACCTATAGAAATGGAGAACACAATAGTGGTTGGCAGATCTGTGGGGGGGTGAAAGGAAATTAGATGTGATTCTAAAATAACAATACAAGGAATCCTTGAGGTAGTGCAACTGTTCTGTATCTTGAAAGGTGGTGGCCATCAAATGAATCTACTTATGTGATAAAGGGACATAAAAGTAAACACACATACATATAAACTCGTGAATACAAGTAAAACTGGGGAAGTCTGTACAAGGTGCGTGGATTATATCAATGTACAATTTCTGGTTGTGATATTGTATACATATTAGGAGAAATTAGGTAAAGGCTGGAAGGAATCTCTGTGTTATTTCTTAGAACTGAACGAAAACCTACAATTATGAAAATGAAAAGCTTAATTAATAAACTTGACAAAGGTGCATGGTGCACTGTTTCATTAACAAAATACAGAATATCACCCACAGATTTAGGATAAATACTACAGAGCTACTGTAATTGGTAACAGGATTTTTTGAGAAATCAGACTATAATTTGCAACCTGATATCTCATGAGAATTTAGAGAAAAGCATACTCTATTTAGGAGCAGAAATACAAGACTCTTCTGATTTGTAAACTTTGGAGCTTGTGAAACGTAAAGAGAAATATTAAGAACGTAGCTGTTATTAATTAATGCAGACACTTAAAAATATTGCTATAGTTATTAGAGTTGAAATGACAGCTACAATAACAGTAAAAAGAAAAATCACTTCATATCTAGTAAAATTGAGGCAGGAGATAGATGGGCTCCAGGTTAGGTATGTACAACTGGCCTCCTGTTTACATTTCATGGGGCAGGGAAAAGTGGCTTCAGACCCGACACTTACAACTAGTCTCCTGTTTGCATTTCCTGAGACGGGAGGTAGATGGGTTCCAGGTTAGACATTTAAATCAGCCTCCTATTCACTCTCAAAATGGAAGCTATGACAGGGACAGGGTAAATAGCCAGGCTTTGTCTCTTGTGGACGCTTTAAGAAAACATTCATGGCAGGAACAAAGAGGGGCAAAACCTCATTTGAGTAAGGGATCAAGGGATTTCCATTTCCCCCGTCCTTGGGGCAAGGGAGACCCTACATATGCGCGGAAAGGCTCCTTGGGTGTCAAAAGTCAGGGGACAATGCCAGGAGATAATGAGTCTTGTTTCTCCCAGAGGCTTTCATATCAAGATCCATCTTGGCTGAGAGGTGCGTTTGCACCTAAGGGGAGGGTCCTTAGACAAATTAACCAGGGGGGCACAAAACAAGATGATTGATTGGTCAGAAGGAAGACGAAGACCCAGAAAACTGTCCCCTTATGAAGAATTTAAACTTCCCAAAGGTGCGACTCTCTCTCTGAGTTTGCCCTTGCATCTTTCCGCATGTACCTTGCTTTTCCAATAAGTTTTTACTTTTCTCTTTACCTTCTGCCTCCTCGCTTGAATTTTTTTTTTTTGACAAGACAGGCAAGAACTGGGGATCTAGGCCATAGCCACTGGCCTCTGTGATCTAGTGGTTAGGACTCCCAGTCCGGGAACTAAGATCTTGCTTCCAGTTACTGCTCGCTACTGCTTGCTGCAAACTTCCCCTTACTGATGTGTGCATCCGAAATCCAAATCCCCTTTTCAGAAATACGGGAGAGTGGGAGAAATCCTACAGAAATTTGAAAGCTCACGTGGATATTGCAAGCATGTCATAAATAAGACATTTAAATGTCATGCAACCCTTTCTTTCTATTCTATCATTTTGATCCTAAAATAAGGGCATGGTTTCAATGTTCCCTTTGATTTGTTTCTAGGTTTACCTTTTCAAATATGGTAAGCATTTGATATAGTTCCTGCATGCTTGAAATTAACTATATTTAAATTCCTTTAGCTTTCCTAACTACCAATAATTAAAAAAATAATAAAATTTTATTTTAAGCTTAGCATATCATATAGATTTATCCTTCATTGAAAATATATAACTGCATTAAATTTCTCATAATGACCATAATATCAAACAAATAATGACAAATACTTAAAGGTTCATCATTTGGTAACTATCTCAAAAATTCTTGGATTAAATACTTTCCAAAACAATGTTATTAAATTAATATTTCTTTTTCTAATTTTCTTATTCACCATTACGGTAAGAATTTTTTTTTTTAATGACGTCTGCATTTTTCCTTCATAAATTTTACTTGTTTCACCAAATTCATAAATTGAGCAATTTAATTTTAAAATGCCCCAAATATTTGGCTAATACATAAAAACAAAATAAAGAGTAATTATATGTTCATTAAATTTTCTTTTTGCTAGAATTAAATACTAGTTTGTGGCAAATTTACATGAAAACAACTATAGGGACTCACAAAGGAAAAAAAAAAACAAATCAAAACATAATTTTGAACCAGATGTCCCCACTACATATCACATAGACATCTAAAATATAATGGATAAAATGCTTCTGAAGTTCAAAATTTTTCATGTAGATTCTCCTAATGTTATGCTTAAATAAACAAGCCAATATGCCCAAATTTTTGTGCTTTTCTATTAAATCAATGACTAAGAAAATGACTTTTAATTTAATTACTCTAATATGTATTTAGTATCATCCGAGTCTTTATTAGTTTCCCAGGGCTGTCATAACAAAGGGCCACAAACTGGGTGATACTGGTTTAATGTAAATTTATTTTATCACAATTCTTGAGGCTATAAGTCCAAGATCAAGATGTCAGAAGGCATGGTTTCTTCCGAGAGCTTTCACTTTGGCTTGCAGATGGCTTGTGTCTGTCTTCTCTCTGTTTCTTCCCATGGTTTTCCCTCATACATTTCTGTGTCCAGATTTTCTCTTCTTATGTGGAAACCAATCATACTGGATTGGAGCCAACCCTACTGACCTCATTTTTAACTTAATTAATTCTTTAAAATCCTATATCTGAATATAGTGGCATTCCATTGTACAGGATTATAGAACTTTTTCACATGAATTTTAGGGAGATTCAATTCATTCCATAAAAGTAGCAAACACCATTCTGGTTTCAGTTTCCCAAAAAAATTTTAACTGATATTATATTCATGACACATCCTCCATGTTCCTAAGATTCCAGTTTTCCCATATCTTATTTACCATTTAAGCTATCATTTCTACCTCTTGAAAAACAAATCATAAAAATGTTGGGGCTCTAGTAAAGATTTACTTTATTGGATTGGAAAATCCAATTGTGAAAATGACTGTACTACTCAAAGCAATCTACAGAGTCAATGCAATCCCTATCAAACTACAAATGGCATTTTTCACAGAGCTAGAACAAAAAAATTCACAATTTGTATGGAAACACAAAAGACCCCTAATAGCCAAAGCAATCTTGAGAAAGAAAAATGGAGCTGGAGGAATCAGGCTCCCTGACTTCAGACTATACTACAAAGCTACAGTAATAAAGACAGTATGATACTGGCACAAAAACAGAAAGATTGATCAATGGAACAGGATAGAAAGCCCAGAGATAAACCCACACACATATGGTCATCTTATTTTTGATAAAGGAGGCAAGAATATACAATGGAGAAAAGACAGCCTTTTTAATAAGTAGTGCTGGGAAAACTGGACAGCTACATGTAAGGAACTAAATTAGAACACTCCCTAACACCATACACAAAAATAAGCTCAAAATGGATTAAAGATCTAAATGTAAGGCCACACACTATAAAACTCTTAGAGGAAAACTTAGGCAGAACAATCTATGACATAAATCACAGCAAGATCCTTTTTGACGCACCTCCTAGAGAAATGGAAATAAAAACAAAAATAAACAAATGGGACCTAATGAAACTTAAAAGCTTTTGCACAGCAAAGCAAACCATAAACAAGACCAAAAGACAACCCTCAGAATGAGAGAAAATATTTGCAAATGAAGCAACTGACAAAGGATTAATCTCCAAAATTTACAAGCAGCTCATGCAGCTCAAATATCAAAAAAAAAGAAACAAACAACCCAATCCAAAAATGGGCAAAAAACCTAAATATACATTTCTCCAAAGAAGATATAAAGATTGCCAACAAACACATAAAAGGATGCTCAACATCACTAATTATCAGAGAAATGCAAATCAAAACTACAATGAGGCATCACCTCACACCAGTCAGAATGGCCATCATCAAAAAATCTACAAAAAGTAAATGCTGGAGAAGGTGTGGAGAAAATGGAACCCTCTTGCACTGTTGGTGGGAATGTAAATTGATACAGCCACTGTGGAGAACAGCCTGGAGGTTCCTTAAAAAACTAAAAATAGAACTACCATATGACCCAGCAATACCACTACTGGGCATATACCCTGAGAAAAACACAATTCAATAAGAGTCATGTACCAAAATGTTCATTGCAGCTCTATTTACAATGGCCAGGACATGGAAGCAACCTAAGTGTCCATTGACAGATGAAAGGATAAAGAAGATGTGCCACATATATACAATGGCATATTATTCAGCCATAAAAAAGAAATGAAACTGAGTTATTTTTATCAAGGTGGATGGACCTAGAGTCTGTCATACAGAGTGAAGTAAGCCAGAAGGAGAAAAACCAATACTGTATGCTAACACATATAAATGGAATCTTAAAAAAAAAAAAAAATGATCTGAAGAACATAGGGGCAGGAAAGGAATAAAGATGCAGACGTAGAGAATGGACTTGAGGACATGGGGAGGGGGAAGGGTAAGCTAGGATGAAGTGAGAGAGTAGCATGGACATATATACACTACCAAATGTAAAATAGATAGCCAGTGGGAAGCAGCCACATAGCACAGGGAGATCAGCTCAGAGCTTTGTGACCACCTAGAGGGGTGGGATAAGGAGGGTGGGAGGGAGACGCAAGAGGGAAGAGTTATGGGGATATATGTATATGTATAGCTGATTCACTTTGTTATAAAGCAGAAACTAACACACCATTGTAAAGCAATTATACTCCAATAAAGATGTTAAAAAAAAAATATGTTGAAGGAGGCCAAAAAAAGTAAATTAAAAATCCTTTAAAAATCTCCATTAACTGTCTTAGAGGGGGAGTGGGAACTTGTATTTCATTGACTGTAGTTTATGCAAATAGGATCAGAGAAATTAACAACAAAAAATGAAATACCTTATAAGTTATAGCTTAGAATTTTTTAAATGATTCAATTTTATATCTTTATAATTTTATCATTAATAAAAATCTACAGTAAACATATTATATGTATATATAAAATATTCTATTTTCCACATTTAAACCCTGAAGAGTATGTAAATTGCCCCACTATATGACATTTTATGTTAATTTATTTGATTGAAAGAAAAAAATGTGTTTTTAAACAGGACCTATGTTATGAGAAATTACATGAGATATTTAGATTCCAATGAGATAAAATAAATCAATTTGTTTAATCAGCTTCATAAATCCGTTTCAGAAAGATTACTAAATATGACTTCTCTCTTAATATAAGTAATTTGGCAATGGGACAATGCCGTTAAAGCAAAAAAAGAGGTGTAAAACCACAGCACACAGCTAATGAAGGCAGAGTGTGATGCCTGCTGCCAATTTAGAAGGCACTGAGAACCATCTAAGCATGAAATCAGAGCAGATGTAAGAAAGACAAAAATAATTTAGTTATTAGTTTCTTGTTGCCTATGTAACAAATTGCCACAAACTTATTTTCTTACACAATGCAAATGTATTTTCTTTAGTTCTCGATATGAGAAGTACAAAATGAGTCTTAAGAGACCAAAATCAAGGTATCAGCAGGGGTGATTCTTTCTGGAGGCTCCAGGGGAGTAACCTTCCCCTGCTAGCTGGCAGCTGGAAGCTGACAGCTGGCATTCCTTTGCTTGTGGCCACATCATTCCAATCTCTGCTCTTTACCTCACATTGCCTTCCTCCTCTTCTCTGGTCACATATTCCTTTGCCTCCTTCTTATAAAGACACTTATGATTACATTTAGGGCCCATGTGGATAATCCAGGATAATCTCCCCTTATCAAAACCCTTAACTTTATTACATCTGCAAATTAGCTTTTGCCACATAAGACAACATTCACAGGTTCCAGAGACTAGGACCAGGATATCTCTGGAGGTTATTATTACTACAATCTATATTTTCTTCAATTTTTTGGGTACAACTTCATGGGATACTTAAAATTTATCAACCTACAGTATCTAACAAAGTATTTTGGGAGCAGAGATTATGTGTCAATTTAAGGGTCTTTCTAAGTATATGTAGGAAGCTCTAGACTTCTTGTGGAGCACGAAGTAGGGATACACAAAGGGCTATTTCTCACCCAAATAAGTCCTTTTTCACACTTAAGAATCTAACGTCTCCATATAGAGCTAGAGGCATTGCTGTTTATTCATGAGCATATTTAAAATTCTTCTAGATACCAAAATATAAATAAAATCCATTGCATTAGAAAATCTTTTTGAGATTAAGTTTTCTTCTGTATAATCAGTACTCTCATATAGGTTATCTCACTAGGATATATCTGGCAATAATATCATATACTTAAATGTATCAATTTAAAATATTTTTTCTGGTTATTTTAGACATATTCATCTTGTTACTGTACCTAGATTGGAAATTCCTTAAGGAAATAAGATCACTGCATATGTATTCTGCAGTTGCAATAGCTTAGATCCATTCTTAAAGATAGCCCTGGAGGATCACTGTCTTCCTCTACAGGGATGAGAGAGCTTTTTCTGTATATTTGATTTTAATATTTGTGGTTCAATAACACACAGATTTCACCTACCCCCTTTTTATGATGCTAACCTAGGGGTTCAGCTGACCTTTGAAGGTCAGAATTCACCAACTTATTCTCTAAGGACACTTCCTCATGTGTAACAAAATTTTTACAATCAAAGACAACATAAGAACATAAGGACAATGTCATGATTTTTTTTAATGAAATATAATGTATTTAATGCACAATTTTGTTTTGTTTTCATTTTAACATCATGTTCATCCAATCATGAATTTAGTGTAAACCAGTAAGTAGTATCAGATAATTCTGTTCTGACTGCTCGGTTGCTTGCACCATACCCATAAATATTATTAATACTATCCCTAGCTTTGATTTAATTTGGGGGGTCTTTAAAGGTCCTTTTGTTTTCTATAAAATGATGGTTATATTAGGATTTTAGTTGTTTTCTGTAGTTTTTTAATATAGCCATACTTATCACAGCAAACATTTGACAACCTTAGGTCAATACTCTCTCTATATTTATTAATTTATTTATGTATATATTTTCTGTAATTATGCATTTATTTTCAGTTATTAACATTTTATAGTTCAGGAAATACAAAAATCAGCTGACAAATAGATTATTTTGTTACTTCATAGACAGACCCTCCTCGACAAAAGATTAACTGAGGTTTTCATTCACTAAGTAAAACAGTTTATTTTATTTTACTGATGGAAGTTTCTTAAAGGATGATTTTACCAGAGACCAAAGTGTTATTAATATGTTTTTATGTATATGTTGCCTGAGGTAGTAGATGAGAAAAAAATGTCTTAGCTCATTTCCTTTGTAAAATCCATAATGCACAGAATTTGAAATAGGAAATAAGCCATGGAACAGACTGAAATAAACTCATAAAATTAAAAGAAGCTTAAGATAAAATGAGACATATTCCACACACATTTATAAACACACTGCTTTAAAGGTGATAGCAAATGTGTTAAATGTGATAGACAGCGAGGTATGATGAACAGTATGTTAAGTGCAGCCTTCAGATACAAGAATATCTGTGCTAGAATAATTTAAGATATAATTTTGTATGTTAAAATATAAACTTTAGAATCCTAAGATCTTTAAGTGCGTAAAAATCTCACAGGTCATCTAGCCAAATCCCATTACCTGTAGAAATATCTCCAAATGTTCCCGGCCACTATTCATCTTTTTCTGCTTAGAACTTGCAGGATCAGAATGCTTTCTACCTCAGCCTGTGGTTGTTGTGAAAAGCCTCAGGTGTTCTAGACATCTTCCTAGAATGGAACACAGTTTCTTATCTGTTAATTTTACCCCTTGCTCTTGGCCAGAAAGACTGCCTAACCACTTTTCAAACCATAATGAGCTTAAATACCTTAAAAATTATCAGATATCTTCTTAGTTCTCTCCATCCACTGCCTAACCACTTTTGAAAACATAATGAGCTTAAATACCTTAAAAATTATCAGGTCTCTTTTTAGTTCTCTCCATCCAAAGTGAAAATGTTCATGTTATATACTACTACTTTCAGTCTTGAAGCTTAATCTCTTCAGATATACAAAGAACTGAGACTAATATTTACTTAATCTCTTTATAATCTTAGATTTTTTAATTGAAAAAAAAATTAATTGAAAAAAATATTGAATGTTTTGATTTCAATTGAATAATTTTGGAATTTTTTGAATTCAATTGAATTAAATTGAAAAAATGCTCAGATCTTAAATATACAGTGTGATGAATGTTGACTTTCATGCCCCATGTAAACACCAACCCAAAACAAGTTACAGAATATTTGCTTTATTCTGAAAAGTTCCTTCATAATATAATTTCCAGTTGCTTCCCAATCCTGAGAGGCAACCTTCGATCTGTTTTCTATCATCAGAAATTAGAGTAAAGAGATAACAGTTCAGCATCTGTCAGGAAGGGAGGAAAAACTCAAAAATTTTGGCAATGATTAAGATATGTGGATGGTGCCGGGGATCCCATAGAAAATATCCAAAGGTGATTTCGGGAGTGTGGGGCAAGCAAACAAATAAACACTATCTCCTCTGGGTATTTCTAAAAAGAGTGAGACATATCTATGGAACAAATGATTTTTCTAAGATGCATTTGTGGTTGTTAATTACCACATCATTCAAAAAAGAAGTTTGACAGGAGTGCCTGATTTTGATCTACTTTAGCACAAACCATGGTTCTATGTCACCTTTCCTTTCTTCATAGCCATAATCCTAAAATGACTGATGCCTCTGTCACTGTCTTTGTGCAGTACCTCGGTTTATATGTCACTGTACCTATATTAATGTATTTATACTACTGGGTAACTAAATTTAGTGTAGATTTTACTCTCTACATTGCACTTCCAAGATGTTTGTGGTTATTTTTCTAGATGGTTCAGTCAGGAGTTTCAGCCACGATAGTGACATAAGGACAAGGGGACAGTGACCCGTCATGAATGTTTCCCTCAATAAGGTATCTCCTATAAATTAAGTCTAGTTGATGTTTAGAGTTGCATTGCTCAGATTTTTGGTGAGATTTCCCTATCATCTGAGATTTATTCCAAAGTTTTGCCCCATTAGAATAGCATTATTGAATATCCTTAATATTTCTCAAAGTCCTCAGGCAGTTCAATTCTTTTCTGATGAATGATTAATCTCATCTGGGTTTAACCACTGGTGGCTGCTTTCCTATCTCCTTTCTGTTGAAGAATCCATACATATTCTCACATGCACATGCCACTGTGGTGGGAAAGTTAGATGTCCAAAGTTGAGTAACCACTTGAAATAAAACTAAATGGATTATTTGTGGGTTTGATTATTTCCAATATTTAAAAGCACTAAAAAAAATTGTATGGCCATCAAAATGTTGACTATGTTCATGTATTTTAACATAAAGAGAAGTAACACTCAAGAAGCACCCAATCATCCCTTTATGTTTTATGGACACAAAATTATATCAACATTTTAAGTCAACTAAACACTTTAATCTGTCTCAATTCTGCTTTTAGAGACTTGCAAATAACAAACACCAAACCAAACACTGAACTCTGTCTCTATTCTTTGACACTCCTGATGTATGAGTCATGCCCTGGCAAGAAACAGAAATCTATTAAAACAAGTTTAGTTTAAGAAAATGTAATTCAGTAACCAGAAGAGATATCTACAGGTCTAGAGAAGCAGCTAGGGAGTTGTTACGGTCAACCACCCTTAGACCTAAAGGAGTGAAGGGAGGAGATAATGTCAACAGAGCCTGGTGAGAGCTGGAATCATTGAGAAGGGCTATTTATTTAGACCTGTAGACGTAGGAAGAAGCAGCTATTCCTCTGCATTTTGCTAGTGAAAGGAATGAGAGATGTCTTGCAGTGGCAATTCTAAACATGTCAGTTTAGATAAAATATTCTTCTTGGCTGGGTGGAGCTTAACCACCGCCCTGCCCTTAGTACCCCACTAGAGGGCATATCCATTTCTAAAATATATCACATAACAATAACACATAGGACTTTGATTCACATTCCATTGTGCACGTGCAGTCATGTGGCCAAATCTAACTGCAAGGGAGACTGGGAAATATAGGCTACCTGTATACCCAAGAAGAAGAGAAATTAAATTTTTGTTTTGTTTTATTCTGTTTTGTTTACTAAATACTAGCAATTTCTACTGCATGGGGATTATGAGGATGAATATTTAAATATATAACTCTTTCTAAACATGCATTTGCAATATTTGTTTTTCAGGTTTAAGTTTGCCTGGAGTTAAATTCTAAGATAAAACATAAGCTCATCATTTCTATGTATGATGATTTTTTAAAATGTAGAAGTTTAATCAGTGTAAATTGAGTTCAAGTAACTTGTCTTGCCTGTAAATTTGGGTAATCCCACAGAGACAAAATTTTCTTCCTTGTTTTATTTTCAGACACACTCATCTATTTATATGTAACAGTGTTAAGAGCTACAATTATAAAAAGAAAAAAAAGTAAATTTCTTTCTGCCTCTTAGAAAACCTGTTTTTGTACGCTTATTGCTTCTGAAAACTTGAGTGTCATTTTAACAGCCCCTCTCTGGAAAGCCATTTAAAGTCAATACACAATCCATTGAAGTCCTGTTATTTCTTCCACTAAAGCAACATTTGTCATACTTCTACTAAATGTCAGACATGGTGTTATGTGTTGACAATATAATGATAAAAGGTAGATTTTCTTCTTTGTCCTACATAATGTTTATATCATACGATGATAAAACTAAAACTATCAATTAAACACTTACTATATTTTTCACTTAAACCTCAAAAATAGAATAAGTATTATTACCTTCATTTATAAAACATGGTTATTTAATTCAGAGAGAAGTAACTTGTCCGGGTCTTATGATTTATAAAAGTAAAGATCAAACACGAGCTACAAACTAAGTATTGGTATCCTTCCAGTCCCTTTTCATCACATATGGCATGTGATATTTTTCATATGTAACCAACACTGTGTTATAAAATGATCTTTTCATGCAATTTCCATAGAAAGTAGTATACCTTAAAATTTAGTTTTTCATGTTTAATTTTAAATTACTCCCTATTCTAATTTTCAAATAAATTATGCTTTGTGCATGTATCTCACCTCCATTTTCTAATAAAACTGTCTCTTTTTCTTTGAGGTAGTTTTAAATTTTGTTTTCTTCAAAGTGAGGTGATTATTTACTGACATTTTTTAAAACAACGAAAATACAGTGCCATCTTCTGTCAATGTCTTATTCAACAATTGGGTATAAAGAATTGAAAGACTGGGTTAATATGGATGAGCAAAAAAGAAGCAAATAATTTGGAGATTTTACTATCTTGGCATAATGTACTACATCTTTGAACACTTCCAAAGAGGCTAATTATTTGAGAGACCTCTTGGGACAAAGACATGTTTAAAACAGTGTGATTAATTATCCAAAACCTTTGAATATTCATTAAAACAATGGAGGGAAGAGGAAGGATTCAGAGTGAGACAAGTGACAGTGGCAGAAACAGTTGTCCAGTGTTTGTAGCAATTCTGTGTTAGTAGTATCCTAGGAATATAAAATAAGAAATTCTCTATTTTTAAACCATTAATTAACTTCTACATTTATCTATATCTTTGTAAATATATGCTTGAGGGTGGACAGTTCTCTAATTATTCACTAGAATAAAAGATAGAGAAACAGTATTTTTTAAAATAACCTTTTAAGATTCAGTGTGAATGAATACTTTTTTTTTTTTATCTGCATGTTGTTCAGAGTTCAACCTTAAGGCTAGAGATGTAACTAACATAAGTAAAATTTATTTTAGATTTATTATTTGGTTAAGAAAACATATTTTTTAAACACCTTGATATTTGGAAGAAAGTATTTTGAAGTCCATCTTAACTTTCATCCATTACTGCTTTCTCAAAGGAGAGAAACAAAAACAAACAAAATATTTTTTAAAATCTATATATTCGACAAAGATTGCAAGAGCCATTTTTAAAGTCACTTTTAAAGTATTTTTAATAATATATCGAGATAATATTTACATTTTATGACGAGTAGCATTTTAAGAAACATCCCAGAAATCATGTTTAAAAATCCAGGGCAGGGATTTTTCTTCTAAGGAATTAAAGTAATCAAACGCAAGTCAGTGAGAGTTAGTGGATTGAAGTGACCTTATCCATAAGACTCCAAAGAACAAAAATTAAAGGCAGCTTCGGAGGAGCTTCAAGATGGCAGAAGAGTAAGACTCGGAGATCACCTTCCTCCCCACAAGTACATCAGAAATACATCTACACGTGGAACAACTCCTATAGAACACCTACTGAACGCTGGCAGAAGACCTCAGACTTCCCAAAAGGCAAGAAACTCCCCACATGCCTGGGTAGGGCAAAAAAAAAAAAAAAAAAAAAAGAATAAACAGAGACAAAGGATAGGGACAAGACCTGTACCAGTGGGAGGGACCTGTGAAGGAGGAAAGAATTCCACACACTGGGAGCCCCTTCGCGGACGGAGACTGCAGTTGGCAGAAGGGGGAAGCTTCAGAGACGCGGAGGAGAGCACAGCAACCGGGCTGAGGAGGGCAAAGAGGAGAGATTCCCGCAGAGAGGACCGGTGCCAACCGGCACTCACCAGCTCGAGAGGCTTGTCTGCTCACCCGCCGGAGAGGGCGGGGCTGGGAGCTGTGGCTCAGGCTTCGGTCGGAGCGCAGGGAGAGGACTGGGGTTGGCGGCATGAACACAGCCTGCAGGGTGTTAGTGCACCACGGCTAGCCGGGAGGGAGTCCAGGGAAAAGTCTGGACCTGCCGAAGAGGCAAGAGACTTTTTCTTCCCTCTTTGTTTCCTGGTGCTCAAGGAGAGGGGATTAACAGCCCTGCTTAAAGGAGCTCCAGAGACGGGCGTGAGCTGCGGCTATCAGCGTGGACCCGAGAGACGGGCATGGGACACTAAGGCTGCTGCTGCCGCCACCAAGAAGCCTGTGTGCAAGCACAGGTAACTATCCCCAACTCCCCTCCCGGGAGCCTGTGCAGTCCGCCACTGCCGGCCTCTGCCTGCTGCAGGCTCTCCCCACATCCGTATCCCTCCCTCCCCCCGGCCTGAGTGAGTCAGAGCCCCCGAATCAGCGGCTCCTTTAACCCCGTCCTGCCTGAGTGGGAACAGACGCCCTCAGGTGACCTACACGCAGAGGCGGGTCCAAATCTGAAGCTGAACCCTAGGAGATCTGCGAACAAAGAAGAGAAAGGGAAATCTCTCCCAGCAGCCTCAGGAGCAGCGGATTAAATCTCCACAGTCAACTTGATGTACCCTGCATTTGTGGAATACCTGAATAGACAACAAATCATTCCAAATTGAGAAGGTGGACTTTGGGAGCAAAGATATATATATATATATATATATATATATATATATATATAGTCCCTATATATATATTTTGTCCATATATATATATATATATATTTTGTCCCTCTTTCTCTTTTTGTGAGTGTGTATGCTTCTGTGTGAGATTTTGTCTGCAGAGCTTTGCTTTTACCATTTGTCCTAGGTTCTCTCTGTCCCTTTTTTTTATTATTACTTTTCACAAATATTTTCTTAATAATTTTTTTTATTTTAATAAATTTATTTTATTTTTACTTTATTTCATGTTATCTTCTTTCTTTCTTTCTTTCTTTCTTTTTCTCTCTCTCTTTCTTTCTTTTTTTCTTTCTTTCTTTCTTTTTTTCCTCCCTTTAATTCTGAGCCATGTGGATGAAAGGTTCTTGGTGCTCCAGCCATGTGTCAGGGCTGTGTCTCTGAGGTGGGAGAGCCAACTTCAGGACACTGATCCACAAGAGACCTCCCAGATCCATGTAATATCAAATGGTGAAAATCTCCCAAAGATCCCCTTCTCAACTCCAAGACATAGCTTCATTCAACGACCAGCAAGCTACAGTGCTAGACACCCTATGCGAAACAACTAGCAAGACAGGAACACAACCCCACCCATTAGCAGATAGGCTGCCTAAAATCATCATAAGGCCACAGACACCCCAAAACACACCACAAGACATGGACCTGCCCACCAGAAAGATAAGATCCAGCCTCATCCACCAGAACACAGGCACTAGTTCCCTCCACCAGGAAGCCTACACAACACACTGAACCAACCTTAGGCACTGGAGACAGACACCAAAAACAACAGAAACTACGCCCCTGCAGCCTGTGAAAAGGAGACCCCAAATACAGTAAGTTAAGCAAAATAAGAAGACAGAGAAACACACAGCAGATGAAGGAGCAAGGCAAAAACCCACCAGACCTAACAGATGAAGAGGAAATAGGCAGTCTACCTGAAAAAGAATTCAGTAAAATGATAGTAAAGATGATCCAACATCTTGGAAATAGATTAGAGAAAATACAAGAAACGTTTAACAGGGCCTAGAAGAACTAAAGAGCAAACAAACAGTGAGGAACAAAACAATAAATGAACTTAAAAATTCTCTAGAAGAGATCAAAAGCAGAATAATTGAGGCAGAAGAACAGATAAGTGACCTGGAAGATAAAATAGTGGAAATAACTACCACTGAGCAGGATAAAGAAAAAAGAATGAAAAGAATTGAGGACAGTCTCAGAGACTTCTGGGACAACATTAAACACAACAACATTCGAATTATAGGGGTCCCAGAAGAAGAAGAGAAAAAGAAAGGGACTGAGAAAATATTTGAAGAGATTATAGTTGAAAACTTCCCTGATATGAGAAAGGAAATAGTTAATCAAGTCCAGGAAGCACAGAGAGTCCCATACAGAATAAATCCAAGGAGAAACATGCCAAGACACATACTAATCAAAGTATCAAAAATTAAATACAAAGAAAACATATTAAAAGCAGCAAGGGTAAACAAGAAAAAACACACAAGGGAATCCCCATAAGGTTAACAGCTGATCTTTCAGCAGACACTCTGCAAGCCAGAAGTGAGTGGTAGGACATATTTAAAGTGATGAAGGAGAAAAACATACAACCAAGATTATTCTACCCAGCAAGGATCTCATTCAGATTCCATGGAGAAAAAAGTTTTACAGACAAGCAAAAGCTAAGAGAATTCAGCAGCACCAAACTAGCTCTACAACAAATGCTAAAGGAACTTCTCTAAGGGGGAAACACAAGAGAAGAAAAGGAACTATAAAAACAAACTCAAAACAATTAAGAAAAGGATCATAGGAACATACATATCGATTATTACCTTAAACGTGAATGGATTAAATGCTCCAACCTAAAGACACATGCTAGCTGAATGGATACAAAAACAAGACCCTTCTATATGCTGTCTACAAGAGACCCACTTCAGACCTAGGGACACATACAGACTGAAAGTGAGGGGATGGAAAAAGTTATTCCATGCAAATGGAAATCAAAAGAAAGCTGAAGTAGCAATTCTCATATCAGAAAATATAGACTTTAAAATAAAGACTATTACAAGAGACAAAGAAGGACAGTACATAATGATCAAGGGATCGATCCAAGAAGATATAACAATTGTAATTATTTATGCACCCAACATAGGAGCACCTCAATACATAAGGCAAATACTAACAGCCATAAAACGGGAAATTGACAGTAACACAATCATAGTAAGGGAACTTAACACCCCACTTTCACCAATGGACAGATCATCCAAAATGAAAATAAATAAGGAAACACAAGTTTTAAATGATACATTAAACAAGGTGGGTTTAACTGATATTTATAGGACATTCCATCTAAAAAACAGCAGAATACACATCCTTCTCAAGTGCTTATAGAATATTCTCCAGGATAGATCATATCCTGTGTCACAAATCAACCATGGTAAATTCAAGAAAATTGAAGTCATATCAAGTAACTTCTCCAACCACAACATTATGAGCCTAAGTATCAGTTACAGGAAAAAATCTGTTAAAAAATACAAACACGTGGAAGCTAAACAATACACTACTTAGTAACCAAGAGATCACTGAAGAAATCAAAGAGGAAATCAAAAAATACCTAGAAACAAAAGACAATGAAAACACGATGTCCCAAAACCTATGTGATGCAGCAAAATCAGTTCTAAAAGGGAAATTTATAGCAATACAATCCTACTTTAAGAAACATCTCAAACAAAAAGCCTACCCTTACACCTAAAGCAATTAGAGAAAGAGGAACAAAAATCCCCGAAGTTAGCAGAGGGAAAGAAATCATAAAGATCAGACCAGAAATAAATTTAAAATAAATGAAGGAAACAACAGCAAAGGTTAATAAAACTAGAATCTGGTTATTTGAGAAGATAAACAAAATTGATAAACCATTAGCCAGACTCATCAAGAAAAAGAGAGAAGACTCAAATCAATAGAATTAAAAATGAAAAAGGAGAAGTAACAACTGATACTGCAGAAATACAAAGGGTCATGAGAGATTACTACAAGCAACTCAATGTCAATAAAACGGACAACCTGGAAGAAATGAACAAATTTTTAGAAATGCACAACCTTCTGAGACAGAACCAGGAAAAAATAGAAAATATGAACAGACCAGTCACAAGCACTGATCTTGAAATTGTGATTAAAAATCTTCCAACAACAGAAGGCCAGGACCAGATGGCTTCACAGGCGAATTCTATCAAACATTTAGACAAGAGCTAACACCTATGCTTCTCAAACTCTTCCAAAATATAGCAGAGGGCGGAACACTCCCAAACTCATTCTATGAGGCCACATTCACCCTGATACCAAAAACAGACAAAGATGTCACAAAGAAAGAAAACTACAGGCCAATATCACTGATGAACATAGATGCAAAAAATCCTAAACAAAATACTAGCAAACAGAATCCAACAGCACATTAAAAGGATCATACACCATGATCAACTGGGGTTTATTCCAGGAATGCAAGGATTCTTCAAAATATGCAAATCAATCAATGTGTTACATCATATTAACAAATTGAAGGAGAAAAAACATATGATCATCTCAATAGATGCAGAGAAAGCTTTTGACAAAATTCAACACCCATTTATGATAAAAACCCTCCAGAAAGTAGGCATAGAGGGGACTTTCCTCAACATAATAAAGGTCATATATGACAAACCCAGAGCCAACATCGTCCTCAATGGTGAAAACCTGAAACCATTTCTGCTAAGATCAGGAATAAGACAAGGTTGCCCACTCTCACCACTTTTATTCAACATAGTCTTGGAAGTTTTAGCCACAGCAATCAGAGAAGAAAAAGAAATAAAAGGAATCCAAATTGGAAAAAAGAAGTAAACCTGTCACTGTTTGCAGATGACATGCTATTATACATAGAGAATCCTAAAGAGGCTACCAGAAAACTACTACAGCTACTGATTGAATTTGGTAAAGTAGCAGGGTACAAAATTAATGCACAGAAATCTCTTGCATTCCTATACACTAATGATGAAATAACTGAAAGTGAAATTAAGAAAACACTCCCATTTACCATTGTAACAAAAAGAATAAAATATCTAGGAATAAACCTACCTAAGGAGACAAGAGACCTATATGCAGAAAATTATAAGACACTGATGAAAGAAATTAAAGATGATACAATAGATGGAGAGATATACCATGCTTTGGATTGGAAGAATCAACATTGTGGAAATAACTCTACTACCCAAAGCAATCTACAGATTCAATACAATCACTATCAAACTATCACTGGCATTTTTCACAGAACCAGAACAAAAAAATTAACAATTGGTATGCAGACACAAAAGACCCCAAATAGCCAAAGCAATCTTGCGAAAGAAAAACGGAGCTGGAGGAATCAGGTTCCCTGACTTCAGACTATACTACAAAGCTACCGTAATCAGTAAGAAAGTATGGTACTGGCACAAAAAGAGAAATGTAGATCAATGGAACAGGATAGAAAGCCCATAGATAAACCCACACACATATGGTCACCTTATCTTTCATAAAGTAGGCAAGTATATACAGTGGAGTAAAGACAGCCTCTTCAATAAGTGGTGCTGTGTAACTGGACAGGTACATGTAAAAATATGAAATTAGAACACTCCCTAACACCATACACAAAAATAAACTCAAAATGGATTAAAGACCTAAATGTAAGGACAGGCACTATCAAACTATTAGAAGAAAACATAGGCAGAACACTCTATGACATAAATCACAGCAAGGTCCTTTTGACCCACCTCCTGGAGAAATGGAAATAAAAACAAAAATAAACAAATGGGACCTAATGAAACGTAAAAGCTTTTGCACAGCAAAGCAAAGCATAAACAAGACTAAAAGACAACCCCTAGAATGGGAGAAAATATTTTGAAATGAAGCAACTGACAAAGGATTAGTCTCTGAAATTTACAAGAAGCTCATGCAGTTCAATATCAAAAAACAAACAACCCAATCCAAAAATGGGCAGAAGACCTAATTAGACATTTCTTCAGAGAAGATATACAGACTGCCAACAAACACATGAAAGAATGCTCAACGTTATTAATCATTAGAGAAATGCAAATCAAAACTAAAATGAGATATCATCTCACACAGGTCAGAATGGCCATCATCAAAAATCTACAAACAATAAATGCTGGATAGGGTGTAGAGAAAAAGGTACCATCTTGCACTCTTGGTGGGAATGTAAATTGATACAGCCACTATGGAGAACAGTATGGAGGTTCCTTAAAAAACTGAAAATAGAACTACCATATGACCCAGCAATCCCACTACTGGGCATATACCCTGAGAAAACCATAATTCAAAAAGAGTCATGTACCACAATGTTCACTGCAGCTCTATTTACAATAGCCAGGACATTGAAGCAACCTAAGTGTCCATCAACAGATGAATGGATAAAGAAGATTTGGCATATATATACAATGGAATATTACTCAGCCATATAAAGAAATGAAACTGAGTTATTTGTAGTGAGGTGGATGGACCTAGAGTCTGTCATACAGAGTGAAGTAAGTCAGAAAGAGAAAAACAAATACCGTTTGCTAACACATATATATGGAATGTAAAAAAAAAAAAAAAGAAAGAAAAAGAAAAAAAAAAAAGAAAAAATAGTCCTGAAGAACCTAGGGGCAAGACAGGAATAACGATGCAGACCTACTAGAGAATGGACTTGAGGATATGGGGAGGGGGAAGGGTAAGCTGGGTCAAAGTGAGAGAGTGGCATGGACATATATACACTACCAAATGTAAAATAGATAGCTAGTAGGAAGCAGCCACATAGCACAGGGAGATCAGCTTGGTGCTTTGTGACCACCTAAAGGGGTGGGATAAGGAGGGTGGGAGGAAGGGAGATGCAAGAGGGAAGAGATGTGGGAACATATTTATATGTGTAACTGATTCGCTTTGTTATAAAGCAGAAACTGACACACCATTGTAAAGCAATTATTCTCCAATAAGGATGTTAAAAATTAAATAAATAAATAAAATAGAAAAAACAAATATAAAAGAAAAAAAGATAGAGACTTGGTTAGTTTTAAACTGTTCTGAGGTCCTGCATTATGTGAGAAGAGAATAAAGGTAATGGTAAAAAATAATAATAAATAAATAAATATAGGCAGCTTCATTCTATTCTTAAAAAAAAAAAAAAAAAAGCTTGAGTTTTATGTGGTTGCTTGTTATGTTTGATCGTTTTATATGTTCAGAGACAAATCACCAGCAAGGGTAGGTAAATATGTGTGGATGAGATTCAGAGTGGCAATCAGTGACCAGCAATCTGCACATACCTCATAGAGAAAACAGCCTTTTGTTTTCTGGCTGAATGATTTTCAGTGCACTTTTTGTTTAATTCAATTTCTTTGAGACTTATTCTAATCATTTAAAGTAGGTTTTGCTACTCATTCTCTCCTAGATTAATTTCATTCTACTGATCTATTTCTCCAAAGTTTCCCCAAATCCCTGAAACACATTTCAATTAATTTAAATTGTTGATTTTGTGTGATGTTAGAGCAAACAGTGCTAGGCAGAGATGGTTGGAGTTGCATGAAATTAACAAGGCAGCTGAGTACCATGACTTCAAGAATGCTGAATATTTGAGGTCTGGGAAAAATCAGTGGTTTGAAGATAAGAATCTTCTATCTGTTTCTGAGTGCTTTAAGTGAGGGACCTCAATTTTCTCCTATATATGATAATATCCATGCTCTACTTCATATTGTCTCAGGGTATTATATGTTGATTTGAAAATATGAAACACACCATAGAAAATCCAAAATTTTGTATTAATTTAGAATGTTCAATTCAAAAAGTCAACAGTGCACAAAAAGAGTGTAATGACTACAGAGCTTAGACTTTAGGATATAATTGAATAGAATATAGGTATCTGCAATCATAAGTACAAGTTAGTAAACTAAATTAACATTTTGAAATAGAAAGTTTTATCAGTCAAAAATAGTCCAATATTGCAATTTCAAATGATTCAAGTAAATTAATGGAAGGGGAAATGACTCTCGTCTTTACCCAAAACAGTTCGATGTACAATCAGTAGATTTGAGAAATATAGCCCAGGTTAATATACAAAAACATAATAATTTATAGGAGACAGGAGTATATGGCAAAACTTTGAATCCTATCAAGATATTGGTGGAGGTCAGGTATGGGGGATACTCCAGACCACTGAGAGAGCAGCATCACCACCTTCTGGAGAACATTTATATATTTGATGTCCAGAAGCCAAGACGTGGTCAAGGCTCTTTTGGTCCCATGGTTGCTTTAATACATCTCTACTGGTGAAAAAATAAAATTATCCGTATCTCCAGGAAAACTTCACAAGCTTAGAATGAATATTTTAGTAATGTCAAATTACAATAAACTATGGAGGTGAAATAAAAAGACTAGTGTAGTATCTTTAAAAATCTGATGATTCACCAATTTAATAGTGATATTTGGTAGGAAAAAATTGGTGTCATGATACCAATTAATGCTGTACAGAGAATTTTTCTATTTGCAGAAAAAACAATTAAAGTGTGGGTAGACTGTGGATTTAGTGAGACTAATTTTTAAGGTTCATTGTTTGAATTTCAACCAACACTTTGGAACAATATAAAAATATTTTCCTGTAAGAGTTACAGATATGAGCATTTAGATTTCCCAAAAGCTTTTCAGAGATTTGAATAATTTTCCAGGCTGTATAAGAAACTGTATTAAAGGTACATATTATGAAAGTCATTGCAAGGTTTTTTTTTGTTGTTAATTTGTGACCCCGGGGCACACCTTGATCACATCTTTAGAAAATAACACTTTAGAAAATAACAGTGATATCAACTTGACAGATGGAGTGATCTCTAATGGCAAAAAAAAGCAATAATAATAATAATAATAATAATAATAATAATAGCTCAGTCAAGAAATTATGAATACCTACCCCAATAATGTTACAGTCAATGGAATAGAAGTAACAGATGTAAGCAAGGATAGAATCTCTGTATTTTAATGTAAACTCGTTAGCAATCTTAATTACATTTGCAACCTTAATTCTCCCTTGGACTCTACCATGACTTGTTCAAAAGTTCCAGGGATTAAGGTGTAGACAAAATTATAGGGGAGTCTATTTTTCTGCCTCTCACAGGGAAATTATAGAGCAGTTAATGAAGGGCAGCAAACAAGAGGGAAAAGCTTTCAAACTTACTGAGTTTAAGATTCTGACTCCATATCCAGATAGAAATGTCTAAGAAGCAATAAGAAACTTGGATAAACTCACAATTAGAATTTTCTCTGAACTCTTACCCATGTATAAATATTGCTGAAATTACACAAATGCCTAGCTTTGAGAGTTGGCCATTTTACTCTCTGATCTATGTGCATTAGTATTCTACTCCTGCAGAATAAATTTACCTCAAACTTACCACCTTAAAACAGTACCCATTTGCTAGTTCACAGCCAGGTCAAAAGTCTAGCGCTGTGTGGGTTTGTTTTCTGCTTGATTAAAATCAAGGAGTCAGCCAGACTGAATTCTCATTAGCAGACTATATGGAAAAATGTACATCCAAACTCATTCTTCTTAGCAGAATACGGTCCGTTGCAACTTATAGGACTGTCCTGTCCATTTCCATACTTGCTACGAACTGCGTGCTGCTCTCAGCTCCTAGAGGTCACTCACAGCTCATGCCATGTGGTCCCCTTCATCTTCAAGCCAGCAGCAACATGCTTAATCTTTTATCTGTTTTCAAACTTTGACTTCTGCAGCCAGTGGAATAAAAAGCTGTGCTTTTAAAGGGCTATATGATTAAGTCAGACTCACCTGCATAATCTCCCTCTCAAGGTTAACATTGTCCTATAATATAGGTTAGTATAGATTAATCATGCAAGTACATTTCATCATACTGAGTTTAAAGAATTATACAGTTGTGTACACTGGAAAAGTGGACACCTTGGAGACCATCTTAGAGTTCTGCCTACCTCCCTAATCATTATTATTGCTCCTGTCTTCATGTCTTATTACTGTCTCTAATCTTTGCATCTGAAATCTTGATTCTTATTTCCACTTTAATCCATGGCTTTCTCTCATAAGGCAATATTAGTATCTTCCTTCTACCAACCCCATCTGTGAGCAAGGTCTGTGCCTTCCATTGTGTCCCTCCACAGAACAGACTGTTTGGCAAACCCCCATCCTCTCTTCCAGGACACAGAAAGATTGCATTTTATAGAGTCTTAGGTTATAGCTCCAAGCTGGTGGTGTTGGCACAGTGCTTTGGGGACATACAATTTTTTTTAAAAAAAGAGAATGAAAGAGATCTGAGATCTCTGGAACAAAAAATAATATAAAAGAAAAAATCTGAACACACATATCTGCTGGTGCAGTAAAACGCTAACACTTTCACTCATTAGAGAGCATATGGTCATGTTTACAGAGTTAAACTGCTTGGAGAGGGTTACTCAAGCAGGTTAGTTAACTCAGGTTACTCAATGCATTTTTTAAAAGGTGACAAGGGTAAGGTGGAGCAGGGCATAGGCATTTGTTCTGAGAATGAAAAGTATCGGTGTGCAAGTTATAGAGAGTTTTATGAAAAAGCAAGTCACATAGAGACAAAATATGGAGATGGAAATGAGCGACATAGGTTTGAAAAAAAAAATGAATGAGCTAAGAGTCGGCTTCCTTTCTTCATGATGGTAACTTGCCAAGATGTGAGGATTTTTTTTTCCTTAGGAATCCAGACACCCACTTCCTTCCTTAATAAGAGAGTTTGTCAGAGTCAGGCTGAATAACAGTTTTAATTTAGTTAAAAAAAGATCACAAATATTGTGGAGAGTACAGTTGCCTTTAGGTATTCATGAATGGAAGACCTCTATTTTTTTTTCCACCATATGCACGTATAATAGAATCATTCCAGGCCAAAACAAACAAAAAAGACAAAAAATATCTTTACTGTTTTGGGTGAAGAAAAATGCAAATAACAGAACTAATAACAAATAACTTTTAAAATGTTAATACATTAGATGTTCTTTTTTTAATTTAAATATTTAATTGTGTAAGTGGCATATACCTGATGGTTGACTCATAATTATCCACTTAGTTTTATTTCTGAAAAGAATATGCTTATTTTACTCTGTAAATCTTGAACTGGAGAAAGGCAGAATCAAGTAATGAGAAAATGGAAAGAACATAGGAATTTGGTGTCCTGTTGAAACAAAAGCAAAGCTTAATTATCTCCTGGCAGTACAGCACTTTTATGTCTCAGGCGAACAGTGCCATAGCTTGGGCAGCTTTGTTACTTAATGGATTTGGGGAAGGAAAAAAGGGGCTTGGGTGGCTTTTCCCTGAGAAAGCAAATAAGAGGCAATGATGAGAAAGAGAGATTTGATGATATGGGTCATAAACATGTTCATTACCATCCTCTCACATTTGTATAAATATGTCTCACTTTCCAGAGGGACTGCTTAAAATTAAACACTGTCTCTTCAGAAACAAGAAGGGTTTTGTTACTCAGGCAGAAGCCCCATAAAGGCTGCCATGAGATTTGCCTGGGACTATTAGAAAGGGTTCTTCATCAGAGAAGGTCTGCAAAGCCCAGCATGAATTGTCTAAGGGAACCTGAGAAGACAATTACGTCATATAATATCTCTGAAAAGGAAATTTCCAGAATCCTGGAAGTAGAAACTTATCTCCTTTTAAATAGCTTTTAATTAACTGCAACTATCCACGAGCTCTTTCTGAGTGGAGTCGAAAGAGGTTGTTTGAGAAGCAGAGGTATTTGATTTGCAGCCTCCTCAGGAGATTGCTTTGCTCTCCTATTAGAATTATTTTCTGGAGTGAAGGATCATTTTTTTAAATCCTCGTGGGTGTCTGTCCTCATTCTCCAAGAAATGGCATTAGTTAGAGTTACAGGAATTTATCTTGTAGTGTTTATGTGCAGTCATGTACGTTAAAGACAGACATTAGTTGCTCTGTGAAGTGTGACTTGATGAAGCTTCGGGGGTCTCATCTTCCCGTTTGCAACAGCATTTTGAGCAGAGGGAAGAGACAAAGTAAGACCAGTTATCTGGCCTCATTACATATTACTCCATAGCTCCTAAACCTGATTAACTTGCTGTCAATTGTACTGGGAGAAAGAACTGCTTCAAAAATAGAAACCATGTAGACATTGACAGTTGGGATAAAGAAGTCATGTAAAACCAGTAGGAATGATCGTATTGTTTCTAATAAAGAAAACTTCTGGCTTTGGATAATACTGATACAAAAATTTTCTTTCATCTTTATTTTCGTCAGGCACTACCCAATCAGCCAAAAAGCAGAGCTTTGGCAGCAAACTTTGGTGACATATTGACCTTCAGATATTCCTCCTGTGGTATGTGTGTTGTATGTTTTAAAGCTACAAACCAGTTTTGCTTAGGAAATTGATTTTCACTTGTGATGAAAACCTGTGAAAGCAAGTTAATTTTTTTTAAAAAAAAGTGTTTTTCTCATCTTCTGAGGAAAATTTGCAGAACATTTAAAGCCTTTGTCTTATCTGTGAATCTCATCACAACATTCTGATTGAGCACGTCTATAAGGCTAAAATCATGGCCTAACAGGTAAAGTCACATTATCAATTAAAGAGAATTGCAATCCCTTATTTATGAACCACTCCATTCTCATATGAACCCCATTTACTAGAGTATGGCTTTTTAAAATTTATACATTTATAATGCTTGCTTTTTCTAGCTTTTAACAATTTCTGCAAATTGGAAAAATTCACTTTTCAAATCTTTAGTAATGAAAGTGTTTTGAAATGCTGGCATTAGGTGTAGACAAAATTTTTGCCAGCATGGGAAGTGCTGACATTTCTATAAAATAAAATTAAAACATATGTACATATAAGCCTTCTTTAAGGAAAGAAATATGAATTCTGACATTCATATCATCAAAAGCCAAAGTCACTTGTGATAAATCATCATCATGTATTCAAGTAAGAAAAATAAAGTATTTTTGCTTCAAATTGAGAAGTAAAAAAATAATTTATGAAGCATATTAAAATATAGGGGCCACAAACATAAAATATAAATGGCTCTGACTTCAAATTTCCACAATTAAATATGTGATGAGGCCTACCTTGACATTTTTAGGCATACTAAAATCAGGAGCAAATATTTACTGGGCATCCCTGTGTGTTAATTCAAGTCCTCTTAGTAGAAGATGCTAATACGAGATTAAATGTGTAACGGTTTTATTAGGGAAATAACGGTGTGAAAGAACATAGACACTTAGGGAAAGCTGGGAGAACCATCAGACCCCAAAGCAAATCTGACCCCAGATGAAGAAGAGAGGAAGAAAAAAATCAAGAAGAAATATCCTGGACAGTCATGTTCGGCAAATATGTCAAAGATTTTTTGAGCCAAGATCGGCTGACAGTGGAAGCCCTTGTTTCTCAGGACAGGGTCTGCCTTTGCTTCCCTGCACCAGTCAGTTACTAACAGGGACCAACTTGTAGAAGGAAACCCCTTGGCACACTCGCAGTAATGAATAAAGCAGCTGGGGCTCTTTGTCAATTTTGCTTTCTGTAGCAGGAGGCTTGAGAAACTAATTCTCATTGACCATCAGGAGAATATTCTAGGTGTGATGGAAAGACAAGAGTCAACAACTGAATATGTTGCAGGAACTTACAATCAACTTTGAAATCTGATCTAACGTTTCTCACTAAAATATAAATAAATAAAAATCTTTCTTTAGCTTTTATTCCTATCCAACTCCCATCCTATTTCTCTACTCACGTTCCAAAATGTATCCCCTATTCCAATCTTTTGATACCAGGAAAAACATCTTCCTCCTTTGTACTACCAGTGAAAGCAGAATGTTTCTCAAATTTTGGCATGGTGGATCCGTGGGGAAAAGAAAGGAGAAGTGGATATTTTTAGACTCCATTCATCATTCAACTGTCTACATCTTAAGGGAAGTGATATTTTGGATTGTTTAACCCAATTGCTGTAATTGAATAACAAAGAGTTCTGGACTCTGTATGTAGGAGAAAGAAGGTTTAGCATGAGGATCCGACTCTATATAATCCTGCTCCTTTTTTATGTGTGGGATATCTGTAAATCAAGTGTAAGTTGCACACAAAGGAAGTCTTATGTCACCACTCTAGGTCTGAACTTTCATCATATCCCGTTAATTCATACTTTCAGCTGTAGAGATATTTCTATGTAGAACAATGTGTTTGTTTGGGTGGGAAGGTGTTGTGAAGGGGATTGGGGAACATGACAGAATCATGAGTCCCTGACATTGCTGAATATCTGGCAGATCAGTGAGAGAGGAGCAGTCAAAAGTTGGGAAAAGTCAGAGTAGAAAAGGAGTGACAGAATGGAGAAAGGTATTTAGTATCAAGGAAAAGTCCCAAAGTAGACATTAAAACATCTGAGTTCTAATCCACCCTGAATATTTACTAGCTGTGTGATTGTGGTCAAAAGCTAAACTAGGGGCTTCCCTGGTGGCACAGTGGTTGAGAGTCCGCCTGCCGATGCAGGGGACACAG
The DNA here is from genome assembly GCF_937001465.1 of Orcinus orca. Taxonomy (NCBI): domain Eukaryota; kingdom Metazoa; phylum Chordata; class Mammalia; order Artiodactyla; family Delphinidae; genus Orcinus; species Orcinus orca. Next base: position 128,522,209 of record NC_064563.1, read on the forward strand.
GTTCATGCCCTGGTCCGGGAAGATCCCACATGCCGTGGAGCGGCTAGGCCCGTGAGCCATGGCTGCTGAGCCTGTGCGTCCGGAGCCTGTGTTCCACAACGGGAGAGGCCACAGCAGAGAGAGGCCCATGTACTGCAAAATAAGTAAATAAATAAAAAAGCTAAACTAGTTAATATGTGTGTTAAATAATTCAGAAAATAATTGTGACATATACTGAACAAATACTTGTAAAAATCTCAAAACTGTAAGCTCTATGCAAATTAAACAGATATAGTATCACATAATAATAAGTATTTATACATTATTAACATCAACAAACATATTTCCGCAAATTATATGAGTTAATTATTTGGTTAACAATATAAATGCTTTGTTTTGGGTAAACTCATTCTCTTATATTTATTACAGAAGCACAACTCAAACTAAAAATTGTTAGTTCATGTCAAAAAGAGGTTTGTTTCAGGTACAGATAGATTCAGGGTTAAAGTGACAATTCCATGACTCTGTCTCCATTTCTCAGTTCAGCTTATTATCTGTGCTTCCCTTTTCATATTGGACTTTTTATTCTGCTGCAGATAAACTTTTTGCACAACAAAGAAGGATGACTCCTGGAAATCATACCCTATTTGTTTACAGCCAGTGATACAAAAAGAAGACAATATTCCCCATTATTTCCAGCAGGAAAGTTCACAGGATAATTCTCATTGGTCTTCCTGGGTCCTAGTGCCCATCTTTACATCAACAACTGTTCCAACAGGGATGCAGCATTATAATTGGCCTAATCTGGTTTAAATGCTCAACTTTGTTGCCATGTAGAACATAATACAAGAATGACCATCCTGCAGGACAACAGATGAGATAAATGACAATTAACTAGTGAAAGAAAGCTGAGGAATGGAACTTATAGCTTAGTTTGCGTTGTTGAAAAAAAAAAATTACACATATACTATTTGTAGTGGTAGAATTAGAAAAGAATTGGAAATTTGTTTCCATAGGGCAAATTTTTACAGGAACCTGTAAAAGCACTGGGAATCTGGGAAACAAGTGAAAGGAAAGGGAACTGGGAAAGTGTTCAGGCATAGGGAGGCCCATGTGTGTCTTACATTGAAATTCTGCCCCTAATTTTAGTAACAACTGATATCTGATGTTTCAATGCAAATGTCTTTATTAATTAGGGATGCTATAAAATTCAACCTAGTTTTCCCAACTGGAGCAAGTGAGCAAGTCCTCCTTCTCCAGATCAGGCGGTGTGTGTGTGTGTGTGTGTATATATATATATATATATATATTTATTTATCAAATTCCACTCCTAAGGAATAATCAAGAAGAAATATAGATGCGCTCATGTCAAACCCATCTTCTATCTCTCCTACTGTTTCCTCTATGTTTTCTAAAACATTTTAAAAATTCATATTTAAGATGTATTTAAAACAGCATGGAAGTTTTTAATGTTCAGTTTTCTTGAAACATATAAATAAGACAGTAAAAACGAGGAGCACAACTGCTTAGAAAAGACCTCCCTTAGTAGTTTCTAAAGTGTGATGGTAGATAGAACTGCTTTCTTTTGACAAACTCATATTTTGTCTTTTCCTTACATAGTTCAGTATTCATTTCTATAGTGATGAATGTATTATATACCTCAAGGCAGTTTTGACTCTAATCAAAGAAGTGGGAGTCTTCTAAGTAAGAAATTACAGTAAATCTTAAGTACATGTTGGTCCTTACAGCATGCTTACACATCTATTCAGGGAACTAACTACTCATTTTGCTGTAGGTTCCAAATTTTCCTTCTAAAAGCCACTAAATTACAATGATTTTACACACATTTCCTTTCCAATGTTCTCATTACCTTAGCTGGAAATGAAATACTTAGAGACCCTAGTATAATGAGAGTTACACATTTTAAATGTAAGAAATTATCAAAGTTTGAAATAAAAATACTTCTCCTTTTTGCTATCACTTCATTTGCTGATTAATTACTGGAGACTTTGAGTAGTGTCCAATCACAGAGAAAAGCAGTATTGCTTTTTAAAACAAAGGAATTTTCTTTACAGCTTTCAAATATTTTTGTGAAATTTGGGTTTTTTCCTTAAAAAAGAAGTAATGTTTATTGTTAGGGCAGAGTGGCACCAGGGCCTTTATTTGGATTTGCTGTCAAAGACAACTTAAAACATTAATAAAAGGCAAAAAAGTTAAATGATTTTAGTGAGGTGTATGTTGAAGAATGGATGGATAGGAATCCATGGATCAATGAGACAAACCATCTGTCTTGCTGTCCCAGGGTTTTTTAGTCTGTTCTGCCTGAGGCTGCTCGTACCCTCTCTATCAAATAGAAGGCTATTGACATCCTCTCCCACAGAAGCTTTAGCTCTCTCTCTTGGGCCCCTCTGTCATTCTTCTCCACAAAGAGACTCTGCACAACTCACTCTATCCTTTACTCTCAAGAGAGCACAAAGGACAGATGCTAGAGGTTTTCACATGGAAGGTGGACAGTCCTTAAGCCCTAGTAACATTTACCTGAGGAAGGTGCATGGTCCATTGGGTTCAGTTTTAAATTTCATTGAGCCACTGATCATCAAAGCAAGTTAATCAATCATCATCACATCTGGTATAATTTGCACAGTAAGTATACAAAACTCAGCTGTCTGTGCTATGCATATTAAAGACAGGTATAATCCAAACAGTAGATAAAACCAAAATTTGAAATATCATTTGGTAATTCTCCAGAAGATATATTTTTATTACAGGATTCCTGGACTAATTGGCTACATAGAATGATTTATTTTGATCTGAATTTTAAGGAAGTAGACTGATTTTAAACAAATATGGTGTCAGCTAGTAAGAACAAAACACTCTTTAGCTGTTATTTAATATTTAGTTCATCTTGTTGTATAATCAAATTAAGATATGTAAAAGACAATCTTAACAACATTCAATAAAAAGATTATACTAGAGAATTGCTCTTGGATAGGTAATTGTGCATAGACAGTATTTACTAAAGCTAGTTTATATTCTAATTAATGTTGCATAGTTATAGAATAGTCTTCACTCAATATGTTATACTGTCCAAAAATATGCCTGATGCCAGAAGAAAGTTGTGTCAATATTTGTTACAAATGATATAGAAAATGACAGAACTAAATAAGTTGACTGCATATGACTGTATCTTAGGGAATCATCATTATCATCATCACCACCATCACCACCACCATCAGCACATCACAGTCATTATGCTCTAACTCACTACATACACTACTATATTCATTTAATATTATCAATAACTCTTTGACATACTTAATTAATTCCATGTATAATTAAGTCCATTCCAAACAGGAATCAGAGAGATTAAGTAACTTGTCTCAAGACACAGCTAGAAAATGGCATGAGCTAGGATTTGAATATAGTTCTCTTTTATTCTAGAATTCTTGTTATCAACCACTACCAGTCATTCTACCACTTCTCTTAGGAACTCACTTAACAATCAAGGCATTCACTTGATTTTACTGGCATCTTAACCTGACCCTGTTGTCCTTGCACGAACAGCCTCCTTGGAAGTCCTTTGACAGAATTCTCTTCTACAGTCTACTGTTTCTCTCAATTGTATGTGAAATGTAGCTTCTGAATTCCTCACTTAGGAATTAGGTCAACTTAGCTGAAACTGATAACAGAGTTTTGGCACATGAGCTTTACTTTTTCTGTTTGTTCAGAGGATCATTCTTGCTACATCTTAAGTAGTTTTTATTTCTTACCTTATGCAAACTATCATCACCCAAATCCAATGTATTGAAAGATTTGAAAATTAAATACTGCCCCAGATGTTGACATATGAAATTCAGTTTGATTTTTCCTGCAGAGAACCCATTCTCTAGGGGCCACATCACTCTTAGATAACTTAGATCCTGTTACTAAAATATATGAATGGGAAGAGAGGCAAAATCCTGAAAAAGCTGGTTCAAGCTGTTCAAAGGGCAAATCTCATTAGAAGGATTTACAATCCAATTACATAAGTTCTAAGAGACTAGCTAAATTATTGAGGCTATTCATGTTATTTTACTGGAGCAGAATGTCACTGTCATTGCTAATAAAGGAATTATTAGCAAGACCTTGAGAGAACAGTTAGAGATCTTTGTTCTAATATGATCTGATTTGTTCATAAAGGGTTTCCTAAAGCTAGTAACAGTTGTCATGTTTTATTATAATAATGTTCTCATTTTTTCTTTAAGTTCAAATCTCAAACTAGACTTTTGAGTAAATGCAAGTGGGATTAACCTTAATACACTTACTGAGTGAGTATATATGCATTTTTTAAATTGTTTTAATGATCAACATTCTTTAAATAAGTACAACTCTCCAGAATATTCTTTTACAAATAGGTATTTTTTACTTCATAAAGCATGAAATAATGAAGCACTCAAGTGATAACATTTTACTGCTAATCATCAACCAACTAAGCTTCTCTTTTCATTGCTATTCTGACTAAAATCCATATAGAGAGTAAGATGGAGAAAACAACATGGAAAAAAAACTCACTTTAAAGGTTACAAAGAGTGTTTTTCATATTAAACTTCAAAGTTTCTCTTTCCTTTGAAATAATAGTCCTCCAGCTTAGCAAAAATAACGGGGGTGGGGAGTTGATGAGGGAGGAGAGTTAAATTTTTTAAGAACCTATGTAGACATGCCTCTTGAGAAATTAGAGCATATTATATATGGAAATGTTTGACTGCTAATTAGAACTGCTGCACGCTTCTGAAATAAAGCCGAGATAAGATGTCTGAAACTCCAGTTTCTATTTTCAGTCAACTTGTGATTCACTATTCAAATTTTGGAATTCTCCTTAATGCTTTCTTATGCTTCTTTTCTCTGATTTCATCCACAAAGAAGAATAAGCTGTCTTAATTATTTTTTTTAAGTAGGAATGATGATCAGTTCATATGCACAGTGATTCATTCATTCAAAAATGCTTTTAGCTAAGTGCCCATGAGATGCAGGTCCTTCTAAGTGCTAATGTACAGCCTTGAGCATGAGAGTCAAGACTCCATTCTCAGGGAAGCTTAAGGAGACACAGAGAGAAAAAAACAACAAATGAGTAAAAAAAATAAATAAATGGGTATGTTGTTTTCAGATTATGATAAAGTTGGAATAAATTAGGTTCTGAAATAGAATGACTGGAAGTTGTTGTATTCCACTGTTAGGAAAAGTCTTTCTGAAGAATTGAAAGCTGAGAAAAGACATGAATTTTAGAAAGGATTCAGCATGTCTTAAATAGAGGACAAAGCCAAACTGAAAAGGTAGAGGTGAACTTAAGTGTTCAAGAAACACATCCCTGCAACTTCAAGCCTGACAAACAAAATTTCTTCTTTCTACGGACTAGATATGAGCAAGCAATGGAAAATTTGAAAGTTGCCTGTTGAAGCTGGAAGTACCAGGTCTTCAAAGGGCTTGGACTACTTAATCAGCATTAGAAGCAAAGTATAATATAGTCAGGAAAAGTGGTTTTAGATTTTATGTGAGCAAAAAATAAGCAGTTCCTGTACTACCCCACTGCAATTTTGAGACATATCTATTACACAAGCCAGAATTATCTAAATTAACAGAGTCAAAAATTTGGGCTTTGTTTTAATAGCCAAGAGAATGTACTAACAGATTTCAAACAGGTACAGTGAGTGATTTTGTTTATGTCGTTAAATTACGACTCTGCTATTTGGAAAGTGGTTTGTTAAGGAATAAAGTCAAGAAACCCATTAGGAATAAAACAATCAAGATCTGATGTTGGCTTATGTTAGGGTGGTGGCCCTAGAGATGGAAGAAAATGAACACAGTACAAATATATTTGAAGGTTAAGTACAAACGACCTGGAAGATAGACAGGATGTGGAGGTGATATACTAATAACAATGAAGGATCTCCTGACTCTCATTTTTATGTTTTGAGCAATGAGATGAATGTTTGTATTCATATTTAAATGGAAAGACAGCAAAAGAATTCAGTAGAATCTTATTATTTGAGGGCTTTTTGTTGCATCCAGGGCCAGGAAGTTAAAGCAGGTCTGTAACTCTCTGTGCTGTGCTCCATTCATAGACATTTCTGTGAACTCTGTGGTCTGGGGTTTCAGAGATAAGGAAAAAAAATCATCGAGAAAGAAACTACAGAAGTTTAAGCAAAATGACACCGAATGCTTTTCTTAGTTTAGTGAATATAGTGAAACCAAAAAATACCTGCATACATTGTCCATAATGCAAAGAACAGAAAATTAGAAAGTGTAATTATTTAAGAACTGACTAAAGAAGGCACTAAGACTAAAGTTCAGGATTCAATTCCAAGCCTAGCCTATGATTGCCACTACTTTTTTATCTTTAAGTCACTTATCCTCTCTGATCAAGTTTATTCATATGTAAATAGAACAGAATATAACGGACCTATTTCTCTTAATAAACTTATTATGATCATCAAAAAGTCGAAAAAGTAAATTATAAAACACTATAAAAATGTAAGTTAAATTTTTGATTACTAACATTGTTAACATAAATACAAGATGCATGAGTAACTTCCAAACTTTAAAATAATATACTGTATTTTTTTGTTGTTATTAAAATTACAATTTAGCCATAAAGAAATTGTGTAGAAAACAGAATACATGAACAATGAATATAAAAATGAAGCTAATTTCTAAAGAAGAGAAATGAACCATAGCACTCTCCAAATGAATTAAAAAATAGGAAAAATATATACAATCTATTTTCAAAAAACTCCAGGGAAAAATTATCCTTGATTTAATTTAAAAAAAAAAAAACAGAAAAAAAACCAGAATAACAAAAACACACACACACACATGAACCATTAATTTAGCCCACTCTCCGGTAAAGACAGAGTCAGACATACACAGTGTAGGTTAAATGAATGTAACATGGTTGTTTTAAAAATGCAATGTCAGGCCAGAAACCAAAACAGATTTCAAAGTCATACACGGCATGCTGCAGGAATGACACACTTGCAATAAGTCTGTTTTGTTTTGTTGCAGAAAGACATAGTGTCAAGAGTTTACAGTTTGATTTCAAGGCATATTTTATATATCTCCAACTTGAACTATGGAGAGTACCCTTACCAGAGAGTGAGGAAAAATGAACAAAAGCAAACAAAATAAAATATTTAATTTGTCTTAGCAGTTAAAATGCCCCCCCAAACACTGTTCTTATATTCAAACCCTTGGGTGAGTCTCTGCCCTTGAGCATGGGTTGGACCTAGTGACTCACTGCTAACAAATATAAAGCATATCAAATGTTATGAGATGTGGGTTTCCCTGGTGGCGCAGTGGTTGAAAGTCCGCCTGCCGATTCAGGGGACACGGGTTCGTGTCCCGGTCCGGGAAGATCCCACGTGCCGCGGAGTGGCTGGGCCCCTGAGCCATGGACGCTGTGCCTGCGTGTCCGGAGCCTGTGCTCCGTAACGGGAGGGGCCACAACAGTGAGAGGCCCGTGTACCGTAAAAAAAAAAAAAAAAAAAAGTTATGTCATTCAAGATAAGATCATTATGACTTCCAGCTCCCCCGCCCCTTTCTTTCAGACCTGGCTCTGGGAGAAGCCACCTTTATGCTGTGAGAAACCTTTTGGAGAGGTTGATGGGGCAGGGAACTGATGTCTTCCTTTACAGACCAACCAGTGTGGCCCTGCGGCCAGCCAACAGCCTCATGAGTGAGCTCAGAAGCCCATCCTCCCTTAGATGAGCCTGGGGATGCTGCATCCACTCCTCCAAACCTTTACTGCAGCCTCTAGAGGAATCCTGAATCAGAGGCACAGCAAAGCTACACCTGGGTTCCTGACCCACAGAAACTCGGAAAAAATGAATAATTGTTGTTTTAAGATATTATGTTTTGGATAATTTATTACCTAATAGATAACTAATACATGACCTTTTCAGCCAAAATTCCCTAGAAATATTTACCATCATAGTTTACTTAAAACTATCCAATTTATTATAAAATTTTGTTTTTGAAAATTTTCTTCACAAAAAATGTTTAAGAAAAGTCATATGTATATATGACTTATATATATATTCTATTTTATACTATATATACTATATATTCTATATACTATATATATTATAGTATATATATAGTATATATAGTATATAGTATATTGTATATATAGTATATTATATAGTATATATACTATATATACTATATACTATCTATACTATATATACTATATATATACACTATATATATACTATATATATACTATATGTATAATATATATACTATATATATACTATATATATATACTATATATATACTATACTATATATACCATATACTATACTATATATACTATATAATATAGTATATAGTATGTAGTATAGTATAGTATAGTATATAGTATATATATAGTATATAGTATACTATATATACTATATATTCTATTTTATACTATATACTATATATATATATTTTCTATTTTATACTATTATGCTTTTTCTCTTCATCAAAATCTGAAAACTAAAGGAACTATCTTTGTGAAAGAAAAAGGTATCATATTAGAAAAAAAATTGGTAAGCAACTAGGGGTAATATCCATGACTACAGTCATCTTTTTAAGATTTTTAAATTATTTTTTCAAGAAGGATTTTTTCCAATCCTTTCAGTTGCACAGTACATTACAGTATGAAGATAAAACAACTTCTGAAACTAAAGCATTGACATGTGAATATTAACAGAGCTTTTAAATGTAAGGGAGAAAAAGTCGTGACTCTAAGATAATGCAGTAGTTTGATATACTTGAAAATTATAAAGCAGCTTTCTGATCTAAATTTAGGGAAGCTGGCAGCGGATCAAATGTTAAATGAGGATTTGAGAAAGCAACTGTTTTAGGCACACATATGAGCTAAGAGTGTGTTGGCAAGATTAACCTCCCTGAAAGGCTATCAAAAAGAGAGAAGGAAACAGAGATTCCTGACATTTACGCCAGTCAGAGATACTATGTTACCAACAAGTAACAACAAATAAATATTTTTAAGCAATTCAGTAATGATTTCTAGACAAGTCGGCTCTTAAAAGAAACTCTGATTTCCCCCCATATTCTCTGGGTACTAGCACTTCCATCTGGTTTACTTTTCTGACACCAGACTCAGGAGGACATTCTACCATAAACCCTGATATCAGAATAATATATAAAACAGTCTCTGCACATGATAATTCCAGTGGTCTAATGTGGAACATTGGAGGAGAGCTATTTAGGCCATATGCATTGTTTTCCCTTCCTTAATATTCTTGTCCTCTCTCCATATATATATATATTTACATACAGTAAACTTTTATGGGAAGAATGAATCAGATGAGGTATGGGCTAGCTTTCCTTCTTGGCTGTTATTTTGGAAAGACACAAGTAGACAGACTACTAGATTGATATAATAAGATAAAATGCCCAAGAATAGACCCAAAATTTGGTCTCTCACATGGGGGTGGGTATTATCCAATAAACAGTGAAGGAATAATTGGTTAGGTATTGAGAGGCAGAATTTTACAGTAGTTTAAAAAATAACACTCTCCATTCAGTGCTTAATTTGGAGACTTGTCTTTGTAACTCACTAGTTCTCTTTTTTGGGGGAAATTGTTAAAACCACTTTCATCTTAGTTATCTCATTTATGAAATGGAAATAATACTACCTATCCAAAACCTTGTTGAAAATATGTTCTCATGTAATATTTATAAACTATTTAGAAGAGTGGCTTGTCCACACTAAGTGTTCAAACAATTTTAAATATCACATGTGTTAGTAGAATAAATTTCGAACACTATTTCATATAGATGGACTTGTGATATTCTAGAAAAAGAAAGTGCAAAGATGTATGTTATCTCAAGTTGAACATACTGGTTAACTGTTGCTGCATATCAAGACACCTAAACATTCAGTGGTTTCAAATGTAAATCCTGTATCATAACTCATGTGTCTACAGGTTACTGTTACAGGTTGAAATGACCTAGGCTGAACCTTGCACAGCTGCAGGTGGGCTGGGCACAGCAACCTGGGCTCTGTTCCAAGTGTCTCTCATCTAGAACTGTCACACTGCCTGGGTATGTTCTTCTCATGGCAGTGTCAGAAGCAAAACTGAGCAAGGAAAAATCACGAAAGACATCCCATGGCTTAGGCATGGAACTGGCATACACTTAGATCTGCCTAAATCTATTGTCTAGAACTTGTCACATGACTGAACAGAAAGCACAGAGTGGAGAAAGATAATCTGTGGTGTTGGGGAAAGAAACCATGATGTCACACAGCAAAGGGTAGGGCTACAGGAAAAAGTGAAATATTGGTACCAAAAATGCAGTCTACTTATCACCAAGAGAAAGGTCCTTGTGAGGACATTATGACATAAACAGTAATATTAACTCAATGTTCCAGTACAAAAACTGGCAAGCAAAATAAAGACAAACAATAAAAATGAAATTATTTACTGCAAATTCAACGGAAGCTGCCATATTTCAATTTAAAAAGATAAGAGAGTCCAATAGAAAAGATGGAAGAGGAGATAGAAATATGGAGAAACCACCACTCTCAGATTTTTTGAGATGGGGTTTAAATAGGTACAAACCCTCTAGTACTATTTTTTTCAGTGTAATATAAAAGTCATTAAAATTATTTCTATTGTGCATATTATTCCTACAATAAATTATGTTCTATAAATCTTACCTTAGGGAAGGGGGATCTCAGATGTTCACTAATATTGATGTATAATATCATGAATTAAAATTTATAATAGCACAAATCTTGGAGATAGGTACATTTTGTTTAAATAGGGTATGATGAAATTTATCACAAGTAACCAAATGAATGGACATGTAGAAACAAAAATTTGTTCATATTTTGTTAAGTTGACATTTTTTCAAAGTTTATCAAAATTAGAGAATGATATTAAATATAAACACTATTCTGTGGATAGTCATAATACACATGAATCTATTAAAAACTCTGAAAAGTCTTGCAGTAAGAATAAAATCAAAACCCCATTTCCTAAGTATATTTGGTATCATAATCACCAAATAGTTCAATAACACCTATTAGCATCTGATTAGTTGTTACTTAGTAGGACATGGTTTTTAGAATCATTACACTAAATTTACCAAAAGCAAGCTATAAAACAAAAAATTAAGTAAAATTATATGTTCTCACATGGTGATATCTTAACTTCAGAACACTGAATAAAATAATTAGGAAACAATGATATATCTGCACAACATAATTTATATATATTTAAGATATACAATATAGCATTATCATATATATGTGAATATGGAGAGTGCTTGAGAGAGAGAAGGAGAGGCAGGTTAGTAGATAAATACCATACCATAAAGAAGCTTCATATAAAAGTTAAAATTCAAACTCTGGAGTTGAAGAAACCAAACTCAACCCCACCGTAAAGTGACAATTCCCTTATCTACAGTTTAGAGGTTTTCTGATTTTCAACAATGAATGTATATTATTTACATGGTCAGAAAGTCAATTATAAATGTAAAAGTATGTATATTTGGAACATGTATCTTTCTAAATGGAATTTATAAATGGAAATAAAATGGGAACATGTTAGAAATTCCTAATGATCAGCTAAACTAGCTTACAAATTTGTGAAAATAAAAATGATGATAATAGTAATATAAAATGGCCTCGCTGATTATTTCTTATTTAGAGATTGAGCTCTTAAGTAGAACTCTCAACTTTATTTACTGTCTCACCTTTATAAAAGTGTTTTAAAATATGTTAATAAAATTCTCTACTTCAGTTTCTTCAATACTTATGTTTATTCCTCTAATTTATCCAGCGGTGGCAATCTCCAATTTGTTTGAATTAATGCTCAATAATAGTCCATAGGTTGGGCTTAAAATTGTACCTTTATCATGGTTAAATCATTTAAAATGCAATAATCTAATGTTTTTGTATGCGAAAAAGTACAGCGATAGAGATTTTTGTGGGGATTCATACAAACAGAAAATGAGGATGTTAGCCAGTTTTGTTCAAAACAGCAGTGTTTTGGAGCTTCCTTTACGTTATTTTTCTCTCATGCTTTGTTAGCTCCATAGGCATCTCATAAAGCTTCACCTGGACAAAATAGTGAAAGCAAGGGCAACAGCCAGAATCTCAATGCAGAGCTCAAAGAGGCCAGATGTGAGGGAGAAGAAAGAAATTAAAAGTTGTGATGTGTTGTGCTGAGTGGGAAAACACATTTTTTCTCGTTTCCTCACTCTTCAAGCCGACAAAGCTCACTCTAAAATATTTTAAAGTGGTAAATCGCTATGGAGGAACAACATTTTTTAAAATGTTGTGTTTGAATTTTATCTCTGAGATTATTCCTTTATTTATCCACTAAAACTATCTGAATGTCAACTGTATGGTCAAGAGTGTGCAAAAAGCTCTTGAAAGGGAGTGCATCTCTCACTTTTAAGCTCTAGACACAAGAAGTGGTTGACTGCAGTGTGTTTATTCTGTTCTGCTTCAGGGAGAAGAATAAATACACTGGAATGTAAGCCATAGTGAATCTAGGATGTTTCTTCAGTAAGGATTTTGAACAGATAAGGGGTTGGCTCCTGGCTCCTGAGAGTAAAGAGGAGAGAGAGAAAGACAGTGGCAACACACAGGAAAGATGCTGGCTCTTACCCACATCAGAATCTGGCTTCCCACTCATTGCAAGAGCACAGCTTGAGACTCAGAGAGCTTGAAACAGAGTTTTCATCCGAGCACCTGGACGACCAGAGGGCCAATTGGGTTCATACCAAGACCTGGAAGCTCTGACTTCAGAAGGGCTCAGCAAGACATGATGATTTCTTATCCCTATGATGATTCTGAACCATGATATTGGAAATTTAAAAGATTATTTTTTTCCAGGATTTGCAGTTTCCATATCTACTCTACAGATTAAATTATAATTACTTTTTCCCTTAACTTTAAATTGAGAGTTTACACAAGTAAGAGTTTACACTTCGGACACTTGGATGTCCGAAGTACATTTTCTGAGACGTGATTATTGTGATGATAGCTAAGGGGAGTGTTTCTCCATAACCTATTTGTGAACTGACAAAGCCATGTTTTAGTGGTTCTATTTTTACTGCTGATAATGACTTCTCAGTGTTTCTCCCTCTCCTTCAGTTTATCTGGAATCTGGCTTACTTTAAAAGAAATATGATGTTAAGTTTCATTAAATATATTAGCTACAGAGTGTGATAATCACTTTTCAGGAAATACATGATCACTGGAATTTACAAATTTTAAGTGTTTTGACATATGTTTTATGAATTATCATTCAATTTTTCTAAGCAGAAGTGACCTTAAAAATAAGGGAAACATTTATTTATTCACTGGTAAATTTTCCATGCCCTGTTATGACACCCTTCTCCCTTTAATAATCCTTTGATGTTGGTCTGAATACATATGTGTATGCTTTTAAGCTTACTGATTGAAGGCATCACAAACATTATGCTACTAGGAATAACAGAGACCTGGGACATTTTTATTTGCCTGGCCGCATGTCTTGGATTTCACTTTGAGGTCTAGGGTTATTCATCTTGGCTTGAACACTCCTATAACTGTGTTTGTTTAATCTTGACTTAACCCATTTTGGCTTCTTCCTTCTATGGCTGGCCAGTATCACTTATTAGAAACCCTCCTGGCTAGGCATTATCTGTCAAATCCAACTCAATCATATCTTACCTTTTCCAAGTTCTGGAATGTTTAACTTCTAAATAGGTCTTTTTCTCAATACTACATTTTAACTGAGAAAGCCCTTGCTATGAGGAAAATCAATTTATCCAGGGTTCTATTCCTTCATGGCCCTGACTGAGATAGAATTCTTAGTTAAGGTGCTGATTATTGTGTACAAGATCAGAGATATGGGGAGTCCTGATGGATCTTAGGGTTTCCCCAGGTTCAATTGTTTCCTTTCAGAGAACTAGGGATACTAAATTGTTCCCAGTCATATAATTCATTATGACTAAAAATATGTCCAAAAAGTAGGACATGTGAGTTCAGTCTAACTCTATTTTTCTAGAATTATTCCACTGAAGTAATATGTTCATTTGCTTTGATAGTCACATTCGGTTTCCAAAGTGGTGAATATAAATGAAGACACATAGAAATTTCCTATGTAGAGATTGTTCAGTGGAGTCTTCCTTCTGCCCTCCAAACATGTGAATGAACTTCTGCCTGCTTCATTGATTCATATGCTCCCAAGTACCTGTGACATGGCTCAGCCCTAAGCAAAACCAGTAAAATCATTATCGTTGTTGTCTTATCACTTTTGTGTGCTCAGTACCTTTGTCCTCCAGTCATTTCCTTTAATAAAACTATTATCAGGCAAAGGTCTGATCTCTATTATGAATATCTTGAGAAAGGAAATAACGAACCTCCTGACTGTTGTCAGATTGAAGCAGGTATAATAAGCTATTAACAGGATCATATGTTCTCCTGTTGAACATAAACAATATCACAGAGTACCAATGGCAGACGAAGGCACTGTGTGTTGATGATGATAAAGACATAAAGACCACTCTGTAGTTATATTAGATCTCACCCTCAAGCCAAACACTCCAGAACACAGTCTAAACCACAAAAGTGACCAAATTGCTCTTTCTTCTGGCCAACCTGAGGAACTGCTCCTTCTTGATCAATCAGAGCTTTAGACTCAGACTCATTCCATTCATCTTTCCTCCTAGATAAAACTTAAGACACAAAATCATGTAACTGCTTCCATTTTCTGACAGAATCAAATACATAAAAGCTATACTTCTTTGAAATATTCTCAAAATATCCTATCACATGCTCAAATCTTATAACAAGCCATTCCTTACATCACTGAGATGCCCCAGAATCCCTCACGGTGTGGGTTCCCCCTCAGTTAAGAGTCAATAAACTCAACTTTGTTCAACTACAGGTGTGTTCAAGGTGTCTTGAGAAGAGTGAAATGACAATCTTATAATGGAATTCAAAAAGTTACACCTGCAAGAGTTATTTCTATTTAAAACCATAATTTTGCAATGAACTTTGTTTTTTCAGTCTGAGAGAAGATACTAATTCACCATCGAATAAAGGAAAGTGTTTTGAGAAAACAGTTTAGCCAATATCCCTGAAATGAATCATACTAGGTATTATCCTATACTACCTGCCAATTCTTTGGGGTCCTGTTGTATGAGGATGCTGCACAACCTATAATTCTTTACATACATTGTGGATAGAAGAGACTAGATTCGTAATATATACCTATTGTCAATACTGGTGATTTATTTTCCTATTTGACTAACAGTTACCAAGTACCTGTTAAGCATGTGGTATATGTAGCAGATTAGATTCTGCAGTAAAAGGCTTTAAAAAGAGACATTAGTTAGGGATCATCATGTGTAGAAAGAAGGAAAAGGAAGTAAGATTAGCCAAAAGAAGAAATTGAACGATGTTGCAGGATGACAAAGTTTTGGTGTATTAGTGGGTAGCTCTGGAACAAATATTGTCCATTAGAGTGTCCTACATTGGCCCAAAATGTTCATCCTTTATATTTCACTTCTCCCTGCTACTTGATACAAGATTCTTTGATGTCACCTCAGACAAGGTGACTGAAGCTGCAGCATACCTTAAAGGATATGCCAACTAGATGATGAGCACTCTTTTTCTGCAAGACCTTCCTTGAAGAA
Source organism: Orcinus orca (assembly GCF_937001465.1). Taxonomy (NCBI): domain Eukaryota; kingdom Metazoa; phylum Chordata; class Mammalia; order Artiodactyla; family Delphinidae; genus Orcinus; species Orcinus orca. Next base: position 128,537,869 of record NC_064563.1, read on the forward strand.
GGAACTGACTGACCCAGCATGTTTAGTTATACTATAGCATATGAGTTACTCATTCAAAATGGAGACAGAACTAGATAGCAATTAAGAAAATATTGACAAGTAATAAGAAATACCAAAAACAAGCTAGTAAATTAACATAGAAGTAAATTTTAAAATTACATTTGTTTTACTTATTTATTCAACAAAGACGCCAGAGGACCCTCCGTATCCAGAGGTTATATATCCCTGAGTACCATGGGCCAGCTATACTAGGCCATTCTATAGAAGGGACTTGAGCACCCGTGGGGTTTGGTATCTGTGGGGAGTCCTGGAACCAATTCCCCGAGGAGACTGAGGGAGGAGTGTGCTTCATGTTGTAGGGATTTCTTTGTATCTCTCTGCAGAGCTGTAATAGTCTGATAGACAACTATTAGTTCTCCACTCACTTTTATTTATTTCAAGACAGCCATTGTTGATTTTTTAACTCCTTTCTTTTTCACTCTTAATCCCATTGTGATTAAGCATCTCTCAAATTCATGGGCAATTTTCACTCTGTTTCACTGCCTCAGAATTAAGTTGTCCCGAGTATAAAAATCCATGACACAAGTAATCAAAAATAGGAGAGTAGAGAATCCTCAGATGTCACCAACAAAAAATAGGTAAATAATACCTGTGAAGGGATTTTAACATTTACAAAGTACTGGGAAACTACATATCAGCATTTGTATAAGTATCTCAATGAACTACCTTTGGCTTTTCTTTGCAGATTGAATTATTTATTCACAGCAGTATAGCAAAAGAAGATCTTTCAGTCTCTTTTCTTTAAAATTACAAAAATACATCTGTTATATTCAAACACAAAAGCTCACACACAAATATTCACATAAATACATACTAACACATACACTCACTTAAGATATTGTGCCCACAGGTGGTGGGAATATGGTTATAAACTAATTGCTTAGGAAGTATATAAAAAAGAGGAAAGTGTATGTTGGGGGTCCAGCAGTCCAAGAGAGAAGAGAAACAGGAAGGGAAGCTGGGGTGATAGGGACCTATTTATTGAGCCCTGACTTGGGTCCTGACATTGTACTTGACACTAAATATAGGTTCTTTCTCTTTCCACCCCCCTCACCAGCTTTACTGTGGTATATGTAATATACATAGAATGTTCATATTTAATATGCACATTTTGATGAACTTGAACATATGCATACACTCATGATATTGTCACCACAATCAAGGTAACAAACATATCTAACACTTCCAAAAGATTTCTTGTATCTCTTGACTTTTTAAAGAATATTTAGGAGATTCCCTGGTGACACAGTGGTTAAGAATCCACCTGCCAATGCAGGGGACATGGGTTCGAGCCCTGGTCCAGGAAGATCCCACATGCCACAGAGCAACGAAGCCCATGCACCACGACTACTGAAGCCCACGTGCTTAGAGCCCGTGCTCTGCAACAAGAGAAGCCACTGCAATAAGAAGCCTGCACACCACAAAAAAGAGTAGCCCCTGCTCGCTGCAACTAGAGAAAGCCCGCATGCAGCAACGAAGACCCAACACAGCCAATACATAATACATACATACAATACATACAGCCAATACAGCCAAGACCCAATACATAAATAAATTAAATTTTTAAAAAAAGAAACATTTAGTATGAGCTTTACTCTCCCAATAATTTTTTTTTTTTTTTTTTTTTTTTTTTTTTTTTTTTACGGTTCGCGGGCCTCTCACTGTTGTGGCCTCTCCTGTTGCGGAGCACAGGCTCTGGACGCGCAGGCTCAGCGGCCGTGGCTCACGGGCCCAGCCGCTCCGCGGCACGTGGGATCCTCCCGCACCGGGGCACGAACCCGTGTCCTCTGCATCGGCAGACGGACTCTCAACCACTGCGCCACCAGGGAAGCCCTCTCCCAATAAATTTTTGTAATAACTTTGTTTTTTAAAATTTTTATTGGAATACAGTTTATTTACAATGTTGTGTTAGTTTCTGCTATACAATAAAGTGAATCAGTTATACATATACATATATCAACTCTTCTTTTAGCTTCTTTCCTAAAGAAGATGTGGTACGTATATACAATGGAATATTACTCAGTCATAAAAAAGAAGGAAATAATGTCATTTGCAGCAACATGGATGGACCTAGGGATTGTCATACTGAGTGAAGTAAGTCAGACAGAGAAAGACAAATATTATATGATATTGCTTATATGTGACATCTAAAAAAAATGGTACAAATGAACTTATTTACAAAACAGAAATAGAGTCACAGATATAGAAAACAAACTTATGGTTACCAGGGAGGAAAGGGGGAGGAGGAATAAATTGGAAGACTGAGACTGACATATACACACTACTATGTATAAAATAGATAACTACTAAGAACCTACTGTATAGCACAGGGAACTCTACTCAATGCTTTATAATGACCTATATGGGAAAAGATTCTAAAAAAGAGTGGATATATGTATATGTATAACTGATTTACTTTACTGTACAGCAGAAACTAACAGAACATTGTAAATCAACTACATTCCAATAAAATTAATTTTAAAAAAAGAAAAAAAAATGTATGTATAGTGCCTCACAACTAGATTAGCTCAAATTCATCTTCTTATCTTTCTCTGAGATTCTCTTAATAAATGTTCCTAAAATTTTGTCTGTGAGTCTCCTATTTGCATTTATTGACTCTCCATCAAAAGCTTCCTCACATCTATGGAGCTAGATACCTCTTAAAACATAACTTCAAATTATTTGAAAATTCTCATTCTGACTGGCTAACTGTATAATATATGTTTTACATATAACTCGGATTTGATGTGTCCAAGTTTGTGCTCATAGACACCCCAACCAAAGCAAGTTTTCCCAGTGATTCTTCCTGTTTCTGGTTACAACATCTCCATTCTTCCACAGAAGAAGGCTTGGAACCTTCTCTACCTTGACTTTCTCTCTTCATTTCCTTCTTTAGGAAATTATTTGGCATAAAAAGAGAAATGCATTTAAAATACCAGTTAGATTTTCCCTTTGTTTCCATCCTTACAAACATCATCAAGTTAATCTATAATTGTATGTTAACAAGACTATTGAAATAAATCTTTTTCTAGTCACTCTTTATCCAATTCATTCTACTAAACATGGTCAGATTGATTCATCTACATATATCATGTTTAAGTAGGATATTCCTGTTCAAAAACTACCTGAGGTTCCATATTATCTAAGATAATTCCAAATCTTCTAACTTGGCATTAAAGAGCTTCCAGTATTATCCATGGCATTCCTTCTTCTCAGAATGTATTGATGCCTCCATTACCAATGGATGCTTCCCATTTGTCCATGTGCAACTGAAACCTCATCTCCTCCCTGTCTCATCCAGCCAAGAATGATTTGTTTTTACTCTGCCCTAAATATTAAACTTTGTTTATACCTTTCTTAAGTATTTATCAAATGCTTCCTTTGAGAATGAATGCTGGCTTCTACTCTGCTACATACTAAAGGGAGGGATGATACCATTCTTTACTCTTACTTGGTCAGTCTCTCTCAAATGGATTTTCCCTACATCTTGCCATTAACATTAATTGTCCTGTATTATGTCCTGTATTATATCGGGTTCACTAGAAACAGAGCCTAGAAATGTGATGTATTGAGGAAGTACTTTCTGGTAAAGAGAGTAAGTTGGGGGATACTAAACGTAGATGTTGTCTCAACTAGAGATTAGATTCCATCTGATCTCCCAAGTATCCGAGGAGTACAAATCTCACCACAGAGCTTCCCACCTATGGCAGGGAAGATGGACTTTAGTAACCTCTGTGAATTCATCAAGGGGCTGGAGCTCCCTACCACTTCTGGAGGTAGAAGTGTGTAATCACCTGGAGGAAGCAATTCCTGTTAGGGACATAAGAAGTCTCCAGAGAAAATGGCAGCTGAGTCATTAGTAGCAGCTAGAGGGTGTGTGCATAAACCCGATAAAGTAATCCAGCCGGGACACCAACAATGTCAACTACAATACAACTCTCGTAACATTCATATCAGCCTTCTTCTCTCATTAAGTTTCACCTTAGTTCTTTCATTAAGTTTACTTCATACAGGCACTGCTTCTTCAGAATTTTTGTTAATCACAATTTCTAGGAAAACTTACAAAAATCGAGTTCATGAGACAAAGTAAATTCCCTGCTGCAGCACTTGATTTTGAACTTGTCAATGATACTCATCATGCCCTCCTCCACTACACATTCTAGATTCCTTTCCTTTTGGTTGGCACTTCTCTGGGCTTCTAGCATAAGGGACCCAAGATGCTCAAGTAGGAGTCACAGATTTAAGCTTAATGGAAATCTTAATGTGTCCTCTGGTGGAAGTGTATCCTATGACAACTAAGACCTTAGATTTACAGAGCCTAAAATTACTGGAATAGGAAGCACAAATACTCCAAGTGAATCATTAAGACGGGTGATTAACCAAACACTTCCACCCCTATCCCTTGACTTCTAGAGCTATGTATTTTACTTGGAGAAATAACATGATGCAATGATCACCTTTAAGACATTACCTTCAAGTAAGCATCACAAAAGTGCCCTCAACATGTCATTCCACTTTTATATAAGGCTGGAAGTTTGTAGGTAAACTCAAGAACAATAACTGTATCCCTCTAGGAGATTGGACCAAATGCAAGCATCTTTGACTCTTGAATTTCTTTTACACACGCCACACATTCCATGACCACATCTTACTCATTTTACATTCAAAATATATTCAAAGTCTGATAACTTCTCACTGGCCCCATTGCTAACACCAGAATCCAAACCACAATAATCTCTCACTTCTGGACCATGAAACTGGGTCCTCTATATTGTACTCTTGTCCCAAAACACAACTACACACCTGATAAGAGGTTTGATCCTTTCTAAATCAAGTCAGTCCATATCACTCTTCTGCTCACACCTCACCAATGGCTCTCTTTCTTGCTCAGAATAAAATCCAAAATTTCTGATGAAAATCTACAGTGTAGATTTTGCAACCAAATAACTTGATTGCAATCACAGATCTACAACTTATTATATGTGTTAAGTAGACAAGCTAATAGAATTATTTGTGTCTCAGTATAGTATTGAGAGAATTACATGAGCTGGTGTTTGGTAATATAGCAGTGCCTTGTGCTGGAACAACACTACGTAAAGGTTAGCTAATATGTTTGTTGTTTCTGTTCTTACTATAACTGGTGTATTTCTTGCCTTATTAAAAACTTATTATTTAAACATGAACATTTTTCATGTCATATAGTTTTCAAAAACACGATATTTAATGGCTAATATTTCATCTTATATCATGCCATTTCCATTTCTTTCATCTATTCATACAATCATTTGCTTCAATCTAGGTATTACAGCAGCTGCTTTGATTCACTTGGATGAAAAACAAGTTTATCTGAGGCAGAAAGCAATAACACAAAACAAGGAATACATGCATGGAGTATATGATTGAATATGTCCATTATTCTCTCTGACAATCCCACCAAGTGGTATAATTTTCTCCCTGACATCATGCCTAAATACTTTTTGCTGTAGTAAAAACATTCTAATGAGACACTTCTGTAAATATGGGGAACACTGTGAAGAAAGTCTTATCTATTTCCTTCTCTCATGTGATATGCTGGACTTCAGGGGAAAATAGGGTCCAAGTGGAGGTTAAATTTTAGTTCCTTCTATATAACTTTTACATGTGCCAAGCATGCAATGTGCCAGAAATAATGCTGCTGTCCACTTACTTCCCAACTACCAGTAGTCACGATTAAAGTGTAAATTGCATGGGGCTTCCCTGGTGGTGCAGTGGCTGAGAGTCTGCCTGCCGATGCAGGGGACACGGGTTCGTGTCCTGGTTCTGGAAGATCCCACATGCTGCAGAGCAGATGGGCCCGTAAGCCATGGCTGCTGAGCCAAAAAAAAAGAAAGTGTAAATTGCTTGAACCTCACAAGACATCAGAGACTAATATATATAAAGGATATCAATATCATTTGTTCCACTGATCAGCTTATGACAAAGAAACAGAAAGAGTGACTATTTCCCAGAATGAAACATTCAGTAAATCACAGTAAAATGAGTGCATATTTTTAAATATTAATATACATTGTCCTTTTAAATATTTATTTTAATGACTAACTAACTTCCCTAATATCAGAGGAAAATTAAATTAAATTATGTCTTCATCACCATCTTCCTATTCATGCCAACAGTTTATCTCTTTGTCACTTGGTCACTGAAAAAAAGCTCATAATGTTAAGTGATTTACTCCAGGCATGCAGCTGCAGAAATAATAATTTTTAAAACACTAAAATATTCAAAATATATAAAATAGATTTTCTTCTTTGTTGATCTTATAATTTTATCAAAAAGTTTTATTAATATTCACCGAGGCTCAAAGATGATTTGAGCTGCCACCCCTCACCTAAACTAAGAAGATGGGGATAAAAGGTTTTCTGTCTTTACAAAGGCACTATGTTATATTAACTTTCAGTACAATATTTTCATATCAATATTATATGCTTACATATGCAAATTATTTATTCCCTTGAAACCTAGGAAATGGAGCCAAAAGGAAGATAGATCATTTACATTCTCTCACCTATTGTAGGACTTTCTTCTGAGCCTAGAGAAAAGGAATATCATAGAGTGGGTCAACCAAGCAGAGAGATCTCTCCTTCAGAAAAGAATTTATAAGTATGAATATGTTGAAAAAGAGGCTTCCACTTAAGAGATGAATACTAATGTTTTTTTCTTCTTCTTTTTTTAAAAAAATATATGTCATATTTTGATTCATGCATAATATACCAGAATAACTACTTTTATGGTCTTTGGATAGCATAAGACTTCATAGCACATTATCTTACCTGAGAATTAAATACACAATATTAATTATTTTCCAAACTGCTTTCTCTTATAGAGGTTTAACTTAGACTTTTGTCTTTGTCCATCTTACAAACAGAGTGTATTCTCCAAACACTATGCATCTAATGACCTTCTTTGACACTAACTTCAACATAACTGTAACTTTAATTCATGTTAATTTCTTATTGGACAGGAAAATGTGTAATATAATATCTTTGTGTAAAATGACACTTTCCTCTTTAAAACATATTATTCAAATGTTACACAGAAAAGCTCCATAATTAAGAATCTGAAGAAATATCTCAATATCATATTCCAACATTTTAAAATATATTTTACTAAAGGGACATTCCTTACATATAATTTTGAATATTCACAAATAGTTAGATAAGTGAATTGCTCATGGTGTCCAATATCTCCTTTTTGATGAGAAGAAAATGTCTTAATATTAATTAATTTTATACATCTGGACCATACATTTTGGTATTTTTTTTGTTTAATTCTTCCTTAAGAACCTAAATGTGGGAAGGATGTCTTTGGCAGTGTCTTGCTCTGATGATTTAAGATATACATATGTTTTTAAATGAAGGTGCATTGCAGTAGTAGGGCAAAGTGAGCCATGTAGAGACTTGACCATCAAACTGTTTTGACTTTTTGCTATATTACTTATTTCAATTTTGTCCTCACAGTTCTACTTATGTTACTGAGATGTCTTCACAAATAGTTTGCCATGGAAAATATCTTTGACTTACTACTTAGAGAGCCCACTCACAAACCAAAGTTAAAAACCTTGGCTCCCTCTATAATACTGGTGTATATAGATGATCACTCCATGACCTAACCATCAAGACTTCCTTCAAGGCTTATGTGTCTATTCAGGAAGACTGAGTTCCTGTCCTCATACTGAAAAATATCATATCCATGTCTAACTGGCTACTCACAACATAATTAAAATATATGCTCTAAGACTCTCAGCTTACTATGAGGATATTAGATGAAAAAAATAAAATTTTATCAAAGAATATGAAAAAGTACATCAATATATACTGAAATATTTATCATGCTTGACCATTATGTTTAGTTAATTACATTCTGGATACCTGAATAAAAATGGAAACATGATAGATTATGTAATTCTCATTATCTGATAAAAGGAGATTATACTAATTATTTAAGGGAGCTCATTTTTCCTGGTACTAAAAGATAAAGGCAATGTATCAACCTAATGGACATTTTACTATTCAACTGAATTGCTAAGACACACTACGATGGTTTTTTTTTGAGGGGATCTATCATATGGAAATTAAATTATGGAAATGAGGTCATATCACAGTGGGTTAGTTGCGAAAAGTTTAACCCATTTGGCGACAGAAGAACAGCCCTTATGGTTCAAGAAAACTCATTTTGCAAGTAGTTATTTAATTAAAAACAATTAACAAATGCTTAATATTAGGAAAAAAATAGAAGTGTAATGCATGAAGTAGTCTTGTTCAAGTTGTAGTGTATATTTTTTCCTTTTTTATTTTATTTCCTAGTAAGAAGTATATTCATAAAAATGCTAGATTGACTTTCCAAATGTGACATTTAATACAGACTTCACATAGCTTTTCTCTTTCCTGCCTGATTCAAGTATATATGAAGTCTATCAGAGCATTTCTAAACCCAGAGAACAATATCATCAGTATTTTCCCAGTGCACAGCTGGAAACATCACTTATCTCTCTGTCTCAAGAATCACTTCATCTAAACTAGTTGTTTCAGTGTATCAGAATCAGTCATCCTTAATCTATTGAAGATAACATTGGGAAGAATGAAATAAATCAGAGACTCTAATCCCCCTGTCTTTTGTATCTCTATTTTGAGAGTAGGGAGATCACTTGATACTGTATGTAGCCTTTGGAACATCACTGAGTAGATGTAGCTCAAAAATATATGTTCCTGATCTGTAAACAGTACCAACTAAACCCATATTCCCATGACTTTCCTGCCACAACACTGAGCGTTCTCTTCATCATTCATCCAGTTTATTCTAATTCTCTCTCAGCACAGCTTCCAAGAGTATGAATATGTCATTTGGAGCTGAGCAACATAAAAATTCACCACCGTTCTGGACAACTGGATCTTGGTAACACTGCTGCATTCTGAATTGGATGCCAATAAATTATCTTTAAATCACTTAAAACTGGCTGATTGGCTTCAGCTCACTTAGAGGCATGCCTTTCTGCTATAACTGAGTGCTTCCCTTACACTTTAAATTGGCAGCCTGAGTACATGCATTTGATAGAGATAATGCACTTGATCTCTGAGGTTGGGTTTGACAACATTGCACCATTATGCGTAGGTTATATACAGTTCCTTTTTATTTTTAATTGCATATAAATATATATATAACAAAGAATGATAGACAAAGAAAGACTCCTTCCTATCAAAAATAAATTGTATATGTATTATCTGATTAATCTTCCAATAAGTCCACTTAATGTTATCATTTCAATCTAATTATGCTGATTTGAGTTCTGCATAGCCAAATGTCTAATGTGTCAGTTCATTTAACTGGCCAAATGTCTTTGGAAGTAAAATTTTCTATCATCACAACCAAATCGGGAAAAAAAATGCCTTTAATCATTCAAATTCATATTCATATTGTAAAATATTTATCAGTCATTACTATATGTCAGGGACTGTGCTTCTTATCTTCTACATATTCAAAGATGAATTAAATGAGTTTCCTATCACCCAGTGCCTTGCAGTTTCGTGGAGGAGATAGATCTATAAGCTAATACACCAAACAGAGATGCTCTACAACAGAGGCATGTGTCAGGACGATGTTGAAGCAGAGAGAAGGAAGTTCCCCTTCCTTAGAATTCATAGAGACCTTCACAGAGGAGGTGACTCAAGCTTCAAAACACATTACTCATTTATCCATTCATTTGTAACGCACGTTTTAATCCAATGCAGTTCAGTATCTTCTTTAATCACATTTCTTCGCAATGTCCTATTCTGAGGCTGAGGTTTAAGGTTTATTTCCCTCTAGGTGAAAGGAGAAAGGTGGTCTGACTCAAAATATCTGTCATAGGTCAGCTTTGAATCTCAGAGAAGACATTTCTGACCTCTTCAGCAAGACGGTAGTATTGAAAATCAAGTTTTATGGTGGGAGAGGAGGAGAGAGATTTATTTAAGTTAGTATGTCAATAACAAGCTCAAGAAACTAGGTAATAATGTTATTATATACCCAGGATAGAAAGAGGAAGAAGGATGATTGGGGTAGAAATAAGATGAAACATTGTGGGTCCTCCATCCACAGCCATACTTGGGGTTAAGCTTTAAGAGGTGAGTCATTTGAAATGTCCAGATAGGTGTGTGCAGAGGAAGCTGGGTCACAGGTGAGTAGGGAGGGCACAACTGGAGTCATGCCTCCTGGGGATTTAAAGGAAAAAACCACAAGCTTTTAATGTGCATGTAAGTCATAATAGAATGATAGAGCAGAAGCTGTTAGAGACAGAAAGGTAGAAGAGCCTCAGGAAGTGCCCTGGGTTCCCTGGGGATTTCAGAAACCTTAGGCATATATGAATATTCAAATGAAGGTACACAGGTTTCTAAGAAGACTGGTAAAATCTCAGAGGCCTGGGATCATGACAAAGGGGACATCATCAACAAGGTCTTTGAACTAGGAGCAAGTGGCTGAGACAATGGACTTCAGCTGAGAGAACAAATATATCAGTTCTCAAAACCATTTAGGACTAACCCTATCCATGTCAGCCAGTACAGGAAATGGGTCAGATCAGTCACTCTTCTGAGAAGGATGGGAACTAAATGTCACCCTTATAGTCTGAAAGACCACCTCTTCTCAAGGGCTTATGGGGACTGAAACTCTTTACACACTTAGCCACACTTGTAGGAAGAAGATGGCAAAATGTGATGTGTATGAAATGAAGACAGTGAGTCATTTGAAAAACCTTATTCAAACCAGCACTTATAGGGCATTAGATACTAAACAGATCGAGGACTCACACTTGAAAAATGCTTAAGAAATTCTTCAAATACAGGCTGAAATCTGGCTGTCAACTGGTGGAATAGTAGCTCTTTAAGGACATCAGATAAGTCATAAAAGTAAAGAAGTCACACTTTTTTATTGATCTGAAGGTAGTGTGAATTAATCTTTAATATCACTTTACATTTATTGAATATATACAGGCACAGTTCTAACAACCAGAAATACAACTGGTGGATAAGATAAATAAAACCTTGTTTCTCATCATATTGATGCAGGAAATGTAGACATTAAAAACATGATGCTAAAATGAAATATAAGACCTCCTATATGACAAGGAGAGTGTCTACTGGGAGTACATAGATGGGGCACTTAACCAAACCTTTTTTCCTCCTGGCTAGGAAAGACTCCCAGAAAAATTCATTTCTGAGAGGAGACATGGAGGATAAGTCAAGACACCATCAGACAGACTGGCCTTAGAATTCTGAGTATGTACACAGATTACTCTGTCTCATGTGTAGTCATGTCAAAGGGATTGACCCTGTCTAGAAACCCTCTCAGGCGTGGGCAGGGTCCTGAGCCATCTCTCCAGGCTATGCAACTTTCCCTCATTTATCTGACCAGTGCCTAGATGAAAGCAGATCTGACACACTGAATTGAACTGTCTAATTTATTATTCTGTCTGAGAGAAAGATGTCAGCGAGCTGGAGGTCTTGCGTGCAAGGACACTGGGATCACTTTTTGGACCTGTTCAGTTCAATGTGGTCATCAATAATCACAAGGAAGATATAAAGGGCATGTTACTCAAATGATGACAAGCACAATGCTGAAGGGATAGTGAATACAGTAAAAGACAGAGTTAAAATCCAAAGACTTTTAATAACCTTAAGCTACACTATAGCCATAAATAGTTCCTGAAATTTAGTCCCCAAACATAAAACTGTGCAAGTATAAATGTCACAAGATAAATCTTAGCAATACTGTACATAAGAAAAGAATAACAAAAATAAAAGTTACAGATTTAATCAAGAGTATACTCAGTGAAAGTCAAGAGTATGACACCTTTCAAATTAATTCAATGAAATATTTTAGGCATAGTTAATAAAAATATAATATTCTGAAAGAAAAGAACCTAAAGTCCTTTTATGTACTTTATTTTTCAGGTTGCATTTGGAATATTGGGTGGGTCTGAGCTCTATAATTCATTTATACAAATTGGAATATCTGTTCTGTCAATAAATGTTTCATAAGTGCTTAATATATCATTGTACCACTGATTCAGGATATGCAGTCTCTTGGTCTCTAGGAGAACAAGTTAATAATCTTTATTGATATATATCAGAGAAACTCAGCTTGATTTGGGCAGAAGACAAAAGTCTGTGAAATACCAGAGTTACAATGGAAGATACCTGCAATTTGGCAATAAGGTAGAACTTTATGAGGTTAAGAAAGGGAAGAACAATAGGCATTTAAGGCTTTAAACACTGGACTAGCATGATATTTATTTTTTAATTAATCTGGTTATAAACATAATATTCTTATTTCCTTCATGTAATATTTTTATTTCCTTCATGTACAAAAGAAACATTTCTTTTATATTAGAAAATGTATTCAGTATAACGTTAAATTTATTTCTTTTTTTCATTTGCCCTCAGTTCCAAATTAACTAGTGGGGTTTGACTTTAATGTTGTGAGATGAAAGAACAAAGAAAATCTATCAATTAAGATATTTATAAATTATGCAAATTGTAAAAATCCAGCAAATTCTAAAGACTCGGTTTATCTCCTTCAAGCATCAGTAAGTTGAGAGAACTCATTGAATGATCTTTGTATCCTAGATGAAATTCCCCCCATACCACTTGGTGAAGCAAAATTCACATTTTAAAAGATACTACATTAATTTTTCTTTAATGTAGAAGATTTGATTGCACTTTTCTATTATTTTTTCTAACATTTCAACAAAATTCATTAAACAAAATTAAAAGTCAGTAATTTCATGAGCTACTTTGGATATAAAATAATGAACTAGTCCCTACCCTTGAAGAGATCACACATTGGTGTCAGGATACCCTCATGACCTCAGATGATTACAATATAACATGATAAATGCTAATTGAGAGCTATACAGAAGATGTTAGCATAGTATAAAAGAAGACTGATAATTTGTTCTGCTTGAAAGATTTGAGGAAACTTCACAAAATAAGTGAGAGTTTCACACAGAAATATGAGAAGAGAAAGCCTCTGGAGAGACACAGAAAATATATCTAGAGTAGGATTTCAATCCAGGATCTATAGCACGCATTCAAAATGCTCATCAAAGGGACTTTATATATTCTTTCCAATTCAACAAATATATATTTAATGCTTATCAGGTTTGAGGTACTGTTCTAGAAGTGTAAATAAACAAATTAAATTAGTTATATTACTTTTTGGTGCTATCTATTATCAACTACGCATTTCTAGGTGCTTGACATATATTATGCATTTACTCTCCACAAGAACAACATTAATAATAGACAATTTTTTCTCTAGCCCATGGAGCATACACTCTACTAACAGGAGAAATTTATGTGTGAATATAATGTCAATAATGTCTTAGTTTAGGCTAGTATAACAAAAATACCATAGACCGGGTCACTTAGACAACAAACTTTATTTCTCACAGTTTTGGAGGTCCAGTATCAAGACACCGCCAAATTCAGCTTCTGGTGAGGTCCCACTTACTTGTTCATAGACGCTCTTTTTGCTGTATCCTCACATGGCAGAGAGAGTGTAAGACAGCTCTCCTGGGAATCCTTTATAAGGGTGCTAATCTCATTCACGAGAGCTCCTCCCTTATGTCCTAATTCTCTCCCAAAGGCTCTACCTCCTAGTACCATCACATTGGTGGTTAGAATTTCAATATATGAATTTTAAAGAGATATAAACGATCAATAGCAAATATCATGTAGTTAGTGCAATGATGGATGAACACACAGGGTAATGGTATAAAAATACCAACGATAGGATTTTTGCCCAGTCTCAACAGGGAAATAGGATAGGGGGTTGTAAGAAATTTTTGATGTTCGCCTTCATAAAAGATATGATACTCAAGCTCTCTTCCCTGATGGACAAAATACTGGACAGAAGTCAAGGGTAGTAGGGTAATTGACAGGGAGAGATAATTCTGGAAAAAGCATGAGACAACCTCAGACAGAGAAGCAAAGGAAAACACTTAAAGCCACACAGTTAACACATAGTGAAACAAGGTTGTCTGAGAAAAGAAATAATTATTTTTAATTTTATAGCTGGGTCATAACTAATGAAATGAATGAGTTGATTTTCTGTGTGATCAAAATATTCCTGCTTAATCAGGAAGAAATTCTTACTAACCAGTATACTAAGCTCTGTTTTCTCTTTGTGTATAGCCTATTGCAAACCATCTTCTGCCTTGAGCCCACGAATGTACATGCCATTCAAACTTAAATGGGAGCAGTCATGTAGAACTTTGCTATGGAGTGATTCTGTACAGAGATTGATTTATTGCTTCATGGATGATAGGACCTATTTCCTTTTATCACTTATTGGGGGAACCCAACAAAAGAATAGGTAAAGTGCTTTGATAGATAATAATGGCATAGCTATACTTGTTTAGCTCTCAACTATCTTATTTTATTGGTCCAAAATCCCAGAAAGAAAGAGCAGAGAGATTTCACAGCTCTGTTCTGTGCATGAGAAAATTCAGGCACAGAAAAGTGATTTAAGTTGCTTGAGAATGCTGGCACATGGTCTCCTAATCCAGTACTCTAAACAGCAAACCCAGACTTCTTCCTTATCTCGCTTATATTGATTTTGGGTTGAGTATGTAAGACCCTTTTACAAGATATGGATAGTCTATCCAATTTGATTATTTTTATTACAAAAAATAGCTATTTGAAATGGGAGCCTGGTTATTTTGGCTACTTATGATGAATTGTTTTTCTTATGAATAAAATGATTGATTCTTTGGTAATTTATTTTTCCAAAAATAACATATCAGCTAGTTTAGTTAAGCTATAAATAAAAGTCAGTGTGGAAAGAGACACCCCTGCAGCCATTAAGAACAATGTATTTATACAAACAAAGCAGAGAGACCACATTCTTTGATTCTTTGAGGCAACACAATTTATACTGAGAAACATTTATTTTGGTTTATCTTATTTATTAAACCACCTCGCAAGTGGAAATTATCATCACTATGAAGAGATAGGAAGGAAGGAAAAACATTACCTGGGAGCTGAAATTCAGTTTGCATAAACATTCATAGAAGATTTTAAATTCAAAGAGCACTGAAAGAAAAAGGAATATAGCATGGTGATCTCTGATCTATCTCTTTTAGACATTCCCATGCCTTTCTATAAGAACCGCGTGGTTAAGGAAATGCAAGTTTAAGAATGCCTTTAAACTCTACAAGGCATTCTTCACTTCCATGTCCCTTTACTGATTCTGTAAAGAATTTCAGGAATTGTGTATTCATATTTTCAACAGCCATTCTTAAGCTTTAACAATGTACTAACACTTTCCTGGGTATTGGAAATACAAAGAATACAATGGTCCTTGCCTTTAGATATTTTACAGATTTCTATTCAGAGAAGTAAACAATTATGATATAATTCCATAGCACAAGCAAGGATTGAAGATAGGAGATCACAGAAGAACAATTAACTCTGTCAGAAGAATGATCAAGGGCAATGGAAAATCTCATGTGACCTCAGTCTGGAAGTGCAGGTGTTATCCAGGAGGAATTGGGGAAGGAAGTCTCTGCTAATAGCACAGAAACCACAAAATCCCAAAGGCAGATGAGATGGCTAAATACTATTTCTCAGGTTATTGACTCTGGACTCACAAAATTCATCTCAATCAAATCAAGATTGAGTTTAGGGATGAATATATGGCTGATGCTACCTACAAGTGTAAGGCAAGTTATCAGAGATGCAAAGAAAGGAAGGACGTATATGCTGGAAATCATTTTATGCTGGAAATCATTTTATGCTGGAAAAATTTCAAACAGAAACTGAAGTTGTCAGTATTACAATCACTGGTGTTTTTTGTATTTTTGTAGTGGAATTTCACATAATTTTAATACTCCAGAGCAGACTTTCAAAATGGCAGGGATTAGTGAGGAAAGGGTGATCTATACACACTTTATAAAATTTGCTTAAAATTCCCATAATGCAAAAGAAGAAGAAATACTGATAGAATTTATCCTCATATAAAAGAGCAATACTGCTTATACCAATACCTCATTTTTCCACTACCAAGATTGTCTCTGACTTTTCCTTTTTATTTATTTAAAAAGAAAGACAGAGACTGCAGAAGTAGGGTAAGAAAACCTGTTAAACTTTTTCAACAATCCCTGTTATAATTTTCAAAGCAATTTACTTTTGCTGTCAGCAGAAATAAAATTTACAACCATCAGAGAGTGCAAAGAGTCAAATGTATTGCTAAGAATTACAACATAAGCTGCATGCAAATAACCCCACAAGTTCTAAGGGCTTGTCTTCCTCTATTTGTATAGCTGAGGCTTCAGTCATAAGTTGTTTAGGCTTTTTTTTTTTTAATTCACTAGAAGCTGGGGTAGAATATTCCCATCAATTTCAGTGAAAAACAAAAATCTGTTAATACCACCATGTTAAGGGGAAATATTATTGGTGTGCTTTTACAAGAAGAAATATTTCTTTCTAAACAAATCACATAGTAAGGACACTGTACAATCAAAAGTAATGGAAATTACATGAAAAATCATCTTTTTTTCAAACAAATATTTGGACTTGGCCCACATAGTCAACCTTGAGTATAAAATGCATGACTAAAAGTCAAACAGATCTTTCAGTGAAAACTGTTAACATTGTGCACAGCTCATTTCTGGAGGAGGGTACTTTATAATCCTGAAACAATGGACTTGGCACCCCTGATATGACAGCCTCTACGACTGTAATCACTTAGCCCCCAAACCCAAAGCCTTGCCCAGGTTAAAGCTCAGCCATTCTTTTAAAGTCAATACTGGTATGCAATGATGTATGCATATAGCTTAACAAGTCAAATAATTCTTAATAGTTATTAAACAACAGTGTTCTTTCAGAAGGAAAGATTCTTTCTCCCCCAGATATGATGCTTTTAGCAGTTTCACCTCAAATTTATGTCCATCTCGCATATATACCTTGTATTTGGTCAAGAAAACAGAATCCAGTCTACATATTCCACATAAATGTTTTAATACAGGGAATCAGAGGCTTATTTAATTGTTAGCCTGAAGACCAACAGATTGGAAAGGGACCCAAAATATCTTGTCCTGCAACAGGAAAGTGAATAGTATTCAAGGGCTTTTTGCAAGGCCACTGAAAATCTCAAGCACCTCTGGAAAGCTGCCATCTGACTGATACAGCATGTAAAACATTGACCAGTTTAAACTGGTTTTGCTTCCTTAAAACAGGTTGCTGATTAATCCAACCTGGAGTTACTTTACAGGGACAGCACTGCACTTCCGCAGGACAGGAACCCATGTCTCCAGATGACCCTGGAACCAAGAATCTTCAGTCTATGGGACTCAAAGAATAGAAAAAGTTGCCATGGAGTCCTTTACATAGCCAGAAGTACTTCAATAAGGAAAATCCAGCTTCAAGCAGCATGTGTTGCTTGATTAGTGTATATGTAATGACACTAGCCAATCAGCTTCCAAGTCTGAAATTCTCCTAACCCCTAAATTTCACCCTGAGCCCCAGATCAGGAAGACGGATTTGAGCTCAACCTCCTATCTCTGTGCCTATTGACCTTGCAATAAAGCTCTTTCTTTTCTCAAAAGCAGGTCCCATAGTATGGGCTTCTATGTGGTTGGACAGAGAGCCCTTGCTTGCTAGCTCACAGGACTACTTCAGTCTTCAGTTAGAGGACTGGTGATTTACTAGTACCTCACTTGAAAGCTGGTAGACTTCAATCCTGTCCTGATATTAAGGCCTCTCCTTTCCCTTTATATGTGTAAAGAGATTCTGTAAAATGTAGTTCTAGGCTTCTGTGCAAAACAGACCTTGGAATGAACTTATGAATATGTACAAGTGATGTGCTTATGAATGTTCTATTCTATTACATCTTTTTTTTCAAGTAAATAATTGCTACTTTATTTTCAGTTTCATATGTTTCTATAATTATTACATGTAAAGTTCTTAAACACTTCCCCATGCTGTTTTCTACATGTTCAGTTCCATGGATAATTTATCACTTTCAATCCCTAATTGTGGAAAGTCCTTCTGGTGCCCTCTTGTTCCAATCTGGAACATCTGCTACCCTGGTCTGATGTAAAGCTATCTTTCCTTCCTGTTTCAATCTGAATTATTCATCTCCTTTTAGATCCTACCTTCGCCTTCCTTATTTGCTTCTTCATTTTGATGAAGCATATTTTCTACCAGTTTCCTAAATGCAGGAAATGTTAGTTTCTTATGCCTCTCACATCTCAAAATACCTTTAATCTCCTTGATCTTGGACTAAAAGTGAGGTTTTATTAGATATTTAGGCTGGAAATCAATTTCCTTCCAGATTCAGAATACATATGTCTTTTGTATTTAATCTTTTGATGTTATCCTTTGGAAGGTACAGGCATTTCTTTTTCCTGATTGTTCTGTGTGGTTTTTTAGTTGTCTACGTTGTTTTATGTTTTTATCTTTTCTCAAATAATTATTTCCTCCTTATTTCTAGTATTTCATAATTTCATAGATATACGTTAGTGTATGAGTGTTCAGGAATGTTTGGTAAAGGAAGGGGGGATTGCCCAGGCCACCTGTTCAGCCTTTATAATCTGGAGATCATGTCCTTCAATTAAGGGCAATGTTCTTCTTCTATTTGAGGATTTTCTTTATCTTTTTCTTTTTTTCTTCCAGAACTCTGAATAGTCTTATAATGAATCTCCTGTATTAATCATTTACTATTTTATCATTTTCTGTTTTTATTTATATTTTTATATTTTGTTCTTATTTCTGGTAGATTTCAGCCATTTTATTTATTTATCTTATCTTATTTCTAATGTTAAAGCTATTACTTTTTTTTTTTCTGGTATGGTTTTTAGATCCTGTTTTGGTTTTGGGGGTGGAATAACTTTCATTTTTTAGTGGAAGATATTAGTTAATTATCATTCTTGCCTTGTTTTGAAATTTTCTCCTGTATTGGAATTTTTGACTGTATTAACTCAGTCTTCTCCAATTTTCTCAAGATATTTGTACATTGCATTGGTTTCCCTTTCATATTTTAATTCTTAGTCAAATATCTGGAGACTAGGAAATCTATTTATGCTGCAGAATCAACTCTTTGTAAACTCTAAGAGCAAGGGCAAAAATTGTCAACTAGAGGACTTGAAAATGTAGTAGTCTGTATCAAATGTGCTTCATTCATGAACGAAATGCTAGCATGATGCATATATTACCTTTGAGACCAGTTTTTTTCTATTAAATCTTTTTTTTTTTTTTTTATGTATGTGATGAAAGTGGGAGTGTGGTTGTATACTCTGGGTGGATGAGCTCTGGAACAAGTGGAGATGAGTAGCTAGAGAGTTTTCCTGCTCAGTAGACAGGTTTCAGTTGAATTCCTTAAGTCCTCAATCACATTTTTGGTTTTTATTGTGCCTGAGGTCTCAATGTGTAGGTACTTACCGGTTCCATTTTATCAGAAGAGCAGCTTCTATTCTGAGAATGGGGATACAGTATAAAGAAGGAGAAATTGCCTTGCTGTGTGGGGTAAAAGAGGACACATGGGGATAGAGCTTCTCTCTATATAAATTCTTACTGTCTTTCTAATTTTAGCACCACAGATCAGAACCTTCATATCTGCTTTCAATGTGTCTTATTATACTGGTCCTCAGACTATCCATTGTCTTGTAGCAAATTGTTTTCCTTTTGCCTTTTTTTCCCTTTTCTGCCAGGCTTTATGTTGTATCTTTCCCTGCTGAGCTGGTTTCTAGTTACATCTGCTCAACTAGAAGCAGTGATCTTATGTTCAAATTGACATTAAAAACAGCATAACGTATTGGAGGCCCCCTGACTCTTCCTCAGTGCACATTCTGAGGTACCAAAATTATTCTGAATTTGGTATACATGCTTTTGGGAGATAAGCTGGAGTGGTGTAGAAAAACCTGGTTCAGGAAAACTGTCAATTCTTGAATCTCTTCAACATTTATGTATATTTTAATCACATATCCATGTATCTTCTTCAGGTTTAGGTGACTCGTTACCATCCTCTAGTGCAAGCACATCCATGGATTTTTCATTAATTATAGGTTATTCAGTTAAAAAAAATCATGTTTGGAACATAACAACTTCAGCAAAACTCATATTTATCTTGATCAGTTAGTCCTATAAATTTCTTAAGAGTTGCTAATTTCAAGAAACCAAGCTCCTCAGGCAACTTTGAGGTCAGAGAAAATAATATAAAGCAGCTTTAAAGTTTTTGGTGCACAAATCATTTGTTTACTTTCCTATTATTAAAAAAAAATATTGACTTCTTTTGTTTCCTTTTCCCTCTTATACTAGACTCATTGATCTTCTGAGTTTATATATTTCTTTTTTTCTTCTTCTTTTCATTTAAGTATAATTATTAAAGGAGATTTGCACATGTTTTTACTCTACCATGTATAACAAAAATATCCTAAGATTCAACAAATTTTGATCATGTTTTTCGGAAAAAAATATAACATTAAAGAGAAGGAAGCCTATTCTAATAGAACTTCCCATGGTTAGAGAATATAAAAATAGAAACCAAGGATAATTATGATTTAATACCCTCTCACATCTGCTAAACAAAGCATGAGAGAAAGAGCAACAGTCCAACAGGAATTTTGTAGACCAGTTTAAATCCAGCAAATATGTCAAAGCCAACTCTCATTATGAAGTGAATTAAATAGACCAAAGGCTTACTGATATTTAATATGATTCTTCTTTTGCAGATCCTTGAAAGATATAATGGGGCATTTGTAAACTCATTTTCAGAGGTTAATGATAAATAAAAAAGTAATTGATTATAAATTAATTCAGGATATTGTTGCAAACTATTGTCCTTAAATATTTCCTACAATAGCACGTGGCTGTTAATTTGCATGCTGCATTTCTAAGGAAACCCTAAAATTGCCCTTTACTGAAAGTATTATCTTTCAAAAACCAGTTATTTTGGAAAACAAAAACAGAAGCAGAATGTACAAAATTGCTTTTCTCTTCCATTTGAGACTCTTGGCAGAAGTCACACAAAAGCCATTAATTGCCAAAATGCATTACATTACAATTAACATGATTTTGAACAAAAGTCTAATATCAATGTAGAAAATTAACTGCAAGTTTATAACTGTATCATAACAAATGGAACTAATTGGTTGAAATCTGTGAGATCAAAATCTTCTATTTAGTGGAAAACAAATTTCTTACTCAAATATCCAAACTGGCAAGTTTATGAGAATGGTATAGAAATGACCAATTCTCAGGCTCTAAATGAGACTTGAATAGTTAAACTCTGTGGTCCAAATTTTACCTCAAAACAAAAAAAGTTTTCAAAAAGAGTCACATTTGGAGAGTTGTATTTAATAAAAATAATAAAATTTAAATATCCCTGATGATGGTACAAATCATTAGGTTTTAGAAAACTCCTAGCCATGTGATTGCAAATTTAGCAAAACACACCAGAAAGCTGTTAAATAGATTGGCTTATTGTGCCAATGTTTTATTAGCTTAACAGATCTATTTATTTAAGAGGAACCTACAGCCTTATAAAATACATATTATTTTGTACTCATGATGCAGTTATTTAAGGAAATTTGCATACCAGCATTACTTCCATTGTTACCTTAGGAATTGCCATTTTACTCCAGTGTAAAATTTCTATAAATAATATAGTTCAGCAAATTGAATTTTTTATGTGGGCTGTTACCTAGAATTCACCGAAATACAAGGCAAGGGAACAGTCCTCCAGACTGCTAAGGTGTACCCAAGAGTTCTGACACTAATGGAAAGGACAACAGTTTTCCTAACTGTCAAAGTTTGAAAATTCCCTGGAAAGACTCACAGAACATACTGAAATCCAGTATACACACAGTCACATTTATTTATCTGTTGGTGGGTTGATTTCTTTCTATAGTCAAATGAAAGTAAAACTAATATCTATCTTAGGTCCTGCCCCATGCTAAACCCCACCCCTACCAAAGTTCCACCACTGCCTAAACTCTGCCTGCATAGCCAAGGGTTTGTTTGTTTGTTTGTTTGTTTTCCTCCTTTAGATTGCAGCTCTCTCTTACCTTGTGATTCATTTTTGTTGATACTTTTATATTTTCATTTTTCCTAATAAATCTTTTATTTTTCTAATTTTATTTTATTCTTTATACTTTGTTATCGTTCTCTCGTTTTGGCTTGTTCTGCCTCCCACCTTTTATTTATTTTTCTTTTTTCTGTTGTGGTTTTATTTTACCTTGTTGAAGTTGTTTCAATTATAGGTTTATTTTTCCTAATATATGTTTTATATTTCTAAATTTATTTTGTTTTTTATCCTTTGATATTGTACTGCTCTTTTTTTTTCTTTCATTCTTTTTTTTTTTTTTTCCTCATGCCATGAAGCTTGCAGGATCTTGGTTCCCAGGCTGGAGGTTGGACCTGAGCTCCTGTGGTGGGAGCTCTAAGTCTAAACCACTGGACTAACAGGGAACCTCAGACCCCAGGGAAAATTAATCAGAGTGCTGCCTCCCAGAGGTTGTTATCTCAGCACCAAGACCCAGCTCTGTCCAACTGCTTATAAACTCCAGTGCTGGACATCTCAGGCTAAACAACCAGTTTGGAATTGGTGGTAAGACGAATTCAGCACCACCCATCAAAAAAAAAAATGAGAAAAATATATGTTACAGACAAAGGAGCAAGGTAAAAACCTACAAGACCATATAAATGAAGACAAAATAGGCAAGCTACCTGAAAAAGAATTCAGAGTAATGATAGTAAAGATGTTCCAAAATCTCGGAAACAGAATGGAGAAAATAAAAGAAACATTTAACAAGAATCTAGGTGAACTAAAGAGCAAACAAGCAGTGAGGAGCAACACAATTACTGAAATTAAAAATACTCTAGAAAGAATCAATAGCAGAATAACTGAGGCAGAAGAACAGATAAGTGACCTGGAAGATAAAATGGTGGAAATAAGTTCCAGGGAGCAGAATAAAGAAAAAAGAATGAAAAGAACTGAGAACAGTCTCAGAGACCTCTGGAACAACATTAAATGTACCACATTTGGATTATATGAGTCCCAGAAGAAGGGAAAAAGAAAGGAGTCAGAGAAAATATTTGAAGAGATTATAGTCAAAAACTTCCCTAACACAGGAAAAGAAATAGTCAATCAAGTCCAGGAAACAAAGAGAGTCCCATACAGGATAAGCCCAAAGAGGAACATGCTGACTCACATTCTAATCAAATTTTCAAAAATTAAATACAAAGAAAAAATATTAAAAGCAGCAAGGGAAAAGCAACAAATAACATACAAGGGAATCCTGATAAGGATAACAGCTGATTTTTCAGCAGAAACTGTGAAAGCCAGAAGGTTGTGGCAGAGCATATTTAAAGTGATGAAAGGGAAAAAACTACAACCAAGATTACTCTACCAAGCAAGGATCTCATTCAGATTTGACAGAGAAAATAAAACATTTACAGAAAAGCAAATGCTAAGAAAATTAGCACAACCAAACCAGCTTTACAACAAATGCGAAAGGAACTTCTCTAGGCAGGAAACACGAGAGAAGGCAAAGACATACAACAGCAAATACAAAACAACAAATAAAATGGTAATAGGAACATACATATTGGCAATTACCTTACATGTACATAGATTAAATGATCAAACCAAAAGACATATCCTGGCTAAATGGATACAAAAAGAAGACCTGTATACATGCTGGCTAAAAGAGACCCACTTCAGACCTAGGGACACATACAGACTGAAATAGAGGGGATGGAAAAAGATATTCCCTGCAAATGGAAATCAAAAGAAAGCTGCAGTAGGAATTCTCATATCAGACAAAATAGACTCTAAAATAACGACTATTAGAAGAGAAAAAGAAGGACACTACATAATGATCAAGGGATCGATCCAAGAAGAAGATATAACAATTGTAAATATTTATGCACCCAACATAGGAGCACTTCAATACATAAGGCAAATACTAACAGCAATAAAAGGGGAAATCGACAGTAACACAATCATAGTAGGGGACTTTAACACCCCACTTTCACCAATGGACAGATCAACCAAAATGAAAATAAATAAGGAAACACAAGCTTTAAAGGATGCCTTAAACAAGATGGACTTAATTGATATTTAAGGGACATTTCATCTGAAAACAACAGAATACAATTTCTTCTCAAGTGCTCATGGAACATTCTCCAGGATATATCATATCCTGTGTCACAAACTGAGCTTTGGTAAATTTAAGAATATTGAAATCATATCAGGTATCTTTTCCTACCCCAATGCTGTGAGACTAGATATAAATTACAGGAAAAAAAATGTAAAAACTGAAAACACATGAAGGCTAAACAATACACTACTAAATAACCAAGAGATCACTGAAGAAATCAAAGAGGAAACAAAAAAAACCTAAAAACAAATGACAATGAAAACAAGATGGACCAAAACCTATGGGATGCAGCAAAAACAGTTGTAGGAGGGAATTTTATAGCAATACAATCCTATCTCAAGAAACATCTTAAATAAACAACCTAACCTTACACTTACACTTTAGAGAAAGAACAAGAAAAACCCACAAAGTTAGCAGAAGGAAAGAAATCATAAAAATCTGATCAGAAATAAATGAAAAGGAAATAAAGGAAACGATAGCAAAGATCAATACAGCTAAAAGCTGGTGCTTTGAGAAGATAAACAAAATTCATAAACCACTAGCAAGACTCATCATGAAATAAAGGGAGAAGACTCAAACCAACAGAATTAGATACAAAAAAGGAGAAGTAACAACTGACACTGCAGAAATACAAAGGATCATGAGAGATTACTGCAACTATATGCTAATAAAATGGACAACCTGGAAGAAATGGACAAATTCATAGAAAAGCACAACCTTCCAAGACTGTACTAGGAAGAAATAGAAAATATAAACAGACTAATCACAAGCACTTAAATTGAACTGTGATTAAAAATCCTCCAAAAAGTAAAAGCCCAGGACCAAATGGCTTCAGAGGTGAATCCTATTAAATATCTAGAGAAGAGCTAACACCCATCCTTCTCAAACTCTTCCAAAATATAGCAGAGGGAAGAACACTCCCAAACACTTTCTACAAGGCCAACATCACCCTGATACCAAAATGAGACAAAGATGTCACAAAAAAGAAAAATACAGGCCAATATCACTGATGAACATAGATGCAAAATCCTCAACAAAATACTAGCAAACAGAATCCAACAGCACATTAAAAAGATCATACTCCATGATCAAATGGGGTTTATCCCAGGAATGCAAGGATTCTTCAATATACAAAAATCAAACAATGTGATACACAATATTAACAAATTTAAGGACAAAAAAGCATATGATCATCTCAAAAGATACAGAAAAACCTTTTGACAAAATTAAACACCTGTTTATGATAAAAACTCTCCAGAAAGTAGGCATAGAGGGAACCTAACTCAACATAACAAAGGCCATATATGACAAACCCACAGCCAACATTGTTCTCAATGGTGAAAAAATGAAACCATTTCCTCTAAGATCAGGAACAAGACAAGGTTGCCCACCCTCACCATTATTATTCAACATAGCTTTGGAAGTTTTAGCCACAGCAATCAGAGAAGAAAAAGAAATAAAAGGAATCCAAATCAGAAAGGAAGAAATAAAGCTGTCACTGTTTGCAGAGGACATGATATTATACATAGAGAATCCTAAAGATGCTACCAGAAAACTACTAGAGCTAATCAATGAATTTGGTAGAGTAGCAGGGTACAAAATTAATGTACAGAAATCTCTTTCATTACTATACACTAATGATGAAAAATCTAAAAGAGAAATTAAGGAAACACTCCCATTTACCACTGCAACAAAAAGAATAAAATACCTAGAAAATACCTAGGAATAAACCTACATAAGGAGACAAAAGACCTCTTTGCAGAAAACTATAAGACACTGATGAAATAAATTAAAGATGATACAAACAGATGGAGAGATATACCATGTTCTTGGATTGGAAGAATAAATATTGTGAAAATGACTATACTACCCAAAGCAATCTACAGTTTCAATGCAATCCCTATCAAACTACCAATGACATTTTTCACAGAACTAGAACAAAATTTTCACAATTTGTATGGAAACACAAGAGGCACCAAATAGCAAAAGCAATTTTGAGAAAGAAAAATGGAGCTGCAGGAATCAGCCTCCCTGACTTCAGACTATACTACAGAGCTACAATAATGAAGATAGCATGATACTGGCACAAAAACAAAATATCGATCAATGGAACAGGATAGAAAGCCCAGAAATAAACCCACGGACATATGTTCACCTTATCCTTGATAAAGGAGACAAGAATATACAGTGGAGAAAAGACAGCCTCTTCAATAAGTGGTGCTGGGAAAACTGGACAGCTACATGTAAAAGAATGAAATTAGAAAACATCCTAAAACCATACACAAAAATAAACTCAGAATCCATTAAAGACCCAAGTGTAAGGCCAGACATGGCAAAACTCTTAGCGGAAAACAGGCAGAATACTCTATGACATAAATCACAGCTATATCCTTTGTGACCTACCTCCTAGAGAAATGGAAATAAAAACAAAGATAAACAAATGGGACCTAATGAAACTTAAAAGGTTTTGCACAGCAAAGAAAACCATAAACAAAATGAAAGAGAATCCTTAGAATGTGAGAAAATATTTGCAAATGAAGCAACTGACAAAGGATTAATCTCCAAAATATACAAGCAGCACATGCATCTCAATATTAAAAAAAACAAACAACCCAATCCAAAAATGGGCAGAAGACCTAAATAGACTTTTCTCCAAAGAAGACATACAGATTGCCAACAAACACATGAAAGGATGCTCAACATCTCTAATCATGAGAGAAATACAAATCAAAACTACAATGAGGTATCACTCACACCAGTTAGAATGGCCATCATCAAATAATCTACAAAAAATAAATGCTGGAGAGGGTGTGGAGAAAAGGGAACCCTCTTGCACTGTTGGTTGGAATGTAAATTGATACAGCCACCATAGAGAACAGTAGAGAAAGCCCACGTGCAGCAACGAAGACCCAATGCAACCAAAATAATAAACAAATTAATTAATTAATTAATTAAAAATAAGTGTTAAATTGTGCCTCCCCATAAAGATTTTTTGATGTCCTAATTCCAAGTACCTGTGAATGTAAACTTATATGAAAATAGAATCTTTGTAGATGTAATCAATTTAAGATGAAATAATTAGGGTGGGTCCTAATCCAATATGTCTGGTTCCTTACAAGAAGAGGAGAATGCCATGTGAAGAGACTCACAGGAAGAGCACCATATGATGGCAGAGGCAGAGATTGGGGTAATGCATCTCAAGCCATGAAATGCCAATGATTGATGACCTCTGCCAGCAGCTAGGAAGAGGAGAGGAAGAATTCTATCCAGCGTTGCAGAGGGAGCATGACCTTTCTCAGACTTCTCACTTCCAGAACTGTGAGAATAAATTTCTGTTATTTTAAGCCACCTAGCTTATGTTACTTTGTTATGACAGCCTTTGGAAACTAATACATAGAGTAAGTATTACTGGGTATATTAGGTGAGCACAAATATTAAAAGAATTTAAATTTAGAACCACTTTAGATTTAGTAATAATAATCATAAACAGTATCCCATATCCAAAAAATATATCTTCAGATAGGTCTGAAAAAAAGAATGTATTATACTTTTAGTGTGTCAACCATTATACCTGAAAGAGTCCAATTTAACAGACTATCAGCTTCTGCCTATGATTATATTAATGACCATGTGATGTCAGTTTTATGCACAATAAACCAGGAACACAAGTTCATATTGTTCCTTTATTGTGCTGATATTCTCTTATATTTCTAAAACACAATAGAATGTAATCAAATATCTCCATTTCTTTGGAAGTGTTGATGAAAAATACAATGATAGATAGACAGCAGGTGAATTATACTCTTCTATCATCTCTTTGTTGTGTGTGGAAATCATTGTTATTCAAATGACTGAAGGGTTTCCTCAGTATTTTACTTGCTTGTATTACTGTATTAACATATTACTTTTCTGCAAGATGTTCCAAAAAAACATATATTCATTCTTCATGAAAGTAGATTTAACACAGCCTGCTTTTGAAAAAATATAAATGTGGAAAAGTTAGAATTTGTATAGATAGGTCTTTGAACTTACATTAAACTCTGTCAACAAGTCTATTTTTAAATAAAGATTTTATTACAAGAAGCAGAGGTTTTTATACTATTTTATTTGATATAATTTCATTTAAAATAGTAATGAAAAACAATATTGCACTTGAGTTCATGTCTCCAGGTAGAAAATGCTACAAAGTTTTCTCTCTACAAAAAGATGTGCTATCTTGTTTCCATTTTCCTTTCTTTATTGAAATAGATGCTGTGAAATAGTTTATTAGAGTAGTACGAATTGTTTTGTACTTTTAGCACTTCACATTTTCTATTTTTTCCCAGATAAATTTGTTTAAAAGGAGTATTCTAAGTATATAAGCTTTTATACACAATTCATTTTGATTCATAGGCCAATTGGGTTAGACAAAACAAGATCTGTCCTAGGAAAGAAAGCCTGTATGGAGAAAAGACTCCTATTAAATTAATTTCACTAAATCAACACAATCATTCTATCTCAATAAGAAGTTAAAAAAAAGTGTTTGTGCACTGTAGCAATCAAAGTGTTTTAGATTAATGTGTACATATACAGAGTGAGTGTCAGAACAATAGTCCTGAGACTCTATTCAGAGTATTTTCTTTCATACCATTAATAGGTAAGATTTCCTGTTTTGTCACATTTCGTATCAGAATTTTTAAAACATTTTTCAAGCTATTCCACAGCATTCACCGGGAAACAATACTAAAGAGTATTTAGCTAATCATGGGTAATTAATAGAATATACAGTAAACCTCCATAGGGGTAATACACCACTTCTTTAAGACTTACTTTGAGTTTTCAAAAATAGATGTCATGTATTTAATGATAGAAAATGCACAATTTAATACAAATAAGAATAAAATAAATTCAGAAAGGAAACCAGGTAACTAAAGATATGAATTGTTGAGAAAAAGAAAAAAAAGATAAAGTACTTTGTAGCTAAGGTTTTTGTTTTGTGTGTGTGATTGTCATGACTGTTTTTCTTAATTCATTTTTGTCTTCAGGCTGAAGCTCTAAACATTGTGAAGCAAGCAAAATGTCAGAAAGAAAGTTTGGAAAACTAGTTAACTTACTCACTTATAAAAACTCACCTCTTTTTGGAAACATTTCCAATTTTCATACAGCTTCCACTTTTCGTGTCCCATGAGATCCTGTTACGGCCTCTGATTCTTTATTCTTTATCCTACTCCAATAAAGATCTATTAAAAATAAATTAATTAAATTATAAAATTGTTTATAAATTATAACCTGATTAATAAGTCACTAAAATAAAGGAAGAAAATTTCCATGGGAAAAAAGAAAACCCATTTGAAAGACAAAGAGGTACCTTATTACTGACAGTTGGTTGCACCATTCTTACTGCCACAGGATATCAGATGTTTATGAAGCCTAAATTATGGCCACCTTTTGTGATGCAAAATAGACATTCAAATTGGAAGGGGACAACACAACACACAACACAACTAACACATAAATTGGAAAAGGATATTCAAGAGCATGCCAAAATAGTAATCAAGGGGCATTCACTGTATATATAATCAGATTGTTTCACTACACGTAGGGCAGACTTATCCCATCAGTCATCTGAGCACTCTGATTCCCTACTGCACAGAATAAATCAGGTTGTCTGAATCAGCTGTTTTCATCATGTCATTCTAACACTCTATTGAGCCAAACAGTTTCTGGGGAGTGTGATTTTAATACAACTGTAAATAAAGCCTATGGTCAGTCTACTCCCACACTATAAAGTCGTTAGAGTGGTTAGAGATTCTATCGTGATATATGGATTTAATAAACCATAAGTCCCTACCTGAACTCTGTGGGAAAAAAAAAAGTAAATATTGATAGAAACTTAAAGAGTGTGTCTATTCTTGGGGAAATAAACCATTACTCCTTCCAGGTTAAAAGGAGGCCAATGTAGTCAACTTGCCACCAGATAGTAAATTGATTTCCCGGAATAACAACCCCATATTAGGAACTCTGACTTCTTCTTATTATTGGAAATTTGGATATTCAAGCTTGCTGGGCCATGATAAGTGAGAATGCATGCTATTGGTTCCATCTATAGCTTAACTTAGGCAAGTATGACTTCTTCATTTGTGTGACCATCATGGCACCAGTACAGTGGTTCTTAATAAAAACTTGCTAACATCCTATAAACAAAACAAAAAGACGACCTACAGAATGAAAGAAAATATTTGCAAATGATGTGACCAAAAAGGGATTAATTTCCAAATATACAAACAGTTCATACAGCTCAATATCAAAAAACAAACAAACAAACAAAAAATAATCAAAAAATGGGCCAAAGACCTAAATAGACATTTCTCCAAGGAAGATATACAGATGGCCAACTACAACATGAGAAGATGCTCAACATTACTAATCATTAGAGAAATGGAAATCAAAACTAAAAGTTATCATGTCAGAATGGCCATTGTCAAAAACTCTACAAATAGTAAATACAGAAAAGGTTGTGCAGAAAAGGGAACTCTTCTACACTGTTGGTGGAATGTAAATCCGTGCAGCCACTATGGAGAACAGTATAGAGGTTTCTTAAAGAAATTAAAATAGAGTTACCATATGATCCATCAATCCCACTCCTGGACATACATCCAGAGAAAACTAATTTGAGAAGATACATGCACCCCAATGTTCATTGCAGCACTATTTACAATAGCCAAGACATAGAAGCAACCTAAATGTACAGTGACAGATGAATGGATAAAGAAGAGGCGGTATGTGTATATATATATATATATATATATATATATATATATATATATATATATATATATATACAATAAAATATTACTCAGCCATAAAAAAGAATAAAATAATGCCATTTGCAGCAATGTGGATGGACCTAGAGATTATCATATTAAAAGAAATAAATCAAAGACAAATATCATATGATCTCATTTATATGTGGAATCTAAAAAAACATGATACAAAATAACTTACTTATAAGACAGAAAAAGACTCACAGACATAGAAAACAAACTTATGGTTACCAAAGAGGAAAGGAGGGAGGGGTAAATTATGATTAACAGATACACACTATTATGTATAACATAGATAAACAACAAGGAGTTACTGTATAGCAGAAGGAACTATATTTAATATCCTGTAATAACATATAATGGAAAAGAATCTGAAAAAGAATATATATATTATATATATGATATAGATTATATATATATATATATATATATAACTGAATCACTTTGAATCACTTTGTTGTATACCTGAAACTAACACAACATTGTAAATCAACTATAAAAATCTAAAGAAAAAGCAAACCAAAAAAAAATCTTGCTAACATCAACTTGCAAACTATTTCATATTTTCTGGTGAGCATTAGTATGCAAGACAAAGATTCTCACACTTTGTGCCTACTCTCAAATATCCACCCACATATCTTTAATCCAGAACTCATTATCCCTGATCGTACAATCTTTTTGAATTTCTAGGCTACCTGGACCTATATGTTGGTGATGCTCTTGCTTGGCTCTGGAAGTGTAATTTTCAAATTCCAATGGTTTGCAGCTGAATCTGCTCAACTTTTTAACTTGTTACATCTAACAGAAGCCAGTTCATGATTGATAGTTCCATATACTAGATGATTCCATGTTCCATGGTCAAGTCACATATCTTTTCCAGGACCAGTAACAAATAAGGCAATATTTTTCAAATGACACATGTCTGCTGATCACATGGCTTTGCTCTGAATGCCAGGGCCCTGCTTAGTTTATACATATATATATCCTACTGGAGCTTGCTATAAAGTCCATACCTCATCCCTTCTTCACTGAAGACATCTCCAATAACTTAGTATCTATTGACTGTGGTTACAGGCTGCAGCTAGGATAAGGGTTTCCTCATAGCAGTTTGTATTATCTGCACTTCCCTGTTAACAGAACACATGCACTTCATTATAAAGTTTTCCAGGTGTGGGACAAAATGGAAAAGGGGAGAGATGGGCTTTAAAAGTTTTCTGGTCAAACATCAAAAAGAGTCAAATTATTTCGTACATTCATGTAGCAGATGCAACCCAGATTTTACTGGACAGTGGTCTATCATCACTACCTTAATCACTGGGACTGTGTAGAGCATAAGAAAATGTAATTTCTTAGGGGATTTTACTGTAATTTGAATTGATGTCTTCTATGTCACACACTACTTTAATATCTCTACCAGTGCTATATGGTATAACAAAGCATTTGCAAGTCCATTTGTCATAAGCAGTAATTTTCCAGTATGAGAAAGTATTTTGGGAAGCTGAGTCAAAGTCCCCAAAATTAAGTGGCTGGGGAAGAAAATAAATTTAACTTTAGAAAAAAATATGCATTCAATTAAATGTCTTCATTAAGGCTAATAAAATAGTCCACATAACAGTGGATGACAGAGAAAAAGAAGCAAGTGTGTTACAATATAGACCTGAGAAAATATGTTGGCCAAATTCACTGTAGAGGAAATTTTTCTTCCTCCATTGGATGTTCCATATCATGGTGGACATTGAGGTATTGGGAGCTAATTCTTAGTATAAGTTGTTGCATAAAAATGATCGAAGTCAAAAATTGAAAGGTGATAAAGGAAATAAGGTATTTACTGACATCAGAGGGTGAAATGGAAAAGACGGTTTTAAAACAACTGTGCTGTGATCCACTTCTCCTTCAATTATTTTGGGCTGGGTGCTCTTGGGAAAGAAAGAAAGAAGACAAGTGTCACAGTTTGATAGTCCTACAAAAATGATAACTGAACCTCTGGACAAATAGAGCAGTGAAGTTTGTTAGGAGAATATCCCTATCTATGGAATGGTTTGAGCAATGATTTTCTTGTTTTGGATTTTTTATGATAAACAAACCTATAATATGTAAGTTTATGAAACATGACTCCTTGAAGAATACCATGTAATAACTATCTGGGATTAACAAAAGAGGATATTTAATAACTTAAATATCTCTGCTGTGTGGGGTGACCTACCATCCTCATTTAAAGATCTAACTTCTCTGGTCCAGAAAACGTGTCAAACTTGGGAAGGGACAATTTGTGGAGTCAGTGGAATGTCTTCTCTCTGTAATTTTTCTTGTAACCTTGTAATTGTTAGTAAAGCTCACTACTGGGAAAATATTCAATACTTTGCTTTGTGTGATTCCAGTTAGACAATCAGATTTTTGTTTTAGCTTGTGTTCTATTTTTTAAATACTTTGCTGAAAATGATTTTGTGATACTTTAATGAGAATTTTTCTATCTCAATTCATAGTTAAATTGGTTTGTACCTTTAACTTGTACATAACCTTTTTAAAGTTTGGATAATAAACTTATATTACTTTTATAAAAGAAACTGAGACCCATTCCCTACTTTTTTAAGTTGAGGTATAGCTAAAACAGCATAAGAAGTTACATAGAGACTTGAGCGTATACCCATGGTTTCTTATCACCACTAATTTAGTATTTAAAATGATAGAACCATCAGGTCCCATTTGGTTTGTCGCTGACAATAGGTTATGTAGGGATCTCACTGTAGATTGCAGATATCATGATGCTTTCTTCTTAGTACTATGTGGGACTGTAGGCTTCCATGACAGTCCAGAAGATTTGCCTCCAATTGGTGCCTAGAACAAAGCCTGAGATTTTGCTTAATAAAGAGTTGTAACTGCTGAGATCTATGTAACTGCTGAATTGTTGACCTTGGCCAAAATAAAAGCAGACTGGACCTATGGGATGATGTTCTTCCATGTCTGCACAGTTAATGAACAGCATTCCCTTGCACTAGCAGGGTTGGAGATGAAGAGATACTAGAAAGTTGGGTGGGCTGGAGCATTGAATGGAGCTTCATCACAGAATTTCAACAGAAATCAAGGGTTTGCTTATTTGTTCAGCCCTCAATACCTGTGGCTGTAACTGTGTTTCTGTCATCTTTACCTGCCTTTCCATTGTTTGAGAATGCTAATTACTTGAAAAACACAGGAATGCAAAATTTTAGCAGATAAAGAAATTTACAACTAACTTGAGAAGACTCAGTAATCTGAAAGAAGACCAAGCTAAATGTCCAGAATAGGTAGTTTCCATCATACATAGAAGTGACAGAAGAAACTGACTTTAATTCAAGCCAAACTTAATAAGAATTTTAAGGAGTTAAACTTAAGATATGAAAAAGACTTTCTGAAATTTTAAAACAGCAATTTTGGAATTAAAAACTGCAAGAGATTAATTGAAAACAGGATTGTTACTTCTAAGTATCTGATTCACATGATTAGATTAGTCGGTCTTATGATTTTATGCTCATATATCTCCCTTCATATTTTTGAAAATTATGGACCTTTTTGCATGTTTTAAGGTGATATCTAAAATGAACTTCTCCAAGATTAAAAAGTTGCAAATAAATGTTACCACTTTAGCATATTGCAAATAGTGACATTACAAAATAAAAATGTTCATACCATTCATTATATCAAGAAATAAAAATACCAACATGTATCCAAAAAAACCACCAAAAACAACTTTTAAGTACATTAAAATAGTCTTTTCTAAAGTTGGAAATTTTACATTAATCTTTCTTCTGGAGCTCATATTTCCATATACTTCTTTCAGAGAATTTTATACTAATGTAAAATATTTTGAAATTGTAGCTCTTTTTGATGATGATTCTATAATATTTATTTGCTATGTATATGTATATGAAGTATATTTTTTAAAAAAACATCTTGTCACCATAAGGTTTTAAGTATTAAAAACAATATACTAGTTTGAGGTACTATTTTAGTAATATTGGTTATATTTTAGTTATATATTTTAGGCAATTAGTCTAGCATAAATATATTACTAATTTTAAAGTAACAGAAATGTATACCACTTATAAAGGTAAATGGTCTTAATTCTCAATAGTTCATTTAGCTTTGTATGATTATCTTTTATTGCTTGAGGAGACAGGTTTCAAAACTTAGTCTATTGCTAATTTCAATTTATATTAATGCAACATTGACACAATTCGTTTAATATAAATAAATGCACACAAATGGGATGAGCTTCACTGTGCAATACCACTCAGCAATAAATCATGCAGTGTTCTGTTATAGAAAATTATCCATAATGATTATTCCATTGACAAATCAATTATTTATTCCATTTATTTTGAAGACACAGGACTGGAAATATGTGATGTACAAAATGATTTATTTCCCAGTTATTAGATACATTGATTAGACAATATTGTTTAGAAGTAAATAATAAAAGTGAAAAGAAGAACAAGAAAATAATTATTACAAAAATTAGGATAAAGTTTTCCTCAGAAAATAAAGTTGGTTATGTTTGGTTTGGGGCACAGCAGAGGATTCCAGAGAAAGAAAAGCTGTAACTGGATAAGTTAGTTATACCTTAAAACGTTACACATATATATTATATATATGCTATATGTATTCTATATATATATGCATATGTGTGTATATATGTGTAGATATATAACATTAGAATAAAATAAGACTTTAAAAAATATCAATAAATTAGTAACACACAGGCTAAAACTAGCAATAAGAGAATTTAGATAAAGTAATAAATTTGTTTGATGAAATTTTATGAAATAAATACAACCATATTGTTATCAGTCATATAAAAATATTTACATTAACTGAGCCTTTGGTGTCTCGCTTACTCTCCCAACAAAGTTTACTATCCCACAAATTAATAATCTGTTTTAAACTTAATATAGATAGAAGTATTAATATGTACTGTTGATCTTCTTTGGTTCACTCTTATGCTGTGAGATTCACCTATGTTTTTGAGAGGTCAATAGTTTTGTTTATTTTTATTTATTTCATATTTGTATAGCAGTTCTGTCCAATTATGAATAATGTAAGCCACATATGTAATTTTGAATAGTAATAACACCAAAATAATAAAAATAAACAAAATTAAATAATTTATCTTTTCTAATCCAATACATTCAGGTGGTATTGTATTAAAATATAACCAATATAAAATTAAGAATGAGGTATTTTACATTTTTTTAAACTAAATTTTCAAAATCCACTGCGTATTACACTTACAGAACATCTGAAATCTAATTAGTCTAGATTTCAAGTGCTCAGTAGCCTCATGTAGCTAGTGGCTGCTATACTGGACAATCCAGCTAGTTTAGCACTCCCTTATATTAATTTATTTGTCCATTCAACTGTTAATTATCACATGCAATCTTTCTAGTTTGGGGCTATTACTATCAGCATTGCTATGAACATCCTAATATATATTTCTTGGTGCTCATATATATGTAATTCCATTGCATGTGTATTCAGGAGTGGAATTACTGATTTATAGCCCATGGATTTGTTCAAGATTATAATCTTGTAACCTATAAATTACAGGCAAACAACTTTTCAAAGTAGTTGTACCAATTTACCCTCCTCCTAGCAGTATGAAAGTGTTCCAGTTATTTCACATCCTCCCAAAGAGTTCGTATTGTCATTTATTTTATTAATTTTAGTCACACTGGGTGGGCATGATTTTAAGTTGCATTTCCTTGATGAAAAATGGCATTTAGCACTTTTATGCATTTATTAGTCATTTCGATATCTCTTGTGTGTGAAGTACCCATTCTGAGTTTTGTCTAATTTAAAAATTGGTTGTCTGTCTTTAGTTATTTGCTTTTATAAATTATTTATGTATTTTGATATATATTCTGGATACACATACACACACATATTAAAGGATTTACTTTACCAGACACCAAGACTTAGTATGAGTCTGTAGAAATTAAAGCAATGTGGGATGGACAAAAGGACAGTTAAATAGAGTACAGCAGAATAGGGAATCCTGAAACAGTCTCACGCATATAGGCACTTAACACATATCAAAAAAAAAAAATATATATATATATACTATATGTATATATATATATATATATATACACATATGTATATATGACGTGCATTAGGGAAAGGATGGTATTTTTAGTAAATAATGCTGGATAAATGAATAAGCCAAATAGATTTTTGGGTATCAATATAAAACAAGAAGATGTCCTCAATCTCTCCTTTACACCATACACAATAATAAATGCCAGATAAATTGTAGTCCTAAATATAAAAAGTGAAATAAAAAGCTGTTTAAAAAATGTTTTAAAGGGCTTCCCTGGTGGTG
This sequence comes from Orcinus orca, assembly GCF_937001465.1. Lineage (NCBI taxonomy): Eukaryota > Metazoa > Chordata > Mammalia > Artiodactyla > Delphinidae > Orcinus > Orcinus orca. Next base: position 128,575,256 of record NC_064563.1, read on the forward strand.
CAGTGGTTAATAATACACATGCCAATGCAGGGGACAGGAGTTTGAGCCCTGGTCCAGGAAGATTCCACATGCCGCGGAGCAACTAAGCCCGTGCACCACAACTGCTGAGCCTGCGTTCTAGAGCTCACGTGCCACAACTACTGAATCCTGTGTGCCTAGAGCCCATGCTCTGCAACTGGAGAAGCCACTGTGGTGAGAGGCACTCACAAGGCATCAAGTAGTGACCCCCACTAGCTGCAACAGGAGAAAAGCCTGCACGTGGCAGTGAAGACCCAACGAAGCCAGAAATAAATTAATTAATTAATAAAATAAATTTATAAAGAAAAAAAAGAATGAAATAAAAGTGATAAAAAATTTGAAAAAATGAAAAGTTTAAATAAATGTTTTAAAAACTTTTATTGAAGTATAGTTGATTCACAAAATTATATTAGTTTCAGGTGTACAACATAGTGATTCAATATTTTTATAGATTATACTGCACTTAAAGTTATTGCAAAACACTGGCTATATTTCCCTGTGTCATACAATATATCCTTGTTACTTATCTATTTATACATAGTAGTTTCTATGTCTTAATCATTTACCCCTATCTTGCTCCTCTAGTTTGTCCTCTGTATCTGTGACTGTTTCTGATTTATTGTATACGTTTGTTTGTTTTATTTTTTCCCACATGTTTTGTTTGTTTGTTTTCCACAGTGGATTCACCAATTTACATTCTCATCAACATTGTACAAGTGTTCCCTTTTCTCCACATCCTCACCAACATTTGCTGTTTGTGGTCTTTTTGATGACGGCCATTCTGACAGTTGTGAGGTGATATCTCACTGTGGTTTTGGTTTGCATTTCTCTGATGACTAGTGATGTTGAACATCTTTTCATGTGCCTGTTGACCATCTGTATATCTTCTTTGGAAAAATGTCTATTCAGGTCTTCTGCCTATTTTTTATTCAGGTTTTTTTTTGTGTGTGTGTGTGTTGAGTTGCATGAGCTGTTCATATATTTTGGATATTAACCCTTTATTGACCATATCATTTAAAAATAAATTTTCTCCCATTCAGTAGGTTGTTCTATTTTGTTTTGTTTATGGTTTCCTTTGTTCTACCAAAGATTTTAAGTTTAATTAGGTGCCATATGTTTCTTTTTTAAATTGTTTAAATTGTTATGCCTTAGGAGACAGATCCAAAAATAGTGCCAGGATTTATATCAAGGAGCGCTGTGCCTATGTTCTCTTCTAGGAGTTTTATGGTTTCAGGTTTACATTTAGGTCTTTAACCCATTTTGAGTTTATTTTTGTATATAGTGTAAGGAAATGTTCTAATCGCATTCTTTTACATGTAGCAGTCCAGTTTTCCCAGCACCACTTATTGAAGAGACTGTCTTTTCTCCATTGTGTACTCTTGCCTCCTTTCTTATAGACTAATTGACTATAGGTGAGTGGGCTTACTTTTGGCTCTCTATTCTGTTCCATTGACCTGTGTGTCTGTTTTTGTGCCAGTATCATGCTGTTTTAATAACTGTAGCTTTGTAGTGTAGTCTGAAGTCAGGGAACATCATTCTTAGAGCTTTGTTCTTTTTTCTTAAGATTGCTTTGGCAATACAGGGTCTTTTATGGTTACATAAACTTTTTAGGATTATTTGTTCTAATTCTGTGGAAAATGTCATGGGTGTTTTGATAGGAGTTGCATGAAATAATAAAGCTTTTAAAAGCTAACCCAAGAAAATACTCTAATGATACTTGTATAGGAAAAACAGAAGGCATAAAGTAAATGTTGATTGGATTTTAACTTTTTAATGTCACATGTTTACTTACATCTGAGTCTTTGGCTAGTCTTTGATAAAATTTTATTTGCAAATTATGTAAATTATTGAACTCATTGTTAATAGACAACAAAATATTTAAAAGTTGCAAAAGACTCTATAGTAAATAGTAGTCTCCTTTCTAGCCTTTGCCCTCAATCATCCAATTAACCTTCCTAGAAGTAATTGTTATCCTTTTCTTGGACATATTTCAGAGATTTAAAAAGAAATTTATTTACCTCATTTTTGTTTCACTCTCTATTTTGGAGCATAATTTACATTCAGAATATAAAATCCAAATGTCAAATAATAATTCCAGTTACATACAGAATACTTGGACCTCCACTCCATCAGAATATAAAGTTATTGTACCTTTCCTTCAGTGAAGGACTTCATTGCAAGTTCAAATATCTCTGCATTTAATTGTGGTGATAATTATGCTTCATTTAGATATGAAGTTTCGGGGAAAAGAAATAAGACTCCAGGACCATAAATTCCCCAAAGTGACAACTTATGAAAGACTCTCCACAAATACTTTTAGAATTCCCAGTTCCTGACATTGATCTTTAAGTTCTGTTCCTGTTTGTGTATGTACCTTTTCATTCAAATATATTATTTTATCAAGCACTCCATGAACATGTGCTATTACTTAGCATTATACTTGATGTCAAAATATATGAATATAAAGAATCTCCTAGTTTATATATAAGAATGTCATAGTGAGTGTTATAGACAAATATGAAGGCTTATACTAGAGACCATATTTAACTTAGAAGAGACTAAAAATAAAATTCAGAGAAAACTTAGCATAGTTTAGATCTGAAGTTTCTCATGGGAGGAAGAAACTTTTGGCCTGGGCCTCAAATAATAAGCAAAAAGGAATTCAGATGAAGACTAGAACAGGTTAAGAAGATGAACTACATCCCAGAGAGGGCTGCTTACCACTCATTTACTTATTCAGGCACTGATGCAAACATTTATTGCTGAACTACTATATGCTAGCTGTTTTGTAAGACATTGAAAATACAAAAGTGAGTTATTATACAGGAGTCTACTGCATAGTGAAAAATGATAGTACTTCAAACAGATGGTACTAATACAATTGTGATGTGGTTTAGATATAAAAACCCAGTGCTCCCTTGATGACCTTTAGTGGTTGCTGTTAAGATACTAGACCCCTGTATTTACTTTTAGGGTCTCCTGTGCCTGTTGCCTCCTATCTGTTTGCTTTCTCTGGTAGTACCTTTATTACTAACTCAAGGGCCTGGTTAATTCATATTATAGCACATAAATTGTTGTAAAACTCTTGATAGAATGTATCATGAAGTCCATAAGCTGGATTTAGGGAATTGCGGCATCACCAGAATACCTGGTGTGGTTCCCCTAGGTATTTCTTTAATAACTCTTTTCCATGCTCACTTCAGGAGTAGATATGCTAAAACTGAATCCCAATCAGTCATGCTCTGCTTTACTGTGAGGTAGAGCAAAGATCTACTGGCTCTTTGTAGGCACAGAATTCCTATAGACATTTGAGAATTTTAAGTAAAACTTTCCCACCCAGCCGAAAGTGTCCAAGCTGATGTAACTGTACAACTTTGCAAAAACATTTAATTCCTCTACATAGATCTCCTGTTAGAATATAAATGGGACAGGTGTAAACATAGTACACATGAAACTTGATATGAGGATAAAAATCTGTGACTCTCAGTTATATAATTCAGACTAAGGATCTAAATCTTTTTTAATAAAAAGATCTGGAGTCTGGAATCAAATACACCTGAGATTAAGATCCCGACTTCTCCGTTAACACTTAGACTGTTTAAGGAAATGTTTCCTCTCATATTAAATGAACTTATGTTATTAATTTAAAGGGCTTTAAGATATATGGGTAAAATTCCTAGGATAATCCCTCTTCCTCAACATCTATGACAGCATTTGCTTGAGGTTTATTTTGAAAGCATCTGAAAATATTAGGAAAAAATAACTGTGATGAAAGTGGAAGGTATGAAGTCACTTAAGTGTCAGTGATTGTAAGTTATAAATACAAAAGACATGTACAATTATGGAACATATAAATTAAGTAAGCTGAGGGGGCAGGGAAAGTGAAAAAACAAATGAATAAATAAAGAACACCACACACACAAAAAAAACCAAAACAAAAAAAGACACAAAACTATTCCAAAAACTGAAGAGTGAAATATTTTTCAGAGAAGACACATTACATAAAAAGGGGACAATGGAAGAGAGAACCTACATAGAATAAAGAGAGAACCTATATAATAGAGGAGCAAATATAGTTAATAGCCTGGAAGGAAGGAAACAACAGTGTCATGCTTACCTCCATCCTGGAAAATGCAAGATGAGGAAAGCAGAGGAAGCTTTTTGCTCTTCATTTCTTAAAATTAATTATTTGACTTTATAAAGAAATCACTAGTCAATCTGATATTATAGCTCTATTCTCTGGCTATGTGCTCTCTTAGATACTAAATTTTGCCTTATGGTGACAGAAGTTAATGGCATAGATATATTTATAAAGACAACTATTAAAGAATCTCATGGCTGAATTACAAAGAAGGATTATTCTACCTGCAAGGTCACAATTTATAATTTTAAAAATCATCACATAAAAGAGTATTATTTATAATAAGAGCTCCAAGAAAAGTTTTAAAATTTACAAAGTTACCTAAGCTAAGTATCAGTAGTTTGTATAAAGTATTCGACTTCTCATAATTTAGATCCTGTGGCGATTAAAAAAAAAAATTATAGGCCATATATTAACTTTAGAACATACTGAAATCCTGAGTAGAGTGAAAGAAGAAATTGTTGACTAGTTGGGTGAAGGTGTCCTCTACCACGTTGTACAAAGGTATAGGGGGAAGTGTGGTCCATTGGGGAACTGAAAGAGCCAACGTAACAGTGAAGTATAATCATCATGTTTTCTTGGGTGTGGGGTGGGAAGAGGTGTGTGTGTGTGTGTGGTTATGTGTCTGCTGGGGAGCTCAGACTTAAATTTAATATTAGACCACAATAGTGTTATAATCATAGGTTCCTAGATGTTTAGTGTTTTTATTACTCTATTTCTCTAGGTTTTTTTCCTGTTTGTTTTTATGTTTGCCACTTTAATAGTCCAGCTTTGTAATAAGATATCTCTACCCCCTTTAGATTGGGTCAGAAGGAAATAAATGAGGGGAGGTATGGGAGAGATGTAAGGAGAAAGAAAAAAAAATAAGGAAAGAATATCACGACCTTTGAATAATTTTGGTTGGAAAGAGGAACAGAAAGATATTTTTATTAAATATCCCTAGTGCACATGAATGTAAAATGTGACTAGTACACATCCTGTTAGTTAATTTTTTCTATCATTCTTGTGTTAGAAGAAATAGAATAAAAATTAGAATGAAAGAAATTGAATCAGCTTCTATAGATAACAAAGAGAAGTCTGTGGAGTGGATTAGTTAATATAAACACCCAGACTGTAACATTTACTCCTGAGCCTTACCTTAAACATTAGAAGAATTCAGTTCAGGGTAAAAACATATTTCATGTTTGTATCTAAGTTCTAAAGAGATAACCAAGAAGACTAAAATTAGATCCCTAGAGTCCTCCAAATGGAAAACATAAATATATGTAGAAACTTACATGTTCTTGTAGTTGAATAACCTTCAATTTGATTGATAATTTAACACTGTAAATAAAAAGTAAGTTTTAATTTACTAGCTCAGTAGAGATTGTTGGAAAATTTAATCTTTTGGGTGAGTTCACTTTTTTTTTTTTATTCAGTATGCGGGCCTCTCACTGTTGTGGCCTCTCCCGTTGCGGAGCACAGGCTCCGGACGCGCAGGCTCCGGACGCGCAGGCTCAGCGGCCATGGCTCACGGGCCCAGCCGCTCCGCGGCATGTTGGATCTTCCCAGACCGGGACACGAACCCACATCCCCTGCATCGGCAGGCAGACTCTCAACCACTGCGCCACCAGGGAAGCCCAAGGAGTGGGGGGGTGAGGGAGTTCACATTTGCATAACAAAATATATTATCCATAATTAACTAACCTTTAGAAAATTCTATTTTTAATTTCCTCCTGTCAAGATATCTGGATAATTCGAAGTTAATAAGCATTGCATATAAGCAACTGCATTAGTGTAAGCTATGGTTACCATTAGATGGATGAAGCAGTCAAATCCTAAATTAATTTAAGAGTTGTCAACATATCACATTGTTCACTTGAAAACATATGGAGAAATATGTTATATCATTTCTAAATAACAAAAAATACATGTCATCATTTTATAAAGTAGTAAACTAAAGTAACCTATTGATCAGCAATGTTTGATCAGCACTGTTTTCTTCCAAATCCTTCCTATTTTGTGAACATCCGACTTTTATAACTTATCAGAGCCTAAATGAAAAGCTTATTATTTTAACTGCTAGATTTTTATGTGTATATTCTGCCATTAATATATACATACACATATTATATTACACACACATGTGAATCAGAAATGCTCAAATGAATTTGCTCAGAAAAATGAAACAAATACCTTGTACATTAATAAAATGCTGTACTTGGAGCCATATTTTCTTCTTTTTTCCAGGAACTTTTCTGAGCTATTGTAGCAATAGTGATTGGAAAAAAGGAGCAAGAATAGAGAGAATAAATAACAATATCTGTTTAAGAATAAAATGTACAGAAGAAAGATTGGGAAAAGCAGAAGGTGGTTGGTTGGCAGAGATACTATGAAGATTTTATCAGCAAAGGAACACCTATTATTAAGCATCTGTAGAAACCCACTAGATGTTTGACCAGGCATGGGTATTAGAAATTGTTGTGAGGTGTCTGTCTGGTCAGAAGGTAGAATGGATGAAGGAGCTGTCTTTTCTATAGGATGGAAACCAATTGAACTTTATTGCACAAAATTTAATTACAATACTATTGACAATGATAATGTGCATTATTATTGTATTATTATATTTTAAATTATGACCATACAGGATTATAAAATATTCTAGATAATTGAAAACCAAAGTTGCATAAGCCTACAGAATCAGTAATATGTCCAGTAGACAGTTCCAACAACACTCCATTAAAAGGACACCTAGAAACGTCTTTTGCCTATTTTCAAGTCTAGCTATGAAAAGAGTTAAAAAGGAGTTAAAGTTTACATTCTGACAAAATTGTTTTCCCCCTCCTAACATTCTCAACTAATAAGAAATATTTGTGCTTCTTGGGATTTGATGGGTTTTTTTTAATAGGAAAAAAAAATAACAAAAACAGTTATGAAGAAAACATCCATCCCCCACCCCCACCCCCACACACACACCCTGCCAGAGTGTTATCAAGCTCTGGTAAGTGCTATATCCAGTCACTACAGCACATAGCAACAAACACTGCAGTTGCAGGTGACAGTATGAATTTAAATTACATCCAGTGTTCTGTGGGACTCCAAGAGGCCTTCTACATCAGTTTAAGTGTGCACATGAGACACCCACAAGATGAAGTGTTGCAAACTAGTCTAGCCATTTATGTCTTTCTAGTTTACTAGAGTTTTCACACAATAAATATTGGTCTTCTACTTATCAAAGCATTTTATGATTAAACTGACTAAAGAAATCTAGGATCTTTGTTCTGAAAGATGATAAATATAAAAAAAATACAACTTGTCCCAAGACAATTCTAGAAGGATTGGCAATCACATAGAATTTGCAAGTTTACACACATACACACACTCACTTATAATTATCTAATCTGACTTCACAGCCTTACCTTTTCAAATAATGCAGTTGCACAATTTCCTTAAATGTATATCCAGTTTCTACTCGATATTATTTACCAGATTTTTAAAATACTGGGTTTTTTCTTTATAACATATTTTATAAAATGTAAAGGGGCCAAACCTTATTAAAGGACCAAACTAAATAATTCCTTTCACAACCTGAATTTGTTTCATTATTCCCTATCACAATAATTACCAACATCCTCCATCTAGTTATTTGAAAAAGAAATTATCTATCTATAACCCTGATCTATAGATTTTACTTCTTGAAAATATCTCAAGTCTTTCTGCTTATCTCCATCTCCAAGTTCACCTTGGTTCAAACCAATATTATCTCTTAATAGAATTACTAGGTTATTGTTATCTAGTCCATGATCCTTTTGTCATACAAAATTCATAATTTGAAGTCATTAAGAGTTAAATTGCTTCACATTCTTACAAGAATATCTTAAAAATACATTCTAATACTAATCTATAGATTATAAAACAAATAAAAAATAATTAAATATTATGTCATACACATAAGATAATTTAATACAATATTATATAAAAATGCAAAGACACCTCTTCTTAAGTAAATATTATAGACCACTACCTCTGGGGAAAAATGTAGAGAGAAAGAAAATAATTATCGTATTATGTAATTAATATGTTTTTATTAGTATGAGTGTTATATATCAGCCTTTTAAAGTCAACAGCTCTGGTAAAATGATGAAATTTGTTAAGGCATAATTTCTCATGTAAATAAATTAATATTTTATTTTTGTTCCCCCTCCACTGATCTTTCTTTTTCCCCAATAACTTCACTCATTTAGATGAATCAAAGTAAGACTAATACAAGGTTTTTATGGGAAACTCATTTTATTGAAGACCTATGAAATTATAACAGAGACAACAAAATCTTGTCACTAAATATACCTGAATTTCCAATCCATACACCTACAGGAAGTCCTCTACTCAACCTCTCATTCTTCAGGGGTCATATTGCAGGGAGTCACTGTCTATTTTCCAATTGATTGTCCTCTCAGATTCTAGAGATTCCCATAACTCCTGCCTTGGCAGCCTGCAAAGAGAAATGGAACATTCCTTTACATTACAAATATGCCCATCCAAGGAAGACATTGTGTGTACTAGTTAAGCAGAGTGATTTAGCACTTCATTGCTTTGACCAACACATTTTCCTTTGAATCTAGGAACTAATTAATTAAATTAAATTAGTTTAATTTGAAATCAACCCTAAGAATTTTAAGATTACACAAAAAGTCAAAGGACTCATTAACTATGTTCCTTTATAAAAGGCCTGTGCTCCTTCAATGACCCATTGTGAAGGTAATGAAGGTTGCAGTTAGCACAATGAGGATGAAGTGATCTTTTCATTTAGGTTTGGGAAAAAAAATATTAACCCAATAAAAAGGATGCATGGACTGGTCCTACGTGCTACTGTAAAGGAAACTCACTCCACTAAGAGAAGTTAATTCTGGGACTCTGGGTCAGAGCTGATCTGTTGTATCAGTTGTGACCAGCAGCTTATCACATACTCAGCTCCTCATAACCCAAAGGCTGTGCCTCTAAATGTTGGCTGAATTGTCTTTATTTTGTTACTAGATAACAAAAGTTTTCTAAATAAATATATATCAACAATCGATACATTATAGAATAAAAATAAATGTTAAGAAAGGACACAAGATATGAAAAGAATATTATTATTTTCCATAACTTTTAAGTTATTTTAAAAATCAATCATAAAAATGCTCAATTGATCATGGAAAATAGAAAAGTACACAGATAATTTACAGAGAAAAAAATAATAAAAATCAAAAAAATAATCATATAAACCAATATAATTTCCATTTGGTAATTAGTGAAATGCAAATTATATGCAGCAAATTATAGTAACATGGTTATATAATTTTTCAACCATCCCACTGGACAGAATAATAGAAAATAAAGCTCAGCTATTGTAAAGGGAGAGAAGATTGATATCCTCAAAAATTGTCGGTTGGAGAAAATATTGGTTAATCTTAAATAAACAAACAGAAAACATCTATTACGAACCTCAAATGATTTTTTCACTTGATTAAATTATTTTATTCAATTTGTTTATCCTGAGGAATAATCATGACTTTAGAAAAAATATTTTAACATATATGAACAGTAATAAATTATGTGACCACAATTAGAGAAATATCTATTATAAAATAGCAGTAAGTTAGAATAGTTTCAACATTAACATATTATTTCCAAGAGAGAAATTTAGTAACATGGGGTAATATTGATAATCATATTATAATTTTAAGTTAAGAAATTTTAAAGCTGTATCATCACTCTCAATCACATTTCCTCCTTTCCAGTAAGAGGATTAACATCTTACTGTCCTTTCCCATCTGACTTGCAGGATTACACTGTAGAGAAAATATGATTCTCCACCTCATTATTAGGTTGCCCACATGATTTGCTTTGCCAATGGAAAGTGGAAGTCATGTACACCAATGACCAGCAAAATTTTAAAAGGTACTATATGTTTCCACTCCTCTCTTATAATTTGTCAGACTCATATATAAGTATATGTGTGTGTGTACAAATATGTGTGTATATATAAATTAAATGAATGAATTAAATTATGTATAATAATAAAGCACTAAGTTAATATATATTAACTTTAATATATATTATATATTTAATTCAGTAGCTTTTGACTTCAAAGGTAGATGTAGGAGAGCTTATAAAATATATAAAATATAAAGAGATTATTGATAAAATTAATAAATGTATAAAATATTATGCAAATCATATTTATAAATTGTTTATTGTTATGGATTAGTACACATAATTACATTTTAATTATCATATTCATGAAAAATAGCTTTATATGCATTTGCATTCAGTCATGAGTTTTATTTTCATAATATGAATATGACAAATATTTTAACATCTATACGCATCTTATATTGTAAAATTTTTATGTATGATTAAAATAATTTAATTCATAATATATAAAGTGTGATTTTTTTTCAAACCTTTTTTGTAAATTTTGTAATATTTTATTTATAGCATGTACCTTCCTAAAGACATGCTAGGTATTTACCTTTTTGACTATGTATATTTGAGAAAGCCTAAAGGTATAGAATGTGGTGTTTGAAGTTTGCAATTCTGATCGGTATAAGACTACCATAAGTCTGTATTCCTATTTTATGGAGATTCTCATGGTAATTATATTCTATGGTATATTTTAAAATTTACAGATACCATTAACAAGACTAAGAGTGGCTCATTGCCAGCACAAAATTGGCAGAATAAGTAGATAATCAATATCTGTTTCCTGCACGGTATTTAGCTGGTGTTTATTCACATTTATATACAATCTATCCAGATATCTAGATCCAAGCAAAACTTGAGTAAAAGACCTGAAACGGTTCACTTCCAAATAAACTTAGCTATATAGTCTGTTTTCTATTCATTTTACATTCAGTCTCTCATCTTTCATCTTTTAACTTTTTTTCTGTATTTTCACAAGTTAAATTTTTACCCTCAAAAGAAATCTTTACAAATATTGACTTGATATTGTATTTCTTTTTGTCTTCTTAATGCTGTTTTATCTCATTGCTTTTGCCATTCAAGGTAGTCCCTGAAAAAATGTGAAACTACAGAACTCTATATAGCTGTTAAATAATATGTATCACTTCATCATAATTGTTTAAGATGCTATAACCACAAAGCATGAAGGATATAAAAGAAAAGAACAGAAAACACAGCAAGTGAAAGGGAAGTGTAATAGTGAAAGAACTTTGATGAAATGAATTGCTTGTTTAAAACATGTTTATTTTCCTAAGAAATAAAGATCATAAATATTTTACCTCACATTGACTTTTTATAAGCAGTACAACTTTAAGTGACTTTAGTAATAATTTGCATAAAAATTACTACAAAATAAAATAACTAATACATGCATTTATGCAGCATTTTAAACCATTGCAAAGCCCCTCTTATGTGCTGGCCCACCCCTAACCTTTGGGGAAAAAAGAGGATGATCCCTGATGTCTAGCATTTGCAGTCTGGATCATTGGAGAGACAGCTAAACAGCATGATGAGGTTAAGTGCAAAGGTAAGGTTAGACAGTTACTGCCCTGTGTCATCTACTCAAATTGTTTTGAGTACACTGGTCCTTTCCAGTCGTTAAATATGGTGCAATTTGATGACGTGTGTGTAGAGTGTCACTAGTACTCCAGTCACTGTTTGTTCTAAATCACTGCTGAATACCTCCTTTTAGGTGCCCAGTGTTTTCTTCCATCAAATTCTGCTTTTATATCTGTCATTTACACATCAGAACTAAGGCACATCATTGTGTGTGACATTTGTCCATTACTGCAGGGTAGAACATAGTACTAAGAAGCTGAGGCTTTGGGGTATGGGGTCACCCATGTCCCTGTCACTTGCCAGTCTTCATTTACTATGCTTCAGAGATTTTTCTTCCTGATAAAAATGAATGATAATAATACCTACCTTAGCAAATTGTTATAACATAAGCAAAGATTAGCAGAGAATTTGGTATATGGTACTCATTCACTAAGTCATAGTAATATATAAAAGTTGTAGCTGTTGCTGCCAAAATTGACACTGTCACTATTATTAGATCATTTTATTTTATATTTGTGTAATAATTGCATCACAATTATGTAATTAATAAAGACATGCAAATTGCAAACACCGAAGGAAAATTGTTAATTTATAAGTGATGAATATGTGAGGCTATAGGTTTAATGGTTAAGAACATGGCTTTTGGGGGTAAATTGTCTGGATTAAATTCCCATGTTACTTGCTAACTTACGATGTAAACTTGGTAAAAACATTTTTATTGCCTCCTCCTTCAATTTCCAGATCAAATAAACTGAAAATATATAGTGCCTCTCTCATGGAAATACTATGAAATTATATTAGTTGATATATATAAAGTGCTTAGCATGATACCTAGCAGATGAAAAGCACTAGAGAAGTGCTTAGTCATTAACATTAGTATTATAATTATTATTAATAATACAATTAATATTCTCTTGGAACGCATGTGAAGTATATGAGTTTATTCTGATCTCCTAGACTCTAATATCTAGGTCACTTATTCTCTGCCTCTTTGTAAGGGGTGCTTTTTTTCAACTTCTACTACCATGAGGGTAAAGGAATTCATCCAAAAGACAGGTCTCTGGGTTCCAAATTTCTTTTCTTTCTGAAATCTGGTAAATCATCTTTCTAACTATGGCTATATGAAAGAGAACATATGCAAGGCATTAAAGGCATACAGAATTTTTATCACTTTAAAGGAAATCAGGGGTAGTTGTTTTTGCTAGTATTGCACTTTGAACTTACCAAAAACAAAATTGTGAGACAGTGTGTTCCCAAATAACTAGAAATTATCTATAGAAAACAACCTATAGGATTTACAGAGGCATAAAAGAGAACTTGTAAAAGTTACTGGTTCATTCTAATTTTGACGATTTTAGGAAGACTTTATTGTGGTACCATAGGAATTCTTAGCACACGGAATCTTAGTATTTAAAAGTACCTTGGAGGGCTTCCCTGGTGGTGCAGTGGTTGAGAGTCCGCCTGCCGATGCAGGGGACACAGGTTCGTGCCCCGGTCCAGGAGGATCCCACATGCTGCAGAGCGGCTAGGCCCGTGAGCCATGGCCGCTGAGCCTGTGCGTCCGGAGCCTGTGCTTTGCAACGGAGAGGCCATAACAGTGAGAGGCCCACGTACCGCAAACAACAACAACAACAACAACAACAACAAAAGTACCTTAGAGGTTACAGTGTCCAATCACCTGTGGGTACAGGAATCACCTTTCTAACAGTACTGGCATGTGGTCTTTCAAATGTAATTTGAAAAACCGCACTGAGAAATGGAATCAATTTGCTATTGCTAGTCATTCATTCCATTGTTAATTAATGGTAATATTCTCTCTGAAGATCAACATAAATGTTATAGCTGTGCTTAGAAAAATATTAAGAAACATAAAATTATATACTTTTGCTATCTATGTGTTGGGATTATGAAATTTACTTGTTTTCCAAATGTTTTAAAGAGTTATCCAATTTCCTCAAACGAGTTTAATTTTAGAACGAAAGGAAGAACTAAAGAATGAAAGGAAGTTAGATAAAGAGAAATATGGGATGTGAGAAAGAAGAAAGAAAGAAGAAAGAGAAAAACAGAGAGAGAGAAGGAAAGAAGGAAAGAGGGGAGAGAGGGAGGGAAGGAAGGAGGAAGGGAGGAAGCCCATTCCTCTACTGAACTGAAAGTTTTCTCTTTTAAAATTATGTTAACAGGACCTTGAACCACATAGAAAGGTTAAGTCTATAATGAACATAATGAATACCTACAGTCTTTATAGCTCCTCTTAGATTTCTCTTTTCCAATTATTAGTGACCTTTCCCTTTAATGTCTATCCCTGCATTTATTTCAGGAAGTTCCCTAAAGTGATGGCAAAATATCCAGTATTATCAAATGGGCTTTTTTCCTTCTGTTTTATTTTTTGAAAAAGAAAATAAACTAAGTCTATTTTTAAAAGATAGAGATAATTATTTATATAACATGTAATTTTATAAATTATACATGAAAGGTAAATACATATAAAAGAATAATAAGCAAATTTGTCTGAAAGTTTCCTGATTTGTTGACTTCTGTGAAGGAAAAATAAACCTATTAACATAGTAGGTCAATTAACAGTTTATGAATTTACTTAAAGAAATTATGTGGAAATTTTGAGTTAATCTGTGTTAAGATAGAGAGGAAATGATAAATGTCACACACCCAAGTAAAACTCAGTCATGATTTCACTATTAATAAGCTTTCGAAGGCAGTAATGAAGTAAGATGATATTGGTTCAATTAAATGTATTAATACTAGTGACAATAAATAAGAAAGTATGATGCACTTAATTAATGTGTTGGTGATACTGACATATCCAGGATCTCTTACCAAAATAATGCATTAGGTATTAATGACATTACTTACTAATTTATAAATCCAACTAATAAAGAGTATCATATCAGTGACAACATAATTTTAGATATTGTATTTCTTTAACGTGGGCCATTTACATGAGTGTATGAATATTTTGTACTTTTTCATTTTATTTACTTAGTTCATATGACAACATTGATTTGCAGTACTTTTCTTGTCCCTAAATTAAATCTCACCATATGAGAAAGAATCAGAACAGCTATTGCTAATGAATAGCTAATGATATTTTTCTTGTCTGAAATAACAGGACTTAGATACCTCAGTTGATAGGATCATTTATGGGATATTATACCCTTTTGTAAGGATTTTATCTTAAATCATACAAAGTACATTTTGACAGAATCTCTAATTACCTTTTAAAAAAACCCTTCCTTTTAAAGTTTGTTTTCCATTACATGTTTCTCTCATGCCCCTTTTCCATATTTTTTTTCCCATTTGCTCCCTTTTTTATTTTTGCTTTATCTGGAAAAATATGTAGCAGCACAAAGTTTAATTTTGAGCAAATTGACAGTTTAAGGAGATTGCAGTCACCTTTAAATGAGACATGTCAACATGAATATCCCATGGCTTATTAAATTCCTTGACATTAATGATTCATTTGCATAAACAGACAAGACAAAAGTTACCTAATGATAATAATAACAACAACAACAAATAATGGTGGTTTGTAGTCATTAAGCATTTAGTATTGATGTATAGGAAACACTGTTCTAAGCCCTCTACATGTGTGAATTTATGGAAACAATTATCTGGCAATGAATCAGATTTCAGAGAATGTTTGAACCATTTTGGTCCATAACCATTCTACTATTTGACATCGATAGGTCAAGCAGATGAAATTGCTCATTTGGCATAAATTTTTATATTTGAGCAACAATATCACTTTAAAGAATGCCTGGGTCAATTGTATGATACAATTCAACCAACGCTTTAAAATTCACAGCATATAATTTCTTCCAATTCCAACATTTGTTTTTTCTATTAATGCTTGCATCAGTATTATTTTTGGCAGACTCAGAAAACAGAAATACTGTGGTCATGAATGATTTTAGAAAAGGGGTTGAAAAAAGTTAGCTATATTTTTCTGTCTGTGGATTTTTTCCATTTCTGATATGTACAAAGTAGTACACATTCAAAACAAACTTAGGATGAAGACATTGTTCAGAACCTATGAAGCAGATTTACTTATACAGCAAGCACATTCTTGTTTCTTTTGCTTCCAGCAGTTGAGATTTTGTTATTGGTTTGTTCAAAATCCCAAGGGTTATGTTGTTTTTCCTATTCCAGAAAAAGATATATTATTTATAACAAAGATTATAATGTCAAGCTAATCAAAAGTTTTATTAGAGTGGTGCATGATTTTTTTTTAATTCACGTTTTCATTATTTTTGATTATTTAGATTTATTTATTTTTGCAAAATTTATTATGGTGATATCTTCCCATTTTCAACAAATCTTTGAATACAATTTTCCTTCACAGTTAATAGTCATTCTTCTCAAGAAGAGAAATGATTTGGGAAATGATACAGAATGGTATTTCCATGTTGATTTTAATCCCAAAGGTGCTTTGAGTTGAAACCCTCCTGGGATCCCTGCTGATCCTTAATATTCCATCAGCATTGCAAGGGGTCACTTGTAACCAGTAGTTACAGCTATTTTTCCACATTGTAGGAAATATAAGTGTTTTATTCTTGAGATTTTCAAAGAATGGGAAGCCAGCAGCCCTGAAGACATCTGAAGATTGCAACATTTTTTAAAAGTTCATCATAATTTATTCATTCATTTGTGGATATATATATATATATCCACAAATATATATATATATGTATATCCACATATATATCAATAGTTCTTTATGCTAAGGCAGATGTCACCATGGAAACAATGGCTTCTTTGATATTTGAGGAGACTGACCACTTTTATTACCCACTGATATGTGATTTTAGTTAATATGATTAATGTAAATTATTCAAAGACTCCAGAGAAATCTATCATATTTTTAAACACAACAAATTGCATTTTCAATTTTTATTTCTGTGTAAAACAAAACTTGAAACATCTCTGAGTCTGATACTTGACATTACATGTTTACAAAGTTAAACACAAGTATATACAAATTACATATGTCATATATATATATATATATATATATATATATATATATATACTTAATGGTACTGAACTTATTTGTTCTTAATTTTTTTTAACATCTTTACTGGGGTATAATTGCTTTACAATGGTGTGTTATTTTCTGCTTTATAACAAAGTGAATCAGTTATACATACACATATGTTCTCATATCTCTTCCCTCTTGCATCTCCTTCCCTCCCACCCTGTTCTTACTTTTAAATTCATCCACTAAGTGCAGAGTAAAAGTGAAGAATTTTTTCCCTCCTTTCTCTTGCCTTAAGATTCTCTGCTTTCAGATTCTCTTTATATTCAAAATATTCAGTGTCATTTGTATGGCACATCCACTCCTATGAATAATAAAGCAAGAATCTAGTGAAATAATGCCAATTAAGACATTAAGAACAATTAATTTCATATTCAGAGATGTTTGCATTTTAAAAATGAGGAGATCCCCATATCTCCTCCCTCTTGTGTCTCCCTCTAACCCTCCCTATCCCACCCTTCTAAGTGGTCACAAAGCACCGAGCTGATCTCCCTGTGCTGTGCGGCTGCTTCCCACTAGCTATCTATTTATTTTACATTTGGTAGTGTATATATGTCCATGCCACTCTCTCACTTCATCCTAGCTTACCCTTTCCCGTCTCTGTTCCTGTCCTGCCCCTAGGTTCTTCAGAACCATTTTTTTTTTTTTTAGATTCCATCTATATGTGTTAGCATACAGAATTTGTTTTTTTCTTTCTGACTTACTTCACTCTGTATGACAGACTCTAGGTCCATCCACTTTACTACAGATAACTCAATTTTGTTTCCTTTTATGGCTGAATAATATGTCATTGTATATATGTGGCACATCTTCTTTATCCTTTCATCTGTCGATGGACACTTCCATCGATAGGTTGCTTCCATGTCCTGGCTATTGTAAATAGAGCTGCAATGAACAATGTGGTACAAGACTCTTTTTGAATTATGGTTTTTTCAGGGTATAGGCCCAGTAGTGATATTGCTGGGTCGTATGGTAGTTCTACTTCTAGTTTTTTAAGGGACCTCCATACTGTTCTCCATAGTGGTTGTATCAATTTACATTCCCATCAACAATGCAAGAGGGTTCCCTTTTCTCCACACCCTCTCCAGCATTTATTGTTTGTAGATTTTTTGATGATGACCATTCTGACTGGTGTGAGGTGATACCCCATTATAGTTTTGATATGCATTTCTCTAATGATTACTGATGTTGAGCATCCTTTCATGTGTTTGCTGGCAATCTGTATATCTCCTTTGGAGAAAGATAAGGCCAGACTTCCTAAAATTCTTAGAGGAAAACACAGACAGAACACTCTATGACATAAATCACAGCAAGATCCTTTTTGACCCACCACCTAGGGAAATAGAAATAAAAACAAAAATAAACAAATGGGACCTAATGAAACTTAAAAGCTTTTGCACAGCAAAGGAAAACATAAGCAAGACGAAAAGGCAACCCTCAGAATGGGAGAAAATATTTGTCAATGAAGCAACTGACAAAGGATTAATCTCCAAAATTCACAAGCAGCTCATGCAGCTCAATACCAAAAAAAAAAAAACAACCCAATCCAAAAATGGGCAGAAGCCCTGTAGCATCTTTTGACTGGAGATATTTTGGAGGATGACCTGACTTTCAATTGTAATAAGAAATGGCTGTTATCATCAAAGCCAATGCCAGCATCTTAAATGAGGTTCTGTTTGTGTAAAAGCAAGTCATTCTAGGAGGAAATAATTTGATGTGTGTTGGCAATTATGTCTTAACAAGAAAATACACTTGGGCATATACCAACCTAAGTCAATCTGGCCCCAGCAGATTTTTCAATTTTATTCCTTTAGATGCATGTGCACTAGGGAATATAGTGTGATTCTTAAATGTTAATTTGGGTTTGGGCTCTGTCACCTAATGCTCCCTAACTCTGGACAACTCATGTAGGGTCTCTGAGCTTCAGTTTCCTCACTGCTCTGTAAATCACCAAATCTAATAATCACTCCTCTTCTTGCACACACATTGGTTTCTCTCTACATTTTTCTTTCTTGATCAGTACCTCTTTCTTGAAACTTCTCTTGAAATTCTTATGAAAAGAGAATTTTTCTCTCGGTTGTTAACTCTCCTCTCTCATTTCTCCTTTGACCTCTAACATTTTTTTTTCCATTTCCATGTCTCTTCCTTAAATTTTGGTGTTTGTGAAAGTTTCATGCTTGGTTTTCTTCTCATCTCCAATTCAAAGCTATCTCTAGACTAGGAATTCTTGACTGTTTCTTATATTATGTACCTGTTTGGCAGTTTTGTATATTCTTTGAATCCTTTCTTAGATTTTTTTTGTAATATATGAAGTAAAATACAGAGGATAATAGAGAAAATCATTCAAATTCAGTTCAAAAAATTATTTTTAAATACTTTATTGAGAGAAATTTAAAGATCTGGAGACAGGTCTAATAAGTATCATCATTTAAAAATAGGGATATGCACCAATAATATTTCAACATTTTATGTAATATGAAAGTGTCTGTGATTTATGTTGGTAACAAAGAAGAGACATTGCTAACACTACTGTGATCTATTGTATGTATTAACAAACTGAAGGAAATGATATTTTTAATCGATTAGTGAAAATAACATGAGTGTTTTTCCCTTCAAGACCATAGGCCCCTAACTTCTGTCCATGGATCCCTTAGGTTAAAAACACCTGCTCTAGATAACCTCTTCCCCTCATTTTCTATTTACTCACAGTTCTTACAATGTTTCATGATAAATAATTTATTTTTTTTTCTCACTGATGTGATTGGGAATGTTTTGAGGGCATCAATCTTTTTGTGTTTGACAACTTTGCCAGTGTCGAATCAGGATATATGTTTGAACAATTGAAGAGATTTTGATTTCTACTCCCAGTGTCTCTCTTGAAATCTAGATCTGCATAGGCAACTGTTAAGATTCATCTATTCCAGTTTGAGTGTGAGATGTAATACAGCATGAGAGCTATGGCAAAGTCATAAAGAATCTAATATTCTCAATACATTGGTACCAAGACTACTCGTTTAGGTTCTCTCCTATGTCCACTCTCAAAGAAATAAGCCTATTTATGTGTGTAATAAATCAAATAGGAAAAATTAAAATGTTCTTACACAAAGAGAGGGTGAAAAATCAGAGATTATCTCTGCTTAGCTCTGCTTTATTACACAGAAAATATAATATAAAAGAGATATAAGAATAGGTAATTTGAGAATATAGATGGGGAAGGGACACTAGCCAAGGAATATTTGACCCTGAGTCCATCCAACTTAAGGAAGAAAATCGTAAAATGACAAAGCTCTAATATTTCTGATAGGCATGTCCCTAAACAAAAACAAGTTGTCAAATGCTTAGGAATGAGTTACCTCAATTTGTTCCCATATATACAGGGTCCACAAAGCTATAGGTTCCTATGTTAAGAGTCTCAGAGCATAACTCTACTGAAGAAATCATGTATCTTATGATATTCAAATCAACCCACTGGAAAATCCTTCAAGATCAATTACCAAAAGCTTAAAGGACCACTCAGAAACTGTGAACAGATTAAACATCAAGCAAGGTTTAAGATTGTAGACTCAAGATTGGGGCTGGTATTAGGAGTAAGGTTGAGTTCCTTTCCTCAATGCTTTTCTGAAAATTCACAGTGTTGATTATGAGAAAGGTCTGATTCAGAAACATTACCCAACTTGGAATTACAACTTGTGCTGTTGGGTTTGTTTGCAAATAAAACCAAGGAGAAAAACAGAGACATGATTATAAAAGATGTTAGAATGTGGAAAAGAGATTAAACATTATTAAAATATCATTCCCAGGAATTAGACACAGTTTTATAATTAATAACCTAACAGTTGACTGCATGAAATGCCAAAACAGAAATTAAATTTTCATTTGTGAACAGGAATAATGAGGGAACATAAAAAAGATTGGGCTTGGGTTTTTCTGCCACTGAAGATTAATGATTGCCTAAGGTCTACATTCATAAATGAGACACATAATTAGTTGTAGAGAAAGATAATTCATTGGATGTGCAGACACTATAAAGCTGGACTTCAATCAGGGCGTGAGCTGAATTTCCGTTTCACCATCACTGGAGTCAGCTAATTTCTACTATTGCTTATTTCGTTATATGTACTGGAGAAAAGTAAATGTATCCTTTTCAGAGAAAAATGCAATATAAAAACAAGATTATTAAAAAAAATAATAGTCCTCAGCAATATAAACATTCCACTCCATGTCATCAAGTTAGTTGTTGAGAGAGATTAATATCTGAAAGATGGTCTAGCCTTTCTAGAAAGAACAGGTAATAAGAAATAAAGTCTCTTGTGAGATTATTTTTTAAAACTATATTATATTAATGCAGTGATTTACTATGGTTTTGTTTTTACAACACTAAAAATATTGTTTATTATGTTTATATCTGCATATTAAATATGTCAAATATTATTACTTATTTTATTTCCACAGAAAAAATGTGTAGACTTTATCTTTTTTTAAATTGAATGTGGTGTGTCAAGATTTAGCTCACAAAAAATGTGTGAAACTGATAATATTACATATATATAAATTATAATATGTAGGCAGTTTCATCCCTAATTTTTCAACTGTAAATTAACAGTGCTACTGGGAGGTCTCCCCGTAGATGGGATATCTCTTTCAGTTAGATATCTCATCAGGCTGACAGAACAGAGAGGCAAGTGGTACTCATTAGAGTACCAGGAAGTCACCACTTTTCATGGTACATCCCAGTATGTCTTCCATATCACTATGAAGTAGAATTTTTGTATCCATTGTTATAAATGAAGAAACTGAATCTAAGATAGATTAAACAATTTAACTGAAACACTTGTAATCCATATCTAAGTACAGAGTGTACCATTCACTTCAGTCTACTACATGATGCATTTGGTCCTTAATGTTCCTGAGATGTTGATAGCCATAATTTCAAAAATATCAGTATTTATTATTGTTTATATTAAGTTTTTGAAAAGACATTTTCCCTCCTCTTTGACTAGAATCATTGGAGAATTATGGTGAATATATTTCTTGGTATTATCATTCTTAGTCTGGAACTTAGAATCTTTATACAAGCAAGATATGAAATCCCAGAAGCTAGGGATTCTCGTTCCTAAATAGGTAGTTTTCCCCTATGTTTTCTTCTAGGAGTTTCATGGTTTCGGGTTTTACATTTAAGTCTTTAAATACACTTTCGGGTTAATTTTTTTTTTTTTTTGAGTGGTGTAAAAGGTAGGGGTCCAATTTCATTACTTTGCATGTGAATACCCAGTTTTCCCAACAGTATTTATTGCAAAGACTATATTTTCCCCATTGAAGATTCTCAGCTCCCTTGTCAAATATTGTTAGCTGTACAGTTAACTGTATATGCATGGGTTTATTTCTATGCTCTCAGTTCTATTGCATTGGTCTATATGTCTGTTTTTATGCCAGTGTCATACAGTTTTGACTTTTGTGACTTTGTAGTGTAGTTTGACATCAGAAGTGTGATGCCTCCAGCTTTGTTCTTTTTCAATATTGCTGGCTATTAGGGGTCTTTTGTGTTTCCATTTCTGTGAAAAAAAATGGCTACTATCAATAAGACAGGAAATTACACGTGTTGGTGATGATGTGAAACAATAAAGGAAGCCTGGAACACTGCTGGTGGAACTGTAACTTGGTATAAACATATGGAAAATAGACGATTCAATAACATTATATATAATTAATTTTAAATAATGAGAAACATAAAAGGAAATAAAATATATATGAAAATAAGGCAGTGTGAAAAAACTGGCACATTTATTAAATTTATATACATATAAATATATATACACACATATAAACATTTATCCATATGCTAACCAATTTCTTTGCTCATTATTTTTTTTAATATTTATTTATTTATTTGACTGCATTCAGTCTTAATTGTGGCACATGTGATCTTTTGTTGTGGTGTGCTGGCTTCTCTCTAGTTGTGGTGCTTGTGCTCTAGAGCACATGGGCTCAGTAGTTATGGCACATGGGCTCTCTAGTTGTGGCACACAGGCTCTAGAGCATGTGGGCTCAGTTGCCCCACAGAACATGGGATCTTAGTTCTCCGACCAGGGATCTAACCTGAGTCCCCTACATTGGAAGGTGGATTCTTAACCACTGGACCACCAGGGAAGTGCCTTTGCTCCTTGCATTCTGCTCCCTTTCTCTAAAGAAATCCCTGAGTTCTTTCAGTGAAATCTAATAGTTGCAAACACTACCTTTCTTTGAAAATGACTTTCTTTTTATTCACTAGTAAGTGATAGGATAACTAAAGATAGAATTTTCATAGATTGGTACTATGACTAATTAGTCCTTACTCAAATGATATGAATAAAATGTTACAATCCATATAAAGTTTAAAAAAAATGCTTTGTGTTGTTTATGCATCATTCATAGCTGAGTCTGATTCTATCCATGGGGCATGGCAGTAGGAACTTATAGTCAATGGGTTGTAATCAAATAATGTAAGCGGTGGTATTAATCTTGATGATCTCTCTGTTCAGATCAGGATTCCAGCCCTACCATCCTAAGTATACAGTTAACATGAGTTAGAAAAGATCTCAGAGCATCAGTCAAGAAGCTATAATTCAATGCCCGGCTACTCCCTGAGAGGATGGAGCTGGGGATGGTGTTGAGATAAGAAAATGCTACTGATATTTCAGTATAATAATAGGCCAATATAGGAGGCGGTTACTTTACAATTTTACTTGGTATTTACCATAAAGAACTGTTCTACAAGCTAAAAGACAGCGATGAAGAAAAGTAAAATCCTTGCTTCCATGAAGCTCACATTCTCCAGGGATGAAAGCAATATGCAAAAACACATAAATATATAGTGTGCATGCAATTATATGATGTAAGTGCTATGGAGAATAGTGAATCAGGACAGGGGAACAAAGAAGAACAGTTTAGCAGTTGGGAGCTATTTTGTTGGGGGCTGTTGGATCCTCCTCGAGCAGAGACATAAAGGAAGTTAGAGAACATGGTGGATGGCTCATAAAACTGCTGACAATGGGACCAACAAATCCAAAGGCTGGTGCTTCTTCAAGTGGGGAATCTGTGTACTTGGCATGTTTGATGAATAAAAAAGAGCCAAGCATGGTTGGAGATGAGGTCAGGAAGGTAGAGACATAGATCGCATAAAACTTTTTAAGCCAAGGTGTGAATGGTGAATATTTGTGAACGCCCACATGGCACAAAGGACTGACACAAACACTGTGCTTAGGGACTCTGCCAAACTTTAGCCCGAATCCTGCCTGCACTAAGTTTCCCTAAAGATAGCCCCAGTCCCTGTGCTGAGTCTGCACAAGAAAATGCAATGCTGCCACATGGCATATATACTTTGTCTCTATCCACATTGCCAAACCATTTTCAATAATTTTCCACTCACCCTCCTTCTGTAATTTTACATTTTCCCATAGCCGCCTTTTCTGTTCTCCATAGACCCTACTGCCCCCTGGTGTTTTATATGAATATCTCTGGCTGCTGGAGGAGAAAATGGGGGAGTCAGGAGACTAGACGGACAATTTAAGTGGTCCTGGCCTTGCTACTCTGTCCTGAACTAAGTCTCAGGCCTCCTGATGACCTCAGAAGAGCTTCCTAGATATTCAGTAAAGAAGTCGGAGTTGATTCAAGGACTAACTAGAGCAGAGGTCCAGGAGAAGGGAATTGCCAACAGTATTTGTTCAGAATTAGGAAATGTGTTGGGAAAATATCTGCAAAGATTCATTCAATATCACCGAATCCAATCTATTTAGTTAATTGATGATAAACTTGGGACCAAGGTAGCATACATGTGATAAGCAGGGCTAGCCTTGCAGATTTGATATGGGTACTTGCCCACTGTGATTTCAGAGATACTGCAAAGGACAAATTCTCTAAAAAACTTTGCCCCCAAATTCCTAAGAGTGAGATATTTATATCTTTGTAGTTAGCATTGCCTTTTCTGCAGTCCACTGTTCTAATTTATGTACACCTCTAAGAGTATCATGTTAAGCTCTCAATCTTTTTACTGAGAATAAATGTATAAACACATAGGAAAAGCTGATCAGAAAATAATGATTCTTGAAAGACGGGAGTAAAAATACAGGGAAATAGGGCCAAAATTTTAAAAGACTGGAGAGTGAATGAACTAAACTCAATCTTTGTCTACTTTACAATTTTGCTAAGGGCTACCCAGAGAGCAGAATAAAATCTGGAACCAGCCATCGTCAAGAAAACTTCTCTCAACAAATATGAGCATAAGCAACAAATTGCCGGCCAATTGATTGGAAGATCTCTGTAGCAGAAAATATTTAACAAAGTTTTTTTGTTTTCAGAAATAATTGTAATAATGGTTGACATGTATTAAGCTTGATCTGACATGATCAGTTATTATGGGCTAGTTACTATTCTATGATATGTATGTATGTATATAGTGTATGTGTATGTGTGCATGTGTGGTGAATATATATAATGTATAGGTGTGTGTATATATATGTATGTATATATTTGTCTTTATCATAACCCAATGAATTATATAATATTACTACACTAATTTAATACTTGTAGAAATTGAAGCATGAAAGAGTAAATTACTTACCTAAGACTACATAGCTAATCTCTGATTTAGGAGGATTTGAACCCAAGCAGCCTCACTCTGGAGCCTATGAATTTTAACACCATGAATAAACAACATAATATTTTGTGACTGCAAGTATAGAAACTTTTTATTTCCTATTAACAAAATTACTTACTTTTATGTAAATACAGTCTTTACAGTATAATTTATAAATACCATGGTCACAATAAAATTACACTTACCCAAAGAAACCTTCTATTTCTATCTCCCAGGGAAATAAGTGTAAAAATGTCCAAGCATCAGATCATAATTTCACTGGGAGGAGTGACACAGTGTAGTAAAAATCTTCAGGAACTGAGTTTGAAGTCCACAGACCAAATAGCAGTGTGAAAATGAGTAAGTCACCTTACTTTTCAAACTTTATTTTTTTTATCTATAAAATGTGTAACAATATCTATATTACAATATTTAGTGAAACAGAAATAATACATGTAAAACAGCTGGTATTTAGTAGACAAACAGATGAAAACTTACATCAATGAAATTAACTAACAAATTTGTCTCTTTCCTCCTTTTAAAGTGAAAATAAAGTCACACTGGAAAAGGAGATTTTAGTTTCCATGTTAGCTTTTTGACAAAAGAGTAGAATATCTACTGTGTACTCTCCCCCAAGGAGAGCCTGTTAAAAATTTGGAAAGTTATAGGCTCTCTTATAATGGAGAAAGAGAGCAAAGAGCCTCCAGTAGAAAATATGCCTTCATGTTCTCAGTACATTTTGAATTATAGCAGACCCCAAGGAAAACAACACCGATCTATTGAAAGCACTAAGTTAAGACTTTATGATCACTCTGCGTAAAGCTCTATTTGCCCTATATACAATGTAAATACAATGCCAGCACTTATTTCATATATTTTAGTTGTTAGAGAGCAATCAGGATCTCAGGTTCTAAAAGAAATGGGTTTCTTGGCTGTAAGAATTTGTAATATCAACTCAAAATAAAATAGCAATTTCTCCACCAACCAATCACACACTAGGGAGAAAACCATTGTTCTAAATTATGTAAAGAGAATAAAAAAGTGGTTCTAAAAAACTTCTAAAGTCATCACTCAGAATGAAAGTTTTAGAATTATCTATGGCTCCTGTAGACTTGTAAGATAACAAAATATTTTCAAAGTGCTGATCATGCCCCAAAGTTGCATATATATCCTCAGAAGTATTTGAGTTGGGATATAGGAGAGCAATGTTGAATGCTGCTTGAATTTAAATCTGCCATATTTGTTGTAGAAAAAAAAATATGTCCCTTATCTCAAAATTCTGTTCCTTGAAGACCACCATGTGCATTTGTAACTCCTTTTTAATTTAAAATAGACAGACATGGTCTGTGTTTATGTTATGTATACATGTCTGCCTGAGTTAATATTTGCAGATTCTGATTTAAAAAAAAATAGAATGCCTCTTGTTGTTTTATTCTGTTGAAAAAAAAAAGACAAAAGACGTAGAGCAAGAAAAAAATGCATAAAGTTCTAAAGGTGTGGCTTTTATAAAAACCATACTGATTTATGGAATAGGGCAAAACAGATTGCTAGCATTTAAAATTTTTTTTTTTGGTTTTCAATAATTGCCTTGGCAAATCTCCAAAGGTTTTCAACATGTACCATTGGTAAGGCTGTAAGGGAAATAGTTTTTTATATTTATATTGGCAAGAATGTATATTTATTGGCAGGAATGTAAAAGGTTCAATTTCTATTACAGGAATTTGTTGATATCCAGCAAAATTACATTTTTTTTCCCTTTGATTCAGCAATCTCACTTCTAGGAAACTGTCACCAAAATACAAAATGACAATTGTACCAGATTATTCATTGAAGCACTGATTATTAAAGAAAAATAATGAAAATAACTCAAATGCTGATATATAAGGAACTGATTGTTAAATTATGGCACATACACACAATGGAGTACTGGACAGCTAAAAGGTAGAGTAGAAATATCTCTATATACTATGTAAGCGTGACTTCCAGGGTACATTGATAAGTTAATAAAAAGCAAAGTGGACATAAGATATTTCTTATTTATAATTCAGAATGTGTTATTCTTAATTATGTGTTCATAAAATTCTACAATGTTTGTAAAGTTTTTAATACTTTGGCTATGTCTCTGTTATGGCATTGAAAATGGTGTTTTATAAAGATTTTCCTAATTGTTTTGCACAGTGAGAATTTAAACTTGAAAAAGAAGCTTGTGAGATTTCATTTTACATGTCTTCATATACCAAGATCCAAGTACATTTTGTTGGATGTGATTTTCATCTTAAATCTTCATTAAACAGTATCAAATCCAAAGTCCAATGCTTATTTATGTATGAGTTTTTTCTACTTTACACTTAAATTTTACTTTCCACTATTATTCACTTAGACTCTGTACTTTATCTCCACCCCATGTAATAAATTTCTGATTTTGTAAGGGAATGCCATATATACTTGCAAATTTCATTACCTAATCAGCCTTCATGAGAAATTTATCTCACCAATATTTCATTATTTCTCAGTTGTAATTATGAACAAGATTGCAATGAACCATCTCCCAGTTTGTCCAACCATATAAATGCTTGTTATTTTTTATTGATTATACAAAGCAGTGTTTTACTGTTTTGGCAAACAACATAGAAAGGCTATAAGCCATAATGAGCCATGAATATGTTTCTAAGTTAAGCTCCATTAATAACTTGAGAATGTATATAAATTTCGATTACATATATTTTTGAAAATAGTATGCCAATTTTGATAAATTTGATTTTCTTTAATAATAATATAACAGATCTACTGAAATAAACATGCAGCTAAAAGATATTTCAAGTTCAAAATGTTCTTGATGTCAATTTGTTTCAGCGGGAAGAAAAACAGCAGTATGTGGAGAGATTTTGAAAAAAATGACGTTTTCTAATCTCTGATCAAGCAATCTTCACTGGCTTCCTTCTTGAGCTGCCCACTTACCAGAATGATTCTAAGGAGAATGCACAGACCACGTAAATTTGACCAAGGTGGACAGCAAAAGGAAGTCCTTTAGCCATACAAAACCTTCATTCTTTGTTTATTGTATTGATTAATATTATTAAATTAGATAAGCAATTTGCTAACTATTCTTTACACATTGTTAAAATCAATTATTAATATTTAATTATCCAGATTATTTTTAAGTTAATAGTGAAATGCTCCTAGGTTAGCAAATCAGTTGATTTGATAATTTCCACTCTTCTGCTGTACTTTACATTACATTGATCATAGCTGAATTTTGGATGGCTAGAAAGAAATTTAATTAACCAATCACGGTCACAGCTACACCAATGCCCAAAATATTATTTTAAAAGAAAATGCTGTTCTTGTTTAAAAAAATAGGCTTCAGCTTTATATAAACAAATCATTCAAACAAAGTTCAGCTTTGGATGACTGACATAATTAGTTCATAGGGAAAGGAAATGGGTATTATACAGCCTGAGATAAAATATTTTCCTCCTAACTGGGAATTAGTTGTTGTAACCCATTTGAATGAGCAGTTCATCTTTCACACTAGCCTTTGAACATGAAACTTAATTTGCTTTTGCTGATGCAATGAGAGATTTTATTAATTCTGAACCAAGTCTCCTGCTAGCCAGCAATGCGAACATTACAATATCTGGCTAGTTACAGAAGTGCAACTTGGAGAGTACTAAATCCAAAGTCTTACCATGAACAACTTTCATTCTAACCACTGGAGCTACCTAGTAACATACTTAATAATGTGTTCAACTTGTCCAGAGATAAGGACTATGATTCCTTAATACATTTCTTCTCCCTGACATATCCCATCACCTCAACATTTTCAGTGTGAGATTGCTTCTGCTGATTTCCTTTCCACTGCAATATAATCATAAAGAAATATTACCATCAATCCTTGTGTACCCAGAACATTAATTTCCCCACCCAGGGGAAGAAAAAGAGTTTAATAAACCATACTGTGTCCCTTTTTCACTTCTGGAGATCAGTGAGGAGAGGTGGTCTTCACAAGAATTTGACCTAACAGTTAAAAAAAAAGTATACAGTAATGTCAAAGCTTCTGCAAGTTTTTGAAAAAATTAAGTATGGCCCTTCAGAACTGCTGTAGTCTGGTGAGACAGTTTAAAAGAGGCTGAATTTCTCATGAATTATGAGTGACTTTTGATATTGTTGAAAACCAGGAGATAAAAGGTAAAAATAATATTATATTAAGCCTAAGGAAATCTGGGAATTTTATATAACATTTAATTAAAAAAAAATTTCCTTAATATGAAATTAGACTACTTCTATCATGGTGACTCATTAATACGTTTTTCTTTAAAATTTGTGTTTGTGTGTGTGGACATGTGGATATGTATACTGGGTCCAAAAGTTATTACAGAAAGAATAGCTGGACAATCCTACATGGTTTTATTGTTGACTGTAGTCCTTCTAAAATTTACTGATGTGAGCATTTATTATCTTTGGATCCTTAGTAGCAGGAAAGAGTGAATCATCAAGTGAGAATAATTCCTGTGGTGGTACATAAGTTTTCTAGAGAAATTCAGAAATATGCCTTGGAATGATTGAAGAATGAGACTCTCAAAAATTAGGGAGAAAAGAGAAAATCACAAATCTAGGTATTAAGGCTAAACATTCTTCTGATGAAGGTGTATAGTTCATGTGTGTGTGATTTTCCCTTGAACTACTGGAACAGTATGGTTATCATTGGCTTTCAAATTGTATCTATTTCAAAATTCTCTCTGGTTATCCTTAATTATTCAGCATATACCTTTGCTGTCTTTGTGTTTATAGAAATTTGTGTAATTAACAAAGAAAGTTGTAAAAGGAAGTTTGGATTTCCTACATCACTCTTCACCTGAAACAAGTGCCCATGGGATGAACATGTCAGGTGGATGTGAGTCCCAGAATTACAGAGATCAATTAAAAAAAAAGCAAAGAACGTCCAAGGTAGAGCTGAGAGAAGAGAGAAAAGGACCATAGTGGAAGTAGTCACTAAACCAGCAACTCCGTAATGTAAGGCAAACTAGCCCATTATAAGAAAATGCTTGTATAAGGAAAATATAAGGGCAAGGGCAAGACGGCTGTTCCTTTTTTGCCCACTGATTCCATACTTGGTATTGAAGCAACCGTGTTTTATTATTTACTCATGAGAAGTGTGATTTCAGGATTTAACCCCTGTAAATGCTGTCTCAATAGAAGAATAAGGAAGCTCGTCGTTAGTTATAAACAATGCAGATTCTTTTTCCATACTCTCTCCACTTCCATTTTGGTGCTCTCCATGAGGCTTCAACCAAAGACTAATCTCTGTAGTTGCACATAGTGGAAGGAGACTGAGCTGTTTTATTTGTGAAATTAAATTGCCTTATTTTTTTAACCCCCTTTGTTTATTTCTGTTGTTATCAGATAAAGTGTTAGCAAAATGCTGCAATATTGAAATGTCAATATTCATTTATAAAATTCACTACAATGCTTTAAATGGATCCAAGCAGCACAAAATGATTTGTATGCAAAACACTCATTGCCTAATCAGACTCAAATTTGAGTGAACATTTAATCAATTAGGTTTACTTGATTCACTAGCAGTTTATAAGATTCTTTGATGATACAAAATACAGAATAAATAATAATACATATATTAGGAATCTCCCCAGTTAAACTCGCTGTGTTTTTTGCGTAAACAACGAATATACAGTTAATGGTAAACAGTAGTGAGCCATATTCTATTTCTAAAGGCAATTTTGAAACTGATGAATCATAAGTTGTTTTAAAAAACAAACTGGACATCCCTGGTGGTGCTGTGGTTAAGAATCCGCCTGCCAATGCAGGGGACATGGGTTCGAGCCCTGATCCGGGAGGATCCCACATGCCGCGGAGCAACTAAGCCCATGCGTCACAACTACTGAGTCTGTGCTCTAGAGCCCACAAGCCACAACTACTGAGCCCGTGCGCCTGGAGCCCATGCTTCGCAACAAGAGGAGCCACCCCAATGAGCAGCCTGTGCACCACAATGAAGAGTAGCCCCTGCTCGCTGCAACTAGAGAAAGCCTGCATGAAGCAATGAAGACCCAAGGCAACCAAAAAAAACAATTAGAAAAAAAAATAAATTTTTTTCTTTCCAAAAATTCTGCATTATTTTATTTTTGCCCAGTAAGTTGATGAAAAGTATCATTTATATGAAGTTTCTTAAATAATACACTCTAAATGCATTAGATTCAAATACGTGTGACTCGGTTATGAATATTCATGTGATGATGTTATCCACCACATGTGTTTCAATTAAACAAAATGTAATAATCTTGATGCTCAAGGGAAATAATTAGAAATTGGTTTCCTCTATAAATGAATAATGATGAATTTTATTTCATAGGTACTAACAACAGAATACCAGAGCAAGAATCATTACTTTATAATTCAAAGTACTCCAATACTGGGATAAATTTTGAAACCACAGATAGATATTATTAGAAAGACTCACTATTGTTATCAAGCTGAGATATTCAAAAAGAGCATTTCAATGCTTTATCCCCTCATCCAACTTCATGAGGCAAGATGTTATTATAGGAAGATGTGGTGTAAATGAACAGGAGAGGAAAGATTGTGGAATGAATAGTGGAGAGAATACTGGACTATGTAAAGCTGAAGCCTGGAAATATTATTCTAGTTTTCCTGCTGAGTTTCCTTGTGGGCTTAGGAAAATCACAGCTCACTTTTCTTATTTATAAAAGGACACCTTCTGATCTGGTCTTTGAATATTGCTTTAATATTAAATACTGGAAAAATCTAAGGTAAGAAACCAATGCAACTTTGCTACAGACAATTCAGGAATAATAATATAAAATCTCAGAAAGAAGGCTCAAGATGTAAGGAAAGTAATGAAAAGTTATGATGTGGGAAAAAATGTAAGCTTATAGAGAGATATAAAGAACTTACTGATTTAACATTAAAAATACTGTCCTCCTCTTCATCATCATCATGATGACATCTTCATAATAATATCAATAGTTAATTTTTGAAATTAAAACAAATAAAAAATACTGGAAATAACAGTATATCAGAGCAAGGATGATGAGAATAAAAGAATTATAAGCCCCTTTATTATTAAGCTCAGAAGTTTAATGTTGATTAAATATAGAGTTTGGTAGACTAAGCATGGATAGTAAATAGTTTTATAGCAACTGGTCATCTATGTGGAAAAATAAAAATTGATCTCTAGTTTATATCATACACTATTTATCCACAGAGAAAAATCAAATCAAATCCTCATTAAATGTTTATATCAAGGATTAGAATGTAAAGGCAAAATGTTTCTATTGCTGTATAACAAATTACACTGTCTTAGTGGCTTAAAACAACATTCACTGGTGATCTCACATTGTGATATGTCAGAAACCCAGGCGGACTCACATAGGTTCTCTGCTTAGGTTCTCACAAGGCCAAAATCAAGGTGTTGAGCAGGCTGGGTTCTTGTCTGGAGGCTCAGGGGAAGAATCTTTCAGGTTCATTCAGTTTACTGGAGAAATTCAGTTCTCTGTAGTATTAGGACTGAGGTCCCCTTTTCCTTGCAGGCTGTCAGCAAGGGCCACTCTGAATTTCTAGAAATCTCCCAAATTCCTCATCATAGGGAACTTCCATAATTAAGGCTGCAACAGTATATCAAACGCTCCTTGTACTTTGAAACTGATTTCTACTGCTACTTGCTGTTACCTGGAGAGAACTTTCTGCTTTTAAAGAGCTTGCTTCACAGAGTAAAACTCACCAAGAGAATTTCTGAATCTTAAGGTCAACTAATTGAGATTTTGTTACATCTGCAAAATCACTTCACAGCAGTTCCTAGTGTCTGAGTCCAAGACACAGGAATCTTAGAGAATGACCATCTTTAGAAATACGTCCACCACACAAAATTTTTAACATTTTTAGAAGAAAAAAATATTTAAAAATATATTGAAAACCTTAAGATGATAAAAGCTTTCTTTAAAAAGACACAAAGAAAAAAATTTTTCTTTTTTTGTTTTCTTATCTTTTATTGTATTATATGAGATAATTAGGGAGAGCACAGAAAGCACTAAAAATAAAGTAAATAAATTATTAGACAATATTAAAATACAAAGCTTTCTTTATCTAAATTCCTTAACATGGAAAATTCTTTTTTACAAGGTATAACTGACAAAAAAAATGTATACAAAATACATTAATTCCAAGAACAACATGCCAGCAGATTCGGTGTCTTGTGAGGAACCTCTTCCTGGTTGCAGATGGCCATCTTGCTGTATCCCCACATGGCACAAAGAAAGAGCAGGATCTCTAGTCTCTTCACTAACCCCATCATCGGCTACATCCTCATGAACTCATCTAAAACTGATTACGTCCAAAAACTCCACCTCCAAATACATTTACATTGGGATTAGGCTTCAGTGTATAAAATTTTTTTGGGGGAGGGGTCACATTCAGTTCATAACATTTATATGTAATACTATATATATATATATATGACCTACAACTTTACCAGATTCATTGATGAACTGTAGTAGTTTTCTGGTAGCATCTTTAGGGTTTTCTATGTTTAGGTTTATGTCATCTGCAAACAGTGACAGCTTTATTTCTTCTTTTCCAATTTGGATTCCTTTTATTTTTCTTCTGTAATTGCCATGGCTAGACTTCCAAAACTGTGTTGAATAATAGTGGCGAGAGTGGACATCCTTGTCTTGTTCTTGATCTTAGAGGAAATGCTTTCAGCTTTTCACCATTGAGAATGATGCTTGCTGTGTGTTTGTTGTATATGGCCTTTATTATGTTGAGGTAGCTTCCTTCTATGCCCACTGTCTGGAGAGTTTTTAATCATAAATCAACGTTTAATTTTGTCAAAAGTTTTTCTGCATCTATTGAGATGATCATATGGTTTTTATTCTTTAATTTGTTGATGTGGTGTATCACATGATTGATTGGCAGATATTGAAAAATCCTTCCATCCCTGGGATAAATATCACTTGTTCATGGTGTATGATCCTTCTACTGTGTTGTTGGATTCCGTTTGTTAGTATTTTGTTGAGAATTTTTGTGTCTATGTTCATCAGTGATATTGGTCTGTAATTTTATTTTTTTGTGATATATTTGTCTGGTTTTGGTATCAGGGTGATGGTGGTGTCATAGAATGAGCTTAGGAGTATTCCTTCCTCTGCAACTTTTTGGAAGAGTTTCAGAAGGGTAGGTGTTAACTCTTCTCTAAATGTTTAATAGAATTTTCCTGTGAAGCCATCTGGTTCTGTACTTTAGTTTGTTGGAAGATTTTTAATCACAGTTTCAATTTCAGTACTTGTTATTGGTCTGTCCATAATTTCTATATCTTCCTGGTTCAGTATCAGAAGGTTGTGCTATTCTAAGAATTTTTTTTCCATTTTTTCTAGGTTGTCCATTTTTTGTGTGTGTGTGTGTGGTATGCGGGCCTCTCACTGTTGTGGCCTCTCCCGTTGTGGAGCACAGGCTCCGGACGCGCAGGCTCAGCGGCCATGGCTCACGGGCCTAGCCACTCTGCGGCATGTGGGATCTTCCCAGACCGGGGCACGAACCCGCGTCCCCTGCATCGGCAGGCGGACTCTCAACCACTTGCGCCACCAGGGAAGCCCTAGGTTGTCCATTTTATTGGTGTATAGTTGCTTGTAGTAATCTCTTATGATCTTTTGTATTTCTGTGGTGTCCATTGTAACTTCTCCTTCTTCATTTCTAATTTTATTGACTTGAGTCTTCTCCCTTATTTTCTGAATGAGTCTGGTTAAAGTTTTATCAATTGTATTTGTCTTCTCAGAGAACCAGCTTTTAATTTAATTGATATTTGCTATTGTTTCCTTTGTTTCTATTTCATTTATTTCTGCTCTGATCTTTATGATTTCTTTTCTACTACTAACTTTGGGTTTTGTTTGTTCTTCTTTCACTAGTTGCTTTAGATGCTCATCAATGAATGTGGTAAAGTTGCAGGATACAAAATGAATACACAGAAATCTCTTGCATTCCTATACACTAACAACAAAATATCAGAAAGAGAAATCAAAGAAACAGTCCCATTTACCACTGCATCAAAAACAAAACAAAACAAAAACAAAAAAAAACACCTAGGAATAAACCTACCTAAGGAGGAAAACGACCTATATTCAGAAAACTATAAGATACTGATGAAAGAAATAAAAGATGACACAAACAGATGGAGAGACATACCATGTTCCTGGATTGGAAGAATCAATATTGTGAAAATGACTGTACCACCCAAAGCAATCTACAGATTGAATGTGATCCCTATCAAATTACCAATGGTATTTTTCACAGAATAAGAACAAAAAATTCTACAGTTTGTATGGAAACACAAAAGACCAAAAATAGCCAAAGCAATCTTGAGAAAGAAAAACGGAGCTGGGGGAATCAGGCTCCCTGACTTCAGACTACACTACAAAGAACAGCGATCAAAACAGTATGGTACTGGCATAAAAACAGAAATATAGATCAAGGATAGAAAGTCCAAAGATAAACTCACACACTTATGGTCACCTAATCTATGACAAAGGAGGGCAGAATATACAATGGAGAAAAGACAGTCTCTTCAATCGGTGGTTCTGGGAAAACTGGACAACTACAAGTAAAAGAATGAAATTAGAACACACCCTAACACCATACACAAAAATAAACTCAAAATCGCTTAAAGACCTAAACATAAGGCCAGATACTATTAATCTCTTAGAGGAAAACATAAGCAGAACACTCTCTAACATAAATTGCAGCAAGATCTTTTTGGATTCATCTCCTAGAGTAATAAAAATAAAAACAAAAGTAAACAAATGGGACCTAATGAAACTTAAAAGCTTTTGCACAACAAAGGAAACCATAAACAAAGTGAAAAGACAACCCACAGAATAGGAGAAAATACTTGCAAATGAAGCGACTGATGAGGGATTAATATACAAAGTATACAAACAGCTCATGCAGCTCAATATCAAAAAAAAAAACAAAAAAACAATACAAACAACCCAATTAAAAAATGGGTAGATGATCTAAATAAACATTTCTCCAGAGAAGACATACACGTGGTTAAAAAGCACATGAAAAGATGCTCAACATCACTAATTATTAGAGAAATGCAAAGCAAAACTACAGTGAGGTATAACCTCAAACCAGTTAGAATGGCCATTATGCCATTATCAAAAAATCTACAAACAATAAATGCTGGAGAGGGTGTGGAGAAAGGGGAACCCTCCTACACTGTTGGTGGGAATGTAAACTGGTACAGTCACTATGGAGAATAGAACGGAAGTTCCTTAAAGAGATAAAAATAGGACTACCATATGATCTAGCAATCCCACTTGTGGGCATATATCTGGAGAAAACCATAATTCAAAAAGACACATACACCCCAATGTTCATTGCAGAACTATTTACAGTAGCCAGGACATGGAAGCAACCTAAAAGTCCATCAACTGATGAATGGATAAAGATATGGTATATATATATAATGGAATATTACTCAGCCATGAAAAGGACAAAATAATGCCATTTGCAGCAATACAGATGGACCTAGAGATTGTCATACTGAGTGAAGTAAGTAGACAGAGAAAGGCAAATATCATATGATATCACTTATTTTGTATGTGAAATCTAAAACATAGGCCACAAATGAACTTATTTACAAAACAGAAACAGAGTTACAGTTGTAGAAAAAAATTATGGTACCAGGGGTTAAGGTGGGAGGAATAAATTGTAATATTGGGATTGACATATACACACTACTATGTATAATATTGATAACTAATAATGACCTACTTTATAGCACAGGGAAATCTACTTAGTACTCTGTAATGGCCTATATGGGAAAATAATCTAAAAAAGAGTGGATATATGTATATGTATAATAGACTCACTTTGCTGTACACCTGAAACTAACACAACATTTTAAATCAACTATACCCCAATTAAAAAAAAAATACTGTGTTCAAGGATTACTAATATATATATACATATGACTAATATATATGAAATAGTATATTTGTCACCCTCTCCATCATAGCTTCTACTTACTATTCTATTAATAATTTCAGTTGCCTTACAGACCCTATTTGATTCCTTCTTTCTGTGTGCCTCTAGGGTTTTTATACCTCTCAGCAGCTCTGTGTTTCCTGTCCTCTCCATTTCGTCCATGGCTAAGACTAAAATACTCATAAACCAGATTGTAATCTCTGTGGTGAGCTCATCCTCTGAGAACTCTTCTTATGAAATCCTGCCCTTGAGCTAGATTTCTAAGAGTGATTGTTAGGGGAACAAAGAGACCTAAATTAAAAATAACAGAACCATTGTTAATTTATGATTCATGATGCTTTAAACAAAACCATGATTCATAATAATTATTCATAATCAGGTCTTTAGTGTTGACTGGCTATCACACCAAATTTTAAAGCCCAATTCTTCTAGATGACAATTTTATATATTTTGCTCTTTCCTCAAGCCTCCAAAAATACCCTCTTCCTTACCCTCAGCTGACTCTACATTCTGATTATCTATTTCTATATAACAAATCACCATAAAGGTAGGGCTTAAAACACAATAGGTCTTCTGACCACAAATTATTACAGCAACCTCACATGAAAAATGCATGAAAAACTTCCCTTTCTCAAGGCATGATAAAACTCTTCCCATTATGCACTCATAATCTAATCAAGTTTAAGTGAGAATAAAGCTCCTTCATTATTATTCTTCAGATGCGCACACATATCCCATGCCTCACAATCCAAAGACCCATGAAATGCAGAGAAAATTTATCTATCAAAACACACTCCCAATATACAACAGCATGACAGGCATAAGGTAACCACAGAAAAAATGCCCATTCAAAAGGAGGAGGTGAAAGGGATGAGAGACACAAAGAATTCACAGGTTCATAGCAGTTTCCAAGTCAAGACAAAGACATGATGGCAGTTCCTTGATTAGAATCCAGGTTTGCTCCTTGGGAATAATACTCTGCAGTCTAGATACTCTCTCTGAATTATTCTTACATTTGTATGAGAAATAGTCTGTGTTTGCAGCTAGGGCTTTCTCCCTTCCTACCAACAGAAGTTTGATAGCCCACAGTCTTATTTTTATTTTGCACCATTTCTCCTTTTGGTCCTCACATGCAATACATAAGCACTCAGTGGGCAACCTATGTGCCTGTTTATAATTAAATCCATAGATGAAAATCACAAACACATTGTTTTCCACGCCTGCTTAACTTGGGTTACTGATGAGGATGATGTGGGGAAACATACTTAAGATTCTTAGAAACTATTACTAAATGGCACATCAGGCATTATCTTACATATCTCTAAAGTCTTAATGAAGGGTCTCACAGATATCTCAAAGATATCTTTTGGTATTTTTTTGTGAGACTACATTCTATTGACAGTGGCCTGGATATTTGTTGTCATGCATTTCCTTTTTTTTTTTTTAACATCTTTATTAGAGTATAATTGTTTTACATTGTTTCTTAGTTTCTGCTGTATATCAAAGTGAATCAGCTATACGTATACATATGTCCCCATATCTCCTCCCTATTCCATCTCCCTGCCACCCTCCCTGTCCCACCCCTCTAGGTGGTCACAAATCACAGAGCTGGACTCCCTGTGTTATGCGGTTGCTTCCCACTAGCTATCTATTTTACACTTGGTAATGTATATATGTCAGTGCCACTCTCTCACTTTGTCTCAGTTTACTGTCCCCTGTCCCCGTGTCCTCAAGTCCATTCTCAAGGTCTGCGTCTTTATTCCTGTCCTGGCCCTAGGTTCATTAGAACCTTTTTTTTTTTTTTTTTTTTACATTCCATATATATGTGTTAGCATGCAGTATTTTTTTTTTTCTGACTTACTTCACTCTGTATGAAAGACTCTAGGTCCATCCACTTTACTACAAATAGTTCAATATCATTCCTTTTCATGGCTGAGTAATATTCCATTGTATATATGTGCCACATCTTCTTTATCCATACATCTGTCGATGGATGTGTAGGTTGCTTCCATGTCCCGGCTATTGTAAATAGTACTGCAATGAATATTGTAGTACATGACTCTTTTTGAATTATAGTTTTCTCAGGGTATATGCCCAGTACTGAGATTGCTAGGTCATATGGTAGTTCTATTTTTAGTTTCTTAGGAAACCTACATGCTGTTCTCCACAGTGGCTGTATCAATTTACATTCCCACCAACAGTGCAAGAGTGGTCCCTTTTCTCCACACCTTCTCCAGCATTTATTGTTTGTAGATTTTTTGATAATGGCCATTCTGACTGGTGTGAGGTGATACCTCATTGTAGTTTTGATTTGCATTTCTCTCACGATTAGTGATGTTGAGCATCCTTCCATGTGTTTGTTGGCAATCTGTATATCGTCTTTGGAGAGATGTCTATTTAGGTCTTCTGCCTATATTTGGATATATTGTTTGTTTTTTGATATTGAGCTGCATAAGCTGCTTCTATATTTTGGATATTAATCCTTTGTCAGTTGCTTCATTAGCAAATATTTTCTCACATTCTGAGTGTTGTCTTTTCATCTTGTTAATGGTTTCCTTTGTTGTGCAAAAGTTTTTAAGTTTCATTAGGTCCCATTTGTTTATTTTTATTTCCATTTCTCTAGGAGATGGGTAAA
Source organism: Orcinus orca (assembly GCF_937001465.1). NCBI lineage: Eukaryota > Metazoa > Chordata > Mammalia > Artiodactyla > Delphinidae > Orcinus > Orcinus orca. Next base: position 128,615,265 of record NC_064563.1, read on the forward strand.
AAAGGATCTTGCTGTGATTTATGTCATAGAGTGTTCTGCCTATGTTTTCCTCTAAGAGTGTGATAGTGTCTGGCCTTAAATTTAGGTCTTTAAGCCATTTTGAGTTTATTTTTGTGTATGGTGTTAGGGAGTGTTCTAATTTCATTCTTGTACATGTAGCTGTCCAGTTTTCCCAGCACCACTTAATGAAGAAGCTGTCTTTTCTCCATTGTATATTCTTGCCTCCTTTATCAAAAATAAGATGACCATATGTGCTTGGGTTTACCTCTGGGCTTTCTATCCTGTTCCATTGATCTATATTTCTGTTTTTGTGCCAGTACCATACTGTCTTGATTACTGTAGCCTTGTAGTACAGTCTAAAGTCAGGGAGCCTGATTACTTGAGCTCTGTTTTTCTTTCTCCAGATAGCTTTGGCTATTTGGGGTCTTTGGTGTTTCCATACAAACTGTAGAATTTTTTGTTCTGCCTCTGTGAAAAATGCAATTGGTAGTTAGATTGGGATTGCATTGAATTGGTAGATTGCTTTGGGTAGTAAAGTCATTTCCACAATGTTGATTCTTCCAGTCCAAGAACATGGAATATCTTTCCATCTGTTTGTATCATATTTAACTTCTTCCATCAGTTTCTTATAATTTTCTGCATACAGATCTTTTGTCTCCTTAGGTAGGTTTATTCCTAGGTATTTTATTCTTATTCTTGCAATGGTAAATGGGAGTGTTATCTTAACTTCTCTTTCAGATTTTTCATCATTAGTGTATACGATTGCAAGAGATTTTTGTGCATTTATTTTGCATCCTGCTAATTTACCAAATTCATTGATTAGCTCTAGTAGTTTTCTGGTAGCATTTTTAGGATTCTCTGTGTATAGTATTATGTCATCTGCGAACAGTGACAGTTTTACTTCTTCTTTTCCAATCTGAATTCCTTTAATTTCCTTCTCTTCTCTGATTGCTGTGGCTAAAACTTCCAAAACTATGTTGAATAATAGTAGTAAGAGTGGACAACATTGTCTTGTTCCTAATCTTAGAGGAAATGGTTTTATTTTTTCACCATTGTGAATGATATTGGCTGTGGGTTTGTCATATATGACCTTTATTCTGTTGAGGTAAGTTCCCTTTATGCCTACTTTCTGTAGAGTTTTTATCATAAATGTGTATTGACTTTTATCAAAAACTTTTTTCTGCATCTATAGAGATTATCATATGGTTTTTAATCTTCAGTTTGTTAATATGGTGTATAATATTGATTCATTTGCTTATATTGAAGAATCCTTGTGTTCCTGGCATAAACCCCACTTGATCATGGTGGATGAATCATTTGATGTGCTGTTGGATCCTGTTTGCTAGTATTTTGTTGAGGATTTTTGCATCTATGTTCTCAGTGACGTTGGTCTGTAGTTTTCTTTTTTGTGTGACATCTTTGTCTGGTTTTGGTATCAGGGTGGTGGTAGCCTCCTAGAATGAGTTTGGGAGTGTTCCTCTCTCTGATATATTTTGGAAGAGTTTGAGAAGGATAGATGTTAGCTCTTCTCTAAATTTTTGATAGAATTCACCTGTGAAGCCATCTGGTCCTGGACTTTAGTTTGTTGGAAGATTTTTAATCACAGTTTCAATTTCAGTGCTTATGATCAGTCTGTTTATATTTTTTATTTCTTTCTGGTTCAGTCTCAGAAGGTTTTTCTTTTCTAAGAATTTGTCCATTTCTTCCACGTTGTCCATTTTATTGGCATATAGCTGCTTGTAGTAATCTCCCATGATCCTTTGTATTTCTGCAGTGTCAGTTATTACTTCTGCTTTTTCATTTCTAACTCTGTTGATTTGTCTTCTCCCTTCTGGATGAGTCTGGCTAATGTTTTATCAATTTTGTTTATCTTCTCAAAGAATCAGCTTTTAGCTTTATTGATCTTTGCTCTTGTTTCCTTCATTTCTATTTCATTTATTTCTGGACTGATTTTTATAATTTCATTCCTTCTGCTAACTTTGTGGTTGTTTTCTGTTCTTTTTTCTCTAATTGCTTTAGGTGTTATTTTAGCTTGTTTATTTGAATTTTTTCTTATTTCTTGAGGTATTGTATTGCTGTAAACTTTGCTCTTAGAAGTTTTTTTTTTTTTTGCTGCATCCCATAGGTTTCGGGTCCTCATGTTTTCATTGTCATTTGCTTCGAGGTATTTTTGTATTTCTTCTCTGATTTATTCAGTGATCCCTTGGTTATTTAATAGCATATTGTTTAGCCTCCATGAGTTTGTATATTTTACATTTTTTTTCCTGCAATTGACGTCTAGTTTTATAGTGTTGTGGTCACAAAAGATACTTGATATGATTTCAATTTTCTTAAACCTACCAAGCCTTGATTTGTGACCTAAGATATGATCTATACTGGAAAATGTTCCATGAGCACTTGAGAAGAAAGTGTATTCTGTTTTTATGGATGGAACGTCCTATAAATATCAATTAAGTCCATCTTGTTTAATTTGTCATTTAAACCTTGTGTTTCATTACTTATTTTCATTTTGGTTAATCTGTCCATTGGTGAAAGTGGGGTGTTAATGTTCTCTACTATGATTGTGTAACTGTCTATTTCCCCATTTATGGCCTTTAGCATTTACCTTATGTATTGAGGTGCTCCTATGTTGGGTGCATGAATATTTACAATTGTTATATCATCTTCTTGGATTGATTCCTTGATCATTATGTAGTGTCCTTGTTTGTCTCTTGTTATAGTCTTTATTTTAAAGTCTATTTTGTCTGATATGAGAATTGGTGCTCCAACTTTCTTTTGATTTCCGTTTGCAGGGAATAACTTTTTCCATTCCCTCACTTTCAGTCTGTATGTGTCCCTAGGTCTGAAGTGGGTCTATTGTAGACAGCATATGTATGGGTCTTGATCTGTATCCATTCAGCCAGTCTATGTCTTTTGGTTGGAGCATTTAATCCAGTTACATTTAAGGTAATTATTGATATGTAGGTTCCTATTATCATTTTCTTAATTGTTTTGGGTTTGTTTTGTTGGTCTTTTCCTTCTTTTGTATTTCCTGCCTAGAGAATTTCCTTTAACATTTGTTGTAAAGCTCATTTGATGGTGCTGAATTCTCTTAGCTTTTGCTTCTCTGTAAAGATTTTAATTTCTCCATGGAATCTGCATGAGATCTTGCCGGTAGAGTAATCTTGGTTGTAGGTTTTTCCTTTTCATCAACTTAAATATGTCCTGCCACTCCCTCTGGCTTGCAGAGTTTCTGCTGAAAGATCAGCTGTTAATCTTATGGGGATTCCCTTGTATGTTATTTGTTGCTTTTCCCTTCCTGCTTTCAATATTTTTTCTCTGTATTTAATTTTTGTTAGTTGGATTAATATGTGTCTTGGTGTGTTTCTCCTTGGATTTATCCTGTTTGGGACTCTCTGCACTTCCTGGACTCAATTGACTATTTCCTTTCCAATGTTAGGTAAATTTTCGACTATAATCTCTTCATATATTTTCTCAGACCCTTCCTTTTCCTCTTCTTCTTCTGGAACCCCTATGATTCAAATGTTGGTACATTTAATGTTGTCCCAGAGGTCTCTGGGACTGTCTTCCTTCTTTTCATTCTTTTATTCTTTATTCTGCTCTGTGGTAGTTATTTCCACTATTTTATCTTCCATGTCACTTATCCGTTCTTCTGTCTCAGTTATTCTGTTATTGATTCTCTCTAGAGAGTATTTAATTTCATTTATTGTGTTGTTTATCATTGTTTGTTTGCTCTTTAGTTCTTCTAGCTCCTTGTTAAACGTTTCTTGTATTTTCTCCACTCTATTTCCAAGATTTTGGATCATCTTTACTATCATTACTCTGAATTCTTTTTCAGGTCGACTGCCTATTTCCTCTTCGTTTCTTTGGTCTGATGCGTTTTCACCTTGCTCCATCTTCTGCTGCATATTTCTTTGTCTTCTCATTTTGCTTAACTTTCTGTGTTTTGAGTCTCCTTTTTGCAGGCTATAGGTTCATAGTTCCCATTGTTTTTGGTGTCTGCCCCCAGTGGGCAAGTTTGGTTCCATGGGCTGTTTAGGCTTCCTGGTCAAGGGGACTGGTGCCTGTGTTTTGGTGGATGAGGCTGGATCTTGTCTTTCTGGTGGACGGGACCATGTCCAGTGGTGTGTTTAGGGGTGTCTCTGACCTTATTATGATTTTAGGCAGCCTCTCTGCTAATGGGTGGAGTTGTGTTCCTTTCTTGACAGTTGTTTGGTGTGGGGTGTCCACACAGGAGCTTGCTGGTCATTGAGTGGAGCTGGGTTTTAACACTGAGACAGAGATCTCTGGAGACCTCTCACCATTTGATATTACATGGGTCTCAGAGTTCTCTGGTGTCCCAATGTCCTGAACTTATCTCTCCCACCTCAAACGATCAGGCCTGACACCTGGCCAGAGCACCAAGACCCTGTCAGCCACATGGCTCAGAAGAAAATGGAGGGAAAAAAAAAAGAAAACATAACATAAAATAAGGTTATTAAAATAAAAAAATAAAAGAAATATTATTTTTAAAAATGTAATAAAAAGAAGAGAACAGAGCAACCAAACCAATAAACAAATCCACAAATCATGACAAGCATTAAAAACTAAACAAAGATAAACATAAAAATCCGAAACTAGTCAGTCACATATAGCAAACCCCAAGTCTATAGTTGCTCCCAAAGTATACTGCCTCAAATTTGGGATGATTCATTTTCTATTCAGGTATTTCACAGATGCAGTGTATATCAGGTTGATTGTGTGGATTTAATCTGCTGCCCCTAGGGCTACATGGAGAAATTTCCTTTTCACATCTTTGTTTGCATAGATATTGGGGTTCAGTTTTGGATTTGGCCCCGCCTCTGCATGTTGGCCACCCTCTGGTGTCTGTTTTTCTCCCAGATAGGAGGGGCTTAAAGGAGTGGCTTATTAGGGGTCTCTGACTTACTCAGGCCTTGGGGAGGGAGGGGTATGGAATGCGGGGTGAACCTGCAGCGGCAGAGGCCAGCATGATATTGCAATACCTGAGGTGCACCGTATTTTATTCCGGGGAAGTTGTCCCTGGATCATGGGACCCTAGCATTGGCGGGCTGTACAGGCTCCTGGGAAGGGAGGTGTGGCTAGTGACTCTGTGCTTGCACACAGGCTTCTTGGTGGCTGCAGCAGCAGCATTAGCATTTCATGCCCGTCTCTAGGGTCCGTGCTGATAGCTGTGGTTTGCGCCCTTCTCTGGAGCTCGTTTAGGTGGTGATCTGAATCCCCTCTCTACGCGTACCCCGAAACAATGGTCTCTTTCCTCTCCAGCAGGTCCAGACATTTTCCCGGAGTCCCTCCTGCCTAGCTGTGGTGCCCTAGCCCCATTCAGGTTTTGTTCATGCAGCCAACCCCAGTCCTCTCCCTGGGACCTCCGAAGCCGAGCCTCAGCTTCCTGCCCCACCCACCCTGGTGGGTGAGCAGACAAGCCTCTCAGGATGGTGAGTGCTGGTCTGATCCTCTGTGTGGGAATCTCTCCACTTTGTTCTCTGCACCCCTTTTGCTGTGGTCTTTCTGTGGTTCAGAAGCTTCCCCCCACTGCCCACCCATGGTCTCCACCAGTGAAGGGGCTTCCTAGTGTGTGGAAATATTTCCTCCTTCCCAGCTTAATTCCAAAGGTGCAGGTCTCGTCCTTATTCTTTTGTCTGTGTTTTTCTTTTTTCTTTTGCCCTAACCATGTACGTGGGGAGTTTCTTGCCTTTTGGGAAGTCTGAGGTCTTCTGCCAGGGTTCAGTAGGTGTTCTGTAGGAGTTGTTCCACATGTAGATGTATTTCTGATGTATTTGTGGGGAGGAAGGTGACCTTCAGGTCTCAATCCTCCACCATCTTGAAGATCCTGTGTAATGCATTTCTTAATTTGATATCTTTGCAGTGGATTGAGGTTTAGAACTAATTTTATATTTGAACCCAACCAGTCCTTGTTCTTTTTACCTTTCTCTCAATTCTTGTTTAAAAATACCAGTCCCTTCCTTAAATAATCTTTCTCTCTATTTTTGTTATATGCAATTTAACGAAATAATTTGGAATTAGTTTATATAGAAATCTCCGTAGTCAGATTCAGTAATTGGTTCGGTAAAATTTGTATATATCACAACACAGGCAACAGTTAAGCTATCTAGCATTACATATCATTAGTCATCTTTTTTCCAGCCATTTATAACACTCTTTTTTTCCCTTTCTTTGAGTTCTTCTAGTAGTTGCCTACTGCTTGTTCCCAAGGCAATACAACAAGTTTAGTGTTTTATTATTGAGTCACCACATTTCTTATACCAAAATCTGTTCCAATCATCTACTTTTGTATAAAATGACACCACAAAACACAGTGGACTACAGAACTAACAGTTATTTATTTTGTTTATGAATATGTAATTTGGAGCTATCTAAGTGGGAACAGGTTGGTTTTGTTCCACATGACATCAGCTGGGAGGCCCAAGTTGGGCTGGATTATATGCTTCCTAGTTAAGTCACAAACCGTCAAGTTAAGCAACAGAGTTTGGCAGTAGTTAAGGATTCCAACGAGACATACTCTATATGTAAAAAAAAAAAAAAAAAAAAAAAAAAAAAAACAAAAAACACAAAACAAAAAACATCTGGCAAAGAACCATAGACTTGGCCAGATTCCAAAACACTTCACGGTTTATATTTTCACATTGTGTTCAAAAATGGAATCTGCACCTGTATTCCCCAACTTAGCATCTTTATCCAATAAGATAAGAATTGAACAAAGAGTTGGAGAGTGCTTATTCAAGGTTCCTGACACACCTAGGTACTCCAACCCAGAATTCTCTCCATGAAAAAACACCTGAGTAAGAATTTTCCTAAATGATATTTTTTTAAAACTGATTTTATAGAATGATAGGTTCTATTAAGTATCTGAAATTGTATGGAATGATGCACATATGCATTTTCCTTGGGTATAAGTCCATAGAAATGTGTTTTGAGTAAATGTGTTGAGTTAATATGTAACTAAGTTCCTATTTCCACTATACCCATATTTTCTAGACTCTTTCCTGACCTTTAATGTCAATATTCCTTCTCCTTTCTAGACAAGTGCCTACTTTTCATCCTAACATACTAGTCGCATTGGCTTTCCTCTTTGCTATCCCTATCTAAACCTAATTCCCCTAAGTTCCATTTATCTTTAAATCTCAGTAATGCTGATCTCAGCTTACCATATCTATAATTCCCCTATTTACCTTGGGATCTTATGCCATATTTTAATGTTTCAGTTGTTTTTGTTATTTACCTAGTAGGCACATATATAATTGGCACAATAAAGACATTGGATAGATATCTGTTGGATGAATGAGTTTGTCTTCCAAACTAAATTACAAGCATATTGTCAGAGAACATTAAATATTGTTAAATTGAATAAAAATAAATGAATAGATTGTGTATGTGGTGTGGGGTATGGATAGAGAGAGGAGATAAAGAGACAGAAAGAAGTGTGTTCTTGTGTCTTGGCAAAGGTACCTCAAATTTTTAAATGACCAGCTTTCTCCTAGAAAGAACATCAAACCCCACCATAGTATAATTCATTTTTATCTCTTTTCCAAGACACTTAGATGAGGAAATGTCCATATGTAAAATGTGTTTTATTTTTATCCTTTGATTAAACCATTTTAAATGTTAACTCTTGGTTCAATGTTGGCCATAATTTTCTGGTGACCTTTATGTCTAATTTACTAGAAATCCTTTCTTGTTTCCCTGCATCTTTGCAGGATTTATGTTTAAGAATCGATCACTTCTTTCTTATCTCTGAAGTTTGATCATGTTAATATTAAGCCTGAAAATTAAACTTTAAATTTCTAAGCATTTTTCAATATTTGTTTTTGTTTCTAAATATAAATGATTATTTTAGTCAGCTTGGGCTGCTATAATAAAATTCCATATGCTGAGTGCTTTAAACAGCAGACATTTACTTCTCACTGGTCTGGAGGCCAGGAAGTCCAAGATCAAGGTGTCAGCAGATTCATTTTCTGATGAGAGCCCCTTCCTGGCTTGTAGGTTGGGGGACTTCTCTCTGTATCCTCACATGGCAGAGAGAGCTGAGAGTCCTGGTCTATTCTTACATAAGGACACAAATCCCATCACGGGGGCTCTACCTCCATGACCTCATCTAAATCTAGTGACCTTTCAAAGGTCCCACCTCCTAATAACATCACTTTGGGGGTAGGATTCAAGATATGAATTTTGGGGGTACAAAATCATCCAGTCCATTAAAATAATTTAGATTGATTTATAGAGAATGAAACTATTAGTGGAAGAATAACTAAAATACATAAAGGGAAGTTGAATATTTAAAAGGTAAGATGTGGGTCTAATAGTTAATAACACTGTTAGTTCAGCCACTAATGAACTTCCGGAGCTATATCATCTTTGTAGGTTTGAAGAGGTGAGTCAACATACCTCAACACTCCTCTGCAACAGCGGCAATAATGGCTGTTTCTTTCCTCTTGGAAGTTTGACTGTACACAAGCCCTTCTCTAAAAACGCATTTGCTACACTAATTACACCTGTCAAAATGTGGCTCAGCTCACTGGACAGATGTTCCCTATGGCAATATTGGGTAGGCCCTAGAAGGACAACTAAACTTTCTCTTCCTCTTTTCTCTTTGTTTCAAAACTGAACTAGATAATGTCAAAGCTCAGACTTTTAAAGCTGCTGCTTGTGAACCTGATATTGATCAGGAAACCCTCAAATCAGAAATGTTGATAATGTCATGTGATAAAAGTGAGTCATAAATAGCTAAGGGAATATGAGAATGTGAACAAGAGGTAAGAATATTTCTGTGTTAGTTTTTTTTTTTTTTTTTTTTTTTTTTTTTTGCGGTACACGGGCCTCTCACTGTTGTGGCCTCTCCCTTTGCGGAGCACAGGCTCTGGACGCGCAGGCTCAGTGGCCATGGCTCACGGGCCCAGCTGCTCCACGGCATACGGGATCCTCCCAGACCGGGGCATGAACCCGTGTCCCCTGCATCGGCAGGCGGACTCTCAACAACTGCGCCACCAGGGAAACCCTCTGTGTTAGTTTTGACAATGGAAGCATAAGATTATGTCTTTGAAAGTTATTTCTGGGTCTGCTCATGTCAATAAGCAATGAATCTTTCCAGTACTGGGTACAGAGAAGGAACCCAATATTTTGTCAGTGACGTTGTGGTTATTTCCAAAGGGATGAATAAAAGCAATTGCACAAGGTATTATTTTCAGTAATAATAAAATATACATGCACACATCATGTGCATATTGTTTGATAGGAAAAGAGGACAATTATTCAATTAGAACCCATTTTATATTTAACACTGTTGGGCAAAGACTAACAGTGCAAACTGTTCTACTAAAGAATAATAAGAAAACACAAGTAGCTTCTATTTTGGCATAAACATCATATTATTTTCTGGTGTACTAGTCAAATATCCCAAATCGTTTTATTAACATCTTCCTGAACACACTGTATTTCTTAACATTTAATAATGTCAAGACTTTTCACTCTAGGGTTTACATTTGATTTTGACACACAACAGAAAATTCCTAAGGCAATCTGTGATTCCTATCCATTAGTCTAATGGATTGCAGCTGCTGTGAAATGTGGGCATGTCATTTTTTGATAATGAAGTCTAGTAACAGAATATAAAGACAAATAAATTGAAAAATGATATGTAGTTCACATGATTATTTTTAATAAAAATCTAGTTTTTTTAAATAAAATCTTATTAACTATGCATGGCCAATATAACTTTTAAAACATTAACTTCTAATACATATTAATACATGCTTTATAAAAAACTCACTAGAGTGAATGATTTTGTTTTAAAAGTCATGTTTTATCAATATTGTTTTATTTCCTTCCTTTCAATTTCTGCTTTCATATATCTATTATAATTACTTGCCTTCACTTATTTATTACTTCATTTTTCATTATATATATATTTTTTTCCCCAGAGCATGTCATGCTACCAAGTGGTTGAAGTTTTCTCAGTAGAGCCCACAAGATCATAGGTAGAGTGATACTTGATATCACAGCAGGACTGCTAGAATAGATGACTTTTTCTGAGTCCTCGGTATCACTTCAAGGAAAGCAAATACATTTTCCCTAAATCCTTTTTCTGGAGTTAAAAAAGGACAACTTATATGTTTTGTATTACATCTGATTTTTTATGATCTGAAAAGTGAAATTCTCTCTCTTGGTTGGAGAATAAAGAGGAAATGCAAAGTACAAATCCACCAGTTCTAGCCTCCAATGGACTATCCCATTAAGAAAAGAGCTCAAGCACAGGGGACTCTACTTAATACTCTGTAATGACCTATATGGGAAAAGAATCTAAAAAAGAGTGGGTATATGTATATGTATAACTGATTTGCTCTGCTGTACAGCAGAAACTAACACAACTTTGTAAATCAGCTATACTCCAATAATAAGTAATTTTTTAAAAAGAGCTCAAATAAACACTAAATCTTAGATTTACTCATTAGAAAATGATCTCCTTAAAATAAATTTTCTTCTTTTTTTATAAAACTTAATCACCCTAATTGTAGTTAAATGTTACTGCATGATATTAGATAACTGAAAGTGCCTTTATCTTCTTCATGTTTATTAAATTATATAGATTATTTTCATTGTTTATTCTGAGTTTTCATTCTAAACAGGTATGTATCAATATCAGTAAATGTCAACACACATTTGCATTGTTTATGGAGAAGAAATGTACTACCCTGGGTGTTTACAAATGTTTATATAGAGAGACACAGAGGGAAGAAAGAAAGGAGAGGGAAGAGGGAAAAGAAAGGATGAGGAGCACAGGCCTTGAGATGCAAAGGATATTTACAAATATAGTCTTCCTAGAGATTTACACACAGACATGTACTAGATTCCTGGATCAGAGAGAAATGGTGTGAGAAAATAGGGCTCAATAAACCTATCTTATGAAAAGAACATTAGCAGCATCTACCTTCCTTGAAGAAACAGAGATGGGAGAGTGAGATGGGATATTTGGGGAGACACCAAATGTCTTTATTCTGTGAAGTGCCCAGATGAGGCTATCCAAGGATTCTTAGAGAACAACCCCCGCAGATAAGAAACATGCATTTATGGTGACATTTTGCCTCTAAGGCTGACTCCTTAAGAGAAGTCTTTGGATGTCTGAATCCTGGGATAAGAATGAAAACCAGTAACAGAAATGTGTCCTCCATCACCACCTGGGATGGGTGATGCTGAGGTGACTCCCAGATGATACTTGGCATCACTGAACCATTTCATTCCTCAGGAAGTGACAGAGTAGCAAGGATATTTGTTGGGACACACACTCCTTCCCGGAGAAGGAGGATATATAGCTTTGGGGGACAGTGGGTCTTCCAACATCCATCAGCAGGGGTGGATGGAGTGGCATGCCTGGGCTGGAGGGGAGCTCAGATGAGCCAGCTTGGCCAGCTGTCTGGCTAGAGAGTGCAGGTGATGTACATAGAGGCCTTTTCCTGCAGTGGCTCTTGGGTGTCAATGAGACTGGTTCTTCTCATCCTTCCTCCAAGAAGGCTAGAAATGAGCTCATCCTTTGTTTGCAGGTTCTAGGGAGTGGAGACAGTAAGAAGTATCTTTATCTACATTCCTATCTGGCTCTGTCCCTGGTGTCACATATCTGAGAAGAAAGACCCCATGGAGTCCTCCAACTTCTTCCAAGGGCAAATGGTCAGAAGGCACAGGTGAAAATGAGCGACACTTGACAGGAAGGGATTTAAGGTGGAGTTTGAGTTCATCGATACCAGGATTTCCTCACTCTGAAGTTCATGGGCAGTCACCCCAAGTAGTTGTAAGGTCACAGGGAGAAAAGTCTCATGATACAGCAGCCCAGGCACTGCCGAAATCCAGGGACCCTACCTCCATGGCCAGTGAGTGTGGGAATGTGGCTGATGTGCACTGTTCAACACAACTGCTCTGTGTGATTCTAACCAGGCTCTGTTAGAATCATGGCATAATTCTTGGAGCTCTTTAAGGAGTACAAAAAATGCACATCAGAAACTTGGAGGGTTCTCTTAATGAGCCATTCCAGAGGGAGTCAGGGCTGTCACAGCAGATGAAATTACTAGAGAATGGATTGAATTTTTCGCTGTTCATGTGAATATACTGAGAAGCTAGAGACATGTATAGTGGCAAACATAAGTTATCCCCTTCAACTTCTTCCCAAAATTTCAAATACAGGATGACTGCAACTTGTGTAAACTAATGAAAAGTAACTAATTATGTGTATTTGTGGTTTTCTTAGTGGTGTCTGCATCTGTATGTGCCTTCTAAGTTTTCCTAAAAATGTTTGTCATTTTACAGCTTGGGATCATTTTATACTGTAAGAATTTTGCAATCCCTTTCTTAGAAAAAGACAATTTCAAAATAGGCTGTTTCAACTGTAGATACTCAATGATATCTGAAGTAAACAATATTTTCAAATTAGTCAAATAAAGCATTTTAGATCCTAACACCATCCTCTTCCACACATTCCTGTCTCAAATATGTTATTAAGGTTTTGCAAAACCAAAATAAGTACATGGTATTCTACTAGGAAAAATCAGTTTCCAATAAACTGTAAGACAGTACTACAATTTATGGAGTATGACTTTTATTGTTGTGCAGCTTTATTAAGATATATGTAATGAGACTGGTCCTCACTTTCTGGACATGAGGTTAGAAATGGACTTGAACTTGGAGTGTAGTTTCTAGAGAGGAACAAATGAGGAAGGCCCTTCAATTTCCTCACTGGGTCTGCCCCTGGAACTACATACCAGAGACAGACCCAAAGATGAATGGTGTTGAGTATTTCTTCATATGCTTAATGTCCACTCTTATATTCTTCTTAAATGAAATATCTATTCAAATCTTTTCACATCTCATAAAGTTCACAATTTTAAATGTATAGTTCAATTTTAGTATATTCAAAATTGTGCAGCCATTACCACTACCTAATTTTAGATTATTTTCATCACTTCAGAAAGAAAGCCATTTGTAGTCACTTCCTAATCTCCCTCTCTCCTGCCCATGACAATCACTAATATACTTTCTGTCTCTATGAATTTGCCAATTTTGGGTATTTCAAATGAATAGAATCATACAATATGTATCCTTTTGCGGCTGACTTCTTTCCCTTAGCATAATGTTTTCAAGGTTCATCTATGTTCTAGTATGTATCATTACTTCATTCCTTTTCATTGATGAATATTATTCATCTATATGATTGTATAGATATACAACATTTGTTTATCAATTTCTCTTAAGTATATTTCTAGAGGAAGAATCATATGGTGACTATGTTTGTCTTTTTGAGAAAATTCCAAATTATTTGCTAAAGTAGGTGCATGATCATTACACCAATGACGAATGAGGTTCCAATTTCTCCAAGTTCTCAACACTTGTGCTCTTTTTTTTTTTTTTAACTACCTTGGTGGATATAAAGTTGTATCTCATTATATATATTTTTATATATATATATATATATATATATATATATATATAGTATGATTTCACTTGTATGTGGAATCTAAAATACAAAACAAACAAAACAGATACAGACTCATAGATACAGAGAAACTGGTGGTCGCTAGACAGGAAGGTACATCGAAATAGGTGAAAGGGATCCAGAGATAAAAACTTCCGGTTATAAAATAAATAAGTCATGGGGTTGTAATATATAGCCCAGAGAATATAGTCAATAATATTGTAATAATTTTGTATTGTGACTGATGGTTACTAGACTCATCCTGGTGATCAATTTCTAATGTATATAAATGTCAAATCACTATGTTGCACACCTGAAACATATATTATATGTCAACTATACTTCAATTAAAAAATTTAAAATAGAAAATGGAAGTCAAAAAATTGTTTTAAAGAAAAAATGACTAAGACTTTTAGAAGCTCCCAGTTTGGTACTCTTCACAACAGCACAGGGTGTATACCTTCATAGGTCACAACAAATAGATTTAACAAGAAAAGTGTAATCAAGCATACCAAAAACTGGTTTTATTGCTTTTGCAGGTCTGAACTTAGGATATTAACTTATTTTGGAGATTTGACACAGATCCATTTGCTATAGCAAATTCAGATGTAAACACTAATCCACATATATTTTCTTCTCTCCTGTAGTGGGAGAAGTCCCACGTGTCCAGGTCTGGACTTACAGACAGACACCAAGAGTTTCCTAGATGCCTGAGTGTCACCATCCAACCCCCCTCAAAAGTACCCCCTACCCTGGTTCAGCAGAACCTGAAATTACACAATTTACAATGCATTGACCTCTGATAAAAGTAAGTCACAGCCCAAGGAGAGCTGCAAACAAAAGCGTTCCCGAGCCAGATTCCTTGTTGACTCTGTTCTATGGTTACACCCAAGGCATAAAAATGGAGGAAATTCGGTCTTCAAAGCTAGTGCATCCCCACTTTTGTCTGTCTCCAGTGGAATCCTCTCCACTCCATCCTCTCTATGAGGCACACTCTGGGAGTTCAAAAACAGAAATGCTGCCGGGGATTTTCAGGTTACACATGATAGATGTGAGATAGATGATAGATCAATAGAGCTATCCAAAGTACCTTATAGGTCCCAGGCCCATGTTACTCACTTGGCAAGGGTTTAAAGCGTTAAACAATTCCTCTCAAGTATGCCCTGTTGTGAATCCCCTTTCCTGTTCTCATATTTTTGATTTCCATTTCCCTAAAGATTAATGATGTTGAATATATTTTCTGTGTTTATTAGCCTTTTTATTGTCTTCCTTGGAGTTATGTCTATTCAAATCTTTTAACCATTTTTAACTTTTTTTGTTTGTATTTTAATTGTTGAATTATGAGTTATTTATAGTGTAGATATCAGACCCTTACCAAATTCTTTGTCTATTAAGATTATCATGTAATTTTGTTCTTTGTTCTATCAATATGGTGCATACTTGGTTTTCAATTGAATCATCCTTGTTACATGATAGTCATTTCTTATATACTGTTTATCTTAAAAATCAAAGAAGATGTATCTGTTTCAGCAGAAAAGTATCTGTCATCTAGTTTTATTTTTATACAGCATTACACCAGTATAATTTATATAGTTTTTTATTCAGCCAAATAATATTGATTTCCTATTACACTCTTGGACATAAGGAAATCTAAATGCATAACATTATTTTCAAAGCTCTCACAATGGCAAAGGAAGAAAAATGACAATTGTAGTATACATTTTGTCATTTACATGTGACTTGAGCATTACATACCCAAATACACCTTCTGAAAATTCTACCAGAAAAATGTATAAGCAAGTTTGTCTTTTGTTTCCCTTTGTTAATTTGCTTAAAAAGTATAGCCTCTGGTGCCTTGGAATATTGAAGAAAATCCAAGAAAATAGAACTAATGTGATAATACATATTTTCTTCCCTGGTAAACTTTCACCCAAGTAACTCAAATGTAAACTAGAGAAAAGTAGCTAAGCTGTTTTCTCCATATTAATGTTGAAGTGATTTGGTTAATTAGTAGATGTTAAGATGA
This sequence comes from Orcinus orca, assembly GCF_937001465.1. Classification (NCBI taxonomy): domain Eukaryota; kingdom Metazoa; phylum Chordata; class Mammalia; order Artiodactyla; family Delphinidae; genus Orcinus; species Orcinus orca. The sequence continues at coordinate 128,630,780 of NC_064563.1, forward strand.
GTTAGAACTGGAAGGAGAAACACTCATGCAGGGTAAAGGGGAGAGGGAGCCAGAGTAGTTCGGGAGAGGCTTACGTCTAGAGAGCACATCTTAAGGATAAGTACATGTGAAAGGAGGGCGATAAAAAAGGATTATTCAGTAGAAAGTGTTTCCAATTGTAATACAGCTCCGAAAATGTCTCAGCTAAGCGTATGGGAAGGCCCAGAGCAAAGACATCCCCTTAGATGGGTCCACCACTGAGTAAGAATAACCCAAATGTAGTAACCTTTGCACGCTCAACCATTGGCTGGGAGCTTATAAAATGCAAAAATGTCTATCTGCTAAAAGATAACATAGGAGAAAATCTCTGTGAATTTGTGTATAGTGATACATTTTTATATAAAAATACAAAAGCACATGCATGAAAGAAAAAACTGACAAACTGGACTTTATATTAAAATCTTCTGCTCTGTAGAAGACACTAACAGAGAAAAAAAAAAAAAAAAACCAAGTCACATTCTTGAGAAAACTATTTGTAGAACACAAACCTGATAAACAACTTGTATCCAAAACTTACAAAGAACTCAATATTCAGCAATAAGAAAACAAAGAAAAATCTTTGAATCGGCAAAAGATATAACAGACACCTCACCAAATAAGACATATGGATATCAAATAAGCATGGAATAATGTTATTTGTCATTAGAAAATTGCAAATTAATACAAAAATGAGACACCACTATATACACATTATAATGGATAAAACCTGAAAAAAGAAACACCTGACAATATTGAACGCTGGAGAGGATGTGGAACAACAGGAATTCTCATTCATTGCTGGTTGGAATGTAAAATGTATAGCCACTTTTTAAGATAGTATGGAAGTTTCTTACAAAACTAAGCATAGCCTTACTGTACGATACATCAACGGTGCCCCTAGATATTTATCCAATTGATTTGAAAACTTATGGTTACACAAATATCTGCATATGAATGTGTATAACTTTGTTTATAATCTCCAAAACCTAGAACTAACCAAAATACCTTTGCATAGGTTGTATGGATAAAGAAATTGGCACATATATGCAAAGGGATATTTTCAACAACAAAAAAAGAAATGAGCTATTACCTTATGAAAAACCACAATGATTGTTAATAAATGATGACAGTCTGAAAAGGCAATATACTGTATGAATCCAGGCATATGTCATTCAGGGAAAGGCAAAACTACAGAGACAGTGAAAGGATCAGTTGTTGCCAGGAGTTAAGTGGGAGGTGGAAAAGGGTTGAATAGCTAAAACATAGGGGATACTTTTAGGGTGCTGAAACTATTCTGTAAAATACTGAATGATAATTGCAGGCACTATGAATTTTTAAAATCCATAGAATTTTATAACACAGTGAAACAATGTGTGCAAATTAAAAAGAAATCATTTATGATATGAAGAGATCTCAGGAATGATTACAGACCATGGCAAGAGAATCCAGCTTTATTAAAAAATATATGAAATAACTTCACAAACGAAGATGGGGTAAAAGGTGCCGACCTAAGCAACTTTGGAAATTAGTAGAGTGTATAAGACCTTATAGTTCCCCCAGAGGTATGGTTTACAATTCCTATGCTGCTGTACTTCTTACAGGAATTTAACAATTAAGACAGTGAATAGGAAATGGTGGGAGTCAGGTTTTTCAGAGGATGGAGTGAGATTTTACAGAAAAGCAGTGGAAGAAGGTTAGAATGATCTGTGGGCAGTGTATTCGAGTTGGAAACATTAGTAAGAACTCATGTTCAACTTAATATAGATAAACGTGATTACACATAGAAACATTTACATATATGTAAACATACAAGGGATAGTATACACACACATATTTAATTTCTCTGTCAGCTAGAAGTGCCTAAAAATATGATATCTCACTAACACTAAGTACAACTAGTGCCCGGAACATGTTCCCACCCAGACCCCAGGGTTATTGCTTTATTTAAAATAATAATAATAATAACAGCTTTATTGAAATATAATTGGTATACAAAGAACTGCACATATTTAATATGTACAATTTGATGAGTTCAGACTTACACAAATACCCATGATACTGTGTTTCTTTGTTTATAGTCCATCTGTCAATGTCTGCCTTTGGATTGCAGTGTTTTTTTTTTTAAATGCATTTTTTTTAATTGAAGTATAGGTTTACAATGTTGTGTTAGTTTCAAGTGTACAGCACAGTGATTCGCTTATACATACATACATATATATTCTTTTTCAGATTATTTCCCCTTATAAGTTATTACAAAATATTGAGTATAGTTCCCTGTGCTATGCAGTAGGTCTTGGTCAGTTATCTATTTTATATATAGTAGTGTGTATATGTGTATAGAGTGTTCTCCACCTCTATTCCATTCCTATGATTTCATTCCAGAGGTGACCTACTACCTTGGTAACCATAAGATTGTTTTCTATGTCAGAATATAGTTTTTGATATCATTATCCAATAAAAGGAACCAATGTTCTTTGGAGAAATGGCCAAATCTAGAACTTGGCCAGAAAATGTACAAGGTGAGTCTGAAGCATCTTGTATCACCCTAAAGTAAAGAAGGTCTTAAAAAAAAAACCTCACATCGCTGTGAGGGTGATGGGTGGGACCAGAGCCAGGTGAAAGTGTTTCCAATGGTCAGAGCTGGAACAATCTGAGCAATAAAGTAAATAAAGTGATATTGGAGTACAACACAAAGTATAAAAATAAACATACATTTATGCTAATATAAATACAGGATTGAATAAATAAATGAGAGAGAAGAGAAAAAGCTAAATCTCCCATGCAATAGGAGTATAGATACCCTGCCATCAAGGAGGAAAAGTATAACTGCCACTTCTAAAGTGTGGGGTCACTTCCATCCAAAGAGTACAGCATGAAAAGAGGGGGGAAAAAAAAAGAGTAACTTTATAGTGGAGACAGCTGACGACCACTCTTTCAGCTAGGTTGCCAAGGTCAACATTAACAGTCATAAGTCATATCGACAATAAGAAAAATGGCACATTACTTCTGTGATCTTCCTCTCCAAACCCCCAAAGCTCAGTTTAATCATGAGAAGAATATTAGACAAATTCCAAGGGAGAGGATCCTATAATATACCTAGCCAGTATTGCTCAAAACTCTCAAGGTGGTGAAAAACAAGGGAAGACAAAGAGACTGTCACAGCCAAGATGAGCCTAAGGAAACCTGAAAAGTAAATGTTCTGTGGTGTCTTAAGCGGGATCTTGGAATAGAAAAAAATAGCATTATGTAAAAACTAGGTAAATCTCAATAACTGTGGACTTTATTGAATAATAAAGTATCAGTACTGGTTCATTAATTTTAACAAATATACCATACTAATGTAAGATGTAATATTAAGGGAAACTGTGTACAGAAAGGGGTAGGGAGTATATATGAGAATTCTATATTATCTTCTCAATCTTTCTCTAAAACTAAAGTTGTTCTAAAAATACTATCTATCTTTAAAAAAATCATAGCTATGTATATGATATTTAAATTCTTGGCCACTAGTTTATGGAATTTAGAAAGAGTATTGAACATTTGGCTAAGGGCTAAATAGAGAGAGAAAAGAAAAAAAAACATGCATATAATGGGGGAAAAAAAACTTCCATTTAACAACAATTAAGGAATCATTTTCTTTTTGTATTTCTTTTATAATAAGAAGGTTTGGGGGTATTTTAAATAAATGATATCCTTGGGCCTTGAATAAATCAGGTACCTTTACCTTATGATAAACATAGTATATAATGTAGAATGAGATGTGTTACAAAGGATGAATGACCCTCTTTAGGCTTGGGAGGATATGATTTTGGAAATCCCAAAATAATTTCATAGACCTACCCATCTATATACATATCAAGTTCCACCAGCTTTAGTAGATACAGCTAAACTGTATCCAAATCTTAACTCTTACATCATTTCATTGGGCCTCCAAAACAATTTCATGAAGTGAAAAAGGCAGGTAGTTTTGCACCCACTTTATATTTGGAAAACAAAAATGATTTCTGAATGATTAAGTGTTTTTTCTCCACCCACACTGGTAATAAGAAAACCTAGAAGCAAACCCCAAGATCTGGCAACCTTATAGTTAAAGCAATATTGCAGTAGCAGCTATAGACGTTGAGCTGCTGTTGCAGAAGCAGAATTGGTATCAACATATCTTAGATGTGAAAAAAAGTAAATGTTGCTAATTCTCTGTTTTAGAACATCCTCAATCTTTTTGCGTGGTATTGAAACAATGCAGTAGAGTAACAAATCTGCCATGACTGTGTCTTGGTGTATTTTCTCCAATCATCATCACATAGATAGGGGATTTATTCTGACTACGGTAGCAGGTAATGTATTATTTTGAGGCTAGAGAAAGAGACAGCTGAAAAGGAGTTTTGAAATGGAAATTGTGACATTAACTGTGGGAGCAATGATCTTATGCAGAAGCCAGGTGGTGACTGGTTAGCATTCAGACAGATGAAAGTCCTGCAGTGGAGTCAGTTTTGTTGTTTTTGTTTATGTTTTTCCTATTAGAAAATTTAGCTTAAATAATTCAAACCTCTTTTTTATTCCCTGCCAGATTTGTGCTCTGTACAAAAATAAGTATTAAAAGACATTCTCTACTGGGTAAAATGCAGTCCTGTGTATATTGATTTCCTTTCAAGATGCTGAAATTGTTTTAGCCATTTCAAGTTTTTATAAACCATAATGATCACTTAACATGGTCAAATGATTATAAGGGCCCAATGGCACTATAATTATAAAGATTCATGCCAATAATAGAATAAATATTTGTTTCAGGAGAATTCCTTAAAACTGACTTTCTATATATCTTTCAGGCAGCATAGATGCTACAACAATATTAATTTTCTTTAGACGTTTAGGCTATTTGCCTAGAATTTTATTGCCATTTCTTCTGTTAAATATTTTATTGGAGAAGGTCTTTGTCTGTTATTCCCCAAATTTACTCTTTGAAGTGCTACATTAACACTTATTTTGTTAACTTTCTCATGTAAACCTTGCAGTTTTACTCTGAGAAAAGGCAGAAGAATGGGAGATTTAGATAGTTGTAGTTTAAATATTTTAATTGTTTTAATTATGAGTTCAGTACTAGAAGGAAACTTTGATTCACCTAATCTAACCAATGTGGCCAAATGAAACTCAGTGATTTCGTAGATTATTTATTCACTAATTCCAGCAAAGACGAGGTTCTAAAACCTGACAACCTACCCATATCCCTGACTCATTAGGAAGAGGATGAGCAAAAGCCAAGGTAATAAATGACCTGGTAGGAGACTTCAATGTAGTCAGAAACAGCCTACAAGTAGGAACATAATCACAGCTCATCTGATATAAGGGATACCTGTTAAAACTTGGTCAAAATATCACTTTAAGGGAGGATTACACTTTTAGAATTTATGGAATCTTCGACTTTAACTCAAGTGGAAACTTAGGTTTCTAGGTATAGAAAAAGAGCTGATTTCCTGTATACTTCTTAACCTGGCTTCTCTTTTTCCCTTCTGATTTCTAGTTTCTAGTGATGGTATTTTAAGATAGCTAAACATTCTGTTTCCTTTCTGCACTTAGGAATGGCAAAGCTTTTTTTTTCATAAGTTGTCATCTTTTACCTCTGCTTCACTTAAACATAAAACGTATAATTTAATTGAACTTTTTATTTGAACTCCCTCCTTTCCCTTCAGTTTCTTATCTCTGGAACTTTTATATCTGCTAATTTTAAGACCACAATTAGACTTATACTGATGGACTGTCTCCTAGCTACCGTTATTGTTTCTGCAGTTGACTCACATTTAATGTTCTGTATCTTCAAACAAAGAATTAACTGTTATCTTTTCAGTAACATTTAAAAATATTTGAAGATATCCTTGATAATTTAAAATTTTAATTCTATGAATATTGACAAAAGACGCTGCCTATTGCTGATTTTTTAGGTTTTTTTATGAAATACATATATTAGGAGTTGAAAAAATAGAATTGTATTTTTAATATTTGTTTCCTATTTATTTTAACAGTAAAAGAAAATGATCATTTTGGCTCTACATGGTCAGAGACTAAACTATTTGTTTTTCAAGCTGCCTCATGATAAATTTTTAGAAAAACATCTTGATAAGTAATAAAATTGTAGTTGAAAGTCAAAATATACATACACACACACATATTCCATCAAAGTTTGTCTGGCAAAGCCATTTGGCAAAAACTTGCTGCTTCCTACTTATGCTTTCAGTTTTCACATCCATGGTGAAGTTGTGTTTTAAAGAAGTATTAATTAAAATAACATGAAGTCAAGTTAGGTGCATTTTTGTAAAGTCTTATGCTAAGTGATCAGCCAGATGGAGAGGATTTATTTTTCTAAAAATGACTATATATTCAATGAGACATGAGCACATAATTTTAGAGGTGATACTGAAAAGCACTGAGTGATTTATATATTGAAGAATGTTCAGTACATAAAAACATTTTCAAATTAGAGAATCATACAAAGCTTCTTCAGTGTGAGAAAATATGAGTGAAATGTAAGTATGGAAATGAGAATTTAAACAAATTACTATGGTCCTATCTCATGAATTAAAAACTGGACTACATACCAAATCGATTCAGGAAATTAACTTGGCAACAAAGTCAAATTAATATTATTTTAGATAGTCTTGTTTAGATTTTGATGGGAAAACGTGTGTGTTCTGAGCCCTATATAAGTATTGTACCTAGTTGATTATTTTTTCTTTACATATTAACATGCTGAAGAGGATTAATATTAGACTCCTTAAGGATAGCCTTTTTCAATGTAAAACATAAAGCATACCAAGCAACAACAAAAGGGTATGTTAATTAAATCTTAATCCAATTTAGATAGAAAGATAGCATTAACTGTATGATCCAGTTGGGGGGAAACACAGTTTATCTACAATATGCAGAGCATGCTTCTATTATTGTAAAAAGTTGCTCTTTAATTATGTATATAATTACACATTTATATATACCGATCTTTTAAGAGAAAAGCTACACATTGCCTACTGGGAGAATGGGAGTTATGTCATGTCATTTTTTTTCATTTTTCTTATCTAGTTATTTCATGTTTTCCTCAATAAACTTGTATAACTTGTAAATTATGGAAATACTGAAAGAGATATCCACTTACTATTCTCAAAAAATATGTTTCTCTTAGCAACATTGTGCCACCTTAATCTGCCTTGTGACAGTGATTTTATAATATCTCTTCCTCATCAGGAAGAAGAACTTTCAGTTTAAGCCTAACACCTTTAAGTTTAAAGGTTATTAGGAAGGTACTCACACATTGTAATGAAGTTTGTGCTTCCATGTTTCATTTCTTCTCAGCATACGTTTCCTTTACCTGCCATATTCATATGGAAAGGCTACAGAAGCAAGGCATATATGCAAGACAGTCTTGTTAGGGAACTGTTGACTAAAACCACCGCCTTGGCCAGACCCGCTTGCCTGAGTTGTCTCACAACAGGAGATCCCAATAAGGAACGTGGTGCTGCCCCCAAAAACTAACCGGTAGAATTCAGGAGGGGTCAAAAGAGGGAGGAGATGACCAACATTCCAGAGTCCTTCTCATTGTAATCCACCTTGGCTGAGAGATGTGTGCACCACCAGGAAGGACCCTGAGTCAGACTATGGGTAAAGCAAGATGATTGGCCAGAGACAACCCAGAAACTAAATCCATTACCATAAAACCCAGGACTGGGAACCACATGACAGAGCAGTTCTCCTGGGTTCCCTTACCCTGCTGGTCTCTGCCCAGGTGCCCCTTCCTAATAAAGTGTCCTGCTTTGTCAGCACATGTGTCTCCTTACACAATTCATTTCCAAGTGTGAGACTAGAACACACTCTTGGGCCCTGGAAGGTGTCCTCCTTCCTGCAACAGTCTGATTTTAATTTTATAATTATGTCCACACATAATTTAGGATTTCATCATCTGTATTGTTTGAGGAATCTATTGTAGAATATTCTATGAGTGATTCTGTCAACTCTGGACGGGAGAGGAGACATGATTATACCAAGGTTAAGTAATTCAGTATTCATCTATATTTGACTCTTATTCTATAAATATGTGTTATTTTTCTTAGAAGATATAACTGTCCCCTTAGGTTTAGTTAATTTTGACACTGAAACAATCAGCAAGTATTGTCAAGAGAAGGTGACTTAGTAATGTATGTTATAATGGTAAAGAGTCAACTAGATACTAAATGTATATAGATAACTCATACATAGATATATTAGTAATTTTAAGAGCAGGCATCATTGACATAACATGAGTTGAAATTTACTTTGAAGAAAAGTTTATAATACTCCTTTTTGGAAAATAAATTGGGTGTTTTTTATTCAAAATGATAGACTATGCTGTAAATCACTCTTGAAGCACAGATCTTTAACTTTAACGCTGTATCATTTTCTAGTACCACAAACTTAATATGAATTCATTATTTTATGGTTCTCTAGATCAGAAGTCTGGTACAGGTCTCACAAGACCAAAAACAAGGTATAGCCTGGCTGTACCTCTAGGGGAGAATTTGATTCCTTGTTTACTTGGGTTGTTGACAGAATTCAGTTCCCTGTGGATGGACTCCCTGTTTCCCCACTGGCTCTCAGAAACCACCTACATTCTTTGTCTTATGATCCACTTACTCAGTCTTCAAAGCTAACAGAACAAGTCAAATTTCTCTCACATTTCAAGGTGTCTCTTCTTCTTTGAATCTCTCTGATGCTTCCTCTCTTCTCTCCTACTTTTATGGTGTCATGTGACTACACTGGGCCCACCCAGATAATCCAGGGTGATCTCCCCATCTCTCAGTCATATCTGAAAAACTCTTTCTGCCATGTAATGTAACATATTCACAGGTTCTGGGGATTAGAATGTGGACTTCTTTGGGGGAGTATTATTTTGCCTATTGTAAACTATATTATTTTTCTAGAAAATGATCTCCAAAATAATTTCTAACTTTGCCATGGAAAAAATGATGAGAATTAAATTTCCATATAATTAACTCCCAAGACCTCTCTTCATTTGATCTCTTAAAATCAAACTTTGCTTATAAATTACATAAAAATCTGTATAAATCTAATGGTGGAGATTGTTACTCTTATAAATGGTAACTTTGATCATCATGAATTATTATCAAATAATGGAAATCTTATTGACCTGAATTTCAGGAAAATTATTTCTTACAAGTAAATCAACTAGAAGAGGACACGGAGGAAAACAAGTAAAAAAAATGGATCATCATAGGATCTCAGACCTTAGGAGTTAGTACTGATGAATAATTTCACCATTTGAAAACAAAGAAATAAATAAGACACTTAAATAACTGTTATGTGTTTAGAGAAATTATAGAAGTTAGTTGGAGTTATAGGGAAAGGGAGAAAAGACCTAGAGATTCTGAAGAAGCAAACAGACAATGTATTTTGAAATCAGTCAGGATTAATAATGAATTAAATGAGTCATATACCAAACCAATGAGTTACCATTCATTGGGTATTCATACATATATTTATATACATATGCAGAACTGTATGTTTGTGTTCATACATATAATTTTATATTTTAACTATATACAAAATATGAGAAGTATATAAGCATGTTAATACACACTAGATATTAACACTGTGCTAATTGCTAGTAATGTGTGTTCACATTGGTAAAATTAGGTTCAAATTCTATATAAGTGATAGTTTTCCAAGGTTATTAGAAAGATAATAAGCCATAATATTGTATATATATAAATAATTTTAACCTTTTGAAGGTACAGAGATATACAGATATGTGTGCACATACATGTGTGTATACATATATATGTACACATATGTATATTTATCCTTCATGGAATCAAGGATATTGGTGACCCTATATGTCAACGTGGTTATGAGTCAGTGATTTTAGTAAGAATTAAAGTAATATTTCCCAAATTAACATAAAAACACCTGATTCTTTTCCATTCAAGTCATCTCTCCAGATAAGTTCTCTAAAGGAGAGTTACACCTCAGAAGTAATGATAAAAAGGAAGGAAGTAACATTTTACTATTATGTATCTTTTATCATAAAGTCCAATGTAGGTACCCCTGGTGTATTAAGCTAAACCAGCAGGCTTTTCCTAAATTTCTTAAGTTTCCTTTCTAAAGTGATTAATACTGTATGACTTCTGACCCATTGCTCACATTGTAGTTTGATATTTTAAATCATTATAGAACAAATGTTCAATATGGTACATACACAATCTCCAACATAAGGCATTTACAAAAAGATAGTTCATGAGGACAGTGTAACTTATTTGTCATTGAACTAAACAATAGGTTAATTGGACTCTCATAAAATCAGATATGTTTTCCTCTTTTTTTAATTTTTTTTTATTTTTTATTTACATCTTTATTGGAGTATAATTGTTTTACAATGGTGTGTTACTTTCCGCTTTATAACAAAGTGAATCAGTTATACATATACATATCTTCCCATATCTCTTCCCTCTTGTGTCTCCCTCCTTCCAACCCTCCTTATTCCACCCTTCCAGGTGGTCACAAAGCACCAAGCTGATCTCCCTGTGCTATGTGGTTGCTTCCCACTAGCTACGTACCTTATGTTTGGTAGTGTATATATGTCCATGCCATTCTCTCACTTTGTCACAGCTTACCCTTCCCCCTCCCCATATCCTCAAGTCCATTCTCTAGTAGGTCTGTGTCTTTACTCCTCTCTTACCCCTAGGTTTTCCATGACATTTTTTATCTTAAATTCCATATATATATATGTGTTAGCATATGGTATTTGTCTTTCTCTTTCTGACTTACTTCCCTCTGTGTGACAGACTCTAGGTCTATCCACAACATTACAAATAGCTCAATTTCGTTTCTTTTTATGGCTGAGTGATATTCCATTGTACATATGTGCCACATCTTCTTTATCTATTCATCTGATGATGGACACTTAGGTTGTTTCCATCTCCGGGTTATTGTAAATAGAGCTGCAATGAACATTTTGGTACATGACTCTTTTTGAATTATGGTTTTCTCCGGGTATATGCCCAGTAGAGGGATTGCTGGGTCATATGGTAGTTCTATTTGTAGTTTTTAAGGAACCTCCATACTGTTCTCCACAGTGGCTGTATCAATTTACATTCCAACCAACAGTACAAGAGGGTTCCCTTTTCTCCACACCCTCTGCAGCATTTATTGTTTCTAGATTTTTTGATGATGGCCATTCTGACTGGTGTGAGATGATATCTCATTGCAGTTTTGATTTGCATTTCTCTAATGATTAATGATGTTGAGCATTCTTTCATGTGTTTTTTGGCTGTCTGTATATCTTCTTTGGAGAAATGTCTATTTAGGTCTTCTGCCCATTTTTGGATTGGGTTGTTTGTTTTTTTGTTATTGAGCTGCATGAGCTGCTTGTGAATTTTGAAGACTAATCCTCTGTCAATTGCTTCATTTGCAAATATTTTCTCCCATTCAGAGGGTTGTCTTTTGGTCTTGTTTATGGTTTCCTTTGCTGTGCAAAAGCTTTGAAGTTTCATTAGGTACCATTTGTTTATTTTTGTTTTTATTTCCTTTTCTCTAGGAGGTAGGTCAGAAAGGATCTTGCTGTGATTTATGTCATAGAGTGTTCTGCCTATGTTTTCCTCTAAGAGTTTGATAGTTTATGACCTTACATTTAGGTCTTTAATCCATTTTGAGCTTATTTTTGTGTATGGTATTAGGGAGTAATCTAATCTCATACTTTTACATGCACCAGTCCAGGTTTCCCAGCACCACTTATTGAAGAGGCTGTCCTTTCTCCACTGTACATTCCTGCCTCCTTTATCAAAGATAAGGTGTCCATATGTGCATGGGTTTATCTCTGGGCTTTCTATCTTGTTCCATTGATCTATCTTTCTGTTTTTGTGCCAGTACCATACTGTCTTGATTACTGTAGCTTTGTAGTATAGTCTGAAGTCAGGGAACCTGATTCCTCCAGCTCCGTTTTTCATTCTCAAGATTGCTTTGGCTTTTCGGGATCTTTTGTGTTTCCACACAAATTGTGAGATATTTTGTTCTAGTTTTGTGAAAAATGCCAGTGGTAGTTTGATAGGGATTGCATTGAATCTATAGATTGCTTTGGGTAGTATAGTCATTTTCACAATGTTGATTCTTCCAACCCAAAAACATGGTATATCTCTCCATCTATTTGTATCATCTTTAATTTCTTTCATCAGTGTCATAATTCTCTGCATATAGGTCTTTTGTCTCCTTAGGTAGGTTTATTCCTAGATATTTTATTCTTTTTGTTGCAATGGTAAAGGGGAGTGTTTTCTTGATTTCACTTTCAGATTTTTCATCATTAGTGTATAGGAATGCCAGAGATTTCTGTGCATTAATTTTGTATCCTGCTCCTTTACCAAATTCATTGATTAGCTCTGGTAGCTTTCTGGTAGCATCTTTAGGATTCTCTATGTATAGTATCATGTCATCTGCAAACAGTGACAGCTTTACTTCTTCTTTTCTGATTTGCATTCCTTTTATTTCCTTTTCTTCTCTGATTTCTGTGGCTAAAACTTCCAAAACTATGTTGAATAAGAGTGGTGAGAGTGGGTAACCTTGTCCTGTTCCTGATCTTAGTGGAAATGCTTTCAGTTTTCACCTTTGAGCACGGTGTTGGCTGTGGGTTTGTCATATATGGCCTTTATTATGTTGAGGAAAGTTCCCTCTATGCCTATTTTCTGCAGGATTTTTATCATAAATTGGTGTTGAATTTTGTTGAAACCTTTCTCTGCATCTATTGAGATGATCATATGTTTTTTCTCCTTCAGTTTGTTTCCTCTTTTGCAGAGAAGTCACCATGCTATATGTGAAATAGAAATAAAGATTTATTCATAGGGAGCTAACTCTTTTAACATGCAATACTAAATCTGGTAGATCAAAATAGTGATTTAGCCTAATAAATAGTAAGATAGATATAATTGTATAAATCACTGAATGCTGTTTTTACCTTGTTTTTGTAAAAATATAGAGCCCATTCAAATTGGATCTAAAAAATCCTGGTCATTACTATTGTGAATATAAAATTTTAATTTAATATATCATTTGATTTTAGATTTCACAACTTCTTTAGACTTTTCTAAATAATACTTGACCCTAAAAGTAATATTGATGACAACTTTCTATATGCATCTTTTAAGAAATAATGCACTGTAAACAGTGTTTCAACTGTGAAGATAGGGCCCATCTCATGTATCTATATGGATAAGAGCAAAATTTAAACTGTAGCAGAGATAATTTTGCTAATAACACTAAACATAACTCAGCCGTCACATATTTATAAAAAAAGCTTTCCCATTGTCTACTGTTATAAACACACACTTATTTTTTTTTAATTTGGAACCACAAGCAGACACTCTTTCACACAGACTTACATTTTAAACTAGCATGTGACTCACATAAGTCTTTGTTTAGAACTCCCTTGGAACCAATTTTTGATAGAATCCTCCAGTAGAAAAGTGGTCATAAATGATAAACAAATCAACACAGGAAGCCCTATGAAAGCAGGCCTTGATTCTGTACCATAAAATAAATAGCTACAAGATGCAATCTTATTATACATTATATAAGATGAGACCATATGGTATTTTATCCTGGAGAGGGCTGCAAAAAGTGAAAATTCCATAATGTTGAATAGTTTTGAGATTGCTTCTTATTTAATGAATTATTCTATAAAGATTCTAATATATATGCTAACTTGTGGATTTTTGAATCTGTCTCTCTCTGTAGTCCGTGAGATCCTTAATAACAGAGATCATGTTTGATTCTTTTTTCTTTTTTTCTTTCTTTTTGTGGTACATGGGCCTCTCACTGTTGTGGCCTCTCCCATTGTGGAGCACAGGCTCCGGACGTGCAGGTTCAGCGGCCATGGCTCACGGGCCCAGCCGCTTTGCAGCATGTGGGATCTTCCCGGACCAGGGCACAAACCCATGTCCCCTGCATTGGCAGGCAGACTCTCAACCACTGCACTACCAGGGAAGCCCTGATTGTCTTTTTATCCTTAAGATCTATACAGCTCTAGTTCATAGTAGATATTCAATAGATATGTGATTGGTGTGTAAATGAACAGTGAATTTTAAAATCTTATTACAATTTTCTTTTTTTTACTTTTTAAATTTAATTAAGAAATTAATTTATTCATTTATCAAAATAATGTTTATTGAATGCTTATCATGTGCAAACCTATTTCGTAAGGCACAGTGATGCAGAATGGGCAGAATCATACCTTGAGGGATAAAGTAGAAATGAATTTCAGGAAAGGATAATTGAATGAACACATAACAGGGGCTGAGGAAACTTCTAAAAATACATTTCAAATGCAAGTGGTTCAGTTCAGGCAATACCAAAAGAAAGGAAACATGTTTGCAAGGGGATGATATTGGAAAAATATTTTGAGATCTGGGTAGTGAGGATCTTAAATTCTGATGATGTTTAATTTTTTGCTCTAGGCCATGGGAAAAGGGGACTAAAAGATTTGTTAAAATAAAGAAACCATCAGATCTGTGATTCAGGAAGCTTAATCTGACAAAGAAGTATGAAAAGTATTGTAGAGCAGAGAGTGGAAGCTGGGGAACAAATGTTACAACTCTTCCTCGATTTCCACCTGAGGTATTGAGACCTTAACAAGAATAGTAGAAATGGAAATGAAGAGGAGAGATGAGAGATATGCAAAGACTGTATTCACAAGACCTGCAAATTGATTAAATGGGGGATCATGGGGAAAGGAGAGACCAGACATGAGGTTCACATTCACATAATCATACAGATATTATATTTGATTGCATAAATGTCTTTATTCTCATAAATTTGGGATTGCAAAATAGCACCAGGTGTTTCTTCAGTGTCACAGAACTGAAAGTTAACTGATAGAAGGAAAACAAAAACAAAAACAAATGAACAAAACAAAACAAAATCAAGGACAAAAACAGGATAGCTGCCTCAGGTCTATACATAATCTTTCCACTTATTTTCTGACTTTAGCAGCAAATGATTAGACCACAGGGTTCAAAATTCAAGCGAAACAATTTATCTAGCTAAAATGACTAAATAAGGCAGCCCAACCTTACCTGGGCTGCACTTATATTTCTTGGCTACTGGCAGTTATTTCTGTGCATGTCACCAATTAACATACTCCTTAAGAGCTTACTTTCCATTTCCTAAAATTGTACATTTTATGTCTTCTATGATAAAATATATTAGACTGCACAGAATTTAGAAATCAGTATTAGGATTAATTTTATATCCAATAACAAATACATAATATCTCTTTATTAATTTAGATTTTAAAATTTACTGAAGCAGAATCTCTTGTGCTATGTTTGTACCTTGTGCTATGATTGTCTTCCTTTTTATTTTTGGCATTACTGCTTCTGATTTTTGTTTGTAAAGAAGTGCCTTTTTGTTCTTGCTATGCCATATGCATTAAATTTATTAAAGAACTAAAATATTTGAAAAGTGTTGGACTAGAGAAGATGCATCGATATTTTTTACATGTATTTACAAAAATCATTACAATCAGTGGAAGGACTATCACTGCTCACTTCTTAACACTCTGGATGCAGAATTCTTCCCTTTAAATCTTGTAGTAAACATAGCATGAAAATAAAACATTTTAAAATTGTACTGAAAACTGGGGGATTGAAAATTAGTAACACACGAACACAAAGGACAATCTAGTGTCTAGTTTGTAAGACAAACAGGTTCACAATCTGAATTTTATCTCAGTTCTAAAGCAGCATCTTTCTATCTCCTAAAACAAAAGCCTAAACAAATTTAAAGTAGTCTAATAGAGGAAAAGAAGAGTAGAAGGCAAGAGAGAAAGAAACAGAAGGGAAGGGAGAGGGAGAGAGACTCATTGCTATAATTTCAACTTGCTACAGGAAGCTTTGCATTCCACCAATGATGAGCTATGATTTTGGCCATGCCCTTCAGGAAAGAATGTATTGAAGCAAAGAAATCCTAGTATTTATAAATAAGATTGGTGTTTAACAGGATGATTTAAGAAAATAAGTTTGTCATCATGTGCATTCCTCATAGACAAAGTCGGTACTAGTTAAAATAGTAAGAACAGATTTTAAACAGTAACTTACTGTTACAATGAGGAAGAGGGTCCAGTATGAACTGAACCAACTTTTGTTTGTACAGAGGTGACCTGTTATTTTAAAGGGAAAATGAGAGAATAGGAAGGCAGGAATGTCTGAAACTTTAGCACAGTCAGGGAAGTGAAAAATTACAAAAAGCAGGAAGGGTTAGGGGAGGGGGGTGGTCCCTGTGAAACCCATCTGGGTTTGTTAACTGGCTTTTATCAAAGTTTGGCTCCCACCATCCCAGAGACTGAGAGACAGGGGCACTCCCTTCAGGTGTTGCCTGGAACAAACAGTAAATGATTTCACCAGCCTTGAGTTTTCCCATGTAAACACTTTAAGGGGGACTAGGACCACCCAGAGATGCAGATTTGAGCTGTTAAAATCTATGTTAGTGTATGTTCAAATCTTTATAGGCCAAGGTTGAGGCCTAGTCCAGAAGAGGCCTCAGTGGTACTTGACTAGAGTTTGGTCAAAGAGAAAATCTTTGTCAACACACAAGGAAATAAAGGATGGAATTCCGCCATTGTTTTTCTGAAACCAGTACATATGCATTAATCTTTAACTCCCATCTTTACTTGCAAAGGGGTAATAAACATCAGTTATTTTTTTGGTTCATTGATGAATATTAAGCTGGCTGCATTCATAGGAGGAAAGGCTTGAGGCTAACGGAGGAGTCTGATGCCAAGAGTAAAACTGAGGATTTCTTGGGATGGGTATGCTGGAGGAGAGGTGAGTTTGCTGGGATCAGTGGAGATCTAGGCTTTGCCTACATGCAGGAGTGTTGCTGTGAAAAAGAGGGTACAAACATACTACAGCCTTGAGAAAAGTGCCAAGCATTCCTGGAGGCACATTTTGATCTTGGTTCAGTGGAAAGTCCCTGGTAGTGGGACCCACCTCTGAGGGCTCTGTGTCACACTGCCTGAAGATGCAGGAGGAGCCCACGTAGCAGCACTGTGTGTGGCAGAAGAACAGACCTCAACGATGAGATTCTCTGTGGCTGGCCTGGGTCCCTACACAGGTCCTTCTGTCACTGTGGAGCCTGAGCCCCCAAGTTTTGAGGTCTAAAACCCAGAGACAATCACTAAGGTTCAACTCGCTACAAACTCAGTTCTATAATTGGGGATAAAATATTTTTGCATTATTTAAATTAGTTTGATGATTCCTTTTTGCTAATATTGCTGAAAACAAAATTTTTGACATCTAGCTAGCGATATTTCAAATTCATTAATGTTTCATGAAATAAATTATGGTTAAGTTATGTTTTAAAAGGATGTGTATATAGGTAGATATAGATATATGGATATGGATAGCCAGCTAGCTAGACTGATAGGAAGATAGGTAGATATGGGAGCTCTCCTTAGGAGAACTTAACAAAGTTCTCTCATTAATTTTGCTAAACAAAAAGATTTTAATGTTATAAATTAAGTGTATAAAGAGAAAAAATAAATCAAAGACTTCACTATTGGGGTAAAAAAACTAAATGGATGAATGCCTGTGCTCATGGCCAGAAGAATAAAAATGTACTTTGACTAGACTCTCAGAGTGGTAAGGGATAATAGATCTTTAGGGGCATCTAGTCCAGTTTGCATTTGATGTTGAATCCCCTGACAACTTGCCAGACATGTGCTGGTCCAGCCTATGTCTGAGCACTTTCAGTGATGCAGAAAATATTACCACCTGAGCTCATTCCTCTCCAGAGGAAGTCTGAGGTGTCTTTGGACAGCTATGAGTGATACAAAATTCCTTTTTACTTTTAGCAAAAATTATGCTCCCTGGAGTTTCCAGTTTTTCATTCCAGTTTGAAACTGCAGGTCCACAAGGAACAAATCAAATGCCTTTTGTACACAAAAGCTCTTGGTCTATTTAAGAGGGGCTCTCAAATTCCACTTGAGTCTCCTTTTCTACAGATTCAATATCTACAATCCCTTTAAGGAGGCTTCATCTGTCATACTGTCAATTCCCTTCACAATTTTGGTCTCCTCAGCTCTGAATGTCTTCCACTTTGTCAATATCTCTCTTAAAGTCTGGGGCTTCAGACTGACAAACTGAGATTCAACCAAATGACAGGCAGAGTATTATCATTTTCATTGTTCTGTGCTCCTATCACATTCCTCATTTTATATGCCTATCAGTGTCACCAAGATCAAAAGAACTTCTCGACAGGATGACTTATGAAGACTCACATTATTGACATGACTCTCCATTGTCCGGTATTGAATTTACTGCCAATAAAATGTCAAGTATTTTTGTTTTTTTTTTTTGTTTATTTGTTTTTGTTTTTTAACAGTACTGCTTCTCTCCCTCTGTATTTATGTACTTATTCTATTAAATGCTTGTTTATTTTCTGGCTTTTGGTCTGAGAACCTTATATTAAATCCAGCTAAATTTCATCGTATAAACTTAAGCTCATCTCTCTTGGCTTGTCAAAATACTTTCGTGTCATGATTCTGTCATTGACTACCTCTCCCACCTTTCATAAATATATAATATTCCACACTATTAGATTCTATAATGCAATATTCTTGGTTCTCAGGTTTCAATCACTTAACCAAAAACCTAATCACAATTGTATCCTAAGGATTCTTTTCAAATATCCATTATTTTGCATTTATCTTTTCCACATTTCTATTAAAAACTAGGCAATAAAAATTGTCCATTGGGCTAGAAGCTTCATGATGTTGTGTGTTTGAGTTTCTGTTGAGTATCCAGTATCTGGCAAAGTTATCATGTGCTGAATATATATTAAATGAATGAATTAATAATTTTATGCACTATGCTGTATGAGACACACTAATTTGGAAAAATACACGGTTTTTGACATGTAGATACTCTTAACGAAGCATCCTCCGACAAACATCTGAGTCAGCCGATAAGGCAAACAAGCAAATGCAAATATTTACAGGGTAATTTATCTTAAATTTTAACAGAAAATAGTTAAGGCAATCTGCTAAATTTATAAGTATTTGATACATAATCTAGATAAAACTGGATTTTTAGCAAGTACTTCTCCAACATTTCTAAAGATAGTTCTCTATTTTTTCTCAATTACTTTTCTTTAAAGCAGGAAAAGAAAAGAGTAACTTCAATCACTTAAATGGGCATCGTAAGCTGCTGTTCTAGAAAAGATCGTTGGCATCAAAACTAGCTACTAAGGTACAGACACTTTCTCCTTCACATTTTCATCTCTCTAAAAAAGCCAACATATAAGCATTAGCATCTTCATATGTGGCAAATCTATGACATAAAATCTATTGAAAGTGTTTCTGTATGCTGTCCAAAACTCTCTGAGAAAGAAATTCAAGAAAAATGGTATTTATTTTGGTCTTTTGTCCCCATTCTCCTAGATCATTTGAAAACCAGAAAATAACGAGGTTTAAGGAAAAACCTATGGATAAGAAGAGCTGTACTGAATACAGCTTTAAAGAAATTCATGATTTGCATGAAGTCTCATCTTTAATATTAACTAAATTTCTCCATCACTATCAGTGCATGTATGTGAAGATATATCTCAGGAAAAAAAAATGTTTTAACTGTTAAGATTCATTATCCTCTTGCTTATCAGATATATAAAAAAATATTGTTAAGGATAAGCTTGCAAGCTGATGGTGTTTTTGAATGCAAATCATAGTCTTCACAGTTGGGAACTGGTAGATGCCAGTGTATGAAAATCATGAAATCATAGAGGCAAAATGTCCCTTTTCAAGGTCATTTAACACTACAATGACTATGTTTGGCTTAACTAAAGCTATTGCAAATCAGTACTTTGAGTTAAATTCTCTGTTTTATGTCAAAGAGAATATTCTAACTTACTTTCTGAAGTAAAAAGGAAAGGAAAGGATCTTTCTTGTCCAAATCTATTGCTTTGCCAATTGTGATCACTTAAAAACATTGGTTGAACACGGTTACAGGTACAAATCCAGGTCTATGAGAATATTCATCAGCCTTTGACTATAATAATGCTTCCAGCTCTCTGATTCTGAGGGCACTTGGGAGGTGTCCAGTGGCAACCACATCAAGGCTGCAGTCTTCCTTCACAGACTATAGGGAAATACTTGTGACTATTGTAAATATTCTTCAAAATATATGTGACTCATGAACATTTGCACTTCAGTGTAACTCTCTCTACAATGTATGAAAGGTTGAATTATATTTATATTTGAATTAAAGAGGAAAATAACATGTACAAAACCATGAATGATTTCCTCCAGTATGCCTTGTTTACCTGACCATAACCTCTGCACAATCAATTCCCAGGCCACTTATCAGTTTACTGTTTCTCAGGTCCAAATGTACTCTTGTTTGACCACTGTGGGAATGGAGCTGGGCCTGTTACCTATTTCTCCTTAGCCAGCTGGCACAATGTTAAGCTTTATCAGTAGACGATGATAGATTTTGAGATTTTGCAGAAAGAGCTTTGCATCCTATCTATGGTACTCTTCTTGCCAGGCTCCTGCAGTACACAGGGCATCTCCAGGATCAAGCTCCTGTCTCATGGATGACTTTTCCAGTGCCAGGTACTGCGACCCATGCAAATTATCCAACATAGGTTTCCTGCAGTACACAGAGCTCAACAGCCCAGGGCAACAGATTACCCAGCAGCTCCCATAAGTGGTTTTGTGGAGAAGTGCCTCCAGCGGGGCACTACCCATGGACAGCTTCCCTTGGCACTCTAGAGAGCAGATTTCTGATATGTTCCACCAGTGTGTCCCCTCAACTACTTCTCTGCCATCCAGCTAGGGTTATACCTTCTCTAGCAAGGTTTGGTTCTCAGTGTTGGTAGAGAGGTGAGGATTTTATTAGGGTGTCCTATTCTAAGGGTAGTGACTGTCCGTTATACCTTATGTTCCTATGTGTAGAATGCCTTATACTTCTTACTAGCCAAGACCTCACTACTACAATCACTTAATACTTCTTTCTTCTAACTTTTGTTCAAATTGCTGTGCAGTTTCTATTTCCTCATTGGACCCTGACTATAGCCTAATGAATTCATACTCATCTTTCAGAATTCAGCTCAAATGTCCTATGCTCAAGAAAACCTTTTGACACTCACTCCCAGAAGGATTCAGAATCTCCTATTCTCTTAGTTGATCTCAATGTACCACGTACTCTTCCTTGGTAAAGCTTAATCACAGCTATAATTTTAGTTTTCTATAATTCTTTGAGGAACATATGGTTCTGATACTAGTCTCAAAGTTCCATGAAAGAGGAGTAGTATCTGTATCTTTTCACCAATATATCCGTAGATCCAACACCAGCTTTGGCACACAGGGGCATTCTGTAAATATTGGGTGGGCCAAAAAGTGCCTTCGTTTTTTAAGTAAAAATGAAAGACACATTTTTCACTTTCACCAAGAACTTTATTGAACAACGTATTCACCCTTTTGTTCCACTACCTTCTGCCATTTTTCAGGCAACTTCATAATTCCATTTTCCAAAAACTTTTTAATCTTTTTGAGCAAAGAGCTGTTCCAGGTGCATTTTACAGTCTTCCAGGGAAAGGAAATTTTTTCCATTCAGAGAATTTTGGAAAGACCGAAATAAATGGAAATCTGAAGGTGCAAATTCTGATGAATACGGCAGATGAATCAGAGCTTCCCAGCAAAGTTGTAACAGATTTTGCCTGGTCATCAAATAAACACACAGCCTTGCATTATCCTGATCAAAGATTATGTGTGTTCTGTTGACTAATTCTGTATGCTTTACATCGAGTGCCATTTTCAGTTGGTCTAATTGGGAGCAGTATTTGTAGGAACTAATTGTTTGGTTTTCTGGAAGGAGCTCATAATAGAGGACTCACTTCAAATCCCACCATATACTCAACATCACCTTCTTTGGATGAAGACTGGCCTTTGGTGTGGTTGGTGGTGGTTCATTTCACTTGCCCCATGGTCTCTTCCATTCCACATTGTTGTACAGTATACACTTTTCATGACCCATGATAATTTGTTTTTTAAATGGAACGTTTTCATTATGTTTCAGTAGAGAACCGTATGCGGAAATATGGTCAAAAAGGGTTTTTTTGCTTAACTTATGTGGAACCCAAACATCAAAGTGATTCACATAACCAAGCTGGTGCAAATGATTTTCAATGCTTGATTTGGCTATTTTGAGTATGTAGGTGATCTCCTGCGTGGTATAACGTTGATTGTTCTCAATTATTGTTTCAGTTTGATCGCTATCAACTTCAACTGGTCTACCTGACCTTGGAGCATCGTCCAGTGAGAAATCTCCAGCACGAAACTTCGCAGACCACTTTTGACATATTCAATCAGTCACAGCATCTTCTCCATACACTGCACAAATCTTTTTTTGTGTTTCAGTTGCATTTTTACCTTTCTTGAAATAATAAAGCATAATATGCTGAAAATGCTTTTTTTCTTCCATCTTCAATATTAAAATGGCTACACAAAAATTCACCGATTTGGTAAGTCTCTTTTTAAATGCATGCTGATATGACAGCTGTCACATACAACCTAACAAAATTGTTTTGAATGACGTTAAAGACAACTAAGTGCTACTAGAGCCATCTTATGGAAAACACCGAACGAACATTTTGGCCCACCCAATATTATTGAAAGAATGAATCAACCCCTTCAATGTGGCTTAAGCTAAATATCAAAATTTAGAAGAACTTTAGGGGCACAGTGCGATTTCTGGGCACCTGTTGGAAAATTGCTCAAAGTTTAAAGATTAAGAATTCAAGAATAAAGACAAATATTCTTTAAGATAATTAAAAATAAAATTGTACCCACAAAGTGACCAATAAGGCAGCATTATGCTTCTATGACCTGTTGTTGTAACTTTCACATCATCTCTAGGTTCCAAAATCTCTCCTAATCTAATATTTCCTCATTTTCACGTCATCTGTGCTTTTTCCCCATCCTACTGCCAACTACTGAAATGGCGTGCAAACTCGTCAGTATTCTAAAACACACTTAAGCCTGCAAGCACATTTAATGATTTTTAAAAATTTGATTAGTAAGAGGATAATGAATAATCACATAATCTGTTTCTGATTTTTGTAAACCCATCAGTGATGTACTTTTTGTTTCCTTTCCTGGTTTGGCCTTATTTTCATTTATCTCACCACAGTATGGGCTCTCTTTTATTCCATGCTGTCATACAATTTCTAGTTTGTTTACCAAGTATACTCTCCTGAGATTTATTTATAAAAAATTCATAAGGTCTTTCTCTTCTCAGCTATTTTACAAGTTTTTAAGATACATGCATTTAATGGTTACTGATTTTGTGGTCAGCACTTTTATACTGATGGATTTCCAAAGCTTTAAAATTTTGTGATTCAACTTACATATTTTCTTCTTTCATGTCTATAGTGAACAGTGCTGCTCTTTTAACTAATTTAGCTAACAAATTCTCATTTTTCTTTTCCTGAAGTCAAGGTAGATTATGGTTCTATTTATCTTTTATTTATATCATTTCATATTAATGAACAAACCTACTAATTTTCTTTATCAGAATTATAATAATGATCATATTTAACCTCTCAAATACTCCATAATGTTATTCTACTCTATCCTTCCTTCTATCAATTTAAAACTTCTTTTGATAGTAAGTTTTAAAATTATAATTTATGCTCCATAATAAAAAAAATCTTACTTGACACTCTATACTTTAAAATACATGGTTTTTACAAATTGTAATCCTGATTTTTAAAAATGTAATCTGTATGCATCTTGAGTAGTTATTAGAGTTGTTAGTCAACTACAAGTTGACACATGAAAAGCACTAGAAGTAAGTCTAAACAAGAAATTATTAGACAAATGGAATGAATAATTAATGTCTATGCTTTCATATAAATTACATCCAACATATGTAAGCATCTGTGAATTATTACAGGAACTCTATTGTGCAGTGGTTGAAATCAGAGGGTTTGGAATGAGGCAGATGTGTATTAATAATTGAGGTGTACTTTTCTTAAATATTACTAAAGACTAAAAACTCAGGCCATTTAATTAGGCTTTGCATGTGAGCAAGGAAATATGGATTTGAATTCCAAATATCTAAAAAAAAAATGTGTTTTCATTGTTACTTTCTACCCCAGCAAACTGAAGTGAAACTCTTAAATTAAAATCTGTGTCCTTGTGTTCTTTAGTGAGGTGTAGTCACCTCTGCCTCTAAACAAGGTTACCTGTGGAAAAAAAAGTTTTTTAAAAAATTATAATTTCCCACCACATTTTATATAAATGCATGAAATTTGAGATTTCTGTTTATATTAGTCATGAAGGTGTTTAAATGTATTCTTATGGAATATCAAAAGATGAAATGACACCATTGTAATAGCATCAAAAGAATAAAATACTTAGAAATAAACTTAACCAAGAGAGTGAGTCATGCACTGAAAATTATATAACAACAATGAAAGAAATTAAGGAAGACATAAATAAGTGGAAAGAAATCTCATGTTCAAAGATTGGAAGATTTACTATTGTAAAACATCCATATCACACAATGCAATTTGCAGATTCAGTGCTATTCCCATCAAAATCTCAATGGCATTTCTTACAGAAATTTTTTTAATACTAAAATTATATATATTAAAAAAGAAAAGACCCAGCATAGCCAAGCAATCTTGATAAAGAATTAAGTTGGAGGCATCACACTTCCTGGTTTTAAAATCTGTTACAAAGCTACAGTAATTAAAACAGTATGGTGCTGGCATAAAGACAGACATATAGACCAATGGAACTAAATAGAGAGCCTAGAAATAAATCTACACATATACATCCAACTGATCTTTAACAAGGATGCCATAAATACACAATGGGGAATGGATAGTTTCTTTAATAAATGATTTTGGGAAAACAGGATATACATTTGCAAAAGGATAAAATTAGACTCCTATTTTATACCATACTGAAAAATCAACTCAAAATGGATTAAAGCTTTAATTAAGACTTGAAACTGTGGAACTCCTAGAAGAAAACATAAAGGAAAAGCTCTGTAACATTGGCTTTGACAATGATTTTATAGACATGACACCAAAAGTACAGCTAACAAAAGCAAAAATAGAAATAGACAAGTGGGAGTGGACTATGTCAATCTAAAAATTTCTGCACAATAGAAAAGGAAAAAAAAAAAGATCAACAAGGTGAAAAGGCAGCCCACAGAATGGAGAAACTATTTGCAAATCACATATCTGATAAGGGGTAAATATCCAAATATATAAGAAACAACTACAACTCAATATCAAAATAAAAGATAAACCAATTACAAAATGGACAAAGGACTTGAATAAATATTATTTCAAGCAAGACATATAAACTGCCAGTATGCATATGAAAATATGTTTAAAACTACTACTCACAGAGAAATGCAAATCAAAACCACAATGAACTATCACCCCACACCTGTTAAAATAGCTACCATCAAAATAAAGAATAATAATAATAACAAGTGTTGGAGAGGATGTGGAAAAATTGGAACCCTTGTACAATGCTGGTAGGAATATAAATGGTGTGATTACTATGAAAAAAAGTATGGAGATTCCCAAAAAAGTAAAAAATTGAATTAAAACATAATCCAACAGTGCTGCTTAAGGACACATATCCAAATTAATTGAAATTAGGATCTCAAAGTGATATTTGTATTTCCATGCTTATTATAATGTTAATCATAAGTCAAAATTTGAAAATACCTCACATGTTCATTAACAAAGAATGGATAAAGAAAATGTAGTATATACACACAATGAAATATTATTCAGCCTCATAAAAAGAAGGAAATTCTACCGTTTGTGACCACATGGATAGACATGGAAGACATTACACTAAATCAAACAAGTCACAAAGGAAAAATACTGCAGCATTCCATTTATATGAGGCATACAAAATATTCAAATTCATAGAAGCAGAACAAAGAATAGTAGATGCTAGGGGATGGGAGGAGGGGAAAATGGATAATTGTTGTTCCATGGGTATAAAGTTACAGTTACAGAAGATGAATAAGTTCTAGAGATCTGCTGTACAACATAGTGCCTCTAGCTAACAATATGTTGTTGTACACTTACAAATCTGTGGAGAGTAGATCTCATGTTAATTATTTTTACCACAAAAAAGAAAAAAAAAAGAGAAAAGAGACACAGGAAACTTTCAAAGGTGATGGACACATTTATTATCTAAATTAAGGTGTAGGTCTTTGTTTTCTTAAGGATCATTCACAGAGAATTTATTTTTTTTTAATTTTTATAAAGTCCAGTTAATTAGTTTTTCCTTTTACAAGTATGTTTTGGGTGTCAGTACTAAAAACTTCCTGCATGGCACTAGATTGTGAATATTTCTTCTATATTATCCCACTAAATTGTTAGTTTTTGCTCAAATATGTGAGGCAATTTTAGTCCTTTTTTATGAGGTGAGGTTAAAGTTGAGGGGTTTTTTCTTTGTTTTTTTGTTTGTCTATGAATGTCCAGTTGCTTCAGTATTATTTGTTGAGGAGGCTGGTCTCCTCCATTGAATGACTTTTGCACCCTTATAAAAATTAATTTGAGCACATTTGTGTGAATCTGTCTGTGGGTTCTCTATTCTGTTCTATTAATCTCTGCATCTATATATCTATTCCTCCATCTGACACACTATCTAGATTTCTGTAGCTATATAGGAAGACTTAATATCAAGTGGAGTTATTTCACTTTACCCTTTTTTTCGAAATTGTTTTAGGTTTTCTAGAGATTTTGCCTTTCCATACAGAATTTAGAACAAGATTGTCTATATCACAAAAATAGCTTGGGATTTTGATAGAAATTTTATTAAACCTACTGATCAATTTGTTGAGAATTGATATATTTACCATGCTGAGTCTTCCAAAACATGAATGTAGTTTGTTTTTCCATTTATTTAGGGCCACTTTGATTTCTATCATCAGAGTTTTGTACATTTCAGGATGTATTTCCTGTATATGTCTTGTTATATTTATATAAAATTATATCATTTTCTTTGAAACAATTATACATCTTTGGGGTTTTTCTTTTTTAGCCTATTGATAAGGTGTATTACCCAATGTTCAACCAGTCTTGCATATCTGGAATAAGTCCCACTGGTCTTGGTATACAATCTTTTTATTTGCTAATATCTAATATCTTATTGAGGATTTTCACATCTAAACTCATGAGAGATAATGGTCTGTAGTATTCCTTTCTGTACTACCTTTGTCTGTTTTTTTATCAGAATAAAACTGGCCACATAACAAGTGGTGAAAGTGTTCCTTTATCATTTATTTTGTGTAACTACTTTGTAGAATTCACCAGTGAAACCATCTGAGCCTGAAGATACTTTTAGGAATATTTTTAAATAGAAATTAAATTTCTGTTATGATTATAGACTATTCAAGTTAACAATTTCATTTTGGTTGAATTGTGGTAATCTCTCAAGGAATTGATCCATTTATTCAAAATTTTTGAATTTACGAGCATAAAGGTGTGTGTGGTGTTCTGTCATTATATTTTTAATGGTTTCAGGATTGCTTGTGACATTCATTTTTTCATCTGAATATTAGTGACTTGTATTTATTTTAATTTTCTTCAGTTTTAGAGGTTGTTACGGTCTGATGCTTGTTACCACCCCAATCCCTTCCCCTCCATCCCACAAAAAAAGATTCATATATTGAAACCTAATCCCCAAGGTGATGGTATTAGGCAGTGGAGCTTTGGGTAGCTGATTAAGATATGAGGGCAGAGGCCTCATGAATGGGATTAGTGTCCTTATAAAAGAGACTCAACAGAGTTTCTTACTGCCTTTGACCATATAGTGCTACAATGAAAAGTCTGTGATCTGGAAGAGGGCTCTAGACAGCCCATACTATCACTCCGATGTCAGCCTTCCAGACTCCAGGACTGTGAGAAATAAATTTCTGTTTTTATAAGCCACCTGCTCTGTGTTATTTTGTTATAGCAGCCAGAATGGACTAAGACAGAGATATATCAATTTTATTAGTCTTTTTTTTTTTAAGAACCAGCTTTTATTCACTGATTTTCCATTTTTTATATTTTCATTTTCATTGTTTTTGTTTTTATTTTTTTTTAATTTCTTTGTTTCTGGTTTCTTTAGGTTTGTTTCACTCTCATGTTTTTCCTAGTTTCTTGAGGTAAGAATTTAAATTATTGATTTGAGACCTTTTCTCTTTTCTACTATAAGTTGTCAGCACTAAACATTTCCTTCTCAGGAGTTTTATTTACATTTTAGAAATTTTGATATCTTGTATTTTCATTCAGTTCTATGTGTTTGTTTTAATTTCTTTTGAGACTTCCTCTTTGTTGGATATTTTCAGAAGTGTGTTTAAATTTCAAGTGTTTGGAGATGATTTTCTTGTATTTCTGTCATTGACTTATAGTTTAATTCCATTGTGACTCAGAGAACATAATCTGTACAATTTCAATTGTTAAGTATAGGTGCTTTAAGTTTTGTTTTAAGGATATGGTCTATCTTGGTAAATGCTCATAGGCTCATTAAAAAAAAAACTGTGCTCATCTATGAGCTGCTATTGGTTGAGGTTTTCTATATATGCCAATTAGATCCTATTGGTTGATGATGCTGTTCGTTTTTATATATTCTCACTGATTTTCCATTTAATAATCCTATCAGTTGCTTAAAAAAGGAAGCTGAACACCTCAACTATAATTTTGGATTTTCCTATAACTTTTTTCAGTGCTGTCTGTTTTGGGTTTTGTATTGAAGCTCTGTTGTTTGAAGTTAAAACGTTT
This sequence comes from Orcinus orca, assembly GCF_937001465.1. NCBI lineage: Eukaryota > Metazoa > Chordata > Mammalia > Artiodactyla > Delphinidae > Orcinus > Orcinus orca. The sequence goes on from NC_064563.1 coordinate 128,659,625, forward strand.
GAAGTTTCTAAAATATTTAAAGATTTTTAACAACTTAGAAGAAACTTGTTCTCAAAAAATGATTAAGAAAAATCAATATCACACTATTAATCTGCTTTACCTAAGTAATAAAGCTAAATTATAAACAAAAACTGTTGTTCAAAACTTGAGTTGAAGTGTGTTGTACTTATATACATTTTCATTGAAGAAATCTTTATTGGAAACAGTGCACATTTATATGAGTTAAAAATTGAGAAGTTTCTGAGATGTCAAGAAAATCATAGTCAATGTAAAGTAGGTTAAAAATACCTCAAGAGCCAATATTAAAAAAATAATAATTTTGGTCAAGAAAGTACCTTGAAGCTTTTTCATATAGAACAAGAAGTCTTTAGTATAGAGTCTGGAAAAGACATTGAAATACATACAACTAAACTACTCTGCATAAGATACTAACACACACTTGAGGGTAAGAACAGCTGTGAAAGAGGCATCAGGAGATGAAAAAGAGTAAATCCCATGGGACAGAGCAGGAAGTTAGAGTTCATGGAGAAGGTAGCCAGTAAGATATTTCTGATAACAGGAGGCAAAGGATTTTTAAGAACTCTGATATTCATCTTTAAGTTGTCAATGGTGATGTAATATACATCTGTTATTTTGTGCTAGTTCATCAATGAAAGTTTACTTACACATCTTTTGGGGAAAAGTGATAAAATTATCATAGAGTCTAGCATGTGGTGATAACATGCAGACACAATATATGGAACACTGAGATGGCCCATTAAAAAAAAATATTTGGAAACAAGCAGTCTTATCCAACTAAAAGAAGTGTAAACACTACCTCCCACTTTTTCAAAGAATTCCTTGTTAGAATGAAAAATATAGAGTCTTTTACTATACATCATTTGGGAGTTTGTGCCAATTGCAGTTGACTCTAAATGTACAAATTGCTCTGCATGACATGTCAATACCTACTAAAATGGAATGAGGACCAAAGTTATTGGACCATAATAAATGTCCTCAAGTCTGCTTGGAAAAACCAAAAGTCAAGGAAGTATTCAAAGTTAATGCTCCAGCTGAATTTGAAAAATGGAATGACTGTTAGGTGAACAAGGGAAGAAAAAAAAATTCTGAAACAAGGAATAATATGACAAAAGCTTAGAGGCACAAAAGGAAGAGGTATATGAAAAGAACAAATTTTGGCATCGCTAGAGTATAAGAAGTGGATGGAAAAGAGTGTAATGTTGGAGGTCAGCATATAAACAAGAGCTGAGCAAGGAAAGGCTTTGAATGCCATGCTATGCATGACACAAATACAACCTTATTTTGTAGGCAAGAACAGTTTTAAAGAGGGAAGTGATATGATGTGCAGAGTAGTCTAGCTGTCTGTATTTCAATATCTTTTCCAGACTCTATACTCATGGCTTCTTGTTCTATAACTAAAGAGTCAAGTGATATTGACAGTTGGAAAAATAATTCTTATGCATGTACAGAGTACAGCTGGGTAGAAGAAATACCACAGAAAAATAAGAGTAGACTAGGTCAAAACTTCCCTTTGACTGATGGTAGGTATCTAAAACAAAAGAGAATAGGGTTCCAGTAGTAGAAATAAACATGACTTGAGAGATATGCTAATATTTTTAGAGTAGAAACAATGAGAATAGAATCAGACTGACCATAGAGAGTCTAAGAGACAACTTGTAGATGTTGATGACTTTTATATAGATGTTCAATAGGCAAGTGATTCAGAACTGGAAAGAAAGACCTGTTAGAGGGAAAGATAAGTGATCATTTGTCATGCGGAAGTTGAAGCCACAAGTATGAATGAGATTATTCAAATATATCTGTAAAGTTAAAAGGACAGAGGGAAGAAGATCAAGCTGTGTTCTATACCAAATACATTTAGAGGATGGGCATAGGAAGAGTCATCTAGGCTGGGGATTTAGGAGGGTCCCAGAAATAAAGGATGAAGCAGGAAAATGAAAATGAAGAAGAGCATCAAGAAGCAAAAATGTGATTGATGGTATCAGAAATTGCAGAGAAGTCAGGGAAGAAAGGCCTATATTTAGCACATAGGGAGATACTAGTAAGTTTATCTAAAGCAGCTTTCTTGGAACAGTGAGGGCTAGTTCTATGTTACAGTGTGTTGAGGCATCAGTGCAGTTGTGACAGGAAGGCGAGTGACTAGTCTATTTCCTAAGGAGCTTGTCTGTCAGTCCGAGAGATTTTTTTTTACCTTAAAGAGCGACATGGTAATTGAAGAAAGATTTGCGATTTTTTTCCCTGTTGTTGCAAGCTGAGAGCAATTTGAAGTCAGTGTGTGGATTGGGAGAGGCACAGACAGAGAGATAGGGGGAAAGTGAAGAGAAGAGGAAAGAAGAGAGGAGAGGAAGGAAGGGGAAGGAAGGAGAGGGGAGGGGAGGGGAGGGGAGGGGAGGGGAGAGGAGGAAAGAGAAGTTGAAGGTATAGGGAAGACAGGACGTACCCAGTTGAGTGTGATGTTAAAGAAAATAGAAGTAGATGTGGCCATTATATGGGTGGTGATAAAGATCAAGGTGGATCTGCCTTAAGTGTTAAGAGGGATATGTGTGTGTGTGTGTGTGTATGTACACACACACACACACACACACATATAATTAAATGTCTGTGAGTTTAGGGCATTTTCACATTCAAGTCTTGATTTTTCCTGGGAAATAAGGATAAAAGCAATCTCTTAAAGATGAGGAGGCCAAGAATTATTCATTTCAGAAGAAGGGTAAATTTTTGAAATAACCAGATAAATGGGAAATGCATTTTACAAGGGTGTTATAAGACTTTTAAAGCAAGACTAAACTTGAATATCATAAATTCAAAGTGGTAGAAATCCACAAAATTATACAATTTCCTCAAGCAGCCTTCCGAAATTGGGCTCAGGAATAACAATGCAGTTGGTAAGAGTAATCCATGGCTGGGTTTTGTATAACAAGGAAATCAGAAAAAATGAGGGGCTTAGGAAGTGAGGTACACCCAAATGGTGATTGTGGGACTACACCAGAAAATCAAGGTGGTTCAGAAAAAAAATAAGTAGGTAGACTTAATAAAAAAAAAAAAAAAGGCTAATACACATTAAAAAAGAAGGGAGCCAAGGGATTAGTGAACAGAGTGGAGATAAAATATGTGAGGTGAGCAGGCTTGCTTTTAATATTTAAGGGGACCCAAGGCAAGAAAACTATTGAAGGCCTTTATAACATTTACCTAAGTATTTTAAAATAATAAATAAAAATATAACAAATTGTTAAATGTAATGTGATTGAAGTTACCTTGACAAATACATCTGTATAAAAACCTAAGGGATTGGATTTAATACCAGAATGTGAGGGTTCAGGAAGAGGGACTCCCCAGGCCAATCTCTTCATTCTTCTCTTCCCAACCATGGCCTTACCCCACACTGAGAAACTTGAAACACACAAGTGTGGACGCTCAAGTCCTTACATCCAAGATACATTTACATCCTTCACAAACATCTTGTTCCTAAAGATTGCCCCATGAGGGTCCCCTGAGGAGGACAGAGCTGTAGAAAAGTCTGTGTAAGTCTTGGAAACAGGAATTGGGCCATCTAGCCTGGAAATTCTAGCATCCTGTAGCTCAGAACATAATCTAGGGAAGGGGTACATGGGCTCCAGGTGGGTACTTATATTTGGTCCCACAACTCCTTACTCCATCAGCAGGGATGTAGCCAGAGAAGAGAGCAGGGCACTACCAAGGATACCCTCTTTCCTGATCCAAGGGGTGATGCTGGTAGGATTAGAATTAAGGTTATTAGTGACTCCAGAGTGGAATACTAGAGTTAAAATTTCAGGAAATATTTATGGTCACTGAAAGAGGCCTAAGGAATGTGTGTTCAAGGAACTGAATCACTGAAATGAAAAAATAATAATAAGTCAAGTTGAGAGAGTCAATGACTTGTGTGAGGTTAGGTCTCAGACAAATCAATTCAGACATTCAAGTCCTCAAGGTGAGAACAAGAATCAGAGTGCAGAGGAGACTGGTGAAGTGGGAGCCAAAATCTTTCTGAGGAGAAACAGAGTTTCAGTAGAGGGCAGTGATGATCAGGAAGGGCAGAAACAGCCAAATGGCAGATACTTCAATGAAGAAAAAATTTGGGTAAATATGGACATGGACTCTTTGCCAGAAGCCATGAAAGAGAAGCTGATACCACTTTCAAGTCCTGTCATAAGCAGAATGTCAGAAAATAAGCATCCTTTATGCCAGGGAGAAGAGGTGGGTTTCAGTTGGGGAAAAAGCTAAAAACAAAGGGGATGAAGTAACAGGAGAACAGTAATTTGCTAACCCTCTGTGGTAAAAGCCACAGAGGGTTACTTTACTCACCATTCCATCACCAGTGCCAAGCACAAAGTATAAACATAGCAAAAATTTGCTCAATTCATGAATCAATTTGACATAGGACACACTTCCTATCTGCCATATCTTTACAAGGGTGAGCACAGTAGCCTTAAAAATCATGGGTTCTCCAGTTATAGCAGGCCCTAGAAAACGACTTCCCTCATAAGTACATGCAGAGTAATAGAGCATTTGACAGAGAGCATTAGGTGTCTTTTTAGTTCTCGCCCAAAGCTGAGAGTCCATTATGACAATTTAGTTAATGTACATTTCTCACATCTGCATTTAAACAGATGTGAGAAAGTCCGATGAGACATATCTTTTCTGTAGCTGGTAAAGTATCACTACAGCAGCATTTTTGTTATTGTCTTTATGGTTAATAATAATAATAATTTTTATTATTATCTTTATGTTATGGAATAATATAGAGCTACTCTAGGATTTTCACATTTGAGTTTCTTTTTAAATTAGGAAAACTATGAAACCACATAATTATTGAAATCATTAGAAAAGTCATTAAATTTAGCCTATAGTCTCAATAACAGAATAATTATAACACTGTTTTTCAAAATGCAAATTATAATGCAATAGTGAGGCATAAAATCAGGTTTATGGATAATGATTTGATTTCCTTAATGTATATATAACAATTGATTAAAGAGTTAAAAATCATCTTTAAATTTTAACATTTACCCATTCATTTACTTATCAACCAACACTTATAGAGTGTCTACTCTAAATGCCAAGTGCTGTGTTGGAATTTGGAAGTAAAATATTCAAGTTGATAAGCAAAGTTCATTACTTTATAGAACTGGACTGTGCTCAGTATGGTAGCCACTAGCCACATGTGACTATTAAATAGAACTTGAAATATGGTTAGATGTGCTGAAAGTGTAAAATACACAACAGTTTTCTAAGACTTAGTATGAAAAAAAACATAAACTATTTAATTATCAATTTCATATTGATTGTGTTGAAATAATATTTTCACTATATTGAGTTAAATAACCCATATTAAATTAATTTCAGGTGTTGATTTTTTTTAATGTTTCCACTAGAATATTTTAGATTAATTATGTGGAACATATGTGTGGCTTAAGTTACGTTTCCATTGGAAAGTACTGTCTTGAGTCTCAGAATGAAGACTGAAAATTAACCAAACTATTGTAATGAAGTATCTTAAGTGCTATAGAAAGGAAATATAATATGCCAATTAGAGAACATGGGAGAAAAAATCATCTAAATTAAAAGCTTCTCACAAGTAGAGATGTTTAAATATATACTTGAATAACGAATGAGAGTGAACTAGGAAAAAAGCTGTGATAGCATATAGTCAGAAAGTGAAAAATGAGAAGCAAGAGATAAAATAATACACACTTGAAAGACGAAAGAAAGTGTAGCAAGTGCAGAAAATAATATATGAGAGTAGTATTGACCAGTGAGGCAGGAAAGGTAAGTAAGGCCAGGACATCAGTGATTTTAGAAGCCCTGTGAAGGAGCTATCTTTTATAATAAGGCCAACAGGCAGCCAGTGGAGGAATCTAGGCAAATTAGGGATATAATCAGTTTTTTCTTAGGAGGATCATTATGGCAGCAAAATAAACAATGGGTTGGAGGAAAACAAGATTGATCTGTTCAAAGGTGCTGGTCATGAGGATGAAAAGAATTGCCACTTACCTTGGTTATTGCTTGGATGTGGATGGTAAGGAGAGACAGGGGTTAAGATCACTCCCAAGTTTGGCACTTGGATACATACTGACACCAGTGTCCCTGACCCTTGCCTGTGGAGTTTGGGAACACTGCAAGAGGTTGACATCTGTGGCAAAAATGATCTGTTCAACAAAGTACTGAGTTGGCTTTGGAGGGCCATAGACTTGGGATAGATAATGCTAGGAAGGCAGATATATAAAGTGTCTGGAGCTCTATAGAGAGGTATCTACAGAAGATAAAGATATGCATGGGTCTTCAATGACTATGTACTCTAGAAAACAGTCATTGTTTGAATAGGTATGACTATAATTGTCTGAGGAATGTTGGTTTAAAGGAAAGAGAATAAGTCCTAACCCAAATCCCAAGGATAATCAAAATTTTAGGCATTGTTTCTTGATGCTGTCAGACCCAATGCCTACTTTTTTATCAAATGTATTGTGATGTCCCCTTTCATATCTAAAAATAAAACAATGAGCTAATAAAACCTACAAATTTGAATAACGTAGAACAAATATAATAGAATGCCTTGGGTATAATATTAGATAGAAATGAACAGCAAGCAATGTTGGAGGAGGTTAACAAGAAGATACAACCACTTGTTTGACCCTCAAGCTGGACTCAGGCAACTGGAGTCTCCTCACACCCACCCCTGCCCTTGGATGTGCATTCCATTTGCCTTCTTAGGTCCCAGAAGCTGCCGCAAGGATACAGCCTTGAGATAGTAATGTGTGATGAGACTATCTGGACAGTGTCTGTGACTGAACCCAGTTAAAGCTTCTATACAAAATTTTAAGATTTGGTGGGTGCGTGCAGAAATTTATTTGTGTTGCAGCCACCCAAGACGAGCCTATATTTAAGCTCCCTTACTTATTAAACCTGCCTTCTGCAATCTGGAGCGGTCTGCCTCTTTTTTCATCTGCCCTTGCCTTCTGTGTACAGGGCCAGTTTGAAAACAAACAAGCAATTTATAATGAAATATGTCTTTCAATAAGTAAATGCTGGAATAATTCTACACACAGGAAGACTGTAGAGTCCATATTTTACCCCTCTGTGTAGAATCACTGTGAATACTGCAACCATAAACACAGACTGATAGAGTTGTATACCATTAGTGATTCAAATGTCACAGATTATGTTGCCATTGGTAACATGATTTTTCAAAACGGTAGAAAAACTTTTTGTAAAACTCTTAATTAAATAATTTCCCTCAGATTAAGACATAGTTTTATTGCTGGAAATTTCTACTTATATTAAAACTATGAAAACAACATACTGTACATGTACATGTAAACAGTAGGTTTCTGTGATCAGATTTTTAAAAGTTTTAATATCTACATGTATACTAGGCAAAACATTTGAAAATTATGTATAACTGAGGAAAATTCTTCACTCTTAGTAACACTATTCTTGTTTTTCAGGATGTCTAGTACACCTGATTCACTGCTTTCAATAATTCTGGTAGTTCAAAGCCACAATCATTATGATAAATAAATATATTACCAACAATTTCCAAAGGCTTTGTAGAGAGATGTTCAACCGCTAATTGGGGATGAATAGAGGATGAATAGTGGAATAGTTCTTCCAATAAGTGTTTTAAAATGTAGGTTTTATTATTATTCTGATATGGTGAGGGCAACAGATCAGGAAATGATTACCATTGAAAAGATAGTATGTTACCTACAGTTTCTATAGGGAGGGGGCACTCCACACCCTAGAGGTTCTCACAGTGAAGTACCAGGGTCAATAAGGAGGCAGAAGGAATGGCAGGAAAATGTAGGCAAGAACTTTTATTGTGGTTTCCATGGGAAGGAATGGGTGAAGGAGGGTAAGCAGGTTTTGGATTGGCTAGTTTGAATCATTTCAGTGGGCTCTGGGGTGTGAGGGTTGTCCTCAGTTGTCTGGTAGCTGGTCCTGGGGTGGTTGGGGTAGAGGAATATTGGCCAGGAGTGTAGGACTCTGAGGGAGGAGGTGAGGGTAAAGATGTGGCTCTGAATTGGTTGTTTGACATGAAACTCATGCTTCCTGGTGATATCTCAAAGAATTGGCTAGCCCAGAAAGGGGTCAGCTCCCCAGGATCAGTAAGTCCCCAGATATGAAAATATTAGAATAAAAAGACATGCTTAATACAAAGAGACAGCAAACATGGGAGAAAATCCAGGAGGATCTGGTCTCCTGGAAGCCAAAGATGAGATTTTTTTCAAGAGTAAGAGATCAACACTGGTAGATGTTGCTTAGGGTCAGAAACGATAAGGACCAGTACAGTTGTATTAACTTTAGCAACAGGCGAGTGATTTTGACCTGATGAGATCACTATTTAGAATCTCAGAAAGTAATTCTGATTTCTGAGGCCTGGGAAATGAAAAAGTAGAAAGAGTGAGCATGGGCTCTATCAACTTTGGAATTCTAGCTATGTGAGCAAGGGAAGAGATTGTTAGCCAGAAAGATCAGCCATGTACAGGAAAGCATTTTTTAATTTGTTCATTACATTTTAAATTTAATTTTTAGAAGAAAAAGATGTAACCATATATAAAAGCTTAAGGAAGGAAGGTACATGTGGAGAGTGAGAGGTTAAATACACATAAAGGAAATAATTGATTTTCCCCTGAAAATATGGGAAGCAAGGAATGAAGAGCATGGACAGAAAAATGAACTTTCTGCAGCTCAAGGGGAAAATGATTCTTTCTAATAAGAAATAAGAAAGAAAGAGCAAGTGAGGTTTCTTATAAATTTGTAACTTTGGGAATAGGTGGTTGAGGGAGTTGTCTTCTAATAATTTCTATTTTATTTTTACTTTTTTTTTGTAAGAGGTAGATGAACTCATCTGATAGGATTAAGGTGGGAGAAAAAATGGATTTGAAATTCAAGGAGAATTCAGGAAGTTGGAAATAGCTCTGTGGAGACTGGGAGAGAAAGCCAATTAGAAAAATACATTCTAAAAAGGGTGAGGTGGAGGATTATCTAAAATATGCAGTGAATATATTTAGAATTTTATTGTAAGATTTTTCTGCCTCTTAAATGATAAAAATAAGTGTACTGAAAACATATGTTTCTAAAGGAAGCACTGCATAAGAGTTTCTCTCTTGAGAACTTTGTGAAAAAGATTATATAGTTCTATAGGAATGGGTGTGGGTAATGAAGAATATAGGATAGAGCTGACAGGCATTTCCTCGAGATAAATCTTAAAAACTGACAAAATATGTAACTGTTCATATCAAACAGAAGAAGTTAGAAGCTTCTTTGAAACTGTACATGATATATCTATACTTGTGATTATTCAGTTGTATAAGTTGATTTTTTATCCAGTTATACCTGTCATGATGGGTTGTTTTCAGGGCACACATAAAAAAGGGAAGGAAAATGAATATCCAAACCAAATTAGCAGTAGTCAGATTTAGCAAGTTTGATGCATTCCGCCCAAAATTGATCAAAGAATTGTGTTATGTTTGCAAAAGTCTTACTTACAGTTTTACATAAAATGTAATAGACACAAGTTACTGTTTCTCCATTCTCCTAAGTCTTTCCTCTACCAGCTGTTAAAGTTGAGGGAGGGATGAGAGCTTATCACTCTAAAGAAAGGCATTAGTGCATAGTCTTTGAAAATAGCTGCTTTGAGAAATCTTTCACTTTGAGAAAACAATAACTACAATACACACCCTCAGTCTTTTCCAAGTACAGTTTAGGGATTTCTAGCTGTTGCAAATTGAATTAAGAAAACATTAAGACACCAGCTTGGTCTGTAAAGATTCTAAGATGACAAACCACAGAGAAACTAACTAAGTGTGGAGACAAAGGAGTATATATAACACACAATGACTACTACAATTTGGCCTTAAAACATAGCAATTCAAAACATGAGCTCTAGAGTTAGATATGTCCATATGGCTCATGGTAAGTTATTTATACTTCATAAATCTCAGACTTTCTTTTCCAAAAAGTGAGTGGGATAACACTTACTTCACCATGTGGAATACCACTAAATGAAATGTGTCAATGTGTTTATTACAGTGTCATTAACAAATAGCAAGAGAAGCAGTGTGTAAAAGTATTGATCCAGACTAGAGGCAGTGGGGTACAGAAAGAAAAGATGTCTTCTTCCTCAAGTCCTACTTTCAGCTAAGGCTTAGTACAAAATCTGAGTCACATCCAATAGCAACAACAAAAAAGAAGTCTGGAAAAATATCAGTTTTAAAGTTGGTGTCAGCATCACATATTGAAAAATAAATTCCCTGATACGGGTCATCCCTCTCAGAGAGGATTTCCATTTTGGGAGCTACGTACATTAGATTTTGCTATCAGCAAATCCCCTGCCTCCAAACATCTAAATTACATCAGCTATAATCTGATTTCTCTGAATCTACTTTAACAGCAACAAAAACTATATTTCCATCTTCAGTGGTTATTTCACTACCATGACAAATACCAATGGAAAAAAATAATAGTCTCTTGGATTTAGCCTCAAACTTTATGACACTGCTCTTGGGGATCATGACCTAGTATGAAACTCATGAATATAATTTCACCCACAAATACATCCGTCACCTCAACAAAGTATCCCTTCCAAATGAACTTGCCTGGGTTAAAAACACAAAATATAAAGGAATATTTAGCTTCAGCTATTCCCTTCTAAACTCCCTTGAATATACCTCAAACAACAATGTGCTCTCAATTTTAATAACACTTATATGGAAACGAAGCAGCAATTTACAATAAGCCAAGAATGACTTGTTAATATTAGCCTATTTTCTCAGTCAGTTTTAAGGGCACATGCATACTTTCTTAGTGAAATAGGTCCAAATAAGCATGCATAATCAATATTTAGTAAGCACCTATATGTTTCTAAAACTATTCTCAAAGCTACTTGGTCCAGGTAATCATTATTATTCCCACTTTACTGTTGAGGAAATGCATCTAAGGTCACACAAACATCAGTGAAAAATCTAGGTCCTACTCTGACCTTAAAACTCAGGCTTTTGCTTCATCATGATACCTCTTAAAATGAGAGAAATTAGGAAACCTCTGACTCAATATTTCTATGGTGAGCTTTATAAACATTTTGTGAGGTGTATATAAAAAACAAGAAGCCTCAGAAAGATACAGAACTCAATCCTACCTTCAGCCTATACTCTCATGTAATACTTTGTCATGTAGCAGAACAAAAGACCTGTTATCAGAATAAAAGACAAATGTGATAATATTGTAATTAATAATATAAAAAATGGCTATATTTATGTGGAGGCAGAAATTGTGTTCTTTAATGCAATTAGCAAGCTGCATAAATATATGATGATAATATCATTTTTTTTAAATGTCATATATTTGTGGCTGTAAGATGGTCAACATTGCTGATTATTAGAGAACTGCCAATCAAAACTATGAGGTATAACCTCACAGTGGTCACAATGGACATCATTAAAAAGTCTACAAACTACAATTGCTGGAGAGGGTGTGGAGAAAAGGGAACCCTCTTACACTGTTGGTGGGAATGTAAATTGGTGCAGGCACTATGGAAAACAGTACGGAGGTTCCTCAAAAAACTAAAAATAGAGTTGCCATATGATCTAGAAATCCCACTCTTGGATATATATCCAGACAAAACTATAGTTCAAAGAAGATACATGAACCCCTATGTTCATAACAGCACAATTCACAATAGCCAAGACCTGAAAACAACCTAAATGCCCATCAACAGATGAATGCATAAAAAGATGTGATACATATATACTACTCAGCCATAAAAAAAGAATGAAATAGGGCTACCCTGGTGGCGCAGTGGTTGGGAGTCCGCCTGCCGATGCAGGGGACACGGGTTCGTATCCCGGTCCGGGAAGATCCCACATGCCGCGGAGCGGCTAGGCCCATGAGCCATGGCCGCTGAGCCTGCACGTCCAGAGCCTGTGCTCCACAACAGGAGAGGCCACAACAGTGAGAGGCTCATGTACTGCAAAAATAAAAGGATGAAATAATGAAGGAATGAATAATGTCATTTGCAGCAACATGGATGGACCTAGAGGTTATCTTACTAAGCGAAGTAAGTCAGAAAGAGAAAGACAAATACCATACGATATCACTTATATGTTGAATCTAAGATATGATGCGAATGAACTTATCTATGAAAAAGACTCACAGACATAGAGAACAGACATGTGGTTGCTAAGGAGGAGAGTCCTATTGTATAGCACAATGAACTATATTCAATATCTTGTGATAATCCATAATGGAAAATAATATGAAAAAGAATATATATAGGTATAACTGAATCACTTTGTTGTGTAGCAGAACTTAACACAATATTGTAAATCAACTATACTTGAATAAAATAAATTTTAAAAAATTTGAAAAGTAAACACCAAACATTAACTATAATTACTCTAAGGAATTAAATATGATTTTTTCTCTTTTAGCATAATATATATCAGAAATTGTCAACTTATTTTGCAATGGACATATATCCTTTATCATACTGAGTTATGAAAACCTTTCTATACTGTATAAAATATTAACTTTAATCCCCAGAAGTTTCTTTAAAATGTCTAACTTTATCACCTCCATTTCATAATTGCAAAAATGAGGACTCAGAAAGATTAACTTTCCCCAATTCACAAAATTATTGAGTGGCGGAGCTAGAATTTTAACCCCAATCTAAACCTTAGCTATTTTCCACAGTCTTTCACTTGATGCAAAAGAATGACACACATTCCTATGTCAGATTTCCTTATAGCTTCCAACCTGTGGCTATTTTTTTGTTACATATAGTTAGATACACTTACAATTTGCAAAAACAGGAATGATTGGTCCACCTCAAACAAACCTTGTCTTAACATACAGCTAATGTATAAAATTGCTTTAACTGGGTTATTAAGCAGGTATTAAATAAAAATGCTAAACTACAACAGCACCAAAAACCAACCAAATATAAAACCCCTCCTAAATCCAAATTTTCTGATAAGATGGGAAGTCATATTACTGGATTCAAAATAAAATTTAAATGGATATTTTGGTCTTTTTGAGCATAGATGTTGGTGGTTACAAGGAGAGATATGCAAATATACACTGGTGCTTTAAGAGATGGAATCATACAGACCATAAGAGAAGAGGCCATTGAAAACAATGTTAACCCACTTATTTCAAATAAAGGAAACTGTAAGGAAAAGATGAATTACTCATTAAAGAGTACTGGAACAATTGAAAAGTTGTTTAGAAAAAAATCACACTGTATTTCAATTTTGTACCAAAATAATTTGATTGACAAATGATATAAACACAGAAAAAAAAATATTTCAAGTACAAGAAGAAAGCAGGAGAAAATTATTATTATTTTATCAGAGTAAAGAACACTTCTAAAATATAAAAAATTAAAAACTGCAAAAGGAAAGACTACATTAAAAGCTAATAATTTCTGGAAGAAAAAGTACTCACTGAGGTAAAAGGCTAACAATAAACTAGTACAAATCTTTGCAACTAATATCACAAAAGGAGTTACAGTTTATCTAACACATAAAGAGCATTAATAAGAACAAAAATCTTAATGACATATAGAAAAAGTATACAAACAGACAGTTAATAGTAAAGAAAATAGAAATGGCTTTTAAACATATGTAAAGTTTCTCAAATATTTTTCAAATTAAATCTATAATGAGTGCTATTATTTTACCTCTAACATGGCAACATCAGAAACAGTTTGATAATGCATTTTGTTGTTGAGAGGAGGAGGTGCATAGGGAAGTGAGATAGGGAAGTAGAAATTTCAATGCATTGCTAATAGTAATAATTGGCTTGATCACTGTGAGAAGCAATTTGGCAGTATTTGCTGTGGAGTGTAATATAAAGTTATACCTTCATCTATATTATGAAAAGTACACTTCTATTATTATTTAATAGTAATGCCCATTACTAGTGGAGATGAGATATTGTAATACACTCTTTGCCTAAATTTTTTATCTCATCATCTATACCTGCCAAGAGAACATTGGAAAACTGCTGTCTTTGGAGCCAGAAAACTTCAGGGTTCTTTTAATCTTAAAATTTAGAAAATTATTCACATTGTTGCTGTGATTATTAACTAAACTATATAAAATTGTTTGACATACAATATCTACTTAACATGTACATGTTAATTAATTTGTTTTATCACTTATTCATTCAACTAAGCATTTCCAACATGCAAATCTGGCAAATATTCATTACTATTTTTCACACACACAGAATTATTTCTATACCAAACTTAAAGGAATTGAATGTAGCATCTTAAATATCTCATCTAAATTTATTAATTTATGATTGTACTGACTTCCCAAAGGTGGGCATAAAAGATTTTAGAACTTCTGCACTGATTATGTTAATCAATGTTCCTATCAAATGGTAAAACAACCTTTCCTATTTTTGTTATGAAAAACACTTATAGGAAATTCAATATCTCATGAGAATGTGACTTTACAGAGGTGTTACAAGCAACTGTAAGGCCAGCTTGTACACTTGTACACTCACAATGTCCATCAGTATAGAGTGAAGGGAAGCAAAAGCAAGAAACCCAAGTAATCGTTGCTAGGAAATATGCATCTGGAGATCATACAGATAAACATAAAGGAGCATGAAAAGGTAAACCTGGAAGTCTTTGTGGCAGAGTAAGCTACTAACACCTTGGTAAATAATAAACTAGGGATTTCCAATTTCAGCAATGGTGGATGAGCTACTTGGGCCTAATTTCTTGCTGATGAAAAAAAAGTAACTGCATAAAAATAATAGGAATATCTGCTTAAAGGGATCAAAGAACTAACAAGCTCATGAAAAAGTATTTGTTCAGAATGTGAGAGAGGGCAGAAGTCGAGGAAGTGTAGTCAGTTGTTCTGAGTGCCTCATGGAGTTACGGGGAGGTATTGAACTCAGGTTCAGCATAGGGGTGAGAGGTGATACTAGTGAGTCCTAGTAAATACCAAAGGTATGTTTACAGAAAAGGAAAATGATCTTTCAAGGTCAGAGATTTAAGAAGGAAAAAGAACAATGAAAAGAGCTAATGTGTGGATAAATGCAAATGAACATGGCATGATGTCTAGCTGGGTTTAGTTGGGACTAAACTACATTAAAATAAGAGCATATATTAGGAAGAGACATTAATAGCATTAAACTAGTCTGTGTTTCTTTTCTTTTCCAAGAGAATGATAAAAGTACCAATTAATACAACACTGGATTGAAATTTGAAAATAAGTGAATAGAAAAAGATTAACTATGTAAATGGTGTCTATATGCACCTTAAATATAGTTTCATAATATATAATGCAAAATGTGAAAAGAATATAAAGAGAAATCAATGAAACAAAAATCATAGTAAAAGAACCTCTATCTCAACTAATAGAAAGTTAGAAACAACATGGAAAATTTGAACAACTTGATTGAAGAACTTTCTCTAATGGATATACAGAGAATATCATTCCCAAATGTAGGGTATATATTAGTTGCAAGAAAATTTGAAACATTTAAAAATTTGACTCTATTTGGGGCACATAGAAATCTCTGTAAATTTCAAAGAACCTACATCATATAAAATAATTTTTCCACCACAATAAATGTAAGTTAGATTTAGTCAAAACAGAAAACAAAACTGAAAAGAAAGTTAAAAATATTTGTATATTTGGAAATTAAAAAAAAAAATTTCTAAGTAACACATATATCAAAGAAAAATATTATAATTATCATTAGAAAGTGGTTTGAATTGAATAATAACACATATCATAAATTGTAGGATGCCCCAGAAACTGTATTTAGAAGAAAATACATATGTTTTAACATCTTTATTAGAGTATAATTGCTTTACAATGTTATGTTAGTTTCTGCTTTATAACATAGTGAATCAGCTTTACATTTACATATATCCCCATATCTCCTCCTTCTTGCAACTCTCTCTCACCCTGCCTATCCCACCCCTCTAGGTGGTAACTAAACACCAAACTGACCTCCCTGTGCTATACAGTTGCTTCCCACTAGCTACTTTACATTTGGTAGTGTATATGTCAATGCTACTCTCTCACTTCGTCCTAGCTTACCCTTCCCCCTACCTGTGTCCTCAAGTCCATTCTCTACATCTGTGTCTTTATTCCTGTCCTGCCCCTGAGTTCTTCATGACCATTTTTTTTTCTTTTAGATTCCATATATATGTGTTAACATACGGTATTTGTTTTTCTCTTTCTGACTTACTTCACTCTGTATGACAGACTCTAGGTCCATCTACCTCACTACAAATAACTCAATTTCATTTCTATTTATGGCTGAGTAATATGCCATCGTATATATATGCCCCATCTTCTTTATCCATTCATCTGTTGATGGACACTTAGGTTGCTTCCATGTCCTGGCTATTTTAAATAGAGCTGCAATGAACATTGTGGTACATGACTCTTTTTGAATTATGGTTTTCTCAGGGTACATGCCCAATAGTGGGATTACTGGGTCATGTGGTAATTCTATTTTTAGTTTTTTAAGGAACTTGCATACTGTTCTCCATAGCGGCTGTATCAATTTACATTCCCACCAACAGTGCAAGGGGGTTCCCTTTTCTCTACACTCTCTCCAGCATTTATTGTCTGTAGACTTTTTATGATGGCCATTCTGACTGGTGTGAGATGATACCTCATTGTAGTTTTGATTTGCATTTCTCTCATGATTAGTGATGTTGAGCATCCTTTCATGTGTTTGTTGGCAATCTGTATATCTTCTTTGGAGAAATGTCTATGTAGGTTTTCTGCCCATTTTTAGATTGGGTTGTTTGTTTTTTTTTTGATATTGAGCTGCATGAGCTGCTTGTAAATTTTGGAGATTAATCCTTTGTCAGTTGTTTCATTGGCAAATATTTTCTCCCATCTTGAGGATTGTCATTTCATCTTGTTTATGGTTTCCTTTGCTGTGCAAAAGCTTTTAAGTTTCATTAGGTCCCATTGGTTTATTTTTGGTTTTATTTCCATTTCTCTAGGAGATGTTTCAAAAAGGATTGTTGTGGGCTTCCCTGGTGAAGCAGTGGCTGGGAGTCCACCTGCCGATGCAGGGGACGCAGGTTCGTGCCCTGGTCTGGGAGGGTCCCAAGTGCCACGCAGCAGCTGGGCCCGTGAGCCATGGCCACTAGGCCTGCATGTCCGGAGCCTGTGCTCCACAACGGGAGAGGCCACAGTGGTGAGAAGCCCGTGTACTGCAAAAAAAAAAAAAAAAGGATTGTTGTGATTTATGCCATAGAGTGTTCTGCCTATGTTATCATCTAAGAGTTTTATAGTGTTTGACTTTACATTTCGGTCTTTAATCCATTTTGAGTTTATTTTTTGTGTATGATGTTAGGGAGTGTTCTAATTTCATTCTTTTACATGTAGGTGTCTAGTTTTCCCAGCACCACTTATTGAAGAGACAGTCTTTTCTCCATTGTATATTCTTGCCTTCTTTATCAAAGATAAGGTGACCATATGTGTGTGGGTTTATCGCTGGGCTTTCTATCCTGTTCCACTGATCCATATTTCTGTTGTTGTGCCAGTACCCTACTGTCTTGATTATTGTAGCCTTGTAGTATAGTCTTAAGTCTGGGAGTCTGATTCTTCCAGCTCTGTTTTTCTTTCTCAATATTGCTTTGGCTTTGGGGTCTTTTGTCTTTCCATACAAACTGTGAAGTTTTTTGTTCTAGTTCTGTGTAAAATGTCATTGGTAGTTTGATAGGGATTGCATTGAATCTGTAGATTGCTTTGGGTTGTATAGTCATTTTCACAAGGTTGATTCTTCCAATCCAAGAACACAGTATATCTCTCCACCTGTTTGTATCATCTTTAATTTCTTTCATCTGTGTCTTATAGTTTTCTGCATACAGGTGTTTTTTCTCCTTAGGTAGGTTTATTTTTAGGTATTTTATTCATTTTGTGGCAATGGCAATTAGGAGTGTTTCCTTAATTTCTGTTTCAGATTTTTCATCACTAGTGTATAGGACTGCAAGATATTTCTGTGTATTAATTTTGTATCCTGCTCCTTTACCAAATTCATTGATTAGCTCTGGCAATTTTCTCTATGTATAGTATCATGTCCTCTGCAAACAGTGACAACTTTACTTCTTTTCTGATTTGGATTCCTTTTATTTATTTTTCTTCTCTGATTGCTGTCCCTAAAACTTCCAAAACTATGTTGAATAATAATGGTGAGAGTGGACAACATTGTCTTGTTCCTGATATTAGAGGAAATGGTTTCATTTTTTCACAATTGAGAACGATGTTGTCTGTGGGTTTGTCATATATGGCCTTTATTTTGTTGAGGTAAGTTCCCTCTATGCCTACTTTCTGGATGCTTTTTTTATCATAAATTGGTTTTGAATTTTGTCGAAATCTTTTTCTGCATCTATTGAGATGATCATATGGTATTTCTCCTTCAATTTGATAATATGGCTTATCACATTGATTGATTTGCATATATTGTAGAATCCTTGCATTCCTGGAATAAACCCAACTTGATCATGGTGTATGATCCTTTTAATGTGCTGTTGAATTCTGTTTGCTAGTATTTTATTGAGGATTTTTGCATGTATGTTCATCAGTGATATTGGCCTGTAGTTTTCTTTCTTTGTGACATCCTGGTCTGGTTTTGGTATCAGGGTGATGGTGGCCTCATAGAATGGGTTTGGGAGTGTTCCTCCCTCTTCTATATTTTGGAACAGTTTGAGTAGGATAGGTCTTAGCTCTTCTCTAAATATTTGATAGAATTCGCCTATGAAGCCATCTGGTCCTGGGCTTTTGTTTGTTGAACGATTTTTAATCACAGTCTCAATGTCAGTGCTTGTGACTGGTCTTTTTATATTTTCTATTTCCTCCTGGTTCACTCTCGGAAGGTTGGCATTTAGTTTCTTTAGTAATCTCTTATGATCCTTTGTATTTCTGCAGGGTTAGTTGTTACTTCTCCTTTTTCATTTCTAATTGTGTTGATTTGAGTCTTCTCCCTTTTTCTCTTGATGAGTCTGGCTAATGGTTTACCAATTTTGTTTATCTTCTCAAAGAACCAGCTTTTATTGATCTTTGATCTTTGCACTTGTTTCCTTCATTTCTTTCTCATTTATTTCTGATCTGAGCTTTATGATTTCTTTCTTTCTGTTAACTTTGGTGATTTTTGTTCTTCTTTCTCTAATTGCTTTAGGTGTAAGGTTAGGTTGTTTATTTGAGATTTTTCCTGTTTCTTGAGGTAGGATTGCATTGCTATAATCTTCCCTTTTAGAACTTCTTTTGCTGCATTCCATAGGTTTTTGGTCATCGTGTTTTCATTGTCATTTTTTCCTAAGTATTTTTTGTTTTCCTCTTTGATTTCTTCAATGATCTCTTGGTTATTAAGTAGTGTATTGTTTAACCCCCCTATGCTGTAGGGGGTTTTTCCTGTAATTGATATCTAGTCTCATAGTGTTGTGGTCAGAAAAGATACTTGTATGATTTCAAGTTTCTTAAATTTACCAAGGCTTGATGTGTGACACAAAATATGATCTATCCTGGATAATTCTGCATCCGGTGGTGTGTTTTTGGGTGTTTGTGACCTTATTATGATTTTAGGCAGCCTCTCTGCTAATGGTTGGGATTGTGTTCCTGTCTTGCTGGTTGTTTGGCATAGGGTGTCCAGCACTGTAGCTTACTGGTTGTTGAGTGGAGCTGGGTGTTTGCGTTGAGATGCATATCTCTAGGAGAGTTTTTGCCATTTGATACTACATGCAGCTGGGAGGTCTCTGGTGGAGCAATGTCTTGAAATTGGCTCTTCCACCTCTGAGGCACAGGGCTGACACCTGGCTGGAGCACCAAAACTTTGTTAGCCACATGGCTTGGAAGAAAAAGGAGAAAAAAAGAAAGAAAAATGAAAAAAGAAAATAAAAAGAAATAAAGTTATTAAAGTATATTTTTTAATTATTACAAACTAAAAAGTAATAAAAAAAGAAAGAGGAGAACAACCAAACCAAAAAATAAATCCACCAATGATAATAAGCATTAAAAACTATATAAAGAAAAAAAAACACACACACATAGACAAAACCCTAGGACAAATGGTAAAAGCAAAGCTATACAGACAAAATCACACAAAGAAGCATATATATACACACTCACAAAAAGAGAAAAAGGAAAAAAAAATGTATCTATGTATAAAAAAGAAAAAAAAAAGGAAGAGAAGAAGCAATCATTAAACAAGTCTACCAAGGGTAATAAACTCTAAATACTAAACTAAGATAAACAGAAAACCAGAAACCAGTCAGTCACATACAGCAAAACCCAAGTCTACAGTTGCTCCCAAAGTCCACCACCTCAATTTTGGGATGATTTGTTGTCTATTCAGGTATTCCACAGATGCAGGGAACATGAAATTGTTTGTGTAGATGTAATTCGCTGCTTATGAGGCTGCTGGGAGAAATTTCCCTTTCTCTTCTTTGTTCGCACAGCTCCCGGGGTTCAGCTTTGGATTTGGACCCGCCTCTAAATGTAGGTCGCCTGAGGGCATCTGTTCTTCGCTCAGACAGGACAGGGTTAAAGTAGCAGCTGATTCGGGGGCTCTGGCTCACTCAGGCCGTGGGGAGGGAGGGGTATGAAGTGTGGGGTGAGCCTGAGGCCGCAGAGGCCAGCATAACATTACAACAGCCTGACGTTTGCCATGTGTTCTCCCAGGGAAGCTGTCCCTGGATCACGGGACCCTGGCAGTAGCAGGCTGCACAGGCTCCTGGAGGGGAGGTGTGGATAGTAACCTGTGCTTGCACACAGGCTTCTTGGTGGCTGCAGCAGCAGCCTTAGCATTTCACACCCGTCTCTGTTGTCTGTGGCTCACCCGCCTCTGCAGCTCATTTAGGCGGTGCTCTAGATCCCCTCTCCTCACGCACACCACAACAATGGTCTCTTGCCTCCTCGGAAGCTCTAGACTTTTTCCCAGACTCCCTCCTGGCTAACTGTGACACACTAGCCCCCTTCTGGCTGTGTTCACGCAGCCAACCCCAATCCTCTCCCTGCATCCGACTGAAGTCCGAGCCTCAGCTCCCAGCCCCCGTCCACCCCGGCAGGTGAGCAGACAAGCCTCTTGGGCTGGTGAGTGCTGGTTGGCACAGATCCTCTGTGTGGGAATCTCTCTGCTTTACACTCTGCACCCCTGTTGCTGTGCTCTCCTCCATGGCCCTGAAGCTCCCCCATCTGCCACATGCAGTCTCTGCCCACGAAGGGGCTTCCTACTGTGTGGAAATATTTCCTCCTTCATAGCTCCCTCCCCGAGGTGCAGATCCTTTCCCTATTATTTTGTCTCTGTTTTTTATTTTTTCTTTTGCCCTACCCAGGTACGTGGGGGAGTTTCTTGCCTTTTGGGAAGTCTGATGTCTTCTGCCAGGGTTCAGTAGGTGTTCTGTAGGAGCTGTTCCACATGTAGATGTATTTCTGATGTATCTGTGGGGAGGAAGGTGATCTCCACATCTTACTCCTCCGCCATCCTGAAGGTCTCCCCAAAGCATAGGTAATATACAGTATTTAAAAAGGAAAAAAATAAAATTGAAAATCATGAGCTAATATCTATCTCAAGAAGTCAGAAAAAAAAAAGTTAATTAGGTTGAGATTATACAAAAGAGAAAAGTAAAGATTAAGGTAGTGATTAATAAAATAGGAATTAAGCCCACAATAAAGAGAATAAAAGAGCCAAATATTGAAGCTTTGAAAGATTAATACAAATGATAGATCATTCTGAAACTCATCTAGGTAAAAAGAAGGAACAAATAACCATTCTCACTAATAAATATTGTAAACTTATGACATATCCCTCAGTCTTAATAAATATAAAAAAATGATATTAAGTGAAATACATAATATAATATAAAATAAGGTATTAACACATATTAATAATAAAATACTATTATATAACCATAATGTAGTTTTTGATAAAATATGAAAAATAATTAGACAAATGGACAAATTCTTAATAAAGTAAAATTTGTGAAAATGAAAGAATAAATAGAAAATCTTAAGATTTTAATAAATATTAATTAATTCAATATGCAGTAAAATATTTCTTACCTAGAAACTATTAGCTACAGTTACCTGAAGTAAAACAAAAACAATACAGAAAATCTAATCTTATAAAAGTTTTTCCATAGGCTATAAAACAGGGACTACTCTGAAACTAGTTTCATGATACCACTGTCTTCCTGGAACTGAAACCTTGTAAGGACTTGACAAGAAAGAAAAATCAGAGACTACTTTCATCAGAAATTCTAAGCAAAATATTAGCAAATTAATTCATCAATATGTATAAAGAAATATACAACCACGTTGGATTTATTATGGCAATATAGAACATATTTAACACTTGAGAATGAGTCATTTTATTCACAAGCTTAAAATGAAGGAAAAATTTTATTTATCTCAATTAATGCAGAAAAACATATAACTGAATACCTATCTAACATGATGATGATAAACATCATCATGAGATTTTGCATTTCTAACAGTTTCTTGGTAATTATGCTTTTGGTTTGAGGGCCACATTTTAGTAGCAAGGTGGTAGAGTTTTTATTATAATAACCCCTGGGCACTACCTGCATTTGGTGGACAGGAGTCAGGGGTACTGATCTTTGTACAATGAATGGGGTCAGAACCAACCAATCAAGAACTGTTCCCTTCAAAATAATAGTAGTACACCGGCTGAGACACAATTATAGACTGAAAAACTCAACTGAAAGATGAAAAAGCTGATATCTGGAAATGTTAAAAGACCTGCAAAAATGTTACATGCTGACTCAATTGCAAACTCCAAGACCAGAAACTAGGGCTCTTGTTTTGCACACTAGTGATCCTTCTGTAAAAGAAATACTGCATCAGACACACTAAAAACAGCAAGGAAAACTTTAACATAGTTGCAATAAGAGTCAAGACTTGCAGTAGGGGAGAGAGATTGAACTCAACTCTGCTGAGACCAAATGTGGGAGGATTTTTAGACTCCAGGTTGGGCTAATGGAAAAGTACTGGAAAGCATTAGGAGGGAGGTTGGTCAATGGGATGAAGCCATCTGTATTTGCTAACCTTGGTTTATAGAAGTTGGGCTCCTTGGCCCCCAACAGAGACTGGAAGACAGGAACCTTATTTTTTGAATTACATATCAAAGGCTCAGATCCTTGAAAAATACTTTCCTGAGACGTAGGAGATTTATATCTCAAAGGAGAAGAGAAAGAAATCACAACTGCAAGTTTTCTAAAGCAAAGACTCTAATCAAAGGGAGGTCAGGCCTCCATAGTTTGGACAAAGCCCATCAAAATTCAGTCAAGTTGAGGGAAATATGTCAGTACCACCATTCAAAAAAAACACCTTCCTTTACTTCCCTCTCTCCTTCCCTTCTTTCTTCCTTCCTTCCTCTTTCCCTCCTTCCTTCCTGTACTTGTTTCCTTCCTGTTTTTTCCTCTTTTTCAAAATTCCTACTTTCTTCTTTTTTTCTTTTTTCTTTCCTTCCTTCCTCTCTTTCTTTTAAATTTACACACACACACATTTCTTCCTTATAAAAGTTAAGAAATGCCATTCATTTACTTAGAAAGGGAGATGTCATTTAGTATCAAAATACAGATAATTGGTTTGTATGATATCCAGTTGCAATTTCAGTAAATGAAATGGAGGGAATTGTTCTAAAAGTTCTAAAGTCTAGATTATAGCTCTATATTTCACCCCTTCCAAACTTCTTCTCCCCCTTACAGGTTTCTCTCTCTCACCACTCTGCCAAATTTAGTTGCTTATTCTGCAGAACACAAGATACATCTGTGGTGGCTTCCACTGAGATTTATTTAGCCAGATTTTCATTAAAATAGCTACTGAATTGACTCAATAAAATGTTGCTTATCTTAATAAAGCTCTTCAGAGCTTTGCAAATTTGCATTTAATACTGTTTAGTGTCATTACAACATTAATAATCTGTGCCTAAAGAGCAATAAAAAAACCTTTATACTTTCTATTTAATAGGGGTAGCTTCATAACCCTCCTTTTTCATGCAACTTGGGCTTTTAAAATACCCGAGAGAAGTTAAAGAGAGAATATTCATAAGCAAAACATGGTCAAGTCTCAATGGAATTTCTTACGTAGGCTGATGGAATCTGAGACTTCTAAGATATTGGTCTCTCCATATTACTCTGTCCAGGAAAATAATCTGTATCTATTGTCTCAACCTTTAACATATTCTTTCAACATCTGCCTAAGAAGAAATTGCTTTAAATTTCTTTTAAGTCTTCTCATAGCTAATGACAATGAGATAGGAGGAGATCAAAGAGAGGTGAGGATGGATGTGTTAGTGAGATATCTTGGCTGTAGATTTTAGATAAGCCTTTCAGATGCATGTGGTTAAATGAATCATTAAATAAGAAAATGTTATGGATGACTTCTAGTGCCTTTCTTTCACCTCTTTACATCTAGTTTCTCCTAGCAGATTGAATTTGTAGAATAAGTAAAAAGAAAAAAGATATTGACAAATGTTTCACATCCAGATTTCAAGAAACCACAGTGGGTTTCCCATTTCCAAAAGCAACTGAGCCAAAGGAATTGCATAGTGATTTAGACCTACTGAGCAGACCAACATGTGAACAGGAAGGCTGATGCAGGAGGTCTCATGTATGAATAGTCTTTTAAAGATATTTTATAGTGTAGCCAAAACAACAATTCCAGGAAGTATCTGTGACTTTCCTGGCTGCAGAATACAATGTAGTGGGGTGGTCATTTACATTTTCTGTAGTTTAAGATCTATTTAGAGGAGAATAAAAGTGTTCATATAGATGGTGGAGGAGTCACATAGAAATCACCACAAATGACAGCACACTCAGACCTCTGCATTTTTCAAGGGTGTGTGCGCTGCAAAGGTAGTGCTTGTAAGTCTTCCTCCAGGCTGCTTTAAAAAGATTTTCTGTGAGAGCAAGCCTGATTTTTCCAATTCAAAATGCATAATGAAAACAGAGACAAACTTTTCTAGCTGTATTTCTTCACACCCACAGAATACCATCTCCAGCAAATCAGCCAGAATCATCTATCAGTAAAACAGAACAGAAACATTAGGGGAAAAATCAAAAAACAAACAAAATAAACAAACAAAAAACATCAGAAAACAAAACGCAATATATTAATACACCAAAATTGGAACAGGACAGTAAAAGAATGTGCTTTTACATGAAAAAAAAAGGAGGCCAGCAGAGAGATACACTGAAAGATTGTGAGATGAATGATAAAAATCTTCAAGTTAAGCAAGAATGTGAGTGAACAAAATATCTCTGGATTGACTGCAAAAGAACAAATGCATAAACTCCTTCAAATTCCCACTCAGGAGAGAGCCCCTATCAGAGAAAAGGCAGCCTCTGGTGATCCATAGAGAAGGGAAAACAAAAAGCAGCCACTTAGGCAAAGAACAGCAAAAGCCAGAGTTAAAAATCAAAGTAACAACATGGGTTTTTAAAAATAGACCTGCTATAGGAACTTCTCTGAAAAGAAGGGTACTGAAAGGTTCAGAAGAGGATTTAACATCTTTTAAGCCAGTTCCCTTAAGTAATGTATCAATTAAATACAAATACAGAGAAATTATACTGTTTTGACTTATGGTGTAACATTTATTTTATGTCATTGATTTTTGCACTTTTAACATATTTACTTATGTTATAATGTTTGCTTGTCTTTATTAGTATTTCTAGTGATGTGTTGAAGAAGGGGACCCTCAACATGTTTATCGAGCAGGATTTCAGAATTGTCTTGGGCAAGTAAATGCTGTGTAAGTGCAAGTGTCCTCATTTTAAATAGGAATGTTTACTGTGGTTATAATGACCCTCTTCTACCAGTGTATTCTGGGTGTGCTAGGTGAGGAGCTGCTGAGGGGGATATGAATAGGGAACACATAAGTTGACAATTTTATTTGTCGGTTTTCCAGGACATAAGGAACAATGGTAGAGGCTATCACAAGACCCTAGATTTTGAGCCTAGTGCCATAACTGAATGGGACTTCTCCTGAGGGGTGGAGGAAGGTAAATAAGAAGGAATGTAAAGAAAGCAGAGTGAATAGAACAATTGAGACCAGAGGAGTAGACTTGTGGTAGCCTGCATAGGTTGCATTTTTGTTTGTAAATATTGACTTCCCATCTCTGAGGAATAATTGCACTTCCCCTCTTGCTGGCTTCAGTCCTGGCCAGCATGTTATGCTTTGAAATGTAAGCAAAAATAATGGTCCTTCTTCACTTCTGTCAGATGGTGAATAGCCAGTGCATAGCTGGCCGTACCTTTCACTTCCTCTAGGATATAGAAGCATGTATGAAAGTTAAGCCTCCAT
Source organism: Orcinus orca (assembly GCF_937001465.1). Taxonomy (NCBI): domain Eukaryota; kingdom Metazoa; phylum Chordata; class Mammalia; order Artiodactyla; family Delphinidae; genus Orcinus; species Orcinus orca. The sequence goes on from NC_064563.1 coordinate 128,685,974, forward strand.
TAACACTGGCCTCTGAATAATGATAATAAGCATAGATTCCTTGCTGGACCTAGATAGACATGGGGCACTTGCAAAGAATAAACTTTGTTTGTAAGCCAATTAGATATTAGCGTTATTTATAGTGCAGCAAAATATGTTATATTCTACCTAGCTCAGAAAAATAATACAATTTTTTTCCACCAATGGGGACACCTTAGAGCATTGGAAAGAAGATAACCAGAGTAAAAATAAAATAAATATATAATCTACATAGTACCATTTCTTAATTATTTTGTTCAATATCCCATTCTTTCCTGCTAATATTAGCATATGGATAAATTCAACAAAGCACACCCTCTCAAATTCACAGCTTATCAGATCATTTTGTCAGAGTATTAGATGGTCATTGTCGTGGGAGCAAAATAATAATAAAAAAAAGGCATAAGATTAGATGTCTAATCTGTAGATCTGGGGAGAGAGGCTGTGGATCAGATAAGTGTGAGAAATTCAACTGAAGTCATTAGAGTTGAGAGATAAATAATCTAGAAAAAAAATCTAGAGTTTAAATGAAGCAAGGTAATAGAAATAGAAATCTACAATGCCAATTTGTCAAGAGGTAAGAATGGTCAAGGTCCCTGGTTTTCCAACTATTTATGACACAACGTTCTCAGAGTAACATGGAGAGTTCTTGTTGAAAGTTTTGCAAAAGATTGTCAGGCCTCTATAAGGGGTCTTCCAATTTGAGAAAATACCCTAGTTACTAGAAGACAATGTCCCAAATGTCCACTCAATTGAGCTACAGAAGTCACACATCTGTATAACTAGAAATTTTGCTCTCTGTGTTTAAGGGAAGATGGTTATCTGTCTTTGAGCTGAATTTCTAAGCCAAGAGAATTAAGGCAGGAAAGTAATATGAACAAGTTTAACTTACACTATGCAATATGGCAGAGTAAAAAGAACACATGTTTTTGTGCCAGAAAGCTTTGGATTTGAATTCAAGCTCAAAAATTGTCAACAAATATTCTGAACTTTGCAGAAAAAAATAACTATTTAGAATCTCTTTTTGAAAATATAGAAAGGATGTATGCCTCATTTATAACCACATAAACTGTGCTTGTATATTATTTTCTTATACTTTTTATTTTATGATATTATACAAAAAATATTTTAGCATACAAGCCATGTGTCCTTGATGGAACAATAGATTCAGAGATGTATTTACTTCTAGACTAGCTCTTGGAAAATCCCAGGAGTCTAGTTGTCAGTGTACTAGTTCAAAAGTATTTTGCTTTATTTACCCAACCTCTTAAGACTAAGAAGTAGTTATCTTTTAGGAAATATTTTCGAGTCTGATATGCAATTACCCATTAATTAAAGAATAATCTTAGCTTTGTAGAAGGAAGCAATATACAATCATTGAGATGAATAGTTGTGTCTAGAGTATTTAATTTGTTTTCACATACTGAAGTCTGTGAATATGCCTTGGAATAGAAAAAAAAATAACATTTCTGTTAAAATAGTCATCTATTCTCTGATGAATATAGATTTCTTCAGAGCCAGGCAACTGCATTTCCCTAATTAGTTACCGAATGAAAACAGGAGTGAAGGAAATACTGGAGAGTCTGGCTTTTTTATTTCAATCCCTGTACTAACTACATCTTCAGAACGGTCAAAATCTATTTGTACACACACACAGACACACACAGACACAGACACACACACACACACACACAAAGGAAATACAAATTACACTATACCCACCTCCTTCTCAGGGACTGGGATGAACATAATAAACACAGCACATATAAATGCATATGTTGTACTACACATGTAATATAAAAAAGCCAACATGTTTAAAACATCTTCACCTATTTTGATATCCTTATCTGAGATTGTGCTGAGATGAAGGTAAAAGATTGATACCAAAATCCATCCAGAAAGTCGAGCTTTTCCTAAAAGTTTCAAATTCTACTCACTGAGGTATTTTATCCATATATGTATTTATCAAACCATAAAAGCTTATTCCAAAAGCATGACAAGAAAACCTGTGTATCAAAGTAGGGCACAGATAATTCTCAAGAGAGTGAGCAGAGAGTAATTTTCATTCCCAATGGTCTCAGCTGAGGACAGTGTGAACGGAACAATTGTGGAGGTGATGTTAACAACAATACAAACAATCTATATCAAGAACTCTATCACATCTGAAGCAACCAAGAGACTTTCTGGCTTTATTTGTATGGAAGGTGTTATATGCTGAATTGTGTCCTACACCAAATTCTCATATCGAAATCTTAACCCCCAATACCTCAGAATGTGACTATATTTGAAGAGCGAGGTTTTAACAGGTAATTATGATAAAATGAGATCATATGGCTGAGGCCTAAACCCATATGACTCCTGTCCTTATAAGAAGAGATTAGGACACAGAGACACACAGATTTAGGGGTGACAATGTGAGATCACAGCAAGAAGATGGTTACTTACAAGACAAAGAGAGAGACCTCAGAATGAAACCAACCCGGCTGAGACCTTGATCTCAGACTTTTAGATGCCAGAACTGTAAGAAAGAAAATAATTGTTGTTGAAGCCCTAGTCTGTGGTATTTGGTTGTGGACATCCTAGCAAACTAACACACAAAGTGTTTCTTGCCTTTTCTAAACTTTTATAGTAATAGCCTCGGATATATTATTTCTGGAAATAGCTGAATATCCATTTTGTAAAACAAGAGGAAATATTTATATTGATTTTGGTATGTTTATATTCAGTACATATGTGACATTTTAGAAAACACTTCTTAAAGTTGAGGATTTAAATAAAGAAGACTTTCCCAGATAACTTGTTTAAATGTTCTGGCAATGCTGAACATCATTTTGATTAATAGCTGTGGGAAAATGCAAAAACGGGTGCAATCCTTCATCCCTTCCTGTGTTCACACCCATTGTTGCCCCTTCAATTAGGAGGTAGAAACTATAGTCCCCTGTTTTTGAATATGTAAGTCCTCGTGACTTGCCTTGACTGATAGAACACGTCAGAGATGACTCTGTGCCAGTTCTCAGCTTAGGCCTCCTCAAACCTTGTGCACTTTTCTCTGTCTTAAAACTTGTCTCCTCCTTGAACAAAAGTTATCTGACTGCAGGATGACAGGAGACACATGGCCCGGTCATCATCTTCACTTTAGCAGACCGCCAACCAACTGCCAGGAATTCCAATTAAGCTATGTTGACCTATCAGTTCCTTCCCTGACCGCTAACTAACCAGGACTCTGGCTAAGCTCAGAAAAGTCTATTCTAGATCCAGAGAACTGTCCATCAGACCTATGGACTTGTGAGCAGTAATAACTGATGGTTATTTAGCAACTAAATTTGGAGATATTTTATAACATGTTATGTGTATATAACATTGGAGTCCTCTGTGCTTTTAATCTGGGATTTGACTTTTGGTTCATTCCATTTTTGTATAGTTCTTTATTATCATCTAATTAAGTTTTTCTAAAGGTGTAATCTGAGGCATTATGTCTATCTATCAAAAGTTATTTCTGTAGCATTACTTAGAATATGTTACTTTAAATGTGTACTAATCCCTGTTATAGATGGAAGTTGTACACATCATAAATTTTCTACATAATCAATCAAGTTCCTTTCACTCAAAGCACACACACACACATACACACACACACACACCCCAAAAATAGAAGTTAACTTATTTATCTAGTTCAATTAAGTTCCTAAAATTAATTTATGAATATTAATGGCTTGTGTTATAAATCTTTATAAGTTATTTTCTTTCACTGCTAATTTATAACCAAGAATCCCTTGAATCATGTTATTAGGCACTGTGTAGTTTTTAACAGAGTTTAATATACATGGTTGATATTAGACTAGAGGTTCTTTTTTTCTCCCCCCTGGATGAATTAATTGGAAAAAAACTTGAGGAGAAGGACTGTGATTCCTCTTTTGTTTTTATCCTCCACATAATTTATCAGGCCTGTGAATGCAGTAAGAATATAAAATGAATGTATTTACATGAGAGCTGATGCCATGGCCTATGAGAATGGTCATGCAAGCTGGTAAGAACTATGGACATTTACTTATCAATAACCCCTCTAAAGTAGAAGATAGTGGAGGCATGCCCCCTCACTCCCACAATCATATTGAATCTGTATTTCTTATTCACTTCACTTCTAATGGTGAATCAAGACCTTTGGTTTCATTTAAAATTTTGAATCTGTTCTTATTCCTCCAGGTCAATATTTTTAGCTACAGTCCTTTTTGTTTCATTTTATTCCTGGCTACTGCGAGTTATCTTGAGGCAAAACCTTGGCAATGATCAGATAGTCAAGTGTCCAGCCAGATATGCTCCAGTTCCCTGTTAACTAGCTCTTTGAACACCAAAAGTTGGGCTGAGTCTTGATTCTTAACTGATACTTTATTTCCTAGTTGCTGTGGAACAACCCTAGTAAACACCAATCCTGTTTTATCACTCTACCCATACAAATTAACATAGACCTTTTCTCCCTGCTTGTAGCTCCTCACTGACCCTGGAGTTCTTCCCCAAATGTGACTTCCTTGGCTGTGCCCTGACACTCCACATAGCATTTGAATCTGTCTCCACTGAGACACCAAACATGTCCTTTCTGATCATTAGTCACTGACTCTATTACTTAGCTAGGGCTGCTCTAAAACAGTACCACAGATTGGGCTGCTTAGAAAACAAACAAACAAAACAGAAATTTATTGTCTTACCATTCCAGAGGCTAGAAATACAAAAGCAGGGGGTTGGCAAACTTAATTTATTCTGATAACTGTGAGGGAAGAATCTGCTTCCCTTATCTGCGGGTCTTATTCTTTGACTTATTAATGGTCATCTCCTCCCTGTGTTTTTTCACATTGCCTTCCCTTTGTTTGTCTCTCTGTGTCCAAATTTCCCCTTTATATGAGGACACCAGTCATATTCCACACGGGCCCACACTAATGACTTCATTTCAGCTTGAGTACCTCTGTAACGGCCCTACCTTGGTTACCAGGGGTTAGTACTTCAACATATGAGCTTTGAGGGAGGCCTAATTCCACCCATAACACTGGTTATAGTCCTAAACTGATAGTATGAGAACATGGACTTGACTTTTTCATCTCCTTGTTATTGAAATTGAAAAATGTATCCTAAACAGAAGCCAAATATAATCTAAGGATTCAAAAGTGAAAACATATCACTTTACTCCGCCCTCCTCTACTTTGCCATCTTGATTTGCAAAACAGCTCTCCTGTTTGGTTTGGTTTTATTTTGATGACTGAAATGCTAAGATCTGATGATTAAGAAAGTTAACATTTGTTATAACTAACCATTTGTTATAATTAAGAACCCAACTTTAGTAAAAACACTATTAACTAAAGTCTACATTTAATTTGTTTTCTTTTTTAACCATTTACCAGATTGTCCGCTAATGGCTATTTTTCATTCTAGGACCCTATCCAAAGCACCACATCATGGGCATGTCTCCTTATCCTCCCCTGGTCTGTGACTTGCTTTGACTTTCCTTGATTTTCAATTTTGAGGAGTACTGGTCAGGTATTTTGCAGAAGATCTCTCAATGTGGATTCTTCTGACATTTCTTTGATGGTCAGACTGGTGTTATGGGTTTGGGGGACAAATGCCACAGAGGGGAAGTGTCCTTCTTCTCACATCATTTCAGATGTAGTTACAGTCAACCTGACTGTTCACTGATGATGTTGACCTTGATGAATTGGCCAGGGTAATGTTGGCCATGTTTCTTCACTGTAAAGTGACTTTTTCTTTTTTCTACCCTGTGGAATTCAGTCAATAGGTGTAACCCAACCTTAAGGTGGGGAATGTTCAATTTGATTTTTAAAAGATGTTTCTTTTTTCTTGCAAGACTTTTATACTACTAGATGGGCTTTTCTCTTCCAGGCTAAAGTAGGCAGAAAGTCTGGGATTTTCAGTTCTTCATTCAATTCAGGTTGCTGAGAAACACAACAACAAGCAAATAACTGTATTACAAAAGGACATTCCTGCAGAATCCAGAATAAATATGTAGAAATGCATTAAGTTCCTCTGCTTTCAATCAGCAGCTTTTAAGTCTTTGGTAGAAACCACTCTGGGTTAGGCAACACAGGGTCAGGATTAAAGTAACGACTTTTCAAAGAACTATATTTCTCTGACAGAAACAGAATAGGTAAGCAAGCACTGACAGACCACAATTTTACCTCAAGTAACACAAAGAAGGGCTTTTTCTGAGCCTTCACTACACTTTTAACTTATACCTGAATACATTAATGCATATTTTCAATGAACTAGAAGCCTGGCTTTTTGTCAAAGCAAAAAATATGTACCTTCCCTTGCATCAATAATATAGCTTTGCTATCAGAAAGAAGAGTGGCTTCATGATGCAAATCTTCTCGTTTTCTCATTAGTCTAATTGAAGAAAACAGCATTATTAGTTTTGGCCAAATTTTCATGGATTTTCAGATTGAAATGGTTGATAGTAAATAATCCATGTCACTGAAAGAGCAAATTTGATTAAAAAGCTGCAAACACAATATGCAACTAACTTATTCTGTTCTGTATGCTGTGTCTCAAGGTTGTATTCATTATTGTCACTGAGATCAGCAGGCCAAACATGGTACCTTCGAAGATTACAGCAGCTGTTTCTGTCCATACAGTATCAATATAAAGGGAAAGGCCCTAAGATTTTCTGTTAGCATGAGCAACTGTAAATTACACTTGCTCTATATAGCTGGTATTTGGAGTAAGGAAGGGCACCAGACCTAAGGACATTACATTTATAAGTTGCCCAGTAGGCTAAAGCCCTCAATCCTCAACACATCAGAGATGATGATGGCTTACTTATATCACTTAGATTATCTCTAAGAGATTGGATGTGAAATAGAATCAAGATATTCATATTTGGAAGATGAAAGGCAAAGAAAAGCCTAGACAGAGAAGAGTTAAGTCATGATTATGATGGAATAGCAGAATGAAGATAAATAAACTCCAACCATTGGAGCAATAGTATGATTAACCTCTCCCTCAAATTGTATCCTATCTTTTCAATTCTCAAGTAATCCCTGGATTCTAAGATAGTTCAGTGTGATGCTATGCCTAGGTTGCCGTTTTCCATATTTCTGAGCATAACCTTCCATTACTTAAATGATAATTGATCGCTGTAACCCACATAACATTTTTACATGAATGATTTACCCAGCAGCATCAGGTTTTTCTGTGATCAACATAATCAAAGATTTTGACCAGGATAATGGAATTTTAAAATGTTCAGTCACAATCATGTTTTCCCTGTTCCCTGGTGCAGAATTCTTGTTTCAAATAAGCACTTTTCAAGGTTCAAGAGAAACACAAAGGTGCTATATGAAGAAATTCTTAGCATTTCCTACTGATTCATTTATAAAGATAAGGTGTCCTGCCATTATTGTGAGAACACAGGTAAGTTCTCTCAGGAGAGACTATTGCAGGAAAGACTAATAATCTTACTCCTGCAGATTTGAAATCCAGACTATGTTAACCTCAACAAAGATACTATGTCCCCTCATAAATTTAACTTAATATGACTGATTCCAAGGACTTGTTAGCACACAGTTGGAGAACATTTTACATTAGAAAATAGTTGAATACTAGTCTTCCTATTTTGAAGGATTTCTAGACCAACGTTTACCTAAATTAAACTATGAAGTCTTCAGTTATTAGCTAACCACTACTTTATTAAAATATTTTGTATTATGTTTCTTCTGATAATCAAGGTCATAGGGAAGGGAAAAGCTACTTGAATAATTCTTCAGCATTAACTATTAAATATTATGTTGTTTCCATGGATAAAGTCTTACATATTAATATCTAATAGAATTTATTAGCAATGTAAATTGCTTTAATCTTGAAGTAATGTCATATTTCCTTTTAATAGATACATTTACTATTTTAGTCCACACCATTGGCAGACTGTCACCTCAGGGAGGCAGCATTATATAAGGGGTTCAGGTAACAGGACTTAAGTCTGATTTACTTGCGTGAAAGTCCTAACTCTGTCACATACTAGCCGTGTAACCTTGGGAAGGTGCCTTAATTTATGTGGGTATCAGATTTTCCATCTGCAAAATGAGAATTTCAATTTTTTTTTATATAAAAGCGTTCTTGGGAGAAATGAATGAGATAATATTTAAACCAAGTTCCCCTAAAACCTAATTCCTCTGCTGAGTTTATGATTAACCTCTTTATTTGAAACTTTATTCCCTTTCTTGTCCTGAACCTGTTCCTTTCAAGATTGAGTGTCCAAGAAAATGGGGGATTGAAACCATATTCAATCCCCCTGTGCCCGTGTCCCTTGAATTGAAAGGTTTTTGCTTTAGTCTCTCAGGATTCCTCAGAATCTCATAAAGTCTGGTTTAAGAGTTAACGATTGGGACTTCGCTGGTGGTGCAGTGGTTAAGTATCCATCTGTCAGTGAAGGGGACACAGGTTCAAGCCCTGGTCCAAGAAGATCCCACATGCTGCAGAGTAACTAAGCCCATGAGCCACAACTGCTGATCCCATGCCACAACTACTGAGCCCGTGTGCCACAACTACTGAAGTCTGTGCACCTAGAGCCCGTGCCCCACAACAGGAGAAGCCACCGCAATGATATGCCCATGCACTGCAATGAAGAGTAGCCACACTCACTACAATTAGTGAAAGCCCGCATGCACCCACTGAAGACCCAACGCAGCCAAAAATAAATAAATAAATATATTTTTTTAAAAAGAGTTAAGGATTAAGGAGATGTGAAGATGTAGAAATAAAGACTCTCTGCTGGGCCAGGAAACTAGCAACAATTTAGACCATAAACCAGCCACACAGCAGAGTCATCAAAATCTCAGTTCCTTGAAAGATATAGATAAAGGCCTGACACATATTACTAAGTTGTTTTTAGAGGAAGCAGACCCACACCAGATGAAAACTGCTGGCTGTCAGCACGTAGACCCCAGACCGCTTGAAACCAGATTAGAGTTGCTTGAAATTTAACCTTGATGCCAATCAATCTGAGAATTGTGCATGAGCTGATCATACACCTGGCAGCCTCCTCCTTCACACTGCCTTTAAAACTCCTTCCCTTAAAGCCATCTGGGAGTTTGGATCTTTGGAGCATGAGCTGCCTGTTCTCCTTGCTTGGTCACCTTCACTAAATGTTGTCCTTTCCTTCACCACAACCTGGTGTCAGTAGACTTGCTTTGCTGCACATATGCAAGTGGACCCAAGTTTGGTTTGGTAACAATATATAGAAAATAGAAGAGTGTCTGACACTGTAACCAAGATATAATTTTAAAGGTTCTACTTTTGGTTAGCATATTTATTTTCAACAACCTCCTATTCTTTATGTGCAAAAAGAAAGAGAAAAAGAATATAATATTGTATATAGGAAAGAAAGGAAAGAGGAAAGAATGACAAAAATAAGACAGGTAGAAAGGAAATATGGCAAAAATGGAAGACAGAAAGTTTCTTGGGAACCTGTCCTGCAGAATGATGTGAAGTAAGTTGAAGAATTTTGAACAATAAGGCACAATGAATTTTGCAGACCTGAGGAAGGCACAGCGTTTACTGCATTATTGAAGCTTACAGATTATGGAAATAAACTAGGATTAGTCCAACTTCTTTTTCTTAACTGTGCTTTGATTATCTTTTTTCTTCTTCACTTTGGTAGATGTAGAAGTTTGGGGATAAAGTAAGGTATGAAAGCACATGAGGCTAACACCTTCTTAGAAAAATTAGATAAAAATAAACTGAACATTTTAAAGAGATAGAGTAATAAGTGCAGCTGCAGTCTTAAAATAGTGCACACAGAATTTCTGAGCTTCTTTTTATTCCCCTTTTGAAATATGCCTATTAGTTATTAAGTAAGTTAGAATAAAGGCAGAAAAAATGTGGTATTTGAAACAGCATAAATTTAAGGGGGGAAACGACGGCAATCTACCATAAACGGTAGGGCTGGGAATTAATCTTACTAAGCGGTCACAGGGGTGCTATTTTCAGTGTGCCCTAAGGTACTGGTCCACTTCATTTTTCTCCAACATAAATCTCTTAGTGGGAATAACGGAGTGCCCAGTCCAGTTATAAGAAGCACTGGTTCAAAAGATAAAATTACAGTTATTTAGAGATGAATATCAAAAAGAGGTAAAGTCATTACATCAAACCTTCGTTAATCTAATTGATAGTACATTTTGGTTCAGATTAGCACAGATGCAGCATTCATGAATATTTGTGTAATACTGTTGAAAGAATAGTTATGGAAGAAATTAGGAGGTACACAATAGAAAAATGTGAAATATGACTAGTTCCTACTGTCAAGATCAAGTCTAAACCAATTTGTGTCAAAAACACCATATAAAACTTGCAGCTTTGGGCTTCTCTGGTGACGCAGTGGTTGAAAGTCCGCCTGCCGATGCAGGGGACACGGGTTCGTGCCCCGGTCCGGGAAGATCCCACATTCCGCGGAGCGTCTGGACCCGTGAGCCATGCCCGCTGAGCCTGCGCATCCGGAGCCTGTGCTCCGCACCGGTAGAGACCACAATAGTGAGAGGCCCGGGTACCAAAAAAAACAAAACAAACAAACAAACAAACAAAAAAAAACACTTGTAGCTTTATATCTAACTCTATTAGTAAGTTTTTGGGGTATCATAGATCCAAGGTAGAAATCCCAGTATTGTTATATTAAAACCATTTCTAACACCCCTTCCAGTTAAAAAGTTGAAGAAGTTTGTAGAAGAAGTTTGTAAAACCTTCAATCAGAAACTGTGGGTATAAGTAAATTTCCACATATCATGTAATCACTGCATTATTAGATATATTCTGTGTCAGCCTCCACTTGTAAAGTACTCTTTTCAATCATCCTTTCAAAAACTTCAGTCAGGATTCTGTATTTATCAGTGCATAATTGTTCCTCATATCAACTCATGATCTTGCAAATACGAATCATCTGTAATTGACATGAAAACCACAGCATAATTCTGTGTTTAAGATTTAATAGTTATAAAACATTACCAAAAATGGGGAGAGAGGATACAGATTCTCATTTCTGCTTTCATTTAATATTCTCAGGAGAGATTCTCAGAGCTTCTGATGTCTCATGTGTGGAAACAGACTGGAGAGAATTCTAACATCTTGTCTTTAATGACGTAACCACTATGAGAATGCACTATTCACACTTCCTACTACAGAGAATAGACTGACACTCAGCACTGCTGCTGCTTCTCTGGACATTCCACTGCTTTCATGACAAGGTCATGCTTCTGTGGACTGCGCCTAGTTAATAACCTTGCACAGTAGGGATCCTAATGCTGCCCCATTCCTGCAAGACAGGGAACTCCTCAAATGGGAGGTTTGGGCATGAAGGTTTCTTATTGGCCTGATCAAACCTTTCTTGAAACTGTGCTGGAGTGCAAGACACTTCCTACATGACTCTCCTGCGTTCCCCTCTCCTTCACAGTTGTCAGAACTGCAACTCAGTCTAATTGATTTTCTCACCTTCTCTGACTCCCTCACCATGCTAAGCAGGCATTTACTCCCAATAAGTCTCAGGCACTTCTAATTCCATTTCAGATTTTGCTTCTAGAAGGAACCAAACTAGCACATCATTTTCCATATATCATTCTTGATATCAACTGGATGAGTGATTATGCCTTAATATTATTCTATGTAATTCAAAGAAAAGCAAGTGTTGCTTTTCATATATTTAATTATTCATATACTTGATAATTACTGTGGTCTTGCTATATGTTAGATGTGGACAAAACTTCATCTCTCAAACAGTACCTTTGCATTACTCACATGGTTTCTGAGTTGGAAGTATTGCCTTGAAAGAAAATTTCAATTCTAATTTTTATGACAATCAAATGTACCTGTAAAGAGGTAAAATTCCCAGAATCATTTTAAATTTACTTTTTTTAAATTGCATTTGTGTAAGTAGTTCATTTTGGGTGTAACAATGAAGTGCTTAAATAGAACTGTGTTCTGTGCAGCTTCTCCTTACCTGGATTACCTAACCTGAGTACCAAAGGCTTGTTTAGCAATGTGTCTTCTCTACCAATCAAGAGATCTCTGTGAAAGTATGATAAATGTTCCTTCACTGCAGAATTTCTCAATCTCAATGCTGTTGATTTTTTAGAATATATGATTCTTTGTTGTGGATGACTGGTCTAAATATTATGGGATGTTTAGCAGCATCCTTGGCCTCTACCCACTGGATGATAATAGCAACCCTCCAGTTGTGACAGTCAGAAATGTCTCAAGACATTGCCAAATATCCGCTAAGGAGAAAAATTCCTTGCTTGAGAACCACTGTTTTTAAGAACTTCTTTAAGACCAGTAAAGGGAATGATTGAAATCACAATATAGATTGTTTACTAAGTACTTAAATGCAATATAAGAGTGTGTGTGTTTGTGTGTGTGTATGTGTATGTTTTCCTATGGTTTAGGAAAATGTATGCACCCTTCTCTGAGACCAATCCAAATCTTACTTTAAACTTGATTCTGTGTTATGCTCTTGGTTCAGTGTTATACTGTTTTGAATTTTTGAGCTGGAAATTTAATTGTTATTGGTATGATCTCTTACTTGTATCAGGAAGAAAAATCCATCAATGGAAAATTCTGCCATTTTGTTTATATTCCCTAAGGTTCAGAATTTTTTATCAACTACATTTACTTACATTTTCTTTAACTATGTAAGTAATGGATATTTATTGAGGATCTCCTATGTGCCATCTATGTTCAAGGTTCTGGGGACACATGAGTGAACAAAACAAAATACCTTACTCTTGTGGAGTTTTTATGCTAGTGCACCTGAGAAAGCAAATGAGGATGTCCACTCTCTTTAATGTGTGCCAACTGGAACCACATCCGTATTCCAAACAATGCCTTCTTCTTTCACACTGATGGGGTGATGGGGGCTGGTAAAGGCTGGGTTATGGATAGAAAGATGTAAAGACACGGCTATTGTGACCATATGGAATAAAGACACAAAAAAGAATAACTTCCACTGTGAGTACTATTTCAGAAAGTCTTCACCCATTATTTGAAAAATCAATACTGATTTCCTCTACTACCTTGATTAATTTTACCCCTGGCTTTGCTATTTAACCATTTTTTCCACAATTATGCATTTGGTCAGTACAGAAATATAGAAACCTCCATGCACCTGAAGAAAAATGCAGAAGAGCAGACATACGGTGAAACACTCATGGACGGCACACCTGCAACTTTAGAAGAACTACCCTCAAAGTAATGTTATCACAGAAACACATAAACCAAAAATACTTATGATATTAAATGTTACATAATAAAGAGCTTTGTCCAATTTAATTTCTTATGTTTACATTTATCAAAAAGCAACATAAACATTTCTCCAAATGACATAGCACACATGCATTTCACAATTTGTATTTTTTAATAAAATAATAAAGGATTCAATATCAGATTTGTGGGATAGAATCTCAGTCTCAATTAACTAGGACTGATAAACACATGATTTTACCTCAGTTATAAGGAAATCTCTCTCTCTCTCTCTCTCTCTCACACACACACACACACACACACACACACACAGACAAACACACCACCCCAAAGCTTAGTTAAAAACAAAATAAGTGATTTTGTTAAGATGGTGATCTAAGTCATTCCTGACTTCACTCCCCCTCACAAGCAGACCAACTAGCAACTATCTACAGATAATACATCACTGTGAAAATGCTAACCAGTTTGCCATATATATGTATATCAAGTCATCACTAAACTTACAAAATATTATATGTCAATTACATCTCAATCAAGCTGGAAAAAATGTTCCTTCAATATGCCAGGAGTCAGTACACATGCAAGATCAGTCCATAATCTCCACATATATTTTGGTACCCATGGTGAAAACTAATATGATACCATAAAAGACCCATCATTTAGTAAAGACCATAAAAATAAGTGGGTTTTTGATAAAATATGCTTGTTAGTTATGGGTTTGGGTTGAAATACTCTACCATCCTTTCAATTTGATTTAAAATAAAGCAGAAAGTTAATCAGAAAATGTAATTAATATCCTAATTTCTAAACATTTCCACCTCACACTATTGTAGCATACCATTGAAATATAAAAAACTATTTACACCTAAATATTAATATTAAATGCCTGTAATTTTTTTTAAATGGCAAAAAGAGAATAAAGTATTTGTTCAGAAGAAGAGAACTGTCAGGATTAAGGGGCCACAACTATAAAAACAACCTCAGTCAAATCACCAAATGATATATTATTAAAACTGAAGGACCTTAATGTTTAGAATTTACAAGATCAAGTCACATTTCTCAAAGTTCATCTAAAACTTATTTTGCAAAAATTATGTTTAAAAGGCCCTGGTAAGATGCTATAGAATAATTATGCCAAATAATAACATAGATGTTTTCACAATTTCTATACAATCATGAATGTTTTTTATTATCAGATGTCCATATTCTCTTTAAAAATATTTTCAAAACTCAGTGTGAGACCTCAAAGGAACCATTTGGAGAAAGCTATATTACAAACTACATTTCTGTGGATATGTATATTTTTATACTGTTACCAAGGGGCCCTTTGCAACTAAAAAGAAAGATTTACTAGAGCAATGATCAGTAGTGGTTCCACACATTATTTTCAGTCAGCAACTTTTCTTGGATAACTCTCAGTGGATAGGCCATGATGCACAACCACTTTGATAGATTTTGCTATGAAGACAGGAACAGTTATTTCTTCAGGCAAAACACGCCAAAGGAGGGTGTGTAACTGTAGCAAATCTAGAGGGGAATGGGGACTTAACAATGACTCAAATTTGGTAGAACTGATCAGGTTATACCTGATTAGTATATGAAATAAATAATTGAGCATGATTTTTTAGTCTACTAAAATATAATAAAGTAACAAAAATGAGTATGCTGTCAACATGAATACTAGTGAAATTAAATAAATAAGACTGATTTGACACAAGAAGTCTTTAAACTATTTTATCAAACACATGACATATTTATATTTTTCACTGCAGAAAGCAAATAAAATAACACTTGTTTACCAAGATACGGCTACAGGTTATGTATCATTCAGGAAGTAGATTTTCAAAGAAATTAATCTGCCTCTTTTCAAGCCTAATAAATTTAGGATTTTCAGAAATGTACATTCTAGTTTATGAGGAATCCGACATCTCCAAAAAAAAAATGACTGAAGCATTTTACTATCAATAGCTTCTCTAAAATTTAAATAGTATTTAACCCATAGCACATAGCTTAGGGATAGACCTAGAATGTGAATTCTTCTTAGTACTACTTGCTAGTTAATTCTTTACTTGATGTCTCTAAAGAATAACTGTAAGTAGTATTTATTTTAATCTTCAGATCTGCAAAAAATGTATATTTCACCTTTCAATTCTATCCATTCTTAATTATTTCCATCACAAAATCAGCTGCCACCTACAGTACAATGTCCCCACTAAACATACATCAAAATAAAAGCCAAACATAAAAATGCAGAAGAAAATCACTGACTTCCACTAACTTTAGCCAACTTTATAACTGACATGATTTTTTTTCAAATAGAATACCTCTAAAACTGACTGTATATTGATTAAACAACTACCAAAACAAACAAACAAACAAAAACAAAAATACAGCATTAGTATCCAACCCACTTTGCAGCAGGAACGAGCTGTTAAAGTTATCAGCAATTTATTTCTGTTGTTAGAGACGGATCCTTGACTTTACATTTTGCAGCTGTAAAAACAAACAAAAAACAAAAAAGTGGTCAGTAAAATGCACCTTCTACCTTCCTGGGTGGAAATTGAAGTTTCTCTCTGGACACATCCTCCCTCAGTGAAGAGATGGACCACTTTGGTGAGCTTATTCAAGCTGGAAGCACATTCTCCTGGAAGCCTTAATGCTGTGAAAAAGATATATCTTCTACTGTGATGGCTTAACCTGTCTCTAGGCCACAGAAAACATTCAGGAGTCAGAGTAGTAGCTTCCCCTGAAGGAAGTGGTGTTTCAAAGATCAATCATTCAGGGCAAATCAAGGCAGCAGACTTTAATCTGGGGGTTAGGGTGGACTTAATTCTCTCTCTGAGTCCAAGGGATGGAGCCTGCACTCCAGAGAGGGACAAAACATTTGAACTGGACTCCTGTAAAGTGAAAGCCAACTGTTAAGAAATGGTGGTCACATGGAGAAAGGGGACAGAGCCGTGGAGCAAAGATTGTAAAGAATCCTGGTGGAGAAAGAATGGTAAAACCTAGTAACCAGTTTATGCGCATGTGTGTGCTTTTATTTATTTTTTGCATTTTCGTTTCATTCTAATACTCCCAATTTTTCAAAAAAATTTTTTATTTCTGTTTTTTATGCAGTAGTCTCATCCTGACTTTTCTTTAGTGAATGGCATATTTGTGTGTGTGTGTGTGTGTGTGTGTGTGTGTGTGCGCACGCGTGCGCACACAAGAGTGTTAGGGAGAAGGATTCAATTATGACTTAGCTTGTGATGTAATGAGATGTGCATAAGGCCACTGCCTGGGGAGACAGTTTTAAAAGAGTAAAAATTGATCATCAGAGAAACTCAGAGTAGGCGTGTCAAGCAAGAGATGACAAAAAGGTATGTAGGGTGAGTGTGTTACAGATATAATCATTCTTGAGACTACGCACAATTACCACGGACCAAATTCTGTAAAAAACATCATCTTAAAGCCATCACTCAGAGAGACAACCCAAACTGTGTTCCATATTATCCAGGTTGTAAAGACAAGGGCGACCCCTGAAGGTTTTCATTCAGTTTTTCCCTTTTAAAAGATATTAAAGTTAGACAGAAGAAAATGAAGAAACTCAGGCAGCTACTTACCCCCAGAACCTTCCTTCCAGTTGCCAATATGTTCAAGAAACATAAGC
Organism: Orcinus orca; assembly: GCF_937001465.1. Lineage (NCBI taxonomy): Eukaryota > Metazoa > Chordata > Mammalia > Artiodactyla > Delphinidae > Orcinus > Orcinus orca. Next base: position 128,702,886 of record NC_064563.1, read on the forward strand.
AACATGGAAACCCCTGTTCTTGCTGAGATTATTCTGTTATAGTAATTGCAAAGTCCACTTTTTCACATATCAGTTTGCTTTGTATGACCACTATGGCATTAATCAGAAACTGCATCTCCACAAGGGTTAGGGTCATAAGGGAAGGAGAGAATCTTGAAAACAAAACATAGACTACAAATCCAAAGCTTTAGATCATAATTTCTTTCAGTTTTCATCTACAGTAATCCCTTTTGTTTTTTCTTGCATTGTTTTATTTCCCTTGAATTCAAGAAAAAATCAAAGTCAGTGAATAAAACTGTTGACCTGGATTCTCATTGAAAATGCTGTCAGGTCAGCAGACACCATCAGCTACGGATAAGCAATCTTTTTTGCTTTAGACAGAACTCTTATGACTGTGTTGTCCTTTATATGTTTTAATAATGTTTTTAAAAAGCTCCTGTTCTGCTATATGTTCCAGGTAGGTAGCTTAGCTTCAAGTTTCTAATCCCTTTTGCTTGTCATTACCAGTGGGCTATTGATCCTTGGCATTGCCAATAACTCTGATGTAAAATAAGGGAACAGTTGAAATCTGGGAATAAATCTGACATTAAACCACCTTCCAAGGTGATAATTCTTAAACATCACCAAAACAATAAATAAGTATGATTCTGGGAAAACAAGTTGTTATTTCTTTTTGGTTTCAAGGTGTGTTGAACCACCACAAAGAGGAAATTATTTTTAATGTCTGTAGATTTAAAAATATATATATATAAAACACTTGGAAATTTGAACTAAGTAAAATGTTTTTCTGGAGAACTACAGATATTCATCCAGGTCATCGATAAGACTTTAACACTGTGTTAAATCACACTTAATTTTACTAATTTGGATGGCAATCATTAAGAAAAATACTGTATATATTATATTAGATTTCATCTTGAATATGACTTTTTTGATAGTGTCTTTCTCAATGCTTGAAACAAATCACACTTTAAATAAGAAATGTAAAAGCTATTGTTTTAATTTAAAAAGTAATTAGAGGTTTATAAGCAGTTTCAAAATAGTACAGAGAAGTCTGTGTAGCTTTCACCCAGTTTCTCCTAATAGGTAGTAACTATAGCACACTATCAAAACCAGGAAATTGATATTGGTACAATGTGAAGCAATTTTACCACATATGTGGTTTTATAACTATCGAGTTACAGTAATAGTCTATCACAACAAAATTCTCCCTCATGTTTCTTCTTTCTAGTCACAGGCATCCTCATTCCCTCACTCCATCTCTGTGATGGTTAATATTCTGTGTCAACCTGAATGGTCCATGGGTTGCCAAGATATTTGATTAAACATTATTATGGGTATGTCTGTGAGGCTATTTCTGGATGGGATAAACATTTGAATCAGTAGACTGGGTAAAGCAAGTTGCCCTCCCTAACGGACGTGGGCCTCATCCAATCCACTGAAGACTGAGCTGAGACAATAGTCTTCTTCTGCCTTTGGTCTTGGATTTTGACTGGAACTTGCAGCATCAGCTCTCCTGGTTCTCAGGCCTTCAGACTTGGGAACTAAAGCATCAGCTTTCCTAGATCTCTTCAACATTTAAGCTCTCTACCAATCACTAATCTGTTTTCTATCCCCATAATTTTGTCATCCCAATAATGTTAAATAAATTAAATCATCTATTATGTGACCTTTTGAGTTTAATATTTTTTTAATCAGTACAATAACTTTGAGATCCATCCAAGATGTTGTATATATCAATGGTCCATTTCTTTTCATTACCTAGTGGTATTCCATAAGTGATATTTTTGTCAAAGCTTAATTCCTTTATCTTCTTCATAAAGTAAACAAATAGCATTTTCTCTTAGACTAAAACAAAACAGTTGGAGTTAACACATTATACATACACACTACCACATATGTACACACACACAGACACACATACATACACAAAGTTCATGCATACACAAAAGCACACATGCATAAACATTATTTTGGGATCTGCTTTGATATCTTGTTGTTTGAAAAATGCTTATAGTTTAATGCTTGCTGATAATGCCATGCTTTTTGCATTAAGATTATTAAATGGCCTCATATTTTACAAGATAATTCTCCTCCTCTTCAGGATCTCCGTCAAAATTTTCTACTGGACATCTGACCAATAACCAACTGGAGATATGTTGAGCCTTCTAGGGAAGAAGGAGAAAATGCAGATGTGGCTAATATATGCCTTTAAGCAGTAGAAGAGTATTCATGGGACCAGATTCTGTGGTGTTAGATAAGAGGGATGCAACACAAAATTTAACAAAGAATAGCTTATCAATATGGGAACATACTCTTTTGAGAAGAGAGTAATAATTCCAAATGAGGAAGGAGGTGGGACACCTAGAAAATATTTCGTAAGGAAGATGTATTGGAATTCAGCCTTAAACAGGATTTAACATCCCAGCAAACACCCATGCAACGTACACCTTAGTGGGTCTAACAGGCCTCAGCTCACATGGCATGCTCTGGTTGCATAGCTTTTAATAATCCATTGTCAGGTGCTCTATCTGACCAGAGCTCACATTCTAGGTGCTGATTTTCAAATGCTATATAATTTTTTCTGTAGATGGTATGGTGTTGCTCCAAATTTCTAAGGGACTACCTTTTATTTTAGGCCTTGTTGTAAATTTCACATAATATCTTTTCCAACCATAGAACATTCTAGCCTAACATAAAGCCTAGAGGGTTGCATGGCTCAAGAGGCAGGGCTACTTGTATTACAGGCTGGACTGTATTGTCTACTCTGGTGCTCACACAAAGTTACAGGCCTACATTTTACATATTACTCAGTATATGGGTTTGTTTTCATCACTAAAATGTTCATCCTTCTAGTAGACCAATCCTCTACTCGTTGGCAATATTATTGCATTGAAAACTTTTAATCCTAGAAAAGACAGTGAATTATGTTTGCTAGGATCAACACATATTCTAGGAATGATTTTGCCTTCTTTACCTACTGGGTCTTGGTCAGTACCAATAGTTGAGAAATTACATAGAGTTTAATAAACAACATAGGATTTCACATAACATTGTCTAAGACTAAGGGTTCCATTCAACAGCAAGGGGGAGGGTGGAGGAGTTGATTAAGTAAATAACCATGGGATGATTTTGTCCTATAACATTCTATAAATTGGTACTTCGTTCTTTTCTGCAGGTCCATATTTTCTGGTTCCCAAGGGAGAATTCTCCCTACAGTAAATACAATATGAGTCCTATTAAACTTGCTAAGCAGGTGATCAAATCTCTCAGTGATGAGGGCTTGGATCACCTGAGCAGGCAAGCCAAGTAGAGGAGCAGATGTGCTAAGGGAAACAAAGTTAAGTGACAAGGGGACTGAGTATCAGAAATGGCCTCAACATCAATTGCAGCAGCAAAGATTTTAGTTCTCTCCACTGAACATAAAAGTAAAACTGGTAGAAGCCTGGATTAAGCAAAATTATTAAATTACATATATAGATCAGAGTGGTGAAAGGGGTAAATTTTAGTGGATACTCTGATTCTCTGCCCAGATATCCTTCTTCAAGTTCAATGTATTCATCCCCTAACTGTTAAGAATATCAGTTGTATTGAACTGACTCAACCAAAGTTATATTCCCTCCCAGGGTTGTCCTCAATAAATGTCTGGCTGATGTGGTACTACAGGGCCCAGCTGCTTTGCTTCAGTTTGGTACAAACCTGAAGGATAATGACAGCTCCAGACTTCCGTGTAAGATAGGCTGAGTCTTCATTTGCAATCACATTGAAAATAACCTTCTCTCTCTATCCAACTTTGCCTGTCTTCCTCGGTTTCTTATGAGTGTGTCCACCAAGGCACTTGCCAATAAACTCATTCTAAGGGAACTTATTTTGAGGCATAAAAATACAGCCTTGTTTGTTTTATATGTATGTATGAGTGTGTATTCTAAATACAAACATACATTTACTAAATATATATGTATTTAACACAAAATATATATGTAGCAAATATATATATGTATATACATACATGCATATGCACATATATATTCTAAATATTTGATGTATATGTACTAAATACAAACATATGTATAACTGTAGGATTTATTTTTTATAGTTTATATAAAACTTGTCATAAACTATATTGTTTCATTTTACAATGTGATGAGTATAATTTACCAATTTTTAAAGCAAAGATTTCAAACAGCACAGATAAATTTAATTTCTAATTTAAAATTTACTCCAAATATACTTGGTAAAATCCATTTTCAATTAGGTGATACCATGTATTTGTAAATAAACTAGTATCTCTATAAAATACAGTTTTAATGACATATTTGACAACCTTGGAAGATCAAACATGAAATTTCTATAAAATTTATAATGAGATTATTTTTCTGTGATTTTTAAAGTAATTTTAAATAAATATTTACAAAATGGCCCTTTTCTTATTTAAATGTGTATAACATTATTCATTGTCTGCTAAAATTCAAGTGTAAGGGAAAAAAATCAAATTCTAAAACCATCTTAAAAATATACACATTTTAAATGATTATTTTAAAATCCTTTTAATCAGAGTTGTCAAATAAATATATTATATGTTTTAATATCTTAGCATTATCTTTTAAACATTTTTTCTTGGCAAAAATAACAAGAGAAAGAAAATGAGTTTATTTTACACTAAAATGAAAGCTTCAAAGTTATTGATCTTTTCACATCACATCAAAACTACATTGACTGTAGACCCGACAAACTATTGGCAATAAAAAAGCAAGTCCAGAGTAATTTTAGAAGATGTGAGTTGGTCTAAGTTAGCAAATGGAGAGAGTTGGGTTTTCTAAAGAGGTCTTTCAGGGCTCTCCATTTAAAAGGCAATTCCAGAAGACATTGCAGCTATAAATGTAGCCTCGTCCAAGTAGCATATTTTGTAGCGTCAGTGCCAGAGACTGAATTTCTGTCAGACACCTGTTTTGAGTGAAGAGAATTTTACAGTCCCTTCACAGAGTTAAGCCTCCACTGTCTTCTCCAAGAACTGCAGAATTTCCTGTTTATCAAATATGCCAGACATAATCTCACTTTTAGTAGGATGACTATAAGCCTAACACTAAGAAACTGCTAATTTTGCAAGAACCAAGTTTTTGCTTTGTAAGATATGACTCATTATCTACAGAAATGTTCACATCTGAAGTTTCATATATCCCTGTGACATCAAGAAATCGTAGCACATCAAAGACCCACTATTTTAAAAAATATCTTAAATAATAAAATACCTATGCTTATAAAGTGTGGTGAATTTATTTTGAGTAATACTAACATAGCATAGCAGAAGGCCAGTTACCACTACAATTATCATATAAATTATATACTATATAGTATTTTCTATGTGTACTATATGTTACCATATATACACGACAGTATAGGATATAAAAATATGTGTATACATATGTACACATGCATACTTTCTGCTTCAAACATTAATTATTTATTGTTACTCATTCAACAAATATTTATTGAACTACTTGGATGGGCCAGACATTGGAAGTATCATATTGGCAAGAAAGCCATTGTTCTTGCCCTCATAAAACTTATAGTTTTGTGAAGCTGATGAGTTAACACTAATGAAAATACTATGACAATGTACACTGTGCATTGGGTTAACTACTTACAACAACAGTTTATTGGTAAATGTTAATGAAGCTTAGAAAGTAAACCCAGCTAAAATCATTCAGTTGACAAATAGCATGAAACCAGGACCATCTGAGCACAAAGTCTAGGCATTTATTCAATAAACCTTGCCTATGGTTACACAGACATTGAGAGTATTTATTAAGCATCTTCACTGTGCCAGACAGTGTAACAAAGCTTGGGAATAGATTTAATTAATAAGACAGATTACCTGCTCTTTTAGAGCTTACATTCTAGTAGGAAAGATAAAACAGTAAACAAATAAATAAATAATTTTCAAATAGGTATAAGTTCTAGAAAGAGAATTGAATCAGGTAAGTGTTAGAGAGGGAAGTGGAGGTAGGTTATTTTATATAAGGTGATCAGAGAGCTCCTCTGTGAAGAGGTAACATTTGTGAAGAGTCCTGAGTGATCTGAAGATAAAATCCATGCCCAGATCTCTGCAGAGAGATCAAATAGATAAATCCTGAAGTGGGAACAAATTTTCTGTGTTTAAGGACATCAAGAAAGCCAGCACCAGTGAAGGTGAATGAGTGACAAAGAGGGTGATAGGAGATGAAGAGATAGGCATAAACACAGATCAGAGCATGTGGGGTCTTGCTGACTATGGTGAACATGTTTAGATTCGACTAAGGGTGAGATCAGAGCCACTATTGATTAAGGAAATTGTTATTACATCCAGCAATAGGCTTATTTAGATCAAGGTAAGGTGAAACAGCTGTTGTTTATAAAAGTGAAAGTAAAAAATAGAAAGATGAAAGAGACATGATCAAAATTATGCTATCTGGATTTATTGTAAATGTTTTAGGTGATTAATAATATCAATGATGATAATAGCTTATAATAATAATAGTAATAGAGTTTGGATGGGGAACATAAAGCCTATTTATGCTTTAAAAATGTCAAATGATGTTCCTCTGTTCATATCACACATACATGTGGAAAATAAATAATTTCATGACAATAAAAAAAAAGGTTCCAATGCAAATAAACATCATATAAAAGTTTAAAAAAAACAAAACAATTTTGAAACAGCAGCTAAAGACTAGGTATGGGTCCAGGGAGATCAGAGGAAATCCTGAGTCCCATGCATTTGAACTATCCAGCTATCAGAGGGCTGGAATGGGACAGGAAATCTGAGACTGCATAGAGTTTAAGGCAACTGCCTTCTAAAAGCTTGGTCCAAGGCACCAAAGCAGAGGGAGAGATTTGCCAAAATGCAGAAAACTGGAGGTGCAGCCATTTGCAAGGATAGCAGTTTTGTTGTAAAGCAGATTCTCAGCTACTATACATCTTGTTCTTCTCGCGTATAGTGTACTTCCTTTTCTCCTTACTCGTTGTAGGCCTTCATAATACATTAATCTGTATTTTCTGACAAATAACTTTGTCAATTAAATAAAAATACCACACTGGTTAAAACTTGCTGTCTTTCTACTCCTCAATGTCAAAACATTAGAGAAAAAATAGGGCTAAGTTGGGTGTCACGTGAAGCTAACTCTATTACATCTGACCCCTGTTTTGCGTGTTGCTATAATATGGCTGAGAACATCTCCCACTTGGATTGACTTAGACAAAAAGTCTAAGCCCAACCACCTGATCATCAAATAAAAATAGGCTGTACCATTGCCCTCTACTGTGTCATGGAATATTTATGTTTCTTGCTCTTGGTAAGATTTTCTTATATTTTTTCTAACCAGGAACCTACCACAAATTTTCAATGAAGTCAAGTTCCAGATGCTTCAGATGTTTATGTTCTGCATGTTTAGGTCACCTTCCTTCCTCTATAGGAGAGTGTCAAGGAGAAGGTTATGGTAGTCATGAAGAGCCAGGACTGGGTTATGATTAAGCTGTATTTTTAGGGTCAGTTAGACATACTCTGTAAGGGCAAAAGAACAAAAGCAAGTTCTAATCAATAAGTTTTATGAATATTTACCTTATAATTATCAAAAAATGTGGTACCTAAAAAAATAAACCAGGACATTCTTACAGTGTAATATTAGGTGAGTTTTGAATCTATCTTCCTCTTTTACCTAACAAGTGATACTTTTTTTCTCTAGTAACGTTCAACTTTCAAGTCTTTCAAATGTAAACATTATGTTGCATTTTTCTTCAAATTAAATCTATTGCTGAATCCTGCCATGTTTTCTTAACTTTATATAACTAAGGTCTTCTACATATATTTAGCCAATATTTTAGCTTAGAAATCAACTTCAAGCTTAAATTCCTTCAAGTGGTTTCCATTTATTTTCTCTCCTGTCTCTTATTGGTGAGGCTGATAGTATATGGGTTCATATTTAATATGGCTTTTCTTGTGCTGACTTTTGTATATTTATGCATGAATATAACATTCTGGAGTTTATGTTTGTGTACTACATGAAACAGACATGAACTGCTTTTATTTGAAAGAATAGCCAATTGTCAAATATATATATATACTGAATGGCCCACAATTCTAAAGTACTATTTTGCTATATTGATTAACTTGTATCAATACCATATTTGTTTTGTAACTGTAGTTTTGTAGTATGTCTTCATGCCTAATCAAGCACATTCTCACTAATTATTTTCTTTTTCAAAGTAGTTTTCACACCTTAACCTTATACAATGTTATATGTTAATTATATCTCAATAAAAATGTAGTTTTAATCATCTTTGTCAATTTTCTCCTCCTATGAACATCAGTATCTTAACAAGGTCTACTAGATTTCTGTTGGGATTTTGGGTATGATTTATTTGAACATATAGTTCAGTAGGGAAAAGATTGACCTGCTTACAGTTTAAAGTATTTCTAGCCATGGACATGACATATCTCTTGTATTAGGGTTCTACAAAGAAACAAAATAAATTATATACATATATAATTTAATAATATATAATAATTTAATAATCTTATGGAAAACCCGAACAAACTTTTTCGCTATATATATATATATATATATATATACACACACACACACACACACACACACACACACACACACGTATGTCAATTGTTGGATTTGGCTCATACAGTTATGAAGGCCAAGAAGTCCCCAAATCTACCACTTGAAAGATGGAGACCCAGGAAAGTGGTATAATTCAGTCGAAGGCCAAAGGCCTGAGAACCAGAAAGCCCCAGGTGAAAGACCCAGAGTTTTAAGGTGAGAGAACCAGGAGTTCTAATCTCCCAGGCCAGAAAAGATGAACATTTCAGGTCAAGAAGAGAGAAAGAGGGAATTTTCCCTGCCTCTACCTTTTATTCCATTCATTTCCTCAGTTGATTGGCTGATGCTTATCCACATTGGTAAAGAAGGATGTTTGTTCAGTCGACTGAATCAAACACTAATTTCTTTCAGAAACACCTTCCCAGACACACCCAGAAATAATGTTTTACCAGCTATCTGAGCATCCTTTAACTCAGTCAATTTGACACATAAAATTAGCCATCACATCTCTCTCTCCCAAAAGTCAGTTTATTATTGTCTTGCACTAATTTTTTCTGATCTCTTAATATATGACTTGTACATCTAATGTTAAATTTTTCCTAGAAACTTTATGGACTTTTCTATGAATAGGATCTTCTTTCTATGAAAATGTAGAGTTAGTTATGACCTTGTATTGGAATGATATAATGTTTTTGTACATTGATTTTGAATGTTACTGCTTGGTTAAATGAATTTATAAGTTCTGATAATGTGTCAATTTATTGTCTTTGTAGATATTACATGAAAATAGCAATAATTTAACAAAATAGCCTAAATGAGCAAACAGGAATTTAAATGGGAAACAAAATAGAATTGCAATTAATGTCATTCTTTTGGGAAGTTTGATTAATTAGATGAATTTTAATAAATCTCTGATTACCAAGGCACTGTGTCCCAAAGTCACAATTTACAAAGAAATTATATAGAGGGAAAAGCATATGTTTAAGAGATGTCACTTAAGGGCACAGAGTCATACATGTACAAATAGCCCATTCATTCTTCTCTATGTCATTTACCTAATGTTACCTCAGATATTACCTTTGTTTCAGTTAAATGCTATTATATGCAAACTATTTAAAGAAACTTAAATCTGTCTGCTATGTGAGTGCTCATATGTTGACATGTTCTTGTACTATATCTAGTAAGTTTTTATTTTATGTTGATTAAGCAACAGAGAATAACATAGCTATTCGAGGAAAAGCAGAGACCCAAACTCACATGCAAAGGTCTTTCTGCTGTTTGCACACCTATTAGCCAATGACCTCAGTGAAAATCATTATCACTCCTAAGAGGTGATAAATGACTTCCAGTTATAAATAACTGAAGGATGGCAAAATAGGTGATGAAGCATTTGTGGGGTACCTGAAGTTTAAAATGTCACAACTCTGTATTTTGTAGCTCAATTAAAAAAATGAAATTTTTTTCTAAGTGTGACTTGGATTGAATTTTGTGGAGAAAGCATGCTGACTTATTTGAGTTTTCACCCTTTGTTAATGATAATTATTTCAATTTCCAGGATCTTTTAAAGGATTAATCATAATCTACAAAGGGCTTGCTGTATTTGTTGTTATTATAAGCCCATTTAATTATTAGTTATTTATAAATTGCAAATATTTAAAAAGAGTGGATAGCCATCTTTCTAAGCTGCCTGTCCATAGCCAGGACAGTGGACCACATAATATCAAAGGCCCAATCTGCAAAAAATAATGAATCTACTTAAAGAAACCCTTTCCCTCAGTGAATTTTCCTTTGACCTAAAAATTCTGAAATTATACCAAAAAAAATTCGGATTCACTACAAAAGAGCTTTTATATAACAACTATCAAATAAGTGCTTTTTCAGGAAAATAAATCAAAGATATGGCATTTAGTAAAATTATTTAAATGACATTTATTATTTCAGCCCATAACCATAAGGACTGATACCGGTTGGAGGTCTTCTGTTCTTCTCAAAAACGTCTTTATTATCAGTTAGCATACTGTATCATCAGCATCATGTGGGAGCTTATGAGAAATGCTGAATTTCTGACCCCACCCTAGACCTACTGAAACAGAAACTCTAGAAGTGGAATCAGCAATGTGTGTTTCAACCATCCCTACAATGGAATCTGTTAAACACTTAAGTTTGAGAACAGCTGGACTAAGTGATTATCTACTTCTTGAAGGAGCTTACATTCCAGAGGGGGAGATACAAGAAAATGGACACCAAACCAAGAATGGAAGTCCAAGCATTACTTCTGCAAGAAGATAATGAGGAAGAAAAAACAGATAATCTTCCTCTTCCACTGTTAGTAGAATATGTTGATGCTAATCCCAGTGAATAAAATAATAATGATCATGTATTCTGACCCTTTCCAATACCTGGCCCTCAGGGACTGCTATGACTAATTCCCAAAGAAATTTTCAGTTTATAGGTATGAGGCCTCAAAATAATTAAGAAATTGTCCCTGTGTTCCTCTGACATACTCCTATCAATGTGTGTGATTTTTTTCTTTTTTTTGTGTGTTGTTTTAGCACATTCTTTTTTCCTAAAAGTAAAAATGCTTCGGGGTCATCTTGTGCATTTTATGCTCCAGTCCTAGAATGAGCCCTTTCCTCAAGGAGCCCGGGTTCCTTTTATTGGAGAATGGTATTAGAAGCCAAAATCTGGATGCTTGGTACGCACATTGTTAATAGATACAAACTTCCAGTTATAAAATGAATAAGCCCTGGAGATGTAATGTACAGGTGGCTATAGTTAGAAACATTTTATTATATATTTGAAAGTTGCTAAGAGAGTAGATCTTAAAAGTTATCACAAGAAAAAGATTAAAATTTTTAAAATTATGTGTGGTGATGGATGTTAACTAAACTTATTGTGGTGATCATTTCATAATATATACAAATATGGAATCATTATGTTGCACACCTGAAATTATTATAATGCTGTATGTTAATTTTGTCTCCATTTAGAAAAAGAAAGAAAAAAGAGAAAGTCTTTCTTCAGCCTGAAGCCATTTCTGTTGGGTTTTGGACAGCTCCTAGTATTCCAGAGATTGGGTACTTTATTATGATACTATCCCCAAAAATCTTATTCCCCATGTAGTTTCTAGGTTCTCTTTGAACACAAGAGTGTTAGCATAGCATTGATGTTGAGTTTCTCTCACCATTAGTTGGTCAGCCAGAAGCACTGGCCCTGTTAGAAATGATCCAGGACAACCGAAAAATTAAAGACCTCATTCTAAGCATTGTCCCTCTTGCACTTATATATTCTTCCCTCCATATATTCTCCAATAGAGAATATTCTCTTTTTTTTCTTACAGTTTTATTGAGATGCAATTGGTATACAGCATTGTACAAGTTAAAGGTGTACAGCATAATGATTTGACTTACATACATCATGAAATTATCACCACAATAAGTTTAGTGAACAATCATCATATACATATATACAAAATAAAAACAAAAGAAAAAAATAATTTTTCCTTGTGATGAGAACGTTTAGAATTTACTCTCTTACCTTTCATATATAAAGTACAGCAGTTGTAATTATATTAATCATATTGTCCATTACATCCTTAGTACTTATTTATCTTATAACTGGAAGTCTGTAACTTTTGACCACCTTCATCACCATACAAGGTTATTATGCTATTATTGACTATATTCCCCATGCTGTACGTTTTCATCTCTAAGACTCATTTATTTTATAAATGGAAGTTTGAGAATCCTCTTCTTTTCCATTCCAGACCACAGAAATAGTTTGAAAAGCTATGCTACTTCCTCCTAAACCTGCCAGATTCTTGGTTCTCTATGATCTGAACGCAGACTAGTGAAGGAGTAGTGCTGCAGAGAAAACTTTGATGTAAAGGAGCAGCACAAGATTAGCACTAAAATATAATCCAATTATACTTATCCACAAAGGTCATGATGTAGCCCTGGCCTCGGATCCCACCCAAATGCCCAGCATCCACAGTTTGGCCCTGCATTCATTAATTTTAGATTTTTGAGATGGCGCATTCTCTGCATTTATTATGTAAACCTCTTTGGCTGCCAAACTCTGGATTTTTGTATCCTGACTATGAGGAAGTGGCCCATCTGCTTCTCCACATGGCCTGTTGTGAGGCATTGACTTTTGGCTACTCCTTTGGCAACTAGCTCCCCAGCTGGCAACTCTAATTTCTCTGGCTCTTCAATAAAGAGACAGGCTCTCCTGAGCCAGCAAATCCTTAGATTTTGAAATTACTTATTTAGCAGACAATCACCTCTCTGGAACCCCTGAAGAGGAGATCACCTCTTTGTTGCCTCTGAACCTCTGATAGAGCAAAATGTATGGAAAAGAAATAAGCATTTAATTTCACAGTTGATGTTCAAAACAGCTTTCTAACATACTGTTATTATTTATTATTATTTATCAAGTAAAAGAGTGAGGTATAAAAAGGTTAATTAACTTACCCAAAATCAGATCAGGGAAATGGGGGCATCTGAACCCTGATGAGATTCCTTTGAGATGCAAAATAATGTCCAATTTCTTTTGGAGATGCAAAATAATGTCCAAATTCAGGAATTTATTTGGCTAATATATAGTAAAATTCCTCTTAAAACCTTAAGGTTTAGATTTGGAAGAAATATTAAATTATATAATTCTCAACCTTTTATTTGGTAAAATAAAAAATAGAGGTCCAGAGAGGTTGAACAATGCATCCAGGGTCCCTCACCTAGTTTATAGCAGGAGCAAAATTAAAATATATGTTCTGTCTCCTTTCTAAGTCTTTCTTCTTTATCTTTACTTATTTTTTCCCTCTCTTTCTCTCTCTGGAATATATTGTCCTACTTCTTTAGCAAGCAGTCTATTTCTTTGCTGGATCCTCAGAGAACATGTCTCAAGGTAGAATTAAAGTCACTCTAAACCTTAATAAATGGCTCACTTCTGGGTTGTCTCCATGGGTTTCTCTTTGTCCTTAAGGCCTTTCTCCCCTCACTAACATCTGTATACAATGTATAATCCTCTTCAAGATTGCTTACCAAATATGTCTTCATATGTCAACCCTCAAACATGAAACCCCAATCCAGATCTCCAAATACCCCAAGGTTTCTTAAAATCCACAATGTGTGTGAGCAAACTAAATTTTACAATAAATTTCAGTTTCAGAAGATGAGCTTCTTGGATTTAGAATCATTTTATAATAGTTTATAGATTAAACACTAAAAACAGACAACTAATATAGATTCTTAACAACTTCACATGCAAATGTAAGGAGAAATAGCTCCCTATATATATACTCTAGAAATCACCAAAGCATCAAAACCAATGCAATGAAAATGGAGAAAATGTTATTTACTATATTTATTTCAAGGTGGTAAGAATGTAAGATTCCCTCTACATCAGGAATATGAACAGAACTGTTCTGCACAAGAGGAAGGACAGTTTGTTCTTCTAGAGAGAAAAAAGAGAGAAGATATAGGAAGGACATGGAGATAAAGCCAGTTGGATGGCAGAGGCTTCATGCTATGATATTGGGCTGTTTCCCTATGTACACCATCTTCTCCAGTGAATTCTGTAAACTGATAAATTTCTAGGGGGTCATTGTTTCTGGGAACAAAATATATAAATTCCTCATCAAAATTAATTTGTGGCCAAAGACTGGAATATGGAGGCAGAAAATTAAAAATTCCATGCACTTACAGAATTCATGGGGTCTACTTTGAACTGCTAAAACCATGGTGTTGAGATATGGTCTGTTCTCTAAAAGACAGACACTGCTGCTCGAAGGAACAGAAGCTTCCCTTCAAGAGCTGCCCTCCAAATTCTAGAATTCTCTATCATTCGAAAACATTTATTTCATTAGAAATGGTTAAGCACATGAGCTCTATAGACAGACTCTGGATTTGAGTCCCGACTCTGTCATTGACTACCAGTAAAACCTTGATTAAGTCTCTTAACTTTTCTGGGCTTCTGTAAAACGGAAATAGTAATATTCTTTTCTTTTTAAGGTCCTTTTGGGAATGAAAGAAACTCATGCAATGCATTTGTAAGAGTGCCTGACACAGAGTATGCTAAATGCATGTTAGCCATTATTATAAGCAATAAAATTTCCAGCAGCCATTCTATAGCCTATAAGAGTAAGATGAATATAGAATTTACCTGACTGTCCCTGCCATTACAGTACAGAGAAAAACAAGTTAGTGCCAGAGTGTACATTATCTGTCAATAAGAGACATAACAGCTCAGTGTTAAAAACACTTTTTTAAATGGCACTGTACTCTGAGTAGAATTAGTCACCAGGAATGTTGATCAAAGTAACCAATGATATTGGCAATGGCAAGACTTGGTTTTGAATACCCTGTTATTTTTTCCAAAGTTCACAAGAAATTCAGTCATATGACTTTTTCATAAATTGTCCTTCAACGAAATACTGAGAGGTAGCATTGGAGTCAAAATGTAGGATTGTAAAAGGAATGCCCAGTTGTTTGGGCTTGTTTTTTTTTGTCTTCTTTCTTTCTATGCTTTTCAGTTCTACTATGATGAGGTTATGGTTTACTATGTTGCAGATGATAACCTTTTGTCTACTATTTAAAAAAAATGTAATTTTTAAAATGTGTCTTATGTTTGCAAATACAGGCTTATTCCAGCTTGCTCTCACATATATTCATATATACCCTTTTAGGAATTGTCCCTACATTTTTTTTTTTTTAATTAGAGTTTGGAATTTATATGAGAAAGGACTAGCAAGCAGAGTGCAGCTCCATACTTTGTTCACTTTGCCAGAGCCGCTAGCCAGAATCCACCTGTACAAACACAGGTCTGCACCTTCCCGGGGAGGTGAATGGGAGAGACAGCTTTTGATAGCAAAGGCATGGTATGGACTAAAGGAGGCCTTGTGAACAAATAAGTTCTCTATATTAACATGCTTTTTTCAAACGACTTATATAAAACTGATCTAGAATTTAGAAACCCATTTCCATACATGAATATCTAATTTGCTTTGGAGGGCTGAAATCCACTGCACCAAAAGTCAATGGGAGATAAATGAGGGACTAACAAGGAGGAGGCTGAGGACAATTGGCAGAAATGGGAAATAGATGTCTCCTGAAATTAGACATTTTAAAAAGTTTAGAAAGCAGTTTTAATTAACAAATGCTGTTTTTAGGCACAGGAAAATGTTATACTTGGACATAGTTGGGAGAAGGGATGCTTCTGTATTTAAAGAACCTGCACTACAGTGTTTAACAACAATTGTTAGTTCAAGTTAGTTTAATTACCAGTAAAAAATATATTTATGGGATAACATTTATTAAAATATATATGTTTTCCAGATAATACCTTCAAATACTAAAAATATCATCCTTTAAATGTGAGGGAATGAGTATATCTCTAATCTCTGTTGAGCTATTGTTCAAATGCATTTTCTGGGAAGTATATTTTTAAAGATGACTTTTAATATCATGTACAGAGTGCAAAGAAAAGTATTAGATCCATCCTCATTTACAGGAATGAGTTTGGTGAGAACTATGTTTATAATGAGGATTACGTTAAAACATATCACTTATGTTTACTATCACCACTGATATTTCTGAGCCATTTCCATACTTATTACGCACATGCTTTCTTAATATTTTTAAATCAACCTAGCTTGAGTGCTGAGGATGGAAAGCAATTGCCTACATGTTTATTTCCAATTTGTCTGGTTCATCCCACCTTTCTTTTCAGAATTTTCAATTATTATAGCCATCACGCAAAATGTAAGGCAGTACAGAGTGTATTGTATTTTTTTGCTTACCAATGCACAATCTCTACAGAAGGTATAAATAAAAACTGATTTAAAGTGTTTTACCTACCATCTGGAAGTCCAATATCAGGCTTCAGTGAATAGCCTTCAACACTAACAGACTCTAATATGGTAATATTCTAAGGGCAAATCCAGTTCATAGTTTACTTTTTTTTTCCCTTATACTACATTAACCTACTGCAGTTTTGATTCAATTACCTGTAATGCATATAAAAATAAATTACAGAGAGAAAATATTACAGAGAGGTTTAACAAGTTAATGGTAAATTAAAAGCACTCTCTTCTTCATTATGCAAATTTGCAAGGCTGTGGAACATTTAACACTCTCTCCTGGATTGCTGTCAACATTTTATATGCAGATAAGTCAACAGCTCGAGTGAACTTTTGCCTCACTCATGCATTAATACAAGAAATAAATGCTGAAGTTTTTTTTTCAATTGCTTTACCAACCTATATGTAGGGTAAAAGCGAATTCACTATTTCATATAGAGCAACTATTTCTAGTCATGTCACTAACAATGGTCCTTTTGAAAAAGATTATGTGCTCAGCGGTGAGCAAGAAATTGCTAATTTTGATTAAAATTTAAATTTTTAAATACATTTAATTATTTTTCCCATTAAAGTGGCTGTAAGATCATTGAGCAAACAAATGAGTATAGTTTTCTTATCATAATGGGTACAATTTTCTTATCTTGCAATGTTTTCTACTTATCTTTTTAAATTCTGTCTATGTCAAACATAATGAATCAGATTCTGTTTATTAAAGTTGAATTGGGAAATGTGGGTCAAGAGCCACAAACTTGCTGTTAAGAGATGAATAAGTTCTGCAGATCTAATGCATAGTATTGTGATTAGTGTCAACAATACTGTATTATACACTTCAAAGTTGCTAAGAGACTATATCTTAAATGTTCTCGACACAAAAAAAGAGAAATGATAGTTATGAGACCTAACAAATGTGTTAGTTAACACTATGCTGGTAATAATATTATAATGTATATATTTATCAAATCAACACATCAACTACCTTAAACTTACACAATGTTATATGTCAATTATATCAAAACAAGGCATACACTATTTAATTTGTTCCAAGTATCTTTTTGTAAAAGGAGAATAAACAATAAATAATTACTGATCCGTGTTTTGCTATTTCATTTAATTCCATTTTTCTTGAAGCTTAATTAAAAAATGGTTTGGTAAATAAATAAATACAAATAAAGTTGAACTTATCTAAGCAACAGTTATTTTTTCAAAACGATCCATTTTTAATCTAAATCTTATTCTAAATCTATTTTTTTCCTTAAATGTGTTTATAAGTTTAATGCAGAATTATATCTCTGCTATCAATTTGAAAAAAATTAGTTCAATATTGTCTTAAAGCAGTTAACCTTAAAACTCTCTGTATGCTTTCAATAATTTCTTAAACTTTAAACTTAAACTTCTAAGGAAATTTAAAAGACTTGTAAATATAATAAAATAATTAGAATATTCAGAGGCAAAAGTAGAAGAAGGAACTTTGTTTCATGGATATGTTAAAAGAAAAATAGGGAGGAAGGGAGGAAGGGAGGAAGGGAGGAAGGAAGGAAAGAAGGCTTTTCAATGTTACCTTGAGTTTTTAGATAGAGATGCACATGGATAGATACATGTAAATGTAGATAAACATAGACATAGACATAAGTGCAATTTCTTCCAGCGACTCAGTTACTCTAGGTTCAGAACAGAGGTAACATTTGTCCTATTGCACAATTGAACTCCTATTCTCTTACATATATGGCTTTGCTTTCATCTCTCTGAGTCAGGTTGCCCTAAATCATCAGTCAGCACAGCCCTATTTTTAATAAATATTTATCTCAGTACCACTCTTCCCACTCTTTGTAGATCCTTAGATATATCAGATAAATAAAAGTTGTGCCTTTATATATTACTTCGGATTTTGATTACCTAAAAAAAAGGATATCTCATTCTAATTGGTAAAAGGGGAGGGATAGAGGATAGGACTATATACTTAGACACAAAAATGAATATTTTGTGTCTAAAACGCTCCAGAGGAAATGTGATTTTCCAAAGTTCAAGATAAAAAGTATAGTTTAAAAACTAATGGCAGGGCTTCCCTGGTGGCGCAGTGGTTGAGAGTCCGCCTGCCGATGCAGGGGACACGGGTTCGTGCCCCCGTCCGGGAAGATCCCACATGCCGCGGAGCGGCTGGGCCCGAGCCATGGCCGCTGGGCCTACGCGTCCGGAGCCTGTGCTCCGCAACAGGGGAGGCCACAATAGTGAGAGGCCCGCATACCGCAAAAAAAAAAAAAAAAAAAAAAAAAAATGGCAGTAATTTATTATTAACTAATTGCCACAATTATTATTAGTTGGGTAGTATACATTCTTTATGTAATTCCCTGGGGATTATTATTATTGACAGGGCCTTAATTAACACTAATTATGATTAAATGTGCATACTAGCTTATATATATTGTAGGCTAGATAGTATACACAACATCGTTCCATGGAATTATTAACCATTGTATACTGTTTTTTATATTTAAAAACTGTAAGGAAAAGAAAAAATAGAATATACCTTTTTTTCCCCCCTAATCTAACATGTCCCCTGACTCTAACTGTTAAGAACTCTTGAAAAGTCTATGATTTTACCCTCCTTGTAATCTAACAAGTTAGCCTATTACAGTTTCCTGGAAGCTGTCAGAAGTCATGAAACTCCTGGGTCAGAGACAAAAGGATTTATTACTCTCAGAAGAAGCAATAGCTGGACCGTTAGCATATTCATGTCAATTCCCTGAGACCCAGTTCCCCCAGGGAGAATGCAGATGGACCTAGATAACTACACACACAGTGGTTTGCTTTACAGGGAAGGAACGCTTAGCTTAGGGAGTCCTTTACTTTACAACAGTGAGTAAGCAAGCCTAGTCTTTGTCAGAGTTGGAGATGTTACTTCATTTTTCACAATTACTCACTACAAACACAACCTGTGAAATGGCCCAGGGGAACAGTGGTCAGAGGCTTTACTTCATGAGCATTTAATTCCTAAAATTAAAGTACTATAAACATATCATAGATTCTATTACAAGATGTAAAGTATATAGCATTCTCCTTAGATGAAAATCTCTTTTGCTGTTCTAACATTTAGACAAGGTAGTTGAGGATGAAGGAAAAAGTAGGAGAAAAATGTAGACTGAGAAGTTTCATACTTGCTAGAATGATCAGCTATCAGTGGAAGGCTCTATGGATTGTGGGAATCCATCTGGAAAGAGAAGGCATAGTATCCAAGAGATCCAGCAACAACCCTGTTCTAATACAATTTAGAAGTATTCCAAAACATTATTCAGCTGTAAGCAGCCCAACTTGTAACAGGCTGTCTCCAACAAGCTATTAAAACTCCATAATAGGGTCTTTAGATCTGTTGGCATATAGAAGTAAATTCAAGAGATCAGGAGGTGGGCTCCATTCCTCAAATTAGACACTAGAAATAAGGCATGTATCTAGCACTTTGACAGGACCTGGTAAGATATATAAATGACCACAGTGGGAGTTAGAAACTTTGGCCATTGGACCCCTCTACACTTAAAAAAAGAGGGGAATGGGATCTATTAATAACATAGCAGAAATGTGTGGTGAGAGACTAAGCTTCAATTTCAGAACCAACACAGCAACATCAAGTCCTGAATCACTTTTAAGCAATGGTGAATCAGAGCACAAAACTGGAGCCCAATCTTTTAACTTACATCCAGCCAGGAAGGTGAATGATTCTAAGCTCCCTTCATCATTAAGAAAATGAAACTAGTTGCACAGGCTTCTTACCTCAAGCCTAAAATGGTCTAATTATTAGGGTAAGGCTAAATATACCAATGTTAATGAATACTTTTTAATTCTTTGATTAAAGGCAGTTTTTAAAGAAGCAGAGATAAATTAACACTCACAGATTTCATGGAGTAAGGATGCCCTGATAAAAACTGGCATCATCCGTAAGTAAAAGTGTAGGTGTTAATTCCATTTTTACTTTTCATTCTCTGAGAGCTTTTGAAGAACTGAAGATCAGGACTACTCAATGCCCTACTCATGAACCAAATTAATCAAAGATATATTTTAAAAGAGTCATTTTGTTTTATAAATGTTCATTTTTATATACTCTCCCATGATTTTCAGGTCCTACTAAAGAATGTGTAAATGGTTATATTTTGGAAAAAAGGGAATGCTACTTCCTAAGTATGACAAATAATAATTGTGAGATTTATTAATCTATAACTATAGTAGTTGTGTTTTTGGATAATCTTTTATACCTCAAGGTATGCTATTATTTGGACTATTTTGGTAAAATTATGAATACTGTTATCATAGTTATGGTAAAGTTTGGAGATAGCACAATGTGAAACGAAACTCTTATCTCACTTTACATAGAGTTGGGCTCATTTAGTTGCAAATGACATAAAACATAATTGAAACGGACTGGAGCAAAAATAAACTTATTGACTCATGTGTCTGATGAATTCAGTGGTCTCTGATTTCAGGTATGTCTGGATATAAAAGCAGAAACAATGTAATCACATCCATTTCTCAGCCAACTTCTTGTTCAGCTTATGCTTACTCCTCATTAGCAGACAGATCCTTTCTTTCTGGTTACAAGATGGATGGATGCCCATCAATTTCCATGCAAGAAAATAAGCAGGAATCCTGTTTACTGGTAACTCCCACATATGTCATGTGATCCATGCTTAGGTCATGTGCTCAGCCCTGAACCAAAGTGGCCTTGGCCTGGATTGCCACTTTGGCAATGCTCTGGAGATTGGGATGGAGCCCCACCTGGGCTGTATGGACTGATAGTGTAGGGGTGGGGAACTGATCCCTGAATCAAATTTCTGAATTATTATTCTAAGTATGGTAAATAAATTTTGGGTAATCAAAATGAAATATAGCCACGTCACCTTCTTGTACTTTTTAAATGGTTTTTTTGAGGGCAAAACATGAGGGGAAAAGTAAAGCATTCAGTTTTAACCAGAACCACCAATGTTTTTAATAAACTTATTCAAATCTTTTCATTTCAATAAGCCACGGGATAAAATATGTTTTGTTTCATTTTGGAATAGCTTTCAAAATAAACTTTAAAAGGAGATTTTAGTTTAAATACATAATAATTAAGCATATTTTATTATTTGTACACTGCATAATCAACTTTAGATGCTATGGAATTACAGTACATTTTGATGCTTCCTTTTTCAAAATCTCTAGATAAAATATATTGATGTCAGTGTTCTGTTTTTAAATATGGTGAGTGAAAATAAAAGAAAAATACTGAAAATAGTTTTTCATAGATGCTTGTTTGGGGATCTAAAGCTCAACCCGGGTTTGAATTTAGACACGAACAAAGATACACCTGCATTTTTCCATTATAGTACAAGATCTGCTTGTGTGGGTTGGAAATTGGCAGAGCTGAATGCCAAGGCATGTCTACAATTAAGTGCATCGAGCCCTTTAACTTCCTGACTTCTTTGACAGTGAGAGCAATGACTCCAGTTTAAGCCACTTTTTAATTCAGATATTCATATGTTTTTACATGATGCCTTTCAAACAGAAAACTAATCAATCCTATGACTTTTCTTTACTGAACTACTTTTCCCCCATTTACACACCTCAATTAAAGAATGGGTAGAAGGAAACTGCTGCTTGCCTATACATTGGGGTAAAAAATGGCTGCTTTATCTTGAGTATTACATTCTTTGTAGAATGCAGAGAATAATTTAACCTTTCTCCAATAGCACAAACCAAACTTACCCCAAGGACATGAAACAGAATGTATAAGATGAAACTAGATCATTTTGGAGCACTCATGGCAGGATATGCCTGGAAGTCCCTACTTTCACTCCACTGCTTTATTTTCATGCTCTGTTAAGCTTCAAAGTAGAAAGAAAAAAAAAGTTGGTTGAAAAATACAAGAAACTAAGCATCATTAACTTATACACTTTATGAAATAAACTTGATCTTTTTCATGATTTTTAAAAAATACACAGTAATAAGTCCAAATTTGGGACGGGAGTATTTAAAAAATAAACCCAGCACCTGACATTACTTCCTAATAGGGCGTATGAGTATGGCCATATATGAGTGTTCAGAGTACACAGATAAAGGGCTGAAATATTCCTGTGGTCCACCAACCTGCCTCCCTCCCTTCCTCCATCTCTCATTCCTTTCCTCCCTCCATTTCTCCTTGCTCTATTTATCTCTCTATTTTTCTTTCTTAAGTGAAACTAAAAATACAAGTTGGGCACAGTAGGTCCAGCATATGTGTGTCCAGCTGAAGTTTCTGAATAATAGAAACTATAATTATTGACATAATAGGCAAGTTCAAATGTGCTAGCCCACTTAATTCTTAAACTAACTGTATTTGATTTGGCATTATCCCTATTTCCTACAGATAAGGAAAGCCAAGCTCTGAGATTTTGTTTAGGCTAGTGTTATGAGATGCTAAAATGCTTTGGGAAGAAAAAGAAATGATGGTTTCTCTTTAACAGGGTAATTTGAATTTACCACCTTTATTTCTATATCATTCTTCCAGGAGCCACTATTAAGCTTCCTATTAATCCCCAACTTCCTTTTGATATAAATTTCACTTATTATCAAATAAATTACTGTTTATGGTACAGGTGCACCATATTATTTAATTGGTGTTTCAGTCTTTTCTACTACTTACTTGAAATTTTCTTAAGAGGTGGAATTAAAGGGAAATATTTTCTACAAAGAAAGAAGTAGAAATGGCTTTATTGGAAAGCTCTTTAACAGTTTCACTTTTTCCTGGTTAGAAGATACAAGTACCCTTAATGTTGGCAATGATGTATTAATATAACAAATACATAAGGGACAAAAATACAAGAAGTAGGACAATGATTTCCCCCTCTTTTACAGTTTCTGGGCATTATTTAAAAATAAAAATATATGTATGGTATTGATTTACAGCATATGTGGGTTCTTAACCAATTTCTTATTGCATCAGTATATAATGCTTCTACAAAGAAGATAGTGATAAAAGCCAACTGGGGAAATGTAAGAAGTTTTTCCTGATTAAAAGGGGTACTTTAAACTCAAAATATTTATTTCCATGTTATAATATAGAAATATATGCTATTTATCTAAAATATGTCTTTAAATATGTAACTTTGATCTAAAAGTATTGGATTATGAGGGTCTCCTGTCTGATAAAGCAAATGGAATCTCAAAATCATATATAGGAAAGAAGAATATTTGGAATTCAGCACAATCTGAAGGTAATTAATACTCTCCTGAAGCAAAAATTACTGCACGAGAAAGAAATAGTCATCAACTTGTTCTCCCCTTTAGCTGCCAGTCATTACTTGGCACAGCAATAATGACAAGGAACATTCTATACAGCATGCTTCATGTTTGACAGTATCTCTCTGGCCAGGAATTTCCTGAACAGAGCTCTGATGTTGTGAGACTCCCATACTATTATTTTAAAATGAAATATTACATATCATTATAATCAGCTATCACTTCCATGAATGAGACCTGAGTACTCCAATATCTGATAGGACTACAAATACATCTCAGAATTTATTTCTCTGTGTTTTCAGTTCTATTGAATAAGCTGCAGAACATTCTGATTCACCTAAAACATAAGTCTCAAGACACATGCCCTTTGATTTATACTTTTGAAACTACATTTCTTTCCTATCTCTTAAATCAAATATGGAGTTTAAGTTTAGCCGTCATTGAACATTCATTATATTCTCACAAAGCGACATCCATAGTCTTTTACAGTGTCAAAGTGATTGCAGCAAAAGCCTCACACATATTGACTATTTCTAAACAATATTAAATAGTCAAGGAATTAGTGTGATTTCTAATTTATTCTCATCTAGAAATCATGAAACTTTTCTTCTCAAATTTTCAGCCGCATTTGCTACATGGCAGCTTTTATGAGAGAAGCATAAGTTTCTGTTTTCATTCACAGGAAAACCAGTAGTTGGAGACCACATGTGATATAGTCTCAAATATTGGGATTTTCTTTTTACTAGTGGAAAATAAAGCTGAATGAAGGTCCCCAAATTGACAGTTCCTCTTCTCACAAGGTTATGGTACTACATCTAATAGGATTCATAGTTATAATAAATGATAAATACATATTTGATAAGTTGAACTGAAGCTACAAGTTAGTTACGGCAGTGAAACCCATTAATAAAAAATAGTATTTGGAACACCCAAACCTGGGGATGAATCTAAATGTCTTCTGAAGGCATTTTTATTTTCCAGGAGCCTGATATAAATCCTCCTTTGTAACACTATAAAACAATAACCAGTGTGTTTGTTATTAGCTACTGACTCTCAGCTTCAAACTGACCCTTCTTTTCTCAGCTCTGTGATGCTGAAGATGGGATTCTGCAAAACTCCTTTCTTTTGCCAGGCAATCCCTGTTGAGCTCTGCCAATAGGTAACAGAAGGGGAGACAGGAAGTTTCCTGTTGCCTTGTGTTCCTAACACACAATACTTGCTCACAGTATTACTCCAGCAAGAGTTCCTTACCGGGGCAGGAGCAGTTGGCCCTCAAAGCAACAGCTTTGCTGATATTTTTTATACTCCAAACCAGTCTTATTTCACCCCCTGAGAAGCAATGCCCCAGCTGGCCCGATCCTCCTGAGAGGACTGGGTCACAGACTCATGGGGGTCTGCCTAGTGACCCTAAGTCAAATGTACTAGTCAGGTGGTGCCTTGTCCTCAGAGATCGGCAATCCATAACAGGATTTCTTATTCTCTGAAGCCTTAACTCTGCTCTTAAGGCCATCCTGCTGATTGATTCAGGCCCACAAGGTAATCTAGAATAATCTCCTTTACTTAGTATCAATGTATTATAAATTTAACTCATATCTACAAAATACCTTTATTTAATACCTAGATTAGTATTTGTTTGCATGAATGGGGACTATAGCCTAGCCAGGATGATGTATAAAACTAATCATTGCAGATTCTGAGATTGGAAATGTGAATGGGTGTAACCAGAAGAAAATAAGGATTTGAACACTAAAGCTCCTTTGCCAGTAAAGCACTTACCATCTCATGTCTGAAGACGTTTGCCTCATCTTGCTTAAGTAAGTTATAATAAAAATACATGAGGCAGTTGCCCTGTAAGTGCATATCTACTGTTCTCAAGACTCATCCAGGTCACCCCTTATTACCTCTACATCACTGAGGGTCAGATGTCACCTTGTTTCAGGGGAGTCTGACCCTAGAGAAAATAGTTTATATACTCCAAAAGAAATGCAAGATTTTTGCTAATTTCATAAACCTGGAAGTATGTGTGGAAATGAATTTCCAAAGTATTAGATTAAGAAGGATGGACTTGATCACTCACTGGATTGATACGAAGGTATTGATATGGGGATATTACCAAAAATTCTAATTGTGATCTATTAGCTTATGCAGCTTGAAGTGTTTCTATCAGTTTACTTTGTTGTTCATCTGAAACTTGGATCAGTGGCACATACATTCAGTAGGTTTCAGGTGCTAGACCTTTCTTGGCCTAATGTGGATACAAGAATATGAAGACTTTGCAAAATAGAAGTAGAGTGCATTTATCACATGTAGTCTGCATACCACCAACACTGTCCCCACCACCAACTACATCCATCCACTGAGAGGCCCAGAGGATACTTCCTATATTTCTCTCTCAGAGGGAGAGGAAGATAGAGAAAAAGAAAAAGAGAGATATACACACATACATACACATGCATGTACATTTATATATATGTACATATATACATATTTGTATGTATAATTTTATATATGTGTGTATATATATATATGTATATAAAGGTAAAGCTGAATATCATCATGTATAGAGGAAGAATCAGGTACATGTTTATATTCTATATCAGGGCTGGCAAACTTTTTCTTAAAAGGCACAGTAATAAATATTTTAGGCTTTGTGAGACAAAAGATGAAATCCAGTATGCAGGTACTTATATAACCATTTAAAATATAACCATTTAAAACTATGAAAAATATTCTTGGGTCACAGGCTGAACAAAAGACAGGTTTTCTGAGGAGAGTTTGTCATGCCTGTTCTACATCATCAGAAAAGTAAGTGTGATAACAATGTTCATTGTTTACAAGAGCATAATTAACTGGGCAAAACATGTACAAGCAGACAGCATTTATCATATTTTATCACTCAGACAGATGCTCCCCGAGTTCTAAGATTTTTGCTTTGTTCATTTCAAAATCCCCCAAACCTTCAACATGTATAAAGTTCTCAGTAACTAATGGGTGAGTCAATCAATCCATCAATCAGCGATAAAATAGGCCACTCAGTTCTCTCTCTTTGAACTGTCCATATGTTTAACTTTTCTTTTTGCAAAGGGAACACAGGTTCGAGCCTTGGTCCAGGAAGACCCCACATGCCACAGAGCAGCTAAACCAGTGCACCACAACTACTGAGCCTGCACTCTAGAGCCCACAAGCCACAACTACTGAGCCTCTGAGCCACAACTACTGAAGCCCGCATGCCCAGAGCCTGTACTCCGCAACAAGAGAAGGCAAAGCAATGAGAAGCCCATGCACCACAACAAAGAGTAGCCCCCACTCACCACAACTAGAGAAAGTCCATGTGCAACAACAAAGACCCAACGCAGCCTAAGATAAATAAATAAAATAAATAAATTTATTAAAAACAAAAAGAATTCACTTCTGTCAGATATGAATAAAAAGAGTCCGATTATGTTAAATTCACAGGTTTTCCCCTTTTAGCTGTCTTTGATTAAAATAAATATTATTGGTGTATTAAAAAAAAACAAATCTAAGCTCATATTGTATGACCTGAGATTGTAATTTGAAAAATTTGCCCCATGGCAATGCATCTATAAATATAAAAGCTATAACTTATTCTAAATAAACATCATGTAATGAAATAAGTCTTTTGAAGCAACAGACACACACATTTTTTCTGTGTTATTAGAAAGAAAAATATGAGTAGTCTACATCATTCCTCTGAAATAACAAATAATAAAACATTATTATAATGCCAAGATTATAACCTGAAAAATTAACGTATACTCTAAAGGTTTCCTTTACAGAAATTTTTAAAATCATATTTTGCTTATTATACCTTCATTCATTCAAAAAGCATCTATCACAACTGCCTGGTAAATTAATTCAGTACCTCTATAGCTTTATACACTGTCTTCAAGAACAAAACCAAATGTTCATATAATTTCTGGAAAAACAGGAAAGAATTTGCCCCAGTTAAGTCTGAATTAGTATACCAGAATCTTTCCATACAATATTTGACCTCTTTATGAAAAACTGAATCTCTCTGCTGTAGGCACAGGATGTTTACTGATGACACACAATCTAAGCCATGAAGTCTTGTATAATAAAGAAAGACCCTAGAGATAAAACCCACACAAAGCTTCAGGTTATTTCAGAAGGCTTATGTGTCACTACAGGGAGAAAAGCACAAACAAAAGATAATTCTTTAACAGTAGTCTAAGTCGATTACTACAGTGCCAAATAGAACTTCCTTTGGTGTCCTGTTCTGATTCTAAAGCCCACAGGGATCTCAAAGACAGGAGAAAGAAAATTATTTTGAGAAAAGGAAATTTTCTTTTGAAAGTTTTCTATAGGAGTTGGAGCAGTCTTATTGTGTCGCTATATCCTGACCTTTGACCCTGCACATCTGTTTTTTCTTTTCTCTTTTTCATTCTCTACAGCTTAGTAAGCCCAGTTACTCTTAAAAACAGGAGGGTGATTCTTACCAGTTCAACAGAAAAAAAGGTCTTCAAGTAAAAGACCTGTATTTTGCAAAACAACAGCAATAAAAAAAATACTTGAAGCTAAGGAATTTGAATTTATAATAAACAAAATATATTTAAAAGTAAATTATATGATTTGTTAGAGGTATGATGATGATAATAAGCAGTAGAAAAAAGCAGATGAAGATTGTCACTGGGGCACTGAAATTTAAAGCATAGTGGGTCTGATTGAGAAGTGACATTTAGGCAAAGCATTAAGGTTCAGGAACATTCCAAGTGATGGGAACTATTCAGAGTGGAAATATTCTGAGAAATAAACATGTGTGTTCCAGACACCACAGGGTAGTCACAGTGGCCAAAACTCAGTGAGCAAGGGGATGAGTGTTAGCCGGTATGGTCAACAGTGGAAAAAAGTTCTTTCCTATAGGACTTTAGTAGACTGCCAACAGTTTTCCAATTAGTAAAAACAAAAGTAGGATAATATATGTAAAGTGATCTAGGTAAATAGCCAAAACCCATTATTCCATATCTATCTAAGGCTGAGAGAAAATTCTCTATGTGTTTCTCACATTTCTGTATATTTTTCAGGCAGAAGCACTAACTGCATTTTTAAGGTAAGGATATTTACACAGAAAACAGCTTTAGAAGATTTATATACGCATATATACATATACATGTATTTGAATAAAAACAAAATCACTATATATTATCAATATGTGTGTGCTACAACTTAATGCAAGTAATAGAAGACACAAGCAGAAATTGAGTTAAGCACTAAGAGCTAAAATTAAAAATTAGATAAAGAACAGAGTAAACCCAAATAAGATCAAATTCAGAAATAGTCATGGAAGGGATAGAAACTGGGATGGTTAATTTTATGTGTCAATTTGACTGGGCTAAGGGATTCCCAGACAGTTGGTAAAATATTATTTCTGGGTGTGTCTGTGAGTGTGATTTCAGAAGAGATTAGCATTTGAATCAGTAGACCAAGTAAATATTACGTTCACGAATGTGGGTGGACATCATCCAATACATTGGGGGCCCAAATAGAACAAAAGAGACAGAAGGGTAAATTCTTGCCCTCTCTGCTTGAGCTGGGACATCCATCTCTCCTGCTCTTGGACTTCAGAACTTCTGGCTCTCGGGCCTTTGCCCTCCCAGACTTATACCATTGGCTCCCCTGGTTCTCAGGCCTTTGGACTTGGACTGAATTATACCACAGGCTTTCATGTTTCTCACACTTGAAGACAGTAGATCATGGGACTTCTCAACCTCCATAGACATGTGAGCCAACTCCTATAATAAATCTCCTCTTATACATATCTATCTATCTATATCTATCTATCTATCTAGATAGATAGATAGATATAGATAGATAGATATTTAGATATTAAATAGATAGATAGATAGGTATTAGTTCTGTTTTTCTGGAGAACCTAGACTAATACAGAAACTAGTGATTGTAAAAGAAACAACAACTAAAAGTTGGATCTTTGGCAAAGTAAGTAAAGTAGACAAACTGACAAACTCATGAAGAAAAATACAGGAGGCTAAAATTAATGTGAAAGGGATTTTTAAAAAAGAACATGATGGAAATGAAAAGCAAAGGCACGGAACTTTCTAAGTGAGAGAAGGAAATGTATATGCTCTGTTTTCTCCTATCTTCTGTCATCTAAAATAATATCTGGCACTTAGTAGGAACTCAACACATATTTATTAAATGAATAATTAAATAAATGACTTGGGCAAGAACACTTTTAAAAAACTAGACTTACAGGAACACTATTTGCCTTTACATTTAATCACTGATTTGAATTTTACTATTTTTCAAATGTGACACTGAACTACAATGCTAGGAAGAAAGAAAAATATAAGCAAGAAGTAGTACTTGTTAAAAGTGCTAACCTTTTAACTTTGTTTTTCAGCTCCTCATTTTTGGTGCTTTCTCCTTTTCTTTTTTCTTTTTCTTTTTTCTTTTTTTTTTTTTCCTGATTTCTATGGACACCACAGAGAAGACTTTGTTCCTTTTCTGATTTTCATCATCATTTCTCCCAGCTCCTCGAGGTACATTGTTGGGATATTGTATTCTGATTGAGAAACTCAGGTATATCCATATCTTGTGTATTTTTTCTGAAAATTGATTACATCTTAGTATAAGAGTAAGTTTGCATTACTTCCATAATGATTTTTTTTCAGTGGACTTATTCATTTGTTAGAACTGGAGTTCTCAAAGCATAGTTTTCTGACAAACATAATCAGCATCCCTGGAAACCTGTTAGAATTACAGATACTCAGGACCCATCCCAGTTCTACTAAATAAGAAACCCAGGGATGCGGGTCCTAGAAATCTATTTTATCAGCTTCCAGGTGATTCTGATGCACCCTTACGTTTGGGAACTACTGCAATAGTTCTCAATGGTGGGAGCAAAGGTAGCATAAGAAAAGCCAAGCTTTGGAATCAGATAGGCATTTGAATCTTAGATCTACAAGTTGTACTTGTTCTGTACAACTTTGGGGAGACAACTTAATCTCATCAGCCTCAGGTTTCTCGTCTGAAAAATGGGTATAATAATATAAAACATGCAGGACTGTTGTGAGGATTAAAAGCAAGGTAAATAAAATGATATTTCAACACAGTGTGTTTATCTAATAAACACTGAACACCAACTGAGTGGTTGGCAATAGGAGTTAGGAAGGTAGAATCCCAATTCCTGAGTTACCTGGGTTTCACACCATCAGAACAGAATGATGGATTCTGCCACTGAAGGTGTGTAAACTCAATTTGAGTCCATGGGAAATCACGTCTTTGAGTCCTGCCTCAGTGCAAGGCAGAGGAAGATGCACAGGGAGCTGGGATCAAGGACAGCAGATGACATCACACAGATCTGGCATCTGTTTCTCTTCACTTGTATATGATAGTAGCAGAGAGAAGGCAGAGAAGAAAGAAATAGACTGTTGATACAGCTCCTAATTCAGATCCCAGCAAGGGAGTGGTACAGGGTCATTAAGATCGCAAACCCTAGAAACCTTGGAAAACAGTGGCCATGAGATCTTCAAAGAGGATTTTCTTCTTGGAGGTCACCAGTCCTGTCTTTCCCATCGCATACAAGCTGTAAAGGAGAAGAGGCACAGCAGGCCACCTAGTTGCTGTAAATTTAGGGAAAGTATATATTTTCTAACTTTTTTTTTCCTGAAAATCAATAGAGGACTTGAATCAGCAAAAGTGCCTGTGTCCCATTATTTAGGTAATGGTATACCTAATGTCTCCCCAGTTGTTTGTTTTTATTTTTAATGATCCAGCCAATCTACTCAAGGTGACATAGACATTTACATTCATTTGGTATTCTTACTTAATTCCTGGCCTCTGGGCACATTTGTAGTTCAGTAGTTCCTGGATTTGTCTTTCTCTTGGTTAAAGCAAACTTGTATCCCAATCTTTAGATTTTCCAGCAGTTGGGTTTTCCCCACTACCCACTTCCATTGTGCTAGTTTACTGCCCGTGTGCTCAGGTACCCTAACTTCTATGGAGTTCTTTTTTCGCTTTCTTCTCTCTTCAGTTATGACTTCTCTGCCTCATGCTCTAGTCCAGCGGTTTTCACGTGGAAGGGCATTTTGCCCCCCAGAAGACATTTGGCAATGTTTGGGAATAGCATCTGTTGCCACAACATGGGAATACTCTTGGTCTCTAGAGAGTAGAGGTCAGAGATGCTGCTAAACATCCTACAATGTGAAGGACTGCCCCCAACAACAAAGAATGATTTGATCTCGAATGTCAATAGCACTGAGGTTGAAAAGCCCTGCTCTTGTCCCATAACATGTTTTCCTGTCCTCAAATTCCTCTCTCATTGTGCCTCAGACAGCTGCCCCAGGCTTGAAGGATGCTAAATGCAGGTCTACTGTAAGGCTGACATTTTTTTTTTCTGTTACTTCTCACTGGATGAAGTTTTTTAACTGAGCTGGGAATGTTATAAAAGTTACATTCTTAAAGGCCTCTCTTTCCCCCTCCTCAGCTCCCATTCTCTGAGCTCCTGCCTTAGGCTCTAATTCCCGGGCTCATATTCCTACCTGTAGAGATGTGACTCAACTTGTCTAGACTCAGGCTTTCTTCTCTTCTGTGACTCCCCTTGATTTCTCATACTAACCTTAAACTAAAATGCATGTTTAAGCATCAAATTACGGTATATGATGCACTGAGCCTCTGAAAATTGTTGGACTTTGTAGTGAAGATCACATCTAACGATCCTAGAATAGAAAACTACATTCTCCAGCTTTGGCTAATGTGTATCATCTTTTGAAACAAAACATGTTACCTCAATGAGCTTTGCAACACTCAAAATATTTTGTACAATATTCTACACAATTAGCTTACTGTATCCTAAAAGCAATTAATTGAATAAATTAGTAGGTGTTCTGTGAACATCTTGGCTTCATTACTTTATGTTTGAATTAGACATGATGCTTATACTGAGTTAATAACACCAAAATCTCCATGATTAAAACAACAAAGGTCTCATCGCACCTTGCAAGTGTCATTCTGTTTTACATCAGCCTCATCTAGTTGCAGGCTGAAGGAGGCTGCGGTGCATGCATTTGTAGTTGCCAGAACAGAAAAACTAATATGTCAGATCATGAACTGGCTCTTAAAACTCCCAACCTGGAAGTGACATTGTATCAGGGTAGGCAAGACCACCCCCAAAGTTCAGTGATTTGCTAGGAGGACTCACAGGACTCAGCATATAGTACTACTCACAGCTATGATTTATTACAGCCAAAATATACAAAACAAAATAAGCAAAAGGAAAAAGTGCATGGGTCAAAACTCAAAGGAAAACAAATGCAAACTTCCATGAACCCTCTCCCAGAAGAGTAACACAGGACGCACTAATTCCTCCATCAAGAAGTGTGTGACACATATGAATTATTCTCTCCCAGGAGAACATCTGACTTCAAGGGGATAGGATAGAGAGAAAACCCTCTTCCTTATGTCCAGGTGCAGAACCAGAAATAACTGATGGAAAGAAAACAATTGTTAAACACTCTAATATTAGCTAATATTTCACTATGGAATAAAATTTAAATGGACATGATTAAACTTGGCTATTATCACATCTATTAGAAATACAAACTAAATATGTGTAATATTTTTTCATGATTTATGCAAAAGTGTTCTATCATTCCTAAGATTTTTATATTATTTCCAGTATATGTATTTTAAGTATTTTGTTTTTGTGCAATGCCTACCTCCCATGATTTCACAGGGAATCAAATTATCTCTAGGAATGGTAGTTTTTTTCTACAAATCATTATTCTTTTTTCCTTGAAGAGTCAGAGATAAATGCCATCTGGACATAACGTTTTATCATCAGGTATTTTAATTTCTTGATCATCTGTCTGGCAAGCTACAGTTTTCCTTCAGTGTTTATTTCCCTGCCCTGAAAACTATTTGATTGTTTCTGGCACCTTTTCCTCCACCTTCATCTGTTAACACAGAGACAAGCAAAGCTTCAGGGGTTTGGCAATGCTTCCATCTGCTACAAATCCATCATTCTTGCCATATTTTGTAGCCAGGGTCCCTGAAATGCACTGACTGGGGTTGGTTGTCCATAAAGCAAGATTAATATTTTCTCATCAAACCAGAGAGCAAGGCTCTGTGTCAGGGAAAGAGGTTCATTGCTTGACCTCTGGAGCCTGCCTTGACAGGCTTCTCCCTCCATAAGTAAGTTCCAGAACTGGAAACTTAAACTCCAGTTTAAGTACCTTGAAATGTCCTAGCCTTCTTCCTTCAGTCCCAGTCTTGGTTTCCATTTTCATATACATACGGCTCATCATGTATTGGACATTTATTGCATCCAGTGCAGCATTTTTACCACTATATAAAAAGAATACAAACATAACCTTTGTGATTTCTTTAGTGTCATTTATTTTATCTTTTTTTTTCTTTTTTCTTGCATCTGTGTGTCCACATTATTTGGTTTCCTATCTCTCACCAGAAGAAAACACAAACCTTTGATTTTTTAGCTCCATCTCAAAGATGTAAATGATTTATCAGTAATTTGAGAAAGATTCACAGATTGATCCTGATGTACAAGATAATATAGTGCTTGTTTCTCATTATGTGTGTGTATGTATATAAATATGTGTGTGTGCAGGTTTGTGTGTGTATGCATGTGTGAATATACAAATATTATGTATAGTATATACTTATATGTATGTATATATTGGTTCTCTTCTTTCTTTCTCTCTCTCTCTCTCTCTCTCTCTACATATATATATATATATATATATATACATATACATATACATATACATATACATATATGTATACATTTATAGCATACTCCAGATTTCTATACCAACTTTGGCACTTCACTGGAAGTTGTTCATTGCCAACAAAACTATTCAAAACCCTTGTCATAGCTCATTCCACTCTAACCCTCATGTCTTTGCTGAAAAACTGCATGTTGAAGGGAACTTTTGTCCCCAACTCCACTGCCTGCCAGTTTTATCTCTGCGATTATTGCAGGCATGCATGAAAGTATCCTTCCACTTTTAAGCCTTTTTGAACTGATTTGTGAGGAGCTTACTACCTCCCTACATATTTCTGAGTTTGAATACAAATCTTATACACAGTATTTTCCTAATTTCTATAAGTAAAAATGTATTTAACCATGCAGTATAGCCCTAATCAGTTCTTACATTGAACTGATACTTAAGCACATCATTATTTATTTCTGCTACAAGGATAACTGCTTAAATAGGTATTAACTTCCTGTTCAAACCATTTCACATCTGCATTTTCTGCTTTTAAATGAGGTTTTGAAGATTCTGAAGAATTGGCAAGGTAGTTTTCAATCTGAAGTTGCAACGGGTGTTGCTAAAAGCATAAGAAATTGGCTAAGATATCATTTTCAAATGGAAAGCAATTTTAAATCAAACACTCTAGGTATAAAAAAGTGGCTTCTTGAGTAGGAAAACTTGAGTAAAGATACAAAGATAACATGAAGCAGGAAAACCTTTGATAACTGAAAGAGACTTAGATCGTAAGACTTTATATTTCCAAGTAGTGTGGTCTTTTTTAACCTTCCCTTACAAAGAGAGGGAAAAATTAATTTGGAGACAGAAAACAGAGAGAAATGGCAAGTCTCACTCTTATCCTCTGAATTAGTTTTTCCTGCTACCTGAAGGAGGAAAAGATTGGTAAGTTAAAGTCTTTAGGGGAGGAGAACCTTGCCTCAGGAGAAGACTCTGAGAACATCAAGCAAAATTTAAACATTAAGAAAATTGAACCTAATATTTTAAACCTAAATATTGAGACTCTAAAACTAAATCACTAAGAGAGATTTAAAGGACTAAGAGTTCTTTAAAAATAAATCTCTTTCAGTGTTTCTTTGAATGCTTACTTTTAAAGACTTATCTGTTTGGTTGAAGGTAAAATTTACCTCTTCAAATGAGGTTTTAAAAGATATAATTAATTAATCAGTAGTTATAGATTATTAACTTAAGCAGAAAAGCAACGTCTTGAAGCCAGTGAAGAAAAGTGTTTTGTTTTTCATAATGTGAGACCATGTCAAAACAATGCAGAGAAACAAAGGAGCTGGAATCTCAGGAGTTAAATCTGATGAACTTATGTCCTGCAATGAAAATTTTGTTACTAAAACAGAGACATGAGTAAATAAGATAAAAAGCTGAAGAGAGCAAAATTTACTTTTTTTAGTCAGCTGTATATATGTCAATATTAATATCCCTGTATGTTAATTAATGATAATGAACTGCTATGTTATTGTTGGATTCTGTGTACAGGCTTTTTATAGTCAGTACTTTAATAAGTTCTTACAGCAACCTTATGGAGCATTTATTTTTCATTATTTCTTATTTTTACTTTGCCATTTTACAGATGAAGTCAAAGAACTTCCTCAAAATCACACTGTTAGTAACAGGGAAATGATTTTTCAATATTAAGTACCCTGAATCTGGAGTCCATGTACTTAATTATGCTATTCTTCATTTTATTAGGGATATAAGCTCCTATAAGGAGCAAGAATAAAAACAATTTAATCCAGTGATCATTAAACTGAAAAATATATTTTGAGAGCCAAGCAAGCATCTACAATATGACATTTAAAGGAAACTTCATACTTCACTAAAACATTGAAGAGAAATTCTGTGGAGCCCCACCATACACATAACTACATAGCATCTTTACCCACACATTCTTAATAAATCTATTCTCTATTCTACAGCAGATACTATTCTTTCTATTTCTCAAGAAAATTGCTCCAGAAATTTTCCATGGTCTCTTTCACATTTCTCTTCTCTATTAGAGTATTCCCATCATATTAAAATATACTATTATTTTATCTCCCCATTTAAAAGTAAAAGGTCTCTTTACCCCGCCACTTATCCAGATATTTCTTCAACTCTTTCTCCTTTGCAGCAATGTGTTTACAGTTACCAGTCATAACTGACTCTTATGTTTCTATTTGCATTCACTCTGCTCTTACACACAGCCCCAAACAGGTTTCTTTTCTCCCACCACCCTGTCACTGAAATTGCTCTGAAAATGCCACCAATCACTGCTTGAAAAATAAAACCATGGTTTGCACCCACACTGCATTATAATTACATTACATAAAAACTTACTAAAGCATCACATGCAGCACAAACTACCTCTGCTCAAATGTTTTTTTTTCTTTTTTTATTAACCCAATTCTTATCAACTCACTTCTATCAAGTCAATCAAGAGGGAAAAGATTTTTGTTTGTTTTGTTCAATGTCCATGATGTAGTTTTAGTGCTTAACAGGGCCTGACACTTAATAAGTGCTTAAAAAATATTTGTTGAATGAATAAATGAATACATGTATAAATAAATGTATGGCTTAAAGTAGTCCAATGGATAGTCCTTTCTTAAATTCACTAAGGAGCATAGGTCAAGCCACAAAATGATTTAATATATCATCATTCATTTAACCTCTGGTTATGCTCTGCAAAAAGTCAATGTTGAAGAAAATACCATTTATGAGATCAATAAATTGTGTTTCCTTAGGGTAGGTGTCCAATCATAATTTTTGTATTTTACCTTCCTTTCACAGTGCTTTATAAAGCTCAATAAATGTTTGCCAAAGATGAAATGAATAAATGCAATTTCAATATTGCAATAAAAATAAAGATACAAGTACATGTAACTTTAGAGTATTTATTTCCATAACATGTGTATTTTCCTGTGCAAGACCATTATATTTCACAGCTCTAGGTTTACAGTAGGTCAAATGTAGAAATCTACTCTTTAAAAGAGACATAATACTACCCTGGGAAAATAAATCACGTCTTATCCATCTGTGTAATTGAGGACGAAAAGCACAACTTTCCTCTTGGAGGAAAATGAAGTCTCCAGGGGAAAATGTACTTAAATAGACACAACTTAGGAAGCAATTTAAATCATACTGCATGTGGATTATATGGTAAAGAAGGATTGCTGATGGGATTCAAGGTCTCTTACCTTTGTGTCAGCTGTGCTCAGGTAAACTGAGCTTCTAGATAAGGGAAAGTGATGTCAGTAAAAGTTTATGGGGAGGTTTAGTGGTCACAGTGCCCCTGGAATTCACTGATAAATAGTGTGCTGGGCTTTAAAATGTAAGATTAAGAATGGACCCAAAGGCTGAATTGTTATGTTCATAGGCTGTGCATTGTAGAGTTAAGCTTGTACAGGGGACTGCATGTTGGAAAGGTTGTAAATGGACAGGCACAGGTGGTGCAGCTCAGATGACCTAGAATATACAAGACTCTAGAACTCCAGGCTCTGGGACCAACAGGGAACTCATCATCACACAAAAGGAATAAACTACTCACTAATAACTGCACCGGGCTTCTGCTTTTATGTTGATAAAAGAGGAAATTGGGAGTGCAAATAAATGTCTTGACATGATGATCTCCTGAAAAAAATTCTTTATGACATGTTAAAAGCCCTTACCTTCTAAATACCATTCTGGTAGAACTTTAAGATTCTAAGACTTCATTAAGATATATCTGTGATATTTTCACCTGATTTTCCTATTATTTAATTGAATTCTATCATTACTTAATGTCTTTAAAATTGTTTCTTTTTGGGTTTGAAATATGGATTATATCTTTTTTACTGAAACCATAGGATTTTTACAATCTAGATACTACTGCCCATGCTCAGAAGTGGTTATTAAAAGTGAAACATATATCAAAGTTTTTCATGTAAAGTGGAAGACAATGTATTTTCCGTTAAGATTTGGTTTATCTTTAATATTCTATAATACCTATAGTAGAAAGTCTAAAATGGATGAAGCCTGTTTCCCCAGTTAGAACTTTTTTCATCAAGAACAGTTAATGCTGACGAGGGGAAGATGGCGGAAGAGTGAGACGCGGAGATCACCTTCCTCCCCACAGATACACCAGAAATACATCTACACATGGAACAACTCCTACAGAACACCTACTGAACGCTGGCAGAACACCTAAGACCTCCCAAAAGGCAAGAAAGTCCCCACGTACCTGGGTAGGGCAAAAGAAAAAATAAATAAATAAATAGAGACAAAAAGATAGGGACAGGGCCTGCACCAGTGGGAGGGAGCTGTGAAGGGGGACAGGTTTCCACACACTAGGAAGCCCCTTCGCAAGCGGAGATGGCGAGCTGCGGAGGGGGAAACTTCGGAGCTGCAGAGGAGACCACAAAAACAGGGTGCAGAGGGCAAAGAGGAGAGATTCCCGCACAGAGGATCGGTGCCGACCTGCACTCACCAGCCCGAGAGGCTTGTCTGCTCACCCGCCAGGACAGGCAAGGGCTGGGAGCTGAGGCTCCGGCTTCGGTCGGAGCACAGGGAGAGGAGTGGGGTTGGCGACGTGAACACAGCCTGCAGGGGGTTAGTGTGCCACAGCTGGCCGAGAGGGAGTCCAGGGAAAAGTCTGGACCTGCCAAAGAGACAAGAGACTTTTTCTTCCCTCTTTGTTTCCTGGTGCACTAGGAGAAGGTATTAAGAGCACTGCTTAAAGGAGCTCCAGAGACGGGTGCGAGTTGCGGATAAAAGCGCGGACCCCAGAGATGGGCATGAGATGCTAAGGCTGCTGCTGCCACCACCAAGAAGCCTGTGTGTGAGAACAGGTCACTATCCACACCCCACTTCCGGGGAGCCTGTGCAGCCCGCCACTGCCAGGGTCCTGGGATCCAGGGACAACTTCCCCAGGAGAACGCACGGCGCACCTCAGGCTGGTGCAACGTCACGCCGGCCTCTGCTGCGACAGGCTCGCCCTGCACTCCGTGCCCCTCCATCCTCCCATCCTGAGTGAGCCAGAGTCCCCGAAGCAGCTGCTCCTTTAACCACGTCCTGTCTGAGCAATGAACAGATGCGCTCCAATGACCTACACGCAGAGGCGGGGCCAAAACCAAAGCTGAGCTCCGGGAGCCGTGAGAACAAAGAAGAGAAAGGGATATCTCTCCCAGAAGCCTCAGAGGCAGCAGATTAAAGCTCCACAATCAACTTGATGTACCCTACATCTGTGGAATACATGAAGAGACAATGAATCGTCGCAAATTGAGGAGGTGGACTTTGAGAGCAAGATAGATTATTTTTTCCCCTTTTCCTTATTTTGTAAGTGTGTATGTGTATGCTTCTGTGTGAGATTTTGTCTGTATAGCTTTGCTTCCACCATTTGTCCTAGGGTTCTATCCGTCCATTTTTTTGTTTTTTTCTTTTTTCTTTTTTTAAAAAAATTACCTTAATATATATTTTTTATTTTAATAACTTTATTTTATTATATCTTATTTTATTTTATCTTCTTTCTTCCTTCCTTCCTTCCTTCCCTCCTTCCTTTCTTTCTTCCTTTCTTTCTTTCTTTCTTTCTTTCTTTCTTTCTTTCTTTCTTTCTTCCTTTCTTTCTACTTTTTCTCCCTTTTATTCTGAGCCATGTGGATGAAAGGCTCTTGGTGCTGCAGCCAGAAGTCAGTGCTGTGCCTCTGAGATGGGAGCGCCAACTTCAGGACACTGGTCCACAAGAGACCTCCCAGCTCCACATAATATCAAACGGGGAAAGTCTCCCAGAGATCTCCATCTCAACACCAGCACCCAGCTTCACTCAACGACCAGCAAGCTACAGTGCTGGACACCCTATGCCAAACAACTAGAAGACAGGAACACAACCCCACCCATTAGCAAAGAGGCTGCCTAACACCATAATAAGTCCACAGACACCCCAAAACACACCACCAGACATGGACCTGCCCACCAGAAAGACAAGATCCATACTCATGCACCAGAACACAGGCACTAGTTCCCTCCACCAGGAAGCCTACACAACCCACTGAACAAACATTAGTCACTGGGGACAGACACCAAAAACAACGGGAACTATGAGCCTGCAGCCTGCAAAAAGGAGACCCCAAACAATGTAAGATAAGCAAAATGAGAAGACAGAAAAACACACAGAAGATGAAGGAGCAAGATAAAAACCCACCAGACCTAACAAATGAAGAGGAAATAGGCAGTCTACCTGAAAAAGAATTCAGAATAATGATAGTAGAGATGATCCAAAATCTTGGAAATAGAATAGACAAAATGCAAGAAACATCTAACAAGGACATAGAAAAACTAAAGATGAAACAAGCAACAATAAACAACACAATAAATGAAATTAAAAATACTCTAGATGGGATCAATAGAAAAGTAACTGAGGCAGAAGAATGGATAAGTGACCTGGAAGATAAAATAGTGGTAATAATTACTGCAGAGCAGAATAAAGAAAAAAGAATGAAAAGAACTGAGGACAGTCTCAGAGCCCTCCGGGACAACAGTAAAGACACCAACATTTGAAGTATAGGGGTCTCAGAAGGAGAAGAGAAAAAGAAGGACAGAAAATATTTGAAGAGATTATAGTTGAAAACTTCCCTAATATGGGAAAGGAAATAGTTAATCAAGTCCAGGAAGCACAGAGAGTACCATACAGGGTAAATCCAAGGAGAAACATGCCAAGACACATATTAATCAAACTGTTAAAAATTAAATACAAAGAAAACATATTAAAAGCAGCAAGGGAAAAACAACAAATAGCACACAAGGGAATCCCCATAAGGTTAACAGCTGATTTTTCAGCAGAAACTCTGCAAGCCAGAAGGGAGTGGCAGGATATATTTAAAGTGATGAAGGAGAAAAACCTACAATCAAGATTACTCTACACAGCAAGGATCTCATTCAGATTTGATGGAGAAATTAAAACCTTTACAGACAAGCAAAAGCTGAGAGTGTTCATCACCACCAAATCAGCTTTACAACAAATGTTAAAGGAATTTCTCTAGGCAAGAAACACAAGAGAAGGAAAAGACCTAAAATAATGAAACCAAAACAATTAAGAAAATGGAGATAGGAAATACATATTGATAATTACTTTAAATGTAAATGGATTAAAAGATGCCACCAAAACATACAGACTGGCTGAATGTATACAAAATCAAGACCCATATATATGCTGTCTACAAGACACCCACTTCAGACCTAGAGACACATACAGACTGAAAGTAAGGGATGGAAAAAGATATTCCATGCAAATGGAAATCAAAAGAAAGCTGGAATAGCAATTCTCATATCAGAAAAAATAGACTTTAAAATAAAGACTATTAAAAGAAACAAAGAAGGACACTACATAATGATCAAGGGATCGATCCAAGAAGATATAACAATTGTAAATATTTATGCACCCAACGCAGGAGCACCTCAATATAAGGCAAATACTAACAGCCATAAAAGGGGAAATTGACAGTAACATCTTCATAGTAGGGGACTTTAACACCCCACTTTCACCACTGGACAGATCATCCAAATTGAAAATAAATAAAGAAACACAAGCTTTAAATGATATATTAAACAAGATGGACTTAATTGATATTTATAGGACATTCCATCCAAAAACAACAGAATACACATTTTTCTCAAGTGCTCATGGAACACTCTCCAGGATAGATCATATCTTGGGTTACAAATCAAGTCTTGGTAAATTTAAGAAAATTGAAATTGTATCAAGTATCCTTTCTGACAACAACGCTATGAGACTAGATATCAATGACAGGAAAAGATCTGTAAAAAATACAAACACATGGAGGGTAAACAATACACTACTTAATAATGAAGTGAGCATTGAAGAAATCAAAGAGGAAATAAAAAAAATACCTAGAAACAAATGACAATGGAGACACGATGACCCAAATCCTATGGGATGCAGCAAACACAGTTTAAGAGGGAAGTTTATAGCAATACAGTCCTACCATAAGAAACAGGAAACATCTTGAATAAACAACGTAACCTTGCACCTAAAGCAAGTAGAGAAAGAAGAAGAAAAAAAAAAACAACCCAAAGTTAGCAGAAGGAAAGAAATCACAAAGATCAGATCAGAAATAAATGAAAAAGAAATGAAGGAAACAATAGCAAAGATCAATAAAACTAAAAGCTGGTTATTTGTGAAGATAAACAATTTGATAAACCATTAGCCAGACTCATCAAGA
This sequence comes from Orcinus orca, assembly GCF_937001465.1. Lineage (NCBI taxonomy): Eukaryota > Metazoa > Chordata > Mammalia > Artiodactyla > Delphinidae > Orcinus > Orcinus orca. Next base: position 128,745,562 of record NC_064563.1, read on the forward strand.
AAAAAAGGGAGAAAACTCAAATCAATAGAATTAGAAATGAAAAAGGAGAAGTAAAAACTGACACTGCAGAAATACAAAAGATCATGAGAGATTACTACAAGCAACTATATTCCAATAAAATGGACAACCTGGAAGAAATGGACAAATTCTTAGAAAAGCACAACCTGCCAAGACTGAACCAGGAAGAAATAGAAAATATGAACAGACCAATCACAAGCACTGAAATTGAAACTGTGATTAAAAATCTTCCAACAAAAAAGGCCCTAGACCAGATGGCTTCACAGGCGAATTCTATCAAATATTTAGAGAAGAGCTAACACCTATCCTTCTCAAACTCTTCCAAAATATAGTAGAGGGAGGAACACTCCCAAACTCATTCTAAGAGGCCACCATCACCTTGATACCAAAACCAGACAAGGATGTCACAAAGAAAGAAAACTACAGGCCAATATCACTGATGAACATAGATGCAAAAATCCTCAACAAAACACTAGCAAACAGAATCCAACAGCACATTAAAAGGATCATACACCATGATCAAGTGTGGTTTATTCCAGGAATGCAAGGATTCTTCATTATACGCAAATCAATCAATGTGATACACCATATTAACCAATTGAAGGAGAAAACCATATGATCATCTCAATAGATGCAGAGAAAGCTTTCGACAAAATTCAACACCAATTTATGATAAAAATCCCTGCAGAAAGTAGGCATACAGTGAACTTTCCTCAACATAATAAAGGCCATATATGACAAACCCACAGCCAACATCATCCTCAATGTTGAAAAACTGAAAGCATTTCCACTAAGATCAGAAACAAGACAAGGTTGCCCACCCTCACCACTCTTATTCAACATAGTTTTGGAAGTTTTAGCCACAGCAATCAGAGAAGAAAAGGAAATAAAAGGAATCAAAATCAGAAAAGAAGAAGTAAAGCTGTCACTCTTTGCAGATGACATGATACTATACATAGAGCACCCTAAAGATGTTACCAGAAAACTACTAGAGCTAATCAATGAATTTGGTAAAGTAGCAGGATACAAAATTAATGCACAGAAATCTCTGGCATTCCTATACACTAATGATGAACAGTCTGAAAGTGAAATCAAGAAAACACTCCCGTTTACCATTGCAACAAAAATAATAAAACCTAACTAAGGAGACAAAAGACCAGTATGCAGAAAATTATAAGACATTAATGAAAGAAATTAAAGACGATACAAATAGATGGAAAGATATACCATGTTCTTGGGTTGGAAGAATCAACATTGTGAAAATGACTTTACTACCCAAAGCAGTCTACAAATTCAATGCAATCCCTATCAGATTACACTGGCATTTTTCACAGAACTAGAACAAAAAATATCACAATTTGTATGGAAACACAAAAGACCCCAAATAGCCAAAACAATCTAGAGAATGAAAAACAAAGCTGGAGGAATCAGGCTCCCTGACTTCAGACTATACTACAAAGCTACAGTAATCAAGACAGTATGGTACTGGCACAAACACAGAAATATAGATCAATGGAACAGGATAGAAAATCCAGAGATAATCACACACACACATATGGTCACCTTATCTTTGATAAAGGAGGCAGGAATGTACAGTGGGGAAAGGACAGCCTCTTCAATAAATCGGGCTGGGAAACTGGACAGGTACATGTAAAATATGAGATTAGATCACTCCCTAACACTATACACAAAAATAAGCTCAAAATGGATTAACGACCTAAATGTAAGGCCAGAAACTATCAAACACCTAGAAGAAAACGTAGGCAGAACACTCTATGACATAAATCACAGCAAGATCCTTTTTGACCCACCTCCTAGAGTAATGGAAATAAAAACAAAAATAAACAAATGGGACCTAATGAAACTTAAAAGCTTTTGCACAGTAAAGGAAACCATAAACAAGACCAAAAGAAAACCCTCAGAATGGGAGAAAATATTTGCAAATGAAGCAACTGACAAAGGATTAATCTCCAAAATTTATAAGCAGCTCATTCAGCTCAATAACAAAAATCAAACAACCCGATCCACAAATGGGCAGAAGACATAAATAGACATTTCTCCAAAGAAGATATACAGACTACCAACAAACATATGAAAGCATGCTCAACATCATTAATCATTAGAGAAATGCAAATCAAAACTGCAATGAGATATCATCTCACACCAGTCAGAATGGTCATCATCAAAAAATTTAGAAACAATAAATGCTGGAGAGGATATGGAGGAAAGGGAACAGTCTTGCACTGCTGGTGGGAATGTGAATTGGTACAACCACTATGGAGAACAGTATGGAGGTTCCTTTAAAACCTACAAATAGTACTACCATATGACCCAGCAATCCCACTACTGGGCATATACCCTGAGAAAACCATAATTCAAAAAGAGTCATGTACCAAAATGTTCATTGCAGCTCTATTTACAATAGCCAGGAGATGGAAACAACTTAAGTGTCCATCATTGGATGAATGGATAAAGAAGATGTGGCACATATATACAATGGAATATTACTCAGGCATAAAAAGAAATGAAATTGAGCTATTTTTAATGAGGTGGATGGACCTAGAGTCTGTCATACAAAGTGAAGTAAGTCAGAAAGAGAAAGACAAATACTGTATGTTAGCACATATATATGGAATTTAAGAAAAAAAAATGTCTTGAAGAACCTAGGGGTAAGAGAGGAGTAAAGACACAGACCTACTAGAGAATGGACTTGCGGATATGAGGAGGGGGAAGGGTAAGCTGTGACAAAGTGAGAGAGTGGCATGGACATATATACACTACCAAACGTAAAATAGATAGCTAATGGGAAGCAGCCGCATAGCACAGGGAGATCAGCTCAGTGCTTTGTGACCACCTAGAGGGGTGGGATAGGGAGGGTGGGAGGGAGGGAGATGCAAGTGGGAAGAGATATGGGAACATATGTATATGTATAACTGATTCACTTTGTTATAAAGCAGAAACTAACACACCATTGTAAAGCATTTATACTCCAATAAAGATGTAAATAAATAAAATACAGGGAAGATCTGTGAATAGAGCTTAAGATACTTAAGAGCTAGTACTTGCATTAATCAACCAGGTTATAGAATGAAAAATGAAAAAAAAAATAATAAAAGAAAGAGAACAGTTAATGCACTATAAGAAAACTACAAAATTTTTAGCTTTGTCTACCATGAATAACAGAACCAGCTGAGTTAAGTTCTATCTTTGTCCCAGGCATGCTCTGAATTTAGAATCTTTGCAGTTTTTCATTCCACTCTTCATTTCAAGAATGGGCTTGAGGTGTCATATGAATTTCAAAACTAGAAGAAATATCTAGTCTAGTACCTGCTGCTTCAGCTTTATGCACATAAGGGATTTATCTGGAAAAATCTTACAAACAACTTTCATCTATCTGATATTTAATATCCCACTCTTTAAGGTAATAATGCTAAGAATCAAAATAAACTTCACTACCATTGCTATGCATTATAGATACTAATATACACATGTTGAGTCATCCGTTGAGGAAAATGGCAATACATCCATCTTTTGTATATTATATTAATTCTAGAAAATTATTTTAAGGTAAACGTTTTAGAAGATTGTTATTATGAGAATTTTACCCAAGATATCCTCAGAAGAAATATTTAATATTTAAATACAATGAAATTATGATTATCTCCAAAAATTGAGATATCAAAAATTTTAGATATTTCTGAAATCATAATACATAAATGGGTAGATAATAAGTATACAAAATAATAAATGCAGATTTAAACAAGAAAACTAATTGGATAACACTAGTATCACCAGTAATTGAAAATATAAAAATTAAAATAACAAGGGATGACTATTTACTTGTTTTCTTATTTGTCTACTTTTTGTTTCAGTTACCTTAGAAAAACATTTCATGGTTAGATAAGATGGGATAAAAATTACATACTGCTAGAAACAAATAGATCAACTTGTTTTCTAGCAATACATCAAGCATAATATCAATTGGATAAAGCAAGATATATTGAAGTTTCTCTACCAATATAATTCTACTAAAATAAAATATTCATGCACACACACACACACACACATACACGTGAGAGAAGATTAGAAATTTTAACAGAAGTAATAACATCAAGTGGTTACAGTAACTGTAGAATTATGGATAGTTTCTTTTGCATTATTTTCTATCTTCACTTTAATATGGTTATTTTTTTCACAATTAAAAATTACAACATATGGTGAAATATAGAAAATGCTTGTGATAAGATGTTGACTAAAATATGTATATTTTGTACAATTTTAAGTGTGAAAACATATGAAAAATGAATGAAAATAATTGTAAATAATATAAAGCTCTGAAAGCAAGGATAATTTAATTCACTTTAATCTAGTTTGAAATTATCTATTAAACAAGAAATTACCATTGATGAACACATAATGTTCAGACTTTAAGATTTTATGTCATGAATAAAAATTCAGTAACAATGATGCATCTTTTCTTTTCATGTAGTCATTGAAATTCTGTTGTATCTTAGCTTCTGTGTTTGAGCTATTTGACCCATTATTGACCTATTAATTGTCTTATTTTGACATATTTCATTATGTCACACACCTTTTTATTTGTGAATCATATAACAAGAAATTTTCCTTGCTATATATTTCTTTAGAAAAAGCAAATAATTTGCATTTAATATAGAATCTACCACATTTCATAACACTGACTTACTAATATTTGAGATGGACTCCACGTTAAACTAAATGTTATCTGTTTTTACATAACTTTGAATAAACTTAATATTATTTCAAATGCTAAATCATTTAATGTTGTAGAAACAATAGCCAATATTATTTGTATATTTACTACATGCTAGGGACTTTATAGTTATTTTCTTATTTAATACTCATAGTAGCCCTGTAAGGTAAATCTATTATTTATTCCATGTTTTTCTTAAATAAACTGAATTTCAAAGTGGCTCAATGCCTTGTCCAGGAGAGGACAGGAAATGCTTGGAAGACATGGGGCTCAAATCCAAGTCTGATTCTGGAGAAAGATATTTAATTGTTATGATCTATAGCAGGTATTAAAACTTCCTTTACCTTTTATCCTTGTTAGTTTGTCATAATACTTGATACAAATATAAAGAATTTAGGTATGTTCTGATTGGAGGTTGTACTTGTAGGTCAGTGTAAGGCAGCCTAACTAGAGGCATATCATCTTATGTGATTGATTTAGAAAATATATTTGGCTTTGTCTGGTCGGTCTTGAGTTGGAAGTGGGAACAAAAATGGGAACTTCAATGTCATCGACCAAATCCTGATCATATGAGCCCGTTGCTGCAAAGATTGTGGTTTGGCTTCCTGGACTGGTTGCTGCAGAGGTTGTGGTTTGGTTTCCTGGGTTTCTAATGTGGGTCAGAGGTCAATTGTTACATGTGGTCCGGCTCTTGTGTCTTTGTATATTGAGAGAAATATACAACTAGACAAATATACAACTTGACAAAGTCAATGGTCATTTTTCTCTCCTCATCTTTCCTTTCTACCCTTCATCAACTTGAATTTCTCACTCTTTAGGAGTCTAGCACTGGGGAGAGAGGACAGCAGAAAGGGAAGTATAGCCTTTACGATACTAGTAGTGGCAGGCTCTGGTGTGGATGGTCACTGGGTGTGGTGGATACTCAAAGCCAACTCTTTATTTTACCAACCTTCTGATCCAAAGTGCGTAAACTGGACCAGAAGCATCAGCCTCACTTTGGAAATTGCTACAGCTTACTGATTCAGATCCTATATTTTAACAAGTTCTTCCGATTGTTTGTACATACAATGACATTTAGAAAGCACTGAGCTAGAATGCCTTTGTGAGATTCTCCTAAGTTTTCTTATTGACAAATTCAATTCCAATTCTTATGAGATTTATGGTGACCCCTCCACTGACTACGTTCTGTTTCTTTTCAGTCCCCGAGTTTCTGACCATTCGCTGTATTGCCAGGCCGTTTCACCGTTTAGGCAATTCTCCTATTTGGAATGCCCTTGAGGACAGCTCCATCCAGCATGGTTTAACCTACATAGTACACAGAAAACGTAGACTTTTGCTTTCTTCTTAGTAAAAATGTTCTCTTTTTTTTTTCTCTCTCTCTCCCTGATTGGCTCTTTCAGACAGACTTAACCAGACTCCCTTGTACTAGACCTTAAGCAACCCTAAGCCAAAGAATACACATTGCCCGCACTCCAGTGCCCACTTGCCTTAAACTCCTCTTCCTTAGCCCAAGGAAGAGGGTAGCACTCTTTTCTTTAATGTAGGTAGGAGGCAGCATGAGTGAGAGAGCACAGACCATTTCAACAACTCAGCAAAGGAACTCTACCCTTGGAGTGCAAGATTTTAAAAGCTGGAGATGGGAAACACCTACTAACATTGAAACAAACAGATGTGCAATCTCTTAGCTTGACCTGGAAGGGGTAAAGCCCCTCATTTAGGATAAGGAGATGCTTGCAACGTATTGCAATGTTCTTCTCTTTGTGGATTTAAAAAACCAACAGAGGCAGAGAGACATCCTGTTACAGTCAGAGTGGTCAAGGCACAGTTACATTGTAGGGCAAAGAATTATAGCTTCAGTACACAAATCAAGCAGAAATCTGATAACTTTGATGCCGAAGGGCAGGTGTGTTCTTCAAACTGTCCTTTAAGGCCTTGAGGGTTGTGTTGTCTGTTTTTTTTTTCCCCCATAAAATAGGGTGGGGGTTACTATTATTTAGTAAAGCATACAGAATGTTGGACATGAGAGAAGTCTGGAAACCAGTTTTGGTAATAACTACTTAGCTCAAGAAACTCCCAGTTGGTGTTTAGCTTTGGGTTTTAAGAAATGTAGGACACCGCGAAATCCATCTGGATATAGGTGTAGCCCTTGTTTTGACATCAGATGTCCTAAATATCAAACCTGGGTTTGAGTAAATTACAATTTCTTTTCTTTTCTTTATTTTTTGGGCAACCTTATGTCCCATTAAGTCTAAAATTTTTAACAAGTGGATGCTGCTGTCTTCTTATGAGGAGGCTTGAGAAGGAGAGCAAAGAAGAGAATTATTCACATGCTGCAACAAAGTAGAACACTTAGAGGACTTTATATCATCCAGATCAGCTTTCAGGATTTATGAGAAATAAGAAGAACTCTCTGTAAGCCTTATGGCTTACTGTCCACGTGAACTGTTTTTTGTCGCAAGTGAAAACCAACAGGTATTGAGTAGCTTCATCAACTAGAATGCTAAAGATTGTGCTGCATAAATCAATTACAGTAAAGAGTTTACTTTTGTTAGGAATGGGTGTTAGCAATATATTAGAGTTAGGGGAAACGGGGTGTTGAGAAATAACAGTGTATTGCTCTGATGTCATGGATAAACCTCCACCCTCAGCCCTTAGGTCTTCTCACTGATAAAACAGGAATATTACCAAGACTGATGCAAGAGATAATAGGGCCTTGAACCTTGTAGTCTTCTTTTATGAGTTTTATGCCTTGAAGGCCTTCTTGACTTATAGGTTATTGGTTAATTCTGGGAAGAGATTTTGAGGGATAGATTCCCATTTGAATCTAATGGGAGGTGCACTGTGAATTTTGCCAACATCAATTGGAGATTTTGCCCATAAGAAAGGTGGTAGTTGATTCAGTAGGCACGGATGATCAGTGTTTCCAGAATTAGCTCTAGTACTGTCAGAGACAGAACAAATAAAAGATGTCAAAGGTCATTTAATTCACTGGTCAGTTACTATAATGACTACTGCCAAATTCTAGAATTATTTTCCTCTTTTGGGAGAAAGAAATTCCAGCATGACACTTCTCTAAAAAGTCTCAACCTAATAAATGGATTGCTGGGAGTGAGGGGGAGGAACTAAGAAGAACAGGGTGGGTATCTCTCAATGCTCCTAAACAAAAGGGAATATGTTCAGAGACAGGAACCTCTTAAAGTTCATTAGAGATCTCCACTCTTTGAACAGTTTTATTACTCCAAGGCAGGGACTGTTTTATTTTATTGGGGTTGAGCACCAAGAGTGTGGCTCAGTGTCAGTTAGGACTGGAAGGGATTCATCTCCAATCTGGAGGACTGTTTCTCCAAGCCAGTTAAGAGGGAGGGCTGGGAAGAGCCCCTGTGCTTCCCTGGAGCCCCACTATTGAGAATGAGGAAGAAGTTAAAAGGACTGGTGAGAGGGCTGAAGGAGCCTAAAGTGCTTAAATTTGTAACAATCTCTTCTCCAATGTTCTAGCTCTTTACAATAATGTTCTAGCTCTTTACAATAGCTCTTTAGTTTAGCAGAAACTAAAAGGGTTTTGGTTTTGTTTAGGAGCCTTTATTTGCTGGAGTTGAAGATTAATAATTTTGGCGGTCTTCCTTTTAGGTGACTCATCCAGAGTGTGAGAGAGCTAGTCTGCCAGATTAAGTAAATCTGGAGTAGACATAGTTACTATCCCAGCCTGGTCTTTTTTACTAAAAGAGAAAGTTCCTGGTTCAGCTTACTAATAAACAGAGTTAAAAGTTCCTTGGGTGAAATCAACATCTGAAGGAAGATCAGAATTTTCATTAGAAAATAATCTGAAGTTGATTGTAATAGTCATGAACAGATTCATCGGATTTTTGTTTGCAAGCCTGAAATTTATTCCAACAGGCTTTGGAAAAGCCCTAGGAATTGCTGGATGAAGTCATCTAGCTACTGTCTGAGCCTAATCATGTAATAAGTTAGTCAACTGGTCTCCCAGTTGTGATGCCAAAGAACTTTTAGGATTTTCCTGATTAGAATTTTTCATCCAGCGCTGGAGCTGGCCTTCACTGAAAAGCATATGAGGTAGCTGAGATAAGTCAGAGAAACAAGGCTAATCAGTTTAAATGACTATATTAAGTTTCTCAGCAAATCTGTGAGCATCTTCATTTACTTTGGTAAAATCTTTGACTATTGCTTACAGTTCAGCTTTAGTCCAGGGATTCTAAGAAATTAAGGGTTTAGCCTCGAACCTCAGAAGGCTGAATTTTAAAGGGACACAATCTGACAAGTTCAGAGAATGAGGGAGTGGGGAGAGTTTCAGAGAAAAGGAAAAGTTTGGGGAGAAAATTAGCATGGGAAGATTGAGAGATAGAAAAGGCATTGGTGGCATATAAGGGATGGAGCAACATGGAGCTGGAGGTGAAATCTGAGACAAGGAAGCCAAGAAAGTAGAATCTGAGGCTTCAGGAGCCATTTTGCCTTTCTTTAATTTGTTTTCTTTTGCCTCAGTTAATCTTAAAATTTTATTTTTGTAGAGGGGCAATGCTAGACTTCTGATAATGCTGGGAAGCCTGAAAATACTATTCAAAATAAATATTCCATTTGGTTCTGGAAATGTTTTAATCTATTTCAATCCAATTTGATTTTAAGAAAATTAAGTTTTGGTATTTCAAAAGTTTACCATAATGACCATTGATATTTTAAATTGCCTTTGGTTCGATTGGTTCATTTAGTTAGAAATGCACATGAGGAAGGGCCATGGTTTTTAAATATAAAATCAGGTGGAGTCCCTGTGGGGAGGGTGGCCTTCAAAATACTTAGATAACTAGGAACCCATTTCCCAGGTGTTTTTCTCTAGAGTTAAAGAGCAATTTTCAAACAGCTTAAAGTACAGCACAAACAGCTCAATTCAAGCAGCTTGCAAATCAAATAACCTGTGAGGCTAATGTCAGCCAGTTCTAAGGAAACAGCTTGGACCCAGAGGGGCCAGGCCAAAGGCTTCTCAGCCAGTTTCTATAGAACAGCTTCCAAAGGAGTGGTCCAAAGGCTGAAAAAAAATGACACATTTTCATGAAGTAGTTCCTGTTCCAGGAGGAATGGGACAAAGGTGTATCAACCAGCTTCAGTTGAAACAGTCTGATTTTGAGATCCAAATGAGCACTTGTATGCAGAACAAGGCCTTAACCAGAAATAACAAAGTCTTAAAATAGATCCCAAATAAAACCTGGAGAGCTTCGACTGCAGAGGGTATGAGCTTGGATCTAGGTGAAAAATACATCTTCAAACTCCAGGTCAGTGAGAAAAGCAGTACACTCAGAGGGCTCAATTTTCGGTACTGCACCTGTTTGCTCCTCCTGCTGTCTTCAGGAGCCTTCTCTGCTCCTGGTACAGGACACCAAAACATTGACTTAAAACAATTAGACTGCCAGATAGTTCTCCAGCAAAGATGGGTTTATTTGAGATCATAAGAGAATTACAGTCTAGGGTCTGCCAACAAGGCAAGCTGCATGCAAATCTCCACAGCAAAGGAAGAGCTCTTTTAGAGAAGGGAAAAGGAAGTTGGGAGGGCTACAGTAAACAGAGTGCATGGCCTTGCATGGCTTTTGTGGCTAAGCCCTTGCCAGAAAGGGAGTTTTTCTTTGTTCTTTTGGGCTCTGTTACTGTCACAAGGCTTGAGAGCTCACTGTTCTGTTCTCTTAACTCTACTTAATTGAGGTTTCTGCTTATTATTTTTTTTTTACACTACACATTCTCAAATTTACAGACAGTTTTTCTGGAGAACCCATGTCCCTTACCATTGTATTAAGCTTCCTCCCTAATTATCATTTTTCTTCCTTACGGGGAAAAAAAAAAGCCCTGCAGGGTAAATGACATATCATATGTTAAATACATAATTGTGACTGATCAGTTCTAAAAATTTGAAATGGAAAGAATTATGCACTCTTTCAGAGGGACCCAAATATCTGTTCGTACATGATCAACAGGTCTCAATAATTCCTTCAGTAACTTAGTAAATGTAAGTGTAACTTGAAAAACATTAGAAAAGTAGATTTCTGTTTACTTCTTGATGACCAACAAAAATACAATGTCGTAGATGAATGGATAAAGAAGATGTGGCACATATATACAATGGAATATTACTCAGCCTTAAAAAGAAACAAATTGAGTTATTTGTAGTGAGGTGGGTGGACCTAGAGACTGTCATACAGAGTGAAGTAAGTCAGAAAGAGAAAAACAAATACCATATGCTAACACATGTATATGGAATCTAAGGGAAAAAAAAGGTTCTGAAGAACCTAGCGGCAGGACAGGAATAAAGACTCAGATGTAGAGAATGGACTTGAGGCAATGGGGAGGGGAAAGGGTAAGATGGGACTAAGTGAGAGAGTGGCATGGACTTATATATACTACCAAATGTAAAACAGATAGCTAGTGGGAAGAAGCTGCATAGCACAGGGAGATCAGCTTGGTGCTTTGTGACAACCTAGAGGGGTGGGATAGGGATGGTGGGACAGAGACACAAGAGGGAGGAGGTATGGGGATATATGTATATGTATAGCTGATTCACTTTGTTATACAGCAGAAACTAACACACCATTGTAAAGCAGTTATACTCCAATAAAGATGTTTAAAAAAAAAAGTGCTTTAGAAAAAAAATACAATGTCGTTATCATCACACATGACTTGGATATTTTCTAGCAGGAGATGAATAATCATATGCTGCCCATATACACAATGGAAGGACTCCCTAATTCAGAAGGGAACTGGACTAAATAACTTCTGGATTCATATCTAATCAATTTATGTTGGCCTAGAGAAATAAGAATTTTCAGTGTCTAGCTCTACTTCATTGAGGAATGAATGAATATGTAATACTAATATAAATACATCATAACCTTCAAGTAGTAATCTTAACTTTCAATTTTTATTAAGAATTATATTTTAAACAAGTGTTGAAACAGAAGAGACTTTATATATGTTTTTTAGTTTATCAGAACATTCCTATAAACAGAACATTTAATTGTCAGTGTATTCTGATTGGTAGATTATAGAATTTTACTTTTTTTGAGATTATCTTTCACAGCTTTACATAGACATGAAGTAATATAAAGTCTAAGTGAATCACTTTGAAATGATATAGATCAAAATCTGAAAGAGAAAGCTTACCAAACATTTAAAATTTAATTAACAAAGAGAAAGAATTAATAATACCTTAAGCACAGTGTTTTATAATTTATAAGGTGTCTTCACATGAAGTATTACATTTAATGCTAAAACAACCTTTCAATGTATATATCATTTTAAGCTTATTGAATACATAAAATGAAAAAAAAAATAAATCAGTCTTTGCACATTCTATTACCAAAGCCTGAAATTCTTTTTCCAAACATTCTTCTGACAGACTTCTATTAGTTTCAAAGCCCAACTTAAATGAGATTTCTTTTATGATCTCTTCTCTAATTTTCACAAAGATAATTTTACCCATCACTCTGTGCATACTTCTATTAGAGCATTTATGTCACCACTGACTTTATTTCACATCATCATTTTTACCGGATATTGAACATCTAAAATTCAGGGACTACATACTATTCTTCTTTATCTCCTCATTTCAATCAAAATTCCTAGTACAGATCAGATGCTTAATAAGTTTTTCTAAACAATTAAAATATTGAGTTAATTAATTATGTAATATCATATGCTGGGTAGGTAGTAAATGAAAGTGAACACAGATTTTTTGCAATAAATTTCTGCTTTCTGATGACCCACAGCCATTTCATTAACTGAGTAAAAAATATAAAATAAAAAAATAAGCTCTCACAGATATTTATTTTTTAAGGTTTTGAAAATCAAGATAACAATTTTGTTAAATTTACATATGGCTTTATTCCCTTGGTTGTTAATTTATTTAACAAATCAACACTCTAAATGTACTAAGACTTTTTTACCTTCCAGTAAGAGTCACATTTTCACAAACACAAGCACACACTCTTTATTTAAGTCAACACTGCTGATATAGCTAGTTGACTTTACATAGTGCAAGAGTAAATATAACATTTGATTTTTCTGAAGTTAATAGGGTGTTTCTTATGGTCATCTTTACTTCACTTTTATATGATCACTTAGAATTTTAAACACAGTTATATAGGGGCTTCCCTGGTGGCACAGTGGTTGAGAGTCCACCTGCCGATGCAGGGGACACAGGTTCGTGCCCCGGTCCGGGAAGATCCCACATGCCGCAGAGTGGCTGGGACCGTGAGCCATGTCCGCTGGGCCTGTGCGTCCGGAGCCTGTGCTCCGCAATGGGAGAGGCCACAACATTGAGAGGCCCACGTACCGCAAATAAATAAATAAATAATAAATAAAAGTCATATAGACCAGAGTTTTCAAAAAACTTATTTGTTGGTAGTGTACAATTTTAATTATTTAATTTCTTCTAACAAAGTTAGCCTTGTGCAGCATTTACAATGATTAACAATCAGCAAGTTTTCTGCTACTATTTGTATTAATGATTTTTATTGACTATAATGATAAAAAGGCAATTGATAAAACTGTATTACAGCTATCTATCACCCATCTGATTTGGCTTCGTCATGGTTATTTATCAAAACTGCCAAATACCTGAAGAAACTTTTCAAAATGATGGCAATAGAAATTCAACATTCATTGTACAAGGATTTTGCAGCTGTCTCTATTATAAACAGTCAACACTGTGAACACCTATTGTGAAATGATACTTATAGAAGGCAGAATTTACTGTTAAATATTTAAATTTGAAAAATGTGTGTGTTTTGAGCCAAACAAAGAGAAAATTTAGATTGAATTTATGAAAGGCAGAGTCCTAAAATTGTTCTTTCTTAAGGTTATAAATGAATTATTACTATTATTAACAATTGTTATCAAGGCAATTACTGAGGACTTACATAAGCTCAAATAAATTTTACACCTCTTATGGTGAATGACTGATTAACGTTTGTTAGATAAAATAAAAATAATTTCCATTAAATGGAATGTTGTTGAAAATTTCACCCAAAGTTCTATAATTCCATACTTTAGTTGAAAGCTTAGAAATCAGTTAATATCACATTTTATTCCTATTTGGATAACCTGATATGCAACGAATAATAAATGAATTAATAATTGTTGAAATAATACATATTGTGACAGTTTTAAAGTGGTAAATGTCTGCATGTTATCTTCCTTCTCCTTTACAAGCAACATTGTTTATATTTTCCTATTGGGATTTCAAGCCTTTTTCTATATCTTAGAATCATATTTAAGAATTTTATCTTTATTGGGAGTCCTACACTTGCTTCTTCAGTTTTATTTCCCTTTGTATGAGTTGAGAGAAAGATCTCTCAGAAGTTGTGTCACAGTGGAAAATGTACAATAAAAGAGTGAGGTGGGCTTCCCTGGTGGCACAGTGGTTGAGAGTCCACCTGCCGATGCAGGGGACGTGGGTTCGTGTCCCGGTCTGGGAAGATCCCACATGCCACAGAGTGGCTGGGCCCATGAGCCATGGTGGCTGAGCCTGCGCATCCAGAGCCTGTGCTCCCCAATGGGAGAGGCCACAACACTTGGAGGCCCATGTATCGCAAAAAAAAAAAAAAAAAAAAAGAATGAGGCAAAATGCTAACAACTGTTGAATCTGGGTAAAGGGTCAATGGAGTTTCTTGTAATATTCTTACACATTCTAGCCACTATTCTTTACTTTTGAAATTATAACAAAATAAAATATTACAAAAAAGCAGAAATATCCATTCAACTCCTACATGGATTATAGGAAGAAATAAAATGACAATTCTTCATGTCATTATCATTCTTCAAATCAGTTATAATATTATTGAAGTCATGTTTCAAAGTAAGTTTAGTAATAACTGCTTTTGTACCACTAAACTTTTTTTTTTTAAAGGTGAAGATTTGACTTAAGAACCTTGAAGCAAAACAATATAAAAAAATATATAAAAGTATGCTGAAGTGAAGAACTACTACGAATAAAAGTAAATGTAATAAAAAGAAAGCAAAATATAATAGAAAGATGAATAAATATTCAAACAAGTTAAGAAAATTGATAAACATATGATAATCAGTATAAGGATAAAAGAGGGAAACTAAAATACATATTAGGAAGAAGAGGGGAGTTAAAACAACAGGTAGAGAAGATACTGAATAATATGTGGAGTATTATATATTATTATTATTAGAGTTTTGCAAGCAAATTTGGCAGAAATTTAAATATCCAGATTAAAAATTCATTTTTGTAAAATATAATTGACCAACTCATATGGAAAATGGTAGATAAATTTTTAATAAATTGGGATTTTTATGTTTGGTATAGTCGGATTTTAAATATTGGAAACACAGCATATAATAATTTACCTGTGGAAGAAACTAGGGAAAGGATAAGGGATTAAAGGGCTTTCTCCTAGCAAGGCTTTCAAACTGTATCTGGAAAAATATGCCCTCTATAGGGACATCTCCTGACATTCACTTGGCTAGAACTATGTCACATGACCACTCTAAGAGGTAAGGGAATCTGGGGATGTGAGTACATTTTGCAGGGCATGTTATAGTCCTGAAAAAGAAAACAATAAAAATAATAATAATAAAGGATCTGTTAATATAGAAAAAAGGAAATATAGTTGATGTAGGCAAATAGTCATATATGCCAATTTGATTGGTCAAACTCAAATACTCTTCCCTCACCCCACACTGAGTTATTTCCCATAATATACTCTGTTTTACATAGCATGTGGTACTACCTGAAATTTCCTTACTTTTTTATTTGCTTATGTTTGTGAATCATCTCTTCCCTTCCCCATTGGAAAGTGAGCTTCATGGGAACAGGAATTCTCTGAAGCCTGTTCACTTCTGTGGTCTTCATGCCCAGATCAATATCTGTCATAAAATTGGTACTAAATAATTCTTTTAAAATAAATGATTAGGTAAGCGAATGAACAAATGCATACATAATTGAAGGAAGAGCTGTCTAATAAATAATATAGTGGATGAAATTGTATTCTTGAATGTTACCTACTAACAAATATCCAATTGTTTCTGTACACAGAAAACTATAAGACACTGATGAAAGAAATTAAAGATGATACAAACAGATGGAGAGATATACCATATTCTTGGATTGGAAGAATCAACATTGTGAAAATGACTATCCTTCCCAAAGCTATCTACAGATTCAATGCAATGCCTATCAAACTACCAATGGCATTTTTCTCAAAACTAGAACAAAAAACTGCAAAATTTGTATGGAAACACAAAAGACCCAGAATAGTCAAAGTAATTTTGAGAAAGAAAAATGGAGCTGGAGGAATCAGGCTCCCTGATTTCAGACTATACTACAAAGCTACAGTAATCAAGACAGTATGGTACTGGCACAAAAATAGAAATATAGAAGAATGGGACAGGATAGAAAGCCCAGAGATAAACCCACACACATATGGTCACCTTATCTTTGATAAAGGAAGCAAGAATATACAATGGATAAAAAACAGCCTTTTCAATAAGTGGTGCTGGGAAAATTGGACAGCTACATGTAAAAGAGTGAAATTAGAACACTCTCTAACCCCCTACACACACACACACACACACAAAAACTCAAAATGGATTAAAGACCTAAACGTAAGGACAGACATTAAAAAACTCTTAGAGGAACACATAGGCAGAACACTCTATGATATAAATCATAGCAAGATCCTTTTTGACCCACCTCCTAGAGAAATGGAATAAAAACAAAAATAAACAAATGGGATCTAATGAAACTTAAAAGCTTTTGCACAGCAGAGGAAACCATAAACAATGTGAAAAGACAACCCTCAGAATGGGAGAAATTATTTGCAAATGAAGCAACTGACAGAGGATTAATCTCCAAAATATACAAGCAGCTCATCCAGCTCAATATCAAAAAAAAAAAAAAAAAAAACCCCAATCCAAAAATGGGCAGAAGCCCTAAATAGACATTTCTCCAAAGAAATACAGATTGCCAACAAACACACAAAAGGATGCTCAACATCACTAATCATTAGAAAAATGCCAATCAAAACTGCAATGAGGTATTACCTCACACCAGTCAGAATGGCCATCAACAAAAATCTACAAACAATAGTTGCTAGAAAGGGTGTGGGGAAAAGGGAACCCTCTTGCACTGTTGGTGGGAATGTAAATTGATACATCCACTATGGAAAACAGTATGGAGGTTCCTTAAAAAACTAAAAATTGAACTACCATATGAGCCAGCAATCCCACTACTGGGCATATAACCCTAGAAAACCATAATTCAAAAAGAGACATGTACCACAATGTTCCTTGCAGCACTATTTACAATAGCCAGGACATGGAAGCAACCTAAGTGTCCATCGACAGATGAATGGGTAAAGAAGATGTGGCACTTATATACAATGGAATATTACTCAACCATAAAAAGAAACAAAATTGAACTATTTGTAGTGAGGTGGATGGACCTATAGTCTGTCATACAGAGTGAAGTAAATCATAAATATATGTACATATATATATATATATATCATATGCTAATATGTATATATGGAATCTAAAAAAGAAAAAAATGGTTCTGATGAAACTAGGGAAAAGACAGGAATAAAGATGCAGATGTAGAGAATGGACTTGAGGACATGGAGAGGGGGAAGTATAAACTGGGACAAAGTGAGAGAGTGGCATGGACATATACACACTACCAAATGTAAAATAGATAGCTAATTGGAAGCAGCTGCATTGCAGAGGCAGATCAGCTCAGTGCTTTGTGACCATCTAGAGGGGTGGGATACGGAGGGTGGGAGAGAGACACAAGAGGGAGGGGATATGGGGATATATGTATGCATATAGCTGATTCACTTTGTTATACAGCAGAAACTAACACAACATTGTAAAGCAATTATACTCCAATAAAGATTAAAAAAAAAAAACAGGAAAAAAAGAAGAAAAGAAAAAAAAAGAATCATTGACATTACATTGGGCCAGGACAACACCCCCACGCCATTTTAAGGTCAGTTGATTTGCGATGTTAATTCCCTTTTTACTGCATAATCTCATGTATTCTCAGCTTCCAGGGATTAGGAGAAGAACATTTTTGGGAAGACTACTATTATGCCTACCACAAAATGTAGACAGGGAAACTGTAGAAGAAAAGGGAAAAGTATCCTGCTTTTTTAACAAGTGGCTCACATTTTTATTTTGCATAGGGCACCACAAATTATCTACCCAATGTCGGAAAAGATCTAAGTAGATCTACACTCATTCTCTCCTTTGTGGTCCACATCTAGTTCACAGAAACACTCATGCATCCCTTGCCCCCATAAATCCTTGCAGCATCCTCTTTCCTGCTCCATGGATACCTTGTCTTTCTCAAGCATGAGTCACACGTTAGACTTCATCTCACTCAACTCAGGACCTCTGCATTCTCCCATGGAAATCTCTACAGGGAGAATTAGCCCATAATTCACTGTTATCCACTTCGTTATCTTTTATATGTTTTTGAAGTATTCATTTCCTGTGGTTGCTGTAACAAATTATCAAACAGTAGGTGGACTAAAACAACAGAAATTTGTTTCTCAAAGTTCTGGAGTCCAGAAGTCTGAATCCATATCATTGGGCTGAAATCAGGGCGTCAGCTGGGCTATGTTCCATACGGAGTCTCTAGGGGCAAATCCATTCTTTGAGTCTTCCCGCTTCTGGTGGCTGATGGCATTTTTCACTTATAACTACATCACTCCAATTTTCAAGGTCAACATCTTTAAATCTCTCCCTGCTCCATTTTCACATGGCCTTTTCCTCTGTTAAATCTACCTTTGCCTCTTTCTTATAAGGATACATGTGATGGCGATAAGGAGCCACATAGATAATCTAAGATAATTTCCCCATCTCAAGGTCTATGACTTAATCTCCTCTATAAAGACTTTATCACATTAGATAGCATTCATAGATTGCAAATATTAAAACATGAATTTGTGGGGAGGGGCAATTTCCAATCTATCACAGTTGATTGGACTGAAGGGTTCAAGAATGGTGATCCAGGTTTCTCTAAATTGCTTCTACAGTTTGTACCTAAGGGGAAGTCTATTTCTTCCTCACTCTGGCAGCTGTTATCTGTCTAGCAGAACCTAATTTAAAACAGAGACTTCAAGAATTCCATTTAAACATCTTGCAAAAAATTAAATTCAACAAATAGGAGAGGTGGACATTTTTAAACTAATCAATCATTATCACTCAGATATAAATGTGAAATGTTCTGAAAATAACCTGGATAATTATTTGAGGACATAGTCTCAAAAAGATAATTTTACTAATGAATAACTTCATTAACTAGAAAGATCAATGTCAAGCTCAAGGTAGAAAAAGTGTGTATGAATATTTAATATGTTCAAAAATTCAAATGACATAGCTTTATGACTTTGGGAAGTTTCTTGTCTTACCTAAACTCAGTTGTTTTCATCTGGAAATTAGATATGTTAAATATTTTCACAATGATAGTGTGATGGTGCTAAATGAGGTAACATGTAGAAGCACTTTGGGAAATTCTAAATATTGCATAAATGTGAGCGATTTGAATTGTCATCCAACGGGCTACATATAAGGATATTTCTAGGGATTTCATTCTGCCATATACTGGTGGTTTATGACTTCAAGGTATTTACAGGTCTAGTTGTAGAGAGATTGACGTAGAGAACTAACCATAATATCATTGGAGAATAGAGAAGGGAAATTTCTTAGTTACCTGGGGCTGCTACAACATAGTTCCATATATTGGGTGGCTTAAATAAAAGACGCTTATTTCTCATAGTTCTGGAAGCTGGGAAGTCGAAGATCCAGGTCCCAGTAGCTTAGATGTCTGGTGAAATCTCTCTCCTTGGCTTGTAGATGACTGCCTTCTTGCTATATGCTCACATGATAGAGACAGAGAGGGTTTTGATTTCTTCCTCATCTTATATGGGAACTAATCCTATCATGGGGACTCCATTCTCATGACCTCATGTAAGCCTAGTTACCTCCTAAGGGTCTCACCTCCAGAAACGATCACATTGGGGATTAAACATGTGAATTTGTGGGAGGGGGTGGGGCACAAATATTTATCCCATAGCAGGAACTATCCACATATGTGCCAATACTTAGAGAAAATCTGATCACACTTGAATGATTAATTCTATCATTTTTTTTTTTTTTTTGCCAACATTCTTTTTTTTTTTTTTCTTTGTGGACACCCAGAACAGCAGGCTGGGGAAGTCAGAGTGGAAGATAAGGAAATTGGTGGCCCAGAAGCGCTGGCAAACAGACAACATTAAGATTTGCCACGTGCACCAGCCCCGACCCCACTGAGAAGGGGCGCACGCTTCCTGAGACACTTCTTTGCAAGCATTCTTATAAGAGTTTGCTTCAAAACATGGAGAAATCAGGAAACATTTTCTTCCCTCTGTTCATATTTTAGAGATTTAATATTGAATTTAAGGTTCCTTCCTTTGATTGGCCTCAATCTATCTAAATTCAATCCATATCTATATACCTAAGGTTGTGTGTATGTGTGTGGCAATTTTCCCCAAATTATCAAAAATTGTGTGGCACTCTTTTTCTAATACATAACAGAGTACAGAATCACTGTGGTGTTTGTAGGGGTTAAGCAATACGTTGGGGCCTGGGTAGTAATTCAGTTGGTTAGTTTGACAGTTTGAGATAACCGCACTGTACATGTCACTCATTCTATCACTGTATTGTTATTGTCAGTACCTTGGCATCTTGACATTTCTTTTCCAAGCTATGCCAGTTTTAGTTTTATTTTTCTGATTCCTTAAAAGGTAATGAAATTGTATTAGTTATGTATGAAAAATATAACCTTTAATTTTTGAATCTATGTAGGAAAACATAATTTATATTCTTCAGCTTAGAAGTATTTATAAAACACCATAGAAAAATAAAATGAGCCTAGTAATGATTTAATATATGGCACTTAGATCAAAAATAAAAGGTATTCATTGTACTATTATTTTTCTAAACAGTTTTTTAATACACAATTTTTAGGTATATCATTTTCTTTAATATTTAAAATTGCGTGGGTTTTACCTCTACACTTTTGTGAGAAGCAATTGTGTATCGGTTCTTTTGAGACTCTGTAGGAAGTTATTTCAAGTTAATTCACTAGGAAAGTACTGAACCAGCAAATCAGCATTACTAGAAATGGCTCCCCATCATCTGTACTCTAACAGGATGCTAATAAGTGTTGGCCTCCTTCCCTAGTAGTGAACCCAACTCCATTTTACCAACCTGCCTGGAGTTCTTCCTTCTGTTTTCTACTTTTATCTACCATATTCTATAATGTATTTTATTTCATCATACTTACTAGCTATGGCTTCCATAACAATTTCTATCAGGAAGGCAGTAGAGCTTGAGAACATAAGTTTTGGCAGTTTAAACATTGGTTCAAATTTTAGCTCCATCACTTATTGGTTTGCAACCTTGTTCAGCTGAACTGAATTTCAATTCCTTCATCTGTAAAATGGGAATAACAAGAATTTACTCATAGGGGTGTATAGGAATTAAAAGAGAAAGATGCAAAGCATGTGACCCACCAGCTGCCACATGGTAAAAACCTTATGCAATACCTGTTGTCTCCATTGTTGCTCTTATTATGACTACCATAAAATTAATGGTTATGAATTATATAGAAATACAGAAACTACATTTAGTTGTGCAAATGTTCCATTTGAAACTGGAAACTAATATACAGAAAACATTTTCTCCAACTCTGACAATTAAAAAGATAAAAATAGGGTTTCTCTGGTGGCGCAGTGGTTGAGAGTCCGTCTGCCGATGCTGCCGATGCAGGGGACGCGGGCTCGTGCCCCGGTCCGGGAAGATCCCACATGCCGCGGAGTGGCTGGGCCCGTGAGCCATGGCCACTGAGCCTGCGCGTCCAGAGCCTGTGCTCTGCAACGGGAGAGGCCACAACAGTGAGAGGCCCGCGTACCGAAAAAAAAAAAAAAAAAAGATAAAAATAAACAGAAAAAAAAAAGTTATATCTGTAAATTAAATTATTTTCAAAAGCAGAAGCTATGTATATTTATATCAATGGAATTAATTAATAGGAAATATGAACAAGCTTCTGAGTTAAGAACATCTTTAAAATATTTTGCTTAAGGAAAATGATACTTTGTAAAAGTGCAAAGTCTATTCGATATAGTCTATAGTCTAGACTGTCCCATGCTGTGATTATATCATAATGAGTGGACAAACAAAAGTAGTAGAATAATTATAAGTTTTCAGGATGTAAGTTTCTTTTCATCCCTGGAATATCTTTTGTATAAAAAATTAATTGTAATGTTGCTCAACTGAGTATGTCTGTCCTTCCATTTAGGACACTCACAAATCACAATGTACTAGACCTGACCCCCTGGGTAAAATGAATTTGACCAAAATATTTCAATCTCAAGAATATGGGCTATATTGAAAATCACTTTATCACTTTAAGAATTTGGACTGCACTACCTTTGAAACAAGTATTGCATCTTGCTCATGGGAAAGGTATCATCATGGTAAATACTTAATTAGATAAAGATATTATTGGATTTTTTCATCAGTGTAAGAATAAAAGTATTCAGTTTGAGTTCTCAAGGCTTTGATTACAGTCTATGGGTGTAAATCCAGTCTTGTTCATCAGAAATATCAGTTATTAAAATATACATTTTAGTTAAATGGGTATTTGAGTTTTTAAGAGAGAATCTATCTCAAACTCAAATAAGGACATTTAATAATTTTACAGAAAAGGCAATAAAAACAAATTCCTCCCAACAAAGCCTTATTCATGTATATAAATACTGTTTAAAAAATGTTTTCATGGAATATGCTTTAGAAACTTCAACATTTTAGTTGACTTATAATCCTTTAAGAATATTACAAAGTGGCTATAAACCTATAAACCAAGGAGAAGTTTTAAATTAATTTAATCTATAGAGTGAATATTAAGACATTTTAGGTCTTAATCCATCAGATAGTATTTTCATTATGGTCAATAATTCAGAATTTATTGCAGTAGTACAAGTACTCAGAGGAGAAGGTAATCCAAAAATTAGTTTTATTTTTGTTTTGTATCCCCATATTTATATTGAACATGCTTGAATTATTTTAGGGTTTATAGTAGCTCAAATTAAATAGGCAATTTTTTAAGGCTTAAGTTAGAACACTAGAAAACTATTTAGATTCTATTCTTCTTGCTCCCTGCCTCAACTGAGTAATTAAAAACATCACTTTGCAAATGGATGCAGAGTACATGCCAGAGTTAATCTGAAAATTCACTCTCTACATAAATTAGGAATGGTGCATCCTAATTTCTCTGCAAACGTGTATCATATGTGTTAACAGTGGTGGGGGTGAGGGAAGAATAAAGATTTTATAAACACATCAAAATTGTAGTTTGCTAGATGATTTCTGTGTGATTGAAATCTTCTATAAGCAAGGGAATATGTAGAAAAGTACAATTCCTGTTATTTTGGAAGCCAACATTAGTAGTTTATAGTGAAAAGATTTCTAATGCTTCTGAGTTTTATATTGTCATCAAAATTCTTATCATATAGAAAATGCTGTAGATAATGTCCAGAAGATTAACAAAGATATTAAAGACTTCCCTAAAATTAACTGATTTGAAAGGGATTAATATCCACAGAGGAGAAAGTCCATTATCTCTTATTTAAATTCTGTTTATTGGGACTAAAATTATTGGTATGTTGCCATACGGTTCCTTAAAATCAATCGTACCTACTATCAATTATTTGCCAAGTTTCACTGTCTAAACATATGAAAAATATGGTTACACAGTGTTGGAAATGCCAAAACAAATTTGAGTTACAGCCCTAAGGGCCCAGAAAGCCAATTTTGAATATTGTCTTACATTAAATTAGGTTCTGCTCACTACGTTTAAATTTTTAATTTCTCTCCCCAATAGCCTAAACCTACTAGTTTGCCAAATATTCTTTGGTTTTGTTTATAGACAATTTATCTTAGATTTTTGTTAATTTGAATCATACTCCTGTTTAAATATAATGCCTAAAGTGAGCAAAAGACCACACTCGTTTTATTTTTACATTTTAATATTTTGTTTATGGCATGATTTTTTTTTTAATTTTTATTTTATATTGGAATAGTGTTGATTTATAATGTTGTATTAGTTTCAGGTATACAGGAAAGTGTTTCAGTTATACATATACATATATCCATTCTTTTACAGATTCTTTTGCCATATAGTTTATTACAGGTGGCCACAGCTGGAGCCTAGGTCCTCTATGTGGAAACTGTGGTGTGGGTCTTTACAAGATGGTCAGTGAATTCCTGAGAGGGAGGCTTAGTGAACACAGTCTCTTTCCAGAGGATGGGATGAGATAGTTGTAGGTCTTGGAGATGTCGTGGAAGGTGGATTTGGTGAAGTTATCCATGGTGGTACTGCAGCCCCTGGCTGAGATGTAGCAGTCATTGATACTAGCCATCAACTGCAATTTCTTGGGCACAGGGGCTGAGACTATGCCAGTTCCTCTGCGGGTGGGGAAGAGGTATACCAGCACAGAGCCACAGCAGTGGGTTACTTTGCAAGGGTCGGTGCAGGGCTTGCCAATCTCGTCCCCCCACTATCTTGTTGCACAGAGAGTATGGCGACCTTGGCTGGAATAATGGCCCCATAAATTGCAATGGCTCCCTCTTTGGAGCACTTAACACCCAGAATAACATGTTGTTGTAATTCCCAGTGGTGATAAATGCCTTGAACCTGGTCTGCTGGCCAGTGTAGATGTGCTTTTGCACAGGTATACTCTTCAGAATCTCCTCCTTCAGGAAAAAGTCAGTGATCTCAGATTCCTTGATGGGCAGGGAGAGGTGATAGATATCCTCCAGGGACTAAATAAAAGATACCTGTGTAGATTTCATGGACGGAGTAAATTTTTGAGCAGGAAAGAAAATTAATTCTATTCTTCCATTTATAAAAGTAGGATTTCTGAGCCATATGTGTAGATACTTCTATTTGTTGAAATGCCTTACAAGAGTAGCCGAGTGTTAGGGCTTCCCTGGTGGCACAGTGGTTGAGAGTCCGCCTGCCGATGCAAAGGGCATCGTTCGTGCCCCGGTCCGGGAAGATCCCACATGCCGCGGAGCGGCTGGGCCCGTGAGCCATGGCCGCTGAGCCTGAGTGTTCGGAGCCTGTGCTCCGCAACGGGAGAGGCCACAACAGTGAGAGGCCCACGTACCGCAAAAAAAAAAAAAAAGAGTAGCCCAGTGTTAAAACATTGGGAATGTCAAACAGGTAATTAGAATCTTGTCACAGTAGCTGAACGTTCATACTGTTCTGAGCACAGGGGCAGAGAAAGCTTCAAATTTTATATTAATATGTTAGATCATACGGAGTCTGTACGATCTCCATATGATCTCCAACATTTATTTATTTAAATTTAACCCTTTTGACAAGCATATACACGTGCACACATCCATACATCACTTCAATAAAAACATACTGGAAAATGAGAAATGAGGAACTGAATAAGAAAATAAATTACTTATTTCAATAAATACAAGAAGGAATATTTAGAAGTGAAGAATCAAGTGTATGGGTCATTGGATAAGAAGGGGTTCAGATGAGATTCATGCTTGAGTTTGAATGAGTGGGAAATAGTGATATATCTATTAGAATTATTGGACCAAGGACATGAAAAAGTATCTTCAGACTAGTTATGATAAAGATATATTACTTCTTAGGCTCTCACCAGTCATTCCAAAGATCATATGTAACGAGAGGTACAACCATTGGCCTATGTTCATTCTGAATAAAATGATGGTATTTCTATTCAGCCAGTGAAGCACTAGAGGGCCATTTTTGGATTAGGCAGAATATTGAGAGGAAGACAAAGGAATATACTTCATTTTATTAAAGTAACAAAATGTGATGAAGGCTGAGAAATCTTGAACCAAGATGTCCTTTTGCACCAGATGTTCCTGAATACAGAATTCTTTGCAGTAGAGTATTTCAGTAAATATAGAAGTAAAATACCTACTTTTCTCATACAAGATTCTTGTTCCAGAAAAGAGATCTGAACTAGAAAGATATTGATCATTTGATCATCAGCAAATAATACATTTTTCTATACATTATCACCAGCTCAAACCTAGCCATAATTAATTATGATTCTATCTGGAGGACGTCAGAATTTGACTAGACTGTGTCATTGCATATAGCTTTGTATGTAACCATGTTACACTGTCACAACTAAGAAACCAACAGTGATACATTTTTATAAACTAAACTTTTCAATGTGCTTAGATTTCACCAGTTTTTCCATTAATTTCCCTTTTCTGTTCCAGAATTCTATTGAGGACACCACATTGCATTTATTCATCATGTCTCCTTAGCTTCCTCTGGTCTATGATGATTTCATAGGTTTTCTTCTTTTGATGACCTTGGTGGTTTTGAGTTCTGTTCAGGTATGTTGTCCTTCACCGGATTTTTCTGATGTTTTTCTCATTATTAGACAGGAGTTAGGGGGTTTGGGGAAAGAATAGAGATGGAGTGTCCTTTTCATTACCTCGATCAGTAGATATGTGTCAGCAACACAACAGTATCAGTGCTGTCAAACTAGATCACTTGGTTAAGGTAGTGTTTGTCAGGTTTCTCCATGGTAAAGTTATTATTTCTTTTTTCCTTTTGATATTCTCTTTTGTGGCACCAAGCTATTAATTTCCCCCCACATTCAGGGTGGAAGATTAAGTTCTGCCTCCGGGAGGTGAATTGTTTTTCTTTCTCTGTTTCTCTCTGTCCCTCTGTCTCTTTTTAGATTAGAT
This sequence comes from Orcinus orca, assembly GCF_937001465.1. Taxonomy (NCBI): domain Eukaryota; kingdom Metazoa; phylum Chordata; class Mammalia; order Artiodactyla; family Delphinidae; genus Orcinus; species Orcinus orca. The sequence goes on from NC_064563.1 coordinate 128,772,131, forward strand.
ATAGATAGATAGATACTGATATAGATAAAATTATGTATATACATATATATGTTCATTTTCTAGGGTTGCCCTAACAAAGTACCACAGACTGGGTGGCTTAAACAACAGAAATGTATTTTCTCACAGTTCTGGAGGCTGGAATTCCGAGGTCAAGGTGCTGGTGCTGGCAGGGTTGGTTTCCCCTTAGACTGTCTCTCGCCTTGGCCTGCAGATAGCCACCTTCTTGCTGCCTCTTTACATGGTTGTTCCTCTGTGTCCCTGATATCTCTCTCTGTGTATCTTAATCTCTCTCTTTTTTTTTTAATAAAGTCATATTGAATTAAGAGCCACCCTAAAGGTCTCATTTTAATTTAATGAAATGTATTTGAATATCCCACCCCAAAATATGCATCCTTGGCATATGAATTATGTGGAGATAAAACCATTTGAGCACGGGCAGACACAGCAAAAGTTATTTACCTCTCCCCAACTACTTAAAAATAAATTATAAATGTCTCCTTTTATAAAATAAATTTACATTTATAAGGAAAATTTCTATTTGTAAAGATATCTCTATACCAGGAAAACGGGCTAGTCCAGGGACACCTCATGTCATCTAAGAGACTCTAATCTAAATTTCAAGACAACCTTTATTTACCATAGATTTCCTTCCCTCACCCTCCCATAATTTGCCTTCTCAACCCAGAAGCCCAAAATTCCATTTCCCCTTGTTTACACTAAAATATTATATAAGCTGGCTGCCTCCTTGAGTTATGTTTTACTTTGCATACTCCCATGAGAATCTGTATAGATAACATTGTTTTTCTTTTGTTAATCTTTTATCAGTTTGATTTGCTAGCCACAGACATTGGTTTTAAGAGGAGAGAGGAAGAGATTTTTTTTTTTCCCTCCCCTACATTAATCACCACTTTAAGGCCTTATTTCTAAATACAGTCACATTCTGAGATGCTGAAAGCTAGGATTTCAACATATAAATTATGGAGAGACACAATTCAGACCATAACACTGTCTCTCTATCATGTAGAATTCTTCTGTAAGGAAAATATTTCCCTTCTCTATTTATTCAATCATTTTTTTACACCATTATGGATTCAATAAGTAACTTACACCTTAAGTTATAATCCAGTACTACATTATTTATTTGTTGCTCAATTTTTTTAAGCTTGCGAACTCTTTCAGACTGTCTCCAGTAACTCTTTGAATGTCTTCATCCTTTAAAATCTTTTTGAGCACTTCCTTATTTTGAGGTACTACATGAGGCTCCAAACTCATCTTGTATTTCCCTTGCTCCAGCCCTAGAATTAGCCATTTCTCCTAGGAGTCATAGTTTCTTTCAGAGGAAAATATCACTTCTTATCATTCAGATCACACCTTCTTCTCCAGGAGGCCTTCCAGGAGTAACTGAAGTTCCCTGCTTCTGGACCCCCAGCATTTCCATTATAGTCCCTGCTGCTATTTTTCTTAATAATCAAAAGTAATTTAAAACCACCTTGTTGGTGGTTGTATATTTATTAGTTTATTGTCTGTGTTCCTCTAAGGAATAAACTGCATGAGAACAGAAACATTGTTTTGATCTCCAATCAAGCTGCAGTTCTCACAAGAGGACCTGTCTCATAATTAACACTCAAAAAATATTTTCATGAGAAGGAATTAATAATTTATTTAGAAGTTACCTCAGGTTAAATCTGGTTGCATTTATTCTATCATACTTTCAAATTATTCCATAGATCAAGATAGGCTAGGTCAAGCTGCAATAACTAGCGTTAGGATTTCAATGACTTAACAAAAGCTTTTTTGTTTGTTTGTTTGATGTAGGCTGTTTCAGTCATATGACTCCTTCATATCAACTTGTGCTCCACAATTATCAAGTATGGAGAAAAATAAGGTATATCAGTGATACTCATATTTCATTGACAAAGCAAATCACATAATTCCAAAGGAGCATGAAAGGCTAAGCTGTCTGGAGAAAAGGAAACATGATTATTAACATCTAATACTAATGAACATAAATTTGACAGTTTGTTTAATATTTGTGATTTCTTGGGGAAAGAAATGGTCTTTTTTTTTTTCTTTTTTTAATTTCTCCAATTGACCTTACATATAATAATCATTCAACTATCTCCCTTTTTTTCTTTTTTTTTAAAAATTAACTTTAATTCTTATCATCTTCTCCCAGGTTTTGAAGCTGGTGTTTGCAACTAAAGGTAGAATTATGAAAGCCTTCAAATAATGTCCTTAAAGACATATAGGATATATGAGTGGATTTGCTTAATCCACAGCAAAAATCATGGCTCTCAATAATATAATAAAAGTTAAGATAGTGAAGGAAACTTCTCATGGCTCAGTGAATAATATGATGGAATGATAAAAGAACTACATGGTCAGTTTCCTGGTCATTAACATGTTTTTAGTGTTAGGATGTCAAAAGATATTATGTCAAGGAAAGGAAGGCTTTGTGATTTAAAAAAGGTAGGAAAATTCAAGTTTAAACAAAGTAAATTAAAAATTAACATATTTATTAACTGTTGGACTTCTTAAAATTCCCATTATGCTAAATATGTCCTATGAATTTTCTGAAAGATATTTAATATATGGTATCTGCTAAAGTATTTGAAGGCAGGTATAGTTTTCATCAAAAAATAAAAATAAAAAAGGGCCAAAAACAAAGGTTTGTAGTACAGGAAGTATATTTGGAAAGTCATCACAAAAAACAGGATTGAGGGACAGGGAATAAGAGAAAAACATTACAAGTATTGATTTTGGATGACATTGGCCTGCAGCAGCTTGAGGCAGGTTTTCAGTTCCCAGCCAGAGACTGAAGTCAGGCCAAGGCAGTGAGAGTGCTAAATCCTAGCTACTAGACCACCAGGAACCAGTGGCCACTGACGAGGCCCTGGCCCATCAGCTGTGTAGAAATGAAATTCCACATAGAGATGGGAAATAAGTGAAACAAGTAAAGTGTTTATTAGAAGGAGAAAGGGTACCTGTGGATAGACACATGGGTGGACTCAGAGAGAGAGAGTCATGCCCTCATGGTACTTTGAATCATTTATATGGGCCATTTCTTCAGGGTTTCCTTTGGCCAATCATCTTGCTTTGCCTGGTTCTGAGTCTGTATTTGGTTTGTCTCAGGGTCCTCTCATGTATGCATGTGCATCTCTTAGTCAAGATGGATTCCAACAAACGGGCCTATGGGTAGTTGACGTCACTTACTATGGGGTGGCAACCCTTCCCTTTTTGAGCTCCAAGGAGCCTTTCTGTGCAGGTGTAGTCGGAAAGCTCTCCTTGACCTTGAGAATGAAAAATGTGTGGTCTCTTATTTGGGCAGGGCTTAGCTCCTCCTCCTCTTCATCTTGGAGTTTCTGTCCACAGGGGACAAACTGCAGCTGTTAAGTCTGGGACCCATCTATCTCCTACCTCAAGATGAGTTACTGAATTGGTCACTGCAAAGGTTGACTAGCGTTAGATCTTACCTGTGACCTCTTGAAGAGCCTTATGGAATGCCTCTTAGAACTGGTTACCTGCAGCATTGAAGGGGGAAGATTTATCCACCCAACATCTATTCCTAAGAGGTCAATGATGGATCCTTGAGGGTTAATTACTTTCATGTCTGGGTTCACATGTTTGAATGTTAGGTTGGTTTCTAACAAGGATGTCGATGTCAATTTCTTAGGTTAGAAAAGTCTCTTGTGATGGAGGAGATTGGTTCAAGATGGCAGAGTAGAAGGATGTGAGCTCACTCCCTCTTGCAAGAGCACTAGAATCACAACTAATTGCTGAGCAATCATCAACAAGGAAACACTGGAACTCACCAGAAAAGATACTCCATATCCAAAGACAAAGGAAAAGCTTCAATTAAATGGTAGGAGGAGTGCAATCACAATAAAATAAAATCCCATGACCACTGGGTGGATGACTTACAAACTGGAGAACACTTATACCACAGAAGTCCACCGATTAGAGTGAAGGTTCTGAACCACAAGTCAGGCTTCCCAACCTGGGGGTCCAGCAACAGGAGGAGCAATTCCTAGAGAATCAGACTTTGAAAGCTAGCGGTATTTGATTGCAGGACTTTGACAGGACTGGAGGAAATAGAGACTCCACTCTTGGAGGGCACACACAAAGTAGTGTGCACATCAGGACTCAGGAGAGGGAAACAGTGACCCCATAGGAGCCTGAACCAGACCTAACTGCTAGTGTTGGAGGGTCTCCTGCAGAGGCGGGGGGGGGGTGGTTGTGGCTCACTGTGGGGACAAGCACACTAGTAGCAGAAGTTCTGTGAAGTACTCCTTGGTGTGAGCTCTTCCAGTGTCTACCATTAGCCCCCTCAAAGAATTGGGTAAGCTCCAGTGCAGGGTCATCTCAGACCAAACAACCAAGAAGCATGGAACACAGCCCCACCCATCAGCAAACGAGCAGATTAAAGTTTTACTGAGCTTTGCCAACCAGAGCAACACCCAGCTTTACCCACCCCCAGTCCCTCCCATAAGAAAGCTTGCACAAGCCTCTTAGATAGCCTCATCCACCAGAGGGCATAAGCAAGAAAAACTACAATCCTGCAGCCTGTGGAACAAAAAACAAATTCACAGAAAGACAGACAAAATGAAAAGGCAGAGGACTATTTACCAGATGAAGGAACAAGATAAAACCCCAGAAAAACAACTAAATGAAGTAGAGATAAGCAACCTTCCAGAAAAAGAATTCAGAATAATTATAATGAGGATGATCAAGGACCTCAGACAAAGAATGGAGGCAAAGATGAAGAAGATGCAGGAAATGTTTAACAAAGACCTAGAAGACTTATAGAAAAAACACCTACAAGAATTAAAGAACAAACAAACAGAGATGAACAATACAATAACTGAAATGAAAAATATACTAGAAGGAATCAATAGCAGAATAACTGAGGCAGAAGAATGGATAGTGACCTGGAAGACAGAATGGTGGAATTCACCTCCACAGTACAGAATAAAGAAAAAATAATGAAAAGAAATGAAGACAGCCTCAGAGATCACTGGGACAATATTAAACACACCAACATTTGCATTATAGGGGTCCCAGAAGGAGAAGGGAGAGAGAAAGGACCTGAGAAAGTATTTGTAGAGATTATAGTTGAAAACTTCCCAAACATGGGAAAGGAAATAGACACCTAACTCCAGGAAGTGCAGAGAGTCCCAAGCAGGATAAACCTAAGAAGAAACATGCTGAGACACAAAGTAATCAAATTAAAGAAAATTAAAGACACAGAAAAAATATTGAAAGCAACAAGGGAAAAATGACAAATAATATATAAGTGAATTCCCATAAGGGTAACAGCTGATTTCTCAGCAGAAACTCTACAAGTTAGAAGGGAGTGGCACAATATATTTAAAGTGATGAAAGGGAAGAACCTACAACCAAGATTACTCTATCTGGCAAGAATCTCATTCAGATTCGATAGGGACATCAAAAGTGTTACAGACAAGCAAAATCTAAGAGAATTCAGCACCACCAAACCAGCTTTACAACAAATGCTAAAGGAACTTCTCCAAGTGGGAAACAGAAGAGAAAAAAGAACCTACAAAAACAAACCACAAATAATTAAGAATATGGTAACAGAAACATACATATCAATAATGACCTTAAATGTGAATGGATTAAATGGTCCAACCAAAGGACACAGCCTTGCTGAATGGATACAAAAACAAACAAACAAACAAAAAACCCATAGATATGCTGTCTACAAGAGATCCATTTCAGACCTAGGGACACATACAGACTGAAAGTGAGGGAATGGAAAAAGATATTCCATAAAAATGGAAATCAAAAGAAAGCTGGAGTAGCAATACTCATATCAGATAAAATAGACTCTAAAATAAAGAATGTTACAAGAGACAAGAAGGACACTACATAATGATCAAGGGATCAATCCAAGAAGAAGATATAGCAAATATATATATATATATATATATATATATATATATATATATATATATATACACACACACACACACAACATAGGACACTTCAATATATTATGCACATATTAACAGTTATAAAAGAGGAAATTGACAGTACCACAATTATAGTGGGGGACTTTAACACCTCACTTACACCAATGGACAGATCATCCAGACTGAAAATTAATAAGGAAACACAAGCTTTAAATGACACAATAGACCAGATAGATTTAATTGATATTTATAGGGCATTCCATCCAAAAACAGCAGATTACGTTTTTTTCTCAAGAGCACATGGAACATTCTCCAGGATAGATCACATCTTGGGTCACAAATCAAGCCTCAGTAAATTTAAGAAAATTGAAATCATATCAAGCATCTTTTCTGACCACAACACTATGAGTTTAGAAACAAATTACAGGGAAAATTGTAAAAAACAAAAAGACATGGAAGCTAAACAATACAATACTAAATAAACAAGAGATCACTGAAGAAATCAAAAAATACCTGGAGACAAAAGGCAATGAAAACACAACAATCCAAAACCTATGGGATGCAGGAAAAGCAGTTCTAAGACAGAAGTTTATAGCAATACAGTCCTATCTCAAGAAATAAGAAAAAGCTCAAAGAAGCAATGTAACCTTACACCTAAAGGAACTAGAGGAAGAGAACAAACAAAACCCAAAGTTAGTAGAAGGAAAGAAATCATAAAGATCAGAAAAGAAATAAATGAAATAGAAACAAATAAAAGAGTAGCAAAGATCAATAAAACTGAAAGGTGGTTCTTTGAGAAGATAAACAAGATTGATAAACCTTTAGCCAAACTCAAAAAAAAAAAAAAAAAAGGGAGAGGACTCAAATCAATAAAACTAGAAATGAAAAAGGAGAAGTTACAATGGACACAGTAGAAATACAAAGCATCCTAAGAGACTACTGCAAGCAACTCTATGCCAATAAAGTGGACAACCTGGAAGAAATGGACAAATTCTTAGAAAGGTATAATCTTCCAAGACTGAACCAGGAAGAAATAGAAAATATGAACAGACCAATCACAAATAATGAAATTGTGAGTCAAAATTTTCCAACAAACAAAAGTCCAGGACCAGATGGCTTCACACGTGAATTCTATCTAACATTTAGAGAAGCGCTAACAGCCATCCTCCTCAAACTCTTCCAAAAAATTGCAGATGAAGATACACTCCCAAACTCATTCTAAGAGGCCACCATCACCCTGATACCAAAACCAGACAGCGACACTAAAAAAAAGAAAAGTACAGACCAATATCACTGATTAATATAGATGCAAAAATCCTCAACAAAATACTAGCAAACAGAAACCAAAACCACATTAAAAGGATCATACACCATGATCAAGTGGGATTTACCCTGGGATGCAGGGATTATACAATATATGCAAATCAATCAAAGTGATTCAAACATATTAACAAATTGAGAATAAAATATGCACACATATTTAGGATAAAAACTCTCCAGAAAGTGGGAGTAGAGAGAACCTACCTCAACATAATAAAGGCCATATATGACAAACACAGCAAATATCATTCTCAATGGTGAAAAATGGAAAGCATTTCCTCAAAGGTCAGGAAGAAGACAAGGATGTCCACTCTCACCACTATTATTCAACATAGTTTTGGAAGTCTTAGCCACAACAATCAGAGAGGAAAAAGAAATAAAAGTAATACAAATTGGAAAAGAAGAAGTAAAACTTTCACTGTTTGCAGATGACATGATGCTATATAGAGAGAAGCCTAAAGATGCCACCAGAAAAAATACTAGAGCTAATCAATGAATTTGGTAAAGTAGCAGGATACAAAATTAATACACAGAAATCTCATGCATTCCTATACACTAACAATAAAATATCAAAAAGAGAAATTAAGGAATAACTACATTCACCAGTGCATCAAAAAGAATAAAATACCTAGGAATAAACCTACCTAAGGAGGTAAAAGACCTGTACTCAGAAAACTATAAAACACTGCTGAAAGAAATCAAAGATGACACAAACAGATGGAAAGATATATCATGTTGTTTGGTTGGAAGAATAAATATTGTGAAAATGACTATACTACCCAAAGCAATCTACAGATTCAATGCAATCCCTATCAAATTACCAAAGGAATTTTTTTACAGAACTAGAACAAAAAAATCTTAAACTTTGTATGGAGACACAAAAGACCCTGAATATCCAAAGTGATCTTGAGGGAAAAAAAGGAGCTGGAGGAATTAGACTCCCTGATGTCAGACTATACTACAAAGCTACAGTAATCAAGACAATATGGTACTAGCACAAAAACAGAAATATAGATCAATGGAACAGGATATACAACCCAGAGATAAACTAATGCACATATGGTCAACTAATCTATGACAAAGGAGTCACGGTTATACAATGGAGAAAAGACAGGCTCTTCAATAAGTGGTGCTGGGAAAACTGGACAGCTACATGTAAAAGAATGAAATTAGAACACTCTCTAACACCATACACAAAAATAAACTCAAAATGGATTAAAGATCAAAATGTAAGACCAGACACTATAAAACACTTAGAGGAAACATAGGAAGAACACTCTTTGACATAAATCACAGCAAGATCTTTTATGACCCACCTCCTAGGATAATGGAAATAAAAACTAAAATAAACAACTGGGACCTAAGGAAACTTAAGTTTTTACACAGCAAAGGGAACTATAAACAAGATGGAAAGGCAATCCTCAGAATGGGAGAAAATATTTGCAAATGAATCAACCAACAAAGGATTAATCTCCAAAATATATAAACAGCTCATGCAGCTCAACATTAAAGAAACAAACAACCCAATCCCAAAATGGGCAGAAGACCTAAATGAGAAGAAGACATATGTCTCCAAAGAAGACATACAGATGGCCAAGAAGCACATGAAAAGCTGCCCAACATCACTAATTATTAGAGAAATGCAAATCAAAACTACAATGAGGTATCACCTCACACCAGTTAGAATGGGCATCATCAGAAAATCTACAAACAACAAATGCTGGAGAGGGTGTGGAGAAAAGGCAACCCTCTTGCACTGTTGGTGAGAATGTAAATTGATACAGCTACTATGGAGAACAGTATGGAGGTTCCTTTAAAAAATAAAATTACCATATAATCCAGCAATCCCACTACTGGGCCTATACCCAGAGAAAACTATAATTAAAAAATACACATGCAGCCCAATGTTTTTTGTATGGAAACACAAAAGACCCCGAATAGCCAAAGCAATCTTGAGAACGAAAGAAGGAACTGGAGGAATCAGGCTCCCTGACTTCAGACTATACTACAAAGCTACAGTCATCAAGACGGTATGGTACTGGCACAAAAACAGAAAGATAGATCAATGGAACAGGATAGAAAGCCCAGAGATAAACCCATGCACATATGGACACCTTATCTTTGATAAAGGTGGCAGTAATGTACAATGGAGAAAGGACAGCCTCTTCAATAAGTGGTGCTGGGAAAACTGGACAGGTACATGTAAAAGTATGAGATTAGATCACTCCCTAACACCATACACAAAAATAAGCTCAAAATGGATTAAAGACCTAAATGTAAGGCCAGAAACTATAAAACTCTTAGAGGAAAACATAGGCAGAACACTCTATGACATAAATCAAAGCAAGATCCTTTCTGACCCACCTCCTAGAGTAATGGAAATAAAAACAAAAACAAACAAATGGGACCTAATGAAACTTCAAAGCTTTTGCACAGCAAAGGAAACCATAAACAAGACCAAAAGACAACCCTCAGAATGGGAGAAAATATTTGCAAATGAAGCAACCGACAAAGGATTAATCTCCAAAATTTACAAGCAGCTCATGCAGCTCAATAACAAGAAAACAAACAACCCAATCCAAAAATGGGCAGAAGACCTAAATAGACATTTCTCCAAAGAAGATATACAGACTGCCAACAAACACATGAAAGAATGCTCAACATCATTAATCATTAGAGAAATGCAAATCAAAACTACAATGAGATATCATCTCACACCAGTCAGAATGGCCATCATCAAAAAATCTAGAAACAATAAATGCTGGAGAGGGTGTGGAGAAAAGGGAACACTCTTGCACTGCTGGTGGGAATGTGAATTGGTTCAGCCACTATGGAGAACAGTATGGAGGTTCCTTAAAAAACTACAAATAGAACTACCATATGACCCAGCAATCCCACTACTGGGCATATACCCTGAGAAAACCAAAATTCAAAAAGAGTCATGTACCAAAATGTTCATTGCAGCTCTATTTACAATAGCCCGGAGATGGAAACAACCTAAGTGCCCGTCATCGGATGAATGGATAAAGAAGATGTGGCACATATATACAATGGAATATTACTCAGCCATAAAAAGAAACGAAATTGAGCTATTTGTAATGAGGTGGATAGACCTAGAGTCTGTCATACAGAGTGAAGTAAGTCAGAAAGAAAAAGACAAATACCGTATGCTAACACATATATATGGAATTTAAGAAAAAAATGTCATGAAGAACCTAGGAGTAAAGCAGGAATAAAGACGCAGACCTCTTAGAGAATGGACTTGAGGTTATGGGGAGGGGGAAGGGTGAGCTGTGACAGGGCGAGAGAGAGTCATGGGCATATACACACTAACAAACGCAGTAAGGTAGATAGCTAGTGGGAAGCAGCCGCATGGCACAGGGATATTGGCTCGGTGCTTTGTGACAGCCTGGAGGGGTGGGATGGGGAGGGTGGGAGGGAGGGAGACACAACAGGGAAGACATATGGGAACATATGTTTATGTATGACTGATTCACTTTGTTATAAAGCAGAAACTAACACACCATTGTAAAGCAATTATACCCCAATAAAGATGTTAAAAAAAAAAAAAAATACACATGCAGCCCAATGTTCATTGCAGCACTATTTACAATAGCCAGGTCATGGAAGCCACCTAAATGCCCATTGACAGATGAATGGATAAAGAAGCTGTGGTACATATATACAATGGAATATTACTCAGTCATAAAAAGGAATGAAGTTGGGTCATTTGTACAGACGTGGATGGACCTAGAGACTGTCATACCAAGTGAAGTACGTCAGAAAAAGAAAAACAAATATCGTATATTAATATGTATATATGGAATCTAGAAAAATGGTACAGATGAACTGGTTTTGCAAGGTAGAAATAGAGGCACAGTTGTAGAGAGCAAACATATGGACACCAAGGGGGAAAGTGACATGTGGGTGTTGTAGTGGTGGGATGGGTTGGGAGATTGGGGTTGACATTTATACACTGATATGTATAAAATAGATAATTAATAATAACCTGCTGTATAAAAAATAAATAAAATAAAATTGAAAAAAAAAAGTCTCTTGGTAGGAAATAAAGGCAAAAGGCCTAGGTAGGTCTAAGTGAAACCTTGTAATATGAACTAGTGCAAACTTGGACAGTCTGTTCATAAGCAACTGCTACATCAGAAGCTAGAATAAGAGTTGCAACCCAATTTTTTTTCATGTATTTAAGTGTATTTAAAACATTGAAGGATAAGTTCAGGAAGCAAATTATAAGTTTTACAAAAATGTATATAATAGACCTTACTATTGATGATTCTTCATAATATTAGCAAGAATAAAATATATATATAAAGGAAGTTCTAATCTAGCCTCTAAGAACTTCTAATTGTCACATAAATTTTAAGAGCCATCACAGTGTAAGATGCCAAAATTGTAGTTATTTAAATATATGTGTATGCATACACACACACACATGTGTGTATATATATGCATACACATATTTATCTCTTACAAATAATCTTATTTTTCATTTTCAAATTTGTATACCAAGTTCTTACTTTTCTCATTTAGAACACATTCATGGAATGTAATGGAAGTATTATTGCTTTCATAGGCTTAATGTCTGCAACTCAATTAAAAGCAAAACTACAGAACAGCCATTTAGCAATACAATAATTCTCAAGTTATTGTACTCAGTGATAAATATCCACTGAGCAAACAGTATACAAGGACATTGTTTCCACAAATATAATTGGAAACGAATAACAGGAAAAGCAATTTAGAAATGAGAGAGAATAAAAAAAACTAAAAGATTAGCTTTCAATACTCTAGAACTCCCAGGATTTGTTTTTTCATGTTTTCATGACTTTTCTTACAGGATCTCAATGTATAGACATTAAAGTCTAGAGTGTAAAAAGATAATAGCTGTAATGATATGTCTCATACATTTCATTAAAAATGTGTTTTTAGCTTTTTTTTTTTTTCTTTTTAGTTTTTTAAGGAACCTCCATACTGTTCTCCATAGTGGCTGTATCAATTTACATTCCCACCAACAGTGCAAGAGGGTTCCCTTTTCTCCACACCCTGCCCAGCATTTGTTGTTTGTAGATTTTCTGATGATGCCCATTCTAACTGGTGTGAGGTGATACCTCATTGTAGTTTTGATTTGCATTTCTCTAATAATTAGTGATGTTGAGCAGCTTTTCATGTGCTTCTTGGCCATCTGTATGTCTTCTTTGGAGAAATGTCTATTTAGGTCTTCTGCCCATTTTGGGATTGGGTTGTTTGTTTCTTTAATGTTGAGCTGCATGAGCTGTTTATATATTTTGGAGATTAATCCTTTGTTGGTTGATTCATTTGCAAATATTTTCTCCCATTCTGAGGATTGTCTTTCCATCTTGTTTATAGTTTCCTTTGCTGTGCAAAAATTTTAAGTTTCCTTAGGTCCCAGTTGTTTATTTTAGTTTTTATTTCCATTACTCTAGGAGGTAGGTCATAAAAGATCTTGCTGTGATTTATGTCAAAGAGTGTTCTTCCTATGTTTCCTCTAAGTGTTTTATAGTGTCTGGTCTTACATTCAGGTCTCTAATCCATTTTGAGTTTATTTTTGTGTATGGTGTTAGAGAGTGTTCTAATTTCATTCTTTTACATGTAGCTGTCCAGTTTTCCCAGCACCACTTATTGAAGTGCCTGTCTTTTCTCCATTGTATAACTGTGCCTCCTTTGTCATAGATTAGTTGGCCATATGACCCAACAATCCCACTACTGAGCATATACCAGAGAAAACCATAATTCAAAAAAACACATGTACCCCAATATTCATTGCAGCACTATTTACAATAGCCAAGTCATGAAAGTAACTTAAATGTCCATTGACAGATGAATGGGTAAAGAAGCTGTGGTACATATATACAATGGAATATTACTCAGCCTTAAAAGGAATGAAATTGGGTCATTTGTACAGACGTGGATGGACCTAGAGACTGAATTGAATTATGGTCATACCAAGTGAAGTAAGTCATAAAGAGAAAAACAGATATTGTATTTTAACACATATATGTGGAATCTAAAAAAATGGTACAGATGAACTGGTTCACAAGGAAGAAATAGAGACACAGATGTAGAGAATAAACATATGGACACCAAGGGAGGAAAGCAGGTGCAAGATAATGGGATGAATTGGGAGATTTGGATTGACAGATATACACTGATATGTATAAGATAGATAACTGATAAGAACCTGCTGTATAAAAAATAAATTAATAGAATAAAATTTTTAAAAAAAGAAAAAAATATGTGGTTTCTTATATTTTTGGATTATATTTCCCCAACCATCTGATTGAAATATTGTTTTCACAGAGAACTCTGGAATTGAATCTGGCTTCAGTTTTATGGAAAATAGCACACAAATATCATGAATTGATTATACAGCCTTGATAACTTTTATCTAATTGTTCAGTTCCTTCAGTGATGAATGAACAGTAACAAGTATTGCCATTTGTAGGGAACTATGGAATTTTTCAATGAAGAGTACATGTCAGATAAAGATACCTTAACTTTCAGAAGGATACTGGCTCAAATACCTTCTTGTACAGGTAGCAACGGAGAATATTTTAAATCAAATATTCTTTTTGTCTATTTTATCTGCTCATGAGCTTTAACCAAGTGCTATTCATTTACATTTAACCCCAACATCAAATATAGGTTATACGTTAATCCAAGAGCAATATATATGATTTGGTCAAAGACATTTCAATGCTGTCGCATTCCATAATCATTCATTATTATATATGGAACTAAACCCAATTACACTGACACCAAAAATGCAGAATCTAACATTCAAATTAAAGAAAAACATCTAAAAGTATTTCTCACTATAGTGGTTAATTTTATATTTCAACTTGGCTAGGCTATTGTGCCTATTTGTTTGATAAAGCACCAGTCTAGATGCTGCTGTGAAGCTAGTTTTTTTAGATGTGATTAACATTTTAAAAATTAGACTTTTAGTAAAGCAAATTAACCTCCATAATGACTATTATCAGTTGAAAACCTTACTAGAAAATATTAAGGTCCCCCAAAAAGGAATAAAATCTGCCTCCAGACTGTCTTTAGATTCAAGACTACAACAATTCTTTCCAGCACTTTTAGACCTGTGGCCTGCCCTGAAAATTTTGGACACTTCCACCCCTACAATTGCATAAGCCAATTCTTTAAAGTAAATGCATATGTTTTTCTGGAGAAAAATTGGGGGTTAAGACTTCAACATGTGAATTTGTGGGAGAGGGGTGGAACTTGAACATTCAGCTCATAACAGGAACCCTCAGTATATGCACCAATACTTAGACATAATTTGATCACATTTGAATGATTAATTCTATCAAAAATTTCTTGCCAACATTCTTTTATTTTTCTTTGTGGACACCTGGGGCAGTGAGGCATTTTGGGTTATTTCAATTTTTCAAATTCCATTTTAATTTGTTTGTTGACTTTTGATTATATCTTTTAGTATACTATTGTAATGGTTGTTTCTGGTATTGAAATATACTTACCAAATTTTATATAGGTCACTTGTTTAACATTTTACCCTTTCAAATAAAAGAAAGAAACCTAAAAATTTCCATAAGTCTTCTTACTCTCCCAGCAGTGCCATATTAGGGAACTCTTCACTTTCATCTGTTTTGCTGAAAGCCATTTTGATATGAAGTCTTACTTGATTTGCTGGCTATTAACTAGCTAGCCAGTAGTTAAAATTTTCCTTTCTACTGAATAGAAATTATTTTTTTAAATTACTCTATATATTGAATACATGCCAATTGTGTTTAACTCTTTTCTCCCTGCATATAAAGTACTTTGAGATCATAATCCATGGCATATTTTATTTTTAATCACTTTAGTTTGTAGGAATTGGCGAGCAGAATAAACTGAAAATTATGGGTCCAAAACTTGGAAAGTAAAAGGTATTAGACAGCTATGATATAAGTTTAAGAAAGTGGAAACTCAGGAGTAAGGACACATAGTCCAGCCCTAGAAGATAAAATCATATTTTGCTATATTTACTATTTTAAAACCATTTTAGCAAGAGGGTCTTAGCATTGGTTGCTAATGTCCCTATCAGTGGGAGAATGGCAGAATGGAAAATACCAGAGCAGAGTTCTTCAGATATCTTGTTTAAGGAGCAAAGTGTTGAATACTGGAACAACCACTGTAGGGTTCTTAAATAAATTAACTTTTCAAGTTAAAGTGTCTAACATTTTCAATACTGCAATAAAACACCTGCATACCAGAAAGCACCATGGGGACTTCAGTGGAATAAATATCTGTCTCACATGGTAGACACCTGTCAAATGTTAATGATGACAGTGACAGCTTAAATAACTTTCATTGGGCTTAAGAGAAGCAATGTGTGCATTAGAAAGAGAAAAGAAGAATCATTTATGTCATATCTTATTTTTACATAGAAGATCTTAAAGCCAATCAACCATTCTTACTTGAAAGTTATGCTATGCCCAATAATGAATAGCTTTTCAAAGCAATCCTTGAGCACAGTGATTTTTTCACTTTCTGCACATTAATTTCCCATAGTACATAAGATGAAATCTCTAAATGTCTCTTTTGGTCCTGATCATTATACAGGCTATCATTAAAACCATAAAAATGATAACCCACTGTGTAATCATACTCAAATACATTCTATCATGTATTCCACAGAATGTTGAAAATAAATTTAGCAAATGTAGGAGCTTGTGGTTTTAAATCACTAAACACTAAAATAAGGCATCTTGATCCTCTAAAATTGAAAGCCTAATATAACTAAATCACATATATAACATTTTTGTGATATTACTAGTTGAATATCAACAGTATATGTATATATATATATATATATATATAAAAGGTTAGCTTTTTGTTTTTATTAATAAAGATAATATCAATATTGCCAATATCCCAGATGCCAGGGTCTGCGTGGATTTCAAGATAGATACACTATTAAATAGCAATGAAATTCAATAAAGATTATTGAATGGGGATCTTCACTGGGCATCTCTGGTCTGGCTCACAATCTACCACCACCATCCTTATTGTCTCCGAGGACCTCCTTTCTTTCTTTTGTGAGTTTTCTGATGAGTAGCTGGAGCCTGCACCGTTGGGTTAGTGTTTGGGCTGGTTCCCAGGACTGCCCATCAGCCTCATTTCTGTTTATTTCTTTCTTTCTTTCCTTCTTTTTTTTTTTTTTAACATCTTTATTGGAGTATAATTGCTTTACAATGGTGTGTTAGTTTCTGCTTTATAACAAAGTGAATCAGTTATTCATATGCATATGTCCCCATATCCCCTCCCTCTTGCATCTCCCTCCCACCCTCCCTATCCCACCCCTCTAGGTGGTCACAAAGCACTGAGCTGATCTCCCTGTGCTATGCGGCTTCTTCCCACTAGCTATCTATTTTACGTTTAGTAGTGTATATATGTCCATGCCACTCTCTCACTTTGTCCCAGCTTATCCTTCCCCCCTCTCCATATCCTCAAGTCCATTTTCTAGTAGGTCTACATCTTTATTCCCATCTTGCCCCTAGGTTCTTCATGACCTTTTTTTTTTTTTTTAGATTCCATATATATGTGTTAGCATACGATATTTGTTTTTCTCTTTCTGACTTACTTCTCTGCATGACAGTCTCTAGGTCCATCCACCTCACTACAAATAACTCCATTTCACTTATTTTATGGCTGAGTAATATTCCATTGTATATATGTGCCACATCTTCTTTATCCATTCATCTGTTGTTGGACACTTCAGTTTCTTCCATGTCCTGACTATTGTAAATAGAGCTGCAATTAATTTTTTTTCTTCTCTTCTTCTCTTCTTTTCTTCTCTTCTTACTTAACTTTTACCCTATAAGCAGTAATTAACACCACTCCTCTTACATATATTCTCCTTCTTTGTGATTTTCTCCCTGTTTCACTCTCTAGGCAAAAACACAATGTTGTTGAAATACAGTATCCCACCTACTCTCTACTTTTACCTGTGTTGAGTATGACAGGAGAAAACACACAATGATGGGCTTTTAGTCTTGCCTTACAAACCTGATTTTATTTATTTTATTTTTTTTTAGTTAATTTAGTCTGTACCTTCCTAAACAATTTCACATCTTTTATTCTCTCTTTAAAGTCACACCTCATCCTCACACTCTTCACTCAGTTGATAAGTTTGCTTAATAGGAGCCATTAGAGAAATTTCACATCAAATGTTATCAGCTTATGTGCATCTGCATATATGTAGGCTCTTTTTTTATGCCCTGGATTTATTCCATCCCATTCACATAAGGACTCCGTATCTGTAATTGTTCCTTCTTGTTTTCTGTGTTATCAAATTCTCCATCTTTGCTGGAACTTTTCCACTAGTGTGCACACGTGTTAATATTTTCTACTTATTCAACTTCTTGATAGTGACCTTTCTTTTCACTATTTCCAGCCAAATCTTCAAGAGAGTTTTCTGTATTCTATCTCCATTTTTCCACTCATTCACTATTGGTTTTTATCATCAAGTTTCCACAGTCTCTTCTCCCTTGAAACTGTTTCCATCAAGATCATTTGCTACATTTTCATTGTCAAAGTTTGTGGTCCATTCTCAGCTTTCTTCTTGCTTCATCTGTCACAGCTAACCGGAAGCCTTCTTAAAATATTTTTTCTTCACCTGACTCCTTAGATAACCTCTCTCATGTGTCTCCTATGACAAAACTGCTGCCAATTCTTTTTCTATTGCTTTTGTTCATTCTTCCTTATATTCCCAAATTCTACCTGTTTGAGAGTCCCAATTACAGTTCTTGGCCCTCTTCCTTTTTTCAATACATACATTTAAATCTTTTATAGCTCAGTTTCTTTCAATGAAATCTGTATGTTGACACTTCCCATACTTGTGCTTCCAGTCCCAACATCTCAAATTGAACCACAGATTCATATTTCCAACAATCTACTCAACATCTCTGCTTGAATGTCTAATAAGCATATTACATATCCAAAATAATTTATTCCTTTCTCTTGTTGAACTTGCTCTTCCCAAGGCTTCCTCATGTTTATAAATGTCATTCTTGCATTTGGTCAACCCCTAACTTGGAGTCCTCTTTACTCTTTTGCTCTCTTTCACACCACATGTCCAATTTATCAGAATTTCCTGTAGCCTGTGTTAGAAATATATCAAAATTCCAACCATTCTACATCATTTCCACAACTAAGTGGTCTAAGTACCTCAATCTCTTTCTGGAGGGTTTTTATGATAAATGAGTGTTGAATTTTGTTGGAAGTTTTTCAGCATCTATTGAGATGATCATATGGTTTTTATTTTTCAGTTTGTTAATATGGTGTATCACATGGATTGATTTGCATATACTGAAGAATCCTTGTGTTTCTGGGAAAAAAAAACACTTATCATGGTGTATGATCCTTTTAATGTGCTGTTGGATTCTGTTTGCTAGTATTCTGTTGAGGATTTTTGCATTTATGTTCATCAGTGATATTAGTCTGTAGTTTTCTTTCTTTGTGACATCTTTGTGTGGTTTTGGTATCGGGGTGATGGTGGCCTTGTAGAATGAGTTTGTGAGTGTTCCTCCCTCTACTATATTTTGGAAGAGTTTGAGAAGGATAGGTGTTGTTAGCTTTTCTCTAAATGTTTGATAGAATTCTCCTGTGAAGCCATCTCATCCTGGGCTTTTATTTGTTGGAAGATTTTTAATCTCAGCTTCAATTTAAGTGCTTGTGATTGCTCTGTTTACATTTTTTATTTCTTCTTGGTTCAGTCTCGTAAGGTTGTTCTTTTCTAAGAATTTGTCCATTACTTCAAGGTTGTCCATTTTACTGGCATATAGTTCCTTGTAGTAATCTCTCATGATCCTTTGTATTTCTGCAGGGTCAGTTGTTACTTCTCTCTTTTAATTTCTAATTCTATTGATTTGAGTCTTCTCCCTTTTTTCCTTGATGAGTCTGGTTAATGGTTTATTAATTTTCTTTATCTTCTCAAAGAACCAGCTTTTAGTTTTATTGATCTTTGCCCTTGTTTCCTTCATTTCTTTTTCAATTATTTCTGATCTGACCTCTATGATTTCTTTCCTTCTGCTATCTTTAGGGGTTGTTTTGCTCTTCTTTCTTTAATTG
The DNA here is from genome assembly GCF_937001465.1 of Orcinus orca. NCBI lineage: Eukaryota > Metazoa > Chordata > Mammalia > Artiodactyla > Delphinidae > Orcinus > Orcinus orca. The sequence goes on from NC_064563.1 coordinate 128,791,504, forward strand.
CTTTAGGTGTAAGTTTATTTTTTTTTTATTTGAGATGTTTCTTGTTTCTTAAGGTATGATTGTATTGCTATAAAGTTCCCTCTTAGAACTGCTTTTGCTGCATCACATAGGTTTTGGGTCGTGTTTTCATTGTCATTTGTTTCTAGGTATATTTTGATTTCCTCTTTGATTTCTTCAGTAACCTCCTGGTTATTAAGTAGTGTATTGTTTAGCCTCCATGTGTTTGTGTTTTTTACAGATTTTTTCCTGTAATTGATATCTAGTCTCATACATTGTTGTCGAAAAAAGATACTTGATACAATTTCAATTTTCTTAAATTTACCAAGGCTTGATTTGTGACCCAAGTTATTGTCTATCCTGGAGAATTTTCCATGAGCACTTGAGAAGAAAGGTATTCAGTTGTTTTTGGATGGAGTGTTCTATAAATATTAATTAAGTCCATCTTGTTTAGTATATAATTTAAAGTGTGTGTTTCCTTATTTATTTTCATTTTGGATGATCTCTCCATTGGTGAACGTGGGGTGTTAAAATCCCCTACTCTGATTGTTTTACTGTCAATTTTCCCTTTTATGGCTGTTAGCATTTGCCTTATGTATTGAGGTGCTCCTATGTTGGGTGCATAAATATTTACAATTGTTATATCTTCTTGGATTGATCCCTTGATCATTATGTAGTGTTCTTCTTTGTCTCAGGTAATAGTCTTTGTTTTAAAATCTATTTTGTCTCATATGAGAATTGCTAATTCAGCTTCCTTTTGATTTCCATTTTCATAGAATATCTTTTCCCATCCCCTCACTTTCAGTCTGTATATGTCCTTAGGTCTGCAGTTGGTCTCTTTTAGACAGAATATATATGGGTGCTGTTTTTTTGTCCATTCAGCCAGTCTATGTCTTTTGGCTGGAACATTTAATCCATTTACATTTAAGGTAGTTATCAATATGTATGGTCCTATTACCATTTTCCTAATTGTTTTGGTTTTGTTATTGTAGGTCTTTTCCTTCTCTTGTGTTTCCTGCCTAGAGAAGTTTCTTTAGCATTTGTTGTAAGGCTGGTTTGGTGGTGCTGAATTCTTTTAGCTTTTGCTTTTCTGTAAAGATTTTAATTTATCCATCAAATTGGAATGAGATCCTTGCTGAGTAGAGTAATCTTGGTTGTAGGTTTTTCCCTTTCATCACTTTAAATATGTGCTGCCAGTCCCTTCTGGCTTGCAGAGTTTCTGCTGAAAGATCAGCTGTTAACATTATGGGGATTCCCTTGTATGTTATTTTTCCCTTGCTACTTTTGATATTTATCTTTGTATTTAATTTTTGATAGTTTGATTAATATGACTCTTGGCCTGTTTCCCCTTGGATTTATCCTGTATGAGACTCTGTGCTTCCTGGACTTGATTAAGTATTTCCTTTCCCATATTAGGGATGTTTTCAACTATAATCTCTTCAAATATTTTCTCAATCCCTTTCTTTTACTCTTCTTCTTATGGGACCCCTATATTTCGAATGTTGGTTCATTTAATGTTATCCCAGAGATCTCTGAGACTGTTCTCAATTCTTTTCAATCTTTTTTATTTATTCTGCTCTGCAGTAGTTATTTCCACTATTTTATCTTCCAGGTCACTTATCCTTTCTTCCTCAGTTGTTCGACTATTGACTCCTTCTAGAGAATTTTTAATTTCATTTATTGTGTTGTTCATCATTGCTTGTTTCATCTTTAGTTCTAGCTCCTTGTTAAATGTTTCTTGCATTTTCTCTATTCTATTTCCAAGATTTTGGATCATCTTTACTATCATTATTCTGAATTCTTTTTCAGGTAGACTGCCTATTTCCTCTTCATTTGTTCGGTCTGGTGGGTTTTTATCTGCTCCTTCATCTGCTGTGTGTTTCTCTGTCCTCTCATTTTGCTTAACTTACTGTTTTGGGGGTCTCCTTTTCCTGCAAGGTCATAGTTCTTGTTGTTTTTCATGTCTGCTCCCAGTGGCTAAGATTGATTCAGTGGGTTTTATAGGCCTCCTGGCGGAATGGACTAGTTCCTGTGTTCTGGTGGATGAGGCTGGATCTTGTCTTTCTGGTGGTCAGGTCTGTATTCATTGGTGTGTTTTGGGGTGTCTGTGACCTTATTATGATTTTAGGCAGCCTTCATGCTAATGAGTGGCGTTGTTTTCCTGTGTTGCTAGTTGTTGGCCTAGGGTGTCCAGCACTATAGCTTGCTGGTCCTTGAGTGGAGTTGGATATTGGCGTTGAGATGGAGCTCTCTGAGAGATCTTTGCCATTTGTTATTATGTGGAGCTGGGAGGTCTCTGGTGGATGACTGTCATGAACTCAGCTCCTCCACTGCAAAGGGACAGGTCCGACACCTAGCCAGAGCACCACATAGCTCAGAATAAAATTTAGAAAGTTATTAAAATAAAAAATAATTATTAAAAATAGTAAAAAGTAAAAAAAAAAAAAAAGAATGAAAGAAAGAAGAGAGCCACCAAACCAAAAAGCAAATCCACCAATGATAACAAGCACTAAAAACTATACAAAAAAAAAGAAAAAAATAGGACAGATAGAACCCTAGGACAAATGGTAAAAGCAAAGCTATACAGACAAAATCATGCACAGAAGTGTACACATACAACTCAGAAAAAGAAAAAATGGAAAAAAAAATATATATATATATACACATATATATAATTGCTCCCAAAGTCCACCCCCTCATTTTGGGATTATTTCTTCTCTATTCAGGTATTCCAGAGATGCAGTGTACATCAAGTTGACTCTGGAGATTTAATCCGCTGCTCCTGAGGCTGTGGGGAGCGATTTCCCTTTCTCTTCTTTGTTCACACAGCTCCCGGGTTTCAGCTTTGAATTTGGCACCACCTCTGCATGTAGGTCACCTGAGGGCATCTGTTCTTCTCTCAGACAGGATGGGGTTAAAGTAGCAGCTTATTATGGGGCTCTGGCTCACTCAGGCTGGGGGGAGGGAGGGGTACAGATGCAGGGTGAGCCTGCAACAACAGAACCCAGCATGACATTGCACCAGTCTGACGCATGCTGTGTGTTCTCCCAGGGAAGTTATCCCTGGATCATGGGACCCTGGCAGTGGTGGGCTGCACAGGTTCCCGGGAGTGGAGGTGTAGAGAAGACCTGCACTCGAACACAGGCTTCTTGGTGGCGTCAGCAGCAGCCTTAGCATCTCATGCCCGTCTCTGGTGTCTGTGCTGATAGCCGCAGCTCGTGCCCCTCTCTGGAGCTCGTTTAGGCGGTGCTCTGAGTCCCCTCTCCTCACGCACCCCAAGACAATGGTCTGTTGCCTCTTAGGCAGTTCCAAACATTTTCCCAGACTCCCTCCTGGCTAGCTGTGGTGCATTAGCCCTCTTCAGGCTGTGTTCACACAGCCAACCCCAGTCCTCTCCCTGGGATCCGACCTCCGAAGACAGAGCCTCAGCTCCCAGCCCCTGCTTGCCCCGGCGGGTGAGCAGACAAGCCTCTCGGGCTGGTGAGTGCTGGTCAGCACGAATCCTCTGTGTGGGAATCTCTCCGTTTTGCCGTCTGCACCCCTGCTGCTGAGCTTTCCTCCATGGCTCTGAAGCTTCCCCCTCTACCTTGTCTCCACCAGTGAAGGGGCTTCCTAGTGTGTGGAAACCTTTCCTCCTTAACAGCTCCCTCCCACTGATGCAGGTCCCGTCCCTATGCTTTTGTCTCTGTTTTTTTCTTTTTTTTATTTTGCCCTACCCAGACATGTGGTGAGTTTCTTGCCTTTTGGGAAGTCTGAGGTCTTCTGCCACTGTTCAGTAGGTGTTCTGTAGGAGTTATTCCACATGTAGATATATTTCTGATGTATTTGTGGGGAGGAAGGTGATCTCCAAGTCTTACTCTCCTGCTATCTTGAAGGTCTTGCCTGGTGTAGCAGCTCCAATAGCCTTGAGAGTCACTTTTGGGGTCGCCAACGCAGGTGAAAGTAAAGGTGGAGTCTGAGTATCTGAAATCCGCTGCCCGGTTCACTGCTGCTGAAACCCAGGAGGCAGGCTCAGACACTCCAGGCATTCACGGGGGACTCAGAAAATTTTAATTATTTGTTCTCTTCCCTTTGACATCATCTCAAAATTCCAAATTTTTTGCCAGTACTCTATTTTTTAAACGTTTTTGTAATAACATCTGACTTACAAGAAAAGTTGCAAAAAACTCAAACAGTTTTCACATAGCTTTCTCAAATCCTCATATATTTACATTTCACACACTTGCTTTATTCTCTTTCATTCTTTACTTTTTCTTGGAAATATTGAGCATAATTTACAGGGATATGTCCTTTTAGCTCTAAATACTTCACTGTATATTTTCTAAGATAAATGATATTCTCTTATATAAAAAAAATATGATGGTCAAAGTCATAAAATTACATATTGATGTCTGTTTCTGTTCATGATCCAATATAGCAACACACATATTTAATTCCATGTTTGCTAAATATAGAACAGGTCCTCAGGGTTGCTTTTGGTTTAACAGTTGTGAAGAGTTAAGGCTAGTTACTTTGTAGAATGTCCCTCAGTGTGGGCCTGTCTGATGTTTTTCATAGATTCAGGTTATATACTTTTGGCAATAATACCACAGAAATAATAGGTGTTCCTCTCAGTGTATCATGTCAAGAGGCATATAATGTTAATTTGTCCCATTAAGGTGATGTTAATGTTGATCACTTGGTTAAGGCTGTGCCTGCTAGGTTTCTCCACTGTAAAGTTAATATTTATACTCTTGTAATTAATAAGTACTTAAGCAGAGGTACTTTGAGACCACATAAATATTCTAATTTCACTTCAACTTTTGCTCACTAATTTTATCATTCACTGGTGATTTTTGCTCAAAGGAATTATTACTGTGATGACTGCCAAGAGTGATGTGCCATTATCTTTTAAAGGAAAAAGTTCATCTCTTTCATACATAGTATAACCAAGCAAAATACCAGTACAAAAAAAGGAAGGATAACTTGATTTATTCATTAGATTCTATTGCTATTTCACACATTCTGATTTGTTTTATAATTTAAGATCTTGGGTTAGTTTATATATTTATAGTTGTTTTAGGCAGTGTTTATTCAAAAGATAAAAGAATTTAAAGGGCAAAAGCAAAATCATTTCATGATTTAATTTTGACCTAGATATACATTTTTTTTAATTGAAAACTTCAATGATTACTTTGGTTAGTTCAACATAATAATAGAGCATATGCGATTTGGCAAATGCTTGTCATTGTCACAATCAATTTATACTTAGAACAAGCAAAGTATTCGTCACATTTTAGATGGAATTTATAGTGTATCAGAACAGAAGGAAGGCAGTGATTGACAAAATGTTTATGTGACAGATACAATCACCATATAAATACACATCTGATGAACTTGAAAATTAACTTACTTTGTGGAACGAAGTGCATGTTTTTAGAATTCAAATTCCACCCTTCATTTCAGCTAAGAGAGAGTGAATGCATAAATCTAGTAAACTAAAACAAAATTATTTCCTTTACTAAGCCATTACAAACAACTGATGGCTGGGAGATGTAGAAGCCAGACCTTTTAAATCCCTAGGACATGTAATAAGTGACATACTGTTTTTTTAAGGGAGAGAGATCATTATTTTGCTTGATCATAGTATGCATTGATAAAATTTTAGTGAAATTTATTTTTATCTTTTTAGCCTTCAGAACCAGAGATGCACATACAGTGAGTAGTTGAGCTATAATAATACCTTAGTTTCCAATCCTGGATTCCCTACCCCTCCTTCCTGTCCTCCTATTATGCTTCCCAGAGACTGGTTTTACTTTCTCCTGACTCTTTCTCACTATTATCTTTAGGACCTGGCTACAAAACTCCTCTTGACTCCAAGAATGTTTACAACTCAACTTTCTTCCAGCCTAGCTCAAGTTCTCCACCTTTAATGCAATAACATCCTTCTGCTAACTCACAGCAGAGACAGCAAGACCAGAAATCAAAGGTAAGGAAAAGCAATGAGAGCCTGCCCTAGAGTTACAGTACCAGAGATGCTGCCAAATCTGAGAGATAAACTGCAGCCAGCATCCCTTGAGTCCCAAGGGGATAAAGCCTTGTTTAGAGTTTGCTGTATATCTTTAGTGTCATACAGGTCAAAAGGCAACCCTTATTATGCTATTAGCCTCAAAGAGAGTTCCAATTTTTTTTTTGATCCAGACAATGAATAAATGGAAATTTCTTTTTATTATAATGGCATACAAATGTTTTAAGTGGGGTAATTTTTTTTTTTTAAGGGAACACTTTATTTTTTATTTTTTTTTTCAGTTGTGTTGGGTCTTCGTTTCTTTGTGAGGGCTTTCTCTAGTTGCGGCAAGCAGGGGCCACTCTTCATCACGGCGCACGGGCCTCTCACTGTCGCGACCTCTGTTGTTGCGGAGCACAAGCTCCAGATGTGCAGGCTCAGTAGTTGTGCCTCACGGGCCTAGTTGCTCCGTGGCATGTGGGATCTTCCAAGACGAGGGTTTGAACCCATGTCCCCTGCATTGGCAGGCAGATTCTCAACCACTGCACCACCAGGGAAGCCCAGAAGTGGGGTAATTTTTATTTAATAAAATTCTTCCATTTATTTCAAAATATTCATTGAGTCATTGAATTGAACACAGAAGAAATTGTGAGATAGTTGGAGGGAGGGTGGAAAAAAAACGTGTATTAAAGTCAGACTGATTTGAACTCAGAACTCCGTTCTGCAATGTACTACTGTGTGGCTTTAGCTTAATTTCATGCCCAATCCAGCCTTAGTTTTCAATTATCTTACAGACAAAATGTGGGTGTTTGTTGTTGTTGTTATTGATCTTATATCTTACCACATTGATGAACTTGATTATTAACTCCACTAGCTGTTTGTGTGGATTCTTTAGAGCATTCTTATATACAAAATCATTTCATTTTCATATATAGTTTGACCTCAGATTGTGGGGTTTAACAAAGCCTTCTATGTACAGTGAATACGTATAACAGATAATGGTCTAAGTTGGCTCTTTATTCTTTGATAAGAAGAAGCTTAAATGAAGATGGCTGGGGAGGAATGTCTTCAGTTATCTGCATATAGTTCTCTGATCTAATGGCAATTCTTAGGCCCAATATTAAGCTTTTTGAGAAAATCACTCAACTGAAATTATACAATAAGAAATAAATATTCTCCATTTAGATTAGCAAACACTCCTTTCTCAAGCTAAGTAAGATAAAAGGTCTTCTCCAGACATAGTTTTAAGCATGAAATTTTAAAACATTCCCTTGAAAAAGAGATCAGGCTGTCTCTTTTCATTCATATAAACAGGAAAATGAAAAGAAAGAACAAAATAACAAGAGAAAGGAGAGACAACAGTATTTCATTTATTTATCTAGTTATTTAGTTATTGCTTTTATTATCATCAGTGGCTATTACTGACATGACAAAAAATAGACTGAAAACTTAATTCTTGTGTAAACAAGAAAATTAACACTATCTTAACATATTTGCATTGAGGGAGAAGGGAACTAGTCTTTTAGCCTCTTGAAAATTTACAGTACATCTTCAATTTCAAAAGGCAAAAGAAAACAATTATTGTTTTAAAAGGGACAGCATTCTGTGTTATTTTATAAAAATCTTAAACAATTGTGTCTCTGAAGTCACAGGTAACGAGGTGCAGCTCATCTCATAAGTATTTTGAGGTGGTTATACACACGATTATATTAGATTTTTTCATTCATTTCAAATCATTCTATTTTACATTGTTTAACTCCTCTGCCAAGTTTGATAATATACTACCAAACTATTCCCTGCTGAGCAGAAAAAAATGTATCCCTGGAGAAATTGTGTTTTGGGGTTCTTGTTTTCAGAGTGGTAGGTTCCAAGAGGAAAATTGCTTTGGAACTGGTAAGAAAGAATCAATAATCTTTAATTCTATCAGAAGTTTAATCTTGTAATGAAGCCTGAAAATTCCATTTTTGTTAATAGAAAGAGAACCAGCATGAAATGTAGAGAGCAAAACATTTTACTGGCAGCGAACAGCCAGACTTAGTCATCACAGACTCAGCATACAAATTTGATTTAATTATATTGAAGAGAAGGAGGGCAAAAATGGACTGAACCAGCACAGTCAGCCAAATGCAAACACGGCACACAACTCAAATTGTGTTACTGGTGGAGAGGGAATATGCTTTAGGTTTAGAGCTGAGGTTTTCATTTTTGTGCTATTCTTAAGAGTTCTGACACAAAACAATATCAGTCTTATTTAAAAGTATCTGTCCTTGCTGGAGATCTTTCCTCATTTCTGATATGGCTTCTTTGGAACAATACTTCACTTGTACTCACAGACAAAACCAATAAAAGAATCCAATAAGTGACATGCTCTTTGAGACATTCCTTAATGGTCTTAGAAATCCATTTTTCTGTATCAACATATAATATCCTCTACCTCTAAGTACAATGCCGCTTATCCAAATGCAGATAAGATCAACATTCGCTTGTTTTCCTTAGGATTCATGTTGTTTTCCAAATCGTTGCTAAAAAAATCTATTACTCTGAGAGTGAATCAATTATTCTTCACACAGAAAGGCAGCATGGCCTGAAGAAGTAACTCTGGATTGAAGTCAGGAGACTTGGAATTTTCTTCCAGTTTTGCTACAAAGGCAAATAATTCACTTATGTTTTTAAAGGTTTCTGAGTGACCTTTCTGTACTTAAAGATTTCTCATTTGTAAAATAAAAGCGTTGTTGAGAGAGTTCTTCACAGATCTACAATTCTATGATCTGAGTCTGGTTTATTAGATCTACAATACAATAAGCAAAATCAGCATATATCCATTAGCAATGCCATTTCTCATGCCTCATTAGGAATCCACAAATTACCTAAAAATATGGTCAGTGTAACCAAAATGAAAGCCTACATTTTAAATTGTGTTTTTATTTTTATTTTTTTTGGTAGTTACAAACACAAAAAAGTATACAGAAAAAAAATATACAGCTAGGTCCAAAATATTACACTGAACACCCGTTAGCAATATACTTCAAAATTATTCTACTTTGTAAAAATAAAATAAAATCCCCTAAAGAAAGGTAAAAATGAGAGAAATGCCCTATGGAAAGAACATAGAAAATTAACCCGGTGTGGCCAAAAGCGACCCAAAATGGAGCCAGGCAGTCATGACACAGCTGGACTTCAGTCATGTACCCTGTGTTCTTACAAAAAACCATGAACAAAAACTATAAAGTCCCTAAGAAGAAGCTCGGATGACAGGCAACCATCAAAAACTTGCGGTCTAGTTGCAAGGACTTGTGGTCAGACTGCAAGGACCATCCAACCTCCTTACAAGTCTCCCAACTGTGATTTTCGCGGTTTTTGCTTTTAAAAATCCCTCACCCCCTTCACAGGGTGAAAAATCGGAGAAACACGCTTTCAGTTACTGAGGAAGCCTTTGTATCCCTGGTTTGCAAACCATGGGAACAATAAAGCTGCTTTTTTGCTTCCAGATAACCCTGATTCTTTTCTGGAATTATTTCTAATTTAGGGTGGCAATTTAGAGTTTTTATGTTTTCTTAATATTTAAAGGACTCAGTATTGAAGAAGACATGAAAATCCACCAATATGATTTCACCCCTTCATAGTTTATCTATGTTGTTTTTTCCCTAATTTTCTAATGTCCTCTGTGGATAAAAGACATCTTTTCTTTAACTGTGAGATTAATATTCAATGGCCATTCAAAACATGTTTTAGTTTTAGTTTCTTCTCATATTTAGAATTATTTTTAGTGTGGTCCTAGTTGAGGAATGATGTTTTCATTATTTTGGGGGCAGGTGAGGAGGGTTGGTTGTACAAATCTTATTTTTGTTCATACAGTTTCCTTCTTGGCTCCAACTTGCAGTAAACACACCCTTGCTTCATTTTAAAAGAGCTTCTTGCAGAAGGTCATTTATTAGGAATTTACTTATCTGTGAAAAACCCAATTGCTCTATTTTTGACAAAGTAAGCAAACTAGCATTGCATTTGAATGCTGAATAAGAAGCACACCAGACAGAGGTGGAAATAAGAGAAAAAATAGATAAATTTCCAGTTAAAGAAAATAGTTAAATACATCTTCGCGTTAAAAGGGTTAAGAGGAAAAGCATTTCCACCCCCCATACTGAAGTTAAAAAAGCATAGAGTTTATGATGTTTTCCCTTTAAAGTTAAAGTAAGAAAAGAATTTATGACTGCTCCAGGGTTATTAATTTCCTTTCAGTGGAATCTTAGTGTCCTTTACTGATATTCAAGAAATGTTTTTTAGTAGCTATATTTTCTGGTATTCTTTTTAGATAAATATTTTTCTACTATGGTAATTATGGCAATCCTCTAATAACATTGTTTTACTCATCTGAGCTTTGCCAAGGTGCTAAATAGAAGTGAGTTCAGGTTATACTTCCAGATTCCTGCAACCCAACTGAAATTGCCAGTTAAACACAGTGCACTATTTTCAGAATCAACTACTTTCAGAATCAATTGATCTGCATGCGTTTTGTTGAATTCTTTTGTTGAACTGTACATAAGGTGAACCATGATGTATTTCCTTTTTTTCTCTCCTTTTGAAAGTTTAAACCTATGTTTAAAAGTTATTACAGGCTTTTGGTAGACGATAGGTAGGTCTACCAAAATATAGGTTTTTAATGGAAAAGGGCCAACCATTAAAACATCCTTGCCCACCCATGTTTCCAGAGGCAACATAGTCCATGTCTTCTAGCTGCACCTTGGTAAGCTACCTCTATATTTCTAAGTAATATGCTTATTACTCCGTTTCTCTTTCTCTGTCTCTCTTTCTCCCTCATTTTGTCAAATTAGCCATTTTATATTGACTTACTATAATGGAAGATAAGAATTAAGCTCTCTATCACACACACACACACACACAAAAAAAACCATGCATATACATACAAGTCAGATCATATATCACACACCACATAAAAATATCACTCACAGATGATTTTTTAATATATAATAGTTGCAAATATTTTATTGTGTATATTTGCTCATTCTACCAACTGAAATAACCCTTAACTTCTTTTCTTCTATATAACCATCATTAAATACTGGTATAGTATGTGTTATATACACATATTTATGTACAGATAGTTTTTGCTTATGAATGACAGGTATACATTTTTAAAATTCAAAATAAAAATTGTATAAAGATATTTAGTGAATTTGAAGAGTGAAGAAAGCATCTCTTTTTGGTGAGTCCTTGATTGGATTCCAGAAACCTTCACAGTAGTCAGAGCTCTGCCACTTACCAGCTGTGGAAGCTTGAGTGTGCCATTTCACCTCTCAGATACTTTACCTGTAGAAAGAAAACACTGGCATCTACTTTCTGAAATTTTGATACAATTCTAATGTAAAAATATGATGTGATATCATATAAGATTATACTGTATTTGATTATATTAATTTAGGTATTCTAACAGGTTTAAAATTGTTAGTAGAGAAACCCAAGACTAATACTGCTCCTTATGTCTAATCTTACAATAATGAAAAGATGGTCTTGTCTGTGAGTTAGATTTTCTATGCAGTGGATGCCTTATTTTACATTCTAAAAGCCTGGAAGAGTGCTATCAAACTTCAACATGCATCCAATTATTCACCTAGGTTCTTTGTCAAAATGCTGATTCTAATTCTGTAGATCTGAAGACAGGCCTGAATTACTGTTTTTCTAACAAGTTTCACGAATCTCACTTAGAGCAGCAAGGACCTACAGTTTAATTTCAGCTGAATGCATATAGACAGCAAATTTGCATTACTGCCTAGAGTGAGTAGGCCACCATATTTTCTAACATACAAATTGAGCTCCCCATAAGGATTTTGAGTCAAGATATAAAGAAATCACTAGTGGTGTTCCTGTACAATTCAATTGACAATGTATAAATATTATCTACCAAATCAATGCAGACTACTCTATTTATAGGCTCTTAATAGAACTCCAAGCCGTCAAAAAAGGTGGAAAAATTTGAGTAATAATTTAGATGCTGTATTTAAACATCTTATGATATCCACTTATTAGCAAATTGTCAGTTTATTGAGACCTTTACTTTTTACCTAAACAATAGATTTACCTCAAACAAAATTTGTCCAAATTACTTACGAAGCATTTTTACCTAAAGTTACTACTACTTCTTATGAGAAATGCAATATTTTATTTTTTTCAAATCCTGCCACAGAAACTATAAATTAGAGAAATATATTTCACATTGACACTTGATCACAAAATCTGACTACAAAGCTTGCTATATCTAAGAAGGAGAGCTAAGAAACACATTCTCCTATAAATGGTCTCATCCCAAGGCTGTAACCTCAAAAACAAAAGCAAACAAACAAACAGAAAGTGAATTTTGGTAATTTTCAGAACACGGTTAAGACTTCTGGAACATAATCTGCTTATAAAATTTGTCCCAGCAACACTCCATCAGAAAACATTGCATTGAATCAGTATGACTTCTTCCTGTAGTTTATCAGGAAAGACCATGAAATGCAGTACTTTTATTTTTTTTAATTCAAGACACCTAGTTCAAAGACCACAACCATAAATCATTGTCTTTGACACTTGCAACCTAATTTCACTACCTCAGAGGGGGAAAAAGACTTGCATTATATCCTCAAGAAATCAAGAAAATCAAAGTCAATTTCCTTTTGAACTCTCCTTCTAAGGTATCAAGGAGAAGTAATCATCTTCTTACAAATCCTCCCACAACCTTCTTTTTAATGCTTACTGGAGACCTGAACAAACTCCTATTTGACACCCCAAATGCCTCTCCTCATACAGAATTTAATGGACAATCTGACCTTCAAAAATTGGTCCTCATTAAATCAATCAAATATGTGTCCTTTCCAGGAAAATGTGGTAGCAAACAGCCTTCGTTTTTTCTTAAAGTTTCTTCTCTTGAAGAAAGAGAAAGCAATTCACCCCTTTATTTATTAATTCACTTAACAAACACATACTGAAACCCTACCATGTGTCAGACCTTAGACCAGCCCTGAAGATATAAGGATGACGAAGAGAGTCACGGTTTCTGATCCACCCTGAACTTCAGGTGACGTAGCTCAGCAGTGGCCAAGCTCAGTCTAAAGTTTGAGTCCTGGAATGATTGGCCTTCAAATTCTTTGTTCCCCAACACTATAAACTGTTTCTAATATATTGAATCTCAATGTCTGTGAGAGCCAGAATGAACTGTGGATCATTATAAAGTAACCCTCCCAACCCCAAAACAAACAAGAAAAAATCTGGTTCAACTCATCTGGGGTTACTTTTGGGCTTCCGTCTTTTAAAATACCTGGAGAGGGGATTCTCATATGGAAAAATTACATGTTATCATGTGGTTTTCTCCACATATTGTTTGTATACTCACTCAGGTATTAAAAACTTGATTGGGGAGATTAAAACAAGAATATGGTTTATAAAATGGCTTAACTGAAACTGCAGACAGCACAAAATCAAAATATTGATATGCATTTCTAGGTGTGCAATTTACTGCTGAGAATATCTTTTTCACCTTTCTCACTAAAAATATCTAGTTAACTCTGTTGTATTCTTCCTTTTTATATCCACTGCTTAAATGGAATGCCATTATGAAAAGAGTTCCAATTTATGTTTCAGATGTAAACTTCTGTGTTTCACCATAAAAGGAATAATTCATATCCAAAGCTAAAATCCTAGACATATTTGCAACCTGAAGGTTTTCTGGGTACTAAGACATGTCCTTTCCCTGGTGCCCAGAAAAAGGAGAACAGAAAAGTATAAAGGTGCCATGCTTTCTCGACAGTTAAACAGAAGAATGAAACTTGCAGACAACATGAAGAGTTTCACTACAAACACCCCTGATTCTAGATGTCCTGACATTTTATATATCCATTTAAAAGCCTTCAAGGAGAGAAGACAAAAGGCTGCATCAGTTAAGAAGGAGTCTTGATGTCAGTGGCCGGGTGCAGGAATGGGCCAGTGTGTGACAGCAAACAAATGTCTCAAGCAATAACATCAAGGAAGTTGTTCACAAGGTAGAATACAGTCTGAAGTGAAATGAAAATGTTGGAACAATGAAGATTATCTAGTGGTTCTAAAGGAAAAATGAAAAGATTCCCACAGTCAATGGCATAATATTGGAGTGTGACAGGATAGAAAATCATAATAAATGGAAGTGAAAACATCAGAAAGCATAAATCCCTCTTCTGTTATTTCAGCTGTGTGGCTGACAGGGTCTTGGTGCTCCTGCCATGTGTCAGGACCTCTGAGGGGGGAGAGCCGAGTTAAAGATATTGGTCCACCAGAGACCTCCCAGTCCCATGTAACATCAGTGAGTGAAAGCTCTCCCAGAGATCTCCATCTCAATGCTAACACCCAGCTGCACTCAACGACCAGAAAGCTCCAGTGTTGGACACCACATGCCAAACAAATAGTAAGAAAGGAACACAAACCCATCCATTAGCAGAGAGGCTACCTAAAATCATACTAAGTTCACAGAAGCCACAAAACACACCACCAGATACAGTCCTGCCCACCAGAAAGACAAGATCCAGCCTCATCCATAAGAACACAGGCACTAGTCCCCTCCAGCAGGAAGCCTTACCCACTGGGGGCAGACAACAAAAAACATGGGAACTACAAACCTGCAGACTGAAAAGCAGACCCCAATCACAGTAAGTAAAGCAAAATGAGAAGACAAAGAAACACACAGCAGATGAAGGAGTAAGGTAAATACCCAACAGATGAAACAAATGAAGAGGAAATAGGCAGTCTACCTGAAAAATAACTCAGAGTAATGATAGTAAAGATGATCCAAAATCATGGAAACAGAATGGAGAAAATACAAGAAATATTTAACAAGGACCTAGAAGAACTAAAGAGCAAACAAACAGTGATGAACAACACATAAATGAAATTAAAAATTCTCTAGAAGGAATCAATAGCACAAACAAGGCAGAAGAATGGATAAGTGACCTGGAAGATAAAATATTGGAAGTAACTACTGCAGAGCAGAATAAAAAAAAAAAGAATGAAAAGAATTGAGAACAGTCTCTGAGACCTGTGGGACAACATTAAACATATGAACATTCGAATTATAGGGGTCCTATAAGACAAAGAGAAAAAAAAAAAAAAACAACAGACTGAGAAAATATTTGAATAGATTATAGTTGAAAACTTCCTTAATATGGGAAAGGAAATAATGAAGCCCAGGAAGTGCAGAGAGTCCGATACAGGAAAAATCCAAGGAGAAACACAGAGACACATATTAATCAAACTACCAAAAAATAGATATAAAGAAAAAAATATTAAAAATAGCAAGGGAAAAGCAACAAATAACATACAAGGAAATCCCCATAATGTTAACAGCTGATCTTTCAGCAGAAACTCTGCAAGCCAGAAGGTGTGGCAGGACATATTTAAAGTGATGAAAGGCAAAAACCTACAACCAAGATTACGCTACCCAGCAAGGATCTCATTCAGATTTGACAGAGAAATTAGAATCTTTACAGACAAGCAAGAGCTAAGAGAATTCAGCACCATCAAAACAGCCTAACAACAAATGCTAAAAGAACTTCTCTAGGCAGGAAACACAAGAGAAGGAAAAGGCTTACAATAACAAACCCAAAACAATTAAGAAAAAGGTAATAGGACAATACATATCGATAATTACCTAAAATGTAAATGGATTAAATGCTCCAACCAAAAGACATAGACAGGCTGAATGGATACAAAAACAAGACCCACATACATGCTGTCTACAAGAGACCCACATCAGACCTAGGGACACATACAGACTGAAAGTGAGGGGATGGAAAAAGATATTCTATGCAAATGGAAATGAAAAGAAAGCTGGAGTAGCAATTCTCATATCAGACAAAATTGACTTTAAAATAAAGATTATTACAAGAGACAAAGAAGAACACTACATAATGATCAAGGGATCAATCCAAGAAGAAGATATAACAATTGTAAATATTTATGCACCCAACATAGGAGCACCTCAATACATACGGCAAATGCTAAAAGCCATAAAAGGGGAAATTGACAGCAACACAATTATAGTATAGGACTTAAACATCCCACTTTCAGCAATGGACAGATCATCTAAAATGAAAATAAAAAAGGAAACACAAGCTTTAAATGACACATTAAACAAGATGGACTTAATTGATATTTACAGGATATTCTATTCAAAAACAACAGAACACACTTTCTTTTCAAGTGCTCATGAAACATTCTCCAGGATATCATATCTTGGGTCACAAAAGCCTTGGGAAATTTAAGAAAATTAAAATTGTATCAAGTATCTTTTCCAACCACAACCTTATAAGACTAGATATCAACTACAGGAAAAAAAAAAAAAACTAAAAAATACAAACACATGGAGGCTAAACAATACACTACTAAGTATCCAAGGGATCACTGAAGAAATCAAAGAAGAAATCAAAAAAATACCTAGAAAACAATGACAATGAAAACACGATGACCCAAAACGTATGGGATGCAGGGAAATAGTTCTAAGAGGGAAGTTTATAGCAATACAATCCTACCTCAAGAAACAAGAAAAACCTCAAATACACAATGTAACATTACACCTAAATCAAATAGAGAAAGAAGAACAAAAGAAACCCAAACTTAGCAGAAAGAAAGAAATCACATCAGAAATAAATGAAAAAGAAATGAAAACAATAACAGAAATCAATAAAATTAAAAGCTGCTTCTCTGAGAAGATAAACAAAATTGATAAACCCTTAGCCAGACTCATCAAGAAAAAAAGGGAGGACTCAAATCAATAGAATTAGAAATTATAAAGACGTAACAACAGACACTGCAGAAATACAAATGATCATGAGGGAATACTACAAGCAACTACATGCCAATATAATGGACAACATGGAAAAATGGACAAATTCTTAGAAAAGCACAACCTTCTGAGACTGAACCAGGAAGAAATACAAATATAAACAGACCTATCACAAGCACTGAAACTGAAACTGTGATTAAAAATCTCCAACAAACAAGAGCCCAGGAAGAGATGGCTTCACAGGAGAATTCTATCAAACAGTTAGAGAAGAGCTAACACCTATCCTTCTCAAACTCTTCCAAAATATACCAGAGGGAGGAACACTCTAAGACTCATTCTTTGAGGCCAACATCACCCTGGTACCAACACCACACAAAGATGTCACAAAAAAAGAAAACTACAGGCCAGTATCTGTGATGAACACAGATGCAAAAATCCTCAACAAAATACTAGCAAACAGAATTCAACAGCACATTAAAAGGATCATACACCATGATCAAGTGGGATTTATCCCAGAATGCAAAGATTCTTCAATATACACAAATCAATCAATGTGATAAACCATATTAACAAATTGAAGGATAAAAATCATACGATCATCTCAATAGATGCAAAAAAACTTTTGCACAATTCAACACCCATGTATGATAAAAGCTCTCCAGAAAACAGGCATAGAGGAACTTAACTCAACATAATGAAGGCCATATATGACAAACACACAGCCAGCATTGTTCTCCATGGTGAAAAACTGAAAGCATTTCTACTAAGATCAGGAACAAGACAAGGTTGCCCACTCTCACCATTATTATTCAATATAGTTTTGGAAGTTTTAGCCATAGCAACCAGAGTAGAAAAAGAAATAAAATGAATCCAAATCATAAGAGAAGAAGTAAAACTGTCACTGCTTGCAGATGACATGATAATATACATAGAGAATCCTAAAGATGTTACCATAAAACTACTAGAACTTTTTAAGGAGCAGGATAAAAAAACTAATGCACAGAAATCTCTTGCATTCCTATACACTAATGAAGAAAAATCTGAAAGAGAAATTAAGGAAACACTCCCATTTACCATTGCAACAACAAAAAATATAAAGTACCTAGGAATAAAACTGCCTAAGGTGACAAAAGACCTGTATGCAGAAAGTTATAACACACTGATGAAAGAAATTAATGATGATACAAACAGATGGAGAGATATACAATGTTCTTGGATTGGAAGAATCAACATTGTGAAAATGACTATACTACCCAAAGCCATCTACAGATTCAATGCAATCCCTATCAAACTAGCAATGGCATTTTTCACAGAACTAGAAGAAAAAATTGCACAATTTGTATGGAAACACAAAAGACCCCAAATAGCCAAAGCAGTTTTGAGAAAGAAAAATGGAGATGGAAGAGTCAGGCTCCCTGAATTCAGATGATACTATAGAGCTACAGTAATCAAGACAGTATGGTACTGGCACAAAAAGAGAAATATAGATCAATGGCAGAGGATACAAAGGCCATAGATAAACCCTCACATATATGGTCACCTTATCTTTGACAAAAAAGGCAAGAATATACAATGGAGAAAAGAGACCTCTTCAATAAGTGGTGCTGGGAAAACTGGACAGTTACATGAAAAAGAATGAAATTAGAACACTCCCTAACACCATACACAAAAATAAACTCAAAATGGAGTAAAGTCCTAAGTGTAAGGCCAGACACTATCAAACTCTTAGAAGAAAACACAGGCAGAACTCTCTATGACATAAATCACAGCAAAATCCTTTTTCACCCACCTTCTAGACAAATGGAAATAAAAACAAAAACAAACAAATGGCACCTAATGAAACTTAAAACCTTTTGCATGGCAAAGGAAACAATAAATAAGACCAAAAGACAACCCTCAGAATGGGAGAAAATATTTGCAAATGAAGCAACAGACAAAGGATTAATCTCTAAAATATACAAGCAGCTCATGCAGCTCAATATCAAAAAAACAAACAACCCGATCCACAAATGGGCAGAAGACCTAAATAGACATTTCTCCAAAGAAGATTGCCAGCAAACACATGAAAGGATGCTCAACATCACTAATCAAAACTACACTAATCAAAACATCACAAATCAAAACTACAATGAGGTATCACCTTACACCTGTCAGAATGGCCATCATAAAAAACTCTACAAACAATAAATGCTGGAGAGGGTGTGGAGAAAAGGGTACCCTCTTGCACTGTTGGTGCAAATGTAAATTGATACAGCCAGTATGGAGAATAGTTTGGAGGTTCCTTAGAGAACTAAAAATAGAACTACCATACAACCCAGCAATCCCACTACTGTACATATACCCTGAGAAAACCATAATTCAAAAAGAGTCATGTACTACAATATTCATTGCAGCACTATTTACAGTAGCCAGCACATGAAAGCAACCTACATGTCCGTTGACAGATGTATGGATGAAGAAGATGTGGCACATGTATACAATGGAATATTACTCAGCCATAAAAAGGAACAAAACTGAGTTATTTGTAGTGAGGTGGATAGTCCTATAGTCTGTCATACAGAGTTAAGTAAGTCAGAAAGAGAAAAACAAATATTGTATGCTGACACATATATGTGGAAGCTAAAAAAAAAAAATGGTTCTGAAGAACCTAGGGTCAGGATAGGAATGAAGACAGAGATGTAGAGAATGGACTTGAGGACTGACGGAGGGGAAAGGGCAAGGTGGGATTAAGTGAGAGATTTTCATGGACATATATACACTACCAAATGTAAAATCGATAGCTAGTGGGAAGCAGTCACATAGCACAGTAAGATCACCTTGGTGCTTTGTGACCACCTGGAGTGGTGGGATAGGGAGGGTGGGAGGGAGACACAAGAGGGAGGGGATATGCAGATATATGTATATGTAAATCTGGTTCACTTTGTAATACAGCAGAAACGAACACACCACCGTAAAGCAATTATCCTACAATAAAGATGTTAAATAAAATAAAAATAAAAGCCTTCAAGGACTTTGAACTCAAGGTTTATGTAAAATAAGTCTCTGAATAATGAGACAAGGAGAATTTTACTGCAGATTATTACTAGTTAATGCATACATGAGGTTCATTTGTTTATGTCACATTCATAAACAAAAGTAGAGAAAGTGTTGCTAGGTATTACGTAAAACACACCACAAGAAAATGGCTCTCTAAGGCTATAAGTAATTTAAATTTTTGGGTTCAGCAAAACACAATTACACAATCATCTTTCAATTTTCTTCCAGTTTTCATAATCAGAATTATGTGGATCTTTTGCTTAATGTTAAACATTATCCACATAATGCAGAATATGTTGTTATTAGTGAAGATTTTTGTGAAAGTTGAATTTTCAAAACAAACATGTCAGAATAGTGGGCTCTATACCATAAAACACTATGGAATAGTTGTTTAATTTTGCTTGTTGCCAAAATCACTTCTTCAAGGAGCTGTATCTAGTTTTATTAGTTATTTAGTCTAAATATATTGATAAACTATATATTTCCTGTTTAATATGCCAAAAGTATTTGAAGCATTTTGAATCATATTGTCCCTCATTATAAAAAAACATCAAGTATTCGACTTATTATAGACAGTGTTTAAGAATACAGACTTCAACATGAGTCAGACTGGTTTGGCTCACGTTTCAGTTCTGATTCTTCCTCAAACAGGACCTAGGGCAGGTTATTTAATCTCCTATGATTCTTCTCCTTCTCCTATACAAATAAATATAAATCTCATAGAGTGTTCCTAAGGGTTAACATCCATAAATTATAGGCATTATTACATTGTTACTTTGAATGGAGCAGAGTTGACATAAACTAATTGTTATTGGAAGTAAACAC
Organism: Orcinus orca; assembly: GCF_937001465.1. Taxonomy (NCBI): domain Eukaryota; kingdom Metazoa; phylum Chordata; class Mammalia; order Artiodactyla; family Delphinidae; genus Orcinus; species Orcinus orca. The sequence goes on from NC_064563.1 coordinate 128,812,149, forward strand.
AAGTGTAGATAAGCCCAATTTGTGATAATTTCAAGTAATCTTTAGACAGAGTTTTTTTTTGTTTGTTTGTTTTGGGTTTTGTTTTTGCTGTATGTGGGCCTCTCACTGTTGTGGCCTCTCCCATTGTGGAGCATAGGATCCAGACGTGCAGGCTCAGCGGCCATGGCTCACGGGCCCAACCGCTCCACAGCATGTGGGATCCTCCCGGACCGGGGCACGAACCCGTGTCCCCTGCATTGGCAGGCCGACTCTCAACCACTGTGCCACCAGGGAAGCCCTAGACAGAGTTTTTTAGGCAGAGTCTTGCGAGCTTTATCCTGTGCAGACAGCAAGGTAACTCAGCTGAGTACAGTAAACAATGGCAGTTGGATTTGAAATGTATTTGCTTTGAAAGTGTTTTATTTGACTTTTTTTTTTTTTTTTTTTTGCAGCTTCTCTTAATATTCCCAAATTATTTGTATTTCCTTTCTCAGGTTTGTAGAGCTTATTGATTTGTTCCTTGGAGCTTTCTCTCCAGAATTCTTAATGTTTCCTTCTAGGTATTATCTACTTTAAAATGTCTTTCAGGCTTTAGACTTCTCTGGGAGAGAAACTAAGAAGGTTATATACAGTCAATAAGAGAGTTTTAAAGGACTGCATGAATTGAAGGTATATACCTCTTAATGGTACTGAATTTGAAGAGAATTTGAAAATTTGAAGATTTTTAAAGTTCATGTTTCTGGCTGCCACTAACGGAGACATGCTCTTATAACATCCATAAATAAATGCCCAAGTATTACAATCAGGACTTGTCCAGCAATAAAGATTAAGTATTTTTAATTGAGTGCTCACATGTCTTAACACAATCCTGAAATAACAAACAAACAAAAAAAGAAACCCAAAAAAAACCCAACCCTATTCTATTATACACCTCAAGCAAGGAAAATACTTTTAAACTTTGACCATTTCAATGTGAATTTTAATAAGTAACAGAAAGGTATAATTTAGTAAGAATCTTAATAAATGTAAAGAGTGTCACGTAGTGAGACACGCTGGTATTACTAAAAAGTAAGATCTTTATGTCACTGTGTCAATAGAGTATTTATATCATCCTGGGTGACAGTAGATAAACTGACTTGCAAACCAGTCAAAACCTGTGAGATTGATATAAAAGAACTAGAAGAGAGAAAAGAGAATGTGGTCAGAAAATCTCAGGAAGAACAGTATACATACCTTGGGACTTTGCATCATAGAGCTCATAAAATGAAAAATGTAAACTGATTTCTTTTTTTCTTTCAGCTCATGTAGAGAGATACTACATCAAAAATTTCTAAAAGTAGAGCATTCCATTGGTTTTATTATATTAAACTGGGAATAAAATGCAGTGATTTACTGAGGTTGTTGTAATAATGCATCAGAGCTATTTCTCTACAACAAAGAAATCAAGGAACTGAAAGAAAATCACAACACTCCTTAAATTATTAACTAGATTACTATGTTAACTATAATTAGCATGATATAAAGTTGAAAGAAAATGGTTATAAATATGACTAAAATGTCCAGTTCATTGAAAAATTAATTTTTCTCATAACTATGATGTCATGATATTCTGGTCATTGGACAGTTTATCTTTTTCATAACTGTAATAGAATGTTAATAGTTGGGGTAAGACTTAAGGGGATTTTAAGATCTTGTGACTAAATTAACATTAATTCAGAGTTTTCTAACAAGATATTGCTATAGAAACTCATACCTCAATCATTTTATTCAGCAGTTTAGAAAGGTGAGGATTTCAGGAAAAATCAATTCACTTCCATCTTATTCTCAAAGAAATAAAGAATTAAGCTAGATAATTGCTTCAAAATGAATACAAAAACTACGTGAGCAGGCATGCTTGCTTAGATATTTCTACTGCTCCTAGAATATACCAGTATCTTCCTACTGCCACCCATCAGGAGCCTGCAGTCATTCTGTGATAATTCTTGTCATACTTTGTTCAAGCTAAGGTCTTCCAAGAGAATTCTTGGATGATGCTGAGTCATTAAAAAGAATTAAAAAGTTCTCAGTCATCCCTCATCTCTACAAACCTTGGAACCATGTTCAGGGTATTGGTTATAAATATATTATTAATGACACAGAAAATAAAATACCTTAATTAAGAATGAAGTCTGGGTCTTCCCTGGTGGCACAGTGGTTGAGAGTCCACCTGCCGATGCAGGGGACACAGGTTCGTGCCCCGGTCCGGGAAGATCCCACATGCTGTGGAGTGGCTGGGCCCGTGAGCCATGGCCGCTGAGCCTGCGCATCTGGAGCCTGTGCTCCACAACGGGAGACACCACAGCAGTGAGAGGACCACGTACCGCAAAAAAAAAAAGAAAAGAAAAAAAAAGATTGAAGTATGTAACAATGTATGGATACCAAGGGCGAAAGGGGAGTGAGATGAATTGGGAGATTAGGATTGACTATATAAACTATTGATGCTATGTATAAAATAGATAACTAATGAGAACCTGTTGCTTAGCATGGGGAACTCTACTCAGTGCTCTGTGGTGACCTAAATGGGAAGGAAATCCAAAAAAGGGGGGGATATATGTATACATATAGCTGATTCACTTTTCTGTACAGTAGAAACTAACACAACATTGTAAAGCAACTACACTCCAATAAATATTTTTAAAAAATTAAAAAAAAAAGAATGAAGTATCTGAGTCAATACAAATCTGATATTCAGGTCAAATATATGGTTGTTATATAACTCATATGTCTCTTGTGAAAAATGAGGATAATAGTTGACAAACAGATACTGATATAAGCAATAGCTGAGACAAGTAACAGAAAAAAAGAAAGAAGAAGCCCACTGTATATGTAGTCAGAAAAAAAAAATCAGTTTTGATTGTAGGTATCTAAGCCGAGGCTACCTATGCAATAGTAAGTATAGCTGGAATAGCAGATTTAAAAAGAGTATCATTGTGACTACATTACCCAAAGCAAACTACAGAGTCAATGCAATCCCTATCAAATTACCAATGGCATTTTTTACAGAACTAGAACAAAAATCTTAAAATTTGTATGGAGACACACAAGACCCCAAATAGCCAAGCAGTCTTCAGGAATTTGGGAAAAAACTGGAATTCCCATTGAGGGAAAAAAACGGGGCTGGAGGAATCAGACTCCCTGACTTCAGACTATACTACAAACTACAGTAATCAAGACAATATGGTACTGGCACAAAAACAGAAATATAGATCAATAGAACAGGATAGAAAGCTCAGAGATAAACCCACACACCTATGGTCAACTAATCTATGACAAAGGAGGCAAGGATATACAATAGAGAAAACACAGTCTCTTCAATAAGTGGTGCTGGGAAAACTGGACAGCTACATGTAAAAGAATGAAATTAGAACATTCTCTAACACCATACACAAAAATAAACTCAAAATGGATTAGAGACCTGAATGAAAGATCGGACACTATAAAACTCTTAGAGGAAAACATAGGAAGAACACTCTTTGACATAAATCACAACAAGATCTTTTTTGATCCACCTCCTAGAGTAATGGAAATAAAAACAAAAATAAACAAATGGGTTCTAATGAAACTTAAAAGTTTTTGCACAACAAAGGAAACTACAAACAAGACGTAAAGCCAACCCTCAGAATGGGAGAAAATATTTGCAAACGAATCAATGGACAAAACATTAATCTTCAAAATATACAAGCAGCTCATGCAGCTCAATATTAAAAAAAACAAACCCAATCCAAAAATGGGCAGAAGACCTAAATAAACGTTTCTCCAAAGAAGACATACAGATGGCCAAGAAGCACATGAAAAGCTGCTCAACATCACTAATTATTAGAGAAATGCAAATCAAAAATACAATGAGGTATCACCTCACACCAGTTAGAATGGGCATCATCAGAAAATCTACAAACAGCAAATGGTGGAGAGGGTGTGGAGAAAAGGGTACCCTCTTGCACTGTTGGTGGGAATGTAAATTGATACAGCCACTATAGAGAACAGTATGGAGGTTCTTTAAAAAACTAAAAATAGAAATACCATATGACCAACAATCCCACTACTGGGAATATACCCAGAGAAAAGCATAATTCAAAAAGACATATGTACCCCAATGTTCATTGCAGCAATATTTACAATAGCCAGGTCATGGAAACAACCTAAATGCCCGTTGACAAATGAGTGGATAAAGAAGATGTGGTACATATACACAATGGAACATTACTCAGCCATAAAAAGGAATGAAACTGGGTCATTTGTAGAGATGTGGATGGATCTAGAGACTGTTATACAGAGTGAAGTAAGTCAGAAAGAGAAAAACAAATATTGTATATTAACACATATATGTGGAATCTAGAAAAATGGTACAGATGAACAGGTTTGCAGGGCCGAAATGAGACACAGATGTAGAGCAGATGCGTATGGACACCAAGGGGGAAAAGTGGTGGGTGTGGGTGTGTGTTGTGATGAATTGGGAGATTGAGATTGACATATATACACTAATATGTATAAAATGGGTAACTAATAACAATTTGTGGTATAAAAAATAAATTAAATAAAATTCAAAAAATAAAAATAAATAAAGAGTATCATTGCATGATCACCCCTCCAGTTTACCTCTGCTCAAAAAGTAACATAATAAGATTAGAATCAAGGATATACCATATTCATTTTCCTGTCTAGCGAGAATAAGACACCACATCTGCAAAGTGCCATGGCTTAAAACATCTTTCTGGGCAAATTAAAACCTGGAGAACCTAGGAAAGTAAAATCACAATAGGGAACACAATAAGCTAGAAAAACATCTTGTGTCCCTGTTATGACTTATTAGTTGTTAAATAATCTTCTTATAAAAAAAGAAAATTCAGTGGAAAAAGACACTTATACATTCTGAAATTTAGAAAGCCTAATTTGTCCATATGATTTTGACAACAGAATAGACACAAAATACATATGCAAACATTATTTTATCAGAACAGCAAAGCTACATCTGACATTTTCCAACAGTTCACTTTTGGGGATAGAGTCTTTAAAAGTATTAAAAGCTCAGAAGCAAAAATGATGGATGTGAAATGTACAAAATTTGAGTGGAGAACAGTAAGGAGTTGGAGATATTTTCCATTTCATAAATTCTTAAAATTACTGCTGTATACCAGACTATATCTAATATTAAAAATGTGGTGTTACCTTAACTCAGTTGAATTTTCTGCTTTTTCCTACTCTTATTGTTCTATATTATTCCCTTGCTATTTTTCACCTCAGATCCTTTGTTTTCATTCATAAGTTTAATATTTTAGATTGAATATTGAACGAGGAGGGTTTCCCCCATCATATTGTCTATGCGTGTGTATGTGAATGTTAATGGAAAACAAGTAAAAACAAGGAAAAATCTGAGCCTCGAAAGAAGAGAGCTGTGCATGAGTGAGATCCTCATTTATCTATCTTTTCCCTGAAGGAACTCAATAATCTGCATAGCATGGGACATTTAGGACTAAAACTTAAAAAAGATGATTGCATCATTTTCAGACTTTCCAGGACCGATTTCAGATATTCAAAAGCAGCTATAAATTGAGGAGGGAAAACACATAAGGAAAAAAGTCATGTAGTGGTAAGACTTATCTGTATATAAACATTCTTGGAACCATTGGTTACAAAGAAAATAGAGTTCACAGAGTAAGTCATGCAGACTTAAACAGGTTTCATAAACAACTAAGGCTTCCCATTCAAACCTAAGAATTGCTACATTTTAAGGTCAAACACTATGTTTGATGGCAAGGAGATCAATACTATGACTAAGGGCAAATAGAATTGTTCTGTCATGCAAAATGTAAAACTGAGCCTACAAAATATCAATATGATCAGTTAGTAATTTATTTGCCAAATAAAACCAATAAGCATTCTTCAGAAGCATACAGTTAAATCCAAATGAATTGAAACATATTGTACACAATAGCTAGTATGTAATAATAATAATAATAATAAAATCAGTAGAAATGCCAAGAAAGAAGAAAATGTGACACATTGTTAGGACAAAGAGAGGTCAATAGAAAAAGACACTTAGATTAACCAGTTGCTGGAATAAGAAAACAAGGGCTTAAAACATTCATTTTAAGCATGTTCAAGAACTTAAAGCAAATATATATATATATATATATATAATTACATGGTATTGCAGCACTAAAGAGAAAATTAAAAATAGAAATAGTGATATTCTAAAGTTAAAAATACAATATATTCTATAAAAAAACATTAACAGGGTGGATAACCAGTGAACCTAAGGATAGTTCAAAGATGTTATTCAATTTGAAGAACAGAGAGAAATAAGACTGAAAAAGAGAATAGGTACTATGTTACCTGTGAGCAGTATTGAATTTTCTACTATAAGAGTAAACAGAGTCTTTTAAGGAGAGGAAAAAGAGACTGACAAGAACAAAAGTATGTTTGGATAAATAAATGCCCACATGTGATGAAAAATATAAACAACAAATTCAGGAGGACCAATAAACCTCAAGCAACATGTATATTATAAAGTAAAACAAAAAAATTCTTAGTCACATCATATTCAAACTGTTGAAAGCCAAGAAAAAAGATAAAAATTTAAGCCAAATAGATTAAAATGTCAGATTATATATAAGGTAGCAATAATACTAAATACAGTTTATGTGTCCTCAGAAACAACGGCTGCAAGAAAACAATGGAAAGAACATCATTAAAGTGTTGAGATAAAATCTTTCAACTAAGAAGTGTGCATATAAAGAAAATATACTTTAAAAATTAGTGAAAAATAGATTTATTTTTTTCAGATCAGTGCAAGATGAGAAAACTTGTCACTAGGAGACATGCACTACAGAAAATACCAAAGGAAATTTTCAGCTGAAAAGAACATAAGATGGGAATTAAAATGCATATAAGGTATTGAGAGCATGAAAAATAATAAGTATGTTTATTAGTATAATGTAAAATTTGTGTCAAAAATAGCACAAAGAAGGGACATATTGAATTATATTGATGTAATGATCTTTAATTTTATGGAAAATTTTTAATTATTAGACTTTGATGACAAGGAATAATATTATAACTCCCTGCCAGTAACCCACATCAATAAAAAATAATATAAAGTGGTATAGCTGAAAAACAAACAGAGGAATTAAAATAAAATAGCAGCTTAATTAATATACCCCAAAATAAAAAGCAATTACAGAAGAAGAAAAATAATAAGTAGAAGAAAAATAGATAACAACAAATGATAGACCTAAATCCATACATCACAATATTTGCATTAAATATAAAGAGACAAACAATCTATTTTGAGCACAGATATTGTTGTTTTTTATTACCTCTATTTACCCTGTTGGTGAGGGAGGGATCTCCTCCTGTAAATTATATGAAATGGCTGAACAAACAACACATGGCACTGCACAGATGAAAGAGACTACAATTCATATTCACAAAGACTCACAGCATTGGGGGGAGGGCACTGCATACCCTCAGGGCCACACAAGGCTGCACTTAGGAACCATGAATAAGCATAGGATGTGAGAGGTAGGCTTTGTAGCAAAAAGAGGGTGGGTTGACCCTGGTTTTCTGAGGAAAGATGTAATTAGCTAATTTAAATAATTCCACATGCTGGCAGAAAACTGAGGCTTGCTACTGGGCATAAGCAGGCACTATGCCTGGTCTCTATGATAAAGGGTCTTTGTTGGCAAGGGAACCTTATCTTCAGCAGCCATGGTGGGAGGGAAACTTGTGGGTAGGCTGGCTGTGACCTTCCCAATATTACCAGATGTCAAGACATCACTTAAATATTTGATCTTAATTTCAGATCTCACACCTAAATGGCCTGGCTGGGTTTTTAAATAAAAGCTTCAAGTATATGAGGTCTCATAGAAAAAAAAAAACAACTTAAATATAAAATATCAGATGGATTAACAGTAGTAGGATAGAAAAAGGCATGCACACAGTAAAAGTAAGAAAACAAGTGTGGCTATAGTTAGACAATACAGATTCTAAGGCAAGTAGTATTACCAGTAACAAAGAGGAACTTTGCATATGGACAAAAGGGTAATTTTACCAGGAAGATATATCATTATGGGATGTGTATGTACTGAAAATCAGTGCTTTACAATACTTGAAGCCAAAATAAAAACAACTAAAGAGAGAATTAGACAAGTTTACTCTCATAATTGAATATTCTAAAACATATTTATCAGTAACTCATAGAACTAGATAAAAATATTACCAAGCACCTAGAATATTTTAAAAACATTATCTTTATCTTGCAACTTACCTCAATTGAAATTTATAGAATACTACACCTTACTTTTCAGAATTCACACAGGAATTTCACCAAAATAGACAATATGTTAAACTATAATATGTCTTAAAAAAGAAAAGAGAAGAAAAAAAAAGAAAAAGTACAGAGTATGTTCTTCAACCACATGGATTAATTTAGAATCAATAAAAATCAATCAATTAAAAAAGACCCAAATATTTAGAAATCACACACACACACACACACACACACACACACACACACACGCACACACTACCATACACTCTGCTATGGTCTGAATGTTTGTTCCTCCCCAAATTTGTATTTTGAAAACCTAAACCCCATGGTGATGACATTAGGAGCTGGGGTCTTTCAGAGGCAATTAGGCCGTGTGAGTCCTCATGTTGGAGATTAGTGCTCTGATAAAAGAGACCCCACAGAGCTCCCTAGCTCTTTTTGCCAAGTGTAGATACAATGAGGAAGTCTGTGATCTGAAAGAAGGCCCTCATGTGACCATGCTGGCACTCCGGTATTAAACTTCCAGTCTCTAGAATGGATTAAAAAAAACACATTTTTGTTGCTTGTAAGCTACCCAGTCTGTGGTATTTTATTATCAGGACCCAGGAGGACTAAAACAAATACACTTTTAAATGATCCATGCATCAAAGAAGAAACTACAAAGGATTTGGAAAATGTGAGTAAAATAAAATTATGACATATTAAAATGAGTGGTTGCTTCTATACCTTTACATTTTTATATTAGGAAAAAGAAAGGTTTAAAATCACTGAAGTAAGTTTTTATCATAAAAAGCTAGAAAATGAGAAAATTAAACACAAAGTGAGAATAAGGAAAGGAATAATAGATATAAGAGCAGAAATCAATGAAACACAAAACAATATAAAATATTAACAAAGTCAAAGTTTTTTTTCTTTGAGAAACTTAAGGAAAATTGGAAATGAAAAAAAGAAAGAGAAAACAAAATGATTACTACTAAGAATGAAAGAAGTGATAAGGTAGAGATCAAACCAGAATTAAAATAAAATAAAATAGTATTATAAAAAACTCTATGGCAATTCAGCAATATAGGTAATAATGAAAATTTATTTGAAAAATAGAACCTACTATGATTGTCACAAAAATAAATTTTAAAAAATCGGAATAAGGGTATACCTATTAAGTAAATTAAGGTTCTTATATAAAAAAAAAAAAAATCTCCACAAAGAACATCTCCATGGCCAGATAATGTCAGGTGTGAACTCTGTGGTTCATTTAAGAGAGAAATATTGAAATCTTAGAAAAGCCATTTCAGATAACACTGAGGAAGAGAACAACTCCCAACTTATATGTCAACCTGACAGACACATTATAAGAAGAGAGAATTATAGACCAAGATCACTCATGATGATAGAAAACTCCTTACCAATGCATTAGTAATTTAAGTTCATCTGTACATTAGAAAAACTCAATGATACCTTAATGATTGAGTGGGGTTTATCTCAGAAATGCACCTGGTTGAATATTTAAAAATCAAACAATGTAATTTTCCATATTAGCAGATTAAAAATTATATAACCATCCCAATAGGCATAAAAGTTATTAAATAAAATCAGTAAATAACATATTCAGAAAATTATTAACAGAAGGGAATTTCTTCAAACTGATAAGTGGAGTCTATAAGAAACCTAGTGTTAATATCATATTTAATTGTGAAATAGTGACCTATCTTCCTGCCCATAATAAGGAAAAAATATCAAATATTTCTGCTGTCATCAGTTTTCTTTTTTTTTTCTTTTTTTTTTTGGTGGTACACAGGCCTCTCACTGCTGTGGCCCCTCTCGTTGCAGAGCACAGGCTCCAGACGCGCAGGCTCAGCAGCCACGGCTCACGGGCCCAGCCACTCCGTGGCATGTGGGATCTTCCCAGATCGGGGCATGAACCCTTGTCCCCTGCATCGGCAGATGGACTCTCAACCACTGTGCCACCAGGGAAGCCCCATCAGTTCTATTAAATATTACTCTGGATGTCTTAGCCTCCAGTAAAATAAATAAATAAATAAATAAATGGAAGGAGTATACAATATATTTAGATTGTAATATTAAAATGTTCAGTCTTCCAAAATTCATGCATAGATGAAATGTAACCCCAATTAATATTCCAACAAGCTTTCTTTTGAGAATTGGGTAATATATCCTAAAATGTATATGGAAATAAAAATGATCAAAACTAACCAAAACAATCTTTAAATAGAAGAACAGATTTGGAAGATTTATACTACTTGATTTCAAGACTTTGTCTAAAGCTACAGTAATTCAGACAATGTGGGAGTATGGAAGTGGCAAAAGGACAGATATAGATTAATAGGACAGAATAGAGAATCCAGAAATAAACCCACACATTTGATTGATTTCAGCAAAGGCATCAAAGCAATTCAGTTGAGAAAGGACAACCCTGCCTACAAATGGTGTTGAAACAATTGGCTAAAATAAAAAAAAAAAAAAAGGACCTCAACATCAATTTCATACTATACACTCAAAAATTCATTATAGAGGGGTCATCAGCCTACCCACACTTAATCCTAAAACTATAAAGCTGCTGGAGAAAAAAAAAATGCAATACTATCTTCAGCAAAGTAAAGATTTGTTTGAGCAGATCCAAAAACTGCTAAGTATTAAGACAACTTTTAAAAATTTGTCTTCCAGTTAAGAAATTCTGCTTATTAGAAATCATTATCCAGAAAATTAAAGACCATCCCTAGAATTATAATAACATTCAAAATTCTCTCTTCTGACATAGAACTTGTGTCCACAATACGGAAACTACTAGAAAACAACAAAATAAATAAATAAATAAATCCCAACGTAAAAATATTTGGCCAAAAATGTGAGCAGCTACTACACAAGCATTTGTAGGAATTGCCGATTAATACATAAGATATTCCTGTACATATTTATATAATAAGAAGTACAAATTGAAATGAAAATGGTGTATCATTTCATACCCACGTGAGTGATTAATACGGAGAAATCTGATAAAACTAATGGTTGGTGAGGTTGTAGAATGACTGGAATTGCTTACATTTCAGGAGTTGGGATATAACATGTTATAACAGCTTGGCAAAAAGTTTTCACACTTTTTTATACTGTTTAACATATCCCTCCCCTAGGACCTAGTAATTCTACTTCTAGATATTAACCCAAGGTCAACAAATCATACGTCCACAAACAGTTTTATTTATGATACCCCCAAATTGGAGACCCAAATATTCATCAACTGAAGAATGGATAAACAAATAGCAGTGCATTCATACAGTACAATAATACAGTTCAATTAAAAAAAAAACACTAATAGTACAACATGGTTGCATAAAAAAACCATTTTTCAATGAAAGAAACTAGGCATAAAGAAGGACATACTGTATGCTTCCATTTATAAGAAAGTCAAGACAAACAAAACTGATGTATAGTAAAATAAATCTAAAAAGAGATGTCTAAGAATGTTGTGATTCCCTGGAAGGGGAAACACTGAGATCACAGTTTAATTGCAAAAATATGAGCAGCTGTTGGGTGACAGAGTGGAATTCTGTAAGGAAGGGTTTTAGAGCTTTCAATGAAATGAGTCATCGTGATAGAATTTTGGAGCTCTCGCTGTCTTCTTCTCCAGCTATGAGTATGAAAATATCTGGCTCCCCTGGTGCCCAGCTTAGGTATATAAAGGAATACAAGGCTGGTACATAGAATGAGCTTGGATGTTTGGGAAGCAAAAACAAATAGAATGAAAAAAAAATGAAGGAGAAACAATGCCTCATTTCCAATGCCAACAAATACACAAATTATAAAATGACTGAAATGAATGAAATGTTAAAATTTTTGACAAGATAGTAGAAAATTAAACTGGGGATTATCTTCCCCTCTGCACATAGCTTTATTTTGTAAAATAAGGAGCAGTGGATGTGAGAGAGAATTGTGTACAGCAAGAGAAGGAAGGATGCCAAACAGAAGGGTTGCTCCCAGTGTAATTATACAAGAAAAAGAATTGTGGAAACACTGTTATTGTAAATGCTTAAAAATATTTTGCTATTGTGCTTTCCCTCTCTTCTTTCCCCATTTCTACTACCACCCATTTAAATTTTCATTAAAAGCATCTCTATCAGCTTTTGTTTTCATTATGTGTAACAAAAGCTAGGGAAGAATACTGGGAATGACTACCTAAATGAACAAAAGTCCATATTTTTGTCTAAGAGTGACATCGACACTTCCAACTGGATATGATTCAGAAAGCAGAGAAAGAAAGGGGAGCGATAAGACTTAATTGAAATGTAAAATGAAAAAGGGATATAACATGTAGTTTCTGTTAGACAAGGATTGAAAGTAGTTTTCTTTTAACAAAACAGTAAGTGTTTCATCAAATAAGCCATTTCTGGTTTTGCCCAGGTGTCATGGATAGAAATGCAGAGCAGAAGTTGATTTTTATGTGTAACATGGTAGATTTGAATATGTTAAAAAGCTAAAGGCATAAACTTAATCATTATACAGACTTACTGACATGGAGTTATTATTTAGAGTTCTCTTCTCCACCCTACAGCAAACACTGACCCAGAATTTTCTACATCCATAAACTAAGTGCTTATTCTCAAATGAGTCAACTTCTAATGCTTCATTAACTCTAACAGGTCACAAGCAAAACCCTAGTCTTTTATTTTTTAAATATTTATTTATTTATTTATCTTTGGCTGCATTGGGTCTTCATTGCTGTGTGTGGGCTTTCTCTCGCTGCAGTGAGCAGGGGCTACTTTTCTTTGTGGTGTGTGGGCTTCTCATTGTGGTGGCTTCTCTTGTTGCGGATTATGGTCTCTAGGCACGTGGGCTTCAGTAGTCGCGGCACGTGGGCTCAGTAGTTGTGGCGCACAGTCTTAGTTGCTCCGTGGCATGGGGGATCTTCCCGGACCAGGGCTCGAATCTATGTTCCCTGCATTGGCAGGCAGATTCTTAACCACACTGTGCCACCAGGTAAGCCCTCCTACTGTCTTTTGAATTGCAACATTAGAAAGCAATATAATTTATCGTGATACTTAGTGGAGTTAGGGATAACTAAGCTTTTCCTTTAACCTTACATTGCCTATGACTTGGGGCACATCTGTGCCACAGGTTTCTTGCCTACTAAAAAAGCAAGAGGGATATGTGAATGAAATTATATTTGGGCCACAGATTCTTCCAAACACTGGACAAACTGTGATCAATAATCCAGATGATGTCCTTGTACTAGAAACCTAAATTCTTGTAAATGAATAAGGAAACAAATAAATGAACAAGATGATTTTATGGGGCAGTATCTGTCATGAGGAAAGCGAAAAGGATAATGTGTTAAGAGTGACTAGTGATGTAGATGCTTCAAACTGGATGGTCGTAGAAGGCCTCAATGAGGAGGTGACAAATGTACAGTTGTTTCATTGATAGGGAGGAAGAAGGCTTTGATGGTCAAAGAAAAGCATGTAATAGGTTAAGTAGTAGGAAATGGAATGTGGTAGAAATGGTAGAAACCATCATGGCCAGATCACATAGGAACTTGTAGACTCTGTGACAGGTGGCAGTGTTTTCCCATCCATATCCATTCTCTACCCTCTCTCTCCTGTTCTTTGCATCCAGAAGTCTGAACTGTGTAAATTGCCACAGTGAGTTGATTTATGCTCTGTTCTCCAGTTGTGTTTGGCCAACTGATGACTCTAAAATGAGATCAAGAGGACAAGAGGAAAAGAGGTTCTGGTATGCATTCACCTCAGCTACTTCCCTACTAAGTCATCGTGAGACAGCTGCATCCTTTGACAGAAAGTCCCAACTCCTATGAGGTAGCCCTCGCCCTAGCTATTCTTTCTGGATTCCTATAACTGACCCCAACTCTTCAAGTCCAGGCTTGGTGAAGTGTCCCTGTTATTTATAGTCCTGAATCACTGTCCTGTCCCCTGCTGGTTGACCTAAACTCTGACTGCACCTATGACAATAATACTATTATTCAACTATCTTTTAAGTGCCAAGTTTGAATGAGCTCTCTGTTTCCTGTGGGGACCGTATCTGGCACAAATATAATAAAGATTTGGTTTTAGTTATAAAATGTACATGATAGGCAAAATGCTATATACAGTTTTTCATAATTGGAAAACACAATGCACTCTTAGTCGCACTATGGGAACCGGAGCTGTCACCATTGCACCTCTCTCTCACTCTCTTGGTCAATGACCAACAGTGGTCAGGCCAAGAGGTTACATTTGTGACCTTAGAACAGCATGAATTTGAATATTTTCAGATAAATTTATTGACTCTTTCTCCTTCAACCTCTCAATTTGAAAAAGCAGAATGACATATCAGGAGTATGACTAATACTAAAAAACAAGTTGTAGGCAGTTTTAAGAAAAGTTGCACTTCCACTCGAAAACAATGCAAGATGATAATGAGGAAAAAAATTGTAGAATTAACTTTGCTCACATAAGTATTTCCCTGAAAATCTGTATAATAAGAAAAATAAAAAAGGGCATCAATTGTCTGGACTACTAGAAGGCATTTGCAAAATGGACTACTAGAATGCAAGAATTTATTACACCTAAAGTGTTGCTTGCTGCAAAGCATTATTAAATCATTATTTCTTCTCCTAAAAAAAGGAAATATTGAATTTTGTAAGACAAAACATCTGATCTAAGTATATGCTATTCATTTGAGAAATACAGTGATTCTCTTGAGACAGTTCAGAGCTACTAGTTTCTTTAGCAAAAGATATAAATAGGAAGACCCTCAATCTAAGTCTAGGTTTCACGTAAACAGATAAAATGCTTGAGCTATTCTCTGAAGCTCTAGCAATCTCTCCTCATAAAACTGCATCCAAAAAGAAAAAAATACATTGTGTTTACACAGGCAAACAGAAGCAGAGGTTTGAACAAAATCTGGTGATTTTAATCAATATGGAGAGCCAGAAATTGGGTTATCTGAATAGTTGAGATCAAAATCTCACTCTTCCTTTAACAGTTTTGTATCTAATTTACTTATTTTAAACATTTTGCAGATGGTTAGGGATAAAGATATGAGGAAAGAGAGTCTTGGCAATGTTTATTGAAAACTAATTTGTGTGGAGTAGATATATAAGGGCAGAAAATTTGGTAAATATTCACCAAGTTAAAGCATTTACTCATGACTTTAAGAAAAGTAAGTCAAATCTACATACTATAAAGGAAAAAGTTGACAAGTACGTAAGCAAATTAAACCATGCAGTATTTTTACCAAGTCCAAATGTCATTTTCCCTACATGACTTAAGGTAAAACTATTATCTCTTTTAAAACAAGTGGTTCCTTTGTCAATAAATTCAATGAAGCAAAAAGCAAGGCCAATGGAAGTATATGTTAGGTGCTGAGTATTTGAAAGGTTAAGATCTTTGTTGTTGAAGGTGATAGTGATGCTGTTTTAGGTAGTGCTGGGGGAAATGAGAAAGCTTAATGATCTTGTTCATTTAAAGGATCAAGGGCACCTGGGCCCAGATATTCTAATAAATCACTTTGTTTACATAACACTATGCTGAATGCTGATTAAAGTGAGAGAGAATAAATAAACAATTATACAAACAACAACAAAATACTTCCTTCATACTTCTAACAGATTCTGAATATTCTGGGATTTCCTTATCTATAAATCTTCCCTCTTTGGGCAAACAGTCTAAAGAACACTCTCAGACTTAACATTTATTCATTTTCAACCTTATTAATTATTTATAAATTCTTAACATTTATTTATTCATTCATATTGATTTATTGGTTCATTCAACAGATACATTTGTGTGATGCCTACCAAATGTCATGATGATATTAGGTAATGAGAATACTCAAATTAGAACACAGAGACACAATTTCCACTATGAGGAGAGTTAACACTCTTTATTTACAAACTAATAATGTGACAATTAAAAGCAAAATAAAAATCAACTGTTACTTTGCAGTTACATCAGAGTTTTGGTATTCTTGGTGAGGAATGAAAAAATAATGAGACTGGAGTCCTTGTATTTAAACTAGTGTTTATTAGTACTTACTAACATAGTTTTACTTGTATTTTGTTTTTTAACCAAGGTTAAGGAAGACCATTATAAATATAAGAGATTGAGAATGTTGTAATGTTATTACCAGGTGTAACTTATTGTAAAGTGTGTCTTATCTGGAAGCTTTAAGTCAATTTCAGTGCTCCAGAGAGAGGGTCTTCCTTTTTACAATAGAAATTTGAAGGGAGTATTTTTTTACTGGGCAAAGGCAGGAGTATACATGCATTGCTTACAGCAGGTAGGCTTATATTAGGTCTTTTTTAGAATGAACTAAACTTGAATCTTTCCCCTCCCAAACACTGTCTAAATTAAATGTATACATTAATTTTTAATAATTTACTTCATTTTACCTCAAGATATTATTAGCACTTATGATTGATTTTTAAGCAACTGACATTCTCTAATGACCCATTTTCTAAATAGACTATCAAAACAATCTCACAACAAACAGTTAAAGTATAAAAGCAATGACATTTCTGAAGTATAGGCTCCTCTTCAGCTCCAGTGTGTGTATAATACTCACTGATCTCACTTGGTACAGATTTGACTTGATATGGATTAGCTGTACTTTAATCTGCTAAGATTCTGGTTCCTGCATCTTGCATCATTCCCTTGATGAAGTTAAATAAGCTTAGAGAAATGGTGCTGCCACTGAGATTCTAAATTAAGTAGTTAGTAATCAATCAGAGGAAGAAGAAAAAGAAGAAGAAGCAGCAGAAGAAGAAGGAGGAGAAGAAGAAGGGGGAGAAGAGGAGGGGAAAGGGAAGGAAATGGAGGAGGAAGAAGAGGAGAAGAAAAAGAAGACAGAGAAGAAAGAAATGTGTCATTGATTTTAACTAAAAATTCTAGACCACTATAGGTCAAAGAGAGAGTTCCTGGAAATAGACTTGGATATCCCATTCCAGAAACATAGCAGGTGTCAGGATCCTGAGAAGAATGAATGAGGCCGCTACACTTCTGGGTAGGTCAAGCCCCAACTACAGAAGGATACTGGGTGACTCAGTCCCTTGCCAACCCTCTTGAAGCCTGGTTTCATCTTTGAACCTAGGAGTTCCACAAAATGAAGCATCAGTTTCTCATCTTGGATTACTACCTCTTTTATTCTCAAAGTGTTTTCATTAAGATTAATATCTGTTTTATGGATATTTTATAATAATAAATATATTAAATATGGCATAAGAAAATCAGACTTTTATATATGATTAATGCTAGTTACAAAAAGTATACATTTTACTTAAAGTTTTATGTAAATTGCAATTAAATAAATTTTAAGCTATTATGTAACTACAAGTCA
This sequence comes from Orcinus orca, assembly GCF_937001465.1. Classification (NCBI taxonomy): domain Eukaryota; kingdom Metazoa; phylum Chordata; class Mammalia; order Artiodactyla; family Delphinidae; genus Orcinus; species Orcinus orca. The sequence goes on from NC_064563.1 coordinate 128,829,781, forward strand.
AAACTATAAAAAGGCTAAACAATTTAAAGATAAAATGTTTAAAAGCTAATAATGTCATAATGCAAAACACTGAGAACATCAAACACTGGTGAGGATGTGGGGCAACGTTCCAAGGACTCTCTCATTCATTGCTGGTGGGAATAGAAAATGGTACAGCCACTTTGGAAGTTTGGCAGTTTTGTACAACACTAAACATACTCTTACCATGCCATCCAGCAATTGTAATTCTTGGTATTTACACAAATGAATTGAAAATGTGTATCTACACAAAAACCTGCAAGTGAATATTTGTATCAGCTTTATTCACAACTTCCAAAACTTGAAAGCAACCAAGATATTCTTCAGTAGGTGGATGGTTAAACACACTGTGGTAATCCAGACAACAGAATATTTATTACGCAGTGCTAAAAAGAAATGAGTTGTCAAGCGATTAAAAGACAAAAGAATGTGAAATGCATCTTGTTAAGTAAAAGAAGCCAGTCTGAAAAGGCTATACATGGTATTATTCCAACTATATGATATTCTGGAAGAGGCAAAACTAAAAACTGTGAAAAGATCAGCAGTTGCCAGGGGTTGGGTAGGGGAGGGATAGAGCACAGAAAAATTTTAGGGCAGTGACAATACTCTATATAATATTTAATGATGGATACATGTCATTCTACATTTGTCCAAACCCACAGAATCTACAACAAGAGTAAACCCCAATATAAACTATGGACTTTGGGTGATTATGATGTGTCAATGTAGGTTCATTGATTATAGCGAATATACCGATCTAGCAGGGCATGCTGATAATGAAGGAGTGTGTGTGTTTGTGGGGAGGGGGTGTATGGGAAACTCTGTACTTTCTGCTCAATTTTTCTGTAAACCTAAAACTGTTCTTAAAGAAAAAATAAGGTTTAACAATTTAAAAAAATGAATAATCTTCCAAAGTGTGTTTATAAAAAGGTTTTGCTGTTTTGTGCATCACTTCAGGAAAAAAGAAATATTATCAGAGTAACTAAACCAATCATTCTTTGTAGTATAAAGGGATTTTTGTAGCAACTGATATAAATTTAAACAGAAAATATTGCAGAAAGGTAAAAAAATAAAGCAGAGGTAAAAAAATAAAATAAAAAAATAAAATAAAAAAATAAATGAAAGGCCCGCCCAGTAGAAACATTGTACTATAAATAGCAATGCTCAGATCATGAAAATCAGGGCTTTGACAAATCCACAGCTAGGTTGTCTGTGTGAATAACTACTCTGTTTTGACAAATAACATAAGTCATTTGAAAAGCTTATTCTGCTGCCACCAATTGTGGAATTTTTTCCCTGTCATTTAGAGTTGCTGACAGGAAAATAATGTGGCTACTAACAAATTCATCATGAGGTAATTTTGAGCTTTGAGTACATTCTGATTTCTTTCTTTTTTTGCTTCAATATTTCAGATATTGATTATAAGAAGGGCCCCTACTCACCACGCCTTCCAATATCCATGTTGTTTATATGTGATATTGCAACTCTTCCCAACTAGAAGTGAACTTGCTTTCTCTGATTTCTCTGGAATCAGAGCTGACTTTGTGACTTTATTTGGCCAATGGAATGCAGGGCTGTCACAGTGTGGCATTCTGAGTACAGAACTCTGGAGGCCGTTCATGCTGCACTCTCTTGGAACTCTGCCCACTTACCTTGAGAATAAGTTGGACTGGCCAGCTGCCTGATGAGAGACTACCCTGAGCAGAGCCGACCCACCCCAGCTGAGGCAGTCTTAGACCAGCCAGCCCCAAGCTGACTCACCCCCTGATTATACCAAGGCCAGTCAAGTATGACCTAGATCTGCAGAACTTTCCAAAGACTCATTATCATGAGACAGAAGAAATTGATTGTAGTTTTAAAACTCTTAAGTTACAAGTGTTTGGTTACACAGAGATAGCTAACTGGTAAAGAATCTTAAATGAACTGCTGACTTTGATGGTCTCAAATCCTTCATTTTTGTTTAACAGATATTTATGCAAATCCACCAAGTGCCTAGAACTCTGCAAGGCACTTGGGAGGAAATAAAAATTGTGTGAGAATATGTCTTTTACTCCAATTAACGTAATTCTTTGAGGAGAACAGTACTGTATGCCCTAGGTTATGCTTTGATATTTATGTAGACTTCAAATTTGTCTAATCCATGACAATGCCCTCATTGTGAATCTAGAGATGCCACCAAGATTTTCTGACTTCCAATGACCTTTAGAAATATGCGTATCAGAGCAGTCTCTTCATGGAAGGCAAATCTTAGAAAACAATGTGTATATATTTTTGTATTGACTAAATTAAAATAATAGAATTAGTTAATAGATAAGTATAACTAAAGTCTCTTTTATAGATTTTTATCTTAAGTAAAAGTCTATTAAAATTACTTTGTATTAAATATAAAAAAGGAAAGGTATCTACAGTTTATTTTATTATTGAAATATTTTAATCTTTATGTTAACTATTTGAATGTTAAGTACAATACCATTTTTTTCTGTCCTTGTTATTATTGCATCAAGAACTACAGTTCTCAGCAATAAGAGGATGCCCAGAAGATAAAGTAAGTCTTTTTTCTCAGGCAACTACTTTCTCACAACCACACTTACTAGATAAATCCCGCATGCCTGCCTATACTGATGCAAAGAGACCCACATTCCAAGACTCTGGATCATTCCACAGCACCCTTGGTGTAACCAGAGACCTTCCAACTACCTTAAAGGCAAAAGAGTTAGTCTTGCAAAATCCCAAAACTGCCCCACTGAGAAATATCCCTGGGAGAAACTGCCTATATTAAATTGTATTATTTTTAAGTAGTGAGAGGAGGACAAAGGGAATATAACATTTTTAGGAAGGAAGGAGAAAAATGGCTGTATGCCATAGAGGCTAGGCAACTGGGCCAGCAAGAAGAAATCCTCAGTTTATCTCTCCTTTCTACCCACTGCTGAGCAAATTAGAACTTCTCTAGTCATCAATGTGCCCACTTCCATGGGATTTTTATGAGAATTATAAGCAACAAAATTTAAAAGATTCTTAATATTCACAATCAGGAAAGAGCATAGAACATATGAGCTCCTTTGAAGTAGATTCTTTAAGTTCTGTACCATCCATCACCCCAAATTACAAAATGTTACATACAACACAGTAGAGTTTACACTAGTTAAGCATAAACATATTCCAAGTGAAAATTTGTTTTATTTAAAGTTGAAACTCATGTGCATATCCTACACACACACAAACATATACATATATACATATCTTGCTATATCACCAATCAGGAACAGGCTTTTATTCCAAAGGTTTAAGGTTAATCAGACAAAAGAGATATTTTTCTTCTTTTGTCCATTTTTTTAAAACAATACTACTAACTATTTCACTGATTTCTATATGCATTGAAACAGTCTGGATCACTCCCCTTTACATCTTCACTGTTACCATAAATCACATCATCCAATGTAATTAGTGTAAGCGTAGGAAGTTTTAAGAATATGTTTATTTTTTTATGTAACAGATGAAGGAGACAAGTAGGAAACATGAGCAGGAGAAAGTTAGTATGCACAGATTTGAAGTGATCTTAGGAAAACCTTGTACACTCTTGGAATTTAAATATATATAATATATAGTTAGATATTTCTTATGGCTGGTTACTATAGCTATTTATAGACATACAAATTTTTTTGCCTTCCAATTATTCAGAACTTCATTTTACCTAATTCTTTTTGTCCTTAGAGTTGTATTAAACCACACAGCAATCTATTATGAAAATAGTGTTAGTTAAGTGAAGGACAGATAAATGAGCAGAAACCCGGTGTTTTGCCAAAAGTTTTAGTTTCTTCTTAGGTTCGGAAGATTCGGTAACAAAAAGACACCACTCGTCACACAAATAGACAATTTCAACTTAACTTTAATAGAAAATCATTAAAAAGGAAGAAAGAGAAATGAAAAGGGGAAGAAAAGTAAAAGCATGTACATCACCAAATTGGGCCAACACCTATCTCCAGACTTGAATGGAGCTGGGAAGTCCTTTGAACAGCAATCTGGAGTCCCATTTGGGAAGGTCCTGGGCAGTGAGTCTACTCTGCAGGTGAGACTTCAAATTGCAGTTTAGGGGAGTCCCGCTTATAATACCAGGCCGCAAACTGATATCCTCAATTTAAGTGCAAATAGGGAGCTCTGGGTTTCTTCAACAATGCCGTTTATCTCATTGTGTGTATCATAAGAATCTCTAGACCCCCAGCAACTGGCCAGGTCCCCGAGGCTCAAGAAATTCCCGGATCCACTCCCTTCTTTATCGTAAGTGCCGGCAGACTAGCTGGCGGTAGCTCACAAGCAGGCAGGTAGTCCAGGCAAAGTCACTAATCGGTTAGACGCCTAACATCGTCCCTGAAGCCTGAACAAGACTACTTCCATTTCAATCCTCCTAACACCCGATTGTACACAGTATATTAGACTTCTAGCATCTAACTGAGTGTTATTTGTAATTCCTTACAAATCATGAGTCACCGTCGAATTGCGAAGAATTTCCCGAGTGGATTTTGGTCTATGTAAACGTAGGAATTCACAGTCTAATCACTATAATAAAAATCTCTAAACCTTGGAAATGAGCCTTGGCTTAGTCCTCTGAGAGACAAAAAAGTGGGCTATATAGTAGGTGTCCCAGAATAAACTATCTTTCAACAGTTTAGACGAAATTATTACAGTCACTCATGACTCTGTAATAGCCAGAGACTTTAAGGCAGAGTACAAAATTGTTGTTAATGTAGTCAACTATACGTCACTCTTTTCTAAAATGACTACTGTACAGCATGTGATTTCTTCAGGTGAAGGCACCTAATGGATTATGTGTTGTACATGGAAAGAGAATCATTCTGCCATTTTTAAGGTCTTAAGGTGAGTCTTTACAATGCAGGGGTGGGGAAAATTGACACATTCTGTGCCTTTTAGTGCTTCTTCCCAGCGTTTGCTATGTGCATCACAATGTAAGCTTTGAGATTTAAAATGTGAGCTAAAGTTCATTTCACTGTGCAAATCAGGACATTAAGCAAGCCTAGCAGGAAAGACCAAGAGGTGAACAGAAAACTTGCCAGAACTTTTGCCATCAAATGTAATGGGAATTAAGGTTAAGTAATGATTGGACCTTCTCTATAGGTCTGGGAAGTCAGAGAAGCCAAGGGGTAAAGAAAAATGTCTTGAAAACCTCCATACACTTGGTAGATTGTGAAAAGTAAAAGAATGTGCTTAAAAATTAAATTTAAAAGATCATATTAAAGCCTATTATAAACTGCTGTAACAAAAAGACCCACAAAGGGTTGCTATTTCTTTCTCCTTTAATCATCCAGGCAGGTGTTCCTGGCTGGTGGGCAGTTCTCCTCCACACAAGGATCCTCAGCTCCTGGTAACTCCCTTCTGGAACTCTGCTATCCTTTAGGGTCTCGTCACTGTCCACATCCTAAAGGCTAGGCTGTCAGGCCCAGCGATTGGTGACAGGAGGGAGAAGAGTCATGAGGAGGCACAGGTACCCAGTTAGAGGTTCAAACATGAAAGCAGCACACACTGTCTCTACTCTTAGCCCATTAAGAAGAACTCCAATGACTACACTGACTGAAAGAGAGGCTGGAAAATGTCATTTTGCCCTGTGTCCAGGAAGATTTTGATGGACAGTCATTACTGCCATACACATGAACAAATTAAAATTGATACTATCATGGCAAAATAAATTTCTAAAAAATGTTAATCCATTAAAAAGAAGCTAAAAAATTATGACCTCTTAACAAACAAAAATTTAAAAATAATTACTGTCAGTCATTTGACTGTCCTCAAATATGCATTTTGAGGGACAACAGAAAAAAGCAATAAGTGTTGGCATATCAATTTTATATACTTGGAAAATATTTATGAAAACAGCATCAATGTGAACTAGAAGAGATTAAGAACTCAATAGAGAAATACGGGGGAGAAGATTCATGTCTTTACGTCTCTTAGGTGTGTGCTTGAGTGAATGACCTCTCTGAACCTTAGATTTGTCTTCTGAAAAATGGAAAGAAACACACCCAATCTAAATAGTTCTCAAATGGCTCCATTTGTCAAAATTAAAACAAACAAAAGTGTGTGAAAGCACTCTGTAATGTTAAAAAGCCACATAAACTCACGTAAAGCATTGTATAAAATACTGACATTTTAAATAATTTTCTTTAAATTTCTAAAAAAAAAAGAGTTGAAGTGCATATGTTACCATTTATTGATTAAATGGTTTAAAATTTTAGCATAATCCTTTCAACAAATATTTGCTTCATATTTCATAATCAATAGCCCTATTTGTCCTGTTTTTAAGTTATTAAAGGAAAATAAAACATTGTTATTTGCTTTATTATTTTTATAATATTTATAGGTCCTTTGAAGGAAAAAAAAACATATTAAATTTCTACTCCTAATATTACAACAACATTCAGTGGATAATCTTACACATACTTGAGTTGCCTCACATTGTTAGCATTACTTTTAACTTTCTCAAAAGGACACTCAGATATCTTAGTATAAATCTGAATCACACATTGTGATAAAAAAAGAAATTTTTTATTAACTCTCAAGTATTGCATGTAATAGAAAATCCATAAATTCAAGGTAAGTCTGTTTTTACATGCATTGTAAAAGTACATGACTACTTAAACCCTGGATTTATTATGTTTGTTGAAAAATAGCCAACCTTGTCAGAGAAACTTTTAACATTTTCTGAAAGATTCTAGAAAGAAATGAAAACTACTAAACAGGCGATATTTTTATTTTATTTTATTTTTTTATTTTTTTAATTTTTTTTGTGGTACGCGGGGCTCTCACTGTTGTGGCCTCTCCCGTTGTGGAGCACAGGCTCCGGACGCACAGGCTCAGCGGCCATGACTCATGGGCCCAGCCGCTCCACGGCATGTGGAATCTTCCCGGACCGGGGCACGAACCCGTGCCCCCTGCATCAGCAGGCGGACTCTCAACTACTGCGCCACCAGGGAAGCCCTAAACAGGCGATTTTATTGTAAAGTTTTGTGCTTTCCTGGGGAAAGGAAAGAAATGGAAGGAAAGTATATGCATATTGAAATGTCTGAACTGCATGAAAACTTTTGATCTCTTCCTTGCCAAAAAAATCAGGATTCAAGATTACATTATGTATGAATACCTGCAATATAGGCATTCACTCATTTGACTGTATTTCTATACATCTGCAATCACAAATTTCTAAATGATACAAGTTTTCTATATCATATTTGTAGAAAATCCCAGACAGGATATTTTATTCTTTATTTGGGAGAGAAAAATAGCTAGAAATATCTTGCTAAAAGAGCTAACTGTGCATGCTATTTTTAAAGAAACTTCATAGAGTTTCCTGAAATCTGTTTAAATGGAATTTATATATACAGATATGCATGTCCTTTTTTACTTCAAGAAAATAATTAACTTTAAAAAATTAAAACTTTAATCAATTTGTTTTTTTCCTCAAGGTAACTAAAAGAAGTGTGTAGATTTATTTCTTGCCCCAATGCTACATTGCTCAAGATTTCCCACTGGTAGATCATGTTTAAGGTGCAAAAATAATTCCTGCTGAAGTGTATCATGAAAAGTTTAAAGTAAAAAAGAAAATAGAGCCATCAAGCTAACACTAAATAATCCCTCTCTTTCTTATTGTCTTGATTAAAAATTCATAGGTATTTCCTCTTCTGACTGAAATGTTAAAATAAAAAGTAATCTTTTTGAAATAGCTAAAATGTGTTATAACATCATGGGAGATGGAGCAATCACTCTTCAGAATCTATCTTGAACACACTGCTAAATGTTTTATATATGCATCTAATTTAATACTTCTAACAACCATAGGACTAAGGCCATGTTAGTTCCATTTTATCAAAAGGAAGATCACGTTCAGAAAGATTTAGTCATTATGCCAACATCAGAGAACTTTAAACTTGTAGGTGAAATATTGAAGACTTAGAAATATCTTACCACATAGGGTGCATTCATTGCAATGATGGAGCAAGACTGTAATTATTTGGTCTTAGTGCAAAAGCATTAAGACGGTATTTTGTTCAGCTAGTCCAGGGTTTCTCAACCTCAGAGCTATTGACATTTTGGGCCTGGTAACATTTTATTGCAAGCCTCTGTCTTGTGCATTGCAGTATGCTTAGCAGCATCCCTGGCTTCTTTCACTATATACCCATAGCACACCCCGACCAACCCAATTCTAACAAACAAAATTGTCTCTTGACATTGTGAAATGCTCCTGGTGGTGCCAACTGCCCCTGGTTGAGACCCAACGAACAGTAGAATAGCATAAGAGTCAGGGCATTTCACCCTGCCCATGTTCTTTCTACTGTGTGTGTACATACACACGTAGACTAAAAAGAACAAAAATCAAAGAGAAAAACAATGTACTGGTCAACAACATGATAAAAAATAACAAAAAATGTAGTACATGAATCTTCCTGCATACTTATGAAATAGTCACAATACAACTTGCTCCGGGAGAGTGAACAGAAATATCAGAAGAGAAAATAAAACAAAAATAAACTTCTAACATTAACTCCTAAAGAGATCTATTGGTTCCACACTCATTTAGCTTTTAAATCTCAAACTGTCCACTAATTATATAGGCAGAAAATATAATATTGAGGTACATGTAAAGGGGTGATGAACTGTAAACCCTCAGATGCCAGGCTGCTGAAGCTAGAATGAACTAAGGATTACTAAATTCCTTAAATAATTCATCCAAAGTAAATCTAAGCAAAATCATTTTGCATCTCACCTTAAGGGTAAATTAATAAATAATAAATGCTCTACAATACTCAAAATTTCTCAAAGTATTTAAACTGAAAGCCTAACTAATTTTGAACCCCATTTGGTGACCTGCTACTTCCTCAGGAAAGTTCAAGATTCTGACACCCAATTACTCCTCAGCCACAGCAGCTGCTTTCCCCATAGCTTACTTAAGAAGAAAAATCTCTAGTATGAATCAAGGGCAAAAAAGAGTTCTCAAGGGCTCACAATAAGACCACTATAGTAGAATATAAAACTTTTAAACAGAAGTGTAAATGGAAGTCAAAAGTTCACTTTCTATGTGGGCTTATTTCTCTTTTCCTCAGTGTGAAGGAAAATGAGCAAGACCAGGAAAGTTTTTAAGTGAAGCACTGCTTTCAGTATCTTTTAGGAAAACAGGACAAAGGAATCATCAAATTCCCATGAGGTCCAGACCACATACCACCTAGATCTTTATAGCTGATTCACAGATTCATGAAGACTACATACTCCAAAACGTCACTTTTGTGATAGGTAATTCTCATGTTGGCTCTCACTTTTGAAAACTGAGACAAAACAAATGTTTGTGGAAAATGGATCTCTTCTTAGAGCCACAGGAAGAACTCAGCAGCTAAATGAGGCAGGAGATGAGATAACATCATTTTCTACAGGGAATTTAATTTTTTTATTGCTCTGTGTATTTATTCATGTCTTCTCTTATTTATCTTCCCCTTCCTATGTCATTTATCTCACACATACTCTCTTTCATCTAACTAGTCAAACTATGGTGTTGAAGGGATTTTTTGTTACAAACAGAATGTGCTCCTTTTTTTTTTTTTTTCTCCTGCATTCTATCTCCCTATAGAATTTCCATTTGCCCTCCATGGCCACCTGGATCAAAGGTTTCCCATCAGCACTGAGTAATGCAGTCTTCCTTTGGTGACTTAAACATTTTCCATGGAAGTTTTATCTTAAACAATGGCCTCTCATTTCCTTCATCTCCTTATCGCTGACTTTCTTGGCCATTCCACCTGAGCCAGCTACAATCATGGTATAAGTACTCCTCCACGGTCACTGTCTCATGCTTTCTGCTCCCTGACTACAGCCATGAATATTCAAGACCCACTGTTCTCCTAAGAACCTCTGGTCCACTAAACCCTGTCATCACTCATTCCCTCAATTCAGTCCTTTGTTTATTCTTCCATTAACTTAGATCCTATGATTCATAAATGCAGTAACATGCCTGCAAATCACAATGAACTAGTGCTTATCAAATGATCTGTTATAAAAGACATTGCAGTTGTTGATGATGATGATTGTGTTGTTCATAATCCACTGTGGGACAATACTTTTATAAAATAAAATAAAAATAAATTATTAAAAAAGAAACTTAAAAATCCCCAAGGACATTCAAGATGCAAACCATTAATTTATTATTAGTTTCCACAGATAAAATATCAAGTTTCAATAACATTTTATAAACATTTACTCCAATTATCTGTATTTTTCTTGCCATAGACTAGTAATAAACTGATTGTGAGCAAATGCATTTGTGGACCCAATGTTTGAATAGCACTGCGTTAACCTCTCTACCCTCTATATCTTTTCTTTGCACTCATCTGGCAAACTTTAATATAATCACATAACAACTCTATCCTATAATTTGTGTTACAGAAATATATTAATAATTGAGACCTGATCTATGCATTTGTTCTATGCACTAATTTACATAAGTCCCAAATATTCATATAAATAACAAACAATATCTTCTGTAACAGGAAGTCAAAATTAAAGAAATTGAAGGAATGTTGTAAACTCTTATTTTGGCTGGGAGCTGGGGAGAAAGAGTTGATAGCCTCATTTTGGTTTCAGGACAAACTATTTTTCTCTTATATTAATACAAGATAGCCTGGATTCCAATGTAATGAAAGTAATTCAATTAACATGTGACTTTTGGTCTCTTTTCATTATTAGTAAAAATCTGTAGGAAACAATTATAATGATATTATAGAGTATAAAGTTATATATTGCATTTATAATAAGATTTTATCACCTCTAAAAGTAGAAGTGTCTTAAAAAAATATTATTACTAGAAATAATATATGTTATTACTCCAAACCCCAACATTAACCTTCATAGATATAGCAATGTATATATATAAAACTTGACAATATCAATAAGAACCTTGTGAAAGACTATAAATACCTCTCCAAAAATATGTATATATATATATATATATATATATATACACCACTATATTATATGTATATATATGGAAAGGTAAAACTTAATAAAAGATAAAGGATATAAAATTTATTTGTAACATATTAATATTTTACTTAATAAAAAAATCATAAGATAATTATACAAAACTAGAAAATTTGGATTTAATTGATGTTCATCAGAAAAGGCAAATCAAACTTTGATACTTTTTTATCAGCTATTTATTTCTTATACTTATTTTCAAAAACTAATTTTAGTTGAGGATTTAAAAACAAAAAGAGCAAGTGTCTTGTACAGCATAACAATATAGGGGAAAAAAATCTCTTTTATGCTTCTCATGGTTGGTATTTTTCCTGAGAACACAAACACTAATCTGACATAGTCCAAAGAGTGAGAAATTATTTTCTTACAGCTTTTTACAATCCTTTTTCTGCTCTCAAAGATGTGAATTTTTGTTTTCTGAGCCAGCCAGTACTACTTCCACAACATTCCTACTGGTTGTGTACAAATTGGAGAGCTCTGAAAAAATGGCCTGTGCAGAATGAAACCAATGTTCTTGGCAAGCCATTCCCATAAGCCAGGACAAGGCTTTACCTCTGACCCCTCTGTTTGCCCCTGGGAAGGCTGATACTCAATCTGAGCTGATTCTCTCAGGCAGAGATTAAAAGTAGAGTCAACTTCCACCTCTGACATCACAGAGCCAGGCCACAGGAAGAACCGTGCAAGCATTGCATTTCCAGATACTTGATCTCAAGGCAGGTGTTAAGCACTTGAAGTAAAGTTTGTCCTTATTAAAGGGGGTTCATTTTCCCTACTTTACTGTTGGAAACAAAACACATCTTGTACTGACATGTTGTACTGACTTTTCATAAAGCCTATCATACATCCCATACTTGAGCCCATTTGACTCAAAGTAAAGTCACGTACTTCTTCCTTCTTTTCCAACATTGTCTTAACAGGCTCTGTCAATAGACAACACAGCAATGGTACTACAAAATCCTTCCAAATCTTCTAAATCCTGAAAAGTTACCTTTCAATAAAATGTATGGACTGTCTCAATTTTACTTCATTCTTTATCCTCTGATGACTGCTTTTTATAACATATATTGAAATTATCTATTAACCAGTTACTATTTTCCAAAATAGCCCATGCACTTATGATATCTACATTGTGGGTGATTAGGGATCATGAACCTGGGAGCCTCCACTGAGCAGAAAAATCTTCCAGAACACCCTGTTACTCAGCCTTGATTTTGAACCCAATCCTGGATACAACACTACGGTCTGCAGTTTGCCTATACTCTCTCTATTTTCTATTTCATATTCTGTAGATTTTGAGAGAGATGTTCCACATATAGCATCTTATGTAAAAAAGAATTTTCCTCACTTGCAATCTCTGGATGAATTAAAAAATATATATTGATAAATGCTTCTGCTTATAGTCATTATTATAGTAAAATATACCAGTCTCTTCATTCTAACTGATGGAGATGGGCAATCCTCTTAGCTGACAAGGACTTCTGCAGTTACAACCTTGCATAACCATTCCTCCATATTGCAGAGTAAGTATTCAGATTACATGGATCTATTATGTCCCATATATACACTGCCCTATAAGATATGACCCAAGGTAGGAAGGAAAGGAGACACCCAGAGAGGGAACACAGCCTCATTTTTAGATTTAAGTGTCAAGTTGGTTAGTTTTCTCTGAAAGAGGCTTAAAAGCCTTCCAGCTCATATAGCTATCTCAGAGTGACAAAAGTTATATTGTATCTCATAAGGCAACTTTGTCAACCGAGACTAAATTAAACATGCAACATCCCTGGGAATGCTATTCCCCTAAGCAGGCTCTAAATTTTCAATTGGCATTTTTGCACCAGGTAGCATTTCCAAAAGTGGTGTGAAGCTCAGGGAAACACCAGCTAGAATTGGCTCATAATACTGGTGATCAGAGCAGAGTTGGGAAGAGAATTCAGGGGGCTCCTGGGGAGAAGCAAGCTACCATTTATTCAGCCCCTACTATGGTACCAGTAACTTCACAAATTATTATCTCTTTCAAGCCTTAGAACCAGGCTTTTTGATCAGATATTTCTAATATTTACAGAGTCAGTCATCCAAAAACATATTTTTGTAAGCATTTGCAAAATACGACTCACTATGAGTTGACAGCTTTGATGCAACAATGAAAAAGGTAACTTGCCCTCAAGATGTTTACAGAAAAAAGGAAGAGAGACATCTCAGACTAGTACCACTTGTAAACTATCAACCTATCCATAAATTAAGTACAGATGTTGAGATTAAGCACAAAGAAACTTTTATATTGCAATGATATTGAAAAGCCTAATCACTTTTGAGGTCATTCTGCTACTTCTGATTGTTCATTCTTATTCTATTTCACGAAAGGTTTGTTCCATGATAGACTGGAATTTAAACAAAATAACAATTACTTCTCCACATTATTTTGAGAAACATTAACCTAATACAGCTATGAGTAGAAGAAAAAACTAGCCAGCAGGAGAGACTAGCTTAGATTATTCTTAAAGCATAAGAACCCGTGTCCCCTTCAAAGAAGCAGGTAATAAAAGGAAGGCAAGAGTAGTTCAGACTGAGAAATCACCATGTCAAAATGAGATCAAAACCCAAAGTTTAATCTCTTTTCCAAATCTGAGAGTTTGTAAACATTTGAGTCAAGATTCAAACCCAACTTTAACCATAAAGTTTCTGCTTGTTCCACTTATATCAAAGTACCATACTGAAATTTGTGATTGATGGATAAACACCATTTTCCTATCTTTCAGTGAGCCTAGAGTCAGTCCTGACCACTTTGATTCTCCAGGACATATTTTACTAGTCTTGCTGTTTCTGTTGGAAGCAGGATACAGATTGAAACAAAAAGAGATGAGCAAAAACAAGCCCCCACCTCCAGAAGGAGAAAAAAAAAGAGATTTACAACTGCTGAACTTCCCCTGAGAGCTGCCGGACAGTAAAGGCAATTTCTGACCCAAGAAGGATGTCCTAGATGGTTGCACCTACCTTCAATTTTCCTGTTGTTCATGATACGTTTTACCATTCGAAGTATATAAAAAAGCAGAGAAAAGTTTCAGTTAATATTGTATACTTTATACATGCAGTACTAAATCTTTGGTTTTCCAAAATGTTAATTTTTAAGGTTGTTTTATATCTCATGAAATAATAAATGTTTTAAGAGAAAGTTTCACTATCTTTTGCTTAGCTTGTGCAATTTATTTTCTGGATTTATCCTGTATATTTCAGAGATGCATCCAAGCATTTCGTTCTATGGAGAGGCAGTATGTCATTGTCGGGCTGCACCCCACACTTCTGCAGTCCTTGCAACTGCTCAGCTGTGAGGTGGAAGAAAGAACCCAGAATCAGTGACAGAATCATCAGCGATTTATTGGATGGGGAATTTACAATCAGAGGCAGAGGTCCTGGAGCAACACCTGACCGTGTACGGCTGATAGCAGACAGGACACAGGGGAGGAGGAGGTCATCAGTTACAGGGGGCATGATGTCACAAAGGCTCCTTGGTTGCCAGGGGCACTGTTGAAACACCCCTTCTCCCATAACTCTTTGGGTTAGCAATTGTTGCTGTTTCCTATATTGACCCAACATACTGGAGCCCTTCTGGTCTCAAGACTAGAACAGTCATTAGCTGGTGGTCCAGAGATCATGCTTACATAAGGTAAGGTGAGGCAGAGCTGGGTAAGGCAGGGGATGTACAGAGAGCAAGAGAGCAGACATCTTACGGGGCCTGACCATACAGTCATTCAAGTATTAAATTCAGAAACTTCTAGTAAAGAATATTCAACTCAATCACTGATTTCACCTGATCACTCTTTCTATTAGCAGAGTCATTATGATAACCCCATCTAGTGGTGTCTAATTGGTTCTTACTCCTGCAAGGCATTAAGTCATCATTAACCAAGTAAAGAGATATTTTACATGTGTAATTTCAGTCCCCGAATCAAAAAAAAGAGATGATTTTATTCATTCTGATGTAAGAGACTTCTTGTGGAGAAGTGGAGTGAGGTCAACCAGGGAAAAATCTAGGTCTGGCATCAGGAACATAGCAAAGGACTGGGTATTGAGAGAAAGAAGCAGAAACCACAGCTCTAATTAAGTCATGGTAAGAAGTGTGCCAGAGCTCCCAGTGTCCATGGAAGTTAAGACTCAGGATCAGAGTAGGGTCTTGGGTGAACTGGGAGTTATCACGGAATGTGATCAGGATAGATGGGTTTTGATGTGATGCCACTTCATGTGATGTGGTTGGTGGAAGGGCCTGACTAACGCTGGAAGCTCAGAAGTTGTTAGCTGAATTCTGCAGACTCTGAGAGGGCCAGCTATTCTACCACCAACCACTGTGTATGGGCTTTGTGTAGAGAATCATCTAGGATAGTGGTTCTCAAACTTTAGCAGGAGTCAGAAAGTATAGGTCTGCATTTTTTCTTTTGGTATGCCACAAGGCCTGTGGGATCTTAGTTCCCCAACCAGGGATTGAACCCTGGCCCTTGGCAGTGAGAGCGTGGAGTCCTAAACACTGGACTGCCAGGGAATTCCCTAGGTCTGCTTCTTAAAAATGTAGCTTCCTGGGCTCAACCCTAAAGATTGTGATACAGTCTGAAGTGACCTAGGAATGTGTATTTTAGAAAGCTTCCAAGATAATTCTAATGGAGATTTCTGATTAGAAAGTATGGTTTAGGGAGTTCCCTGGTGGTCTCGTGGTTAGGATTTCAGGCTTTCACTACTGTGGCCGGGGTTTAATCCTTGGTCAGGGAACTGAGATCCCGCAGGCCTCATGGTGTGGCCAAAAAAAAAAAGTGTGGCTTAGGAGGTAAAACATGAGTTAAAAGAATCTACGAAGTCTATCTCCAGCCTGGAGATATGTAATCTAATATACTTCTTGAGGGCAAAAATGGAAAGACAGAACTTACTATTACCACCCCTCCCATTCAGGTTATAAAATTAGAGATACATATAATCACCACATTATGATATCTCCAGTTTTCAGAAGCTTTTAAGAAATTGCTAAAAATTATTTAAAATTGTTCAATTCAAGGCACTGTAACAAAAAAGTGTATGACAGAGAGTCAGAGAAAGGAAATTTGATTTTTAAGTGAAAAAAGTGCAAATCCCATTTATGATTCTTAGTGAATGTATCACAATTTGCATGCTATTTACACATCAGATTCTTTAGAGGTAAAATAGAAATATTGTACCCATTGAAAATAATTAATGTGAGAATTAAATTGGTAGCATATGCATAAGCTTCTTGTTCTATACATGGCACATAGAAGAACCCCAACATTTTTAATGGATTAATGAATGAATGAAAAAAAAATACTTGGGCAGGAGAGATGCCTTTTATGGAAGTAAATGAAAGGTTGATGAATTTGGTGTGTTAGCTTCTAAATTAGTGGCAAACCTAATGGACAATTCTTCCCAATTTTTTTTGATCACCAAATTTTTTGTTTTTTTCCATTTGTATTTTTACCCCATAGAATTGCCAGTGTGATTGTTCTGTATTTCATCCTGCTTTGCCTTGATATCCTACATACCCTTGGTGTAAATCTTTAAATATACAATTTAAACATTAGCAAAGCCTACAACCTTTGGATCCAATGCTATTTAACTACAGAGAAAAAATAATTCCTTTACATGTCTTTGATTTTGAATATCTTTCCATGTTCTTCAGTACTTTTTTGTGAATTTCTAAAGTATGGACTGCAAGTAGTCCCTGTGAAGTTCCCAGTTACTGGGGCTGTCTTCCATGTTAACCCGCTATTTGGCTTCACTTACAGGCATCACTGTCTCATCTTGTTTTCACCAGGATCGAGGCAGAACTGTCATTTTCCTCATCACATTCCATTAATTTTCCAGCACACACTACAGCTTCCATGACATTCATTTTCTGCAGAGTTGCTACTGAGATGTAAAACCATGAACAGTTGAAGGGCATTGCTCTCCAAATAGGACAAAGATGAATAAGGCAGGCAAAGAAACAAGCATAGGAAATGTGACTTTTCAATCTGTAACATGCACTACAAGCTATGGAGACCCCGAGTTTCCTCCAGAAGTAGACGAAACACTATGACTTAGTGGTGGATGACAATTTTCTATTTATAAGTAATCTTACATACACGATTCAATATTCATAGCAACACTCTGACATAGGTAGTCATTTAATGTTCGCTTGAGAAATATGGAAAGCCCAGGCTCAGAAATGCTATATAAATTGTCCAAAGTCACATAGCTAGTGAGCTGCTAGTGTGAAATCTCAAGATTACAACATGCCTCTTAACAGCAGGTTCCCCCCAAAAATAAATAAGTAAAGAGAAGGAAACGTCAGTTGGGTCTGCAGTCACAAACTACCTAATCAAAGCTTGGTTGAAGGAAAATAATAAATTGAAAATTTAATATTAACAAAATGGCACTTCCCTTTTGGCTATTGATTTTCAGAAAATATAGTTGATTTACAGTATTACTTTTTGGTGTACAGCATAGTGATTCAACGTTTTTTAGATTATACTATTAAATTTATTAGAAAATATTGGCTAGATAAGCTAATATATCATAGCAGCTTATTTATTTTATATACAGTAGATTGTATCTCTTAATCCCCTACTTCTGTGTTGCCCCTCCCTCCTTCCCTCTCCCCACTGGTAACCAATAGTTTGTTTTCTATGTCTGTAAGTCTGTTTCTGCTTTGTTATATTCATTCATTTAATTTTTTTAGATTTCACATATAAGTGATAACATACAGTATTTGTGTTTCTCTGTCTGTCTTATTTCACTAAGCATAATACCATTCGTGTCCATCCATGTTGTTGCAAATGGCAACATTTTATAAGGCCTTTTATTAGGTTGAGTAATATTCCATTATATGTATAAAATAAAATAAAATATTTCTTGAGGGCAAAAATGGGAAGACAGAATTTACTATTACCACCCCCCCATTCAGATTATAAAATAGAGATACATGTAATCACCACATTAAGATACCTCCAATTTACAGAGGCTTTTAAGAAATTGTTAAAAATTCTTTATATATATATATATATATATATATATATATATATATGTCACATCTACTTTATCTATTCATCTGTTGATGGACATAATTTGCTTCTATATCTTGGCTATTGTAAATAATGCTGCTATGAACACTTGTTGCATGTATCTTTTGGAATTAGTGTTTTTGTATTCTTTGGTTGGCTATCAATTCTTGAATTCACAGTTACTTCAGATAACAGTTATAGGCACTCTCTGGCCTTGAAATCAATACCATTAAAATACTATGATATCAAACCTCTAACCTTTAATAAAATCTGTATACTTAGCTCTCAATCATGTCACTGAACTAAGTTAATGGTGATATTAAAAAAAAATAATGGGTACTAAGTATGTGTTTGGATTTGGTAGGTGTCAGTTTCTAGTGTTCTACTCTGCTCTTTGGGAGGAGTTTTCCTTCACTATGTTTTCTGAGGCCATTCCTGAGTGGGGCTGTAGTATAGCAGCACTAGATTTATGACTAGCTGTGAACAAAGCCCTATTTTTTTTCTTTGTCCATCAGTGAGTCATAGAAACCTTTCAGGAAGCCATAGATATGAACCTATGGAGAGGCATCAGTGCAAATACGTAGATGCCATTGTAGTCTAGGTCACTGTATATGTAATTTACTTGTACCTTTTGGATTTTCTCAGGCCCAGTTATGAATCCATGGTACAATGGATTGCTATTGTACCCCACTTATCAAAAAAGTATGACTCAGTGGGAATCTCAGGTCTCACACTTATTCAGTGCCCCATGTCCAAGCATTCAGTCTCAACTAAGGCCCAGTCACACACCAGGAGTCCTTCTTCAGATGGCGAATAGTTTATACTATAAAATACATCACCTTGTTCCAGAAACCTAAAGATCTCTGCTTTGGCTCTCTTATTAGAACTTGTCAGAGACTCCACACAGAATCCCAACACACTGGATCTTACATGTTGTATGGCCTAATCAACACAGAAATTTGTGCCATAGTCTAGAATCAAAACTGGTTGTTATCTAAATCATGATTAACAAATAAGAACAATATTACCAAATGCAGGTTAATGTGTACTGTCTTGAAATTCCAAATGCTATGCCTCTTTATAATGGGAGAGGATAAAAAAGGAAGAATATATTCTATCTCTTAAGGAATGGCATGTCCTGAAATAATATAATCCTCTAAATGTCACTCTGAAATCACAGAATTTTGTCTCCTATGCTTTGGCATGTATGTGGTGTCTTATTAGGTATTTAGACCACATATCTACTGCAACACACCTAGTTAGCAAGATGTCATCAATAGAGTTGATCATTATGATGTTTTACAGAATCTCAAAATGTTAGAATTCCCTTTGGACTATATTGTTACAAAGAGCAGGAAGGTTAACATAGCCCTGGAGCAAGACAGAAAAATGGACTATGGTATTCTTACATAAATTCAAACTGCTTTTGATTTTCCTTGCTAATGTGGATATGCAAGAATTCACTAGACCAATTACAAAGTGCCAGAGGTTATATTGATCTGTTCTGGTAAAAATCCCACATTCAGCACAATATCTGTGCTTTGAGCTACTTCTTGTTTAAAAAAAGGGTAAATGTTCACATACAAACACCAATCCTGCTTATAACATGGACAGAAAAACCCATGTTATCTACTGTTCACTAGGACATTCTCACAAGACCAAGAGCTTTCTAAAGTGTTTACCTTTGGAACACTAAAAATCTAATGTATAAAACAGGTAAGGTGGAGATACTCGGCTTAAATAGGAGCTAGGGCTAGGTCTACCCTGGCAGTTATGTGGTAGAAACCTACCACTCTGAAAAATATAATTAGAAAACACTTTGAAGGAGCAAAGACCCCTAGCATATCCAACTACCCAGAAGAGGAATCTCTTCCATAACATGTCTTGCAAGTAGTTATCTTAGCCTCTGTATAAACAATTCTAGGAAGCTAATGTTCCTACAGAGTTGAATTCCACTCCTGGAAAACCTGTAGTGTTCCCTTCATTCTAATGAGCCAGTATTTAGACCAGCACAATGTTCAACCTTACACCAGTGTTCTAGAGATATTGCTGTGGTATGTTTCACACAGGTGGCCTTTGCTGTCTTTTGAAGTGATAGGAATAGAGGTATTTGGTTGCAATTTACAGTTTCGGAAAGGGTCATGGTTCAAATTTCCCCCCACACACAAAAATTACATTGAAGTTTTAACTGCCAGTACCTATGAATATGACCTTATTTGGAAATAAGGAGTTTGCAGATTCGATCTAGTTAAAACAAAGTTACAGTAAGTCCCCGACATATCTTCAAGTTGCGAACTTTCAAAGATGAGAACGTGAGTTCGCATGTCCAATCACATAACTTAGTTCACGTATCTGGCATACATTGTCACGTGCAACCTGCCCTTCATCTCCTATTGCTGAGGATCCTTCAACTCTACTATCTCCCACCTCCTCTCCCTCCTCCAGTCAGTAACTCTTCCTGCCTCTTCACTCGATGCCGGCCCCTGTATGCCAGCTGTTGTACTGTACTACTGAACTTTCCAAGGTACTGTACTGTAAGATTAAAAATGTTTTCTTTATTTTTTTGTGTGTGTGTGATTTTTATGTACTATTTGTGTGAAAAGTATTGTAAACCTCTTACAGTACAGTACTATATAGCTGATTGTGTTAGTTGGGTACCTAGGCTAACTTTGTTGGACTTACAAACAAATTGGACTTACAAATGAGCTCTCGGAAGGGAACTCATTTGTATGTAGGGGACTTATTGTATACTGAAGTCAGGTGGATCCCTAATCCAACATACCTGATGTCTTTATAAGAAGACAGCTATGTGAAAACAGAGATAAAGGGAGACTACCATGTAAACATGCAGGCAAAATTAGAGTAATGCACCTAAAACTACAAAACTCCAAGGATTTCTGGCCATCTCCAGAAGCCAGGATGGAGGCATGGAGGAGATTCTCCCTCAGAGCATTCATAAGTAATCTACACACTCTTGGACTTTTAGCTGCTAAAACTGTGACATAATAAATATCATTTCAAGTTACTCAGATTGTGGTACTTTGTTATGGCAGCCCTAGGAAACTAATACAAAATATTATAGTCTTTCTACCTTGGTATTTCAAAGAATGAATTGAAGAATTATATCAAAGTGATTGAGACAGACTTGGTCTCTGAAAGATTTGGACTTAAATACTAGTCATATTAGCCATCAACTCCATGATTCTGTACAAATATCTTAATTCTTTAAATCTCAAATTATGCATATATAAAATTGGAATTATAATAATAGTGTCTACTTTTTAGAACTTTTGTGAGATTAAATGGGTCAGTGCATATAATACAGTTAAAATGTTGTAAGTACTCAGCAAATATTAGTATTTATTAATACTATAAAATAGTATATAAATTCTATAAAACACTTGTATTCCAAGCAAATATATCTAATCTGACATTAACTTATTTACTTCATAAATATTTATTTAGCAGGAACAAAATAGTAGGAATTATATATAGCAGGAACTATATTAGGAGTTTGGAGCACAATACAGAATGACAAATAATATAATTGCCATTAATGGAGATTATCTTCTATTTGAAAGAACAATTAAACTTCAAACAAGTGAATCAAAGGAAGAAGGTGTGCAAGGAATTAAAAATATGCAGAATATGACCTACTGAATGCAGACACACCAGCCACCCACATGGGGGCATCAGGTAGCTCCCTCAGCGCAGAAGCTCCCATTTTGGGGAAGTGAAACCCACAGGTGTTTTTGACTGATGATGCAGTTTCAACACATCCACACAAAGGAAGTAGAGCACAAGACTTAGAGATCCCAGAAGCAGGAGAGCCCCAGGAGCCAGCGGAAGGGCGGTCCTCCATCGCAGGTCACCAGCCAGCAGGAGATAGAGAGCAGGGTAGCAAGCACCTGTTACTTCTAATGTGGCTGAAGCACAGGTCACTAACCTTTTGCGGGCTTATTCTAAGTAATTATTTTAAAAGATGCCCTAAGAAAAATAGAGCAGGAGCTTATGGCTGGTGTCCTAAATTCACATCTTTATCTCAATGTCCAGATTCTGGGAGTGAGCAGGGTTATCACACTGTAAAATGCCTAGGCAACAACACAGAAAAACAAAAGTTGTTTTTCTCATGACAGAAGGTTAATTTCAGATAATAAATGTTATGAAAGAAAATAAAACCTCTGGGGGGTTGAAGGGAACAGAGTTGGAAATAGCGAGAAGGCAGACACTTTAGAGAACATGGATTCTGAAGACTCATCTATCCTGAGAAAACTTTTTTAAACTTATTAATGTTGATTATCTTTAAAGATGATTTTGTGAGGTTTGGAAAATATGAATTGGATAGTTGGATGCCCAAAGGAAATGTTTTCTATTCTAAATGAAGAAATGTAACTGGAAGAAGTAATTTTAAGGTAGAAATTGAAATGAATGTTTAAAAATGAGATATGACAAAAATAAATATATGGAGCTTCTAATCATGCCTCTCCCTCACTTAGGAAAATGGGCTTTGGCTTTTCTTGCTGTGCCCCTTCCACCCCAACTGAGGAAAGCTCTGCTACTTTTAGACTAGTAGGATCTGATACTATGGAATTGGGACAATGAAGGAATAGAAAAAATAAATAAACACACAATGCACAAAAGCCATGGAGATTTTATCTTTGAGAAAAGCCATCAGAGAAGATAAAACATACACCTAAGATTACTGCAAACTGTGAGAGTCGAACAGACTCTACATCATGGATGAGCATGATATATGGATGAGGTGTGGTGAAGGCAGAGACCGAAGTGAATGGGTAAGGAAGCTGGAAATTTCTTCCCAACAGTTAGGAGCATTTAGAGAATGGCAAAGAAGACAGATTTTAATAATATTTTCCATGAACTAAGTGTTTAAATATGTTGTGGGACTTTTAACACAAGCAAGTAAAGATATGAATTATTGTCTCGGGCATGCTTTTTAAAGGCATCAGAAACTATGAGCACAAACCTTGTGGACCATAGCATCAATAGGGTTACAGAAGCCTTATCAGTGCTTCGTCTACCTGGCCAAATACATCTGTTTAGACCAAGGTCTGAGTTATCTCTGGGCTGCCCAATACCTCTCCTAAGCCAAGGAAATGAAAGCCCCTTAGAATTTAAGAAATTGCATAGTGCATCATGTAAGTATGGGAGAAAACGTTTTCTTTGTGCTGAAGCATAGATGAATCAGTTATCTCGGAGTTACTATTGGGAATCTGTCTCACTTTAGGAGTTTCCTGTTTGCCCAGTTTAACCCTTGTCTGTGTTTCTTGGATGTCTGCAATTCAAATAACCTACTTCATAATCCTCTGGTTGTAGAGGATCTGTTTTATGCTGTACTCCAGACTATTAAAGCCTGGGGTTTGGACTTGATC
Source organism: Orcinus orca (assembly GCF_937001465.1). NCBI lineage: Eukaryota > Metazoa > Chordata > Mammalia > Artiodactyla > Delphinidae > Orcinus > Orcinus orca. The sequence continues at coordinate 128,853,245 of NC_064563.1, forward strand.
AATTGATCAACTTGATCAATTCCTTGGCTCACTTCTTACTTTTATGAATCTTCATTTTCTTTTCCCCTTGCATGTATGAAATTCCTGGAATAGCCTAAATTGGCCTGAGACTCCACCGGAAACTTACACCTCTGCTTACCTACATATTTGAAGCCCCATGCGTGGACCACATTCCAGATTAGCTAACAATGGATTCTTAATGTCTTGACTGGATATGTTGAATTCTTTTGTAACTTGGTCTCTACCTACTGGCCCTCTCAAAGTGTCCCCAGCTTTGTATTCTCTTTCCCATCTCCTCACTGATTCCTTCTGTTAGCCTCAAACCTTGAACTTTAGTCCCCTTTCTTTTACATATTCCATGCAGATGGTGCTGTCAAGTAGTACAGCCTAACCCAATGTGTTTGAATGAGACTGTCTCACCAAACATAACTGAACTGAGTTGGAAATAAGGAATGGAAAACCAAAAGTGATTATTTTCAAACCATTATTGATATTCAAAGGGCTTTGAAGAGGAACAATAGATACTGTTCTTCAGAAGTACTAAATCAACTTTAATAGAAAGCTGATAGATTTTAAGAACGTCTATACCTTTTTGACCCTACATGAATTTCTACACACAGAAGATGATTGAGTATAGGAAAATTGTATTCATCAATTGGGATTAAAGAGCCCTAAAATTCTCAAGTCTGGGTTGCTGAAACCAGCTGAACAATTAACCAACTAAATTATGCTTGAAATCCTTTTATGGTTTAATACTCATGAGATCAAAAATGTTCCTTATAAAATTTATTTATAACTAAGTCATATTTATCAGCATTACTGTCATTTAGCACATGCGGACAGCTCTTCCTTCAGTATATTCACCAATTATTTTCCTTTTTACTCTCTATCCTCTTTTAACTTTCATAAAATATATTTCTCTTCTGAACATTGCTTCTTTTATTTTTTTCTTTACAAATCTCATGTACCAGACTTCCCTGGTGGTGCAGTGGTTGAGAGTCTGCCTGCCGATGCAGGAGACACAAGTTCGTGCCCCGGTCCGGGAGTATCCCACATGCGGCGGAGCGGCTGGGCCCGTGAGCCGTGGCCGCTGAGCCTGCGCGTCCGGAGCCTGTGCTCCGCAACGGGAGAGGCCACAACAGTGAGAGGCCCACGTACCGCAAAACAAACAAACAAACAAACAAACAAACAAATCTCATGTACCAATGATATTCCTATCTTTACTATAAGATTCATTTTTCTTTATTGTTTTCTATTCCCATCCTACAACCACAGTGTTCTCCATGTGTTGCAATGTATTTCTTTCCTGACATTGAATGTAGATGATTCTGAAGTCATTATAGTGTTCACGTATTTAGTTATTAATCACCCTTGTAGCATCTTTGCCACCAGACTTTGTCCAGAGCATACGTCCATTGAGCCTGTTTTCATATAGGCAAACTTATTCCTTCCTGGTGTGCTAATAAGTAATCTGTACATAACCTCACCAAATTTCACACTTGGACCCAAGTTAGAAAGCAGTCTCAGTGTCAGCCTCTTCACTGTCTGCAGGGTAATATGGTAAAAGGCAGCCTGTACTGTGACTTTGTCAGATCTTTAGTAAATTACATGCAGGGATAAAGAGGACATCTTGCTTTCTGATAAAACACCTTCTTTATTCTCTTTTTTTCTATGATATATTGGATAACACCATAGGACATAAATCATCATATGTCTAATACAACAAGTGCATAATTAAACACATAAGACCAAAAAAACAAGCCTTTACAAAGACCATTATGCTTTATAACAGAAGAGAAAGATTTCACAACAATGAACAAAGTTTTCTGTCCTGCAGGGAAACACAGCTTGCAACAGCATTAAAGGAGTATAACATTTAAAAATTGTGAATCATTGTGTTGTATACCTGAAACATATAATTTGTACATCAACTATACCTCAGTTTTAAAAAAGTAAGAAGGAAAAAGTAAAGAAACTAACAAGTAGACAGAAATAATGCATTGAAAGGATAAATGCTGAGAAAATAAAGTCTAGTTTATTTAGCTCAAAAAAAGAGAAATGTGTGATAAGTACTACAGACCCTCATACAAGGTGTGATGCCTCTCTTTCCTCTAGGACTCAAAGCTAAATGGGTAAGGGTGCCTTTACAAAAGTTATTCTTTGAAATTAAATTCCAAGTATATCACTTGGAAGTGAACTCTAAATATGGGGAGAAAAGTTTCTGCCCTCCTAAGAAAATCACTTAAAAAAGGTTGGTTAGCTCTTTAAATCCTATGTTTACCTAGTTGGACTCTGGTAAACTTTTAAAACTTGGACTCTGGGGTATAGGAAAGAAAAAGAAGCTGAGCCCAGTTCCCAAGCTGAAACCCAAGTGGCGCTCCCTAAGGGACTTAAGGATGTGGCTGTATGGGGTCCCGTCTAAGTTTGTTCCAGATATCCAGAATGCCTAAAGAATACCACTGGCTCTGGAAGGGGGAAACTGATAGTGTTGACTGAATACATTTTTATGGAGACATAAAAACAAAACAAAATAAACAAAAAAACCTGTGAATGTTGGGAGGGATTTGTTCTCACTATTATACATGAGATTCTTTACTTGTGATGTGACTTATAACAAATCCCATGGGAATGGTATAATCATTTCCTTTTGCAGCTGAAACTCAGAACTAGAAAGTGACTCATCAAGTAAGAGATGGAACCTGGATTCAAAGTCTATAAAATCTAATAGCTCTTGTGTTGTTAAACTGCAGCCCACTACTAGTAGAATTGCTGCAAAAACATTACCATTACAGTTTTCATCTTTTTGAAAAAAAAGATGCAAGTGTTCCTTAGGGACTTCATATAAATAACTTTTCTTAAAGTTACAATCATAAGGCATTCATTTTATAGACAAAATATTAATATATTATATGTGTACATATATGGATCCTGGTATATAATATATACATATATCATATATTATATTATTTACTATTTATATATACACATATGTTAATATTATGTTTTTAAAACCTATGTGTATGGTTGCAATTCTAAAAACCTAGCTTATTGTACACTAAAAAGTATTGTTCTTACAACAGCTTCCTGACCTCCTGACATATAGTCTTATTACATGAACACGTTTTTCCTTAATCTAAACACAAGACATATTTAATGGATTTAATTTTGATTAGTTTACTATTATGATCCTCCAGGCGTGATGTTTTTGCTATTTGTTTTTTTCTTAAGCCCTTTTAGCTATTTGTATTATCATCTATCTCTAAGTGTCTTAAGTTATATATATTTCAAACTAACAAAATATTAAATGTAAAATTACATTAGATGAAGAAATGGGGGAGTTGATAAAAAGGAAAGTAATCAAGAAACTTACATATATGTGGCACTCCTGCCACCTTGTGGGTTTTCTGTGTTATCCATAGACCTAATTTAATATTTGAGTGGAGAGTTTTTGAAGGAGCATTTTGAACATTTTTGTTCTCAGTGTCAATTCCTTAAAATATCATACTCACTAATAAATAAATTAAATAAATAAATAAATGTGATTATTCTCAAATAGTTCAGAAAAAATATCTGTATGTATACCTATATCTATAATTTATAGCTATACTTATAATTAATTTTATGGTAATACCTTTACTTTCCAAAAAATGAGAGAGAAATGGTTAATGATAAACAAATGGGTCCAATGATTACAACAGATAAAGCTGGGAAACATTCTATTTCTTATTCTTTCAATTTTTCTTTAAGTTCAAATTATTTGCAAGTAAATCATTTCTTTCTCTCTTTCTGTATCTTTTCAGACACAGTTCCAGGAGTTACCCCATCTGCATCAATAGTCTTTCTCTCTCTACTGAGGTTTGAAAAGCCTCTCAATACCCCACTGCTCCCTCTAGCTATTTCATATTTTCTTCTTGATCTTTACTGGAAAAATTCCTCTGGAGGAGAGTCTATACTTGTTTCCATTAATTCCCTTCATGCTATCTTAAAACATTAGCTCAAACATGAAATAAATAATAATTAAAACTAAATTCCTGATCTTACTTTCCAAACCTACGCTTCCAATAGTCTTCCTATTTAATTCATGGGAACTCCATTATCCTATTTGGCCAGAATTCTCTGCACAATATCGCCTCTCTCTTCTTCTCACAAAGCTCATCAATCTATCAGTAAATCTTACTGGTTTTAAGATCAAAATATATCCAGAATCTTGACTTTTCAGCTGCTTTACTACAATCTTTCTGATGCAACCGACTATCAGTTGGGTTACTTAGACAGCCTTCTAACTGGTCTCCTAATCTCTCGACTTTTTCTTCTTTGGAATTCATTCTCAGCACAGTATCCAGAACAATTATTTTAAATAGAAAACCAGATCAAGTCACTCTATCCAATATGTTTAATGGCTTCATTTTGAAAATCCCAAAGTCCTTACACAAAAGCCTACAGTGCTCTTTATGATCTGATCATCTCCCTAGCACTCTTTTCCCATTCACACACTCCTCCATTATTTATTTGATAACTTAAACCCCTGACCTCTAGACTCCTCTGTTCCAGCCTCAATAACTGCCTCACTGTTCTTCAAAGATATCAGCATGCTCCGGCCTCAGTGTCTTTGGACTTCCTGAAATTATCTTTCCCTAAAGATTTGCATGGGTGTACCTTTTTTAAATCTTTACTCAAATATCACATTTGTGGTGATCAAGTTTAAATTCAACACCACTGCTTTACACACTCTGGCACTCCCTATCTTCTTTACCCTAATTTATTTTTTCCTCATAATACTCCAATACTTTCTTTTGTACTTTTTATAACTATTTGCCCATTTAGAATGTAAGTTCTCTGTGAGCGAGGACTTTGTCTTTTAGTCTAGAACAGTGGCTGGCTCATTGAATGTGATCAATAAATATGAAATATGCCTGCAAAGAGTAACTGAATCCTTTTGCAAAACAATTCTCCAAGTTGCCTTTTTTGATGATTGAAACTAAAATAAATAACTGTATGTTTACTGTATAGTTGATTAAAAGCAGATCCATATACTACAAAAACAGGTTAGAGTAGTATAAATTATATTTTTCTCAAAAAACTTAAAGAATACAACCGGTATCACTACAACTGAAAATGTAAGCAATATTTAAAATTGTTTCACTAAACACTGTGACTCTATGTATTATTTTTTCATATATATATAGCCCATTGTTCTTTTGTTGTTTGTTTGTTTTTTGGCCGTGCCTCTCGGCTTGTGGATATTAATTCCCTGACCAGGGATCAAACCCAGGCCAGTGAGAGTGTAGAGTCCTAACCACTGGACCACCAGGGAATTCCCAACATCCTTTGTTCTCAATACCCTGCTTTATACAATGTTCATTCACTCATTCATGTATTCATTCATTCAAGAAATATTTATTTAGAGTTGATCAAGATGGCCTTAATGTTCCCCTCAACTTGAGTAACTTTAGACAGACTTATTCCAGACTGTGGGTCCCTGACTTTCCTTTTCTTAGAGTATTTACTTCAGAAAGCTTGTCAATTCTCTCTCTGCCTCTTTGATGTGTAAATCCTTCTAAAAGTCTCTGGGCTAGATTTACAACCCAGGACTGCCTTTCTCAAGAAACTGGGAGACATCTCTTTGAAACATAATCATCAAGGAACATAGGGCCCCCATCTCCCAGTCTGTAGGAGGGTAGAAGCTTAACTTAGAAGGGCATCTTACTCCAAGTTGTAAAAACTGCATCTTGAAGATAGGAGAAAGTTTACTTTGCCTTTGGGTAAGCCACTTAGCAAACAAAGATGCCCTACTATCCCCCCTTCTCCCCTCCCACAGCTCTTAAAAATATTCCCACCCTTTGCTTCAACACAGCGGAGTGTGAGGTCACCACTTGGTCTGTCCTCTCTCAGTTTCCAGCAATAGTATTGGAATTAAATCAATTTCTACTTTCTCGTCTTGTCTGGTGTGACTTTGTTCCTTTTTTTCTTTTTAGCCTTTCATTATGCATATTTACTTAGGTTTCCAGAACTTCTGTTCATCCTATTTAAGGAGAAAGTATATGATTATTTTATTTACAATCATGGGATAAAGGAGGATTTTCTACATATGTAACACAACTCAAAAGCCAAAATTGAAATTAAAAAAAATCATTGATGTATATTTGATTTATATCATGTTATTTTCAAGTGTACAGCACAGTGATTCAGTTATACATATATATGTGAATATTTTCTTTAAAAAAGTATACTTCGTGCCCAGTTGGTGATTTATATAAATAATCTTTACATGTGTGGCAGAAAAATATGTTGGAATATAAAATGATTTAAAACAATCTTGACTTTTTTCCAGGAAAAAGAAATGTCATTAAAGAGTTAGTTCCTGATGTTGACTTTTTTCAAGGAAAATATACCACAAAGCTTATTTAGGGGATCATGAAATCAAAACTATGTAACCTCTCTATAATATAATCCATCACACAAATCTTGATTTACTAGGGTTTTATAGTTAAATGCACAAAGTTTCATGCTGTGACCTTTATTAATTTGACTATCATATGTTAAAAAGTAAAATAATACACATATTTAGCCATAGCATTATTGCTGTTATTCAAAGTGATGTTTGGGCTAGATTCAGAATGATTTGATTAACTGATTAAAAATGTTAAAGTTAATTTAATAATTGATAAAAATATGCTGTTTTCCATTTCACCACATATCTAATTTGGCCTGTTATAAAATTTATATATAAAAATTTGTACCAATACCACAAAATATTGTTTAACTTCATTTTTAAATTTGGCACTTAATGAATTTGGCCATATAGAGAAAACACTAGGCACAAAGCTGAATGCAAACATTATTTATTATTGTGTACCCCCCTCTCCCAAAAAAAGGTTTTTTAGAGTCCTAACCCCAATATCTCAGAATGTGATCTTATTTGGAGACAGGGTCTTTACAGAGGTAACCATGTTTAAATGAAAGCATTAAGGTAGCTTCTAATTCAATAAGACTGATAGCCTTATAAAAACAGGGAATTTGGACACAGCGGCAGACACACAAAGAGAGAAAACAATGTGAAGAGACAAAAGGAGACAATAGTCATCTACAAACCAAGGACAGATCCTTCCTCACAGCCCTCAGAAGGTACCAGCCCTGCCAACACTGTGACTTTGGACTTGGAGCCTCCAGACTGTGAGAGAATAAATTTCTGTTGTTTAAGTTACCTAGTTTGCAGTACTTTATTACAGTAGCCCTAACAAACTAACACATTGTTCTTGACAGATAAAACAATTTTAAGTATTAAATATGATTATATCATTTAAAATTCAGTTGGTAATCAAACTGGCTAATCATGTGTGTAAAGAGTATTTTGGTGAAATTATTCTCCATTTCACTATTTCCTGTTGCTGAACGTTTAAACTGTTCCATAATATTGCTGCCTCAGCATCCATTTGTGTGGCCACAAGGCACACAGTAGCTTTGAATTGACCCTAGCCCTTCCCTGAGCAGACGGCTTAGATAACAGCCTACAGAGTCACAAGTAAATGTAAGTTCCTGGTATGTCTCCCCAAAACCCTGTGATAAGGATTCTCTCCCAGATTCCAGGGTCTTCCTCTTGTGTGCCTCTTAGATAAGACTCCTAGGAAGCTCACCAAAACCACTGTTTTGGTTTGAATTGACCAATCTGACTTTAGCCCAGGAACCCCAAAATACTTGACTTGTGGACCCTAATAAAGGCAGGTTTCCCAGCCCCTTCCATACTCTCTGCCTGCACCTTGCCTTGACCTACCTCTGTGGCCTCTTGTGGTATGCCAAATTCAATGAGTAATAAACTTTTCTATTTCTCAGGTGAAAGGTGGCTTACCATAGGACAACCCTGGGACCTACTTAACAAGTGTCAATGTAACAAAGTTACAATACCTGTCCATTGAAGAAAACTTACTAAAAATGATTTTCTTAAATTTCTGAAATTGACATATATGATTATTATTCATAGAAATAAAAATAATACAGCTCCATATTCTATAATCTATATATGAAATCCAGAAATTGCTAGATTATATACAGTTATGTTAAATAAAATAAGTTTTTCCAAGTTCCTTCATTTTTAAATTTGGCACTTAATGAATTTGGCCATATAGAGATAAGTTTTCAAACCTTTTTTCATCAACTAATTGGTAATTGTTTTCTGAAAAGCAGAAAAGTACATGGGATCTGTATGAAACTCCTTTGATAGTGAAAAAATTGAGCAGTTCAGACCATGTTTTACCAACTTTTTTCTCTCTTACTTCCTCATCCAACTTCAATATAAACCCCATTGGGATCGTTTTACATTTTTTTTCATTTATGTATTTATCTCCAATCCTATCATTCTAGCCCTATAATCTCCACTTCTCTTTATATTGCATACACTTTCACTCAACTATTTGATTTTCATGCTCGAATTCTCTGAAGTGAATGGTTTCTTCATATTTCATGATGTGATATTGTACCAGTGCATTCACAACCTAAAATCAAATTTTCCATTTTAAGTGTATAACACTGTAAGTGCCCTGATAATTTCCCACCTATTATTTTTATTTTTTATTCCTTTAAGATATTAATCATTTCCAAATAACCATTCTTCTCAGCTTTCTCTGTTAGAGTTTTATTGTGATTTACCTATTAACCTTCTATCAGGCATAAATTAATCTTATATTCTTTCACAGAAGAGACAAAGAGGGACAAAAATGTAGCATTTAAAGTCAGTAACTTTGTCACTGATGTAGATAGAGAAGGAATACACAAGAAAAACAGTGTCTACTTATATTTATGGTATCATGTTTAGACGTGAAGGTGAGAGCTTTTACTCATATAATTATTGCTTATCACCTTGGCGATCTAACTCCAAGGTTTTCTGTTTGTTTTAAATTCTGCTACTTGCAAATTTGAAGTGTTAGGAAGACTTTAAAATGGACAAAAATATTTTTTAAAAAGAGATTAATTGGTGTTCTGTCTGTGTCACACATCCAGATAATTTGTGCCTTTTATGTCTTAAGCTGCTTTACAGCTCTGTAAAGTGTAGAAAACTGATAATCATACAAATGAGTTTTGTTCACAGAAATGTTAAGCAGTTGTGTTCAGTGGAATGCAACTGATGATTGTCTTGTGGATAGACCAATTTTTGTACATATTTATAACTTCATTTCAGCATTCCCTCACTGCATACAAACGTGTGAATTTTTAAATTTTGTTTGAACCAGCTGTAACATCTTACTGGTTTCTTTATTAATGCATAAATTAAATAAAATCATTGACATGTTCATTTCATATTTGTATCATATTCATGAGTATGCCCTCTTTTTAAAATTATCCTTTGAAAGACAGTAAAGAAATACAGTACATTGCCTAATGTTAAGACAAATAGACTTGACCTAAGGAGGTCAAGCACTGTTTATAACCTTCATAATTCAGCTTTTAGGTTTTCCCTTCTCCTAGAATTCTCTACACTGTGCCAAAAGGTAAGCAAATCTCAACCTTATCACTGTTAGGGAGAAAAACTTTAGTCACTTTCAACATTTTGAGGGTGTGTGTGTGTGTATGTGCCTGTGTGTGCTTTTAGATATTACTAAAACTTTTTTAGGAGAGGATAAAAGAGCATTTTGTAACAAATAACCCAATAACAGAATTTAATTAAACTTTAGTGGACTTTTCTGTCTTCACCAAGAATCTCTACTGAAATCCTTCCAAGGAGTTATCTTTCCTTTCTTATCCTTCCCAGAAAGCAGTCAGCTTTTCCCAAGAATTTTCTCCTGTTCATCTACATCAAATGCCTCCAGCCTTTTTTTGCAGCTGCTTTGTTCAGCCAGAAAACTTGGAGCCAGCCCAATCTCCAGACTTTGGAATCTGCTTGCATCTCACTGGGACCTTATGCAAGCATCTTCCAAGAAAGATGCAATGCTCCTTATACTGCTAGAATTCATTATCATTTACTTGATAGCCATTAACTTTATACATATTCATTCTTAGTTTTTTAAGACATTCACTTCATTATTCATGCCAATAATATTTACTGCAGAAGCTACACAAATACATGTTACTCATCCAGGCTTGAAGAAATAATTTTCCAAAGTAACAGAGTGGTTGCCAAACTAATATTTAACATTTATATTTTTCATAAGGATATTTATATTGATTATTTTTATGGACACCAATAGAACACTTTAATGAGTGAAGGATGTCATCAAGAAATCATCAATCTTCTTTCCTTTGCTCCACTACCTAGCCCCCTCCATTAAATCTCTGAGATTTTTCAATTCTGTTTTTCAACCATCTCATAAAAACTACTCATTCTCTCAATTCTTGTGTTACTGGGCTAAATCAGACCATCTGGATTTTGTTACCTGGTCTCCTATAACACCTCCCTCACTCTTCACTTTCTCTTGCCAATAGTTTTCCAGGTTCTAGACTTCTAAAAAACATAGTCATATATACGGTCATTCTGGTCTTCCCTTCCAACTATTTCTGAATTACATCTCATGGACCCATCTGTTTTTAGAGCCCTCTCTAGTCAACTCATCATGGGGCCATTTCAGATCAACCAGGTCAGGATATGATGCTCTCACTTATGAAGTGGTCTTCATACACTGATAAGTTAAACAATCTCAGTGTTTACTTCAGCCATCTTCAACTTCTGTCTTATTGTTTTACCTATCTTTCCTTAGAAGCGCTCCCACCGGATGTGTGACTTGGGGTCCTCTAGAAAAGAGATATTGAAAAGAAGTGAAAATTCACTTGTGAAAGCTAAAAGGAGCAGGAAGCAGAAATGGCTGGAGAAGGTCACCAGACCACAGTGGAGATCAGAAATCTATGAAAGGGAAGGGGGATGAAGATGATTGTGCAGAGAGAACTCAGACTGTGATGCAGATCTGACAAAGTACAAACAACCCAATTAGGAACTCCAGAGCAAGGATCACCCATTGGAGGAGTCTTGCACAGAATAAAAATGGCTAGACCATAGTACCTCTACCATACCGAATCTTGGGCTGTCCAGATGAAGTACAATGATCTTGGCTTGAAAACTGAGGTAGATCCTAAGGATGATAGCAGTGTCAGATAACTGCAGTCACTGAAGCTGAAGAGCAATTACTTTGTAGAAGAAGGATCCCAGTGGCACACCCCCTGGTACCATACCAGGTCAGCTTAGACTTCTGTCCTGTATGATTTGGTTCATTTCTTACATTCATTCTCCTCAGGTGCTCTGCTCAGTGTTGTTTTTAGCTCATTCCAGAGCTCTGTCTCTCAAATCTATAGCCACATTACACTCATACTAGTCCTAGAAATTGGTAGCTCTTTCAATTTACTGGGTTTTATTCACTTGAATGATTACTTGTTTAACATTGACAAACCAAGAATCAACCTTTAGGATGATACCATTAATATTTTGGTGTGAAACTAAATCAAGCTATCCACTGGGCACCTTCCATGAGAAACTAAAATTAAAACAATGAAAAATACATCTCCGGTAGCCTTTTGTGGTAGAGTGTAATATAGTTCAAACTATTCACTACCCAACATTATATAACTTTTATTCCAGAGCTCCTTTATATGGAAATATTGTACTTCCCATCCATTGACACCAGGCTTGGTCATATGGCTTACTCTAGCCAGTACTCTATGAAAGGAAGTGATAAGAAGTACCGTTGAAAAAATATTTTCAAAGCTATCACACAGTTTCACTATTACTCTTTAAATTATATTTTCTTCTCTTCGACAAGACTAATAAATGATAGAGTTTCAAATAGGGACTGTATGAGAAATAAAGGAAAACAGATAGAAAAAACATACAAACAACAAAAACATGCACAGCTGCCTTGCAATAGATAAGTGTGAGGTAGAAATTTTCATTGTTTGAGCCATTGACATATTTTGAGGTGTTTGCTACCGAAGACTGACCTAGCCTATTGACTGATTCACTTTGCTTTCACTGGTCAACTGTGGGATTTCATTATGATGTAGTCTGCGTGTGTGTTCTTGGGCCAATTTCTTTATATCCCGTGTCTCCTCTGTAAAATAGAATAAGAATGAGATCTATTTCATATGGTCATTATCATAAACAAATGAATTCAAACATGTAAAACACTCTAAAGGTTACCTGGAAAATAATGAATGCTTTCTAGAAGTTTCTGCCAACACCACCACCATTGCTACTGTACTATTACTATTACTAGTCCTACCCCTACTTCACAGACAGCAGTTCAATCCCAATTTCCCATCTCTACCATTTACTAGATTTATGATCTGGCATAATTTCTTTAAAAAATTGAACCTCAGTTTTCCCACATAAATTATTTTATATACATTAGTGTCTTTTTTTTTAATATATTAGTGTCTTTAAAAAAATTATAAAGTGTCAATCAGTATATCAGACTTTTCTAGTGTCCAGGTGAGTTCACTTTCCAAATATTTTGATAAATCAGTGGCTTCATTTTAATATTTAATTCTACTCATCCATATCTAACCATTTCTTTATTATTTTTTCCTTTCTTCTTAAAGTGATCATGGCCATCTGAATATTCTCAAATCTTTCCATTTATCTTTTTGGATATCTTAACACTGTACTTTCATAAATTTTCATGTATTCTTCACTCTAAACACAACTCCAGATAAATCATTTTAAGTATCAACATTTCTGCTGTAAAGAATATTCTACAAAGTTGTGTGCTAAGTTGACAGATACTTAAACGCATCTGAAATGGATGTAAGTTATGGAGCCTCAAGGAAAACTCTTTTTAGAAGCTATTCTTCCTACTGTCATGTTCTCAGGGGTGGAGAATAATGTTCTTTCTCATTTTCTTACCAGGAACAATTAAACAAAAAGACAGCCTTTGTTTTTTTAAAAAAATCCTATAAATTTTGTTTCCTTAATTTTTCTGTGTCTTTGCATTCTTTCCACACAAAGCATCTTTTACCATCTGGCCATGACATTGATTTTCATTGTAACCCATTTTTCTGAATGCAATAAACAGATTACATATGTGTTAAGTTACCAAAAACAAAGCAAAATTAAACCAAACTAAACCATGTTTTTCAAAAAGACAACATTCATAACAGAAAGAAAGTAAAGAAGAAAGTTCGCTTTTAAGTTAGCTTTTCTGCTAGGTTTTAAGATGTAAAATATTTTTCCATTGTTCTCTGATCTTCTAGCCTCCTTGACTTCAATTTCTCTTCAAATTCAGTCTACCCTCTTACAATGTCAACGTTATCTTCATAAGTAAGTAGATTTGATTATCTTACTTTAGAATTCAATCTCCATAGACTGTCTAACATTAATTGGCTAAGGCTAAAATTTCACATTTTCATGAAATCTTTTATGAATTACGTTTTTCATTTGGTTCCTGTGATGCCACCTACTTCTCTGTTTATTCTCTAGCTCTTTCTCAGCCTCATTCCCTTGAGTCTATAAATATGGAATGTGTATTCTCCACCATTCTGATCCCTCTATCAACACTTTTCCTTTTATACCTATTCCTATAGAGAGCTCAACTGATGCCAAACTGCTATTGATTAATACCCATGGATATCACCTAGAACCTTAAACACTTGCCCAAATGCCCGCTGTGTGTTTTTAATGCTCCAGTCAGCATCTCCTCATGAGGGCTCTAACAGTACCTCATATTAATCATATTTAAAAGAAAAATGGTTTCTCATGTACCCATCCCCTTCACCTATTACTTCACAAAAATATCATCTTCTCTTCATACCTTCCTTGTATTCATCATTGACTCCACCAATATCTTAACTCTTAGGTTTTATGATTATTATAGAATTGTAGAATTAAAAGAAATCTAATAGATCATCCAAGCCATCCCTCAGGATGTATAAATCTCCACTATAAATTTGACCTCTGGCCAAAGCATCTGTGAACTCAGCAATTGTAGGTTAAATTGTATGTTAATATATGTTTCTCAGTATGAGGTTGATGGCTTTGTCCTGCAAAAGAGTTTAAAAACCAATGGTCTACACTCATACTTTCTTGTTTTCTTTTCCTCCATAAATTTTTTTGCTTATTTCCAAATTTTGTCAATTCAATCTCTTCAGTATCCCACAAATACAAACCTTCTTTGCTTTTGACACTGTTCCCAATTTGAGCCATACCCATGGACCTCCCCATGAATTACTGCTTCAGTTTCAGGTATAAGAGAAAGATATCCTGCCAGTGAACATTCAAGAAAACAACCTGAGGATCTGGAGACAGAGTAGCTCATAGAGTTTTCTTCCTTGTTGTAACAGTTTCCTTTTGCTTTTATAAAAAATTACCAATAACTATATGTATTAGAACAAAACATGTTTATTATCTTACACTATTAGAGGCCAGAAATTCTAGAATCAATATGTTTTTCTTCCAGAGGATCTGGGAGAGAATCTATTTGCTTGCCTTTTCCAGCTTCTAGAGGCAACCTACATTACTTGAGTCATAGACTCTTTCTCCATCTTCAGAGCCATCAGTGTAAATCTTCAAATATTTGTCTCCCTCTTTCTCTCCCTCTCTCTCACCTGCATATCAAGGTCAAGTTGGGGAGGTGTGCTGTGAACAAGTGCTGTGATCTGAACTAATGCAGAAGCTAGAGTCTGTGTTTAAGAGGACACCAGAGTTCACTACCAGTGTTTTTTGTGGCTCCAACAGGAGTTTGGTTAAGGTCATTGTTCTGGTACATGTTGGAACATTTCCCATATTAATTCCTGGAACAGAAAGTTTTCTATCTCCCAGTCTCTTAAAGGAGTCTCTAATAGCCATATAAATAGATTTACTTTCATTTTTACCAAATCTTTCTTGATATCCTTATGTCTGATTGAGAATGTAGTATATGGTATCTTCTTCCAGTTCTGAATAGATTATAATTTCCTTTAGTGTTTTGGTTTTGTTTAGTTATTTGTTTTAATATTATTCTCCCCAGTTTCAACCTTTTCTCATATCTGTGAACAGTTATGAAAGCCAGACTCTTGGCAAAGCTTTGACAAATGAAATAGATTCTTAATTAACATCTCTATTCCAAGCATTCCCCAGTCATTGCATCTTTTATGCCTCTGCATCTTTACACTTCTTTGATAAAGTGTTTAATGTCTTAAGCCATTAAGAATACTTGTTTCCTACAGCAAAACAAATAACATCCAAACTCCCCGTCATTGCACTGAGGATCCTCTGCAATCTGTCCTCAAAACTAACTTCAAGAACTTAACTTCCATATTTCTCTACTCAGAGCTTATCTCTTCTGAGGCAGGTAATAGAGCATTTTCACCTCTGCTAGTCATTTAGTTCATATTTTCAAAGGTGTCATTTGAAAACTATGTAAAATCAGTTATACAAGACAGGAGTCATGGCATACTGAAACATGGTCTCATCATTAGACATAATAATGTCTCTTAATGAAGTCTGATAGGCTGACCATAAAGAACTTAAAGTGTTTAGGTTAGCGGCTCAAATCTTGCTCAGACCATGGGACTCACGAACATATATTTATAAGTTCTGTATGAAAACCTTTATCAGTAACTCATCCTTTCTGGGCAAGTCTTGGTCATCAGGTGAGAGGTCAATGCCATCATAACACAGTGACCTCAAAAATCCTTTCCTATTCTTAAAAAGGAATGAAAAATATAAGGCCAGACACTATCAAACTCTTAGAGGAAAACATAGACAGAACACTCTATGACATAAATCACAACAAGATCCTTTTTGACCCACCTCCTAGAGAAATGGAAATAAAAACAAAAATAAACAAATGGGACCTAATGAAACTTCAAAGCTTTTGCACAGCAAAGGAAACCATAAACAAGACCAAAAGACCACCCTCAGAATGGGACAAAATATTTTCAAATGAAGCAACTGACAAAGGATTAATCTCCAAAATTTACAAGCAGCTCATGCAGCTCAATATCAAAAAAAAACCAAACAACCCAATCCAAAAATGGGCAGAAGACCAAAATAGACATTTCTCCAAAGAATATATACAGATTGCCAATAAACACATGAAAGAATGCTCAACATCATTAATTATTAGAGAAATGCAAATCAAAACTACAATGAAATATCATCTCACAGAGGTCAGAATGGCCATCAACAAAACATCTACAAACAATCAATTCTGGAGAGGGTGGGGAGAAAAGGGAACCCTCTTGCACTGTTCGTGAGACTATAAATTGATACAGCCACTACAGAGAACAGTATGGAGGTTCCTTAGAAAACTAAAAATAGAACTACCATACAACCCAGCAATCCCACTACTGGGCATATACCCTGAGAAAACCATCATTCAAAAAGAGTCATGTACCACAGTGTTCACTGCAGCTCTATTTACAATAGAAAGGACATGGAAGCAACCTAAGTGTCCATCAACAGATGAATGGATAAAGAAGATGGGGCACACATATACAATGGAATATTACTCAGCCATAAAAAGAAACAAAATTGAGTTATTTGTAGTAAGATGGATGGACCTAGAGTCTGTCATACAGAGTGAAATAAGTCAGAAAGAGAAAAATAAATAAAATAAAAATGAATAAATAAATAAAAATAAATTAAAATAAATAAATAAAAATAAATACCATATGTTAACACATATATATGGGTTATAGGGGCAAGACAGGAATAAAGATGCAGACCTACTAGAGAATGGACTTGAAGATATGGGGAGGGGGAAGGATAAGCTGGGACAAAGTGAGAGAGTGGCATGGACATATATACACTACCAAATATAAAATAGATAGCTAGTGGGAAACAGCCGCATAGCACAGGGAGATCAGCTCGGTGCTTTGTAACCACCTAGAGGGGTGGGATAAGGAGGGTGGGAGGGAGGGAGATGCAAGAGGGAAGAGATATGGGGATATATGTATATGTATAACTGATTCACTTTGTTATAAAGCAGAAACTAACACCATTGTAAAGCAATTATACTCCAATAAAGATGTTAAAAAACAAACAAACAAAAAATGGCATGAAATTGCTTGCCAGATGCTATTTTACCTGTGGTCTAAATTCTTATATTTATATAATATTTTCCATCTTGTCACTCCTAAAAATAATCAAGCTTCCTGGAAATTTTCAATGTTTCGAAAAGTGAAGGAATGGTGGGACCTTCTATTCTATGTCTCTTGGACAAGAGCTGGTCTCCGAGATGGAATTCTTTGGCTGCTCTCTGTAATGCCTCCTAAATGCAATTGATCTACACATAAAAACATTGGGTTTATTTTTCCCTCACACCGTTTGCAGATCACAGTACAAATTACAAACACGTTATTTATGTCCTTGTCTCTGCTCACTGGTATGACCAGAATTGAACCTGAGAGAAGGGTATAGATGTTTAGCTGCCCATGCTATTCATCAAAATGCCTGCCTGGAAAAAACAAACTCATTGCTGTGTGAAATAATGCTTCAGTTTTCAGACCTCCACTGAGACAAAATGTCTAGAGTTCACAAAATTCAGGAAATGTAAATTAACAATTTCTCCAGTACCTCCTGCTCAACAATAACAAGTACTCAGGGGAGTTCTAAGTGTCCTTGGAAAATAAATGGGAGTTTGGTGACTTCCACACAAAATCTCCTGTGACTTAGGAAATGTCATGTAGTTAAAAATAGTATTCAGTGACTGGATTCAGGGCTACATTTATTCTAAACTAATTTAAAATACTTATTTAAATTTGGGGTAAATATGATAGCCTACACAGTAATTCAAAAAATCTAAACTCTCTTTTCTAATGTAACAAAAATCCTTTACAGAATCATTGACAAAATTAAGTGAAATTGAAATCTTCTTTAAGATTTTATAAGCAAACAAAGCAGGAAAGGAGGAAGGAGAAAAAAAAAAAAGGAAAGAGGGACTTAAAGTAACATCTTAAATAACATGTTAATTGTAAGTGGCTTATTTTATTAACTACATGGTCAACAATTAAGTCACAATTACATGGGACTTTTTTCTGTGTAATCCAAGTATTAAATGATATTTGTATTGACCATGGCCAAAGATAAGATGCTAAGATTATTCTTCCATTTCATTATTTCCCATGTGTCAGGTAAACTGAAACTAATCAGAGAGCTAAATACAAGGTTTTCAGTTCTAAGACCTAGACTTTGAAATTCATTGTAAATATATATATATATATATATAGTCATTGAGCATTAAGAAGTAGTTTGTGCATTGGTATTGGTCTAAATAATTTTTCTAATAAATAAGATGCTTTCATGACCTATCTGAAGACAATATTTTGATGGCTTTCCCTAAACTGTAACATTGGGAAAGAAAAAGATACTACATTGATAAAACTTCTCTGTTGAAGAATTCCTGGCATTGCTGAATTGATAGGAATGTTATTTTAAATGTGAAATAAAATACATTTGCTTATTTAAAAATGTCTTCAGAAAGCAAATATTTTCTTAAAAACATACATATGTAATCCATACTATTTTAAATACTTGTAAACTCTTTAAAGTTTCCCAAAAAGGAATTAGAAAGGGATATTTAATAATGAACGTAAGTTTAAGTCTTTTTTATATCATTTATATCATTTACCAAACTTCTGCAGGATAGTTAGGTTACTTCCAAAATGGACAGTTTACTACCTTCTTAACTGTGTAAATAATAAAACAAACAAAAAAATATTTATTAATCAGGTCAATGATAGTTTAATATTTTAAAAGCAAACTTTTAAATTTTTATGTTTTGTCAATATGTAGTTCACACTCTGTATTTTAGGTGTGATATTTTAAATCCAAAATCCATTTTATGATATTTATTAATTTGTATCTTGTATATAAATAAAATAAATGTATATTAGTGAAATAGTTTAGGAATTTCAAAAATTTACTTATACCAAAACCACACAACTTATTATATGCAACACATGGCCATTAACATTACAGTTTTTGGCCTTTTTATAAGGTAGCTTACATAAAAAGAAAGTTGCTTATTCCTTGTCTGTCCTAATCTATGAAGTGTTGTAATCAACAGACCCCATCCCATAGGTTTTCACTGTGTATTTAAAGCATACTTGATACCTCCCTTCATGAAAGGTGAACAAACCTGAAATTCCCACCTAGAAAAAAAACGTTAACTCAGAATTATCAAATCCTGAAGTTTAAGCAGATGGACACCAGAAATGGATTATGGGCAACTCTTAAATCATTCATCTAACTACATAGTATAGGAAGTTACAGTGTTGGCCGAAAGAAGACACAGGTTTCTCACTAAATTTTGTTTCAAAGGGTTTCAAAATTCTGTGACAGATTTTTGATCATGTTTTTATTAAAAAGTATTGATTTTAAAGACTAATAACTTAAAGCCACCACACACACACACACACATACACACACAAATGATCGACAAAATGTTCCTCTTTCCTTCTGAAGGTTTTTCAATGTATTGTTATTATTTCATTAACTAGTCATTTACTATTCAACTTAAATCGCCAGTTGATACAGACAGTTCTGAGATGGGTCTTCTACCTGCCACCCTAATCTTCTAGATTTGGGTGGCAGGTATTACGGATAGTATTCATCCTGAGCTTTCTGGGCAGACACGGTGACCTTGCCAGCTCCAGCAGCCTCCTTTTCCACTATTTTGATGACACCCACAGCAACTGCCCATCTCATGTCATGAACAGCAAAACGATCCAGAGGAGGATTATCAGAGAAGCTCTCAACACACATGGGCTTGCCAGGAACTATTTCTATGGTGGCAGCATCACCAGGTCTCAAAAATTGGGGGCCATCTTCCAGTTTCTCTCCAAATAGCAATCAATCTTTTCCTTCAGCTCAGCAAACCTGCAAGTAGTGTGAGCTGTGTGACATCCTGCACAGGTCCATAGCCAGCATTGATTTGCCCTGGGTGGTTCAGGATAATCACCTAAGGCTTGAAGTCAGCTGCTTCCATTGCTGTGTCACCGTTGCTGTTACCAGCCACATTGCCAGAATGAATATATTTGAGAGACACATTCTTGACATTGAAGCCCATATGGAAGAGCTTCACTCAAAACTTCATGGTGCATTTTAACAAACTTGACTTCAGTTGTAACATTGACTGGAGCATAGGTGACCACCATGCCTGGTTTGAGAACACCAGTCTCCACCTGTCCCACAGGGATAATACCAACATGAACAATTTTGTAGATGTCCTAGAGGACAGCCAAAGGGCTGATCAGTTAGATGAGTTGGTAGCAAAATGCAACCCAGAGCTTCAAGCAGCATGGTTCCATGGGCATTGCCATCTTTATGGGTTAATTTCGATCCCTTAAACCACAACAGTTTAGCATTTGGCTCCAGCACGCTGTCATCGTTTCAACCCAAAATTAACACAAATGCTACTATGTTAGGGTTGAGCCAATTTTTTTAATGTAGGTGCTGACATTTTTTTTTTTTTTTTTTTTGCTGTACACAGGCCTCTCACTGTTGTGGCCTCTCTCGTTGTGGATCACAGGCTCCAGACGCGCAGGCTCAGAGGCCATGGCTCACGGGCCCAGCTGCTCTGCGGCATGTGGGATCTTCCCGGACCGGGGCACAAACCCGTGTCCCCTGCATCGGCAGGCGGACTCTCCACCACTGCACCACCAGGGAAGCCCCGCTGACTTTTTAACAATATCCTTGTACAACTTCTGGCTGAAAGAATCTATTTTGTTAATATCAACATTTAGTTGTTTCATACCCAATGTGTAGGTCAGAAGGGCATGCTTCCAGGTCTGCTTGTTCTTGGATAAACCTGTTTCAAATTCACTAATACCAGCAGCAACAATCAAAACAGTACAATCAGCCTGTGATGTGCCTGTGATCATGTTTTTGATTAAGTCTCTGTGTCCTGGGGCATCAGTGATGTTCAAATAATACTTTTAGGTCTCAAATTCCCACAGGGAGATATCAATGGTGATATGACATTCATGTTCAGCCTTCAGTTTATCCAAGATGCAGGTATCCTTGAAGGAGCCATTTCCCATCTCAGCAGCATCCTTCTCAAACTTATTGATGGTTCTTTTGTTGATCCACCACATTTGTAGATCCGATGTCCAGCAGTGGTCTACTTGCCCCAATGTAAGTGTCCAACTATAATGATGTTGATATGAATTTTTTTCTTTCCCATTTTAGCTTAGATTTAGTGGTGATTTCACAACATCTGTCTGGTGATAAAATTGTTGTAAAAAAGCTGTGAAGGAAATCTTTACAATCATGGATTCTACCCACAGTCTTCAAATGATATATGTAACACATGATTTTACACATAAACATGAAATTAGCTTTTACCTTGTCTGTGGCTGTTCAGTCTTATTACCTGAGAAGTCTGGAACCATGGTACTAAACTTGACCAAGAATATACTAAATAGTAGGACAACTTATCTGACAAATTATCCCCACAGAGGTCACCCTGTACTAGCTTACCTACATTGTTATTAAAAAAGCATAGATGTTATTTTTGTTTGTTTGTTTTTGTTTGTTTTTAGTTTATATAGCCTGGCTTTAGCTGCTAACTTAGTATCTCACACATATTTTGATGGTACATTTTAGTACTCTGCGTTGCCTTTATGCAGTCCTTTATGAGTCCTTTCCATATCCAGTCGTGTGTAACAGCTGCAGTTGATGATATGGGAAAGATAAATGAAATTGTCCTTTGATGCAAATTTGGCTCCTAGGCCATCCCTGGTTTGAGGTCACACAAGTCTATAAGAAGAGAATGTATGAATGAAACTAGTAGATCTAACAATAGCTAAGTTGGCTTTTTAAAAGGTGAAATTGATCAAGAATTCTGTATTTTGGATTGGTTGGGCTGTTTTAGTGAAAATAAAAGGAAGTTTTAAAAAAATCAATGGCTGCCAGAGATTCTCTTAAAAACGAAGAGACATGATTCCAAAGGGGAGTCAGGAAGACACACCACCCTTTGATACTAAGTAGAATTCTTCTTAGGCTTTAAAAATATTAAACATGCTAGTATATTTGTATTCCTTGTGTGATGGTAACAAAGTATCCCCTAAATTTAGATCTTCAGTTCATTGTTATTCATGCTCTGATAAAAGCAACTCTAACTGTCTGGGCTCTTGCTGACCCTCCTGTTGAGGAGGGGTAGGATAATTTGAGGGAGGCTGTTAGCTCAGGTAAACCAAATGCGATTAAATTATGAGAAATATTTTAAATTATTTTGGAAAGAGAAAGCAAAACGAAAACACTGAATAACTTTAGTACAATTAAACCAGTGGGAGGGTTTGTATAGTTTACTTAAAATGAAATAAAGTTGGAGATAGATGAAGTAGTTATAAAAATTTTAATAGATTATAGTAAATACTAGGTGGTCTGGCTGGTCTATCAACTCCTTGGACTATGAAAATAACAGAAGAGAACATATTCACTTAATTTTTCCTAGCTTAAATGAATTTTTAAAATGTAATAATGACACAAATGTGAAAACTTTGGTCTCTTCAGGATAAGTGCTGATTAAAACGGTGTGAAAAAAAGAGAGAATTATGATTCTGAGAGATGGGCTGGTCAAAGTCTCTTGAGGAGCTAGGAGTAGAAGGGGCTGGAGAACCTTTTTATTGATATGGGTTAAATGGCCTGAGGGAGATAACTATCAGATACTAGTGCACAATGTCCTCTTATACCCAAGTTTGCTAATGAAGTTGCTAATTAAAGGTTAAAGGATGACCAACAAGGACCTACTGTATAGCACAGGGAACTCTGCTTCATATCATGTAACAACCTAAATGGGAAATGAATTTGAAAAAGTATAAATACATGTATATATATATATATAACTGAATCACTTTGCTGTACACCTGCAACTAGCATAGCATTGTTAATCAACTATAATATAAAATAAAAAGTTTAAAAAAAAGAAGATAGGGGAGATAGAGGCTGTTAAAAGGATTAAAGTAGAAAAAACACTTGAAAGCCTTGTGTAACTATTATGACAATCTTGCCTAGTATATTCAATTATTGTTTCCTTTTAATGTGGTAATTTTGTTTGCAATTAAACATGTTTAGTAAACACTAAATTCTTAAAAAATAAAATAAATAAAATAAAATAAAAGTTAAAGGATGATGTGTTTATGTTAGGGGATATGTTGATACAACTCTGGAAGCCTTATATATAAAAATATGACTCACAGTAGAAATTCATAAATGGAAGTACTGTATACTAATGCATTCTCTACCAGAAAGTATTATAGGAATGGATGTGATGTCTGAACGGGGAATATTTTCCCCACTCCTAAAACATTGAGAAAAAGAAAGCCCTGAGAATCTGCTCTTCACTTGTTTTAATGTGGTGTGCTTGATGGAAAGCTTTAAAATTATCTAAACCCACTCAAGTGGCTAATTTAAAACAGTATAGGATGTTTGGGTATCATCAAGAAAATTTGGCTTTATTTAAGGATGTTTCAGTTTCACCTGTATTAGTACCCCAAAAGTCTTGTTTAATATTCCAGTGTTATATGTGAGGAAAGCTGATGAATCCTGAAGTTTAATCATAGGCTATAAGGGATTAAATAAAGTGTTGCCTTAATAGTATTCTATATCCAATATGGTCTTAACAGTTCAAACTGTGCAACGTGCTATAAGAAATCAATATTCTGTGAACAATTTGGTTATTTTTCCCATTTCCTTTTTCAAGAGGAAGCCAAAGTAATTTGTATACATATAGAGTGGAACCCAAAACATACTTACCGTACATTCACACAGATATATAGAGATCCTGCTGATTATTGGCAAAACCTGCTCTGAAGAGACTTAGATTTGACTAAGTGAAAAAAAAATACCAAAAATTCAACATATCAATGATATGGTGTTGACAACTCAATCTTGAAGATCAAATGGACTGAACTAAATGCTGGTTAATCTTATGATCAGAGGGTCGTAGATTAACACAGCTAAACTAGAGAGACAGGAAATAAATGATAAGATTCTTAAAAATTACCTGGACCAGAGACACTAAAGATGTACCTTAAACAACCAAAAATAAGTTATTTTCTTTGCCAGCTCAAAGATGAAAGTAAAGCATGAAGATTGATTGAGTTGTTGGTTTCTGGAAAAATCACATATCACATCTGAGAATTTTATTAGTCCCTTTTTAGAGAAGTACTAGGGAAATAGATGATTTTTTTTTTTTTTTTCCGGTACGCAGGCCCCTCACCGTTGCGGCCTCTCACGTTGCGGAGCACAGGCTCCAGATGCGCAGGCTCAGCGGCCATGGCTTACGGGCTCAGCCACTCCGCGGCATGTGGGATCTTCCTGGACTGGGGCACGAACCCGTGTCCCCTGCATCAGCAGGCGGACTCTCAACCACTGCGCCACCACGGAAGCCCTAATCTCATTTTCTGAACCACAGGAAATTCTTAGGCACAAAAGAATTGGCACAAAACGTACTCTTTTATTAGTTTTATCTAGTTCCTTTGATGTTATGAGAAACACTGCTCCTAATTCTGCTTATTGCAACCACACCAAACCACTTGCAGGTCTCCCAGAACAAGAAGAGGATGACTCTTATGAGGGGAAAAGGAAGTTGGGAGGGCTATAGTAAACAAAGAATCTATTGGAGAAATTGAGAGTTGGGTGTATAGTGGCTTTTCATTGGCTGAACTTTAACCAGTGACAGTTTCTCATTGGTTGAGTTCTTGCCAGGCAAAAAAAGAGAAAGTGTTTCTTCTTGCTATTGGGCTCTTCTTTCATTGTAGGCATGAGAACTCCCCTTTCTGGCCTCTTGAATCTCTCTTAATTGAAGTTTCCTTTTTTTTTTTTTTTATCGTGTGCATGTGTAAATATATACATATATACATACGTACCTATGTATGCACATACATACATGTACATACAAACTTCAGAATTAAACTGGATCCAAAAAGCAGATGTTCTTTTTCACTGTCGGAAGTAATTACTTGAATACATTGGGTCATGGAGCCATTCAGGCATAGAAAAAAATAGCAGAAAAAAGATATACCCCACTGTCCTCAGAAACTCAAAAATGTGACTCATAATTCTCTTTATTCAAATAAAGAGAAACTTGAGCCTCAGAAACTAAATCACCAAAAAGCACCCCAAGGGGATCTGGGCTGACCTGTAGCTGACAAGTGGATGATATTGGCAAATTACCCATAGCCCCAAGTGTGGGTCTTGGGTGGATAAATACTCATTCTGGATTTGGAATCACATACTCAGTAACTAAAGCAAACACCTCCAACACTATTGCCTGCAACCAAAAATAAATAAATTTTAATGTGCCACCCTTTATATCATCTGAATAAGAAACCCATTTTACAGCATGTGGAGTATAGCAATGAGCTAAGAAACATCACCTGCAATGGGCTTTTTATAAACTTGACAACCCACAAATTAGTGGACTGTTTGAATTTTGGAGTGGGCTGTTTAAAGATCTGCTTAGAAAATTCATTGGTGGTTAGAGACTGAAGGGATGGCTTGCAAGAAAGAATGATTCATGTGTTAAAACTTAATGTGTGAAAGTGAGGGGAATTTTCCATTGGATGAACTGATGGGATAATAAGGAAAAGATAGGAAAAGATGAGGGATGGAGCCTCATGCATGAAGACACATACATACATACATACATTTATTCCCTTTTTTTCTTTTTTCTCTACCCAATTGAGCCATTCTGGGACCTAGATTTCATTTACTAATTCCAGAGGAAGAATCACCTTCTAAATATGACACCATGACAATTCTAAATATTAAGTACTTGAGATCTTAAAGAATGATGGGATGGTTCTTTCTTCCTGTCACTTAAGCTAAGATTAAAGACTAAAGATTCTGCCCTTTTGCTACCTAGTGGATGAACAGTTTCATAAGTGTACACTTTTCCAACCCTCCAAGGTATAACTGGGAATGGATGAAGGAGAAAACATCAATAAGTTTCATATTGCTGCCAGCTACATGAGTCAGTATCCTTGCTGCACTTGACAGTCCTATCCCAGGGGGGGCATTGGAGTGAAATTTATTATAAATGGAAAAAGTGGAAACAATTTGTGATTGAGCAGAAGCAAGAAATTGGTAATGCAAAAAGGAAAAGCTAACATTACTTGGATGCTTTGAGAACAAGAGAATCATACTACCTCTTATATCTATTCACAGATACCCATAGGGGTGAAGATATTTCTTGTAGGAAACTTTCCCTGTGTTTAAATCTGAAGATCCAGGATGGGTCCTGGTGGATTTAGCAAGTATTCATTCTGCAATTGTCTATATGATGATGCATCTCAATGATTTTAATAACACTGTGTGGACGAACACTTGGAGTAACTATAAAAATGATTCTTCTTTTGTTTCCCATTTTACAGGTTATGCTAATCACATCAGACAGCTTTTGAGAGATAACATATGGAAACTCTTACCTCTCAAACACCTCCAAAGATTTTGTTCAACAAGAGAACCATGGACCATTATGTAATTATTTACTTAAATTATAATATATTGAAAAGAGTGCCTAGATACAACAGACTTAAAGTATCTTACTTATTGTAGTGCTCAAATTATTGTAGTATTCTCTGTCCCAAGATTTTTGAGGGTGAAGGCCATAGTCAAGATAAAGAACACTCAACAAACTAAAAACAATGTTAGTTTAGGGAAGACTGGGTTAGGAGATCTTTGGAATACTCCAAGTAAACGATATTTGGAATGACAACTAGCCATGTAACATTTTGCTGAGGAGGTCAACTTTTGGTCCCAAGATATATTTTAAACTCAATCAGCAAATTCAGTGACAACAATGTGTTTGGTGGATATGACAAAATTGCCTGAATTATTCTAAGAGAAACTTGAGTGAAACTGGCTCAAGTCTAAGAGTCATAGGATAAACCAAACTTGCCTCTAATGAGGAGAGATATACTGAGGAAAAAGACTTAAAAAACTTTTATTGCAATTTAGAATGTTATTTTAAGAGGAAGGTAAAGGAGGACAGGTGGTCTGTATAGAAACTATGGTTTTAGAAAAATGGATTTAAAAACTCAGTAGGTTGTTAAACAGTATTCTAAGAGACACAGTTGAGAAATAGCATGCACACTGACCCAAGAAGGGCTATTTATGCATGTTCTTCCAGATGGAAGTGGCTCAATGAAAATGGTCTTTGACCTTGGCAGAAGAAAGCACAAAGAATGAACTTGTGGAAATCTTTGACCCCAGTACACTATGGGAATGTATTTATGGAGACTGTATTTTGCATAAATGTTTTTTAACTGACAGGTAACCATGAATAAATTTAAAAAGCAAACTTACCCAATAGTGCAATTAATCAGTGCTGACACGTTTTAAACTAGGATTTTTTCCAGAGGAGATAAGATGGGGATTGCTTAAGGAAAATGTCTATTGGGAACCAATGTCAGTGTAAACTTGCAATATGAAACAGAAAGTATGAAACAAAATCTAGAATTAACTGAGAACTGGCCCTTTGAATGACCTAACAACATCTATGACAATACTGATAACAATGACCAAAAATATTGGGAGATTGAATTGGTAGCTTAGCCAAGTCGAAGATAAATGGGCAGAAAAAATGTAGATTTATCTAATAATTATTACATTAAGTCCATATATTGATGCTTTTCATAGATTTCAAACTTCACCACTGAAAAGAGGTAAAAGAGTTAAGCTTCTAAACAAGTTTGGATTGACATATTTGGTAAACTAAAATGCCTCTTTAAAAAGCAGTATTATACCTAGATCTCACAGGATGATACAAATAACTAGTGTTTTGGTGCTAATACTTCTGCTTTTTCTATTTTACATGTGTATTAAAAGATGCTAGGTGGGGCTTCCCTGGTGACGCAGTGGTTGAGAGTCTGCCTGCCGATGCAGGGGACACGGGTTCATGCCCTGGTTCGGGAAGATCCCATATGCCGCGGAGCGGCTGGGCCCATGAGCCATGGCCACTGAGCCTGCGCGTCCGGAGCCTGTGCTCCGCAACGGGAGAGGCCACAACAGTGAGAGGCCCGCGTACCACAGAAAAAAAACAAAAAAACAAACAAACAAACAAAAGATGCTAGGTGAAGATGATGATGTTGAGGCATGTGTAATTAACAAAGCAAAACCAAGGGACAGGAGGTTGACTGCCTAAGAACAGAGTTAACCTGCAGCTCTTTGGTGGTTGTTTTATGCTCATCACCAGGGATACCTGGAAACTTGTTATTGATCTATTGCTAAAGAGAAATGAAATTTTCTTACTGGTGGTTTAAAATACATTGATTAATGTCCAAAAGCCCTCTGGAACCATTATGTACATGTTTGTCTCTACGTTACTAAAAACGTGTATACAGATGGGTTACACCTGATCTGTAGGGTTATACAAGCCTGGTTTCAGCTATGGAAATAAGTAATGAGTAGATAAATAAATAAATAAGGAAGTAAAAAGCCCCTTCATTAAATTTATGATTTGGCTCTCTTGAGATAAAGATGTCTGGAGCATATCTTGGTGGTTCATAATCCCCAAATGAAGAAATGAAGCATACCCTCTGCAACTCAGAATGGACTCTGAAAGCTTGAGCTGGAAATCTTGGATCTCTCTGATATTTGCCTGGGTTTTCCTTCTCCTGCTGTAACATGTCCTTTATATTTATGAAAGTTATATCTGAGTATCCTCCTGGAGTCTTGTGACTTCTTTCAACTACCTTTTCTTGTAAAATTGCTGCACCTTACAAAATTTACTACTTATGCTATATTCCCTCTTGTGTTTTGGAAATATTTTTCAAGTTATTTGGTATATAGTGTTAACCATTAGTTTAAATGCTTAAAAAGAAGAAAGGCTATGAGAAATGAGAAATGTTATTGATTGCATCAAAAGAGAATAAAAATACAATTGGAGCAGTGATGAATCAAGGGAGGAGTGGTCTTGGAGGCAGGCTGCCCTGGATCTAGGCAATGAGAGGGTACTTTGTGTACAGAGAAGTTAAAAAAAAATCAAACAGGTTAAAAGTTATTATTTTTTATATTCACTTTGCACTATCAATTTTAAACAAGGTTTGTGATAAATTACTCTTTCCTGTTGTGGTGGACTTCCACATGGTAAGCCACTTTATTCTATTCTTTCCCGTGGCATTAATTAATTCGTCATGCCACCTTAAGATAGTCATTTTTATTTCCTGGGACCTCAGTTTCTTTATATATAAAATAAGTGACTTGATGCAGCAGGATATCAGAGCTTCTTCACACCCAAGCATTCTAAAGTATTGTGCATTTCAATACTCCGGCATGTCCAACCCATAGAAGACGCACCAGAACACCGGAATAATTTTTATTCATTCCTGCATATAAATGTTCTTACACTAAAGAACTAGATACATTAAAGTGTATCTAACTTTCTAGGTGTTACTTTTTTATTAAAGTATGGTTGATTTACAATATTATATTAGTTTCAGTTGTATAACATAGTGATTTAATATTTGTATAGATTATACTCCCTTTAAATTATTATAAAATATTGGCTATATTCCCTGTATTCTACAATGCATCCTTGTATCTTATTTATTTTATACACAGTTATTTATATCTCTTAATCTCCTATCTCTAGCTTGCGTCTCCTCCATCCCTGTCCCCACTGGTAACCAATAATTAGTCTGTTCTCTGTGTCTGTGAGTCAGTTTCTGTTTTATTATATTAATTCTTTAGTTTTATTTATTAGATTCCACATATAAGTGATAACATACAGTATTTGTCTTTGTCCAACTTATTTCACTAAGATAATACCCTTCAGGTGCATCCATGTTGTTGCAATGGCAAAATTTCATTCTTTTATAGCTGAGTAATATTCCATTGTATATATATACCATATCTTCTTTATCCATTTATCTGTTGATGGACACTTAGGTTGCTTCTATATCTTGACTATTGTAAATAACGTTTCTATGAACATTGTGGTGTACATATCTTCTAGAATTAGTGTTCTCATTTTCTTCAGGTTATACACCCAGGAATGGAATTGCTGGGTCATACTGTAGTTCTATTTTTAGTTGTTTGAAGAACCTCCATACTGTTTTCCACAGTGGCTGCACCAATTTACATTCCCACCAACAGTTTACCAGGGTTTCCTTTTCTCCACATCCTTGTCAGTATTTGTTATTTGTGTTTTTTTGTTTTTGTTTTTGTTTTTTTGATGAGAGCCATCCTGACATGTGTGAGGTGACATCTCAGTGTAGTTTTGATTTGCATTTCTCTGATGATTAGTGATGCTGAGCATATTTTTATGTGCCTGTTGGCCACTGGTATGTCTTCTTTGGAAAAATTGTCTGTTCAGGCCTCCTGCCCATTTTTTCATCAGGTTGTTTGTTTATTTGCTATTGAGTTGTATGAGCTGTTTATATATTTTGGATATTAACCCCATATCAATTAAATAATTTGCAAATTTTTTTTTCCCATTTAGTAGGTTGTCATCTTGGTTTTTTGATGTTTTTCTTTTTGTGCAAAAGCTTTTAAGTTTAATTAGTTACGATTTGTCTATTTTTGCTTTTGTTTCCTTTGTTTGAGATGACAGGTCTAAAAAATATTGTTACAACTTATGGCAAAGAGAGTATGGTCTATGTTTTATTTCAGGAATTTTATGATTTCCAGTCTTGTATTCAGGTCTTTAATCCTTTTAGAGTTTACTTTTGTATTTGATGTAAGAAAATGTTCCAATTTCATTCTTTTACAAGTAGCTGTCCAGTTTTCCCATCATCATTTATTGAAGAGACTGTCTTTCCTCCATTGTATATTCTTGCCTCCTTTGTCATAGATTAATTGACCATAAGTGTATGGGCTTATTTCTGGGCTCTCTATTCTGTTCCACTGATCTATGTCTTTTTTTTTCTTTGCCAGTATCATACTGTTTTGGTTACTGTAACTTTGTAATATAGTCTGAAGTCAGGGAGTGTGATAACTCTAGCTTTGTTCTTTTTTCTCGATTGTTTTTGCTAGTCTAGGTGTTACTATTTTAAAACCATATTTGAAAGAATTAAAGTCATACTAGGCAAGAACTATTTATGACTTTATTTAATCAGGAATTGGGCTTCATGCTGAGTGAGTAATTAAAGATAGAAAGATGTATAACAGATGGTTCCTGCTTTATTTGTCCATTTAGTAGACAGAGATTATAAGTCTAACTTCACTACTCATGTAACATAAAAGTGAAAAGTAATAGATACAGAAAATATCAAGGTAATATATAATGTTGGTATATTAGAATTATTGATGAAACGTAACCAATAGGAGATATATATATCTCTCTATCTCTATCTCTTTCCGAAAGACTGAAAGAAAAAGAGATAATAGATATTATGAGGAATTGGCTCACACAATTATAGAGGCTGACAAGTTCCACGATCTGCAGTTGCCATACTAGAAACCTGGAAATGTTGATGATATAGCTCCAATCTGAGTCTGAAGTCCTGAGAACCAGAATAGCCATGGTGTACTTCCAGCCCAAAGGCCATTCAGGAAAAGCCAATGTTTCAGTGTAAGTCTAACCCCAGGAAAACAAGATATTTCCCAAACTGAAGGCAGTCAGTGAGGAGAAATTCTTTTATTTAGGGTATGGTTAACCTTTTTGTTCTATTCAGACCTTCAACTGGTTGGATGAGGCCTTCCCACATTAGGGAGGTTAATCTGCTTTACTCAGTAAATTGATGTAAAAGTTACTGATCCTAAAACACCTTTACAGAAACACCCAGAATAATGTCTGGCCATATATCTGAAGACTCCATGACCCAGTTAAGTTGACACATAAAATTAACCATCACAGCAGGTATGTAATTAAATGAGAGTTTTGCCTATTCTTGACCTTAGCCATATAAGAAATGATTGGACAAATCAAGAAAGATATTTAAAATGTGGTTCCAAAATATATAATTAGGATAATCATTTTTCACTTCCTTAAAAATAAGTTGCTTTTAATCACAGATACATTTTCCTGGTGTAAATACTTAAACCAAAGCACACCAACAAATTATGTAGAATCTCTCCAGTAGACATGTTAAAAGGTTTTGTTTTGCAAAATCTATTTTGAGAAACTTGTGTATAAATCCCAGAGCTTTTTATTTTTCCAAATTTACCAGGGGCTGTGTTCAAATATATATAGAAATAATTATTTCAGTGGTTTCTACTACTAATACACTGACTTAAAACAAAAAACAATGTTTTCTATCTCTCTAACAGAATTATCATTGTGTTTTTAATATTATTGAAACAGAGCTTGGTGACTCATATAACATTTCTATTATTAGAGGTATAACCAGAAAAGAAAGGCTTAGAATTTGTTAAATGCAGTTTCAAAGAATGAAGTATATCAGTTAAAGCAATTCCTGTGGCAAAGCAAGGAAGAATAGCTCCAGTTTGATATTCAATTTCATTTTCTGTCATCAAGAATCTAGAACTATTTCTACAAAGAAAGATGTTTACAGTGATAGAAATTTAAGACTTATCTAAGACTGGGAGTTAAATGTGCAGAGATTTTATTATCTTTAAATTACAAAGAGCAGAAATAAAAAGCTTTGCTGTAATATGAACAGAATTTTAAGTAAATCATCACTGAGTCAAAATGAACTTTCTTATTTTTTTATTTGAAAACTAGTTGTCAAACATCCACCAGGTTTCCATTTGATAGATTTCAGGTTTAAAAAAAAATCCAACTCTAGAAATTTCTTCCTTGTTTCAAATTTATGCATGAATGCTTTATTTAAATAGAATTTTCTTTCTCTCTCCAAAGTGATTAACTTAATTTAAATATCACTTACATGCTACTGGTAAATTTAGAAATTTCATTTTTAACTAATCCAGATTCCTTTAACATTTCTTCATATACCTTAGAACTTTGACCAAAATTTCACTATTAATTATTCATGATTGTAGTCCAATACTAACTAATTTAGTACTTAACCCACTTTTTCTAATTATTAATTTAAGAATAAATCTATTTTTCTTAAATAGATTTTTCCTGGTAAGTTTGGTTTTCATTTAAATACATTTTTCGTGGTAGTTTTACATTTGATCAAATATTCATCTCAACCCCTTTTATCTCTTTTGTATATGTTTCTTTTTTATTTATTTATTTTTTGTTTTTGTTTTTGTTTCTGTGGTATGCGGGCCTCTCACTGTTGTGGCCTCTCCCGTTGTGGAGCACAGGCTCCAGACACACAGGCTCAGTGGCCATGGCTCACGGGCCCAGCCACTCTGCCGCATGTGGGATCTTCCTGGACCAGGGCACAAACCCGTGTCCCCTGCATCGGGAGGTGGACTCTCAACCACTGTGCCACTAGGGAAGCCCTGCTTCTTTTTTTTAAAGTAAATAATGTCATTGTTATTTAAATAATTTTATGTGGATTAATATCAAACAAACAAAAAAACTTTGATGAGTTATAATGAAATGCTAATTAAAAATAGTTTTATGTATTAATACAAAGGACTAAAATTATTAAACACAATTTCATTGGATGTAAAAGTGTAGTTTTGTTTTCTTTTTAGAAAGAATAAAAAATATTAGCACAATTTAAATTTAGCATTATAATGCTTACCCCTTGGAATTATTTTGGGATATTGGACTGAATAAGCTTTCAGAATATGGAATCATAATCATAATTTTAAAGCATTTATAAGACAGAGTTTCAAGATGGTGGAGGAGTAAAACATTGAGATGAGCTTCCTCTCCACAAATACATCAGAAATACATCTACATGTGGAACAACTCTTACAGAACACCTACTGAATGCTGGCAGAAGACCTCAGACTCCCTAAAAGGCAAGAAACTACCCACGTATCTGGGAAAGGCAAAAGAAAATAGAAAACACAGAGACCAAAGAATAGGGATAAGACCTGCACCTCTGGGAGGGAGCTGTGAAGGAGGAAAGGTTTCCACACACAAGGAAACCCCTTCACTGGTGGAGAAGGGGGGTTGGCAGGGGTATTCTTTGGAGCCACGGAGGAGAGCTCAGCAATGGGGTGCAGAGGGCAAAGTGGAGAGATTTCTGCACAGAGGATTGCTGCTGGCCAGCACTTACCAGCGTGAGAGGCTTGTCTGCTCAACCGCCAGGGCAGGTGGGGACTGGGGACTGAGGTTCAGGCTTCGGAGGTCACACCCCAGGGAGAGGACTGGGGTTGGCTACGTGAACACAGTCTGAAGGAAGCTAGTGTGCCACAGCTATCCAGGAAGGAGTCTGGGAAAATGTATGGAACTGCCTAAGAGACAAGAGACCATTGTTTTGGGATGCACAAGGAGAGGGGATTCAGAGCACCACATAAACGAGCTTCAGAGATGGGCATGAGCGGCGGGTATCAGCACAGACACTAGAGATGGGCATGAAATGCTAAGGCTGTTGCTGCACACACAAAGAATCCTGTGGGCAAACACAGGTCACTATCCATACCTCCCCTCCTGGGAGCCTGGGCAGACCATCGCAGCCAGGGTCCTGTGATCCAGGGACAGCTTCCCCTGGAGAACACATGGCACGCCTCAGGCTGTTGCAAAGTCATGCTGGCCTCTGCCACTGCAGGCCAGCCCTGCATTCCATACCCCTTCCTCTCCCTGGGCTGAGTGAGCCAGAGCCGAATCAGCTGCACCTTTAATCCCCTCCAGTCTGGGCAAAGAACAGATGCCACAGGGTGACCTACATGCAGAAGCAGGGCCTAATGCAAAGTGGAACACCTGAATAGACAACAAATCATCCCCAAATTGAGGCAGTGGAAACTGGGAACAACTGTAGACTTGGGGTTTGCTGTATGTGACTGACTAGTTTCTAATTTTTATGTTTATCATAGTATAGTTTTAGCACTTGCTATCATTGATGGATTTGTTCGTTGGTTTGGTTGTTCTCTTCCTTTTTTCTTTAGGATTATTATTATAACTTCAAAAAATTTTAATAACATTATTTTATTATATTACACATGTATTTTTTATTTATTTATTTTTCTCCCTTTTTTTCTGAGCCATGTGGCTGACAGTGTCTTAGCCTCTGAGGTGGGAGAGCCAAGTTAAGGACACTGGGCCACCAGATACCTCCTGGCCCTACATAATATCAATCAGTGAGAGCTCTCCCAGAGATCTCCGTCTCAATGCTAGGACCCAGCTTGCTTCAATGACTAGCAAGCTCCAGTGTTGGACACTCCATGCCAAACAACTAGCAAGATAGGAACAAAAAACTACCCATTAGCAGAGAGGCTGCCTAAAATCATAATAAGTTCACAGACACCCCAAAACACATGACTGGATGTGGTGTGCCCACCAAAAAGAACAGATCCAGCCTCATCCAACAGAAGACAGGCACAAATTCCTCCACCAGGAATCCTACACAACCCACTGAACCAACCTTACCTACTCAGGGCACACACCAAAATCAATGAGAACTATGAACGAGAAGCCTGAAAAAAGGAGACCCCCAAAACAGTAAGTTAAGCAAAATGAGAAGACAGAGAAATACACAGCAGATGAATGAGCAAAGTAAAAACCCACCAGACCAAACAAATGAAGGGGAAATAGGTAGTCTAATTGAAAAATAATTCAGAGTAATGAGAGTAAAGGTGATCAAAAATCTTGGAAATAGAATGGAGAAAATACAAGAAATGTCGAATAAGGATGTAGAAGAACTAAAGAGAAAACAAACAATGATGACCAAAACAATAAATGAAATTAAAAATTCTCTAGAAGGAATCAATAGCAGAATAACTGAGGCAGAACAACGGATAAGTGATCTGGAAGATAAAATAGCGGGAATAACAACTGCAGAGCAGAATAAAAGAAAAGACGATGAAAAGAATTGAGGACAGTCTCAGAGACCTCTGGAACAACATTAAACACACCAATATTCGAAATATAGGGGTCCCAGAAGAAGAAGAGAAAAAGAAAGCGACTGAGAAAATATTTGAAGAGTTTATACTTGAAAACTTCCTTAATATGGGAAAGGAAATAGTCAATCAAGTCCAGGAAGCACAGAGTCCCATATAGGATATATCCAAGGAGAAACACGCCAAGACACATTTTAATCCAACTAACAAAAATTGAATACAAAGAAAAAATATTGAAAACAGGAAGGGAAAAGCAACAAAAAACATACAAGGGAATTCCCATAAAGTTAAAAGCTGATTTTTCAGCAGAAACTCTGCAAGCCAGAAGGGAGTGGGAGGACACATTTAAAGTGATGAAAGGGGAAAACCTACAACAAATATTACTCTCCCAACAAGAATCTCATTCAGATTTGATGGAGAAACTAAAAACTTTACAGACAAGCAAAAGCTAAGAGAATTCAGAAGCACCAAACCAGCTTTACAACAAATGCTAAAGGAAATTCTTTAGGCAGGAAACACAAGAGAAGGAAAAGACCTACAAAAAGAAACCGAAAACAATTAAGAAAATGGTAATAGGAACATACATATTGATAATTACCTTAAAGGTAAATGGATGAAATCCTCCAACCAAAAGACATAGACAGGCTGAATGGATACAAAAAGAAGACCCGTATATAAGCTGGCTAAAAGAGACCCACTTCAGACCTAGGGACACATACATTCTGGATGTGAGGGGATAGAAAAAGATATTCCATGAAAATGGAAATCAAAAGAAAGCTGGAGTAGCAATTCTCGTATCAGAAAAAATACACTTTAAAATAAAAACTATTACAAGAGACAAAGAAAGACACTACATAATGATCAAGGGGTCAATACAAGAAGAAGATTAAAAAATTATAAGTATTTATACACCCAACATAGGAGCTCCTAAATAAATAAGGCAAATGCTAACAGCCATAAAAGGGGAAATCAACAGTAATATAATAATAGTGGGGGACTATAAAACCCCACTTTCACTAATGGACAATCATACAAAATGAAAATAAAAAAGTAAACACAAGCTTTAAATGACACATTACACAAGATGGACTTAATTGATATTTACAGGATATTCCATCCAAAAACCACAGAATACACTTTCTTCTCAAGTGTTCATGGAAAATTTTCCAGGATAGATCATATCATGGGTCACAAATCAAGCCTTGGTTAAGTTAAGAAAATTGAAATCATATCAAGTATCTTTTCCGACCACAACACTATGAGACTACATATCAATTACAGGAAAAAAAGAAACTGTAAAAAATACAAATACATGGAGGCTAAACAATACACTATTAAATAACCAAGAGATCACTGAAGAAATCAAAGAGGAAATCAAAAAATACCTAGAAACAAATGACAATGAAAACATGAGAACCCAAATCCTATGAGATGCAGCAAAAGCAGTTCTAACAGGGAAGTTTATAGCAATACAATCCTACCTTAAGAAACCAAAAAAATCTCAAATAAACAAACTAACCTTACACCTATAGCAATTAGAGAAAGAAGAAGAAAAAGACCCAAAGTTAGCAGAAGGAAAGAAATTATAAAAATCAGATCAGAATTAAATGAAAAAGAAATTAAGAAAACAATAGCAAAGATCAATAAAACTAAAAGATGGTTCTTTGAGAAGATAAACAAAATTGATAAACTATTTGCCAGACACATCAAGAAAAAAAGGAAAAAGACACAAATCAACAGAATTAGAAATGAAAAAGGAGAAGTAACAACTGACACGGCACAAAAGCAAAGGATCATAAGATATTACTACAAGCAACTACATGCCAAGAAAATGGACAACCTGGAAGAAATGGACAAATTCTTAGTTAAGCACAATCTTCTGGGACTGAACCAGGAACAAATAGAAAATATAAACTGACCAATCACAAGCACTGGAATTGAAACTGTGATTACAAATGTTCCAACAAACAAAAGCCCAGGACCAGATGGCTTCACAGGCCAATTCTATCAAACATTTAGAGAAGAGCTAACACCTATCCTTCTCAAACTCTTCCAAAATACAGCAGAGGTAGGAACACTCCCATTTTCATTCTAAGCAGCCACCATCACCCTGATACCAAAACAACACAAAGATGTCACAAAAAAAGAAAACCATGTTTAGTGATGAACATAGATGCAAAAATCCTCCACAAAATACTAGCAAACAGAATCCAACAGCACATTTAAAAGATCATACACCAGGATCAAGTGGAGTTTATTCCAGGAATTCAAGGATTCTTTAATATATGCAAATCAAAAAATGTGACAAACCATACTATCAAACTGAAAGATAAAAAACCTTCAATAGATGCAGAAAAAGCTTTTGACAAAATTCAACAGCCATTTATGGCAAAAACCCTCCAGAATGTATGCATAGAGGGAACTTACCTCAACATAATAAAGGTTATATATGACAAACCCACAGCCAATCTCATTCTCAATGGTGAAAAACTGAAACCATTTCCACTAAGATCAGGAACAAAACAAGACTCTCACCACTATTATTCAACATAGTTTTAGTAGTTTTAGCAACAATAATCAGAGAAGAAAAAGAAATAAAAGGAATAAAAATTTGAAAAGAAGTAAAACTGTCACTGTTTGCAGATGACGTGATAATATACATAGAGAATCCTAAAGATACTACCAGAAAACTACTAGAGCTAATCAATGAATTTGGTGAAGTAGCATGATAGAAAATTAATGCACAGAAATCTCTTGCATTCCTGTACACTAATGATGACAAATCTAAAGTAGCATGATACAAAATTAATGCACAGAAATCACTTGCATTCCTATACGCTAATGATGTCAAATCTGAAAGAGGAATTAAGGAAACACTCTCATTTACCATTGCAACAAAAAGAACAAAATACTTAGGAATAAACCTACCTAAGGAGACAAAAGACCAGTATGCAGAAAACTATAAGACACTGATGAAAGAAATTAATGATGATACAAACAGATGGAGAGATATACCATGTTCTTGGATTTGAAGAATCAACCTTGTGAAAATGACTATCCTATCCAAAGCAATCTACACATTCAATGCAATGACTATTAAACTACCAATGGCATTTTTCACAGAAATAGAACAAAAATTTCACAATTTATATAGAAATGCAAAAGACCCCAAATAGCCAAAGCAATCTTGAGAAAGAAAAATGGAGCTGGAGCAATCAGGCTCCCTGACTTCAGACTATATTACAAAGCGACAGTAATCGAGACAGTATGGTACTGGCACAAAAACAGAAATATAGATCAATGGAACAGGATAGAAAGCCCAGAGATAAACCCACACACACATGGTCACCTTATTTTTGATAAAGGAGGCAAGAATATACAATGGAGAAAAGACAGCTTCTTCAATAAGTGGTACTAAGAAAACTGGACAGCTACATGTAAAAGAATGAAATTAGAACACTCCTTAACACCATACACAAAAATAAGCTCAAAATGGATTAAAGACCTAAATGTAAGGCCAGAAAGTATAAAACTCTTAGAGGAAAACATAGGCAGAACCCTCTATGACATAAATCACAGCAAGATCCTTTTTGACCCACCTCCTAGACAAATGGAAATAAAACAAAAATAAACTAATGGGACCTAATGAAACTTAAATCTTTGGACAGCTAGGGAAACCATAAACAAGACAAAAAGCCAGCCCTCAGAATGGGAGAAAATATTTGCAAATGAAGCAGCTGACAAAGGATTAATCTCCAAATTATACAAACAGAACATGCAGTTCAAAATCAAAAACCAAACAACCCAGTCCAAAAAAGGGCTGAAGACCTAAATAGGCATTCTCCAGAGAAGATATGCAGATTGCCAACAAACGTGAAAGGATGCTCAACATCACTAATCATGAGAGAAATGCAAATCAAAACTACAATGAGGTATCATCTCACACAGGTCTGAATGGCCATCATCTAAAATCTGTAAACAGGATTTCCCCAGTGGTGCAGTGGTTAAGAATCTGCCTACCAATGCAGAGGACTCGGGTTCGAGCCCTGGTCCAGGAAGATCCCATATGCTGTGGAACAACTAAGCCCGTGTGCCACAATTACGGAGCCTGTGCTCTAGAGCTCACGAACCACAACTACTGAGCCCACGTGCCACAACTACTGAAGCCTGCGTGCCTAGAGCCTGTGCTCCACAACAAGTGAAGCCACCACAATGAGAAGCCCGTACACCACACCGAACAGTGGCCCCCACTCATTGCAACTAGAGAAAGCCCATGGGCAGCAACAAAGACCCAATGCAGCCAAAAATTAACTAACTAACTAAATAAATAAATAAGAAATAAAAATTTTAAAAAATTAAAAAAACAATAAACAAAAATCTGCAAACAATAAGTGCTCGAGACGTTGTGGAGAAAAGGGAACCCTCTTGCCCTGTTGGTGGGAATGTAAACTGATACAGCCACTATGGAGAACAGCATGGTGGCTCCTCAAAAAACTAAAATAGAACTACCATATGACCCAGCAATCCCACTACTGGGCGTATATCCTGAGAAAACCATAGTTCAAAAAGAGTCATGTACCACAATGTTCATTGCAGCACTATTTACTATAGCCAGGACATGGAAGTAACCTAAGTGTCCATTGACAGATGAATGGATAAAGAAGATGTGGCACATATATACAATGGAATATTACTCAGCCATAAAAAGAAACAGAATTGAGTTATTTGTAGTGAGGTGGAGGGACACAGAGACTGTCATACAGAGTGAAGTAAGTCCGAAAAAGAAAAAAATGCCGAATAGTAACACGTATATATGGAATCAAAAAAAAAGTCATTCTGAATAACATAGGGGCAGGACAGGAATAAAATCGCAGATACAGAGAATGGATTTGAGGACATGGGGAGGGGGAAGAGTAAGCTGGGACAAATTGATAGAGTGGCATGGACATATATACACTTCCAAATGTAAAATAGATACTAGTGGGAAGCAGCCACATAGCACAGGGTGATCAGCTCGGTACTTTGTGTCCACATAGAGGGATGGGATATGGAAGGTGGAGGGAGACATAAAAGGAGACGTAAAAGTTAGGGGGTATGAGGATATATGTATACATATAGCTGATTTACTTTGTTATACAGCAGAAACTAACACAACATTGTAAAACAATTATACTCCAATTAAGATGTTAAAAAAAAGAATTTTTATTTAAAATTTAGCCTGCTCCTCTGATTTAGTTATTGTTTTGCAAATTAGTGGAATTATATCTTAATGGTTGAGAAATAACACTTTTTTATCTGCTTTTAGTATGAGGATTTGTGGAAATTCTAGTTGAAAATTGCACATAATGACAATGATAAAAAACTGAACTTTTCTAATATTCTTATTCCTTGTATTTGAAGCCTGGGCCTGATAGGTACTTTAATCAGTGACATCTTTATCTTAGTAATAAAATTTTTGGTAATTTTCATCTAAGCAGGCCATGGAAAGCTAACGAATGTTGACTATAAAATATTTAACATTACAAATATGTTGATTTCTTTTATTGTGAAACTATGTTTCCTATTTTTATTTGTTTGATCTACAACTGGCTTAAAATTTTATCAACAAAAAGTATAGAGATTAGGAAAATGAAATGATTGCCTGTAATACAAAATCTGCAAGAGTAAACTGTTTACCTTTGAACCCAATCCATAATTTTTAACATTTACTGTGAAAGTGAAGAAAAGCCTCCAGCCATTCATAATTTGAAGCCAAACTCACTAATATCATCAACCATAAGAAACATAGATTAGGCCTTCCCATTTAATGTTCAAAAACACTTTTCTTTTTCAGTTTAAGTAGAGACCTGCCCATTTATTTTCAACATTTCGAAGATATTATGCTTCCTAATTTCAACGTATATAACACAGGAGGTAACAGGCATTCTGTATTGGGTTTAACAAAATAAGCAGAGATTGTATAGCACATCTAATTAAAATTAGAATATCATTTGTAACAAGGTAGTCATTATATATTACCTATTTATTATACTTCATTATTATATGAGATAAATTAAATTTAACAGTTACAAGACAACAAATCATGATATGAGACATCAAATTTTCCTTTTTATATTTTTCTCCATTGAGTTCTCTGCACCTACATTCTTTTCTGTTCAGAGGTAAGAGCCCAAAACACAATTTTTCCTGAGGGATGAAATAAGTATTTAGAAATCCATTATAATGGTAGAACCTGCATGTATGGAATGAGTTAAGATGTAATGTTTTTAATATAAAAAAGAAAATTATAGTAACAAAGGCTTAAGATAAAAATTAGAATAACATCTTATTTATAGAGAGAACATATTTTATTTGTGATTTAACAATTGGTTTTATTACCTTGCTTGTATCCTTACTCTATTAAATTTAAGGTGTTGACACACAAAAAAGATAACTACTTTGTTATAATTGATTCTAAGTGCAGCAACAATTTTCATATTTTACACCTAGTATAGTAATCATAAGGACTGAACTGGGGAGAAACTTAAACAGATTGCTTTCCTCTAATTAATATGAAGAACAAACATTAAAATGAAAAAAAATGTTTTTCAAACCTTTCACTTTCAACTGCATGGTGGATTAAAGGTGTTGTAAATGATAAGCTTCTCCAAGTGAGAGGTGGAATACAATTTTTCTCCTCTTGAATCTCGGAAGGTTTTTAGTGAATCCTTTGTTCAAAGGAAAGTAGTGGAAAAGACATTTCAGGAAGTGCAAGGCTGAGCCAAAAGTGACCTTGCTGCTTGGGACTGGGTCTCTGGAAATTTGTGGATTCCAATTACCCTAAGACTGCCAACTGCCAGCATGGTGCACACCTCATCACCCAGACCAGCCCTTGTGCCACGTGAATCTAAAGAGCGACCTCTACTGGTGCCATTTGGAAGAGAAGAATCCTCAATTCAAGCCCTGCCTGAATTCCTGATTCAGAGGCTAGGGATATGTAATAAATTTTTGTTGTTTAATGCTTGTCTCTGAGTTTTGGGGTTTGTTAAATGAAGCCATTACTTTTTTTGGAGGGTGGGAGGTGATTCAGGTCAGCAATGTAATAATCCACTAGGAACACTTTAAAATATTACATATTCCTCTCAGGCACAGATGCTTCCAATGATTTCATTTTAATAAAGTGATTTAATTACACCTTTGTCACAAATCTAACAGCTACTAC
Organism: Orcinus orca; assembly: GCF_937001465.1. Classification (NCBI taxonomy): domain Eukaryota; kingdom Metazoa; phylum Chordata; class Mammalia; order Artiodactyla; family Delphinidae; genus Orcinus; species Orcinus orca. Next base: position 128,896,177 of record NC_064563.1, read on the forward strand.
TTGATTTTGATGAAATCTGGTAATCTGGTAGGTTAGAATGTACCTCAGAGAAGAAGGTGAGGAAAAACTGTGGTTTTAAATTCCATGTAATTTCTATTATACGATCACAGAATTTTCACATAAACTGAATATACCCAAGTTTTGGCTTACAAAAAATGTAAATATTTTTATGTATGCCACACATATTTGTGTGTGAATGCGTATTTGTATCACAACCAAAATTGGTTGTTTGAAAATGTATGTAAGTTAATTTTAAATAACTTCTAACTTACATGTACTTTCAATGCGATACTACAGTTTTCTTTAAGGTGATGTTCTGGATCCTTCAAGTCAGACCTACATTTGTGTCAGTTTCTAGAGTTATTTTAGCAACTCAGACCTCTGTGTCTTTGGAATGCCTATTCCTAAGTTATATATTGTATGAACAGTTTTTATTATTGTTATTATCCTATGAAATATGTGCTTTCAAATGTTTTCTAAAATATTTAGTTTATGAAACTGCAGGAAAGTTAATTTATTCTGGTACAGGTTGTACTTATTGATGATATATAGCATTTTTGTTTATAAGGAAGAATATACATAGAATATCTTAATTTTATCTACTGCATTCTTATTCACACTTCCATTTAAAATTAATTTGCTAACATATCAGGTTACTATATTTTGCCACTACAAAACTTCATGCTAACATAATGTAAATAACAGAAGCAGAAATGTCAATGGAACTAAAATTAACAAAATGATGTTTTTTCATAAGACTGAAAATGACTTCTACTATACGAAAATGGATTTGTTTGGTGCAAACTTCAATTGAAATAAATAAATGCTTTTGTTGAGATTAGAACTTTAGTAAGATTTTAGAAACATAATTAATAATGGAATCTGTACATGACTTTAATTACAGTGTTTACAAACTAAGCTCAATCATATTCAAATTACCATCTACATACTAATATTTATACATTGTAATTACATCCTGTGAGGCCACTGGGTAGATCCACCTGGGTAGCTATTTCCAAATTGTATTTTATCATTGCATCCTTTCAATAGTAAGGATAGAAGGTATTAGAATAATTTTATTTTACAACATGTTTCATTTATAATATGTTGTTATTTTCAAATTGATGCTTTTCTTCCTTAATTTCAGAATTAAAGAATAACTGTATTTTAAGCATAAACTAAGCTTTTGGTAAACCAAATCACATAATATTTGTGATAATTTGTGTCCATAAAGAGAATAAACTAGGTATGAATTTTAGCTGATCAATCATTTCCAATTCAAATGAAAAATAAATGTCCTTTTTTGAAAGAAAAATTGTATATCCCATAAAAGGAAATTTATATGTAGAAAACATTAAATTGTCATTTCCATTAGAAGAACTAAAAAGGGGAGTAGCTGTTTGGTAAGATTATTATTTTCTCTTCACTGAAATCACAGTGAAATACACAATCATAAAATCTAACATGAAAAAGTGAAGAAAATGTCGTGTTGCCCTAACCCAGAAAACTTGTTATATTTGTGCTGATGTACAAAATATGTCAAAATGTCTCACTTTTTATAGTTAGATGAAGTTGCTCATTTATGAATTGTTTGCAATTTACTGTATTTTGAAAATTAGTTTTCTATAATATCAATCATCAGAACAACAGTTAGGCTTCAGCTGAGACTTGAAAATTTAAGTTTAAACATATAGGACCTGGGAAAGAATGTGCAAGTGAAAGTGTTATGCAACTAATTGACAAATTTCTAAGAAACAGAATCATCTATCAAGTTAATTTTTGTGTTGGAGTTTACCCTGTCATTCTAATCAAATGATAACTGAAACTGCAATCATTGAAATGAAAAACATGACATGTTAAAAAGCATAATACAGACAAGAAAAAGACATGCACTAGATGATAGAGTGGAATAAATTATCCTAAAATAAGAACAGATAAATAAAAATATGGAAAATTAGGTGAAATCACGGCATTCTATGTTTGACTCTAAGATATTTCCAGAAGAAGAAAATTGAGAATGAAGTAGTTTCACAGAAGGTAATGACTGAAAATTTGTTCTGAACTGGTAAAAGACATGGATCTTTAGAGTCCAGCAGCATGATTTCCAGGCAAGAAAAAAACTGAAAATGATGCCCCCCAAATCCCAAAATAATTAGACAACAACATCTTAAACATAACAGAAAGAAGACTGATTACCTACAAGGAGGAAGTTATTTCAAATTTGTTGCTATATGGATGCTTGAGAGATTCTAATGAAAGGTATGAACTTCTACTCTGGATAATACATATATATGCAAGATTTATATAAAACTTTAGATTTGTATACTCCCTGATGTCTCTGGTCTGTCTTAGAGAGTGTAATCTTTACCTGTGAATCAAGCTACTGCAAAGGGCTGAGCACCCATGCCACACATTTTCCTTTACAGTATATAGTTCCTTTTTGGTTTTTTAATCAACTGAGCTGCTTTTGTTAAAAGTAGCATTTATTACATTGCACATATGCTAACACAACTCACAGTATTTTTCGTACTTTTTTCGGGTGATTCACTGACACTCTAAAGTTCCACTAACTCATAGAATGTCTGATCTAGATTCTTATGCAGACATGCAAAAACATACTCTTTGGAAACCAGACTATAAAAGTACTGTTTGTTTCTGTTTTGTTTTGTTTTTTTACTTTGGTTTCACTAGGTCTTAGTTGCAGCAGATGGGTCCTTAGTTGCAGCTCACTGGCTCCTTAGTTGCAGCACGCAGGATCCTTAGTTGTGGCATGGAAACTCTTATTTGTGGCATGCAAACTCTTATTTGTGCCGTGCATGTGGGATCTAGTTCCCTGACCAGGGATCGAACCCCAGCCCCCTGCATTGGGAGTGCGGAGTCTTAACCACTGCACCACCAGGGAAGTCCCAAAATTACTGGTTTTGAGGGAATGGATTATCTGTTTGTTCTCTTCTGTTACTACTAATATCTTTTTCTATTCTAAAATATAAATTTCTAAAGTTTCATTTTTTAAAAAAAGCATAAGGAAGAGTGTTCTTTAACTTTTTGGTTCATATATAACTCAGTATGGAAAAAGGATCTATCAAACCATTTCTCTCTAGCTGTTGAATACATTTTGAAATCAGCACACACATACAAAGGGTCTTTAGTTAAACTTCACTCCAGTCTCTCCACCCAAACTGACTAGAGGGTGAGAATTGCAAAATTGTTGATGGCACTGGCTCTGGGAACAGACTGCCTGCCTGATTAGAATCTTAGTGTCTCCATTATCTTGTTACTCAACCTAGGAGACATTGCTTCAGTTCTTAGATATACTTTGCCCTCTGTGAATACTTAGCCTCACTTTTCCCATCTGTAAATAAATAATATTGACAGTAAATACTTCTTAGGTTGTTGTCAGTATCAAAGGTTTAAATTATTTATTTCATTTAATACTATTACTAAAATAAGTCCTACCCTAAACCTGCTATCACCCCTTATTATTAGTTTGAATCCTTAACAACTCTGTCTCAACACCCTTTATTATTAGTTTAAATCCTTAACAACTCTGTAAGTTAGAGGAATATCTCAGTTATTTCAAAATAGTATTAGTGTTGATTATGGAATAGAATGAATGAATTGAGAGTAAATTTACTTATATATTAATATAGCTTAAATTTATACTTTGGATAAGTAAATATATAATTCAGAAAATACTCATGGAAAATATTTTGAGAAAAAATATTTAAATATCACTTAAATGATTAATATTAAATGTTTTCTGATTTTTAAAAAAAATTTATTGGAGGATAGTTGATTTACAATGTTGTGTTACTTTCAGATGTACAGCAAAGTGAGTCAGTTATACATATACACATATCCACTCTTTTTTAGATTCTTCTCCAATATAGGTCATTACAGATTATTGAGTAGAGTTCCCTGTGTTATAAAGTAGGCCCTTGTTAGTAATCTATTTTATATATAGTAGTGTGTATATGTCAATCCCAATCTCCCATTTTATCCCTCTCTCCCCGCCCTGGTAACCATCAGTCATTTTCTAGATCTGTGACTCTATTTCTGTTTTGTAAATAAGTTCATTTGTATCATTTTTTTAGATTCCACATATAAGTGATATCATATATTTTTCTTTGTCTGACTTAAGAGAAAGACAAATATTAAATGTTAAAAATATTTAGATGTTAGATTGAAAGACATGTGATTTACATGTAATTAAAAGTTATTCATGTAAAATTTCAAATCATGAATTTCTTGTGTTGTTTTCCTTTTGCTCATATAAAGAACTACTGTATAGTTAAATTAGAATATTATTTCTAACTGAAGTCCTAATGAACATAACTCCACAGATAAAATTATACAGTGAGTTAAACTTAGAGAAATTGAACAAAATGTCAGTTTTGAATAGAAATTGTCTCCTGGAAACTCCCCCAGGTTTTCCAAAACCAAGAGGCAAAATCATATAGAATTCTATCTGTTATAAATATAGAATTTCTGGCTACAAAATAGAGTACATTACGTGCAATATATTTTTAATATTAAAAAAATATTAATAAGTTTATCCATGTATATAAGTTTATGTCAGATAAATAAATGCACTGCACATATTGCATTAATTTATGCTGTTGATTTATTTTAAAATACGGGAAAATGCAGATGAATATTTCATGAGCATTTTATGGAAATTTAATTCACAGAAGGATTATAATATTCATAGCTTCCAATTTCAAGCATGGATAAAAAGTGTCAGGAAAACTTTTAAAATAATAGAAACAATCTTAGTGCCCAAACCTACTCACATCTGGACACTTCACATTTTAATGTAAATACAATGTGTACTATAACACAGACTACAGAAAGTACTTAATTGCTGTGAGAAATGTCTGTAGGACAAATTTCAGAAGATATATTTAAAGTTTTATTCATCAAAATAATTTGAAATCATGGTCAACATATGTCACTACATCCCATGTGAAACATAATTTAACTTGTTCTATTAAAATAATTATTATGAACATTATTTTTTTCTATTATACTAGACATATTATCAAAGGCAAAGGAGAAGTAAGTAACATTACCCCATTTACTCAAGAGCTTCCAACTCCTGGATGTGGGAAAGTCAATGTCTTTTTTTTTTTTTTAATACTAATGAGCTAGAGAATGGAAATCACTGCAGCTGTCTGGATCAGAAATGATTTCATAGACAGTCTCCACCCTGGATCTCTTTCTTATTATTTTATGTATGGACTATAGAGATAGCCTTTTTACTTGTCTTACAGTCTCCATCTTACTTGTTCTATCTGTTTCTGCATTGAATGGATGATTCATCTTCTAAAATCCTGTTTTGATCTTGTCACTGTTGTATGTAAATGTATCAGTTTCTGTCCCACTTGCATAGAGCAATGGGTTCTTAAAAAAAGGATGGGCAGTTTCTGTCCCCCATTGCATAGAGCAATGGGCTCTTAAAAAAAGGATGGGCATCCTTCAGGATATGGCAAAGCTCACCCACTGAAGGCATAAAAATAATCTTAATAATATTTTAAATGTATATTCACTAAAATAAATAATTAATTTTACTCATATTTAATAAATTATATTTTCATATTTATTAACAAGAATATATAATTTAAAAGTTTGAAAACAGTCCATAAGACCAAGTGCAAATATTTTCTTTTGTTTTTAACTATATCTCTAAATATTTGTCTAGATAAGTTGTCCTCACAGACAAATTAGCCCACTCTCTATGATAAATTTTCATTTTATTCTTTTAAATACTATACTTAGTTTATATTATTCCCCTTTACAAAATACCCTTTTCTTTCTGTCATAAGCACAATCTAAATTTGAACTTCTGACTTCTGCAATCATACTTGTTGCCTATGGTGTTTAGGAAGTTGTAGCAGTTCACTTTAAAGCATCATGATATGAATTATCTTGCTCTAGTGAGGCTGCAAGTTTCAGAAACAATGATCCAATGGGTGGATCATTGCAATTTCTGTATTACTTAATATGAATGAATTAAATACTTAGTTTCTAGGTTTTCTTGTAATCATATCAAATTATAGAGTTAATCATTGTTTTTAAACATTTTGTAATTATCATTATATCTGCGTGTGTCACTCAATTCAACCTCTAAGACTTCCTCTGTTCTTTAGAAACCCTAGAAACAAATTCAACAGGTTTGCTGGAAATTAGTGCTATGAAGCTAACTGCTCTTCAGCAGTTAATTATATTGAATTTTATTAAAATTTATTTAAATTACTCAAGTTTCTTAACGTACTTTGCAGCATTTTTTTCCTAATTCATGAATATCTTTAAAGTAAAATGGAGATGGCAGATTCCATTTCTCTAAGACTTAATCAATGATTCTCACTTAATTCTGAAGATAATTTCCTCTATGTTCATTCTTAGCTCTCAATGAATAGACAGTTTTAGTAATGTTCCTTTGTCATGATCTCAGGAGAGAGTGTAGCATAGTGATTCCATCTCTTATTGACTAAGCTATCTTAGGTGAGTTACTTTTCCTCTTTGAAATACAGAGACAAAATATATATACAGATCTTTGACTTATGATGGGGTTACATCCTGATAAATCCATAAGAAGTTGAAAATGTAAGTCGAAAATGAATTTAATACACCTAACCTCCCAAACATCATAGCTTAGCCTAGGCTACCTTAAACATGCTCAGAACACTTACTAATGTTAAGCCTACAATAGGGAAAAGTCATCTAACACAAAACCTATTTTGTAATAAAGTGGTGAATAGTTCTTGTAATTAATTGAATACTGTACTGAAAGTGAAAAACAGACTGGTTATATGGGTAAAAGATGGTTGTAAGTGTATTGGTTGTTCACCCTCATGATCCAATGTCTGACTGGGAGCTATAGTTGGATGACTCTGCCCAGAATCATGAGAGTATAATTTACAGCATATCACTAGCTCTGGAAAAGATCATAATTCAAAATTTGAAGTATGGTTTATACTGAATGTGTATGCTTTCCCATCATTTGAAAGTGAAAAATGATAAGTCAAATCATCATAAGTTAGAGACCTTACATGTATGTGTGGATGTATATACGCACACTGATACAAAATACTTAGTACTTGACAATCTTCATTCAAACATACCAAACCATTTAATTCAGCAAGCAGTTTTAGAATACTTTGTGCCAGAAATGATCTTTGTTGCTGAGGAGTAATCAGTGAACAAACTTTTGAACTCCTGCAGTTTACATCCTAATAGCAGAGACTTTTGCCTGAGTGGATGTTAGGTCAAGATTACAATTGAAAACTAAAGTAGAGCAAGGAGATGGTGAGTGGGGCACCACTTTAGCAAGGGTGATGAAAAAAGGCCTCTCTGCAAAGGTGATATTTGAACAGAAACTTGAACGAAGTAGAGTGAATCATTCACATAACTGGGGGAAGTATGTCCTGGGCAGAGGTTAGCAAGCAGCAATCCAGGAAGGAGGGGTACAGACAGAGTTAGAGAGGAAAAGGCAAGACTAGAGAAATAGCCAAGGTCTGTATCACAGATACAGGACCACTTATAGACCACAGAAAGGATTATGCTTAAATACGACAAAATAAATAGAATTTTTTCCCAAATATGATAAGAAACCAGAGGACATATGATAAACAATATTACTAAAGCAGCATTACATTTAATTCAGAGTTATTTTCAAGTCTTGTGGTTACTTAACAAAGTCATGACAAGAAAAAAGAAGTTACCAAACTCCTTTTTATCACTTTAAACACAAAATCTACTTGCTGAAATTTAACATTGTTTTCTTCTGTTTCAGGCCAATTTACCTGGAAAATACTTCCTCAGCATATTGACCCTTTTTTTATATAAATGTGTCTTATTTGAAGTGTTTCAAATTATGTTTTCCTCTTTTTGGTTTGTTTTTTGTCTTCTTTTATACTTTCTTGAATTTATTTTTTAAAGGTAGGAAATATTTGGTGCTGATAAAATTAATTTTTATTATTGGTTTTGCTTAAAACATAGCTTTTCATTCTTCCACACAGAACTATGATAAAAATTAAGCATCATTTGTTGAAAATTTAAGGGTTATGTTAAAGCTAACTTATGATTTTCATGACTAGAATCCCAGCCACAGCAGCTGGGAGATTTATAGAACTTGCTTTTTAGAGACAGGACAGTCCACTCTTTTCCAAATGTATAAAATTTATACTCCTACACAACCTATGTTCTCAGAAATGTCAGTTTTATTTTGTTTAAAAGTAAACTTTAGAATGGAACTAGGTATTTCACTTATTAATCATTTTTTATTAGATATTTACTATGTTGCAAGCACTCTTCTAGGTCCCAGGGAAACAGTGAAAAACAAGGACAACAAATTCCCTCATAGAGTTTACATATTTTATACTCCAAACTGTACTGGAGGGCTTCCCTGCTGGCGCAGTGGTTGAGAGTCCGCCTGCCGATGCAGGGGACACGGGTTCGTGCCCCAGTCCGGGAAGATCACACATGACGCGGAGCGGCTGCGCCCGTGAGCCATGGCCGCTGAGCCTGCGCGTCCGGAGCCTGTGCTCCGCAAGGGGAGAGGCCACAACAGTGAGAGGCCCGCGTACTGCAAAAAAAAACCCAAAATATACTGGAACATTTTTTTTTGTGAAGAGGATATATAACATATTTCACATAATATATTTATATAATTATATATTATGTACAAGTAATATATTTTCTTCAAGATTTCCTCAATTTATCCATAAATTGAGCTAATGAACACAAACATCATTTGTCATATATCAACGATAGTATTCAACAGAACACATATTGCATCCTGGAAAGTGCAAAAATTCATCAACAGAATGCGTCCCTGTCTTGAAAATTGGCAATATTAAATAATGCAAAAGTTTTATGATTCTATGTTAGAAAGTTATTCCAGATAGGTTCAAAATTTGTGTAATACAAATGGGTCTTGATTCACTACATGTGATGGCCTATTCAATTGATGCAAATACAGCATGCTCATAAATTACAGGGGTTTATGGAGAATAAGTCCTGCTCCGTGGTTTTTGTGGAATATATTCAACACTTAAAGATCTTAATCAATAGCAAAGGGATTATTGAAACAGGTTTTGGAACTTGTTAACAGATTATGGAAACTTGCTTTTGTCATTAAGCAGGTGGTTAGCACAATTCTGCAATTTCATAGGTGTAATATGCATTTTCCTTCTCCAGATATTGGGGGAAATTATTATAAGTAGTCTTGGAAAGAACAATTAAGAACAGTAATTTATTCTCCATGCGTTTTATTGAGCTTTTGCCAAACTCAAATAGATGTCATAAGAAAAGGATTATACTTTTTAACTCTTACGATTTCTCACAAATTGGATTACATGAGAAATTCCTCAAAATTCTAACAGAGTGATAAGTACTACTTCATTTAGTATATTTTTAAATGTAAACTTATTGGCCTTTTAAAAATCTTTTTTTTCTTATCTTTTGCTGCTGAAAATTAAGCACAGTCAGAAAGTCTCAATTCAAGAGCCATAGAAGTCATCCATTTCACATTTCTTATTTTTTTAAGTGAAAAAGTGAAAGATCCTTTTTTATTAAAGTATAGTTGCTGTACAATATTATATAAGTTACCGGTGTCAAATTTCTTGTTTTTTAAACTTTAGTCCCTGTTAATCATTGAAACTTAAATTTATAGTTGTTCAGTTTTTAGGACTTTAAAACTCAAGATTCCAAAGATTTTCATTTCAAGATGAATTTTAGGGGAAGTTATAGATGAAAATCTTAGATAAGTATAAGAAAAGTTTGTAATAAACACAGATACTTTAAAAATGCATTTTTGGCCATTTGGTTTAGCTTTTAAAACAAGGTATTTCCAAAGTGATTTCTTTCAAGATAATTTATACATGTTCAATAAATACTTTCAAATGTGCAAAGAGAGAGGACTGTCCCCTTTCCCAAAATTGTATTGAAAATAAAAAGTCTTTTTCTTAAAACAGATGAAAAAACTTTTATTCTGCTATAGGAAAGAATGATTTCTCTAAAGAAACTTTGATATACATTCTAAGATTTCCAATGATATTAGCATCATCCCTTCTGAAACTAGGGATGCATGTGTCCCCCTCAGCATGTTAAGCCAGAATCCAGGAGAATCACTAAAATATCTCCAGGCAATCTGTATTTCAGATGCTGTACAGTAGAGTACATGTATGAAAGAACAGGACTTGTTTCTTTTCCATTATTTGGAGTATTTGGAGATGTGGTTGTGAAATGGAGCAGGACCTCATGGTCCACCTCCCGCCCCATTTCCTCCACCTGCCTTTTGTCTGTGCAAAAACTTTAGTCAAAGAATAAGTTTAATCAGATAAGTGAGAAGATGCAGAAGCAAAGGAAAACAGTCGAACAGGACAAAATAATAATAGTTTAGTTATTAAATAAAGTCAAGGACGTTTAGTTCTTCCTCAAGGGCTATAGATAATATTCTGAGCCATATCCTTTGAGCTGTTTTATAGATGCTGAAACCCCCGCCAGGTGGAAGAAGTTAACTGCATGATGACTAGACTGTAGCCCTGACATAAGCTGCCACAGTTCTGAGAAGTGGCCTCAAAGAAACAGGAACAAACTGACCCTGGAACTGAAGACTAACTGCACTTAAAACAATAAAGATGATGCTGATCAGACCACAGCATGACCAATTTCAAGATGAGTATCAGACCTGACTGTGCTGTTTCTGCATGTAGACCCTCCTTCCACCTATAAAAGCTCCTCTTGCCCACAAATTGTCAGGGGGGAGTTTGCCTTTGGACATGAGTTTACCCATCCCACCCCTACCCACCAGTTGCTGGTCACTGAAATAAAGCAAATTTTCCTTTCCACCAAACTTGCCTCTTTATTGGTGAGCAGCCAATCCCCACTTTCAGTGACAGTTGGAAAGCTTGGATGGAGTACATGAAATAAAGTGATTTTTTTTTTAATGTTAAGTAAAAAAGTAGTTTGGCTAAGACAAAATATAGGGGATTGTGTCTGTTAAGTGTCCCTCTTCTAGCCTAGAAAAATAAAATCTAAAACCTTATCAACCAGATAGTCTGATCTGAATTTGCCTTGAATTTCTGATCACTCATTTTCATTTTGATGATCATGTATGTATATTTGGGATCCAGATAGGAGAATCTTTCAATGCTATTTATCTTAAAATATTTGGAATCTACAAAGATCATGAGCATGCATTTATTTTATAATGTGTCCAATGAATCCAGAATCAAAATATTAAGTAAAATAGAGATACTGTGTCCCTTCACAGGTTATAATTAAATTTAATTTTCACAGGGTATAATTAAATTTAAAAAGCAGATATAACATTCTTACTTTATTACATAATTTTTAGCATTCAATTAATATCATAGCCATTGGAAAAGAAAATGTATACTCAGTTAATCTGATTTTGCATATTTCTTTTTTAAACTAGATCTTTTGTGCTTGGGTTTTATAGATAGACACCATGTTGCAATTGATAAAAAGATACTGTCAGAGAGCAGCATGTCCAAATTCAAGATCTGGCCCATAGTGTTTTACCAATTCTCAATATCCTGCTCTTTAAGATGGAAAAAGTAATATCTCAAGGTTAGTTTAAGGATTAAATAATATTCCTCGTATGTTACATGAACAACAGATATTTTCTCCTAGAAATTAAAAAAAATGTTTTATTTAGAGTAGTAAAAGTACTTTACATAGAGCAAAACCACAGAGCAAATAAATGATAAAGGATAGCATGAAGGTTTGCCAGGTTTCTACTACATGTGAGGTTCTTTAAAAATGGTATTTATTTTTAAAATAGCAATTCATCATTTTTTAATGGAGGGTATTTTGCATTCAGAAATAAGCTAGTTTTTGAAAGGGCAGGAAATCATACCTACGATGTGCTTCCTGCTCGAAGAAAATTTGTGATCAGATTAGGCGTACAATTTATATTCATACAGCAATTAAAGGGCATAAATGAAAGAACACATTCAAATTAAAAACAGGGGTATAATCAATAACTATCTGTACTATGATGAATAGAAGAAGTCGTTAGGAAGTTAAATAGTTTAAATTATGCTTAAGAGTTTCTGTGACATAATGGAATAATTGGATTTCCAAAGCTCAAACAGAAAAGGGTTTTTAATCAAAGAAGTATTTATAAATATATACTCTTCTGAAATGCTGAAAAGTTAACAATTATCTGAGTGAGAAATAATTACTTTAATCAACAAAAATTTCATGAACGTATGTTTAGAACGTGCAGTTTGGGATATAAAATATTTTTACCTGTTAATTACACTTGTGTCATACATTATAGAATAGATGCCTTTCAAGTGCATCAGGTTGAAGTATTCTTAGGTGAATAATAGTTTATATACATTAAGGGATTTTATTTTTGAAATATGATATAGTTTGCACCATTTACTGGGTAAATAATTTTGTTTTGAGCACAAATGATCTTTCCTTTGTATTTTAAATATGGAGTTTAAATACTGGGTATATTTGAAGGGAAAGAAACCTGTTTCAAGGGATAATGATATGTAGTTTTACATAAAATCCTGAATCATTTAAAACATTTATTTGTCAAACTTTATTTATTTTAACAGTGTTTTGTATTTGTGAAGGGAAAGAGCATCTAAAGTAATAGTGGATAGAAAAAATTACTGAAGAGCAAAGTGATGAACATGCTCTAAAAATAGTCTCATCAACATAGGACTTGAAGTAGGAGAGACACATAAACAAATGAGAATATTCCTTAAGACCTAATAATTTGAATATTTATCATTTATTTATGTTTATACTCATACACATTATTGATTCAATTTCTTTAGGATTAATATCTCTCATTACTAAAGTGTAAAATATGAGATAATATTCTTAAGCAACAAATATAAATTCAGGAAATAATATAACTTGGATAAAAATGAAAATTTAGGGTTTCCTTGGTGGCACAGTGGTTGAGAGTCCTCCTGCCGATGCAGGGGACACGGGTTCGTGCCCCAGTCTGGGAGGATCCCACATGCCGCGGAGCAGCTGGGCCCGTGAGCCATGGCCACTGAGCCTGCGTGTCCAGAGCCTGTGCTCCACAACGGGAGAGGCCACAACAGAGAGGCCCGCATACAGAAATTAAAAAAAAAAAAAAGAAGAAAATTTAAATTATGAAAAGGGAAAATTATTGAATTGAGATGATTGCATATAAACCTCTTAAGGTAATTTAAAGATACATTCATTGCATTAATAACTGAAATAACCATTAAGTCATCACTATATATGTGTCGAGTAAGCAAATTATAATATTTGTGCAATATGAAGAGATTTTTACTTTTTGGCCCTGCCATGCAGCTTGTGGGATCCCAGTTCTCCAAAAGGGATTGAACCCAGGGCCACAGCCATGAAAACACTGAGTCCTAACCATTGGACCACCGGGGAAGTCCTCATTATGAAGAGACAATCATGTTTATTATTATTCTAGCTTGCTATATACCCTATCACAAAGGAGTCAAAGAATTCTCTCAGAATTGAACAACCCAAAACATTTCAACTATTTTTTTTAGAGAGAGTGAAGACTAAGTTTGCTTTGAGGAAGAAATTTCAGTGACTTCACTGTATTTTCAGATTTATCTGATGAGATTAACAGCAAGTGTAGTTTTGAATAATTATGTTTTTCTGTCTTAAATAGGCCTTACGATTCCACCTGGTTATTGGACACACTTCAGTTTTCTTGACAAACATGAATGGTTCCATTTTAGGGGGAATAGATTAAGATCAAAGAGAGAGCATGGCTAAATTGAATCACACTTTGAACCTTTGTTCAGCTTAATTTGTTAGCAAATATGTAATTTCTTTCACTCCTGGGGTCACAAGTATTCTATATCCTCTAATTCCTTTTGTCTGAAAAAGGGAAGGGATTTGCAATATACTAGTTGATTAAAAAAATAAATAAGATTTTCTTCACAGTTTCCAATTCATTAAGTCAGATTCCCTTAAAAAGAAGCTACAATTTCTAATTATCAAATTGTTCTCTGTAACACTATTACTTCCACATTGACCAAAAAATATACAAAATGTTTATTTTTTAATGTCATTATTTGCCAGTTTAAAAATTATTTTAACTAGTTTTAATCTGCATGTTAAACTGAAGTTTTTGGGTTTAAAGCCAGAAACTAAAGGATTCTATACAAAATTCAGTTATATTTGGATCACACAGAAACATTAAATTATGAGGAAAACCGGACTCTTTATGGGACCTGTCATTCCTGCCAAGTCAAAGAAGAACTTCTATATATGGTGCCATTTTTCTATTACTTATTTTTATAATTTGATGACATTTCATCTGCCTTAAAATACCATCTTTTCACTTTTCAAGGGCAGTTTACTTTCAGTCCCTCCTTGGTCAATCTAAGTGATTGGTTTTAGTAACATGTCAGTGAATTGTGAATATTTTAATATTATAATATCTACTCAAAATGTATTCATTTCTTTCAGAAAGGTGTATCCGATTCATGGCTTTTACTGTCCTGAATTTTTGGATTCCTTCTCTAATTTTGTCCCTATTTAAAGAGCTATTTCTGTTTTGCTAAAGCTATAACCTCTATTCATAAAATGTTAATAAGCATCATAGGAGTTATTACACAAAAATCTTTGTATTCAGAGCCCAGAAACAGACTAACTTCTACATTTTTAGAGGCTTTGTGAAAATTCAATGACAGAGTTGACATTTCAGGCCTTTTCCCAAATATATTTGAATGACCTCAACAATACCTCATCTCTTCCATGTTAATACTGTCTTAGCCAGGTTATAGAAACTTTCTTAGTAAACTCCATATGATGTTTGCTCTTTTGCTTCACAAATTGCCTTGATGTGAAACTTTTTGTGGGGAAGTCTTGAATCTAAGGACAGAAAAATGCAAATTTACGCAAAAATTTTATTCTTTCTAATGGAACAGAATGTAACAGAAGAAGTAGATTTTTCCTTGACAGAAAGGGAGAAACACATACACCTCCTTAGAATCAGCATTTGAAATTTTAGAATAGACCTAATTTAATAGGAAAAAAAGCAAGCTTTTGCCTAAAATATTCAGATCATTCAAGTAAAATATGTTTTTACCTTTATTTTTCTTGGGTTTTAACTATATATTTATGTAATTATAATTTTGCTTGTTATTCCGTAGATGTGTCTCTAATAATTTTGTCTATGACTAGAGATATATAGTTATTTCTTAATTAAGAATATTGAAAGCATACTTAATCTGAGATTTCTCTCACCTCTGCTTTGTGAATACATTTTTTTTAACTTTTATTTTATTTTGGAGTATAGTTGATTAACAATGTTGTGTTAGTTCAGGTGTACAGCAAAGTGATTCAGTTATACATATACATGTATCTATTCTTTTTCAAATTATTTTCCCATTTATGTTGTTACTGAATAATTTTATTTACCCTAATATCCATAATATTTCAAATATATGTGGTTTAAATTGTATAGTTTTCCATCTTGAATTTTACCAAGGAAAACAAGTGGATATACATATTATTAATTATCATTTTCTTTACACATGCACATTATTTAAATAAGGAAAAATTAGTCCTTGCAGTTAAAAGCATTTAATATCAGTCATTTGCAGCAATGCAAGCAATTTCTGTACATAAGCATATGTAGCATGAAGTGCTCTGAACATATGCTGCAAATTCTCAGCTATCCTGGGAGGCATATTCACTGTATGGATTATCTGCATAACTTTTAAAAAACTTTTATTTTATATTGGAATATAGTTGAGTAACAATGTTGTGTTAGTTTCAGGTATACAGCAAAGTGACTCAGTTATACATATACATGTGTCTATTCTTTTTCAAATTATTTTTCCATTTAGGTTATTACAGAATATTGGGCAGAGTTCCCTGTGCTATACAGCAGGCCCTTGTTTGTTATCTATTTAAAATATAACAGTGTGTACAAAACTATATGTTGATATCTCTGATTGTGTTGGAACAATGTTACATATCCATTGATTCCAGGTCAGCAACTTAGTCTGGTCTTTCTGAAAAAGCTCCTAGGTTGTTAGCCTGCCTGAAATCCCTGGATTAAGCCTTGGTTTTCCATAAATCCTGCAGCTTCTAATCAATCAGTTTTCTCTGCCAATCAATCTTTTCCCAGTTGATCTTACTTAGCTCTCACACTGTGTTATAATCTGAGGCTTTGGCCTGGTATTATACTCTTAAAACTAAAGTTTAGTTTTCTTACAAAGTAGAGAACAAAACTGATAAATCTAAGAAGGCATTTTGCCCATCAAAAGTATATATTTCCAGCTGATTTAAAGCATCTGTACTGAATTAAGTAAGGTATGGATGTTATCAAAATGGCATCTAGATTTTAGATCTTATATTATTGCCATTAACATTTATATAACATTGAATATTTTAGTTCTTTTGGATTCTGCACCCTAAGGAAAACAACATTACAGCCTATCCAGCAGATTTTTATTTTTTGGAAAATAAATAATTGTAACAATACAAGCTAACTAAATGTCACAAATGTCAATATTGGAAACAAGTACAACAAAAGAAAGAATAAAAATGAATTCCTTAAAAAAAATCGTATGGTCTAGAATGAAATACTGTTCCACATGAGTCTATTTTATAAAATACTTCAAAATACTTTCTAATCAGAAATAGATTATTTTAGAATTTATTTATTTAAAATTATTTAGAATTATCTATTTAGAATTATTTACCTTAGAAAAAGTAATTATTTCAGAATGTTGAATATATTACACTTTGTTATTCATGCAAATGTGTCCCTGTACACATGATTAAACTTGTTCTGTAATATGATTATTTATAATATAATATATTGTAATGATAATATTATACATTTATATACATTAATCAAAATACAGACCAAGTTTAATCCCATGCACAGGGACATTGTTTATATAATATTATATAGTATTACAGATATAATATTTTTGTAACACATTTTATATATATATATATATATATATATATATATATGGGTTGGTTAAAGCTTCTACTTCTAATACTCTAATATAAATTGATTCTTTAAAATTGATTGTTTAATGAAAACCATATCATTTCCTATAGCTGGCTCAACAAAGACCAGTAACATTACTACTAGAAAACTTTTACACTGTTTTGCTTTGACAAAATAGAAGAGACATAAGAAACAACAGAATTGAGATGGCTGTAAGACTAATTTGTGAATATGAAATATTTTGAAAGCTGGCTTTGTATATTGAAATACTTTAGGAGTCTACTTTCCGAAATGGTGTCCACTAGCCACATGTAGCTAATAAACATTTGAAATGTGGTTTAGTCCAAATTAAGAAGTGTGGTAATTGTAAAATACACACCAGATTTCAAAGACTTAGTATAAAAAAAGACCATAAAGTGTCTCTTAAGATTTTTAAATTGATTAGATATGGAAATGATTATGTTTGGGGTATATTTATTTTTAAAATTAATTTCCTCTTTCTTTTTAAATTTTTATTAGAAAATTTTAAAAGACGTATGTGACCCACATTTAAGTCTCATATCATAGTTCTTTGTAGTACTGCACAGCTCTAAAATATTGCAAAACATTGACATGATTTTGTGAAGATTTTCCTACTGACTTTGAATTTCCTGTACTTACCTTGACTGTATATTTTCTTTTGACAAATCGTACTTATTCTTGTTAAATCCAGGTCAGTTAACCTGTATGCTATTATTAAATGTAATTTCATTTAATTAGAATTTGAATTTATCATATGAAAAACCTTGTTTGGATGCAGGTAAATTTTTGCTACAATTCTTTAATGTGTCTGACATGCATTTAACTATAAGCCAATGTTCTATATTCAAAGTCATATTTCCATTAAATTCTAAAGAAAAAAATCCACTTAGAGTAAACAGAAAATAAATAAGGAAAATATGTTTTATTGTCACACTTAATTTCTTGGAACCATAAAGATGAAATACAGTATTTTAATTTGTGCTTTGTTGTTACAGGTATTGTGAGAAGAATTTGTTCATTTTCTTCTTTTACAAGAAATTTTCTGAAAAGTTTTATGATTAAATTATTTTTTTCAGAATTATGCTGGCTTGATATTGTTTTTCTTAATAAAACTCCTTAGGTGTAACTTATATATTGCATATATATTTTTATCAAAGATTTGTTTTGAGCAACTTAGAACCAAACTCAAACTATGAAATCAGTGTTACAGATATAAATGGAAAAGAAGAAAGTAATAAGAATAAAATCTTCCAAATGTAAACATTCTGCAAATAATCATGTCATATTGTACTAATGCAAGATTGAAAAAATATTCTCATGCTTTATGCTTATCATTCTCTTGCCATTTTTTAAAAAATAATTTTAAAATGTAGGTACATGTTCAGTTTTTATTGTTACTTTTGTCTATCTTGAAGTGGTTTTGGATGACTATGACATCTCAGAGTACAAGAAATAATTTTGCTCTGAACCAAGGGGAAAAAAAGTGTATTGTATTGAAATACTTAGAGAAAAAATTATCTCAAGAAATTGTTTCAATAAAGACGGTGCCCTACTTAATCATATTCTGATTAAATGGATTATAGTGTTGAGAATTCATTCTGTGTGATAATGGGAAATTGTCTATGTAACATGCCCAATATTCTATTACTTTAATTTGGCATGACTATTGCTTTTAGCTGATAAATTAGCCACTAAGTATGAGAAAATGGAACCAATAAATTAATCTATTAAAATAGTGGCCACAAGAGAATAATTAAGTATTGCAGCCTTAAACGTGTAACTTCCCTTTTCTGAGATATTGTCCAGCAAACTGAACTTACTTGAGAATGTTGAAATATACTTCAAAGGAAGTAACATTTCCTTTAATAGCCTGTTATTAAAAATCAAAAAATGATTTGAGTGTAAGTGTATAGTTGTTATTATATGATCTATCAATATTCATTCCTATTGTATGTAAGTAATTTGGACCCTGACATTGACCACGTATGGGAAAGACAGACTTAACTTATTTCTTTGGGCTTCCCAGCATTAACGTTCCATCTTTGCCTGCCCTCTGCCAGAACTTCACTGTACCACCCCCAGCAGTTATGTGTTTCTTCCAAATTCAGTCCGTGTCCCCAGTATGTATCCCATTTTCTGTTTCTTCCTTCAGATGAGATAAGCGCCCATAGAATTTGTGCACCACTCTGATATCAGACACCTAACTGTATGTGCAATGTTTCTGTGTATAGACTGAGAGGTAACCATACGTAGGAACTTCGGGCTGATTTTTACACCTAGTTACTTGATTCATACAAATCCTGTCCATCCTTCAAAATCCAGCTTAAGGGATCTTCTCTTCATTCTCCCCAACCATCATCACTCACAGTGTTCTGCTTCTTCAATGAACTAACATTTGCTATTCTTTAAGAAACATGAGTGAATACAGCTGAGTCTGAAATAAATACTACAGAGGAATCATAATAACAGAGATACCTGCTCTCACCAAGCTTCTATTCCAGTGGGGAAGAGAGATGATAAACAAGAAAATAAATTAATTGCAATACATTAGATACAATAGTATACATAAATTGCAGTTATCTGGCCAGGATTATTAGTAAATCAAACCTCAGAATGAATTACTTTAGTAAACAAAGAAGTTGGCTTTTATCATGAACACAAAAGAGAGAATAGTCACACTGAGAATATCAGGATCTCAGCTGGACTTGAGGAAGAAAGAGTAGTATACGTGGAGTTTAAGCAACACTAGCTAGAAAGAACTACAACAAAGAAAAAGAGGATTTAGATAGCCATAGAGTAAGTTTGAAGAGCCAGAGAGGCACTTGGAACTCAAGAGGTATGGTGAGGGTTGAAGGAAGCCAACAGATTGCCCTTATGCATGAAGTGGTTTGACAGAATTTGCCACTTTTCTTTGAGCTGTCAAAGTACCACTGTGTATTGTTTACTGTGAAACTTGTTAAAAATGAAACTCACTTTAAACAGAAGTTAGGTAATATTTACTTTTCTATGTTGATAAGTATCCTTATAAACAGAGTCAGTTTTATATTTATGGTGACTGAATTTTAAAAATTCTGTATAAGGTAACTTTTTAAGCAAAGGGATTTTTGTAATTTTAAAATTGCATGCTTAAATAATAACTGATCTATAGAATTGTTTTCCACAATTTTCTAAATTTTTATTTTAAGGCTTTTAAAATCAGATCTCTACCTTTTAAGATGGAGGAAAAATACAAAAACTAATTTGGAATATTTGATTTCTGTAATTATATTTCAGTGCATCCTTTTGATGACTATTCTCTAAAAAATTCTTGCAGGTTTTCACATTGACAATGATATGTTCTTTGGAGACCCTAAGACACTTCCAAAAGACCTCATAATTTTTCAGTGAACCTGATAGTTTCCTGTTTCTCAAGCCAAGTGTCCTGGACATTCTGAAAAGTCCAGCTGAAAGTTCTATAGAAAAGACAGAATCTCTAGAAGAGATAGAGACCTAACCTGTTTAAATTTTGAGCTGCAAAACATAAGAAAATGCCAATAGGCCCTTCAAGCATTTTGCATACAGAATGATTAATACATAAATTAGTTAGGTGGTAAGAGTTTGCAAGAAATCCCTAAAATTTTAATGCAGTAATATAAGGCACAGAAAAATGTGATAATTATTTCAAACATTTTCCTACAAAGCCTTTTCCTGTACCAGAAACATATTTCTTAACCTAGTCTTTCTAAAGAGCTGGCAATGATAAACTGAACTGACATAAATATTATATTCAAATCAACAATCATTATTTATTTAAATTATTAGTAATGCATAAACTTTGTTTCTCATCTTTTCTTCATTTGTAAGGAAAATTAGTGACGAGAATTAATATATTTTAGGAATGTTGCACCTTTTTTGCATTTGTGTTTCTATTTTCGATGTTCCAGTAGTGGATTTCAGTAACTGATAGGAATATGACCACTCATATCATAATTTAGATGAATTTTTCTCAAAGGAAAAAGCCAAAGTGTAACAGTATAAAGTTGTTTAAGGGAAATGTCTTAGTGTTTCCAGAAATTTTCAGTAATTTTTAAGCCAGTTGTAACCACAGATGAATCTAAACTGAATACACACACTCACGCAATACTGAAATATAGAAAGCATGGATGTAGTGGTTTAAATACATAGATATTGCTTTTTCCCTTCTTAAAATAGAAGTTTGGAGTTGGGAAGTCCAGAGCCCAGAAGGCATTAAGCAATGCTATTAGTCACCATACTTTGTTCTACCTTCATCTCCTGCTATTTATGGCATATTTATTTCCTCATGCTCATGACCTCATTTTTCTAAGATGGTTGCCATGTATCCATATTCATGATGTGAAGATGGTGGAAGGGATGAGAGAGTCAAAACTATGCCTTATCTCTTTTTCTATTTTTTATAAAGAAAATGAAACATTCCCAGACAGCTGATTTCCAATCTGTCTCCTTAGTAGGAGCCATGTCACACATTCCTGCCCTACATGGAATGTGCCTAGAGAAAAGGAGATTGTAAGAAAAGCTTAGATTAGAGAGTTAATGATGTCTGCCATTTTCTAATTATTTATGTTACCTTAAAGTTTATCTGTTAAAAATCCAATGTAACTCAGTAAGAAATATTGCATTTTGAATGGAAACATTTTGGTTATGCAAAATCTACCATCCATTGTTTGTTGTTTAGCATCTTTCATTACCACCCATTCTATCCTGGTAGAGCCTTTCTGTTTTTGTGACAACAAAAAAGTCTTCATACATTTCAAATATTCCTTAGGTAGTGTCATCCACATTAATTAATTTCATGTAACAGGACTGACAATACTGGTCAATTCTGTGACTACATATAGCAAAAAGGAGATCACATTTTAGAACTGATCATAAAATAACACTGTTTCACATGCACAAACTAGCTATTACAATTTCTTTATGAAAAAAAATTGTCTGGGGTTATTTAATATCTGCATTCAGAAAGGAAACATAATGCTAGAGTACATAATAGAGGTAATTAGTATGATAAATCTAGTAAATCTTAAGTTCATATAAAGTTGATCACTAAATTTTACCTTACTACATAACAGATATAGAATAATCTGAAATATAAACTGAGACTTAATTAAGATTTTGAACCAGACAATGGTTATCTTAAATGAACTTCTATTTTATTGCTGTTCCTCTCTTCTCCCCACAACTAATGACTGATAGTGCTTTAATGCTGCCTCTTACATACCCAACACCCAAGTCTACTCTCTCAATACTAGGACTTAGTTCTTTCTAAATTCCGCCTTTTTCTTTTCTCACCTTTTCTCTCACCCTCATTTCTCTCCTTCTATCATCACCGTCCACCAACAGTTTCTAAGAAATTTTCTCTCAAACACGTCACAATGGAAATTGTTTTATTAGTTCAGAGTAAATTATTTTTCTAAAAATGAATCAGTATATTACCTCTCTCTAGACTACTAGCATTTTAGCAGGGCAGTGTGCATATACAAAGAAACAAAATTCTAGTTGGGCAGTTTTAGCCATTAAAAGCAAGTGTAGCACGTGTATAAAGATACCTCCCTGCCCTTTGGATTTTTAAGGATATCCAAAGAAAGAAAATATTCTAGCCTTTGAAGAATTGCCTGTTATTAACCACAACGAAAACATGACACAGTTTCCTACATCTTCATAGGTCTCAGAAAGCATAGTTTTAATTTTAACACTGTTTTGCTGTGGCCATGACTCAGTAGGAATCTGTCTCTGTACTTTAGATCCACCTCTATCTCCCATCTTACCTCAAATGGCAACCTCCCATGCTTCCAAATATATACAGTCACGTCTGCTCTCTTCCTTTTCCACGATACCTGCTGTTCTGCCCTCTGTCTCCAATTATTGAAATGCTCTGCAGAATTCTGCTTACTCCTACTATTTTTTTTCTCTATGGGATTCTCATTTTCTCTTTTTATCTGAAGGAAATTTCCCAGAATGCCAATGACTTGATATTTGAATGTCTGTGTCATTTTTCACTTCTGAGAACTTCACCAACTTCGTTTTTCCAGCTTGTTTCTCGGCAGATCCAATCAGAAATGTCCTTGATCCAATAACAAGTTATAATAATGGGGTCACATGATAATCTAACCAAGAGTGAAATATTTCTCTTTACATTTTTTCTGAAGAGATTATGTTTTCCATTTTCAGTGTGATTTGCTACTAAATGTTTATGGTAGCATATGTCTATGTTTAAACTTGGCATTTTGAAAACAATTTCAAAAAAAGTTCTTGACCACTTGTTATTTGTTATATGATTCCCATGTCATGTCATATTTTTCATGCTCTATGCTGAATGAGTTTATACAATTTACACACTTGGATAAAGAAAATTTAGGGGAAAGCAAAAGGTAAGGAAAGCTTATAAAGTTTTTACTTGCTTATAGTTTTTTTTCTTTTGCTTATAGTTTTTTAATTCTATCCTTCATCTTCCCCTGGGTACATGTATTCCTGCTATAGTAGGGCTATGTGTTGTATATACCAGGAACATAAAATTAAAATAGTACATTACTCTTGCTGGCATTGATTCCTGGCAGACCTGACAGTAATTTGGGCCTGGGCATCATTGAGAATTAGTCAGGAACTGGCTATGTCTTATGAGAAAAACGATTATGATTCTGTAGATGATGGGTCTGGAAGCACGTTTTCATCCACTGTTCTCTAGACTTGGTATGTGACTCCATTCACCTACACATTCAGAAAACATGAGGTAATATGAAACAGTAAATTGCAGGCCTCTGTAGACCTTTGGTGGAAACTGAGGTAACAGGAGTCAATGAAATTAAACATGTACTTGGAGAATAGGATAATTGAAATGAGTATAAAAATGTCATTGTGTGTGGAAAAATGCATGAAATCATTTTAAATTATTTTAAAAGTAGACTGTTTTAATCTACTTTGTACTTTACTGTGAATGTAGCCACATATATTTTAATGAATAGTTTTGGATGTAGTTCCTTCCTTATATTTTTAAGAAATTAAATTCTTTTTAATTTGATGATAGCAATGGTACTATATTAGTCTTGGCACATTAAGTAAGTTTTCAGAGCTAAGAAGAAGTAAAGATCCATTTTGAGCTTATTTTTGTATATGGTGTTAGGGAGTGTTCTAATCTCATACTTTTACATGTACCTGTCCAGTTTTCCCAGCACCACTAATTGAAGAGGCTGTCCTTTCTCCACTGTACATTCCTGCCTCCTTTATCAAAGATAAAGTGACCATATGTGCATGGGTTTATCTCTGTGCTTTCTATCCTGTTCTATTGATCTAAATGTAAAGCCAGAAACTATCAAACTCTTAGAGGAAAACATAGGCAGAACACTCTATGACATAAATCACAGCAAGATCCTTTTTGACCCACCTCTTAGAGAAATGGAAATAAAAACAAAAATAAACAAATGGGATCTAATGAAACTTAACAGTTTTTGCACAGCAAAGAAAATCATAAACAAAACCAAAAGACAACCCTCAGAATGGGAGAAAATATTTGCAAATGAAGCAACTGACAAAGGATTAATCTCCAAAATTTACAAGCAGCTCATGCAGCTCAATAACAAAAAAACAACCCAAACCAAAAATGGGCAGAAGACCTAAATAGACATTTCTCCAAAGAAGATATGCAGATTGCCAACAAACATATGAAAGAATGCTCAACATCATTAATCATTAGAGAAATGCAAATCAAAACTACAATGAGATATCATCTCACACAGGTCAGAATGGCCATCATCAAAAAATCTAGAAACAATAAATGCTGGAGAGGATGTGGAGAAAAGGGAACACTCTTGCACTGCTGGTGGGAGTATGAATTGGTACAGCCACTATAGAGAACAGTATGGAGGTTCCTTAAAAAACTACAAATAGAACTACCATATGACCCAGCAATCCCACTACTGGGCATATACCCTGAGAAAACCATAATTCAAAAAGAGTCATGTACCAAAATGTTCATTGCAGCTCTATTTACAATAGCCAGGAAATGGAAGCAACCTACGTGTCCATCGACAGGTGAATGGATAAAGAAGATGTGGCACATATATACAATGGAATATTACTCAGCCATAAAAAGAAACAAAATTGAGTTATTTGTAGTGTGATGGATGGACCTAGAGTCTGTCATACAGAGTGAAGTAAGTCAAAAAGAGAAAGACAATACCGTATGCTAACACATATATATGGAATATAAGAAAAATAATGTCATGAAGAACCTAGGGGTAAGACAGGAATAAAGACACAGACCTACTAGAGAATGGACTTGAGGATATGGGTAGGTGGAAGGGTAAGCTGTGACAAAGTGGGAGAGTGACATGGACATATATACACTACCAAACGTAAGGTAGATAGCTAGTGGGAATCAGCCGCATAGCACAGGGAGATCAGCTCTGTGCTTTGTGACCACCTAGAGGGATGGGATAGGGAGGGTGGGAGGGAGGGAGACAAAAGAGGGAAAGGGTATGGGAACATATGTATACGTATAGCTGATTCACTTTGTTATAAAGCTAAACTAACACAGCATTGTAAAGCAATTATACTCCAATAAAGATGTTAATTTTTTTTTTAACAAAAAAACGAAGTAAAGAAAATTGGTAGTTTAAAATCTATTAAGAGGAAAATACTACAGGGATTAGCAATTGTGCTTGTGGCATGGTTTTTAAAACTTAATTGACCTTCTTAATTTACTTGTAGTAGGGTATGTTGCATAATATATAGGGGTAATAAGAGATTGAAAAACAATTTAAAATGTTTTTAAGATTATAAACAAAATTAAGTGTAATTGTTGAGATAACATTTCCTAGTTATTTATATCTATGTGTATATACTGAAATTTACTCAATGCCATAACACTAGACTTTGAAATATATTCAAACCAGAAACAGTTTAAACATTACATATTGCTAATTATTTAAATGAATTTTCTCCATTGTGATGGAAGAGTCTGAAGTTTCTTTTATCTTTGTATTAAAAGCAGAATGCCTAAAACTTAGTAAACCTTCAATAAATATTTGTTGAATTTATGATAAATGTATGGATAAATAAATGAATTTGTCAGTGTTATACAGTTGCGTGACCTGAGTAAGGAAACAGATTAATGAATTTAATAATTAATATATTAAAATAAATATCCTTACACTGTGTATTTTGTTTAAGAGTCTGATAACATATGGTGGTAAAACAAGGAGCGAAAAAATATTATGTTTTCTAAAGCAGGTTTTCTTATCCTTGGCACTTTCAACATTTGGGGCAGATAATTATTTTGCTCTGACACAATATTTTATACATTATAGGATGCTTAGCAACATCACTGCCTTCTACCCATTAGATGCTAAAAGCATTGATCTCCAAGTTGTGACAAGCAAAAATATCTCCAGATATTGACAAATATCTCCTGGGGGATAAAATCTCCCTAGTTGAGAAACACTTAAAAACACGTAAAGAAGAAAAAGTCCACGAGTTGCTGAGGTAAGGGTGAGTTCGCTATTTAAACTTTAATAATACATTTTAATAAACTTTAAATAAATAAATCTTGACATGGAACATGAAGCTTTTGAGTAAATTATGATAATAGAAAAAAGATTAAAATCTGCTACCAAATTAGGAAGATCCGAATGCTATATGTTTCTAAATCTAAGATATCTCATGGTTTTCTTTATATGTTTATAATTATCAAGATTGCTAATGATTTTATAAATAATTATCTCAGAGAATCAGCTCTCTCAGATTCAGATCAGCAAACTGAGGTTCAGAAAAACTGGGGGCCTTTCCCTTGGGCCCACAGATTCTATTTGGTTTCTCTGTTACATTCTCTCTTAGAAACCTTCTGATTCTCATAGGATTCTCATCTTTGTTCATTTTCTTTGTTCTTTGTTACTTTTTAAATTCCAGAGGAGGACATTGCAAGTATTTTGTTCACCACTGTGTTTTCTGTAAATGTTTGATAAATGAATGAATAAATGAATGACAGATGAATAGAATAGAATACAACTGGTTTATTAGAGGAAATATTAATTTTGATATAGCTGTTGACTGAAAACTTAGCTCACCTGTTTTTATTTCCTAACTCAACTACTTATTTATCATATTCGACAAGTCATCACCTTTCTGGCTTTAACTCTTTCTAATTTTGCCATGCATTTTCCACTACATCTCATGACACACTAAATAGTGCTGTATCAACATAATAAATTAACTAGGCATCTATTTATAAATTCAAAAATCAAGATGAATGGCATATGCTTATTTTATTTTATTTATTTTTAAACATCTTTATTGGAGCATAATTGCTTTACAATGGTGTGTTAGTTTCTGCTTTATAACAAAGTGAATCAGTTATACATATGCATATGTCCCCATATCCCCTCCCTCTTGCATCTCCCTCCCACCCTCCCTATCCCACGTCTCCAGGCGGTCACAAAGCACCGAGCTGATCTCCCTGTGCTATGCGGCTGCTTCCCACTAGCTATCTATTTTACATTCGGTAGTGTATCTATGTCCATGTCACTCTCTCGCTTTGTCCCATTTTACCCTTCCCCCTCCCTGTATCCTCAAGTCCATTATCTAGTAGGTCTGTGTCTTTATTCCTGTCTTACCCCTAGGTTCTTCATGACCATTTTTTCTTTTTTTAGATTCCATAGATATGTGTTAGCATATGGTATTTGTTTTTTCCTTTCTGACTTTCTTCACTCTGTATGACAGACTGTAGGTCCATCCACCTCACTACAAATAACTCAGTTTTGTTTCTTTTTATGGCTGAGTAATACTCCATTGTATATATGTGCCACATCTTCTTTATCCATTCATCTGGTGATGGACACTTAGGTTGCTTCCATGTCCTGGCTATTGTAAATAGAGCTGCAAAAATAGCCTTCAGAAAGGGTGCTTCTAGCTCCTGTTTTAGTTGAAATAAAGGAATGTCAAACTCTGTTAAAGTTTTGTTTACGTACTTAGTCAGAAAAGCTGTCACAGGAAAATAATTGAATTAGGACAGAGAATAAAACATCCACATTATGATATCTACCTGCCTCTCTGTTTGTTCTAACTTACTAGCTGAGAAAAATTTCTTGTTTGGGTTGCCGTCTATGAAAACTGAAGGTTAAATATGTTCTACAAACTGATTTTTAAAGAATAAACCCTCAATTGCTACCAAAACCTCATAAATAATCATTAGTTCTAGTCAATGTAAGGTAAAAATAATGACTCAACATAAATTAATATGAAACTGAATTTCAAAAAATCCAGTGTATTTTATATCTAAAAAAAAATGTGTGTGTTTATATACCTTTATCTCTGGAGAAAAAGAAATGATATGCTTACTACAGATCAGAACCTACACTATACATGTTAACTTGATTATCATATTGAACACTTAGAAAAACTGACAGAGGTAGGTCCAGTGATGTTTCTCATTTTAGAGATGAGAAAAATGAGGCAGAGAGATTACAAAATTACCTAAATTTACCCAATAAGCAATAATGACTCAATTATTAATCACATTAATAATCTATAACATAATTCATTTTTAATTAACTAATTAGGGAATCAGTGTTTATTCAGGGGAATTAAACAAGTTAAATTTTAAATGGATAGTAATTTAAAGATCTATTCCAAAACTTTACTGTTTTAAAATAAAACAATCAAATAGGATTTGGTATAGATTGTTATAATGCCTAAAGATGTATAAACTGGTAATGAGTTTTGCTTTCATGATGTTGTATTATGAGTAGTTCAAAGCAAATCAGTATAGGGTAAATTGTAAAATTAAGTTGGCTTAAATACATTTTTTATTGTAGTTGTAAAAACACATGGGATTTGTAATGTAAATCTATAAAGAACTCTATCTATGTAATGCCCGTATTTTCTTGTCAAGTCAATTCATCTCATTTTATTTTCTCAACAACTTTCACAAAAGCTTTTATACAATTTTTTAATATGTTAGATGCTCATTAAGTATAATGTTTTAATTTCCCCTCACGTGATATTGAAGATATTATTGATCAAAAAGAAAACCAGATAAAGACAAACTGAGATAAAAATAACTAGAAGTATTTGTCAATCTCTGAATCATCAAAAATTAATTATAGAACCATTTATTTTCTTCTCAGACTTACAAGGACATGTATCTGCAAACAATATTATCCTCTTTGTTATCAAGAGCTTTGGTAAAGCAGCTTTTATAAAAAATATATATATATATATATACACATATATATATATATTTGTTGTTGGCTATATAGTATCAGGATAATAATCAGCCTTCTTTTGTGAGTTTGTGAGGTTATTTTCAACATATGATGGAAATGAGTGTCCAAGACCTATATTCTGTTAAAATGTATCACATAACTGTTGATCAATACTGGAGAAAATCTACTGTTTACAATATATTTCTAATCTTATTTGAAAATATCAGAGGCAAATATGTGTTAGAATTGAATTTTTAACACTAATATTGAGTCTAGTGAAATTGGCACTCTAAAAATCCAGTTAACTCACTAAAATAAATATTGGATCAGGAAGACAATAATAAATTTTAATGCAAATACATACTGTGGTGTAAAAATATAAATTCTGAAATATGCTCAAGACTTGGTTTTTAATAAAGAAGTTTTGTAAAAGTGTAAAAGACAATCTTATACTGTTTATGGCTTTCAAATCTATTCATAGAAAATGATACAGAATATCTATTCAAGTTCTCAAAATCAAAGTAATAGAAAACATTCACCACAAGAAAACACTCACCTACCTGTCTTTTAGTAATATTTCATTCTGTGTATTTATAGCTTAGAGGATTTTTCACATTTTGCTTTGTCTTCACAGACAAGAAATGTAACTTTTGAGTGATGAGCAGCTGAGTCTGAGTTTGGCTGTGGCTTCAGCCAGAAACATTTTTAAGAGTAGATTGTATTAGAAAATGTTTACTTGTTTGCCTTTAAATATGTTATAAGAATAAATTCAGTGGTTCATACTTCATTGTCATCTTTATTAATAAGATAAATTGACTGAGGTTCTTAAAAGTAAATGAAAAGAGAACTTTTTATTTCATTTAAATTTTATGTATAACCTAAGAATTATAATAGTTCAACTTATTTAAAATTGCCTTACATAATTATTTGAGTCTCTAGCCTAAGTAATTATGGAATAGAATCAGAAAAATGACAGAGCTAGAAATGACATTGTAACTGCAGAACCAGTCCAAACTAGTCCTATCCTGTTTCTAACAAGATAACTGAGTTGTTTTTCAAAAACAGCAGAATAAGACCACGGGTCATGCACTGTGGCCAGAGGATAAATTTTTGACCTCAAGTAACACCCGGAACCAAAGTTTCTCTTACCCCACAGAACCAAAGGACTGGGACGTGACCGGAACCTGAAAGCCAGAACACTTACAGAAGCAAAGGGCAAAGGGTTCGCTGTCCAGGACTATCCGGTGCTGAAGCCTTATTTATCCTACCTTACCATAAATAGCCAAGTTCCAAATCCCTCCAATCAAAGCCTGTGCCACCAGTGCGTCAGCATACCAGCCCATCTCTGCTAACTCATAAAAGGTGAACTGAGCTCCAGATCAGGGAGGCAGATTTGAGAGCCTTGCCTCCTGTCTCCTTGCTGCTCGACCTTGGAATAAAGTTTTCTCTTCTCTCAAAAACCGATGCCATACTATTGGCTTCTATGTGCCTGGGGCATCGAGCCCTTGCTCAGTAACAACATTAGACATTATACGTTAAAAGTCCTCTTATTTTATAACTAAAATTCTGACAACAGGAAAACAAAGTTATTTATCTGGGTTTATATATGTAGGAAGTAGAGTAAACAGGATTCAAATTTGGGTCTCCTGCCACCTCGTCGAGTTATTTTCTAATCAAATATCATGTGAAAACACACACACACACACATATATGGTTTGCATAATTGTGCAGTGTTTAATATGTGTATGCATATCATGTTTTCAGCTGGATCTTCTAAATATATGTATTTAAAATCAATCACAACATGAAATATTTTTAGTAATTCATCATCTTCTTTAGTTATATTTCCAAAACATATATGTCCAAGTTTCAGCAGTAAAGCAACATAATTTGAATCTATAGCATGATTTAGAAATGATATATTGGAGACCTATACTTTAAATATAATAAATAAAATATCTATATTTTTATAAACTTAACAAAACATTGATACCTAAAACTCAGAGAAATTAAATACTTAATTTCAGATTAAGTGAATTTCAATAAACAAAAAACTTCTTTAACTACAAAACAATAGGATGCAATTAAGGTTTAATTATTCAGCCAAAGATTGTATTATTTTAAACACAGATTTCTAAAAATAGAGAATAGAGAATTATTGCAAGGAAAGAACTTGTTACTGTGCTTATCATTTCTATTTTTTTTTATTGACACAAGTTAAGAGTTTTCACAGATCATTGATTAAAATAAACAAATGTGAAGTAACTCAAGGATTTTGGAAGCACACTTATTCAAACTTCAAATTTTCAAGCTTTTCAAACTGTCCATATTCTAATATATCCTAAACTTTATAAATTGTGAATATCTGTGATTTAGGGTGATATAGAATTTCAAAAAGCATTTCACAGTATGAATAGCTTTGTTATATTAAACATTGTCTTATAAAGTTCCTCACTGTTCCTTAGACTCACTTTTTTGGGTTTTTACTGCAGTCCAAATGATATTGTTAAAGCATGTTAACACATGCCACCACCTAAACAGATAATACAGGTGTTATATCTGCATCCTGGTACTAGAATTTTGAAGTTACTTCATATTAACATTTTAAAATAGAAACTGGAGACACAAGCTACTTAGCCTTAAAGAAAATGTAGCCAAACACATGATATGCATACATATATTAAACATTACAGAATTATACAAAATATACTGTCTGTGTGTCTTTGTATGTGTATATATATATATATATATATATATATACACATACATATATATTCATGTATGTGTGTGTACATGCAAGGCAAAATCAAGAATGAAAATGAGAATGATTAAAAATATATACAAAACTTTATGTATATAATTTAGCTCTGATAACAATTGACCTCCCTACAATTCACAGTAGGAAAGTGACCTAGGATCAATAAACTGGTCTGGCCTGGAGTATTTGATTTAAGTCAATCGGGTCTCCTCTGGACTTTTCATGTTATTGATACATACTGATTGGCAGAAGATCCTGGGATCCACTGGAGACAATGAAGAAGAAAACTATATTAAAAAATATTAATTTTCAAGAATATGTTGTGGATGTTCAAAAACAACAGAAAATGGAAAAAATAAAAACAAAATTTTAAATATGTTAATATCAACTAAAACATTTGAGAGCTTATCTTTTTATACTGGAAGAAATGGCCCTTGGACTGAACCAGACGGCATAATGGTGGCAAGGAGTAACCTGCAGGCATGAATTTCAGAGTATGGAATGAACACAGGTGGTGACAGTTGTATCCTTGAGTGTATATATATATATTTGTTTAGGTGTATAAGATTTTAAGATTGAATTAGCTTCTTGAAACCTGTATTTACTGTTGGCAAAGCAAGGAAGAAATCAACAATTTCATGAGAGAGTGAACATTGCTTTATTTAAAATAGATGCTGGCAATGTTCAGTGTAAGCTTTTAGCTCAATATTATGTTTCAAACCTGTGTGTTCTAAGTTTCCAGAAAATTACATATGTATATATATATATAAAACATGTAATTTTATATATATGTGTGTGTGTATATATATATATATATATATACACACACACATATATACATCAGCTTTTAATCAATCAAGAGTGTCCTAGGCTTTCTCTATGCCTCCAGAAACTGTCAAGGTACTTAATTTAAATGATGAATAGTTTGTAAAGGAAAACCATAGCCTCTTCATAGTTAGATAATGTCAAATTTAAAACACAGCATTAACCTGTATGGCCAATCTATATGAAAAGAAACATAACCCTGTCAAATTTTAATACATTGTAATGTTCATTTCAAAGTGAGAAATACAGGTAACACAGTTAAGAAAGAATGAAACATTTAAGTTAGGTGATGCAGGAAATACATAGAAATAAGGCATGTGGGTCAATTTATGGTACGTATTCTTTAACCATATAGAATTTTTGATCATTAAATAGAAACATAAGAGCTTATAGTTTGCATATCAGGCTGAGCCCAACTGTCTACCTACTCTCAAACCCAAAGTCTCATTAAACAACAGAAGTCCTAATCCTATAGGAGTTACATATAGTCTATATTAAGGTGTATTGTTGCTCTACAGCCTTCCTTTGTTCTCTGTTAGGTCTTTATCACTTCTTGCTTAGTTCACTAGAGAAGCCTCCAACTGCTTCTTGGCTTCAAATCCATTTGTGTCATGCCCCCCAGAGTCACTGATCATATTGAAACTGTGCACTAAAAATCATATTGAACTATGCAT
Organism: Orcinus orca; assembly: GCF_937001465.1. Taxonomy (NCBI): domain Eukaryota; kingdom Metazoa; phylum Chordata; class Mammalia; order Artiodactyla; family Delphinidae; genus Orcinus; species Orcinus orca. The sequence continues at coordinate 128,929,654 of NC_064563.1, forward strand.
CTTCTGTGCTTTAAATCTTTCTTTAGTTTCCCATTTTTTAGAATATATAGTTTAAATACCAGTTTATAAAGAGTCACACACAGAACCCTTCATATTATCCATATCATAGGGTTCCCTCATTTTTGGCCAGTTGCTCCCCTGTATTTCATGCTTCAAATACCTCAAATGACTGACTGTTTTCTGACGGTGTCCAGATAACATATTGTTCCCTTCTCCATGCCTTTATTAAAGCTGCTTCCCACCCTCACTGTGCTTATTCTCCTCACCTCCTTCATTAGGTTTCTCACTAGACTCTGTATATTCAGTTCAAGTTTTACCAACTTCTGGTAGCTCTTCATGGTGTGTGTTTCCCCAATCAGGGTAACCTACCCCTTCTGACTATTTCCATAAAGTCCTGTACATTTATAATTGCTTACTGCAATGGAATTTGCCTTAGTGTTATCTTTTTGTGTTCTGCTTTACAACTATGTTGATAGCTCCTTGAGGCCAGCAACTATGCCTTAATTATCCTAATTCATTTTTTTAAAATATGTGGGTAAATTTTATTGTTTTAAAATTTTTATTGAAGTATAGTTGATTTAAAATGCTGTGCCAGTTTCTGATGTACAGCAGAGTGATTCAGTTTTATATATATATATATATATATATATATATATATATATTTCATATTCTTTTCCATTATGGTTAATTACAGGATATTGAATATAGTTCCCTGTGCTATACAGTAGGACTTTGTTGTTTATCTACTTTATATATAATAGTTTTTATCTGCTAATGTCAAACTCCTAATTTATCCATCCCCCACCCCCTTTCCCCTTTGGTAGCCATAAGTTTATTTTCCATGTCTGTGAGTCTATTTCTGTTTTGTAAATAAGTTCATTTGTGTCATATTTTAGATTCCTCATATAAGTGATATCATGTGGTATTTGTGTTTTTTTCTGTCTGACTTCTAATTATCCTATTCTTAATTACCACATCCTGGTATCAAAAGGTATCACTACAGCAAACATCCTTAATATCCTAATCTAACCTCTGACATGTGAAAAGAGATGTTCTTAAACATTCAGCATCACTGTTCATTTAAATGGAAACATTTTTGTCACAGTTAAGTATATTCCCAAAATGTAATTTCTTAAATATTGGAAATATTAACTGGCATATTTAATGCAGAGGAAGTTAAATATGAAAGGCTTTTCTCCTTTCAGTGTGGGGCTTCATTGCTAAGAAAGCTGTTTCTTTGAGCAGTTGCCTCTAAGTGTTAGCCTGCAGGAAGTCATTTAAAACAAACACATGCCCCGGGTAGTTTCCATAGAAGCAGAAATTAACCCCTAGCAACCTCATATCTGATTCACATCTGGTACAAACTCCACCAGAGATAACAATTGAGGCAAATTATTCTAAAAGACAAGTGGAAGTAAAAGCAGTTATCTTAAAAGTCATTTCCAATATTATTATAAACATTCCTTTGTGACAAGTATTTTATATTAATATGTAAAGTAAGTGGCCACATCCAATTAACTTTCAATTATTTTTCCAAATTATATTTCTTTCAAGTGACTATACCATAATAAACTTTGTTAATTTAGATTTATAGATACTTTCTTAAAAACTTTATCTATGTTCCCAACTTACCTTTCCCTCTCCCCAGTTCTGTTTGCTTGTTTTGTTTTTTAATACTTTTATTTGTTCATAATCTTAGATTTCAATGACTTGGAAAAAGAATGTTCACCTGGATTGATGAAAAATACTTCTTCATTGTTTCTGGTAGAGCCAGAGAGGTTGAAGTCTTCAGAGGCAAAGGGTTTGAGAATGTTTCCATTGGCGTCGTTTTATTCAAATGTCTTCAGCTTGTAAATAGTGAAGGCACCCACATCTTTTCCCACCTGAATATTTTTCCCCATTTTCCTCTGGAGTTTTACAGTGATCCAAGAGTTTTGGAATTCTATCAGATGAAGAATTAAACTTTTGTAAAGCACCAGCCAAACCTTGCTTTCTCATGTATTTTTTAGAATGACTCTGTGAAGGAGTACAATTGAAGAATCAAGAACTTAAAAAGAAGTATTGTCCTATTACATCTGGATTGTATTTGAGAGAATATCAGATAAACTCACAATGCAGAAAATTTCATTAAGATGAGTTCATTCTTCAAAAAAAAAAAAAGTTAATGTCATAAATTACAAAGAAAGGGGTAAGAATTGTTCCAGATTAAAGGAAAGTTGAAAACATGACAACTACATGTATCATGTTATTATAGACTGAATACTGTATTAAGAAATAAAAGCAAATACTGTATTAAGAAATAAAAGCAAAACTGAATACTGTATTAAGAAATAAAAGCAAAACTCACAATGCAGAAAATTTCATTAAGATGAGTTCATTCTTCAAAAAAAAAAAAAGTTAATGTCATAAATTACAAAGAAAGGGGTAAGAATTGTTCCAGATTAAAGGAAAGTTGAAAACATGACAACTACATGTATCATGTTATTATAGACTGAATACTGTATTAAGAAATAAAAGCAAAACTCTATTAAGAAATAAAAGCAAAACTCAGATCAACTGAAAATATTTGAATACAAATAGTAAATTATATTAAAGCACTGTGTAAAGATTAAACTTATTTAGGCTGTTTACACTACCGTGAATATGGACAATATTACTCTAATTATTAAAAGTATATGTAACCCTGATATATTTAACCCTAAAAGATCATTATGTAAGTAAACAATTCTCAAGTGGTTCAGGAAAAATAAATAAATTTTGTATATATATATGTGGTGTGTATCAATAATATACACACACGCATTCACAGAGACACATATACAGTATATATTTATGTATGTATGCATACTATATATATATATATAATACAATAATTTTCTTAACCATTTGAGAATATGTGTGTTTACACTCACAAAGAAAGAACACAAATGTTAACAAGAGTTGAATCTAGGTAAAAAGAATATGTGTGATATGAGATTATTTTTACAATGAGTCCATAAGTTTGAAGTCTTTCCAAATGAAATTTGAAAAGAAAACTGAGTTGGGCAAATATTGATTTCTTGATTTTGTCAATTGAACTGTGGTTATGTAAGATGTTAACTCTGAGAATAGAACCCAATTCTTTTAATTTCAGAGTCACTCTTTTTTTCATTACAGTACACAATATCTTTCAGCAGAAACACAATTTGTTTGCCCTTAGATTTTTGTGGTGTATTTTTACTTTATATCATTCTCTCTCATGTTTTCTTCTTTTCAGTACTGAGCATTTACTTAGGCTCATGACTACAAATAACATCCAGGCGAGACTACTGAACAGCATATACATCCAAGTTTCTCATGAGGGTGAAATGAAGAAGTTTGATAAATGCATCGACTACAGATTTCTAAGTATTTAAATTACTCATTTACTGTTACCCACAAGTGTTATAATATAATTGCTCATCAACTCTTTAATATAATACTATTCATTTTTTCTTTTGGCCACGCCCTGCTGCATGTGGGATCTTAGTTGCCCAACCAGGGATAGAACCCACACCCCCTGTATTGGGAGCACAGAGTCTTAACTACTGAACTGCCAGGGAAATCCCAATATAACATTATTCTTTCATCCATTTGTTTAATTGATACTTCCTGCTACTTGCTAGGTACTGTGCTGTACATTGGCTAGAGGGTTAAATAAAATAGAGGCTACACACTCTCTGACCTCATGGAGTTTACCGTTTAATTGGAGAGATAGATAGTGAATAAATAAACACATAAACATAAAATTAGAAATGATGATAAATACTAAGCTGGAAAGAGCCAGAAGCTCTGAGAGAAAACAAAGGGGGGCGGACTATTAATTTAGCTGTGAGGAGGTATGAGTGCTTCTCTGAGGAATAAAATGTAGAGTCCAAAACTTCAAACTGAACTGCATGGACAAAGGCTGTACATTGGGAAAGGACTTCAGGCTTCTGAGGAACTGAATAAATGTCAGTATGGTAGAAGTTGTGTGAATGAAGCAGATGTGACAATGCATGAAGGTAGCAGGATAGGAGCCCTATAGGCCAAGGTAAAAAGTTCAACTGTATCTAGAACTAAAGTATCTAGAACTATCTAGAACTAGAAGTATCTAGAACTAAAATATTTAAGCAGAAGACATATAATTCATAATGTCCTACTAGTAGAGGGAGGTTACATTTGGGAGAATGGAAATGGGGAAAAAGACAGGACATTATTTTAATAGAAAGACTTTGCCAATGAAGATGAGTAGAAATGGAATGTTTAAATTATTTTAAAGATAGAGTGAATGTGCCAAGGTGATGAATTAATGTGGAAGTTCAGAAATAAGTCAATGTCAAGAATGAGTCCCAATAATCTATCTTGATAATAGAGTGTGTACTTTAATATAGATATTGTCTTGACACTAGGGAAAATGTTGAGCAGATATCACATGAAAAATATTTGACTCAGCAATATTCTATGAAAGTTCTTACCTAAATGAATCCATGAAAACTGGCAGGATTCTCAAACATATATTCTATATAAATGTATGAATAATGTATTTATGCATATGAACTGAAAATAGAAATAGAATACAAATAATTGTCCATTGTTGCTGTAGTTTCATTTTGAGTTATATTCAGAAAGGTTCTGTGAATATTTTGAATGATCTGTTAATGGAATTTCTAAGCATTTTCTTGTCCTTATTAAGATTTGGAATTGTACTTTCACTCTTTAAATAACTTTCATCTGACTTCCGTTTTCATACCAATAACTTCATTCTAGCAATAAAATTTTATTGCAAATCCATCTTAGCTTTATTTTTACCTTTGAAAAATACTATCATGTGATAAGAAAGAGCTTTATCTGTGTAGGTCAGTATATGTCTCAAATTTATCTCCTAAAGTTAAGCAAAATTTTGGAGAAGTTCTTTTTCTTGTGATTATCCGAATGTGTCAATTCCATATCATATATTAAAATATGAAAATAAAGTATTCAAAAACTTTAACAGCATGCTGGCAGCATCAAAAACTTTTGTGACCATTGAATTGATGGAACTTGAGCTCTTTGGGTGTAGGGAACATCTCCACCTCTGTGGTAGGCAAAATGTCCTGCATGTAATGGGGGCAGAAAATGGCTTGACTGATATGATAGGCATGGTCAGTCCTGTCCTCTTACTTGAAAGAACTCAAATTTTCAGGCTTTCTGGAAGCTAGAATTCAGGCATGTGACCTATGATATGAGTGAGATTTTTATTTTAAAAGTTTATAGCATGAGGGAACAAGTTTTACAGAGAAAGTTTTTGCTAGAGGAGATGATGGCAAAGACACCTGGAAGTTGTTAAGAGTCTAATGTGACAGAAAAAGTGGCAGTTATAAAAGGCTACGTGTTTAGTGGTGATCTTGGTTTCAGTACATGGAGTTCATCCCATAACTGTCACAGAACAATGACATTGTTCTCATCAGGCTATTCTTTTAGCATTTTTTGGACTTTTTTTCTGAAATCTGAGGCTCAATCTATATCTCTGGTTTTTCCAATGATGGGCTATGTTATCAAATATTCCGTTAATAAATTCCTTTTCTGTATCAACTAGAGAGAATTAATTCTGTTGCTTGTAACTAAACCCTAAATGTTAAAATTGAAAAACTCATTCATTCATTCATTCATTCCTTTATCAAATATTTATTCAGCCCCTACCATGTGCCAAATGAATTGGGAACAGGGTAATCAAAGACTTGTAATATACACTTTTTCACTTTTTTTTTAACTTAAGTATATTAATCACTAGTAAAAGAGACCTCCAGCAAACAGAAATTTATAATTTTCATGTGATAAATACTCCAAAGAAATCCTGATAAATAGCTATTCAAAAATAGAAAAGGACACCTAAGCTAGGCTGTGCGATCAAGGTAGGTATCCCCAAAAGTCAATAACTGAGTTAATCCTAAAGCAGAATTTGTCAAAGTGTGATTCATAGATCACATGTATCAGAAACATCTGCTGATGTATAGAAACTTTGACTTCTCTCTAGATCTACTGATTCAAACTTTCTGAGATTTTACACAAGAATCTGCATTTTTATAACACACACACACACACACACACACACACACACACACACACACACTCCCCTGACCTACCAAATAAACATGAGTTGGTTGAGGGAAGAGAATGTATCTAGCAATTTAAGTATCAGTTTAAAGAGTGTTTGAATGACTGATTTCCAATAATCAAAGCATTTACAGAAATAAATAGTATTAAGCATCTACACATTAATATAATATAGAGGGGAAATGGTATTGGGTCAAAGTGACGTTGATTGAATCCCAGCTCTCCCATTTATTCCATTGGCTAAAATGTAAAGCTTTGTCACCAATCTAACATAAAGGAGAAAATGATCACAAACCCAAGAGAAGATAATGAATATATATAAATGCACTAACTCTCAAAGAATGTTGGTTTCCTTCCCTTTGAGCATACATCATTTTTTTTTTTTTCACCATGCAGGCCTCTCACTGTTGTGGCCTCTCCCGTTGCGGAGCACAGGCTCCGGACGCGCAGGCCCAGCGGCCATGGCTCACGGGCCCAGCCGCTCCGCGGCATGTGGGATCTTCCCGGACCGGGGCACAAACCCGTATCCCCTGCATCGGCAGGCGGACTCTCAACCACTGCGCCACCAGGGAAGCCCGAGCATACATCATTTTATGTAGAAGAGTTGTCGATGTATGTTGTATGTTTAGTAGTTATTAGGGCTGAGTTATTAATTATCAAAAGACAAAGGAGAACCAAGGGAAACAGCTTTAAGTAGAAGCTTACTAAATGGCTTCTATTGATGGACAAAATACTCCATGGCATGTTTAAATATTTCTAAGTTCACATTACTGTTTACTCCAAAAAACACATTCTATTTAGTTGTATTATTACATTGTGAGTATACATATGGAGTATATTCACCTATTCTGAAAATGTCATCTGATCCAGCTTGCTAAAAGTAGCAAAGAAGGCATATTTGCCCAAAACTCAAAGAAAAATATGTATTTTTTAAAGTATTAGGTTTATTGTATGCAAACATTGTTTAATATTTGATATTATCTATGATGAGCTATAATGTTAGCACAATATTGTTATTCAGAGCTTACTAAGAATTTAAAACAGTAGGGACTTCCCTGACAGTCCAGTGGTTAAGGCTCCGAGCTTCCAGTGCAGGGGGCACAGGTTCGATCGCTGGTCAGGGAACTAGGATCCTGCATGCCACTCAAGGTGTGACCAAAAAAAAAAAAAAGGAATTTACAACAGTATTTTCCCCTCTGATTACTAGCATTTTTTCCTGATTTGAATTACTAAGGATGGACCAAATAAGGTATACTTGAAATCATTCCTTTTGTGCTATTTGGGTTTTGTATTTCATTATGCTCTTGATATGTTTTTGTCATTTTGTCTTGCTTTTCCATGAAATCAAATATTATTTTCTAATTATGACAATACAAATACCGTTGAGCTACAGCTGGATTTCCCTGTTACTGGGTTTGCTAAACAAGGTGTTCATGACTGTAGCAGATGTCTCTGATTTAAGATCCCACCTTCCTTCTAAGCAACTATGACCAAGCCAATCACATGACCATGCTACTTTACTCAGTCAGCAGCCCCAGGACATAGACATCATTCCCTGCACTCTCATTTTCCCATCAAACATGATGATCATATCCTCTCTTATGCTGGAATAGTTTTCCCTTTCTTTTCCCTTACATATCATTGCATAATTATTGTTATACAATTCAGTTGTATTGTAATACCAATGTCTTGATATGCTTCATGGCATCTGTTATTTTCAATGCAGTTCAATTTTACATATGTATGTGTTAGGATCTTCCTTTAGATTAAGATATATCAGTTGATACAAAGATGCTAGATAGATAGATAGATAGCTAGATAAGGATGTGTGTGTGTGTGTGAGAGAGAGAGAGAGATGGAGAGAGAGAGGAAAAGAGAAAGAAAGAGACTGATTTTGGATCATGGTTAGTTTTTGTTTGTTTGCTTGTTTGTTTGTTTAACTCATGCTTCCCTGAATAAAGTCATCATTTATTTCTGTTATGCAGGGTTTCATGATTCGATTTCAACCTAACTTTTTAAATGTATTGTTTTTACATCTATTAGAAACACCATACTATAACTAAAGTAAAATGATCACTAAGACTTTCTTCTGTCCATGCCTTTGATTACTCTTTTTTTTTCTTCCTGTCATATTCTGCTTTTATATTTCTATAAGCCCAGACTTAAGGACATTGTAAATGTTGTTTCCTTTTGATGGATATTTAGGCAAGTGTTATTTTGTTTTTGGCTTTTACAGAGATGCTACCTTGGACATATGTCTTAATTTTCTATTGATGCTGTAACAATTTGCCACAAACTTAGTGGCTTATAAAACACAAATGTATTATTTTACTGTTCTATAGGTTAAAAGCACGACATGTGTCTTGCTAAGCTAAAAATGCAGATGTACATGGGACTGTGTTCCTGTATGGAGGTACTAGAGCAGAATTGTGTTTTCCACCCTTACCAGGCACTAGAGGCTGCCCTTGGCTCCTAGTCCATTTCCTCCATCTTCAAAGCTAGAAAAGTAGAGCCGAGATCTCACATCCCATCACTTTGACTTTGCTGCCATTATTATATCTTTCTCTGACTCTATTCTTTATCCTCCCTCTTCCACATTAAAGACCTCTTGATTACATCAAGCCCACCTGAATAATTGAGGATACTCCCTCTATTTTGTTTTTAAATTAATTTATTTATTTTTGCTGTGTTGGGTCTTCATTTCTGTGTGAGGGCTTTCTCTAGTTGTGGCAAGCGGGGGCCACTCTTCATCGCGGTGTGTGGGCCTTTCACTATCGCGGCCTCTCTTGTTGTGGAGCACAGGCTGCAGACGCACAGGCTCAGTAGTTGTGGCTCACGGGTCTAGTTGCTCCGTGGCATATGGGATCCTCCCAGACAAGGGCTCGAACCCGTGTCCCCTGCATTAGCAGGAAGATTCTCAACAACTGTGCCACCAGGGAAGCCCCTCCCTCTACTTTAAGGTCAGCTAAGTAACAATCTTAATTCCTTCATTGCCATGTAATTTAACACATTCACAAGCAGTGGTAATTAGGACATGGACATCTTTAGCAGGTGGTTATTATTCTATCTACTACAACATTTTTGCTTATATCTGTAAAAAATTAATAAAGAGAAACTTAAGTTAAATACAATTAGGAGACCAGAAGGGGGACTCTCACACCCTGTGACAATAGCAAAGACCAACAACAAAAAGAGAGACTCCTCTTCTCTGCTGGCAGAAACTTAGTCAATGGAAAGCCATGGACTTTTCACTAAATCATTAAGCATTTAACCAACATGTTTCCAAGGAAGTGAATAAATTACTGCAGTTTCCTGATAACTCAGATTTATCCTGTGGAAACAGCAAAAGTACAAATGGGCATCTTGGCGGTTTTTGTGAACTGAAGATTTCTGAAAGGACAACAAAAGGAGGGCAATATCTTTAACACATTTAGCTACTTTTGAAGGACTCTGTTGAGATTTCAACATAATACTGCTTTCATTATTGTGAGATGGAATCAGCTGTCATTTCATATATTAACAATATTCCAGTCAACTGAAAACCTCTCAGGGTTCAGTGGCTTGTGCTTGGCTGTACAATCAGTATGCTTTGTTCCTAATTTAGTATAAATGCACATGGGAAGCAGAATAGTAATCTCTACCACCTACAAAAGGTTATGCCTTAATCCTTGGAACCTGTGAATTTGTTGTCACCAGGCAAAAGACACTTTGCTGATGTAATATAGGTTATGGATTTTAAGATGAGGAGATTATCCTGGATTATCTGGATGGATCCTCTCTAGTCACGGGAGCCCTTAAAAGCAGAAAACTTTCTTCAGGTGGAAGCGGAGGTGAGATGCAGCAGAAGATGAAGAGCCAGAGAGATCCAAGAATAAGGATTTGCCTTGGCTTTCCTGTCTCTGAGATGCAGGAACTGTGCCCAAGGACCAGAGACAGACCTCTAAGATCTCAAAGTAGAGTTCAGCTGATACACAGCAAAAAGTACTTCAGTTCTACACCCACAAGAGACTGGATGTGGCTAAGGATCTGAATGACATTGGGATCAGATTTTCCCCTGAGCCTCCCAGTGAGAGTCCAGTTGATCAACACCTTGCTTCCAGCCTTGTGAACCGAAAGTAGAGAAACCAATTGAGCAGACAGGCCTGTGGGATGTTAAATGAGTATTGGCTTAAGCCCCTAACTTTGTGACAATTTGTTATGACAGCAATAGAAAACTAAAGCAATGCAACTTAAGTAAGAGCAAGATACATGCTGTAAAATATTACTTTTTTAAAAGAAACCTCATTGTTGGTTTCTGATTAGGAAATTATGCATATTCAATCCCTGAATAGAATAACATAGAAAAGTGTAAAGAAGAAAATTAAAATCACGTACAATCCCACCATCCAGAGATATTTTCCTGTATTTCTTTCCATTATTTATACACACATATATTTTCTTTCAGTAAAAGTGTGATCTTGTCATATATACCTGAATATAACCTTTAAATAACTCACATTGTATCATAAACCTTCCCCCATGTTACTAAAAATATTTCAAAAAGATGTGGGTTTCTTTTTTTTTTTTTGGCTGCATCTTATTTTTCCATACTCTAAAATGGTAAGACCTTTATTTTGTCTCATTTTTTAAAATGTGGAGTTTCATGTGAGCATGGTGAAATGCACAGATCTTAAGTAATCACCTTGATCCCATTTGAAGAATGCATATAGCCATGTAACACATGCATCATTACTATATATTAATAGATGTTGTCCTTAATTTAGAATGTTCCTTCTGTGCCCCTTCCTGATCAATTCTCACAATCCCAGAAATAATCTGTTCTCATGTCTATCATCATAAATTAGTTTTCCTGATCTAGAATTTCACACATTTACACATGCACATTGTTTGTGTGTGTGCATCTGCTCCTTTCACTCAAATTGATGCTTTTCAGATTCATCCATCATTATCCTGTGTTCAGTAATTTGGTCTTATTTGTTGTTGAACACTATTTCATGTATGGGTATAATAGAAATTGGTTATTCACTCACAAGTTCAAGGGCATTTGGATTGTTGCTACTTTGGATCTAGTATGGATAAAGCTGCTATCAACGTTTTCTGTGCAAGGGTTTTTGTAGACATGTGTTTTCATTTCTCTAGTTATTGACTTCTATGTCATAGGGTTGATGTATAATTACATTTTCAAGAAACTTCCAATCAGTTTTCCAAAGTGTTTTTGTCATTTTACACTCAACAGAAATGTGTGAAATTTCTCGGTGCTCCACATTCTCTGGAAGACTTGATTGGCCATTTTTTTTTTTTCAAATTAGCCATTCAAGGAGGTGTGTAGAAGTATATGGAAGTAGTTTTAATCTACATTTCCCTGATGAATAATTACATTGAACATCTTTTCATGACTTTATTGGCCATATATCTTAACTGGCAATATGTCTGTTCAAGTATTTTGCCCATTTTTACTTGTTTAATTTTGTTTAATTTGAAGTATAGTTGATAAGCCATATTTTGTTATATTAGGTGTACAACATAATGATTCGACATTTAAATACATTATAAAATAACAACCAGATAACTTTAGTAACCATCGGTTACCATACAAGTTATTACAGTATAAGTCACTGTCTTCCTTATGCTGTATATTATATGCCTGTGACTTATTCATTTTATAACTGGAAATTTGTACATTTTAAACCCTTTAATATATTTTGCCCAAATACCCACACTCCTTCCTCTCTGGCAAATACCCATTATATGTATAGTAATAAGCACCCTTTAATCCAACTCCCAAAACAAAAGTTTCACTGGCAATAAGCTATATCAAATCATATGCCCCTTTCCCAAATCCTATTGTTAGTTCCCCATACCCAGCTGTCATCATCATTAATTCAACTCTGAGTTTAATTAATCTTTTCTTTGTAGTTAAACTTTGAGTGATGTTTCCAGGTTTCTGTTATTAAAAGTTATTCTGTTGTAATTACTTGCAGCAAATTAGCAGCATATTTGTTCCAGATATTGATTATGTACTGGGATGTATTCTTACAACTGGAATTCCTATGCTCAATTATGTCAAAGGCAAGACCTTTAAGGATTCTTGATATGTTTTAGCAGAAACATTCCAGAGTGTTTATACCAATTAACTCTCCCACCAGCAGGACTAGAATACTCCATTTAGAATACCATGGTCAAAAATTAGTAAAAATATTTTTCAAAATATTCATAGTTTTATGATTAAAAATTTTTGATTTTGCTTAATCTTATTTATTTGTATAGTGACCTTTCTGATCCTTTGCACTTTAAAATTTTGAATTCAAATACATTTTTTCAATTTATTCTGCTTACGTATGATAACTAGCTATGCATTATATATACTATATATAAATATTTTTCTTATTTAATTTTGTATATCATTTTTTAATATGCCCCATATACTCTGAAATTTTATGTGGTCAAAATCTGATCATTTTTCTATGTTTTTTTTTGTGTGTGTGGTACGCAGGCCTCTCACTGTTGTGGCCTCTCCCATTGTGGAGCACAGGCTCCCGATGCACAGGCTCAGCGGCCATGGCTCACGGGCCCAGCCGCTCCGTGACATGTGGGATCATCCCGGACCGGGACATGAACCCGTGTCCCCTGCATCGGCAGGCGGACTCTCAACCACTGCGCCACCAGGGAAGCCCTTTCCAAGTTTTTGTTGACTACTTTTGTTCCTTTCAAAGTTATGTTCAGTTTGATACTATCTAAAAATTTCTTCTAGTTTTTTTTTTATAGTTTTATTTTATTACATTAAATTAGCTGTCACTTAGTAAGCACACATTTTGTGCCAGGCACCACACTGTACTATTTTAAGCATTGAACATCTTAAACTTCACCCTGGACACTTACCTGCCAATAGCGATCAAACTCAAGGAGAGAGGAAGCCTCAGAGAAGTCAGAACCATCTCTACAGCAGAAAGAAACTTTAAATTAGAAGAATGGGCTTCACCACAGAAACAGGGCCACACTATTCAGACCTGACTTGCTCTTGTGCACAGAAGAAAAATTGTGACCCATTCCCTCCTTGAACACCTAGGTTTGCTGTAGGGCTAGACATGGCCTAGAGTAGCTGAGCTTCAGGCTGGAACAAGCCCTTTCCACTTCCCCCACAGCTTCTGTAAGTGAAATCTCTGTCTATTTTAAGAGCAAAATTAAAGAAAAATGTTTTCTAAGACCTGGCTGGCCTCCCATCCCCCACCCTAACTGATCATTCCAGGTTGTCAGGAACCTGTTTACCTTAGATATGAAACACTCTGCAAGGTTCAAAGTGGTCAGTTGAGGCTCACAGGACACTGGTCCTCAGAGGCAGAGTGGTGGAGCCCTACACAGCCATGGAAGACCTGCTGCCTGCCACCCAATCCATTTTCCAGCTGATCCTGGAGAACCTGAAGGGTGCTCTGCTGGTGATTGCTGGAAGCATGAGACGTATCCCAGGCCTCTCTGCAATTCCCTGGGAGATCCTGGTATGTACTGTGAAGCTAGTTTTAATAGTAAAGGGACTTCACATTTTAAGAAATGTGAAGTTGCTAAGCAAAAAGTGCTCTGACCACAATGAAGTCTGAGGAGAATGTAGTGAGAATATTGAACGAATGACACAAGCTGAAGAAATCCTTAGGCCACTTGGGGTGGAAGCCAGTCCTCCCATGTTACAAACCTTGTGTTTGCTGACAATGAATACAAACCTGAACAGGTCATCACTTCCAGGCACTGTGGACTTTCTGGAAAAGGCACAGAAGAGCCAGCCTGCTCAACTTTCCCAAATGACTGATGGAAAACCCATCTTAAATGCATCAGAGAAAAATGGAGAACGACTTCAGAAGAAATTAATGAATGATGTGAGTGAAAACATTCATTTTCCAAAAAGTCCGGAAATGGTCAACCAAGAAATTACAGGATGGAAACAGAGAGTTCAGGAAAAGGAGGAGGAGAAAGAACGGCTTGAGCAGTCAAACACACAAATGGTGCAAATCCTGAACAGTGAAGTCAACCAAGTAACATCAATGGCTGAACACCTGCTGAAGACCATCCTCTTGCTTGACCTCCTTGGAGATCACGTGTATGATGGGAACTCGAAAGTCTAGAAATAGAGGGAAGCAGGAAATGGCCATCAATCCATCCATAGGCCAGAAGCTGATAAGAAGGTGTCAGTGATGATGCTGACTTCAGTGTGTCCCTTCAGAGTCCTGAAGAGAAACATCAAGAAATAGCCCAACAGTTGTGGGAAGAAAATCGAATGAAGAGCTTACAGGACAAATCTCAAGTCTCCAAATGGAAGAAGCATCTCTGCAGTGTGAGAATTCACAGCTGGAAAGAGAGTTCAGCAGCTGAGGCTGAAGTTTCAAATTCTGCCTTAAGTGCATGAAGACCATTTAACACAACTTCAAAAAAAAAAAAAAAATCTTTGAAAAGGGAATGCACTGCTTAGAAATTAGAGAAGAAATTTCCCATGTGTAGCAACAAGAAATCCACATATCAGAATTGCAACCTATATAAAAGATGACCAAAGACATGGGCAAAGAATTGAAAAGAACCAATTCCTACCATCGAAAGAATATCTGCGACCATGGAAAAAGAGCTCAAGATTGCTGGATGGCAGCTGTGTCAACTGAGAGAAAGCTCAAGGAGCCAAAGAAAGAAAATGAGCACAAGAGGCAGATGGTGGCCAAGGTCGAGTCCAAGTTCCAGCCTTTCTCCAGGGTCCCTTGTTCTCCTGTTACTCCACTTGCAGCCCACAGAGGCTTGGAAGTATCAGGGTACCCCCTGTGTTATCAGGCCCCTCAGGGAGCAGGGGGGTCACACTTTGAGTGTTCAGGGATCTGGGGTCACCTGCAGGTTTGACTCAGCTCCTCCAGCAGTGGGGTCCTGAACACCCAGAACCATGGTACAACAATTGCCTGAGTTTTCTTTTTAACATAATTTTACTTTTTCTGTTTTGCATTTGGTTACTGTTACTTAATTTATTGTTGTTATTGATTAGATAAAGCATGATAATTTGTAAGACTCTTTCAAATAAAATTTTATTTAATACAATTGCTTTGAATAATTTTTTTGGTAAGTCCTTGGATCACCTAGAATAAGATATTATAAGTTGTATTTTGATTAAATCAAAAGTTACTTTTACTTATGCCAAATTAAATATGACATAGAGATGCTTTAAATAATAAAGCCATTTTTATATGCTATGAGCTATTATTAGAAATCTGTACAAGGAACTTAATATTTGCCTGAAAATAAATTGGTTTTAAGGACCAAGGTAAAATTTTTAAAAAAATCAAAAAAACTCAGAATCAGAAATTATATTAATTTAGTTATAAAACCATTGATTCCTTTAGAGGCGTTTACATTTTATACTCATTTGTTTTTTTTTGTTTTTCCATATTTTTAACCTTTGCTATTTGGTGAAGATAGTGTTTGTTGTTTAAACATCTCTAAATTTTATGCAATCAAAATAAATATTTACCCTAGGTGGCAATCACACGTACTTACACACACATATTATAGTTCAGAGACGGGGCACTTTAATTATTATTTCAATCCCTAAGGCAAATGTAAAAATAAGAGAGATTCAAATTTGAAAAAAAAAATAAAATAAAGGAAAATAAAAATCATAAACTACTTGCATGTATACAAAATAACCTTAAATCATATACACAGAAGAGGTGAATCGGCTGATATATCACACAAGATTCCAAATAGAAACACTTCACCTAAATGATGCAGATGAAGAGACCAAGATAAGGCAGTTTCCAAGCTGTGGCAGGGGTGAAAGAAGGACAAAGGATGGGGGGCTCACAGGTGCTAGCAACACAGAAGCTGTTCCTACTCAAGGTCCTGGGGGAGGAGGGGGAAATGGTATCATCTGATCCCAGTGAGGAGTTGTCAAGGGAACAGGGAAAACTGTCCTCCTGTCCTTCCATTACTGCTGGAGCAAGGCAGCTACCTAGAAAGAACAGGTATCACAAACAGGGGAGGCAGTCTTAGGCACAGAGCAGGTCAGAAAAGGGCTTGAAATAATTTGCATAATGACAAGCACACTTGACTCTTTTTGTTTATTTTATTTTATTTTATTTTATTTTTTTATTAGAGCATAATTGCTTTACAGTATTGTGTTAGTTTCTGCTGTATAGTGGAGTGAATCAGCTATATGTATGCATATATCCCCACCCTCTTGGATCTCCCCCTGCATCCCACCTATCTAGGTCATCACAGAGCTGATCTTCCTGTGCTTTATAGCATGTTCCCACTAGAACCACAGTGTGTGTGTGTGTGTGTGTGTGTGTGTGTGTGTGTGTGTATGCTATTGACTTCATGCATGTCCGTTAATTTAGTAAATAACTTTCTTTAAGAGGGGTAAGAGAGTGAAGTCTTAGGTACTTTGTCTCTAAGTCCATATGTTATCACATCATAAACATTAATCATCTGAAGCATTATGTCATCATCAAAGTTTTGGCAAAATCCTTTAAACAAGCCTGGTTCAGATATCTTGGGAAAGATTGTTCATTAAATATTGCCTGCCTCAATTCTGTAAAAACTTTACTTTCAGGTCAAGTCAGGGTTTAGTGCTTTCTTTAGGCTTACCACATGAATTGAAGAGTCTATTCCTTCATGTTTGGTGGCACAAGGGTTGGTTAGCAGTACCTGTTAGGAGACTGTCCAACGTGATTGAAGAGGGTTCTTCTAGAGGTGTTTTTTTTCCACTAGACAAAATCTGCAGGTTGCAATTATGATGCTTAATGTCTTCATCTCCCAAAGGCACACTATGAAAAGATTGCTCTATCAAAGAATTGGTATTTTTAATAGAAGGCATTAGGCCTTTCCAATAGTGGAAA
This sequence comes from Orcinus orca, assembly GCF_937001465.1. NCBI lineage: Eukaryota > Metazoa > Chordata > Mammalia > Artiodactyla > Delphinidae > Orcinus > Orcinus orca. The sequence continues at coordinate 128,946,606 of NC_064563.1, forward strand.
ATTTCTCATTTTATCAGATGTGGGTCAAAAGAAGCAAGAAATAAGTGCATTGGGTGACCTCTGTCAAAGGCTGAAAGTTTATGAGTTATAAAAGGGATGGTTATGAGATTTAGAAAGACCAATAGTAATGCTTTTGTCCAAGGAATTTGTAGGGTTTCTACAAATTTTGCCAATTTAGTCTTAATAATGACTTAAATGCTTTCCACTAAGTCAGAGGATTTAAGGGTGGTAAGTACACTGAAAGTATTACAAAACCCACTAAACAGCATAAAGTCCTCTAAGCACCTGGTCAGAAAGTGGATCTCTCAATCACTATAAAGTTCAAGAGGAGTTCCCCAGGTAAGAATAATCTTTCCAAAGAACTTTAGCCAAATGAGAGGCAGTAGCTTCTCTGCAAGGAGAGGCTTCAGTTCACTGTGAAAACACAAAGACCATAAGTAAAACATTTATACCTATTAGAAGGAGGAAATTGTAGGAAATCCATGTGCTAGAACTTGAATGGTCAAATAGAAAGTTTAAAATGTCTGGGAGCAGTGTGAATAGGCTTCCCTGCCTGAAGTCTTGACAAGTGAGGTAAGCACTTTGTGTGGCCATGTTAATGTTTTCCCACCAATATTGATTCATGATGACTATCATTTTGTCAGTAGACCTATGATTTAATGCATACACAGTGATTAGGAGTGGGAAATTTGGAGTCTCCAATAAAACTGGGCTGTTATTTTGTCCAAACAAGAGATGTCTCTTTTTATCAAACCAACAATTTTTGAATTTTTATTCTTGTTTTAAATTTTTTGAGACCAATCATTGGGATTCTCTAGCCAGTTTTTCTGAATTATCATTTGGGGAGATCTCCCTTTTGACAGAGTTGGTCAAACACTGCTGTTGGTCCCTTTAAAGTTGGTCAAAGGATGCTGTTTGTCCCTTAAAAGGCAGCATTTCTTGCAGAAATATCAGCAAAATGATTTCCCTGAGCTTCCAGAGATTCAAGTTTAGAAAGCCCCACGCTCTTAATAACAGCTAAAGCAGCAGGCAAAAGTTTTTCATCCAACAATTTCTAAACATTGTGGCCATTTTTAATTTTATTTCCCCCGGAAGTAAGGAAGCCATGTTGCATGCACAGCATTCTAAAATAATGAGCTAGCCTGAAAGCATATCTACTATCAGTACAAACAATGGCACTTTTTTTTCCTTGGCTAAAGTACATGCCCATGTAAGAGTGTGTAATTCAATGTGCTGGACTGAAGTAGCTATAGGTAAACATCCCACCTCAACAACACCAAAAGGAGTTACAATTGCACTGCCCACATAATACTTGCTACTGTCACCTTTTAAATAAGACCCGTCAATGAACCATGACAAGTCAGTGTTACTCAATGGCATTTCCTATAGATGATTATAAGGATTCAGGAGGTGGCCCATCAGAGTTAAGCAATCAGTGACAAAGTGGATAAAAGTAGCCAAGTTACAGTTATTACAATGTAAAAGAGTTATTTGGGGAGCAGTTGACCCTTCAGTTGATGGGAGAGGCCTTAACTTTAACCCAAGCATACTCGGTGTTAAGTCTATACCACGCATCACTCAGTTTTTATTGGGACCTTCTCAAAATGAAGATGACTTATATTTGGATTTCATGAATGTACAATCGTCTTAACAAAAATATGATGTCACTGCATTGGTTGAATTGGCAAAACTGTGGTGTTTCTTTGACCATCCATGGCTGCAGTTAAGTTTCTATTAGATCATGTTGTTTAACTTTCTCAGGATATACATGTTTTTTAAAATGTCATAGTGAAACAGCAGGGAAGGTGGCAGGGCACAAGCTTTAAAAGAATGATATCATAGGACATGACAAAAACTGGTTAGAACCAACTGGGTTCAAGATGGCGGAAGAGTCAACTTCCAGTAGACCTGTGTCTCATTATACACTCATTGTAATATATTAATACGCTAAATGACACACCACCAGCACCATGACAGTTCTGAGGCCAACCATAAAAGGTCAAAAAGTGGGCTGTGGCCGAATTCCTGGAAATCCCTGCCCCTTCCCCAAAATAATTGGAATAATCCTCCCACTCAACAGCCTATGAAATTACCCAGTCCATAAAAACTAACCACGCCAGATTTCGAAGCTCTTTCGCATTCTGAGATGGTCCACACTCTGTCTATACAGTGTGTTTCTCTCTAAATAAATCCGCTTCTTACCTATCACTTTGTCTCCAAATTCTTTCACCAGAAAGCAAGAACCTTAAATTCACCAGGAACAACAGTTCTCTTTGGAAGAGTTTGAACTCAAGTGAGCCATTAATTTTGTGATCATATAATTTGTTATAACTTGAGCAGTTTTATGAATGAAAATGTGAGCTATCAATAATATGTGGGCACAATCCAAGCACCCTCACAATTGTGTAGGACACACGAGCATGATGCTCACCCTTGCTTTGTGAGTCAGAGCCAGGAGATGTGGTGCTGAAGACAGGGGTTAGTTCCACCTTCATTCCCCGCTTATCAGTGTATGGCTTCATTCTTGCATCGATCATCTCAAGGAATAAAGAGTCTTGTGTGACTGCTGGCAGGAGATGGACAGGAGGAAGCATGGTGAAGTGCGGCCCAGTAAGAGGGACAGTCACTAGGCTGACAGTGATCCAGGGAAGCAAGACTTGTGGTTTGTACTGGAGTCTGGTAGCTGAGAATGAGAGAAAACAGAGGAAGTTCAAAGGAATGATGGATTGGATGTAGGGTTGAGGAACAAGGGACAATTCAGGAGGTGTCCTTAGGCTCCTGGACTCGGCAAGCAATTATATAGACATGGGTTATGTACTGACACAGGGGATTCTGGAGGAAATTGGGTCACCCATAGTTGGCTTCCCAAAGGACAACAATAAGTCTGTGGTTCATTGCCCTCCTCTGGAACTGGCTATGTATTCAGGACAGTATTAATCTGTGGTAGATAAAATTTCTGAGAGGAAAACTGGGAAGAGCATGCCTGCATGTTATATATACATCAGCTGCACCAGGCTAGTCTTCCTGTCTGTGCCTGAGCTAAATCTTGGCCAGAAATGCCACTACCCCTTTTATCTTTCCCACACTCTTACCTCATAATCATCTAAAGATTCTTGCTCTTCTATTTCTGCTCAAACATTGACATCACCTGGGAGCAATGCAGGGGTCAGAGTCCCCCGCCCAACCAAGACTGATGAATCAGGATCTGCTTTGCTACAAGATCTCCAAGTGACTGATATGCCCTTTAAAGTGTAAAAAGACTGTAGATAACTCCTACTCATCCTTCACTATTCAGCTCAAGGACCATGTTCTCCAGAGAACCCTGACCTCCCACCGCACACCCAGCCTGCTACAGGGACAGTTAGAGACTGGCATGGCACCATCAATGAGTGTGCAGTCCACATTCATGATCACTTCTCGCTCATGAGTTTCTCTCTTCCACTGTTGTGAACTGCAGTGGAGCAAAATTAAGATTCATTTTGGTATCAGCAAGAGGAGCTCACCTCAAACAATGGGCTCACTTCAAGCATCATATGGGCTCACCTCGAACAATAGGCTCACCTTGAGCATTATATGGGCTCACCTCGAACAATGGGCCCATCTTGAGCATTATATGGGCTCACCTTAATGAATCACACTTGGAAATCCTCACCCTGCATCATGCTCCTCCTGAACCTGTCCATGGAGTCCCTGTTGTGAGAGCACCTGGGAGATCAGACCACCTGATCACCTGAGCCTTGAGGAATGGAAGACACCACATGTAGTGCAAATGAACATGCCTGCTCTACATGCTTCTCCTCAGAAATCAGGATTTAACTGAATGTAGTGCATTTATGCCTTGGTGATTTTTCTCCTGCAGAGAATTTACTATGATATACTTGGTGCCCTCTACCACACAGGGTTATTAGAAAAGTTCTAAGAGTCGTTCTCCAGTCGTTCTGATCCCACAACTACCCAAACTCAGCCCCATCTGTCCTCATCTTGGACCTCTGTGACAAGCAACCCAGTGCCAGCCCCCAGAGCTCCATTCAGACCCCTGTAAGGCACCTCATTAAAGCCTGCACTCACTCCCCCCACTCCACATTCCACCCTCTCCACAGCCAGACAGATCTATGTAGAATGCACATCACACCATGCCCTCAGCCATCTACCCTCTCTCTCCAGGTCTGAAACCTGGTGTCCCTACACTGCACTGAAGACCAGCCTCTGCAGTGGGGCTTGTCCCCTGTCCACCTTCCCCCTTCTCTGTCAACTTAGTTCAGTTTCCACTGTCCCAGAAACCCAGTTCTCAGGTAATTTAGACTTCCTCTTTTCCCTGCCTATAATGTCATGCCCCTGACCTCCCAGGGAACTCTTCTTATTGTTAGATATCAACATAAATACCACCTCTTGGGTGTAACCCAAATTACCCATCACCCCTATTGGAATTGTCTGCAGAGCAGACATTTTCCTTTGTTTCTTTCTTCTTTATTATCTGACCTTACTCCTCACTAAAGTGTAACTTCTGAGGTCCACAGGACTCATCATGTCTGGAGATTTTTTTCATCTCTGTGTTACAAACTTCTAGAGCAGTGGTGTAGACATTGTAGAAGCTCCACGGATATTTGTTAAGTATACGGATGTAAATGAAGACAATAAAACACACAAATATTCTTTAGATCAGAGAGTCAAGTGTGCTAGTTACTCTCTTTTGGGTTTTGTGCCTGGCCTGCTCTAGCCCAAGGCTGATTCCCCTGTATGAACTACCCAGGCCCTCTGGGAGGCTGCCCATTGCTCATGCAGGAAATGGGTGGACTGGAGGACAGAGGGTGGGGGCAGTTTACCTGTTCCCCTGACAGCCCCTCACTGGGCTCTGATGACACCTCTTCCCTCTCCTCTCTCCAGGCACAGAAGTGGGAACAGTGTTTAATTGCTAGCACCTGGGAGCTGCCCATCCTTGGTCCTTCCCTCATCCCTGCCACAGCTCTTAACCACACTCACCTCTGCCTCTTCATTTGTAGCATTTGAATGAAGTGTTTCTAGTTGGAATTTCTTTTCAATCACCAGGAAACTCCCTTTTCCTGTGTAAATGATTTAGGAATCTATTTTTTAAATACAAATTATACACACAAAGTTTCTTTTCTATTCATTTACTTTTTAATTTAAAAACATTTTTAAACTTTGCAACTCTATTTTTACAATTTTCAAGTACTCACAAACAACTGAGAGGGATTTGTATCTGCCTTGTGGAGGGTTGTGTTTGTGTGTGTGTGCCTATGTTTGCCTGCAAGAGAAAAGTTTTTCATTTTGGCTGATAAATTTTAGAGTTGTTAAGGAACAAACAGAATCTAAAATAAAATAATGAAGGTTAAGAAAATATTATAAAACAAGAAATAAATGCTTCTAAAATCTAAAGTTCCCAATCTATGAATCTATTAAACTAATTTTATGATTTTAGCACTAAACTACAAATTTAGTACCAAACTGTATAAAAATATTATGTAGTTTGAATGGGATCTAGTTTTGTTTAACTTTTTTTTTCTTGCATTTTAAAAAAGCAACCTAAATTTATTCAGGTAAATATTAGGTTATTTCTACAGAATTTTTTACAGAATTCTAATATTAGCCATAGCTTACAGGTATAGTCTTTATTATTTCAAATGTCTTCACCCATATCAAACTTACAGGATGGCTTAAGTCATAAGGGACATTTAATTTAAATCAAAGTACAATACTTAAAATACATAATGCCAAAGGATCCAGTGGGGAAATTTTGTTCCTGAGAATTATATTATCATATCTATTTTTAAGTATTAGTACCATAAAGTTATAGTTCTATGCTAATAAGAGTAATTATGGCATCAATTTAGTAATAATACCTTAGCTAACAAGAGGTCAATCAAAATTATTTTAACAGAAATATATGCAGATGCTGGGCCATGGTTCTGGGTGTTCAGGATGCCATAGCTGGGGAAGCTGAGTCAAACCTGCAGGTGAACCCAGATCCCTGATTCTCCCTGGGAGACCAGATGACACAGGGGAGATCTCCTGATACTTCCCTGCCTATGTGGACTGCAAGTGGAGTAGCAGGAGCACAAGGGCCCCTGGAGAAAGGCTAGAACTTGGACTTCACCTTGGCCAGCATCTGCCTCTTGTGCTCATTGTCTTTCCTTAGCTCCTTGAGTTTTCTCTCAGTTGACACAACTGCCATCCAACAATCTTGAGCTCTCTTTTCATGGTCGCAGATCTTTCGATGGTAGGAATTAGTTCTCTTCAATTCTTTGCCCACGTCTTCGGCCATTTTCTTATACAGGTTGCAATTCTGATATGTGGATTTCTTGTTTCTATACATGATGGGAAGTTTCTTCTCCATTTTCTAAGCAGTGAATTTCCTCTTCAAAGATTTTTTTTTTTCTGAAGTTGTGTTAAATGGTCTTCATGCACTTCAGGCAGAATTTGAAACTTCAGCCTCAGCTGCTGAACTCTTTTTCCAGCTGTGAATTCTCACACTGCAGAGATGCTTCTTCCATTTGGAGACTTGAGATTTGTCCTGTAAGCTCTTCATTCATTTTTCTTCCCACAACTGTTGGGCTATTTCTTGATGTTTCTCTTCAGGACTCTGAAGGGACACACTGAAGTCAGCATCATCACTGACACCTTCTTATCAGCTTCTGGCCTATGGATGGATTGATGGCCATTTCCTGCTTCTCTCTATTTCTAGACTTTCAAGTTCCCATCATACACGTGATCTCCAAGGAGGTCAAGCAAGAGGATGGTCTTCAGCAGGTGTTCAGCCATTGACGTTACTTGGTTGACTTCACTGTTCAGGATTTGCGCCATTTGTGTGTTTGACTGTTCAAGCCATTCTTTCTCCTCCTGCTTTTCTTGAACTCTCTGTTTCCATCCTGTAATTTCTTGGTTGACCATTTCCGGACTTTTTGGAAAATGAATGTTTTCACTCACATCATTCATTAATTTCTTCTGAAGTCGTTCTCCATTTTTCTCTGATGCATTTAAGATGGGTTTTCCATCAGTCATTTGGGAAAGTTGAGCAGGCTGGCTCTTCTGTGCCTTTTCCAGAAAGTCCACAGTGCCTGGAAGTGATGACCTGTTCAGGTTTGTATTCATTGTCAGCAAACACAAGGTTTGTAACATGGGAGGACTGGCTTCCACCCCAAGTGGCCTAAGGATTTCTTCAGCTTGTGTCATTCATTCAATATTCTCACTACATTCTCCTCAGATTTCATTGTGGTTGGAACACTTTTTGCCTAGGAACGTCACATTTCTTAAAATGTGAAGTCCCTTTACTATCAAAACCAACAACACAGTACATACCAGGATCTCCCAGGGAATTGCAGGGAATCCTGGGATATGTCTGAAGCTTCCAGCAATCAACAAAGCACCCTTCAGGTTCTCCAGGATCAGCTGGAAAATGGATTGGGTGGCAGGCAGCAGGTCCTCCATGGCTGTGTAGGGCTCCACCACTCTGCCTCTGAGGACCAGTGTCCTGTGAGCCTCAACTGACCACTTTGAACCTTGCAGAGTGTTTCATATCTAAGGTAAACAGGTTCCTGACAACTTGGAATGATCAGTTAGGGTGGGGGATGGGAGGCCAGCCAGGTCTTAGAAAACATTTTTCTCTAATTTTGCTCTTAAAATAGACAGAGATCTCACTTACAGAAGCTGTGGGGAAAGTGGAAAGGGCTTGTTCCAGCCTGGAGCTTGGCTACTCTAGGCCACATCTGGCCCTTAAGCAAAACTAGTGGGTCAAAGCCGCTTTAGGCCAAATTCCTTTCTGTGCATGAGAGTAAGTCAGAGCCATTAGATCACTTCCTATGTTTTCATAGTTCAACTTGTAAAATTAGAAGATCATGCTGGATTTTTTTTTTTTTTGCGGTACTTGGGCTTCTCACTGTTGTAGCTTCTCCCGTTGTGGAGCACAGGCTCCTGGCGCGCAGGCTCAGCAGCCATGGCTCATAGGCCTAGCCACTCCACGGCATGTGGGATCTTCCCAGACCGGGGCACGAACCCGTGTCCCTTGCATCGGCAGGCGGACTCTCAACCACTACTCCACCAGGGAAGCCCAGTACTTATTTTTGAAATTTAATATATACATGTTTTTTATGTTCTTAGATTTGAGTTTGGTACTTCTTTTCTAAAAATAAAAGACAATTTTAGTGGAAATTTAATAAAATATCCTAAGAAACTAATTTTGGTTCACAGATTTTTTTTTTTGATTGTTTGGAGCAGGTATGATATGTACATTTCAAATTATAAACTTCTTTCTTTTTTACTTTCTTTTTGGTTTAATATAATTTATTTATCAATTGCTTTTTAAATTCCATGTAGTTAAAACATTCTTATTCCAAATTGTCTACATTTGATTTCAAATTGAGAAGTGAATTAAAATTTCCTATGTTAAAATACCAAAAACAATTTTATGTAATAATATGAATGTTGCGTATCATTTGCATTGAGATCTTGCTTATATTTCACCTCACAATTTCACTGAAAGAAAATGTTAGTATTTCTATTAGGTTAAGGCTTAAGCATTTTTTTTTTGGATCACTTCAAAATGTGAAATACTTTACACTCAGAAAGATAGAAGATAGTAAACTGTATCAATAATAACAAATAAACACTAAGTATCTATTCAACATTTCCACTTAAATGTTCCCCAAGAACCATAAAGTCAATTTGCTTCATAGTGACCTCATTTTCTTTACTTCCAATTCCACACCCTTTAAGTAATTATTTCAGTGGTAACCCCACTTATTCTTAATTTAAAACTCAATATTTTTCTGGGTTTCTTCCTTTTCCTCATAACCTAAAAATCCAATAAATACAGATATCATTCAAGTTTTCACTTTGGGAATCTCATAAATCTCTGTCTTCCCAAGATAAAAAAAATGTAATTTAAGTTACCAATGTGCTTTAATAGCTATAGTAAAAACTTTTTATGAACAAATAATATAATTACTTTAGATTAACAATTCAGAAACAAGATGAATCATGTTATTGAGTATGTTATTAAGAGTTCTAGATTCAGAATTTACACTTGAATAGTTAGAAGTTGATGAAATGTTCAAGAAACTAATTAGGACCTTTACATATTTTGGAGCATTATTTGGAAGTTTTAGTAGTATATCTGAAGGTGGCTAAGTACAAACAAAAAGCTAAAACTGCAAAACTATTGTTTGAACTTTTAAGCAGTGCTTTAAAAAACTGTCAGAAGTCTCATTATTTAAGGTAAAGAAATATGGAAATTAAATACATTTGAAATGATAAGATTTTACAAGGTTGAAAAAACTAATAAGCAGAAACTTCAGTTTTAAAAGCCTTTGCACAGCAAAGGAAACCACAAACAAAATGAAAAGACAACCTATGGAGTGGGAGAAAATATTTGCAAATGATGTAACTGACAAGTGATTAATTCTCAAAATATACAAACAGTTCATACAACTCAATACCCCAAAAAAAAAAAAAAGTCAAAAAATGGGCAGATGATCTAAATAGACTTTCTCTAAATAATACATACAGATGGCCATCAGGAACATGAAAAGATACTCCACATTGCTAATTCCTAAAGAAATGCAAATCAAAACTACACTGTGCTATCACCTCGACATGTCAGAATGGCCATTACCAAAAAGTCTGCAAATAATAAATGCTGAAGAGGGTGTGGAGAAAAAGGAACCCTCCTACACTGTTGGTGGGAATGTAAATTGGTACAGCCACTATGGAGAGCAATATGGAGGTTCCTTAAAAAACTAAAAGTAGAGTTACCATATGATCCAGTGATTCCATTCCTGGGCATATATCTGGAAAAGAAAAAAACTCTAATTTGAAAAGATACATGAACGCTAGTGTTCATTGCAGCACTGTTAATAGTAGCCAAGACATGGAAGCAACCTAAATGTCCATTGACAGAGGAATGGATAAAGAATATGTGACACATATATACAATGGAATATTATTCAACCATTAAAAAGAATGAAATAATGTCATTTGCATTATTTGGATGGACTTAGAGATTGTCATACTGAGTGAAGTAAGTCAGACAGAAAAAGAGAAATATCGTATGATATCACTTATAAGTGGAATCTAAAAAGAAATGATACAAATGAACTTGCTTACAAAACAGAAACAGACTCACAGATTTAGAGAATGAAATTACAGTTACCAGGGGGAAGGGTGGGGGGAAGGGATAGCTGGGGAGTTTGGGATTGACATGTACACACTGTTATATTTAAAATGGATAACCAACAAGGACTTACTGTATAGCACAGAAAACTCTCTGCTCAATATTATGTAACAACCTAAATGGGAAAATAATTCATAAAAGAATAGATACATGTATATGTATAATTGAATCACTTTGCTGTACACCTGAAACTATCACAACATTGTTCCTCAACTATAGTCCAATATAAAATACAAAGTTAAAAACAAAACAGAAAACAAACTTATAGTTATGAAAGGGGAAATGGGGAGGGGAGGGATAAATTAGGAGTTTAGGATTGAAATATATACACTACTATATATAAAATAGACAGCCAACAAGGACCTACTGTATAGCACAGGGAACTAACTACACTCAATATCTTGTAATAAACTATAATGGAAAAGAATCTTAAAAGAATATATATATATATATATAATATATATATATATAACATATATATATACATATATAACTGAGTTACTTTACAGTACACCTGAAACTAACACAACATTGTATATAAACTGTATTTCAATAAAAATTTTTAAAAATGAAAAACAAAAAAAGTAAAACAAACAAAAAAAGTAAATAAATAGAGTTTGGAGACCAAAAAGGAGAGCTCTCATTCCCTGAAGTTATAGCAGAGCCCAATGGGAAGAAGAGAGGCTCCTCCTTTATCCAGGAAAGGACTCAGCCAATGAAAAGCCATGGACTCATTGTTTACTATAGACCTCCTACTTAACTTCCTTTTCCCATCTATAAAAGTGTTCTACTTCCCTTGCTGTGCAGGGACTTGCCCATGACTTGCCATGATTGTAGACTCCAAATTGCAATTTTCTGCTGATTCTGAATAAATCCATCCTTGCTGGAAAAATATCTGGCAGTATATTTGTTTTAGGCCAACAAAGAGAAAGAACATTTCTGATACCATATCACTGCCAAATGACATTTTTAAAAACCATTTCAAATGGTTTGCTTAATAAAGAATTTTAAATCCCCCAACTGTATCTAACCACTCCAGGATAAATGACCTCTATCCTTGGGCTTCTGGAAAGGAGAGGTTAAGCTTTAATAACATCAACTGAATTCAAAATCACATGTTTATCCCAAAGCAGCTACTTTATGATTTAATTATTTTTAATCCTTAGACCACTTAATAGACAATATGATGAGTATGAGACATTAGAGCTTTCATAAATATGGGATAAATTTTTCAACATGCTGGACACACATATCTATGAGGCTGTACTCTTTGCTTAAGTTTCCCTATATTAAAATTTTCCATTTCTCTGTCCAAATTTTCCTTATGTCTTGATATCTAATTTATATGCCACCTACTTTTTGGATCCTTTCCTGATATCCTATCTAAACTTAATAATTCATTACTTCCTTACTTGTGGTTCCACAATACTTTATTTGTGTTATATTTATTAATATTAAAATATACAATTATATAAATAATATAAATTATGTTTGTGTATATATATATATATACACTAATCCTAGTCAAATTCCTCATACCTCTCCATTAATTTGTGAGCTCCTTAAAAGCAGTATATACAGCTCAATCAGATTTATATTATTTCTTAAAAGGTAGCATGATGCCTTTATTATAATAGCTATTTAAAATGATTTCTGTGATTCATAATATTAGTTTAATGAGACAGAATAATAATTTAATGCTCTAAGAGACTGACCTGAATTTAGTGTTTCAATATGTTTATGATCTGGGTTCAACCAAGTTTTATAACTCGTTGTTAACCTTGAGATTTAAAAAAAAATTAAGCGAGGAAAAATAGTCATTATAAGTTGGTATATTCTACTTGTCATAAAGCACCTATGTTGTATATCATTTCTGAGGTATTATGATCACTAATGACAAAAAAATAAATATATAGAAATTATCTCTACAGAAGTAAAAAAATATGTTTTCTCCTCCTTCCTTCAACAGTTACCCTCCATACAAAACACATTCAGAGTTTTCCTGTAATATCCACTGTCCATCCTCTTTCCTTCCAGAACAGGCTTTAAGGTAATTAAAGTCCACATTGGCATCATTGTCTTCAACATAGTGAATGAACCCATGAAAAAATCAGCTGTCATTGAAGTTATTTTAATGGTTGGGTTTTCCTCCATGCAAAGTCGTGTGCTCTTTACCCTACCTTTGACACAGAAATCATCTCCTATGGGCTGTAGAACACTTTTTTTTTTTTCAAGTCAAGAGACTGGAAACATGGATATTTATTGCAGTAAAGGACCTAAGAATTTTAAAGAGGCAATTTCTGGAAGCTGGCTGAAAAATGATCTGATTCTCCTTCAAGTCTATTGTCAACACAATGCTGTGCTGGCACTCCAAGATGTATGATGTGGTTCAATTCTTTCTACAGGGTCTTCGGGGACATGATTCAAAATAAAGAATTGTGTTTGAATGGCTGATTTTATTTGTTTCCTAAAGATTTCCCATTTTATAATTCACCCAAGTAGGAAAACACTGCTATAAACATTTCAAAATACTTATAATTTAGAATAGTAAGTATCACTTTCTTTGTGTACTTTGATAGTTTGGAATTAGTCAAGAATTTTAAGCTCATGAAAGTGATAGACTGGAGTTTATTACATACAATTTCTTTATTTCTAATCTTGGAATTACCAGTATAGGTTATTATTTGACCAGTTCAAAGTATGATGTGTGGAAGAGTGATGATGCATGAAATGATTATTACCAGTAAGAGAAAAGATAAGTATAAAAATTGAGATTAAGCATTTATAATATTTTACAGAAATTTGGGAGACTAACTGTATGTCTAATACATCTAAGAATTAAATTTTTGAATTTCCATTTTGTATTCCTCCTTTCTTGTTTTCATTTATTTTTTTGAAAGTAATTCACTTTATTGTGTTATACAGAAGCTTAGGTTTGGGATAGATTTTTAAAAAATCTTCACCATAGAGAGTTTGAGAAGCACTGAATTCTAGGGACAAAGGTTTTCAAAAATTTTTGAAATATTATGCAAAAGCTCCATCTTTGAAAAAGTTAAATGTGGAGTTTCTCTGGTTAAAGTGTAAAGAGGGGTAAATACAGTTCCACATTTCCCACTGAAGATCTAAGGTATAGAGAAGTAACATGAAGGAAAAGAATTATTAAAAAAAAAACCTAGCATTAAAAAATGTTTAAAAACTGCAGTAAAGGTAGAGAACATTTGCATGATTATAGACAATTAAAATTATAAACATAATTTACAATTAAAAATATTAAGGAAAGATAAAAAGATCAGAGAAAAGATTAAAGAATACCCTTTGTCTAGTTGGGTTCAATACATGTAGTACTCCTGGGTTTTTGACATACAGGGAACAAAACATATCCCCTGTCCTCAAATTCATCCCACCCAACCCCTGCCAAAGTTTTTTGTGCCCTCATCTCTGGAATTTGTGAATATGTGACATTAAATGAAAAAAGAGAAGAGGCTTGGCAGATATAATTATGACTATGGGCATTAAAAGAAGATTTTCCTGCATTATTAGAATGGGTCCAATCTAATCATGGGAGCCTTTAGACTTGGAGCACTTTCTTCAGCTAGAGTCAGGAGAGATGCAGTAAAAGGAGAAGTCAGAGATATTCCAAGCATGAGAACGTCTCAGCCACCATTGCTGGAGGATGTCACATGGGAAGTATGAGAAGTGTTTTGGACTGAGTGATTACATCCCCCAGAATCCACATGTTGAAAGCCTAATCCCTCAATGTGATGGCATTAGGAGGTGGGGTCTTTGGAAGGTGATTAGGTCATAAGGGCAGAGTCCTCAAAAATGTGATTAATGCACTTAGGAAAGAAACCTCAGAGACCTCTCCAGCCCTCTTTCCACCAGGTAAGAGGACAGTGAGAAGATGATCTTCTATGAATGAGGAAACAGTCTTCACCTGACACTGAATTTCCTTTCCTCTTTTTTTTTTTTTTTAACACCTTTATTGGGGCATAATTGCTTTACAATGGTGTGTTAGTTTCTGTTTTATAACAAAGTGAATCAGTTATACATATACATATGTTCCCATATCTCTTCCCTCTTGCGTCTCCTTCCCTCCCACCCTCCCTATCCCACCCCTCCAGGCAGTCACAAAGAACCGAGCTGATCTCCCTGTGCTATGCGGCTGATTCCCACTAGCTATCTACCTTACGTTTGGTAGTGTATATATGTCCATGCCTCTCTCGTGCCCTGTCACAGCTCACCCTTCCCCCTCCCCATATCCTCAAGTCCATTCTCTAGTAAGTCTGTGTCTTTATTCCTGTCTTACCCCTAGGTTCTTCATGACATTTTTTTTTTCTTAAATTCCATATATATGTGTTAGCATACGGTATTTGTCTTTCTCTTTCTGACTTACTTCACTCTGTATGACAGACTCCAGGTCTATCCACCTCATTACAAATAGTTCAATTTCCTTCCTTTTTGTGGCTGAGTAATATTCCATTGTATATATGTGCCACATCTTCTTTATCCATTCATCCGATGATGGGCACTTAGGTTATTTCCATCTCTGGGCTATTGTAAATAGAGCTGCAATGAACATTTTGGTACATGACTCTTTTTGAATTTTGGTTTTCTCAGGGTATATGCCCACTAGTGGGATTGCTGGGTCATATGCTAGTTCTATTTGTAGTTTTTTTAAGGAACCTCCATACCATTCTCCATAGTGGCTGTACCAATTCACATTCCCACCAGCAGTGCAAGAGTGTTCCCTTTTCTCCACACCCTCTCCAGCATTTATTGTTTCTAGATTTTTTGATGATGGCCATTCTGACTGGTGTGAGATGATATCTCATTGTAGTTTTGATTTGCATTTCTCTAATGATTAATGATGTTGAGTATTCTTTCATGTGTTTGTTGGCAGTCTGTATATCTTCTTTGGAGAAATATCTATTTAGGTCTTCTGCCCATTTTTGGATTGGGTTGTTTGTTTTTTTGTTATTGAGCTGCATGAGCTGCTTGTAAATTTTGGAAATTAATCCTTTGTCAGTTGCTTCATTTGCAAATATTTTTTTCCCATTCTGAGGGCTGTCTTTTGGTCTTGTTTATGGTTTCCTTTGCTGTGTAAAAGCTTTGAAGTTTCATTAGGTCCCATTTGTTTATTTTTGTTTTTATTTCCATTTCTCTAAGAGGTGGGTCAAAAAGGATTTTGCTGTGATTTCCTTTCCTCTTGATCTTGGATTTCCTAGCCTCTCCAGAAGTATGAGAAATAAGTGTCTCATACCATAAGCCACCGAGCCTATGATATTTTTGTTGCAGCTGCCTGAACTGTTTAAGACAAGAAAAAAAACGTGCGTAGTCAAGTAGAAAAGACTGGCCCAGGGATGGTAGCAAGCAAGGAAACAGGAGACTCAGTCCTATAACAATGAGGAACTGAGTTTGGTCAAATGAGTGATCTTGGCAGTAAATTCACTTCTAGAACCTCCTAGAAGGGATGCAGCCTTGTTAACACTTTGATATTGGCCTTGCAAGATTCTCATATTGGCCTTGAAAAATTCTAAGTAGAGAACCCAGTGGAGCCGTGTTATACCAGGACTTCTGACTTACAGACTAGGAGGTAATAAATAGGTATTGTTTTAAGCTGATAAATGTGAGGTAAATTGTTACAGCAGCAATGGAAAAATAATAATATATACCCAAAAGAAAGAATAACATACCCAAAAAGGAAGAGCTTGTTATAGATTACTGTGGAGCCAACACCTTCCCTGAAAACAAAATCAAAACAAAATACCTTATTGATTGAATAGCACTCTAGTTTCTGAACCTGAACCCAGGCATTACTTTAAAAAATATTCCAGCTGCACTTTTCTGTTTTCTTTTATTCAAAATCAGTAGATATATAATATGCTCTACATAAATACAATGTCAATTTGAAGAACTTAATTTTTCAATTTTCACCTTTTATTTTTTTATCAAGAACTTAGCTTGTACTAGGCTCTGTGCTCAGTGCTTTGTTTACTTCACTTTATTAAGGAGGTATGAAGTTTTAATAGCACTCAAGAAGACTGAGGCTAGGAAGTTACATAAGAATGCAGACCAAAACCCTGGCCTACATAACAGTAAGCTTGATGCTTATAAGATTAACCTGCTCATTATCTTACTGGAGAAGCCTCGGTTTTATTCTTTGTAGTATGTCTGCTGGTCTAAAGGAGGAAATAGCTGAGGGAAACTGCAGACATAATTAAAAGGAGTTCAGTTACATTATTTTTTCTTCCTATGACTTTTCAAAGACAGCAATTTCCTTCCTTTATTGCTGGTGCAGCTGGACCTACCGATTAAGTTACACAGTAGAATCGATAGGATGCCACATGTTTAGAATGTTTAGGTCTTCTCTGCTGAAAGGTTTAAACAAATATTTATCTTTGTAAGCAAAATGACAACAGAGAGAAAATGGTCTTTAATTTTTTCATGTGTGTGTGTTTTATGAAGGTCAATATCACAAAATTAATCCACCTTGTTGGTTTGGGATATTCTGAGTAGCTTTTCTTGTGTTCAAGTAGCCACTTCTTACCCTGTGGCAACGAGGTTTCAGAGTTTTATAGAATCATAAGACCTGTAGGGAAGACATTCTAATTACTAGTATTAGATAACAAATTACCCCAAAAGTTACTGGCACAATATAACAGAAATTTATTTTATACAGGGACTCTTTGAATCAGAAATTCAGGCAGAACATAAAATTTAGGTAGGGATGGATTTCCTGTGCCCCAACGTGTCTTTGTCCTAGGCTGGAAGATTTGAAGACTGGGTGCTGGACTCATCAGAAAGCTCAATTACCAAGTCTACTAGTTGATGTTGGCTGTTCAATGAAACACTTAACATGTGATATCTTCATGTGGTCTGGACTTCCTTTCAACATGATGACTGAATTCAAAGGCAAGTGTTCCAAGAAGAAAAGAGGGGCAGAAGGAGACCTTATCTCCTTCTTTGACCTAGATTCAGAAGTTAGGCAGCATGAGGTCTGTGTCTCCCACACCCTACTGGTTGAGGCAGTTACAATTGTTTGGCCAGATTCAAGGAGAAGAAATGTAGATCCTGCCTCTCTTTGGAAGAGTGTCAACATCACTTGAAGAATATGTGGAATAAGATATATACTTGGGCTTTCTTTTGAAAAGGCTGTCTGGCACAGTGAGGGATCTATATGCACAAAGGAGATGCCTGAGACAGTGAAGAGATTGTTAAAGGCTTTTAACACATACATTTTAAAAGGTAATAAAAAAAGGAAAAAAACATCTTAACACTGAAACATAATCAGAAAAATATTCCCACATGCTCCTTTCTCATTGTGATGCTCAGTTTAATGTGTTACTTTGACTGAGTTTCAGTATCCAGTCATTCAATCAAACACTAATCTAGGTATTAGAGCTGTGAATTCATTTTGTAGATGTTATTCAACCATAATCAGTTGACTTTAAGTAGAGAGTTTATCCTAGACAATCTGAGTGTGTCCAATTCATTCAGTTGCAAAGCTCTAAGATAGGGCTGAGACGTACTTGAAGAAGAAATTTTGCCCATGGAGAGCAGCTTCATCTTGTATCTAAGAGTTCCAGCCTGTCTTTCCAGACAACCTGCTCTATAGATTTCAACTTGCCCAGCAAGATCCCACAATGTGTAAGCCAATTCGTTGTAATTAATCTCTTAATATATATTTGCTACTGGCTCTGTTTCTCTAGTTGACTCCTGACTAATACACTCATCAAAAACATCTATTTCCACTTATAACATTCAACATTATGATATTTGATCTATAAGAAGAAAAATATGTTTGGTCTTCATCCACTATTCCTTGTAAAACCCTTGGAATTTCCTAAATGATGAGAGAGATTAAAGTGTTCTTTGTTATGTTAATGAGGTGACTTTTGGACATCATCTAAGCATAAAGGCTGATTGCTAGGAAAACCAACCATTTGATTAGAGAGCTGGAATTTTTAGTCCCACTCCATTGACCTCATTGAGTTCAGCCACTAGGTGCCATGATTTAATCAGTCATGCCTTTGCAATGGAGCTTCCATAAAAATCCAAAAGGATGGCATTCAGAGAGCTTCAGCGTTGGTGAACAGATGGAGATTTGAGAGAGTGGTGCTCCTAGAAGACATGGCAACTCCATATCCTTTACCCATAACTTGCCCTATGCATCTCTTCCATCTGGCCATTTCTGAGTCATATCCTTCCATATAATAACAATATCTACTAAGTAAAATGTTTCTCTGAGTTCTGTGAGCTACTCCAGCAAATTAATTAAATCCATTAAAGGGAGTCCTTGGAACCTCCAATCTATAGCCTACAGCCAGTTAGTCAGAAGCTCAGATGATAACCTGGACTTGCAGTTAGCTCTAAAGGAGGGCAGGCAGACTTGTGGGACTGGGATCTTAACTGGTGTGTCAGAATTGAGTTGAACTGTAGGACACCCAGCTGGGGTTTAAGAATTGCTTGGTGGTATGAGAAGGTTGAAATTGAGGACAGAATTGTAATTGGTGATCAGAATTTCAACATTCATTCCAGTTTAAGTTCATGAAACTTAATGAATAACAATGTTACAAATCCCATGCCAATGTTTAGTAATTGAAACTGAAGTGTGGCAGAATATGTTACCCCCAAAATATCCCACTTTGGCATAAGAATTATTTTGAGCTGAAGGTAATGGGAAAGAAGCTGATACAAGAAAAGTTCTCTGCATTCCCACAATTTTCCTATAGGCAGGATATCAGTTTACAAAAGTGTCATTCGTCTTCTCTCTACCAGGAAGGACACAAAAATTAATCATGGAGACAGCTTCTTATCAATTGACAAGGCAGTAACTTAAATCTGCATAACAACCCATTACTGTGCTTTTCCTGGTCACCTCTCCATAACGTCTCCCCGCCAGCTTTCTTTCTTTTATCTTTAGCTGAAGATGGTATCTAAATCTAAATTCTAAGTCCCCTTGGAAAGTTACTTATTTTTTCATGGGTATCTCCCATGTATACATGAGGTATACATGTCAATAAACTTCTATTTATTTTTATCTTGTTAATTTTACTTTTGTGACAGAGATGCCAGCCAAAAATTCAGAAGGGCAGATGGAAAATTATTTTTCCTCCCCTACAGAACTAGACAGAATTAAACTGCTGCCTTCTGGTTTTACTTATTCAGAAAATATAAATTATTTATAGTAATTGTTCTCAGTATTGTAGGATCAAATAAGCATGTTTTTTGAGTACCAACTAAGAACAATGTGCTACTGCTCAGGATAGCTGCACCTAAGAAGACAGAATGAACTAAAAGGTACAAGTTGTCTGCAAATTCCATGGTGTGGAACATCACTAGCTTTCATAAAGAGTCTCATGGTTAAAGTTTAAGGGAAAAATAAGCATCAAGGATTTTGAGCAATCAACACTCTTATTAAGACCTAAGAACCTTGTACTTAATGTTTCATTGCAGCATTCTGAAGGTTAAATCTAATTCACCTGTAAAACAAATAAAATCCTTAAGCCTGTTTATTAACCATTCAAGTAGATAGCTGACTTTGTAAAAAAAAATTGAATATAAGAAATCAAATCTTAAGTAAAAAAATAAGGGAATAGTGCTTTAATATAAATTATATCCCTTTTTGTGGCACCAGTTTTCTAGCAATTCAAAGGAAAAAACTCTAACACATAAAATGGTTGCTATAAAATTAGAATTTAATTAATACTGGCAAGGGAGAAAGGCTGTTGGTTCATAATTACATTTGAATAGATAAACTTGATTTTTTTATGAATATTTTTATTGATGTATCCAAATCTTTACTTATTTGTGTTAAGTAGAATGTGATTCTTTTTTCTTGCTAAGATTCTCAACATGACTGCATTATAAATAAAACATTTACTAATTATCTAAGAAATTCGATGTCATTTTAGTGATTATTTATTGAGGTAGGGATTTTCTGATATTTGAAAATTCTTAGAATTACCATATTTCCCTAATTGATACAGCTTCTGATGTAACAAACACAGCAGTACTGAAAATGAAAGGAGATGAAGCAAATTTTCTGACAAAGATAGACAAAGTTTCTTCCATCAAGGAGATAAGTTTTTAAAATAAGATTGTCTGGAATTCATGAAAAGATAGCTTTTTTGAGATAATTAGATATAGGTATAAAATATCTGATGCTCACAGGGCACTTTTGCTTTCAGTGTATAATAAAGGTCAAATTTAAATCTTGCTAGTAAACTTCCCTTCCACTTACTGCAGTCGCTTTGCCTAGTTCTTGATTTCCAAAGACTCCTGAAAAGAAAGAGATAGTATTGATGCCAACGTTTCATGGTTTTTGCTTTTTCTCATACTTCTTTCATTCCTTCTTTTTCTTCTTTTACCAAGAACTGTGCTCAAAATTTACTCTCTTACTCAGCATAAGAAAAAGAAGGGAAAAAAGGAAAAATATCTTACTCTTTACCCTTCTATGGTTTCTGTTAGTTTCACTGGAAAACCCAGTATTAGGAATCTTTACAATTAGTCTTATGTGTCATTTTATATCAAGGAAATGACATCATTTCACCATTTCCTAATTTTTTTTTTGTCATAGAAGTATTTTTGTTATTTGCAACCAAAATATGACCAGAGACCATTTTTTCCCCTTTCAATATTTTTGCCCATTATTACCCTGTTAAATGCTGTTAGTCCAGAATATGAGATCAGAGAGAAGAAACAAACAGTAACAACCAAAAATCCTTGTTTGCACTATGTAGAGTTGCAGTAATCCTAATCAGATTATTCAGTTCTAAAGGTATTTTACCTCAATATATCTACCTCAGTATATTTCTGTAGGAATGATACACATTAGCTGTGTGACATAAAGTAGGACATTAAAATTCACAGTATAAAAATAGATTTATACAATTTTCTTGTATTATATGATGAGAAAATAAAAATACTAATCTGGATTTCCAACAAGATCAATTTGAGAATTAGATAATGCTTTGAAAATGCGGCTGAAGATCAAGTCACTGAATATTTGTAAAATACAATAATTTTCAAAAATGTAAATAATTTTTAAATGAAAACAAATAAGAATTTTACGTTTTTTGTCTTAATAATTATTTGTTTTATTTTAATAACTTTATTTTATTTTACTTTATCTTTCTTTCTTTCTTTCTTTCTTTCTTTCTTTCTTTCTTTCTTTCTTTCTTTCCTTCCTTCATTCCTTCCTTCCTTCCCTCTTTTAGATATTGAATCATCCCAAATTGAGGAGGTGGACGTTGAGAGCAAGATTTATGATTTTTTCCCCTTTTCCTCTTTTTATGAGTGTGTATGTGTATGCTTCTGTGTGAGATTTTGTCTGTATAGCTTTGCTTCCACCATTTGTCTTAGGGTTCTATCCATCCATTTTTTTTGTTTTGTTTTGTTTTTAATTTTTTTTCTTAATAATTATTTTTTATTTTAATAAATTTATTATATTTTATCTTACTTTATTTTATTTTACTTTATCTTCTTTCTTTCTTTTTTTTCTCCCTTCACTCCTTCCTTCCTTCCTCCCACCCTCCCTCCCTCCCTCCCTGCTTTCTTTCTTTCTACTTCTACTAATTATTTCTTTATACATTTTCTCCCTTTTATTCCTAGCCATGTGGTTGAAAGGCTCTTGTTGCTGCAGCCAGGAGTCAGTGCTGTGTCTCTGAGGTGGGAGAGCCAACTTCAGAACACTGGTTCACAATAGACCTCTCAGCTCCCCATAATATCAAATGGCAAAAATCTCCCAGAGATCTCCGTCTCAACACCAGCACCCAGCTTCACTCAACGATCAGCAAGCTACAGTGCTGAACATCCTATGCCAAGCAACTAGAAAGACAAGAACACAACAACACCCATTAGGAGAGAGGCTGCCTAAAATCATGATAAGTCCACAGACACCCCAAAACACACAACCAGATGTGGACCTGCACACCAAAAAAAACAAGATCCAGACTCATCCACAAGAACACAGGCACTAGTCCCTTCCACCAGGAAGCCTACACAACCCACTGAACCAACCTTAGCCACTGGGGACAGACACCAAAAACAATAGGAACTACGAACCTTCAGCCTGCAAAAAGGAGACCCCAAACACAGTAAGATAAGCAAAATAAGAGAGAAAAACACACAGCAGATGAAGGAGCAAGATAAAAGCCACCAGACCTAACAAATGATGAGGAAATAGGCAGTCTACCTGAAAAAGAATTCAGAATAATGATAGTAAAGATGATCCAAAATCTTGGAAATAGAATAGACAAAATGCAAGAAACACTTCACATGGACCTAGAAGAACTAAAGATGAAACAATGATGAACAACACAATAAATGAAATTAAATATACTCTAGATGGGATCAATAACAGAATAACTGAGGCAGAAGAACGGATAAGTGACCTGGAAGATAAAATAGTGGAAATAACTACTGCAGAGCAGAATAAAGAAAAAAAGAATGAAAGGAACAGAGGACAATCTCAGAGACCTCTGGGACAACATTAAATGCACCAACATTAGAATTATAGGGGCTCCAGAAGAAGAAGAGAAAAAAAAAAGGGACTGAGAAAATATTTGAAGAGATTATAGTTGAAAATTTCCTTAATATGGGAAAGGAAATAGTTAATAAAGCCCAGGAAACACAGAGAGTCCCATACAGGATAAATCCAAGGAGAAATATGCCAAGACACATATTAATCAAACTATCAAAACTTAAATACAAAGAAAACATGTTAAAAGTAGCAAGGGAAAAACAGCAAGTAACACACAAGGGAATCCCCATAAGGTTAACAGCTGATCTTTCAGCAGAAACTCTGCAAGCCAGAAGGGACTGGCAGTTCGTATTTAAAGTGATGAAGGAGAAAAACCGGCAACGAAGATTACTTTACCCAGCAAGGATCACATTCAGATTTGATGGAGAAATTAAAACCTTTACAGACAAGCAAAATCTGAGAGAGTTCAGCACCACCAAACCAGCTTTAAAACAACTGCTAAACGAACTTCTCTAGGCAAGAAACACAAGAGAAGGAAAAGACCTGCAATAACGAACCCAAAACAATTAAGAAAATGGGAATAGGAATACACATGTCAATAATTACCTTAAATGTAAATGGACTAAATGCTCCCACTAAAAGACACAGATTGGCTGAATTGATACAAAAACAAGGCCCATATAATTGCTGAAGACCCACTTCAGACTTAGAGACACACACAGACTGAAAGTAAGGGGATGGAAAAAGATATTTCATGCAAATGGAAACCAAAGGAAAGCTGGAGTAGTAATTCTCATATCAGACAAAATAGACTTTAAAATAAGGACTATTAGAAGAGATAAAGAAGGACACTACATAATGATCAAGGAATCGATCCAAGAAGACGTTATAACAATTGTAAATCTTTATGCACCCAACATAGGATCACCTCAATACATAAGGCAAATACTAACAGCCAAAAAAGGGGAAATTGACAGTAACACATTCATAATAGGGGACTTTAACACCCCACTTTCACCAATGGACAGATCATCCAGAGTGAAAATAAATAAGGAAACACAAGCTTTAAAGGATACATTAAACAAGATGGACTTAATTGATATTTATAGGACATTCCATCCAAAAACAACAGAATACACATTTTTCTCAAGTCCTCATGGAACATTCTCCAGGATAGATCATCTTTTGGGTCACAAATCAATCCTTGGTAAATTTAAGAAAATTGGAATTGTATCAAGTATCTTATCCTACCACAACGCTATGACACTAGATATCAATTACAGGAAAAGATCTGTAAAATCTTTTTAAAAATACAAACACATGGAGGCTAAACAATACACTACTTAATAACCAGAAGATCACTGAAGAAATCAAGAGGATAAAATACAAACACATGGAGGCTAAACAATACACTACTTAATAACCAGAAGATCACTGAAGAAATCAAGAGGAACTTTAAAAAAAACTACAAACAAATGACAATGGAGACACGACGACCCAAAATCTATGGGATGCAGCAAAAGCAGTTTTAAGAGGGAAGTTTATAGCAATACAATCCTACCTTAAGAAACAGGAAACATCTAAAATACAAAACCTAACCTTGCAACTAAAGCAATTAGAGAAAGAAGAACAAAAAATTCCCAAAGCTAGCAGAAGGAAAGAAATCATAAAGCTCAGATCAGAAATAAATGAAAAGGAAATGAAGGAAATGATAGCAAAGATCAATAAAAATAAAAGCTGGTTCTTTGAGAAGATAAACAAAATTGATAAACCATTAGCCAGACTCATCAAGAAAATAATGAAGAAGACTCAAATCAATAGAAATAGAAATGAAAAGGAGAAGTAACAACTAACAGTGCAGAAATACAAAAGATCATGAGAGATTACTACAAGGAACTCTATGCCAAAAAAATGGACAACATGGAAGAAATGGACAAATTCTTAGAAATGCACAACTACCAAGACCGAATCAGGAAGAAATAGAAAATATGAACAGACCAATCACAAGCACTGAAATTGAAACTGTGATTAAAAATCTTCCAACAAACAAAAGCCCAGGACCAGATGGCTTCACAGGCGAATTCTATCAAAAACTTAGAGAAGAGCTAACACCTCTCCTTCTCAAACTCTTCCAAAATATAGCAGAGGGAGGAACACTGCCAAACTCATTCTACAAGGCCACCATTACCGTGATACCAAAACCAGACAAGGATGTCACAAAGAAAGAAAACTACATGCCAATATCACTGATGAACATAGATGCAAAAATCCTCAACAAAATACTAGCAAACAGAATCCAAGAGCACACTAACATACACCATGATCAAGTGAGGTTTATTCCAGGAATGCAAGGATTCTTTAATATATGCAAATCAATCAATGTGATAAGCCATATTCACAAATTGAAGGAGAAAAACTATATGATCATCTCAATAGATGCAGAAAAGCTTTTGACAAAATTCAACGCCCATTTATGATAAAAACCCTGCAGAAAGTAGGCATAGAGGGAACTTTCGTCAACCTAATAAAGGCCATATATGACAAACCCACAGCCAACATCGTCCTGAATGGTGAAAAACTGAAAGCATTTCCTCTAAGATCAGGAACAAGACAAGGTTGCCCAATCTCACCACTCTTATTCAACATACTTTTGGAAGTTTTAGCCACAGCAATCAGAGAAGAAAAGGAAATAAAAGGAATCCAAATCAGAAAAGAAGAAGTAACACTGTCACTGTTTGCAGATGACATGATAGTATACATAGAGAATCCTAAAGATGTTACCAGAAAACTACTAGAACTAATCAATGAATTTGGGAAAGTAGCAGGATACAAAATTAATACACAGAAATCTCTGGCATTCCTATACACTAATGATGAAAAATCTGAAATCAAGAAACACTCCTCATTACCATTGCAACAAAAAGATTAAAATATCTAGGATTAAACCTACCTATGGAAACAAAAGACCTGTATGCAGAAAATTATAAGACACTGATGAAAGAAATTAAAGATGATACAAATAGATGGAGAATTATGCCATGTTCTTGGATTGGAAGAATCAACATTGTGAAAAAGACTCTATTACCCAAAGCAATCTACAGATTCAATGCAATCCCTATCAAACTATCACTGGTATTTTTCACAGAAATAGAACAAAAAAAAATTCACAATTTGTATGGAAACACAAAAGACCCCAAATAGCCAAAGCAATCTTGAGAATGAAAAATGGAGCTGCAGGAATCAGGCTCCCTTACTTCAGACTATACTACAAATCTGCAGTAATTAAGGCAGTATGGTACTGGCACAAAAACAGAAATATAGATCAATGGAACAGGATAGAAATCCCAGAGATAATCCCATGCACATATGGTCAAATTACCTTTGAAAAAGGAGGCAGGAATGTACAGTGGAGAAAGGACAGCCTCTTCAATAAGTGGTGCTGAGAGAACTGGACAGGTACATGTAAAAGTGTGAGACTAGATCTCTCCCTAACACCATACACAAAAATAAGCTCAAAATGGATTAAAGACCTAAATTAAGGCCAGAAACTATCAAATTCTTAGTGGAAAACGTAGGCAGAACACTCTATGACATAAACCACAGCAAGATCCCTTTTGACCCACTTCCTAGAGAAATGAAAATAAAAACAAAAATAAACAAATGGGATCTAATGAAACTTCAAAGCTTTTGCACAGCAAATTAAACCATAAACAAGACCAAAAGACAACCCTCAGAATGAGAGAAAATATTTGTAAATGAAGCAACTGACAAAGGATTAATCTCCAAAATTTATAAGCAGCTCAATAACGACAACAACAACAAAAAATCAATCCAATCCCAAAACGGGCAGAAGACCTAAATAGACATTTCTACAAAGAAGATATGCAGACTGCCAACAAACACATGAAAGAATGCTCAGCATCATTAATCATCAGAGAAATGCAAATCAAAACTACAATGAGATATCATCTCACACCAGTCAGAATGGCCATCACCAAAAAATCTAGAAACAATAAATGCTGGAGAGGGTGTGGAGAAAAGGGAACACTCTTGCACTGCTGGTGGGAATGTGAATTGGTACAGCCACTATGGAGAACAGTATGGAGGTTCCTTAACAAACTACAAATAGAACTAGCATATGACCCAGCAATCCCACTAGTGGGCATATACCCTGAGAAAACCATAATTCAAAAAGAGTCATGTACCAAAATGTTCATTGTAACTCTATTTACAATAGCCCTGAGATGGAAATAACCTAAGTGTCCAACATCGGATGAATGGATAAAGAAGATGTGGCACATATATACAATGGAATATTACTCAGCCATAAAAAGAAAGGAAATTGAGCTATTTGTAATGAGGTGGATAGATCTAGAGTCTGTCATACAGAGTGAAGTAAGTCAGAAAGAGAAAGACAAATACCGTATGCTAACACATATATATGGAATTTAAGAAAAAAAATGTCATAAAGAACCTAGGGGTAAGACAGGAATAAAGACACAGACCTACCAGAGAATGGACTTGAGGATATGGGGAGGGGGAAGGGTGAGCTGTGACAGGGCACGAGAGAGGCATGGACATATATACACTACCAAACGTAAGGTAGATAGCTAGTGGGAATCAGCCGCATAGCACAGGGAGATCAGCTGGGTGCTTTGTGACCACCTGGAGGGGTGGGATAGGGAGGGTGGGAGGGAGGGAGATACAAGAGGGAAGAGATATGAGAACATATGTATATGTATAACTGATTCACTTTGTTATAAAACAGAAACTAACACACCATTGTAAAGCAATTATACTCCAATAAAGATGTGAAAAAATAAAAATAAATTCAATTACAAATAAAAAAAAGAATTTTTTTTTTTTTTTGTGTGTGGTATGTGGACGTCTCACTGTTGTGGCCTCTCCTTCTGCGGGAACAGACTCCGCACATGCAGCCTCAGCGGCCATGGCCCACAGGTCCAGCCGCTCCATGGCATGTGGGATCCTCCCGGACCGGGGCACGAACCCATGTCCCCTGCATTGGCAGGTGGACTCCCAACCACTGCACAACCAGGAAAGCTGCAAATAAGAAATTTTATTCTCAATCAACATAATTTTGAAGATTATTTTTTTTAATTATATAAACAATTGAAAGAAATCACTAAAACAAAATAGTTTATTTATTTCAATCAAATCATACCTTAATCGGGGCAATTATTAAATCTTGATTCTCTGTAAAAGGACCATTTCAGAGAAACATGAATTCCAATCTTCTCTGCACCTGTTTACCCAGGCCTGACACTTAAATTCACTGCTCCTCAATTTTGTTCTCTGAAAAACATGAAAATGTGATCTTGTGAAATTTTGTGATATTTGGATATAATGTAAAAGTATCTGACACATTGTTGAAGCTGAATAGACTATTATTATTTTCATTTATGTTATAGTATTACTTAGAATTAACTGAGTTTAAATTATACATATATATATACATTTTATTTTATTAGTATTAAAAAAAATACATTGCTGACCAAACTTTAGTGCCTGTTATTGAATTCATAAGTCATTACTTATTCTAACTTTGATAATTTTAATTAACATTTTGTGACATTTAAATCAGGATTTTTAAAATATGTTTTCTTTTCTTGTCACGCTCTTTAAAATTCAACTACCATTGATCTCTGTTAACAAAACACTTTGAGGACAGTAAGTGAAATTTCAAAGCACTCATGTCAGCTTCTTTTATAGGTTTAGAGCATTTAGACTTTCAGAAATTTTTCCTTAATGTTAGAGAGGAGTAAGATATCTTAGACTTCAGGTTTTATGCTTGGTTGCACTTAAAATACTTTAAAAAACACTTTCAATGTCAGCATTCCAATACATATATTAATCATGTACCTCCCCTCTGGTCTAATATGTCACTAGAAAATAAATGGAGTGGTCAGGTTGAGTCTTAAGTAACTGTTTATCAAATGACAGTAATTATTTGTTTGAATCTTTATTTCATTTAAATTTGCATGAACTTTTAAGTGGTTACTCACCTATCCTCTCTTGACAGATAAAATTTAAAACAATAGAAAACTTTGACCCTATTGTGTGATTGGCAGGTAACATCAAAATGCAGCATTTACTTTGCAAGAGGCAAATTCTTAAAACTGTAATATTATCAATTTGTAGGGTTTGCATTAGTATACTATTTTCATAGAAACATTCTCCAAATCAACAGTTCAGGGTATGTGGACATTATCCAAGGTTATGTAATTAGGTGTAGATTTTCTTTACATATGCATTTAGCTTAAGGGAGGGCCACAATTTTCATCAACTTTTCACAGGGGACTGTAACTCCAGTTAATTTACAAATCAGTGCTCTTAGGGCACTTGAAAGCATTTGGGACGCAAATGAACAACCAACTGATCTTTGCAATAACATCACTCCACAGTGAAAGTACCTAAAAGTTTCCCAGTGAAAGTATCTGAGGTATTTTCAAGCTACCATTTTCTAATTCACTTGCCTTTCTTTTTTTTTTTTTTTAAAACATCTTTATTGGAGCATAATTGCTTTACAATGCTGTGTTAGTTTCTGCTTTACAACAAAATGAATCAGTTATATATATATATATATACATATGTTCCCATATCTCTTTCCTCTTGCGTCTCCCTCCCTCCCACCCTCCCTATCCCACGTCTCCAGGCGGTCACAAAGCACAAAGCTGATCTCCCTGTGCTATGCGGCTGATTCCCACTAGCTATCTACCTTACGTTTGGTAGTGTATATATGTCCATGCCTCTCTCTCGCTTTGTCACAGCTTACCCTTCCCCCTCCCCATATCCTCAAGTCCACTCTCTAGTAGGTCTGTGTCTTTATTCCTGTCTTATCCCTAGGTTCTTCATGATATTATTTTTTCCTAAATTCCATATATATGTGTTAGCATATGGTATTTGTCTCTCCCTTTCTTTCTTTTTTTTTTTTTTAACATCTTTATTGGGGTATAATTGCTTTACAATGGTGTGTTAGTTTCTGCTTTACAACAAAATGAATCAGTTATATATATACATATGTTCCCATATCTCTTCCCTCTTGCATCTCCCTCCCTCCCACACTCCCTATCCCACCTCTCCAGGCTGTCACAAAGCACCGAACAAATATCCCTGTGCCATGAGGCTGCTTCCCACTAGCTATCTACCTTACTACATTTGTTAGTGTGTATATGTCCATGACTCTCTCTCGCCCTGTCACAGCTCACCCTTCCCCCTCCCCATATCCTCAAGTCTGTTCTCCAGTAGGTCTCCGACTTTATTCCTGTCTTGCCCCTAGGTTCTTCATGACATTTTTTTTTCTTAAATTCCATATATATGTGTTAGCATACGGTATTTGTATTTTTCTTTCTGACTTACTTCACTCTGTATGACAGACTCTAGGTCTATCCACCTCATTACAAATAGCTCAATTTCCTTTCTTTTTATGGCTGAGTAATATTCCATTGTATATATGTGCCACATCTTCTTTATCCATTCATCCAATGATGGGCACTTAGGTTGTTTCCATCTACAGGCTATTGTAAATAGAGCTGCAATGAACATTTTGGTACATGACTCTTTGACTTTTGGTTTTCTCAGGGTATATGCCCACTAGTGGGATTGCTGGGTCATATGGTAGTTCTATTTGTAGTTTTTTAAGGAACCTCCATACTATTCTCCATAGTGGCTGTACCAATTCACATTCCCACCAGCAGTGCAAGAGTGTTCCCTTTTCTCCACACCCTCTCCAGCATTTACTGTTTCTAGATTTCTTGATGATGGCCATTCTGACTGGTGTGAGGTGATATCTCATTGTTCACTTGCCTTTCTTAAATTTATTTATCTTAGGTTAGTGACATGGTGGATTTTTTTTCATATTATTTGTATTAGCGACCTGATGCCCAATTGTATTGAATATTAAATTGTACTTTTAAATTAACATCATTTCCATTTAACATTTCTGAAGTTTACCCAACACTCAAGTGAAGGGATGGCAAGTGAACTGTGGAACATTAGTGAAAATTCACCTTTCTCTGGAGTATCTTCATGACAGAAACATACATGCAAAATGTGCTGGGGTGGCCACATATCTGTCCCCACTGCAGATGTTAATGCAAGAACAATCAGTGGATCGCAGTGGTCTGGGGAGTATTTCGCTTGCTTGCAATGGGGTTTTTCAGACTGAGAGAGGCTTTTTTTGGTTTCACTGAAATGAAATCATTTAGAAAAATCCAGCTCTGTATTCTCCCAGGGAAACTGTTGCCATTTATCCCTTAGATGGCATCACAGCTGTATTCTTTCCACATTTAATGCACTGCTATAAGGTTTAACAGCTCAGACTCTGAGTATTTGAAATCAGATGTAGGATATGTGTTTCCTGCTGAGTGTGGTAAAAAAAAAAAAAAGAAGAAGAAAAAAAGTGCTGAAATCAGCATCTAATCCTTTATTCCTATTTTGTAGTCATTACTGGCTACCATTTCTTTTTTTTTTTTCAAATACTAAACTTTTCTCAAAATTAAGGTAGAAGAATAAGTAGTCTGTTATACATACAAGTTCCTTAGGATCCGTACCCAGAATCTGATGACAAAACCTACACACACACACACCACAATACATATACAAGTCTTTTTCAGTTGTATGTCAGTAGCTGAGGAAAACATAAAAATATAGAGAGCCAGAAATTTAAAAATAAATAAACTAAAAAATTGTTCACAATATGTGTATACTTCATGTATACACAAAAGACACATAAATTATATATACACAGAAGGAGTGTTGTGTGATGTATCAGATAAGATTTCAGTAAGGAATACTTCACCCCAAATTGTACAAATGAAGGTATTTGTACCAAATTGTACAAATGAAGGTATTTGTACAGAGCTGTGAACAGGGATAAGGAAACTGACAAGGGATGGGGAGGCCCAAAGGAAGGAGGGACAAAGTGCTGTCATCTGGATCCATGGAGGAGCTATCATTGTGGAAGGCAAAGCAAGGAGGGAACAGGGGAAACTTCTCCCATCCCCTGCCCTCTTATCCTCCCATTTACCACAGTCACAAATGGCAGTCACCCAGAGGGCTTGGGTTGTGCAGGGGAGGGGATCCAGGCTGTGGGCCACAAAGCATTCCAGAAAGGGACATGGAATGAATTTGGAGAGTAACGAACACACTTGAGCCTATTAAATTGAAAGTGTGTGTGTGTGTGTGTGTCTGTGTGTGTTATTGAATTCATTAATATCTATTTATTTTTAAAATATCTATTGAGCTTCTATTGGTATTTATTGATGTCTTCAGCATTGTACTAGGTGCTTGGGATGCAGTGATGGAAAAAACAATCCAGGGAGAACTGTGAACCCACAGATCTTACAGTGTAGTGAGGGGCCGTTTCAGTTAACAATGAAAAATAAACAAACAGTAGGAGTACCTTCAAGATAGCAGTGGAATAAGACGTGGAATTCCTCCCAACAAATACATCAAAAATATATCTACATGTGGAACAACTCCTACAGAACATCTACTGAATGCTGGCAGAAAACCTCAGACTTCCCAAAAGGCAAGAAACTCCACACGTACCTGGGTAGGGGAAAGAAAAAAGAAAGAACAGAGACAAAAGAATAGGGACGGGACCTGCACCAGTGGGAGGGAGCTGTGAAGGAGGAAAGGTTTCCACACACTAGGAAGCCTCTTCGCGAGCGGAGATGGGGAATAAGAGGGAGGGAAGCTTCGGAGCCACGGAGGAGAGCACAGCAACAGGGGTGCAGAGGGAAAAGCGGAGAGATTCCCACACAGAGGATTCCTGCTGACCAGCACTCACCAACCCGAGAGGCTTGTCAGCTCACCCCACAGAGCGGGCGGGCACTGGGAGCTGAGGCTCGGGCTTCGGAGGTCAGATCCCAGGGAGAGGACTGGGGTTGGCTGTGTGAACACAGCCTGAAGGGGGTTAGTGCGCCACAGCCAACCAGGAAGGATTCCGGGAAAAATTCTGGAACTGCCTAAGAGTCAAGAAACCACTGTTTTGGTGTGCGTGAGGAGAGGGGATTCAGAACACCACCTAAACGAGCTCAAGAGACAGGCACGAGCCACAACTATCAGTGCAGACACCAGAGACGGGCATGAGATGCTAAGGCTGCTACTGCAGCCACCAAAAAGCCTGTGTGTAAGCACAGGACACTATCCACACCACCCTTACTGGGAGCCTGTGCAGCCCACCACTGCCAGGGTCCCATGATCCAGGGACAACTTCCTGGGGATTAAACATGGTTCACCTCAGGCTGTTGCAGCGTCACACTAGCCTCTGCCACCGCAGGCTAGCCCAGCATTCCATACGCCTCCATCCCCCTAGCCTGAGTGAGCCAGAGACCCCCTAATCAACCGATCCTTTAACCCCCTCCTATCTAGGTGAAGAATAGATGCCAGAGCGTGACCTACATGCAGAGGCAGGGCCAAATCCAAAGCTGAACCCCAGGAGCTGTGCGAACAAAGAAGAGAAAGGGAAATTTCTCTATGCAGCCTCAGAAGCAGTGGGTTAAATCTCTACAATCAACTTGAAGTACCCTGCATCTGTGGAATACCTGATTAGACAACAGATATGGGAGCAACTAAATGGGAGCAACAGTAGACTTGGGGTTTCCTGTATGTGACTGACTAGTTTCTGATTTATATGTTTATCTTAGTTTAGTTTTTAGCACTTGTTATCATTGGTGGATTTGTTTATTGGTTTAGTTGCTCTTTTCTTTTTTTTAATTAATTAAAAATATTTTTTTATTTTTAATAATTTTTTTTCATTTTAATAATTTTACTTTTTTATTACTTTTTCTTCCTCCTTTTTTCTTCTGAGCTGTGTAGATGACAGAAACTTGGCACTCTGGCCGGGTGACAGGCCTGAGCCTCTGAGGTGGGAGAAACAAGTTCAGGATATTGGACAACCAGAGACTTCCCAGGCCCATGTATTATCAATCAGTGAGGGCTCTCCCAGGGATCTCCATGTCATTGTTAAGACCCAGCTCCACTCAATGACCAACAAGCTCCAGTGCTGGACACTGCATGCCAAACAACTAGCAAGAAAGGAACACAAATCCACCCATTAGGAGACAGGATGCCTAAAATGATAGTAAGTTCACATAAACCCCAAAAGACACCACCAGATGAGGTTCTGCCCACCAGAAAGACAAGATTCAGCCTCATCTACCAGAACACAGGTACCAGTCCCCTCCACCAGTAAGCCTACACAACCCACTGAACCAAACTTACCCACTGGGGGCAGACACCAAAAACAACGGGAACTATGAACCTTCAGCCTGCAAAAAGGAGACCCCGAAACACAGTAAGTTAAGCAAAATGAGAAGACAGAGCATCAGCAGATGAAAGAACAAGGTAAAAACCCACCAGACCAAACAAATGAAGAGGAAATAGGCAGTCTACCTGAAAAAGAATTCAGAGTAATGATAGTAAAGATGATCCAAAATCTTGGAAATAGAATGGAGAAAATACAAATACAAGAAACGTTTAACAAGGAACTAGAAGAATTAAAGACCAAATGAACAATGATGAACAACACAATAAATGAAATTAAAAATACTCTAGAAGGAGTCAATAGCAGAATAACTGAGGCAGAAGAACAGATAAGTTATCTGGAATATAAAATGGTGGAAATAACTACTGCAGAGCAGAATAAAGAAAAAAAGAATGAAAAGAATTGAGAACAGTCTCAGAGACCTCTTGGGACAACATTAAATGAACGAATATTCGAAGTATAGGGGTCCCAGAAGAAGAAGAGAAAAAGAAAAGGACTGAGAAAATATTTGAAGAGATTATAGTTGAAAACATCCCTAATATGGGAAAGGAAATAGCCAAGTCCAAGAAGGGCAGAGAGTTCCATATAGGATAAATCCAAGGAGAAACACACCAAGACACATATGAATCAAACTATCAAAAATTAAATACAAAAAAAAAAAATCATTAAAAGCAGCAAGGGCAAAACAACAAATAACATACAAGGGAAAGCCCATAAAGTTAATGGCTGATCATTCAGCAGAAACTCTGCAAGCCAGAAGGGAGTGGCAGGATATATTTAAAGTGATGAAAGGGAAAAACTTACAACGAAGATTACTCTACCCAGCAAGGATCTCATTCAGACTCAATGGAGAAATTAAAACTTTAAGACAAGCAAAAACTAAGAGAATTCAGCACCACGAAATCAGCTTTACAACAAATGCTAAAGGATGGTCTCTGGCAGGAAACACAAGAAAAGGAAAAGACCTACAAAAATAAACCCAAAACAATTAAGAAAATGGTAATAGGAACATACATATTGATAATTACCGTACCTGTAAATGGATTAAATGCTACAAGCAAAAGACATAGACTGGCCGAATGGATACAAAATAAGACCCATATATATTCTGTCTACAAGAGAGACCCATTTCAGATCTAGGGACACATATAGACTGAAAGTGAGGGGATGGAAAAAGACATTCCATGCAAATGGAATTCAAAAGAAAGCTGGAGTAGCAATTCTCATATCAGACAAAAAGACTTTAAAATAAGACTATTACAAAAGACAAAGAAGGACACTACATAACGATCAATGGATCAAACCAAGAAGATATAACAGTTGTAAATATTTATGCACCAACATAGGAGCACCTCAATACATATGGCAAATGCTAACAGCCATAAGAGGGGAAATCAACAGTAAGACAATAATAGTAGGGGACTTTAACATCCCACTTTTACAAATGGACAGATCATCAAAAATGAAAATATATAAGGAAACACAAGCTTTGAATGAAGCATTAAACAAGATGGACTTAATTGCTATTTATAAGACATTCCATCAAAAACAACAGAATACACTATCTTCTCAGAATACACTATCTTCTCAAGTGCTCATGGAACATTCTCCAAGATAGATCATATCTTGGGTCACAAATCAAGCCTTGGTAAATTTAAGAAAATTGAAACCGTATCAAGTATCTTTTCCAACCACAATGCTATGAGACTAGATATCAATTACAGGAAAAATACTGAAAAAATACAAACACATGGAGGCTAAAAAAACAATACTAAATAAGCAAGAGGTCACTGAAGAAATCAAAGAGGAAATCAAAAAATGACTAGAAACAAATGACAATAGAAATACGATAACCCAAAACCTATGGGATACAGCAAAAGCAGTTCTGAGAGGGAAGTTTATAGCAATACAATCCTACATAAAGAAACCAGAAAAAATCTCAAATAAACACCCAAACCTTACACCTAAAGCAATTAGAGAAAGATGAACAAAAAACTCCCAAAAGGTAGCAGAAGGAAAGAAATCAAAGATCAGATTGGAAATAAATGAAAAAGAAATAAAGGAAACAAGAGCAAAGATCAATAAAATTAAAGCTAGTTCTTTGAGAAGATAAACAAAATTGATAAACCATTAGTCAGACTCATCAAGAAAAAAAGGGAGAAGACTCAAATCAATAGAATTATAAATGAAAAAGGAGAAGTAACCACTGACACTGCAGAAATACAAAGGATCATGAGAGACTACTTCAAGCAACTATATGCTAATAAAATGGACAATCTGGAAGAAATGGACAAATTCTTAGAAAAACACAACCTTCCAAGACTGATCCAGGAAGAAATAGAAAATATAAACAGACCAATCACAAGCACTGAAACTGAAACTGTGATTAAAAATCTTCCAGCAAACAAAAATCCAGGACCAGATGGATTCACAAGTGAATTCTATCAAACAATTAGAGAAGAGCTAAAACCTATCCTTCTCAAAATCTTCCAAAATATAGCAGAGGGAGGAACACTTCCAAACTCGTTTTACAAGGCCACCATCACCCTGATATCAAAACCAGACAAAGATGTTCCAAAATAGAAAACTACAGGTCAATATCACTGATGAACATAGGTGCGAAAATCCTAAAGAAAATACTAGCAAACAGAATCCAGCAGCAAAGGATCATGCACCATGATCAAGTGAGGTTTATCGCTGGAATGCAAGGATTCTTCAATATACACAAATCAAACAATGTGATGCACCATAATAACAAATTGAAGGAGAAAAAACATATGATCATTACAATAGATGCCAAAATAGCTTTGGACAAAATTTAACACCTACTTATGATAAATACCATCTGGAAAGTAGGCATAGAGGGAACTTACCTCAACATAATAAAAGCCATATATGACAAACCCGCAGCCAACATCTTTCTCAATGGTGAAAAAGTGAAACCATTTCCTCTAAGATCAGGAACAAGACAAGGTTCCCCACTCTCACCACTATTATTGAACATAGTTTTGGAAGTTATAGCCACAGAAATCAGGGAAGGAAAAGAAGGAAAAGAATCCAATATGGGAAAGAAGCAGTAAAGCTGTCAGTGTTTGCAGATGACATGATACTATACATAGAGAATCCTAAAGAAGCTACCAGAAAACTACTAGAGCTAATCAATGAGTTTGGTAAAGTAGCAGGATACAAAATTAATGCACAGAAATCTCTTGCATTCCTGTACACTAATGATGAAAAATCTGAAAGAGAAATTAAGGAAACACTACCATTTACCATTGCAACAAAAAGAATAAAATACCTAGCAATAAACCTACCTAAAGAGACAAAAGACCTGTATGCAGAAAACTATAAAACACTGATGAAAGAAATTAAAGATGATATAAAAAGATGGAGAGATATACCATGTTCTTGGATTGGAGGAATCAACATTGTGAAAAAGACTATACTACCCAAAGCAATCTACAGATTCAATGCAATCTCTATCAAACTACCAATGGCATTTATCACAGAACTAGAACAACAACAACAAAAAAATCACAATTTGTATGGAAACACAAAAGACTCCAAATAGCCAAAGCAATTTTAAGAAAGAAAAACAGAGCTGGAGGAATCAGCCTCCCAGAATTCAAACTCTACTATAAAGCTACAATAATCAAGACAGCATGGTACTGGCACAAAAACAGAAATATAGATCAATGGAAGAAGATAGAAAGCCCAGAGATAAACCCATGCACATATGGTCAAATTATCTTTGATAAAGGAGGCCGGAATGTACAGTGGAGAAAGGACAGCCTCTTCAATAAGTGGTGCTGGGAAAACTGGACAGCTACATGTAAAAGGATGAAATAGAACACTCCCTAACACCATACAGAAAAATAAACTCAAAATGTATTAAAGACCTAAATGTAAGGCCAGACACTAAAAAACTCTTAGTGGAAAACATAGGTAGAACACTCTGTGACATAAATCACAACATCCCTTTTAACTCATCTCCTAGAGAAATGGAAATAAAAAACAAAAATAAACAAATGGGGCCTAATGAAACTTAAAAGCTTTTGCACACCAAAGGAAACTATCAACAAGATGAAAAGACAACCCTCAGAATGGGAGAAAATATTTGCCAATGAAGCAACTGACAAAGCATTAATCTTCAAAATTTACAAGCAGCTCATGCAGCTCAATATCAAAAAACAACACCCAGGCTTCCCTGGTGGCACAGTGGTTGAGAGTCCGCCTGCTGATGCAGGGGACCTGGGTTCGTGCCCTGGTCCGGGAAGATCCCACATGCCATGGAGCAGCTGGGCCCGTGAGCCATGGCCGCTGATCCTGCACGTCCGGAGCCTATGCTCCGCAACGGGAGAGGTCACAACAGTGAGAGGCACGTGTACCGGAAAAAAAAAAAAAAATCCACCCAAATGGGCAGAAGAACTAAATAGACATGACTCCAAAGAAGATATACAGATTACCAGCAAACACATGAAAGGGTGCCCAACATCACTAATGAGAGAAATGCAAATCAGAACTACAATGAGGTATCACCTCACACTGGTCAGAATGGCCATTGTCAAAAAGTTTACAAACAATAAATGCTGGAGAGGGTAATGGAAAAAGAGAACCCTCTTGAACTGTTGGTGGGAATGTAAATTGATACAGCCACTATGGAGAACAGTATGGAAGTTCCTTATAAAACTAAAAATAGAACTACCATAAGACTCAGAAATCCCACTACTGGGCATATACCCTGAGAAAACCATAATTCAAAAAGATTTATGTACCAAAATGTTCATTGCAGCACTGTTTACAATAGCCAGGGCACAGAAACAACCTAAGTGTCCATCGACAGATGAATGGATAAAGAAGATGTGACACGTATATATAATGGAATATTACTCAGCCATAAAAAGAAACAAAATTGAGTTATTTGAAGTGAGGTGGATGAACGTAGAATCTGTCATACAGAGTGAAGTAAGTCAGAAAGAGAAAAACAAATACCGTATGCTAACACATATATATGGAATCTAAAAAAAAAAAAAAAAGGTTCTGAAGAACCTAGGGGCAGGACAGGAATAAAGACGCAGATATAGACAATGGACTTGAGGACACAGGGAGGGGGAAGGGCAAGCTGTGATGAAGTGAGAGAGTGGCAGTGACATATATATGCTCTCAAATGTAAAATAGAAAGCTTGTGGGCAGTAGCCACATAGCACAGGGAGATCAGCTGATGCTTTGTGACCACCTAGAGGGGTGGTATAGTGTGGGTGGGAGGGAGACACCAGAGGGAGGTGATATAGGGATATATGTATACATATATCTGGTTCACTTTTTTATACAGCAGAAACCAACACAACAGTGTAAAGCAATTTTACTCCAATAAAAATGTTAATAAATAAATAAATAAATAAATAGTAATATGTGCTCTGGGAAAGTACTGAGAAAGTGTCATTTAAGCTGAGATCTAAAAGGTAAAAAGGAGGCATTCCAGGAAGCTCAAGGGGAAGATCATTCCAGATAGAATGCAAAGGCTCTAAGAGCTCAGCTTCTGGGGCCAGGGGAAAGCTGCAAAGATGACAGGATAGGTAGAGAGTGAGCAGCGCCGATTGCTCACGTGTTAGGAGTAGTATAGTAACACCAGGAAGGGTTTTACGCCCTATTGGAGTGTGGGGTGAGGAGAGGTGAGGAAGAAATGGTATGATATGGTGTGTATTCTACATGGATCTCTTAGGCTGTGCAGGATGTGATGGTTGTCACTAACATGCAGAAACAAGGACAGGTTAGGACTGTGTTTGGGATGTTGCAGGGGTCTGAGGAGAGGAATTAAAGTCTATTCAGATAATTTTTAATAATCCTTTATATTTTTTGGCACTACTTCAAATAAGCCTAATTAAAATCTCCACAGGGGAACTCTGAAAAAAAGTCGGTAAGGCATAGATTTATCGTATCCAGGAAGAGCCTGCTTTTCTATAGACTACAGTGTATTGTAAGGCATGTCTGTCTTGGATTTAAATTTGGTTTCTACACTACCCAAAGACCTTCATGACCAGGTCGTCTCACCTGTCAGGTTCTCCCACCACAAGGACTTCAAAGACAGGAGCAGGAAGGGCAAGAGTGCAGGGTGAAGTTTCCCAAGCATAAACCTTTGACTACTTTTGTTGAATGATACCATCATACTACTACACGGTGGTACCAAGATGAGTACTAAGTTTACCTCCACCCCAAAGCACACAGCCAGTGGAAGAGGAAGACTCATGAACTAGAAACAGCCGTGAATGTGTCATGTACACTTACTTACAGCATCATGTTTTAATAATCCTTAAAACGTCACCAACCAGAGATCATTGCTGATAACATTGTCCTGCATTTTTTCCCAATATTTTTATGCAAACATACAATTTTTTCTCAGTAAAAGAAGAATCATGTTATATATACTGTATAGACTTCTAATATATAACATTATATCATGGACATTTTCTCATATTCATAAAAAGTCTTCAAAAACATGTTTTTAATGGCTACATTATATTTTTTCCACACTCTATAATAGCAACACTATTATTTATTTCTCATTTTTTTTTAATTGAGGTTTTATTTACATATGGTGAAATGCACATAAATTAGGTGCCCAGTTTTATCACTAATGACAAGTATGTACACTTATATAACCTGTATTTCTATCACTCTAGAAAGTTCTTTCTGTGCTCCTACCTGATCAATTCCTATCATCCTGGAACAACCCCTCTTCTTATTTCTATCACCTTAAATAAGTTTTGTCTGTTCTACAACTTCACAAATGAATCACATAGTTCTATTTCTGTATCTGCTTCTTTCACGAAGAATAATGCTTTTGAGATCTATACATGTTGTTGTGTATATCACTGAGCTCTTCTTTTTTATTGTTGACTGATCTGCTTTCTACTAGCTCCATTGTCCCATGGCACCTTCCCTTATCTCCAGCCTCCTGCTCTGGTTGTTAGGTCCAATAGGACTCTCTCCAAGGATAGCCCGTCCAGAGGGAGGAAAACCTGTATGTAATGACAATGGTTTCTCCTGTTTGTTGAGACTCTTCTGTCTGCATTATTCAGGAGATTGTTTATGGTTACTGTGCATATGCACTGCTTGAATCTTAAAAGTTCAATTTTATTTTTATTAGTTAGGGTTCTCCATAGGAAACAAAAATAGAGTATGTGTGAAAGAGGTAAAGGTTTGGGAGGTGGGAAGACAGATATTAAGGAATTAATTCACGAGATAGTAGGGCCTGGAAAGTTTGAGATGTGTAGGCATGCCAGTAGGCTAGAAACTCCAGTAAGGATTTTTATATTACAGTCTTGAGGTAATCAACTGATTGGATAAGGCCCACCAACATTAAAGAAAGTAATATCCTGTATTTAAAATCATCCAATTATAGATATTAATGGCATTTACAAAATACTTTTACATTTAAATCTAACATTTAAATTAATGTTTGATTAAGTAACTGGTTATGATAGCCTAGGCAAATTGACATAAAAAAATAACCATTACACTATTATATAGTACTGCTAAGATATTTATAAAATCCAAGTACTAGTCTCATGTTTAAATATTTAGTATTTTCATTCAAATCTACTCTATATGGTCTAACATATTCTCATAAATATTACTGCACAGCAGTGCATCATTTAAAACATGAATTTGCTAATTTCATTCTCACACACACACACAAACCCCCCAGGCCATTCTGTAAAATAATTAGACCAAGCTTTGAATTTGAAGGAAACAATTTTGGTTATATGAACTTTCAGGATTCAGAAAACTAAAGTTTCTGGAACTATTAGTACAGATAATTTAAAAACATTTTCTTGATCAATGTCTACCTCCTCATATTTATGTATATGTATATATTCCTTAATACATTTTTAAAGCTAATTCTTACATTTTTATTTTTAAGAAGATAAAATCTAACTTATTATTTATTTTCTCTTTTGTTTTTGATTCTCTGCTCATGGATATCTTTCTGGATATGACCATAAATGTATCTTTCTGTATATGACCATATCTTTCTGGACTGGCTCTGGCAGTCCCCCAAAGCCTCTGAGATCTGTTTCTGAGCAACTATAAAGCATTAAGATACTATCCACCGGGGTTTATTGGGATTATGGGAATACAAGAGACAAAATATTTTTACAGATGAAACTTCAATCACCAGACCAAACAGAGTTTTGCAAGCTCATGTTGCGATGTAAGAAAAAGCTAGAATTTGAGGCCGTGACATTTTGCTCCATTCCACTCCATTAACTCTGATCATTGTACCTGATCAGTAGGTGTAGTCTCGAGAAGCACGCAGCAACACCTGCCAGCATTTAAGCTCCTCTCACTCAACATGATGCTGAAAGGGCCACATGTGAAGAATGAAAGACAGGATCCTCAAAGACAAATTTTTCAGTGAGACACAGAGAAGTGATTTTAAACAGCAAGAGGGAAATTCTTCAACTATTCACTGACTCTTAGCTGTTATCTATATTTGAATGGAGGGCTGGGGATAACTATAGTTGACAGAGGAGGTTGGCATCCAAATTCTGAATTTGAATTGCCCTAACTGTGCAAAATCTTTTAAAGGCTTAACC
Organism: Orcinus orca; assembly: GCF_937001465.1. NCBI lineage: Eukaryota > Metazoa > Chordata > Mammalia > Artiodactyla > Delphinidae > Orcinus > Orcinus orca. The sequence goes on from NC_064563.1 coordinate 128,989,163, forward strand.
CCAAGTTTATGAAGAAGTGTTAAATATTCTAATGCAGCTGACATAAAGTAACCTTCCTTAGGTGAAAACTTTGGCCGATGTCATGTCAACTAGGAACATGAAGGACACTAACACTTGTCAATATGCACATTGTTTCTGAATAACAAGTCATCTCTAACAGAGCAATGGGTGCAACAGCAGAGACTTCAAGATAAACTGCAGCACAGATATCACACAACTCTTCCTCTCTATCTCTCGACATGTGTTCTTCTATTTTAGGACTGAAGGTGATGTTGAAATCATGTAGCAATAACATACCAGGTTCTTTTATTATTTAAAAATATGCTGGCATGCCAGATAACTAAATGAGTTATTTTTTAAAAGGATGAGAATACAATGATGTTCTTGTCTGATCCCACTAATATAATAACACAAGTAAGATTATGTGTTTCTTTTGAATTTGTTATAAATTAGAGGAAAGAAATTCTATTGGTCAAATCACCTCATATGAAGGTTATATTACAGCTCCTTGGACATGATAATCTAGTGGGCTAAGAGAACTACAGACAGCACTGTTTTGTGACAACACCGATTACTATATGAAAAGTGTTTAATAATATCCACACGGACAAGTTGGCTTTGAAATTTGTTTCAAGTAAATATTTGACTGATTAGTAGTAGTCCATCATTCCATAGATGTCTAAATTATCTTTGATTGTCTTTTAAAAGCTATGCTGAAAATATTTCTCTAAAGTACTTATTTTAATGTAGTGTTGGCGAAACAGTGGAAGTAGTTTTGAAGCAACTTCTCAGAGTTAAAAATGAAAAAAAGTTAACTTCTAAATTTAAGAAATGGGTTATTATTATGAGAGTCTTGCTGTAGACCTAATTTTTAAAATCCCCATTTCCTAAAAAAAAAAAAACTAGGAAGAATACTTCAATTTTATTTATATACGCTTTCACTCCCTTCTCCTTTGGCACAATCAGTATAAATAAGCCTCTATTTCTCTGTTGAAAGACTACTAGCAATTCCTCTCTGGCAACTCACAAAACACAAAACACAATAAATCAGTCATTAAAATTTGAAGGATTCTTTTTTTTCTGTCACAGATCTTAGCAATTGTAACTGTGACTCACAGTTCAGGGAATTGAAAAAATCTATGTGTGACACATCTTTGTAAATGTGCTTGATTGGGATTATTATCAAGACCATACATTCAAAGACAGTTGTCAAAAGAAATTCAGGGAAAATGCCTCTCTTATTCAGAATTAATGTGTTTGTTTCTATCTGCTGCATTGCTATAATCTCTGGTGAAGCTTTCAGGTTTAATCCTAACTAGCTTTATGTTAAGAGTGTCTCTTTAAAAACAAGACTTACTCAGGATTTAGAGAAGGGCAGGAAAGGAGAACTTGCTTGCTACTTTAAGATACAAAATTATTTTCTAGATTTTAAGTGACAAGCATAAATTTGAAGAGGAATAAGTAGGAAGTTCAGTGCCAAAATAAGATAGTTGAAAACATGTCTTAACAAGTATGATGCTCTATAATGTCAATTTTGAGAAAGATTAGGAACCACACACAGTAGCCCAAGAGACGTATGTGCTTTCCATCTACTGTTTTTAATGGAGAGAAACTGATTAGACATAATGGAAATGAAAGGACATGTTTTTCAGATAATGATAGTTAAAAATGATTTTAAAAATAATTGTAATAAAGCATGAATTTTTAATTGAAATAATATTGTCAATCACATGTTTTGTTATCTTATACCTCTTTGATTTATTTTCATTTGATTTACCTACTCTTCCTTAACCCTAACCTTGTATGAAGACAATGCTTTGCCTTCTTTCTGGGTATTGGTATTCACATTTACATGACTGCTGCTGGAATAAGTCATTCAGCTGCATACGTAAGCTCCAAAATAATTTAAGGTATCCATCTCCTTTGGGCCCTCAGTGCTCTTTTGCATACCCTTCTCAATTTCTCTAATTAGCTCATTCCAGTAATTTCCACCACAATGTATTCACACATCCTCTATTCTTCTCAACCTCTGACCACCACTTTTACCTTTCTCTGCCATCCTCATCCCCTACTTACAAACCATAGTTTGACATATGTAAAGAGAAAGCATCAGACAGAAAGCACTTTAGACTCCAACTATAACTGTTTTTGAAACATGCCTCCATCTCTTTATCCTTCCTCCTATGTTAGTTGAGGAGACAAGGTTTTGAAAGAACTGGAGGAAATAAATTGTAAAATTGAGAAAAGATAGGTGTAATAGTTATAATGATATTAAATTTTCTCTTTTCTCCTCCTTTTCCTTTTCCTGCTGTCCCTCTTGTTTTTTTTTCCAGTCTTCAAAACTTTCAATTAATAGAAGAGACTGATCCTATTAAACATGAGAAATAAGCAAAGGTAACATCATTACTTTGTTTCATTTTTGCCATTGCAAGAAATTTTGTTGGTGGCATTTTTATTCAAAAGATCTTATTATCCAGCATCTAACATATAATACTTAAGACATTTACTTAATTAAATGAATTGAATGAAAATAACATAAACATGTGCAATATTCAGTCCAATATTGACATCATAAAATAAACTGACTAAAATTCAACAATGTAGAAATGTAGGAAAATTACTTTTAATACACATGTTTGGTGAATAAATCAATAATTCTATAGAGACTTTTTATAGAAAGAGGGATAGCTGAATTAATTATAGATGATAATCATGTTGCTTATATGGTACACAAGGATTTTTGGAGCTCAGTTCATAAATGTATTCAAGACAGTTCTCCAAAACCAAAAACACATTATTTACTTGATAAAGAATTTTGGATGAACTCTTTTTCAGTAATAGGTCAAGAAATTGAGAATGATCTGGGAAGAATCTTCTAATCTCATAAAATTCTTCTAGTTTTCAACTCTAATCTATATGCTTCTATACTTTATTCCCAGTTGCTGGAATGTCATTTCTTGCACTGCACAAACACACTCACAAATACACACACATGCACACACACTCAAGTGTACACATACATTTGCAAAAGCAAAAAAAAACTTTCTTAAGTAAAGTTCTCCAAGAAGTCTACTTTGATTAAACTCTTGCAGCATTAAGTTTACATGCTTCCAACAAAAAATGTTCCACAGTATCTTAAAACTATCCTATATGTTCTCTCACTTCTGTTTCTAGTTGTTCCTGTCATATCTGCCATGTATTTCTAACATGATGCCCCCACGTATAAGGCGTTGTTTAGTTCTTTTATATTATTTTGTTTTGTTTTGTTTTGTTTTGCGGTACCTGGGCCTCTCACTGCTGTGGCCTCTCCCGTTGCAGAGCACAGGCACCGGACGCGCAGGCTCAGGGGCCATGGCTCACGGGCCCAGCTGCTCCACGGCATGTGGGATCTTCCCGGACTGGGACACGAACCCATGTCCCCTTCATCAGCAGGCGGACTCTCAACCACTGCGTCACCAGGGAAGCCCAGTTCTTTTATATTCTTGCTCATCTTCTGTCTAGTACTTCTAACAATTTTTGAGAATGGGGTGTTGAAGTTTCCAACTATAATTTTGAGTCTGTCTACTCCTTACATTTCCATCAGCTTTCACTTCATGTAACTTGAAGCTATTTGTGTGTGTGTGTGTGTGTGTGTGTGTGTGACTACATTAGGATAGTTATACATTGGGATCCTTGTTGATTGTTCATTTTTATCAGTATGTCATGTTACTCTTTGTCCCTAGAAATTATTTTTTGCTCTGTGGTCTAGTTTCTCTGGTATTAATAATAGTCACTATTGCTTTTTCCACTATTGTTTGTGTGATATATCTTGTACAATTTTTATTTTTTTTTACTTTCAACATACCTATATTAATGTATTTGAAGTTTTTTTACAACAAGGTATAGTTGGTTTGTGTGTATGTTAATTTACTTTGTTAATCTCTGCCTTTCATTGTTGCCCTTAGACCATTTACATTTAAGATAATTGTTGATATGCCAGAGCTTACGTCCGCCCTTTATCATTTGTTTTCTGTTTATGCATTATATTTCATGTGACTATTTTTCTGCCTCTCTATCATTTACTTAAACATTTTTTAAGATTCAATCTTGATTTACTTATAGTGTCTTTTAGAGTATCTCTAAATGTTTTATAGACTTTGATTTGGGCATTACAATATACATATGTGACTTATTACAATCTGTTGGTATCAACATTTTAACACTTCCCTTAAGTCCATCACATTCCCAATTTTTAGATTTTGTGTTGAATACAAAATGATATTATATTCAATATTTTGTTTCAATAATTAAATATGACTTTTAAAACTTATGAATAGGATAGTCTATTGAATGTGCCCATATTTATGTTCATTCTTCCTTCCTGATGTTCTAAGAGATTTTTATCATTTGCTTTTTGTTTGATAAAATATCTTTAATCAATCTTTAAAAGCATTTCTGCTAGTGATATTTTTTTTTCTTTGTCTTTATTTTTTTCTTCATTCATGAAGGATATTTTTCCTGGATATGGAATTTGTGGTTGATGGTACCATTTTTTTTCAGCACTTGTAAATGTTATGGCATTTTCTTCTTGTCTCCATGATTTCAAATAAAAAATACACTGTGATTCAAATTAGTAGTCCCCTATATGTAATGCATTTGTTTCTCTGTGGTTGCTTTCAAGGTCTTTTCCCTTTAGTTTTTAAGAGTTTAATTGTGATGAACCTTAGTATGGTTTTCTCCAGATTTATCCCTTTTATGGTTTACTCAGTTTCTTGAATCTGTAGGTTTATGTCTTTTGTCAAATTTGTGAAGTGTTTAGCCAATATTTTTTTAAGCTTTTTTTTCATCCCTCTGTCTTTCTCCTTTTCTTTTGGGACTCTAATGACACAGATATTGGGTATTTTGTTACTGTCTTGCAGATTTGTAAGGCTCTGCTCATTTTTTTTCCTGTCCATGTTTTCCCTCTGTTGTTCAGATTGGGCAAACTCTATTGATCTATCTTCAAGTTTATTGATTATAACCTCTGTCAAATCCTATCTACTACTAAGCCTATATAGCACACTTTTTTTCCTGTTATTTTGTCTCTTCTATAATTCCTGTTTGCTTACTTCTTATAACTTCTATTTCTTGGCTCATATTTTCTCTTTTCATTTGTTTCAATATAACTTATAATTTCTTAGGAATTTTTATAACACTGTTTTAAAATCCTGTCAGTTAATTCCAATGTCTAACTTCTTCATGTATATCAGTTGATTGTCCTTTTTCAATCTAACTGTAATTTTTCTTGCTCTTGGTATGGTAGGTGACTTTCAATTGCACATTCAAAGTTTTGTCCATTATGTTAGAATGCTTTAAACCCTATTAAATATTTTACTTTACCAGGCAGTCATTCTACCTACATTTAGCACACAGGTCTTTGTGTAATACTTTTGGCTGTGGTTCCCATGAAAATTTAATTTCCAGAATTTGTTTTGTTCTATTAGGTCTGAAACTACTGGGACTCTCACTAAACCTTACTGGTGATAATCTGAGGAAATAGAAAGAGCTTTCCCAGATGTCTCTATGTGGTGAAAATAGATTTTTTCCATCCTGTGGTGTTGAAGAGCACCTCCTGGCTGGGTACCTCACTGTAGTAGGACATCATTTGATCTGCAGTAGAACTAGGCCTAAGACACTTCTGTTGCTCTGTTGGATTTCAGGAAACATCAAGCTGAATCTTCTGTTGAGTGGGTAAAATGCCCTGCCACTATATTTTACCCCTGTCCTGGGGTCCCTAACAAGTTAACCTTTTTCTTTTCTTCTTTAAGAGTTTTGTTGCTGTTGTTGTTTCTTATTACATTATAACCAGGGTTATAGTTGTAATTAGTAGAGAGGAGCAAGGAGAAACGAATCTATGCAATGTTGTGCAGACCAGAGTCAGCCTTTTTATGTTAAAATTTAATATTAGAAAATTCTTTAGGTTTATTATAGTCACTGCTTGAAGAGAAAATGTCACTAGCTAGCCTATTAATAAAAATATCTTTTTGTCATTCAAGGTCCTGCCAAGAAAAAGGAACCACACAAGTTAATTCAACAGAGGGAATTGGTTACAAGAATTTTGCATGGCTGCAAAGAAATTGAATTGTTTGAAATATATTAAATGAACAACATTTCTGCCATCACTAGGACTGAGTTAACAAATGAGAAGAGTGTGGGGTTTTCAGAAACTAAAACTGTGGAAGAGGCTCATGGATTTTGGACTCAGATTTCTCAGGAGAGTGTTCTGCCTGGCTGCCACTGGTAATTTCTGAGTAGATGGGATTAAGCTAATCTTGGAAACATTAAAATATTGGATAAGGAAACCAACTGCTGTTCTGTTGTTGCTAAAATGAAAGGTATTGTTAGGACAAAGCTAACAGAAATTTTATGCAAACAGAAAGGATTAAATCATTCTGCCTACTGCTACCTTTTAATTCCCCTCTAGTGCTTCTAATGCAGTACCTTCTAGGAACCCTCTGTTAATGGAGAAATGCAATTTACAAGATCCAAGTTCCAGTCCAGCATCCTAGAAGAAAGAAGCATAGACTTATACCTGAAAGACCATTACATTTTTTGATGATTCAAAGATGGGTACATGACAACTTGCTATGGAAATTAATAACTACAACTTTGCCTTCAGAGGAAAGAAATATGAAAGCTTCAGTAAGGAAATTATGTACAAAAATCTTTTAAACATATTTTATTTTTCATGATGGACTGGATATGAACTAGCATATGCTTCATCTTTCTTCACGGTTATTAACAGTTCCTTTATGTAAATGTTGATGAAGACCTTAAAATAAATAAATATTGCTGTTATATATTCTATCATTCATTTTACATTAATAATACATGAATCTATATTCTAAAGAGATGAGTATAGTTTACCAGAAGCCACACTGACTAGTATCTTCAAGTGCATTAAAAAGATTTTCTGACCCTGCCTTTTTCTAATGTTTGATGTACAATCTTAAATAATAAGAAATATCTGAATGATATCTACAATTTTAAAATATATACAAGCTGTTTTAAACTGAAAACATTGCTCTAGGTGACTATTCAAATAGAACATCTTGAATAACATAAAAACCAAATGTTGATCTATTATAAAAGTTTACAAGAGGATTTATCTTAAAAAATCAAGATCTTGCTTGGAATTTGCTAGCCTTGTGTTCTGTACCAACCCAACTAATTCTCAATCATTGCTCAAAGAGCACTCAACAATTGCATAAATATTAGTGGAATAGTAAGTGTTTTAGCCAAGTCTTTTTCTTTATTTGTATAAACCTCAGTGAAGAGTTAAAAATCATACTGAGTTTAATATATTACTATATATATATATATATATTATGTAGGTACATAATATATACAAATCAATCACTCTGTCAAGTTTATTTATAGGTAATAATAGACAATTGTAACATAAGATGCATTGGCTGTGAGTTAGAAAATCTAAGTTTCTCAAAGATTGACCAATCTATGGATATTAACCAAATTATATTTGGAGTAAGAGCTCAACTTTCACTAGTTTTTGCACAATGTAAGCCCTTAGTCTTTCCTACTAAAATGTAAGCTCCCTGCAAGCTATATGCTTATGTGCCTTATTCATCAGTTTTTCCCCATGGTAGATGAGTGCCAGGCTATACATAGTGAACCCTCACTATGACATCTGTTGAATTAGTGAATGAATGAGAGTTTAATGATAGAAACAGATAGAAAAGTCATTTTTAAATTACTATAATCTTTTATAAATATGGTACATTTTTGTTTCATAAAATGTTATTAGAACATTGAATTTACTAAGATTACATTTTATTTAATATCAGTTGTAAAACATTCTATCTCACAAATGTAATATTGGGAATTTGGCTAGCATAGCATTTTGTGTGTGTGTGACTCGTGTTATATCCCTTTGGCCCAATTCTATTTTCAGCATAGCTGTGTGAACAGTCCACACATTTTTACCATGTCCCACCTGAAACATATGTAATAGGGGCATTTTCTTAACTCATACTCTGGCTTCAATATCCTCACATCCATTTATGAACACTTTGCCTTAAATTCTCTCTGTCTCTTCACTCAGAACTGCTCAATAATTTCTCATTTTCCAGGTTCCCTCCTTCTTTCTATGTTTTTGATTTAAGCACCCAGGATCCTCCTCACTCAATGGTTTACCTGTGGATAATGCTTCCTGCTGGTTTATCCTGATATAAAGGGAAAACTTAGGTAGATATGTACTGATAACTACTCGATACATGGATAAGAAAATTGAGCTTAAAATCTTTTTTTTAACTTTATACTACCATATGAATACAGTTCAATGAATTTTACATCCTCTTTAATACGTATTTATCATGCTGATTTTCTTTAGCTGTACTTGATTATTGATATTAAACTAAATTTTGATATTAAATCAAAGACACTAATGCTTAAATAATATGAAAAGCTAGCCACTATGACTAATATAATCTTCCCTTCAGTTTTCAAGAGCTTTCTGAATTGATGACATGGATTTTTTTTAACTTCTTAGTGAAAATATAAATTAATGTAAAATGTACCCTCTTCTACTTACCATACAGATAGAGAAGGCAACATTTTCATAAATACTGGAAATCCACTAACTGTTGACAGCCTTATTATAGGATTAACATCTTATTCTTATCAGAAAAATTTTGTGAAGGTTTAGGTCATCCATTTTTCTCTGAAAGTCAATATCCATTGCCAACTATAGATTCATTTGTCAAACTAACAAGAGTAAGAATAAATTTCACTTGTGTGGCCTACTTCCAGATGTGTCCTTTCCACAATCTCACAAGGATAATTTCTCATTGCACTCAGCACAATGTGACCCATTAATGGAGTTTGTGTTTTTATTGCTACCCTTATTGTATTCCCACTATGGAAAAGATGACAGTGGAACTCATTTCTCTTTTTACTCCTAGAATTATATTTTGTAACTCAGTCATAAACTTACCATCTGAATATTTAAAATCATAAAAAATAAGGCTACAAATTTATTCATTCAACAGTAATTCTTTCAATTCCTCAGTTTGTTATATATTCCAAATGTTTCTTTATATATTGATTGTTTAGCATTTAGAATACCTCTAGTTCTTTGTAAGGGAAAACCATAACATTCTTATGAATGACAGAATGTGAAACCCGAAAGAAATTAGAAATAATTTAGTCCGAGGTCCTCTTTTATTATAATTGTTTTTAACTGCTGATATGTGTAATTGAGACCTATGCTAAGTGACTTGTCTGACAGTAGTTAACACAGCCAAATGATGACAGAACAAGAGAGAAAGTCAAGTTTTCCTATTATCCATTATTTTCCAATAATCTTATACTTCAATGATCATAGTGTATAATTTCTGTCAATACCTATATCATCATGCTAATTAACTAATTAATTATTCATATAAGAAATAGATTTGCATACTTACTGTGTAACAGATCTTTTTCTAAGAACTAGGCATATAACAGTGAACAGAACAGACTAGAATTCCTGCCTTTATTTTCATTAAGCATAATAAATAAATACATTATATAGTAACTTAAATTGTTCTAAGTGATATGGAATAAAGAAAGACATCAGGATAAGGAGGACTTGGTATGCTGATGATAAGGGGCAGCAGGTGGAGTCAGAGAGGCTGTTGCAATTTGAAATAGAGGATATAATATGGGCAAAAATACTGTGTTATGTGAGAGGAACATTAATATGGAGGTCAATGTAAATATTAGATAAATTTGGAGGATTAATTTGTGAATCAGTCCATAAAGGGCATTTTGTCTGATGTAAGGGCTTCATGTTTTACTCTGAAAAAATATGGGACACCAATGTAAGATGTTGACTATGATGGAAGAAATTTTCACATTCTGAGGTTTGGAGAGGTCATTCTGGCTTATATGTGATTTGGTTTGAACTTTATGCTAACTAGGAAAACCTGTCTTTTGGCCTGCCAAAAATGCATTTTATGTCTTCTTTAACTATTAAAGAAAATAATGCAATTAAAATCACAATAAAGTAATTATGTTCCAGGTATCCAAAATGGAGCCAGGTGACCACTGGGGTTGTGGTTTCAGACATATTCCTGAGAACTTGAATCACTGAGAACTTGAATTTTCTGACCTCTATCAAACTCAAGGATACCACCAGCTATTCTCAAAACAATATCTGCTAGAAGGTTTCAGCTGCAACCTGTGGTCTTAAGGTCTCTCCTTGTAACTATGTAACCATTTTGGACTCCAATCAATCCTTGCTTAACAAGCACATTTACTTCTTGTCAGCTCCAATTCTTGACAAACAACTTACGTAATTTTGAGGTTTTTCATCTTTATAAGCTTCCCCCATTTTGTAGTCCAGTGGAATACAATTCAAATTCTTTTTGAATCTGTGTCTCCCAGTGTATAGTACTCAGTTTGGCTCAAATAAAATTCTTTTCTATTCCTTTTATAGATTGTTTATTGATTATTTTCATTGCCAAGTAGAAGATTTATATGACCCAACTCACATTTTAAAAGACAATGTAGCTGTTGTATTGAGAGCAGATTTGTATTGTATTGCACTGTATTGTACTGGTAGGGGACAAGGTTGAAAAAAAGGAGGAGTATCAGATGGCTATTGCTATAAACAAGTATCACAGGACTCAGACAAATGTGATGGTATTTTGTGGCAAAATGCTTTCAGAGTTCTAAGAATGCAAGATAACAGTTTTCTTGCAGTGCAGTGACTGTGAAAAGCTCTCAAGTTCACAACTATAGTATTAACTCAGGCTTTCCCGTGGCTTCAGTCCATTTGGGGTGGACATAGGGGACTCTGAAGGAGTGCACTGTTCTTAAAGTGGTGATGAGGCTCCAAAAGGTGAAATGAAGGATACCAGTGGCTTTGATTATGGCTTCCATTGTGGAAGGTAGGAGATATGGAGCAAAGATTTAGGATTCCTGAAATCTCTACCCCCATTAGATGCAATATATATAAGGTCATAAAGAAACAATCTAACTCCTATATTTTCTTGTTCTAAAGATATTTTTAAAGTCTTTTTTAACATATTGACAGTCTCTTCTCTAAAACTCAAAAACTATATGCGTTTGGAGTTCAGTTTTTTCAAATTTTATTTTAAAAGAACAATATGTAACATACAATAATACATAGAACTATTAGCAGATTCTGGAATTTTAAAGGGCATCCTATGTAATGAAATGTGTTTATATACCTGCCACAAAACATATCAATATTAGCACTAAATAAGGTACAGAAATTTGTTAGCTAACCTCACATTACTTTATGCTAGATTTTCTCATAAGTTAATTTATCTAGATCAGATATTGGTGTCCAGTGTATAGAAAGAGCTTTCTGCATTTTATAAGTGTACATAAGGGATTGTGGATCTGTATTTTTGTGACCACACTCTATATCAGTTTTTGCTATTATATTTTGATTTTAACCTGAAATAACTTTTTTTTTTAAATGTCTGGAATAAAGAATACAGATGAAGAGAGTATTTCAAGCATAATCCTGAGTCTTTATCCACAGACACCAGGTCATATGTTTGTTTGTTTGTTTTAATCAAACAAATAAAAATAAAATTTAAGCATAATTTTTGAATTGAAAAATTAAATTTTAAAATTAAAAATAATACATTAAAAGGATCATACATCATGATCAGGTGGGATTTATCCCTGGAATACAAGGATGGTTCAATATCCACAAATCAGTAAATAAGATACAAAATATTAATACATTAAAGAAAAATAAACATACAGTCATCTCAATAGATGCAGAAAATGCTTTTGACAAAATCCAACATTCGTTTATTACAAAAAAATAAAAAACAACTCTCAGTAGAGTTGGTATAGAGATAATATAGCTTGACATAATAAAGGCCATATGAGACAAACCCACAGGTAACATCATACTAAATGGTGAAATGTTGAAGTCATTTCCTCTAAAATCAGGAACAATGCAAGGATGACCATTCTCACCACTTTTATTCAACATAGTATTGGAATTCTCAGTCACTGTAATCAGACAAGAAACAGAAATAAGAAGAAACCATATTGGAAAAGAAGAAGTAAAACTGCCACTGTTTTTGGGATGACATGGTACTATACAGAGTAAATCTTAAAGATGTCACCAAAAAAAATAAATAAACCTACCAAAATTCAGCAATAAATTTTGTAAAGTTGCAGGGTATGAAATTAATATACAGAAATCTGTAGCATTTTATACACTTACAACAAATTCTCAAAAGGAGAAATTAAGAAAATAATCCCATTTACCACTGTACCAAAAAGAATAAAATACCTGGGAATAAATCTAACTAAGGAGGCAAAATACCTATACATGGAAAAGCACAAGAACTGGTGAAAGAAATTAATGTACAGATATACTGTATTCATGGGCTGGAAGAACTAATACTGTTAAAATGATCATACTACTCAAGACAATTTACAGATTCAATGCAATCCATATCAAAATACCAAAGGCATTTTTCACAGAACTAGAACAAAAAATTTTAAAATTTGTATGGAAACACAAAAGACTCTGAACAGCCAAAACAGTCTTGAGAAATAAAAGTTGGAGGTGTCATGTTCTGTGTTTTCAAACTATACTACAAAGCTACAGTCATCAAAACAGTATGGTACTGGCACAAAAACAGACACATAGATCAATGGAACAGAATAGAAATCTCAGAAATAAACCCAAACTTTTATGGTCAGTTGATCTAAGACAAAGGAGACAAGAATATACAATGGGGAAAGACAGCCTCTTTAATAAGTGGTGTTGGGAAAACTTGACAGCTACATGCAAAATAATCAAACTGTACTATTCTTTCACACCATACACAAAAATAAACTCAAGATGAATTAAAGATTTAAATTCAGAACTTGAAACCATAAAACTTTTGGAAGAAAACATGGACAGTAATTTCTTTGACATCAGTCTTAGTAATTTTTTTTAGATATTTCTCCTCAAGCAAGAGACACAAGAACAAAAATAAACAAATGGGGCTACATCAAACTAAAATGGTTTTGCACAGTGAAGGAAACCATCAACAAAACAAAAAAGGCTGTCTATTAAATGCGAGAAGATATTTTCAAACGGTATGTCTGGTAAGGGGTTAATATCCAAAAAATACAAAGAACTCAAACAACTCAACATCAGAAAAACAAACAACCCCATTAAAAAGTTGGCAGAAGATTTGAATAGACACTTTTCTGAAGAAGACATACAGAGGACTGAAAGGCACATGAAAAGATGCTCAGTGTCACTAATTACCAGGGAAATGCAAATCAAAACCACAATGAAATATTACCTCATACCTGTCAGAAAGGCTATTATTAAAAAGACAACAAATAAGTGTTGGCAAGGTAGTAGAGAAAAGGGAACTCTCATGCATTGTTGATAGGAATGTAAATTGGTGCAGCCACTATGAAAACTGTTTGGAGATTCATTAAAAAACTAAAAATAGAACTACAGTATGATCCAGCAATTCCACTCATTACTTATCCAAAGAAAATGAAAACACTAATTTGAAAAAATATATACACCCCTATATTCATTGCTACATTGTTTACAATAGCTGAGAGCTGAGATACGGAGACACTCTAAGTGCCCATCAGTAGATGAATGGATAAAGAAAATGTGATGTGTGTGTGTGTATATATATATATATACATATGTATATATATATGTATATATATATATGTACACACACATATGTAAGTTTATGGTATGTAATGTGATGACTGAATACACATACACACACACACACACACACACACACACACACACATATATATATATCAAAATGATTACCACACAGTTAGTTGACATCTCATCCCTCACAAAATTACCATTTTTTTGTCCCTGATGATGACATTTAAGATCTCATCACTTAACAACTTTCAAGAACATAACACAGTATTGTTAATTATAATCACCATGTTGTATATTAGATGCCCAGAATTTATGCATCTTATAGCTGGGGGTTTGTACCCTTTGACCATAATCTCATCATTTCCCTCATCTCCCAGCTCTGGCAACCACCATTCTAATCTCTGTTTATATGAGTTCAACTTTTTTTTAGATTCCATATGTAAGTAAGAGCATATAGTATTTGTCTTTCTCTGACTGACTTATTTCACTTAACATAATGTTCTTAGTGTCAGAAACTACAGTCCACTGATTTAATCCTGATCATTGTCTGTTTATGCAAATAAAGTTTTATTGGAGCACAGCAAGTGCATTCATTTACATATTGTCTATAAATGAGTTCATGCTGTAACAACAGAGCTATGTATTTAAAGTGAATGACCTGCAAGGCTTAAAATATTTACTATCTGGCTTTTTATTGAATAATTTTGCTGACACCAGATCAATCTCCAGTTCAACATGCTAGCCATATCTTCTTCTAGTCTTCTTTGACAATGCATGTGCTGGTGACTTCATTTTCTTTATGATTTGGAAAGTTAAATTCTTTATTCAATGTCCAGCTCAAATTTCCTCCCTTTTAAAATAATAGTACCCTTCCCAACTCCACCAAAAGGAATAATCACTTATTCCTTCATGCAAGTTCTCTTGTATTTGATCTTTGCAGTCATCACATTGTATTGTGATCAGGTTCTTAAATCTAGACCATAAACCTCCTGAAGGCAGAAACTGCATCTCATTCACCAAGAGGTTTTTTAATTTTTTTTAATTTTTTACTTTCTTTTATCCTGAGCCACATTTATGCCTGAAATGTAACGGGTTAGCAATACATAATTTTGAATTTCATTAAATGGAGCTATTTTAATATCACCACTGGAGGCCCTGGGGAGATGAAAGGTACGTAAAGGACATTCTCTTGAGAGGCAGGGGGAGATGGCTAGAAATAATAACTCCCCCCTTCCTGCCAGTAACAACAGTAGCAATATCATGACTCACATATTAAACTTCGTGAATGCTTTCTTTTTGAAGACTTTACTTTCATTGTGTCTAGGCTTCATTGAAGAGTTACAAAACAATTCTCATCTTCTTAGAATAGATATTTGACTAATTTTACATAAAAGTTTGAGTTCTCAAGATTGTATTAATTTAAATTTTAATATTGGCAAAGTTAGGGAGAAGATATGGCCTATTCATAATTTGCTTCTCTATATCAGTTAAACATAAAAAAAATAAAATATAAAACTTGCTTAATTGGAGTTGTTCAGAGTTTGGAAATTTATAGAAGGATGTATTTCTGGCAGAATGAAAATATGAAACCATATAGATATTTTGACATACTTTTGTTGATTTTTGTTGATAACTTCAAAATCACTTTATGTTGTCATGATTTTATGGTACTTGAAATATTTATTTTCTATTATCTCTTTACATTTTTTTTAATTGAAGTATAGTTGATCTACAATGTGTTAATTCCAGGTGTAAAGTGACTCATTTATACATATATATATATAAAATATATATATATATATATATATATATTCTTTGTTACATTCTCTTCCATTATAGGTTATTACAAGATATTGAGTATAGGTCCCTGTGCTATACAGTCGATCTGTGTTGGTTATCTATTTTATATATAGTAGTGTGTATATTTAATCCATTTTCTTTTTAATGTATAGTTGAAAATTTTCTGAAAAGAAGACAAGCTTCCTCCAAAAAATAAAAATAATGCATTGTCTTTAGATTTACTAACAGAAAGAAGCTGCTTTTACATAGTCTTCTATTTTTTTATGACCTAT
The DNA here is from genome assembly GCF_937001465.1 of Orcinus orca. Classification (NCBI taxonomy): domain Eukaryota; kingdom Metazoa; phylum Chordata; class Mammalia; order Artiodactyla; family Delphinidae; genus Orcinus; species Orcinus orca. The sequence goes on from NC_064563.1 coordinate 129,004,895, forward strand.
ATCATGTTATTAATTTCAGTAAAATATTTTATTGGTAGAACTTTAAAAGCAAGTGAGAAAATTATTTAGTGATCAGTTTTTTTAAGTTTTGTTTTCTATATTAAATCCAAATTAGGTAAATTGTTAAATTTTTCTTCCTTTTCAGTTTTAATAGATTAGTGTTTTTGAACTAATTATGACTGAAAACATTTAACAAATGTAATTTTTCATGTATTGATATAAGACAATATTTTTAAAAATCAAAAAACAAAGATGGTATTTTCCTATAAAACTTGAACTATGGGCAGACTCATTTCAGTCTTGTAATATAGATTTAAGGTATTTCCCATAGCTTTAACTTTTGAAAAAGAAAACTTTTTCATATTGAGGGGTTGATGTTCTTCATAACCGTACTTACATAACTGGAAAGAAAGGGCAACAAGTAATATTACAAAGGTACATATTAACAAGAAAGTTAAGATATACCTACTCTTACATATGACTCATAGCTATTGTATTTAGTTCAAGTTTTGGGATAGTTTGCAGGTCGAATCTCTCAATATTTCTTTCTACACATCTTGGATACATTCATATTTATCAAAATGTGGCTTTGAGTTTTTTGGGCTTTCTCTTCCTTTATATCTAACTTTTTCCCTCTCAATTAAAGTTGCTTTCAGAAGAGCTTGCATAAATATATAAACATTGTATGTATGAGTTTATATGGGTTCTGTCAACTTTATTTTGCAGTCAAGTTATATCACCTCAAATTTATACCTGCTTGGAAAAAGCTGATGCATCTTTTCCTCAAAATGATGCTAGAAAGCCCATCTATTTTAATGGATAAAACTGAATTTACAAGTTATGTTGTAAAAAGTACTCATTAACACTGATGAAGTGTTACCCGAGGAAAAAAAAGGGGTTTGAAAATGCATAAAGACTCAAATGATGCAATGTAGTGGCTCAAAAACTACAGTGACATTCAACTGTAAGTGGTTGTATTAGGTATCCAGTATGCATTTCTAAAGCGAAACTTGTAACAAATATAAAGTTTTGAAGTAACAATTTTGTGGTTGCTGTTATATTTTTAACTGTAAAAGAGATTTTCACTTAGAAAAATGACTTTTATAGAGCAGTCCTCAATTTGCATGGCCTGTGTAACATGTACAAAATTAAGGTGGTCTTTCTTGCCATAAAAACATATTTCACATTGTTATTTTACTTTTGTCTGAAATCTTGATCTATAGACTTAATAACAGCCTCAGTTATTGAACACATGTAAACTTTGTTTTTTAAAATTTAAAGAAATAGGGCTTCGCTGGTGGCGCAGTGTTTGAGAGTCCGCCTGCTGATGCAGGGCACACGGGTTTGTGCCCCAGTCCAGGAAGATCCCATATGCCGCGGAGCGGCTGAGCCTGTGAGCCACAGCTGCTGGACCGGCGAGTCCGGAACCTGTGCTCCACAACGGGAGAGGCCACAACAGTGAGAGGCCCGCGTACTGCAAAAAAATAATAAATAAATAATAAATAAATAAATAAATAAAATTTAAAGAAATAAAAAAATATAATTAATTCTATTAATAAATTAGTAATGTAAAACAAAAACTGACTTAGAAGAATTGTATGTGAGAATCGAATAGACTTTACATAAAATAATAATAAATAAAAAGTTAATTTGAAATACTGATGATGTATTTCAACCTTTTAACTTTTCCATGTTTTCAAAATATGTTAAAGATCTGTTAGCTTCTGGTTCTTAGGATGAAATAGTTAGGAACTATTGCAATTATTAGTTTGTGTACTACTATCTTAAAATATTCATTTTAGCCCAACTATTCCTGGTTTGAATAGTCAACTCATTTTCTCATACCCATTTTTCTATGGGAACTAAAAACTCATTTTGCCTAGAATCTGTTTTAGTTTTAATGAAGCTTTATCTCACATTTTTCATTTCCCTTTCTCTTTAATCACTATATTGAATTCTGGTTTTCCTCTCGGGTAAGAAAAAAAGATATATATTTGTTCCCTTAAAACTGGTGAAAATTACAGAAAATAGTTTAAATATACAGATGCAATAACTTTGAGGAGAAAATTAATTCCTGTATGTATTGGAATACAATTTTAAAACATTTAAGATAAACAACAGCAGCGTAGATGAGAACATTGACTCTGGTGCCAGATTGACAGAACTAGAATTAGAGTTTTGTCACATATTTGCTATGTTACCTTGGCTAAGTTATTTAAACACATGAGCCTATAATGACTTTAATAATATAGTAACTTTCTCTTCTAGTACTTGTGAAGATTAAATCAATTAATACATATAAAACATATAGACCAGGGGCTGTACACAATGAATGTGTTAACCAGTCAGCCATAAAATCAGAGTTTAGACACCTGATCTTCTGAAATATAAAAGGATCAGACCATTGTAAGAATTAGAAACTTAGAAATTCTTTAACCCAGCCCTTTCAATTTATTTATTTTTATGTTTTACTGTTACAGTTTTAAAAGATAACCTTACACACAACAGATAAAATTAATGTTCTCGGGGCTTCCCTGGTGGCGCAGTAATTGAGAGTCCGCCTGCCGATGCAGGGAACACGGGTTCGTGCCCTGGTCTGGGAAGATCCCACATGCTGCAGAGCGGCTGGGCCCGTGAGCCATGGCCGCTGAGCCTGCGTGTCCGAAGCCTGTGCTCCACAACGGGAGAGGCCACAACAGTGAGAGGCCCGCATACCACAAAAAAAAAAAAAAAAGTTAATGTTCTCTTTAACTCCTTCACCATCTTTTTCTTTTCTCATTCTTTTTCCCTAGAATTTAGTATGTATATTTCGCTTCCAATATTTGTTAGTTTTTAATATATATGTTAATACAGAATATATATTATATATACTATATATTATTTTTATATACACATAAACACACATAACCATAAACAAAATACAGTGTACTGCTATGTGGATTTTAAAACTTACATTAAACTTACATAAATTTTGTTCTTTATTTATTCAACTTCATATCTACATATACATGAAGATATTTTCCCTTCTCTTGTTATGGTCTTATTTCATGCTTTCTTACCATACTTTCTTGCTTGTTTATTTTCATCTTCAATTATCTTTGCATAATTTATTACAGTTTTATTATCTCTTCATTTTCTGCTAGTTTGGAAATTGCACATTCTAATTTTAATTTTCTTGTGAATATAATTTTTAAAACTATTTTTACTTAACAAAATCTAAAATGTGTACTAGCTCTTTCTTTCTCCTTAAAAAATAGAAGTAGCACAAGGCAAATAACTCAGCATACTAAATGCTGAAAAAAAATTTCACCTTCCATTTTACTTTATTTTATATTTTATTTTATTTATTTTGTTTTAAAAATAACATTTATTTCTTAAAAGTTAACATGTGCATAATAAGACACCAAAAAATACAAGAAGCAAAAAACAAAGTCATCCATAATCACAAGCCGTTTATCGTTTGATATGTCCTAGGTTTCATTTGTGTATCTATACAACTAAGCATCCATTTTTATGTAATTAAGATCATACAGTTATATATCATATTTTTTCACGCACTTTATTTATTCTACAATTTTCCTATCTAATTTTAACAACCTCCAAGTTATCTACATCACATCATCATCAACCTCATAATCATCACTATTTTGTAATAATGGTTTAGATGTAAAAATGTTTGAAATTCTTTTGTTAAGATTAATACTTTCATAGTATTCCTTCCTCAAAATTTAGTTTTTTTCTTTAAAAATCCAACCACCAGTAAATTTTTAAGTAATAGTGTATGAATAACTTTATTTTTATTTCTTCACATGTCTTTTTCTCCTTCTTGAAAATATTCTCTCTGGTTATGGATTTCTAAGTTGATATTGTTTTTCATTCATATTTGGAAGGCATTATGCCATTTCCTCCTGGTGATTATTTTGCAACGATGGTCTGATTTTCAGTCCCTTTAAAGAAATCTGGTTTTGTTCTTTGCTGTGGTCTGAATTGCACCCTCTTTCCCCACCAAAAAAAAAAAAAATCATATGTCTAAGTCCTTGCACCCAGTACCTGTGACTGTATTTGGAGATAGAGCCTGTAGAGGGTGATTACTTTAAAAGGGGGCTGTTAGTGTGGGGCTTTAATTCAATCTGACTGGTGTCCTTACCAAAAGAGGAAATGTTGACACACAAAGAGATACCAGGGGTATATGTGCACAAAGGAAAAACCAAATAAGTACACAGTAGGGAGATGGTAATCTGCAATCCAAGGAGAGAGGCCGCAGAATGAAATTAACCTTGCTGACACCTTCATTTTGGACTTCCAGCCTCTAGAACTATGAGAAAACAAAGTTCTGTTGCTTAAGCCACTCAGTTCTTGGTACTTTGCTATGACAGCCCTACCAAACTAATACAGTAAGTTTTCCTGTTTCCTCCAAACACTGAAGTTCTACAATAGTTTTATCAAGGTGCCTTTAAGTGTAACATTCTTGTTAGAAGTATATGGGATTTCTCATCCTATTCAGCGTGGATTTTAATTTGTCTCACACATATATCTCACGTTTCATCTCTCTGTAATGGATTTGCCAAGGTTTCCTAATATCTATCTTCTAATTGACTGATTTTTCTCTTTAGCTATAACCAGTATACTGATTAAACCTGTCCTCTTAGAATATTATTTTAGTGGTTGCATTTTATCATTCCTAGAATTGCTATTCTGCTTGTTCTTTTCCAAATTTATCTTCTCTCTTTTAAAAAAAAAAAAAATATATATATATATACTATTTCTGTCCTATGGATTACATGTTTTCCTCCAATATTTTGGGTGCTTCAGACACACATATTTTAAATTGCCATTTATATTGCTCCATCATGAGTTCTTCAGATGTACACAGTCGTTCCTCAACATATGGGGGGATGGGGGATTGGCTCCAGGACCCCTGTGAATGCCAAAATTTCTGGATGCTTAAATCCCTTATATGAAATGGCATAGTACAAGTGACCCTCTGTATCTGTGGGTTCTGCATGCACAGATTCAGCTGTGGTTGGTTGAATCTGTGGATGTGGAACCCATGGATACAGAGGACCAACTGTATTCTGCCATTTGTTACATCCATGGCTCTCACAATGATTTTGTTTCCTCTGTTTCTCTATATAAGTATGTAGGTATATAAGTATATGTACTTGTTATGTGATCTTTTCTTTAGAGGAAATTGGTTTTCTAAGGTGCCATAGCTATCTGGGTTGAGAATGTGCAAAGGAGTAATATTTGTTGTGAGCTGTAGGAGACCTCAATCTTCTTGTAATTATAGAGAAGCATGTTAACTTCTCAGCTCAGGGCTGATAAACCTCACAGGTAACAATAATTTGTTACTTTAAGTGTTACCCATTTAAGACATAGGGAAAGGGCTTGGATTTTAATGGATAATTCCTTTTATACACACTACCTCAAGCAGATGTCTAACTCATGTGATGATTCCTTGAGTTGGTGAGCAGGATATTTAAATCTCCATTTTACAGATGGGACTAACTTCATAGATTTGTCAAGGAAATAGAGTTTTCCGCTGGACCTGGGTATGGTAGGACATTGGATCTCAGTACCCAGACCCATGGTCCACATCCAAGGTTGAGTATCTTTAGTGTTCTCTCATGGCTTTGATTTAAATGGTTCTCTTAATCCTGACACCTAAATATTACTTTTATTTTGCTTTGTACTAAAAGCTTTGTTCTACAATGTGAAATATATTGTGTAAACTTTTATATGCTTGAAACTGAAAGGGTAACTTACTCATATCAGCTCAGTCTGTTATGTCGATGAAAAGTTTCCTTGCAAACCATGAAAGAGGAAATAAGATTTAGATAACTTAAATGTAGAAAATAGTAATATATTCTACTTCACTGAATATTTCTTAAATGAAAGAATTATTCTAAAATAGTAAATAAAAGGGGCTTTACATATCTTAAAAAATCAAAGCCCATTACTATTTATTAGTAAAAGTCATTATGAAAATTATAATTTTTTTTCTCAAAAGAATATCAGGAAAAACATTTGGAAACTACTGATGAAATATCACAATATTGCAACAGAAAATGTTTCTCTTCAAAGTATAAATTATGGAGGAGGCAACAGAGAATATCAAGTTATGATTTAGAATATAAAAATGAACACTATAAATTTATATTATGGAGCAAAGTCTATATTAAGTATAAATTTTAATATTTTTCTATCTCTTCTTTATTCTTCTGTACAATTTTGCATTCAATATTTTTTGATTATGTTTTATTTAGAACTGAAAAAATCAAAATAGTAAAGTCATATTGTAGAATAGTAAAATTATGGTAGATTTTCTTTCTTTCTTTCTTTTTTTTTTTTTTTTTTTGCGGTACGCAGGTCTCTCACTGCTGTAGCCTCTCCTGTTGAGGAACACAGGCTCCCGATGCGCAGGCTCAGCGGCCATGGCTCACGGGCCCAGCCGCTCCATGGCATGTGGGATCTTCCCGGACCGTGGCACGAACCCATGTCCCCTGCATCGGCAGGCGGACTCGACCACTGCTCCACCAGGGAAGCCCTATTTTCAAAAATTTCTATATCACTACACTAATTTTATAATAAAAATTATGTTTGTGAATTTAAATTTCTGTGGTTTTCTGATTTTTATTTGAGCTGGAAAGATAGCAGGAAATTTTTTTATAAAGATGCTTCTCTAGAGGCAGTTTCTCTCAAATGGTTCCGTAAACTTTGATATTAAGAACACAGAGGGAAAAAAAAAAAAAAAAAAAAAAAAGAACACAGAGGAAAGAAAAAGTACAAGAGAACCATTTCCATAGAACACATTTCTATGGACACAGAGCACTTGCTATGGGAAGCTGTGCTTAGCTTTCTCAGCCCCTGGTGTAACTTAGGCTTTTACTTCTTCAATCAATGTGCAGATATTGACCAATCTTATAGAAATATTAGAGAAACTAGCTTAATATCAGCTGATGTTAAAGACACTATATCAAAACTGAGATGACACAGAAAATTTATATTTCTCAGATAATAAACAAAACAAATAAGTAAATAAATTTGCCTGTCATATTTTCTAAAGTGAATAATTAATGAGGTAATATCATAGGAAAGTTGTATTTCTTTCAAAAGAAAATGGTGCTCTTATAATGGTTAATTTTATATGTTAATTTGGTTTGAGCCACAGTGCCCATATATTTAATCAAACATTATTCTGGATGTTTCTGCGAGGGTGTTTTTGGATGAGATTTACACTTAAATTGGTGGACTGTGAGGAAAGAAGATTGCCCTCCATAATGTGGAGTTTAGGCCTCCAATCAGCTGAAAACCCAAACAAAGGATTTGACCTTACCCAAGCATGAGGGGATTCAGCCAGCAGACTGCCTTTGGGCTTCATCTGCAGCACTGGTTCTTCCTGGATTGTCAGCAGACTGCCTTTGGACATGAACTGCAACTGAGTCTCTAGCCTGACAACCTCTCCCATCAGATTTTGGACTCACCAAGCCTCTGCAATTATCACGCGAGCCAATTTCTTAACTCTCTCTCTCTCCTCCTATATCTCCTATTTGTTCTGTTTCTCTGGAGAACCTTGACTAGTACAGTTCTCATAACTTTTTCATTTACTATTTTCAGGGCTAAGGTCTGTCTCTGATCTCTCCTGCCCTATATCCAAGACTGTAAAGGGTAAAACTATGATTTTTAGTGCAGTCCTTTTAAGTTAAAAAGAAAAGAGAGAAAGATACAAACAAATCCAAGACATTCTATGAACAATGTTATATCAAAAGTAGTATTTTCACAATCATCTTTGCATTTTTTGAATAACTCATATAGTTTTAGATTTAACAGATTTATGTTTTAATTATTTTAAAAGTGTGGAATAATCTATTCTAAACTGTTTGTTGTTCCCAGTGTTAAGTGACTTTTTTTCCTTGTATGAAAACTATTAAATTCACAGAATTAATAAATGTTTGTCCCCCTTCCCTCACCATTTAAACACTGCCATCATCAGGCCTAGTGATTCACCTAACAAACCTCAATTTCCACATTGTAAACTGGAGATGATAATGTTGCCTACACGGAGAGTCACTAAGAAAATTAATGATGTGCAGTCAGTGTGCTCAGCTGGGCACCTTACAAAGTGAGCTGTCGTCACTACTAATTATCATCACTGTGTCTAAGGTCTGTAAAGCCGATGCTCATTGCCTTGTGCCATATCTGACTCACTGTTTTCCATTATCTGGCTTTGTCCACACTGTTATCACTTGTACTTTTTACAAAGTTCTATCCTGGAGATTGCCGCTTTTTTAACAGCTTGTCAGAATCGATATTAAAATAATAGCATCCACATTTCTATGAAGATTAGGAGTAAATTGAAGGCAATTTAGGCTATCCTCAGTTAGATAGGATTTTATTTAAGTTGTTCAAAGAAAAATCAATTTTAATCTTTATCTTTGTAGTATCTCCTGCTAGTGCATTTTATCAACTCTTAGAAATACTCACCATATCTTGCTTACATTTGCCTTTCATTCTTTTTCATGTGATAGGTTTTGGTGGAGATCACCTGGGCACCATCTTTTACAGGGGCGCTCTTTCGTGCTATGTTACATCTGTCTTCTCTCAGTGTTGTCATCTCTGGAGTAGTCCTTTCTTTGCTTTTTCTTTATAACTAATTTTAAACCTTAAGCCACCTCCATTGTCTTCGTCTGAACTCTCTCTGCATTTCCCACCACAGCATTAATTTTGATTACAAAAACAAGTCCCTGCTGAAAGTAATATGAAAATTACCTCGTGGTTTCTTGATGCAGGGTTCCTATTTACGAATTCAGCACTGTTTGCTTTCCCCAGGGCTGCAGCACTGATCATGGTTAGTTTCTTATCTGTTATGACACTTTGCTATCTTTCTACCACACTTGCATTTCTTGTATTTTTGCATTGAAAAAATATTTTTCTCTTCAGATATACTACCCTCATCTTATCTTGACTGCATTTTTTTTCCCATGTGTTTTTGCATTCAACAAGGTCACTTTGAATGGTGATTTTATCTTCTACATTTTTAGCTACCTTCCTTCTCCCTCTTGTTTAACGTTGTCTGCCAAGTTAATGAGTGCAGAGCATATTCCATCATCCTGACTTCATAGTGTCTTCTGTTAAATAATTCAGGGATTAGCACCAGCCACATATTTCTGCGAAGAATGTCATTAATGCAGTGGTTATTTCAGTTTTCTTTAATTGACTGGCCCCAGCATGGAACCTAAATTCATGATTTTGGCATCTTTTTAGTGATGACTACCTAAAATGTCCCATTCACTTGCCATTTACTAACAAACTGAGTATAATCTGTGTGCTCTAATATTCAACACTGTCTATTATTTGATTCTAATGTCTTTCGAGATTTATCACCCACTATTTTTGTAGCCTGTAAAGATTAGTTTTAAGAATGAAGACTCAACTGTGGCAGCTGGTGTGGAAAAGGAGAGAAACTGGTATGAGTAGGAGGAGGACTATGTTACATTATTTATCCTTTTATTCTTTCAGTTTCATTAATATATTGTGCAATGTGTTTCAGATTTGATAATGAACAATACGATATACATGGTCATGATATGAAATCATATTTTGGAGGTAAATAGTCAGGAATGCCACTAATTAAAAATGCAATATAGGGCTTCCCTGGTGGCGCAGTGGTTGAGAGTCCGCCTGCCAATGCAGGGGACATGGGTTCGCGCCCCGGTCTGGGAAGATCCCACATGCTGCACAGCGGCTGGACCCGTGAGCCATAGCCGCTGGGCCTGCACGTCTGGAGCATGTGCTCCTCAACGGGAGAGGCCACAGCAGTGAGAAGCCCGGGTACCGCAAAAAAAAAAAAAAAAAAAAAAAAAAAAAGGTAATATATTCACTGATAAAGGAGATGACACATTCAGATAGAGCCTATAGAAATGGGTTCTATTGCAGACAAGTATGGAGAGAGTGGTTAGGATGGTATTTGGAGGTGGGGACTTTGGGTGGTAATTAGCTTACAAAGATGTATTCTTCATGAAAGGATTAGTGTTCTTATAAGAAGAGACCAGAGGGCCAGCTAGTTCTCTTTCAGCCATGTCTACAACCTGAAAAAGGGCTTTCACTAGAACCTGATCATGCTGGCACCCTAATCTTGGACTTCCCAGACTTCAGAACTGTGTGAAATAAAGTTCTGTTGTTTATTAACCATCCAGTCTATAATATTTTGTTATAGTAGCCAGATCAGACTAAGACACCATGGAATACAGAGGTTATGTAGTCAGATCAACTTTAGAGAGGACAAGATATATCTCTGTCATTTTTTCAATTAAAGTATAGTTGACTTACAATACTATATTACTTTCAGATATTCAACATAGTAATTTGATATTTTATAGAGTATACTCCATACACAGTTATTATCAAATATTGACTATATTCCCTGTACTGTACATTGCATTCTTATAATATATCTCTGTTTTTATGAGTAGAGAATGTAAAAAAAAAAAAGTGTAATGAATACCAGTAGATTTGAAGACTCAAGAGTAGGAAATCATTTTCTTCCTAATGGCTTTAATTTTACTGCTGAAATTAATGAACAAATCTGTGTAAATGAAGGCAAGGTCACAGAGGGATTTGGATACTGAATTGGTAGGAGAAGAACTGAAAAAGGTGCAGTAATGAATGGGATAGAGAACTAGAGAGGACTAAGGAATCATGAAATGGTTGGGGCCTCCATTACATGCATGGGGGAAGTAACCAATTACAATTACGATAAGTGGCTGGACACCTCCTGGTAGACAGAAGTACAAGAATTTTCAAGAGAATAACGGCAACATCAAAAGTCCCTAAATTATACCTTTATCCTCAGGTACAGGGAGTGGTATGTGCCCAGCAGTTTCAGTGTGTTTAAAACAAGACTTCAGAGAATGGATGAGAGATTGTGAAGTGTATCAGGTCCCAAGAAGAAAGATGGACCAGACAATCTTCCTGAGCTGCATGATTGGGCTCCAGGCCTGAAAGGAACAGGAATAACTATAATAATAGGAATATTAATCACAACAGTTAGCATATATTACCACACATTGTCATATTCCATGTAAATTATCTCACATAATCCTTCCTACAAAGTTATACAGAGGCATTATTATTTTTTCCGTTATGCAAGTGAAAAAGAAAAAAAGAACAGAACATCGTGAAAGCAGGAAGTGAATCGGAAGGTCTCTAAGACAAGGCATTGTGGGGTGAGATTTTTGGCTATACTTGTTGGGATGTTTGTATTAGTGTAAGGGCATTAAGCTTGCCATTCATAACCTGCATCCCATATATAGAATCCAATCATCCCTCCTCAGGAGAGATAACCTAAAGTGACCCATCCCATTATGTTTCCAACTTCAAATTCAAAATCAGTTCTCTCATAATGTTTGCATTATTTCCTTGCAAACTGACCGTCAATAAACCAAAATTGAAGTTCTCATACTCAGGAATATCAGATATACAATAGGAGAAAAGGCTCTGGAAATCCCAAATTAAAACTGTCATTAGGAAAAAGAAAGAGTAGGAAACATAACTGCTGTCACTGATTGAGGTAAATTATGAAATCCCACATGTAGGAATTGTGACAATTTTCTTCTCTGTTAGGTAAATTATTTAACTACCTGAACTGCTAGACTCCTATTCCATGCTGGGGGAACTCCCTCAACCAAGGTAATTTGTGGTCCCTGAATTTGCTCCTGGGGGATTCTTGTTTCCATCCTCCATTTGGAGACTCCATATAGCTTGATAAATCCTTAAAGTAGAGATTGTATCAACCTAGCTATTGTGGTGAGAGCTGGTCTTTAAAGGAAGGGATAGATTTCTTTGACTAAAGTATTAATTGACAGATCATGAAGATCTACTAGAAGTGGTTGTCAAAGAGAATTAAGTATTAAAAGTAGCTTTCAGATTTAAACAAAATATATGGGAGAATGGCAATGCCACAGACAGTAACAGATTTCTCCACCTCTACTCTGAAGAAATCGGTCTATACCACAGCACAGTGTCTTAAAATAACTTTACTATACAGATAAGTTTGACATCTGATTAGCATATATAATTAATGCACCTAACTAATCAAAGTTACTAAGATACAAAATGTGTTACATTCATACATCAATAAAATAGTGTGTGTGTACATGGGCACACATATAGCTGTCAAAACCAATAAATGAGTTCTAGAAGTTAAGACTTTGGATAGATGGTGTCTGGAATTTTGTCAACTGACTATGCTATATCTACCAATCTGAACTCCTTTAATTTTTTTTTCTAATTCCTTATTAACAAGATTAATATTGTTGATTCTCTTTCATTTTTGTGTACCCCTAATGTTGCTTTCCCATGCATACTTGAGATCCATTCATTGCCACTGTAAGTAACTATGCCCCTGCCCTTTTTCTGTGCCAATGCACTCAAAGATTTTATTTCTTTGCCTAGCCCATTACAGATATTAGGCATTTGTATACTTCATGGTCCAGTGAATTTAATTAGGTTTTCAGTTGGTTGATTTACTTATCCCTTTGTATTGTGGGCTTTGGTAACTATATTTGGGCTCCTAGAGCAGAGGGATGTTACCTGAAGGAAGTTAAGAATGACATCTGATTTAATCATTTCAATTTTATGGATTGTAAGTTCTATTTATATGGGAGGCTGGATTTTTTTTCTTTTTTTCCTCTCTCAGTAGTTCCTCTCTGTTCCATTCAAGCACTTAGGCCATTCTGTATTCACTGCTTCTGGAAATGGGTGTGACTCAGAAGAAAGCAGATAAGAGCCATCAATAGTCTCACCACTTACCAGTGCCCCAGACTGACAAAGTACCTACCCAATGGTACTGATGCCCTAAAGTCTGGCATAGAAATAACTGACTTAATCCTCAAAGGAACAGCAGGCATGAAAAAGGATCAGATCAGTGGTAACTTGTACAGATCAGTGACAGATGTCTCAGAGGATTCCCATGTAGACAGATTATTTGAAAGATAAATGAGCCCAGGACATCCTAATTATCCCCCAAACTATTGAAAAATGTAGCGGTAAGAACGGGAATGCAACTTGAGTGAGATTAATCTTCTATCACTCTAAAAGAATGACCGTTCAAATTATAATTTGAATAATTAAAACTTACCTATCTTAAATACTAGATTGTGCCTGGTTTTTAATCCATTGCAAAAGGAAAGGAAAAAAAAGATCCTCAGTTTTCCATCTTGTTCTTATTCCTATATTTAGATGTGATATACTTTACTTGTAGATTCACTATTCATTAAGAAGATAACAACCTAGTGATTACCAAATCCAGCTGTGTATAGGAACTTAATAACTGACACAGATGAGTGAGGCTGGCAGGCCATGAAAAGTTCTAAGTGATGGTGATACTTATGGGAGGAGGAAGGACTAAGAATGCAAATTCTTTCTAATGTGGATGATGGTTACTTTGTTCTAGATAGATATTGCATTCTAGGAATGCAAGGCATGTATAGCCAGATTTTTTTTTCAAAGAAGCTGAGAATGCAAACTCTTTGTGTCTAAATTGGCAATATTAAAAACACTGTGCAAGACAGAAAAAAAAGGGCAAAAAAACCTTATCTGTAGGTTTCATCTTACTTTTTTATGCCATTTTGCGTTCTCTACCTTAGAGTATTGACTTTAAACTTATATACAGAATGGAAACTTTTCACAAACACTGTGAGGAAGTCAGATGAATAGAATAACCTGCAATGTCTCTGGTTAAAGTGCTGAAGGGGAGGTTAGTGCCTCAACCTCTCCATACCTCTCCTGTCCACCATGGGAACCTCCACGGAACAGATATTGGGAAATGATAAAGTTAATTTGTATATCAGGACTCACAAAATCAAGGCCACCCCAGTGCCCAGGTTATCATCACAAATCTAAAGCTAAGTCAACCTGCAATGATGGGAAACACTGTCAAAGAAAGCTCACATACACCAATCACAATCCTCCAACTCAGCTTTAGCTAGCTTACTTTGCCCTAAAACATCGGACCTGCTCACTTATAGAGAAAACTCTGATCTCCTAGCCAAATCATGCCCTGTTTCTGCATGGCCTCATTTAATACTCCTTAAAACTTGATTTATCCCAAAGCCGGAAGGAAGAGCGCTCCAGGGCTCGTGAGGCACTGTACTCCCCTAATCCATGGATCGTTTTTCATTGAATAAAGGACATCAAACTTGTTACTAAATTGTTCTAGTTTTGTCATCTGACAAGGGACACTGGTCAAAAGAATTACATGTTGTTTTTAGAGAAGACAAATTAATAAATCTTCAGACTAAAGGGCTCTCCAGTCAAAAAATAGAAAAAAAAAACACTTAATCTAGAAACATTTGGGCATTCAATGGCTTCAATGAATATTAAGTTGAAATATAATTTACTTTAAAGAGCACATGTGGTTATTGGCTGATCACAACCTCGCTGCTAGTCAGCTTTCAAATCTTTTAAGATTGAAGCAAAGATTAGTTAGAAAAATGTACTTTTAACAAGGTTGTTACCATGGACTCCTTGCAATATAATTTAAAAATTACCAAGTAAGAGGGAAATACAAATGATATTTTTCTTTACTCTCTGTTACTCAAGTTCTTTCATTATTTATAAAAAAACCTTGTCATACATTTTATTTTTTATCTGTTCCAATGTGTTTTCTTTCCTTATCCAATTTAATTTTCATCACATCCAGAGTGATAGGATCAAATTCCTTTTTCTCAGTTTATTTTTAGCTTTCATTTTCTCATTTGCCTCTGACCAACGACATTAGAAACTTCATCATTTTCTATATTAATTGAGAAGCTCAAAATTTCCTCACTTACTCAACATTCACACTCTACATAGTCTGTTTTGTTCCTATACTCCTTTTTTGGACAATTGGCCATCCTTGATCTAATTCTCTTAGGGCTCCATGTAACAATTACCTAACATTTTAAAAGAACTGAAACAAACAAATTACTGTGATTTCAGAAGCGACCATTTAACATATTGTATTGTCTCTGCAGCTTTTTGGAGGCAATGCCACTACCAGTCTACTATAAGTAACACCAATGAAAAGAATTTCAAGCTGTGGCATATTATTAAAATATCATCAAGCATTTTAGCTTTCCTCAGACAATGCCACCTAGATGGCCCACCCCCAATGTATGCTTGATTAGAGCTCTGACGTCAAGACCACTTCACTGGCAAGGAGCTGGAGTACTTGCTGTAACAAATCAAAAACTGAGCCCTTTGAAGTATGGCCACACTGCCATGGTAGTGGAGTTCTTTTGGCCATGGGAGAAGGCATTCTCTCTTGTCAGCTAACTGATTAAATCTGTATAATTCAGGTAAGTGTAAGATATACATGATTAGAATAGAAAAAAATAATAATTTTCTCATTACCACCTCCAGCGTTAGAGCTAATGGAAAACATAATGTCAAAATGCAACCTCTCATTTCTTTCTTTCATATTGTCAACTGTATGGATGTCTTCAGGCTGTTATAACCAAATATCATTGACTAGGTGGCTTATAAACAGTAGAGATTTATTTCTCATTGTTCTAGATTCTGAGAAATCCAAGATTAAGGTACTCACAGATTGTGTCTGGTGAGATCCCCCTTCCTAGTTCATAGCTGTCCATCTTCTCACTATGTCTTCACATGGCGGAAAGGACAAGGGAGCTCTTTGTAGTCTCTTTTATAGGGACCCGTAATCCCATTCATGAAGGCTCTGTCCTCATGAGCTAATCAATTCCAAAAGTCCCCATCTCCAAATACTATCACATTGGAAATTAGGTTTCAACATATGAATTTTGGGGAGACACAAATATTCAAACTATAGCAGTCACCATACCTAATTGATTTGTAAGCCTATTTAGTCTTTCATATTACATCAAATGTATATCTCTTAAGTACATATAGTTTTCAGCTATTTCATATGGGTATTATGCCAGAAGGTATTTTGTAAAAGGCATAGAGAACATTCCAATCTAGATAAAAGCCAAAATCTTTCTCTTTAAAATTATTTTTATGACATTCTTAAATTATCGAATCTCTCACTATAAACATGGCTTACATTTACTGGTTAAAAGGACATCTAAGAGACTATAATAGGTAGCAAGGTTTGACTCTAGTTTATAATCTTCCTCTCTTAACCATTAAACATCTTATAAATCTACCATTTTGACCTAGCTTTCAATGGCAAGCAGAGATTTTTAAAAATATAAATAATAAATGTAATTTTAGATTCAAAATGATGGAAATAAAATGTCTTTTTTTTTTCTCCTTATGGAATTATGCTTGTCAAGAGTACAGGTAGCAGGTAATCATCAATTGATTCCCTCATAGTAATTATTACTAAGGAAAATACTTTTTTCTGAAGAAACTATTCGTTTTGTTAAACAATGACAAAAATTTAACACATTCTTTCATCCACTGACTCAAAGGTATTTGTTGAGTTCTTACTATATGCCAGTCACTAAATGCTGACAACCCTTGTCTGTATAAAGAGGAATGAGTCACTGTCTCTAACCTCAAGAAATCATTGCTTAGTGAAGGACAGAGGTACCAATAGATATAGCAGAGCACTCTTAGTACTAAGAGCAGTGTGATTGCAGTGGCATGGTTGCTCCAGGAAAGAAATGCTGACATATGCCTTGAGAATTGCTGTTAATGGAATAACGGACATCAACCAATGGCCCAAGTGGTGAAGGACATTCCAAGTGGATCAAAGACACAAAAGAATTAAAGATCATTGAGTGTTCAGAGAACTTTGAGCACTTTGATATTACTCTGGTGCAGTGTTTAGGGTTAGAAAGCTAAGTGGAGTCATATTTTAAACAGCCTTGTATGTCAAACCACAGTTTACCTTGTAACATCAGGCCATTAAACTAGTGCCTCCTAATCTGGGGTGTACATAGACTTAACTTCAAATTTAAAATAATAAAAATAAAGGCTGGCAGCCCAAAACTGGAGATTCTAATTTAGTAAGTCTGGAATATGTAGTATTTGAAAATCAGTATTTTTTAATCATAATTGTTATTTTAATAACCTTCAGAAGTGGTCATGACTTGAACTACGGGTTAAGAACCATATCAGTTAAAATTTTATATCAAGGGAATAACATAATTAGATATTAATTTTAGGAAGCTCATTTTGTATTTATATCAACAATGTATTGTGAGAGAAGTCAAGATTAAAGACCAAAAGATCAAATAAGAGCCTATTTTAACTGACCAGGCAAGAAGTGATAGGTATTACCCAAAGCCTGAGAATTGGAATTGCAAATTAATGGGGCTTATAAATATAGAATCTATAGAACATATGCTTCTTTAAATGTTGGGAATGTGTGGGAGTGCTTATCCAAAGTAACTCTAAATGGAAAATTGTGCAAAAATTAATCTAACTTGAAACAATTAGAAATTGGTGTTTTTAAAAGGCAATTTCTGTTATATAATTAGATGTGTGTGTTTGAGCATGTGTGTGCTTGCCACAAGTTGTGAAAGAGAATTACTAATGTAATTCTCTTTAATAATGTAATTCTCATTAATAATGTAATAATGTAATTCTCATTATTAATAATAATTAATAATGTAATTCTATATTACATGCCCTGTTTCCAAAAGAGAGGATCTGGATTCCCCAAACAACTTATATTTATCAAATATTCAATAACCTTGTTTGTTCAGTGGAATCTAGACTCTTAAGTCAACCAGAATCACTATATTGAGCATTCGTCTGATTGATACCAGGCCATACATTACAACAGATAATATAGAAGTGTGGGTGACAATGCTTGTCCTATGTACTCAAAGGGAAAAGACAAAGATTCATAGACTGCTAATTAATGACACCTTGTAGTCTGTATTCAACAAGTAAGTAATCTGGTGAGCCAGCCACTTCTATTTGAGGGAAGGAGTGCTTTGGAATTCCATTATCCACAACCAGTAGAACGTGAATAATTATTTCACCATAGACAATTTCTGGGTACTGGTTTGTCCACCAAGAGTCAGGCTTCTCTCAATATCTGATATGTCTTCTCAGTGTCTACAAATGGCTTTTCCACCATTTTCCTGGTTTGAAATATGTATCTTTCATTTCAATAACTTAGGTTTATACTGATGCTAACCTAAAAGTCTTCAGAATTGATAAATTGATTTTCTGGTCAGTTCTTACTTGCTCTATCCTAAGGGGATAAATGTGATTAAAAATATCATAGAGGGCTTCCCTTGTGGTGCAGTGGTTGAGAGTCCGCCTGCCAATGCAGGGGACATGGGTTCGTGCCCCGGTCCGGGAAGATCCCACATGCAGTGGAGCAGCTGGGCCCGTAAGCCATGGCCGCTGAGCCTGCGCGTCCGGAGCCTGTGCTTCGCAACGGGAGGGGCCACAACAGTGAGAGGCCCAAGTACCAAAAAATAAATAAAAATAAAAAATCATAGAGTCCAAATGCTAAAAAAGAGAGTTAAGAATACTTCCATACGGCCTCCTTGTCTTTTGTAACACTTTATTACACTTTCTTAAGTCACCACTTTTCTACAAATAAAAGGCATTTTTCCTTTTTTTACCTTATTATTAAATACTGTAGTTTAGAGTGCAATATCTAAAAGTGAAATAATATCCCTACTGACTTTTCTCCATAAAATTCTATTTTATCACACTTAAAAGTCATTTTTAAACTGATGAGACATTACTTAAGCTTCAGATGCTTAAGTTAATGTACATATTAATATATGGAATTTAAAAGCAAGTCACGTCAAAATTCTTTAGAAATATCCATTCTTGTAGGATTTTGAATTAAAATACATAAAGCACTCCCGAATTAATAGTAAAAATTAATGTTGATGTTTTTTTAATTCAAAAACTGTATTCATCAGAATGATAGAAAGAATGAAAAATAATCTTTCTATTAAAAATTAGGTTTACAGGAGTTGATAAGCAAGAGGCAAATCCTATCAATCAATTAAAAATAATCTTCATGAATCATAGCTAGGTTATTTTTTATCTAGAAATTTCTTATATATATGATCTCCTTCATACCTTGATTTAAAAAATATGCATCATGTTCACCTTTTTTCCCAATGCCTGAAGGCAATGAGATACAAACATCATGTTATCTGTAGACTAATCTTTCTATGTTGAATTGCAAACTATCATGGATTTTCATTAAGCATAGGAAAATTCAAAATAAGATACATAATGATCTAAAATACTGCAGTTTTTGTACAAAAAATATGTTTATCGGATCAACATCAAACTCCCTTTAGGAGGGCAAGTGTTTCCAGCCCTCCTAATCTTCCTAAGAATAGTTGAATCGCAGTGGTATGACCACATTCTCAGGCACATCTGGTTATACACTGAGCAATGGCTCAGGTCTGGTGGGGACAAACAGCCTTGCCAAGCTTCAGGGTAGTTAGTGATTGTTAACAGAATTAAATAATCTTCAGATGTAAAAGTGTTCTCTATCAGAAAAATTATTTAGTACTAACTCTCATTGGAAGGCCAATGTATGCAGTAACTATAACCAGTGAGTTAAAGCTGTTCATGCCCTCTCACAGAAGTGCATCCTTTAAATCTTCTTTATAATTTCTATGTTGTGTGCCAGGATTCCAATCTCATATCCACCATTCTAGTTATATAAATGTTAATTTTGGACAGATTTCAATTCTTCATGAAAATAATTAATGTGAATTGTTTCTTTGCTACTATGGTTTGTATTCCATTGCTCTGTTTTAAACCAAGCAAAATCCATGTGTTGAAAGCAACAAAGGCAATTAATATGTGGCATTTTGTGCATTTAGTTAGGAAAGTGTGCGTACATTTCTTATTTCTGATCTCATTGTTTTTCATTTGCAATATATCTATACTAAGTAAATATTTCTTACCTACCTATAACATTTGAAACCGTCACCTCCCAACCTGCCTGTCTCATACTTTCCTATCCTCATTCTAAGAGAACTAACATGCATGTAATATAAACAAGATGTTGAAAGTAGAGTATGAACTGACTAGGAGTATTCCAAGATTATGATCAATTCCTTATCAATGTCACTATTTTAAAAATAGTATTCACATATTTTTATAAGAGCATAAAAAGTGAAGAGCATAATGCTTAAATCCTAATTAATTACTTTGTTTTTAAAATTATTGTTTTTAAGTTTAATAGGCAGATCAGAACACGTCATTTGATCAGTATATAATAGGACAGATTTAACTACTGAATTAAACATTGCTTTACAGTTGTTTTCCTTTGTATAGGTAGTGTCTGAAATCAGTGTTTGAAAAGTTCAAGGAAGTTGTCTCATTTTACAAGGTATACTTGAAAATATGCTTGTAAATACTTGTGATAAACTTATAAAGGTTGTTTCCCATTTTTGTATTAATGCCAATTATTTTCTAATATTATGATAGTCATTATGAAGAATACAATATAGATTTCTTTTATCCTTTATTATTCCTGTACTTGTCAGTATAGAGTTGTGAATCAGACATGAACTAAGATCTTGAAAAGAATGAAAATATAGTAGAACAACATATTTTAAATATAAACTTTATAAAATCAAACTGGATTACACTCTTTACATCTTCCCTACCCATATTTCCTTCTAAGGAAAACCATTGATTTATTGCATTGATTTTTCCCCACCCTATTTTTCTATAATACATGCCCTGTTTCCTCAATGGCCTGATTTTATACCATTTAACCTAGAACTTCACTTTCATAATCACAGTGATCAGACCAGAAGATAGATATATATATATATATATATATATATATATATATATATTTCTAAGGATGTGTAATCCATGGAAATAGTGACTATGTTGTGCTCAGATAAAAGATATCACCTATGTAGATTTTCTTACTCAGGAATTTGCACTAAGAACCTATGAAACTCACAAAATGTTATAAATCAAGGTTACTTCAATAAAAAATAAATCTAAAAATAAAAAAGGATATATGAAAAATTTCCTTCCAGTGGTGAAGAATCATCTGAAAGGCTATAAGTCAGGATGGAAGAGACAACTGTAGGACACATGTCCCTGGAAGTTGGGAGACTACTTTACTCCCCATTAGGATCCTGAGTGATGCTAGCATTTTGAAGTCAGGGCTGGATAAGTGGGGGTGCATTGGGCAGGGCAGCTACAGAGCAAGAGAAAGTTTTCATGTATGATTAGTGAAATGACTGGTGCCTAAGTGGACTATAATCCTGGTGAGAATGCTCTAACTCTATGAAGAATTTATACAGTCAAATCTAGTTAAATTTCGTGATCATTAGTCTGTTTCAAAGTCAAACTAAACTGACCAATTGTTCATCATGCCAACTTAAGGTCTCAGAATAAAGAATGTCAGCTCCAGCTATAAGGAGGATGCTATTGAGAAACATTGTTTCATGGAAGAATTCCCCCAGTGTGCAGAATGTGCCATCCAAGAAACTAATTCTACTGTAAATCCAAAAGGAAGAAAAAAAGGGAAAGAAAGAAAAAGAGGGAAAGCCTATATAATTAACTGGCCTAGTAGATACTTCATCTTGACAAGTGGTTGCTTTAGTGCCAACCAGAGTGCTATAAGGCTGTCCTGAATGTCTCTTTGTCTCCTTTCTTGAATGGGAACTGCTAATGCAGTCTTCTGTTCTTTTCCAATTGCTGTATATGTGTGTGGTTTTTGGTGTTCACATTTGCTATTTGTTTTACAAACCCCCAACCTAACTAGAAAAGATGACTGAATATGAGTGAACTATTGTAAAAATGGTGAATATGTCTTGAGGATTTGGGGCTCTAAGAGACACCTTTCAAACATCTATGTTACTTTATATCTGGATATAGTCCTGACTTTTTCTTTTTGCAGTGGGGATATGAATGTCTTTGGTGGTATACAAGATGGTTAGATCAGGTTTAGGAAGTGTATTAGTTACTGGAAAAGACAACATGTGCACAATAATAATTAAAATTTGAAATGTGTTGGACTGATCTCAATCTCATTCATACACCTTCCTAATGGAAACTTTTTGAGCCATTGTCGCTTTTGCCTAGTTTGTCACAATTTTTAATATATGGTCCTACAACAGGGTAGGCAATAAAGAACAATCAGTGTGGAGACTACCCTGTGATCTATGTGGATTCTGTGGCTTGACTTAGAAAAAGACTGGCTGAATCATTCATAGTGTCTTTCAAATGTTAAACTAAGAGACAAACATATTATGGCAGTGAATCATGGGAACTATAACAAAGAAACCATGAGGAAGCCTTGGGACAAGGCCATGATGAGCCTGGTGCACATCAGTGTGATATGGGGAGGCGGTTTGGAGTGAGACACAGAAACTAAAGAGTAAGCTGAGTTATAAAAAGAAAAAAGCATTCAGATTATAGCTAGGTCATGCAGGCCATGGGAGAATGAAGAGTTGTAGACTCTGACTGTAGGAAGCACGTTTTTCTTATTTACCTTTGCACAGTTCTAATAACACAGCCCATTCCTTGCACTGAAAAAAGCAAACTGAAATAAGTATATTCAAAACTGATAATATGGTCAACAAGAAGTAGGAAAAAAAAACAGTGAGGGAGTGATACATAGGATAAGTTGGAAAAGTAAAGACTGTAAAAGACATATTCAAGGCAAAGATAACAGCCTAAGTAAATTTATATTATATATATTATAAATATATCATTTATATCTCATAAAAATTATTACATATGGTCTTCTATAACTCTAATATATTACTTTTTTTTAAACTTAATTCTCTAGAACTGAAAGCATTTTTCAAACCTCATCAAGAAATTTAGGGAATTAAAATAATGTTAGTGTGCCTGAAGCATAAAGTTCTAAATAAAGCCAAGTGAGAGATATAGTTGGAGGTAGAAACAGGCCCAGATGACGGAAAGAGTTTTATTTCATTCTATGGACTTTGTATTTGGTACATAAAGTATGATTATTCATGTTTGATGCAAACAAGTGATCTGCCTAAATCTGCATTGGGGAAGACCCTTTGAAAAGCCTAATAAAGAAACCAGAGAGACCTGTTTGCAATCTGTTATGGTGCTCCAGGTTACACATAAATATGACAAGAAGAACAGATGCAAAAACCTTAAGAAGTTAGGATTGGAGGACTAGGTAACTGGTTCAATGTAGGGAGTGCAGGAAATAGAGAGTCTAGAATGATACCCAATTTTCTTTGTTGACTGAATGAAGAAGGCTACTATTCTCAAAGGTTGTGAGTAAAAAGAATCCAATTGTGTCACCAATAACAAGTTCAGGTTTGGCCATGTTCTACCTGTGGGGGTAATGGACCAGCCTGTGGAATTCAGCTCAGTTATATCAATTAATCTTCTTTTCATTTCCACTTGGATGTTTCACAAACATCTTCACCACACCTTATTCAAAGTTAAAATCCTGGCTCTGCTTGTTTATTTTTTGGATACCCCCATATGAATATAATGTCCATGAAAATAGAAATGCATTTGTTGTATTGACCACTATATTATCTACCTAGCATTGCACAAAGCTTAAAATATACATACAGTGTATATTTAAATGATAAATTAATAAAATAGGCAAGTTAAAGGTTATCAGCCTTGAAACGGCAGCTAAAACTCTAGGTATAAATGTGATTACTAAGGACTAGGGAATAGTCTTAAATATGAGGCAAAAGGGACAATACTGTCACACTAACAGTATTTTTGTCCCTAGAATACTACAGAATGTGAATCATAAAGTTGAGAATTAAGGAATATAGGAGATTGAAAAGACACATCTAATGAGCATCAGACACAGTCTGGACACTTTATATCATATGACATCTCAGATAAGTCACCAAGAACCTTACCATGTTTTCTTTGAATAATTCAGAGAAATTTTATAAATATATATTTTAAGCTTGAAGATTTGAATGTGCTATAAGTAAATATAGCACAGTAGAAACATTTCACAAAAAAATACAATGTGCACTGGACCAGATACAATAGCTATCTCTATTTCGGCAAAATAAATAAAATAATTTATCCTTGAAAAAGGATTTTGAAATAGTCAATAAAACTTTTATCATAATTGATATGTTTATATGCATTGCATAAGCCTGGGTTTGACTAACAATAAAAAACAAAATCTCATAGTTAAAATGTCTCAACAAGCATTGTTCCCATGAAATTATAATTGATACTCATGTTAGCATTGCTAGGACATCAATAACAATTCAAGCTGATAGCACTGTTGTCCTTTGTACTCAGTTTTGTACTTGTGATATATTATGCTACCTAGCTGTATATCATATTGTGGTTCAGATATTACCTGTCTGATTACTGTTCTTTACCTAGAATGGAAAGTATTCTCACTTTATCGAAAAGCTTCAGATGCATATTTCGGAGTTAAAAAAAATCCTGCAGGGCAAAATCAGTAATTTTTTGAAATTCTTCATGGTTTATCAGTAAACAAACTCTAAAGTAATTTTTAAAACTAAATATGGTAACATAAAAATAAAATATCATAAGTAAATGATATTTTGGAGTTTATTTTAATAAAACATTTGTACAATAATGTTCAAGCTCATTTCAGTCTATGTTCCTCAGACCTAGAGGGGAAAAAGACAACAAGTCTTCCTTTACAAAGTTTCCCAATTGTTTAAGTTTAGATAATCATTTTCCTTGAGTTTAAAACTTATTTTCAAAAATAGATAAAATAATTAAATAAAGGAAATAGGATTTGGAGTTTAAGAAACAAGAGAGATTTCAGTTCAGGGGAGGTGATTTTTTTTTTGTTCGGTTTAGGTTATTTTGTGTGTGTGTGTGTATGTGTGTGTGTGTGTGTGTGTGTGTGTTTAAATTAGAAAAACTGAAAATATTATAAATATATCATTTATATCTCATAAAAATTATTACATATGGTCTTTCTATAACTCTAATATATTACTTTTTTTTTAAACTTAATTCTCTAGAACTGAAAGCATTTTGCAAACCTCATCAAGGTTTATAGTAGAGGGGAAGAAATATATAGAGAGAAAAGTGAAATACTAAACACTTCCTGTGCTTAAATGAAGGCAGGTTTGACTTTGTTTTATAAATGGATATCCAAGATCCTTGTCAAACAGAGATTCTTACTGCTAAATAATTTTTAAAAACAGTGATCTAAACTATTTAGAAGGATACTACGTACACATTGTAAAAAAGTGGGACACAGACTATCAGACTTTTTATTCTCTACACTTTTTTTTTTCTCTGAGAGAGATAGAGAGAGAGAGAGAATTCAGTTTCTTATTTCAAGGACTCAGCACCATGATCCCACCTTTCAGAGGATGCTTTAAATGCCTGTTACCCCAAAGAGGTAAAGCCTCTTATGCCTTCTTTCTGATTCAAACCCATTATAACTATATATTTTACCCACTGGCAGCTCTGTGCTTATCTTGAACTTTAATTTGTTCCTTTTACATTTTTTTTCTTTTAGCATTTTGTTTTTTACGACTTTGTGTTTTGAGTGGGACGGGAGTTCAGGATATTCAAATCATGCCACTGTATTTAGCATGTTACCTGACCAGAATTTTATTCTTATCTTAAAAATATACTTGCTATTGGGACTTCCCTGTGGTCCAGTGGTTAAAACTCCACCTTACAATGCAGGGGGTGTGGGTTTGATTCCTGGTCGGGGAGCTAGGATCCCACATGCCTCACGGCCAAAAATCCAAAATATAAAACAGAAGCAATATTGTAACAAATTCTATAAAGACTTTAAAAATGGTCCACATCAAAAAAACCTTTTTAAAAAAATATACTTACTATTGAATATATTTGTCCACCTATTGAACAAACACCTTTTATAAGAAAATGTGTCTTGTGTTCTTTTATAGAAAAGAGATGTAATTATCTTGCTACTAAATATCATGAATTAGAAAATATAAGAGCTAAAGCAGCTATAAAGTATAAGATTAATTATGTCAATTTACAGATAAAATGGGACAAAATGTATTGCATTTGGCAACATAATGCCTATAATAGGTATGTAGAATAATTTACTATATAGTATAATTGCCCTAAGTATTACTTTACAATTTTGAAGAAATTACTGGCAGCTAAGACTTATTGGGTCAACTGGGGCATCACTTTGTCATGCAAAACTATTCCTTACAACATATTTTCCAGGAATCTGTCCAGTTTTAAATGATACAAACTGTATCATTGGTAAATGACTTGAGTCTTGGTAAATGACTTCATAGCTGAGTAAAGCATTTTATAGTGATAATGATGATGTAAATAATAGCTAAAAATGAGCTGATTTTACTTTCCTCTCCCAATGTTGCATAGGTTAGTCCAATAATTGTAACCATTAGCACACAATCAAACATTCTGTTAACATTATATTTGGCCAAGATCTTTAAGGTCATAAGTTCTAACATTTCAATATTTCTTGCATTCTCTAAACATCCCCAGTACAGCCTCAGTTTTAACTCCTTCCAAAAATAATTTTCCACCCTTACAGGCAGCTCACTGGATTGCATCTACCTGGTGTTATTGTATTTGTCTTCTTTCTTGCCAGAATCATGCCAAATATTTCTAATTCCTTTTTCCAATTATAATAGTCTTTTACATATTTCCTTCTCCTAGCTAACCTTCTTCCACACCCTCCACCATTTCCTAAAATTTATGGCTCCAATTGCTTGCATCACCATTAAATCAATTCAACTTTCCAGATGACAATAATCTCCACAGAGAATAATGCAACTATTATCTCTCATGTTAAACTCAACCCATGATTGTCCCAACAATTTTTCACTATTAGACACTTAGAATGTTAATTATTTCCTTTTCTAGGTGCCCACAAATCAACCAACTAATATTATATTAAACAATCTTAAATATGACCAATATTAGCCTCTCACTGGAGTTTCTAGATTTACTCTTCTTAGGGGAGAAATTCAGTTTGTATTTTTGCATCTCCACCATATTCTTAGTTTCACATAATTCCTACCATACAATTGACATTGTCTTAATATTATCTACAAGTTCTTTCAGTGCACTAAGGGGTAAACGGTCTGAGCCATTTGTCTTAGACTAATTTAGAAAGTTTCTTGTTTTTTACATGGTTTTCTCAATTCTTTTTGAATATAATTTTGTTCTTAATAATTATTCTCTATCATTTTTCATGTTAATATAATTGACAGAAACAAGAGGGAGGGAAATTAAATGGATTTGAAGACTTGGCTGCTGTATTTTCTATTAACACCTTAGCATCCATTCCAAGCAGCAGGTCTCAGATTGCATTGTTCTTTTTCTCTCCCTCTAAATATTGCCAAAATCTGTTCCTATCCTTTGTGTTTTTGCAAATAGTAGTTTAATCTGGGTTTCCACCCTTTTAATGCCATTCTTAAGGGCTTAAGGTATTCTTATTCATTCTTAATTACACCCTCTCTGTCCATATTCATTAATTGTTTATATGTATTTTTTCTAGGGCTTTGTGTTAGACGTGATATCTTTTAATCATTCTTCTTTCTTATTTTTCCATTCAAAATTGTATTTTCACAATATTATTTTGAGGAGCTTTACAATTTTTTAAATTATTTTTCTTGTTTTACAAAGTATAGTTGATTTACAATGTTGTGTTACTTTCAGGTGTACAGCAAAGTGAGTCAGTTATATATGAGTATATATATATGTGTATATATACACACATGTATATATATATGTATATATATATTATTTTCAGATTTTTTCATTATAAGTTATTGAATATAGTTGCCTTGCTATATCTACTACTTTTTATATCATCTTTTAAATTCAGATTTTAGTTTTATAACTATATTTTCTCTGAAACTTTTGAAATCTTTCTTAAATCTAGGATATATGCTGGACTTCTAATAGTTATTTTTCCCCCCTTGGTTATCATTAATGTTAATTCATTGTGGATTTATTCTCCCATTTCTTATTAGGAACTGGTTTTTAATTGACAGTGAATATGTATAGTAATTACCTTCTTTGGTTTTTCAACTTTCCAGAA
The DNA here is from genome assembly GCF_937001465.1 of Orcinus orca. NCBI lineage: Eukaryota > Metazoa > Chordata > Mammalia > Artiodactyla > Delphinidae > Orcinus > Orcinus orca. Next base: position 129,032,856 of record NC_064563.1, read on the forward strand.
AACAAAATTTTCCACAAGTCAAGAATGTAAAACCCCTGCTACAGAGCATCCATTCAGAGCTACATCTGATGTCTCTTAAATTTGGTATGTTTTTGGAATTGATGCATAAACAGATGCCAAAGCATTGTAAACTTATCTTTTGTGCTTGGAGCCCTGTTTTCTCACTATGAGGTGTAAAGTTGTGGATTTCATTTCATTTATCTTGCTTGGGGATTCATCTTTCCTGAATAGTCATATCTTTTATAAATTTGGAACTTTTTTTTTTGTTATTTTCTCTTAGAACATTGCTCTTCTCTCTCTTATTCACTTTTCAGGACTCCAGTAGGTTAGAAGTTTTTATCACCTTTTAACATCTTATTTATTTTTCTTTTTTCTTTATTTTCTTTCTGCCAAGTTCTGGATAATAATTTTAGCTTTATCTCTCTGTTGACAAATATGTTCTTTAGTTCTATGTAATTTATCTTTTAACCCATCCATTGTTGCTGGGAAAATGAGAATAACAAAGAGATCCAAGAACACAATGAAGCAAACTGAAAGAAAATACTACAAATTTACTTTGACTATGAGTTTGAACACACATTGTTTGGACATCCAATGAAGATTTTCATCAAGCATTTGGAAATATGGGACTATAAAACAGAAGTCAAACAAAAAGCATAGAAGGGGAATTTGTGGATTTCAAGTGTCATACAATGTCATTATAATTTATAACATTATTGACTCCTGGTTTGTGCTTGTTTTCAGAGTAATAAAAACTAGTTTAACAGTTTACAGTAATGGTAATTTAATAGCAGCAATGATAATTTAAGGTAATATAGGAAAAACTTTATCATAGTGAAGGATTATAGGCTGACCTATTTGAGAATAATTTTAGAAGCATCATTTAAAAAATTGGGAGGTTGTAAATAGTGAGGTCTCTATGATTAACTCTACAGGGGGCGCTATTTATTAGAACACAATGTTATTCATCAACTCTGTGGCCATGGACACCAAGATCTGCTAGGTGGCTTATCACAAAAATTATAATCTCTGACTTGTGTTTTGTTTTTATTTCCAAAACTTTACTCTCTTATAACTGTGCATTAGAGTTAAAATATATTTTATGCTGACTTTAACATTGGTCTTCATTTAGTAAATACATATCTATTTATTTTTCAAAGTATAATGACTGAATCATGTTTTATTAATTATTACTTGGGATCTACTGTGAGACATCAACAAACCAAGAACTGACTTAAGGAAAATAAGTTTGTGTCACACAGATTTCATCAGAGGAGTGAGTGAAATTCCATTTAGGAAATTAAACAGTTCTCTGGTCTGCAATGTTGAATAGACCAGTACAGAAACATATAAAGAAAGGGCAATCAATGAGAAATTTGGTAATTTTGTTACCAAACACAGAAAAAAGTAAGATTCACATGGGCTAATGCTTTCAGAAGTCATCTGTGGTAGATTATATTATTGTTGAGCAAATATCTACTGTCCTTTTCCTTCCTGCATGGAAGAAGTATTCTTCCCTACCCCACTGATAGTGGACTTAGTTTCTTTTGTTCCTACCATCTGTCTTGAAAAGAGCATGCCTTTGGCAGCCACTGTCCTGTCAGATTGAATCCTGACTTAGAAAACTGGTAGGACAAAGCTAAATCCACCCAACAGCTTGAACCAGAATTACTAGAGCTATCTGCATATTCAACACTGGGAAAAAATAGTAATTATTATAAATCACTGAGATTATAGCTTATTTTTATGTAGCATTATTGCAGGTAAGGGTAATGAAAACAATAACCAAAACTGTGACTAATACATCAGGAGAGATAACTTCTTAACTGAAAGAATTGAAATATTCTGGTCATATTGGCAATGGCGCACTTTTTGCAAAGATATTGATAAGTACATTAATACCATTAAACAGTATACTTTTCTTTGTTCTGACTACACAGTCTTTAAAGAACCTACTAAGATGACTAGATTATTCATGTGATTTGAGAAAAATTATGCATTTTTATGCTAACATAAAACTTACTTTTTTAAATGTAACTTTACTTTTTCATTTGAAATGAATAAAAGTTTGTCAGTCTCATATTCTTGATAAATTGTTTTGCTCAGATTTTGATGTGGATTTATTCTATTTGAAAATCTTATCTGGTGTCTGAGCTGGCAAGGCAAGATTTGAGAAAGTGGTTAATTCTCTAAGATAACTAATGATCAACTGTAGATGTTTTTAGTGTTGTCTATGAGCCAAGGGGAAATAGCTCATTTTTCTATGCCATGGAAATGTGAGTTATAAATAACAGCTCTGTAAATAAAGGAAAGCCTGATATCTCAGTCAAGTGTTAAGTGCAATGTTTATGTTATTACTACTATTTTCCATTTTCATATCTATAAAACTTTTTTATTGAGGTTTTCATGGAAGATGGAGAGATTCTTGTGATTCATTAAGAAAGTTCATGTTTCTTAATCTGTGCCAGGAATTCTATTAACAAAAGAGTGTATTGACAGTTTTGCCAAATATTTGGTTAAAAAGAAATATCTCTACAGATACCAATTTGCTATCCTGCTGAGTTTAAGCTCTCTTTTCAAGATAATATACATTATTTTGCAATCAGATAAAGCTTTCCGTTTTTGTTTTTCTTTTTATGAGACATAGGGAAGGCAAGGGTTTGCAGAAACTAACAGGGATCTTAGATAAGAAAAGTGTCTTTAACTGAGAGAGGAATTTAAGATCTTTTTGATCTATATCAGTTATTCAATTGTCCAAAGAAAAGACAGATCTAAGAAAGAAATCAGTTATGAGGAATCATAAAAGACAGAGAAAAAAAGACTTGAATGCAAGTGAAGGAAGAATGACAGTGAAAACAAGAATAGGGATTCAGAGGTGTGCTTAAAATGAATCATGTGCAGACTATTCAAAAACTGCCTGGAAGGAGTCATATGGTCACCACCCAATAAAATAGATGAACACAAACTTAATTGCAGCAGATGAATAATAAATCAGAGCACTACTTTAAACACTTCTCATAGACTGTCTCACTGAATCTCACAAAAATCTTATGAGGATGATATTTTTATATCTATTTTACAATAAGGAAGTTGAAACCCAGAGTGATGAATAACCTTGTTCAAGACTGTATTGTCATCAGGTGTCAGAACCCAGATTTAAATGTGGTGTGTCTGATTGTGGAATCTGCAGTCCTAGATTATAACTTGGAGGTAGAAAACATACCTAGACGTGCTAGTGCTGGAAGGCTGGACCCAGCTGTAAATGTTGGGATTGACTGTATTTTGTCATAATTCAGATATACTTTAGAGACTATGGGAATGGACAGTTCAAATTTCCCTGTATGATTTTTTTTAAGTGTAAGTGTTTATAAAAAGTGATTATAACATCAATTTAAATAGCATTCTAAGGTTCTAAGTGCACCAAGTTCATCATTTAGGATTGAGATAATACTTATTGAAATAATTGTGATATTTTCTTTTCTCCTCATGGATTTTCTCTTATCCTTGCAAGCTAATGTTAAGTAAAAATAAATCATGCCAAGACAGTTAGGCATGACCAAATTACAGCTTAACTCATTTATTATGTTTCATATTTTTCCAGAAGCTCTCAGAGTTTCCTAGGAATAGTCTATAATTATTTAGGTCACCAATTTCTTTTTCTGTTTACAAATAAGGAATTGAAGTCAATACTTAATTCTTCATAACTGTAATACTCAGCCAGGTGATCAATCATACAAAAGAAGAGCAGCATTTATTATCGGTTCTGTTTCTGCTAGAAAAGAATTTTGTCACTTAATCCCCAGCTGAGCTTATCATAGAAAAAACACAGCAATGATTTGGCTATTGTTCCAATAGGAGAGTCTTCATGATTCAAATAATTTGCAAAATGTAATAAAGCACTTGAAACATGCTAAGAGATTGGCACTTTCTGTTTTGGTTTTCCAAATTCATCTTCAGAAGGTTTTTTGGCCTGAGGTGTGTCATACATGTACAGTACTTATACAACCAATGCTGCATCTAGCTTGAGACATGTTAGTAATTAGAGGAACATAACGTGTAACTTTTGATTTTTTTGTTCTTCAAAGTAAAACTTAACTATTGCTCTTGATTTGTCACACATTGGAAATCACAGTGACTTCCATCCACATATAAGTGAAATCATATAGTATTTGTCTTTTCTGTCTGACTTATTTCACTTAGCATTATGCCCTCAGGGTCTATCCATATTGTTGCAAATGGCAAGATTTCATTATTTTTAATGACTGGATAATATTCCATTGTATATATGTACCACATTTTCTTTATCCCTTCACCCCCTGATGGACAGTTATGTTGTTTCCATGTCATGACTGCTGTAGATAATGTTGTAATGAACATGGGAATGTGATTACCTTTTCCAGTTAGTGTTTCTTGTTTCCTTGGACAAATACCCAGAAGTGGAATTGCTGGATCATATGGTAGTTCTATTTTTAATTTTTTGAGGCACCTCCATACTGTTTTCTATAGTAGCTGCACCAATTTACATTCCCAAAAACTGTGTACAAGGATTTCCTTTTCTCTACATTCTTCCCAATACTAGCTATTTCTTATCATTTGGTAATAGCCATTCAAACGGGTGTGAGGTAATGTCTCATTGTGGTTTTGATTTGTATTTTCCTGGTGATTAATGATGTTGAGCACCTTTTCATGTACCTGTTGGCCACCTGAATGCCTTCTTTGGAAAAATGTCTATTTAGTTGCTATTCCCATTTTAAAAATCAAATTGTTTATTTTTGCTATTGAGTTGTATGAATATTTTGTGTATTTTGGATACTTGCCCCTTTTCAGATATGTGATTTGCAAATATTTTCTCCTATTCCATAGGTTACTTTTCATTATGTTGATGATTTCCTTGGTTGTACAGAAGCTTTTTATTGTGATGTATTCACTAGTGTGTTTCTTTTTAAAAATTAAAAAAACACATTTTCTAGTATTGTTATTGAATACATAATATGTCAATCATGTTATGAGTTTAAAAGAGGTTGTTAATGACCATACTTTAATTTTTTTTTATGTTATAGGAATATTTAACATGAGATCTATCCTCAACAAAATGTTAAGTGTACAATATATTATTATTGACGGTATATTTTTTAAACATCTTATCTCAAACAAATAATAAAAAAATATTATCAATTCATCATTAATAATGTACGGAATCCCAATATATGTAATCAATGCATGCTGAGACTTTGTGTATCAAATATACTCACTGATTTAGTTTATCTGAATAAAACAATATAACATAAACTGTTATAGTTTCCTTTTTTTCTAATCTATGAAATTGGAGAAATATTGATGGCCTCAAGGTTTTTTGTAAGGATCAAACCAGCAAATATTCTTATAACAGGATGTTAGAACATTTGTAATTGCTGTTTTGGTGGAGCCCAGAAACTAGAACCAAAACTTTGCTATTAGATTATCTGCTGCTTCTCTCCAGACTCCCGTAACTCACACGTGTGCAGGACTAAGCCATGCATGTGTAGCCATGATCTGGCCTGTGTTACTTTTCTGAACTCATATCCTATTTCTATCTCTTTTACTTCACTCATTGACAGGCTTTTCCACTGTTCCTTGAACAAGCTAGTTATGAACTTAGCTTAGGGCCCTTTGCAAATACTGTTCACTTTATCTGGAATGCTCTTCTCCCAACATAGTCTCAAGACTGGCTCCCTTTCCTTATCTCTACTCAAAAGGCTCCTTTTCATTGAGGCCTTTCCTAGATACCTCACCTAAAAATTATCCATATCCTTTCACACACATACACATGCACTTTACATTCTCTTCAGTTTTAATTTTTCTACTGAGCGCTTATCACCTACTAACAATATATACCTCAGAGTACTGTGGAGCAAAAGAACCAATAGGAACTATATACATATACATATACATATACATATATATATATATATATAACATTATTTTCTATATCCTCTTAATATATATTATGAGATTTATTTCAAGGAATTGTCTCACATGGTTGTGGGGAAATGGTAAGTCTGAAATTGATAGGGCAGGCTGCCAGTCTGAAAAGTGCCACAGGACTTGATGTCATAGTCCTGAGTCTGAAACTTAGTAAGGGTCAGGTCACAAGGCTGGAAATTCAGGCAGGATTTCTAGGTTACAATCTTGAGGTAATCAACTGACTGGACAAGGCCCATGTAATTTCCTTAAAGTCAACTGATATCATATCTACTAAATACCTCCCCAGAAAATTTAGATGAACGTTTGACCGAACAATTGGGCACCATAGCTTAGCCAAGTTGTCACATAAAATTTCACTATCATACATAGTATATATCATTTTTTTTTAAGTCTGACTTATTTTCTGCCTTTCCCAATAAAATTTAATTTCCATGAGAACAGAGGTTGATGTCTGTTCCTTTACTTAAGTTTCCCCACTGCCCAGAGCAGTTCTTGGGAACTCAGTATTTGTTGATTTAATGAATGAACTTATATTGGATTGTTGAGGAATGTTTAGATTGGGGAATACTTACCTACCTCATCACCCATCAAATTTGTATGAGGTTCAGGAGAACAGATATAGAGGGAAGTGTTCTTTGGGGGAGAGAGTTTTTAATGTGCTGTGCAAGTTGACTCCATTGGAAGAGTCAAGCACCCCATTTGGGGGAGATGATTGTGAGAAACAGCCATGAAAAAACTCAAAGAAATGTCAATAAGAGGGTCTGAGGGGAGGGAAAATCTTTAAAAAAGCAAAAAAAACGACCCTTGAAAGTGCCCATAGGAAAAAAAAAAAAAGAAGCTCTAACCACCCACGATGCCTTGATACCAGACCCCCAGAAAACTTGCAAGCAAGAAAATCTCCTTCTCATGAGTCATATTTTCCCTGGCTCAAATGTTGGAGGGGTAGAGAAACTCAGAAATATATGGAGCATGAAAGTAAAGCTAGGATGGCGATCAGAAACTGACCATAGCCACTTTGTCACTCCTCATGCCTAGGCCTGAAACAGTACTTAGCTGGAGAAGTAAAGAAGTTCTCATTTTAGTCAATTTTATTTTACACTGAATTTTAATGATTGACATGGACTATTTATGCTTAAAATACCTAGAGGATTTTTTTTTCCAAGAGTGATTGAGAATGCTATTAGGCCAGCTCAATTGTTCATCTAATGGCTTGGTAGAAATAATGATCTTCAGATTAGCTTTAAAGGGCTAGTGAGAAAAATAATGCTTACATTCTCTTGAATTTAGTCCATTTAGAAGAATACAATATATAAAACAGTCTTAGTATAGTGTAGTATTAGACAGATAGGAAGAATTTAGTAAATAATAACTATCTTTATCTGTACTGTTAGGAATGGATGTTGACTTTTATTTGCTGTTTAGCATTCTATAAAATGATAGTTACTGAAAAGAAACAAGTTAGACAGAAAGCACATACCCATTAAACCTGCCTTTATAGATTTATATCCATCATCTCTAACCCATAACAGATGCTCCGTTGCTATTTCTTGAAAGGGTTCTAATAAGAGTAAGAATGATTAGCTTTCAAAATGAATGAAAAAACATAGCACTGTGGGAACTTAAAATCAAACACATCAGCATTGACTAGAATGTGAGAGAGGATTCATGGGGTAGGTGAAGCAGCTGGTCATTGGAAGATCTAGAAGCTATTGATAGAAGGAGACAGCTTTGGTGGAGCTGAGTGAAGATGGGGGGAGCAGGGCACTTAACTGGAAAAAACGCTGACACCAAAGTGGTACTATTGTTTGTGGGGGACTGAGAACTTTGATATATATTTACTCTGAATTTCTGGTGGTTCTATTAGCCTGCTTGGTGAGCAGAACCCATGTGTGTTTATGATGGCCACTTTTTTTTTTTAATACAGTGTAATATTCTTATGTCCAATAATGTCCCTGGTCTGGTGGTCATAGTCCATTTTTATTATTAATTGGTCTGAATTTCAGCTGTGTAGCAAATGGACATGTCCGACAGTAAGACTGCTGATGTGTAAAGAAAGTAATTTAATTTTAATTTTAACATCAGATATCTTTATGTTGTTTAGAAAGTAAAGATGGCTCAACTTAAAACACTTCAAATGTAAAAGGAGTTTCTGTATTAAAACTACAGAAAGAACATTTACATGTCATTAACCTGGAAACTGGGGGGAAAAAAGCTAAGGACCAGCTTTTGACCACTACAAAATTAATTTAACTACCAAGACTATTTCTTTGCCTTTTTTTGTGTGCTTTTTAAATACAACTATAAGCAATATGTGATGGTGTATATATCCTTAACAGATGCATATAATAGATCTCAGTCATTTTACTCAAGAAAACTGTAACATGCAATAGAAATCCCTGTTATAAGACATGAGTCAAATAAGCACATTCATTAAAAATCAAAAGTTCTTGTTTTACATTATATATTTATATTTTATGTTTCCAGTTTTAAAAGTTCCATTTATAAATACTAATTATTAGAGAATGTCTGTAGCAGATCCAGAGAAACTAGAACTATTTTTCTGACTCCCTGAGAATTTCCTTCCCCAAAACTTACATAAAATTGGTAATGTAAATTGGAATAAGTTGAACAAATATATGTGTTTATGGAAAAAATATTTTTAGACTCTTACTTTTCATGATAAGTTGCTAAATATGTATTATATATTAAAAAATCCCTCCCCTTCCCTTCCTCTCCTTCATCTTCTTTTCTTCTTTTTTTCTCCTCCCTGTCTCTCTCTTGCTCTCTCTCTCTCTCTCCTCTAGGGTGAAATTAACTTTCATACAGCTTTCTAGCAGATATCCTAATGATATTGTTGATTAAAACATATTTGCAAGTCCATGACTAACTCAATCACTGGAAAAGGCTAATGAACCCTAATAATTGCTTTAAATTTATAAGATTTGATAACTGGAGTTGAGGATAAGATGACCTTACCTAAGTCCAATGGTGAAGGGGTAAACACCTGTACAAAATTTGGGTTCTGCCAGAAGTGAAGAAAAGGGAATAAATAACTCATGGATATGTTATCAAAATTTCTGCTAGTATTTATTAAGCATTTTGCCAAACATTCTTTAGGGTTGTATACTATTTTCTTGTGGAGATGTGTGAAGCATTTAGAATAGAATGGTTGTCCAAATTTACCCATAGTCATAATGTCATATAATTCCTTCTATTTATATCAATAAATGTTTCTATGTAAAGCTTCCTCCTACCCACAAAAAAGAATAGAATAGCTTCCTGCTTTTTTTTTTTTTTTTGAATGGTTAAGACAAATATGCTTAGACTATGAGTTGGACTTTAAACATTTTTCTCTATTCCTTCTGTTCATTTGATGATATAAAAAATAAGTATACAAAGTTTTACCCAATATGAGCAATATTCTTCTCACTGATCAAATAAGAGAATAGTCATTAGTTTGGGAGTTTTAGAGTGCCCTTAATATTTAAATTTGTATTTTATTTTGTTTTTTCCTTTTTTACTTTAATAGAGTAAGTTTAGGGTTTTTATTTTAACATCACCTAATTACTGTGCAAATAAGATAAACCCTGGGAAAAATGATAAATTACTCATGATAAAGTAATCAGGTTTTATGTTTTTAATATATTTTTTCATGCCTCCATTTCTCCAATTTGTCACAATTTTGTAATATGTAGTCTATCTCAAGGGAAGCAAACCACTTGTTAGTTAAATTTCTTTTACTCTCCCCTATGTATCTGCATGCATTTCACACTGCCCCAAGCAAACATGCTAGAAATATGAAAGCAAAAAACGTCAAGGTGTGATATCTTCTCAGTTGGTATCTGTGACTGATGTAATATTTACTTAGATGAAAACAAGTTTGTTCCTACTCATGAACCAAGGTGATTGAAACAGGAAACAGAAGTCTTTTAAAGGTGATAAACAGTCCTGTCATCCAAAAAGCACACTTAAAAATCTATGTTTAGTTTAATGCATACTGTTAAGCCACTTCAATTATGGGTCTTAACATGAGATGTTTACATTTTTCCCTTAAAATTGATACATTTTTCATGGTAATGATAAGTCAATCCACATACTCATATTATGACAGGTTGGCACAGGAAATCACTGAATTCATTCAATCCCCTTGGAATTGTATCCATCTAGGAACAAGAAAAAGCTACAAAATAGTGCCTTAAACATGTTGTAACTGTACTGTTTCCTCAAGTACAGGAAAGTTAGAGTAAAGAGTTCAGGATTAGACCACAGGGTCACAGTGCCATCAAGTGACACTAGCTCCTTAACACATTTCCTGTCCTTGATTCTGGTGTAAGTCTCATTTCTATGTTCTCCAGATGGCTGTCAGAACTCCAGGCATCACATCAGTGTTTCAGCTATAAAGAAAGAAAAGAGCAAAAGGGAAGCATGCCCGTGAGCCCCTGGAAGTTCCCTTGGGACTTCCACCTTTATCTCATTGGCCAAAATGTGTTACATGACAAGAAGTGGGAAAACAATTTTTTATCATTTTTTTTAAAAAACTTGCCTCATTAACACTACAAATAACATCAGACTTCAGTGGTAAGAAAGAAGAGAAGATATTAGCTGGGCACTTAGCAGTCTTGCCACATTTATTAGTGTGAGAGAATCTTGTTTTGAAACCAGTTTAGTTCTCATAAAGAAAGAATAGCATAACTGAATTAGATGAAGTTCAAAACTGAGTGTATATTTTTAAGTGGAAGATGGCCTGGATAGGGAAGAAAAGATTAAGTAGTATGTTGAATCTTCCTTTTATGTCTCCCAAAATCATATCCATCTTCACAGGTTTCAATACCTTTATTCTGAAAATACTCAAGGTACATAAATGTAACCCTCTCTTTTTCATTCACTACTCAGAGAAAGTGGATATCTGATGCCCAGATGCTATCTGTGCAATATACCACATGTCCAAAACTGGACTTCTGCATCTGTTTCCAACTCCTCTATTCCTCCCAATTGCAGGACCATTCTCTCTCACTTAGAATCACACATTTAGTGTTGGCTCAACTTTCTTTTTTGCCTCTCATATCCAATTATTTTCTAACTCCTGTGGTTTCTACCTCTAAAATTCGTACTGTAGTTCACGTTTCCATCCGTTTTTTTTGAAGTTTATCTTAGTTTTATACAGCAGGTTCTTATTAGCTATCTATTTTATACATATTAGTGTATATAAGTCAATCCCAATCTCCCAATTCATCCCATCACCCCTGCCACCTCCCCTCCCCCATTTTCCCCCCTTGGTGTCCATACCTTTGTTCTCTACATCTGTGTCTCTATTTTTGCCTTGCAAACGGGTTCATCTATACCATTTTTCTAGATTCCACATATATGCGGTAAAATAAGAGATTTGTTTTTCTCTTTCTGACTTACTTCACTCTGAATAACAGTCTCTAGGTCCATCCATGTCTCTACACATACACAATTTCATTCCTTTTTATGGCTGAGTAATATTCCATTGTATATATGTACCACATCTTTATCCATCCACCTGTCGAAGAGCATTTAGGTTGCTTCCATGACCTGGTTATTGTAAATAGTGCTGCAATGAACATTGGGGTGCATGACTCTTTTTGAATTATGGTTTTCTCAGGGTATATGCCCAGTAGTGGGATTGCTGGGTCATATGGCAATTCTATTTTTAGTTTTTTGAGGAACCTCCATACTGTTCTCCATAGTGGCTGTATCAAATTACATTCCCATCAACAGTGCAAGAGGGTTCTCTTTTCTCCACACCCTCTCCAGAATTTGTTGTTTGTAGATTTTCTGATGGTGCCCATTCTAACCGGTGTGAGGTGATACCTCATTGTAGTTTTGATTTGCATTTCTCTAATAATTAGTGATGTTGAGCAGCTTTTCATGTGCCTCTTGGCCATCTGTACGTCTTCTTTGGAGAAATGTCTATTTAGGTCTTCTACCCATTTTTTGAATGGATTGTTTGCTTTTTTTTTTTAATATTGAGCTGCATGAGATGTTTATATATTTTGGAGATTAATCCTTTGTCCATTGATTCGTTTGCAAATATTTTCTCCCATTCTGAGGGTTGTCTTTTCATCTTGTTTATGGTTTCCTTTGCTGTGCAAAAGCTTTTAAGTTTCATTAGGTCCCATTTGTTTATTTTTGTTTTTATTTCCCATATTTCCATTCTTATGCCACTATCCTCCTGATTGAGATTCTGCAACTTTCAGTACTCAACCAGTTATTTTCCAAATTTGGTTACAATTCACTTTCTTAATAAAAACATGGAAATAATTACAATTCCTACTAAAATGAAAAGACCTCACGCTAGTTTTCAAGCCTCCCAATAGCATCACTATTTTCCAGCCTTAATGTGTATGGTTCCTCTATGCTGACCTTTATTGCAGCAAAACTTGATTTTTTTTTCATACATTGTTTGTTTTGCCAATATCTGAACTTTTGCTCACACTATACTTGTCTGCCTAGTGAATTCTAGCTATTTTCTTTCTACCTGTTGACATTTTAGTCATTCCTCAAGTTCAAACTCAATACTGCTCTCTCTATTAAAGGTCTTGATTTATCCAAGCAACTCTGGTTTCTCCCTTCTTTTGACCTCAATACATTTTATTTTTTTTTAAAGATTCAACTTACTTGACTTTTAATAGAAGTGATTAGATATTCTTATATTCCCTGAACTAGGTTGCATTTCTCAAGGTGTAAGGATAATTATATAGTCCTCTTCTGCGCAGCACAATATGGAAATGAGGTCTACCTATATGCCCAGAATTGTGGACATTTTGGTAATTTTTGGTATTGTGTATCAGAACCAAATAGCTCCCAGGTTCCTTATCAGAGTCTAACTTCTGGTTACCACTCAGTAGTAGCCAGAGTGAAGAATGACTTCTGCAAATAAGATCAGACAGAAAAGATAGCATTAAGACCTGGTCCTCTAAAGCTGTAAGTGGTACCAAAATCAAAATTATTTTTAACTTATTCTAAGTATTAAATTAGATAACAGCTATGAAATTACTACAGGAATATTAATGTGCTTTTAAAAAAACTTACTTCTAGTTGTAAAAATAGGCAAAATTTTGTTGCTAGGACCCTGAAATAACATTTGCTGATAAAGGGAAACACAGAATTAAAAAAAAAATCTCATATATATATGTACATATATATATGTAAGAGCAGTCATTAATTTTTTTTTTTTTTTGCTTGTAACTGGGTGGAGAAACCAAGATATCCATGTTTTGTGGTTGTTGTTGTTTTAATTCCCCTTTGAAGACAGTGGGGAAATAGATTAAGTGCCCATTAGAAAGCACAGAACTGGCTTGAGTGATTGTAATCTTCACCAGCCATTGAAGAATAAATGTTGATAGACAACATTTGAAACAAAAAAAAGGTATTTTCTATACATTTCACCAATATCACTAACTTATAACCCTCTACACCCCCCAAAAGGACAGAATAATTTCACTTATTATATATGTGCATAGGCCATAATTTAAATAATTCCTGCTTAATGCAAGACATTGCTTGTCTTATCTACCTAGTAATTAAATTGCTATTAAGCCTTTATTATCAAAGCCATTTGGGAGTACAGTCTTCTGTTACAGTTAGTGATTTAGACACTTAAACTCCAGACTCATATATCCAACTCCTACTCAACCTTTCTATTTGCACTATAGCCACTCTTAACTTAGCTTGTTCCAAAGTTAACGTGACATCATAATCTTCTACCTTGCCTTCCCATCTCGGTTAATGACAAGTTCACCCTTCCAGAAGCTCAAGGTCAACATCATTTGACTCTTTTCTTACTCTCACACTTCACATTAATTTTTTAGCAAATTGTATTTTCTTTATCTTTAACAGTTGTCCTGAGTCTGGTCATTTGTTTCCATTTTTTCTACTAACTCTAGTTCAAAACACGTTTCCCTCTTCCCTGGATTATTTAAACATCCTTCTAGTTGGTTTTACTCATTTTTCATTTACTGTAATCCAAGTTATTCTCAAAATAGAAGTCAGAATGATACTTTTAAAATAATAGATCATGTTCATTTCCTGCTAAAAACCCTCTAGTGGATCCCTAGCCATGCAGAATAACAGCAAAATTCTACATATAGACCTAATCCAGCCCTACCTGTTCTAATGCCCATGTACCTCTTTAACTTTTCCTACTCTTCCTGTACACTCACTCTATCCCAAGGACTGGCCTTGATTTCCTGGATCCAGTGGTAACCCAAAACTGCATGTTAGTGTTGATTATTAAATTTTGAGAGAAAGTTCCCTGGTGGCCTAGTGGTTAGGATTCTGGGCTTTCACTGCTGTGGCTTGGGTTCAGTCCTTGGTCAGGGAAATGAGATCCACAAGCAGTGTAGTCAAAAAAAGAAAAAGAAAAAAATAAAACATTTAGAAAGCCAGTTGTCAAACCCAGTCATTGTTAAAAAATAAATTATATACTAAATGTAAAATAAATTATATTAAAAAATGAGTAAAATATACTTAAAACTCATCAATTACTAATCATTTTACTACATTTTACTATGATCTCTATTCTGCAGGTTATTTACATATATCATACCTCTGTCCAGATCTATTATATATGTATGATAGAGAGATTATATAATGATGTCTGAATCCAGTGACTCATGTTGATAAGTTGAAATTGGCCATGGTCATAATATTTGTACCATAAGAAATCATGAAATCTATGTCAGGAATCTCCTTTTAATATGGTTATTAAACCTTCACCACTGCTTAGAATACACCATTAATTTGCATTTATCTCCCTCTGAAAAGCATTCCTCTAGGATATTTTTATGGATGGCTTCCTAATACACCTCAGAGTTCTTCTCAGATATACTTTTTCAGTGAGACATTCTCCAAGAATCTTATTCTAATCATATCTCATCTCTGATTTTTTTCTCCCTTATTGACTTTATGATGTTCTTATATTCGATATACTTTACTATAAAATATTCCTATGAAGATTTCATGTGAGTTATGAATTCTGGATCTTTGGCCAATGCTATAGCTCCAACATTTAGAAGAAAGCTTAGCATATATGCTTAAAAGATGTTTAATTGGGATAGAGAGGGTGGGAGGGAGGGAGATGCAAGAGGGAACAGATATGGAGATATGTATATGTATAGCTGATTCACTCTGTTATAAAGCAGAAACTAACACACAATTGTAAAGCAATTATACTCCAATAAAGACGTTGAAAAACAAATATGTTTAATTTAAAAAATATATTATTTTCTAAAAGTCTGCCTTCTGATCTGTTGATTTTTCCTGGAGATGATAATATAATCTGAAAATAATGCCTGCATTAGGCAATAAAATTTTTCAGTGAATTATGATGAAAGGATATGCTATGTCCTTTTGACTCTAAAGAAAAAAAAAAGAAATTAGTGACAAAAATCTTATATATTTGGAAACCAAATTTCCAGTTATTAAATATCCCTACATAAAAATAAATTCCATTATAAATTTTAAAATATTTTGAAAATATACTTATGAGATATGACATGTCAAATGCCTAAGAAATATGTAAAGTAATACACAGGAGGAAGATCTATGGCTTTAAATATTGATTTAGAAATAGCAGAAACTACAAGTAAATAAGATAAGCTTTTATTACAAAAAGTTGAGAATAAAATAAAGAAAATAGTAAAGTTAAGGACAAAAGTAATAAAGGGAGAAAGACAAAATTAGAAATTTGGTTTTAGAATAAAACCAAAATTTGCTCATTTCAAAAATATATGAACAGAAATTTGACATAAATTAATGAGAAAATAACAGATAAGGTGCAATAAACAAAATATAGAATGATAAAGATAACTATAAACACACCAAAATAATATTTTAAAAGAAATTAAGTATATATTAATAAAATTGAAAATATAAATATTAGCTTTTTAAATCCAATATTTAATTTAGGCATGATGCATCATAATCAGATTTTTTCAAAAATCCAGTATTTGCACAGAATCAATATTTAGGTCAAACTTGTATTGGTTGAAAATGTCTAAATTATCAGGAGTTTTAGTACATGTAGATTGTCAATCAAGAAAAAATGTGCCTCAAAGGTGAGTTTCTGGAATATTGCATTTATTTTAACTATTTCAGTTTTCTCCCTTCTATGAGTTAGCTAGACATTGACTGATCTTCGTAGTTGTGAGTTGTGGAGGTTAGCAAAGTACACCCACATAAGAACGAACAGAAGGTATTTATTCAAAGCTTACATTATCAAAGGAGTTATCCATTGACACTTGCACCTGACTGAGATTCAGAGGCAGGTAGGGAAGTGGGAAAGCTTTGTAGAGAGAAAAGGCAAGGCTTCATCTCTCCTCTAATTGGAGGTTGTTGGGACAAGGAAGTTGCAAACTGGCTTATAAGAAGCAGGCCATCCTACATGATTGGTCTGGGGAACATATTTGGCCTTCTCCATTTGATCCTGAGTTGGAAGCTGGGCCAAAAAACAGGGAAAGTGGCAGTAATCAATCAATTCTGAGCTTCCTGGGTCGATTGCTTCAAATGTTGTGCTTTGGCTTCTTGGACTGTTACTATAGAGGTTGTGGGTCGAAGTTCTATTGTGATATGTAGTCTGGCCATTTTTCTGTATCTTTTGTCTCTCAAAGGATACCAGTTCTGAACTGATTTACATCTATTTTAACCAACTTCCTCATCAATCAGAACATTATATATCAAGGATACTTAAATGTGAACATTCAAAGTGCCTTAATTAGTTGGATAAAAGTTACAAAATTATATCAGTGTTAATGACAGAAAAACTTTTTATAGAAAAAAAATGTCATTCAATGAAAACTATGCAGTGACTAGAGGACAGCCCACTCCATGTCACATGATTCTAGTCTTTCATAGTCTTTGAGCCATTTTACAACTGTGCATTGTCTACATTCAGCACTCCCTGCTGGTTTATCTGATTAAAACTTTTTTTATTGTCTTTGAGCTATTTTACAATTCTGTACAAATATAGCTGTTCTTTCTCATTCTGTCTTGGCCAAGTTACAACGGCTTTCTGTTTCCCTCATAGAATGAAGTAAAAAAAGCTTTTATGATTTGTTCATTGTTATACCTGTATGAGAGTCATAATTTTATCTTTTTTCCTGAAAAGCATCTTTTAACACAACCCATGATCTTATATGAAGAGTTACTTAGATGGAGTAAGACATATGTAACAAAAAGTGATTTTATATACACTGAGTGTTCACAGTGTCTCAAACGAGTCAGGTCATTTAGAATGAGGACCTGTGGTTGGAAAATACTGACTAATGCCAGTAGTACTTGACTCTACTAATGAAACTCAGTCCCCCTAAAACTGTGTTCCATTACTGTTTATTATTAATTTCTCTATCCAAAACTTCATTCTCTTTCTTGTCTCCTCTGACCTCAATCCTGTACGAACTGAGCACTAATTAACCAGAGTCAGATGACTAAAACTTTTGTTGATAACATTGTTAATGCACTAAAATTGCTACTATAGATATAATTATTAATGTACCAACTCAGGTTGTTTCTTCAGGACAAGAAGAGATAACAGACCCTGGAGCCATGGACCACCTGGCCTAAGAATCATAAACCAGAGACAACCTGAATCCAGAAATTATGATTAAGAAATGTCACAGAACTGTCACAAGACAAAGATTAATCCCAGCCTCTTTGTTTTTCCACTTAAAAAAAAGATTCCAAACTCAAAGACCAAGTTGAAGAGCATCTGAAGCTTGTCTCCTACTCCGTTGCTTGGTGCCCTGCAATAAGCACTGTGCTTTCCTTCACCACAACCTCTTGTCAGTAGATTTTCTTTGCTGTGTCAGGCGAGCGGACCACAGTTGGGGTCAGTACACTCAAAGCACTGGTTTAAGGTTTATTTATAGATGAGTTTCCCTTAGCTTTAACCTTTGATTTATTTCACAAAATTAAGCCCAGAAACCTAATTTAAAAAAAAAAAAGCTGCTCATAATCACAAAGCACACATCACATCATGACAATGACTATCCATAAATTATTCAAATGATAATTTAATATGTTTCTAAATGGTTTGGCATGAATACTAGAGTAGCTCCATTTACTTTTATTATTTTACAGCTGCACTTCCAGAAATACAGGGGCCATTTCCACAACTAAAAGGCCAAAAGATTTTCAGTGTATGACACTTCATCAAGATGCCTAACCTCTACCAAAACAGTCAATCTATTTAAAAAGTTATTTCAGAAAATCTTCCCCAACATTACAATAAAATTTGCAGTAATTGTTGGTAATGATAACTTGTTATTCTTTATTACTAAATTGAAGATTTCCTTACTACCCATTTGCTGGCTTTGTGTCTTTTTCTCATTTTAATATGAGCTTATTATTGTTTGTTACACTTTTTCTTTGATAAAATGGATGAATTCAATTGAATGAGTTGTGATTTCATAAAGAGTTTATCTGCAAAAGTAAGATATTTTTACACCCTGCTTTGCAGCTCTAAACAAGTAAGGAATTACATACTATGGGGAAAAAAATGGACTCTCCTAAATATTTTTTTTTATATTCCTTTTAAATAGGAGAATGTTATATCATCATGAGTCTTTAGTTTTGTAGAGGTTTACTTTATTAGTAATTGAATAAATAAGCAGGAAAAAATAACCTTTGAAATCTGGTCTCAAGAATAAGTCTGAGTGGACTGTCTCTCAAATTAGTAAAAATTTTATTAAATAGTTGCATAGTTTTTTTCAGTGTCTGTACTTTTTCTATCCTAGGGATATGTGATGTATCCTCTCATTTTATAGATACATACACATAAACAACAACAGCTCAGTCATTCTTTCCTAAATTTATTCATCATTTTGTGAATAAAGGTATATAACAAAGTAGTTAAAATTGAGGATGTAGTTAAAATTGAGGATGTTGGTAGAAAAATATATCATTAATATAATTAGTTAAATAAATTAATGTAATTAAATTAAAATAATATTAATTACATTATTACTTAATTTATAACTATAATTACAACAAATGGTCTACTTTTAAAAATGATTATGATTGCACACTCTGTGACTTTGAGAATTTTAGAAATATATTCTCCCTGTATCGTCAAAACATGTGAGAGACTAAGTAAACAAAAGGACCATATACAAAAGTAGAACTCTGATCCTCAACATGCAGCAACCAGACTAGGAAAATAACTCATTATCTACAGGAAACCAGCCTTCTATTTATAAGTCAGACTAGTAGTAAATAAGACCACTATCTCTAGTAATAATCCAGGAATCCAAATAAAAACCTCTGTGACACGGGGGCTCAAATTGCCAGGACCTAACTAACACCTGACAGCTTCATTAGTTTTGTCCCTGTCTCCAACATAAGACTAACCAAGAAAAGACAAATGTGCACCCCAAACCAATTACATAGGATGCCTGGTTCTAGTCAGCCCACCTCCAGCTTCTCCATGCCAACAGCCTCCAATCAGGGTACACCTGCAGCCTTCACTTCTTCCACCATAAACTCCTCTGCTTGTCTTTGAGTCTCTGGCAAAATCAAAATGGTGGTGGCAGACTCCTTTGCTACAGCAAGCTCTGAATAAATAGTCTCTGCTTTGTCTTCATTTATTTCCACATATATTTTAATCTTTCTTGAAATTTTCTCCACGATTAAACAATAAACCTATGTATAGGAACAGGGAGGTAGAGATCTACTCTAGACCCTTGCAGAATCTAATGCAACTGAGTTTGCTAAAAGTCTTAAAGTATATTCACACAGAAGAATGAGTTAAAAGGGTAAAATACATGCTAATTATCAAATTATTACCATGTATGAAACACAATTCTAAGTGCTTTATTTTAGCCAAAAATCAACTCTTTGAGAGAGTGCCTCTTATTGTTCTTATTTTAAAGATGAGGGAGTTGAGCAATTTGAGAGGTTAAATTAATTAATTAAACTCTGAAATATATCAAAGTCTTAAAGCTATCAGGTAGCAGAGCCAGAATTTAAACCTTGTCAATCTAACTCTGTAGTTTGTACACTTAACCAATGCATTAGACTGAATCTAAAGTTAAGAATTACCCAAAATTCTGTAGTCTATTTGTGAGTTTTTAAACACTTCCACAGAATGTAGAAGCTATGAAGAAGCTACATTGTAGCTATAATATAAGCTCTGTTATTGCTTATTTGCATAACTTTAGTTTGGATTACACAGAAATGCTAAAATAGTTTTATAAAATAAGCTTTGAATTAACCATTAACTTTCTGTTTACAGAAATTCATAGAAATATGGAAGTAGAAATGTGAAGTTTTTTGAATCTCAAAAATATATAGCTACTGGCTTAAAAATTTAAAGTTGAAACAACAGCTGTTTACAAAACAAACATATGCTTACGTTATAGTTTATATTTTCAAACACTTGCTATGAAATATAACTTATACCATAAACTTAATGATGCTATAACAATTAAATATTGTGAAATAAATCTTAGCACTCTATAATTTCTAAAATTACCACACAATTATTTTCTATATATTTATATATGATAATAAGTACCTCCAACTGTCAAAAATTAATTTACAACTTTTTTTTTCTTATATCATTCTCCAATCTTGAAGCCTTGAAATCTTTGATAAGAGTCCAGTTTCTTTCCTGCTATTGAAATTCATTTGCAGGTGACCCAGATCCTAGAGTCAGACCTTGAATTAATCAGCTCAAATTTCTGTAACAAAATACCATAAACTAGGTGGCTTAAACAACAGAAGCTTATTTCCTCACAGTTCTGGAGGCTGGAAGTTGTAGATTAGGGTTCCAGTATATTTGGGTTCTGGTGAGAGCTCTTTTCCTGGCTTGCAGACTGCCACCTGCTCACTATGTACTTACATGGCAGAAGCAAACTCTGGTATCTCTTCTTATAAGAGCACAAATCTCATGATAGGGGCTCCATCTTTGTGACTTTATCTTACCCTAATTACGTCCCAAAGTCTCCATCTCCAAATACCAGCAGATTGTGAGTTAGGGCTTCAACATATAAATTTTAAGTGGGGAAACAAATATTCAGTCCATAACAGACCTCTAAAGCTTCAGGCTCTCTTTCTGGATTCAAATGCATCTTAAGGTAGGGACTAAGGGATGACTCATAAGTTTCAGGAGTTTAGCTTCTTCAAACCTATTCTCAATTATGTTGAAATCACTACAAAACACATCTGAAATTTGATTGATCCAAGACCTTGTTATTGTCAATCTTCCCCCCCTTTTCCCTTGAGGATTCACTCTCATACTACGGAGACTCAACCTAAACTTTTTTCAATTTTCCTTGATGATTTTTATTCTTTTCTTCTGATAACAATATTTTCATACTTAAAGCCATTAACTCTCTATTTCCCCTTTAATTAAACTTTGCAAAGAGACATGATTTTTTTTCTAAATTAAAAACTGCAATGTTAACAATTGTAACTGTTGCATTTTGGGTTTTTTTCAACTTTTTATTTTATATTGGAAAATAGTTGATTAACAATGCTGTGATAGTTTCAGGTGTACAACAAAGTGATTCACTTATACATACATTATATATATATCTATTCTTTTCCAAATTATTTTCCCATTTAGGTTGTTACATAATATTCAGCAGAATTCCCTGTGTTATACAGTGTCCTTGTTGGTTATCCATTTTATATATAGCAGTTGGTACATGTCAATTTCACACCCCCTAACTATCCCTCCCTCCCACCCTTCCAGAATAGTATGGGATCTTCAGCTTTGCAAACATCATCAGTGGTTTATTATGCTGCAAATGATGAAAGAACAATCAATGAGATTCAGTGTTGCCATTCATACTATTTGACAACAATATGTATTAGAATGATTAAGCTTAGTGAACATTAAAAAAATTGTTTTTATACATCTTTATTGGAGTATAATTGCTTCAAAATGCTGTGTTAGTTTCTGTTGTACAACAAAGTGAATCAGCCATATGAATACATATATCCCCATATCCCCTCCCTCTTGAGCCTCCCTCCCAGCCTCCCTATCCCACCCCCCTAGGTCATCGCAAAGCACCAAGCTGATCTCCTTGTGCTATGCAGCTGCTTCCCACTAGCTATCTATTTTACATTTGGTAGCGTATATATGTCAATGCTAATCGCTCACTTTGTCCCAGCTTACCCTTCCCCCTCCTTATGTCCCCAAGTCCATTCGCTACATCTGCATCTTTATTCCTGTCCTGCCCCTAGGTTCATCACAACCATTTGTTTGTTTTTGCTTTTTTTTTTAGATTCCATATATATGTGTTAGCATACAGTATTTGTTTTTCTCTTTCTGACATACTTCACTCTGTATGACAGACTCTAGGTCCATCCACCTCACTACAAATAACTCAATTCTGTTCCTTTTCATGGGTAAGTAATATTCTATTGTACATATGTGCCACATCTTCTTTATCCAGTCATATGTTTATGGACATTTAGGTTGTTTCCATGTCCTGGTTACTGTAAATAGTGCTGCAGTGAACACTGTGGTACATGTCTCTTTTTGAATTATGGTTTTCTCAAGGTATATGCCCAGTAGTGGAAAAAAAAAATGAGACAACAACAAATGCTGGAGAGGATGTGGTAACTGTTGCATTTTGCATATCAGAAATGGATATGTTCTTCTTCCTAAGACAAACATTGATTACTGAAAGCAAAGTGTTGCTGAAATTGAGTGTGGTTGAAGAAAAAAGTAGGCCCCAATTTTTTTCCCCAAATAAGGCCAATTCATTTTCATTTTGTCTTTTTAAAAATGTGCTTGCAAAATGACAATGAAATGAGAGATTGAAGCAATTATCCACATCATTCAGATCAAATAGACTCTCATTAAATAAGCACAGTTGCTATGAGTAGAAATGGTAGCTTGAAGGCTATGTCCCTCACATATTACATATGAAAATAGATTGTTTCTTCAGTACATTTATTTTAAAACAGTCTACATCTCATCTAATAGGTGAGTTTGTTTGAAATGTTACATGGTAGCTACAGTCATAAATTACACTTCCTTAGCCATTTAAAATAATTAAAAGCTATTTACACTCATCAAATTCACAAAATTGTAGTAAAATAGGTCCTTAATGTAAATGTTTTATTTGAGGGCCTGACATCCTGGATGGACATCCTGCAGCCTCCTACACCCCTCCTCAGGAATAGGTCAGGAAGAATGACTTACAGGCACCAATGGATGTGAAATAAGTTTTTTGTTCACAGAGTAAATAGCAAAATGATTCCCCAAAAAGAACCCACCAGGTCAAATCCTGAATAAAACAAAAGTCGGGGGTCGGGCAGTTGGCTCTGGCTTTTATTGTGGTTAGATGTTGGAGCCAAGGTGAAGCTTTTCTGAGCCTGGGTTTGAATGATCTGAATTTCCCAAAGGTACCAATGGAGGGAGCTCAGGGGCTTGCGGTAAACTGGCTTATCCAGGTGGGGGGCAAAGGGGAAGGGAGAGGGGTGGAGCTTGAAAGCTGCTAGCAATCAAGCATCAAAAACAATGTCAGATCCTTTATTATAGAAAGCATTCAGCTGTGGGAGGTTTCTGGAGTATATAGTGATAAATTTATAAATTTTATTGAATTATACAAATTCAAATGCTTTTATAATGTTCATACATTTATCTGTACATTCCTAATTTTGTAAATGATTCTAGTAAAATAATTATAGACATTCACAAATATTTTCATATAAGGGTTTATTTTAATATTGTAAGATTGCATGATAAATGAACACAGATTCAGATATCTCAAACTTGGCAATAATTAAATTAACAATTTTATATTCTACAATTATTTATTTTATATATTTAATAACTTTTATACCAGTAGATATTTAATAATGGATATTTTATAGAGGTACTTTTACCCAAAACAATGATCAGATTACAATCATGAATGATATGAGGATTACACACCTTATATACAATATGATACCCTCTGCATGTGAATATATGTATGTGCATCATTTTAGAAGGAAATATACTACATTACTATGGGTTACTCTAATTGGTTAGATCATAGGTGATTTATATATATATATATATATATATATGATACTATTTTACTTACTAAATTAATGAATTATAAATATTTCTATGTAAATAGTAAAAAGGAAACAGTAGTCATTTTTTTTCTCCTGAACGTGTATCACAGAATGCCTTTTGGTTTTCATGTTGTATAATTGGGAAAAAGTTTACAGTAACTCTAAAGACACCTGTTATTTAGAAATATACATTTATATTAAAATTTTACTTTAGAGTGAAACCAAACTATATTAGCTATTTTATTTTACTTAGAATTTGACATTCATATTAATATTGGTAATCTAGAAATTTTATAGGAAAATTATATTAAGCCTCTATGTTTCTAAATAGGAATTCTACACTGGACAGAGAAACAGCTGGGCATGTTAAATAACAATTAGAGGCTCTGCAGAACACTTTTTTCCTATATAAATTGGAGAATTTAGTCAACTTAATAAAATTGAAAGAACTATCAAAAAATAAAATACATAGGTTTATGTGTTTCCCGAATGTTCAGTTTCTAATTACCATGAATCCTGGCATCCAGGTACTGTTTTTTGCTTTATTATTTTGCTCGGAGCATGTGCTCTCTATGGAGCATGACTCTGGATTCATGGGTGGAATTTCTTTCTCCTTTCCTTCCTTCTTCCCTCCTTCCCTTCCTCCTTCCCTTCCTTCCTTCTTTCCTTCCTTTTTCCTTCCTTCCTTCCTTCCTTCCTTCCTTCCTTCCTTCCATCCATCCTTCCATCTCTCTGTCTCTCATTCTCCCCCTTTTTCATATTTTATATTACTGTGCAGAAAAGATCTAAAATGGTTGCAATCACTTCCATAAACACATAGTATATAAATTATAATTATAATGACATCATTCATCATTTGGCAACATAGAATAATGGAAAAATGAGCATTTCACAGATTTTTGAGACATACACTATTGTATGAAGTGTGTGACCCCAGATAACTTTTGCATCTCAATTTCCTCGTGTAGAAGATGAGAGCTATCATACCTTTAGAAGGTTTATTTATCACCTATTTGTTTGGAAGTTTCTTAGCAATGTTTAGAACACATTAGGCATTTAAGTTATAATGAAAGAGATTTTTTTTTTCATTCATTCAACAAATACTTACTTAGAACTTAGCATATGCCAGGTTCTTTTCTGGTTCTTAGGAATGCAGCAGTGAAGAATATAGACGATGCCCATGGACTTTATACATTATAGGCATGCATCAATATGTTGTAGGCAGTTATCTCAGTAAAATAGAACATTATGTTAGATGTTTAGAGAGTATTTCCTATGTTTAACTAGGCCTCATTGATGTAATAAATTTAAGCTACTGTTGAAAACATATACAAAATTATTCTACCTATGTGCTTGAAATAACTGATAATGACCTCTCCACAGCTATCAAACAAAAAAAAACTTTTTATATTACCTGATTTCCAATATTCACCTATTAATCAGAATTAAACGTACAGTGTGGCCTGAGACATTTCTCAAAGAAAACATGCTGGACAAAGTCCAGGTTTCATTAAAGTAAATACAATGGTGAGTTTTATAGCTGGATTTCTCAGGATGTTCCCCCAAGAGCTAATGATTCATTGCTAAAGTGTGTGTAAATTAAAATAAATCTTAAAGGCCCCAACAGTGGGAGCACATAACTATCTCATTCATTCAATAGAGAGATTGCAAACATGCAGTTTGAATTCTACACTCATGACCAATTCATCTCTTGAAGGCTCCAGTTGCAAATCCCATCACACTGGGAAATAGTTTTCAGTATACAAATTTTGGGGTGACAAACATCCAGTCTGTAGCAAATCCCTTCTCCATGTATAAATATACACTTTAGCATAAGTAAAGGGATCATTTAGTTTTGTCTCCTTCAAAAACCTCCTTTAATATTATTTCTTCAAATGTATATATGGATATATTTGGTTATTATATTTTCTGACAAATATCTATATAATCAAAATCAACCATTTGAATATGTGCTCAGGTGAGTTGGAATAGGGTTGATAATACTTCTGGAAATCTGAGAGAGTGTCTGAACCCTGTATTGCCAGACAAGGTAGCTTTGTTTGTACTAGTGATAGAGTAAAAAAACAAGACCTAGGCGTCATGGAGTTTACACATCTGTGGAGAATACAGAAAATAAGAAAAAAGAAATAAATTATATAATTTTAGATAAGTGCTAAAAAAATGAAAGAGAGAAAGAGGACTGAGGATAAATGAATATGGGTAAGGGTTATTTTAGATAGGATGGATAAGAAAATTCTTTACTGAAGACACAGTATTTGAAGAGATATGTGTTGAGTATTTAATATTACACATTATTAGTTTTATCCTGAATGTGTGCAGAGGTATTCTGAAT
Organism: Orcinus orca; assembly: GCF_937001465.1. Lineage (NCBI taxonomy): Eukaryota > Metazoa > Chordata > Mammalia > Artiodactyla > Delphinidae > Orcinus > Orcinus orca. Next base: position 129,059,215 of record NC_064563.1, read on the forward strand.
CAAATTTCTTACTAATTACCTTGCAGTAAAATAATAAGCGTGTTATACCCTAACTTCTTTGCCTAAGGGCTTTCCCTTCAGACCCTGTAACATAAGGAAAACCACCAGCCAGAGAGGTTGGAAGCTGGTTTTTGAGTAGTGGGACCTCACACATAAGAGAAGTGAGAAAAAATGATTTCCTCTGCTTGTAAAGTAGAAAGAGGAAACTATCCCTCTCCCTTCCTGAAAATATTTCTTCCTTACCTCAAACCCTGTTTAGGTAAATAAAATCTCTCCATTAGCCAGATAACTCTGTAAGTCTTGACTTTTACAACCTTGAGATGTCTTCCAGGTCTAGGGCATCTTCCTTCCTGACACGTAAGGACCCAGGCAGATAGCACACAAGTCTCCCAGGCATGTGTAGCTTCACCTGGAGACTTAGTCCAGGCTGCAACCACTTGGTCCTGTCAGAGATAAGAGAAGTTTTATAATCCATTTGGATCAAAGCAAATAACTAGACAAATCACTACAGATATAATTCTCATTCTATAAGAAGAGTCTTAGGGAACCACAGCTTGTTACAAGAGCACTTAGAAATCCAGAGAAGTTCTATGTCTCCACAAGACATAAATATTTATCACGTGGCAAGTTTGGGGATTGGGGCAGGGAAATGTTTGAGGTATTCTTTACTGACCACCTCTACTTTTTCTCAATTGAATATCACCCAATTAAAAGCGAATCTGACTATTTCTTGACCATCTTTTTCACAAAATAATATATTTTGAAACAAAAATCAATACTGGAAAAGCTATGCCTAAAACATTTCTCTACTGCTAAATATTGGTATAAGGACTTAAAGGTTTTCAAAAAGTAAAGTGATATGTTTTAGGTGGACAGTTTGTTAAAAAAACATATTTGTGTATAATTTGGGAGGAGATGTAACTATTTTTCTAATGCCTCAAACCAAATTCTAGGATGGATGGCAGACACACTGAGCTCAACCCAGCAAGTCAGGGATAATAGAGTTGAAAAGGGTAAAAATATCAAAGGCTGGAGCCCATTATCTGAAATTATTCCTGGAAAATATTACACAGTGTTGTTAATCAAAAAGCCTCAATCTAAAGATGATCGAAAGGAGCTTAGAGCAAACTCATTATTTCAGCAGATGTTTCTTTAGCGGCTCTGATGCTCAGGTCCTGTAGGTGAGTTATGAGGTAAGGGAATAGTTATAAGAACTGAGATCTAGATCCATGAATGTGTCTGATTTTTTAAGTGCATGCTTTACTTGATGCTACCGTAGGAAAAAAAAATATCTGAAAAGTAGAAAACAACCACAGCAATGGTTGGTGAATTCAATTTAAGAGATGAAGGAAAAGCATGACATTGATCACAAAGTTCTGATGCAAAGAATGAGGAATTAGAGGAATTAGAGGAGAATCCAATTTTATCCAATACAATATGAACCTCCCAGGGACAAAGCTTTAAATAACAAGATCTTACATTTTAGAATTTTACATTTTTTTTAAACTTGATTTTACAATTCTAAATTTTAAGGAGTAAAACACTGAACAGCATATAATATAGTTATGAATAAGAATTTAAGGATCACCATGGATTTATGTATAAATTTTGATAGAAACCACCAAAAAAGATAATATATCCAAAAACGTCACAGAAAAAGGATGAATTCGAGAAGAGCTAACATTGCATGACGTATGCTTTCTTTCTCAAAGTAAAAACAATGTTTTATTAAGTGTTAAGCTTTCTTCAGGAAAGATATGATATATATTTTTTCTACCATGCCAAATGAATATTTTCATAGTCCTTAATAAAAATTAAAAAAAAACAAATAAAGCTAAAGACTAATATAGCTTATATTAGTCTATCTTTTTGAATTTGAATGTCCTTTCCTTGAGCTAGATATTGTTAAATTTCTATCAGAGCAGATAGAAATACTCTATAAAAATTAAGATTTGTAAGCAATCTTTCAATTAATGATTGCTATGTCATTTTTATTGTAATAAATACATTTAAAATTTATTTTTAAAACTGAAATAATATGCTTATGAACACAGGTGTAAGCAATTTCTTTGTCTATTTTGATGTAGTATCTATAAGTAAAATGTAAGGCTCTTAAAAACACTGTGAGCCATGCCTCCGTGTCTGTGAAAATGGGACATCAGGAAATTTCACCATGTGTGGAAACAAATAAAAGATTGATTTAAGTATTAAAAAAAAATTCTGAAGCCAAAATCATACCCAAGTACTCTTCCTTTAACTGCATTTTCTTTTTCCAAGCTTACATTAAATGAGTTTCCAATAGAAGCTAAAGAACAGCAAAGAAAATCTGCAGTTTATCTGCTCCTAAGTATTTTTTTAAGGAAAAAAAAAAGTCACAAACTTCACCCTCACTCTAAAATTATGGACAAAGCATATGCTGAAATTATCTTAATTTCATCAATATCTGTCTTATCATTTCAAGATGTTTACATTGGAAAAGATTGTAAATTAGATACATCCCAAGGATATATTTTGGATTCACACCTATAACATATTAATCACTCTGACAACCTACATTTATTGAACCAAAGCTGAAATATAAACTACTATGGTCTGAATGTTTGTGTCCTTCAAAATTCCTATATTGAAATTCTAATGCCTGATGTAATGGAATTAGTAGGTGAGGACTTTGGGAAGTTCTTAAGCCATGAGTGTGGAGCCCTTATGTGTGGGATTAGCACCTTATAAAAGAGACTACAGAAAAATCCCTAACCCCATTCACTATGAAGGACACAGAGAAGGTGCCAGCTGCAAACCAAGAATATCCATGCTGGGACCTTAATCTTCCAGTGTCTAGAAATGTGAGAAATAGATTTCTTTGTTTATGAGCCACCAGTCTATTGTATTTTGTTATAGCAGCCCAATCAGACTAAGACACAAACACAGATAATCCTTCTAAACACTAAACTTGACCGACTTTCATTAAATATATAACAGTTCAAGCCCCATTTAGAACTAATTCTATGCTAGCAGTTCTTTCTTTTTCCTTCTCCACTCTTGTACCCCCAAGGATAAATGCTATTCTGAATCTGAATTATCTATTAAGCATTATTCTTCTCTTTTTTGAACTTTTGACACTGATGTATGTGTTCCCTAAAGAAATGTATATGTATATATGTACATAAAACATATATGTATATATATATATATGTTGTTTGTTTATGGACTTTATATAAATGAATGTATATAAATATGCAAGAGTTCTTGAGTGAAATACTAAGGAGAAACATTTCTGGATTGTAAGATATTGACATGTTTAAGTTTACCATTAATAACAATTCACTAATTCGGTATTCATAAAGACTCTACAGAACATTGCTACCACAAATAATCAAAAGAGACCATATATACATGTGTGTGTGTGTATGTATATATATATATATATATATATATATATATATATATGACTTCTTTAGTTGTCCAGAGGCCCAAGGGTGTCTATATTTTATATACTCATGTTCAGTTTATGGCACAACAGAGGGCAGAAACACAATGTTAGTAAGATCAGTTTCAGCACCTTTAGATCACTATAATACTGGAAATGGTTTTTTTCCTATGTCTAAGTGTGTAAATAAACACCCCCCCCAGTCAACAGTTGTAATAGAAAAACTAATTTATTCTAAAAATTATATTTAGCATTACATTTAAAATACATAAACTATTGCTGATATTATAACTAAAAAACACCAGTAGAAATCAATTCCTAAAATATGGTACATGAAAACTACTTACTATGAACTCTATTTCTTTCCATTTATCAATATCTTGTCCTTTCTTAGACAGAAGCAGCGGGCACTAATATCTCCCCAGGGGTAGACAAACAGAACACTATCTGAGGCCACATGAAAAGTAAATGTACTTATCCAAGTGGAAAATATGGCAAATGCATGTGTTATTCATGACACTGATTAGTTCTTGAATCAACAAATATGATAAAATGTTTTCAAAGGTATACATCTACAAAGATTAGCATACATACATAAATCCGAAAGGAAGTCTTGCGAGATTGAACTGGATAATTCAATAAAAAAGAGTTATATTATCTGAAATATCTATGAATACAGGGTACAAGAACTAGAGTTGTTTTGTTTTCTTGTGTGTCATGAATCATCTTCTTTGAGTGAATAAACCAAATATACAGTCAATGAAGAAAGCCTTTTTTAAGTATTCAGAATTTTTTTGAATTTTATTCTCATACAAAGTATTCAGTTAGATATCCATATGAGGAAACTGATCCTTAGAGAATCAAAGAAATTTGATCAAATTACCCAAAGGAAAGTACAGTACTGAAACTCATGATCATTGCTGTCACAATACAAAATTTGCATTTGTCTCACTAAAGTAGGTTACCTTCGAATTCATTGAAATGCAAGATTTGCAGTAGATTACTTAACTTTCATTATAAAAATAGTACTCTCAAATTGAATTACGTTTCATGAAGTATTGAAAATAATTCCTTCTTGTGGCACTTTAATTTTCCTAGCAAATCTTCAGTCTAAAGAGTACTAGCATAAGATTTAGCATTGTTATGTTACATATTTAAATTTACCTATTTAATCTGATATATTTAATCCGATTTTAATTTAAATACTTAATTGGAATTATTTTGGTTAACATTTTGTATCAGCCAGAGAGGAGTTGGATTCCTACATACTGAGTTCATGCACTCACAAAATGATTATGCTCATATTCAGAGTGACTGTTAGTCATTTGTCTTCAAAAATTATTTTTACAATGAAAATAACCTTAAAATGTCTAAAACTGAAGGCTTGAAAAAATTTAGTTGTTTGTTATTCCGTACAGAATGTGTAGTCTTTAAATTAAATTTGAGAAGAATAATCAATACATAAGATGTTTATGTTTAATATAAATTCGACATGAACAGAAGTGAGACTAGAGAGAACACAGACAGAATGGGTAAATAGGTGAGAAAATATCCAAAGAGTTATTTCTACTTAGGATTTTTTATGATTTTTTCTTTATATGTTCCTTCAATTTCAAAATCTCACATAAACATGAATTCAATTTATGTAAAAATGTTTAAATCTTTACAACTTTTGCCTCTATAATGAGTAATAATAAATCCATTTTTACATACACACACACGTAAACACACAGAAATATGGAAAAAGCTAAAGTCCTCTTCACAAGGCACATGGCATTTCTTGATTGGACAGCTGTGTATTTTTTATGGGAAGGTCCATATTTCCAAGGGGAGAGGTAATAGTTGGCACTTTAGCCATAGGGTCAGAGCAGGAAAAAACATATTCACAATCAATGATTAGTTATTCAGTGGGTGACCTAAGTATATGCAGAAAGGTCAAACTATTTTTAAATTGATAATAGAAAGGTTAAGTTTTCTGACAATTATTTTAGAGTTAGTATATATTTTATATGACACATAGCTAAGGAAGACAATTATGTTTTCAATAAAAGCATCCCTAAAAGTTGGATTTCAGTCCTGTTCCTATTACCTGTTCTACTGAGGGCATACAGTGAAGGGAAAGAAAAACCCAGCAAAAGTAGAGGGTTACTTGGGAAAATGACAACACAAAGGAGGAAGAGAAGTGAGGCTGTATGGCCAGCAAAGGTGTGAGTTGGGAATCCACTTCTGGGTTGATGTGTTTGTTTCAAAAGAAGCAACTGGAAATTCTCCTGAGAATGCTGGTTCACGATTTATCTTCTCAGAGCAGCACAGAAAGTAGTGTTTCCTCTAGGTCTCATCTGCCAGAACAGATGCTTCTCTATGAAGAGTTGTTTTATATACATTCCTTTTATATAACATCAGAGTCAGTTTACTTCTTCAGGTCATCTTGAGCATCATTCTTCTTCATTATAAGTGACAGTTAGGGAAAACTAATATATTACTTGAAGACTACTTAGTAAGACGGGAAAATCAAATGTGTGTCTCTAAAGCCTTCTAGGTTTGTAGCAGGATTGTACTTTTCTGCAACAGCCGTCTCATTTCATTCAGTCCTGAGGGAAAAAGCTTCCCATATTTTCCAGCATAATTTGTATACTTCTCTGCTGTCAAAGAGAACTAACCCCTAAGAAAAGTTTCCATTTCAGTGGAATAGCAAGTTAAATATCTCCCAATTGTACCTAAAATCTTAACATTGCTAGAAAGTTTATATTATAAGACAAAAGAAGTTACAATTCATTGGCATTAGTCTATAATAGAAATGTAATGCACTGGGATATCATCTCGGAAGGTGAACAGTTATTTCATATATTTAGAACTCTTCCTTTGTAATGTACCTAAATTAAAAAAAAACAAAAACAAAGAAAGAGATCAAATTCTCATCTAGAGTAAAATTAGAAAAGTCTCACCAACATTCTACATATTTTGAAATATCAACATGACATAAAGAAATTTAGAAGAAGCTTATAGAGAAGAACTGTAACCAACAAGCAATTCTTTGACTTGACACTAGAGTGCCACGTTCTTGTAAACATGTAGAAAATGTTTTGAAGAAGAATTCAATCATCTAAATTATTAATTTTTTGACTTGGAATCCTAAGAAAAAAGTAAAAGGTGTGAAAACAAGTTTACTTACAGTGGGATCAGAGATAATGACACACATAAGGGTGAGCCTCTCTACCGTCAGAGAAAAATAACTATGTGATACCTCACAGATCCAAAGACCATAAATGCTGTGGTGTCAATTCTACTTCAGTTTCTCACCAAGGTATTTGTTTAGCATAGAACAGGAAATGAACTGATATCTGTGGACATCCCATAACAAACAAGGTTAAGTCCTACAAAGTGGTAAAGAAACCCACAGAGATGGGATGCCACATATTTAGAAAGCAAGTAAATGCATTCCTGAGACTTGAATTATCTTTGAGAATTATCTTTGATTAATTTTTCTTTTTTTCTTTTTTTCAGGCAACTGAGAAGTTGGTTTCAGATTGGACTGTGTCACCATCCAGTCTCCAACTCAATTTCTCAGTGGTGTAATAAATAAGATAGTGATTTAAAAAATTCTACCTGTATTATTTTTTAACAAAGTGAAAACTTGATAGACTTGTTTGCCCAAAAATCTTGATTTTTTTATCAGTTAAAATAATTAAGTAACAATTCTAAGTATATTAGTAAAAAGAAAATTACTTGCTGTGTAAAGGCTTAAAATAACATGGTGTCTGATAGGTCCAGTCATATCTGGGTTTTCATTCCATTTTCAGCTTTAGTGTAAGAAGTTATACATAATAAATACATAATACAAATTTGCAAGGTCAGAGAGCATTTGCAAGAGGATGATCTCAAGGATACTGTCCAGGGACAGATCCAGAATATTCCAGAAGTCCAACAGAATCACCAATATAATGGTACTAAGCAGAAAGACAGGAAGAGATGGAGGTGAAAGAGAGAGAGAAGAGAGAGACACTCACAATATGAGGACAGAAAAAAGTGCTAAGTCTGAACAAACAAGTTCTGAAGGATAAACAGGAGAGAGAGCCCAGGAGGTGTCTTGGGCTCTTCCAGGATGGTTATGGGACGTCTTTCTTTTTTAAGGAAGCAGCTTTGCCCAGCATGAGAGAACTGCTATAGATTTTAAGACTTGCTCTTGGACTACAGTCTGTTCAAGTGACCTGAATGTATCACCAGGTGGGATTCTTCTCCATCCCTTAATGTTGGTGATAACCAGGGCAACTTTCTTTTCAATGCTGGGAATATGAGGTTTCAAGAACTGCATGGACCACCCAATTTCCCTTCTTTCCATTTCAGGTAATTGAAGCATTGTCAGTAAAAATAATTTTCAGTGGATTTCTACAAGGTTTGCAGTGTGCATTTGCATTAATAACAGTTTTCTCTAAATGGATAGGTAGTAAAGTCATAAAACACAGAATGCAGCATTTATAAGGCACTCATCATGTGGGAAAGACATGCACTAATGGATAAGAAAACAATTGCTTCTGCCCCGATAACTGAATTTGTTACATGCACCCAAACCTTGCTCTTTACAACAAAATATAAACATAAGCTTCAGAGGAGACAAATGACCCCCCAGAGAGAGGGCAGATGATGTGCTCCTCCTGTGAGCTCTAAAGTGTTTATTATAAAAGGGAGAGATTCTTATTCCTATAATTCCCAGAGGAGGAAAGGCACTGGGGAGTAGAGAAAATAGGCACAACATGAATTCAGGGAAAATTTTCATTTCGTTGAGCACTTGCTGACAGACAGCATATCTAGCAATAACTGGCATGCAGCATGGGGACCTTTCTTTCTAGTAAGTGTGGTGAGAGTATCTGACCCCTCCTGGCATAATGTTCTTGCTCTATCTGAGCATAATGGGGATTTAAAACTTCCCAAGAGAAGTTAAAGAAAAATGTGACAGTATTAAAAAGAAAATCTATTTATAAAACTTATTTTCTTTACATGCAACTCATCCTTATTTTCTGATTTCATAGTGTCATATTAAGTACTTTCTTTTTACATCTTTTTTGGAGTATAATTGATATACAATGGTGTGTTAGTTTCTGCTTTATAACAAAGTGAATCAGTTATACATATACATATGTTCCCATATCTCTTCCCTCTTGCGTCTCCCTCCCTCCCACCCTCCCTATACCACCCCTCCAGGCGGTCACAAAGCACAGAGCTGATCCCACTGTGCTATGCGGCTGCTTCCCACTAGCTATCTACCTTACGTTTCATAGTGTATATATGTCCATGCATCTCTCTCGCTTTGTCAGAGCTTACCCTTCCCCCTCCCCATATCCTCAAGTTCATTCTCTAGTAGGTCTGTGTCTTTATTCCTGTCTTACCCCTAGGTTCTTCTTGACATATTTTTCCTTAAATTCCAAATATATGTGTTAGCATACAGTATTTGTCTTTCTCTTTCTGACTTACTTTACTCTGTATGACAGACTCTAGGTCTATCCACCTCATTACAAATAGCCCAATTTAGTTTCTTTTTATGGATGAGTAATATTGCATTGTATATATGTGCTACATCTTCTTTATCCATTCATCCGATGATGGACACTTAGGTTGTTTCGATCTCTGGGATATTGTAAATAAAGCTGCAATGAACATTTTGGTACATGACTCTTTTTGAATTATGGTTTTCTCAGGGTATATGCTCACTAGTGGGATTGCTGGGTCATATGGTCGTTCTTTTGAAGTTTTTTTAAGGAACCTCCATACTGTTCTCCATAGTGGCTGTACAAATTCACATTCCCACCAGCAGTGCAAGAGTGTTCCCTTTTCTCCACACCCTCTCCAGCATTTATTATTTATAGATTTTTTGATGATGGCCATTCTGACTGGTGTGAGATGATATCTCATTGTAGTTTTGATTTGCATTTCTCTCATGATTAATGATGTTGAGCATTCTTTCATGTGTTTGTTGGCAGTCTGTATATCTTCTTTGGAGAAATGTCTATTTAGGTCTTCTGCCCATTTTCGTATTGGGTTACTTGATTTTTGTTATTGAGCTGCAAGAGCTGCTTATAAATTTTGGAGATTAATCCTTTGTCAGTTGCTTCATTTGCAAATGTTTTCTCTCATTCTGAGGGTTGTCTTTTGGTCTTGTTTATGGTTTCCTTTGCTGTGCAAAAGCTTTGAAGTTTCATTAGGTCCCATTTGTTTATTTTTGTTTTTATTTTCATTTCTCTAGAGGGTGGGTCAAAAAGGACCTTGCTGTGATTTATGTCATAGAGTGTTCTGCCTATGTTCTCCTCTAAGAGTTTGACAGTTTCTGGCCTTACTTGTAGGTCTTTAATCCATTTTGAGCTTATTTTTGTGTATGGTGTTAGGGAGTGATCTAATCTCATACTTTTACATGTACCTGTCCAGTTTTCCCAGCACCACTTATTGAAGAGGCTGTCCTTTCTCCACTGTACATTCCTGCCACCTTTATCAAAGATAAGGGGACCATATGTGCATGGGTTTATATCTGGGCTTTCTATCCTGTTCCATTGATCAATCTTTCTATTTTTGTGCCAGTATCATACTGCCTTGATTACTGTAGCTTTCTAGTATAGTCTGAAGTCAGGGAGCCTGATTCCTCCAGCTCTGTTTTGCGTTCTCAAGATTGCTTTGGCTATTCGGGATCTTTTGTGTTTTCATACAAATTGTGAATGTTTTTGTTCTAGTTCTGTGAAAATGCCAGTTGTAATTTATTAGGGATTGCCTTGAATATGTAGATTGCTTCGGGTAGTAGAGTCATTTTCACAATGTTGATTCTTCCAATCCAAGAACATAGTATATCTCTCCATCTATTTGTATCATCTTTAATTTCTTTCATCAGTGTCTTATAATTTTCTGCATACAGGTCTTTTATCTCCTTAGGTAAGTTTATTCCTAGATATTTTATTCTTTTTGTTGCAATGGTAAAGGGGAGTGTTTTCTTGATTTCACTTTCAGATTCTTCATCATTAATGCATAAGAATGCCTGAGATTTCTGTGCATTAATTTTGTATCCTGCTACTTTACCAAATTCATTGATTAGCCATAGTAGTTTTCTGGTAGCATCTTTAGGATTCTTTATGTATAGTATCATGTCATCTGCAAACAGTGACAGCTTTACTTCTTCTTTTCCAATTTGGATTCCTTTTATTTCCTTTTCTTCTCTGATTGCTGTGGCTAAAACTTCCAAAACTATGTTGAATAAGAGTGGTGAGAGTGGGCAATCTTGTTTGTTCCTGTTCTTAGTGGAAATGCTTTCAGTTTTTCACCATTCAGGACGATGTTGGCTGTGGGTTTGTCATATATGGCCTTTATTATGTTGAGGAAAGTTCCCTCTATGACTACTTTCTGCAGGGTTTTTATCATAAATGGGTTTTGAATTTTGTCGAAAGCTTTCTCTGCATCTATTGAGATGATCATATGTTTTTTCTCCTTCAATTTGTTAATATGGTGTATCATGTTGATTGATTTGTGTATATTGAAGAATCCTTGCATTCCTGGAATAAACCCCACTTGATCATGATTTATGATCCTTTTAATGTGCTGTTGGATTCTGTTTGCTAGTGTTTTGTTAAGGATTTTTGCATCTATGTTCATCAGTGGTATTGGATTGTAGTTTTCTTTCTTTGTGACATCCTTGTCTGGTTTTTGTATCAAGGTGATGGTGGCCTTGTAGAATGAGTTTGGGAGTGTTCCTCCCTCTGTTATATTTTGGAAGAGTTTGAGGAGGACAGGTGTTAGCTCTTCTCTAAATGTTTGAGCGAATTTGCCTGTGAAGCCATCTGGTCCTGGGCTTTTGTTTCTTCAATGATTTTTAATCATAGTTTCAATTTTAGTGCTTGTGATTGGTCTGTTCATATTTTCTATTTCTTTCTGATTCAGTCTTGGCAAGTTGTGCATTTCTAAGAATTTGTCCATTTCTTCCAGGTTGTCCATTTTATTGGAATATAGTTGCTTGTAGTAATCTCTCATGATCTTTTGTATGTCTGCAGTGTCAGTTGTTACTTCTCTTTTTTCATTTCTAATTCTATTGATTTTAGTCTTCTCTCTTTTTTTCTTGATGAGTCTTGCTAATGGTTTATCAATTTTGTTTATCTTCTCAGAAACAGCTTTTAGTTTTATTGATCTTTGCTATCATTTCCTTCATTTCTTTTTTGTTTATTTCTGATTTTTTTTATATAATTTCTTTCCTTCTGTTAACTTTGGGTTTTTGTTTTTTTGTTCTGCTTTCTCTAATTGCTTTAAGTCAAGGTTAGTTTGTTTATTCGAGATGTTTCCTGTTTCTTAAGGTAGGATTGTATTGCTATAAACTTCCCTCTTAGAACTGCTTTTGCTGCATCCCATAGGTTTTGGGTGGTCATGTCTCCATTGTTGTTTGTTTCTAAGTTTTTTTTTTTTTAATTTCCTCTTTGATTTCTTCAGTGATCACTTCATTATTAAGTAGTGTATTGTTTAGCCTCCATGTGTTTGTCTTTTTTACAGATATTTTCCTGTAATTGATATCTAGTCTCATAGTATTGTGGTCAGAAAAGATACTTGATACAATTTCAATTTTCTTAAATTTAGCAAGGCTTGATTTGTGACCCAAGATATGATCTATCCTGGAGAATGTTCCATGAGCACTTGAGAAAAATGTGTATTCTGTTGTTTTTGGATGGAATGTCCTATAAATATCAATTAAGTCCATCTTGTTTAATGTATCATTTAAAGCTTGTGTTTCCTTATTTATTTTCACTCTGGATGATCTGTCCATTGATGAAAGTGGTGTGTTAAAGTCCCCTACTATGAATGTGTTACTGTCGATTTCCCCTTTTATGGCTGTTAGTATTTGAATGAATTTAGTATTTGAATGAAGACCTGCATTATCTCTTTTTATTCTATCTATCCATTTTATTATTGATCTCTAATTTATTATTATGGAGACATATTACATGTGTATTATAATTTTTAAAAGAGAGAGGATGGAAGAGAATATTAAGCAATAGAAACAATAATAAAATCACTTTGCTAAGGACTAGATGGGCAAGATACCCTAGTGTTACATCAGAGTATTTATTTCAATGAGTATGTGTTAATAAAATGTAATTTGACATTATAGACTTAGAGTTAGATATAGACAATTTCTAGGAAGAGTATTAATACCATGTATCCCTCTTAAAAAATGTATACTTGTTTCTCTTGCCTAACAGAACTAGGAACACTCCAAAATATTTTAACTATATATTTAATATATGTAGTAATTAATATTTTTGTAACTCATAAAGTAATCTAACTATAATAGCAAAGCACCTTAACTGAAAAAAATCCAAACTTGTTGGATTTCCTATAAATGGGATCTGCCTTTAACCTGCCCTAGAGGGCTTATTTACAAGGAATTCTCATGAACCTTATTATTAAAGCAACATCTCAACACTAAGCAACGTGTCTTAGCCTTTTAGGACTTCTATATCAAACTACCATGGACTGAATGGCTTAAAAACAAATATTCATTTTTTTTTTCATGGCTCTGAAGTCTGGGAAGTTTAAGAACAAGGTACAAGCAGAATTGGTGTCTGGTGAGAATTGGCTACCTGGTTCATCTATGGCCATTTTCTCTCTAACTTCAAGTGGTGGAAGGGGCAAGGAAGCTGTCTTGACCCTCTTTTATGAGGACACCGATCCCACTCTTTAGGGCTCCCACCTCATAACCTAATCACCTCCCAATAGCCACACCTTCTAATACAATTTCATTTGGATTAAGTTTCAACATAAGAATTTTGGGAGGGTAAAATCATCCAGTCCATAGTAGAACATGGGTAAAAACATCCAGTCCATAGTACAACATGAGTACAGTGCCAGGGACTGTAATATCTTCATGTGGATTTAGATTGTCTCCAAGGGAGCTCTATCTCAACTATAGCATAACATTGTTCGTGTTTTTACACTGATAGTGGTAGTTCAAGTTTATTAATTCTAGCAATTGAAACATACATCAGAGATCTTGAAATAAGCTTTAAAAAAAGAAACAAAGTATTTAATCTGTGGAAACTGGATACAAGCATACCTCACTTAATTGTGTTTCACAGTTATTGCATTGTTTTTACAGATTGAAGGTTTGTGGCAACCACGTGTTGAGCAAATCTATTGGCACCATTTTTTCAACAGCATTCACTCACTTTGTGTCTCTGTTTGACATTTTGGTAATTCTTACAGTATTTCTAACCCTCCCACAACAAAAAGATTATGACTCACTGAAGGCTCAGATGATGGTTAGCATTTTCCTGCAATAAAATATTTTTAAATTAAGGTATGTAAACTTTTTTTAGACACAATGCTATTGCACACGTAATAGACTGTAGTATAGTACAAACATAACTTTTATATTAACTGGGAAACCAAAGAATTCGTGTGATTTGCTTTATTGTGATATTAACTATATTACAGTGGTCTGAAACCAAACCCTCAATATCTCCAAGGTATGACTATATATAGTTCAGAGATTTGATATCAGTACTAATTTTCCTTGCTGGTAGTCACAAGCAATCACTGCTATATTTTACTTTGTAGCTACCATATTGAACAGAATCATAAACTCTTACAACTGATTTCACTTGTGGATACAACCCAGAACTTAAGTACAAATGCTTGCCTTTGATAAATAGCCTTATTAACTACACAGGTCAGGTCATATGTTTGAGTAATTTACTGTGAAATTTTCTCTTATTTATCAAAATATAAGCTTAATAACATATATGCTTTTCTAACTAGTTAACTCTATGTTAATTTATATGGTTTAAATATACTATTTATATCATATTATCCAAAATATGAAAGGAATGCCTATGTGACACCAAAGTTTTCAGTCTTTAGATTTGGTTGAATGTTTAACTTAGTTTCAATTTATTATGTATATTAAACTGCAAATGATATCTCAAAATGTCTTACACATTTGGTTGTATATTCTCTCCTAATCTTTGCTTAATAAACCTGAGGCAAAAATCAAGATTAAAGAAATTTAGTAAATATAGTTAAAGACTTGATTTGTTTCTAATTATTTTATTTATTTTTATTTTAATAGATCTTTATTGGAGCATAATTGCTTCACAAAACTGTGTTAGTTTCTGTTGTACAGCAAAGCGAATCAGCCATATGCATACACATGTCCCCATAACCCCTTCCTCTTGAACCTCCCTCTTATCCTCCCCATCCCACCCCTCTAGGTCATGGCAAAGCACAAGCCCATCTCCCTGTGTTATGCTGCTGTTTCCCACTGGCCAACTATTTTACATTTGGTAGTATATATATGTCGATGCTACTCTCACTTAGCCCCAGCTTCCCCCTCCCACCCCATGTCCTCAAGTCCATTCTCTATGTCTACCTCTTTATTCCTGCCCTGCAACTAGTTTCATCAGTACCTTTTTTTTTAAGATTCTGTATATATGTGTTAGCATATGGTATTTGTTTTTCTCTTTCTGACTTACTTCACTCTGTATGACAGACTCCAGAAGGAAATTTTCTACTCTCCCCTGCCTTAAATTTGCTTATTCAAGTGAGGCTTCACTTCTTTCTTCATTCACCTAACAATTTCTGTCTGTCTGCATTGTAACAGGTCATTTGTCTAAGTAGTAGGGAGGGACATATAGTAATACATATTTCTGGATTTTGAGAGACTTGATATAATGAGGGATTCAGTTCATAAGAAGAAAATGCACATGCTATTGTAGAGAGAAAGTGAAAGGTAATACACAGGTAACTGCAACATCATGTTAGATGTGCCACAGGATTTAGCGAGAAAAAAGGAAGGAATAAGAAACTACCTGATAGAGAAGAGGTATCATAAAGACTTAAAAAGAATAGGTGAAGAAAAGGAAATAAAAGGTATACATATCTGAAAGGAAGAAATAAAACTGTCTTTGTTTGCACATGACATGATTGTTTTGCAGAAAATTACAAAGAATCAACAAAATAAGTCCCAGAACTTGTAAGTGATTACAGAAAGTTTTCAGCATGCAAAGTTAATGTATAAAGGTCAATCACTTTCTTATATATCAGCAATGAAAAATTGGAATCTGAAGTTAAGAGTGCAATACCATATGCATTCATACACAAAAAATAAAATACATAGGTAAAAATCAGAAAAAAAATCTGTATTAGGAAAACTACAAAACTCTGATGAAACAAATCAATAACTAACTAAATAAAGAGATATTCCAGAGTCTTCCCCAACTTGATCTATAAGTTCAAGGCAATCCTAATAAAAATTTCAGTAACTTATTTTGTGGATGTCAACAAAATGATTCTATAATGTATATGGAGAGGGAAAAACTCAGAATAACCAACACAACATTCAAGGAAAAGATCAAGTCAGAGGACTGACACAAGCTGACCTCAAGAATTCTTAGTATAAAGCTATAGTAATCAAGACAGTGTAGTATTAGTGAAAGAACAGACAAGTAGATCAATATAAAAGAATAGAGACCCCAGAAATAGAGTCACACAAATATAGTCAACTAATCTACTGGAAAAACTGGACATCTACACACAAAAAAATGAATCTATACCCAGATCTTATACCTTTCACAAAAATTAACTCAAAAAGGCTTATAGACCTAAGTGTAAAATGAAAAACTATAAAAGTCTTAAAAGATAACTTAGGAGAAAATCTAAGTAACTTTGGGTTTGGTGATAGCTTTTAGATACAACACCAGAAGCACAATCAATGAAAGAAAAAATAATTTGGACCTCATTAAAAAAGAATTCTGCTCTAGGAAAGACATTATTAAGAAAATAAAAAGACAAACCACAGTCTGTAAGAAATTATTAGCAAAACATGCTGAATAACTAATATCCAAATATACAAAGAACAGTTAAAATTCAACAATAAGAAAACAAATAACCCAAATAAAAAATGGTAAAAGATCTGAACAAAAAATTCCCCAAAGAATAGATACAAGATGGCAAACAAACATATGAAGAGATGCTCAACATCATATGTCACTAGAGAATTTCAAATAGTAATAATAATACACCTCCACATACCTTTGAGGATGGCTAAATTCCAAAATAGTTAGAACAGGAAATACTAGAGAGGATGTAGAGCAAACAAAACTCCCATTAATTGCTTATAGGAATGTAAAATAATTCAGATACTTTGGAAGACAATTTAGCAGATTGTTTTACAAAACTAAGCATGTGCTTCCTATATGATCCAGCAATTGTGCTCGTTGGTATTTACTCAAAGGAGTTGAAAACTTATGTCCACACAAAAATCTGCACGTGGATGTTTACAGCAGCTTTATTGATAATTCCCAAAACTTGGAAGCAACCAAGATGCCCTTCTATAGGTGAGTGGATAAATAGGTGAGTGGTAATGGAGTATAATTCAGCAGAAAAAAAAAAGAAACAAGTCATTAAAAAACATGGAGGAACCATGAAAAGACATGGAAGAACCCTAAGTACATAGTGTTAAGTGAAAGAAGCCAATCTGAAAAGGCTACATACTGTATAATTCCAACTCTATGACCTTCTGGAAAAGGCAAAACTATGAAGTCAGTAAAATAATCAGTTGTTGCCAGATTTCAGTGAGAGGGAGGGAGGGAAGAACGGATGGCATACAGGAGATTATTAGGGCAGTGAAACTCTTCCGTATGATACTATAATAATGGGTATGTGTCAATATGGATCTGTTAAAATCCATAGAACATACAACACAGAGTGTATCCTTAGGTAAACTATGGACTTTATTTAATAATAATGTTTCAATATTGATTGATCAATTTTAACGAACACACCATACTAATGCAAACTTTTAATAATAAGGAAAACAGTGTGTGATGGGTGGGTGTGTGGTATATAGGAGCTCTTTATACCTTTCCTTCAAATTTTCTGTAAACATAAACTGCTCTAAACATAATCTGTCTATTCATTAAAGAAAAAAGAAAATAATATATGAATTGGACTTTGAGGATGTGGAGACTTGGAAAGAATCTCTCCCTTACAAAACAACAACAACAAGGAAAGCAAGGGGAATCTGCATATTTATAACTGTTCTTGAATCCATCAGAAAGCTGAAGTTGCAGGGCAGACAGTTAACCCTGAATATAAGACAAGTCACTCTAAAATAAATAAGCAAGGAGCATTTGCTTACCTGTGAAAGATGTCACTGAGCATTGATAAAAAGAGTTTAGCTGAATTTTTAAATAAATTGCTAAAATTAAATGTGGAGTAGCAAGAATATATGAACCTCTGGGGGCTGGATATACGAGGGAAATTTGCACTCATTCACAGGTTCTTTACCATTGGCTTCATCAGTGCTTTCAAAAAGGATTAGAGTCAAGGCAAGAGGTGGTGCTGGCTTAGGGGAGATGCAGCAACAAGGAAGACAGAAGTCAACCCTGGATCCCTGGATCCTTCCCTTCTAACTCTATTATGGAAGAAAAACCTTAAAATGCTGGATGAAGGGCAAGTACCACTGTCACCTTTAGGTTACTGGTAAAATTCTATTGCAACTGGAGGAAAAGAACAGAAAACAAAAACAAAACAAAACAAAGCAAAACCTTCTACATGCATGGGAGAGCAGGAATAAGTCCTGGACCTTGACCTATAGCTGGGAGCAGAGCAGGATCATGGTAATGCTGTACACCCAAGACTCCAGAAAATAGTCCCTGCTTAAGATTGAGATTCAATCAGGGTGACAGGGAAGCCCCAACTGTGCCCTTGACACCAGGCTAATGACTGTTGATCATCAAGTAACAATAGTCCTACTGTTATATTCTGATAAATAGTCATCAGAATATATTAATTATGAGAAAACAATACTTGAAAAAATAAAAATAGATAAATTTCCAAAGCTGGAAGTTGTGAGGTGCTTTTGCCTCTTTCAGGTGGAAATAAATTGGAGAGACATCGGGGGCAATTATGGGCTGAATTGTATTCCTTCCAATTTTTAGGTTGAAGTCCTCACTACCAGTACCTCAGAATGTGACTGTATTTGGAGCTAGGTACTTTAAAGAGGTAATTAAGTAAAATGATGCTACTGGGCAGAGGGGCTTAATCCAGGCTGACTGCTACCCTTATAAGAAGGGGAGAGATTAAAAGAAGGGAAATGGGGGGAAGGACAAACCTGGAGCTTGGGATTAACAGATACATACTTCTTTATATAAAATAGATAAACAACAAGGTCCTAATGTATAGCACAGGGAGCTGTATTCAATATCTTGTAATAATCTATAATAGAAAGTAATCTGATATTATATATATATATATATATATATATATATATATATATATGAGTCACTTTGCTGTACACCAGAAAGTAACACAACATTGTAAGTCAACTATACTTCAATTAAGAATAAATTCAATAAATAATAATAATAAAATAATGGGATAAACATTAAAAAAAAACAGTAGGAGAATACCAGGGATGCACATAACACGAAGGGACCAACATGTGAAGAGGCAGCAAGAGGGCAGCCATCTGCAAGCCAAGGAGAGAAGCCTCAGAGGAAATCAACCCTACTGGCACTTGATCTTGGACTTCCAGCCCCCAGAACTGTGAGAAAATAAATTTCTGTGATCTCAGCCACCCAGTCTGTGGTATTTTATTATGGCAGCCTTAGCAAACAAACGTAAGGTCTTCTTTGACTCATCCTTCCGCTCCATTAACAGATACACATGAGGCAGTGTCTGTACAGGAAGGAGCCCTGATATTTCTCCCACAAACTCTTCCAATGACACTTTGTTAGATGAAATGGCCTGACAGATAGGCCATAACCCTGAGCAGAGAGGTGAGTGAGAAACCAACAAGTATTTTCACTCCAGCTCATGAATAGATGGCATTTAAATATATGCAGTGGCATATAGTAAGTCTTGCATTTGCTCTTTTGCAAGTGGCCACTCCACACAAAGGACTGAAAAAAGGTAAAGCCAGATTCTAAGGACAATGACCAGAGACACTGGTAAGCTCCATTCAACAGAACAATTTGCTATGGTGGCTCCCACAGATCTTATTAGCACTCCATCTCCCTTCACCACAGAAGTTCTGAATTTCTGGCCTTCAGATGCTTTTTAAATTTTTCCTCTGTTGCCTCTATATGGCAAGAATAAGTAATCTTGAAGAGAAAGCACTGGCATATCAAGAAAAGTTTTTGTGGAAAAGAAAACATTATTGCTGTATTAAGTTCACGTTGCAAGCAGAGAAAAAATAGATTTGTTCCTATGATACCTAATCACAGTTGTGAAAAAGACAAAACCTCCAAGAACCAAGGGATTGTAGTCACAGTGACAGATGGACAAAGTTCAATTGCTACAGAAAACTCACAGGATCTAAAATGTCAGTGCTTACTAATCTATGGTTTCTTACAGTACAAGAATACAGGAACAGTATTAAAATAAGAATACACATCAAAGCCAAAAGCTGTCACAGTAAAGGGGTTCAGAAAGGCCTGAACCAGGTCCATTATAAGGTCTGTAGCAGGATGCATTTTATCTCTTGAATAATGAACCCCTGAGATATGCACAGAACACTTTAGAATCAAGAGCTTAGAATGGAGTCTCAACAAGAATTTCTCACACTGTGGGCCATGTAGGCATGTTTCTTGCTATATAACTAGCCTGAAAGCCACAGGCCTCTGAGAGTCTTATGGAAAACTCATGCTAATGATGTTAAACTTTCCCTGAGCCCTGTGCTCCTGGAAAACAACCAAGGTTAGAGCATCCCCTATCCTTTTGTGTTCCCGGAAATGGCTATTGCAAAGACCTATCTTTCCCTATGTGACTTAAGATAAGACTTGTGGGTGACGCTTAGTTTATCTATGACAAGGCCATGCATGGACACTCCAAATTCCATTTTTTTTTCTGTCAGAATGATTTGCTGAAATGTTTGTACTCACTGACCAATCTGGGCAACATACCTGCAAACTTGACTTATTTGACTTTAGTTAAGCTTCTCTGCTTCCTCAACAGCCCCCTGAACTTTGACTACCCTTTAAGCAAGCATTGGATTGAAGAACAATCCCTCCAGAAAGACCCTTCTCTAGAATCTACTGACCTAAATTCTAGAAAAGGGGAAAAAAAAAACACACTAAACTTTCATGTTTAATTGTCTGATTATGCGGTGGCACAGAACACTCCTCCATGTCTGATGCTTTTTAGACCTGGTTTCTCCTCTTTAAGAGAGAAAATTCCTTTCTGCCTGACCATTGAGAGGCTTGCAGACCTTCTGATCTGAGTGTTCCCCTTATTCTAATTGTCCACATTGCCTTATTACAATAGACCTCTTCTCCCTCTAGAAACTTTCCTTTTGACTACAGTCTCTCCTTATCTAAGCCTGGGTTTGTTTTGCATTTGACTGTGTAAGTCATCAGTCTTACTGTTAGTAATAAATAGAGCTGGCAAACTGCCCTCAAAACTCCAAGGACCCGTGATTACAGAGTGATACTCATAGTAGTATTATTAATAGTATTTTGGTGCATTTCATGCCATGTGTTGGACAGATGCAGTATAAAACTGTATAGTTGAGAAAAACATATAACAAATATTATGGAATCTGACCTAAATTTACTTAAAAATAACATGGAAGAGTTCTTTTTTATTTTTTTTTAAGCAGATAGATCCGTTGACATATAAATTGTTTAAAGTAATTTTTAAAGGGTTGAAAAGCCATCAGATTTGTTTAAGGAGCTAGTATATGTTAGATTTTAAATCCTCACAAAAGCTCCACAAATCACAAAAAAAAAAAAGAAAAGAAAAAAAAAGTAGTAAGTTCTCTTACATTAGTAGATTTAAAATCTTAACTAAATTAAGCAATAAACTAAAAGATTAATCTGCCACAATTGACTGAGGTTTAATTAATGAATTGTTTAATATTAAACAAGTGTTAATATGATAATGCACAGATAGATGAAAATTCAAAAAACATTACAAATTATATTGAAATATAATGAAAACTTAGTATTCAAATTTCAACATAAAATCTGGCCATAGATAAAAATAGATATGTGCTTAGAAAAAGACCAGATTAAGAGAATAATAAAATGTTTATTTTCTTATGATAGGGGTTTTGTTTCTTTATTTTCCTAATTATTTCACAATTTAAATTATTTCTACAATAACTGTGTATAAATTGTTAAGTGAATGATAAGAATTTGTTCAGAAATAACAATTGCATGAACTAAGAAGCAAAATAATCTAATTTTTACTACAACCCTGGGTTCAATGTACATTTTGCCTGGTAAATCTGTGTTTGCCACTAAGGCATGTGGGTAGGATTAGATAAAAATGACGAGGAGCTCAGGTCCCTTACTGCAAACTGCAAAATGCTAATAGAATGTCAGAACTCTGGTTGGGCAATTGTTGCTGAAAGGTAATTGGCAGCAAGCATTGTTTTGCTTCTGTTGATCCTCATTCCAGAGAGAGTAATTACACTTGATTTCATACAATATTATTATTTTCTTTACTATAACTAATGTTGTCTGAGATAGTGATGGTCTGATCTCATCGAGATTTCACAAAGTAAGATTTTTGGAACAAGGCATCTTTTTCTTGCCTGCCTTCAATCTAGTGATTTTATTGATAAGACCTGCTACTACAGCAGAATTCTTTATTTCAAGAATTCTATATTTATTTTGTTATTTTTCAAATGTGCTTTTTTCCTTTTGCCTTTTAATTCTATTCACAAAGAACTTCACAGATAAATAAAATTTTAAAAAAGGACGAGTCAAACTTATCTACTAAAGTAAAGATTTCAGTCTTATTTTCTTAATGATCAAGGTAAGTGAGATAAAAGAATGATAAACTATTTGATTGAATCAATATGCTTAATGCTATTGTCTTTTCCTGAGAAAATTGTCATGTAGATTTTAAAGGGAGAATTTCTTAGATACTATTTTATAACAATTTCTTGTCCTAGCTAACCTCTAGATAAAACTGAAAAAATAAATAGATACATAAAAAATTAAATAAATAAACTAGGTATTGTGGATGAAAAATGCTGCATACCATATCAGTAAACAAAGGATGTTACAGCCATCAAGCCACTAAAGACACCAGGCAGGTGAGCCCTGGGAGAACTTAGGACAGACAAACGCGCTGCCCACTGCAAAGCCCTCAACCACTATAGCCACTGGCAACTGTACACCCTGAGGGGATTCAGGATGGGAAAGAACAGGATACTGGTCCTAGATAGCTAAGGTGCATATCAAAGGAATGATTTCAGTGAGCCCAGACTTTCACATCTTCCCATACATAAAAAAGTGTTAAATTCATCAACTTGAAATATCTGTTTTTCTTTAATTTTTTAACAGTAAATTTTTGAAGTTCTGGCTAGCTGGTCTTTGTTGCAAAAACTCCTATATATCCTGGCTTCCCCCTAACCTCTTCAGAGCAGTCTCTCAGAGCTGAGAGACTGTGTCCTAAGCTTAAGTCCTCACTTTTGTCTGCCAAATAAAACATAATTCTGCAGTTTTACGTTGTGCATTTGTTTCAGTCGACAGTATAAAGTAAATGAGGTATCTTTTGGGACCTGTAAATTAAACAAAATTGGAATCTCTATGATCTTGCAAAATATTTTTTTTTCTTTTGTGAAGATGCTATGGACTGAATTATGTTCCCCCCCAAACTCGTATGTTGAATCCTTAATCCCCAATGTGACTATTTTTTTGAGATAGGGCTTCTAAGAGGTATATAAGGTTAAATGAGATTGCAAGGGCAGGGTCCTATTCTAATAGGGTTGGTAGTCTTATAAGAAGAGAAAGAGAGAGAGATATTTTTCTTTCTTCTAGCAAACACCTAGAAAGTGGCCACCTGAAAGCCAGAAAGAGTGCTTTCACCAGAACCCAGTCATGCTGGCGCCCTGATATCAGATTGCCAGCCTCCAAAACTGTTAGAAAATAAATTTCTGTCATTTAAGCTACCTAGTCTATGGTATTTTGTTATGGCAGCCAGAGCAGACTAAGATGCAAGATATTAACAAAACATTTTTGCTTTATCAGCTGTGGTGCAGAGACATATAAAATGAAGATACTGTTTCTAAAAAGGATGTAGTTTAAATTCCAATACAAATAGAATATACCAAATGACAAGTGATGCTGAAATTTCTCAGAAATATGTGATGTTAACAATAAAAAGCTGTGTTGAAACCTACTGACTCCTAGAACTTATTTGGGGACAAATTAATCCATTTCCTCAAAATTATTTGCTGGGGACTAAAAATGACAAGGCAAAATCACTGCTTGCCAAACATTGATAATATAAGTGTGAAATGTTATGCATGCTAAATTATACACAAAGGTTCATGGTGACCTGTGAGAGTAGGACAAAGTCTGAGCTGGGCAGTTGTTGGAGGGATTACGTTGTTATGTTGCAGGACATAGTTTATAGATTCTCAATAAAAAATGGGAATTAAAATTTAAATACATATGGATTCCCCAGGGGCTGCATGTAGTGTATAATGATTTTTCTCACAATTTCAAAACATCAACAAAATAAGTGTTGACATTTGGGTCCTTTTCAATATCCTGACTTCTTTTTATTAAGGATTGGACACGGAAATTTTTATTTTCTTATTTTTGCAATTATAAGACTTTCTTTTTTGGTGTTAAAATTCACTTTCAACTGTGCACATCAAGAAATAACAAGGCACCAAATATAGAAATTTCATAGTTTTATTATTTTCTCTCTTGCTCCTTAATCTACTGAAAGTAATTTCATAAACCAACACTTCTAGGCAACATTTATTTTTCTTTCGTTGATTTTTGCTTGTTTAGACATCAAAGACTCCATCTTTAGTAAAAGTCTTCACTTGGACTATGAAGTAAAGCATGTACCACAGAGGATCCCCAACTCAGAGGTCTGTCCTACAAACTTCACTGATAATTGTTTGCACACTGCAGCTATCTGGTCATTTGATCCAATGTTGCTATTATGGTCTCCAGAAAGTTCTCTCTTTCTTCATCTACCTTAATTTTATGCCCATTTTTAAGTAACTCAAATTTGGGGGATGTAATAGCCAATGGAATTTTGAATAAGCTTGGAAAATCTTTTTTTTTCAGTTTCTTCTTTAATGGAATAATCTCAGGCATTCCTTCAGGAACAGCCACTTAAAAATCTGCATGAATTTTATAATTCAAAATCTTCTGAATGAGATTAGTTCCTTCTGCAAACGCAGCTACATTTTCTTCTGCTATTTTAATCTTTGATGCATTCCTTGTAAATATAGCAACTTTATTAGTTTCTGAAACCAATGGATATGGAAAACAAAGAACACTGGCAAATGACTCCACTTTTTTCTTTTCCTCATGTACTGTATCCAGTGTCAAATCAAGATAAACACCTTGCTTTGGATTAATAGAGTCCAGAATTTGAAATTTCTTAAGTAAGTGAATAGCTTTATTAACCTTGTATATTTGCTGTGGGTTCAAGTGTTTTAAATGCATACACTCAGGATTTATTTTCATATAGTGGTATGACTTGTTTTTTAACTCATCTTTTCTTTTTTTCAATCTGATGCTTTTCCTTTGGCACCATTTTTATGTTTTTTAACCTTTAAAAAAATTTTGCAGACTTTATAGCAGCAACGCAAGGTCTGTTGAGCATGTGAATGTTTACAGGAGAAGAATAAAGAGATAACTGATAAACCATCTTTGAAAAGACTATGGCTTTGATGATGTATCAAGATTCTGCTGAGGTGTCATAGGGATGTCATCATGTTGACCATTCTGAATTATGTTGACCTATAACCTTTTTATTTTCAAATTTGCCAAAGCAAAGATCACTTTATTATGCATTCTAATTTTAACTTTTAGAGTTTTTTACTATTATTGTGGGGATATTGCTATATGAAAAACTCCAGGTTAAAAACAATTTATGTTCTTCTCTTTATATTGATGAAATAGAATGAGGATGTGGCTGATTTGATGAATTTTGCATAACTTGACCATTCCAATAATTCCTATCAGAAATGACACCATTTTTCTCAGTTCTCTAGCCATCCTTAGAAGCACATCTTTAAGAAGATTTTGAGGCTAAAAAAAGTATGGCTAATATTAGTTACTCTGCTACTGTTCTCTCTATCAGCAACACTATGTAGACATCTAAACTCTACAAGATAACAGAAAAATAATTGGACTTCTTTCTCACATTGCCATGGAATGGTGTTTTCTTTTATTTTATATGTTACATTTGCTACTGTAATTTTTCTTGAACTTCATATTCTGTGAGTTTGATACGGTACATTTTAATAAGCAAGGAATAAACTAGTGTTATGCCAAGAGGATGGTGAGAGTGGAGTGCACTGAAAGGGGACATAACATTTAATTGGCTACTATGTATTATTGGAAAGTAATTTGGTACCTGACCTGTTTAAAATTCATATATATATATATATATATATATATACACATATATATATATATATATTCAAATTTGTTGTTTTGGTGAAGCATGAAACCATAGCGCTGTTTCTCGGGGGGGAATTATATATGTACACACACACACACACACACACACACACACACACTCTTTAAAGGATTTATTGGTTTCATTCAACACTAAAATTAAAGTTTCCTTCTTTTCTCCTAATTTTATTTGAGAAATGGCCCCACAAATCCCTAAGTTAATTTTTTCTACTCTTTTAACTTTCAATGGATTTATAATGATCAGCTCACAGAAGGTTTTTCTCTTTGTTACCTCATATGAACAATTAAATTCTTCTTGGTTGCCCCAAATCCATTTCACATTTTGACTTTTGCACATATATATTAAAAATCATCTTGCTTCCTATAAATATATTTTAATTTCGTTTGTTTCGCTTTTCTATGTTATATACCATTGTCTCCATTTAAGTGTAGAATTTAAATTCATTGTCCATAATAACACTGATTCTGGTCATATCAGTGAAACCTCCCACCATAATAACAAGAAACCAATGAGCAAGAATTCTATGTAGTATCTCTAAGCACAATTAACTGACTTAATAGCATACCAGGAATGCAAAATCATTTAAATTGTTAAGATAAGATCTGGTAATTTGTCTTTTCCCCATTAAGCTTACTGCATTTTGGTGTTTGATGATTAGAATGAGGAGGGGAATACACACTGTAATTGTTAAGGCCACAAATAAACCTGCACTCCAGTCATTAATAACAAGCCATTGGTGACTAAGCATTCAGCGCATACATAATTATTACTGTCAGCTGAAAGGGTAGAGAAGGTCCCCAGAGGTGCCTCTTTATATGGCTTTCACAGCACTAGAAATGCCTTAACATATAAAACACCTTTTCTTCTAGACGGAAAAATCTCTTAAATCCACCTATCAGATTTATAGTCTGCATGTCATTAAGCCTGTTTCTAATACTGTTTTAGAGGGTTTTGTGAGGTGTATTGGCTTGAAAACTTAAGAAAAAAAAATCACTTTATCCAAGGAGATTCTTTTACTTTCCTTGGTCCAGTTAAAGAACGTATGATTTCATAGACAGGTATTTTTCTTATTCTAACCCAAGGGTTAGAATTCTCCATTTTATTTTATAAATAAGGGAACTCTCAATGAGAAAGCTACTTTCTCCATAGTAGAAGTGCTCCCCAAATAAAATAGATCATCCTCTATTATTCGCTTTTACTCTTTTTTTTAAAATTTTTATTTATTTATTTTTTTAACATCTTTATTGGGGTATAATTGCTTTACAGTGGTGTGTTACTTTCTGCTTTATAACAAAGTTAATCAGTTATACATATACATATGTTCCCATATCTCTTCCCTCTTGCATCTCCCTCCCTCCCACCCTCCTTATCTCACCTCTCCAGGCGGTCACAAAGCACCCAGCTGATTGCCCTGTGCTATGCGACTGCTTCCCACTAGCTATCTACCTTATGATTGGTAGTGTATATATGTCCATGCCTCTCTCTTGCTTTGTCACAGCTCACCCTTCCCTCTCCCTGTATCCTCAAGTCCATTCTCTAGTAGGTCTGTGTCTTTATTCCTGTCTTACCCCTAGGTTCCTCATGACATTTTTATTTTTCTTAAATTCCATACATATGTGTTAGCATACGGTATTTGTCTTTCTCTTTCTGACTTACTTCACTCTGTATGATAGACTCTAGGTCTATCCACCTCACTACAAATTGCTCAATTTCGTTTCTTTTTATGGCTGAGTAATATTCCATTGTATATATGTGCCACATCTTCTTTATCCATTCATCCGATGATGGGTACTTAGGTTGTTTCCCTCTCTGGGCTATTCTAAATAGAGCTGCAATGAACATTTTGGTACATGACTCTTTTTGAATTTTGGTTTTCTCAGGGTATATGCCCAGTAGTGGGATTGCTGGGTCATATGCTAGTTCTATTTGTAGTTTTTTAAGGAACCTCCATACTGTTCTCCACAGTGGCTCTATCAATTTACATTCCCACCAACAGTGCAAGAGGGTTCCCTTTTCTCCACACCCTCTCCAGCATTTATTGTTTCTAGATTTTTTGATGATGGCCATTCTGACTGGTGTGAGATGATAGCTCATTGTAGTTTTGATTTACATTTCTCTAGTGATTAATGATGTTGAGCATTCTTTCATGTGTTTGTTGGCAGTCTGTATATCTTCTTTGGAGAAATGTCTATTTAGGTCTTCTGCTAATTTTTGGATTGGGTTGCTTGATTTTTTGTTATTGAGCTGCATGAGCTGCTTGTAAATTTTGGAAATTAATCCTTTGTCAGTTGCTTCATTTACAAATATTTTCTCCCATTCTGAGGGTTGTCTTTTGGTCTTGTTTATGGTTTCCTTTGCTGTGCAAAAGCTTTGAAGTTTCATTAGGTCCCATTTGTTTATTTTTGTTTTTATTTCCATTTCTCTAGGAGGTGGGTCAAAAAGGATCTTGCTGTGATTTATGTCACAGAGTGTTCTGCCTATGTTTTCCTCTAGGTGTTTGATAGTTTGTGGCCTTACATTTAGGTCTTTAATCCATTTTGAGCTTTTTTGTGTGTATGGTGTTAGGGAGTGATCTAATCTTTCTCAACATTTATAGTCAACATCTTGGACAATAGAATTTTGTTGTTTTTGTTGTTGTGGAAGCTGTCCTGTGTACTGTAGAATGTTTAGCAGTAACCCTGGCCTCTACCCACTAGATACCAGTAGCACCTTCATATCCCCAGTGATGACAAGCAAGAATGATTTCAGACATTCCCCATTGCCATTATTGTTGTATCTGCTAAAACTGCATCTTTGCTGTGCCAAATAGATTATCTTTTCTTCCCAATTCACATACTTTCCTTTAGAACACTGATGTTCAAGGATTAGTTCTACTATGGTCTGAATGTTTGTCTCAAATTCACATGTTGAAATCCTAATGCCCAATGTAATGACATTAGGAGGTGAAACTTCTGGAAAGTGATTAGATCATGAGGACCCTGCCCTCATAAATGAGATTACAAAAGGCCTGAGGGAGCTCCCTAGACCTTTTTACCACGTGAAAATACAACAAGAAATTTGTGACCTGGACAGTGGCTCTCCCCAGACCGTGCTGGAATCCTACTCTTGGAATTCCAGTCTCCAGAACTGGGAGAAATAAATTTCTGCTGTTTATAAGATTCCCAGTCTGTGGTATTTTGTTATAGCAGCCTGGATGGACTAAGTCACATCCTTATCTCTGTAAATAATATTTAAATATTCATGAGAGTTATCCCTTTGATTTTTTTGGTGTGTGTGTGTTTTCTTTTATTTTTTGGGGGGGTGGTTGTGTTGTTTTCTTTGTTTTCATTTTTTTTTTAGCTTAGTTTTCTTTTGGAGTTGGTGTAGAAGAAGTAGAGGAGTAGAAGGAAAAAAAAAGTGTAGATAATGGAAACCCAAGAAATTCTCAGTGGCAAACTCCACTCCATGTTTGATTCAATTGTCAAAATGTTCATAGAGACTAAAAGCAATTAGTTTGAATGACTAGAGCGTTGTCAAAGGAGACAGTAAGTTTAAAAAACTGTTAAACCTCTGAGCATATTTTTAAAAAATGCAGAAAAATAGTCCCATTAACTCTGCTTTGTTATGCATTAACCACATAAGAAGAAAAATGGGTAAACCAAGCATAGTCCCAGAGAAAGTGGTCTGGTTATAGAAATAAACCAGCAATTCTTGTCAATTCAATTTCCTATCTTCAAATTTATGCTGTTATATTTTAGTTAGCATCACTTCCATACATTCAGCTGCCATTTATTTCTTACTGAAACAATTGAATAGCCTTGGGTATTTATTAGGGATTAGACAAGAAAATAGAACTCCTATTTGTTGTAGTATGAAAGGCTTTAATAGAGGAAAAGAGAGGGACACACAGTCATTAGTGGAGCAAGGATCCTACAGACAAAAAGATGTTTTTAGATTGTAGCACTGAAGGGATGAGCCTTAAAAACTCTACCAGATGGTGCTGGGAAACTGAGAAACTTCTGGGTATTTCCCACTGATGATCTCAGCATGCAACACTGACATGGATAACTTAAGATAAGTTAATTTTTTTTTTTTAAATAGTGAGTAACAGAGAGAGAGAACAGGAGAGAGGTAAGTAAATCGATACTGTAAGGATGTTTCATATGGAAGTTCATAAACTACTTCAATAATCAGGCTCACAGTTTCCTACGGTACAGAAGATGATAATATCAGATTATCCTATGCTCATTTTAGCTTCTAATTCACCAGAAAAATTCTCTGGGATTTGAGTTCCATCTCTGATACTGCGGATGTTTCTTTCCTCCTGGTATAGGGAAGATTTCTTTCACGTGGGAGTTTTGTCTTCTGTTTTCAGAAGGGAAAGGGGAGGTCAAAACATTCTTCTTTTATCTGCTGTTTTTCATGTACCTTTAGCTCAAAATAATCTTCATGCCAAAGTAGCATTTCTGAGGGTGGCATACTCTGCTATCCTTCATTCCTGCCCCCCACTCCACTTTTGAAATTTCCCCAAGAAATTTTGCCATCCAGAAACAGAGTTGATGGATTGTTCCAAACCTCACTGAAACAGTCTTAGTCTTGAGAATAGGTCAGTTGAGTTAAACAGTAGTGTCTTATTTCAAGGGGCAGTGCTGTAAATGAAAGTAGGGTGAGGGTATCTAAATTAGGCCTTTTTATGGTGCTACCAATCAGGCATTTAATGAGGGTCATTTCTATGGAAACAAAAGAAAAAATTAAAATTCATGGTTGTAGAAAACTCAGTTTTTAGTTCACATGGCAGTCAGTCTAGAAAATTTTTAGATATTGGACTCTAAGCATCTTTCAGTGGTGGACTGAGGATAGTAGTGGCAATCTGATAAATTTCCTGGTTTATAGATCAAATGTCTGGCAATGGCATCTGGTATTCCAGTGAACTTTATGAGCGACCCATAAATAGTAGGCACTGAGGCTGTCCATACATGATCTGTTGTGGTGATTTTTCTAATGTTTATATCAAGTTATCCAGTTTTTGCTTGCAGGGTTTTGAAAGAAAGTTCTTAGTGATTTCAAATCAGAAGTGTCAGGGAAAATTGTCTACTGGCCTTAGCAATGGTGAGGTTCCTTTGCATAGTTTTACAAGTGATGCATTGACTAAGGGGAGTCTTGAGGCAGAGAAAAAAAATATGGCAGGTGACACCTGGATCTGGGGAAATATGATTATAGTAGTTGCCATTTGGGAACTCATAAAAAAATTGGAAAGATATCTGAATATTCCACATGAGCAGAAACTTATTGGGGGTGATGTAAAAGTGGCTGTCTGCTCATAGGAATACACACATTCAAGCAAGGGTATTGAGATGTCTTATTCAAACAAGTTCATACTGTAATAAAATGGTGGTAATTATTAAAGATAAAATAACTTTTTTTAAATTTACTTGCAGAGAAAATTTAAAGCAACAGATAAAAATATTTAAGAATTATATGTGGATTTCATCCTCACATCTATTCTGTATATAATATACTTAAGACAATTTTTCTGTGGTTACATTTATACACACATATTTATATTAAAAATACACACATGGATATGTGTATTTGTGTGTGTGTTATATATATATATAATTTCATAATTGCAATACCTTCAGAAAAATGAAAACACAAATTTTGTGTGTATGTATACAATATTCACAGAGTCAAATATTTGAGTTGAAATGAGATATTACATCTAAGTGCATTAGCATTTTATATTTTCATTTCTTAATTGATTTTTATAAGAATCTCTAAAAATGAATAATGTTCCATATTATAACTGGATACAATTTAAAATTCAATTTATTTTACCATATTAAATTCTCTTTAGTATAAATATTTGATTCTTCTTGTGACTAGTACTAAATTTAACTTTAATGCAAAACGTTTTAAAATGAAATATATAGTATTACTTTTTTCATTGAGATTAACAGTATTATAAAGGTTTTGGAAAAATATAGTCATACCCTATTCACCCCAACAAAAATATCTCTTTCTCTAAATTATGAAATTTCAGAGCTTTAATGAAGCTTCAGCCTTTATCATGTTAGGGTAGACCATCTCTTAACAGTAGTTTAGAGACCAATATTATTTTTAGTAGACAAAAAACAAGTTAATATTTTGTAATAATAAAATGAAAATAAATTACATTAAGAATTTTACTCAATCTTGGTTCCAACAAATTTCACTAGGAAACCTCTTCATTTTAATGACTTTCAGAAGTGCTTTTACATTATTTAGTTCTCTATCTTGTTTCATAACATTCAAAATGTTCATGAATGTACTCTTTAAAATAATTATTCTTGGGATTCCCTTGGTGGCACAGTGGTTAGGAATCCACATGCCAGTACAGGGGACATGGGTTCAAGCCCTGGTCCGGGAAGATCTCACATGTCACAGAGCAACTAAGCCTGTGTGCCACAACTACTGAGCCTGTGCTCTAGAGCCCACGAGCCACAACTACTGAGCCTGCAAGCCACAACTACTGAAGCCCGCACACCTAGAGCCTGTGCTCCACAACAAGAGAAGCCACTGCAATAAGAAGCCTGCGCACCGCAACAAAGAGTAGCCCCGGCTCGCCACAATTAAAGAAAGCCCACGCGCAGCAATGAAGACCGAGCGCAACCAAAAATAAATAAATAAAATTTTAAAAAAAGTATTCTTTGTCGTCAATATTTCTACTGAACACTAGTTTTTCAATGGATTTTTTAAAGTTATTGACAATGTCAGTAAGCCCAGTAGAATAATTATGTATATAAATTTAAAATCTTAGTTCCCACTCTGATGAATCTCTACTTATCTGAATAAGTAGAATAATTCTATGTAATGTTCTATAATTCTATTTATTTATTTTGGAGAAAAAGAATGAAACTTGTAATTTCTAAATGGTCACTTGGCATGAAGATAAGTGGTGATACATTTCAAAGTATTGTAAAATGAACTTTACAGCTCAGAATTTTTATAGTATGTTGTCAATTTTTTGAGGGTCTACTTTGAAAGAACATCAAAGGTATTCCCCCAAAATATATTTCCAGACAAGTAAATTTTTTCTATAACTGCTAAACAATATTTTTCTTAAAAAAATATTAAAGACATATATATTTAGATAGATAGATACATATATATAGAGAGACACATTATATGTAAGTCATACATGTAGTAATTTTATTGATTACATGCATTTTACTATTGGACTAGACAATTTTTGACTTAACTTTTGGCTTTATCTTTATATAATGTATATTTATTATATATTACATATGAACACATGCATACATTTTTCTTTTGCTGTAATCCTGAAATACAATAGCCTCTTAGCAAATGACGGAATGAATTGTTCAATGCCAGATTTTACATTAAATATCTAAAACAGTGGGGTTATAATTATATGTTATTCATAAACTGATAAAATCATATTTTAACACTTAAGGATATTGACAATGAGAAAGAACAATAACACCTATAGATATTCTAAATAATACTAGGGAAAATATAAAATTGAACTCATAAATTGCTGGGTTTGATTCCCATTAAGTTTATGTTCTGATGCCTGTGATATTTTCTACCATGTCCAAACTTCTAGAGACATTTTGAAAAACATAAACCAGTAGTATAATATCATTCATCTTAGACTGCTTAGATTGCTATGCAGATTAGACTTTTTAATATAGTATTTAAAACACTAATCCTAGTGTTTCATATGTAGTAGGATCTGCATTTATTTTAATACATAGATATGATTATATGCATTATGTATATGCCATATATTTGTACATAAATTCTCTATCTAAAGCCTAATAGAGGTAGTATAACTTGTATGTATGAAAAGACTGAACAAGTCATCCCATGTCTTTCATAGGCACATCAACATACACCAGCCTGCAATGTCTGTATGCTTTTTCCACTAAGGAACTGAAACAGTCTTCCAATCTTTCTTAGGAAGAGGAAGACAAAATGTTTATTTGTAATTATGTAAAGTACAATACTTGTTGATTACAATTAACTCAGGATAAATCAAGAGATAAAAAAACAAATTCATATTATTTTCATGTTTTACAGAATGTTTATGTTGTTGAATTTTCAGATAAAACAGACTTTTCTGTCTATCCAGGATATTCTGTCATATATTTTCTATTTTATAGTGCATGTAAAAAAAGTATTAAAAAACTTATTTAGTATTTCCTTTGTCTCTAATTCCAGAACTTTGAATGGCTTCAAGATTTTGATATACTAATAAGGTTATTACCCCTCTCCAGGTTCAAAATTTGCATAGGAGCCATGTGATAATGATGCACCTTTGCTGAAAGGATGAGGCAGGTGTGTTTTTCAGTAGGCCCTTAATGGTGAGTTTGGATTTTTCTCACCTGCCAAATCATGAAATTTTCGTAAAATTCATTAAACTAAAAAAAAAAAAAAAAGAGAGGCTTTAACTTTTTTTTTTCAATGATATGTGTTTATTAGCTTAATCACATCCCCTTTCTTTTAATGACCTAATACCCTAGGAAATAATTGCTTGTAGGTATCTATTCTCCAACTATGCTAAGGTTTTTCATTTTACCATATACTTCTTATTATAGTAATATAATAATAATATATTATTACCAATGATATTTCTTCTACTTTTAGATTGTCATGATTGTTTTGCCATGAATCACAACAGCTCAATCATGACCTTATTTTTTTCATTAGTTATTTTTCATAATGTATTAATCCTTGAAATAAAAATAAAATTAGAATCTCTGTAATCATATGTCAATTCCTCTTCTCCTCCTATTCCTTTGCCTCTCTGTTTCCATCTTGACTATCATATCCTTAACTAGTCAGTGTGACTTCAAATCCATTATGTGATCTTCACAACTGGGTCCTCAGAACTACAAAACACCGATGAGCTCTAATTAATGTCCCAGGTCCTTTTTATTAAATGAAACCTGATACGTTTTAACTTGTGGGTAAGTATATATTCTGACTTGGCCAGGTTGTCACATAAAGCAGTCTGCTCTGCTCAGTTACAAATGATGCTCAGTCTTTGTTCATTAAACTTGGGGATGATTGTTGCATGCAAGAAGGCTCTGTATGTGTCTTCACTCTATAGGATGAGGTGATGGTAAAGATATTCTAAATTTCTTGAGCAGGAAGAGTAACCTCCTGACTAAAGACAGAGCTGGAAATATATCTCCTTGTGTGAAGTGCCATGACAATGCCTGTTAAACTTTAAAAGGTTCTCCCTGAAGCATTAGGTTTGGTCAGTATTGCCCATTAACTTCTTAGTCAATGTTATATGGGTGATGGTAGATGTGCATACATTACATATGTTGCAAATCTGTTAAATCTAAATTTACTATTCATTTTAAGATTTCCAAATGTTCCTTGATTCTTGTAAAACAAAATGATAAATAGTATTTGCAACCAAAGAGCTTATGGAGGAAAGACATCATCAACTTGTAAGATCTGTGTTAGTCATTTTTTCCTTCCTATTTACATATGGATGCAGTATACAAACACACATACAGGCACAGTTGCTTCTATGTAAAATAATCTTCTGTACTGCAGCAGCTGGAATAATAATATGCCTGTTTGAATTGAAAACACATTTCAATTTATTTTTATTGATTTTTTTTTTTACTTATACATCAGGTAGGAAGGGACAAAATATTTTGTCAGTTCAATTTCTATAAAATTAGCTTCCTGATAGTCCCAAATGAGAGATTCTTTCAAAATTATTAAAGTAATTGAATAATTATTGATTCACAGACACAGACACAATGATTGAAACAGACTGATGTAATGATGCTAGTTTCACACATAGGCAGTGGGAAAACCATTTAAAAAAACTTTTATATAAAGTAAATTATCTATAGGGATTAATGATTTTTTTTTCTTTCATTTGTTGTTTTCTTCCTTCCCCAAAAAACATGGTGTCATGTAGTTAGCTGGAAATTTCCATATAATGTCTATAAAGTCTAAGCCAAATTACATTTAGAAATAAAAACATATAGGGAAGAAATTGTCCAAGTTGACATGGAGAGCAATTCACTAAAGCACTAATTAAATTAACTGCAACACAGAAGCATTGATGCTAGAAGAAGGAAGGGGAAAAGAGCATGTGTTCATGAAATCTGTTGCAGAGTTTTTGTCCTAATTTGAGAAAGTAACTCACAAATATAAAACATAACACTTTCGAGCTTAGTGATAACTAACTTTATGGCCCCAGCACTTAATAGTTAAAATTTTCCAATAATGGCTGGAGGATAATAGGAATGATCAATAACAATCAAAGTTTTTTCTCTGGAGTTCCAAAAAATCCCCAGTTGTACAACACAAGTATAATATGACCACATTCATCTTTGCAAGTTACTCAATAATATAAAATTATATCTATTTGTTTGCCTCTATATCTCAGTATTTACATAACTTATAGTACAGTTCATTTTGATAAGGTTACTATTTTCTTGTGGAAACAAATCCTAGCATTTTATTTTTGACCATCAGGTTAAAAAATAAGCAATACAGATGCAATATTTCTCACAGTGCTTTACTCTTCATAAGTTATAATTTTCACTATATGTTTGGGATAGTAAAAATGAAATTTTCATGAACTTTGTTTATCTTACCTTTCTTTTTCATTTGTACCCGCACCTGGAAAAGGAAAGTTTTTTTTTTTTTTTTTTTTTTTAAAGAGCATCCTTGAGGCAGACACTTGAATTACTAAAGAAATTAAATACCAGCAAAACTAGTCTACACACACCCTCCATAGCTATAAAACAGAATTTGGAATAGAAATCTGTTGTTGCTGTTTTGTTTTGTTTTGCTTTTTGGTCTTCCAGGATTTTGCCTAAATCCTAAACCAGAGGAGAAAGGAAACAAATAACTCCCATATTATTAAAAAAAACAAAAAACAAAAAAACAGGGCTTCCCTGGTGGCGCAGTGGTTGAGAGTCCGCCTGCCGATGCAGGGGACACGGGTTCGTGTCCCGGTCCGGGAAGATCCCACACGCCGTGGAGCGGCTGCGCCCGTGAGCCATGGCCGCTGAGCCTGCATGTCCGGAGCCTGGGCTCCACAACGGGAGAGGACACAACAGTGAGAGGCCCGTGTACCACGAAAAAACAAAAACAAAAACAAAACAGAAAAACAAACAAACAAAAAACCCAGAACTACAATTAAGGTCTTATTAAGAAGTGACCACATTAGTCACTTATGTTTAGCCTTTACAAAAAGAAAGGTAAACGTTCATTACAATGGAAGATTTTGTGAAGAATCCTCCCATTTTTAGTCCTTGAGGAGACATGTTTGCAGATTTTTACAAGAAAATGGGAAAAGCATCTCTCTCTTTCCCTATCTGGAAGTTGCTGAGTTAAACACGACATGTGTTGTCTGTACGGTTATATGAACCCAGGCATTTAGCAGGGTACTCAAAAACTTTGGGAAACCATCATGAGTCTTCAGGAATTCAGGGAAAGTAGAGACTAGTGTCTACTTTTCACCTTCTTCTCCAAAGAGCTCATAACAAAGGATTCAAATTTGAGCCTATTCTCTGAGGGAGTCCTCTGACAGATCAGAGAACCTACAACCAAGTAAAGGACACTGTTACTTTTCTCTACCAATCCCTTTCCTTTCCTCAAGCCTTGAGTATCCAGAGTAGCAGGATAGGAAGGAGAGAGGGTAAACCAAAGATGAGCAGTGACCACATCTCCTTGATGACCTCCCCATACAGGTCATGGGCCAGGCTTAACCTAGAGGATGGAAGAAATTTAAAATTGAATACAAGATTAAAGCATCAGTTTAGATTGGACTGTCTTTCACATACCTGAAAATGACATTGAACTTAAGCTAAAAGGTACTAGAAAACTATGAAACCATGTAATGTGTGAGATCTATAGACAAGGGATGGAAAAGGGAATTCTGATAAAATATGTGTAAAGACCATGGAGGGAGACAAATGATTGAAGCCATAATTATCAGATTGTCTGTTAGCACATTCCACACATTCAGTGAACAGACTGCCTATCAGTAATTATATTTCAGGAAACTCCTCTATTAAGAATACAGTGAAGTAAAGGATTTAATAATCATTCACTCATCATGTTTTCCTTGTTGTCAATAATATAATATTGTTTGGGAAAAATATTTCATAGAAAGTTTTCACGTAGACACAAATATAGATGTGTACACTACTATTACAATATGTCTCAAGTATTACCTACGGAAATACTCTAAAAATACCAGCTTCATCCAAACAACCTTTCACACTGTCACAGAAGGCACAGAAGGTCTTGAAAAACAAGTAATAGAAAACTAAATAACCAAAGACAATCATCATTACATCAAGGAAAGTCAGATGTAATAAGCTAACAAAAGAAGGTTTAATGCTCCCAAGAAGGTATCAGTATCTCTCAATGAAGCCAGGAGTCCTGATGAACACATGTCATGAAGGGTTGTTGAAGAGGGAAGATTATTAGAAAAGAAAAAAATGGACAACAAAGTTTCTGATTCAGATTTGATGATATTCTATTATGATTTACATTTTTATATTTATTTTATTGAATCTTATACGATCATAAAAATGCATGTAGAAAAAATAATCTGATGTACCTAATTAGACACATCTGATTAAAGTTCCTATGAAACAGAAATAGAGAGGAATTTCCTAAATCTGTTGAAAAATAAAAATAATAAACCAAATGCACAATAGACATTATACTCAGTGGTATGTTGCCTACTATTATGACTTCTATCCAACACTGAACCAGAGATAGTAACCAGTGCATTAATATCAGAAAGTTAAAGAATAGAACATATGCTTTGCAAAGAAGAAAATCAGACTGCCATATCCAAAGTTAATGTACTAATATAGCTATATTAATTTATTATAATAAAAATGTTTATCAATGTTTTATATAAAATCAGTGTAAAAAAGTGCATATTATATACTAACAATGAATATTTAAAATGTCCTTTTAAAAATATTCCATTTAAAATATTGATAGAATGTGATATATTTAGAAATAAATCTGAAGTTGTTTAAAATCTTTAAGGTGAAAATTATAAGACTTAAAAGAAATGTATAATACATATTTCCAATAATAATGATAGCTACAAATTTAATGTCCAGAATATATAACAATTATAATGCACTGAGATGAAAAATATCTGGAAAAAGAAAAGGCAAAACATATGAACTATACTTTTATTAGCAAGGAACCATATTGATTTTTAGGAAAATACAAATTAAAACCACAAAGATATAATTTTGCAATCTTCAGATTGACAAATGATAACAAGAAAAAGAGAAAGAAAGAGTGAGAAGAAAGAAGAGGAGGAGGAGGAGAAAAAGAGGAGAAAAAAGGGGAAAAATGGTCATTAACCTGTATTTGTGAGCGTTCAGAGCTCTTATTTGGTACAACTTTTTAAAACTAGCATTACCTATTAAGGTAAACATGACTATACACTACTACCCAGAAACTTCTTTGTTAGGTATATGTCTTGAGAAACTCTTGCTCATTTACACAAAAATGCATTTTCATTCCCTGAAAATTGCTTGAATTTCTACATTGCACCAGGCACTGATCAAGATGTTGAAGATATAACAGTGAACAAAACAAAGTTCCCTGCATTCATGGAGCCTACATTCAAGTGGGAAGAGACAAATATTAAACCGAGGAAGTAAAATAATTCTGATGTTGATAAGAAAAATAAAGCAAAAAAGGGTACCTCAATAGTGGAAATTGATGAGACATTTTCTTTAGAAATGGCAGTTTGAGAAAAGATCTGAATGAGGTGAATGAGGCAGCTATGCATGTCTGTGAACCAGGATTCCAGGCAGAGGAAAGAGCATATGCAAAGTTGCTGGAACGTGATTGCCTAGAGAGCTGGAGGAGCAGCATTTCAGAAATTCTTACAGCAGCTGATTTTCTTAAGAAAAGTGAAACAACTCTAACTTATATCAATAATAGAATGGATAAATCATGTTACATTTGTTCAAAAGAATGTTATATGGCAATTAAAATAAATTAATAAACCTGATAATTCTTTTTTTATAAATTTATCTATTTTATTTGTATATTTTTGGCTGTGTTGGGTCTTTGTTGATGAGTGTGGGCTTCCTCTAGTTGCAGCGAGCGGGGGCTACTCTTCATTGTAGTGTGCAGGCTTCTCATTGTGGTGGGCCTCTCTTGTTGCGGAGCATGAGCTCTAGGCACGAGGGCTTCAGTAGTTGTGGATCACAAGCTCTAGAGTGCAGGCTGTAGAGCGCAGGCTCAGTAGTTGTGGTACACAGGCCTAGTTGCTCTGCAGCATGTGGGATCTTCCTGGACCAGGGCTTGAACCCGTGTCCCCTGCCTTGGCAGGCAGATTCTTAACCACTGTGCCACCAGGGAAGCCCTAAACCTGATAATTTTTAAAAAGGTATTAAGGAGTCTGATTCCATTTTTGACATTTGAGTGCTGACAGCTCCTCCCTCACCCTTCTTGACCAAATCTGAACAAATCAATAAAAAAGCCCAGGTTCTCCCTCCTTTGGTGCCAGTGGGAAGTTCAGATTTGTAATACTGTAATTTATAATAGGAAATATATATTTTGTCTTATGGCACACAGCTCCTAAAACCCTTGGAATTTCCAGTGGTGAGAATAATTAAGGTGTCTTTTGTTATGTTAATGAAGCGACTTTGGAACCACAATTAAAGATTTTGGCTTGTTACCAGGAGAACCAATCATGTGATTAGAGGATTTGAACTTTTAATCTCATCCCCTTAACCTCTGGGGACAGAGGAGGGTCTGGAGGCTGAATCAACTGCCAGGGCTTATGATTCAATCAATCATGCTTATGTAATGAAGCCTCTGTAAAAACAGAAAAGAATGGGGTTCAAAGAGTTTCCAGGTCGGAAAAGCAGACTGCTTCCACGTGCTACCATACCAGGCCCCAAATTCCATGAAGACAGAAGCTCCTCTGTTCAGGACCTCACCTTATATACCTCTTCATCTGGCTGTTGATTCACATCTTTTGATATCCTTTGTAATGAATCAGGAATCTAATGAGTAAACCATCTTCCTGAATTCTGTGAGGCACACTAGCGAGTGAATCAAACCAAAGGAGGGGGTGGTGGGGACCTCTGACTTACAGCTCATTGGTCAGAAGAAAGGTCACAAACTAAACTTGTGATGGGCTCTGAATGGGGGGGGGCTGTCTTGTGGGATTAAGCCCTCAATCTGTGGAATCTGATGCTATCTCTGGGCAGATAGTATCAGAATTGAGTTGAATTGTAGGACCCCTAGATAGTGTCTGAGAATTTCTTGGTGGTGGTTGGGAGGGGAGCAGGGGGGACACAAATATTGAAAATGGTACTAGAACCTGCAAACCCCAGATCAGTCATGGAAACACTCATTTGCCTCATACAGGCAAATCCAGCCTTTAACCATAGTAACAGACAAAGCCAGTTCTCCCTCCTTGTTCTTTCAACATATTTCTGGACCCGTGTGTTAGCTGCCTTACTCTTTCAGAAAACCTTATTTGAGTATAAACCTTTTCAAACCTCTTAGTCCAAGTGTGGCATCTCAATATCTGTACTAGATTTTAGGTGGGAGATTCCATCTTGCCTCCATGTGACAACTACAAGATAATTGCCTCAGAAAGCCATGCACCACTGGGAGTCTCTCTTCTCTTGCTTTGGTTTGCTAGCTGGCTGTATTTCCTGCTGTCTAGAGTATTTTATTTTTGAGTTGTTTTGCACTTTGAACTATGCTGCTTTGTGCTAAATTTACTTAGGTCCATCAAGCTTGTTACAGATGTAGCTTATCTAAATCAGAAGTCTTGATGCTAGTTTCGTTTTGTTTTGTTTTGTTTTTGTGGTACATGGGACTCTCACTGTTGTGGCCTCTCCCGTTGCAGAGCACAGGCTCTGGATGCACAGGCTCAGCGGCCATGGCTCACGGGCCCAGCCACTCCGCAGCATGTGGGATCTTCCCGGACCGGGGCACGAACCCGTGTCCTCTGCATCGGCAGGCGGACTCTCAACCACTGTGCCACCAGCGAAGCCCTTGATACTAGTTTTTAAGAACAGCATTAAAGGATTAGGGCTCTCTTTACACTGACCCTGGGGCAAGTGCCTCAATGTGGATTTATTAATATCTCAGACTGAAACATTTCTCAATTCCATCATAAGCAGTGACTGAAACTAGGCTCCAGAGAAATACTCTATCCATGTGACTGTTGGATTGATGTCCCAGCCAGGTTAAGATTTCCATCCTGTAGAGCACACAGGAAGACTGACAACCCTGCAAGACCCACTGGGTGCCAACTCCTATGGAGGAAGGGTAGTCACTATGTGGTGTACTAATTTTTACATTCCTAAAAGCAGGTGGCTTGCTAAGACACTAAAATAAATAAATAAATAAATAAATTTTAAAAATGTCTTTTCTGTCAGTGTTACCTATTCCTCTTTTACCAGAAGATCATGATCCTTCTGGTTACAAGAAAGAAATCCAAGACACCATCCTGGCACAGCCAAAGTATGAATTCAAACTTGACTTAATCCTAAGTCCCTAAACTCAGTAAAGCTACAATTACTATAGGAGAAGCTCTTAAATTTTATAATAATTACTTGAGATTCTCTGGAGGAGGAAGGATATACATATAAGCAGAGTGAAGAGGACTCATCTAAACCCCCTGCATTATATATAGAACTATTAAAAAAATATATAAAGAAACTAGATACAGGGTGAAGAAACAGAAAACTGAGTCATATGTCTGCAATTTTCTAATTTCGATGCGAGATTCAAAATTTACTAAAAGAATTTATATAAAAAGAAAAATAAAATGGCACTGATGGTTTTGCTGCCTCTACAACATAGTTCACAAACATAGGTTGTGAATTAATTTTTTTTTTTTTTTTTTTTTTTTTTGGTGGTACGCGGGCCTCCCACTGCTGCGGTCTCTCCCGTTGTGGAGCACAGGCTCCGGACGCGCAGGCTCAGCGGCCATGGCTCACGGGCCCAGCCGCTCCACGGCATGTGGGATCCTCCCGGACTGGGGCACGAACCCTCATCCCCTGCATCGGCAGGCGGGCTCTCAACCACTGCGCCACCAGAGAAGCCCGTGAATTAATTTTAAATTGTGTTGAAATTTACCAGGTTGCAAAACTTCATGGCCTTAATTAATATTAGGGCATAAATTATAGTTTATTCTGTGAATCTCAAAACTTTTAAAAATAAATAATTTCTTTATTTAGGCTGCATTGGGTCTTCATTACAGTGTGCCGGCTTCTGATTGTGGTGGCTTCTCTT
Organism: Orcinus orca; assembly: GCF_937001465.1. NCBI lineage: Eukaryota > Metazoa > Chordata > Mammalia > Artiodactyla > Delphinidae > Orcinus > Orcinus orca. The sequence goes on from NC_064563.1 coordinate 129,102,344, forward strand.
GTTGCTCAGTAGGTGTGGCACACAGTCTTAGTTGCTCCGTGGCATGTGAGATCTTCCCAGACCAACGATCGAACCCATGTCCCCTGCATTGGCAAGCAGATTCTTAACCACTGTGCCACCAGGGAAGTCCCTGAATCCCAATGGTTTTAAACAAAGTTTCCTCTTTAATCTGAGAGGAGTTACCAAAGGTAAAATAGAGGAAAACAGGTATACTCCACCTTAACCATGAGAACTCTTGTTTTGCCCAAATTCATCATAGTCATAAAATATTCTGTCATAGACAAAGGCACTCTGACTCACCAAGCAAAAAATTAAATCAAACAGTTATGAAGAGTAACTAAGTAGTAATAGATTACATTAAATTAAACTAGAATTAAGAATTACCTTAAAATTAAAGCAATTAGAGAAAGAAGCACATAAAAAAAACCCAAAGTTAGCAGATGGTAAGAAATCATAAAGATCAGATCAGAAATAAATGAAAAAGAAAGGAAGGAAACAAGAGCAAAAATCAATAAAACTGAAAGCTGGTTCTTTGAGAAGATAAACAAAATTGATAAACCATTAGTCAGACTCATCAAGAAGAAAAGGGAGAAGACTCAAATCAATAGAATTAGAAATGAAAAAGGAGAAGTAACAATGACACAGTAGAAATGCAAAGGATCATGAGAGATTACTACAAGCAACTAAATGCCAATAAAATGGACAACCTGGAAGAAATGGACAAATTCTTAGAAAAACACAACCTTCTGAGACTGAACCAGGAAAACATAGAAAATATAAACAGACCAATCACAAGCACTGAAATTGAAACTGTGATTTAAAATCTTCCAACAAACAAAAGCCCAGGACCAGATGGCTTCACAGGCAAATTCTCTCAAACATTTAGAGAAGAGCTAACACCTATCCCTCTCAAAGTTTTCCAAAATATAGCAGAGGGAGGAACACTCCCAAACCCTATGAGGCCACCATTACCCTGATACCAAAACCAAAGATGTCACAAAGAAAGAAAACTACAGGCCAATATCACTGATGAACGTAGATGCAAAAAATGCTCAACAAAATACTAGCAAACAGAACCCAACAGCACATTAAAAGGATCATATACCATGATTAAGTGGGGTTTATCCCAGGAAGGCAAGGGTTCTTAAATATATGCAAATCAATCAATGTGATAAGCCATATTAACAAATTGAAGGACAAAAAACATATGATAATATCAATAGATGCAGAAAAAGCTTTCAACAAAATTCAACACCCATTTATGATAAAAAACCTTCCAGAAAGTAGGCATAGAGAGAACTTACCTCAACATGACAAAGGCCATATATGACAAACCCACAGACAATATCATTCTCAATGGTGACAAATTGAAACCATTTCCACTAAGATAAGGAACAAGACAAGGTTGCCCACTCTCACCACTATTATTCAACATAGTTTTGGAAGTTTTGGCCACAGCATTCAGAAAAGAAAAAGAAATAAAAGGAGTCCAAATTGGAAAAGAAGAAGTAAAACTGTCACTGTTTGCAGATGACATGATACTATACATAGAGAATCCTAAACATGCTACCAGAAAACTACTAGAGCTAATCAGTGAATTTGGTAAAGTAGCAGGATACGAAATTAATGCTCAGAAATCTCTTGCATTCCTACACACTAATGATGAAAAATCTGAAAGAGAAATTAAGGAAACACTTCCATTTACCATTGCAACCAAAAGAAAAAAAAAAAAACAAAAAACCTAGGAATAACCTAGCTAAGGAAACAAAAGACCTATATGCAGAAAACTATAAGACACTGATGAAGAAATTAAAGATGATACAAAGAGATAGAGAGGTATACAATGTTCTTGGATTGGAAGAATCAACATTGTGAAAATGATTATACTACCCAAAACCATCTACAGATTCAATGCAATCCCTATCAAACTACCAATGGCATTTTTCACAGGACTACAAGAAAAAAAATTCACAATTTGTATGAAAACACAAAAGACCCCGAGTAGCCAAATCAATCTTGAGAACGCAAAACGGAGCTGGAGGAATCAGGCTCCTTGACTTCAGACTATACTACAAAGCTACAATAATCAAGACAGTATGGTACTGGCACAAAAAACAGAAACATAGATCAATGGAAGAGGATAGAAAGCCTGGAGATAAACCCACACACATATGGTCACCTTATCTTTGAAAAAGGAGGCAAGAATATACAGTGGAGAAAAGACAGCCTCTTAAATAAGTGGTGCTGGGAAAACTGGACAGCTACACATAAAAGAATGAAACTAGAACACTCCCTAACACCATATAGAAAAATAAACTCAAAATGGATTAAAGACCTAAATGTAAGGCCACACACCATAAAACTCTTAGAGGAAAGCATAGGCACAACATTCCATGGCATAAATCACAGCAAGATCCTTTTTCATCCACCTCCTAGGGAAATGGAAATAAAAACAAAAATAAACTAATGGGACCTAATGAAACTTAAAAGCTTTTGCACAGCAAAGGAAACTATAAAAAAGACAAAAAGACAGCCCTCAGAATGGGAGAAAATATTTGCAAATGAAGCAACTGAGAAAGCATTAATCTTCAAAATATATAAGCAGCTCATGCAGCTCAATATCAAAAAAAAAAAAAAAAAAAAAACACCCAATCCAAAAATGGGCAAAAGACCTAAACAGATTATTCTCCAAAGAAGATATACAGATTGCCAACAAACACATGAAGGATGCTCAACATCACTAATCATTACAGAAATGCAAATCAAAACTACAATGAGGTATCCCCTCACACTGGTCAGAATGTCCATCATCAAAAACTCTACAAACTATAAGTGCTGGAGAGGGTGTGGAGAAAAGCGAACACTCTTGCACTGTTGGTGGGGATGTAAGTTGATACAGCCACTGTGGAGAACAGTATGGAGGTTCCTCAGAAACCTAAAAATAGAGCTACCATATGACCCAGCACTCCCACAACTGGGCATATACCATGAGAAAACCATAACTCAAAAAGAGTCATATACCACAATGTTCATTGCAGCACTATTTACAATATCCAGGACATGGAAGCAACCTACGTGTCCATCAACAGATGAATGGATAAAGAAGATGTGGCACATATATACAATGGAATATTACTCAGCCATAAAATAAATGAAATGGAGTTATTTGTAGTGAGGTGGATGGACCTAGAGACTGTCATACAGAGTGAAGTAAGTGAGAAAGAGAAAAACAAATACTGTATGCTAACACATATATATGGAATCTAATAAAAAAAGACATTGTTCTGAAGAACCTAGGGGCAGGACAGGAATCAAGATGCAGACATACAGAATGGACTGAGGGCACGGGGAGGGGGAAGGCTAAGCTGGGACAAATTGAGAGAGTGGCATGGACATATATACACTACCAAATGTAAAATAGATAACTATTGGGAAGCAGCCACATAGCTCAGGGAGATCAGCTCAGTGCTTTGTGACCATCTAGAAGGGTGGGATAGGGAGTGTGGAAGGGAGATGCAAGAGGAATGAGATATGGGGATGTATGTATGCATATAGCTGATTCACTTTGTTATACAGGAGAAACTAACACACTATTTTAAAGCAGTTATACTTCAATAAAGATGTTAAAAAAAAAAACAATTACTGACACCATTTAATCAGCAACTGGTGGATACCTTGCCATCATAGATTCAGCTATATTCCATTCAGGACCTATGCCTTTCAAGTATAGTGTGCCTTCACATTCAAAAAGACTTGGTACACCTTTATCTGTCAACCCATGGGGTGTAATAGCTGTTCCATCACACACAATATTTGCAGAGAAAGGCTCAACTGCATCCAACTTTCTCCAGGAACACAGATATATCATCACAGCAGTAACATTTTTCTGTGAGTACGTTCATTTGACATACAAAGTCAGGACATACAAATACTCACAAAGGAACTCTAAAAAAGAACAGGCTACTGCCACACATAATGTACTGGTCCCCACTACTTCAATAAATTTTGTGACATCATTTGGTCAGTTGATGAGACATTTCATCCTGACTTGTTAAGAAATAACTGCTGAACTGGCACCCACAGTATTAAAATGAACTCAATATCTTTTAGGGCTTCTGGGGTTTTAAAAGAAACATATTCCTTATTTAAAATTTTGCTAAAGCCCAGAAATGCCCTTATTCATAATTTGACCATCTTTGAATGGCCCTCCTTCCAACAAAAACTCTAGAGTCTGTCCAAATTACAATATAATAGCTACTTCAAACAGTGCCCCCCCAGAGACTCTTTCACTCTACAGCATATAGGAAGTTCCTTGTATACCTCCTAGACTCCTTGAGCCACCTATTATGGCCAGAAAATATCCATGGGCTTCCTAATGCAAGAAACTGCTCTTCTTGGCTGCATGTTACCTGCCTTTAGGGCAATAATTGCTGGACATACACGTGGGTATTATTGAAATAGAAGTTTTCACAGGCACTAGACATGGAAACTTCTATATCCAGCTGTCCATTATAACTTAGGTCATGGAGGAAGCACTCCATAAACTTGGCCTCTTGCTAAATGAGAACAGTGTTAATAGGATAGAACTAACACTGAGCCCTTTAGTATATCTGCTATGCAAGAGGGATGGCTTGCCCATCCTTAGTCCCTTTTAGATGCCATGTTGCTGGATGAAGTCATTCCTCTACCAAATCTCTTGGCTACATGAGAGTCCTTTGGGATTAACTAACAGAACAGCAAAGGGAATTCATATAATTTATGAATGGTAGCACCACCATTACATGTGCTAGGGCCCTAAAAGGGGATTTTCTCCCGTCCTCTGATTAACCATGGTATTTCTGATTGAGAGCAAGACAGATGGGTCAGCACAATTGGCCAAACTTTGGACAGCCATTCTTAGTAATGGATGGCTTGAGCAACAACAGCCCCATCTGCACAATTTTACAGACTCTTGGACCAGTTCCAATGGTATGGCCATCTGATCTGGCCAATAGCCAAAACAGCAATTCCTTATCCAGGAATTCCAGATGGGTTGCCCCATCTGGAATAAAGAACATTGGAAATATCTTATTTCACACATACCCAAAATATAAAGCACAATCATACATATCTCTGCCTACACTAAAGCCACAATACAAGGTTTCATCAAGACACCCCTTATCTGCTTTGGAGTTCAAGATATCATTGGTCATGACCAAGACACACATTTGTTTTACTTTTCAACTTCTTGTTTTGGGGCAACCTCAAAATAAAGACCAATTGCTTCCTCCTTCAGCACTGATAAGAGGTTCAAATCATGTAAGCTGCTGGTCTGAACAGGAAGTCTCACCCTGGCTCCACCCCAACCATAATAATAGCTAAAACCATTCTCTGCTCTTTGTGTCCTCAAGTCATTTTCAGACCTATTTATTCTCTTCAGAAAACCTCATTATGAGTAATAAAACTTTCAGTATTGTCTTGGTATGTGTGTGTATGTATGCATGTATATGTGTGTGTAGTACATATATATTATTTATATATAATATAAACATAATATATATTTTCATATACATGGAAATATGTATATATATATATGGAAAAAATATAAATAAAAGCAATTTAAGGTTAACATAAATTCAGAGGAGTGGCTATTTAGGCAATTGGGGTTGTATAAGAATATAGAATATATAGAAAATATATAGAGAACATATAGAAAATATTCAGTGGATTGGAAATGTTATATTTCTTAAGCTGGTTGGCAGGCACATTGATAACCATTAATTTTTCTCAAACTCTTCTCATTAATTTTAATGTTTGCATTCAATTGTAGACTACAAATAGGTTAATATAATCAAAATTCTAGTCATAGGAACAATGAAAATGAAAACTGAAATTTGAAGCAAGGACAAATTTCATGCATTTGAAAGGAAATTGGAAAGGTTTAAAAATTTTGTAATTGTACATAATAAAAAGTATCCACAGCAATGCAGATAAGATAATGTCTAATGGATAATCGTCATCATTGGAATTTGAATTATTCATCTATTTATCACATGGCTATATTAACTTCAACACCAAAAATTTAAAAATTAAGGCAAACTAAATTATTTTCATGGGACTCAGGAAAATAATTTAATAAAGCACTAAAAGTCTGCATTTTCATTTTGCTTAATACAGGTTACAAACTTTATGTACTATAAAATTATGATTGAATGTCACTGACATATTATGGATGGAATGTCTTCAAGAATTGTATTTAAAGTCAGAGTTCATAGGTAAAATACTTGCTGTGTTAAATAAATTCTATGCCTCTCTGTTTCCCCATCCATAAAACAAGGATAATAAAAACCTTTGTAAGAGGTTTGCTATAAGGAATAAAAGATAATAAAAGTGAAAGTGATTTTCACAGTGTCTGACTTACATAAGGCATTCAATAAAGTTTTGACATGATTTAAGAATGCTCTTAAAATAAGAAAATATTTAAAATATATATGTGTGCTTCACTACTCCCTAATGAAACAGCATAGAAATGGTTCCTTCCTCTTGAACGCTGACATAAGCCTAGACTATTATTTAAGTGGCCACAGATTTAGGGGCAATCAGAAGGGGCAGCATGATGAGTTTGGTAAGCCAGGAAGCAGTGAATATTCAGGGGCCAAAACATTAGAATTTCAGTATTCATGCTGTTCTCAGGAACACAAATTTGTTGATGGGGGTGGAAAGAGTGAAAAAGGATTGGTTGCTAGTTCTGAAGAAATTGTTAATCCAAATTACCATACTATTGCTATTTACCTTGAATTTATCCCATGTCATCTCCGATTTATGTTTGAACACACTACTCCTGTAACCAAGCAGGACCCCATGGGGCCTTCCCGGGACAGACGCCACCCTATATCCTCTGCTGCAGCTCCTCTCTGAAGTACTGAGATAATAGTATCTGATACATATTTCCTGAGTTTTTCAGGTGCTAAAACCACCACCAAATGGAAGAAATTAACTACCTGATGATCATGAACATGTAGCCCCCAGAACTTCTGGCACCTAAGATGTTAACCACCCTGTTACCTCACCATCAACCAATCAGAGAATTATGCAGGAGCTGGTCACATACCCTGTGACCTCCTCCCTCACCTGACCATTAAAAATACTTTGCTGAAACCCTTCAGGGAGTTCTGGTTTTTTTTGAGCACAAGCCACCCATATCTCCGTGCATGGCCCTTTCTCTGCTCCAAACTCCAATGTTTCTTCATTGGTTTAGCTCACTGTGTGTCAGGCACATGGACTTGTGTTTGGAAACACTTCTATCCTTAAAATTTTTTTATGTGTGTGTCTTTTTACATCTATTTATATCTTCTTCTCTCTGATTTCTGTAAACAGATTAAGACCCAGAGAAGAAAAGAATGGAAATTCCAGGTCTAGCTATGGCAGAGTTCATATCCGGCGGAGACAGGTATGGAGTTGCTCAGAAAGTTCAGATGATCAAACAGAATGAGATCCATGGGGTCAAGTTACAGTGAGAAATAACAGGAGTACTAACCACTCCATACAGATGTCAGCACTGCATCTAGTGTGGATGATCCTGCTAAGTGTAGCCTGATCTGGCTACATTTAAAATTAAACCCCAATAATTTTTGAGGCCCGCTGAGAATTCCTCCATGGAATAAGGCCTGCAGAGATGCTGTCTGATATTGGTCTTTTATTTGTTATTCTCAGGTCCATCCTGGCATAGGAAATTTGGGCATTGCTAGAGACAGAAGGGACTTTGTTTGTAGCTTTCATTTGTAACTTTGCTTAGCTTAAAACCTTTTAAAAATAATTTCTACCCTTGTACTTTAGCCACAATTTCCAAATAGGTTTTCAAAAGTGTCTTAAAAAAATACCATAAGGATGGTGTTGGAAGAGGTCATCAGGGAGTATATGATCATGACCACCAGTTGACCTGGGCAATCAGAGACTCCTCACCTACTCCCCTGTTCTTCGGGTGTATATTTGCCCACATTCCTGTAGCCGGAGCGGTTCCAAAGATGTGTAGCCTTGAGAGAACAAGGTGTTGTTGAGGCCATCTGGGCTGTGCAGAATATAATCCTCATAAAGGTCTCTATAAATTTTTTTTAAATTTTAGAGGATGGGTGCAGAGATCTAATCCTCTTGCAGTCCCCCAAGACAAGGCTCATGTGTGAAATCTCTTGCTTAGTAAAACTGCCACCTACCAATCTGGGGTGGTCTGCCTCCTTCTTTGGTCTCTTTCTGTAGTCTTCTTATGAGGGCCAGTTTCAGATTTCACCTGGGAATCTCCCAAAGTTACAAAACAACAGAGGTTTTATGAGGAAAAATAATTAAATACACTTTAATCTGCAAAAGAGAAAATTATGGGTATTATGGAAACTCCTTTATTAATTCTTTCTTTCTCTATCTCTCTCTCCCTCCCTAGAGAGGTCTCTTTCTCATTCCCTCCATCCATCTGAAACTGCAGAAATGCATCCTGAGGGGCTCCAAGAAGCTCTGGTTCTTTTTGTCTCAGCACAGAAAAAATGCAGCGAGAGGCAAGGTGATAGATAAGAAGTGATTTATTAGAATATGATGCTTGTGAGGTTTATAAACAGGTGGGTGAGAGGATGCCATGCTGAGAGTGCTTAGTGGGCTACAGTTTTATAATCAAAGGAAAAATAGGGAGGAGGAGAAGACCATATTCTTCCTCATTCTTGAGTACATGTCAAGCTTCCATTATCACGTCTTCCTCCATGTCAGGCGGAGGAGTTTTCTTGTCCCTACATGGTCAAGCCTGGACTTTCATAGTGCAATGGAAATGACCAAAAAGGCAGCAACATATGCTAAAAATGGTAAACTTAGTATAATATTATCTTTTCCCTATATATTTTTTTTTATTTTTAGTGTGTGCAGAGGAGCATGTCCTAGGAATCATTAACTTACTGAACTCAAAAGGCAGGATGTGGGTCTTGTTCCATGATTTCTTTTTTATTGTTTTGGATCATGTCTCATGCTTCTATTGCATGCTTTTATTGGTAAGCAAGCTTGCTTGGTTTTGTGGTTAAGCAAACTTGCTTTCTTGAGTGATCATTAACTTACAGTGGTCTCCCATATTTTTTTCTTTACTTACAGTCCCTTAGTGGGATTATCTATTTAATCACTTACTTTGTCCCTTTACTCTGTCCCTATCACATCCATCCATCCATCCATCCATCCATCTCTATAGTTCTCCATTTATTCTGCCATTTATTTTGATAATGCTAAACATATTATATAGTCAATTTTCAGTTCTATTATTAAAAAGAAATAGGAAGAAACCCTACTCATTTAGAATAATAGATAAAAACTAACTACAGATAAAAAGGACAATAATAATAAATGCTTTAAGTCTGAAAGAACTAATAAATTACCTTCCTTTAGACAGTGTCTAACATATCATTCTGAGAAACTTTCTCTGAGAATTTTTAAGATCCTTACAAATTCCTTCAGTGTAGTTACCAGTGTTGTGAGAGAGGTAACTAATAAACTGGATACAAAGGGAAACTCAGCCTAATACAACTAAAAAAGATATTGTTAGTTATGTATACATTTCAGTCACTTATTTTTATGTACAAAATGAGTAATTTTTTTCCTAGAGAGACATCATATTATTAAATCCTGGAACTCGCCTCTGAAATATCTTATTATTAATTTTAACTAAGTGGATTATTTTATATATTAATAATGCTATTAATTCACATTTTTCACAAAGTTGAATATACATGGCAATCTATACACACATTGTATTAGCAGTGGTTTACATATCTGTAACTGATAATAGTAAAGGAAGTATTGGTGATGATTTCAGATCTTGATGAACCAAAATATATAGTTTATTAAGCACAAAATTTTTATTTCTTCATATCAAAATGTAATTAATCAAACATAGCTCGAAGTATTTAAAGTGTTTTTTCAAAAGCATAAAATTTAACAGAAAATCCAAGTTTCAGATGATTACATTGAACAATTCAAAATTAAGGTTTTAGTAACTGATGAGTAAGTAGTACAATTAGAGTCCATGAGCATGGCTGATTCTAGCAAATATCTTCACTCTGTTCAAAACTAGGGAATTGGCTCAAACACAGGAAAAAGAATTTTCAAGCAATAAGAGGAAAGGAACTAGCATGCTAAAATGATCTAGAACTTACCGATCATAACTAAATTAAATCTATCATCATTGGTGACAAAGAGTTGGCAGTCATGCTCACTCTTAGCATTCTCTCACTTAGCATAATATTTATGAATCTGTTTAGTTCTTAAAAGGCTTAAGTATGATGAAAGAAAATCAAGAGATGGTCATTTCTCCATGCCATACATGCATAAATGAAGCATGCATGCATATTTTAAATAAAAATTGTCTGAAAAGCCTTGATTGAAATGTCTTTGCAAATATATTTCTGCCCTCTTAATTTTGTCATTACATATGCAAAACTTGTTTCTTTTGGCCTGTTTCTTCATGATTTTGCTATTTTGCGACAATTTGCTATTTTGTGAAAATTTTAAAAAATTCTGCCCAATAGGAAAGACATACTCTGCCCTTCATAAAACAACACAGAAAATGTTTATATTTCCAAGCCTGAAAGAAATGACTTGAAATTAATGACATTTGTTCCAAGAGAAGTCAATAGATCACAAGTCACAGAAGTTAATTTAATTGATTCTGAGAGTTTATCATAACTGAGACTGGTGAAGTTCCCCAACTCCCTCCTCCCATTCAATATTTTTCCCCCTAGGCTATATGATTATTTTCAAATCAAAATTTCTTAGGTTATCTGAGTTTTGCCTGGCATTCATGCAAGATGTTGTCTTTGTTTCTAAGCATGAGAGCTTATGACAGTGTAACACACTTTTTAAACATGTTTCCTTTAATAATTTGAAAGGTATAATGTATTGATACTACTCAGTGTGTGAGAGTTTATAAGAATTATATCCATTAATGGGGGACTTATTTAGACTAATAGTACCCACTTCCCACTGAGTTTATTTTGACCCAATTTTTCCTTTACACAATATAGAATTGGTGGTTAAATGATTTCTCTGCTAAAAAACCCAGCAGATTAACTAGTCATTATATTTATATAAATGGAATAACACACTTGAAAAAGACTGGGAGCTCTAAAACACTCTAAAGTGTCAATTATTATTATATTTTGTTACACCTTCACACTTTAGGAAGTAGTCAGCCTAGCTGATCTCAGTACCAATTAGTGAGATAACTTCATTTATTTTCTCACCTGACCCATTATAAAATTTAAAACCTAATTCACTGACTTTATATCATGGGACTGTTATAAGAATAAATTTCAGTTATAGGTATATGGAAGTATTTAGAAAATACATAGCTTAACTTATGCTATTTTTTTTCTCCCCAAGTATTTTAATATTGAATTTGTTTTTATCTATGCATGAAAGCTCATTTATAAATAAACAACAGATTTGATTTTCTTTTCTAAAGTTAGAAACACTGTAACCAAAATTTTAAAGAAATATTTGTTGGTTGAATTTTATATGTGAATACATTTTAGCTCTAGTCTCAAAATATTTAAGGTTGGATTTATATATATTTACCTTTTTATCCCATTTGTTGAGAAAAAAATTATGGCTGATCATTTACTAATATGTAAATAACTTTTGTTACTTCATAGCTGACATTAGAAATATCTTAACCTTTTATAACATTTTACTGTTAACCTGGTTACTTTCATTTAAATCACCTCTTCGCTCACTGATTGTTTTCAAATATAAGTAATTATTGAATCTATATTATATGCCAGATGCTGTGTTTAACTTATTGTCAACTGTACTATAAAGATAAGTAGGTAAAGCATTACTGTTTTATTTTTTAGGTGGACTGAGGATCTGGAATGTTGTTATTTCCAAAACAACTTACAGATAATAAGTACCAGATTCGGGACATAGAATATTAATCCAGTATACTTTCCAATACAGCATGGAGTCATGAAGGTTTATTGTTCTTGGAAACACTCTTTTTCTTTCTGTAGCAAAAACATTGGGTTTAAAATGTATTAATTTTATTAGAAATTTTAATAGAAAATGCACTATATAATTGGCTTTTACACAGTAAAAACCAAGCAGCTTATAACTCTGATCATTCTTAATTTCAGTTTAAGAATCAAGAAGACTCTTAGTTAATCAAGAAGATATTACCTAACTGTGCATTTGAATCCAGACAAAAGTTTAAATATGTGATTTGATTAAAGCTTATTCAAAAATGTTTCTAATAGGTGTTAACATTTATTTTATAAAGGACTTTATAAGTACTTGTCATGGAAACTAGCAGCTTTCCCTCATTTCAATCCCGCCATGCCCAGAAGATATTTTAACCCTTTCTGGCTGTAGTTCTTCTGACAATTTCCTCCGTAAATCTAAATAATGTGTTTAACTTCAATTAGGTATGAAAATCCTAAAAATATTAGCAAATCTAACCCGTACATATGTGTGTGTCTACATCATATATAAATATGATATACATGTATACATATGATATCATATACATATATAATGTACATAATATTTCAAATACACATATATGTGGAGTTAAGAAAATATATTATGAAAGTAAGGGTGGTTTGACATTCAAAAGTCAATGTCGTTCACTGCATTCACATAATAATGGAGAAAATAATTTTTATGATGATAAAACTAACAGTTAACAGCACTGTTGCTTAAAGACAGGTAAAATACGAAGAGAAAAGAACTTTCTCAATGTGATAAAGGGATTCTATTTCTTAAAAAGTTATAAGAAATGAACATTTTCATAATTATGTGAAAGATAAGGTCATGACTCATCAAAGAAATTCTAATTAAATTCACAATGGGATAAAAGTACAAGGCCACACCACTGTCAAAATGAAAGAAAGAAAGAAAGAAAGAAAGAAAGAAAGAAAGAAAGAAAGAAAGAAAGAAAGAAAGAAAGAAAGAAAGAAAGAAAGAAAGAAAGAAAGAAAGAAAGAAAAAGAAAGAAAGAAAGAAAGAGAAAGAAAGAAAGAAAGAGAGAGAGAAAGAAAGGAAGGAAGAAAGAGAGAGAGAGAAAGAAAATCTTGGCATGTGTCTGACTGGGGAGAGCCTGACAATGCCAAGTGAGGGAGAGGATATGGAGTAAATGGAGCTTCCATACCTTCCTAATGAGCGTGTCAACTTGTACAACCACTTTGCAAAACTGTTGGCAATATTTTCTAAGCCTGAACAAGAAATTCCACTAACGTCTCTGTAGTCAACAGAGATGTGCACATAGTTCCAAAAAAGCATGTGCAGAACCATTCCTAATAGTCACTAAGCAGAAACTGTTCAAATACACAGATCTTTGTGATTCTATCTGAATATTTTCAATTGCTATTTCCAATCGAAAAATTCTCTGTTGTGATGACTTTAGCTCATTGTTAAACTCATCTATTGAGATCTGAATTCCCAATATTTTATTCATTACATTACTATTATTTCATTTGATTTGTCAAGTATATTTCAATTCTCTGATGAAAATTTCCCATGTTTTGTTTATTTTAACCATTTTCTCTCATTTGGCATATATATGATTATGCATTATACATAACATATATTATAAATATTTCAAAGTTCTTGCCAGATAACTCATATTTGATCATCTGAGGACTGGTTTTTGATCATATGATCCTTTTTCTTATCATAACAGATTATTTTTGATGAAATGTTGCAACCCTGTACAAAAAGCATAGAAAAATTTTGCATAAGATTTCTCTTCAGAGAGAAGATGCCAGGGGACAGATAAGTTGTCTGTTTAGTTTCATAGATACATAGATGGAGAAGACTTGTGTCCCAAGAGTTATACACAATGGATTCTACCCAGAAGTCTGATGTACTCTGATTTAAGTGATTTAGATGATGAAATTTTAGACTGTTGAGATGAAAAGATTTAGGACTTTGAACTATTGTTGTAATAGGAAGAGGTTTTGTGGTAAAAGTATTTTGCATTTGGGAGGGACAAGTATCATTGCAGGCCAGAATGTGGCCTGTGTTAGGCAGAATTCTAAGATGTCTCCAAGATTCATGTTCCTGGTGTACATGCCTTGCATAATCCTTGGAACAATAGATATAATGGATTTTACTTCCATTCATTAGATTTTGTTAGATGGCATAATTGACCTTAAGACAGGGAGATTCTCTAGGTAAGTCTGACATAATCACATGAACCCTTTAAAAACAGAATTTACCAGGCTGGTTGCAGATAAGAAAGTCAGAGTTTCAAAGCATAAGAAGGACTAAATATACCATTGTTGACTTGAACGAAGTGGGACAAGTACCATGAACCTGGCCTCTCGCAGCTGAGAGTGGACCCTGGTGGTCAGCCAGTAAGAAAACTGGAAAACTGGCATCTCAGTCTTAAAAATGCAAGGAACTAAATTCTGCCAATAAGAATGAGCCTCCAGAAAAGAACTCAGGCAGGCTGACACTATGCCTTCAGGCTTTTGACACAAGCAGAGAGCCCAGCCATGCCATTTCAGACTTCTGATCTACAGAACAGAACTGTGATAATGTTTCAAAACAGTAAATGCGTGATAATTTGTTATGAAGCAATTGAGAACTATTACAGAAGACTTACACTTTCCTTTAGTAAACTGATAGAGGGGGACCTGATTACTTAAAACCAATTAGCAATGGGGCAGAAGAGCAGCTGGTTTGCAGTTCCACCATTATGCTCTGAGGGCACCATCCTGCAGGGATGCTCAACCAGAGTTTTAAGTGTTCACCATGGCCTCTCCTCTTGGCCGTTCCAAAATCTTAATCTTTATCTTCTCAGTAGCATACAGTTGCCCAAAACTCCTAATTGCTTGGATAATTAGCCTTCTGGCTTGTGCAGGTTCAGAATTCAGCAGATGTCTTGACGAAATCCGACAGAGTTTGGGTATCTCACTAGTAGTTTCTTACTATTCCGTCACTGACCTGATCCTCAGATGCTTGTCCTGAGTCTAGAATCAGCCAAGGCCCTGAAGGAAAATATACATAAAAATATTAGCTCACAGGTCCATGGGATTTGCTTTTTCTTTTCATTTACCTCCTCCAATTTTCTTTGCCTCAGCAGTGCTAAGTTGCCTTGATACAGAAAGATTTTTGTGTTTTTATCTTTTACAGAGTTGTGTTCAGCAGAAACATTCATTGGTCTGTCACTGGTTTGTGATACACAAGTGACATCGTAATGTCATGTATAATGTTGTATACAAAATATATTAATTTAATAAAAATATATTACTTTATATAAGGAGAATAACATATTTATGTAAAAATGCATATTGATTAAGTCTGAAGGGGAATGGTATAAAGTGTAATTAAAAACATTTTTGTCTGCTTGAACAACTAGGATTTTGGAGGCTATTGTTTTACAGTTAAACTCAGATGTTCAAGCTATTTTTACAGAATAATAAGTGGTAGCGATGGAGAAGACACTCACGACTTCATCCCCCTTCATCACTTGGTGACAGAACTCTAACTTAGTGCCCCAGGTACACCACCACAGACTGAATTTGGATTTCTTTCTTCCTTTTTTCCCCTTTTTCTTTCTTTCTTTCTTTCTTTCTTTCTTTCTTTCTTTCTTTCTTTCTTTCTTTCTTTCTTTCTTTCTTTCTTTCTTTCTTTCTTTTTTCTTTCTTTCTCTTTCTTTCTTTCTTTCTTTTTCTTTCCTTCCTTCTTTCTTTCTCTCTCTCTCTGTCTCATATGAAATTCTTGTTTTTAACAAAATCTCCATATATAAAAAAAAAGAAAAAGAAAGAGAGAGAGAACAAGTTTCTGGCAAGGTGGAGCAATTGGAACCCTTGCTTACTGTTGGTTCAGAATGCAAAATGGTGCAGCTGCTACAGAATACAATATGGAAGTTCCTCAGTAAATTCGAAATACAATTATTATATGATCCAGCAATCTAGCTTCTGGGTATTTGTCCAGAAGAATTGAAATCAAGATCTTGAAGAAATATCTGCACTTCTGTGGTTATTTCTGCACTGTTCACAATAACCAAGTCATGGAAACAACTAAAATGTCCATCGACAGATGAAAGGATAAAGAAAAGGTGATAGGGCTTCCCTGGTGGCATAGTGGTTGAGAATCTGCCTGATAATGCAGGGGACACGGGTTCGAGCCCTGGTCTGGGAGGATCCCACATGCCGTGGAACAACTAGGCCCATGAGCCACAACTACTGAGCCTGCGCGTCTGGAGCCTGTGCTCCGCAACAAGAGAGGCCGCGATAGTGAGAGACCCGTGCACCACCATGAAGAGTGGCTCCCGCTTGCCACAACTAGAGAAAGCCCTCGCACAGAAACGAAGACCCAACACAGCAAAAATAAATTAATTAATTAATAAACTCCTACCTCCAACATCTTCTTTAAAAAAAAAAAAAGAAAAGAAAATGTGGTATATACATACAATGAAATATTTTTAAGGCTTATATAAAGAAGAAAATCCTGTGAAATATGACAACATGAATGAACCTGGAAGACATTATCCTAAGTGAAATAAGCCAGTCACAGAAGGACAGATCCTGTTTGATTTCACTGATATAAGGTATCTAAAATAGTCAATTTTTTAGAAGCAGAGAGCAGAACTGTGGTTGCCAGGAGCAGGAATTAGGGGAAGGGGAGGGTGTTACTCAGTGGGTGTAAATTTCTTTAATGCAAGATAAATGTGAAACTCTGCTGTACAACATTGGGCCTGTAGTTAACTATCTTGCTTTGTACACTTAAAACTTTGTTAAGAGGGTAGAGATCTCATCTCAAGTGTTCCTACCACAATAAAATAAAAATTAGAATTTAAAAAAACACAATTAAAATTTTACTTTCATTCATCCTTTTCATTCACTGACAGATATCTGAATGTCATTTCTGACTAAGTCATGAAACAACAACAAAACATCTTGTTTTGTAATTGTGGTGTCAGAAACCTCACTATTCTATAAAGTCCTTTGTTATACTACCCTTAAATAGATTAGGTCCTATGTTGCTCTTTTTAACATTTATTAAATATTTTCTTCATATTATATACCATTAAATATTTTATTGCCATGTTATGTAATTGCTATATAAAAACTGAACAATGTCACAGAAACTATTAGAAAATTTTAATTCACAATGAGTTACAAATGCTCTTTTCAGTTTTTTTTATGTGCAGGAAATAAAGCAAACTACATCAAGAGAAGGTCAGTGTATGTTTTTTCTTAGGTCAGCTTTTACAGGCTTATCTTATTTTCTTTCAGAGACTCTATGAGAAGTGTCTAAGCCTGTCAGGACCAAGATCTTAGACAACCTCTACATAGAGAGGAGGAATGGAGGGAACCAGAAGGGGATGCTTCTAGAAAGAAAGAATAGAGATCTTTGCTCATAAATCTACAGTTACCAAAAAGAACACCACCAACTTCCAATATCGTCTTTTGCCACTTATTTGTAGAAATGTGAAGGCAGGAAGTTACTTAGCTATTTCCCTAATGGAGAATAAAATGTTAAATTTACATATTCACCAGGGAGCAATCTTATTTAAATTTTATTTCAAACCAAAGAACACGTTATCACCACAATAAGTGGAATAATAATAGCAGTGAATAAAGAATGTTAGCTAATGTTTATTAATTATATGGCACTTTGCTTAGACTTTACTGGCAGCAACTTTAGCGAGCTAACACCAAGAATTTAAAATCATTTTATACGTTATATAACTGAAGCTTAGACAAATTAAAGACTTGCCTAAGATCATTCAAGTTGCATGTGGCATTGAAGAGTTTTGTAGATTCCTGACCCCAAGAGCACAGTAACTAGTGTGTAGTGGGACTTCACCACAACTACCAGTATTTAAACCTAATAGGATAGAACTCACATTTGCCTTTTGAAATGTGAATATTCTGCAAAAAAGTTTCAACATTGAAACACACGTAGCTTTAGAAGAACTTTAGATACTGCTTGTGTAGAAAAGCTATACAGCCTTTTAGATTTAGTTGGAAAATGTATGCAATGAATACAAAATCAAAATAATTGTCTTCCCCATGAGAGTAAATATACTGTTAAATATATCTTTGTGTCTGGGGTATTTTTTACCACATTAGAGAGAGAGTACTCCATCAATAATACATTGGGCTTTTTTAAAGGAAGTAGAAAATTTGTTAATTCCAAAGGGGCAAGTAGACAATAAATGAGTAGTGAAACTGTGAAATACAGTTAACACTAACAAAGTTAGAAGCCTGCAGCTGTTTCCAAAATTGAGTAAATTGCAGAGAATAAATGGTACTAGATACTGTTCACTTAGATTTTCTTTCCTTTTCTTGTTTTCTTTTTCATTGTTTTTTTTTTTTTTTTTTAATTCCCCTAAGCATCAGAAAAAAAGAAGAACAACAGGCTGAATCCTAGTGTGATCTTGACTTTTTGGATAGAGCATCTGTTGATTTTTGAGCTTGTCCATTTGAGTGGGTGATTGATTATGTTACTCAGGGTCAAGGAGAGACAACACTGCTGTGCTGGCTGACAGCAGCCATGGGTCTATAGCTAGATTTGTTCACATTGAGTTGAATTCCTAGTCTCAGGCTAAAATAAGCATGACATTTCTAACAGAATTTTTGTTTTTTTTTAATAAATTGATATTCATGCTCTCTATTAAAATGAGCACAAGATATGTTGCTTTGTTGTTCATTACAAATATATGTAAAGTGATTCATTATTAAAACCTTAGTGAAGATTACCTATTTTTCCTTTAAAAATTTGAACAGCTTTATTGAGGTATAATTGATATATTAAAAACTGCACATTTAGTATTCACCATTTGATGAGTTTAGACATATAAACCAGTACATGCCAGTAAAACCATTACTACAAAGTGATAGCCAGAGGTAACACCTCTAAAAGTTTCCTTGTGACCCTTTGATTGATGTAGTGGTAAGAGTACAGCATGAGATGTATCCTCTTAAATTTGTAAGTTCACAATACAGTACTGTTAACTACAGGCGCTACGTTGTTTAGCTGGTCTCTAGAACTTATTCATCCTGCATTACAGGATTTTTTTTACCCATTGAACAACATGTCCTCATATCCCCCATTCCTCCAGGCCCTGGCAACCACCATTCCACCTTCCACTTAGCAGTGTTTGTTCTTCTGTGACTGACTTATATCACTTAGGGTAGTATCCTCTAGGTTCATCCATGTTGTCATGTAGCACAGGATATTTTTCTTTTTATTTTAAGACTGAATAATATTCCACTGTATGTATAACCACCTTTTAAAAATCCATTTATCTGTTGATGGACATCTGGATTGTTTTCACGTTTTGGCTATTGTAAATAATGCTGCAATGAACATGGGAGTGCAGATACCTCTTCAAGATCCTGACTTTAATTCTTTTGAATAAATACACTGAAGTTGGTAGACTGCTTTTTAATTTTTAATCATTACAGCACTATTTTTGGAGTATTTGATAGAACAGGCAATGCTTATAGGGAAATACATTTTACAAACTCTAGAAGAATCTGAATTGGCAGGTTTAGCCCCAAAGCTGATCTTTTCCTATTTGTTGTCATCTACAAGCCATCCTACTTTAAATATGGTAGATAGTTTGTTCCACATGTTTGTTTTGAACAAGTATTCACTTCCTGTGTTTCAAGAATCTGTGAAATAGCTAAATTTCAAAAATTGTTGCATTTGTATCTTAGAACATTTGTCTAATTGTCTTCTTGGCTTGACCCCTGAGGCAAAGCAGAGTCTAAATATAAAACATATAAATAAATATGCATATATATTTATATTGTAAATAGTATATATTAAATATATAATAACTACATAATATATTATAAACATATTGTATAAATATTAAATATAAATAGTACACAATATATATTTTATTATATATAGTAAAAAGCATATTTATATTACATAGCATACATATTTACATTATATATTCATATATAAATATAAATCACATGCAATTAATAATTCATATTAATTAGATGATCTCTGTGTTACTCTTTGAATTAATGAAAATGGATTATTTCACAGAAGTAATATGAACTTAAATTAAAGGAAGAGTGGAAAAATGAACAATTTTATCTTTTAAATTGGATCTTCCCCATGGATTTTTTTTTTAATGAGTAGCAGTTTCTCACACCTGCCCCTATTGAGATCACTTCCAACTCAGATGATTGAACTGAAAAAACAAGACAACTCCGCAGGAGCAAGTAATTTCTCTCCTCTGTTCATTCCCGCATCCTTGGCTCACATACAGGGCCTATTACAGGACAGGTTCTTGTTGCAAATTTGTTGGCTAGATTGAATGAATTAGTTTTCTTGTGTGCTTTAGTTTCTTATCAAGGGTATTTTTGTTTTTTTGTCTGAGGTGAAGTAGTTGAATCCTCAGGTAGATAGTGCTTAGAGATATGTTGGAAGTGGAAATGTGCCCAATAAAAATGAGTAACTGAGCTGAAAATAAAGTTATTTTTTATCCAGGCACTTCTGTGAGTTTTTGAAAGCATTTGCAAGGCTTTTGGTGAAAATATACATAAAGAGGTAACAAAAAGGGACCTAAGTTGGACAGTATTTTTAAGACATTTGAAAAATCAGTTTGCAATGAATTCTGAAGTCAGAATACATATATAGCTAGACTCCGTTAGAGTGAATTGAAAGTTCCAATTTTGGCTTTCCAAGTTTGATCTAGTCATTCTACAGAGACGGCACAGCATTTTGAAGTGTTTCACCAATTAACTTTAAGCAATCTGTGCAGTTTTTATTAATATTTCCAACAAGGCTACACAAATCCTATCGCTAATGAGATCAAAGTGTGCTTCAAACTTGATGCAAGACTGACATCTTCAAACACAGGAGAACACTACGATGCCATCACACTGCAAATCAACTCACTGACTGGCTCTTTACAAATGTAAGAGAGCAAGGTAGGGAATTAGGAAAATAACAGGGTGAAATTTGGATACAAATTTCAGTTTCTTTCCTAAATTATTAGCTATATAAACAAGAAAATATCTACTCTATTTGCATGTCCTACTAATAGATTTCCTAAACACCATATTCATTACTATTTCATGATAGAATAATGTCTTGGAAAAACTCTGTTAATAGGAAACCCAGTTTACGTCTCAGATTTAGCAAGACAGAAACCTGTCAGCAGATAGAAGGGATATCTAGGAAAAGATACAGGTTGTCTAAAAAAACATCAGGCCTGCTTGTAGGTGATTCACACTTTAACTTCCCCCATTCACTTTCTTCCCCAGCTGGGTTTCATATTTGGTTCAAACATAATAAGACATTCTATATCATCTAGGACTACACTAGCATATTCTTTCAATTAAATTTAAATTATAGTTGCATACCTGGCTTTTAGAGTTTCTCTTTCAAAGTCCTTTGCCTATTCAATGAGGATTTTTTATCCACAAGTAACATTATTTTCAAGGTATTTTCAATAATTGACTCTTTAATGTTGTGGAAATAAAAGTAATGATGTTGAACCCAGGCTTAACTTAATGCTTGCTGTACTGACTGCTACCAATAATCAAATGAAGTGTTTAACCTTCTAGAATGGTCTCTGAATTTGCTATTAATGGTGAATATTTCATGAACTAGTAAATCAGAAAGCTCTTACATTAAAGAGTCTGTGGAAAATGAAAATCTCCCTTAATATTTGATTTTGAATTAATTATAGGAAAACTGATTATTAACACAAATTAACTTATTTGAAGTGACTTACTTAATTGCGAATAGAGTTGTCGTTTTCTATTCCCTGGGGACTGGTTCCAAGACCTTCCTCAGATACCAAAATTTTAGGATGCTCAAGTCCCATAGTTGGCCCTCGCAACCCACAGTTCCACATCTGTAGATTCAACCAACTGCAGATCATGTAGTGCTGTAGTATTTAAAACAAAACAAAACAAAACAAAAAACAAGTGTAAGTGCACCCGTGTAGTTCAAACGTATGTTGTTCAAAGATCAACTGCACTTAAATAGACATTAAATACATGTAACAAACATTATGTGATTTCAAATAAAATGCTCCTGAATTGATTCAACCTGCATGTGGTAGGCACCAATTACGTGTCAATCATGGTGCCCAGGACTAGAACACAATGAAGAATGAGAGACTTGAGTTTTACTTGTAAAACACTAGCACTCTAAGGGCTTCCCTTCCATTTTCTTGTTGATTTGCCTCTATAAAATAATGAAACAATTTAAAAGCTAACTAAACAATATGTGGATTAATATTGAAGCTCTTTTCAGAAATATTATTAAATTTCAACTAAGTACTAAATCCCAATACTGTTTTTTTACTCTTCTTATCATCATTATTATTTTAAAAAAGAAGTAAAATGTACAAATAACACTAGTAATAAATAATCATTAATAGCTACTGCAATATTCACAATTCTTTACTTTATGATATTAAAAAATATATAGTCCTGATGTATAACCCTGGGTAAGATTATTTTCTCTAATTCTTCTCTAGAAGTCAATATAATTTGTTGCATAAAGAAATTCTTAAAATTCCAAATTGTTTTTTTCCAGTTTGATATGTAATGAATAACCTAATTAATTTCCCAGACTTCCTCATGTTCCACCTGGGCTGAGGGATATTTTACCATTGGGGGGTAGGAGTGGGTAAAATAAAATGAAAGAAGTTAATAGTACTGGCTGAATAAATGAGGTGGAGAGAAAATTTGTGGGGATGACAGCCAGACAGTGTAACACACTCACCTCATCCTCTTGGTGCTATCTCATCACTTCTTTGGTATCTTTGCATAAACCATGTTGTTTTCAGGATTATAGAATTTTAGGTATTTTAAGTTCCCTACTAATCTTTAAATCACAATACAATATTTTATCAAAATCTTAATATTAATTGCTCTTTTAAAATGTCAGAGTTTAATTTTAGTTGTAGTTTTATGAATACTAGCAATAATAGTATTAGGGATGAGACTATTAATGATAAAGGTAGTAGTGGTAATATTAGTTATTATTTATTAAGGGTTCACTCTGGCAAAGAATTGTGCTGAATTTGCATTCTTTATTACTTGTTATTCATTCACAATGATTGTGACAATTATTATTATTTGGATGAAAGCCATAACATATTTGAAGACATGATGTCTAATGGCCACTGAGAAAACTATCTTGAGTAGACAAATATTCTCTATTGAGTAGAAATTTGAGGCTTTAGATGGGTGTGTTTTGAGAATATTTATGAAACCCAAAAACTTTTCAAAAATATTCTCAAAACACACCCATCTAAAGTCACCAAAGTCATATAGATAATCATGGGAGATTTAGTATTGCAATTCCTGATTTATGATTATCTCCTCTTGACGTTTCATAATTTCTTATAAATAGTGCAATGGCAACTTTTGGTTTGAACCCTGTCTATACCACTTACTTTTCACTGATTTGATTTTGGAAAAGTTATTTTAAACCCCTTGTCTCCATTTCTTCATCTTTAAAATGGGTGTAATAATAGTCTCTTCATAGGATAATTCTAAGTATCCTAGTTTTAACTAATGAAAGTTTCATTATATTAATTCATTAGAACAGTGTTGAACACAGCATTCTAGAAAGTATTAGCCACTACTGTTCTAAGACTAAAGGATCCTTTGCTTTAAATAAGTATACAGCTAATCAATATCTGGTATCACTTAGAGATTATATGCTCATAATAGTCAAATAACTGCATTTGCTTATGTTTATATCTAATAGCCTTAGATATTTAGCACATTGTAAATAAGTGGTAGGAAAGGAAATACAGTCAATCCACTTTCTATTTTCACTGTTGGTGGCAAATGCAGGTGAAGAACAATTAAAAACCACAAACTATTTTTATCTATTACACTTTTCTAACTAGAGATAGATTCAAGATTTTAATAGCAAATATATGACCTAAAAGGTGATGCTACAAAATGTACCTACTAACTCTTTGTCAAATTATCAGTTATTGATGTGCCAACTAAAATATCCTGGAGAAAGAGAATGAGATACATTTGGTGTAAGGTTAGGTTGTTTCTTTGAGATGTTTCTGGTTTCTTAAGTAGGCTTGTATAGCTATAAACTTCCCTCTTAGAACTGCTTTTGCTGCATCCCATAGTTTTTTGGTCATTATGTTTTCATTGTCATTTGTTTCAAGGTATTTTTTGATTTCCTCTTTGATTTCTTCAGTGATCTCTTGGTTATTAAGTAATGTGTTGTTTAGCCTCCATGTGTTTGTATTTCTTACAGAGTTTTTCCTGTAATTGATATCTAGTCTAACAGTGTTGTGGTTGGAAAAGATACTTGATACAATTTCAACTTTCTTAAATTTACCAAGGCTTGATTTGTGACCCAAGATATGCTCTATCCTGGAGAATGTTCCATAAGCACTTGAGAAGAAAGTGTATTCTGTTGTTTTTGGATGGAATGTCCTATAAATATCAATTAAATCCATCTTGTTTAATGTATCATTTAAAGCTTGTGTTTCCTTATTTATTTTCATTTTGGATGATCTGTCCATTGGCGAAAAGTGTGGTGTTAAAGTCCCCTACTATGATTGTGTTGCTGTCGATTTCCCCTTTTATGGCTGTTAGCATTTGCCTTATGTATTGAGGTGCTTCTCTGTTGGGTGCATAAATATTTACAATTGTTATATCTTCTTCTTGGATTGATCCCTTGATCATTATGTAGTGTCCTTCTTTGTCTCTCGTAATAGTCTGTTTTAAAGTCTATATTGTCTGATATGAGAATTGCTACTCCAGCTTTCTTTTGATTTCCATTTGCATGGAATATCTTTTTCCATCCCCTTACTTTCAGTCTGTATGTGTCCTTAGGTCTGAAGTGGGTCTCTTCTACACTGCATGTATACAGGTCTTGTTTTTGTATCCATTCAGCCAGTCTATGTCTTTTGGTTGGAGCATTTAATCCATTTACATTTAAGGTAATTATGGATATGTATGTTCCTATTACCATTTTCTTAATTGTTTTGAGTTTATTATTGTAGGTCTTTTCCTTCTCTTGTGTTTCCTGCCTAGAGAAGTTTCTTTAGCATTTGTTGTAAAGCTGGTTTGGTGGTGCTGAATTCTCTTAGCTTTTGCTTGTCTGTAAAGCTTTTAATTTATCTGTCAAATCTGAATGAGACCCTTGCTGGGTAAAGTAATCTTGGTTGTAGGTTTTTCTCTTTCATCACTTTAAATATGTCCTGCCACTCCCTTCTGGCTTGCAGAGTTTTTGATGAAAGATCAGCCGTTAACCTTATGGGGATTCCCTTATGTGTTACTTTTTGTTTTTCCCTTGCTGTGTTTAATATTTTTTCTTTGTATTTAATTTTTGATAGTTTGAATAATATGTATCTTGGCATGTTTCCCCTTGGATTTATCCTGTATAGGACTCTCTGTGCTTCCTGGATTTGATTAACTATTTCCTTTCCCATGTTAGGGAAATTTTCAACTATAAACTCTTCAAATATTTTCTCAGTCCCTTTTTTTTTCTCTTCTTCTTCTGGGACCCCTATAATTCTAATGTTGGTGTGTTTAATGTTGTCCCAGAAGTCTCTGAGACTGTCCTCAATTATTTTCATTCTTTTTTCTTTATTCTGCTTGGCAGTAGTTATTTCCACTATTTTATCCTCCAGGTCACTTATCCATTCTTCTGCCTCAGTTATTCTGTTATTGATCCCTTCTAGAGAATTTTTAATTTCATTTATTGTGTTGTTCATCTCTGTTTGTTTGCTGTTTAGTTCTTCTAAGTCCTTGTTAAACGTTTCTTGTATATTCTCCATTGTATTCCCAAGATTTCATCTTTACTATCATTATTCTGAATTCTTTTTCATGTAGACTGCCTATTTCCTCTTCATTTGTTAGGTCTGGTGGGTTTTTCCCTTGCTCCTTCATCTGCTGTGTGTTTCCCTGTCTTCTCATTTTGCTTAACTTACTGTGTTTGGGGTCTCCTTTTCACAGGCTGCAGGTTCGTAGTTCCCATTGTTTTTGGTGTCTGTCCCCAGTGGCTGAAGTTTGTTCAGTGGGTTGTGTAGGCTTCCTGGTGGAGGGAACTAGTGCCTGTGTTCTGGTGGATGAGGCTGTTTCTTGTCTTTATAGTGGGCAGGTCTACATCTGGTGGTGTGTATTGGGGTGTCTGTGGCCTTATTATGATTTTAGGCAGCCTCTGTGCTAATGGATGGGGTTGTGTTCCTGTCTTGATAGTTGTTTGGCATACGGTGTCCTGCACGGTAGCTTGCTGGTCGTTGAGTGGAGCTGGGTCTTGCTGTTGAGATGGAGATCTCTAGGAGATTTTCACCATTTGATATTATGTGAAGCTGGGAGGTTTCTTGTGGACCAGTGTCCTGAATTTGGCTCTCCCACCTCAGTGGCACAGCCCTGATGCCTGGCTGGAGCACCAACAGCCTGTCCTCCACACAGCTCAGAATAAAAAGGAGAAAAAAAAAGAAAGAAAGAAGAAGATAGAATAAAATAAAATAAAGTAAAATAAGAGAAAATAAAGTTACTAAAATAAAACATAAATAATATTTATTAAGAAAACAATTTTTTTTTCTTTTTTCAGGGGAAAGCATGAACGCAGTCCCCCACTACCACAAATTATGCAGTCGAGTTTCCCACATTTGGGGAAATCGCAGGGGTCAGCACATCTGGAGTGCAATAGATAAGCCCCTCCCTCGGAAAACCACCTTTGTGATCATGGTATCTCCCCTGCCAGGTAAGTATAGAAAACAAAATTTTTTAATTAAAAAAAAAAACTGAAACAAAAACAAACAAACAAAAAAAAACGGACAGACAGAACCGTAGGACAAATGGTTAAAGCAAAGCTATACAGACAAAATCACACACAGAAGCATGCACATACATACTCACAAATAGAGAAAAAGGGGGAAAAAAAATATATATATATATCATTGCTCCCAAAGTCCACATCCTCAATTTGGGATGATTCGTTGTCTATTCAGGTATTCCACAGATGCAGGTACATCAGGTTGATTGTGGAGATTTAATCCTCTGCTCCTGAGGCTGCTGGGAGAGATTTCCCTTTCTC
The DNA here is from genome assembly GCF_937001465.1 of Orcinus orca. Lineage (NCBI taxonomy): Eukaryota > Metazoa > Chordata > Mammalia > Artiodactyla > Delphinidae > Orcinus > Orcinus orca. The sequence continues at coordinate 129,129,365 of NC_064563.1, forward strand.
TTCCTTGTTCGCACAGCTCCCGGGGTTCAGCTTTGGATTTGTACTCGCCTCGGCGTGTACGTCGCCTGAGGGCGTCTTTTCTTCACTCAGACAGGACGGGGTTAAAGGCGCAGCTGATTTGGGGGCTCTGGCTCACACAGGCCGGGGGGAGGGAGGGGTGCGGATGCGGGGTGAGCCTGCGGCCCCAGAGGCCAGCGTGACGTTGCAAAAGACTGAGGTGCGCAGTGTGTTTCCTGGGAAAGTCTCTGGATCACAGGACCTTAGCTGTGGCGGGCTGCACAGGCTCCCCAGAAGCAGGGTGTGTGGATAGTGACAGGTGCTCGCACACAGGCTTCTTGGTCGCTGCAGCAGCAGCCTTTGCGTCTCATGCCCATCTGTGGGGTCCGCGCTGATAGCCGCGGCTCGTGCCCGTCTCTGGAGCTCCTTTAAGCAGCGCTCTGAATCCCCTCTCCTTGCACACCAGGAAACAAAGAAGCAAGAAAAAGTCTGTTGTCTCTTAGGCAGTTCCAGGCTTTTCCCGGACTCCTTCCCGGCTAGCCATGGCGCACTAGCCCCCTTCAGACTGTGTTCACGCCGCCAACCCCAGTCCTCTCTCTGGGATCCGACCTCCGAAGCCCGAGCCTCAGCTCCCAGCCCCCACCCGCCCCAGCGGGTGAGCAGACAAGCCTCTCGGGCTGGTGAGTGCTGGTCGGCACCGATCCCCTGTGCAGGAATCAATCTGCTTTGCCCTCCGCACCCCTTTGGCTGCGCTCTCCTCCGTGGTCCCGAAGCTCCCCCCTCCGCCACTAGCAGTCTCCGCCCGCGAAGGGGCTTCTAGTGTGTGGAAACCTTTCCTCCTTCACAGCTCCCTCCCAGAGGTGCAGGTCCCGTCCCTATTCTTTGTCTCCTTTTTTTACTTTTTTCTTTTGCCTTACCCAGGTATGTGGGGGAGTTTCTTGCCTTTAGGGAAGTCTGAGGTCTTCTGCCAGTGTTCAGTAGGGGTTCTGTAGAAGTTTTTCCACATGTAGATGTATTTCTGGTGTATTTGTGGGAAGGAAGGTGATCTCCACGTCTTGCTCTTCTGCCATCTTGAAGCTCCTCTCCTTAGTTATATTGATGAAACACAATTCTAATATCGCTTTATGAAAGGTGTCATAAAATGTTACTTATTGCGTTTAGCTTATGTAAATTTCTTGTGCTGTTGTTTATAAGGCTAAGTAATTCATGTCTGATACTTCATATGCAACCAATTAATGCAATATTTTGAATGGCATATAAGGGCAAATAAAGACTAAACTATTACAAGAAAAAAACAAACAAACAGATGAAGTCTGTTTTATCCAACCATGTTAGCAGTGGTTGTATCTGTAGTTTTTACATGGTGACATAATAGAAATGAAACAAATGTGGTCTCCACATAAGAAATGTTAGTAGAATGGAAATAACATTGATTGTATAAATATAATATTTTAAATGATTGATAATTTACTTATTAAATTATTAAAAAATATATTCTTCTCGGCTTAGTAAATATGACTATTTCCTGCTGAAACAAAGTTAAGCAAAAATAACTTTACATCTCTCAAGTTTATTATTCAAGTACTATTCAGTGCTCTACATCTCCCAGGTGTTCATGATAATTTATTAAAACTCGTAGCTTTCAGGTAACCATTGGGGCAGGATAAACAGAAGTTATTCAAATTCTTTCTCATCTCTCTTACTAGATTGCAGTGTATGTTGGTAGATGCTAATAAGTTATTTACTGAAAGTTTCATTTTGGAGAAAGGGGATTGATTTCAGTCAATGCTTTCCAAGGTTTTCAAGTTCCTCACTTATATCACACACAAGAAAAGTAGAGTATAAAAGCTTAATCTTTGGATAAGGCTGCAACTGTTGGTGTTTCACTCTTCAGTTGTCAATTGCTTCAGAATAAGCTACTCCAAAATTCAGTAGCTTAGAACACCACCGTTTTATTATGTCTTACAATTCTGTGGGTCCAGTGGTGACAGCTCACCTCTTGTAGCCAAGTGTCTGCTTGGCTACAACATTCAATATGACTTCCCTCATGTGCCTAGTGTATTAGATGGGGTGGCTGGAGGGCCTTGAGTGTAGATGGAATGCTTTGATTTAGGCCATATTTCTGGAACCTTTCTCAACATCTGCTCAGTTCTTCTCTAGGTGGTTTCTCCACTATCGCTATGTGGGCTTCGTACAGCATGGCAACTTGATTCCACACGGCAGGAATGATGCTTGCTACACTCTCAGTGCCTGAGCTCAGAAATCCCAAATTATCACTTGTAATATGTTCCAGCGGTCCAAGGCAGCCACAAGGATGGTCCATATTCGACATGAGGAAAAAGTAAGCTTTGGGTCTTTAAACTAGGTACAGAGCATGTGCACAGTAGAGGAGGTGTCATTGGGCAAATTCTTTTGGGACTAATTTGCAAATCCCAAACCAGAATTTTCATCTATTATTCATTTGTTTAATTTTGTGAAAACCTAAAAGTTATCTGGCTTAATTTCATTGAAAAGTATTTACCAGGATCTTACTTGTGCTGTATAGCTAGGTTAGCTTTTGAGAATTTAGCATAGAAGAAAAAAATTTTTGAATAAACATTTTAAAAATAAATTAGGTTCTTATTATAGCTGTTTCTCAATATTTGGGGATTTTTAAAATTCACTTTCAAATAAAACAATAAAGCTTAACTGTTATGAATGTTAACATTTTAATTTAGAAAAAATCTGCAAAATTAAAACTTTTAAGGGCTTCCCTGGTGGCGCAGTTGTTGAGAGTCCGCCTGCCACTGCAGGGAACACAGGTTCGTGTCCCGGTCTGGGAAGATCCCACATGCTGTGGAGCGGCTGGGCCCATGAGCCATGGCCGCTAAGCCTGCACGTCTGGAGCCTGGGCTCCACAATGGGAGAGACCACAACAGTGAGAGACCCGCATACTGTGAAAAAACAAAAACAAAACAAAACAAAACAAAACTTTTAAGAACGTCTCAATTGCTTCAATAGTTCAAGAGCAATTAAATTTCCCAACTTTGAACATCTATTTATTTTCCTTTATATGTTTATAAAGCTCTTTAAAAATATTGTTCTTTATGGTCTTATAAGCATATAAAACACATTCACATAAATGTCTCTTGCTCTTCAAACATTTTTTTTCTTTCATAATGAAATCATTTTGGTAGGTTCTAATTAAATCAATGAACCATAAATACTAGGGCAACTGATCAACTGAAGAATTCTTGCTGTATTCAGTAGAAGTAATTCCTAGGGTTTTGTGTTTAATTCACTTCATTTTACAGGTTCATTAACCATAAAAAAACATCAATTTTATTCAATACTTTTCTTGGCACACTGACTGAATAACTTTCCAAGGAATGAGATGTATCGTTGAGATATATTCTGCTGTATGAAAATTTTTTCTCACATGAATGTAATTTCATAAAGTTGCCAAGAAGTTTTTATTTCTAGACAAATACAAATATATGCCTATTGTATGCACTATCAGTGCTCTTAAATCTTCATCTCTCTCAAAATAAAGTCAATGGCAGAGGGAATGTTAGCAAAACTCTTCTGTCTTTTGCAAATAAAAGCATCTTTAGGTGAATTTTAAAATAATGGTTCAGAGAAGACTTAATTGTGAATAAATTAATTATTACCACTTAGAGACTGCAACACATATAAACCCTCAGCTCATGCCTTTGGAAAAATTAGTTCCTTCATTATGTTTCCTGACTTCTTTCTCTCTTTAAGTTCCAACATTCTTAGGTCAGGGATGTGTGCCTTTGTTTTTGCACAATCTTCAATGTTAAGGTTTGTTGAAGCATGATAAGGTGAGAAAGGGCAGCCAAACATCATAAAGGTGATCAGCAGAGCAATCACTAGAGTATCAGTAGTTGATTGTGGATGGAATTCAGAGGGATCATAAATTTGTCTGCAGAAAAAAAATATTTTTGTTCACTATACTCTAATTAAAATTTCACATTTCCTAAATGAATGTAGGTAACAAATTATACATGTATTATGATTAACTATTACTTGTCACCAATATAACACATATATTTCCATGTAAACTTACAGTTGTTGCAGATATCTCAAAATAATAAATTAACCACTACTTTGATATTATGGTAGGTTTTAGAAGTGCTACTATTTCTTATTACTTAATGTGTTAATGAATAAATACTTACATTAATATATTATGTTGTAAAACTTTGTATAACTCTATATTTTCTATGAAATTTTTCATAGGAAATTTTTCATGAATTCATAAATCCACTCTAAAAAAGAGGTGCATGGATCAAAAATGATTAAGAACCCCTGCAGTTCTTGCTGAGCATGATTGTTAACTGATATTTACCATTTCCTTCCATCATATATTTTAGATATCTCATGTTACCTTGTATAAATACCTTTCCTGGTGAAGTTACCTGGATTTTTATTTTTAAGTTGCCTTGCCCTTAGCAGGACATGTTTGTTAAAATTGTCCTTTAAATATCATTTAACATGAAAAGATATCTTCTATCCAATCTATAAGCAAAATGTATGAGATATGTTTTCAAAATATTTTCTGACACTGAACTTTTCTATTCATCTTGTATTTTCCAATATGGTATGTTACCTAGTAACTATGCTAATTTCTATGGCATCCATTGTGAATTTTCATTATCCATGCTATACCAGGCATTAGGATTTTGCATATCATCTCTGTTTCTCACCATCTTCAATGTTATTACTTTAGTGTAAGACATTACCTTCTCTTACCTGGTTATTGTAATGAAAGCCAAGTTGATCTTTCTGTTTCCAATCCTATCTTCTCTTCAAAGTAATACACTGCACAGCACCTAGAGATTTCCTTCTTCTGCATGAGTTTAGTCATGTCACTGCTTTTCCAAAATCACTCCAATGTATGTTCATCTCATTCACATCTAATAGCCAATTCTTACAACAGGCAGAAATGTTTTATATAATTTCATTAAATGACTTCTGTCTGGGTAGGCTCAACTGTGTTTTCTGCCTATAATCTCACAAAGGTGAAATCAAAGTGTCAATCAGGCTGAGTTCATACCTGAATACTTTGAGAAGAATTTGCTTCTAAGCTCTTTCAGGTCATTGACAGAATTCAATTCCTTGTGGTTGTAGGACTGATGTCCTCATTTCCTTGTTGGCTGTCAGAAAGGAGTCACTATCATCTTGTAGAGGTCAACCTGCATTCCTTGACATGTTATACCCCTTCATCTTCAAGTCAACCCTGTGATATCAAATTGTCCTCATACTAGGAATAGCTATGAATTTATTTTCTTCTGTTGGTCATTATAAAAACAATATCAACAACAAACTCTGCTTTGAAAAAGCAGAGAGTAATTTCTGCCCACTCAGTTTTCTTTTTGAGAGTTTACTAATTAAAGTCCACTGGTTAGTAAACTTTATTACATTTTCAAAATCTCTTTGTCATGTAACATAATATAATATGGCTGAATATCTCACCATATTCACAGTCCTGGAAATTACGGCTGGAATCTTAAGGTAACCATTTTAGAATCATCACTGGCACAGATGGAAAATGTTTGTGGAAAGGGATGTATTAGCTTTCTATTGTTACATAAAAATATTGTCACAAACAACAGCTTAAAGCAGCATTCATTTACTAGGTCACAGTTTCTAAGATCCAGGAGTCTAACATGGCTTATCTGGGTCCTTTGCAAAGCTATAATCAACATATCCACCATGGCTGTATTTGAATATGGAAACTTGACTATAGAGGGATCTGCTTCAAGCTTATGTCATTGTTGATAGAATTTAATTCCTTATGGTTATAGGAAGAAGGACCTTATTTTCTTGCTGTCTATTGGGTGGAGACCACCCTCAGTTCCCAGAGCACACTCTCAGTGATTTGTGTCTTGTGTCCCCAACATAGCTGTTTGCTTCATCAAGCCAGCAAGGAAGAGTCTCTTCCTAAAATGAGCAATACAGTCTTATAGAATGTAATCATGTACATTAATCTCTATGTCTCATCATTTGTGCCTTATTCTGTTGGTTAGAAGCAAGTCATATGCCATGTCTGCTCAAGAAAAGAGGATGATAAAAAGGAGCAAAAACTAGGAGGGAGTGACCATGGGGTGGGGGGCACCTTAAGAATGTTTTCATGACAGAGAAATTTTGGAAAACAAACGTAAGAGCAGAGAGAAATGTGTGTGTGTGTGTGTGAAAGGAGCTTGTGTGTATGAGAGAGAGAAAGAGAAGAGTGAGAGAGAAGTAAATACGTTTTGGTATTGTGGGGGGCAATGAGACTAATGCCATTTGAACCATATCAATGTATGTGTAAACCTGTTGTGCTGCTTTATTCTATGGCCATTAAACTCTAAGTTTTTGATTTTCTTTTGCTTTGAGTAATATAGTTTGAGTTTGGTTTCTGTCACTAGTAAATTCTGCCAATTGGGAATCATAGTCCTATATCAATAAAATGTTTTAAATAGTAACTGAACATTAAATGACAGTTATATCATTATTATTGTTAGACAGAAATAAGAAATAAATCACAAAAGTCCTAAATTGCCATAAAAGATTAAGAAGGCCATTTCCTCATCAAATGAAGTGTCTTAATGTCCCTTCCATTCAAATAGTCATTTTAGAAATGTTAACTTTGCCATAAGAAAGGATTTATATCTTTTAGTCAATAAAATTTTTAAATAACCTTCTTTATGTCCAATATTATTCTTGAAACTAAAGATAAGCCCTGAATACAATTATAAGTAAAAGAAGGAAACAGATATAATATCATGATTTGAAGTTTTTGTAAGTATGCCTCAGATCAGAAGGAAGAGAATATCAAGGTGTGTTTTATCAAAGCATGTAATACTTAGGTTGGATGTAGGGGGAAAAAAGAGTGAATCAAAAGAATAGATTTTGAGTAGGAATGGTGCAAAGTATAAAGAGTTTTGCATGCTACATTAAGAATATTCTATTCTGAAGTAGTTAGGAGTTATGCAGGATTACACTTCAAATGGTATCCAAAATCAGTTTTTGAATTAGAAATGTAATAGTGGTGACAATATAAAATGATTAGGCTTAAAGGATAAGACATAGGAACAGCAGTTAAGAGATTATTGAAATATACCAAAATAAATAGTGAAAAGTATGAACTGGGAAATTTTAGGAATTATAAGAAAGGGGAAATACCTTCTAGAATATTTAGAAGGAGTTATCGATAGAATATGATACACAATTTAAAAACGAGGATGTCAAGGACTAAATATTGATTTGGAATAACATCAGTTGGGCAAATTGTGCAGAAAATATTTGAAATAGGAATATAAGAGGTGATGTTTGGTGAAGGTTGCAGAGCAAGGCAAAAAATTCAAGTTTGGATATTTTGTGTTTGATATTGGGAAATCATCAACATGCAGAAGATAGCTGAAGCCATATGAATGAATATCTTTTTCTAAAGGAAGAGTTTATATTCAAAAACCACTTTTAGAATTGCAGGGAAAGCCCCTGAGAGGTAATTATCAAAATGTGAGGTGGAGAACAAGGAAATAGCTGAGTACTGAATAAGGGGCCAAGGCAGTTTCATGAAGGAAGCGGTCTTCAACATGTCAAATATGGATGTTGGAAGGGAAAAAAAATCAATCACTGGAACAATATAAGATTACCTATTGAATTTTACATGTAAGAGTAAATACATTTTAAAAGACCATTTTGGGAAAATATTTGAAGATAGAAGTCATTTTGTAACATCTTAAAAGTCAATGTGGATGATCCACATTTAGTTTGAGATTAGGTAAGTAAAGCAGTAATGATATTAAATATTTTTTATTGAAGTATATTTGATTTACAATGTCATGTTAGTTTCAGGTGTACAGCACAGTGATTCAGTTATATATGTATATATTTTTTCATATTCTTTTATAGGCTATTACAAAATGTTGAGTATAGTTCCATGTGCTATACAGTAGGTCCTTGTTCGTTATCTATTTTATATATGGAAGTGTGTATATGTTAATCCCATCCTCTTAATTTATCCATCCACCAACCCCCCACTTTGGTAACCATAAGATTGTTCTCTATGTCTGTGAGTCTATTTCTGTTTTGTAAATGAGTTCATTTGTATCTATTTTTTTCAGATTCCACATATAAGTAATATCATATGATATTTGTCTTTCTCTGTCTGGCTTACTTCACTTAGTATTATAATCATTAGGTCAATCCATGTTGCTGCAATTAAATATTTTGAATAATTAAGTGGCAGAGAAGAAGGGACAACATATTAGTGGAGGCATGCAGTAGGGTGTATGATCCTAAAAAAATCAAGAGCCTAAAGTAAATAAGACTGAAAAATAAGTTCTATGTCAGTGTTTTGCTTTAATATCCTCTAAAATCTTTCCAAAGTTTCTTCTGGAGAATTGCAGCACCTGACAATCTTAGGAGTTGCCCCAGAATCTGTATTTTGACAGCATCTCTAGGTGAAATTTACATTACTCTAAACTGCCTTGATGTACACATGCCTGCATACTTAAAGGAGGAGACATTTTTGGCAATGACTTATGACAACTTATATTAATGCTCAAATAATCAGCTTATGATCTGAAGACATCCATTGTTAAGCAACTTATTTCTAAGAAAATAATCTTACAAAGAGCACCTCATTGGATCTAACTAATATGAGATAAACTTGAGTTTTGTCTTTGGGGTAAATACAGTTTTTAGCTATCTTAATTCTTACATCTGAAAAGCCAAGTCATTTTGAATAACATAAACCAGAGACCCAGGAGGGAAAATGTGGTTCAAAGTTCCATCAGAGTGTGCATTAAGAGCCCCATAAAGACAAACCCTTCTGCAAGTAACAGACAGTTGGATTGGAAGTTCTGGTTCTTTTGAGTAGAACTTTTACAGACAAGTATTCCCCAAAGAGTTAGACCCCAAGATCCCAAAACACACTGCCTGTCAACAAGCAATTACCAAACTGGAACCACATGAGACTTCACAGGAAGGGTACCATATCATTGCATTCTCCTCCAGATTCCCTAGTAATTAAATGTGAATTTCATTTGAAAATGAAGTTAAAAATAGATTTTTAATCTATATGAAGGAACAATATAAATATTTAAGATAACAGTGTGTTCAAACAGGTTTATATATACACAATAGTTAATTGTCAATACCTGTGTAGGGAAAAGTACCCTAGAAATTTTATACAACTTCTTTAATATAAAAATTTAAACATACAAGTTTTATGAAGAAAAAAATTGAAAAGTCTATGGCATTATATGAACTCCTTACGAGAAATAATTATTTTATTCAATGGTATTATATTTATTTCAAGTCTTTCATTCACCTATTTTACTAATATTTACTGACCATATACTTTGAAACAGTTAATGTGCTACTCAGTTGGGATGCATTCATAAACCTGAGAGTCTTTGCTCACAGAACTGGACATTCAGGAGACAATAAAAGTGATGAATTGTTGTTTCTGCTTAAGGAAGGGGGATCGTACACAGCAAATTCATTTCAACTTAGACCCCATTTCAGTGATCATGACCCATTATCAGAAAAAAATGATTGAATTAAACAGGATATGGACAAGGTAAAATAATAAACTGTTTCTTTTAGCAAATTAACTTATTCAACATATATTAAGGAGAGTGTTTGAAAACTACTTACTAATAGTGAAATCCATGGCCCAAATCAGCCAGTAGCAATGCTCTCAATCATTAATGGGCATAGGCTGAAATGAAGATTCTGATTTGATAGATCTCTGGTAAGACCCAATATCCTGAATTTCTAACAAGTTCTCAGGTTATCCCAAGGCTGCTGGATCACCTTTGAATTGATTGACAAGGTCATCTTATAGAACTACTGAGTCACTATTCATAAGATTTTCCTCACAGAGTTACTTTTCCTTAAGACATAAATGCTCTTGCCACGTACCTTTAAAAAATTGTTGGATGCCTCTGTCCAGTGATTGTGTAAGTGTCTGTGGTTAAGGCTTTTGCATGTGGCTTTTAAGGTGTTCATTTGCCCAGATCTCTTACTAAAGTAGGATGAATGTTCTCTGTAAACTTTCCTCACCAGAAGACTGCTGTATCACCGCCTGAGGTGGTTACTGTGTGAGCAGGTGCATTGGAATAAAAAACCAGATCAAGAAAATGAAATCCAAATTTTCCATCATTTACATTGTGTTACTGAAACACCTGACACAATTTTAAAGAGGACGAAAGAAATATCAAACACCCTGACATTTTATTTGAGAATTATTTCTTTCTATAAGAACCACATGTCTGTAGAAAAGATAAAGTGCAGCTAAAATCTTTACAAGCAAAGCACACTGAAATGGATTATTATTGTGTTGTTGAAATATCCCTTATCAGAACAGTTCTGTAAATAGGCTGTATTGTTAAAGCTAAAGCAAGTATGTTTAGCTCAGGTAGCCCAAACTGCCTGACTGCTTGAAATACATCATATATATGTACACAGACACACGCAGACACACAGACACACACACACATATATATATATATGTATATATATAAAATGTTGGCATTCTGTATTAAAAATAGGCTCTTTGAGTTATTCTTAGTTCCATTAAAAATCCAAATTAGAACAATAACAATGGTTGACGAGATTAAGAAGTTCCAATTTAAATCTAAGCTCTTTTGTTCAAAATCATGAGATATGTAAAGCACATAATTTGTATCCCTTTGAGATTATGAAGATAAATTAAAAATAAAGGAAAAGTGTTTTATAAATTATGAATACTTATATAAGTTCAAATCATTATTCCTATTACTGTAATATCTGAAACTGGGGAACATAAAATAATGCCTAACTTTAACACTGGCTGATTGCAAGATGCTATATCAGAGGTGGAATATAAGTGTTGTCAATTCACTTAATATATTCTGCTTCTGATTTCATGGATATTTACATAATCTAAAAACATTCTTCGCTAAAACTACTAGACACTGAAAACAGCAAATTTTTTTTTGAAGCTTGCAATAAAATCAAGAAAATCCTCAGGAACCAAAAGAAAAGTGCAAACCGAAGAAAGTTGCATAAGTGTAGACTAAAATAGAAACCCTCCTGAAGAAATTTGCCAATATCAGCATCTTAACAGTGGCCCAGTGGAAGGGAGACAAGGCCCTATGACTTTATAAGTTTCCTATGACGGTATCATAAGGTGAAAAGTCAGAACAATAGCCCTTAAGAATTTGTGGACTGCAAAAGGATACACAGGCAATGAAAGGGTAAATGTTAAAAATCCACCCACTACTAAGAAGATCAAATAAGATCTTTACTAGTTTTAGCTGGGGGCAGGGGAGGCTACCTTCCCAAGAGAATATGAAACTTTAGCCATACTCTTACTCATATTTGAGCTTTAAAATTTTTACTGGAAATCTAGGCCAACTAATAGCTTTAAAGTGTTTTCAGATTGGTAGCACCCTGGAGCACTTGGCAGCAACAAAGAAATTTTCTATTAACAAAAGGTCCCTATCAACCCAGGCCTTAGGAATTCATTTAAAATTATCCAAATATCTACTTGCCCAAATTTCAAAACACAAGAAACAAACAGTCATAAACTGTTGTCTTTAAAAACAAAATTAAACAAATCCAAAAAAATATTGCTATGATTTATGTAAAAGAGTGCTCTGCCTACGTTGTCCTCCAGGTGTTTTTTAGTATCCAATCATACATTCAGGTCTTTAATATATTTTGAGTTTATTTTTGTATATGGTGTTAGAGAACATTCTATTTTCATTATTTTACATATAGCTGTCCAGTTTTCCCAATATCACTTATTGAAGAGACTTATTGTCTTTTCTCCATTGTATATTCTTGTCTCCTTTGTCATAAATTAATTGACCATAAGTGTGTGAATTTATTTCTGGGCTTTCTATCTATTCCATTGATCTATATATATGCTTTTGTGCCAGTACCATACTCTTTTGATGAGTATAGGTTTGTAGTATAGTCTGAAGTCAGAAAGCATGATTCCTCCAGCTTCATTCTTCTTTCTCAGATTGTTTTTGTTATTCAGGGTCTTTTGTGTTTCCATAGAAATTTTTTTTTTTTTTGGTTCCAGTTCTGTGAAAAATGCCATTGGTAATTTGATAGGGATTGTATTGAATCTGTAAATTGCCTTTGGTAGTATGGTCATTTTAACAATATTGATTCTTCCAATCCAAGAACATAGTATATCTTTCCATCTGTTTGTGTCATCTTTTATTTCTTTCATCAGTATTTTATAGTTTTCTGAGTACAGGTCTTTTTCCTCCTTAGACCAGTTTATTCCTAAGTATTTTATTCTTTTTGATGCAACTGTAAATGGAATTGTTTCTCTAATTTCTCTTTCTGATATTTTGTTGTTAGTGTATATAAATTAAACAGATTTCTGTATATTAATTTAGTATCCAGTAACTTTATCCAATTCATTGATTAGCTCTAGTAGTTTTCTGGTAGCATCTTTAAAATTTTCTATGTATAGCATCATGTCATCTGCAAACAGTGACAGTTTTACTTTGTTTCTAGTTTGGATTCCTTTTAGTTCTTTTTCTTCTCTTATTGCTGTGGTTAGAACTTCCAAAACTTTTTTGAATAAAAGTGGCGAGAGTAGGCATCCTTGTCTTATTCCTGATCTTAGAGGAAATGTCTTCAACCTGTCACCACTGAGTATGATATTTGCTGTAGGTTTGTCATATATGGCCTTTATTATGTTGAGGTATGTTTCCTCTATGCCCACTTTCTGAAGAGCTTTTATCATAAATGGATGTTGAATTTTATCAAAAGCTTTTTCTGTATTTATTGAATTGATCATATGGCTTTTATTCTTCAATTTGTTAATGTGGTATATCACATTTTTAATTTACATATGTTAAAAAAATCCTTGCATTTCTGGGATAAATCCCACTTGATCATGGTGTATCATCTTTTTAATGTATTGTTGGATTCAGCTTGCTAGTATTTTGTTGAGTATTTTTTCATCTTTCAAGTAGAACTCAGTGCCTTGCCTCTGATTGATCTTTTAAATGAAGATAAGATATATTTTAAATCATTGCTTCACTTCAAACCTGTGATTCCAAGCATTCTTAATCATTGACATGAGATTATAAAACATGTAGTTCAAACCTCTTGTTTTTTAGTTGAGACAAATGATGCTAAATGGAGAAAGGTATTTATATAGAAGATCACAGGGCACAGATATGTTCTGTCTCTCCTATTTATTGATTTGGAGTTGTAGTTTCTGCTACCTGACTCAGTTTCCCTTTATGCTTTGTTTTGGTCTGATTTTAATGGTCTGCCCTCATAATTCCATCAGACATCCTTTTTAATCTGGTCAGGACAGAATCCACCACCCTAGATAATTTTTAGTGCATAATAACTCTAGTAACATCTAATAATCTTTGTCATCTCTGAATGTTTATTGAACTAATGAATGAATACATCTAAATCACGAAATAGATTTGACTTTCTGCTAAATATTGGCTTAGAAAGGGATCTTTAAAAACATCAGGGAATTACTCTATTGGAACTGAAGAAGACTAAAATATACGAACACACACTTAAATTGACTTTAAAAGCTTTGCAATTTTAGGTTAATTAAATACGATCTATTTCTCTAACAATATTTCTATAGATGTTTTAATATACTCAAAATTATTTTAAATGCTATAATTTTCACTTAAAATGACCTCAATATGCTGAATTTATATTCCTAAACCCAGGCATATACAAAGTGTTTTTTAAAATTTATACTATACTTTATAAAAAAAAAGTTTTATTCAGATTTATCCATGTGAAGATATTTGATTTTGGTGTATTTTTAAAAAGTATGCAATAATTAGCTTTATATATTTATTGTTTCAGCCCATGCCTTAGGATTTTCTGCATCTGGTAAGCAAGCTTGTTTTATGCACACTGAATAGCAATAACTGTAAAATATTCAAAAAAGTGAATTCCTTCTTGTAAATTAGAAATGGTAAAACTTGATAAGTTTACTTTAGGCTACTGCATCTTTATAGTCTCCCTGTAATTCTATGAAAGATAACTAAAGAATAGTCCGAAAATAATCAACCCCTTAAATAAGATACATTTTACCACTTAAAAATGTGTGTTTTATAAGAGAATTTCAAGCTGAGAATGTGGAAATTTTCAAGTAAGTATTTATATGATACTCTCATTTCTCATAGAATGTGGATCTCTAAAAAAAAAGTAAACTGCATCAAATGAGATAATGGATGTGAAAATATGTAAAAATATATATTACCTCATCAATGTAAATTATTGTTACTATTATTCTTATTACTATTCTATTATGTTTTCACCTTTACAGAGCAATAGTGACCCTATATAATACAAATTATGTGCATTGTTCTTCAGCCTTGGATGCAGTGGTGTGCTCAAATAATGTTTTTCATAGAAGACCCCATCACATTTCAAACTTAGTGTAATACTGTGGCAGTAATAGTTCATCCATTCACTGAAATCTGAAATGAAGTCTATGGTTGTCATCAACTTTTATATCATCTTCTATTTCTTGCATTTTTAAGACAGCCAAATATATAAAACAAGATAGACCCCAGATAGCAAGGATAATAGTCCCTTTATTTTCTTTAATATGTGATAAATGGCCTGAAATTAGAAGTCTTTATAAATTTGGAAAAAGTAGTGTAGAAGCTTGATATGATACAAGTTACTAGAAAAATAAAGGGATATTATGAGAAACACTGTGACAACTAATTTTATAACTTAAATGAAATAGACCAATTTCTTGAAGAACACAAAAACTCAAACGATGAGAAATAGATAATTTGAATAGTCTTAGATCTATTAAAGATCAGAATTAATAGTTAATAACCTTCCTAAGAAAGCACTAAGCACTAAAGATTTCTAATAAATTCTACCAAACATTTAAGAAAGAAATGATACTTTATATTCTTCACAAACTAAAATAGGAGAATAAACACAACTATTGCATTTTATGAGGCCAGAATTACTCTCATACCAAAATCAGATAAAAACATTGCAGCAGGGAGGGAAAACTATATACCAGGGGTCCCCAACTCCTGGGCCACATATCGATACCAGTCCTTGGCCTATTAGGAACCAGGCCACACAGCAAGAAGTGAGTAGCAGGCAAGTGAGTGAAGCTTCATTTGTATTTAGAGCTGCTCCTCATCACTTGCAATACCACCTGAGTTCCACCTCCTGTAAGATCAGTGGCAGCAATAGATTGTCATTGGAGTGTGAACCCTACTGTGAATTGCACATGCGAGGGGTCTAGGTTGTGCGCTCCTTATGAGAATGTAGTGCCTGATGATCTGAGGTGGAGCTGGGGCGGTGATGCTAGCACTGGGGAGCGGCTGCAAATACAGATTATCATTAGCAGAGAGGTTTGACCGCACAGAGACCGTAATAAATCAATTGCTTGCAGACTCATAACAAAACCCTATCAGTGAGTTGCAAATGACAGTTAAGCTGCATCTGGTGGCAGGCTTTTTAGTGGCAAGTGAGTTGATGCACTTCAATTGTACAACCACATCTTGTGGCAGGCTTTAAGTCAGAATCTGACACTTTAGTCCACACGTGGCCTGCCCATTATTTTATTTACCACTTCTGTCTGTGCCTCTTTCCCACACTGTGCACTTGTCTCAGTCACAGTTTTGGTAAGCCCACAAGCTAACCCTAGCTGAAATGACTAAAAAACAAGCATCACTGGAGAGCTTCTTTGAAAAGGGGAAAAGACCCAATCGTGAGACCGCAGAAGACTCTAAGACTGCCAACAAGAAGAAAGTTGCATTTAAAAGAAAATACCAAGAGTCCTACTTAAATTACGGGTTCATTGTAACAGGTGATTCACATTCTCCAAGCCTGCTTTGTATAATATGTGGCAACTGGCTATCCAACAAAGCCATGAAACCTTCAAAACTGCTTCACCACATGGAGACCAAGCACCCTGCATTTAAAGACAAGCCTTTGGAGTTTTTCAAAGGAAAAAAAACGTGAACAGGAAGAATAGAAGCAATTATTGAATGCCACCATTCATCAAATGTACCTGCACATAGAGCATCACTCTTAGTGGCTGACCTCATGGCTAAAGCTAAGAAGCCCTTTACTATTGGTGAAAAGTTGATCCTGCCTGATGCTAAGGACAGTTGTCATGAACTTTTAAGAAAGACTGTAGTTCAAAAGGTGGCACGTGTTCCTCTTTTGGCTATCACCATAACTAAGCAAATTGATAAAATAGCAGAGAATATTGAGGTACAATTGTTAGAGAGGACTAATGAGTCACCGTTGACTCATTAATCAATCCAGGTTGATAAGTCTACTGATGTTGACAACAAGGCAACAATGCTTGTTTTGTGTGATATATTTTTCAGGAGGATGTGATGAGGTTATGTTATGTACACTTTTATTACCAACCAACACACACAGCTGCAGAACTATCCAAGTCTTTGAATTATTACATATCAGGAAAATCGCACTTGTCACTTTGTGTCAGTATATGCACGGATGGAGCAGCTTCCATGACTGGATGGCTTTTTGGTTTCACTACTCAGGTCAAAATGTTGCTTCTGAATGTGAGTCTATGTGCTGTGTCATCCGTAAAGAAATGCTGGCTAGCCAAAAAATGTCACCAGAACTTAACGTTTTGTAGGATGTGATCAAAATTATCAACCTCATTAAAATGCATGCCCTTAAGTCTGTTTGTGCAGCTCTGTGAGGAGATGGACGCAGAGCACACATGTCTTCTCTTATACACAGAAGTGAGATGGCTTTCTAAAGGGAGATCACTGGCCAGAGCTTTTGAGTTATGACAGCCACTCCAGAGATGATTTCTTTTAGTAAAACAGTCACCACTGGCAGCACATTTCAGTGATACAGAATGGGTCGCAAAACTTACTTACTTGTGTGACATATTCAACCTGCTCAATGAACTCAAGCTTTCACTTCAGGGGAGAATGACAACTGTATTCAAGTCGGCAGATAAAGTGGCTGCATTCAAAGCCAAACTGGAATTAAGGGGGCAACGAGAGAACATTGGGATTTTTGACATGTTTCAAACATTAGCAGATATTTTGAAAGAGACTGAGACAGGGCCTTCTTTCTCCCAGCTGGTACGTGATCACCTATCTCAGCTTTCAAAAGAGTTTGATCATTACTTCCCAACCACAAAAGACCCCATGAACTGGGAAGGAATGGATCCGTGACCCATTTGTGAATAAGCCAGGTGAATCAACATCGTCCATGCTAGAAGAGGATCAACTGCTTGAGATCACAAATGATGGTGGCCATAAAAGTATGTTTGAGACAACTTCAAATCTCCATGCCTTCTAGATTAAAGTCAAGGTGGAATATCCTGATATTGCCACAGAAACACTGAGAAGCCTACTTCCATTTCCAACATCCTATCTTTGTGAAGCAGGGTTTTCTTCAGTGACAGCAATGATAACGAGATTACAGAGTAGACTGGACATAAGCCACGCACTTCAGGGGTCACTGTCTCTCATCACTACCGGAAGGGACGATCTAGTTGCAGGAAAACAAACTTAGGGCTTCCACTGATTCTGCATTATGGTGAGTTGTATAATTATTTCATTATATATTACAGTGTAATAATAATAGAAATAAAGTGCACAATAATGTGCTTGAATCATCCCAAAACAATCTCTGCCCCAGTCCGTTGAAAAATTGTCTTCCACAAAACCTGTCCCTGGTGCCGAAAAAGCTGGGGATCACTGCTATATACCATCAACTCTCATGAATGTAGGTGTAATAATGTTACATCTAACAATATATAAAAGTAATTTTATACCATGACCAAATGGGAAATATCCCGGTATTCAAGGCTGGTTCAACATTCTAATATTTATCAAGATAAACCACCCTATCAAATAAACATCATATGAGTATGTGAATTGATGTGAAAAAAGGGAATTTGACAAAATGAAACACTCAGTCATGATTAATTTCAATTCAAGCTAAGAATAGAGGGGGACTTTCTCAACATCATAAAGAACATCTACAAACAACCCACAGCTAACATCAAACCAAAAATAAATACTTTTCCTCATAAGATTGGGAACAAAATGATGTTGTGTTCTTACCATTACTATTTAACATCCTATCTGAAGTCCTACCTAGTGTAACAAGATAAAAAATGGAAGTAAAATATATATCTATTAGGAAAAGGGGAAAAAAACACTATCATCTTTGTTTGCAGATGACATGACTATCTATGTAGAAAATTTCAAAGAACCAGAAAATTCCTGGAACTAACTAGCTAGTATACCAGTGTCACAGGGTACATAGTGTTATGGGTTGATTAGTGTCCTCCAAAAGATATGTTGTAATCCTAAGTCACGTACATGTGAAAGTGACCTTGTTTGAAAATAGGTTCTGTGTAGATATGATCAAGTAAAAATGAGGTCATTAGTGTAGATGCAAATCTGATATATCTCCTTATAGAAAGAGGGAAATTTGTACAGAGACAAATAGGAAGAACATCATATGACAACAGAGACAGAGGCTGGAGCAATGCTACTACATGCCAAGGAACACGAAGGATGGAAAGTTAACAACTGCAGTTAGGAAGAAACAATAAATGATTCTACACAGAGTCTTATACAGGGAGCATGACTCTGCTGACACCTTGAATCTGGACTGCTATTATCCAGAACTATGAGAGAATAAATTTTGGTTATTTTAAGCCATTCAGTTTGTAGTTACTTGTTATGGCAGCGTAGGAAACTAATACACAGGTTTAGATACAAAAGTCAATTATTTCCCTTTTCAAGAGCAACATATAATTGGAATTTGAAGTTAAAATCAAAGCAATTTATAATAGAACCAAAAGTAAACTATTTAGGTATAAAGCAAAATATGTGCAGGATATGAATAGAAAAAAAGTAGAAAACTCAGATGAAAGAAATCAAAGAGAATCTAAACATATAGAGTAATATCCTATGTGTATAGATAAGACAAATATTGTTAAGCTACCAATTGTTCCCAACTGGATCTCTAGATTCAGTGCTACCCCAACCAATATCATTGAGCTGTTTTGTAGATATTGACAAAGTGATTAAAAAGTTTATATGGAAAAGCAGAAGACCTAGTAAAGCCAACATAATACTGCAGAAAAACAATGCCAGAGGGATGATTCTACTTGATTCAAGATTTGCTATAAAGCTACAGTAATGAAGACAGCATGATATTGGCAAAAGAATATACACATAGATCAAGTAATCAGAATAGAGAACCAAAAACATATCCACACTAATATAATCAACTTATCTTTGACAAAGGAGCAAAGGCAATTCAATGAAGAAAGGAGTTTTTACAACACATGGTACTGAAACACTGAATGTCCACATGTTTAAAAAATAATCTACACATATGCCTTACACATTTCAGATAAATTAACTCAAAATAGATCAGAGACCTAAATGTAAAACACAAAACTAAAAAAAACTTATATAAGAAATCACCATAGATCTAGCTGGCCTTGCATTTGACAATGAATTTTTAGATACAACACCAAAAGAATGATCTAAGAAAGAAAAATCCGATAAGTTGGACTTTCTTAAAGTTAAAACTTCTATTCTATGAAAGACACACTGATGAGAATGAGATGATGTGCCATGACTCAAAGTATTTGCAAAAAGAAAGGGCAAAAGGATTTGTATCCAAAATACACAAAGAACTCTTAAAATCCAACAATAAAGAAACAAACAACACAATTGAACACAGTCAAAAGTGGGGGAGTCTATGAGTGTGCAAGGACATGGTATATATGGGAACTTCCTCTACTTTTCACTCATTTTTTTCTGTGAACATAAAACCGCTCCAAAATAAAGTCCGTAAGAAAAATAAATGATAAACAAACAAAAATGAGCAAAGATCTTAACTAACACCTCAACAGAGAAAACACAATAGGCAAACAAGAATGTGAGGATATTCCCAACATCAAAACAACAATGTGATACCACTACACACCTTTTAGGAAGGCTAAAATTGAAAAAAAAAGGAAAACCAAAAAACTGATATCACCAATTGTCAACAAGGATGAAGAAGGAAAAGAACCCTCCTTCATTGCTGGTGGGAATATAAAATGGTGCTGCAACTTTGGAAGAGAGTGTGGCAGTTTCTTACAAAGCTAAAAATGGGCTGGCCATAAGACCCAGTATTGTGCTGCTATTTATTTGCCAACTGATTTGGAAGCTATGTCTACACAAAACCTGCACTTGAAATTTTATACAACTTTATTTATAACTGTCAAAATCTACTAGATGAAACCAAAATTTCTATCAATAGGTGAATGTATAATCAAAGTGTGATGCAACCATGCAACAGAATAATATTCAGAGATTAAAAAATTAACTATCAAGCATAAAATGATATGGTTGCATCTTAAATGCACGTTATGGAGTGAAAAAAAAAAAGCCAATCTGAGAAGGAATTATACCGTGATCTGGAAAAAGGCAAAACTACAGAAACATCAAATAATGGGTGGCTGCTAAGGGTTTGGGGGGAGGAAAGGAAAGTTGAATATATGAAACATAAGGAATATTTTATGTGATTCTATTTGTATGATACTATAATTATGGATGTGACACTATGCATTTGTCAAAACATGGAAATTTACAACATAAGAAAAGAGAGAACTTTAATGCAAGCAATTTAAAATGCTTTTTAACAATAGGATGATTTAATACACTTATATACACCTTAAATTTACACAATGTTACATGTCAAACATATCTTAATACACCGAAAAAAAAAATTTTACGAAGTTGGGGAAATCACAGGATTGGATGTGAAATTGTATAATCGTACTGTATTGCAAATGTATGAGACAACCTCACTGAAGGAGGTAGAAGAAAATGTCCTAACCTAAGCAACTTCAGAAATGAGTGAAATTTGTAAAACTAAAGGGCAACTAGTTGTTAAAGTTGTTTTCCATGAGCGTATTGGTTAAAAATTCTGATTCTGCTACACATGTATACTGGAATGGAAACAAGTAAATGGATGGCAGGTGGTAGGAGCCTAGTTTCTCACTGTTGGAAGGGGAATTTACAAACAAGGGGAGGAGACTAGAATGATCCATAGAACAATGGGTTAGAATTAGATACATCTGCATAAACTGATGTTTAACTTAATATAGATACAGATGGTTACATATATCATTTTTTTAGATGTTTGTATATCCATTGGTTAGAATACATGCATATATTTCCTTCTAAGTTAAGAGAGCTTAGAAGCAAGATAACTGGTAGTACTCAGTTCTCGGTTTCTAATACCATTCCTCCAATGAAAGGAACCAGGGATCCTTACAGCAATGAAAGGAAATATACAAGATGAGCCTGGAGCATCTTTTAGTGTGAGAAAGTAAGAAAATGTTATTTTAAAAAAGCCAGTCACACCATTTGGGTATGCTAAAGGGACACAGATGCCAACTGAAAGAGCTCCTGATAGCCAAATCTGGAAAAATGTGGGCAGGAAAATAAAGCAACATTGTATTGCAATCTAAAGAGTAAAAATACATATACAAGTGTTCATACTGATGTGAATTAATGATTGACTAAATCAATACCTAGGAGCAGAGAGAAAATCTCCCATGGAGAAAATGTCCAAATAATTTATATAGGTACTTTGTCCTCAAAGAGATCACTCCTTAATCATGGGCTTAGTGACTTTCTTCCAAAGAGTACAGTATGGAAGGTTGAAAATAGAATAACTTTACAATAAGTAAACCTGACAAACCCTAACTTTGATAATCAAAGTCATCATCAACAGTGATAAGTAGTGTGGATACCACGTTTCCTTTTTAAGATGTGAGTAAAATGGCACTTCACCTCTGTAGTATTTTTTTTCCCCAAAATATCTGTAACCCCACTCTAATCATGAGAAAAAACACAGACAAATGCTAATAGTGAGGCATTTTATTAATTACCTGACCAGTACTCTTCAAAACCATCAGGATCATCAGAAACAACCAAAGTATGAGAAACTACCACAGACAAGAGGAACCCAAAGAGACATGACAACTAAATGCAGTGTGGTACCCTGGATGAGAAGCTGAAACAGAAAAGCAAAGTAGGTAAAAACTAAGGAAATCTAAAGAAAAGTATGTACTTTAGTCAACATTAGTTTGTTAATTGTAACAATACTATATTCATGTTAGATATGAACAAGAAAGGAAACTGCAGGGTGTATGAGAACTCTCTGTACTACCAATGCAAATAATCCATAAGTCTAAAACTGTTAAAAAATGTATTAAATTATTTTTTTTCAGAGATTGAAATGTCATTTATTTATGTGAGTATTGGAAAAATATTTCTATGATGTAAATCCTTTACAGAGATCTAAAGTTTCAAACACAGTATAACATTAGGGAATATATTTTAAAATATTCGTAAAATGCAAAAAAGTAAAAAGGTAGAGAGGAAAGAAGAGATTTTATAAGAGCAAGCAAATAGAAAACAAATTATAAAATTATATATTTACACCATACACTCTAATAAGCAGAGACTGTCATCTAATTTTACCAATTTCTAGTTACTTCATAAATTTAAATGTAATGGTTTCCTTCATACTTTTCTCACTTCTTACTATAGCCTATTTGCAAACATTTATTAGGGGAAACTGACTCTATAAGTATGCATCATATACCAATGTATAAATTATCTAAAATATCTTTAATTAAAATTTTAAAAATATACGTTTCACATCAAGGGAATATTTCTAATAGAAATTTTTGCAAAATGCCACCATTATTATATAAGGCTATTATTTAACAATGAATATGACAATAATATATTTGATAAAAATTATTTTTTCCTAAATACATAAAACATCAACCACATTAATAACATAGCCTAGATCAAGAAGTATAATTTCATATAAACAGTTCAGTAGAAGTCTACTAAGTTCTTAATAGATTTCCTTAATTTATTTTCATTAATTAAGATCCAAAAAAAACAATCCAGAGGTTTTCAACAATCCATGAAACTTTAATTGAACATATAAAAATATTCCCTATTTTCAGATCACTGCAAACAGTCAAAAATTTTTGAATTAGAATCTTATGAAACATGCACTATGAAGACATGCTTACAGTATGTGTGTGTGTGTTTCTTAGTGAATTTGTCTCTGGGTATTTTGAATGGATGGCAACTATCATATGGATATTAAGAAAACTGTTTTATTTTTCCAAATGAAAAGTGACAGAGTCACTCAGCCTTGAGATGATTGACAATATCCACTATAAACTGTAATGAAGTATATTTGTGGATGCTTTCTCCAATTTTCTTTAATAAAGCCACAAATTGAAGCTATTATATGACAATATTTCAAATATTTCAGAATTTGTTTCATATTAATATATCATTGTATCTAATTTCTGATATTTGGCATATTAATATATCATTGTATCTAATTTCTGAAGTATATTTGTGGATGCTTTCTCCAATTTTCTTTAATAAAGCCACAAATTGAAGCTATTATATGACAATATTTCAAATATTTCAGAATTTGTTTCATATTAATATATCATTGTATCTAATTTCTGATATTTGAAATATGTAACATGATTAAAAATTTCATTTAAAATGAAATATAAAAATGTGATTTAAAAGTAAGAATATATATATTTTAATTTCATATTAATATATATTTTATTTGCAAAGTTTATAAAATATGTTCATTTATAAAATTTTGAGATTACATAAGGAATATATTACATATTAGTATGTATCAGAGGTTATAGTCATATTGGTTTAGTGGGAGTAAAAATGACTTTACCTTTCTCAACTTTATTTTCTTAAGTTTCCAATTAGCACAACATCAGAGCCTAATAGTGAATCATCTTTTATGTTAAAAAGTTTAGATTATTCCTTTGGGTTGTTAATTTTGATAAATGATTATGTTCAGCTCTCCAATAGTGTTTAGCCAACAATATATTTCAACTCATGGATTTATCTGTAAACTTTTCATTCAGCAGTTGCCTGATAGGATTTTTTGACATATTGTGGAGCTGCATTAAAACAAACTAACTAAATCTGTTAATTAAAAAAAAGCACTGACTTTAGCTCTGAGCACCACAGATGTCATAGTGTAGCTTAAGAAAGCTAGCAACTTAGCACATATGGATTGCAGAGACAGGAATCAGCAGGCAGATTTCAGACTTTTTTAAAGTATTTTTTTTTCATGACTACTCTTGCCTGTAAACATAAGCATTGGGAATAAAGCTATTTCATACTGTATTTCTTGTGTAAATACTCATATTTGAAGGGATATATATGAACACCATCAACAGAATTATTGAACATAACAATGCTTAAGACGCAGGCTCGAACATTATTGCTTTGCCTCCTGATGATATCTGAGAAGCCATCTCTAGGGGGAAGGCTCATGAGACTTAAGAGTGAAGTGAGCATTAGAATTAGAATTTTTATTTCTTAATTTTGAATAAATCAATATTTTATTATAAAAAGATGGTTATTATTTGCTGTTTTATTTTCTTAAGATTTAAATTTACTTATTGTAGCATAATTGTCTTTTCATTTTTTTTGCTTGTTAAATGTTTTTAGAAAAA
This sequence comes from Orcinus orca, assembly GCF_937001465.1. Classification (NCBI taxonomy): domain Eukaryota; kingdom Metazoa; phylum Chordata; class Mammalia; order Artiodactyla; family Delphinidae; genus Orcinus; species Orcinus orca. The sequence continues at coordinate 129,153,945 of NC_064563.1, forward strand.
GTTTGCCCAAATGATTTTATTTTTTAGTTTTCCTGAAGATTATAGATAATTTTATGGTTATTTTCCCTTATAAAAGTGCTTCCCAATTAAACTTTGTCATTTGATGATTTTCAGATACCATAGTCTCATATCTCTCCAATGATTATTCTACCCACATAGTACAATGTGTCCAACCCTTCTCTATCAAGATAGATATAAAGGCAAAGACCAATAAATGTTCAGCCATGGGGTACTTGGAGAGGGGCATCATTTAAGCTCTTGTAGAACATAAAGGATTTAGAATTTCCTCATACCTTACAACTCATGTGAAAATTGTTTTAAGCTATCATATTCTACTTTTTGTCTTATATATAGTTAGCAGCTCCCCAGTTTTCTTCCAAAATTGATACTTAAATAAGAGGCATCAATTTTATTGTTGTCCAAGCACCTTATTAGGAATTGTACATCCTGATGTTACATAAACTTCACTTTCAGAAGCAAAACCTAGAGGATACAGATTACTAGCTTCTTGTCAATCATAGTAAGTAAAAACATTAAACTCTGCTGGAAAACAAGAAGCAGATTCTGGGAGACAGAATTCTAAGATGGCTCCCAAATTTCTACTCCCTGATGTACACACCGTATATAATCCTTCCCCCTTGAGTGTGAGCAGAACCCCTGAGTTAGTCGTTTATCACTTCTATGACTACACTTTATTGCATGATAAAAGGACTTTGCAGAGGTAATTAAGGTCCTCAATCAAAAAGTAGAGTACACTTGGGGGATCTGACCTAATCAGGTGAGCCCTTTAAAATAGGATCTAAACTCTCTCTCCACTTTTTCCCATTCTTCTCTCTCTTATTCATCTGCTTTTTTGCTGACTTTGAAGAAGCACACTGCCACGAGTTCTACCACTGCAAGGAAATGCATTTTCCAACAACTGCATAAGTTGGAAGAGTACCCCAAATCTCAGATGAGAACACAGACCCAACTGACACCTTAACTGCAACTTTGTGAGACCCTGAGCACAGGATTCAGCTAAGCCCTCACAAATTCTGACCCGTGCACATTTTGACAGAATAAACGTGTTGTTTTAAGCTGCTAATTTTGTGGTAAATTGTTATGAAGCAATAGAAAACTAAAACACAAGCGTCTAGCACATTGAAAATCTTTAAAAATATTATAAATTCTACTCACCTCTATATATTTATTTTGCCCCTCACTCTTTCCAAAAAGCCATGCATAAGAGTGTAATATTTTATAATACCCTATGTTTAAAAATTCTACAGAATATAGGGAATCATGCAAGAAGCTTGAATGGGGGGACATTGTAGAGTCCCAGTGGGTGGCTCAACATTGGGAGGTTTTGCTCTGCCTCCTTTATTTCAGATGTAAAAGGTCTATGTTATCTCTATATCTCCTATTATTTCATAATAATGGGAGATATTATTATTTAATAATTAATTTATTATCAATAATAATTAATAATCAATATTATTATTTATTAATAATTAATAATATTATTTCATAACAATAGATTTTATTTTTTAATAATTATTAAAATATTTATAATAAATATATTTATTTATATTATTTATTTATTATTTATTTTTAATAAAGCAGTTCCACTACTAGTCATTAACCAAAGCCCTGCTATAAGTACATTTAATATAAAAGCATATTCTTTTTATGTTAATATTCCCATATTGTATCAATTGATTTTCTATTTTACCACAATGCCATTTTTCAACTCTATATACAGAACATATATATATATATATATATATATATCTATCTCCCAATTCATAATCATGCTTAAAACTGAGTCCAGTTGGTATTTTCCTTAGATGAATTTGAAAAGTTAGAGCAAGGAAGAAATTAAACAATAATTTAAAATGTCATTAAGTATTTCAGGGATATTGTTAACTTCTAATATAAATAAAAATATTTTCTCTCTTCTTTGTAAATTAAAACAATTTAAGTAAGTTAAACAAAGCTATAGTGCCAAATTATTATAGAAATAGTAAATAATATGTTGCGTAAGTATGATACAAACAATGCAAATAATTAAATCATAGTTTAAGTTTCATCTCCCAAATTCGTGATAGTATTCAATGGAGTATTATATTTTTCCTGCAATTGAGTGAAAATTCCAGCAGGCTCAAGATATTTCTGATCACTGATAGGTAGGACAATCTCTCAGTTGCTTTAAACTTTGGAACAAAAGCTGAGTTCAGAAATTAGAATGCTCATCCAGTTATGTTTATCAGAACTTCAATCCTCATTGAAAAGTAAGACATCTCTCACCCCACACTCAAGGGCCTGGCAGTAGAGGACTCTCTAGCCCAGCGGTCCCCAAAATTGTTGGCACCAGGAACCAGTTTCCTGGAAGACAATTTTCCACGGACTGTTGGTGAGGGCGAATGGTTGAGGTGGTAATGCGAATGATGGGGAGGGATGGGGAGCGGCAGATGAAGTTTTTCTTGTGTGCCTGCCTCTCACCTCCTGCTGTGCCACCCTGTTCCTAACAGGCCATGGACTGGTCCGCAGCCCGGGGGTCAGGGACCCATGCTCTAGCCCTTCTTCATTCTTTCCTCCTGACCTCTTTCCTCTCCCATAGCTTTGATATTAGAACTCTCTGCATTTACGATAAGTTCCTCTTTGACCGCTGCTTTAACAATACACAATTATTCTCCCGTGGGTATTTTCAGGGCTTCATCACCTCCTTCCAGCTGAGCCCTTCCATATATGACTCCTATTCACAGGCAGTCCCTTGCCCTCAGTGGGCTCTTCCTACCGTCCTTTCAACTTCTGATTTGCAGACATTTTAACCCATTGTAAACTCCCACTGTTTTGATCTAGTTTTTATCTAGCAGGTCTTCTTAGGCAGGCCCCGTTTTAAAGTACTGGAACACTGCTGCCTTGGGTCTATATGTGGTCCTTGAATTCTGTGATTCTTTTACAGGTTATGGAGAAATTTGGAGTTATTTACAAAGGCAGTATCGATTCTTTCTCAGACTGTCTCTATCCCTCAATCGTCTCTTTCACCTACTCCATCTGACAAATAATCACAGTTTTTAATCTATGCTGTCTCAGCTATTTAATAGAAATTCCCAATTTAACACCCTCTCACTCATCTCAATTCTTCTGTTTCCCACCAAAAGAAAAAGTGAACACGAGAGTTGAATGTCATTTGCACATAAGTTTAAACTAGAAGAGTTTTTGCCCATACTTAGTACCTCTAGATTTAACTGAAGGAAATAAATGAACAGAATGTATTGTTACTTACCATATAATAGATTTATGGATGAATGTTATGTTTTCCTTATATTACCAATATTATTCAAGCTCTGTACAATGATTATGTACTGTACTTAAATCAGAAATCAAAACAACAAAATATTTCACTCTTTAAAGGCAAGCAACTTTAAAGTGAAGGAGGAGATTTCTGATTATAGCTTTCAGGACTTCTATTATTGTTTCTTTAGTTTTTTCCTGGGTTATCACCTCAATTTCACAAATGCTATCCACCCATGACTGGGAAGTGAGGTTGGGTCATAGGAGATATGGTTCTAATGCTCAGTTTTCTTTTTAAGATTATTCATCCAAACATGAAGTCAGAGAGGCACATGCTGGTGTCATACTCTGTACTCTTCTGTCTTAGCACTAAAGTTAGAATGCTCCCAGGCTTCAGAGGGAAGTCTTCTTTTAACGCTTATTTCATTTTCTGAATGTGACAAATATGCCTAGCTAACTACACTTGTTAAGGTTGGTATTTTAAAATGCCATTAAACCTGCAAAGTGTAAAGGATCTTCTTCCACGGTGTACAAAAAAATACAAAGAGAATAGATTTGTTTCTGTCCAATTAGTATGGTGAATTATTTCACAAAATATAGGATCCTTTCAAGGCAGTGTTTGCCTGTTAAAAAGTCACTTGTGGTAAGAATAAAATGCCAGAATTTTTGAGTTTCTTTATATATATTTACTATGTGACAAACATGTATCCCTAAAAGTCTGCTTAATAAGGAAAATGAAATTTGACATTAGTTTAGCCTCCTAATTATGTATGTCTAAGACTGAAAAACACCTTGAACTTTTTAATGATGAAAATTCCTTCACTACATGTAAAACAAAAACAAAAAACTCTTAGAGAGTGTAAATTTAGTGTAATTTAGTAGCTACTTCACTGAATGATCAGTATGGGAATAACTTATAAGCATATCATTTGTAATAATTTTACAGATGGAAATATCAAAAGATGATTTTTCTAATTTCTTATTCTAACTTTTCTTCTCAACAAATAATACATGTTTTCACTGAATATCAAAATTTCAACATTAATCTAAACTATCTCTCCTTTAGAGGATTTAAAATATTTTTTTCAATCACTATCCTCACAGTTGTAACCTCTCCTTTATAACACTGTACCATATACATGTGCATATAATTGTCCTTGTTAACTGTGTATCTGTGTTATCTCTTGTACTAGATTATAAACTCCTGGATAACAGAATTTAGGTATTAGTTATGCCTATTATACAGGTACGGCCATGGTGCTTTGTTATTAATAATTATTTTTACAATGGGGTATAATTCTATTGTGTTTGCACTAGGAATAATATACATAGAAATAAAAACTGAATTAGATGATACAATGTATGATGTGTAAGTTTCTTAGGTTGTGCTTTTAGAACTCTAGAATTTCAATAGCAGTAATTAGTAAATAGAAAGAAAAACTACTATTGTGTGAAGTTTGATTTTATTCCTACATAACAGCTTATGAAAACAAAGGATTTTGTTGATAGTTGTAGCATAAGTGTGAGAGTGGAAAGAAAGCACAAAGTAAAAGCAAACCTTTAGCCTTTTTGGCATAAAAGTTAATTCCTAATTCAGAACTAGATGAAAATACTCTCTATGGATGGTTTATATCTGTATCACAGTTAAGTTTCCCAAGTCTTATCCAACACTGTAACAACAGTGCCTGAACCAGAGTCTGGTACTGAGTAGTTTTTCAATAAGTATTTGTTGAATGAACAATCCAAAGACTTTGCTAAATAAAAGAAATAGAATTCATATCTCTTTGTTAAATAGCTCAGGAATAAGGGCAGAAGCTTTGCAATTTTAGCTTTACCTACCTCCAGTTCTCTGTCAGTCTCTGACAATGCATGGAGCACAAAAAAGTTAACTTTTACAATAACATGGATTGGAACTCACTGGATACACTCATTCTTGGTTTAAAACCACATTTTGTGTTTTTCCATTTGTATTCTTCAAAAGACAAATTGTTGGATGTAACTTTCAATAATTTATTCATTCAATAAAATATTTATTTACTAAATACCTATCAAGTATCAGCCACATTACAAAAGCACTAAGTGTATGGAGAAGTGTTCCTGAGGCTTTGACCTAGTTTGGTGGCCAGGATGTCTGCCTCATCTAAGAAAGACTGAACTGGAAACTGAAGAATGAGAAGGCAACATTTAATTTCGGTAGGTATGTGAGTGGGTATGTGTTAGAGAAGTTGTGAAGGTTTGTACATCGAAGCTAGAGCAGGACAAAGCAGCACTGCTAGCACAATGCATTCGGGGAACTGAAAGAAGCCAGTGTGGTTGGAGAGGAGAATATGGCCTCATGCAAGTTTAAAGTTGAGGAAGTTCATAGTAGCCAAATACAAAAGGCTGCTTACCTGGTAGTAAAAATTATTAATCTTAAAGGAAGAGAAAACCATTACATATTACAACACTTTCTTCAAGAAACACAAGACTATGTGTATTCTCTGTGTTATAAGTCTCTCTGTCTCACCTGAATATTGCAAAATCCTCCATATTCTTTTTCCTACAGATGATTGTATAAGGGGTGCTTTGTGCCACAACTGTGTGTAAAAGTCTCTAATTTCTATTGTTACGCAACTGTGATATCATACCGTGCTGAGTGTGAGACCCCTTGTTTTTCATGCATGCAGAATTTTTTTTTAAAAAAAATAAAATCCTAGGAATGCCCTGGCAGTCCAGTGGCTAAGGACTCTGGGCTTCCACTGCAGAGGACATGGGTTTGATCCCTGGTCTGGGAACTAAGATCCTGCAAGCCCCATGGCCACATAAATAAATAGATAGATAAATTAATTAATTAAATTTTAAAAAATCCAAATTAAAAAAAAAGGTTATAAAATCATTTTATCAAAAAGGGGTAATGTGATAAAGCAGGAGAAAAGAGGAACACTGATGTAAAAGGAAGGATTCTTGCACTAAATAATTGAAAATATGAGTTGTCTATTAGAGGTGAATTTAATGGCATCAACAAGTATTGACCAATTCTTTTTCTTCTAAAGAGTAGAGTTTGGCAGTTTTTGGCTCATTTTTGGGATTCTGCATTCTAGATTCCAGGTGACTTTCTTATGCTAACTTTCCAGATGTAGTCTCCTCCTAGTGAGTTTTATTTTCAAAGCACGGAGAACAGTGTCTTAGGTAGGACTCCCCACTGGCCTTTGAGGAACACTGATTCCTACTTGAACCCCTTTGTTCCAGAAGAATTGCTAAGCATATGTTGGATGTCAGGAATACCAGAAGTTGCTATATCTGAGTTTAAGTTTGAGCTGGACCTCCTTCCTTATTTTTTAACATAATTTATTCCCTTTCAAAGTCAGAGCCACTTGAAAAATTATAATATCTTTGTAGCAGGTTTAAGTGTATTCCTATCTAACACTCTCAAAGGCATTCTAAATTCAGTGGACAGAATCATCGTGTAACATTGAAAAATTGATCTCCCAATTGCCTACTTAATGTGATAAAGGAGGTACTACCTTTCAGTTAGATCCATAAAACAGGTTGCAAATATTATTGAAGAAATAAAAGCACACTTAACCTGTTACCAATATGAGGCTACACAGCCACATACCCATTAGCTGTCACCATTCAGTCAATTATCCCGATCAAGAGCTAAATATACTCAAAATCTCTTTCCTTTATCTATTCACTATATCTCTGCAATTATAACCAAATTTCAGGGATCTATTCCTTTCTAGTGGCAAATCTACAAATTTATGCAGGCTACCTAAACAAACAGAAGTTAGTCATTTTTTTTTTCTGTAAAGGGCCAGATAATATTTTAAGATTTGCAGTCTCTTTGCAACTATTCAAGCCTGCTGTTGTCGTGAAAACAACACCAGAAAAATGATAGAGGACTAGCCATGGCCATTTTCTAATTACACTGCATTTGCAACAATAGGCAGAAAGCCAGATTTTGCCTGCAGGTTTTATTTATACACTGAGGCATCATAACCTTGTGAAATATGATTTGAGTTCTTTTCAGTTTCCTCTACCTCAAAAATGTGGCAGAATTATATTTTAGCCATTAGTTTAACCTAGTTTACAATTACACTTTTATGTTTTTACCCTACATTTCTAAAAAAAACCCCAAAATGCCTAATTTTGAGTAGAATGTGGCCTCTACCAGGAGCCACTTGGAAAATACTGGAATTTGGATTTCTCCAAGCATATGTCAACCTGTTTCATGGTTCACATTTGGCAAGGGTGCTCCTATATATCCAAGGTTCTAGCAGTTAGCTGTACCAACATGAAACCTGGTGAGAGAAGTGAGTTATAAGACGAAGTAACTGCAACTGAGCAAATTAAATCATATTACAGGTAACCCAGAAAATGCAACTGCTTTCCTTGGGAGGCTGTGACAGAGGTTTTGAAATCCATTTGCAAGCCAGATCAGTTCTTACTACAAATTATTTCAGAATTGTGTCTCACGAGAACAATCCTCTGAGGTACTTCCTGTGAAACAAGTGGAGACAAATCTAAATGAATATTTACAAATCTCTCAATTTCATGTTAATTAGAGATCTTACTCAATATTTGTCTAAATCTAAGCAAACTATGACTATTGGAAACACCATAATGTTCTCTGGGCTTTTCCTCTGGGTTGTCAGGCTACTTATGCAATTATGTATGTATTTATAACTTTGTGAAATTTTTATTTGAATGCGGTATAATTGTGCAGAGAAAAAAATCTGAAATAATCCAGAAGTTTTAAGAATTAAAGGAGAGTTTGTTAATGTTGCTGGATACAAGATCACTATACAATTGTAAATATAATTCCTATTCTCTTACAAAAAAAAAAAAAAAAGAGCTTAAGACACAAGAACAAAATGTGCCATGGCAAAAACAATTGATATATTAGACCACATTAAAATATAGGACTGCTCATCAAAATATTAAACTGGTGAAATCATAAATCTTCTGTTTCATTATGTTGCAAATATAACATTTTTTTCAATTTTGTGTTACTTGCATGTTCCACCAAACTAAAAAAAAAAAAAATTGTGGACAATAAATAGAGATAAAATAGAGGAAGTTTATACAGGGCAGTTGATACTGATATGTGTGTGTGCATGTGAATGTAAATTTACTATATTTATTTTAAAATTATTTACAGATAAATATATCATTATTTTGTATATTTTCTTGGAAAGTTAGACACAATTTAACCCATACTACATTTATACACCAGAAAATTCTAGTTACATTAAATGCATTATCCCTACAAACACTTTAGAATTTTTTTTTTTTTTTTTTGCTGTACGCGGGCCTCTCACTGCCGTGGCCTCTCCCATTGCGGAGCACAGGCTCCGGACGTGCAGGCTCAGTGGCCATGGCTCACAGGCCCAGCCACTCTGCATCATGTGGGATCTTCCTGGACCAGGGAACGAACCCGTGTCCCCTGCATCGGCAGGCGGACTCTCAACCACTGCGCCACCAGGGAAGCCCTAGAATTGTTTTTATAAAGATATGTTTCTCTTGTTTTAATATGTGTATGATTGTGATACTTTTAAAATAAAAGATTGTTTTTACTATTTAAAATAATTTCCAGGTTTTTGAAACATGTGTTAACAACAAATTAGCTATAAGAATGAAATCAGTGTTTTTGTATTTCTTAATATTTAATTCAGAAACACTATTATTTAACCCTTGCTGATGGTTACTGATGAAAGAGTAACCCAGATAAGCCATAAATATTTGCATGAAGTTATATGGAGCCATAACAGCTATCTAGAGATATATTGTTATAATAGGAAAAAAACAACTAACAACAAGGGAAAGTTTGCTATTATATAGTGTGTTTCAATAAAAATTTAAATATTAAATTTTAGGCAAACTTCAATATGTTTTCTTAATATTAAAGTTACATTCATTGTTTCTAGTGTTGCAATTAGGGTGAAGCTAGTAAGGCAATGATAACAATAATAAAACATCAAAACCAAAAACCCAGTAATCAAGATATATAATATTTTAGTAAAATATTTTTTTAAAAAACCAAATCAATACAAAATATCTACAATTAACAAAATATCAAAATTTTAGACAATGTTTTCATTTAAACCTGCACTTACAGAGCCCTTCTCACTTGCTTCACCCAAATCAGGCCCTGATTTCCGAAATATGGCATACACAAAATTAGACACCCAGCTTTTAGGCTATTGTTTTATAATTTGGTTTTTAATATTGAATTGAAAGAGTCATGTACCACAATGTACATTGCACCTCTATTTACAATAGCCAGGACATGGAAGCAACCTAAGTGTCCATCAACAGAATGGATAAAGAAGATGTGGTACATATATACAATGGAATATTACTCAGCCATAAAAAGAAACGAAATTATTTGTAGTGAGGCGGATTGACCTACAGACTGTCATACAAAATGAAGTAAGTCAGAAAGAGAAAAACAAATACCATATGCTAACACAGATATATGGAATCTAATAAAAAAAGAAATTGTTCTGAAGAACCTAGGGGCAGGACAGGGATAAAGACACAGACGTAGAGAATGGACTTGAAGACATGGGGAGGGGAAAGGGTAAGCTGGGATGAAGTGAGAGAGTGTGTGGACTTATATATACTACCAAATGTAAAATAGATAGCTAGTGGGAAGCAGCCACATAGCACAGGGAGATCAGCTTGGTGCTTTGTGACCACCTAGAGGGGTGGGGTAGGGGGAGTGGGAGGGAGATGCAAGAGGGAAGAGATATGGGGATATATTCATATGTGTAGCTGATTCACTTTGTTATAAAGCAGAAACTAACACACCATTGTAAAGCAATTATACTTCAATAAAGATGTTAAAAAATATATTGAATTGAAATAGCCTCTTGGTTACTGAGCTTTTTGGTCATTGTGTAACCATCACATTATGTACCTGAGCTGACTGAGCTGACTGCCTCACTCACTTCACCCAACTCTCAACTCTGAGTAATCCATTTGGCTTTAAGTAATTATATATGTATGGTGCTGATAATGTATAGCTTTCAGAATAATTTATATTCATTCTAAATCATTGTAATTTTTAAATTTCATTCAGTTTATTGAATGGGACACTTGCTTCCACCTGTCATGAATTTGATTTTAATAATGAACCTGTACAATGATATTTTAGATGTTCATATTGAGACAATAAAATTTCATGTTTTGATAAAATATGTATTATCTGATTTTGTGTAGAAAATATTTGCTAACCCCTTGTATAAAACAATGAAAATCACTTTACATAAATATGTATATATATTTCTTATTTTCTTTACATAAGTCACTAAATCTGAGATTCTTTGCTCTGCAAGTGAAAATTTTATGTCGGCTTTGATACATATTTTTAACTTTCTTCTCTCATGTTTTTTTAAAACAATTTTTATTTTCTATAGTGTCTTTTTCGTACTCTCTTATTCCTTTATTTTCTTTCCTTGCATTAATTCTATTCTAATAAGTATACTAGTTGGATTTGGTACCCTAAGAACCTATGCATCCCCAGAACCTATGCATCTGTTGCCTGTCATGGCAAAAGAACTGTAAAAATGTGACTAAAGATTTTGAGATGGAGAGATTATCCTGGATTATCTAGGTAAACCCAGTGTAATCACAAGGGTCCTTGAAAGAGGGAAACAGCAGATTTAGACTCAGACAGAAGGTGATGTGATGACAAAATCAGGGGGCCAGAGAGGGAGATTGGAAGATGCTACACTGCTGGCTTTGAATATGGAGGAGGAAGTCATCAACCAAGGGGCACAGTAGCCCCTAGAAAGTAGAGAAGGCAAAGAAGTGGATTCTTTCTTAGAGACTTCAGAAGGAAGGCAGCATGCTGTCAATATTTCAAGACTTCTGACTTCTAGAACTGTAATAATAGAATGTCTAGAACTGTTTGTGATCATTTGTTAGCGTAACCACAGGAAACTAAAACAGACAGTTCAAAATATTTGATTCTCTCTCTCTCTCCTTCCTGGCATATAGTAGAATTTTTCTTCTCCACTCTCAGGAATGGCTTTATGACCTACTTTGACACACCAATGTGAACATAAATAATTCAGATCACTTCTGGGCTGAAACTCTAAGAACCATGCTCTTTTCCTCTCAATCTTCCTGACTGGCGAGGATCCAGAAATCCTATCATGTGGTTTCTGCAGTGAGTGAGGATGAAATAACTGAGATGACCCACATGATCAAGTAGCATAAAAGACAACTCTCTGTTACTTTAATAATAGACAATAATAAAAATAAAATGTGAGCTTATGATAAATACATGATTTATTATAGTATACTATTCACTATTTTGTCTGTTATCTAAATAAATACTGTGATTTTTATTTCAGATTGTTCATTTTAAAGTATGTTTTTCTTTGTGTTTCTTTTCTCTAACTAATACTTCCATGAAATCCTATTATTCCTGTCATTATTCTGACTTATAATTTTAAGCAGTAAGAGAAAACTGTAGGTGAAAAGTAGATCTAATTATGACAGACCCAGTGATTCTCATTCTTTAGAAATGTCATTAAGGTAAAAATGTATTACCAATGAATATTTGAAAAAGATCAACCTTTATGTGTAAGCTAATGATGTGAAAATTAGTATACACTTACATATGTGAATGGATGAAACATTAAAATTGTAAGGACTAAAAGTGAAAAAAAATGTTGTAGTGGAGCTTTGAATTAATTTAAAATAGAGTGTTGGTTTGGTTTCGTCATGTAACTTCATGGGATAATTATGCTTCTGCACAACTATTATGTTAAAATTTGTTACCCCTATGTTCTGGGAAACTTCTACGGAGGTCATTAAATCCAAGTAATTTTCCAATGAAAAATCAGCTTTTCAAATGAAGAATAAAACATAAATTAAACTAAGATAAATTATCATTCTTGCCAAGTTGATCAAGTCTCATAAAAACTGCAGAGTATCTTCAGCTCATCTGTTTCTAGAGTCTTTGAAATAAGAATCTTTATAAATTGTATCTGTAACAGTTTATAGTAGTAATTTTGGTTCAACTTTTCCTGCTGCCAGATATTTTTCTGAAGCCAAGCACCAGTATTTACATGCTGAAGTAACTACTTAAGCCCAATTTTTAAATGGCTTTTGTGCTGAAGATGAAAAGCCACAAAAACCCAGTGAACTGAGATTTCCCATCACTTAGTTTTTAGTTCTGAGCCTGAACTCCAAAGAGAGGACCCTTGTAAGGTGCAACACCTAGATTTCTCAAAGTTATGTGTCAAATTGTAGAGGCTAAACTACTGTGAGATAGAAGAAGCAAAGCCAAGAAGGCAATCAGGCACCAAGAATCAAGAAACCCTTACACTTACGAGGTTACTACCAAGCTGCATCCAGGAAAGGGTAAAGAAATCATGATTGAAGTTGAATTTCTCACTATGCAAGTACATGGCACTTGAAGCACATATTATTTTGTAGAAAAAGTGAAGGTATTCCTTGAATTTTAAGAAGATAATTCATGTAAATTATATGATGTTTATTTCATTTTTTTCCTGGACCTTTGCCATGTCTGCTAGAAATGCATACAGCCATGAAGGTTCTTTAATTTTAGGATCAATATTAAAATAATATTTGAGCTACTTATTTCTAAATCTAGCAGAATAAGTCTAAATGATCAGAACCATCAGAAAAACTCCTCATTTATTCACTTAAGGTATAGAGAGCATAACCATGTGTCATGTAGTCTTTCAGCATTGAGGGAGGTTACAACAGTGTATATATATAGCAGAAGAGATCACAGCTCTCTAATATTGTTGTGGAAGCCTGGGCCAAACCATATTAGCCTTTTTAGGCCAGGATAAGGTGTTTGGATTTTATTACAAATGCTTTTGAAAGTCACCAGGTGGTTTTAGTTTTGTTATTTAAAGTATTTTCTGTTTCTTTATGATTGTTATGTGAAAAATCATTATTTGGGGCAAGGGGGAGGTCATCTAAAACAGGAGCCAGAGAAGATGGTTCTTGGCCTGCTGATAGATAATGGCAGTTTGAGCCAGGGTGCTGGAAAGGGAAGGAAAGAGAAGGATACCTATTAAGGCTATATCTGCACGAAGAGGCATAGGTAGTCTGTGGTAGTTAATTTTATGTATCAACTTGACTGGATCACAGGCTGCCCATATATATTGTTAAACACTATTTCTGAGCATGTGTGTGAGAGTGTTTCCTGATGAGATTAACATTTGAATCTGTAGAATGAGTAACGTTGATTGCTCTTCCCCATGTGGATGGACATCATCCAACCCCCTGAGGGCCTGAATAGAACCAAAAGGTAGAGGATGGTGGGCAGAGACAATGATCTTCCATCCTCTCCTGCCCTTGGGCATTCCTGGTTCTCAGGTCTTCAGATTTGAACTGGGATCTACATCATTTGGCTTTCCAGGTCTCCAGCTCTCAGGCCTTCAAACTATGCCACTGGCTTGCCTGTGTCTGCAGCTTACAGAGGGCAAATCATGGGACTTAGTCTCTGTAATATTGGCTCTGTATGAGCCAATATTTCATAATAAATCTCTTTGTATATGTATTATAAATATGTCACATTCATATATATTTTATATATTTATATGAATTAAAAGAGTAAAAGACAAAAGAATAAAGAATAAATAGGGATTATTGGTAAATAGCATCATTTTATGAGAATATATATTTTATGATGTTTATCAAACACTTGTGCGGAGATGCTCTATAAGATATAAAAGTCTGCGGTTCAGGGAAGAAGGGTCAAAGGTATACCTCTGTGTCACTGACAAGCAGAAGGTAGATAAACATAATGTCAGCAGATGATTACATAGGATTGAAGCATGAACCCTCAGCACTTCACACATAAGAATTGCAAAGAGAAGAAGCATCAAGTGAAGAAAATTTGGGATATATGGACAGTGACACAGAGGAAAAACTAAGAGACTGAGATGGCCTGAAATGCAAGAGAAGAGAGCAAACCAAGACAGAGAGTTTGGTCAATGCTTTCTAAGTCTACTGTTCAGAAGAGGAATTTGAGCAAAACAAAGTATGCACTGCAATGTGGCGGTCACAGGTGGCCTGGAACAGCAATCTTCCTGGTATAGTGAGGATGAAGTTCCAATAGACTGGCTTAAGAGAAGAATATGAGAATAAGGAAATTGAAGCAGTGATTGTGGACATTCCTTTACATAATATGCTGTGAAAAGGAGGGAAGATATAGAATATTGCCAGCAGGGATATAGAAGTTTTAATTTTTAAATTTCTTTATTTTTCTACTTGACAAACTAGAACTTATTTTTAGCTGGTTGGAAAAACCAAGAAGAAAGAGATAAAATAATTAACTAGGGCTTTGGTCCTCGACAAGGAAAATAGGAGATGATATTCAAAACTGAGAAATTAGAGAATTTTAAGAAATGGAGATAGATCATTCATAATAACAAAGAAAGAGGTAGAGATTGAGGCCCTGACTGAAGTTGGTCAGTAGATCCAGTGGTAAGAAAAGCTGAAGTTTCTGTATCAAGGTGTGCTCTTCAGACCAAAATTGATGTGTTGTAACAACAGTGGTCCTTTCTCAGGACCACTAGCTGTAAGAAGGTTGTACCTACCTTGATGACATAACCATCTCTATTCCAAAGCCAAATCCCCACTACTCTTCAATGTGCTCTGTGTCAAATCTTGGGTGCTAACATTTTCTAACTTTTTTTTCTATTTTTTTATACCTATTTAATTTGGTAAAAGGTCAAGGGCTGATGTTTAAGAAGTGATAGAATAGACATTTTAGTATAAAAACACATTAAAAGTTCCAGCTTGTGTTTATCACTAATAGTGTGGTTGATGTTGATAGATTTTAAGACAGAAGATGGTATCTCAGATGTGATGGAAGTGAATGATGCTTTATTTCTTTTTTGTATTCCCCACAGGGCAAAATATTTAACTTTACGTTTCTTACTACTTCAACAGTGCTGAAAATGTATTTATTAAAACTGAACTGAATTTTAACTGAGTTAAAATTTTAACTCGGTGCCTTCAACATTATTTCTTACCTTCTGCAACACAAAAGCAACTTATATATCTTTAGAAATGTACTGTTACAGAGCATGCACATAAATTGATCATTATCGCTTTGCGGAACAAGAAGTCACTGATCTCTCCCAAAACCTCACAGGTGAGATATGTTTCCTCTTGAAGTTTTGGGGATTAGTGGTCTAGCCTGCTGTGTTATCTATCCCAGTGACTGAAATATTAATAATTATAGAGAACTTATAGTAGATAAGCACTTTCACCAAAAGATATTCTCTCAAATCTTGTTTCCACTATAAAAACTAAAGATGGTTCCTCCTAGATTCATTGTTTCAAAGAACTGCATTAATTAAGTCAAACTTTATGCACTCTTTATTCTAGCATAAACACTTGTTATGTGGCCCTCTAATGGAACAATGGTCTAAGAATGGTATATTGATAACAACACAATTAATTTTGATTATTAAATTTCAGAATTGAAGTTATTTATGATTCCTAGCAAAATGCAGTTTGACTTATTCCTGTTGTCAGCATACCTTATGTGACAAGGGCAAAATGGTCAGAATAACTTTAAAATATTTTTTTAAGTGAAAAATTACATATTTCTCATGTTTTATTTTCAAAACTGTTACATTTTATTCACTACCAGTTTTCCAGTGGCAAATTTAACCATTATTCTACGATAGATATAATTATATTCTACACAAATGGTGGCAAATGTTATTTCCCTAATGATATATCAATACTATAAATGTGAAACGAGTTGAATCACAAATGCTTTAACAAGACTAAAATATAAATTTTACTTGAGAGATCAATTTAAACTTTATTAAACTTGCAGGGCCTTTGAAATATTCTGAAGTATATGGATTTAAGATACAAAAATATGACTTTTTCAGTGTTAGGAGGGGGACTTTAAATTAAATCACAATATGACTTTTGCTTAGAGGAAATACAGAGCTATTAATAAATTTATTTTCTTACTTTTTCTTTCATTTGTCATTTTAATTTTGTTCTTTCCACTTTTATTCTATAGCCAAATACATTCATCCTGACCAACTAGAAGTACAACTCACATTAAAGAAAATGCATGCAATGGCAGAATTTTTCTCTTCTGGAACATAATTTCCCTTGCCCCAGTCCCTAACAAATTTATTAGCATTCTCTCTCTTTCCCTGCTGCTCCCTCATTCCTCACTAACTTGACTAGTTCGAAACAAGGTCAGTGAAAGGATCAGTTCAAGGACCAGGTGACACAAACAGTACATGTAATCTTACTTTTCAGATTAACTTGGAAAAATATTGAAATAGCATTTACTGACATTCAAAGGCTATCCATGAATCTTTTAAAAGTCACCTTGTAAATGGTCACCTCATGAAATGTAAGAATTGAAGATACTCTATTTTTAATCCAAGACATAACTCCAGGGCTCTGATAAATATTGTTGCAGTTTGTGGCTATGCAAGGAGGTGACAGGAGATAGATATTCGTTTATTTCTCAGCTAAAGTTTTGTCATAATAACTACCACTTGCAGTCCTAACAGCAATGAAATTTCAGGTCATCAGCTTCAAATGCCACGACAAGCAACATTTACAACCTGGTTTACAAAAGACAATTCTTCCCCCAGGTTCATTGGAAGTTTGAAGCTTGACTGGTTTCCTTTGCCATAATAGTCATGAAGGTAATATTACAACAAATAATTATATGTATTACATTTAATAGCATAGTCTCATTTGCTATAATAATAGTAGTTGTGCTCCTAAAAACATTAAACTGTCTAGAACACATCATAAAACAAATTTGAGGGGAAAAGTTTAGAAGCTAGTGAGATTCACACTTACAAAGCAAGACACTTGCCTTATAACAAAAGAAATAAAGATAGTTTTTAATAGTTATGTTGGGATCTTATGATAGTAAAAAATTGGATTTCATTACTGCAAAAATTAATATTACTGGAGTGGTCTCTTAAATCTCAATTAACACTTGGATTTCTTCCCTTTCAACAAGCTACAATGATGCTGCTGGCAACACAGTTTCAAAATAAAACAAACTCGAGATGTATCCCGAGGTTTTGACCTCAAAATCTTTTTTTCTATTTCTGAGGTGCTGATCAGGTTCCAGTTATATTCTGTATATATACAGAATACATATATATACTGTATATATACATATAGAGTATATATATATATATATATATATATATATATACACACACAGAATATAATTGGATCTGTATATCTGTATACATATATATAATAACAGGAGACATTGCAAATTGCAAACCCTATTTGACAGGTCACTTAAATCCAACTTTAAAACTTGTGCTTATAACTTATTATGCAAAGTTCATTTCATTGCCATTGCCTGGCCAATATATTCAGCTTTGAATTAAACCAACGTGTTATTGAGCTCCCTTATTCCATCTGCAAAGCAAGCAATGTTGAGTATCTCTGATTTTTATTAAAGATATTTTATTAGAGAAACTTCTTTCAAAGAACTCTATTTTTTCCTATAGTGACTTAATAAACAAAAATAACATTCCCAAGAGCTTTCTGAATTGTTCTATACTTACCTGCCACCAGACTTCAAATTATAGTTTTTAGAAACCTTATAGAACTCTTTCCCTGTGAATGAGTTTTCTATGGTTGCTATAACAAATTATCAAATATTTAGTGACTTAAAATGATACAAATGTATTACCTTACAGTTCTATAAGGATCTCACTAGGCTAAAATCATTCCTTCCTGGAAGCTCTAAAAGAGAATCCATTTCCCTGTGTTTTCCAGCTCTTGGAAAACCCACATTCTTTTATGGCTCCCTTATTCCATCTGCAAAGCTAGCAATGTTGTGTACCACTGATTATTCTTCTGTAGTCATATTGAAAAGGAGCAGGGCCCTGTGGTCCTTGTCCCCCCATGCCCTCTGCCTGCTTTTTGTCTGTGGAAAAACTTTAGCCAAAGAATAAGTTTAATTAGAGAAGTGTGAAAATTCAGAAACAAAGGAAAACAGTCAAAGGAGACCAAATAATAATAATTTAGTCATTAAACAAAGTCAAGGACCTTTTACTCTTCCTTAAGGGCTACAGATAATGTTCTGAGCCATATCCTGTGAGCTGTCTTGTAGATACTGAAACCCCGCCCATGGAAGAAGTTAACTACATGAATACCAGACTGTAGCCATGACATAAGCTGCCACAATTCCAAGAATTGGCCTCAAGGAAATGGGAACAAACCAGCCCTGGAACTGAGGATTAACTGTACTTAAAACAATTAAGATGACGCTGGTCAGACCACTGATGACCAGTTTCAAGATGACTGTCAGAGCTGACTGTGCTCTTTCTGCATGTAGCCGCCCCCCCTCTACCTATAGAAGCTCTTGTCCCCTGATTGTCGGGGAGGGGGGAGGGAGTCAGTCTTTGGACACAAGTCTGTCTCCCCATCCCAGTTGCTGGCATCCAAAATAAAGCAAACTTTCCTTTCCACAAACCTTGCCTCTCTATTGGCTTTTAGCAGTGAGCAGCCGGACCCCACTTCCTGTTACAGTATCTCCACTTGAATCTCCTCTTCTGTTGCCTGCTTCCACTTTTAAGGACTCTTGTGATTACATGGTACCCACATAGATAATGCAAGATGCCTTTTCTATTTAAGGTCAGCTGATTGATAACCTTCATTCCATCTGCAACCTTAATTTCCGTTTGCCTTATAACCTAATATATTCATGGAGTCCAAAGATTAGGACTTGACATCTTGGGGAACCATTATTCTTCCTACCACTTCTCGCAAACTGATGAACTCCTTATTTGCATCTGTAGTTAACTACAACTTTCACAGTAATCAAAAGTGGATCCAGAAATTTTCTTCCTTAGCAACTCCTAGCAGCAATGAAGACAAAAATAAAAAAGATAACTCATGTATATATTCTGTCACAACCATGGAAAAAAAATTGGGAAACCAATACTCTAATACATCTCTCATTGAGCAGATTGAACTTAACTGTTTATATTGTTACTCATAACTTTTAGACATAATTAAACAAAATTTTCCTTGATGTATTTGATATTATCAATTTGATTAATATTGAATATGCTGAATAAAGCTTACCACATTTCTTTATATTCAATTACACAATACTTCTTTTAATTCTGTGTTTTACATTTGACTATAAGTTCCTTGAAATAAAGACTTTAACATATCCATCCCCATGTTTATCATGGCTTACATATTATTATGTTGCACATTACAGATGTTCATCGAGTGGATGAGTGGATGAGTGGATGAATGAACGCTGACCAATAAAGTTCTTTCCATATCATTTAGTCCAGTAACAGGCCTTTAAAAGCTTCAATCAATATTCATCCTGTCATGTGATACAATTTCCCTTTTTTCCCCATCTCTTTCAAATAGCAATTCAAATCATTGACTTTAGAGTAATTTAGGCAATGTTAAGCCAGCCATCTTTGCTTTTCATTCCAAGGTTTATTCTAAGTGGAGAAAGAGAAAACTAAAAAGAAAAAAAAAGTATTGCTGACTTTGAGGGCAGTTGCAATATAAATTTTTATAACATATTTTATTCAGCCTTGCTAGGTAATCATTTCATGTTCTCAATCATTTAGCATATAATTTTAAAATCAAAAGAACAGCATCACATCTAGGATTAATAAAGATGAGTAGATGTTGCCACATTCTAATGTAAAACTGAGATGCTTCTGGGGCCAAGCCAGCTGCATTCTTCATTATATCATAACCTATTGACAAGAGAGACATTCTTGAGCTTCTTTAATTTTGTCAGTTATAGAGTCTGAAATGGCTATCTCAGGCTGGAGAAATACAAAGTCTCTCTGGGTTGGGCATTGGATTTCAACAAGAACTCAGTACCAAACCAAGAGCTACTTTTTGAAAAGGAATATGTCAAGTAGCTTTGTCAAACTGAAGTACAAAACTCCAAAAGGAGGTATCTCCAGCTGCTGCTCTTTGCATGCTGCTTTCCTTTTTCATGGTAAGCGGGAAAAATGACAGCAATTTTTCCTTGGCTTACAGACCTCATAGATTAGAGGCATTTGTATTAAATCCTAACTCGTCTGTTGGTTGTAAATGTCAGGGGAGTTTGTCCCACTAAAGTACTTGTCTAATTACAGTTTTCCCTTATTGAGATATTTGGATGGTCTCCTCTGGCACATATGAGATGGGAAATTACAAGCAAATAACATAATCCATCAATTCCTTACATACATTCAAAACCCTTGAAGTTAAATTTGCTGTTTCAAGGGTTCAGTTACAGTTTCCAGGAGATCTTATTATCTCCTGGTTAGAGGATTGAGAAACCAAAGCTGGAATTTAAGTGACAAAGGCTAAGTTAGGAGTAGCTAAAACAGCCAGAGAGACTTTCCTCTTTCTCTCTCTCTGTGTCCTTTGATCCTTTGCCGCAGAATTTGTATTCATCCCATGTCTCAGAATCTGCAGTGCACAAGGTTCAAGGGATTATTTACTCTGCCCCTTCACCTGCTACCACAGTTCTACCCTACATTTCTTGGCACATTTGCTCACCTCAACACCCAGCATTCACAAGAGACTGGACACTTGAGTGCCTATATCCAATAGAGCTCTAACAATTCAAAGTCTTGTTCCCCTGAAGTTCTTAATGTATTCAGATAGGCTACACTTACAGTATGATCTTGGCTCCACCCCTGATCTTTAAAGCATCTGAGGTCTTAGGTACCTGATTTTTTCTCTCTCTCTTGTCCATTTCCTCATCTCGTATATTACAGACAATGACTTTTTCAGCATGTAGTTATTGAACATATACTATGTGCCAACATGAGGATAAAGCAATGGGCAAGAGAGAAAAACTTTCTGCCCTCATGACATTATAGTGGAAAAAGACAGAATTAAGAAAACAAATAAATCAAATGGTATATTAATGATAGAAGCTAAGAAGAAAAAATAATCAGAGAAGGATTTGGGAATTATGAGGATTTGATGATTTTAGGAAGGTTGCCCAGAAAAGGTCACCTTAATGAGAAGACGGCACTAAAATAAAAAAAATCTAAAGGTGAGGGAGTAAACACTGAGGATGGCAGAGGGAAGGGGTTCGAGTAGGGAGATGATGAAAAACAAAAAAACTTATGGTGGAGCCATGCTTGGACTATTTGATGAATGGCAGGAACAATAGTATGTCTAGAACAGAGCAAGTGGAAGACAGAGTACAGGTGAAGTTACACTGGCTCTGATGAACTATATCTGTGGTCATGCCATTAGGGAAGTTCATTTAACGTATAACTGAATGCTAACATGTAACATATAATATAAAGTAAAATTGGAGAAAGTGTCATGAAGAGTTGGAGACAAAACTCCTTCTATAAAAGATACTTGAATTTTACATACTGAGAGTAGAGACTGCAAAAATCCAAGGCTTTGCGTTCAAGACTCTTAAGTGATTACCAAAATTCATTCTCCTCTTCTTCAGCAGAGATGGTTACATTTGAGCGCATGCCTTCTCAGCTAGATTATATTGCCCACACTCCTTTATAATTAAGAGTGGCTATATAACTACATTATCAAAAAAGGCACGTATATGGGAGGAAGTAAGCCTTGATACATATGGAATGCATTATTTCTCATATCTTCCACCATCCTGAATCTAAAACAAACTTCTTCCTTCTTCCTCCCTTCTTTGCTTCCTCCCTTTATCCTTTACTCTTTCCATTCTTTCTTTACTTCCTTCCTCCACTTCTTCCTACTTTTACAAATTATTCATCCACATCTGCATGCCAGACACTCCATTAGCTGCCCGAGGTTCAGTTATAAGTCAAACCAGAATCTGTTCTACCTCTAATGAATCTTATATGAATAGATCATGAGAAAAGGGTTGCAGAAATTACAGAGATAAATGTTACTTTATAACTATGATAATTACAATAGTAATAAGGGAAAAGTATGAATAAATATAATAAGAGAAAGATGACACTATAGCATATGGTTTAAGAATTCTGTCATTTTCTGTAATTCATTACTGCATAAACTTAGGGAAATTACTTAAACATTAAATTTTTCACTTTCTATTTTAAAAGAATATTTAAAAGAATATTACATAGCTCCTATCATATAGTAAGCTCTTAAGAAATGCTAGTTCTTATGATTATAAATAATTTTAGACATTGTAAGGATGATGAATATGATACATGGAAAATTCATGTAAAATGTTCACTACATTCTCTGGTACCTAGAGCTTAACAAATGTAAGCTCTGAATATTTTGAATGAGTAATTAATAGATCATGGCAGAGTCACCATGGAAGTCTTCCTGAGAATGTAGTGATGATCTGAAAACTTAAGAGTAGGAGTTAAACATAATGTGTGGGAAAGTACTATTCAAAAAGAAAGAATGCTGTGTGCAAAGATCATATGTCTAGAGACTGTAAAGAACATCAGAAGAACTGAAGAAAATTCAATGTGTTAGCAGTACTGAGAATGAAGGGAACACAGAATGATTAAAAATGGAGAGGTAAGTAGAGGAGAGGTCACAAAGGGACTAATAGACACTTTACAGGATATATGCTTTTAAATTGATATTTATTTGCAAACTCAAATAGCTTCAAAAGATGGGCAAGAACTATGACTGTGTGATGAGCCTAAGCAGAAGACAGCAGAAGGTATGGTGTTTAGTTGGGGCACCAACCACTTAAATAATTTATAATCAAGCTTTAGAGTCGTCAAATTACACATCTTAATTCAAGGATCAATTTTGAGGATAAACCCTTGGTTATCCACTTGATTTGTTCTGAAAAAAATATATATTCCAAAGAGTCTTTCACTCAGTTGAAAACAATGACTACTGATCAGAGTTTCCGTAAAAGAAATATTATTAATTTGCTGTGATAAAGAAATTATAGATTTTTCTCTATATCTAATATTGAAGTAACACCCATGAAGCTTACTGTTACAGTTATTATAGCAAATCCATGTTAATTGTGAACTGGAATTGAAAAGAAGGATATTGGCAGGGAACTATGCATGATAATCCATACTTAATATCAAGATTTGGCAATAAAAAAGAGCTATCGTGTTACCTAGACCTTATAGTCCTTAAAGATCCTATCACGATATATTGCCGTTTGGATAAAGATGACCACTTAAACAACAACAAAAAAATCAGGAGTGAAACAATACACTCTTTCTTCCACTAAGATCAGAGAGACTCTATTTTAGTAAATTATACTTTAATTAATTTTTTTAAAAATCGTTGAACTCTCTTAATGTGAGATCAGATAAAGTTGGTATATGTTAGGAATGTGTTTAACTTTTCAAATATCTCCTCAAAGTTCATCATTGATCAGATAATGATGCCTTTTTCTAAATTAGAGTGATACATTCAGTGTTAGAATAACCCCAGGGGAAAACAACACTGAAAATAATCAAGTAGAATATTTAATGTCAGCAAATGTTATACTCCTGTGTACCAAGAGAAAAACCCCACCTTCAGAGATGCATATTTTGTGCATCTCAATAATGTGCAGAACTAGAACTTCAAACCTAGTCAACAGGAAGTATCAGAAAGCCTGAAAATCCTGCAAAAGCTAAGGCCTTAGGAGAAGTGAACATATTTGGGGAAAGAGTAAATAACTCCTTAAAGATGGAAAATGGTTCTCCAAGAAAAAGGGCACTTCTGAGAGCAAAGACTGCAAAGAAACATGCGTAGAGGAAGTTATAGGTATAGGAACTACACCTAGGATTTAGAAGAAGGAACAGTCCCCTACGAGTCCCCAGCTATGTCTTTCCCAATTTGGGGGTTTGAGGGCAGACATAACCTAAGAAATTTTTGTCTAGCACACACTCTGACCTTGAGGATCATGGATTCCAAAACTTTGAGAAATAAAGTTGTGAGATTTATCTACTATTGTTCTGGTCGCTTTGAGCTTTGAGGTTATATCTTCTAGTATTTCAAAGTTGAATTAAAACAAACAAAACATATATTTTTAAATTGGCTATTTTCAGCCTGAGGAAAAAATACAAATAATATCAACTAGTAGTTTATAACACCTCATAAAAATTTATGGGAGACATATAAAAAATACCTTTCAAACAATTTGCAAATAAGTGGGAAATTAGTTCTCTGCTAACATCAGATTATAGTTTTTAGTCTGATATGTCTGGATGTACATGGTTTAACTTCAATGAACTAGTTACTGAAACAACAGTTTTCATTGATTTTATTTATAATAGAATCTATTTCACAAAAGGGACCATTGAAATTATATATATATTTTTTTTTTATTTTCTGCTTTTTTAATTTGAAGTTAATCTGGGTCTTTAAGATTTTCCAATTTGAGAGCTTTTTCTACTGGAATATATTTATAATCAAGTTATTGCTTATGAACAGACCATTTATTTTAAGCCATTTTATTAAAATAATATACTGTTAAATGTGATACCCTAAGCATTTCATGGACAGGACAATGTTATATATACTATCACAGTGTGAGTGACCATGCAAAATTTCATATATGTGTGGTCATTTTCATTGTGACAAATATATCATTGTTCCATGCCTAAAATGATCAGGATATCACATGAGACTGTACAAATAGTTATAAATGGTATTTCCTACTATAGCTATATTATTATAAAAGGGAAGTGGTGATTACAGTGTTAGTGTAATAACATTATTAGAGATCTAATGTAAAATATAACTAATTTTAACTATATTGATGGCTGTCATTAATATATTTGGAAATGGATATAACCTGACCAAAACACAATAATTAAAATATTGCTACAAGTTACAATTTTTAGAGTTGTGTTAAAATATGTAACTAAAAATACATACGATTCATATGCCTGCTAAGCTGATAGCCCCCCTCAACAACTGATTTGTCCCTCTGCTATGTGTTTATGGCTTCTATTCAGACAGATGAATAGCTTGCAAAAATAAGAATTACATGATTTCCTTGTGTCTTTATTGTACTACAGCTCCATTCTCCATTCTCTGCACAACAGTCATTGTGAAAACACTGAAGGGAAAACAATGTTAGTTTCATGCAAACTTGACTTGACAGGGCCAACCAGAAGCAGGCAACATGGATTCTTTCAATGTTGAGTTTAAGTATGAATGTGAGTTTCTCCTAGATCCTACAATCTAATCAGGTATAAGATTAAATATATTAGTGTATCTATGTCTTTCCATGTATTCTCCATGATATGAAGAATCAGGGTAAACAGTGGCTGAAACCTCAGCAATATGAGTAGCATGGTTGAAACAAAATGCTCGTGAGAAATATGCTTGAGAAAAAGAAGGAATCAAGGCTTGGAGGTGATGCCAAGCAAATGGAGTTGGCCTAAAGTTAGGAGATCACTAAAAGTGCTTTAAACCAGAGTATGACGTGGTGAAGGTCAATGTATCAGCAGTGAGGAAAGTGAATGTGAAGAAACTGAATGAGAACAGAAACTGACCCATGGTGGACCAGCAAGGGTGGAAAGGAAGTGTCAGATGTCAGAACTATTTAAGAAGCAGGATATGCTGACTTGTATAAGCATGGAGTGTTGAACAAAATAAGGAAGGAAAGGTCTACAGAAAGTAGCAATTCCTGTCTTCGGCAATGTCATGGCTTGTGTAACCCACATCTTATGGGAAATGCTTAAGAAGAGAAAAATATTTCCTCGCTCATTCATTATTCAGAAATATTTTACCCTGAGTGTTATTGAAGGCGATTTCATGATCATAATCTAAATCTTAGTAGAGATAAATGGGAGGTGCTATTATGTATCACCTGGTACAACATCTCATCCTGTTATTGTTCTAATTACCTGAATGAGCAGTTTAACGTACCATAAAATCCCAGCACATATAGAGAAACATCACCAGCCTGCAATTTAAATAGGATTTTTAGAATAGTTTTACCTATGGCTTTTAAATTAGAAACCTAATGTGATTTCATCTTTAATTAAAGGCAACTGCCAAGTATAATTGACCATAGTAATGTAACTAGTAATTGGAGGATGTTCAAACACACACATGCTCTATACACATTTTTAAGTGGGTTTAGCCTATTTCATGGAGCTTCAGGCCTAGAAAGATCTTCATGAAAGACGTAGTTCGATCTTTTTTCTGAGAGGAAGAACAAGAATTATGAAATACAGATAGATGTTCAGGAAGTATAAGGTAGAACCAAGGGGAACAACTATGTCTAACCTTACATGTAGCAAGGTCAGGCTTAAGCATTGTCCATTGACTTTGTTTCCAGAATTCACACTAATTAAGTAGCATCCTCATCTAATCCTCTTTCTCCCCCTCACTCTCCACCAATTAGTTAATACTTTTCATTCTGTCATCTGGCTGGAGCCATTAGCAGCTGACCCAAGGTATGTCACCATTGCATTATTAAAATGTGAAGGTTCAAGCACAAAAGGGTAAAACTGTGATATTTAAACTTGGAAAATTCAGGTGAGAATATTGTCACTATTTTAATTGCATGGAAGGAAAAACTAAAAGCTAAGGTGTATTCTTTAGGTAGGAGGAAATTAGGAGGTAAAAATACGGGGCTAAATTTTACCACACCCAATTACTATGAATTTTAAAATTTTTGCAAAACTAACTATTGTTCATTCTCTTTATTGTACCATTTTTTATTTTTTACCTTTTAAATAAATTTATTTATTTATTTTTGGCTGCATTGGGCCTTCATCATGGGGTCTTTTCTGCTGCATGCTGGCTTTCTCTAGTTGTGGCGAGCAGGGACTACTCTTCATAATGGGGCACAGGCTTCTCCTTGCATGTCTTGTCTTGTTGTGGATCTCGGGTTCTAGGCATGCATGCTTCAGTAGTTGTGGCACATGGGCTCAGTAATTGTGGCTTGCGGGCTCTAGGGCGCAGGCTCAGTAGCTGTGGCACACGGGCTTAGTTACTCTGCGGCATGTGGGATCTTCCCGGACCAGGGATCGCACCCATGTCCCCTGCATTGGCAGGTGGATTCTTAACCACTGTGCCATCAGGGAAGTCCCAACTGTACCATTTTTTAAATGTTTCTTTGCTCTCTGATCTCATCATTATTATTTCCTTCTTCTACATTCTGTGGGCTTATTTTGATGTTTTATCCTAACTCTTTGGGATAGATGTTTTCATTAATTTTCACATTTATTCTTTTTAATAATTATTGATAATTAAGACCACTTTCATCTTTACACTGCTTTAGGTCAACCCACAAGTTGCCACTTGTATTTTTTGGCATAATTGGTTTAAATATGTTTTCTAATTCCACTGTGGGCTTATGATTTGTGAGTTATTTTAGTACTTTATTAATTTCCAAACTTGTGGAGATATTCTAATTATTATTTTATTAGTCATTTCTCATTTAATTTACAGACAAAGAATATACATAGACATTTTGAAACTTGCTAAGTTTTCTGGTTGTTTTATTAGTTACTGAGAAATTGTTAGCTGTTATTTTGGATTTGTCTATTTTCCATGTTATTCCATGGAAATTTTTCTATGCAAATTATTGAGTTATATATCAGATTGTGTTAAGTTCTTACATACTTGTTATATCATCTTGGGAGTTGATCTTATTATCAACATGAAATATTTCATTTATTTCTATTGATCCATTTTTAGCTTAAAATTTGTTTGATATTAATATAGCTATAGTTTAATGTTTGCATGGAATATTCTTTTCATCGTCTTACTTGCAAACTTTCTCTAAGCTTATGTTTTGATGCTTCTCTTGCAATTAGATTAGTTTTTTTTGTTTTGTTTTGTTTTGTTTTTTCCATTCTGAGAGTCTGTTTTATTGGTGCATATAGTCTTTTCCAATTAATACAATCATTGACACATTTAGGCTTAAATCTGTCACCTTAATATGTGCCATTTTTTCTCTTGTGGTATATTTTTCTCTCTTTTGTTTTCTTATCTTGTATTTTTCTTGTTTTTCTGCTTTTATTCCCTCTATTTGTTTAGATCTTACATACACTATTTTGCTATTGTTTTATAGTAATGGTTTCATTAGAGATTGCAACATATTAAAGTATTTCAGAGTCTTGTATTGATTGAAACCTTTTACTCTTTCGCCAGCAATGCACTGACCTTTAATTTTCTCCTCCACAAGAATATTCTCTTACTTCTCTGAGTTTTAAAATTCCACATGGCATTGCTATTGTTTTATAGAGTCAATATTTATTTAAATATAGCATATTTACCTACCATTTTTCTTCTGCCTAAAAACACATTTCAGTATTTCCTTCAGGGCAGTTACAAATTCTCTCTCTGTCTCTTTGTCTTTTTGTCTCTCTCTTTCTTTCTCCCTTTCTCTCTCTCTCTCTCCCCCACCTTCTCTTTCCTCTCTCTTTTGCCTTTCAAATATATTTATTTTAGCATAACAAAAGAAGATTATTACTGGCAGTACTTTTTTTCAGTACATGGAAGATTCATACCATTATATTCTTGCTTTGATTTTTTTGCACCTTTAGGATTATATCTATTTTTATTTTTCTGACTTTTAAAATATATATTTTTTTACCTTTGCTTTCTGCAGAAATAACAGTAATGCATTTACCTTTTTTAAAATGCTGCATAGCATTCTGTGGATTTCTTGCATTTTTGTTTTTATATCTTTTATCATCATCACCTCTGATCCTTGATCTCTTCCTCTTTCTCAGTCATATTCTTACAAGCATTTTGTTTCAACCATAATATGATTGATATTGCTGAGACTGTATTGCTGAGCCCTCAGCCATTATTGACGCCGGTTGTGCTTATCACAGAGACACTCATGTTCACAGTTAAACTCAACACCAAAGAAATCTATAATGCTTGTATCTTGGTCAGTCTTGTGTTTACTTTCAACAGCCAAAAAGAAGTCAGAATGACTATAAGTCAAAATTTTTCTTATATGACTTTCCATGGGATTATTCACTGAGCACTTTGGGATGAATAAAGTATCCTCCAGATTCCCTGCAGCTAGAATAATTTCACTTGTTGCTCATATGGTTTTGTCTGTATGTACCTGGTACACATACACACAGGAATAAAACATCTCAGTGATTTAACACAAGAAATGTTATCATTTCCCTCATTCGTAGTACATTTCAATGCAGATTATATGTCTCATGTGGGTAGCATTCCTCCATGCAATAACCTGGTATTACCATCTTCTTCTAGATTTCAATGCCTTCCCTTTTGCCTCATTTTTTCTGCCTTCATCTTCTAACACATCTCTTTTACTAGCTGGAGAAAAAAAAAAAAATTAAGGCCTATGTAGTTATACTGGACACACATGGATAATTCAAGATAATCTCCCTTTTCAAGGGAAACTGATGATTTTAATTATGTCTGCAAAGTCTCTTGACAGTAGTACTTAGATGAGTGTTTGAATAATCTGGAAATAGAGACCTTTAAAATTCTGTCTATCATAATCAGTAACACTAACTTGAACCCCAAACACATATTTCATTCATTTATATTACCCTAATCTTTCTTAATGAAAACATACAGATGTTTTTGTTTAAAAGTAAACAGAAGCTTAAAGTCATTAGTGTAAAAAAATATATTTAAGGAGTAAATTTAAACTTTAATGTGAGGGCCATTGATAAGATTTTATAATTGTGAAACATATGGATGATAAAATAACTTAAAGACATGGGACAATACCAGGAGGCAACAGTTTTTGTCTATTATATAAAAGGATATAATGGAAAATCACTTTACAAACCTGTGCTTTAAAAAATCAGGATCTGAATGAGAAATAGAGACATAGACTTAGAGATGAGGAAGAGAAGAAGAGAACTATAAAAATATTCAAGAGGGCTTCCCTGGTGGCGCAGTGGTTGAGAGTCTGCCTGCCGATGCAGGGGACACGGGTTCGTGCCCTGGCCCGGGAAGATCCCACATGCCGCAGAGCAGCTGGGCCCGTGAGACATGGTCCCTGAGCCTGCATGTCCGGAGCCTGTGCTCCACAACGGGAGAGGCTGCAACAGTGAGAGGCCCGCGTACCGAAAAAAAAAAAAAAAAAGATATTTCAGCATTTTTACAGAGAGCAGTGGAATTGTAGCACTAGCAGTCAGGCTAGATTATTTTTTATCCCTTTGCCTACCCATTTGTGTTTGGGGCATCATGGGGAAAACATGTGACAGTCAGGATATGGTTGCAGTATATTGGTGTCCATAGTCAAATACCATTCAGTACCATCTAGTTCTTCATGACTACATGTTGTAAGAGATTTCTAAAAAGTTGTGAAAAAGAACTGGTTGACTGCTCTTCATTTTCTTGTACCACCTTCAAAAAAAATGCTGGTTAATTCCTGAATTTTATCTATCTCTAACATTAAGGAACCAAGCATCAAACATGGGCTTCTGGTGCCAATTTAGTGAGAAGGCCTTGAAATAATTATTACTTGTTTATATGAGGGACATTAGATCAGGTTGGACTCTGGTCATGCAAGCCTTCCCAATAGTAATGAAAAAATTGGTAGAAAAAATAAACAGACAATATTGAGATAGATAATAACCTTCAATCTATCTCACCTTCTGAGTTTGGACAGAACTGTGGAGCTACATCAAAGAGTAATAGTGGGTCTGGGGTGGGGTAGTGCATTAAAAGATAAGGACACTAGAGGACACTAGATTATATTATCCCTCGCATCTACTGCCCTGTAAACAAATGTGGTGTGTCACGATGTCAAATTAGAACACAGGTAGATTGGGAGAGAAGGAGAAGGGATGAACTTTCCATAACGATGGAGCAGTTAGGACCTTGCTTTTTTATTTTAATCAGTATTTAGGTTCAATCTCTGATTTATTATCCAGTACACTGGATAATAGACTCCAGCCATGGACCTGTGAATTTTAGTTCCACTGAAAAAAACATTGCTACAAGACAGGCCTAATCATTCCAGAGAAACCGCTGTAGTGTTAGTATTTCAGTTCCTGACCTGAGAAAAGATAGTATGCAAGTGGACCAATAGAGATATCATCCAGATCATCATTGGCAGTCGTTCCTCAGTAATGTGTAAATTTATCCTATTCGCCAATATGCTTGCCTTTCAAATCAAGGAGGCTAGTGGACTATCTGGATACAATTGGGGTACAGGCATCTAGGCAGGCTTTTTCAGGTGAGACCAATTTTTGAGTAAGATGTGAAATTTGAGTTAGGACATGAAGACATAGTGTTTTCTGGGAAAGGAGTCAGAGAAGATGCAGGCACTGGTATCAAGCCAAGAGGTAACTTGGCATCCTCAGTGAACTAAAGGACAAAAAGTAAAATTAGAGCGCTACTTATAAACTAGGGAGTTTAGTGGGCTAAGGCTACACAGGGAAGCAGGAGCCAGGTAATAAATAGTCTTGTTTGGACATGTTTTAAGCAGTAGAGTAGTGAATAACTTGATTAGATTTATGTTGTGGAGACAGCGAATCAAAAAGAAGGTGCTCTTAGTAACTGAAAAGAAAAGACATGATGCTTGTCTGAGCTAGAAAACTGGAAGAGGGAAAGGAAAGTGAAGATTCCAAGATTTAAGAGCTTCTAACAGACAGCCTTATATACTGGAGGAAAGCAGAGACTGAATTCAGGTAGATCAGGTTTCAAACACCATCTTTATCATTTAATGAGTTTTGTACTTTGGCCAAGATGTTTAAACCCTGTAATTATCAATTTACATTGGTAAATTGAAAATAATAGCAGAACTTACTTCTCAAATTCTTGCAAGAATTCACTATAATATTGTATGCAAAGTTCTTGGCACAGGGCCTGATGTAAATCCTCACAGCATAATAGTTATTTTTACTATAATCCACTGAACATGGCTATTGATCAGAAGTCGCTATAAAAAAAAATCACCCTAATATATGATGAAAATAATGATATTTTATCAATTGTTCTATTCAAATGTTTCTTCATATGACTTTGTGTTTTAATTGAGCAGTGTTTGTAATGCTATATAAATTACAATGGAATAGATAATATTTTCCTAAATAGAACAAATAGGCATTTACTCCCAAGTTTCTCAGAAATACTTAATTTCATATAATCTAGAGTGTCAATTTTCTTTTGAGGTTTAAGTGCTTATATATGTAACAGCTTCATGGGTCATACTTAGGTTGGTTGATGGTTACAAAATCTATTCCTTAATCGAGAAATAAAAATGTTACTGACACAATCTGAAAGTAGTAAAAATGGGCCATGTGAAGTGGAGGAAGTATGATAATCTTTAAATATTATTTTTAAACTGGAATAAACAATAGGGTCCTATTGTTTTTACAGTACTCCCTTGGACCCTTGTTTTGAGGGCACTGGGTAGAGAAATAAGTATTATTTTTTGCCATAACTGACAAAATATAGCCTTTTGTAAAGCTTTCTAGCTTTTAATCTGAGGTCAATTTTTTAAATAGGATTTTAAATATATGTTCTTGATGTTCTCCACTTTCACATTGGTTGGATACCCTCAAGTAAACCCTGAAGCACTGGTTACCTGCATTCTGTGCATGTGAGGCCTCTTGCTATTTTACAGTTTAGTTTATGAAACCATTTATCTCAGTTGGTGGCTGAGTATTCTCTTCTTCTCTGGCTCATTCAGAGCTGTTTTCTTTTTGCTCCTGCTGTGTATCCACCATGGGGCAGCTGTGACTCTTTTTTTTGTACAATATCTTCACTCCAGAATTCAAGCTGAAGGAGCAACCAATAGGAGGACCATTGTTAGTCTTCATAGGAAAAGGAAAGAGAAAGCATGATGGTTCTTTTACCAGAAGTGACACATTACTTCCTCTCCCATGTCATCAGACTAAACAAGTCACGTAGTTGAGCCAAATTTTATTGGGAGAATATCTCCTCCCAGGAGGGAGCAGCAGATATTGGTGAGCAGTAATGCAGCCTACCACAGATAGCAAAGGTACATGATGATTGTTTAAGTTTACTTTTGTTGGCTATAGTGTGCTTTTGTATTTTTTTATATGTTCTTTGCTGGTTGTATTTTTCCTGTATACATCTTTATTCATATCATCTGTGTCATGTAAGGCTCTTATTATTCCCTGAGCAGAGCATGGCAACATGAATTTTCCAAAGTACCATTCGGGGCCCCTTAAGAGGCTCAGGATATCTTTTAGAAAGGATCTGAGGGACAGAACTGACTAGCATGCTGATTTCAATGGGCTACTTGGCTGCAGAGAAATTGATAAAAGTCCTCAGTACAGCCTCGTCCTAACACCCCTGTGGATAGTTTCAAGTTGCAGGGAGATTGAATGGATTCAGGTCAAAACAAAAATGCACTTTCATGTACACTTCCTGACAACTTGCAAGTGATACCAATACATAAAGAAAACCTAATACAGAATGAAAACTTGACCCAGAATGTGGAAGATCACAATTCTGAGCTTTATTATTTCAAATTCACTTCTTACTGAGAAGGAAACTATTGAAGTGATTTAAGATAATTGCATCATAACCAAAGAATTTGTTCAGAAAACAAATTTTAGTTTTAACACCTCTGTCATAATTTAAATGTTCAAATTAAAATTTTTCTACATTCCAATATGTCACATTATTTCATTCTCAAGTATGGATATTTCAATTTTATAAATTTTCAGATTATTGATAATGGGAGATATCACGAAATGCCATGTTTTTGGAAATGTTAGTAAATGTTAGTAACTTGAGTAATTTGTATTCAATTACAGATGGCTTTATTTTCCCAGATGAAAATATAGTAATCCTATATTAGAAAATGAAATTTTAAAGCACCAAATGGGAATTTGTAATAGGAATTGGAATATAATATCTAGGTGCCATTTATTAATACTGATTATTTTATGATGATAATATAAAATATCCCTTGCTAAAATCAGTACATTTATTTTGGAAGCATGTAATTTGAAATTATAATATCATCTTAGTCTCACTGAGACAATTTTTTAGAAGTATCATTTGTTTTTCACTTAACATTACTTTCATTCCACAGATAATTACTGTCACCTTCTTGGTGACAGGCCTGGAGTATACTTATGGTGAACACATCTGAAAATGTGTTCTCCACAAGCATATCACCTGGAGCATGAACTCAAATGATAAATAAATGAGCACATAAAGCTATAATATATCAGGTAGTCGTAAGCTTTGAAAAACAAACAAAAAAGCATTATAATGACAGAAATTGAGGGGTTACTATTCTTATAGTTAGTGAACATTTCTTTGAGGGATAGATATTTTAGCAGAAATGTAAATGGATTATATCCTTTGCACATTTTCAACAATTGAATTATACTGTAGATTCATTTTGAATCAGTGATGATGGTGAAAGTAGGTACCGTGTAGTATCATACCGTCAAGTAGATATTTGAGTTATCAGAGGACATGCAGCCTTCCTGGAATGTTTATCCACACTGTTGCAAGGAATAGCCCAGAATCTTAGATGTGTCACTTTTTTCACATTCTCCTCCCATAAGTGAGAATCTTTGAGGTTATACTTTTTAAGAATTTCAGGTACTTAATGTCATGAGACAAATGGTGATATTTTCATTTTTGTGTCCAGGGGAAATACGTTACTCTTGAAAAAATAGGAAGATATAAACACAAAACAAAACAAAACAAAAAAAACTCCCCAGTTGATTATGAACATCATTTGAATTTCTGAACTATAGTTGACCGTGCTGGAGCACAGGATTCCTAACAAGGGAAGGAACTGCAGGTGATTCTTGAGAAAAATGTGTTTTGAAAGGAATAATTACTGATCATGAAGCTTTCAAGTGAAGATTTGAGCAGAGGGAAAATATCAGATAAAATGAAGGACAAAGAGTGTGAGGAAGAAAAATGAACCAAGAGTTCTGCATTGGGATGTGATGATCTTAAAGGGAACTTCTTCTTGTAAGAGTGTCAATACTTCTTTTCAGCTGATTTTCAAAAAGTCATCTGACTTTTCTTTAGGTAAGCAAAGATTGTTTCAGTAAATTATTTCTGTAAATAATTGTTTCTTCACCTTTTTTTTATTATCATCCTCCTCTACTATCTTCGAAGAATTTTTTTCTAATAAACCACCCTTGAAACTTTAATAACACAGACATACTGTCCATCAGTTTATCTTTATGTACTGGTTATTTTTGCTTTGTACAAAAAGTTTAAGATTTTTCACCACCACCAAGAACCATTTTTTGCCCACTTGGAGACAATATGTTTCCCACTGATAATTAGTGCTGGAAATCAATAGAGGAACTTGTATCTTTATAGCTGTACTTTGTGCATTTGTTACTTTTAGAGTGTTTTGAAGGAAATAATAATTCTCATAAAATATCCAAGTTATATCAAGTCATATGTTAGTTTTTTTAAAGATTATCCAAAAATGCACTAAGGATTCCCGCTAAGCTGGGAACTAAAAGAATGTTTTTATTGGCAGAGTCACTTGCTGAACTTAATGATAAGTGAAATGCACATGAATTAAATTTTATGATAAAGTGATAAAATGCTTTCAGACTCAAGACTCCTTCAAGCATAAATTTTACCTCTGGCTTTACAGAGGACTCATTTGTAAGAAAGACCTCTGAACTTACTGACCCTATTAGCTCAATTAACTAGTGTCTGAACCTTGTGTCCCTATTAACTCAATTAACTATCTGCATAATTGTGGTCAAGTCACCGAGCTATAGGGGACAATAAGTTTTTTGTCTAAACCTGAATACTCTTCGAAGTGAAAGTGGGTTATTTTCTATCGTTGGAAGTTTCAGTTTATTGTGGGGCTGAGCACATAAGTCTGCTTGCACACTGCCATCAGAAAACTGAATTATACTGATCACTCCCCATATTTGAGCCATATTCTTATCTGTTTATTAATTGTAATTTGTATCCCTCTATATTCTAATCCCAGAGAGAATTCATTGGACAAATGGTACCAAAGTCCACCCAGTTTAACAGATATAATGTTTGTTTTAAATGAATAAAGGACATTCTATTTTTATATTAGTCTCAACTGTCCTTGGTTGCTAGACAGTCATCACCAAGTGTCGATTCACATTTTATGTGTGCTAAACCATGTAGCCAGGGATCAGGATTTGAATTGTGTTGATATGTCAAACCAATTCCCTAGTCTGATGGTTAATGGCAGCTTCCTGTAGTGCCTCTCACTGAGATGTCCAAGGCTTGCCTTGTGATTCTTTCTAAATGTTACATCTTCCAGTTCTGCCTTTCTATTATTACTGATTTAAACCTGAGTAGACTATCAGAGCATAACTCATTATTATGAACAGAATGGCATCATCCTAACCAGTACAAGCAGTGAACTATCTATTCAAGATTCTTATTTCCTCAGAATCCTGTAAAAACTATGGTGAAGCCAATGTATCGCTCACAGATATAAACATAAGTGGAAGTAAAAAAAAAAAAAAAAATCTTGCTTTGAATAAGAAAAAAATAGAAAAGAAACTGAAGGACTGGGGCTTCCCTGGTGGCGCAATGGTTGAGAATCCACCTGCCAATTCAGGAGACACGGGTTCGAGCCCTGGTCCGGGAGGATCCCACATGCCGTGGAGCAGCTGGGCCCTTGTGCCACAACTACTGAGCCTGCGCTCTAGAGCCTTTGGGCCACAACTACTGAAGCCCATGTGCCTAGAGCCCGTGCTCTGCAACAGGAGAAGCCACTGCAATGAGAAGCCCACGCACCACAATGAAGAGTAGCCCCTGCTCGCCACAACTAGAGAAAGCCCGTGCACAGCAGCAAAGACCCAATGCAGCCAAAGATAAATAAATAAATAAATAAATTTATAAAAGAAACCAGGTAGTAGGAACATCAGAAGATTATAAAGAAAAAAGAAACGGAAGGACTGTGTTTTGTAAATATCAGAGATTATTGTAAACATCATTAGAATCATAGACTCATTGAATCTTAGAGCTCACCAAGTCTCTTTTATAACATAGCCAAGTGGAGAAGTACACTTTAAAACATCACTAGGAAAAACTATTCTGGCTTCCCCTTAAATAATCTGTAGATCTGTGGCTACTACTGGTCAAGTGGCTTGTTTGGAATAAGATAAAGTGTTCTTCAAAGAGAACAGAGGTCTTAAGCAAAGAACAACATAAATGCCCATTTCATCTCTGAACAGTTAAAACTTTACGAGGACCAGATAGGTATTCCTTACATAGAATAGGATTTTTTAACTGTAAAATCTAATTGATTCTGATTCTCACCTCTTTAGTTATGCCAGTCAAGGTCCCATCATATTCCAAATAATATTCCAAATAATATGTGTTCAGACACTTGAATCAGTCCACATTACATGTCATCAAGTTATATCAAATGTATATTTATGTATCATTTTTGTTTGTAATACGTTTATGATGGTTTCATGTGAAGAAATGGGCAACATAATTAAACTGTAGAAAACACAGACTAAAATGGAATAATGAAATTTTACTTAGATGACTATCATTCTATTATTTCTGCTGTTATTTTATTCATCTTTAGTAAAGATATAAAATGTTTTCCAGGGCTTCCCTGGTGGCGCAGTGGTTGAGAGTCAGCCTGCCAATGCAGGGGACAAGGGTTCGTGCCCTGGTCTGGGAAGATCCCACAGGCCGCGGAGCGGCTGGACCCGTGAGCCATGGCTGCTGAGCCTGCGCGTCCGGAGCCTGTGCTCCGCAACGGGAAAGGCCACAACAGTGAGAGGCCCACGTACCGCAAAAAAACAAAACAAACAAACAAAATATGTTTTCCATACTTTACTAAATTACCACTTTTTAAAAATTAATTTATTTATTTTTGGCTGTGTTGGGTCTTTGTTTCTGTGCAAGGGCTTTCTCTAGTTGTGGCAAGTGGGGGCCACTCTTCATTGCGGTGCGCAGGCCTCTCACTATCGTGGCCTCTCTTGTTGCGGAGCACAGGCTCCAGACGCGCAGGCTCAGTAGTTGTGGCTCATGGGCCTAGTTGCTGCGTGGCATATGGGATCTTCCCAGACCAGTGCTCAAACCTGTGTCCCCTTCATTAGCAGGCAGATTCTTAACCACTGCACCACCAGGGAAGCCCAACACGTTTTTGACAACAAAGATTTCTGTCTTTTTTCTATATCATATTAATATATCCAGATTGTGTTTACTACTTAAATCAACTGAGTTGTTTATTGTTTATTTTAAATTTGATTCTACTATCTTTTAGGATATTTCTCCCATCATCTCATCTCATTTGTAAATTTTAAAACTAAAACAATTGCAAATTCATATAACAGATATGGTTTAAGTCAATTGTGCAAGTTTATATTCTTTCAGTAATATTATTTAGGTATTATATACTAGATAAATACACTAAAAGCTTCCATCTCTCAACCCACTTTTGTGTGTGTGTGTGTGTGTGTTACACGAGCCTCTCACTGTTGTGGCCTCTCCCGTTGCGGAGCACAGGCTCCGGACGCGCAGGCTCAGCGGCCATGGCTTACGGGTCCAGCCGCTGCGCGGCATGTGGAATCTTCCCGGACCGGGGCACGAACCCGTGTGCCCTGCATCGGCAGGCGGACTCTCAACCACTGCGCCACCAGGGAAGCCCTCTCAACCCACTTTTACCTATTTTAACACAATAGTGTGCAATGTGCTAGGTAGTTAGAATGAGAGGTGTATATTTTATTGATTAACCATTTAGTAGCCAGATGTAATTAGACATTTATATTATGTGAAACTTTGCTGCATCTTAGCAGTTACTTCTTTTTCTTCTTCTTTTTCATTTCCAAGTCAATATCCAACCAATTGAAATTTATTATAAGGTAATTCCTTATAATAAATAAGGTAATTCCTTTATTCTACTCTCTACCTTTCTCACATTTTTGACTAGCTTTTTTTGATTAAATTTCTCATTTTACAAAGATTGTAATCACACATTACTTTAAAGCCTAAGAGTGTAAATCTAACTTGGGTAGAGAAAACAATGTACTAAAAGTGCTAAATATTCTCATATTACATTATTCCCTGAACAGATCTTGAATTATTTTGCAGTAATACTCGAAGTACTTGTTATGGTTTGAATTCTGTCCCCCCAAAATATCTTGAAGTCCTAACTCCCAGTACCTGTGAATGTGATCTTATTTTTAAACCAGATCTTTGCAGCTGATCAATTAGAGTCATCCCTAATCTAATATGACTGGTGTCCTTATAAAAAGGGGACATTTTGGACGCAGAGACGGACATGTAAATGGAAGACAATGTGAAGACACAGAGAGAACACCATCTACAAGCCAAGGAACTGTTGAAGCTACCAGAAACTGGGAAAGGCATGACACAGATGCTCTCTCACAGCCTTCAGGAGGAACCAGCCCTGCCCACACTTTGATTCCAGACTTCTAACTCGTAGACTTCAGAACTGTGAAACCATACCTTTCTGTTGTATAAGTTACCCATTTTATACTACTTTGTTATGCCAACCCCAGAACACTATTAAACTATTCTTTTAATATTCCAGATGTGTTTCCCTTTAGAGCATATAGATTTAATGTAGTTGATTTCATTGTAGCATATGCTCTCTTTGAATATGGCATATATTCCAAAACTTTAATAATTTATACAACAAAAATGATATTGTGCTAAGCCCTGTGCTTTCTATTTTCTCCCAACCATTTTTTTTTTTTATTGAAAAGTTTATTACTCATGGCTACTTCAGAATGGGTAGACATTCTGAATTCCCTTTCCTTATTAAAATATTATGATTTATATAGGGTTTTAAAATTCAAAGATTAGCTTTGGAATCCAGCAGATTTATTTAGTTCTTTACTATTTTATGAAAAACAGTTTAATTGTAGGAACATATTTTGTCAATAATTTTAGAAATTTTAATACCATTTAAAATTCAAAGCATGATCAATTTAACTTCAATTTCATAAGTAGTATTTCTGAGAGTAGGAAATATTTCTCTTATATTTTTGCCACTATGACAACTAATTTAATTTTGCCCTCATAGTAAATCTCCAATAGATACTCTGGCAATGGCAAAAGTATAAAAAGAAAGGAAAGGGAAACATAGTTGTTGTATAAAATTTTTATCAAATAGGATAGCAAATAATAGCAATGCAGTCATTTTATTTTAAAAACATAAATGTCTCATGTCTACATGAGATATTTTTGCAAATTTTCTTATTTTCTTTACAAAATTTCTGAGACCTTTGGAACACTGAGAAATAGACAATTCAAATTGATTCCTTTCCATTTAAATGTACAAAGTTGCTTTGTATAGTCCATTTTCCAAGAACTTTTTTCAATTTATATTCATCGTCTTTTATTCCTAATGATATTTAAAAAGGACTGCAGTATATTTATGTTTCCTAAATCAATTTAGCATTTAAGCAATCTTTGGAATGTAAGTAAATTTTGCAATTCTGCTGATTCTTGTTAAGTGCTACTATATCTCCTTGTAGGTCAATCAAATGCATTTATCAATCATGTTAAAATAATACTAGGACTGTGGGCATTTGTAAGAAGTCCGATTACTAGTTCGATTTAGCTTACTCATCACACTAAGAAGATTTTTAGTCATAATTTTTACTGATTTCTCATTGATTTTATTGAGGAGTGATTTATGTACAATAAACTTCATCCATTTCAACTGTACAGTTCAATGACTTGTGACAGTGCTATAAATCTCTGCAATCACCATAATGATCAAAATCTAGTACATTTCTACCTCCCCTTCCCCTGCAACACACAATTTCTCATGCCTTTTGGCAAACCATCCCTCCCTCCACCCCTGGATTCAGCAATGGCTGACCTGCTTCTCTTCTCTACAGACTAATTTGCATTTTATGTGCTCTATTTTGTTCCTGGCTTCCTTCATTCAGCATGATTTTGAGATTCATCCATGGAGTTATGTTTATGGTAATTTGTTTCCTTTTGTTATTGAGAAGTATTCCATTGAAAGGCAATACACTTCATTTATCCATTTATATGTTGATGGACATTCAGTTTGTTTTCAGGTTTTGACTATTGTGAATTTTGCTGCTATGAATATTCATGTACATGTCTTTGTGTGGATATATGTTTTCATTTCTTTTGATTAAGTATCTAGGGATGGAAAGGCTGGGTCATATAGGAGTATATTAAATTTTTTTAAGAAACAGACAAAATATTTTCCAAAGCGGTTGTTCAGTTTTATACTCCCCTAGCAATGTAGGAGAATTTCAGTTGCTCCAAAGCCTCACCAAATACTTGGTCATTTTAACATTAGTCATTCTAGAAGATATCTAGTAGAATCTCATTTTTTTGGTTTAATTTGTATTCACCTTATTTCTGGTTTTGATGAGCATATTTTCATTGCTTAATGACTGTTTTTTAGTTTTATTTTGTTTAGTGCCTGTTCAAATGTTTGCCTGTTTTTAGTTGGTTGTTTCCCATTTCATGATTGAGTTATAAAAGTCCTCTATATATTCTGCCTGTAAATCCTTTCTCAGATATGCATATTGCAAATATTTCTCCCATTCTGTAATTTTCATTTTCTTAGGTTTTTATTCTGATCAAGTCCAGTTTATCATTTTTATTTTGTTTAGTATGCCTGACTTTTTTTTTCCTAAAACATATTTGCCTACTCTAATATTACAAATATTTTTTCTTTATTTTTGTCTAGAAGTTTATATTATTCTAGCTTTTGTACTAGTGTTTATGATATGTTTTAAGTTAATTTTGTGAGCAGTATGAAGGAAAGTCAATATTCTTAATATCTTACATAGATATATTTCACATAGATATTGATTTTTTCCAATACCATTGGTCAGAAAGATTTTCTTTCCCCTTAATTGAGTCGGTATCTTTGTTGAAAATCTATTGGCCATTTATGTGTAAATCTATATTCTGTATTATGTTCTATATACTTATCATATATTGCTCATTGGAACACTATTACAAGTAGTTTAAAGCCTCCAATGTGTTTCTTCATTTTATAAGTTGCTCAGAGACAATGATAACTATGTAAGATGACGGATATGTCAATTAGCTTGATTGTGTATAATTTTTATATATCCCAATGTATACATATGTCAAAACCTCAAGTCCTACACTTTATATATATATAATTTTTACTTATATCAAGTAAATTATTCTATCAAGTGTATCATAGCTCAGTAAAGCTGGAAAAACTTTTCTTATTTTTTGGTAGCTTGTCATTTTATACCCCCCCAAAACAACCTGCTAATGTCTTAATGGTATTGTACTCTATTTAAAATCTATTCATCACTTTTGTGGGAATTGTCATTTTAGGCATATTAAGTCTTCCAAACTATGGCCAGGGTTATCCCACTATTTATTTAGATATTTTAAAATTCCTATCAGTAATGTTCTGTAGTTTTCAGCTTAAAAATCTTTCATGTCCTTTGTTAAATGTGTCTCCAAGTATTATATGTTGGTACTGTTGTAAATAGAATTAAAATAATAATCCTATGACATATCATAGAATGCTATGTGCATCTACTTACATAATCCACTGATATTTAGAGTCTGTGTTATGTAGGAGAGAGTACAGGCTTTGTAGTACTACAGATTTAAATTTAATTCTGACAATTATTAGATATATATTTTATTCATCTCTAAAATGATTATGATGATAATATCTATTCATTTAATTGTGAGAATGAAAAGAGATTTCATGGTATATTGAGAATGCCAGTATACTTTAAATCTCTACTTGCAAATGGAGAGGAGAGTGACAAAACAAAAACTTTCCTTTATCACTTCCAAAGAAAATGAAAATACACTTTATTTTTCTGTTTTATGAAACAATTCCCATTTCTGCCAACAAAACACTCTCCTCTCCATATCCTGTACTAACTTTCTTACAATTGTTGGAAAAAAACTGTTGGAAAAAATCAAATAGCTATCCAGACAACTAAAGAATTTCTCCCTTTTATTCACATGTGAAACATTTTCCCAGCTTTAACTACTTCTACTATACACATTCTAAACAAGTACTTATAATAATCTTAAAAATTTGACTTTAATTCCTACCATTTATGAAAAAGAAAAGTAAACAAGACAAATCATAGTAAACATAGAAACTACACCCTAGCCCTTTACATCAATTGTTGATGAAAAATACAACAAAACTTTCTCACTTCTTTATAGATTGTGTCCTTTGTAGCAACAATAAATTGAGCCATTAAAATGTAAAACACTCCACTGAACTGAAAGGCAGTGAATGTGAAAACCAATACCAAAGGGAAAAAACATATTTTCTAATCTCTGCTTTTATGCCTCCTTTTGCCTTTGATAGGTGATGAAAAATGGAATTCTAAATGAAAATATCACAGGAATTGCCACACTAATATTTCAAACTGCTTTGCATACCAATGAGGGTTACTAAAATATAAAAATAAATAAAACATAGGAGATGCTACCTAAATGGAGGTGGGAAGACAGTGAGACAAATAATTCTATCAAGTCTATCATTAATAGACTTTTCTAATGACAAAGATGAAATTTATTTCATAGTCATTCAAATTATTTGCTAAAGGTATGCTAAAATATATTCTGAGACTGTTCAGATTTTATCGTTAATTTCTAAGTCCTTAGGTACTGGATCCTTCTTCAGCTTCTCCAAATCCTGCATTGAACACGTGTACTTTTGTGTGTGTGTTGGCTCCATAATAAGGGGCCTTGGTTTCTCCAGGGTCTTCACTCTACTAAGGTCAGCGGCAATGAAAATTGACAGGTGTTTTAGTCTATCTTTATGAGCTGCAGCTCTTCTTGTAAGTTCCAGCTTACATTTGATCTTGCCAACCTCGCATCTATGTTCCTATTTCAACTGCTTGCACTGTGCTATTCAAGTTTTAGCATCAGACAGGAAGACAAACTCCTTAGAGAGACTGCTTAACTAGCTCCCACAAGTTCCTTAGGTCATATCCCTCTAACAAATCTCATTGAAACTTGACTGATTCACCATAATCCTAATATAAAGGAGTTAGATCTTTGTGGAAAGTTTTTTAAGGATAAGCTTCTAAGGTCTGACCAGGTAAGTAGTAATTTCAAAATTACCTGATTTTTTTTCCTCTTATCACTTTCTTAGAATGCTTACTTAGTGAAGATGAATCCTACCCAATACAATGAGCAATACTATGTAAATGTATAGCATTTTTTACATCATTATTGAGTAGATCTTAATATCCTTTGAAATAATTGAATGCTTATGCTTATTAGCCCACTAATATGTAGAAGAAAATAGAAGCATTTTT
Organism: Orcinus orca; assembly: GCF_937001465.1. Taxonomy (NCBI): domain Eukaryota; kingdom Metazoa; phylum Chordata; class Mammalia; order Artiodactyla; family Delphinidae; genus Orcinus; species Orcinus orca. Next base: position 129,198,353 of record NC_064563.1, read on the forward strand.
TGTTGTTTCTATGTTAGATATATATTTTATTAAAATGATATAAGGTATAGTACAGTCATGTACTGCAACTTCATTCAAAGGGTTAATATAAATAGGTCTATTTAACAGATTCACTATAGTTTTTTGACTCAGGCTTCTAAGACTTAAACTTTGAATGGTCACAGAAAAGATATTGCTTCGTTCTCTTTAATATTTTTCACAGAATATGTTATCACTTTGTGTCATTCCTTTTCCCTGGAGGAGATAAACTCTTTTGATTTCAGATTGAAAATGAAAGAGGCACACTAGAAAACAAAATGAATTTTGACATGTTTTACTCTTGAGAAGAATTCTGGACTTTGGTGGCACTGAATCTTATCAGAACAATTCACTGTAGAAGACTAAACTCTGAATTGAGGCAGGATTTCAAAACTCTATAGATTTGGGAAAAAAGTAATATAAAGAATCCTCTAAGTATCCCTTTGCTAAACTATATTTCTTCTACTGTGTTTGTTTGACCTATTTTACTAACCATACTGAAAATAAAAGCCCTATATGACAAGTTGTTATAGGTAAGAAGCTCTTCAGCGACTGTTCAATACAACTAAACTAAACAATCAAGGTTTATTAACTTACACTGTTAATAAGTGAGACCCCAAAACTTAGAAACTTGCCCTAACTTGGAAGTTATGGGAAAAGGAACTAATGAAAACTATGGCAGAGTGCTATTTTTTTTTTCTCCTCATTTCTCTCTCCCATCTCTATAGAGTCGGCCCTCTATAATCTCAGGTTCTACATCCATGAATTCAACTAGCCTCAGATCAAAAATAATTTTTAAAAAGTTCTAGAAATTAATGAAAAACAAAATTTGAATTTTCCATGCTCCAACAACTACTTACATTGTATTAGGTATTATAAGAAATTTAGTGATGATTTAAAGGATGATGTGCCCAGGTTATATGAAAATACTATGCCTTTTATATAAGGAACTTTAGCATCCATGGATTTTGGTATTTGCAGGTGTCCTGGACCCAATCATTCTCAGATACTGAGGGACAATTGTACTTTTATACCATACTCTTCGATCTGAACTACAGGTTAAAATTATTTTCTGAAAGAGGCCCAATAAAAAGGAGGCTAAGGCAATACTACCAGATTATTAAGGAGATGTTACTATTGAGAGGAGTATTGATTATATGGAAGAATCTATAGAATATGAAGAGGGAAAGGCATTGAATTAAATGAAGAGTTAAATTAGTAAATTAAAGAGAGAAATGGTTCAGTTAAACAAGACCCTAAAAGTAAAAACTAAAGCAAACAAGAGGGGCTTCCCTGGTGGCGCAGTGGTTGAGAGTCCGGCTGACGATGCAGGGGACACTGGTTTGCTCCCCGGTCTGAGAAGATCCCGCGTGCCACGGAGCGGCTAGGCCCGTGAGCCATGGCCACTGAGCCTGCGCGTCCGGAGCCTGTGCTCCGCAACAGGAGAGGCCACAACAGCGAGAGGCCCGCGTACCGCAAAAAAAATAAAGAAATAAAAAGCAAACAAGAAATTAGTCCTCTGGAGGGGGTTTTACTCTTTTAACTGCAAGAATAAAGATAGGCAGGGGCAGCTTACTATTAAGACCAGTTAAAATGAAGTGTCCTACTCAGAGTGATACTGTACATACTCCATTCCCAGATGTCCTTGGAATCAGGAACTTCAATGTAAGCTGTTAGCATTGTAGTGACAAATGCATGTGACTTAGATAAACACTGTTTGGGACCAGATACTCAGGTGATCTACTTAAAGAAAATATCAGAATATTTTATCATAGCGCATTAAAAACAATCCAGTTAAGTCAAAAAACACACAGTTCATGAATGGGAAAAGACCTTAATGGCAAAATAGCAATTATCCAGGACTAAATATGTAAATCCTTTCATACCAAATAATGACATCTGTCAAAATGGATTAAAATCTATTTGGAAGATTAAATCTCAAGTAATGCTTATGGCAATTCTTTTTATTTTTTCATTTTGACTTAATTTTATTGTTTGAATGCATTAGAAGAATACATGTCTCCTTGTCAAACTATAAAAAGATATCTTAAGGTAAATATTGCCTCCATCCTTGACCCTTCCTGTCTGTTTCCTACCTCTTCTATGTGTAACCATTATTTTTTTAACATCTTTATAAGAGTATAATTGCTTTACAATGGTGTGTTAGTTTCTGCTTTATAACAAAGTGAATCAGTTATACATATACATATGTCCCCATATCTCTTCCCTCTTGCATCTCCCTCCCTCCCACCCTCCCTATCCCACCCCTCTAGGTGGTCAGAAAGCACCCAGCTGATCTCCCTGTGCTATGCAGCTGCTTCCCACTAGCTATCTATTTTAGGTTTGGTAGTGTATATTGTTCATGCCACTCTTTCACTTGGTCCCAGCTTACCCTTCCCCCTCCCCATATCCTCAAGTCCATTCTCTAGTAGGTCTGCATCTTTTTTCCCGTCTTGTCCCTGGGTTCTCCTGACCATGTTTTTTTTTTTTCATTTTTAGATTCCATATATATGTGTTAGCATACGTTATTTGTTTTTCTCTTTCTGAATTACTTCACTCTGTATGACAGACTCTAGGTCCATCCACCTCACTACAAATAACAGTTTCGTTCCTTTTTATGGCTGAATAATATTCGATTGTATATATGTGCCATATCTTCTTTATCCATTCATATATTGTTGGACATTTAGGTTGCTTCCATGTCCTGGCTATTGTAACTAGAGCTGCAATAAACATTTTGGTACATGACTCTTTTTGAATTATGGTTTTCTAATGGTATATGTCCAGTAGTGGGATTGCTAGGTCATATGGTAGTTCTATTTTTAGTTTTTTAAGGAACCTCCATACTGTTCTCCATAGTGGCTGTATCAATTTACATTCCCACCAACAGTGCAAGAGGGTTCCCTTTTCTCCACACCTTCTCCAGCATTTATTGTTTCTAGATTTTTTGATGATGGCCATTCTGACTGGTGTGAGATGATATCTCATTGTAGTTTTGATTTGCATTTCCTAATGATTAATGATGTTGAGCATTCTTTCATGTGTTTGTTGGCAATCTGTATATCTTCTTTGGAGAAATGTCTATTTAGGTCTTCTGCCCATTTTTGGATTGGGTTGTTTGTTATTTTGATATTGAGCTGCATGAGCTGCTTGTACATTTTGGAGATTAATCCTTGGTCAGTTGCTTCATTTGCAAATACTTTCTCCCATTGTGAGGGTTCTTTTCCTCTTGTTTATGGTTTCCTTTGATGTGCAAAAGCTTTTAAAGTTCATTAGGTCCCATTTGTTTGTTATGTTTTTATTTCCATTTCTCTAGGAGGTGGGTCAAAAATTATCTTGCTGTGATTTATGTCTTAGAGTGTTCTGCCTATGTTTTGCTCTTAGAGTTTTACAGTGTCTTGCCTTATATTTAGGTCTTTAATGCATTTTGAGTTTATTTTTGTCCATGGTGTTAGGGAGTGTTCTAATTTCATTCTTTTTCATGTAGCTGTCCAGTTATCCCAGCATGACTTATACAAGAGGCTCTCTTTTCTCCATTGTATACCCTTGTCTCCTTTGTCATAGATTAGTTGACCATAGGTGCAAGGGTTTATCTCTGGGCTTTCTATCCTGTTCCATTGGTCTATATTTCTGTTTTTGTGCCAGTACCATACTGTCTTCATTACTGTAGCTTTGTAGTATAATCTACAGTCAGGGAGCCTGATTCCTCCAGCTCCGTTTTTCTTTCTCAAGATTGCTTGGGCTATTCGGGATCTTTTGTGTTTCCATACAAATTGTGAAATATTTTGTTCTAGTTCTGTGAAAAATGTCAGTGGTAGTTTGACAGGGATTGCATTGAATTTGTAAATTGCTTTGGGTAGTATAGTCATTTTCACAATATTGATTCTTCCAATCCAAGAGCATGGTATATCTCTCCATCTATTTGTACTATCTTTAATTTCTCTCATCAGTGTCTTATAATTTTCTGCATACAGATCTTTTGTCTCCTTAGTTTATTTTATTCCCAGATATTTTATTTTTGTTGCAATGGTAAATGGGAGTGTTTTCCTAATTTCACTTTCAGATTTTTCATCATTACTGTATAGGAACACAAGAGATTTCTGTGCATTAATTTTGTATCCTTCTACTTTACCAAATTAATTGATTAAATCTAGTAGTTTTCTGGTAGCATCTTTAGGATACTCTATGTATAGTATCATGTCATCTGCAAACAGTGACATCTTTACTTTTTCTTTTCCAATTTGGATACTTTTATTATTTTTTTTCTTCTCTGATTGCCTTGGCTAGAACTTCCAAAACTATGTTGAATAATAGTGGTGAGAGTGGGCAACCGTGTCTTGTTCCTGATCTTAGTGGAAATGGTTCGAGTTTTTCACCATTGAGGTCGATGTTGGATGTGGGTTTGTCATATATGGCCTTTATTATGTTGAGGAAAGTTCCTTCTATGCTTATTTCTGGAGGTTTTTTTTTTTTTTTTTAATAAATTGGTGTTGAATTTTGTCAAAAGCTTTCTCTGCACCTATTGAGATGATCATATGGTTTTCCTCCTTCAGTTTGTTAATGTGGTGTATCAGGTTCATTGATTTGCATATACTGAAGAATCCTTGCATTCCTGGGATAAACCCCACTTGATCATAGTGTATGATCCTTTTAATGTGCTCTTGGATTCTGTTTGCTAGTATTTTGTTGAGGATTTTTGCATCTGTGTTCATCAGTGATATTGGCCTGTAGTTTTCTTTCTCTGTGACATCCCTGTCTGCTTTTGGTATCAGAGTGATTGTGGCCTTGTAGAATGAGTTTGGGAGTGATCCTCCCTCTGCTATATTTTGGAAGAGTTTGAGAAGGATAGTTGTTAGCTCTTCTTGAAACGTTTGATAGAATTTGCCTATGAATCCATCTGGTACTGGGCTTTTGTTTGTTGGAAGATTTTTAATCAGAGTTTCAATTTCAGTGCTTGTGATTGGGCTGTTCATATTTTCTATTTCTTCCTGGTTCAGTCTCAGAATGTTGTGCATTTCTAAGAATTTGTCCATTTCTTTCAAGTTGTCCATTTTATTGGCATATAGTTGCTTGTCGTAATCTCTCATGATCCTTTGTATTTCTGCAGTGTCAGTTGTTACATATCCTTTTTATTTCTACTCCTATTGATTTGAGTCTTCTCCCTTTTTTTCTTTATAAGTCTGGCTAATGGTTTATCAATTTTGTTTATCTTCTCAAAGAACCAGCTTTTAGTTTTATTGATCTTTGCTATTGTTTCCTTCCTTTCTTTTTCATTTATTTCTGGTCTGATCTTTATGATTTCTTTCCTTCTGCTAACTTTGTTTTTGTTTTTGTTGTCGTTGCTGTTGTTCTTTCTCTAATTGCTTTAGGTGTAAGGTTAGGTTGTTTATTTGAGATGTTTCTTGTTTCATAAGGTACGCTTGTATAGCTATAAACTTCCCTCTTAGAACTGCTTTTTCCGCATCCCATAGGTTTTAGGTGGTTGTGTTTTCATTGTCATTTGTTTTCTAGGTTTTTTTTTTATTTCCTTTTTGATTTCTTCAGTGATGTCTTGGTTATTAAGTAGTGTGTTGTTTAGCCTCCATGTGTTTGTATTTCTTACAGAGTTTTTCCAGGAATTGATATCTAGTCTCATATCATTGTGGTCAGAAAAGATACTTGATACAATTTCAATTTTCATAAATTTACCATGGCTTGATTTGTGACCCAAGATATGATCTGTCCTGGAGAATATTCCATGAGCACTTGAGAAGAATGTGTATTCTGTTATTTTTGTATGGAACGTCCTATAAATATCAATTAAGTCCATCATTTTTAATATATCATTTAAATCTTGTGTTTTGTTATTTATTTTCATTTTGGATGATCTGTCCATTAGTGAAAATGGGGTGTTAAAGTCACCTACTATGATTGTGTTACTGTCGATTTCCCCTTTTATGACTGTTAGTATCTGCCTTATGTATTGAAGTGCTCCTATGTTGGGTGCATAAATATTTACAATTGTTGTATCTTCTTCTTGGATTGATCCCTTGATCATTATGTAGTGTCCGTCTTTGTCTTTTGTAATAGTCTTTGTTTTAAAGTCTGTTTTGTCTGATATGAGAATTGGTACTCCAGCTTTCTTCTGAGTTCCCTTCTCATGGAAAATCTTTTTCCATCCCTCACTTTCAGTCTGTATGTGTCCCTAGGTCTGAAGTGGGTCTCTTGTAGATAGCATATATACAGGTTTTGTTTTTGTATCCATTCAGCCAGTCTATGTCTTTTGGTTGTATCATTTAATCCATTTACATTTAAGGTAATTATTGATACGTATGTTCCTATTACCATTTTCTTAAGAGTTCTGCATTAATTTTTGTAGGTCTTCTCCTTCTCTTATGTTTCCTGCCTAGAGAAGTTCCTTTAGCATTTGTTGTAAAGCTGGTTTGGTGGTGCTGAATTTTGTTACCTTTTGCTTGTCTGTATAGCTTTTAATTTCTCTGCTAAATCTGAATGAGATCTTTGCTGGGTAGAGTAATCTCGGTTGTAGTCTTTTCTCCTTCATCACTTTAAATATGTCCTGCCAATTCCTTCTGGCTTACAGAGTTTCTGCTGAAAGTTCAGCTGTTAACCTTATGGGGATTCCCTTATGTGTTATTTGTTGTTTTTCCCTTGCTGCTTTTAATATTTGTTCTTTGCATTTAATTTTTGATAGTTTGATTAATATGTGTCTTGGCATGTTTCTCCTTGGATTTATCCTGGATGGGACTCTCTGTGCTTCCTGGACTTGATTACCTATTTACTTACCCATATTAGTGAAGTTTTCAACTATAATCTCTTCAAATATTTTCTCAGTCCCTTTCTTTTTCTCTTCTTCTTCTGGGACCCCTATAATTCGAATACTGGTGAATTTAATGTTGTCCCAGACGTTTCTGAGACTGTCCTCAATTATTTTCATTCTTTTTTCCTTATTTTGCTCTGCAGTGGTTATTCCCACTTTTTTATCTTCCAGGTCACTTATCCATTCTTCTGCCTCAGTTATTCTGCTATTGATCCCTTCTAGAGAATTTTTATTTTCATTTTTTGTGTTGTCCATCACTGTTTGTTTGCTCTTTAGTTCTTCTAGGTCCTTGTTAAATGTTTCTTGTATTTTCTCCATTCTATTTCCAAGATTTTGTATCATCTTTACTATAATTATTCTGAATTCTTTTTCGGGTAGACTGACTATTTCCTCTTCATTTGTTAGATCTGGTGGGTTTTTTCCTTGCTCCTTCATCTGCTGCGTGTTTCTCTGTCTTCTCATTTTGCTTAGCTTACTGTGTTTGTGGTCTCCTCTTTGCAGGCTGCAGGTTCGTAGTTTCCACTGTTTTTCGTGTCTGTTACCAGTGGATATGGTTGGTTCAGTGGGTTCTGTAGGCTTTCTCATGGATGGTACTGGTGCCTGTGTTCTGGTGGATGAGGCTGGATCTTGTCTTTCTGGTAGGCCTGTCCATGTCTGGCGGTGTGTTTTGGGGTGTCTGTGGCCTTATTATGATTTTAGGCAGCCTCTGTTCTAATGGATGGGGTTGTGTTTCTGTCTTCCTAGTTGTTTGGCATGGGGCATCTTGCACTTTAGCTTGCTGGTCATTGAGTGGAGCTGGGTTTTGGTGTTGAGATGGAGATCTCTGGGAGATTTTCACCATTTGATATTACATGGAGCTGGGAGGTCTCTTGTGGACCAGTGTCCTGAACTTGGCTCTCCCACCTCAGTGGCCCAGCCCTGACACCTGGCTGGAGCACCACAACCCTGTCCTCCACATGGCTCAGAATAAAAGGGAGAAAAAAAAGAAAGAAAGAAAGAAAGAAAGAAAGAAAGAAGAAGATAAAATAAAATAAAATAAAATGAAGTAAAATAAAATATGGTTATTAAAATAAAAAGTAATTAATAAGAAAAAAAATTTAAGTAATAAAAAAAAATAAAACAAAAACAGACAGACAGAACCCTAGGCCACATGGTAAAAGCAAAGCTATACAGACAAAATCACACACAGAAGCATACACATACACAGTCACAAAAATAGAAAAAGGGGGAAAAAAAAAAATATATATATATATATATATATATATATCATTGCTCCCAAAGTCTACCTCCTCAATTTGGGAGTATTCGTTTTCTATTCTATCCACAAAAGCAGGGCACATCAAGTTGACTGTGGAGATATCATACACTGCTCCTGGGGCTGCTGGGAGAAATTTCCCTTTCTCTTCTTTGTTCACACAGCTCCCAGGGTTCAGTTTTGGATTTGGACCCGCCCTGGCTTGTAGGTCGCCTGAGGGCGTCTGTTCTTCACTCAGACAGGACGGGGTTAAAGGAGCCGCTGATTCGGGGGCTCTGGCTCACTCAGGCCGGGGGGAGGGAGGGGTACAGATGCGGGATGAGCCTGCGGCAGCAGAGGCCAGTGTGACGTTGCAGCAGCCTGAGGCACGCCGTTTGTTCTCCCGGGGAAGTTGTCCCTGGATTCCAGGACCCTGGCAGTGGCGGACTGCACAGGCTCCCTGGAGGGGAGGTGTGGATAGTGATCTGTGCTTGCACACAGGTTTCTTGGTGGCTGCAGTTGTACCCTTAGAGTCTCATGTGCGTCTCTGGGGTCCACGCTGATAGCCATGGCTCGCAGCCGTCTCTGGAGCTCCTTTAAGCAGCACTCTTAATCCCCTCTCCTCACGCACCATGAAACAGAGGCAAGAGCACCATGAAACAAAGAGGCAAGAAAAAGTCTCCTGCCTCTTCGGCAGGTCCAGACTTTTCCCCGGACTCCCTCCCGGCTAGCTGTGGCGCTCTAGCCCCTTCAGGCTGTGTTCACGCCACCAGCCCCAGTCCTCTCCCTGGGATCCGACCTCAGAAGCCCGAGGCTCAGCTCCCAGCCCCGCCCACCCTGGCAGGTGAGCAGACAAGCCTCGTGGGCTGATGAGTGCTTGTCGGCCCTGATTCTCTGTTAGGGAATCTCTCTGCTTTGCCCTCCACACCCTTGTGGCTGCACTCTCCTCCGTGGCTCTGAAGCTACCCCCTGCACCACCCGCAGTCTCCGCTCGCCAAGGAGCTTCTAGCGTGTGGAAACCATTCCTCCTTCACAGCTCCCTCCCACTGGTGCAGGTCCAGTCCCTATTCTTTTGTCTCTGTTTTTTCTTTTTTCTTTTACCCTACCCAGGTACGTGGGGAGTGTCTTGCCTTTTGGGAGGTCTGAGGTCTTCTGCCAGCATTCCGTAGGTGTTCTGTAGGAGTTGTTCTACGTCTAGATGTATTTCTGATGCATTTGTTGGAAGGAAGGTGATCTCCGCGTCTTACTCTTCTGCCATCTTGAAGCTCCTCCCCCCCCCCGGTAATTCTTTTTTGTTTGTTTGTTTGTTTTTGTTTGTTTGTTTTTGCGGTACGCGGGCCTCACACTGTTGTGGCCTCTCCAGTTGCAGAGCACAGGCTCAGGACGTGCAGGCTCAGCGGCCATGGCTCAGGCCCAGCCGTTCCGTGGCATGTGGGATCTTCCCGGACCGGGGCACGAAACCGTGTCCCCTGCATTGGCAGGTGGACTCTCAACCACTACACCACCAGGGAAGCCCCCCACTCTGGTAATTCTTAAAAAAAAAGAAAGAACACTTACAATGTATGGAAAACTAGCAATGGAAATGGAATAACTGATCAATGGGTCAAAACAGAAATGAACCAATGCCTATGGCAATTTGCTAAAGGACAAAAGTCTTATTTTACATCAGTTAATAAAAATGTATCCTTTAAAAACTGGTTTTGCTAAAATTCTTTTCTATATTAAAAATAATACTTGACATAAAAAAATTATAAGTAAAATAATATAATAATATAGTCAGTGATAGGCTGGTTAAAATATTTAGCTCTTGGATTTTGAGGGGTGGGGAGAATACTGATGTGTACTATTTTCCAATTTCTATGATGTAAATATTACCACCATGACCAACGTCAAGCTATCAATGTGATGTCAATAGGTTCACAAAATTTCTGAAAATGTAACAATTGGCCCTTGCAAACAGGTAGCAGAGCCCTCAACACATCACTGCATAGATTTACTGTGAGAATTAAATTATTTAACTACATAAACTGTTTGTTACACAGAAAACAATATGTATTAGCTCTCGTTGAGTTTCTTTTTTAGTGCAATATAAGATGCTTCTCCTATTTGCATTACATGTGTAGGTGAACATACATAATAATCATTTAAATTAATAGCAATATATGTACACATAACGACATTGAAAAAAAAAAAAGCTTATTTTGAAGGGCTAGAGAACTCCCTAGCATTCCTATGATTGTGTATCACTGATCTGGTGGATAGTGTGAGGAAACATGTATGTAGAGTAAAGGATTATTCAGCAGACCTCGGTTGTCCAGTGCCTGCACATGCCAAAGAATGGTTTGGCTCTTCACCAGTTTTTGGGAGGTAACCTCTAAGTTCTTGGAATATCCTTCCTGAGAAGAATGTCTTCATTTACCTGGGACCTTGAGCCATGTAAAATAGTCTAGGATAACCATGGGATTTATGATGGGGGTCTTGGGCTATGTGGTATGACTTGACCTAGAGAGGGACTGGAGACTGGGTAACTGAGGTCAGTTATGTGATCACTCATTTCATACATGACAACTCCTAATAAAAACTCTGGACACCAAGACCCTGGTGAATTTCCCTGATTGTGACACAGAGTTGCTGGCAGAAAGTGCTTTCCTTACAACTCCACTGGGAAAGGAGAATTGAAGCTTGCCCTTATTTTCTCTAGGACCCTATTCTACATACATTTTACCTTTGCTGATTTTAATCTGTATCCTTTTACTATAATAAACTGTAACCCTGGGTATAACAGAAAGGGCCCAGATAGTGTGGGTAGCTGAAGTTTAAATCTGATGGCCTCTTATTTCACTTTTCCCAACTTTTCCCCATAATTTGTTTTCTGATTCCCCTGGTCCTATATCATGTTCTATTTCTTATATTATACCCTATTATTTTGTTAAAAAGCATTGTGACCTATTAATTTCCACTGAAGAGTTAGCTGGTAATAACATAGTTTTGCTTTTCCCAATCATACTTGCATTTGAAGAGCTTCTTTAAGGTTGAAAAGCCCTTTAAATAATTACTGAAAATGGAATTTCATCCAAGATGAACAATGAAGACAATGTTGAATATTAATTCCTCTACAGCAGTACCACATTTGACAATGTCTGGAGAAATATTTGGTTGTCAAAATTGGGGTGGGGATACTATGTGTAGTTAGGGGTTAGAGGCCAGGGATCCTACTAAACATCCTACAATGCACTGGACAGGATCCCCACAAGGAGGAGTTGTCCAACCCAAAATATCAACCGTGCAAAGTTGAGAAGATACCTGCTCTATAGTTATGTATAATCATTTGATCTGAAAGTATTGAACCCCACACTATTTAAGGGAATAGAAGAGCACTAAAATATTTCTTATTGAAGACATAAATCAGCCTGTGAAGTTTACAGTTTCTAATGAATAAGCATAAACCTATAACACAGAGAGCTAAAGATATTCAAACTACATGAAGTTTAATCTCAGGTATAATCAGCTAATAGGACTTGAGGTATTAGTTTAAATACATCCTGATATTTTATTTGGTTAATGTAATTACAATGAAAGAATTTTTGTTTTCCTATTTACTAGATGAAAATTTCCTCTTGTTCATTACTGATACTTACTTTAATGGAAAAATAATGCAATATTTGCTTATGTGCATATGGCTTATGGTATTAATAAGACAGTGCTTTGTATAGAAATATCTCAGTTTAGAAAAAACTCACACCACATTAAGTCCCATCAGTATTTATGATGTTTCAGTTAATTTTGCTATAACCTTCAAATTGCAAATAAAAAATTCCTTTCAAGTTTTTAAATTTTGAAATTAAACAAGTATTGCCCCCCATATATAGACAGCTGGTGAGCATTTGACATTAAGTGTCCTCGCAGAGTATAAAGTTAGCACAGTGAATTTCAGACAATATTTTTTGTCATCAAATGTATTGTTGATCATATAAATGGTTATCCTTTGCCCTCAGTCCATGCACATAAAATTCTGATTGATGTCAGTGGGAGCCATGTGAGGCTTCTGAGGACACTGAAGTTTGAAACTTTATGGTGTTTTCAGAATATTTTTGAAGTCCAGTTACTGAGAAGAAATACACTGTTTAAAAAGTAGTTCTCTGGGGCTTATTCTTATCCACTAGGAACAGGTTTAGATTGCCTATTTCAAATGCAGTGTTAGGCTGGAATTGCAAAACACAATATGGGGAGTGAGTAGTTGATTTCTAATGGAATGTTTCAGTTGATTTCAATGCCAGATTTATAGCCTTGGGGGCCCATAGTGGCAAACCATCCACCACTCTTTTTGAGCATTAATATTCATGAGTTTCTTTCATTCAGTTGCACTAGTACTAGATATTTTCTTTTATTCATAGTATTGCTATAATTTACATGCATTACTTTTATTAACATAGTCTACAAATTTCATTAAACAGAACAAGTGAGATCACCTTTGCATCAACAAATTCGTTAGTGAATTTTACTCTTACCTTGTGATGAAGTATGTTTTTATAAAACTTCATTTTTTATTGATGCTTATCTTGATAAATATATTTAAGTACTCAACAAATAAATCTCCTTGAATTTATTCTTACAGCAAGAGATGGGGTCTTAGGGTAATCACAAACAACCATCAAAATGATGGCAAGTGATGGTTCATCTCCGGAGATCTTAAGTATATAAGTCTGCTATTCAGCATATAACATTTATCATTTATAACAATATTAAATACATCAGTTGTTTTAAAATGAAACAATTTTTGAGTAATCTAGATTTCTTATGTAATAGGACTAAAAATATCTAAGTATTCAATTACTAAATGAAATGTATTAAATAAGATAAGGAAGACTTGCTTAATCTCATTCACCAAAATATTTAGTCGCGTTTACAGATTCTTTTTAAGAAAATGCATATCATGTATAGAAATAATTATACATTTTTAATCAGAAACAATTTTTTTGTTATCTGATAGCTCCATGTCTCCCATTTGAATATCTAAATGCCATAACCCAAGTTAAATGTCCTAAATTTTGTCTTTCTTGTCTTTTTGTGCTACTTATGGTTTTCATTTTGGAGTGTAATTAAGTTGTGCTTAGAGCTACTGAATCTGAGAATCTTCTCAGAAAAATCTTTGTCATTTTGCTACTTTAATCTTATTATTTCCATGCAGGCTTAATGCTCTTGACAGCTCATCCAGCATGAGCCTGATAATCCTTCTCAACCAAAACTGAAGGAAAGTGCTGAAGCAGCAATCAAGGGAAGGGATGCTTAAGAGAAGAAAAAGAATTGACAGACAGCCTTTCAACCAGGAGCTAACCTTTACTTTCAGGAAAATTTCAGGGAGAGTATGCAGAAGTCAAGATTAAGACATGAAAGTTCAGAAGACAGGAAGCAGAATGTAGAAATGGAGCCAAGAGATGGAAGCAAGAAGACAGTAGAGAGACAGTTTAATAACTTTGACTTTTTCTCTTGATAAAAGAGAGATATTGAAAGGCTTTAAGTATGCAAATGATTCATTAGATTCACATTTTAAAATACTGGTTCTAGTTTTATGGAGAGAATGCAGTGAAATGAAGACAGAAGTCTCTGAGACAAGTTAGACTCTTGAGAGAAGATAATGTCCTGAGGTCATGCAGAAGATAAAATTAACATCCCTAAGAGAAATAGAGTAGTGAATATCCAGGTCGTAGAACTGATTATATTTATTAATTATTTGGCTGAAGAAAAAGAGGGAATAAAATAGTCAAAGATAATCTTAAATCTTGGGCTATGTTGCAGACAGAAATGTCCTTCAATGAGAAATACAATACAGATGATAAACCAACATTTTGGATAGCAAGATAAACTTAGTTTTAGACATTTGGGGTTTTGGGATTCTATAGACATTCAAGTGTGAAAGTTTGGAAGTTACATTTTAAGTTTATGTGCCACAGAAAATCATCTCTTCTGTTGCATAAACTACGCCTTCAATAGATTCCTCAAAACTGAGTACTGCACCAGAGAACATGGAACCGCAAAGCTCATTCTCCTTGAATAATGACTTGTCTCTGAGATTCTGCTGGAGAGGTCTCATTTGTTCCACCGAATCTATTCCACTCCTTGCCATCCTGCTCTGTACAGCTGGACTGTATCAATGGATCCTTTGTTCTCTGGTTTCTGATCAATTTCAGCTGATAGTAAGAGATCAAAATGGAGGAGGAGAGTGAAGACACCCCTCTCTGTGGAATTGACACCAGCTTGTTACATTAGACTGAATGTTTGTGTCCCCACCTCCCCCTCCAAATTCGTATGCAGAAACCTTAATCCCCAATGTAATGGTGTTTGGAGGTGTGGCCTTTGAGAGGTAATTGGGTAATCAGGGTAGAACCCTCATGACAGGATTAGTGCCATTATGAAAAGAGGAAGAGACAGGACCTCTCCCTCTCTCTCTGGGTGCATGTACTAAGGAATGACCATGTGAAGACATAACCAGGAATAGAGCCCTCACCAAAAACCTGACCCGGCTAGCACCCAACCCCTCCAGAAAGATGAGAAAAAAATGTTTGTTGTGCAAGGCACCCAGTCTATGGTATCTTTCTTATAGCAGTCTGAGCTAACTAAGGCACTGGCTACTGAAAGGTCAGCCTCTTCATACAGACCTTCTTTTCCAGGTTTTGATAGCCAACCCTTCCTCTTCTTGTCCCATCAAGTCTAAATGCTGTAAGCCACCAACAAGAGCCCCACTTCTTGTTCACACACACTGTCACCAAATTACCTCAAGTTTTCCTATGTTCTTTTAACATCTTTGTAAACAGTCCGTTTATTACACTTCTCAAATTACTCAACTTGATAACACCACTTTATTTCTGTGACAAATTAAAGGCTGAGGTTTGTGTTGTTTTGGTTTCTCCAATATCACCCTCAGCTGAACATAGTTATTTTTCATTCAGAAGGGAAAATATTATTAACAGAAAGAAAATTACATGATACAGAGAGATGTCCATGGGGTGAAAATATTTTTTCTCCCTAGGTTTCACTAATGACTATAAAATTTTAAAATCTCATTGTTTCTCAAAGGGAATTAATTATGAAAACAAGACTAGTCCCCTTCCACTTGAGTGGAGTATAACTCACGCTCTAATCTGTGCAAGGCCAAACCTCCATGTGAGATGTGGTTCTATCCAAAAATACTATTTCTCTACATACAAAATAAGAAATTACCTGGGGAAGATTTTTCTTTCATTACAGAATCATAAATGAACACCATGTCCAATGAAAATCAAAACTACTGTTTTTAATCCTTCTGGAAAAGAATGGAATGTCTTCAGTCTGACATTTACTGTTTGATTAAAAATATGATCTATTTTAGTATCACATTATGATCAATTATATAAGATGACAGGATAAAAGTTTCTGAACTTACAATAACAAGGTCAGATCAATATGCATGGTCATTTATTCAAGTTATTTAAATAAATGTTTGACCATAATATTTACAGACATCACTATTTTTAAGGGCCCACTAAATTATAAAATGGTTTGTAAATTGCTCTCTTCAACTTCTCCTTTGACTTGCACTCCCAGAGAATTGTGTGCATTTGTCAACTTCCCAGCTCTATTTTAGTGTCCCTGTCATCATTTCCTCTGGGCCCCTATTCTCTGTCACACTATCCACAGGTGCTTTGCCATGTGTATTTCAAGATGAAAAGCAATTTATGAATGTAATTAAGCTGAAGTCTTACAAAAACCACATTTTAAAACTTATGTGTTATGCGTGTGTATAAATAGACAGATACAAGTCCTTACAAAAACCTCCATAATGTCATTTTTTTCCCAAATATTTCAAATGAACAAGTAGCATTTAGTTTTCTGCAATGTTCTGACATCCAAAGCACACAACTAGAACGACTACTATCTGCTCTCCAGGCCAGAGGAATCATTCTATTACCACTATTCTCAAAAGCACTTCCGTGTTTCATCTCTTTTTCTAGGACACCAATAAAATGGTCTTCAAAGAATTTAAGTTAAAAAAAAAATACATGTAAAGTCATTGGCTTAAAGCAAACTTCTCCTCTCTGACCTTTGATAGTTCTTAGGAAATACAGAGGTTTGGGCTACACGCCTGTGCTTGGAGGGTGTATGTATGTGGGGAGTGGTCTGTAGTGCAAAAATATATTCACAGCAAAACTGTGCCTCTCAAATAATCCAGTTACAGATAAGAAAAACAATTTGCCAGACTTTGACATGGATGGAAGAAGAGCCTTCCAGCTCTTATGATATAGGAATTGCCAGAAAACATAGTGACTTCAGAGTTATATTGTTCTGATTACAGGTTATTAAACAAAAGATACATGTAAGTTTGATTTTTAAATGGGGAAAAATCATTAAATTAGTCATGAAAATCTGATTTGCTGTGTGTGTGTGTGTATATGTGTGTGTGTGTGTGTGTGTGTGGTTTCATTCTCCTCTATCCATCTTTATTCCATCCCTGTGAAACATATCTAGAGACTAGCTTAGCAAACATGCTTCTGACCAAAGCACTCATCATAGAGTGTGAATGAGTCTTAGTGTGACCTGAACCAGCACTGCCAGACCAGGTCCAGGACAGGATTTCTCAATATTAGCACTATGGACATTTCCATCCACGTAATTCTTAGTTGTCAGGGCTGCCATACACATTGTAGAATGTTAAACAGCATCCTTGACCTCTAACACACTAGAACCAGCAGCATCCCTCTCCCCTTCCCCACCCATTTGTCACAATCAAAAATATCTCCAGACATTTCCAAATTTCCACTGAGGGGAGGGAGGATACAGTCACCCCCAGCTGAGAACCACTGGTTATAGGATAAAAAACATCATTGATAATGACCTGATTCTATAATGTTTGAATAAAACTATTTAAATGTTTCAAAACAAAGCACACATGACTAGTCACATTGTCAGGCTAAAAGGTCTTTTTATTGTGTAAATAAAATCCCTTTTTTTCAGTTTAAACATTATCAAATAAGAGGCAGAGTAACTGAATTTTTGAAGACCCTGCTTTTTGGATCCAGATTACCTCTTACTGGGTGACCCTGGAGAAATCATCCAACATCTCTGTCCCACAGTTTCTTCACTGGTAAATGGGGACAATTAATAACTATTTTATAATGTTGTTGAAGGATAAAACCAGTTAACATATGTAAAGTATATAGAATATTGCTGGGGATATAAGGATGCACTCTTATTCTTTCAAATTAGAGGAATGGATCTTGAAAGAGGGTTTAAGGTAGCTGACCTGTGTGTAGTACCAGCCCCACCACTAATTGCATATCCTCAGAAAAATCATAACTTCCTTCAGCCTCAGTTTCTTCATGTATAAAACATGGCCTTGAATGATATTCCAAAAGTCATAAAATTCCAAATTCTGAATCTTTGATTGTGAAATCATATTTTTCTAGCAATCTTTTTAAAAAAGGCAGAATTTTATAGTTATATACACCATAGAAGAAATGTGCCTACCCATGAAAATTACTGTCTTGATCTAACATTTCATTGTAACATGAATAATTTCTAGTTACACAGAACATATATACAACACCGATGCACTTTTTTCTATTTGCTGTATTTTGCCTTCAGGAATCATCACTCAGATGAGCTTACCCCTCATAATACTGTCAAGAATGAATACCGGACGTGAAAATAATGCTAGTAGCTGAATTCTCTCCAAGTTTTCAGTAGTTTTTGGTCTTAGTAGTATATCAGCTAAGGCATAAGCAGACAAGGAAATGGAGAAGTAGTAAATCTAGAAAAATTAGATTATAAGTGGAACACACACTGAACCAAGGAGTGTTACAAGGGAATTTCCAAGTTTAAAGCACAAACTCGAAGTTCTTAGAACTGAAAGAGGAGGGAATAATTATACCTGTTGTATTTCTAGATAAAAGAGAACATTTCTGGAGGGTAACCAGCCAGACACTTAGGGAGAGAGCATTTTACATTCTAAGAGCTACAAAAAGGGTGAGGGGGAGATATTAATAATCTTTCTTTCCAGTGGAAATATTTTGGTATGCCCCTTAAAAAGGGGCAATTTTAACTGACAACTGGGTTTCCTATCTCCCAAGAAAAAGCTCTGAATACAGTTTGATCACCATTCTGCTCAACTGTTCTGTGATAACAGAAAAAGTCCATTGGAGTTAGATGGCCCAAGATGTTAGACTTCTCATGGAAAACACCAGTTTTCTGCCACATTCCCACTCTCAAAGCTGTCACTCATCATTCCTTGGAGTGGGATGCGATCCAGTTGGTGCTGATCACAAGTGGCCTCCACCTGCAGTGGTTTGCAGCAGGGTTTCAGTTCCCAGCCAGAGATTGAAGTCAGGCTGGGGCAGTGAGAGAGCTGAATTCTAGCCACCAGACCACCAGGGACCAGCGGCAAGTGACAAGGCCATGGTCCATATGGATTTGTAGAAAATGAATTTCCACAAAGAAATGGAAAGTAGTGAGTCAAGTAAAGTGTTTACTAAGGGGAAAAAAAGTACATGTGGATAGACACACAGGTGGGCTCAGAGAAATAGCCATGCCCTCATGGTAGTTTGAATCACTTATATGGGACATTTCTTCTGGGTTTCTTTTGGTCAGTCATCTTGCTTTGCCTGGTTCTGAGCCCAAATTTGGTCTATCTCAGGGTCCTCCCATGTGTGCGTGCACACCCCTTAGCCAAGATGGATTCTAGTGAAGAGGCCTATTGGTAGGTTGACTTTGACCTCTAAGGAGCCTTTTTGTGCATGCGTAGTCAGGAAGCTCTAAGGAGCCTTTCTGTGCATGCGTAGTCAGGAAGCACTCCTTGACCTTGAGAATGAGAAATATGTGGTCTCTTATCTGGACAGGGCTTAGCTTCTCCTCCTCTTCATCTTGAAGTTTCTGTCCACAGGGGACAAACTCCAGCTGCTCAGCCTGGGTCCTATCGATCTCCTCCCTCAGTGCCACTGTACAAAGGACTCATTGGAGTAACTTCTCTTAAGCAGCTCCTCCAAAATCAAAAAAAAGATTTAACTCAATTTTTTTTAATTTATTTATATTTGACTCAACATGAAAGGAACTGGGGACCCTAAGGGTCTACCAACCAGCCACTTTGCTTCCCTTTTGGAGGCAGTACTGACTTTTGTTACCCAACTGATATAGGTCCACTTGAGGGGTCCCAGCAATCCTAAATATTTTATTTACTCAGGGCCACTGTTCTTGGTGGAAGCCAGGCATTAACTAATCCCCTCCCCCAAACACTAACTTGCCTCTTGAATACCTAAAAGTGCTTAAGGAAAGACTAGCCCTCAGAGGAATGTGACGTTTTTTTCCAGTCAGGCTACCCTAGGTTTTGTGGAATTTCCAAACAGATAACTGAATCCTAATGTATGGGAAAACTATGAATAGTTATCTTACTATATAAGTTATTAAATTATAAAGTGGGAATGAAATTTGTCTCTGATTCTAGGTGAAGTGATCATTATCCCTTTAGCTCTGGTAAGCATTCAGTTCAGCCTCACCTGATTGTCCAGGGTTGTTATGGAAAATGAAATTGTCCGAGACATCCTCCTTGTAGACCAAGGCAGATTCTATGCAATTGCTATACCTGTACCTGGATTAATGCCTCAGGAATTTGGAAGGGTCAGTACAGACTCTTAAAAAGAAAACTACCTAGATGTCTAAGGTGTACCTTGATGGTTAGGT
Source organism: Orcinus orca (assembly GCF_937001465.1). Classification (NCBI taxonomy): domain Eukaryota; kingdom Metazoa; phylum Chordata; class Mammalia; order Artiodactyla; family Delphinidae; genus Orcinus; species Orcinus orca. The sequence continues at coordinate 129,218,128 of NC_064563.1, forward strand.
GATCAGTTCAGCTGGCAGGTTTGGGACTCTGGAACATTTTTGAGGTTAGTACTTCAGGTTGACACATACTGTTGTTTGGTGTCCTGTTGAGGGTAGCCTTAATTAATTAACTGCTCTATATGAAAAATGGATTTCATCAGTCTCTGTTAGTCAGAGTAATCCAAGTGGCCAATGGAGTGTCATATTCATGGTCAGAAGAAAAGACAGTGTAGAAAAGAGGAGTAGATATTTTAGCAATTCTCTATGGATTTCTTATGTTTTGGCACATCTTGCAGGAAAAGGTTCTGCCCTTTTGTTCAATAATGTTTGTGTAGTGAACAGCCCGGGTGGACATAGTGTCTCCTTCCTGAGCAAAAAGAAGTTTTTTTTTTAACTGTCTGCCTCTGTTCCAAAGGCCAGGCAGTTTTGCTTGAAGCCCACTGTAAAAGATCAGGATTTCCTAAACTCAGGATTCTTTTCCAATAATGCAACCCATTATGTGTCCAGGTGTCACCTGATCCTCCTTTACTTACCCTTTGGCAGTAGAGGCTCAGAGAAACATCATAAGAAAATGCTGCCATTCGGGCTGTAACTACTGCTATGATTAATAAACCATATTTTGTTACTGGCTCAGCAGTCTCATTTTCAGCCAGCATCCATGAAACTGTGGTTGACTAGTTTGCAAGTAGGATAAAATCTAAGACCCTTTTAGAATTCTTGAGACTAATTAACAGAAGTATGCTTCTGTCCCTCAACCACAAAACTAGCTTAAATAATAGTGCATTCTATTTTCTCTTTTGACATTGGACATTCTTCTGTTTGTTCTGTTATTCCCTAGCCATTCCACTGCCATGAGATTCTAGGATCCAAGGAGATCAAGAACAGTTCCACCACATATAGACAGAAGAAGGAAGCACTACCAGTTTCACTTTCCTTTGTCTGACCTTGCCTGTGTTTTGTCTCTTTTACCCGCATCTTGTTCTTGTATTTCTTTCTCCAACTCTGTGGAACTGGTGATATCTCTCCAATTTAAAAAGCAATTTAAGTATAAGTAAGTGTGAATTAAAAAGAACTTAAATGTTTATAAATATAATACAATATATAAGAAAAAAAATTTGCCTCATAAAAAAATGCCAAAATTTCACCAAGCTCTGATAAGACTTGATTCTTAGCTCCTGTGCCAGCTTTGTGAAAAAATCAGTTGTTCTGGGAACACCTCTTGGGGGTCCTTTTTCTTTTTTGTTTTACATTCATTATGGCAACAATCTAAGCTAAGTAAATTCCATTTACTCAGATTATGGAGGTGAAAGTTTGTACGCTAAAGACTTATTAGATTATTCATTTCACATATCCAGAATCAAAATCTGCTTGAACTTGTTAAATATTGTCAGTATTCTTAATTTAATCAGATAAAAATATTAGCAGAAACTAAAATAAAATGTCCTAGGTTATGTTTGTTTGTTTTTAGATGTGTGTTTCCATGATTCTACAATCAATTAAATTTAACAGTAATAGACACAAAGAGATATTTTTGCCATGTTTGTATATCATACTTAATGTTTATATGAATTTATTTACTTTCTTCAATTAAATAGCAAGTTATCTGGGAGCAGCAGAACTGGCTTCTCTTTTGTTGATATAAAATCTCTATTCAAGAAGCTTATATTTTTGGCCAGCTCCTTGCTATTTAGATTAAACACATTGATTTATCCACACTCCTTTTATCTTATAGGATATGCTTTTAAATAAACATTCATGTCAAATGAGCCACAAACTTCTAAACATATTGGCATAAAAGTAAAAGAAAATGTGCATTAACATTAGAGATGATCTTATGTCTTAGTTCAATTATTCTTTGTAAGATATTACCATGTTTTTTAATCTAACATCCACAAAGGGAAGACTCATGACCTTTCATGTTTCTCAGAATCATCTATGAAACAGCAATTTCAGAAGCATTTTTATCTGTGACACTGTACAGTGCAACAAAATGTAAAATTCAGAAATTACATTCTATGATAAATCCTCAAAGAAGTTCTTTTATCACATTCATTGACATTTCTGTAGTGAACAGATGAATTTATAACAGAACTTTGCCCAATAAAACTGAACTAGATTAATGGAAGAGAAAAGGAATCCTAATTCTGTGCAGGCATATTTTGTGAATCTATTTCGACTCAACTTCTTTTTGATAGCAGGAGTTCTTTTATTTAATGTCATGCTAGAAACTAAAGCAATTAGACTTTGTATATCTAAATATGTGTACAAGAGGTTTTTTTAATCCATTGAAATGAAATTTAATATTTAATTGTATTACAATTAGTTATGTTAATCTGATATGTAATTTAAGATTGATTGTAGGCAAAAAAAGTCACTTTTATTTGTGTTATAATATACAAAAAAATGAAATCATTCTTCCTATATATATGGTATGTTTTTCAAATTTATTTTGCTATTTTTTATTTTTAAATTTTTATTGGAGTATAGTTGAAATATGATATTTTGTCAATAAGATGTTTTAAACCCAAGATGCAAAAAGCTATTGCTCAATACAGATTTATTTTTCTATTTATATTAAGAACATTTTTGACATATAAGGAACTGTCAATGTTCCTTGATTATACAAAAGAAGAATGAGATTGTGTTATGTAGTTTGCCTAGTGTCCACAGGTAGTTACGCCAAAACTAGTAATAGGCTGGTGATTAGTGAAATCATTTTTCCCATTAAAACTTGTGCTTACTTATGAAAAAAAAAGAAAAAAATTGGTCACTTCTATGTCTAGTATATTTTAAAAGAACAGGAGGAAACTGAACAAAAAAACTAAGCAAATTTCCTAGCCTAACATACGTATTTCTCACTAGTCTTAATTTTTTTAAAGTTTTTCTGGGCTTTATTTTGAAAGTTTGAAATACTTTTATGGGTACAGGTGCATGCAATCTAAAACAACTGAACAATGAAAAGTATTTTAAATAGATACAAGAGCTAAATCAATCACTCAAAAATACACACGCTAAAGTCTAGATCAGCATGTCCCAAGCTTTTTGACCCCAGGCACCGGTGGTTTTGTGGAAGACAATTTTTCATGGATGGTGACAGGGAGAAAGGATGGTTCAGGCGGTAATGCTAGTGATGGGGAGCAATGGGGAGCAGCAGATGAAGCTTCGCTCACTCGCCCGCCACTTACCTCCTGCTGTGCGGCCTGCTTCCTAAAAGGCCGAGGACTAGTACCAGTCTGCGGCCTGGGGTTTGATCTAGATAATTCCATCAAGAAATCTACTCAATCATTACAAATAGAAAAAAAAGCTTCTAAGGCAAATATTTCAATAGCAATATTTGACAGCAAAGCAGTGAGCCCAGTTTAGACCATTATTTTACTATTAAGCTTAACTTGGAGTCTTCTATTTGAAAATACAAGATAAAAATATTTGCAGCCAAAGGTTACATTTTAATTCTCTGGAGCATAACTGTGATTAGTTCCTTATATTTAAACAGGAATTGTTGTAAACTGCTCACCAAGACCAGCATTATTTTCAAGTAATGAATTTTCTGAAGCATCAGACACAATTTAAACGGAAGAAGAAATCCCCCTGGAAGAACATATATGTGACATCTAGTTTTCTGTTCTGCACATAAGGAGATTGGAAGTCATCACTGCCTATGAAGAAGTAAAAAGCTAAATACCTGAAAAATCAACAACTCTTCTTGGATCTATATATGAGAGCAGAGGACACAGGGCAAACCTCTGCCCCCAAGACTGGGGAGACAGACAGGGAATACAAAATGTCTTGGCTTACCTGAACAATGGTTCCTGAATAGAAACCATGAGGGAAGGAGAGGATGGAGAGAAACCATCAGTCGGCTCTGACTCTGGAGCCGATGTGCTCACCTGGCATACATACTATACTGTCTTAATCTAGATCTCCTGATACCCAGTTGTCTTTTCCCTCTGTCGCATTGACATTTTAGTTGACCAAAACATTTTATTTATGTATAAATTGACCACATTCTTCATTGTATACTTAATTCATTACACAGCCTTTCTCCAAAATAGCCTATATCACTTAACTGGTATTAAGACTTTGGAATAATGTAATAATATTTGTGATCTTATTATTTGTTCATATTTATAACTAAGAACAAATATGCAGTGTTCTGATTTGATGCATACTGATCAATATACACACATTCAACACAGTTGTCATTAAAAATCAGAGAGAGAAATAGCTCCAACTACTTTAAGGCTATACACATTGGCCCTAGTTGTTCATCAGGTTGCATATAAAATATTCATTGAATTTGTATTCATTGTAAGGAATTATAAATTTCATATTTTATTAGCACAGGTTTAATCTAGATAACAAATGCAAAAGGTATATAAAAAGCCTACAAACCATAAAAATGTGAAATTAAACAGGATTTGATACAAAGACTTTTATATTTGTTTTTATGTTTTAATCTTAACTACTACTGAGTTAACCCCTAATTTCAGCAGTGACTCAAAAATCGTAAGATAAAATTAATTTCCATATTAAAAAAAATTAATTAGAACTTTGTTTCTGAAAACATTCAAAATATTTCTATGTGCAATGCAAAGTAATTAATGTAATTTTTATTACTCTTAAAACTGGGAGATGGAAGCATCAAAAAATTAATTGAATACTAGATATCACAATAAGGAAATATTATTTGAGTATACTTCTGGTTAGAATCCTAGAACCCACTACACAGATGGGTGTTTTTTTCTTTTCAACGATTTTATTGGAGTATAATTGCTTTACAATGGTGTGTTAGTTTCTGCTTTATAATGAAGTGAATCAGTTATACATATACATATATCCCCATATCTCTTCCCTCTTGTGTCTCCCTCCCTATCCCACCTTCTAGCTAGTAACAAAGCACTGAGCTGCTCTCCCTGTGCTATACTCCTACTTCCCCCTAGCTATCTATTTTACACCTGGTAGTGTACATATGTCCATATATACACTACCACTCTCTCACTTTGTCCTAGTTTACCCTTCCCCCTATGCGTGTCCTCAAGTCAATTCTCTAGTAGGTCTGCGTCTTTATTCCTGTCTTGGCCCTAGTTTCTTCATGATGAGTTTTTTTGTTGTTGTTGTTGTTGTTTTTAGATTCCATATATATGTGTTAGTATACAGTATTTGTTTTTCTCTTTCTGACTTACTTTACTCTGCATGACAGACTCTAGGTCCATCCACCTCATTACAAATGACTCAATTTTGTTTCTTTTTATGGCTGAGTAATATTCCATTGTATATATGTGAGACATCTTAATCCCTTCGTATGTCGATGGACACTTAGGTTGCTTCAACATCCTGGCTATTGTAAATAGAGCTGCAATGAACATTTTGGTACATGACTCTTTTTGAATTATGGTTTTCTCAGGGTATATGCCTAGCAGTGGGATTGCTGGGTCATATGGTAGTTCTAATTTTAGTTTTTTAAGGAACGTCCATACTGTTCTCCATAGTGGCTGTATCAATTTACATTCCCACCAACAGTGTATGATGGTTCCCTTTTCTCCACACACTCTCCAGCATTTATTGTTTGTAGATTTTTTTTTTTCTTTTGCGGTATGTGGACCTCTCACTGTTGTGGCCGCTCCCATTGCAGAGTACAGGCTCTGGACGTGCAGGCTCAGCGGCCATGGCTCACAGGTTTAGCTGCTCGGCAGCATGTGGGATCTTCCCAGACCGGGGCACGAACCCATGTCCCCTGCTTCGGCAGGTGGACTCTCAACCACTGTGCCACCAGGGAAGCCCTGGATAGAGTAATCGTGGTTGAAGGCTTTTCCCTTTTCTCACTTTAAAAATGTCCTGCCACTCCCTTCTTGCTTTCAGAGTTTCTGCTGAAAGATCAGCTGTTTACCTTACGGGGATTTTCTTGTATGTTATTTGTTGTTTTTCCCTTTCTGCTTTTAATATTTTTTCTTTGTATTTAATTTTTGATAGTTTGAATAATATGTATCTTGGCATGTTTCTCCTTGGATTTATCCTGTATGGGACTCTCTGTGCTTCCTGGACTTGATTTACTATTTCCTTTCCCATATTAGGGAAGTTTTCAACTATAATCTCTTCAAGTATTTTCTCAGTCCCTTTCTTTTTCTCTTCTTCTGGGACCCCTATAATTCGAATGTTGTTGCTCTTAATATTGTCCCAGAGGTCTCTGAGACTGTCCTCAGTTCTTTTCATTCTTTTTTCTTTATTCTGCTCTGCGGTAGTTTTGTCCACTATTTTATCTTCCAGGTCACTTATTCATTCTTCTGCCTCAGTTATTCTGCTATTGATTCCTTCTAGAGAATTTTTAATTTCAATTACTGTGTTGTTCATGATTGTTTGTTTACTCTTTAGTTCTTCTAGGTCCTTTTTAAACCTTTCTTTATTTTTTTCCATTCTATTTCCAAGATTTTGGATCATCTTTACTATCATTTTTCTGAATTCTTTTTCAGGTAGACTGCCTATTTCCTCTTCATTTGTTAGGTCTGGTGGGTGTTTACCTTGCTCCTTCATCTGCTGTGTGTTTCTTTGTCTTCCCATTTTGCTTAACTTACTGTGATTGGGGTCTCCTTTTCATAGGCTGCAGGTTTGTAGTTCCTGTTGTTTTTGGTGTCTGCCCCCAGTGGCTAAGGTTTGTTCACTGGGTTATGTCGGCTTCCTGGTGGAGGGACTAGTGCCTGTGTTCTGGTGGATGAGCCTTGATCTTGTCTTTCTGGTGGGCAGGTCCACGTCTGGTGGTGTGTTTTGGGGTGTCTGTCACCTTCTTATGATTTTAGGCAGCCTCTCTGCTAATGGGTGGGGTTTTGTTCCTGTCTTGCTAGTTGTTTGGCATAAGGTATCCAGCACTGTAGTGTGCTGGTTGTTGAGTGGAGCTGAGTAGTGGCATTCAGATGGATATATTTGGGAGATTTTTACCTCTTGATATTACACAGAGCTGGGAGATCTCTGGTAGATCAGTGTCCTGAACTTGGCTCTCCCACTTCAGAGGCACAGCCCTGATGCCTGGCTGGAGCACCAAGAGCCTGTCATCCAGATGGCCCAGAATAAAGGGAAGAAAAGAAAGAAAAGAAAAGAAAGAAAGAAAGAAAGAAAGAAAGAAAGAAAGAAAGAAAGAAAGAAAGAAAGAAAGAGATAAAATAAAATAAGATAAAAATAAAAAAGTTATTAAAATAAAAAACAAAAAATAATTATTAAAAAAATGTTTTAAATAATCTAAAGAAAAAAGAAAGAAAGAAGAGAACAACCAAACCAAAAAACAAATCCACCAATTATAACAAGTGCTGAAAAGTATATTTAAAAAGTAAATAAATAAAACAAACAAAAAAAAACGGACAGGGAGAACCTTAGGACAAATGGTAAAAGTGACACTATACAGCCAAATCACACACAGAAGCATACGCATACACACTCACAAAAAGAGAAAAAGGGAAATATATATATTTATCGTTGCTCCCAAAGTCCACCTCCTCAATTTGGGATATTTCATTGTCTATTCAGGTATTCCACAGATGCAGGGTACATCAAGTTGACTGTGGAGATTTAATCCGCTGCTCCTGAGGCTGCTGGGAGAGATTTCCCTTTCTCTTCTTTGTTCACACAGCTCTTGGGATTCAGCTTTGGATTTGGTCCTGCCTCTGCACGTAGGTCACGCTCTGGCATCTATTCTTCACCTAGATAAGAGGGGGTTAAAGGATCGGTTGATTAGGGGTCTCTGGCTCACTCAGGCTAGGGGGATGGAGGCGTATGGAATGCTGGGCTAGCCTGCGGCAGCAGAGGCTAGTGTGACGCTGCAACAGCCTGAGGTGAACCATGTTTAATCCCCAGTAAGTTGTCCCTGGATCATGGGACCCTGGCAGTGGTGGGCTGCACAAGCTCCCGGGAGGGGAGGTGTGGATAGTGACCTGTGCTTGCACACAGGTTTCTTGGTGGCTTCAGTAGCAACCTTAGCGTCTCATGCCTGTTTCTGTGGTCTGCGCTGATAGCCGTGGCTCGCGCCCGTCTCTGGAGCTCCTTTAAGCAGCATTCTTAATCCCCTCTCCTCGCACACCAGGAAAGAAAGAGGCAAGAAAAAGTCCTTTACCTCTTTGGCAGTTCCAGATCTTTTCCTGGACTCCCTCCAGGCTAGCTGTGGCACACTAGCCCCCTTCAGGCTGTGTTCACACAGCCAACCCCAGTCCTTGCCCTGGGATCCGACCTCCAAAGCCCGAGCCTCAGCTCCCAGCCCCCGCCCACCCTGGTGGGTGAGCAGACAAGCCTCTCAGGCTGGTGAGTGCTGGTCGGCACCAATCCTCTGTGCGGGAATGGCTCCGATTTGCCCTCCAAACCCCTTTGCTGCGCTCTCCTCCGTGGCCCCAAAGCTTACCCCTCCACGAATCACGAAGGGGCTTCCTAGTCTGTGGAAAATTTTCCTCCTTCACAGCTCCCTCCCAGAGGTGTAGGTCCCATCCCTATTCTTTTGTCTCTGTTTTTTTCTTTTTTCTTTTGCCCTACCCAGGTACGTGGGGAGTTTCTTGCCTTTTGGGAGGTCTGAGGTCTTCTGCCAGTATTCAGTATGTGTTCTGTAGGAGTTGTTCCACATGTAGATGCATTTCTGATGTATTTGTGGGGAGGAAGCTGATCTCCACGTCTTACTCTTCCGCCATCTTGAAGTTTCCTCCTCTGGGTTTTTTTTTTAAATATAGAAAACAATGCACAGGTTTTGTTTTCAATAATCGTTTTATTCAATTCTGCACATGAAGCAATTATTTTATCTTTGAAATACCACTAATCATTTTGCCATAATTTGAAATTCTGTAGGAATTGCCAGGAATGCCAAAGTAGCAGAATATATATATTTTCCTTTTCTCCAATATAGTATATATGAATCCCATCTGTAAAATGTCATAAAAAATATTTCAGCATTGGTTCCAGTCCTTTGTCAACCCATACTCATAATTATTTGCACTAGCTTGCTGTCACATGTTCAAAGGGAAAAAAAAATCAGACAGAATAAGTGGTACATTACGAATCATGAGCATTTTTCATTATTATTTCCATCAATAAAATGTAGGATTAAGTAGCTTCCTCATTTAATTTCTAGGTACCACCTCATTTTGGAAAGCTGCCTGAGATGTCTTTTGGAGATTATAATTACAAGAAATTTAGACTGGAAAAGGCAAACATGAGACTAAAATAAAATTATGAAGTTACTATTGATCAATATGAGAAGCATATTAACAGGACACAGGAAGTAGTTACACTGAACACCTTCTCCATGCAGGAGCTTCATGGAAAGAGACGCCATTATAGTTTTACCTATAGGCTTCCTTCCACCACATTTTGTAAACTCATGCTCCTGCTCACCTCTGAGGTGTTACTTGGTGTCATTTCTGCAATCCTGCACTGCAGCAAACAGCACGCTGTTATTTGGCAATGGGAAATATTTTCTTTCTTCAATACGGGCATATCTACTTTTTGTCCTCTTTGCTCTGTGTTGTTCACTCAATCTCAATCACCCTGTGCAGTGTCACCGATTCTGAAACCTTCTTTTCTTTTTTTTTAATTTTTTCGTCACACTGCATGGCTCTCTGGGATCTTCCCCAACCAGGGATTGAACCCAGGCCACCACAGCAAAAGCCCGGAATCCTAACCACTAGGCCACCAGGGAAGTCCAGAACCTACTGATTAAAGTTGTCCTTCATATCTCAACCACATATCATTTTTTTTCCAGAATACGTTTATTGACCACTACCCAATCCTATCCATTTTAAGTGGGTTAAATGTCACTACATCGCATTTTCATGGTAATCATTAGTTATCAAAATTTTAGAATTCCTCAAATTTTATCAAACTTGTTTTTATTTCTTTAACCCTCATAATTGTAAGTTTGGTGGAATTTTAGTTTCAGGGATCTTTATGTACCTAGTACCTAACATATATACATGGCATAAGTTCTCAATAAATATTATCATGAATTGGTTATTTATAAAACTCCTCTCATTTTTCCTCTCAAAATGTTCACTTCTCAGATTTTCATATATAGTAAAGTGTCTTACAAGTAGAACTTCTGTTAAGTAGTTTCTAGACTATTTAGTCTTGGGTCTATTTACCCAATAAGGTGATAGTAAAATATGGTTATGTTTATAATCTCTCAGATCCTAACAAGTTGATACTTTTTGACAATGCAAAAATATTTAAAGATTATTTGTATACATACCCCTCATTTTCATGTTTCGTGTGGGTCCTACAACTTTGTAAGTATAATGTATAGTTTTAAAGCAATACACTAAGCTTATGAAAATGAGAAAAACTTTAACAAATTAATTCAAGTAAGTTAAAAATATAGATTTTAACAATGTTGTGTCCCTCAAGGGTCTATGACACTCAACACTCTGTTAAAACAACACAACCTGCAATGATCAAAAGGTATCAGGGTGAATTTAAAAATTAAACCTGAGGCAAATCAATAAAAAAGTCCCTTAGGACCCATCAGGAGAATTTGTATTTCGTAAAACCACAAGGTTTCAGGTTAGAGTAATTACTCAAGATGTTAGCAAGGTGTATTTATATGAGGTTTAATGACAGTAAAAAAAAGATAAAATACTGCAGGAGAAAGAAACACTGACAAACACCCAAGATGTGTGAGAAATATTTATGCAGTTTCCAGGGTTTGCTCTCAATTGCATAGGGTATAGTTTGTCTCTAGATCATAAACCACCAATATCCAGGTACAGTATCTTGTTTTCAGGAAAGACCCAATCTCACTCAAGGAGGTATTTTTTATAACCTTCTGGCTACATGACCAAACTTCAATGCAGAAATCAAGTGACCAAAACAGAAATCAGGTGTAAACCATCATTCTGGATATTTTCTATACAAATTAGATTGGCAGGGATACATTCTTTCTGGAAGATATAGAAGAGAACCATATCCTCGACTTTCAAGTTTCTAGGGGCTACCTTCATTCCTTGGCTTGTGTTCTCACATCCCTCCAACCTCTGTTTACATCATCACATCTTTTTCTCTGACTCTGAGCCTCTTGCCTCCATTTTATACAAATGCTTACATTTACATTGAGGCCATCCAGATAATACAGGATAATCTCTCCATCTAAAGGTCCTTCATTTAATAACATTTGCAAAATCCCATGTACAATGTAAGATAATATATTCACTGGTCTTAGAGATTAAGGGGTGGACATTTTGGGAATCTTCCACAGATTTTTTTAAAGTTTATGCATTGAGCATGGGCAGTTAGAGAGCTCCAATGCAAATTATATTTTCCATTTTGAAATTCCTACAGACTGGTGTGACCATAATTATCCTATACGTTTATTTATTGTACTTCTACTGCAGAGATCCCATCTTCCTTACCTATGCCTACTTTTATCTGTAGAGATACATTTAATTGCTCATCTTGAAATGGTGTTCACAATCTGTCCCAACTTTCTCCTCTAGCATGGTGTTCATCTATTTGTTGAGTTTCTGTAATTTATTTCCTGTCTGCCCAAACTTCTTGCCACCTTTTCTTTCCTCCTGAAATAACATTGCCAATAAATCTTTTTCCTCAATATTTCTCCTTTTAAAGGTTAATTTAGCTCTTCACAGGAATCCTAGACTATTGTCATTTATGTTTAAGTCTCTTTCACGCTCATTTGGAAAAGTTGATTTATCCACCAAATATGTACTTTCATTGCCTGCTCATTGCTTAATCATGGTTTGAATCTAGCTTTTGACAGAAAAGGACTAAGTTTCCTAGGATAGTACATTAAAGATATTATTAGCCACTTATACACTTTAGATTAAGTATGCCAAAAAGCTTACCATAGGTGACATCTGTGAACATTGGGGCTATCAGTAGCATGTTTGTAAACCCCACAAATAAACTCTAAGCTAACTTTGGTTTAAACTGTTCAAATATACTTTACTTTGAATATGTTACTCCACTCACAAAGAGCATGGTTCACAGGTGTCAGGGCTTATAATACTATGGAAAGTCAGATGTAGAGCAGATGAACATAATGTCCATCATATCCTATACATTTCTCAACAGATCATCTCATGCTCTTGGTTACATTAAGATGCATGTCTCTGACATGGAACAAGTCAACGTCATGCTTTCGAGAAGGAGACATGTGAACTGCCAATAAGAGTCTTCTGTAATAGTTATAACCTGTAAAGCAGGAACCAAAAGACAAAGAGACTTTTATGATTATTCAAGTGTTCACAACCCACAAGGTGTTACAGGTCATTTTAATACAACATTTAGATGAATACAGATTGAATGCTCCTTATATCCAGCAGGACCCAACCTAGATCTTCATTTTCATATAGAATAATAGATTGTATCAGACAAATAATTTCACCTTATAGGCATTGCAAATGCACATAAGAGACAATATCATTTTTTGTTCTCTATCTCACAGGAGACACCAAGGCAAAGTAATATTTTCCACTTTACATTAACTATTTATTGGCTCACTGTCAATCAACATTCAATTCCCTTTCTTGCCATTTGTCATTAATCTTCACCCATACCCTCACTTCTAGGGTATAATGGTCAAGCAAGCAAGAGGATTGACCTGCAGAGATGGCAGCAATATGAGTCTGATCAGTGGTTTCCTACTGCCAGTCATATGGAGAAATATTGGATAAATAGATGAATATAGGACCAATTCATCCACTCGTGGAAAGAGGCAGATTAGACAAGTAAATAAAAGGAACAATTATTCCACAAAAGAATAATCATTTCGCTAAGAATTTAAAGGTATAGTCATGATGTCATGTTAGGCAATCAAATTTCCCTTCAGAAAATTCATAAAGTCAACACATTATCTGGCACTACAATTTGAGGCAGAAAGAAAAAAAAAAAACATAGAGTAAAATGCATGAAAGTTTCTGTGTCATCCCCCATTATCTCTTTCCTGTCTTCCCAACAGCATCTTAACCATGGATCCACCAAAGATCTCTTACACACATATTCATTCAATCATGTGAACTGTCCCTTGAGTTTCTTATAAACTCTCAATTTTGCAAGCAGGTGTTTCAATCACCTGTTCCAATTTTACATTATCTAGGTTTTTTGTGTGTGTGAATTTAAAGCAAATTATGTCTATTGTACATTAAAAAAAATATTTTTATTTTTTAAATTCAAATTTAAAGTTTGAATTTATTTTTTTTAAATTCAAACTTTATTTTTTAATTTCAAACTTTCAACAAGTTTGAAAACTCCCAAAGGCGATCAGCACCTTGAAAGTGACTCTTGAAAAATAGCTACTTTATGAGGTAAGAATGGCAAGTTTGTTGCCTTTTTGACTAGGGGTATGAAAGAGGAACTTAAAACTAACTGGGAAAATTTTAAAGTGAGAGATCTTTAGAAAAGCTAAGATAATAAATTCTTCACACATTCTGGGATGGAAAAGCCAAAAACCCAGTGAAATTGAAAGCCTGAGAGACTTGAAAACTTGTTGGGGCTGTGAATGTATTCTTTAACCCACATACATCTTAATTGGCAGAAATCCTAATTGGCTTGAAGAGTCTGAGCAGTCTTTGAAAATCCTTGCCTGACCCCTGAACCATACCTGCGCAGGAGACATCACTATGGAGACATTCTAGAAAGAAATCAACCAACAATTGTACACATGAGGGATGTAAATTTAAAAATATGAGTCCAGACACATTAATTGGATAAGCAAATTAGAATTTGATTACTTTCAAAGAACAAAGCAGACTCTAAAGTCATTACAATCTTTTTTTTAAAAAAGCGTCCAATCTTCAACAAAAAATTACTAGATATATAAAGCAATAAGAAAGTGTGACTCTTATTCTGAAAAGAAGCAGTCAATATAAACTAACTTTAATTAAGCCCAAATGCTGAATTTAGCAAACATTTCAGAGTTCCTGTTACTATATTAAAATAATTAAAATAATAAATCCTGAAAATTAATGCATAAGTAGGAAAATTCAATTTTTCAAAAAGGGAATTAACCTTATTGAAAATTTAAAGCTGAAAAATATAATATATTGAATTGAATGAAAAATACAATATTGATATATTTATTAGATGGGTCTAATAAAGATTTATGATGGCACAATAAGAAATACATTCTCCCCAGGAATATAAGATCCCCTGTTGCATAATAAGGTCTTAATAAAAGTATTTATTGAGTGGATTAATGATGAATAAAGGCCTAAGGAATTTTATTGGTGTGGTATTTACTTAGTAAGCACACTGTTCTTACTTCGATTGTCTATGTATATTGTATATGCATTCATGGAGTTGAGAGTGTAATGGTACTTGAGCACCACCACCAAGAGCCTCATTTGTCTTGTAATTTGTGTAGCAAGAAAAGAATGTTTTTGTTCAACCCTAATCTACTGTACTATTCTGTCTTTAAAGACAACCATTCTTTAATGACAAACAGTAGTATCAGTTTTATAGGTATGTTTCAAGATAATTCAATGAATGTACTTGCATCTAAAGTTAATGTCTTTCAGCTTTACTGCAGCAAATTTACATAAAATAAAATTTATTCATGTAAATGTTCCATTTGATAAATGTTGATAAATGTAAAAGAAGTATAACCACCACCACAATCTAGTTTTAGAGCACTGCTACATCCTAGATGTTCTTTCATACTTTTGCAGTCAATTCATCCTTAGATCATTGGTCCCAGGCAATGAATCACCAGATTTCTGTCAGTATAGTTATGTCTCATATACTTTTATATAAACAAAATCATACAACATGCAGCTTTTTGTGTCTGACTGCTTTCACTTGTTATCTGTTTTTTTTAACAGTATTATGTTATTGTTTTATCAGTTGTCTGTTTCTTTTTCTATTTCTGGGTAGTATTCCATGGTATGGATATACCATATTTTATCTATTTATTAGTTCATTTAATAATCAAAGAATCATTTTAGTTGATTCATTTGATGAGGAGCTCTTATGAATAAAGTTTCTATGAGTACTCATTTGTATGTCTTTGTATGAACATAGAGTTTTATTTCTCTTTGTTATATACAGAGGAGTACAAATGCTTAGTCATCTAGTAATTGTACATTTA
Organism: Orcinus orca; assembly: GCF_937001465.1. NCBI lineage: Eukaryota > Metazoa > Chordata > Mammalia > Artiodactyla > Delphinidae > Orcinus > Orcinus orca. Next base: position 129,233,165 of record NC_064563.1, read on the forward strand.
AATTAAAAAAAAAAAACTTCCAAGTTGTTTTCCAAAATCATTGTACCATTTTCCAACTGAATCAGCCAAGTAGAAAATCCAATATGGAAACTTACAGAGAAAATCACCTGGCTTTCTAAGGTAGTTCCTGATGGATGATCGGATTTGTTCAGCTGGAAAACTGATGTGGGAGTTCTGGGTACAACTGAGTCATCTCTGAATGTTCCCATTATTCTGGTGCTTGAAGTACTTTGATAGTGCCCTAAATTAAATGTTGCATGAATCAAATTTGGCAGATATGTTCTCATTCCATGTCTGAAGGTGTGCTGTATTCATAAGAAAATTTCCAGAAGCCAAGACACTGTAGAAATGAGGAGGTGAATATTAGAGGAGAGACAGATGATTTCCTCTTTGTCTTTCACAACACTGTATGTCTTCTGGGCAAGGGATATTGGCAGTTTTTTCCAGACTATTTTCTAAGCATATTTGGTATAGCAAACAGCCTTGGAAGATAGAGATAAAGCTTCCCTTAAGGACAGAGGCAGATTTGCTTCCTGACCAGGATAACAAAGATAATGTCTCTGTCCAGGGCAAATTTTGAGCAGGTTTTCCAGTAGCACATTATAAGATTAAAGATTAAGAAGTGCGGGGCTCCTCAGCTGTAACTCAAACCCACTGTGTATTTAACATCAATCTATGCCTCTTTACATCACCCCCATGATACTTGGAGGTAAGGAAATAAATGCAACATGAAACTTAGGCTGCCTTCTGTGCTGTGAGTAAAAATGTGTTTTTCTCTGACCCAGGAGTCTATGTCTTCTGCCACCATATATAGACCTGTGGCACCTTAATTTACCAGCCTACAAGTAAAGTAAATTCTCAAACCCTTCCCAGTTCTTGACAGCTTGATCTCATGGAGCTTACGTTCCAGTATGGGGAGGGAGACACTAATACAGTAAAGAATTGGGTATTAGTACTTCAGGTTATGGTGCATGATGCAAAAGAATAATGCATATAAAGAGGATAGAATTATGGTGTGGATGCTGTTTTATATGCAGTGATCCAACACTGAATAGAGACTAAAAGGAAATAGGAGTGTGAATTATCAAAATATTCCAAACAGATGGCTACCTCTTTATGTAATTCCTCAAAATACTTTAGTTGGAAATATTTCATACTGCTTGAATTTGGTTAATAGGATTCATGCATTAGCTTTCTTAAAAAAAAAAACCACTAAAATTAAACTTAGTGGAAAACGATAAAACAGGCCAAAAAAAGCAATCTGAAAAGCGCCTAATGAAGGTACAGCTAAGAGATACCCATTCTAGTTAGATAACTACTTAGAGAAACCTAAGCAAGTAAATAGTAAAATTGATTTTGCCATTGTTAAAAATAAAATAATTTTCTTAGGATTTTTGCATGTCTTAATTTATATCTCCATATTTCAATTTATATTTAGTTGACAAAGTTGTGTCTTCAAAATGATGCAGATTAAAATGTGAAGTTTTAGTTTGATTATATAATGTTGCTAAACCCATACAAGACACATGTGCCTCCTCCTTATTCTCATTAGGTAAAATTGCACATTTTGAAATAAAACACAGTGAGAATATTTTTTCTCTGTTTTGTGGGGAAAAGAAAAGAGTGAATAGATGTACAAAACCTCTGATCCCAGAGGCATAGAAGCAGTTGGATTACAGGTGTAAATTTCAATACTTTACCAGCATTTGGATATACAAAATGTATTGCAAGATATTATTACTGTGTTTAGCAAGTCGGTTTTCATAGGGTTAATGACATTTTGTACCATATATGTTATTTGTCATGACTGTTTTATGCCTTGCTTTGGTTTAAAGAAGTAAATGTACAGGATGTTTTATAGTCTTAGTTATGTTTAAAGTAACGAAAGGGAAAAACCTACAACAAAGATTACTCTACCCAGCAAGGATCTCATTTAGATTCGACAGAGATGTTACAACCTTTACAGACAAGCAAAAGCTAAAAGAATTCAGCACCACCAAACCAGCTTTACAACAAATGTTAAAGGAACTTCTCTAGGCAAGAAATGCAAGAGAAGGAAAAGACCTGCAATAACAATGCCAAAACAATTAATAAACTGGTAATAGGAACATACATGTCGATAACTACCTTAAATGTAAATGGATTAAAGGCTCTAACCAAAAGACAGATTGGCTATGGATACAAAAATAAGACCCTTATATATGTCGTCTACAAGAGACCCACTTCAGACCTAGGGACACATACAGACTGAAAGTGAGGGGATGGAAATGGATATTCCATAAAAATGGAATTCAAAAGAAACCTGGAGTAGCAATTTTCATATCAGACAAAATAGACTTTAAAATAAAGACTATTACAAGAGACAAAGAAGGACACTACATAATGATCAAGGGATCAACCCAAGAAGATATAACAATTGTAAATATTTATGCACCCAACATAGGAGCATGTCAATACATAAGGCAAAGGCTAACAGCCATAAAAGGGAAACAGCCATAATGATCAAGGGATCAATCCAAGTAGAAGATATATCAATTTTAAATATTTATGCACCCAACATAGGAGCACCTCCATACATAAGGCAAATGCTAACAGCCATAAAAGGGGAAATCGACAGTAACACAATCATAGTATGGGACTTTAACACCCCACTTTCACCAATGGACAGATCATCCACAATGAAAATAAAGAAACACAAGCTTTAAATAATACATTAAACAAGATGAACTTAATTGATATTTATAGGACATTCCATCCAAAAACAACAGAATACACTGTCTTCTCAAGTGCTCATGGAACATTCTCCAGGATAGATCATATCTTGGGTCACATATTAAGCCTGGTAAATTTAAGAAAATTGAAATTATATTAAGATTCTTTAACACCTTTTCATATTCACAATACATTTATTCACTAATTTTACATTCCTCTTAGTAAAAACTTGCAAATGTATTGACTTAAGTTATTTTCCACTGCAAAGCTTTTAGATATTTAAAGTTATTCTTGTTTAGGTTCTTAAAATTGAAGACCATTTTTCATGTAAAATATGAGATGATAAGAATATAACGAGAATTTGCAGAAATAAGCAATTTTTATTTAAGAAGAAATGCTTTATGACTTGCATTGAATCTATTACCCTAAAATATATAATTTTGGCTGAAATGAACATGGATAAAGAATGAGAAATCTCATTCACTGTGGGCCATTTACATATTCAATCCTGGGACATCTTCATGATACAAAAATCTGTTTAAATTTGTTTTGCTTTTTATGGATGTCCTTTTATAGGTGCTACAGAATTTGGGAGTTTTAATATTTTGGTAGAACACATAGACCTCTTTCCTCTAACACACACACACACACACACACACACACACACACACATTTAAATTCTTGAACAAAATTAACAAAAATGACTAACTGGTATTTTATCTATGCATAGTAGCAGAGTTCAAGTGTTTATGATGTCACCTAGCTGATTCAGCTGGAAAAAGGCAGGCGTTGATATATTGGTATTTTTTCTGCTCCATACTGCTGAGGAAGCAAGCTATTCAGGGCAACTTGATGGAAAAGGAAATGAGCAAATTGAAAGCTCTTGCCAAGACTCTCTGATCTCTTGAGCTGACGTGCTTTAGTTCTTCGTATACTTTCCTCTCTACTCTCTGTACATCCAGTGATGGCTGAACATCTTATGTATCTTGGGATATTTTTGCATTTTTATTAAATTTTGGGATCCATCAACCTCTCTCTGTTCTCTGTGGTAAATGCATACTCTCGGTTTTTGCAGTCATAAAAGCATGTAATTCTCAATGTCTAATGGAGCTAGATGCCTAATTCTGAGTCATGCTGGAGCACTAGTATGCCCGAAAGAGACAGTCTGATCCCAGAACTCTGTGTATCTGGCTCCTCTTCAGGGTTATTAACTAGAGAAAATAGTAAATGGAAGAGAATTCCATAGAAACACAGAGATAATGCAAAATTCATGAACTATACTCTAGATAAAAGGAGAATAGCTTTAGTGTGTTGAGCTCCAAGAATTAAAAGCTATACAGGAGAACAACTAGAAGGGAGAAAATCAAATTGGTATTTTTGTGAGGAGAGCAACAAGATGAAAAGTTTGTGTTATATCTTGAAGGTTATTCCAGTTTCTGTATGATGACATTCTGTACGATATAAAGATACAGTGTTTTGCAAATGCTTTATGGTCTTTTTACTGCTCACTATGTGTTGTTTAGATTATTGAGTAAAACTAAGCATTTGTTTTAAATTTCTGACAAGGGAAAACAACTAACAAGCATGAAGTTGTATGAATTTGGGAAAGCAGGGGAAGTTTATATTTCATAAAAAGATGAATATACATATATCTAGCAACATGCACTGAAGCATACTGAAACAAATACTGTTTATTGAAAATTCCAAAGTTGTAATTTATTATACATTGCCTAATTCTACAAAGACACAAATAATTGCTTTGTAATTCTACAAAGACACAAATAGATGGTGGTGGTGTGTGATTAATTAATCAAATTTAAAATCTGAGGAAGTAATCAAAACTCTGTGTATGTGTGTTTGTGTGTATATACCCACATTGTTCTGCAAGCAGAGTACTGACATGACCTTGGCACAGTGCTAGAAGTATGAAGACCAAGTGACAGTGAGAAGAAATAATATATTCCTTAATAATTTTATCAATGTTAATTTTGGTGATTGAGAACAAATGAGGAGCCTTATGATAGGATTAGGTGAATTAGGGTTCAGATATATCTGAAATGTAATTGACTTGATAGAATGAGAAAGTGTCCAATTACCTAAGCTATGGCTCCATTCTATCTTTTGTTTCCTCATCCTGTTGGTTCTTTATTCCACAACACCAGCCAATCAAGCCCTCTCCACTTCACTCTCACTACCAAGTTCAAAAAATAGCTTCTTGTGTTTTTTTTCCTCTTAATATCATAGAAATAATGGAATTTTGTTGTTACTAGCCACAGAGAAATGCAATAATCCTTTTGGTTGAATAAATCCTTGACTTTGATATATTGAACTATCCTCAAATAACCCAATAGATTCATGCTATCTGTTTCTTGCCAGGACCAATATAGAGTAATGGACTGTGATATCATACAACCATGGAGAACTAAGTAATTTGGTCAATTGGGATAATAAATAAATTTTAAGGAAAGTGATTTTTTTGGGGGAAATGATTCTGAGAGAAAATATAAAATAAATTACAGAATGAAATATTTATAAAAACTCTAATTTCTGTGAAAAACATTTTGGCTTTTTTTTTTTTTTTGGATTATAAACTGCCAAGACAAACATGGCACTCTAGAAGTACAGCATTCATTTGGGAAGATAGTGTTATCCTTTTTTGTTTCCATGACTACCTATTTAATAGAGTAGGAGTCTCTTCAAATATGCTATTTTCCCTCTACTTCAATGATAATCCTACATTTTATAACCACTGCCCTCTTAATCTTATAGGTATCACTTTTAGAACAAAACCAGAGGTGCACATATATTTTACTCTTTACTTTCTTCTATATTTTCCTAGAAAACTAAAATAAATATTTTGACTACAATCAATATAGTGAAAAGGTATGGTTTAAATTCTGCCTTTCAGTTAATTTCAGAAATTGCCCAAAGACTTTTTATAGATATGTCACCAAATTGATTAGCCAAATGACCAAAAAGAATATAAAAGGGTGCTGAATGCCAGAAAGAAAATGTAAATTAAAATGGCCATGTGATACCAGTACCTACTTACCAGAATCACTAAAAATAGCCAAAAAATATTAAGTGCAGGATAACATATGGAGTTCATTTATTTTCATTCTCGTTTCCTCCTATTCCTATTCTCTAACAAAGCCTAATGATGAAAGAGTTTTTTGTTTGTTTCTTTGCTTGCTTTAACCTTCACTGTAATGACAGTGTCAAGAGCACACTGGAGTTACAGAGGACACTCAACTATTTCCTAAATGACTAATAACCCCATTTGCTTAAGACATCAGTTCATTTCTCATGTAAACACACACACACACACACACACACACACACACCACACACACACAAGGAGACACTTCCGCAAATCTTGTTCTTGGTGTCAGTTTATTTAATTGTAAGAAATTGTAAGTAAAGTAAGAGAGTAGTTATAAGGTAGTGTGGAAACTCTCTATAATACCCTAGAGCTAAGAGAGATCAACTTACCCTACAGCAGGGAACCTCACTTGTTTGGTCAGTCCTAAGATGATCTGGAGTTGCTGGACAAGCAGTGAGCCACCTGCATAGTATGTGTGGTAGAGATGGCAACTAGCCACCAGTGGTGTGCTGTGGGCATGCAGTGATAGTCTAGGGGAGGGCAGAAGACCTTCAGAGCATGGAGTTGTACAGGAGCTGGAGAAGAAGTGGAAGCTCTAAATATGATTCCCCAAGCCACCAGCAACTGCTTGTGGGCTCTATGGGGCTCTGTAGAACCCACAGCCTGGTCAGGGACTCTAGTCTCAGAATGATGAGTGCTGTGAAAAGGCTATTTCCAGTCTGAGTCTGCAAGGTCAGAGGGACCAGATATAGTCTAATCTGGGCAGGCTCCACCTGATGCCATTACACCCACATGGCAGGACCCTCTCACCCCCAAAATGAGAGGGTGTAATATCCCTCCTTTGATTTCTCCTGAGAATGTTTAACATCCTGCTTACGTTAAAGGATTAATACTTAAAGGAATTTCTTTGTTCATCACAGAGCATATATGAAGGGCACACTCAGAGCTGAGGGGCAGTTAATTGATAAGTGACACTGGAGGCTATCTAGAATTCTCACTTCCTTATCTGTTTCAACTAGTGGGCAGCATGAGACCATAATAGTTGCAAAAACAGAGCAAAGGGATAGGTATTAGTATTCTAGGGTTGCCATAACAAAGAACCACAGACTGGGCAGTTTAGACAGGGAAAATATATTTTCTCAATTCTGGAAGCTAGAAGTCTAAGATAAGGTATTCTTGGGTTATAGATGGCAATGTTCTCTCTGTGTCTTCATATGTTTTTTTCCCTCTATGAGTATTTGTGTCCTAATCTCTTTTTATAAGGATACAAGATTTATTGGATTAGGGCCCATGCATACGACCTCATTTTACTTTAATTAGCTTTTTAAAGATTCTATCTCCAAATACAAATACATACTGAGGTACCAGGGGTTAGAGTTTCCACATAGAAATTTTGAGGAGACACAACTGAGACCAATAACACAACAGTAACTGTTTCTGTAATGACAGACAATTCTTCTGTAATAATCTATTTAAGATAAATCAACTAATTCAGTCACCAACTCTCTTACTCTGACATTATCTTTCAAGGTATTGGAATTTACATTCCCAATTTCAATCCTGCCATCATGGTGGAAAATGGCTTAATAATAGTCATACTTTCACTGAGATAGTTAGTATTCCATTATGTTTAAGCCATCTTCTTTTCTTTTTAACATCTTTATTGGAGTATAGTTACTTTGCAATGCTGTGTTAGTTTCTGCTGTATAACAGAGTGAATCAGCTATATGTATACATATATCGCCATATCCCCTCCATCTTGCGTATCCTTCCCACCCTCCCTATCCCATCCATCTAGATGTTCACAAAAGCACTGAGTTGATCTCCCTGCGTTATGCAGCTGCTTCCCACTAGCTATTTTACATTTGGTAGCATATATATGTCAATGCTAATCCCTCACTTCCTCCCAGTTTACCCTTCCCCCTCCTTGTGACCTCAAGTCCATTCTCTACGTCTTCATCTTTATTCCTGTCCTGCCCCTAGGTTCATCAGAACGATTTTTTTTTTAGATTATATATATATACATATATATATATATATATGTGTGTGTGTGTGTGTGTGTGTGTGTGTGTGTGTGTGTGTTAGCATAAGGTATTTGTTTCTCTCTTTCTGACTTACTTCACTCTGCATGACAGAATCTAGGTCCATCCACCTCACTCCAAATACCTCAATGTCGTTTCTTTTAATGGCTGACAAATGTTCCATTGTATATATGTGCCACATCTTTAGCCATTCATCTGTTGATGGACACTTAGATTGCTTCCATGTCCTTGCTACTGTAAATAGTGCTGCAATGAACATTGTGGTACATGACTCTTTTCGAATTATGGTTTTCTCAGCATATATGCCCAGGAGTGGGATTGCTGGGTCATAGGTAGTTCTATTTTTAGTTTTTTAAGGAACCTCCATATTGTTCTCCATAATGGCCGCATCAATTTACACTCCCACCAACAGTGAAAGAGGGTTCCCTTTTCTCCACACCCTCTCTAGCATTTATTGTTTGTAGATTTTTTGATCATGGATATTCTGAGTGGTGTGACTTGATGCCTCATTGCAGTTTTGATTAGCATTTCTCTAACGATTACTGATGTTGAGCATTCTTTCATGTGTTTGTTGGCAATCAGTATATCTTCTTTGGAGAAATGTCTATGTACGTCTTCTGCCCATTTTTGGATTGGTTTGTTTCTTTTTTGGATATTGAGCTGCATGAGCTGCTTGTAACTTTTGGAGATTAATCCTTTGTCAGTTACTTCATCTTCAAATATTTTCTCCCCTTCTGAGGGTTCTCTTTTCATCTTGTTTATGGTTTCCTTTGCTGTGCAAAAGCTTTTAAGTTTCATTAGGTCCCATTTGCTTATTTTTGCTTTTATTTCCATTTCTCTAGGAGGTGGGTCAGAAAGGATCTTGCTGTGATTTATGTCAAAGAGTGTTCTTCCTATGTTTTCCTCTTAGAGTTTTATGGTGCCAGGCCTTATATTTAGGTCTTTAATCCATTTTGGGTTTATTTTTGTGTATGGTGTTAGGAAATGTTCTAATATCATTCTTTTACAAGTAGCTGTCCAGTTTCCCAGCTCCACTTATTAAAGAGGCTGTCTTTTCTCCACTGCATATTCCTGGCTACTTTATCAAAAATAAGGTGACCATATGTGCATGGGTTTATCTCTGGGCTTTCTATCCTGTTCCACTGATCTATGGTTCTGTTTCTGTGACAGACCATACTGTCTTGATTACTGTAGCTTTGTAGTATAGTCTGCAGTCAGGGAGCCTGATTCCTCCAGTTCCATTTTTCTTTCTCAAGATTGGTCATTTGTGTTTCCATACAAATTGTGAATTTTTTCTTCTAGTTCTGTGAAAAATGCCAGTGGTAGTTTGATAGGGATTGCATTGAGTCCATAGATTGCTTTGGGTAGTAGAGTCATTTTCACAATATTGATTCTTCCAATCCAAGAACATGGTATATCTCTCCATCTCTTTGTATCATCTTTAATTTCTTCCATCAGTGTCTTATAGTTTTCTGCATACAGGTCTTTTATCTCCTTAGGTAGGTTTATTCCTAGGTATTTTATTATTTTTGTTGCAGTGGTAAATGGGAGTGTTTCCTTAATTTCTCTATCAGATTTTTCTTTGTTAGTGTACAGGAATGCAGGAGATTTCTGTGCATTAATTTTGTATCCTGCTCCTTTACCAAATTCATTGGTTGGCTCTAGAATTTTTCTGATAGCATCTTTTCGATTCTCTATGTATAGTATCATGTCATCTGCAAACAGTGACAGCTTTACTTCTTCTTTTCCAATTTGGATTCCTTTTATTTCTTTTTCTTCTCTGATTGCTGTGGTTAAAACTTCCAAAACTATGTTGAATAATAGTGGTGAGAGTGGACAACTTTCTCTTGTTCCTCATCTTTAAGGAAATGGTATTAGTTTTTCCCAATTGAGAATGATGTTAGCTATGGGTTTGTCATATATGGCTTTTATTATGTTGAGGTAACTTCCCTCTATGCCTATCTTCTGGAGAATTTTTATCATAAATGGGTGTTGAATTTTGTCAAAAACTTTTTCTGCATCTACTGAGATTATCATATGTTTTTTATCCTTCAATTTGTTAATATGGTGTATCACATTGATTGATTTGCATATATTGAAGAATCCTTGCGTTCCTGGGGTAAACCCCACTTGATCATGGTGTATGATTCTTTTAAGGTGCTCTTGGATTCTGTTTGCTAGAATTTTGTTTAGGATTTTTGCATCTATGTTCATCAGTGATATTGGCCTGTAGTTTTTTATTTTTGTGACATCTTGGTCTGGTTTCGGTATCAGGGTGATAATGGCCTCATAGAATTAGTTTGGGAGTGTTCCTCCCTCTGCTATAATTTTGAAGAGTTTGAGAAATATAGGTGTTAGCTCTTCTCTGAATGTTTGATTGAATTCATCTAGGAAGCCATCTGGTCCTGGGCTTTTGTTTGTTGGAAGATTTTTAATCACAGTTTCAATTTCAGTGCTTTTGATTGGTCTGTTCATATTTTCTAATTCTTCCTGGTTCAGTCTCAGAAGGTTGTTCTTTTCTAAGGATTTGTCCATTTCTTCCAGGTTGTCCACTTTATTGGCATATAGTTGCTTGTAGTAATCTCTCATGATCCTTTGTATTTCTGCAGTGTCAATTGTTACTTCTCCTTTTTCATTTCCAATTGTTACTTCTCCTTTTTCAATTCCAATTCCAATTCGTTGATCTGAGTCTTCTCCCTTTTTTTCTTGATGAGTGTGGCTAATGGTTTATCAATTTTGTTTATCTTCTCAAGAACGAGCTTTTAGTTTTATTGATCTTTGTTATAGTTTCCTTCATTTTCATTTATTTCTGATCTGATCTTTATGATTTATTTCCTTCTGCTAACTATGTTTTGTTGTTTTTGTTGTTGTTCTTCTTCTTCTTCTTTCTCTGATGGTTATAGATGTATTTTTAGGTTTTTTTATTTGAGATTTTTCTTGTTTCTTGAGGTAGGAATGGATTGCTATAAACTTCCTTCTTAGAACTGCTTTTGATGCATCCCATAGTTTTTGGGTCATCCAGTTTTAATTGTCATTTGTATCTAGGTAGTTTTTGATTTCCTCTTTTATTTCTTAGTGATCTGTTATTATTTAGTAGTGTATTGTTTAGCCTCCATGTGTTTGTATTTTTTACAGGGTTTCTTTTCCTGTAATTCATTTCTAGTCTCATAGCTCTGTGGTCAGAAAAGATACTTGAGATGATTTCAGTTTTCTTAAATTTACCAAGGCTTGATTTGTGAACCAAAATATGATCTATCCTGGAGAATGTTCCATGAGCACTTGAGAATAAACTGTATTCTGTTGTTTTTGGATGAAATGTCCTATAAATATCAATTAAGTCTATCATGTCTAATATGTCATTTAAAGCTTGTGTCTCTTTATTTATTTTCATTTTGGATGATCTGTCCCTTTGTGAATGTGGAGTGTTAAAACCTGCTACTACTCTTATGTTACTGTCAATCTCCCTTTTTATGGCTGTTAGAATTTGCCTTATGTACTGAGTTGCTCCTATCTTGGGTGCATAAATACTTACAATTGTTACATCTTCTTGGATTGATCCCTTGATCATTACCTAGTGTCCTTCTTTGTCTCTTGTAATAGTCTTTATTTTAAAATCTATTTTGTCTGATATGAAAATTGCTACTCCAGCATTCTTTTGATTTCCATTTGCATGGAATATCTTTTTCCATCCCCTCATTTGCAGTCTGTTTGTCTCCCTAGGTCTTTAGTGAGTCTCTTGTAGACAGCATATATACAGGTCTTTTTTTGTTTCCTTTCAGCCAGCCTATGTCTTTTGATTGGAGCATTAATCCATTTACTTTTAAGGTAATTATCAATATGTATGGTCGTATTACCATTTTGTTAATTGTTTTGGATTTTGTTTTGTAGGTCATTTCTTTCTCTTGTGTTTCCTGCCTAGAGAAGTCCCTTTACCATTTGTTGTAAAGCTGGTTTGGTGGTGCTGAATTTCTTAGCTTTTGCTTGTCTGTAAATGTTGTAATTTCTCCAACGAATCTGAATGAGATCTTTGCTAGGTAGACTAATCTTAGTTGTAGGTTTTTTTCTTTCATCACTTTAAAAATGTCCTGCAACTCCCTTCTGGCTTGCAGAGTTTCTGCTGAATGATCAGCTGTTAACCTTATGGGCATTCCCTTGTCTGTTATTTGTTGTTTATCCCTTGTTTCTTTTAATATTGTTTTCTTTGTATTTAATTCTTGATAGTTTGATTAACATGTGTTTTGGCATGTTTGTCCTGGGATTTATCATGTATGGGACTCTCTATGCTTCCTGTAGTTGATTGACTATTTCCTTTCCCATATTAGGAAAATTTTCAACTATAATCTCTTCAAATATTTTTTCTCAGACCCTTTCTTTCTCTCTTCTTCTTCTGGGACCCCTATAATTTGAATGTTGGTGCATTTAATGTTGTCCCAGAGGTCTCTGAAACTGTCCTCCTGTCTTTTCATTCTTTTTTCTTTATTCTGCTCTGTGGTAGTTATTTCCACTATTTTATCTTTCAGGTAACTTATCCATTCTTCTGCCTCAGTTATTCTGCTCCTGATTCCTTCTGCAGAATTTTTAATTTCATTTATTTTGTTGTTCATCATTGTTTGTTTGCTCTTTAGTTCTTCTAGATCCTTGTTAAAATTTTCTTGTATTTTCTCCATTCTATTTCCAAGATTTTGGATCATCTTTACTATCATTATTCTGAATTATTTATCAGGTAGACTAAAAAGACTGTTTCCTCTTCATTTGTTTGGCCTGGTGTGTTTTTACCTTGCTCCTTCATTTGCTGCATATTTCTCTGTCTTCTCATTTTGCTTAATTATTGTGTTTGGGGTCTCCTGTTCACCACCTGCAGGTTCATAGTTCCCATTGTTTTTGGTTTCTGCCCCCAGTGGGTGAGGTTGATTCAGTGGCTTGTGTAGGCTTCCCAGTGGAGGGGACTGGTACTTGTTTTCTGGTGGGTGGGGCTGGGTCTTGTCTCTCTGGTGGGCAGGGCCATATCCAGTGGTGTGTTTTGAGGTATCTGTGAACTTAGTATGATTTTAGGCAGCCTCTCCACTAATGGGCTGGGTTGTGTTTCTGTCTTACTAGTTGTTTGGCATGGGACATCCAGAACTGGACCTTGCTGGCCCTTGGGTGGTGTTGGATCTTAGCACTGAGATGGAGATCTGTGGGATAACTCTTGCTGATTGATATTACATGGGGCCAGGAGGTCTTTGGTGGTCCAGTGTTCTGATCATGGCTCTCCCACCTCAGAGGCTCAGGCTGGACACCAGGCTGGAGCACCAAGAGCCTGTCATTGACCTGGGATTAAAACTGTGGCCATAAAACTTCCATACAATGTCATACAACTTCCATTTCCACTTACAATGTACTTTATTTAGTTTAATTTGATCTACCACCTCATTAGCCTGAGTAGCACCTTGGAATTTAAAGATGTGCTAACATTTTTTCCAGACTTTGTATTTATTCTTGTTATTTCAATTTCTATGTTATGTCAGTTTATTTACTTACTTATTTATTTATTTATTTTTGGCTATGACACACAGCTTGTGGGATCTTTGTTCCCCAATCAGGGATCTAACATGGGCCCATGGCAGCAAAAGCACTGAGTCTTAATCACTGGAACACCAGGGAATTCTCTGTTCAGTTTATTTTTGTTAGTTTTTTTAAAAAAATTATTCATCATTCCATGGTAATAATTACATTTAGAATGAGCCCAGACCCATTTTTCAGTACCATTCCTCTTATGTAATTTTAGAGAATGCATGGGACCTCGCCTTGTGATGCAAATTTTGTGCTAGATTAAATCATCTTCCTGCTGCACAGAAGAGCTACTGATGTCCTGCCTAAACCTGGCTGAATCATTTTCATGTAGATTTAAGGATATATATCTTTGTATATATAATTATACATGTATCTTTGTATATGTTTGTGTGCCTAAATTGTGTATTTAAAATATGAATATTTTACATACATTTTATATGTGTGTGTGTTTCTCATATGGGTTGTCACAGGTGGAATTTATTGTTGATTTTTCATTCTCACTTACAACAGATAATGAGCCAATGTTTTAAAATTTATGGAAGAGAAATGATATAAATATGCTCCATTTTTTAACTTCAGAAGATACTAAGAGATATTATGTTTGGATGCTGCTATACATTATTAAACCAAACTTGTTGTTTTGCTACCTAATCTTTTCCTTCTTTCTTTCCATGACTCCATTTATTTTGAAGAATGAGTGAAGAAAACTGCTGCTCAGGCAGACAGTTCAATTTATAAACTCTCAGGGAAAATTTCCCCTCAATTGTGTGAATAAGATCACAAAATGAGATTCACTATAAGCCTTATATTTATAATAATCTTAAATGGAACAGATGGCAGTTCATTCCTGTTACTTTATGTTGGGCATTTAGAATCATTTAATTTTTGTATCAGTCTTCCTATTTTAATGTAGAATCTGCTAAATTATTGATATAATTTGCCTAGTTTATTTATTTAAGTCCTCTCTTTACAATTATAAATTTGGTGTTTGAAATATAAAGCATATTTCATAATTTAAAAAATCTATTATGCTCATATATTTTCTATTAAATTTTATATGTAAAACTCAAATTCATTACCCATTGAGATAAACAACAAAATGTATTAGATTCTTCCAACCTATCATAAGTAATCATAAATGTAATCATAATGAGTCCTAATAAAAGATTGCCTGTATTAGTTCACTAATACAAATAATAAAATGAGAATCTAGATATTCCATAAAATGTATTCTTTTGGTTATATATTCACTTCTCCAAATCTATAATTTATATTATTTATATGTACAGTCATTTATATGTACAGATGTTGCAAAAGATAAATGTCAAGCAAAAGTACTGTTGAAAGTAATCAAAACATCAATTTATTGCAATATTGGGTAAATTAAGTCACTTAAAGTGTTCCTAAAGGAGAATATGAGCAGGGTCAGTGAACTGTAAGAAGTATGCAGAATGAGAGAGCCTTTTTCCCCCAGGACCCAGTTATTGTTAGCCTTGTCATATCAAGAAAGGATATAGCTCTAAAATTAGGAGAAACTTCAGGTCTTTATAAACATGACTGAGAAATAGGATATTCTGTTTATGTTTCTTTCCAAGTATATCCAGCTTCCAATTGCTTCAGGCCACATACATTGCTGCCATCTGAATCTGAGCCACATCCATTGTCACTGGTATTATTGCAAAAGCCTCTCAGATTTTCCTGTCTCTTCACTTGCTCCCCTGTATGTTATTCTCATTACATAATCAGACAGATACTTTTAAAATGAAGGTCTAATCATGTCAATGCTGGGCTCAAATTTGTAAAATATTTACTCAAAGAAAAGACAGTCCTTACAGAAACCCACACTCTGTGATTCAGCCACCACTCACTCCCTCAAAGAACTTATCTCCTTATATATTTTCCTTTCACAGTGCACTACACCAATGCTGGTCCTCTCTGGGTCTTTCAGTGACCCAAACAACATCCCCACCTTATAGCATTTGCACTGGCTCTTCCCATGTTAACTCACATATCCTAGAAATCTGCTCAAATGTTGCCTTCACAATGAGGTCTATTTCTTTGAACTTCAATTATAATCACTAAAGTTCCCGTTTCTAACTTGCCTCTTCATTGCCCTTTCCCAACTCTGTTTTATTTACATGAATAATCTTTAATGCTTGATATACTAGAAAACATATCTTATATTTCATGTTTATTTTGTGTTCTATCTAGCTAGAATAAAACTCTGTCAGGGTAAAGACCCTTCTCATTTTTATTCATTGATTGGTCCCAAGTGCCTCAAAGAGTTTCTGGCATATAGTACGCGTATACCTCAAAATTATTGTATGTGGAAGAAATATTATAGAAAATACTTCTAAAACATGCTTTGAGAAAGTACTATATATATATATATATTGCTTTTAAAATAATTTAACTAGTACTGTATACAGATACAAAACTCTAATATGGAGGCGATTTGATATAGAAGCAGTTTAACACAGAGGTTATTTAATATACAGAAATGTTACAAAGTTGTTAGTTTTATGTAAAAAGGAAAAGGGAGGAGTTTGTTGTTGTTGTTGTTGTTGTTGTTTTTTTGAGAAGAAAGGAGGAACAAAAGGAATACCATGTTTATCCCAGCAGTTAAATCAGCTGATACACCCAGGGTGGAAGTCTCATGCCTACACTAGCTGCTGCATTTTGTATAGAGATGCAGAAGAGTTTCTATGTCAACTGAAGCTGGAATTGCCAAAATGGTGTGTTTGCTGGACTGCTAGATTCCAGAATTACCCAACTGCTATTGCTGCTTCAGCAACTTTTAACAACTTCTAGCAACTGCCTTGATGTTTAAGGCAGAATTTGAAAGATTTTTTTTTTCTGTCCACCTCCCTACATCATACTGACAGAACTGAACAGAAATTCTCTGGAAAGAGAGCCTAAAAAAGTATGATTTGTAGATTTCCTCATACAGCAGAGAAGGGCTGGCATGGAACTGAGAAATAATGGAAAATAGCCAACATAGCAACCAACTACTTTTAACAATTAAATCCAAGTCTCTTTTTTGGCACATACCAGGTCAATGAGTTATGGGGAATTTTGCATGTTAGTTATATTTTTTTCTCTGACTTTTTTTCTATTACATAAATATAAGTTGAGAAATAAATAACATGAAAAACATGGGCCGGTTTTGCCATGTGTAATGTCCAGCATCATTTCACTGGTACCAAACAATGACTTTTCATTTTGGTTTCCTTCAATTTGTTACAAATTATAGTAGCTTTAACTAATCTCTCCATGACTACATTTTCTATTTTATAATGCTCTATTAACATTAAATAACATGTTCCAGGTCACCAGATTTGATGATTTTTTAAAGAGATTAAATGTGTTTGATCACTTAGAATGGTTTCCAGAGATTTCATACCTTTGGTGGACACTTTTTTCTTCATGAATCACATTGTGAATTACACTTTCTAGGATAGTAAACATAGTTGGATATTTCCTGAGATGTGTAAAAGCAAGACAATTTTCTCACTAAGCAGAAGTAATATACACATGGAAACACTAACATGACAAAAATGCATACCAGAAAACAGATTTATGCATGATGAATATTTATAAACTTCATTATATGCAGTTTCCTTGCCAATCTTCTAATCCTCCCTACACAAACCAAAAACTTTCCATATCCTTTCCTTGAAAGAAATATAAAATCAAAAGTGAGAGTTGAAGATTTTGTCAAGAAATTGTCACCTTAAAAGCAAAGAGATTATTAGTCAAATAATAACTCACAATTACAAAGTTCAAAGTCTTGAGCTAAACAAGGACATTTCAACAAGCAAATGTTACAATCAAGACTTTAATTTAACACTGGGCAGTTTCTCAGAAAATACAAATTTGTGAAACAGGAATCAAAACTAAATATTAAGATCATGAAGGAACTTATCAACTGTTATTATTTTTGGATATGATTCATTCTATACACTGTTGTTTTACCTTTAAAAGTAGTTTAACATAACATTTTTTAAAATTTTACAGGTAAATTGATTTGGTCACATTTAAAAATCAGTCTTAATATAAATCTTCATGAAGAAACAAGGAAAGAAAAAAATCAAAATAAAAGCAAAAAGAAAGCAGAAAAATAATGTCTTGACAAGAAAACAAAATTTCCCTAACATTCCAAGAGACAAGGCCACTTAATAGGCTTTTGCCAGAGTTATACTAACCCCAGCCTTGTTTGCCTGTTTCTGTGGTTCCCCAGGACCTGACCTTCCTCCTGCCTTAGGTATCCATCAGGAGTTGGCTCAATCTGAATTCTTGTGACTATTTAGTAGCCAACTAAACCCCACCATGCCTAATAATATCATATCATTTGTCATCACCCAATATGTTTTCCTTCTGGCTATCCATCTCCTGTACTTCTAACCCCTGCTGTTCTGAGCCCTTTCCCCTGACCCAGATTGAAATGCTTCTTTCTGGAACACTTGATTTTCTGTGTTTGTTTAAACATTCTATATTCTAAACTATCTTTGAAGGCTTTCACCTTTAATTAAAAATGGATTGTCTTTTCATTATAACATGTCCCCTGCATCCTAGTCTATGGTCATTATCCCATATGCTATATTGTTGCATTGTTTATGTATGGGAGGAAAAGATTTTCTTCTACCCTTCTGAGTTCTTTAGTTAATAATTAAATTTACATAAAACAGATTAACAAGAGAAAAAATAATATAATTACTTATGTACAGGAGCCCCAAAGATATGGGACCCAAGGGCAAGTAGGGCAGCTGAAACTTATATGTTATGTTTTGCTAAGGAATGGGAAAGGGACCCAGGGTTTCAAAGGGGCAAATGGTAACTCACAGGACAATAAGGAGAGCAGATGTTTGATAGTTAGATATTTGTCCTTCCATATAGGTAGGTCATACAGGTGAAAGTTATCTCTGGTAACTGCACTCTCTTGGAGCTACCCCTCTACATAAAATCTTTTAGGTAGTTAAGGGGAGGGTAAAAAGCTCTTCCTGGGTCTTCAGCTCAAAATAATCCACATGCCAAAGTGAATCATTTTGTGGGGTCTAGTTGTGAGCACCTTCACTTACCTCTTGCAAAAATACTTACGTTTTTGAAAATTGTGGCTTTACTACTTCTCTTCCCTTTCTCTTCTCAGTTTTCTACTGACTTTTTACTGTCCCTGTTTATGTAGGAGTTAATTAGGTAGTTGTTATTTGTTTGTTTGTTTGTTTCTACTCCAAGTTATTTCAATCATCTTGATTATCCTAATTTACCTATTTACCATGTTGATAATCCAGCTATCTATTTAGATTTGTGTTATTGAAATTATGATTTCCAGTCAAAAAACTGTAATTGGTCCACAATGAGATAAGCACTGAAACTGAAAGTAAGAAATTGGAGATCACAACATCCTTGCATATAATGATTTTTCTAATTTCATTTGTTTGGATCCTTTGTGAAAGCACTTCTATGTAACAAATTTGAAATTAAAAAAAAATCCTCTTCCTCTTTCATGGGCTTTGAAAAACGCTGTTCTAGATTAATTATTTACCTCATCAATTTCAGAGACTTTAATATCAACCCTATTTCAAACTTTGAAGTCTGTGCACATCTCAAGGATTTATCAATAATTTTACAGGTTCAGCTTTTATAATATTATATTGAAATATCTTACTAATTCACTATAATCTACATTTTTGTTTCTTTCATTATAATTCCATCATTATACGTGCACTTGATGTAAAGATATCTAGTCCCTGAATCCTTTTATTTAAGCTGAGTGGCCTTCCTTACTGCTTAGCTATCTAGCTAATGTTTTCCATTCTTAATTTCAACTATTCTCTTGCAAATTTACCCCTTTGCAAAATTTTCCCTACAAGCATCTACAACTGAAAATTTCAGCACTATCAAGAAAATAAGAAAATTTGCTAAATGATACTACTTACACTATCTTGGTTTCTAATCTGACTAGATATTGAATGATACAAACAAATGATTTTGTTTTTCCTTTTCTAGTCATCACTCTCTTATCTCTTCTCAGCCTTACCACCCTTCTAATTCAGTGCATATCTTCACTTCCTACTTCACAAATGAATATAAAGAAATCATACTGACTTTAGAAAATGAACTGACTGTGTTGCAGGAAGGGAGATCTCTTCTAGAGCTGGAGAGTTGACTCTTGTCTAGCACTCGGAAATGAATTGTCCAGGGAGACACGTGTACTGACAAAGCAAAAAACTTTATTGGGAAGGGGCGCCTGGGCAGAGAGCAGAAAGGTAAGGGAACCCAAGAGAACTGCTCTGCTAAGTGGCTCGCAGTCTCAAGTTTTATGGTAATGGAGTTAGTTTCCGGGTAGTCTGTAGCCAGTCACCTTGCTTGTCCCATATTTGGTCTGACTCACGCTCCTTCCTGGTAGTGCATGCATCTTTCAGCCAATATGGATTCCAGTGTGAAGAATTTTGGGAAGTTGGGAGGACAATATTATGGGCTGGCATCTCCTTGCTCTTTTTGGCCCCCTCCCAAATGGGAACCTCTGTTGTGAAACAACTCATGCAAGTGGTTATCATCAAGCCTAGCCAAGGCAGGTGGTTTCAGTCAATCGTTCTCTAACAATCACGTTGCTGCGTTAGCATTTATTCTTTCATCTTCATTTACAATAGATTTATTTTTACTAGTTATTTCTAAACTCAATATTAATACCATTGTCCCTAATTTTATATATTTGTAGAAACTGATCCAATAAATATTCCTTCATTTTTAAAATATGGTCTACTTTGACCTAAAAACAAAACGAGGACTTCTCTGGTGGTGCAGTGGTTGAGAGTCCGCCTGCCCATGCAGGGGACACGGGTTCGTGCCCCGGTCTGGGAAGATCCCACATGCCGCAGAGCAGCTGGGACCTTGAGCCATGGCCGCTGAGCCTGCACGTCCAGAGCCTGTGCTCCGTAACGGGAGAGGCCACAGCAGTGAGAGGGCCACGTACCACTAAATAAATAAATAAATAAATAAATAAATAAACAAAACAAAACAGAAGGCAAAACCAAAAACAGCAATATCCTGATATTCATGTTCTTCCTGTGACCACTAAATATCTACCATTTTCAATTAAATTGATAAATTAACTTAAAAGGAAATTTGTGATGATGAATAGTCCTAAGTTTTTTGCTTATTTCTATATTGTTAATTTTCATATGAATCATAATTTTATTTTATATAATAAATATGTATATATAACATTATATCTGTTCTTACATACTCTAACACACATAATTATGTATATAATATACATACACACTACATATGTTTGTGTGTATGTATATTTATAATTATATATATATTTAAAATTTGATGTTAATGCATTTAGTAGTTGTACAACTTCATTTATTCAGTTATTTATTCTTTAACAAAAATTATTTAGCACGTGATATATTCCAGGGACACAATGGTAAAATCATATGTGGCTTCACCTATTGTGTGAATTTGTTTACAATTTATTAGTGAAAAGGCATTTGAAAAATAACCACCCAAATAACTACTCAAAGGCACATTTGATTCCTACTCTCACTGAGATTACAATCTAGGCACCCAGTTCTCTTTCCTTCTATTCCAAGTGGCAGAGTTTCCTTGTTTTTGATGATCTTAACAGTTTTGAGGAGTAATGGTCACATAAATATGGAACATCCCTAAACTGAGAGTTGTCATATTTTCTTTTTGCCATTTCTGCTTTCCTGACTGTAACTTGAATTATATATAAATTATAATTATGAATTTTGGGGAGCACAAACATTCAGTCTATAACATAGCCTAACTTAAGACTAAAGAACCGACAGAATTAACCTACATAGAATATTTTATTCTTAATTGTAAATTAAGATCAGAAATTAATTATATAGAAACAAATCTGAAATATAGAGAATTAAGAAAAAGACAAACAATTTTTGGAAAGATAATTAAAGTTGACAAATCTTTAATAAGAATGCAAAAGAAAAGAAGAAAATACATAAATATGCACTACAAAGAATACCAATGATATCATAAAAACAGAGAGAGCAGAGATAAATATATTTAATTATATGAATTATATGAATACAATACACATATCTGTCTATATCTATATCCACACATGCATACAGTCTACTCTTATAATTTATGTTCTGTAAATTGCCACAAACACTGAATTAACAAATACTTAACTCTTAGGGAAAAAAACACCGTTAGGTTTCTGCAAATATCTGGTCAGAAAATTTCATCAATTGATCAGTGCAGACCCTTGCTTTACTTGTGTCTTTGTTTACAGTTTATTTAATAAATTGATATTTTGTTAATTTATGAATGTTAAATTCTTTGCCAACAGCATTATAACTCATGCCTCAACAGAGCTTATCTGACACATGTAATTTCTCCATAAGTTCCATCACACTGTTGCACTTAGAACACTAGACAACATTTCAAGCACTAAACTTGGGAGATATTTTAAAAAGTGACATCACCACCAAAAAGTACAAAACTGTGAAAAACTTGGCACTTAATAAACCACAAAAAGGGTGATTGTTTATAATAAGAGAGCTAAAACAAGAAGGCAGAGCATTGCCATGTCCAGTTTCACCTGGAGATGTGTGTATTATATCGGGCAACTCAAAATTTTAGCTCTTTGCATATGTACACAAAAGACCATGTAAGTGTCACAAATAGTTTTTAGATTCCAAACACATTTTAGCTAGTAGGTGAGTTTACAGATATGCAATCCTTGAATAATGAGGATTGATAGTATATATATATATATATATATATATATATATATATATATATATATATATATATACACACATAGAGAGAGAGAGAGAGAGAGAGAGAGTATATATATATATATAAAATACAGCATAAACATACCATACTTAGTGTATACACATCATATAATGATAAATATGTGTACATGTATATATATATACATATGTATATACATATAGCTCAGAAAAAATGTCAATTATCAATGGTAGGATGAATTTAAGGATACATTCAGAATGTAAATAGAATAGATTGATTCCTAGGGAAGTCCTATCAGTCAATTGATACATAGCTCTAATAGCATACAAAACTATTCTAGTATATAAAAAAGTATAAAACACTACTGCAATCATTTTCCATGGCAAGCGTAACCTGAATACAAAAATGTAACAGGGATAATCTGAGAAAGGAAACTTCAGTACACTTACAGATTTTCGTGCAGTGTTTTGTAGAAAATAATTTGTCAACACAAATAAAGACATTTACCAAT
The DNA here is from genome assembly GCF_937001465.1 of Orcinus orca. Lineage (NCBI taxonomy): Eukaryota > Metazoa > Chordata > Mammalia > Artiodactyla > Delphinidae > Orcinus > Orcinus orca. The sequence goes on from NC_064563.1 coordinate 129,255,840, forward strand.
CACATTTTGTAAAACATCAGAATCGTCGGGTAAGTATTGCATTATTATCTGCAGCTTCATAAATTTATAGTCAATGTGCTGAATGATGATTGTATTTAAGCATATACATGTCTACAAATGGTAATATTAGATAAATTCCATTTTGCTCTAATAAAAATTGGAAAGACTTTTAGTGCATACCTTGATGAAATATTTAATCACAAATTCAGTAAGTAGGCTTGGTGCCTAATACAGCTTCGAGTCCAGTAGAAGAAACACTTATCATTATCTTATATTCTTATCTTTAATAAAATTAGTATTATTCAGCTTGATTATTAAACAAATAAAAATGCTATTTTGACATTTCACATATACACACAAACTTGCACTTAAAAATGCCGGTTTATTATCTTTTAAAAGGTTTCCTACATATAAATAGGTTCTGTTTTAAAGGTTTATTTTTGGCACTTGAACATTTTCTGCAAAGTCACAGTGATGACTGCTTAAGCAAATCAATAAAGCTACTTAATTTATAAGCTTAGTATAATAGTCTGTGCTTGAGATCTGTATCAGGACCAGAAGGTATTGTAAAGAGTTGAAGGAGATGGAAATGAGGAAAGTTCTTTGATTTTCTTTTTTTTCTGACACAGAATAGTTTTTTGGGGTACAAATGTCATTGAAACATTCTAACTCTGTTTTACCTTTCTCTGCATCAAAATAAGTGCTCACTGAGCTACTTTCTCTCTCTGGCCTAGCATTAAGATCTGCTCGAAAGTTCCATGCTCCAAACTGCCTTTATTTTATTCTTCCTAATCAAATATTCCATTTTTTATCAGAGCTTATTTGCTAATGAATATCAGAATTGTCACATTTAATATCAGTAAGACTATACAATTTCATTCAAATATATGATTCTATGTTATATCTTTTCATGTTGAAGAACAAATTAGGTCAAGATGGATAAAGGAAACATTTAAATGTTAATGGACTTAAAAAACCTTAAGTTTGAAAATACGTAGAATTCATGTGCATAACTTATCTAAAAACAGAGCAAATTTTGTAAGTATATAGGATAGAGGCGTCCCCTGGGAAAGAGAGCCGGGCATGATTTTCTTGACATAAGATAAGGCATTTTGGCCTAAGCCATTTTGTGATCTAAGCTTGGCCACAATGCTTGCCCTTGAGCAGGTCTCAGTAGTTCATGATCTTAAGGGAAGTGAGGAAATTCAGGAACAAAAGAAAAGCAGTCAAGAAACAAAAGTTCAGTGATAAAACAGAGTCCTAGTTGCTCCTCAAAGGATAAACATAACAATCTTGTTTTTGTTATTTTTTAATTTTTATAACTTTTTATTTTATATTGGAGGATAGCCAATTAACAATGTTGTGATAGTTTCAGATGCACAGCAAAGGGACTCAGCTATACATATGCATGTATCCATTCTCCCCCAAACTCCCCTCCAATCCAGGCTGCCACATAACATTGAGTGGAGTTCCCTGTGCTATACAGTAGGTCCTTGTTTGTTGTCCATTTTAAATATAGCAGTGCGTACATGTCAATCCCAATTTAAGTGTCAGAAGTCTAAAACAAATTGAAGTTGGGTGCTTTATGTCTAAGAATGATTTTCTTCTTATGTTACAGTGTACATTATTTTGTATGATTATGATATTTAATAAGACTGTTAAGATTCAGATAGAATTTTTTTCTACAGTAGGGCATTTAAGGTTATAAATTTTCTCACTCAACATAGGTTACTTATTTAATTGTTTTACTTGCTTAATCAATAATTTCAATAAAATATTTAAGATCACTTGAAAAGTCATTGTCTTGTGAATTTCTGTTCCTATTGTTATGGAAATCTTGAGAAACTACTGCCATTCTTTTATCTATCCTTCCTCTAATTTTTTTCTAGTTATTACTCTTCTGTTCTCCACAAACAATACTGTTTAGATGAAGCAGAGTCCCAGGCATTGAGAAGCAGCACCTAGGTCTCTGCTTCATCTAAACAGTATTGTATCTCTGCTCTAACCCTTTTCACATTCCCCAGTGAGTCAGTTCCTGTCTACTTTTCCTTTATCCTTTTCCTACTTTTATTCCTATTAGTTCACCTTACCTTCTAGCCAAAATGATCAAGGACTTGACTTTATCAGCTCTCCTTCTTTGATATTCTTCTGTTATGTTTTCAATCTGTCCTATTTTCCCATAAAAATAGCAGGAGTCATAATCCCAGATTGTAAGGCCTAATAACCTTGAAATTGCCAAATTGTTCTTGCATGGATAATTTTAAAGTTTTTATTCAAAAAATGGGAAATAAACGTAATCCCAAATTAGTTCTGTTTAAAGCAACTCTACAGATACTAACAAATTTACCTATCTAATATAGTTACCAGTAAATTTTAAGAATGTCCAAACCACCATGGTTTGGAAAAAAATTAAGTATAGAAACTAATTAACACTTAATTTTTCATAAAATTAAAGTTAAAAATAGTGTTTTTTTTTCTTGCAGACACTGATATATTTCTATTATATGAATGAATGAGATAGTTCTTGGGAGTGTAAGATAAGTAAACCTTTCTCCACCTTCCATTAATCTATCTCATTTCATGAAAATGAATGTTTTCTAACTATATTGGAAAATTTTGACTCAAATAAATCCCCTTCTTTGATACTCTCTAATAGTGTGCTAGGAAACTTGCAGCTTTGGGTGAGTAGTCATCTAGTGTTTAAGTTTTTATTGTTTTGAGTAATATGATTGAACATTTGACTTTCATCTCTGTGGTGTGTAGGTTTATGTTATTGTTTTATGTTTTGCTAATTGCTTGTTATTTCTCTTGTAGATTTTTATGGAAAATCTTATTTACTAAAAATTGTATTTCTGGTTGTATTCGTATGTTACACACATGGAATAAAGTAGGAGCTTTAATTTTATTTTATTCAGAATGTGTTGTCAGTTGTTCCAGTGCCATCAATAGCTTTTTATATATTAAATTCCAATATATGATCAGTTATATTACTACCATCCTTATTATAGCTGGTCTTTTAGTCTGCTCCATTCTCTCATTATTTTTTTGGTAATAGTAGTTTTTGAAAGAAATCTCATAAGTCTTTAGTTCTTAAAGTCTTTTTATCTTCTGGCTAAATATTATTGTAACTGAGCAGAATCTTATGGGGCCTTCCTGGGACAGACACCCCCCACCCAATGTCCTCTGCCTGCCTCTTGTTTGTAGAAAAACTTAAGCCTCCTAGGCTTTCCCTGAGTTCCAAAGAATAAATTTAATCTGAGAAGTGCAGAAACAAAGGAAAACAGTCAAGCAAGCAAAAAAAAAAAAAAAAAAAAGTTTAGCTATTAAAATCAAGGACCTTTAGTTCCTCCTCAAGAGCTGTAGATAATATTCTGAGTAATATCCTTTGAGTTATTTGCAGATACTGAAACAATCACTAGCTTGAAGTTAACTGTATGCTGTCCACAAGCATTTAGACTCCTGAACAGTTGGAATCAGAAGGTTAATGATGTTGACTCCTGGTTAGCTCACCACCAACCAATCAGAAGAATGTCTGGGAGCTGATAACACAGCCCACAACGCCCCTCCTTCACCCTGTCATTAAAAACCTTTCCTTGAAGGCCACTGGGGAGTTTGAGTATTTTAGGACTAGCTACCTGGACTCTTTGCTTGACACCTGCAATAAACTCTGAACTTTCCTTAACCACAGTATTTGGCTTTACTGTGTACAGAGGAGAAGACTCAAGTTTGGTTTGGTAATATTTTTGCAGGCTAATAAACAAGTTAAAAAGTTTATGTTTTGATTGATATTCTTTAGTTTACATAATAATTTGGCAAGAAATGAACTTCACTGAATATATTAATGTATTCTATACTTTCTCCCATACCAGGAAAATGAATTTATGTTACTATCTCCTTAGGTATTGTAGAGGAGAAAAATTGGAGATTCACAAGCTGAGATACAAGTTAGGAAACTATGATAAAGCAACACAAAAAATATAATGCTCTGGGTATTTGACATAATTTAGTAACACAAAGTAAATATTATAAAAAAAATTCTTTTTTTTTCTCTGATATGAATCCAAGTATAAATCTCCAGTGATGGAAATATAACTTACAAAACCATAGTCCTATGTTATTTCTCTCTTGTTGCTCTGCCATGTCCAGCAGAGGGCCCTGGTGGTTGTTTTTGGTCTCAACCTCATATCCACACTGTAGTCAGCTGGAAGGAAAAAGAAAAAGGTGGTGGTATGATCCTTTCTTTGACTGGTGAAACCTGACCATTGTAGACACAATTTCTATCCACTTATGAGGGTCAGAATCTAGACCTAAGTCTATATGTAGCTGGAAGAGAGGCTACATATATTCAGCTGCTGAGTATGGGTCCAACCAAACTTCCATTAATAGATGTGTTTAGAATCCATATTTGTAGATAAATGGCAATTTCTGCCATAGTAATCATTGTTATATTCTAAATTTAAAAAACACATTAATTTGTAATTACCACTTAAACTAGGTTTTACTTAAGGGAGGTGGTCTGTTAGTTTTCCCTAACACTTTGTTTTTATTTCCTAGTTTTATTATATGTTGTCAGTATATTTTTTCCCTTTTGAGAATTTATTCAGAATTTGTCACATGACCTAATACGTAATAAATATATAGGTCCTTTGTGTCCTATTGGGGCTTTCATAGAAAATGCATTACCTTTTCTACAAGACACTTTTTACCTATAGCTATTATATCTGATTTTCAAAACTTCTGTATATTTTCTCTTGAATTGTTTTATGTATAAATTAAAAAATATATATTTATTTATTTACTTCACTAAGATAGTAATCATTAACCAAGAGGTAAGTTAATAATATTATCTGGAATTTGTACATAAAATTAATAAATAAATTTTAGTAAATATTGATGACTTTTTAGCAGATAAATTAATTCTGCTTCAAGAGCATAACATTTAAGCCTGCATATGCATATTTATATTCTTTGAAAACATATTTTCTTGTTATATAAGAGGAAAAAATCTATTATTTTAACTCTTCATTTTGCTTCATAAAATAGAAAGTAAATATTAAAAAAATCATAAAAGAGAAACTAAATGTGTGTGTGTGTGTGTGTGTGTGTGTGTGTGTGTGTATACAGAGAGAGAAATTCAAAAAAACTTTAGTTCAAGGGATTTACAAAGAGATAATTTATTCAAACATGCCAGTGAGTTCTTAAAAAGAAAATCTTTTGTGTTCTAATTAAAATAGCAAACTTCACAACTTGAGTTACTCAGCTCATCTGTTTCCTGACTTCTTTATTTCAAGTTAAATACTTCCAAGGTAGGTCATATAATTCAGTGACCTTTAAAGTAAAATTGAAATATTTGATTTTCTTTATCTCTTTTTCTTTCACCATGTGCAGCCTATAAATGCCAGTAGAATTAATTGCCTAATTAAAGGGAGTAAACACATTGCCTTTTGAAAGGTTTCAAATTTGTATATCCTGCAGTGGAGATTTTGCTTGACTACCTGACCTATATAGTCTGCACTTCTTAAAGAAGGAAAATAAGAAGCCTACTTTGGAACACATTTCTGACTTGATAATGAGTGCAACAAGACTGCTCTATAATTTTATATTATTTTATATTTAAGTGCTTAATATAAGCTGTTTTACTGTTTAACATTTTACCATAACTATTATATATACTCTTTAATAAGATCCATTATATGTTTGTTTGTTTTTTTCTGGATACAATTTAATAATATGGCACAAAAGTAGGAATAAAGAAAATACTAATCTTTGTTAGATTATAACTCAATTGCACACATTTCCCAACAAGAGGATTGGATGACTTTGATTTATAGGTTACACAAAGAAGCTGTATACCTAAACAACATACATAATTTCTTTTACCATATCACTTGAAGAAAAACAATATATATGTAGTTATATATGCTTCATATTAGTTTTACCTATTAGATAATCTTGTCTCTGAGAATCTTGGGTTTCAGGTATACATTGTATAGTCATGTCAACTTTATAAGGTCCTACTTTAAGCATTAGATAAAAAGACCTGGATATAATGGCAAGATTTCTAGGTTAAAAAGAGGTATTTTGTGACATTACAGGAAGACAGAAGCAAGAGATATTTTGTGATCAACCTGTGAAGGAAGAATGAACCTGTGACCTAAAATTTAGTTCAGATATCTAAACTGATGATGTCATGCATGAATCAAGGGGATATCAAAAGTTTTATTTCTTATATGGTGTGGATTTCTGGAGAGAGTATGGCAGGCTTCCAGGCAGGTCTGAAAATGGCTTGTGAAAACCTGGAAAGATCACTAGCTTGCCTTTTATTGTAGTTACTGTTGCGGACAGGTCAAGGTTTCTTGTGAATTTGGTATAGGGTTTACATGATTTGAATTTCCAACTGGTACCAAGGTAAGGAACAAGATTGTATTATTGGCTTGACAAGATGTGGGACAGAAGAGGGAGGAGGAGTGGTGGGACATGAAAATAGTCAACAATTAAATAAAAATGCATTCAGACGCAATTACAACTTACCCCAAGGTTTGACTAAACTAAAATGTACCATGATTCATTTCATTGTGTTTGAACTTGTTAAAGTAAGCCATTATGATGTTCTGTGAGACTTTTAAGGAAGTAAGAGTTTTGATTGAATCCCTTGGTCATGGGCTGTGATGGTTAATTTCATGTATCAAGTTGATTTGGTCATGAAGTGCTTAGGTATTTGCTTAAACATTATTCTGAGTGTTTCTAAGAGGGTGTTTGTGGATGAGATTAACATTTAAATTGGTAGATTGAGTAAGCAGACTATCCTGCTTATTGTGGGTAGGCCTCATCCAACTAGTTTCAGGTCTGAATAAAACAAAAACACTGATTTTTCCCAAATAAGGAGAATATTTTCAGCTTGATAGTCTACAAACTTGGACATTGACTTTTTTTCTTGCTTTCTAACTCAAACTGAAGCATCAGCTCTTCCTAGGGCTTGAGCCTGCTGACTTTCAGACTGAAACTACACCATTGGCTCTTCTGATTCTTGAGCTTTTGAACTTAGACTAGAACTAAACTTTTGGCTCTGCTGGAGCTCTATCTTGCTGACTTATTCTTCAGATTTGAGACTTACCAAACTCCATAATCACCACTTATAATCATCTCTTTATATATATTATATATATAAATCTTTTTATATATATATACATACATTTATATATATATATATATATATATATATATATATATACATCCTACTGGTTCTACTTCTCTGGAGAGCCCTGACAAATACATGAGTCCAGCATTGTGTATTTTGTGAAGTGAAATGAGTGTCTTGATCATTATCAATGATGTTTAGAGCTCCAAAAAGGGTAAGGAGTACCTTAATAAGAACACTTAGTGTGGCTTTGTTGTATGAAGAGGAATGTGAGAACTTGATTTATATTATGGGCATTTCTTTTGTTGGGGTTTTTTGTTTGTTTGTTTTAATTTATTGAATTTATTAATTTATTTTTTTGGGCTGCATTACACAGCTTGCAGAATCTCAGATCCCCAACCAGGGATTGAACCCGGGCCGTGTCAGTGAAAGCCCGGAATGCTAACAACTACGCCACCAGGGAATTCCCTATCATGGGCATTTGTGGTTCACAAAATTCCCAGAAGTTCTTTTCCCCAAAGGGGGAAACCTTGGATATCAAAATTTTATTGTTGCTATCTGCCTGGCCAGATGACCAGATCATTGTCAGTGAACTAAGATTCTGTAAAAATATGCAGATGAAGCCAATAATTAGCTAAGACATTCAAATTTAAGATGACTGTGAAATCTGACTAGCTCAAATTCAATATCTATCAGGGACAATGGTTTGTATTTTTCTGAGTATTTTTGTCCAGCTTTGCTATCAGGGCGATGTTGGCCTTGTACAATAAGTTTAGAAGTGTTTCATCCTCTGTAATTTTTTAAAAGAGTTTGAGAATGACTGGCATTAATTTTTATTTAAATCCTTGGTAGAATTTACCTGTAAAGCCACCTGGTCCTGGGCTTTTCTTGGAAGATTTTTGAATACTGATTCAAAATTTTTACTAGTTATAAGTCTGTTAAGATTTTTTACTTCTTTATGATTCAGCCTTGGTAGTTTGTATGTTTTTGAGAATTTATTCATCTCGTCTAGGTTATCTACTTTGTTGGTATATAATTATTCATAGTAGTCTCTTATAAACCTTTCATTTTAATTCATTTAATATTTGTAGTATTTCCTTTTTCATTGCTGATATTGAGTCATCTCTATTTTTTTTAGTTAATTTTGCCTAATGTTTATCAATTTTCTTAATCTTTTATAAAATCTAACTTATTTCATTCAATTATTAATTGTTTCCCTACCCTCTGTTTTATTTATTTCTGTTATAATGTTTATTTTCTTACCATTGCTAACTTTGGGCTTATTTCATTCTTCTTTTTCTACTTCCTTTAGGTGTACAGTTATTTTTTTGAGATTTTTTTTGCTTTTTAATGTTGGCATTTATTACTACAAACTTCACTGTTAGTACTGCTTTTGCTGCATCTCACAAGTTTTGGTAAGTTGTAATTTTGTGTGTCTCAAGATATTTTCTAATTTCCCTTTTGATTTCTTCCTTGACCTATTGGTTTTTCAAGACAATATTCTTAATTTTTCATATATTTGTGAATTTTTCAGAAAAATATACTTGGTATGATTTAAATTATCCTAAATTTGTTAAGGTTTATTTTGTGATGTAACATTTGATTTATCCTGAAAGATGTTCCGATTATGCTTGACAAGACTGTGTATAGGCATACCTTAAAGATATTGTGGGTTTGGTTCCAAACCATGACAATAAAGCAAATATCACAATAAAGCAAGTCACACAATTTTTTCTGGTTCCCCACTACATATAAAATTTCTGTTTCTACTATACTGTAGTGTATTAAGTATGCAATAGCATTATGTCTAAAAAATGTACATACCTTAATTTAAAAAAATACTTCATTGCTAAAAATTGCTAACAGTCACCTGAGCCTTCAGTGAGTCATAGTCTGTTTGCTGGTGGAGGGTCTTGCCTTGATGTTGATAGCTCCTGACTGAGCAAGGTGGTTGTTGCTGAAGGTTGAGGTGGCTGTGGTGATTTCATGAAATAAGACAACAATAAAATTTACTACATCAATTGACTCTTTCATGAACGATTTCTTTGTAGCAACCAGTGCTGGTTCATATATTTTATCCACAGTAGAATATTTTTTTCAAAATTGGAGTCAATCCTCTCAAATCCTGCAACTCCTTTATCAGCTCAGTTTATGTCATATTTTACATCCTTTGTTGTCATTTCAACAATCTTCACAGCATATTCACCAGTGATAGATTCCATCTCAATAAACCACTTTCTATGCTCATCCAGAAGGAACTCTTCATCCATCAAAATTTTACTATGAGATTGAAGCAGTTCAATCACATCTTCAGGCTCTACTTCTAATTCTAGTTCTCTTACTATTTCACCACATCTGCAGTAAATTCCTCCACTGAAGTCTTGAACCCCTGTAAGTCATCCATGGGGGTTGGAACAAACTTCTCCCACACTCCTTCTAATATTGAAATTTTGACTTCTTCCTATGAATCATGTTCCAAATGACATCCAGAATGGTGAATCCTTTCTAGAGGTTTTCAGTGTACTTTGTCAGATCCATCAGAGGAATCACAATCTAGGGTAGTTTATAACCTTATGAAATGTATTTTTTAATTCATAAGACTTGAAAGTCAAAACTACTTCTTGATCCATGGACTGCAGAATGGATATTGTGTTAGCAAGTATGAAAACAACATTAGTCTCATTGTACATCTTCATCAGAGCTCTTAGTTGCCCAGGTATATTGTCAATGAGCAGTAACATTTTGAAAGAAATTTGTTTTCTGAGTAATAGGTCTCACCAGTGGGCTTAAAGTGTTCAGTAAACCATGTTGTAAATGGATGTGCTGCCATCTAGGCTTTTTATTTTTACATTTAGAAAGCAGAGGCTGAGTAGATTTAGCACAGGATTTTTGAAAGAGTAGATGAGCTTTGGCTTCAACTTAAAGTTACCAGCTGCATTAGCTCCTAACAAGAGAGTCAGCTTATGCTATTGTGGCTTTGAAACCAGGCATTGAATTTTCATTTCTAGCTATGGTAGCCCTAGGTGGCATCTTCTTCTAATATAAGACTATTTTATCTACATTGCAAATCTCTTATTCAGGGTAGCCATCTTCATTAACATCTTAGCTAAAATGTTCTGGATAACTTGCTGCAGCTTCTATATCAGCACTTGCTGCTTTACCTTGTACTTTTATATTACAGAGATGGCTTCTTTCCTTAACCTCCATGAACCAACCTCTGCTGACTCCAAACTTTTCTTCGGCAGCTTCATCACCTCTCTTAGCCTTCACGGAATTGAAGAGAGTTAGGGTCTTGCTCTAGATTAGGTGTCGGCTTAAAGGAATGTTGTGGCTGGTTTGATCTTCCATCCAGACCACTAAAACTTTTTCCATTTCAATAATAAGGCTGTCTTGCTTTCTTATCATTTGTGTTTTCACTGGAGTAACACTTTTAATTTCCTTCAAGAACTTCTCTTTACATTCACAACTTGGCTAACTATTTGGCACAAGAGGCCTAGCTTTTGGCCTATATTGGTTTTCCACATGCCTTTCTCATTAAACTTAATCATTTCTAGCTTTTGATTTAAAGGGAGAGGCATGTGACTCTTCCTTTCACGTGAACACTTATATGTTTATTAATTTGCCTAGTTTCAATATTCTTGAATCTCATGGAATAGGGGGCCAGAGGAGAGTGAAAGAGATGGGGGAATAACCAGTCAGTGGAGCAGTCAAAACACACACAACATTTAAGTTTGCCTGTCTCATATGTGTGTGGTTCGTGGTATCTCAAAACAATTACAATAGTAACAACAAAGATCCCTAATCACAGATCACCATAACAAATATAGTTATAATGAAACAGTTTGAAATATTGTGAGAATAACCAAAATGTGATACAGAAATACAAGGTGAACAAAAGCTTTCAGAAAAATGGTGTTAATAGACTTGCTCAATGCACAAGGCTTCAATCCGTAAAACATGCTATATATGTGAACCACAGTAAAACAAAACACAATAAAATGATGTATGCCTGTATGCTTATGCTATTGAGTGGAATGTTCTATACATGGTTGTTAGGTTCATTTGGTCTATAGCTTATTCAAATTCTGTCTTTCCTTACTGATCTTCTGTCTGTCTATCCATTATTGAAGGTGGGACATTGAAACCCCCTGCTAATATTATGTGCTGTTTATTTCTCCATTTAGTCCTGTCAATGTTTGCTTCATATATTTGAGTGTTGTAATGTTAGCACATATATATTTATAATTGTTATATCTTCCTGAGGTATTGACACTTTTATCATTTATATAATGTCTCTTTTGACTGTTTTTGACATAAAGTCTATTTTGTCTAATATAAGTACGATCTCTTCTATTCTATTTTGGTTACCAATTTCACAGAATATCATTTTTTTTTATTCTTTCACATTCACCATATGTGTGTTCTTAAATATAATGTGAGTCTCATAGATAAAATCTAGTCAGATCTTTTAATCCAATTAGCCTCTCTATATCTTTTGATTGAGAAATTTAATCCATTTACATTTAAAGCAATTAAAAATGATTTACACACAACCATTACAGTGTTACAGTATTCTGTATTTGTTTATATAGTTACTTTTACCAGTGAGCTCTATAATTTCATATGCTTTAGGATAGCTGTTTGGGATCTTTTGTTTCAATTTGAAGATTCCCCTTAATATTTCTTGTACACAAATCATGGTGATGAATTCTCTCAGCTTCTGTTTATCAAGTAAAGTCTTTATTTTTCCTTTGCTTTGAAAAATAGTTTTACCAAATATCCTTAATTTTACCAAGTATCCTCAGTTGGCAGTTTTTTCTTTTGATATATTATACTTGTTAATTAATATGAAGCCTAAGAAAAAAGACAATATGAAGACTTTGATATAATGACTGACTTCTAAGTGCTCAAATTCTTGTTTTATTAAAAGTGATGGTTATGTAACCATGAAGATTAATGTCATGAAGTAATAAAACATTTAGAGAACTGAAATTAAGAAATATGCTTGTTAGAATAAATAGAAATCAACCATCATTTTATGAATACAAAATGCACATTAAAAAGGAGGTGTGAGATATTCTACTTGTCAAACTAGTACTCATAAAAGGTGAATTAAGTAAATTGACAAAAAAAATGTCCTTAAACATAAAGTATTTCCTGGTTAAACAATTAGTTTGCATATATACTTTGTATGTAATTAGAAATCAGATTTAATAAGAAGTGAAAAATATTCTTCTGGAAACATCAGTGAAAATCATTATCTTCTTCTTGGCTTCTCCATTCATTTCCCCCTGTCTCTGAAAATGATCTACTAAACTTTGGTCCCTCCATGAAGCTTTTCCCATGTCTTCTGGAGATGCTGAGGTACACTGTACACTTTGAGATACTTGTAAGTGAAGACACAGTAGAATGGCATCATGTTCAGTGTTCTCTACAGAAGAGTTTAATAAGTGTTTGCTAGTGGTATTTTTAAAAGGAAGACAAAATGAACAAATAAGTATATAAAACTCAACTTTTAAATTGATATTACCTAAACAAGGATGGACATTCAAGATGGCAGAGGAGTAAATTGTGGAGATCACCTTCCTCCCCACAAATACATTAGAAATACATCTACATGTGGAACAACTCCTACAGAACACCTACTGAAGACTGGCAGAAGACCTCAGACTTCCCACAAGGGGAGAAAATCCCCATGTTCCTGGGTAGGGCAAAAGAAAAAAAAAAACAGAGACAAAAGAACAGGGACGGGACCTGAGAGGGAGCTGTGAAGGAGGTAAAGTTTCCACACACTAGGAAACCCCTTCACTGGTGGGAGATGGGGGGTAGGTGGGGGAGAAGCTTCAGAGCCATGGAAGAGAGCGCAGCAACAGCGGTGCGGAGGGCAAAGCGGAGAGATTCCTGCACAGAGGATCGGTGCCAACCAGCACTCACCAGCCTGAGAGGCTTGTCTGTTCACCCGCTGGGGTGGGCGGGGACTGGTAGCTGAGGCTCGGGCTTTGGAGGTCGGATCCCAGGGAGATGACTGGGGTTGACTGTATGAACACAGCCTGAAGGGGGCTAGTGTGCCACGACTAGCCGGCAGAGAGTCCGGGAAAAGGTCTGGAACTGCCTAAGAAGCAAGAGACCATTGTTTCAGGGTGTGCGAGGAGAGGGGATTCCTTCACTGTCTGCCCACAGAAGGCAGAGCACCACATAAACAAGCTCCAGAGACGGGCGTGAGCCACGGCTATCAGCTCAGACACCAGAGACAGGCCTGAAACGTTAAAGTGCTGCTGCAGTCACCAAGAATCTTGTGTGAAAACACAGGTGACTATCCATACCCTACTTGGAAGCTTGTGCAGCACGCCACAGCCAGGGACCTGTGATCCAGGGCCAACTTCCCTGGAAGAACACACGGCGCGCCTAAGGCTGTTGCAACATCAGGCCAGCATCTCTTGTGGCAAGCTCACCCCCCATTCCAATTATAACTACTATATCACCCCCCCACCCCTGGCATGAGAGAGCAAGAGAGCCCTAATCAGCCACTGCTTTAACCCCATCCTGTCTGGGCGGGAACAGAAGCATGGCAGCAACCGACACACACACAGGTGGGGCCAAGACAAAAGCTGAACCCCAGGAACTGTGTGAACAAGGAAGAGAAAGGGAAATCTCTCCCAGCAGCCTCAGGAGCAGTGGATTAAATCTCCACAATCAACATGATGTACCCTGCATCTGTGGAATACCTGAATAGACAATGAATCAACCTAAAATTGAGGCAGTGGACTTTGGGAGCAACTGTAGACTTGGGGTTTGCTGTCTGCAATTGGATTGTTCTTGATTTTTATGTTTATCTTAGTATAGATTTTAGCACTTGCTATCATTGATGGTTTGGTTTATTGGTTTGGTTGCTCTCTTCCTTTCTTTTTATTACTTTTTAAATTTTTATTTTAAAATTTTATTATTTTATTTTCTATTTTAATTATATTATATTATTTTATTCAATTATTTATTTATGTTCATTCTTTTCTTCTCCCTTCTCTTCTGAGCTGTGTGGCTGACAGGGGCTTAGTGCTCCTCAGGTGTCAGGCCTGAGACTCTGAGGTGGAAGAGCCGAGTTCAGGACATTGGACCACCAGAGACCTCCCAGCCTCATATAATATCAATCGGTGACAGCTCTTCCAGAGATCCCCATCTCAATGCTAAGACCCAACTCCACGCAATGGCCAGCAATATCCAGTGCTGGAGGCCCCATGCCAAACAGCTAGCAAGACAGGAATAAAACCACAACCATTAGCAGAGAGCTGCCTAAAATCATACGTAGTTCACAGTCATCCCAGAACACACCTGTGAGTACTGCAATACATAAGGCAAATACTAACAGCCATAAAAGGGTAAATCGGCAGTAGCACAGTCATAGTAGGGGATTTCAACACCCACTTTCACCAATGGACATATCATCCAAACTGAAAATAAAAAAGGAAACACAAGCTTTAAATGATACATTAAACAAGATGGACTTAATTGATATTTATAGGACATTCCATCCAAAAACAACAGAAGACACATTCTTCTCAAGCACTCATGGAACATTCTCTAGGATAGATTATATCTTGGTCACAAATCAAGCCTTGGTAAATTTAAGAAAATTGAAATTGTATCAAGTATCTTTTCTGACAACAACACTATGAGACTAGATATCAATTACAGGAAAAAATCTGTAAGAAATACAAACACATGGAGGCTAAACAACACACTACTTAATAACCGAGAGATCACTGAAGAAATCAAAGAGGAAATCAAAAACTACCTGGAAATCAAAAACTACCTGTAAACAAATGGCAATGAAAACACAGTGACCCAAAACCTATGGGATGCAGAAAAAGCCATTCTAAGAGGGAAGTTTATAGCTATACAAGCCTACCTTAAGAAACAAGAAACATCTCAAATAAACAACCTAACCTTACACCTAAAGCAAATAGAGAAAGAAGAACAACAACAACGACAAAAGCACCCAAAAAGTTAGCAGAAGGAAAGAAATCATAAAAATCTGATCAGAAATAAATGAAAAAGAAATGAAGGAAACAATAGCAAAGATCAATAAAACTAAAAGCTGGTTCTTTGAGAAGATAAACAAAACTGATAAACGACTAGCCAGACCCATTAAGAAAATAAGGGAGAAAACTCAAATCAATGGAAGTAGAAATGAAAAAGGAGATGTAACAACTGACACTGCAGAAATACAAAGGATCATAAGAGATTACGACAAGCAACTCTATGCCAATAAAATGGAAAACCTGGAAGAAATGGACTAATTCTTAGAAATGCACAACCTTCCGAGATTGAACCAAGAAGAAATAGAAAATATGAACAGACCAATCACAAGGACTGAAATTGAAACTGTGATTAATAATCTTACAACAAACAAAAGCCCAGGACCAGATGTCTTCACAGGCAAATTCTGTCAAACATGTACAGAAGAGATAACGTCTATCTTTCTCAAATGCTTCCAAAATAGAGCAGAGGGAGGACCACACCCAAACTCATTCTACAAGACCACCATCACCCTGATACCAAAACCAGACAAGGATGTCACAAAGAAAGAGAACTACAGGCCAATATCACTGATCAACATAGATGAAAAAATCCTCAACAAAATACTAGAAAACAGAATCCAAAAGCACATTAAAAGGATCATACACTATGATCAAGTGAGGTTTATCCAAGAAATGCAAGGATTCTTCAATATATGCAAATCAATCAATGTGATACACCATATTAACAAATTGAAGGAGAAAAACCATATGATCATCTCAATAGGTGCAGAGAAAGCTTTTGACAAAATTCAACACACATTTATGATGAAAACCCTCCACAAAGTAGGCATAGAGAGAACTTTCCTCAACATAATAAAGGCCGTATATGACAAACCCACAAAAAACATCATCCTCAATGGTGAAAAATTGAAACCATTTCCATTAAGATCAGGAACAAGAAAAGGTTGCCCACTCTCACCAATATTATTGAACATAGTTATGCAAGTTTTAGCCACAGCAATCAGAGAAGGAAAAGAAATAAAAGGAATCCAAATTGGAAAAGAAGAAATAAAACTGTCACTGTTTGCAGATGATATGATACTATACATGGAGAATCCTAAAGATGCCACCACAAAACTACTACAGCTAATCAATGAATTAGGTAAAGTAGCAGGATACAAAATTAATGCACATAAATCTCTGGCATTCCTATACACTATTGATGAAAAATCTGAAGGCGAAATTAAGAAAACACTCCCATTTACCATTGCAACAAAAAGAATAAAATATCTAGGAATAAACCTACCTAAGGAGACAAAAGACCTGTATGCAGAAAACTATAAGACACTGATGGAAGAAATTAAAGATGATACAAATAGATAGAGAGATATACCATGTTCTTGGATTGGAAGAGTCAACATTGTGAAAATGAATCTACTACCCAAAGCAATCTACAGATTTAATGCAAGCCCTATCAAACTACCACTGGCATTTTTCACAGAACTAGAACAAAAAATTTCACAATTTGTATGGAAACACAAAAGACCCCTAATAGACAAAGCAATCTTGAGAGTGAAATACGGATCTGGAGGAATCAGGCTCCCTGACTCTAGACTATACTACAAAGCTACAGTAATTAAGACAGTATGGTACTGGCACAAAGACAGAAATATACATCAATGCAACATGATAGAAAGCCCAGAGATACACCCACACACATATGGTCACCTTATCTTTGATAAAGGAGGCAAGAATATACAATGGAGAAAAGACAGCCTCTTCAATAAGTGGTGCTAAGAAAACTGGACAGCTACATGTAAAAGAATGAAATTAGAACACTTCCTAACACCATATAGAAAACTAAACTCACAGTGGATTAAAAAGCTAAATTTAAGTCCAGATACTATATAACTGTTAGAGGAAAACTTAGGAAGAACACTCTTTGGCATAAATCATATCAAGATCCTTGTTGACCCACCCCCTAGAGAATTAAAATCAAAATGAAAATAAACAAATGGGACCTTATGAAACTTAAAAGGTTTTGCATAGCAGAGGAAACCATAAGCAAGATGAAAAGACAACCCTCAGAATGGGAGAAAATATTTGCAGATGAAGCAACTTACAAAACATTAATCTCCAAAATTTACAAGCAGCTCATGCAGCTCAATATCAAAAAAACAAAAACAACCCAATCCAAAAATGGGCAGAAGACCCAAATAAACATTTCTCCAAAGAAGATATACAGATTACCAACAAACACATGAAAGGTGCTCAACATCACTAATTATCATAGAAATGCAAATCAAAACTACAATGAGTTGTCATCTCACACTGATTAGAATTGCCATCATCAACAATCTATAAGAGTAAATGTTGGAGAGGGTGTGGAGAAAAGGGAACCCTCTTGCACTGTTGGTGGGAGCATAAATTGATACAGCCACTATGGAGAACAGTATGGAGGTTCCTTAAAAACTGAAATAGAACTACCATATAACCCAGCAATCCCACTACTGGGCATATACCCTGAGAATATCATAATTCAAAAAGAGTCATGTACCACAATGTTCATTGCAGCGCTATTTTCAATAGCCAGGACATGGAAGTAACCTAAGTGTCCATTGACAGATGAATGGATAAAGAAGATGTGGCACATATATACAATGGAATATTACTTAACCATAAAAAGAAACGAAATTGAGTTATTTGTAGTGAAGTGGATTGACCTGGAGTCTGTCATACAGAGTGAAGTAAGTCACGAAGAGAAAAAAAATACCGTATGCTAACACATATGTATGGAATCAAAAAAAAATAAAAAAAATAAAGATTCAGGCATAGAGAATGGACTTGAGGACATGGGGAGGGCGATGGGGAAGCTTGGACAAAGAGAGACAGTAGCATTGACATATATACACTACAAAATAGAAAACAGACAGCTAGTGGGAAGAAGCTGCATGGCACAGGGAGATCAGCTTGGTGCTTTGCGACCACCTAGAGCCGTGGGATAGATAGTGTTGGAGGGAGACGCAAGAGGGAGGGGAAATGGGGATATATGTATACACGTAGCTGATTCATTTTGTTATACAGCAGAAACTAACACAACATTGTAAAGCAATTGTACTCCAATAAAGATTTAAAATGTAAAAAAATAAAAACAAACAAACAAACGAACAAAAAATAACCAAGTTACTGTTATGTGCCAGGGACAGTTCTAGATGCCAGACACACCAAATTGAACAAAATAGGAAAGGTCTGTTCTTTTTTTAATTTTTAAATATCTTTATTATTTTTGTTGATTTTAAAGCTATTATACTCCTAAGTTCAAACAAAACAAAAATTAAAAGTGAAAATCACTCCATTATTCTTCCCCAAGATATAATTACTACTATATAATGTATACCTTTAAGGTTAGATTTTTAAATGTTATAAATGAATTATATCTTACTACTTTGTAAAAGGTCTGTTCTTTTGAAGCTGGTATTTCAGTGGAAGAAGATAGATAATAAATATATAAACAAATAAAAATTGATATTACCTAGTTTATTAGGGACATTCAGCAGAATGATTATATAAATTTCTATTTCATATTTTGCTATATTAACTCTCCATAGTTTAAGACTTTGATAATTTATTCTATGGATAATATGATTCAATACATGTTCCCTTATTGTATGTTCAAAGTATATCCATTTATTAAAGTGTTTTGGATATCTAATTTATTTCCTAAAATTAAACTCTGTAAATGACTAAGCTTAGTTAAGCATTTTATCATGTAATGTAATCTAAAGACCAAAGTTTTCCAAAAATACCAACCCAGATATCAGATTTTTATTATAAATCATGTTCTACAAGAATTATTTTATTAAATTTTTATTGTATTAAAATAACTTTAGTTTAATTAAAATCATATACTTCTTAATTTTTATTATATTTTTGCATACTAAATAATATATGTATAAACATTATATTTAAAACTTTATTCATCCTTTTTCCTAATTGTTTATTGTGTTTTGTAACTGAATTTTTAAATTCATATGTATAACATATAAGTTTTCTATAGTATTTTCATTGTTTGGAAATATTCACCATTGAGCTTAGGTTTCAATCTTTTATATTTTTAGGATGTACAGTTAGGTGTGAAGGTATAGTGTTATAGATATGGTTATGGATACATACATAGGTATAATTACAGCAGTATGATTTTACAAAAGTAATATTTTTAACATTTTATAAGCTGCACTTTGGTTATTAAACATATTAATTTTTCATGTTGATAAATATTCTTATCTGGTTTCAATAATTAATTAATTTCCTAATTGTATAATTTATCATAAAAATTTAGTTCATATTATTAGATATTTAGATTATATCAAATATTTCACTGCTATAAATAATACTGTACTGGATATCTTTATGGCTAATAAGTTCATAATTTCTCATTATTTTCTTAGAAATATATTTGCTGTGTTAATTTATCTTTTTAAAATGCAAACATATTGCCTAATTGTACTCTAGATAATTTATCCTCATTTACACATCCACCAGTAGTATTTGAGAGATTTAGTACCCTAATAATTTGCCAATACTTCTTATTGAGTGTTTACTTTGATGTAATAAATAAATCTGTAGAAATAATATTTTCAAAGGTATTGCATAAAATTTATGTTGATAAGTATTGAAAATAACAACATGGTATTGGTATATTCTGGACTTCATAACCCATGCAAACACTATTGTAGGGAAAAGGATTGATACTAATAACTCTTGTGAAATTCCTTGCTATTCTATTTTTGGGTTTTTTTGTGTTTTGATTTTTTTCTTTTTGCGGTACGCGGGCCTCTCACTGTTGTGGCCTCTCCCGTTGCAGAGCACAGGCTCTGGACGCGCAGGCTCAGTGGTCATGGCTCACGGGCCTAGCCACTCTGCGGCATGTGGGATCTTCCCGGACCGGGGCACGAACCAGCGTCCTCTGCAT
The DNA here is from genome assembly GCF_937001465.1 of Orcinus orca. Classification (NCBI taxonomy): domain Eukaryota; kingdom Metazoa; phylum Chordata; class Mammalia; order Artiodactyla; family Delphinidae; genus Orcinus; species Orcinus orca. The sequence goes on from NC_064563.1 coordinate 129,275,965, forward strand.
CGGCAGGCGGACTCTCAAGCACTGTGCCACCAGGGAAGCCCCCTTGTTATTCTTAAGTGAAAAATAGATTGTATTACATTGTATCTTCTCTTTTGAGAGTACTGAAATACTGGTTAACTGCTCACCAAGGGGAGCATCTAAGAAAAGCAATTTGTTTTTGACATAGAGGTGTAGCAATAAAAAAGTGTCTAAACTTCTCTCAAGCAGTTAAGAAACTCAGTGAGTGACATCTGCATTATCCAAATAAAAGTAACAAACCTGAACAATAATAACCATTATAAATATATTTAGCTGTCTTTTACAGTTTCCAGTAAACCTTTACAAAATTCTTATACAATATTGTTAATATAGAAATTAAGCAAAACTGCAATTGCAAACAATGTGACTTATTTGATTCATCACAATGAAAATGGATAAATTGAAATCATAGTTTGAAATGCTGTATGTTATTTGATTGAATATTAAAGGACATACTACAAACTTGTGGTAAAAAGTGTTGATCTAGAGAAAATATTTTCAATATTTCTTTCAATATGTGATTGTGTTATGGTTAAATGAGGTGTGTAGTAATTAACAAAATTGTGCATATGTTAGTTTCTTAACTGCTGCACACTTTATTCTACTTATTTTAACAGGTGAAGTCCTTTCACAAGAGGGAAATAGATATTATTGTAGATGTGGCTCTAGGTAAAAAAAGACATATGCCAGTTTCTCCTCTCTCTGACTTCTGTTTCTGTTATTACATCTCTTCTCTGACATTGATACTCCTGTTTTTCTCATATAAGGACTTCCCTGGTGGTCCAGTGTGCTCCCAATTCAGGGGGTCCAGGTTCAATCCCTGGTCGGGGAACCAGATCCCACATGCATGTCGCAACTGGCACAGCCAAACTAAATATAATAACATAATAATAAAATAAGAACTGGCACAGCCAAAATAAATATAATAACATAATAATAAAAAAAAAGAATTATTGAGATTACATTGGGCCAAGCTGGATAATGCAGGATAATCTTAATCCTTAATCCTAAATCCTTAATCAGGTCTGCACTGTTCATTCCAGCATGTAATGAAACATATTTACTAACTATGGAAATTAGGATGTAGATACCTTTTGGGAGCAGTCATTCTGTCTACTATAATTTGCCTGAGGTTGAATCTACTATTTTTTTTCCTACTAATCCCATCTTTCTTTTATTTCTCCTCTTTTCCTGCTTTCTTTAGATTTTTTTAAATTTATAAGTCCATTTGATCTCCCTTTCTAGTATATTCTAGCTCTTTGTTACTACTTCCATGATTGCTTTAAGGTTTATAGTATACATCTTTATGTTGTCACAAAACAAGTATTTTACAGTATACTTCCATTTCTCCCTAAAAATCTTTGTGATATTCTTGCCATACATGCTATAAACTTCAAAAAATATCAATTTTACTCTAAACTTTCAACTGAGCATAAGAAATTGAAGCTTTTTATAGTTATGTCCACGTAGTTGCCATCCATAGTACTCTTCATCCTTCACATAGATCCAGGTTTCTATCTGGTGACATTTTCCTCTATTTGAAGGACTGCCTTAAAATTTGTGTAGTACATATCTGTTGGTTATGAAATTTTTAAGATTTTTTATGTTGCCTTTATTTCATTTTCCTTTTGCAATATATGTTCACTGGGTAAATAAATGTAGGTTGACAGCTTTGTGTTGTTTTGGTATTTCAAAGATGTTGATCTAATTGGATGAAAGAATATTTTTGCTTTAGTTTGGTTCATTTTGGTTCCTTCAAAATACTTATTTTGAAAGTATTTTAAGACTTTTCTGTTAATTTTAATATTTATATTATTTCTTGGTCAATTGAGTGTATATTTTTCTTAACTATGGAATGTATTTCCCTGCATCTTTGAATGCCTGGTATTTTTTTTTTTTTTTTCGGTACGCGGGCCTCTCACTATTGTGGCCTCTCCCGTTGCGGAGCACAGGCTCTGGACGCGCAGGCCCAACGGCCATGGTTCACGGGCCCAGCTGCTCCGCGGCATGTGGGATTTTCCCGGACTGGGGCACAAACCCGTGTCTCCTGCATCGGCAGGGGGACTGTCAACCACTGTGCCACCAGGGAAGCCCTGAATGCCTGGTAATTTTAATTGCATGCTAGATAATGTAAATCTACCTTGTTGGGTGCTGATTATTCGCATTCCTAAAAAATATTCCTTACTAGAGAATGGACTTGAGGATATGCGGAGGGGGAAGGGTAAGCTGTGACAAAGTGAGAGAGTGGCGTGGACATATATACACTACCAAACGTAAAATAGATAGCTACTGGGAAGGAGCCGCATAGCACAGGGAGATCAGCTCGGTGGTTTGTGACCACCTAGGCGGTGGGATAAGGAGGGTGGGGGGGAGGGAGACACAAGAGGGAATAGATATGGGAACATATGTATATGTATAACTGATTCACTTTGTTATAAAGCAGAAACTAACACACCATTGTAAAGCAATTATACTCCAATAAAGATGTTAAAAAATATATATTCTTGAGGGTTTTTTTTTTTTTTTCAGATGCAGTTAAGTTACTTAAAATCAATTTGATCCTCTTGGGTCTTAATTTTAAGCTTTCTTAGTGCAATATTTAATCTTGGGCTAATTTTTCATGACTACCAAAGTAAAGTCCTGTTTTGTATTCTATTCAATGTCCATGAATTATAAGATTTTCTACTTGCCCTGAAAGTGTTTTGGCACAGTTCCTTCTATTATTTAGATGTTAGATAGTTCTTTCTCTGGCTTCAGGTGGATTCCTCACTCATATGCCCTAATCTGTACTCAGATCTATAATTTGCAGATCTCCAAAGTTTCTCTCTGGGCAGCTCTTACTTCTCTGGCACTCTGGTACTCTGCCCTACAGACTTTATCTACCTTGGCTTCCCTGGATTGCTATCTCACTTTCCTCATAGGGTGACTATGGATACTTCCTGTGTTTCTATTCCTTATGCTGTAGCCTATAAACTCTCTGGTTAGTAAACTGGGAAAATTTTACTGCTCAATAGATTTTTTTTTTCCCAGCTCTTAAAGATCATTGGATTTCCTTGCCTGTTAAGCATTGTTTTGTGAAGCATTGTTATGTATATTTAGATTAGTCTTTCAGTTGGGAATATGGTCCCTGTTATTCCACAAGAAGAACTTACTTTCACATTTTTTTCAAATTTTAAGTTTGAACAATTTAAAATTTATAGCCAATTTTCACAAACAACCTCCAACTCTCTTTCATTTAGATTAATTAATTTTTAATGTTTTGCAATATTTTCTCCCTATGAATAAGTATTTAAAATTTTTGTACCATTTGAAAGAAGCTGTAGACATCATGATTTATCACCCTTTTATACTTCAGCACATATCTCTTGAGAAGAAGGAAAATCACATAGACCAAATAATGAAAGTATTCTGTTGTCCTAGTGATGTAAAAGCAAACCCCTCCTGATGTTTTTATTGATCAAACTAGAGGAAAATCAATGGTTGAGAATCAGAAGCGAAGCACTGAATTAATTTGTTCTAAGTTAGATGTTGATATCTAAGAGAGATACTCCAACTAGAGCACCATTTGATTAAGATTATGGAGGTGGTTGTGATAGAAGATGATAATGAAGCATGAAGCAAAGCCTAGACATGCAGGGCTTTATAAATTATTTGATCAAATCTATATGTTCAAGGACGTATGTAGTTAAATATCAACAGGGCTTAAACAAGGCATTTTCATATTCATAAATATGCCTATTTACTTCTTTTTAGAGAATGGATTTAAAGTTCCAGAAGGGCAAGCCAAACAAGACACAGTTCATAAACTGTAACTGTAATCTAGGGGGATTATCACAGTGATTCAATACAGGTTACTTTTCATGGGTTAGAGAAATATATAAATACTTGATTAAACAATTACAAGAAATAAAGATCAATTTATGACTAATCAGATAGAGAGAGCAAAGGAAAGAAAGTCTCAAATACATTTGAAGAACTTCATCATTACTGACTCCATTGACTGAGATAAAGAATATAGATTGGGTTTTCTTTTTTGAGGGTTAGGGATAATGAATGTGGGCTTTTGAGAAGGAGGATTAATAATACACCTATATTAAGTATCTATTGCTTTGTAAGAAATTATCCCAAAATGTGTGTCTTGAAAATGCAACAAACATATTTATCTCACACAATTTATTATAGTCAAGAATTTAAGGATGGTTTAACTCGACACTTCTGGCACTAAGTCTTTTGTGATGCTGCAGTCAAGACGTCGCTGGGGCTGCAATTATCTGACTCATTGGCCGGGGCTGGAGGATCCACATCTGATGTAACTCACTCAAATGTTTGCAAGTTAATTCTGGTTAATGGCAGAGACCTCAGTCACTCATTTGATCACTTCCCTCCAGGGCTGCTTGAAACTAACTAAAAAGTATTTCTGTAGATCTGTGTTTAGTAGGATAGTTTATATATCCTTGAGATGGATAAATAGTTATTTAATTATTCACCACCGTATCTGGATAACAGCAGGCTTTTCTAATGAGTACAGCCCCTGACCACAAAGCAGGGAACTAACCAAAACATATTAATCCTGTGGAGAAGGAGTAAGAGGGCAAAGAGTAAGAATTTATTCTAATACTTCTAAGATAATCACCTCTAAATAGAAGGATAAGGTTAAGAAGTTTCTCCCCTAAGAACGATTTTGGGCATGGTAATCTTTACATATCTTGGAAGTATATAGATTTAGGGAAGGGTTAGAGAAACTGTTTCTTTAATTGGTATTATTTTTATTTTGTATTTTAGTATACCACTGGAAAAAAAATTTGTTTTCAGTAATGTCAGTATCAAAAGACAGGCATTTGCTAGAGCAATCCTTTGAAGTGATTAAAATAAATACACTAGTTATGAGAGTGTTGAAATACAACTTCCTACATAGCATTGTGGGGAAAAATTAATTTGCTATTATGTTTAGATGATTAAAAATAATTTGATCTATTAAAAATGCTCAAGAAATAGGGAAATGTTATTCTATTTGGGGGCATCTACAGACAGCCTTAATGCACACAAGTATAGATTGCTATATTTGTTTCTAGTAGACTGTTCATAATTTATATTTTTGGTTTATGTTTATGCTTTAATTATGCAATGTCGATATATATTTTGAGATGATTCACTTGCAATTTATCCACATTTCTTTAGTGTGTGGGATTAAAAGCCATTAAAAACATATGACCAGTTTGATATAATACTTGCTTTTGTATTAGTTAGAACTCAGTTTTATAAATTTAAAATGATTTCCTACTTCATGTTTCCTTACAATCATCTGATTATAGACATTATGCATTAGACATTATGCAGGTTCTTTGAACCTGCATACCTCAATAAATAAACTAAATACTCCATGCCTTTTGTATGTTTTAATATTGTCTTGAATTCATTTTTTTCTCATTCAAATTTTAAATTAATTGTTATTTCTGCAGTAGCAGCACAGAGACAAAATGACTTCTAAGTTTAATTTGCAAAAAGATGTACTGTCTTGCCTAAAGAATAATGATAAATGTTTGATACTCATTCATGTTGGTTCACATACTAATGCTCCCTGACCATCCACCAGTACATTTGAAAATTAACAGCAATGTGCAGCAATGAATTGAGACAAGTGGTCCATGGTGTTTCTCTGAGATATATCACTTCCAACAAAGTCTACTGAAATCCTCTTTAAATTAAATGCTTGTTGCTTACAATAGGTTTCACGTGGCTTCTTCAGTAATCCTGAAGTTTCTAAAGTAAATAAAAATGGACTATGCTGTACACTTGAAACTAATATAATAAGTCAAACTATACTTCAAGATAAAAAACAGGAAAAAAATGTATTAGAATTCTAAAGGTAAATTTTCCCTTAAAATTTTATTTATTTAGCCACACAGTGTGGCTTGTGGGATCTTAGTTCCCCAACCAGGGATTGAACCCGGACCCTAGGTAGTAAGAGTGAGGAATCTTAACCACCAGACCACCAGGGAATTCCCACCCTTAAAATTTTAATTAAACTGACTTACTGCAGGTATAGAATACCTTGTCTCACAAATACCTATAAAAGTGCCTACTAATCCCAAAGAAGTTATTTATTAATAACAAATATTTCTCAAATAATGATTATATTTGTAAATTTTTTCTATGTAATTCTTTAAATGTTACACTTTAGAGAATTTTTTTATATGTCTACAAGAGTGCTCTAGTATTTTAATCCTATTCCTGTTGTGCAATATTATTAAATAGTATTTAAATAGTTGTTTACATATTCAAATGTATGTATATATGAAATACTGGGAAATCATAAATATATGTAATCTTAGAGAAACATCACATTATGGCTTAGAAAAATAACTCACAGCTTCAATAACTGATAACACATATAGTTGAATATAATTTTCCAAACTATTATAATCAAGAGTATAATCAAGCTTTAGTATATCATGAGTAAACAACTTGAATTCTGTAAAATTGCATCTTTATGTACCATGCAGTGTTATCTGCTTCATTATCATTATGAAGATTGACTTGTTAAGCTGTCAAAGATACGATATGGTAATGAACAGATAATTACAAATCAATTGCAATCAATCAACAGTTCCCATAACTTCCCAGACGTTTCCTCCTTAGATTATTAAGTTAGATGTTATAATGTTGTCACTTAATTAATTCATATCTGATGTGCCATTTTCCTAGCATAATTTTATGTCATGACGGGAATTTAAAGTGAATTTAATCAATTTGTTGCTATTTGAAATAAGAATCAATGCATTCAGTATTTTAATAAACTAAACATTACTTTTTTTTTAATTGTTATTAGAGTATAGTTGATTTACAATGTTGTGTTAGTTTCAGCAAAGTGAATCAGTTAAACATGTACACATATACACTCTCTTTTAGATTATTTTCTCATATAGGTCATTATACAGTACTGAGTAGAATTCCCTGTGCTATACAGTAGGTCCTTATTAGTTATCTATTTTATATATTGTAGTGTGCATATGTCAATCCCAATCTCCCAATTTATCTCTTTCCCCTCTTACCCCCCTGGTAACTATAAATTTGTTTTCTACATCTGTAACTCTATATTTGGAATTTTAATAAATTCCTTAAATGATAATATGTAAAGAAAGAAATTGTTCACCTATATATACTGTATCACTATATTAAGGAATATACCTATGAAGAGATAATATTTTATATACAAAAATTATGTATATGGATATTAGCAAGATCTTTATATATTTAAGGTTCATCTATGACCTACAAAATGATAACACTTAACTTATTTGGTTATTTTGAAGGTAAAGGAGATAATGCATGTAAAATAATTTACATATAAATGAATTAGCTAACTGTTCTATGCAGGCGGACAAATTTTAGGAACTCTAGTGGCTAAGAAAAGAGTTTGACTCTAACCACAAGGCAAAGCGTAAGAGCTAGCTGCTGACTACAGTTAAAGGCCACATGGAAGATCAAGGTTGCAAAGTAATGATAAAGATCAGCCAAAGCCTGATAAACATTTTCAGAAATAAAGACTTTTTCTGTAGTTATAGTAAGATTTTTTTTTTTTTTTTTTTTTTTTTTTTTTTGCTTCTCTGGATTTGGCTATTCAGAATTTGGTGAATTATTCACCCCATCATTCTTTGCTTTTTCTATTCCTTTAAAACATATTATTTTTGCTAGCTTATTTATGTGTATTTTTTTAAGAATGTATATATATGTTTTAAAGGTTTTTTTGTTAATTTATTTTTGATTTATTTATTTTTGGCTGTGTCGGATCTTAGTTGCAGCACATGGGATCTCTGTGAAGGCATGCGGGATCTTTTGTTGCAGTGTGCCGTCTCCTTGCTGCAGCGTGCGGGCTTCTTTCCATTTGTGGCCTGGGGCTTCCAGAGCATGTGGCTCTGTAGTTTGCAGCACGCAGGTTCTCTAGTTGAGGCGTGCAAGCTCAGTAGTTTTGGCGTGCGGGCTTAGTTGCCCCGCAGCATGTGTGATCTTAGTTCCCTGACCAGGGATCGAACCTGCATCCCCTGCATTGGAAGACAGATTCTTTACCACTAGACTACAAGGGAAGTTCCAGAATATGTATTTAGATTGAGTTAAATGCTTATTAGATAATTTACAAAATTTAAGGAATGTACTTTCTGATAGCTTTATATGAATACTTTGTTCAAATTGGAATGATGTCTAATAAATAGGTCAACCAAATGACTTCCCTTGAGACTAAAGCTAAAGGCCGATGACAGGTTTGATTAGATGATGGAGAAAATGAAGCACATGGAGCTGAGCCACATTAATGGTGGATGTGCTGTTTGATAATACTTGTTCCTAACTGCCCTTCTAGTTCTAAAACCATAAGTCTCACCCATTTTACCTCTCTCTGGAAAGCAATGAATAGATCTTTTAAATCAAATCCTTGTTTTATTTTGTCACAAGCTGAAGCAATTGAAGGAATAAGAGGTTAAATTTAATTTTATGAAAGAAAAACAAGTGCCAAGGGAGGGGCATCCTGTTTTTCGTTCATAAAATTCTTTGGTATAAAAAGTTATTGAAAATAAAATTTTCTATTTCTGTATTTGAGTATCTCTCTCTATATATATATAGTATAATGCTACATTCAATGAAAAAATCAGACAATTTTTGGTAAAATATTTTAAATAATATTTAGAAAATAAATATATTTCTTTATAAATGTATTGTCCAATGTAATTCCCAGTAGCAAGTGAATCATTAGAATAAGGGAAAGACATTTCTCCCAGTGAATATCTGACATTAAGGAAGACTCATTTGAAAATGAGAAAGAAAGTGGTTTGAGTAGTTTATGCAAAAGTAGGACAGTAATCTTGCACATTACTAATGCATCTTGCAATTTTAGCAGCCTTTCTTTCCCTCACAGGTGAAGATGAATTGGAAAGATGCCTTAATCATTTCCACATTTGAAAGCCTTTATTTTCCTCCACGTTGGCTGGCAGCCTATGGCAGATCCGTAAGATCTGTGCCTGTCCAGATTCACAGAAAGTAATTGGCATGTCCATTTTATTCATTTCTTTCTGGACTTCAACTGCTATATTCATCCATTTTCTAGTTGTGCTTTTAGTATTTGACACCAATGTCAGAAAGTGGTCATTTGCTCTTTAGTAAATAAGATAATGGTATATAAATGATGAAAAAATAGACATCAAAATAGACAGATCAATATCAAAAGAGCTCTAATCCCCAGATAACTCTCATTCTTTCATACATAAACCACTGCTAGATTACCAGAATTATTTTAAATAGTCAATTTTCAGAGAGTAAAACTTGTTAGTAAACATTAACCAAGTTAACTGTCTCAAGATTCATTATTAATTCTGCAGAAAACGTATGTCATGGTTGTTGGGCACACACATTGGGAAGAAGGGGAAGGCAAATTGCAGAAAGTTGAAAGGTCAAGTTGGTCTTTTCTGCAAAGCATGGGTTCAAATGTACTCCATGAAAGCTGGAGAGGTGTCAGGACCAGAACAGGTGTCTACATGACTGGGTCCAAATGTGTGCTGCAACTTGCCCTTATTGTCTCACAAAAGCAAATTTTAGGGAATTTCACAAGTCAGTTGTTAAATATACCCATACTTATAAGGTAAAATTTATCAACTTAAAAGTTAAAAAATTATTAAAAACAAAGGTATGAAGCACCTGAGCTTTTCATCTCTACTCCATGTTCAGTAAGATTAATTTTATAGCTTAAAATTATTATCCATGGAGATAATATTTACACCATGGAAACAAGCAAAAATACAAATTGGTACTAACACATATCAGCTTGACCCTTGACCTTAGACTTAGAGCTTAGAACTTAGATGTGAGCTTCCAATGCTGAAAAAGATCTTGCAATCTAGAACAGTAGAATCTCTGTGGTAAAAGATAACAATTAATGACTAAAGGAATTTTACCAATGGGACTTGGAAGTGGAATTAACCAATATAAATAAATATTTAAACATTAAAGCTTAGGAAATTAATACTCTTTGAGATAAAAAAAAAATTCCAAGGCATCTTACAAAGACCTATAATGAATACATCTTCTTTCCTCATTGAGCTAGCATCAATCAGAGAGAGACTCATGACTGTAATATATTCATTCATTTAGAAATAAATAGATAAATACATAAATAAATAAGGCTGATCTATGCTCTGGTAATGAATACTTCTATTATATTAAGCAAATCTCTTATAGCTTCTGCCCTTCTGGACTGATTATACTCTTGGGGTGGAGATAAAATAAAACAAAATAACAAGCAAGTAAATAAATATGTCACAAACTGTAGAAAGAACAATGAATTAAAGAGTAGAGAGTGATATAAATGAGTATACTTAAGATGGGACTGTAAATTGAATTAAATAAAACAATTATTGTAGGCCTCTGTTAGAAAATGATACAAATGGATGTTCTAATCACCTCCTTCCCTTTACTAAAGCGTAATATGTCACCTGAATATTTTGTTCTAACTGGAAACTTCTCAAGTGGAGGCTTTATTTTTCCCACAAGTCCCTACCCTAAACACTTAACCACAGATAACTCTGTCTCTGAACCACAAGAAAGAGTTCCTCACAGACAACCACTATCATTTCCAAATCATTCATTTTTCCTTCCCCAGATTCTTTGGAATTCTTGCCCTGAGATTTTACCATCAGGTGCCCTTCCTTTTGCTGCCATCTGCTGGCCACCCCATCTCTGCTTCTGATTTTCAGAACACTTTAGAATCAGATTCACTCTCTTCCTTTCTTCACCTACTCATGTTCCTGTTTTTGGCAATTTCAACAGCTGCGAGTATTCAGCACACTGGCCTCTCATCTACTTGACCATCACTTCCATAACTCTCCATAAAACCCAATCATTCATACACTACATTACTTGAGGTTATTGGGCTGAATTGTGTACCCCAAAACTCATATGTTGAAGTTCTAAACCACAGTATATCAGAATGTGATTGTACATAGAGATAGGGCTTGTAAAGAGGTGATTAAGATAAAATGGGGTCATATGGGTGGGTGCTAATTCACTATGACTGGCGTTCTTTTTTTAAAAAATTTTTCAGCAATTATTTTTTTTTAAAAATTTATTTTATATAAAAGTATAGAAGATTAACAATGTTATGTTAGTTTCAGGTGTACAGTAAAATGATTCAGATATACATATACATGTATTTATTCTTTTAAAAACTATTTTCCCTTTTAGGTTATTACAGAATATTAAGCAGAGTTCCCTTGTTGGCTACCTATTTTAAATGTAGCAGTGTGTACATGTCAATCACATACAATTAACTATGACTGGTGTTCTTTTAAGAAGAGGAACTTAGAAAAGAAGTTTGGGGACATTCAAAATGGTGAAAGAGAAAGACATGGAGATCACCTTCCTCCCCACAAATATATCAGAAATACATCTACATGTGGAACAACTCCTACAGAACACCTACTGAATGCTGGCAGAAGACCTCAGACTTCCCAAAAGGCAAGAAACTCCCCATGTACCTGGGGAGAAAAAAAGAAAAGAAAAAAGAAAAAAGAGAGACAAAAGAATAGGGACAGGACCTGCACCTCTGAGAGGGAGGTGTGAAGGAGTAAATGTTTCCACACATTAGGAAGCCGCTTCACTGGTGGAGATGTGGGGATGGGTGTGAGGGAAGTTTCAGAGCCATGGAGGAGAGCACAGCAACGGGGTGCAGAGGGCAAAGCAGAGAGATTCCTGCACAGAGGATCAGTGCCCACCAGCACTCACCAGCCTGAGAGGCTTGTCTGCTCATCCGCTGGGGCAGGTGGGGGCTGGGAGCTGAGGCTCGGGCTTCGGAGATCAGATCCCAGGGAGAGGACTGGGGTTGACTGCATGAACACAGCCTGAAGAAGGCTAGTGCACCACAGCTAGCTGGGAGAGAGTCCAGGAAAAAGCCTGGAACTGCCTAAGAAGCAAAAGACCATCGTTTTCGGGTGAACAAGGAGAGGGGATCCAGAGCACTGCCTAAACGAGGTACAGAGATGGCGTGAGACACGGCTATCAGCGCAGACAACAGAGACGGGCATGAAATGATAAGTCTACTTCTGCAGCCACCAAGAAGCCCTGTGAAAGCACAGGTCACTGTCTACACTTCCCTTCCTGGGAGCCTGGGCAGCCCGCCACTGCCATGGTCCCGTGATCCAGGGACAAGTTCCCCTGGAGAAGACACAGCGTGCCTCAGCCTGGTGCAACTTCACGCCAGCCACAGGCTCACCCCACATTCCATAGCCCTCCCTCCCCTGGCCTGAGTGAGCCAGAGCTCCCTAGTCAGCTGCTCCTTTAACTCCATCCTGTCTGGGTGGGGAACAGACACCCTCAGGAGACCTACATGCAGAGGCGGGACCAAATCCAAAGCTGAACTGCAGGAGCTGTGCGAACAAAGAAGAGAAAGGGAAATCTCTCCCAGCAGCCTCAGGAGCAGCAGATTAAATCTCCACAATCAACTTGATGTACCCTGTGTGTCTGGAATACCTGAATAGACAATGAATCAGCCCAAAATTGAGGCAGTGGACTTTGGGAGCAACTGTTGACTAGGAGTTTGCTTTCTGCATCTAATTTGTTTCTGGTTTTATGTTTGTCTTAGTTGAGTATTTAGAGCTTATTATCACTGGTAGATTTGTTTATTGATTTGTTTGCTCTCTTCCTTTTTTATTTTTATTTTTTTAGTATATATATGTATTTTATTTTTTTTTCTTTTTTTCTTTTTGTCAGTGTGTATGTATATGCTTCTTTGTGTGATTTTGTCTGTATAGTTTTGCTTTTACCATTGGTCCTAGAGTTGTGTCTGTCCAATTTTTTTTTTTTTTTTTTTTTGGCAGTACACGGGCCTCTCACTGTTGTGGCCACTCCCGTTGCAGCGCACAGGCTCTGGATGTGCAGGCTCAGCAGCCATGGCTCATGGGTCCAGCCGCTCCACGGCATGTGGGATCTTCCTGGACCAGGTCACGAACCCGTGTCCCCTGCATCGGCAGGTGGACTCTCAACCACTGCACCACCAGGGAAGCCCTTTTTTTTTTAAAGTATAATTTTTAGTGCTTGTTATCATTGGTGGATTTGTTTTTTGGTTTGGTTCCTCTCTCCTTTCTTTCTTTTTCTTTTTTTTTATTACTTTTCTTCTTTTCTTAATTTTTAATAATAGTTTTTATTTTAATAACTTTTTATTTATTTTAATAACTACCACAAAGCAGAATAAAGAAAAAAAGAATGAAAAGAATTGAGGATAGTCTCAGAGATCTCTGGACAATATTAGACACACCAACATTTGAATTATATGGGTCCCAGAAGAAAAGAAAAAGAAAGGGTCTGAGAAAATACTTGAAGAGATTATAGTTGAAAACTTCCCTAATATGGGAAGGAAATAGTCAATCAAGGACAGGAAGTGCAGATGGTCCCATACAGGATAAATCCCAAGAGAAACATGCCAAGACACATATTAATCAAACTATCAAAAATTAAATACAAAGAACAAATATTAAAAGCAGCAAGGGAAAAACAACAAATAACATACAAGGGAATCCCCATAAGGTTAACAGCTGATGTTTCAGCAGAAACAATGCAAGCTAGAAGGGAGTGGCAGGACATATTTAAAGTGATGAAAGGGAAAAACCTACAACTTGCTCTACTCAGCAAGGATCCCATTCATATTCGATGGAGAAATTAAACTTTTACAGATAAGCAAAAGCTAAGAGAAGTCAGCACCACCAAACCAGCTTTACAACAAATGCTAAAGGAACTTCTCTAGGCAGGAAACACAAGAGAAGGAAAAGACCTATGATAACAAACCCAAAACTATTAAGAAAAATTTAATAGGAGCATACATATCAATAACTACCTTAAATGTTAATGGATTAAATGCTCCAACCAAAAGACATAGACTGGCGGAATGGATACAAAAACAAGACCTGTATATATGCTGTCTACAAGAGACCCAATTCAACCCTAGGGACACATATAGACTGAAAGTGAGGGGATGGAAAAAGATATTCCATGAAAATGGAAATCAAAAGAAAGTTGGAGCAGCAATACTCATATCAGACAAAATAGATTTTAAAACAAAGAGTATTCCAAGAGACAAAGAAGGGCACTACATAATGATCAAGGGGTCATTACAAGAAGAAGATTAAACAATTATAAATATTTATGCACCCAACATAAGAGCACCTAAATACATAAGGCAAATGCTAACAGCCATAAAAGGGGAAATTGACAGTAACACAATAATATTAAGGGATTTTAGCACCCCATTTGCACCAATGGACTGATCATCCAAAATGAAAATAAATAAGGAAACACAAGCTTTAAATGATACATTAAACAAGATGGACTTAATTGATATTTATAGAACATTCTATCTAAAAACAACAGAATACACTTTCTTTCAACTGCTCATGGAATTTTCTCCAAGTTAGATCATATCTTGGGTCAAAAATTAAGCTTTGGTAAATTTAAGAAAATTTAAATCATATCAAGTATCTTTTCTGACCACAATGCTATGAGACTAGATATCAGTTACAGGACACTACTAAATCACCAAGAGATCACTGAAGAAATCAAAGAGGATCTGTTGTGATGTTCCCCCTTTCATTTCTGAAATTAGTAATTTGTGTCCTCTCTCTTTTTTTCTTAGTTGTCCTGGCTCCAGGCTCATCAATGTTATTGATCTTTTCAAAGAACCAGCTTTTGGTTTAATTTGTTGTCTCTATTAATTTCTTGTTTTCAATTTCATTGACTTCTGCTGTGATTTTTGTTAGTTCTTTACTTCTACTTTGAATTTAATTTGCTTTCCATTTTCTTGTTTCCTAGGGAGGAAACATAGATTATTGAATTTAGATCTTTCTTCTTTTCTATTATATACATTAAGTCCTATAAATATTTTAGACACTGATTTTGCTGCATCCAACAAATTTTGATAAGTTGTGCTTTCAGTTTCATTCAGTTCAAAATATCTAAAAGTTTCTTTTAAGATTTCTTTTTTGACCCATATGTTTTTCAAAAGTATGTTGTTTAATCATTATGTATTTTGGATTCTAGTTTAATTCCATAGTAATCTGAGAGTAGACAGAAGAGGAAGAAACACATGAGCACTCTCTCTTTTCATGCATGCACAGGGAAGAAATATCATGTGAGCACCTAGCAAGAAGGTGGCTATGTGCAAACAAGGAAGAGAGCCCTTACCAGAAATTTAATCTGCCTGGCACTTGATCTTGGACTTCTCAGCTTCCAGAAATAAATGTTGGTTGGTAAGCCACACAGTCTATGGTATTCTGTTATAGCAACCTGAACTGATTAATTCATACAAAATGAGATTTTGCATATGAATATGTTATTGAGATATTATTATCTATTGCATCTTAAAATGATATTTATATTTAATGGAATATAAGAAGTGGAATGCAGTACTCAGTGTGTGTACTAGCTATACATTTTCTATCACTATCCACTTTTTATTTCAAGCGTTTACCAATATTTACTTATATTTTCACAGAGTAAGTCAAAGATTTTTTAAATGTTTTAATTTGTTCTCAGATCTTTAATTTTAGGTGAAAATGCCTTTAATGTTTTAAATAACACTTTCAAAAATTGAACAGCTATTATTTTCACATACTATAAAGTTATGAGTTAGGTTTTTATTGATGTACATTATTCTAATACAGGCAGTCATATATGGATTCATATCATTTTTATCTTAAACAGAATTTTAAAAATAAATGTGAAAGTGCATCTGTATAATGGTAAAAGGAAAATATATATGTGTACATACATATATACATTTACATATATATAAGTAATACATGTATATACTATATATATTTATATATAAACATATATATTTCAAAAGATTGTATAACCTTTCAAAATCATATACAGGTACAATAAAATAACTTCATTGTTATTTGACTAGATATTGTTAAATATTAAATGACTAGAAATTCAAATGCTGAAACTTCTTTGAAGATGGTTATTATGATTTGTTAAAATGGACACTTTGCTCAATGATATTATGCCTGTTTTTGTAAGTATGTTTGTTTTATTAAATTCTATTAGTTACAGTAGCAATTTTTTTATAGTGATTCTATGGACCAAGTTCTCTTCTAATTGTTGTGTATATATTTATTCATTAATATTTACAATAAGCCCTATAGGGCATTTGCAATTACTCTAGCCATATTTATAGATGAAAAAACTGAAATGTAGATTGCCTAAATAACAAACCACAGTGTTTGTGAGTGGCAGATCTGGTATTTAAATCCTCACTCTCTGACTCTGCACTAGCCACTACTTTATACCCCTCTTTTTACTGATTCATCTAGTAAACAAACATTTATTGATTTTTATGTATCATTTAATGAATACAATAAAACTAATCTTGATGAGGCAAGTGGGAACTTTTTGAGCTCCAGAAAAAATTAAAGTTGGAAAGTTTTATTAATGTTTCAAGGAAATCCTCAAGATTATTAAAGTGTAAAGGAAAATAATCTGAGACTGAATTTTCAAGACAATCAAATTATGCACTTGATAAGAAGCAAATTCTGAAATTTGATTTAAATCTAAAATGTCATTTTGAAGAAAAGAGTTACTGGTTCATCTTCAGGTCACTGAAAAAGAAAATGTGACTTTGAGGAGAATATAACATAACAAAACTGAACTGCACAACTTACATTTACCATATACTAGATCATCTCTGTGTTTAACGTTCTCTCTAAATATATGTTTAATACCATAGTAAGCTGTAAGGCATTTTTCAAATATTTCGGATCTTCAGGGCATCTTTTAACTAATCTAGGTCTCACAGAACTAAATAGTCCAACTTTTATTGAAAATTGCATGTTAGATTTCAAAAATGCCTAAATATCTCCCTGGGGCTACCTTAAGTGGTTAAAGAACTTGGCTCATTAGAGTATTTGTTTAAATATTTCAATTATGCTAAACACCTAAACACCAAAATGCAATCAATTTATAGAAGTTTTATTTAAAGATTCTCCTCTATCTTCCTTCTTATCTGTTTACCTAATCAGGGGAAGTATAAATATCATTTTTCTAGCAAAGAAACTATAATAATTTTGTAGATTTCTGGTGGTTAATTTGAGACAGAAGTAAAGAAGTAAGGAATTTACATTTAACAATAAAAATGCTATCATCCAATTCCTGGTTTAGCTTATTTTCTTCTCTAAAATTAATGATAGAAACATTTGTATAAGATGTATAACATAGTACAACTAATTGTTTATCATTTAAAATGAAGTAAATTAGACTCTCAAAGACAAGAGCTAAAAGATGATTAGTTTTCAATGAATACAATTTTGTGTAGATTAAGAAATTAGAGTTTCCAAGACTATACTGACTTGGAGAACATTCTGCTCAAACTAAGTTTACTTCTTGATTTAAAACACAAGTTTTAAACCAGAAACATTAATCAGGATCCATTAAGAACTCAAAATATTTTAAAATAATAATTCTATAAATAAAGATATTTCCTTCTATTCTTTTTTTTTCTTGGAGGATGGATAAATTTTAAGTAATATATTCAAAATATATATAATTTTGATACTTCACTAACTTCAAAAACTATTATAGCAAAATGATATCTTTGTGATAATTTGCATATGACTTATTTTTGTGTATTCTATCTCTACTTCATATCATGGAAATATCTGGTAATGTGAATATGGAGAGAAACTCAATGACATTCTGAGGAAGATGGACTTATCCTTGTCACAGTGAAGGTTGCACATATTCCCATATCTGTTGAACAACTGAAAAGCAGAGATTTTGCGCATCAAATGATGTTATCAAAAAATAAAAAGAACTTACTGAATGAAAGAAAATATACACCTATCATATTTCTGATAAAATTTTTAATATCCAACATATATAAAGAATTCTTACAGTAAAACAATAAAAACAAGCAAACCAATTTAAAATGGGCAAAGGACTTTAATAGTCATTTCACTAAAGAATATATACCAGTGGACAATAAGCACATAAGAAGATTCTAAACATTATTAGTCATTAAAATACAAATCAAATCAAAGTCACAGTGAGATACCACTTCACACAAATGGCTACAATAAGAAAAAAAAAGAAAATAATAAGTTTTGGTAAAGATGTGAAGAAATTGGAACACTCATATATTGCTGGTGGAAATGTAAAATCATGCATCCACTGTGGAAAACATTTTGATGGTTCCTCAAGCTGTTAAATATAGAATTAGTGTATGACTTAGCAATTTACTCCTAAGGACGTACCCAAAAGAATTGAAAACAGGAACTCAGACAGATATTTGTATACCAACGTTCATTGCAGCATTATTCAATATAGCCAACTGGTGGAAACAACTCAAGTGTCCATCGACAGATGAATAATAAACAAAATTTGGCAATGACATATTATTAACTATAAAAAATAATGAAATTTTGATAAATACTACAACGTGTGAAAATTGAAATCACTATGCTAAGTAAAATAAGCCAGATATAAAAAGACAAACATTGAATAATTCCACTTATATGAAATACCTGGAATGAGCAAATTCAAAAGAGAAATTATTACAGCTTACCAGGAGCTAGGAGAAGGGGAGAATGGTGGTTTACTGCTCAATGTGTACAAAGTTTCTGGGTAACAAAAAAGTCATGACTGTTGTACAACATTGTGAATGTAATTAATACCACTTCATTTTACACTTAAAATGGTTAAAAAGGCAAATTTTATGTTATGTATATTTTACCATAATAAAATGTTTAAAAATATGATACATACAGAATCCAAAAATTGACTACTATAAATAAGTCCAGAGTTTCCATGCCAAAATTATATCAAGTGTAAAATGTGTAAAAATAAGTCTGGTGTGAAGATATTTTAAAAGTAAAGCAAGAAAAAGTAACATAAGTGATGTTTTTCATTTTATGGTTTCAAGAAAATATGAATTCATATTTTTCTCTGTGGTACCTGTATCTTTCTTAAGATAAGATATGCATGAACGCAGGTTGCTCCACTGCACACGCAAACAGATAGATGAGATCAATTCACTAGGTGGCAAAAAATATCAGAATTTAAATGCAATGTTAAGAGCATCTAGTGTTTGACATCCTGAGTTTTCTATCACACTTGAGCATCTAGGAAGAACCTAAGTGAATATATGAGTATCTAGGTAAACAGGATGCAGCGATCTAATTTATTCTCCTGGCTTCACAGCCCTTATACACCTATATGATTTACCCCTATATGATTTATTTTCTCAAGATAAGGTAAACATATATAATCTGAACATTTTCTCTTGTAAATCTCTTTTGTACTGTTTAACTTGACTACATAAAATTTTTGCACAAGAAAAAAAAAGTTCCATAGAAAATGTATAGGTAAATTGTAAACTATATCTTTATAACATATTTTAAGCAATGGACTAATTTACTTAATCATATTTTAATTTATCATGTGTATATGGAGCATAAAGAGGATCACCATTGAAAAATAAAAGCTAAATAAATGTGGGGATGCTTTATGGAGGATTAGTTATCTGATATTATTAAAAAAAAAAGAGTTAAGGTGATGAATTGTCCTAACTCCTTAACTTTTGTTCAGTTCTTTGTAATAAGTTAATGTGTAAAATATGTTAAATAAGGATAAAAAGAAAATTGGGTAAAATTAAGGTTAAATGGCATTCACTAAACATTTTCTGCTTTAATTTAAAGTACAAGAAAATATTTTACACATAAATAATTATGATAACCATAATTAATGCCTATTAGTAGCATAAATTCTTTATTAGTAGTACTGAACCATTCTCTATTTCTTTCCAACTATCCTAGGGTCAGTTATTATATGTGTCATGTAAAGTGACTCTTTATCACATACCCCACCTCTTTCTCCCCTTGATCTGCACAACCTAGCAATGACTATCAGTTAAAACCATAACAGAGCACATGTTTCTTCTGTATGAGAGAAAACAGTAAGCATTATTTCAGAAAAACCTGCAGGAAGAATAAGGTGAGTCTATTGGAGAGATAGATACCACATCTCTAAAGATAAATAAATAATATTTGCAGTTATCATTATTTATGTTTGCCAGGTGTTAAGCACTGCTTCAACACATAGCATGTTATTAATTTATTTAATTACATTTCTTTAAAAAAATTACAATGTAAATACCCTCATAATCTTTTGTCACTTAACCTTCCTAAGTCCCAGTACATGGAGAAGCCTGGCAAATGATCTCAAGACTTTCTATTCTTGCCTATGGAGAAAGTCCCACTAAAAATTCTGAAATAAATTTGGCATCTATTTTAATTTCACTTCCTTTATAATTAGATTATATAAGAACGATTATTTTGAGGCAACTTATTTTACACTTAGACATTTCTGTTTTTCTAGCTTACTGTCTTGGCAGAAGTAGGATGGATAGAAGTGGGATGGTGAAGAAGACATCTGGATCCTATTAAACCCGAGACAATGAAGAATACATATGCAGAGTAATTTAAAATAGATAAATATCCCAAGATCCTTCCTAAGAATACATTTTGTTAATCCTTCCAAATCACTCTGACCTTGTCTCTTCTTATTGTGTACAAAAAGATATTTTATGGCATTAGGTTTTAATTTCATAGTATTTTTTTCTCTCTACCTTATATGAGTCATAAGCTGTGTACTGCTTTATGTAGGAAGATTACTCCTAAAGAGAAGATCAATTAATAAGTGAACTCTTTGTAGATGATTTTGGTTGAAAATATATTTCATATATCAATGTAAAATTGTTATTCTAGATTTTGAGTTCGAATATGCTACTTTCCTTTAAAATATGGAATATGTTTTAAAATAAGGAAAAGGATGAGGAAGCATAATATTGAGATGACATTATCAGTAGATTTTCACACAAATCTATAAATCACGTGTCAACTCTATGTAGTTAACACTTTCCAGTGCTCTCATTATGTCTGAATGATGAAGCCAAATTGCATATTTCTACTGATGCATTGCTCTTTTGAAAGGAATAAATTTGAAAGAAGACTTTGATTTGCAATGCATACAATTTTATGCAAATATATAATTTAATTATATCATATAGAATACTTGTCAGCTGGAACAAAAATAGTTCAATATCAAGCATAAAATAACATGCTACCTCGGAAAATTATTCAAATGAAAGTGATGTGTGAGAAACTTCATGCTTTGGTAATTTATCAGAACAACAGATATATTTAAACCATAAATGAATATACTTTTCACACACATCTAGCTTAGCTTGCTAAGTTTTAGCACATAAGCCAATTAATTTAAATAGTTTTCAAAGCTATCTTATATTGCTGGTATTAAATCAACTTTTCCCCAGAATAACCATTTTTTTAAGCTTTGATTACACAGTGGAAAAAACTTGAGGTAAATAACAAGATAACTGAAGACAAAACATATCAAAAACATAAAAATAAAATCTACAGGTTACTAGCTCAATTTTTATTGATTTTTAATGTACAATATACTTTTTTTGATGATGATATTATGACATTACTCAGTAACAAATGTCTTCATATAGTGAATTTAGTGATAAATATCCAGGTATCTTCAAAATTTGCTGCAATATTTTTTTTTAAAATTTTATAATGAAGGCCTCTTTATTAGTAGTAGTACAGTATGTTGATAGTAGATCCTACCAGGAAATCTTAAACTTTACTTGATTACCAAGCTAATTGCTATGATTATACTCCTTTTTATGAATAAATTCACCCAAATTCATATTGGAGGGGCAAATTTTCATCATCCATTTATTCACTCATCATTCATTTGTCCAGCAAATATTAACTGGAGGTTCTCTGTATGTCAGCATTGTTCTACAAACTGTTTCTAGTGCTGAGGCAAACACAAAATTGCCCCATGCCACTTACTTTTAGTAGGAATAGACAAATATTAAATTAAATAAATATTTTAACTACAAAGAAGTTTACAAATTCTATAGAACTAAAGCAAGAATGGGGAATAAGTTTTCTAGAAGTCAGACAGTTTACTGAGATTACACAGGGTGATAAAAGAACGTCTGGTAAGAAAATAGTTTATCAAGAATGAGGGGAGGTCTTCCCTGGTGGCACAGTGGTTGAGAGTTCACCTGCAGAAGCAGGGGACATGGGTTCGTGCCCTGGTCTGGGAAGATCCCACATGCTGCGGAGCGGCTGGGCCCGTGAGCCATGGCTGCTGGGCTTGCGCGTCCGGAGCCTGTGCTCTGCAATGGGAGAGGCCACAACAGTGAGAGGCCTGCATACTGCAAAAAATAAAAAATAAAAAGAATGAGGGGAAAATGATAGTGATGTAGTTCTCTAGGGGAAGAGCATTCAAAGCATATGAAAAAGAAAGTGCAGAGTCCCTGAGTTGGGAGCAACCTCTCTATTAAAAAATGCTTCAGAGGAGTGGGCAAGAGGGAGGCAGTAGTATATAAAGTAAAAGAAATAATATAGGGACCTAGACATTGTACGCCACTGTATAGATTTTGTTGTTTACTTTCAGTAAGAAGGTAAGAAGGGAAACTATTGGAGGGTTTTCAACATGATGTGACTTCTGTTTTAACCAAATAATTCTGACTGCTATGTTGAGAATAGACTATAAGAGAACAGGGTGATCAGTTATTACATTCTCTTGGATGCTGTAAACATCATGCAGCTTCTCCACAGTAATAAAGCACTGTTTTCCCAGTTCCTGAGAACGTTGGCTGCTGATGAACTTCCAGGTGGGTCATGCCAGAAATCTCCCTTGGCTGTAGGAAGATGCATCACCTGAAGCTACACCTGGCACCTGAACTTCAATTCAGTACATCTCTGAAGGGTTATCCCAATCTAGAACTTCCTGGAGGATTGTTAGAGACCTCTTGCAACTGAATCACAGTTCAATTTTCTCCCTCTATCTGATCATCTTTCCAATTATTTTTCACAAGTGTTGTTCTCGAGAGTACTCCTTAATAACTGCCTAAGTCTCCATTGCAGAGTCTATTTTTAAGGTAACTCTGCCTAGTATAGATACTGTAACAATCCAGACATGTAATTATGGTGTGACTGATGACCTTTATGTTGTTAAATCCTATGGTTAATACTTGTCCATCAGCAGAATTTGACACTGTTGGTTTATCTCTTTTCCTTGAGTCAATTTATTCATTTCATCTTCAAATACCAAATTCATCTCTTTTCCACTTAATATATCTGTTCACACCAAACTAGTTTCTTGGTTGATTCACTTTACATTCTGGATTCTAAAAGTCACAGTGTCTCAGGGTTCCTCCTTCATCCATGTCTCCTGTGTGCCTGTTCTCACTGCGTATAAATTGATACAATTTCAAATTTCTTAGTTTTTTATAACAGATACCATATTTACTGTCTGTCATAATTCAGAAAATAGAATCTATGAAGAAAAATATAAGCTTGGAAGGTATTTTTCAACACAAGAATTCAGAGATCTTTGAGTTTTGATAAATATTGTTCGGTTGCTCAATATTAGCTGTGACAGAAAAACATCCATTTTCAAGCAATATCAAAATAAATATATGGATTAATTTTTATATTCTATCTGTATATTTTTAAAGAAAGGACTTAAGTCTCATATATATGATTTCTTTTTCCTAATTGATTTGGCTGAGTGGCCTATTCTAATACTTTCTTAGGTTCACCTGGTGTTATGCCTACCACCATCTTTTGTTGGAATCAGCATAAGATTTTAGTTCAAATTAGGGTCAAGAGGTAATATAGATTTATATTTATAGGTTGCCCTCAAATTTATACCTACTGTATTTTTGTTAATAATTACCAAAAATACATACCTGTGTATATTTCTGTTAAGATTTTTACAGTCTCTTGGCCTTTTGTCATCCAAGAATGCTCATGCAAGGGGATGAGTTGCTTTTTTCACAACTGAGTTATTTTCCCCAAATACAATCTGAAAAGTTAGAAAATGGGTCATTCTTGATTTTAAGGTAATATTATTGATAAAGATATAAAAAGCATTCAATGGGCCATCTTCAGATGCACAGCTCACAGTTTTTAATTTCTTTTTGAAAATATAGTTATTCTGGGAAGATGCCAAGAAAACAATCATAACAAAACATATGACTTGGTAAACAGGTGCCAACACAAACACAGACATAGTTAGAAAATGTATGTTTCTATGTTCCCAGAAACTCCTTTATTATTTATACCCTCCCTTTATTCTGAATACTGTTCTGGAACAAATGGGTATATATATATATATATATATATATATATATATATATATATATATATATATATTTGTTAAGAATATTGCTGTATATCTTACAATAAAAATGTTCCTTAAATTTTCTATAGGGTATGCAGATACATTCAAATGAAACAGGTACAAACTTATACATTTTTAAATAGAATTGATCAATATTAACTAAGTGCATTCAATTTCCATTCCCTTGCATTCTTAGAGAAGTAGTCACAGAGGGAAAAGTATTGTGTGTGTGTGTGTGTGTGTGTGTGTGTGTGTGTGGCAGTTCGCTGAACACTAGCTTCTTACATTACTAGTATTATGTCAGTCCTGGAGCTATTTTTCTGCATGGAAATTGGCTTCATATGCATTCATAATGGTGGCAGGAAGTGCAAGTGTGGCTGCTGAGATACTTGCCTCTTCACAGCAAAGAACATAATATAACCAAAGATGAGCCTTCTTGACAAAAGAAGTGCTTCATACTGAAGTTTTTAAGATGTAGATTTAACTTCCATGGGGCAGCACTCTGTCTACCTAAACAGTAGAATTCCAAACTGAAATAATGCAGAAATTCACTACAAGCCAAAATTTGAAAGAGGAAACATGCAGGTCCTCAGTGAGTTATATTTTGCTTTTGGTTAAAGATGAAAAGAACACCTGAATTTTCCCATAACTTTGGAAATTTGAATTCATATTAATGTCTTTGGAACAGCTGGGTATATTCTCAAATTAAGCAAAACTTTCTATTTGTATTCCTTTAAAAATTGACCTTTGGATTTTTCTAAATCTGTATTGTTTCTTAAGCTATTCAAACCCTGTATAGTAGTTTTTATGAATCCTGTTTAAACGAGGCTGTCTAATTTCTGAGCAACTTTTCTTGAATTTTCTATTCTTTCCAATCAGATACATCGCTTTCCACTGAAAAAATATATTTTATGCATTATCACAAAGTTAAACTTCATTAAAAACTGACAAATAGATGAAGAGTAAAATAAAGTGGTTTTAGAAATATTTTAAGGAAGAAATTCTAGAATACCTATGTAATGAAAATATTATTGATTTGAAATTCACTACCTATCTATGTATCATATCTAATTATGCATCTATCTGTACTTTCATCCAACTATCAAAACATCAAGGGCTTCCCTGGTGGCGCAGTGGTTGAGTCCGTCTTCCAATGCAGGGAACACGGGTTCGTGCCCTGGTCTGGGAGGATCCCACATGCCACAGAGGGGCTGGGCCCATGAGCCATGGCCGCTGAGCCTGCGCGTCCGGAGCCTGTGCTCCGCAACGGGAGATGCCACAACAGTGAGAGGCTGGCATAGCGCAAAAAAAAAAAAAAAAAAAAAATCAAGAAGCATGGCTCATATATTATAATTAGTGAAAAAAGTAGAAAAAACAGTTAACGTATGCAAATTAATATTTCAAATATTTTAGAGTAAGACATTTCTTGAAAAGCATGCTGAAATATCCTTTGGATGAAGGCTCCTAAGTGTTAGAGCATATATATACTATGAAAGAAAAAAATAATAAATGTGTACACGCAGTATGTTTCCTAGCTCTCAAAGGTGGACCTGACAAAATATAAAAAGATTTTTATAGCATAGATATATTTTGAGTTACCATGTTACAGAATAAACTGAAGGAGGCCATCAAATTACAGAATAAAGGTGTGCTTGTGTGTAACATTTTTTGCAATATTGATGTACTACACTTTAACAAAGAAGATAATGTCATTATCATCTCTGATACATTATAAAAACAGAAAAATGAGATGAGAAGAAATATCAAAGATAAATGAAGAATCTTGTAGACTGAACTTGTATATTTTATAAAAATTTTACTCTGTGATTTGTACACTACCAAGTTTAACATGGTTCAGAATTATGACCTTATCAAAATGTGACTTACCAAAAACACAAAAATCTAAACAGTGAAACAAAGACAGATATAAAAACACGAGTCAATTCAAAATGAATTAACACAGGGGTTAAAAAACAAAACAAAACAAAACTATTTGTCACAAATAAACAAAAATTAATGACATCTTCTAGTTATAAAGAAATGACTAAAGTCTCAAAGGAGTGACAGGTACAAATATATTAGGTTGATCACCTGAGTGATACACGAAAGATGAAACCAGTGGATCAAAGGCCATGAAAAAGAAAAAAGTTTGGAGCCTACTCTGATATTCAATCATTTGTTGTTGTTAGTAGCCTACAGCTAAACCTATAAACAAAGAAAAATGATGACTATATTCTTGTGCCTAGTTTTCAGATATTCAGATTGTTTTCACTTATTCATCCATTCATTGAATAAATATTGAGATCTCAACATTCATCCACTGTTGTAGACATCAGGAACCTAAAACCAAACAATGCATTAGTGTCAGTCAAGAAGATTAATTTTTAGTGAAAGAGACAAACACTAAAACCCTTGTGTTTTAGGTAAACATAGATAAATTAACACAAAAGGAATGCTGTGAAAAATACAAGAGAGTCATAGAAATTTTCATATGACAGGCGCTTTAATTGACTTTTGAAAAATAAATTAAAAGTATGGTGTGCATGGTTCATCAAGGATATAAAGGTTAAAATTTACCACATATAAGTGAACACCTAGAAGACATTCTTTATAACTCCATGTTAGGAGCTCATAGTGAAAGGTAACAGTTAATTTTGCTTAAAATCTAAATAGCTTTGGGTATCCTTTCATATGATCTAGGCAGATGTCTTGTCCATGTGCCTCAAGGCATGGATGCTAACAAGTACTTACTCTAATTTTTCTATAATAAACTCATTTTTATTGTATAATATAGGATTACACATGAAACACACACAAAAAATAGACACAAACATACAAACACTG
The DNA here is from genome assembly GCF_937001465.1 of Orcinus orca. Lineage (NCBI taxonomy): Eukaryota > Metazoa > Chordata > Mammalia > Artiodactyla > Delphinidae > Orcinus > Orcinus orca. The sequence continues at coordinate 129,303,085 of NC_064563.1, forward strand.
GAAACTTGATTATTGGCCATAAAAGTCTAATCTAAATATTACTCTTTTGTTATTAGCCTATTTTTATAACATTTTTAGATACAACAGAAAAAAAAAGTTTATTTGAAATTAATATAATAATTTTAATTAGTATAATAATAGTATAGTAGACGAAAAAGAGAAATAATGAGGAAGGAGTTAGAAAAAACTGTAAGAAGTTATTTAAAAATAGTTATTATTGAAACTAAAAGCAAAGTAAATTAAACATATGCAATTTAGAAATGCCATGTTTAAATGTGATTTTTTTTTTAATTTGTATTAACCATGGAAGGAAGATTAGAAGTACTATCAAAAAACATTAGCTAGGATTTCTAAAAATGACAAATGACTTATTTGGCAAAAAGTTAACTGTTCTGTCATAAAGATTACAAAACCTTGTCAAAAAGTGAAAGCAATTCATGAAAGAACTAGAGAATTCTGGAAAAATAATTAAACACAACATTGCCATGTGAAAGTATTTCAAGATCAAATTAAAGAACCAACTTGTGTAGCGTATTTAGTTAATGAGATCATAAAGGGCAGATTGCAGTGCCTGTGCTCTCCAAATTTATAGGTTAATCTGGCGTCAAGAATGTCTCTTAAAGGTCAGCAGCCAGTCTTTCACTGTTGGATGCATCAGGAAAAAAAGAATGAGCCCTGAAACCATTAGAGACCTTCCTCTCCCCAAATTCATATGGCCAACAATTGTTAGAGTTTAATGATATAAAAACATCTCCATTGACCTTGATATCAACCAAGGTCACAGTTATATTGACTCATATTTTCCTTATCAAGATCTATTTTGGAATGGAGTGCTGAAAATAACTGTAGTTTGTTGTCAGTCACTGCTTTTTTGTCTCTTAGATTAGTAATAAAAGACTGTTAATCACATCATCTTACTTCTGCTTTTGCTATCTGGGCAGCGACTAACCCTGGAGAAGTGGACATTTTGAACAGGCTTATTTCTTGATGTCAGGACTTAGCTCTGGCCAAAGCTCAGGACTGCATCTACTAGAGTCACTTCCCTTTATAACCCATACTATAATCTTTAATCCAATAGTCATTCATTGCATGCAATATATGTGGATTTACTTGTTACATTTGAAATGTTTGGAAACTGATATAATTGAATTCCATAAGTGCTTGTTTATAAGAGGTCTTTAATTGTCACATATGAGCTTGTTGTATGTAATTCACACCCTCCTCTCTCAACAACAACAAAAAAAAGAAAGAAAAAAGCAAAGTTCAATACCATCATTTGATCTTCAGGCTGATCGGAAAAGTTAGCTAGTAAAATTAATGAGAGTTTTACAGGAAAGTTAGAATTATTAAGCCATAAATCAGTTTAAAAATACTTTTCAAATACACTGTTTAATTTTGAGCTTACATTCCTAGGAGAAGACTCCTAGTATCATCAGCTCTATATGTCCACTCCATAGTAACTCAGACATCCCCATAGGAGCTCATTGCTGGGTACACTGTGCCTCTGGAAATCTCCACCCCAATCTTGGTTCTGCTATTTTCTTGGCTGATATGGCCAATAATGTAGAGGTTTAATACTTCATGACAAAGCTTATCATCAACAGGTTCAGTGGCCTTTACCAGGTTCAGTGGCCTTTACCAGCTCTTACCCTGTAAGAGCTTCAGCCCAGATATCCAGTTTCCTGGAAACAATAACAATGTTTAAGAGTGCCTTTGAGCCTCATTGGAGGGACATTACAGTTAACCACGAACATTTCAGTGAAATTCCAGTGAATTTATGTCTCCCAGTTAAAAAGACTTCACACACTCACCCCCCAAATTTCTGATGGTAGATCTAAAACAAATTTCTTCAAGAGTGTCCAGAAGCAGAAGTCATCATGAAGGAAACAGCTCTCCCAAGAACTTTAGATATTAGAAGATTATTACACATGGACATTTTATGCCCCAAACTTCCTTGACTGCCACACTTTCTTTCTTATTTTTTTCTTCTTTTTTTATTGAACTATAGTTAATTTACAATATTGTGTTAGTTTCAGGTGTACAGCAAAGTGATTCCATTAAGTTATACATATATATGTACATATCTATATTCTTTATTTTGATTTAATTCCATTATAGTTTATTACAAAATATTGAGTATAATTCCCTGGGCTATACAGTAAACCATATATTTTATATATGGTAATATGCATCTGTTATTCCTATATTCCCAGTTTATTCCTCCGCCCCCTTCCCCATAACCATAAGTTTGTTTTCTATGCTTGTGAGTCTGTTTCTGTTTTGTAAATAAATTCATTTTTACTATTTTTCAGATTCTACATTTAATTGATATCATATAATATTTGTCTTACTATGTCTGACTTACTTTAAAAATTTTCTTCTTAACCTTGTTTCTTTGTGCATCAGAAGTATAAACCTCATTATACTCAAGCCTACTGATAATGAAATTGCGTTTTCTTATAGACTTGGGACTGAGATGGATTATGTTCTCTTCAATGATTTCAGGTTGGGAAGAATCTTAGCTTAAAAGTATGTTCAAGATTTTCTAATAATTTTAATTTTCATCCTTGATGTATCCCCAAGTTTCTTTTTTTTCCTTCACTTTCTCCAGAGCCTTAAAATATTTTAAATAGCAACTCATTTAATAAATAATAGAAATTCAACAACAAAGAGGAATAGTCATGAGAAGCCCTCATGACAGCCATCACCAAAGAGTCAGGGAGTTCAGTTGACAAGAATGGTATAGATTTGGAGGAATTAACAAAAATTGTCAAGTTCTGAGACTCATCTCTCCTTTGACTGAAGGAAGAAACTGTAATATACCCTGAAGGACTGAAAAAAATCCACTTAGACTCATCATGACTTTGTCCCCTACAACTTTTTTTGCCCACCTCTGATATTTGCATGACCTTAACTGCTAAATATTTCCTTTTCAACCCTCTTAGTAAGACTTTATCATAGAAACAAAGAAATGTTCAATCTAAGAAAAAATTCCTCCCTCTTCTGAGCCCTGTATTTGACCAACTATAAATGCACAAACAGAACCTACCCCATCCTATTGATATAAATTGTCTGTGTCATTGAGGTGTCCTTTTCAAATGGAAGGCACCATAGTACATGAAAAATGCAGAGACCCTCTTCTTCATAATTTTCATTTTAATCTTATACTTGAAATATCATTCATTTGGACAAACATCTTCTGTTTGATTGCTGCTCTTTTACAACAAATTTTGAAGTCTAAGATCAGAACAGAAAAGCTTTTGGCTATTCCCTGCCCACCTTCTTCTAGCTACTCAAGGGCTTTACTCTTTTATTTTAGAAACACATGTTTCAAATTCAACAGCTAAATTATTTTTTATTCAATCAGAACAATCAGGGCCCTTGAGAAACCACTGATCATAGCATAATCTAGAAATACTCTTCAGGGGCACAGTTCTTAATCATCTAACCATATTCTGAGTCTGTCTTGAGTCATAGTAGGAGAGGAAAAACACTGGGTGTTTTAAAGATTTGTCTACTGTGTTGAATCAATGCACTCACTAACTTAAACACACAAGTGACATTTTCATTGCTCATTCAGAATAGGATAGTTTTTGTGGGATCTTAGAAAGGAAAAAAAAAGCTAATTTTTTCCTCCTAAAGTATTATTTATTCTTGGACCCTTAAGAAAGAATTAAAGCTCACTGTGTTTCTTCAAAGCAGTAGATAAGAAAAGGAAGCACAATAAGGTTTTAAAAAGTGCTTAATTTTAAATCTCGTATAATTCCAAGTGACAATAAAACAAATTAATGTTATGCTGCTAGCTACTGCTGCTTTGGTTAAATGGTAGACATATCTATTTGAGAAAGTGATTAGTGTTATAGAGGGCAGGAGGAAAGAAACAGGTCTGGCGATTCTGCAAAATGTCCTAAGAATGAGAAAGTGGCCGATTTTCAGATGTGTCTAAGGACACACATTTTACCATTTACTATTTTGATTGGTTGCATCTATTGCTATTGATGAAAAAGGGAAGAAAAGCCAAAAATAAAATATGATTGATTACTTATATTAAACTCTAGAAGACATGATTCTGTTTTGAGCTAGATTCATATTATAATATCTCAGTAGCAATAAAGAGTCCTTTGAAATATAAGCAAATGTGATTGGCATATTTAAAAGTGTTTTTAATAGTTAAAATATTTTATTAGTTCACTTTTATTTGATACTTCAAATTTAGAACATGTAGAATCAGAATAAGAAAAATGGCAAAATTTGAATAGCAGAAATGGACTACTATTAACAGGATCACCTCAACATCTGCATGAAATGGAAATCTGTATCTTGCACATTACAAAACTCTGAAACACACAGTCCTATAATAGTATTTTTCCAAAACACTATTTTGTAGTCTCAGAATACTTTTAAATTAAATTGTTCTGGATGCTTAATGGTGAGGAATATATTTTTTTTCTTTCTTTACTGTTTTATTGAGATATAATTGATATATAGCATTGTGTTAGAGTCTGCTATAATGATTTGATATATGTATATGTTTTAAAATGGTTAACACAATGAGAATATCTATTTCCTCACATAGTTACATTTTTTTTCTTGTGAGGAGAAATTTTAAGATTTACTCTCATATCAACTTTCAAATATGTAATTCAGTATTGTTAACTATAGTCACCATGGTGTACATTACCTCCTCAGAATTTATTCATCTCATAACTGGAAGTTTGCATATTTTGAGCACCTTCACTCATCCCCACTTCCCATCCCAGCCTCTGGCAACTACTAATCTGTTTTCTCTATCTACGAGTTCAATTTTTTTGTTTATTTTGTTTTTTTTAATTAGATTCCACATACCAGTGAGATTATATGGTATTTGTCTTTCTCTCTCTGATTTATTTCACTTAGCATTATGCCCTCAAGGTCTATCCATGTTGTAGCAGATGATAGGATTTCCTTCTTTTTATGGCTGAGTAATATTCCATTACATGTTTTCCTTATCAATACATCCATGAATGGACACAGGTTTTTTTTCGATTGGCTATTGTAAGTAATGTTGCAGTGGACATAAGAATGCAGATATATCTTTGAGATAATGATTTTGTTTTGAATATATAACCAGAAGTGGAATTGCTGGATCATGTGGTACATCTATTTTTAATTTTTTGAGGAAACTCCATACAGTTTTCCATAATGGCATCAATTTAAATTCCCACCAGCAGTGCACAAATGTTCCCTTTTCTCCCCATCCTTGCCAACACTTTTATTTCTTGTTTTTCGGTCATAACCCTTTGGTGAGAGGTGATAGCTCATTGTGGTTTTGATTACACTTCCCTGATGATTAGCAATGTTGAGCACCTTTTCATGTACCTGTTGGCCATGTGTATGTCTTCTCTGGAAAAATGTCTATTTGGTTCCTCTGCCCATTTTCAATTTTCATTTTAAAGTTTAATAACTAATAATGTCTAATAAATTTACATTTCTTTCCATTAATATAAATCAAAAACAACTGAGAGTAAACACAAAACTATCCAGGATACTAATAACAATAACAATTCATATTTTTACTGAGCATTTCCTGTGAGGTAGGCGCTGCACTAAATGTCTGAACATGCGATTTCTCATTTAATTACCTTGATTAGAAGTGTCACATGCTCACTTGGTTTTCACAGCTGACAATGATACCATTATGATAACTTGTCATGAGCTTGTGTTTCCAAGCCTTTTGCCTGGCATTTCAACCTGCATGTCGTATTTGTCTAATGTCATCGTATTGGTCTATATCAATATATACCAAATGCCCATCATCAAGATATTAAAGGAAAACATAAACAGAACAAAACACTTTCATGTATATGCTGTATATTAAAGTGCACAATAATCAACATTTAGTCAAATATTATGCTCTTAAATCATATGTTTCTGAATTATTAAAATATCATGATTCATTTAAGCAAATGTCTATATACCTATACAGAGACAACCTGCAAAATTTAAGTTGCAGACAGGTGCTATATGTCGAAAGTGTGTGTATTTTTTAAATAACTAAGTACTATTGCTAAACAATGTAACAAATTCAGTAACCTGAGTCTTAGTGTCAGGTATTAGAAATTATATAAAAATTACTTTTAACTTTTAAAAAAGCAGCAATGGATTTACTAATATTTTGTTTTGAAAGAATATTATAAATTTTAAAAAACAATATGTTAAAAAGAACACTATTGTAATGTTGTAACCACACCTCTTAGGGCCACATATTACCCACCATTTATAGCTACAAGAAGCATGAGAGCATTTGCACAATAGGCTCCAAGAGAATGGAGTGGTAAATTGCAGCATCACTGAAGCATGAATGTAGCCTAATTAACAAAACTGAAGCTGCTACATTCATGCCCTCATTTCACTAATCTTATTTCTTGCATGACACATGCTGCTGCATTCAGTGAAATGTTGTTTCTCACTGGCATACTGCAGTATTTCCTGTCCACCTGCTGCGTCTTGACTGCCATCTCAGGATGCTGTAAGTGCAATTATCTTTTTGCTCAATAGCACTCTAGTTAAAGTCTACTATATCACAGAACTGCTATTGAAAGCAATTAGAAATATCTCATCTCTGGAAGCACCTCTAAAAACATATTTCTTAACTCCTTGTAAGTCATACATATGGATTTAACTTACTTCAATAAAATCTCAGCTAAATTCTTATCATTTTTAATGTACATACACATTAACTTTTATTAAAGAGGGCTACATAAAGAAGAAAACAAACGAGGCTTAGATCTGTTCATCACAAGCAAAGCTATTCCTCTTTGAATGTTTCTATCAGTTTCTCTGTCATCTTCAGAATATCCATTGATCTTTTTTTATCCCCCCATTCAGTGAAATAACTATTTTGTGTAGCTGCAATACAGTAATCATACAAATAATATTATCTGTTTGAAGTAGTGAACATCACTTAATATACATCACTTGATAGAACATCTTAAACCCCGTATTTTAAACCTTGGTGCCATAAAATGTGTAATAACAGCAAAACATTTAATGTTTCTATGGCATAGTTTCCTCACTGAATTATGAGAGGGTGATTTGATGATCTTTGGGATTTGATTGATTTCTAAATTTATTTGCTCTATTTATCTTTACTTTATTTCAAATACAACTTTATAGGTAGGAACAAATTAAAAGCATAGTATGTCCATTTGTATTAATACCATAAAGTCAAAACAAAGCATCATTAATCAGCTCTCTCAGTGGCATTGTCACTTGTTTTGGACACATGGTCACATTGTCCTGAATTTCAATAAAGTTAGAGAGTGATGGATCCTAAACAACTGTGTCAGGCTTGTAGAGTCAATGTGTCATGACGTCATAATGGCAAGGAAGTTCTCACTGTGAATTATCTTACCTACAACTTGTAATGATGAACGAAATTTAATATATTCACAAAAACACACTCATATATGTTTATATGAATGTTTATTATATATGTGCACATTATATATATTCATTACACATATATATATTCATTCTCTTTTTTAACAGATGTATTGAGGTATTATGGAGGTACAGTAAAATGAATACATTTAAATTATACAATTTGATAAATTTTGACATATGCATGTACCTGTGAAATTATCATCACAGTGAAAAAAATAAACATAACATTACCCTTAAAAGTTTTCCGTGGCTCTTAAAGTCCTCTCAAGTTCTTTTCAAGGTGGTGGTCTAATGCAATTTCCTTAAAAAAGGGAACATGTAATACAGAAGGGTTATTGAAATACATTTCCACTGGAAGCCATAATTGTTTTTTTTCCTTCCTCTACCACCCACTCCAATGCTACAGCTAGTCTAGGCTGCTTGGATAATTAGATAGCAAGTAAGAGCTTAATCCCTAAGGGAAATGAGCCATTGATTTCCTTGCTCAGTTAAGGTTGTGGTAACTGCAATTGCCAATTCATTGTTATCACCTGATAGAGAAGTAACACTGAAACTCCTGTTTTCTTTGACAAGCTCTACTTCGTATCATGAAGTCTAACTATTCATATTAACTTTTTTATTTTCCTGTGGTTTTGCTGTTGACTTGGCACCAAGTAGCTAGCTAGTGTCCTCAAGAGATTTTTCTCTGCAGAGTGTAGTTTAGATTTTATGATTAATAATTCAGGAATTCAGCAATGGCAGTAGCCATCATGAAAAGGAAGCCATGCATCTGTGCTCCTACATCATGTTAATTCTTGACATGGAAACTGTTCATGGATGGATCATATAAACTCTATGTGGTCAAGAAGAGAGAGCAGCTGACATCCATCAGTTAGTTGTGAAATAAGTCATCTCAAATGATGTTCTCCTTTTTCAGGGGCATTGACATAAGTTTCAAAGATTCACATACCTTGTTCCCATTAATGCAATATGGTCCTTCTTCTCTAGACCGTTTTGTATCCAAAATTCTAGTTCTTCTTTCTACGCATCTTACTTATAAGCTAAGACATTCACCACTGTCCAGGAATCTGTACACATGTCTCCATCAGGCCACATACACAACTATGCAAAATTTATTAGCAAGAACATGGCTTATAGTGTGGATTTTCCGCCCCTGTTAGGGTTATCGTGGTTTGTTTTCTGCTCTAACATATTGAGACGAAATTTTCATGAACCACTCAGGAATGTTTACTTCCTCCATTAAATGGATATAAAAAACACACATATAAGCATAAGCACATATAAGCACATATAAGCATAAGCATAATCTGAGGAGGTGGCAGATCAAGTGATGTAGGTGGGACAGGAGTCTGACCCACCTCTTTATGTAGCTTACTTACTGTGTCTTCTGGAGCTTTTGCAACTATCCAAACTATATTAATTCCATCATACATTTGATTGCTAATATCCCTGTTGACCTAATTATTTTGTGGACCTGACAATACCCTGAGTTGTAATAACCAACTCCAGTCACTTAGGTACTTGTTATACCACTGTTCATCTCCTGACTCCATTAAGTTTCAATAATGTGTCAAAAACTCTTATTTAAATGGCAAATAGTTGCCTATGTCAGAAGACATAAGCTTGCATTTATGTGTGTAGAAGATTGTAAACTCTACAATGAATTGCTTTTGACTCTCTTTCTTTAAAGAAGTTAAACCCACTTTTTCATCCCTTTGATTGGGGAAGGCTTTGTGAATTGCTTTAACTAATAGAATGTGTTTTGGAATAATGCTGTTTTCTACCGGTAAGATTCTTCAGAAAATAGTCTCTGAGTTGGAGTTCAGTGGGCATGATATTTATTAGGGGATTTTGTTGGTGTCCACACCTGTAGAAGGAAGGAAAAAGAAGCAAAACTAAGCAGAGGTAGAAGTTAACCTGTAAACAAATTCTGACAACAGCTTTAGCCAACCTGACAGGCAACTTTGGAACTAAAATGTCCTTAAGAATTGTCCTGCATTGGTCTAAAATAGCCAAGTCTTTCTATATATCACTATCAAAATCATTTTTTTCATGTGGCCAATCTTGACAATGATGTGACCGTGAGCAAGGTGACTCTCTGCAACTACGACAGCTTTTACAAACCTTACATCAGAATGCTTTCTCTCCATCAAATTCTTCATTGAAGGGGAATGTGGATGGTATATCAACATGCCCACTACACTGTGACTTTCAGGCTAGGCTTTGAAATTTTTTTATTTTTAATTCTCTCATATTAATCATGTTTTTATTTTCTGTATTTTATGATGCTTTGCTGTCTTGGGGCCATGTAGACCTGTGGAGGTACTCCGCCTCCCAGAGTTAGGTAATTCCTGAAGACAACAAACAGCTTGTCAGAGAACATACCTTTGATATGCAAACCAACCAAATCTGAGTTCACACCTCCATCTGCCCCTGTAGTAGGGGACACTATCCGTCTACTGTCTACTCTAAATCCCCCTAGGGCCACTTACCCAACAACTAAGAGTTATGCCCACAATCCAGAGCCCACCAAAATTATTCAAACTATCCAATCCAGAACCTGCTTGGTGTGCCACACTCATTCCTTCCCACAAAAACACAATACGTTTTTTTGCCCAGGCTTTTTCTCGGCTCCTTCTACCTCCTGACTGTCCCTGGAGCTTCCCCATGTTGCCTTCCACTTGGGAGCTGTGAGTAACAAACTATCTTTTCAAAGGCAGTAGTCTTCTGAATAATCTCATACCTAAATAAAAGCAAAATCTCAGGTACATTTTAAAACAGCTCTCTTTTGAAAACCATCAACCTTGTAAAGAAGCCTGAGTTAAATTACTGGATGATGAGAGATCACATGGACTAAGAAAATCCACATGGAAGAGAATCAAGCTATCCAGTCCAGAGCTTCACTAATAGTCCATACATGTGAGTTAAATTTTCTTGGACATTCCAGGTCAGCCGAGTCCTTAAGTCCTGTGAGTGATCACAGGCAACAACGTATCTACCTAGTCGACTCTCAGAAACATGAAAAAGAAGTAAAGTTTTACGGTTTCAAGACCCTGTGTTTTAGTATGATTTGTTATAGCAAAATACATATTAATTGGGCTTCCCTGGTGGCACAGTGGTTGACAGTCCATCTGCCGATGCAGGGGACACGGGTTCGTGCCCCAGTCCGGGAAGATCCCACATGCAGTGGAGCAGCTGGGCCCATGAGCCATGGCCGCTGAGCCTGCATGTCTGGAGCCTGTGCTCTGCAACGGGAGAGGCCACAACAGTGAGAGGTCCGTGTACCGCAAAAAACAAACAAACAAACAAAACAAACACATTAATCACAGTAAGTAAATAATCATTTATTTATTTATAAAGAATAAATAAGAAAAGTAGTGGACTGTCCTAACAAAACCCGAAACATACGCTGCCAGGGAAACCACTAATAAGTAACAATGGGAAAGATGGTTAGAAGCCTATGCTAAAAGCTAAAGTGAAATAAACTAATTAGAGGTGGAGTGTGGAACAGGAGAAAAAAAAATGCTATTGGAGGTGAAAAAAAGAGACATATATTATATGAGGTAGTTACCTTCAGTAACACAGAAGAAAATATCCTAAATGAACTTGTGAATAAAGAGATCTCCCCCTCAAAAAAAGAGATCCCCAGCGTGACACTAAAGTGCCAATTGTCTCGTTTCAGTTGCATATGTTAACTTATAGATAGAAATAAACTGAAGAAGAAATTGTTAATATTTCAAGCAGATTCTAGAAGGCAATTTTTTTAGCTCAGGACTTGCTTGGTTAGAAAATAAAACTTTATCATTCCCAGTTTCTCCAGTTGGAAAAGAGTTGATAAATTAAGAAATGGCCTCAGGCAAAAATTTAATTTTATCCAACTGCTCTTAAATCCTACTTAAGGAGCAGAGGCAGGTCTTGGGCAAAAGGTCATAAGAAAGTACATGTAGGATTGCCTGGATATACTGCCTTTTTTTCCCCCCTTGACAGATTATAGACTTGGTTCATAAATCCAATACATTAAGAGAACATAATTTTGCAAAGTGAAACGGGACATTAATTTGTGGAGAAAAAATAGAATCTCCCACCTTACCTCCTGAGAGAATTTCTAAGAGTAAATTTCTGCCTCTCCACCTCTTGTTGTCTCCTTCCTTAGGTGAGGATTAAGTAACCACTGGGGAAACCCTGACACCTGTATGTAGAATGTATATCTCTCACACCAGCAGTGGTTGCACTTATTATTATTATTTTACTGACTGTGTATCACTAAGAAAGGTTAAGGTTCTCTTTTCCTATAAGAGTTTCCTCTTGGTAATGAGGCTGGAAAGCAGGAGGACATACCACCTTCTCTACCTGTAACTGGGAAATAAGGCTGCTCTGAGATCCACACACTCTTCCATTCAATTTAGGTGGCGGGAAGTTCAAGCATATTTTCAAACCAGCTGATAATAGAGCTTATACTCATATGTTTATTATATATCTTCTGTGAGCTAATTACACAGCCTTCATATATTTACTCTGGGCCTGAAGTATGAATAGATGAGTGCCAGAATTTAGGCAACATACCGCACACTTCATTGCTTACCAAAAGCTTTGTATAATACATAATTTGCTTTCAAATAAGGGCAAGATGGTGACCTCACTATATTAATTGTGTATATGTTTTCAGTCATTTCACATGAATTTATTGCACAATTTATTTTTAACCTCGTTTCAGATACTATGTGTTTTCAGGCTTTAGCTCTGCTAGAGTCAGCAATCCCTTTCATTCAGAGGTATGTAAATGTTAATAATCCACGTCTCAAGGCTTACAGAGTATATTTTTTCACTGAAATTAAATTTTTGATTAATAGGTAAAAAGTATTATTTTCCTTCTGAATATGCCCTCATGTGATTTATTGTCAAGACAAGAAAATTTTTTAAATGGATAGGAGGAAGAAGAAGAGAAGGAAGGCTGGGGAAGGAAGTATGCTGATAAGAAGCACCATGCCAGTGCTTGGCAGTGAGGTTTGATTGCAAACTCATGGCTGCTGAAGACATGCTGGAGAGGAAATGGCTCCAGGTACTCTGTTCCCCACTTATCCTACCATCTACCAGCTATTACTTTTTGGATCAATGGTAAAATCCCTTATGATTTTGCTCTTTCTTTCCAAAACACTAAACCCTGTGTCTATGTGTTTTTTATGAACTTAATTCAGAATATAACTGCTAGATACTCTTTAGTGTTTTTTTGTTTTTGTTTTTGTGATACGTGGGCCTCTCACTGTTGTGTCCTCTCCCGTTGCGGAGCACAGGATCTGGACAAGCAAGCTGAGCAGCCATGGCTCACGGGCCCAGCCGCTCCGTGGCATGTGGGATGTTCCCGGACCAGGGCATGAACCCGTGTCCCCTGCATCGACAGGCGGACTCTCAACCACTGCGCCACCAGAGAAGCCCACTCTTAGTGTTAATACTATGAGTTGAAACATTTAATTTTAACAAAGATGGTGTATCTCATCTGTTTTTATTATTTTTATTTGTTAAGTATAAACTAGATCTCTAAAAGTGATCTACTTCTAATTAACTAATATCATTTTGTCCAACCCTCAGTCAAACATTCACAGTACCCACATATGTGTTAAGAAAGAAGGCTGACTCATGAATAAATAAAGAACTAAATGGTTAAGCTACAGAGAGGATAACTGCTATCAATAAAATTTCATATAACTTTAATATTTGTGCTGAAATAATATTCATAAGTCACTTAAAATAAATGTGCATGGCTGTTAAACATCAGTTAACATTTTTAAAAATCGGGAATAATCAAATTCTTTGTTTTGTCATGAGTTAGACACCTTAAAATATTTTTAATTTAGGGGACAATACAGCTATGCAATAATTCAATAGAGAATTATAACATTGAATATTTAATAATGTACTCCTGGAAGGAATTCCCATATTTCTTGGGAAATTATTGCACCTCAAGCTAAAAAGTTGGATTGAAATCTTATTATAAGTTAGGGATGATTTCTAAACCAAGGTTTCTAAACAGTCACTTTTTATACAATATAATTTCTTTCTTACTAGTAAGTAGAAATGACTTTACCTTCAATTTTCCCAGAAAACGAATTTATTTCTTCCTCCCTTCCTCCCTCCCTCTTTCTTTCTTTCCTTTCTTTCTTTTTCTTTCTTTCTTTCTTTCTTTCTTTCTTTCTTTCTTTCTTTCTTTCTTTCTTTCTTTCTTTCTTTCTTTCTTCCTTTCTTTCTTTCTTTCTTTCTTTCTTTCTTTCTTTCTTTCTTTCTTTCTTTCTTTCCTTCTTTCTTTCTTTCCTTCTTTCTTTCTTCTTCCTTTCTTTCTATCTTTCTTTCTTTCCTTTTCTTTCTTTCTTTCTTCTTTTTTTCTTTCCTTCTTTCTTTCTTCTTCCTTTCTTCTTTCCTTTCCTTCTTCCTTTCTTCTTTCCTTTCTTCTTTCTTTGTTTATTTCTTTGTTTCTTTCTTTCTTTCTTTCTTTCTTTTTTTCACTGAACTGTGAGACACCTTTTTTAGGCAACAGTGGCAGTGAGTGCAAATTTAGTTTATTTTTATTAGAATTTATTATTTCCTTGTGAGCAAGACACACACACACACACACATACATGCGAGTTATATTTTTTCCCTTAAGCAGAGCATTTTAAATATGTAAGTGCTAAGTAACAACAGAAGCTCATTTAAAGATGATTACAAAAAATTCCAACGACCCCACAGCATCACAGATATAGAGCAGATTTCAAATTATGATCTTGAGTACATTAACAGAGGAGACATGCTTTGTTTCCTTAATTTATTGTAGCTCATTGATTCAAAATGCCAGACATTAAATGGTAAATATTAAGATATCACTTATAAGTAATTTAAAGTAGTCTAAATTTAATTAAATGAGAATACTATTCAATGCACATAATTATTCTATTCGTAGTGAGATTTAAATGATAATGCTTATTATAAAAATAACAAGTTAGATAAGTGTTTTTCAGCTAAATTATTTGTTTTAATTTTAAATAGGTTTATAAACTTTAAAATGAGGGTAGTAGTTGTAAATCCCCATTTCAATCTCTTTGTGTTATTTTTTCTAGTTTTTGAAAATAAGGGAAACGTTCCCATATCTGTCAAAATAATCTCTAAACAATTTAAATTATACTCATGGGTGTAAGTCTTATCTAAAAGCTTGTTTAAAACACTGTATTATTCAATTTAACTCTCTAAATCTTGTAAAGAAGATATGTAAAGGGAAAGCACACAACAGATTTTTAAAGTAGAAATTATGAATGTTGATAAATATAAATAAGTATAAATATAATATTCATATATTAATTAATATTAAAATTTTAAAATCCATAAATTGTAAATTATTTTATCTTACAAAAGATAAAGATCTATTAACTTATGTTGATTCACTGTTTTAATCCTAATGCCACTTCTAGGTGAGAACAGCCCAAGCATAGTAAGGGGCACAGAGAAAAACGTAAAGATCAGACAGCTTTAGATTGCTTTAATTCACAAACAATAAAAATGGGTCACCTGGATACAATATCTAGATATCCCAGTACAATATTCTTTACAGACTGTAATGCCAATTATTCTGCCAACCTCTCATATTCCCATTCTGACATCCTAACCCCCAGTACCTCAGAATGTGACTATGTTTGGAGAAAGGGCCTTTAAAGAGGTAATTAAGGTAAAATACGGTCATTAGGGTGGGCCCTAATCCAATATCATTGGTGTCCTCATAAGAAGAGGAAATTAAGACACTAACATCTACTGAGGGAAGAATTTATGAAGACACAGGGAGAAGATGGTTATCTGCAATCCAAGGAGAGAGACCTCAGCAGAAACCAACCCTGTGGATACCATGACATTGGCTTTCTAGTCTCTCTAACTGTGAGAAAATTTGTCATCGAAGCCACCCTATCTGTGGTACTTTGTTAGGGCAGCCCTAGCAAATTAGTATACTGGTGCATAGAGGAAACTAGATAATATAAACATCCAACTACAATGTTATCTACATGGATCCCAGGCTAAGTTAGAAGGGGAAAATACCAGAATTTGCTATATCCAGAAACTATCAGGCATATAATGTGATTTAAACCCAGCCCTACATTAAGTCCAATTCTTTTACTAAGGAAATATATGGTATATACATATGCATACACTCACATACAAACACATAATGTTTCTATTTGTAATGAAATATATATATATATATATATACACACAATATATATAACCTATATATTTGAAATATATGTATTTCATATGTATATATATATATATATATATGCCCTTTTTAGTTTTTCATGTACATATTGAAACACATACACACATACAAACACTGCATTTCTCTCTTCCTCCATATTATTTTTATTTTTTCATAGGATCTTAATGACCTCTACACATTTCCTCTGAATTCACTGGCTTTATATGTTCTCGGACTACTAACCAACCTTAATGCTTTCTCCTCCTCCATCACAATATATACCATTATAAGAAATTATGCCCTTAATGTTTTGCTGCTTTTTTTTTTATATCAGGGTTTTGAAGTTTCTAGATATTTCTGATTTTGCACAAAATGTTATGTGTGCATTTTCCTTTTACCCTCTCTTTTAATTCATTTTCATAAGACTAAATATTTCAAAATTCTTAATAATATAATTTTCCCTCAGCTCTTTATTTTAAACAAACACTGTTGAATAACATTTATAAGAATAAACCCAACACCTTTTTTTTTTTTTTTTTTGCAGTACGCGGGTCTCTCACTGCTGTGGCCTCTCCCGTTGCAGAACACAGGCTCCGGACATGCAGGCTCAGCGGCCATGGCTCACGGGCCCAGCTACTCCGCGGCATGTAGGATCCTCCCATACCAGGGCACGAACCTGCATCCCCTGCAAAGGCAGGCGGGCTCTCAACCACTGCGTCACCAGGGAAGCCCCCCCCCTTTTTATTGAAGTAGAGTTGATGTACACTATTATATGTTACAGGTGTACAACATAGTGATTCACAATTTTAAAGGTTATACTCCATTTATAGTTACTATAAAATATTGGCTATATTCCGTCTTGTACAATATATCCTTGCAGCTTATTTTATCATAATAGCTAATACCTCTTAATCTCTTACCCCTATGTACCCAATATTTTTTAATTAAAAGTATTAAAAATATAAAGTAACAATTTATTTTATTCAGACCTTTAAGCTCACAGATCCCTTCCATATTAAAATGCTGTTAGTGAATCTGTGAGATAAATCTGAGAACATGCTCAAAACAATGTAACACAGTACAGGAGAAATTTGGAGAAATATTGAGGGGAAAAGGATGAGTCACTGAGGCAGAGCAGGGTGATGGTGACTGTAGAAGTATACAGTGCTAAAATGTCCTTGGATAAACAGGCATTTAGGAAATATTTATGCCTAAGTTTTGAATATTTTGGTGCATAAATATACTCAATTACCAAGGAAATAAATAGATAAGTAAATAAGTAGTCATTAGGTATACAGAGATCTCTAGCATTGCTTTTGATATACAGAAGACATACGTGAAATTGCTCAGGGATGCTCAAGTAATGTGTCCAATGATAAAATATTTGTTACTGTTTTTGTGTCCTAAATTAATTTTAGTCTCAACTATTATGTGGAAACTTATTCTGTAAAAATATCTCTTACAGTCATAAACAATGAGTAAACAAAACAAGATTCATTATTTTTAAACTGAACCTTAGTTCAACATTATTGTCCCTCAAAGCAAATATTTATATGATTTCAAAATTGTATTTTAAAATAAACATAAAATAAAATAAAAACAAACTCATTTTATACCTGAAACTCATATAATAAAAAGAAGTAAACTGAAAAAAATGTGGTTACAAAAACAACTTTCTTCTGCTAGTAAACATCAAATAATAATAAACACTATTCAAACTTAGCTTGATATAAATTCTGTTTATAACTATAGTCAAATAATTTAATTTTTATCTAAATGCTTAATCTTTATTTACAAATTCCAGTGATATAAAGTATAATTTGGCCTGAGAATATTTGCAATAGACTGGAATATATTCACACTTCTAGCTTGAAAAGTAAAACAACTATTCTGTTAACATTAATTAATAAAATAGTTGTCTTGTGAGACTGACAATTTGAAGTTACATTTGAAAAAGTTATCATTACTAGTGTAAGCAAATTTTCCAGAGAATTTACACATATTGAGAAGAAACATTATAACATTTTTTTAAAGCAGAATAATTATTTGGACATTTCAAAGTGAAAATAATTATTTTTTTCTTTAAAATGATGCTGTCAATTTGCCAGATGTCTGTTCAGTACTCCAAGCATGTAAAAATGACTCTTAAATTTGCATCACCTACTGCTACATTTTTGCTCCACTCCATACAACTCATCTCAGTCTGTAAGAAGTTTTAGTTATGTGCAAATATTTGTAATTCATGTTTGGAATAATTGTTCAAGTTCATGGCCTTACACCCTACTAGGAGACATATGTATTATGTCACTCGATAAACACACAAACCAAATGGCAGGGGCAATTATCTTTCTTAAACCCCTTGTGAAGACCGATGTCATTCAGACCTTAAATCTATACTTTGGCCAAATGCTTTCCATTAAAACCAACTGGGAGTATTGTACAAACAAGAACATTACTATGCTACGTTCATTGTCTCTTATCCTGCCAACTTTATTCTTCCACAAACATAAGCCTATTAGTCCAACTAATGAAGATCTTCTACAGAAAAAAATAAGTATAATTTATGTATCATGGTCACACATTAAGGTTCCCAACCCCCCATTTGGACATATGATTTTGTGTGTGTGTGTGTGTGTTACGCGGGCGTCTCACTGTTGTGGCCTCTCCCGTTGTGGAGCCCAGGCTCCGGACGTGCAGGCTCAGCGGCCATGGCTCACGGACCCAGCCACTCCGTGGCATGTGGGATCTTCCCGGACCAGGGCACAAACCCGTGTCCCCTGCATTGGCAGGTGGACTCTAAACCACTGCACCACCAGGGAAGCCCTGATTTATTTTTTAAAGACATATACTTTAAAGATTCACTACCTGGACATTAAAAATAATGTATAATAATTGAATATTTTCCTTTCACATTTCAATAGAATCAGAGTGAGGAAGAACATCTTGACAAAAGCTACTGATCATAGTATCAATTCCATGCATTGCTGCATGGCATGTTGGTCTGTCATGAAATTATTTCAACTGCAGCTAACTGTTTAAATGACCCTAACTCTTCTTCCATTTATATGAACTCATTTATATCTAAAAATTCCAATGTGGATGAAAAATAGCAATTTAAGTGGATTATCTTTCATTCTTTGAAATACTCTACTGTTGTCATAAAAAGGACAATTATGTTTAAGCCATTTTTACTCTCTTCTTAGTAAGTAGTGACAAATGGAAAGCACTCACAGGAAACTGAAATGCTGAAATGAATTGAAAAATAAGCCAAGGCATTTTTTAAAAATGTTAACACACAGAGAAATAAATCCCTTTTCTAAAAGAAGGACAGTGAATAAGTTGCAAGATCTTTTTTGTAGTGTAATGAAAATAAAAGATCTAGTATAATGAAAATAAAAACAAAAATAAACAAATGGGACCTAATTAAACTTAAAAGCTTTTTCACAGCAAAGGAAACCATAAACAAAACAAAAAGACAACCCTCCGAATGGGAGAAAATCTTTGCAAATGAAGCAACAAAGGATTAGTCTCCAAAATATACAAACAGCTCATGCAGCTCAATATCAAAAAAACAAACAATCCAATCCAAAAATGGTCAGAAGACCTAAATAGACATTTCTCCAAAGAAGGCATACAGGTAGCCAAGAGGTACATGAGAAGATGCTCAACATCACTAGTTATTAGAGAAATGCAAATCAAAACTACAATGAGATATCACCTCACACCAGTCAGAATGGCCATCATCAAAAATCTACAAACAATAAGTGCTGGAGAAGGTGTGGAAAAAAGGGAACCCTCCTGCACTCTTGTTGAGAATGTAAATTGATACAACCACTATGGAGAACAGTATGGAGGTTCCTTAAAAAAACTAAAAATAGAACTACCATTTGACCCAGGAAACTCACTGCTGGGCATATACCCAGAAAAAAACATAAATCAAAAAAAACACATACACCCCAAAGTTCATTGCAGCACGATTTACAATAGCAAGGACATGGAAGCAACCTAAATGTTCATCAACAGTGGAATGGATAAAGAAGATGTAGTACATATACACAGTGGAACATTAGCCATAAAAAGGAATGAAATTGGGTCATTTGTGGGACATGGATGGACCTAGAGACTGTCATACAGAGTGAAGTAAGTCAGAAATGGAAAAACAAATATTGTATATTAACACATATATGTGAAATGTAAAAAAAAAATGGTAAAGATGATCTTATTTGCAAAACAGAAATAGAGAGACACAGACGTAGAGATCAAATATATGGATACCAAAGGGGAGTGGGGGTGGGATGAATTGGGAGATGGGGATTGACATATATACCATACTGATACTGTGTATAAATTAGATAACTAATGAGAACCTGCTATACAGCACATAGAACTCTACTCAATGCTCTGTGGTGACCTATATGGAAAGGAAATCCAGAAAAGAGGAGATCTATGTATACGTATAGCTGATTCACTTTGTTGTACAGTAGAAACTAACACAGCATTGTAAAGCAACTATACTCCAATACAAATTTTAAAAAATAGCATTACACTTCATTCCTTCAGAATTCAGGAACTGTTTTCACTATGGGCATACTTGTGGCTTAACACTTCTTGAATTTTATTTTCAGTAAGATTATCTCATTGAATTCTGGCAGAATATAACAGTATGAAGGGGCATTAAGATCATAGGTCCTCTCTGTAATGAAGTGATGGATTATCTTATTTCTTTTTACTTCTTTCTTCAGTATATCACTTTGAGTAAATGTTGAAAACTGTAATAAATTGTCATCATATTTCCAAATCCTCTCCCCTATACTGAGGGTCGTTTGGATATGAGCTTGCCAGTAGTTTCCAATAAGATGCTATTGTCTAGATAATACTTAAAATAAAATTTGTCAAGGGGCTTTTTTGGAGGTGGGCTTAATGTTAATTATATGCAGAAATACACAGCTGCTTTGAAGTACAGTTTTAAAAAATTTAAGAATTGCATTTTAAGCCCTCTATGTATTCTAATTAAGTGTATGTTTTAGTTTAATGTTAAATATTTGAACATGAGCAGAAAAATTTATAATTCTCAATTTTACATGATTTTATTTAATCTCATGGACAGAATGCATTGCAGTTCTAAAATTCCAAATATCCTGCTCAAACCCAAGAATGTTTTACTTTGACAACTTAAAATAATGTACAAAATATAAAAAATGTAATTCAAGTTATATTGCTAGAATTAATCTACAATATGAGAAAATGTAGTATGTACAATGTAGAAAAAGGTTACCATGGCAACCATATGTTCCATGAAGTCAAAGAATCATTTCTGCTGTAATACTACATGAAATCTAGACCTTAATTAGAAGTTTTCCAAGAAGTCATAACCTGTACATCTTCTTATTCTTCAGTTCATTTCATATTCTAATGACTACATATATAAAAATAGTGCTATCTCTTCTGAGTTTATAGCATGTATTACAGTATTTATTCTTTAAGAAAGAAGTCAAAGGTATGAATAAGTAAACATACTGAAACAATATGTCAAAGAAAAATAATTTCTTCAGAGGAGAAATACTTTTATTTGAGAAAATTTTCCCTTTCTTGAACATTTTTTTCTAGTGTAGCCATAGAAAATAGTTTAAAAAATTTGGTCTTATATAAGGTGCTTCGTGTTGTATGATATACAACCAATGGTATAATCCACATTTTTAAATTTTAAAGGAGCTAAGGTATATAGCTCTAAAGCCAGTAAAATAAACTTATTTCATAAAAGTTTTGTAATCTCTATTATAGAAATAGCTGGAGATTGTTAACTATTTCTGAAAACAAATTATTAAGGTTCTTATTATAGTATATAAAATGATGTTTTTCTTTCTAAATTATAAATCAATAGGACCATTTGTCTTAATTAGTGGAATAATCTGGAGACTTTCATATGTCTCCATAAGATACTTCATTTGAAATCTCAATTACATTTCTTATTTTTGGAGAGCAACCTTTTTGGAAGATACAATTGATTTTAGATATTTGTTCCTTATCCTAATTAATGCAATGTAATTGTTTTCAGTAATTTCTTTGGACTACTAAAATTCTATGCATAAAACTTTAGATGCAGAATCAGTTTCTCTTACTACTTTTGACCACAGTGGTGACTGTAATAGACTGTAAGCCTCTGTAATTCTAATTTGGCAATAATATTTTCAACATATAGATATTTTCATGTGTATTTTACTAAAAATTGTATTTCACAGTATGTTTATACTTGTCTTTTAATAGTTCTTTATTTTTTAATAAAAATTATATGTATTTAAGTTGTACAACATAACTTGATATACATAGTGAAATGATTACCACAGTCAAACTCGTAACCATATCCTATCCTCACACAGTTACTTTTGCATGTGTGTGTGATGAGAGCGCCTGAAATCTGCTCTCTTAGAAGATTTACATTATTCAATAGAGAATGGTAAACTATAGTCATCATGCCTTGTATTCAATCTCTAGATTTAGTCTTTGTAGACAACTGCAACTTTGTATCCTTTGACTAACATCCCCCTATTGTTTCCACCTCCCTGCCCCCATTGTTCTACTCTTTGCTTCTATGTATTCTACTTTTTTTCAGATTCTAGGTATGAGTGAGAGGATACAATATTTTTTCTTTCTGTATCTGGCTTATTTCACTTGGCATAATGTCCTCTAGGTTCATCCATTTGTTGCAAATAACAGGATCATCTTTTTTAAGGCTAAATAGTAATAGTCCATTATATCTATCTATTGATATCTATCTAGCATCTATTTAGCTAGCTAGCTAGCTACCTAACTAGATATATACCTCTTTTAATATTTCTTAATATTTTAGGCATTTTAATTAAAGGTAATAAAGGGTCTAATATTAGTATGTACTTACCTATTCTGGGCCACATTCAGAACAACCTAATACCAAAAAAAAATAATTTTTAGTCTTTAGAATTTAGGATATAGATATAGATATATATATCCTTTAGGACATATGTTGCAATATATATCCTACCTTTAGCTTGATGAAATTATGTCTATAAACCTGGAAACAGCTGCAGAAATATGTGAAGTCTTCTTGGTCTCACTTCATCATAGATTAAGGAGAAAAGCTCTAAATAACATATCCATTATGGAAAATTGAACAAAATTACAAATTTACTTAAAGAAAGAAATATTTAATTTAAATGTTACATATTGGGCATTTTCTGCTGTTCTCTCTGTCCCCCATTGTCTTTTCATAGTCATGCCTGCCCCAGTACATTAATGAGCAGGTCAAGTAGGCTATTCATTTAGAAAATTTCATCTCTTTAGACACACTTACTACTTTTGATTTGGTCTTATAACATAAGAAGATCTAATCAATTAATTAATTAATCTAATTAATTATAATTAGCATGTAAGCTTTAATTTTGGATGCATTTGATACAAGAAAACTTTACTAAATCAATTTTTGGGGGGAGGGCTATATATTTCTAACTTGCAGATGATTATTGTTTGGGAGATCTATCTAGCACAGAAAAATTTGCAATACGTAAAATACATATTATGTACAAAATGTTCTTAGTATCTCCCTAATTTTCTACTTAAAACCTTCACTTCACCCAGATGGAACTAGTCACTATTTTCTAAACACAGTTTTAAATATATATATATATATATATATATATATATATATATATATATATACACAATGCCCTTCAAAAGGTAATTTACTTATATAAAGACATTTATTCTGAAAATGTTGCTTTCTTATAGCAAGATTGATGTCACATCACCTATTTTTTCATCAGTGTCTACATGTCATCTAAACGGAAAAGGAGCTCAGTATATGGATGAGAAATGGAACATGCAACTTTCCTAGGGGAGTCATGACAGACAATTTGAAAAAATTATTATTAGTTCTTCAGTCCAAAATATGTTGTTGTTACCAATTTATATATTTTCTGCCAAGCGCTTGGAATCTACAAATATTAAGGAAGAAAATTGGAACCACATAATTTTAGGTTTAGAACTCTTAAATTCAATCTGTGTTTTCAGTATTAACAACTGAGATCCTGAAAAGATCAATGAGTAAATCCTGGTTAAAAAACGCAACTGAAGCTAAAATAACAACTAGAGCTCTGGTATCTAATGCTTCTGGTTAAGGTCATTTAAAATTTTTCCACATTGTGTTCCAGAGATAACAAAATCATATACATATTTAACACTGTTATGATATATGACATAGTCCTATAACTATAAATGTAAAAGACAATTAAAAACACACAGTTTAAGGTAAATCTAGTTAGGCAAGCACTTTCCTAATACTTACAAATATTTTTAGATTATTAATTTCTGGAAAATCATGGCTAATAATAACATTACAATAAAGATTCTCAAGAGATTTTATGGATCAGAAATTCATACCATACAGAATCTACAGTCAAATTGTGTGAAAAAAGTATTTTTAGAGTTCTTATGGTTTCCTAATAAAATAACCAGCATCAAATACTTCTGAAACAAGACAGTTATAGGATAATATGGTTTATAACAGAGGCTTTCAAAGGTTTCAGCCCAATAAACCATGTTTCATAATAAAAGGTAATATAGAAAGCAACACCACCATTCCTCTCCGCAACTATAACACACACACACACAGAAATTGAACAGGCAAATGACAATGCTGGTGTAGCTGAAACAGGGTTTGTGGTCTGTATCCTCCATTCACAATATGCTCATAACCCTCTATCCAGTATGGGTAGCACTCACAGAAAACCAAGGGGAATTGCTTGAAACCCATTAGTTTATTAGGAGATTGATTAAGCAAATTATGAGGAAGTAGTGATAAAATATTTTATAAGTAAAACATTTTTTTTAAGGCAGTAACAGAATTGCTATAAGACTTCTGGAAAACACCTTAAAACTTTTAGCTACTCTGCTTTTTTTATTTGCATGAAACAATTCTATACTATAATGCAGACATTTTAATGTAACATTGATATTTTCTGATTCTAATGAGATATGTCATTCAAACAAGTTTAAGGAATAAAAGACCAGAGGGAAAAGCAAAATGTTGATATCTCTTTGATGAAAAGAGATATAAAACTGGCAAATGTTAGTATCATATATAATAGAAATCCAATAACTGAAAAACTCTTAAAAGCTCAATGGACAAAAATAGATTCTATGATCATAACAGCAATTCAAGATATATAGGAAAGGTAAAACTCAATGGCATGTCATAGATTCTGCCTAAATTATCCTAATCCAAGAAAGCAATCATAATGTTAATGGCTAAATATATTCAATAACTTTGCTTATATAAAATTTAAAAGAATTTAAAATATCTTTTCAAAATAATAATTGAAAAATAATTGGATTATTTAATAAGACTAAACAATGTTATATCTAATTGGAGCTAAAGTTAATCATCTCTGTGGATAATTAAAATACTACTGCAAAAATATATTTTAAAAAAGGTTTTGCTTTAACTATTACGTTTTTTTGTATACTAATGAAGTTACACTTGCTTTACCTGCAAACTAAAAAGCAAGCATTTACTAAAATGGTGAATACACAGTATTCCAGGAATTGATATCTTTCATCCTTTATGTTACAAGAAAACAAATTATGCTTAATGTTTTCTAAACATATTTTCATTCACAATTTGAATTTTTAAGACTAAAGACATATACTTACATAGAAAAAAGGATCATATGAATAAACTATACATTAAACTTTTACAGGAACATAATCAATATGGATCAAGACAAATGTACGTTTTAGAAAACATGATCAGGACTCTTAATAGAGGACATGTAATTGTAGAAATTTAAGAAATGCATTTTCTATGCAGTATTAATTTCTTTAAAATCTTCTAATGTCTGGTTTAAATGTGAACTTTAGAAACGATTGCTTTATTTTGTGATTCCAGTCAAAGCTGCTGACAGTTCCTAAGTAAGATTATCTATTATATTTTTGACACAAGATAGCAATTTATATTTTATTAGATCCAGGTTTCATTAAAACTAACTTTACTGCTTCTTAAATTCACTAAAAAACTACTCCTTTGTCTCAATTAACATACAAAAAGTGAGATGTGGAGTTTAAATGACTTGTTCAAGGACACATACAACTTAGAGGAAGGAAGAATTAGAATTCTCTTTGCTTAATTTTTAAAATTGTTGCTGTCTAAAACTATTTATAATTTAGTAACTTCTTCAAAAAGAAATTGTTACTTTGATAAATAACTTCTTTGGAGAATCTTGAATGCTCTGACAAATTTTTCACTGCTTTTTGTTACCCATACAGGTTTAAGCAATACTAATTATGTTTTATTATAATAATTATTACACACAAAAAGGAGAGATTTTTAAAAATTACAACAAAATCGTTAAAACTTTATGTTTAATTTTTTTTTCTGTATTTTGATGACTTCTAAATTAGTGTAGTCAATCCTATATTCTTTATTTTTGCTTCAAATATTTTTTCCATCTGATAAATACAAATTTCCTCAGATGCAAATTGAAAGAAAATTATAATATTTTCCCAAATTTTAACAAAATGATAGTTTCATTTATTAAATTGATTTAATGTTCTCATTGACCTCAAAACAGCATCTCTACCATAGAGTAAATATCAATGTGTTTGAGGATCATTATTTTACTTTAATCTTTTATGCTTTTTCCATGAAAATTTAAACTCAAATTTTAAAAATGCCTATGATGCTACAAGATAACAACAATTATAATGCCAAGGTTAAAAAGCACACACACACACATTTAATTAATATCTTGAGTCAAAAATAGAACTGAAGCTGACTCATGGTTTCAGCTTTCCATAAGAAACAATTTCTGCATGTAGTTCACCATTGTTTTGTTTTTCTACACTGTTTTTCAACTCTAAACTGGAAATGAAGTAAAACCAACTGCTTACCTTATGCAGTTTTAGCTGTACATACATCAGAGGAAGGTTGTTAGGATGTAATATAATTATCACTGTGCTGGCATTCCTATAATTTTCATCATCATCTTTGTTAACACAGTAGCTCCAAAATTCTGAAATTTCTTGAAATAGATTGTGGCTAAAATAACATATGGCATGCACTATTTGTCCTAGATGAATTTAGACATTTATACTCAATATTTAGGGAAATGACTCTTTTTTAAAAACACTTCCCAGAAACTTCATTGCAATGGGAGAAAATAGTCTACTTTTAACATTAAAAGAAGAAAAATTCTTGTTTGAAGAGTGGAAACCCCCCCAAATTAAAACAAAAACTTTAACTATTTTTAAAATTTCTTGGGAGTCCATAATTATATCTAAATAAAATATTCTAAAATTTTAATGTGAGTTCAAAATCTCAAAGGAATGCAAATATTTTATTTCTCCATAAATTCTATTTTAATTATGGTTTTCAGTTTTTTAAGGGTATTTACCTATGTGAGTGTGTGTGTATGAATTCATTGAAATTATGAATTTCTGGTTTTGATATTTAATTTTGATTTTCCCAGTTTTCCCTTATCTCTTTTCCTCTAAAGATTAAAATCTTGGACTTCTTCAAAACTCAACTCTCTGAGGGGCATCCTTTTTGACTCCTATCACAAGAAGATGTAATTTGGTTGTGAAAGAATAGAAATTTCAAATATGGAGAAGAGAGAGTGTTTAATTTTAAAAGGTTCATTCAATCTGGGTTAATGAAAGACTACAGAAATGGTGGTGGTGGGATGAATTGGAAAATTGGGATTAACATATATACACTAATATTTATAAAATAGATAACTAATACAAACCTGCTGTATAAAAATAAATAAATAAAATTACATTTTTAAAAGTGAATATATTTCTAGTTTTGTGGTACAGTATATGTTATAAATAGTACACACACACACACACAAAAAAAAAAAAAAGGAAAAAAGAAAAGAAAGAGAGATTACCAAAATGGTAAAAATCACATAGGTTAGGTTTGGGATTGAAGAGCGGGTGCTGAAGCAACTCAGGATGTTAACAGATAAGAAGTGAAGGGAAAAGAGGGATGAGTAAGAATCAGAATGTGTGTGCCTTTCAAGGTTTTGGAGAAATGTAAGAAAGAACTAGATTTCTTTTCAAATTAGTGCAAGAGAGATAATCTTTCCAGCAGATGTGAGCAATTGATTTAGGGATATCTAAATATATACATTTTGTGAGAAAATGGACTTGATACATCAATTTATTACCTCTTCAATACATAAAAGATTCAAACTGCAAACTAATAACATTTCTTTGAAGATATAAACAAGTTCATACTTTCACAGAGACTTTCTTGCTGTGAGCACTGCTGCTCTATGGTAGATTGGGGGCAAGGAAAGAAAAAAATAATCCATCCAATCTGACTGGAGGACAGTTTTTATTCAATTTAAAATAGACTTATGGAGGAGCTTCAAGATGGCGGAAGAGGAAGACACAGAGATCACCTTCCACTCCACAAATACATCAGAAATACATCTACATGTGGAACAACTCCTACAGAACACCTACTGAAGGCTGGCAGATGACCACAGACGGCCCAAAAGGCAAGAAACTCCCCACTTACCTGGGTAGGGCAAAAGAAAAAAAGAAAGAACAGAGACAAAAGAATAGGGATGGGACCTGCACCAGTGGGAGGGAGCTGTGAAGGAGGAAAGCTTTCCACACACTAGAAGCCCCTTCATGGGCAGAGACTGCAAGTGGTGGAGGGGTGAAACTTTGGAGCTGTGGAGGAGAGTGTAGCAACAGGGGTGCGGAGGGCAAAGCAGAGAGATTCTCGCACAGATGATTGGTGCTGACCAGCACTCACCAGCCCGAGAGGCTTACCTGCTCACCCTCCGGGGCTAGCGGGGGCTGGGAGCTGACGCTCGGGCTTCGGAGGTGAGATCCCAGGGAGACGACTGGGGTTGGTGTTGTGAACACAGCCTGAAGAGGGCTAGTGTGCCATGGCTACCAAGGAGGGAGTCCGAGGAAAAGTCTGGAGCTGCCAAGGAGGCAAGATACTTTTTCTTGCCTCTTTGTTTCATGGTGCATGAGGAGAGGGGATTAACAGTGCCACTTAAAGGAGCTACAGAGAAGGGCATGAGCCACGGTTATCAGCACAGATGACAGAGATGGGCATGGGACGCTAAGGCTGCTGCTGCCAACACCAAGGAGCCTGTGTGTAAGCACAGGTCACTGTCCACACCTCCCCTCCCAGGAGCCTGTGCAGCCCACCAGTGCCAGGGTCCCGTGATCCAGGGACAACTTCCCCAGGAGAACGCACAGCACACCTCAGGCTGGTGCAACGTCACTCTGGCCTCTGCCACTGCAGGCTCGCCCCGCAATCCATATGACTCCCTCCCCCTGGCCTGAGTGAGCCAGAGCCCCCAAATAAGATGGTCCTTTAACCCTGTCCTGTCTGAGCAAAGAAGAGATGCCCTCAGGCGACCTACACACAGAGGCAGGTCCAAATCCAAAGGTGAAACCCGGGAGCTGTGGGAACAAAGAAGAGAAATGGAAATTTCTCCCAGCAGCCTCAGGAGCAGAGGATTAAATCTCCACAATCAACTTGATGAACTCTGCATCTGTGGAATACCTGAATAGACAACAAATCATCCCAAATTGAGGAGGTGGACTTTGGGAGCAAAGAAATATATATATATATATATATATATATATATATATATATATATCCCTTTATCTCTTTTTGAGAGTGTATGCGTATGCTTCTGTGTGTGATTTTGTCTGTATAGCTTTGCTCTTACCATTTGTCCTAGGGTTATGCCTGTTTTTGGGTGTTTTTGTTTTGTTTTGTTTTACTTTTAAAATTTGTTTTCTTAATAATTATTTTAATAAGTTTATTTTACTTTATTTATTTTATCTTTGTTCTTTCTTTCCTTCTTTATTCTCTCTCTTTTATTATGAACTGTGTGGATGAAAGGCTCTTGGTTCTCCAGCCAGGTGTCAAGGCTGTGCCTCTGATGTGGGAAAGCCAAATTCAGGACACTGGTCCACAAGAGATCTCCCAGCTCCACCTAATATCAAATGGTGAAAATCTCCCATAGATCTCCATCTCAACGCCAAGATTCAGCTTCACTGAACGACCAGCAAGCTACAGTGCTAAACACCCTATGCCAAACAATTAGCAAGACAGGAACACAAACCCATCCATTAGCAGAGAGGCTGCCTAAAATCATAATAAGGCCACAGACACCCCAAAACACACCATCAGACATGGACGTGCCAACAAGAAAAACAAGATACAGCCTCAACCACCAGAACACAGCCACGACTCCCCTCCACCAGGAAGCATACACAATCCACTGAACCAACCTTAGCCACTGGGGACAGACATCAAAAACAACAGGAACTACAAACCTGCAGCCTACAAAAAGGAGACCCCCAAACATAGTAAGATAAGCAAAATGAGAAGACAGAAAAACACACAGCAAAAGAAGAAGCAAGGTAAAAACCCACCAGACCTAAAAATTGAAGAGGAAATAGGCAGTCTACCTGAAAAATAATTCAGAATAATGAGAGTAAAGATGATGGAAAATCGTGAAAATAGAATAGAGAAAATACAATAAACGTTTAACAAGGACCTAGAAGAACTAAAGAGCAAACAGTGATGAACAACACAATAAATGAAATTAAAAATTATCTAGAAGGGATCAATAGCAGAATAAGTGAGGCAGAAGAACGGATAAGTGACCTAGAAGATAAAATAGTGAAAATAAGTACTGCAGAGAAGGATAAAGGAAAAACAATGAAAAGAATTGAGGTCAGTCTCAGAGACCTCTTGGACAACATTAAATGCAACAACATTCGAATTATAGGTGTCCCAGAAGAAGAAGAGAAAAAGGGACTGAGAAAATATTTGAAGAGATTATAGTTGAAAACTTCCCTAATATGAGAAAGGAAATAGTTAATCAAGTCCAGGAAGCACAGAGAGTCCCATACAGGACAAATCCAAGGAGAAACATGCCAAGAAACATAATAATCAAACTATCAAAAATTAATTACAAAGAAAAAATATGAAAAGAAGCAAGGAAAAATCAACAAATGACACAAAAGGGAATCCCCATACGGTTAACAGCTGATCTTCAAACAGAAACTCTGCAAGCCAGAAGGGAGTGGCAAGACATATTTAAAGTGATGAAGGAGATAAACCTACAGTCAAGATTACTCTACCCAGCAAGGATCTCATTCAGATTTGATGGAGAAATTCAAAGCTTTACAGACAAGCAAAAGCTAAGAGAATTCAGCATCACCAAACCAGCTTTACAACAAATGCTAAAGGATTTCTCTAGGCAGGAAACACAGAGAAGGAAAAGACCAACAATAATAAACCCAAAACAATTAAGAAAATGGTAATAGGAACATACATATCAATAATTACCTTAAATGTAAACGGATTAATGCTCCAACCAAAAGACATAGACTGGCTGAATGGATACAAAAGCAAGACCCATATATATGCTGTCTACAAGAGACCCACTTCAGACCTAGGAACACATACAGACTGAAAGTATGGGGATGGAAAAAGATATTCCATGCAAATGGAAAAAAAAAAAAGAAAGCTGGAGTAGTAATTTTCATATCAGACAAAATAGTCCTTTAAAATAAAGACTATTACAAGAGACAAAGAAGGACACTACATAATGATCAAGGGATCAATCCAAGAAGAAGATATAAGATTGTAAATATTTATGCACCCAACATAGTAGTACCTCAATACATAAGGCAAATACTAACAGCCATAAAAGGGGAAATCGACAGAAACACAATCAGAGTAGGAGACTTTAACACCCCACTTTCACCAATGGACAGATGATCCAAAATGACAATAAATAAGGAAACACAAGCTTTAAATGATACATTAAACAAGATGGACTTAATTGGTATTTATAGGACATTCCATCCAAAAACAACAGAATACACATTCTTCTCAAGTGTTCATGGTACATTCTCCAGGATAGATCATATCTTGGGTCACAAATCAAGCCTTGGTAAATTTAAGGAAATTGAAATCATATCAAGTGTCTTTTCCGACCATAGCGCTATGAGGCTAGATATCAATTACAGGAAAAAATCTGTAAAAAATACAAACAGATGGAGGCTAAACAATACAGTACTTAATAATCAAGAGATCACTGATGAAATCAAAGAGGAAATCAAAAAATACCTAGAAACAAATGACAATGAAAACATGATGACCCAAAACCTATGGGATGCAGCAAAAGCAGTTCTAAGAGGGAAGTTTATAGCAATACAATCCTATCTTAAGAAACAAGAAACATCTCAAATAAACAAACTAACCCTACACAGAAAGCAATTAGAGAAAGAAGAACAAAAATATCCCAAAGTTAGCAGAAGGAAAGAAATCATAAAGATCAGAACAGAAATTAAAAAAAAGAAAGGAAGGAAACAATAGTATAGATCAATAAAACTAAAAGCTTGTTTTTTGAGAAGATAAAGAAAACTGATAAACCATTAGCCAGACTCATCAAGGAAACAAGGGAGAAGACTCAAATCAACACACTTAGAAATGAAAAAGAATTAACAACTGACACTGCAGAAATGCAAAGGATCATGAGAGATTACTACCAGCAACTATATGGCAATAAAATGGACAACCTGGAAGAAATGGACAAATTCTTAAAATATACAACCTTCCAAGACTGAACCAGGAAGAAATAAATATGAACAGACCACACAAGTGCTGAAATTGAAACTGTGATTAAAAAACTTCCAACAAACAAAAGTCCAGAACCAGAGGGCTTCACAGGCAAATTCTATCAAACATTTAGAGAAGAGCTAACACCTATAGTTCTCAAACTCTTCCAAAATACAGCAGAGAGGAATACTCCCAAACTCATTCTATGAGGTCACCATCACTCTGATACCAAAACAAGACAAAGATGTCAAAAAGAAAGAAAACTACAGCTCAATATCACTAAAGAACATAGATGCAAAAATCCTCAACATAATACTGGCAAACAGGATCCAACAGCACATTAAAAGGATCATATACCATGATCAAGTGGGGTTTATCCCTGGAATGCAAAGGTTCTTCAATATACACAAATGAATCCATGTGATACACCATATTAACAATTTGAAGGAGAAAAACCATATGATCATCTCAATAGATGCAGAGAAAGCTTTTGACAAAATTCAACACCCATTTATGATTAAAACCCTCCAGAAAGCAGGCATAGCGGGAACTTTCCTCAATATAATAAAGGCCATATATGACAAAACCACAGCCAACATCATCCTCAATGGTGAAAAACTGAAACCATTTCCACTAAGATAAGGAACAAGACAAGGTTGCCCACTCTCACCACTCTTATTCAACATAGTTTTGGAAGTTTTCGCCACAGCAATCAGAGAAGAAAAAGAAATAAAAGGAATCCAAATTGGAAAAGAAGAAGTAAAGCTGTCAGTATTTGTAGATGACATGATACTATACATAGAGAATCCTAAAGATGCTACCAGAAAACTACTAGAGCTAATCAATGAATTTGGTATAGTAGCAGGGTACAAATTAATACACAGAAATCTCTTGCATTCCTATACACTAATGATGAAAAATCTGAAAATGAAATTAATAAAACACTCCGATTTACCACTGCAACAAAAAGAATAAATCATCTAAGAATAAACCTACCTAAGGAGACAAAAGACCTGTATGCAGAAAATTATAAGACACTGATGAAAGAAATTAAAGATGATACAAATAGATGGTGAGATATTCCATCTTTGATTGGAAGAACAAACATTGTGAAAATGACTCTACTACCCAAAGCAATCTACAGATTCAATGCAATCCCTATAAAACTACCCCTGGCATTTTTCACAGAACTAGAACAAAAAATTTCACAATTTGTATGGAAACACAAAAGACCCCGAATAGCCAAAGCAGTCTTGAGGAAGAAAAATGGAGCTGGAGGAATCTGGTTCCATGACTTCAGATTATAGTACAAAACTACAGTAATCAAGACACTATTGTTCTGGCACAAAAACAGAAATATAGATCAATGGAACAGGATAGAAAGCCCAGAGTTAAACCCATGCACATATGGTCACCTTATCTTTGATAAAGTAGGCAAGCATATACAGTGGAGAAAAGACAGCCTCTTCAATAAGTGGTGCTGGGAAAACTGGATAGGTACATGTAAAAGTATGAAATTACAACAGTCCCTAACACCATACACAAAAATAAACTCAAAATGGATTAAAGACCTAAACGTAAGGACAGCCACTATCAAACTCTTAGAGGAAAACATAGGCAGAACACTCTATGACATACAACACAGCAATATCTTTTTGACCTACCTCCTAGAGAAATGGAAATAAAAACAAACAAAAAAAAACAATTGGGACCTAATGAAACTTTAAAGCTTTTGAACAACAAAGGAAACCATAAACAAGGCAAAAAGACAACCCTCAGAATGGGAGAAAATATTTGCAAATGAAGCAAGTGAGAAAGGATTAACCTCCAAAATTTACAAGCAGCACATGCAGCTCAATATCAAAAAAAACCAAACAACCCAATCCATAAATGGGCAGAACACCTAAACAGATATTTCACCAAAGAAGATATACAGATTGCCAATAAACACATGAAAGAATGCTCAACATTGTTAATCTTTAGAGAAATGCAAATCAAAACTACAATGAGATATCATCTCACACCGGTCGGAATGGCCATCATCAAAAACATCTACAAACAATAAATGCTGGAGAGGGTGTGGAGAAAAGGGAACACTCTTGCACTGTTGGTGGGAATGTAAATTGATACAGCCACTATGGAGAACAGTATGAAGGTTCCTTAAAAAAATAAAAATAGAACTACCATACCACCCAGCAATCCCACTACTAGACATATACCCTGAGAAAACCATAATTCAAAACAGAGTAATGTACCAAAATGTTCACTGCAGCTCTATTTACAATAGCCAGGACATGGAAGCAACCTGAGTGCCCATCAACAGATGAATGGATAAAGAAGATGTGGTACATATATTCAATGGAATATTACTCAGCCATAAAAGGAAACGGAATTGAGTTATTTGTAGTGAGGTGGATGGACCTAGAGTCTGTTATACAGAGTGAAGTAAGTCAGAAAGTGAAAAACAAATACTGTATGCTAACACATATATATGGAATCTACAAAATAAAAAAAAAATACAGGTCATGAAGAACCTAGGGGCAAGATGGGAATAAAGACACAAACCTACTATAGAATGGACTTGAGGATATGGGGAGGGGGAAGTGTAAGCTGTGACAAAGTGAGAGAGTGGAATGGACATGTATACACTGTCAAACGTAAAATAGATAGCTAATGGGAAGTAGCCACATAACGCAGGACGATCAGTTCGGTGCTTTGTGACCACCTAGAGGGCTGGGATAGGGAGGGCTGAGGGAGGGCTATGCAAGAGGGAAGAGATATGGGAGCATATGTATATGTATAACTGAGTCACTTTTTTATAAAGCAGAAACTAATACACCCTTGTAAAAGAATTATACTCCAATAAAGATTTAAAAAAAAATAAAATAAAATAGACTCATTATTTTCTTAAATTTACAAATAGTGAAATCCCCCCCTTTTTGGCATATAATTGCATGAGTTTTAACATGTAGATTTTTATAACCACAAGCACAGACAGTTTACAGAGCATTTTCAGCACCCAAAAAATTCCTCATGCTCTCTTGTGTATTCAGAGCCTCCACCAACTCTTATCCCTTGGAAACCGCTGATTTGCTTTATCTTCCTATATTTTGCCTTTTCCCTAATGTAACATGTCAAAGACACCAAAAGCTTGTTTCCATTACTATGTCCTATAATTATTTTTTATTTCAGTATAAATAGAATAAACAAAGAAATTAGTGTCTGGAGGACGGTATTAGTAATGAGAGAGAGAAGGGAGAGGAGCCAATCCAATCCTCAGAGAGATTTGAAAAATTTACAGTATATTTCAGGGAGAAAATGTCAAACTAACACAGATATAGGTAATGTAAGCCCTTCAACTTTGGCTTTTCCTGTTTTCATTGATGTGCTAGGATACCATATACAGACATACACACACACACACACACACACACACACACACCTATCCATGTAAATTCTAGAATTAGTTTAAAACTTTCTACCAAAAATATGTTTGCTAGGATTCTGATTGGAGTTGTGTTAAAGATATATATTGCACTGTGAAAAAGTCATTTTAACAATATTGAGCATTCTTATCCATGAATATTCCTCCACTTATTTATGTACTTAATTTTTTTCTGAAATATTCTGTTGCTTTCAGTGTGCCATTTAGAGTGCCAGTGTTTTGTTCTCTTCAGTGCATATATCTTATGTCAAATTTATCATTATGCCTGTTATAATGATGCTGCTATAAATGTAATTTTTCAATTTCTGATTGTTCATTGCTAGTATGTAGTTATATAATTTATTTTGTCCTTTTAGTTGTAACATATATAGACCCCTATATTTAAAGTGTTTTTCTTGCAGACAATTTATACCTGAATCATTTAATATTTAACTACTTTGACAATATCTTCCTTTTCATTGATGTGTTCCTTTATTTTCCTGAAAAGCCAATATTTGTTCTAATAATTGAAATGTTGACACACAATTTTTTAAGTTTGAGGCTGTCTTGGAATTGTGATTATTGGTAATTTGCCAAAAATTCATTACATATGATAGCTTGATGGGACAGACTTATATACAGGCAAATTATTGAGGGAACTTTTGTGGTCTTGATTTTCTTAGAGACATTTTGCAGAAAACATTTTGATTTTATAAAATTTGCATTAACATAAAGGCAGAATCCTGATAAAGACTCAATTTTAGGTTAAGCAGCAGGCTTATTAGAAATATATTTGATATCATTTTAATAAAGTTAATAAGCTGTGATGAAAATAAAATTTCTTAAAAATGTTTCATCAGTGCGTTCTTTTGAGGTAGTTTATATTTGCTGTTTATATAGTAGGCATGAATGAAATGAATGAAATAAAAATCATTATAGTACCCCCTGGAAATTTTTCTTTAGTGAACCAGAAAGAAAGTTTTGTTTTGATATTAAATTATTTTTCCCTGTGTGAAAAAGTGCTTACTGAGTTCTTAACCTTGAGCCAGTTTTCTGGCCTATTAATTCAGCCTATGTGCTGGAACTTCTGTTCACTGTCAACCTCATGCTATGCAGTGGGCTCCTTGGTTTGCAGTAGTGAGTTTGGAAAATACATCATTATTAACCTTAAGTGAAAGTGAGTAATATCCTTGTTGCAAGCTTGGTATTAAGTAGTTTATATCAGAAATTACATCTCTATATTTAAATATCAAATATAAATTAATCATCAGTGAAATATGGACAAGAATAGTACCTACATATAAGATTGTGGTGAGCACTAAATGAGTTAATATATATAAAGTGTTTGACATAGTAATAGAGGCTGTTTATTATTAAAAGTGTTCTTTATTATTAATATTATTAATATTATCATTCTCTTAGTGAGATGTATGAAAAAAGGTTGAATAATTACAAAGCACTTATAACTGGCCCTGTGTTAGATATTTTTAGTATTTTACACCCAATCTCAATGAACATGTACAGTAGGTATTATTTTCAATCCACAGAGTAGGGAATGACATCAGGATCTTTTTCTGTGTAAACAAATGGTAGCAATGGCAGGTACTACTCTTCTAACATTGCCCACCCTACACTGTAGAGCCTCAGTATTAATAACTAGGTGTTCTTTCTTCAGCTCAGATAGCTATGTATAGTAGAACTGTGAGTCAGTGGTGTACTGGTGAAGGTTTAACAATCAGCTCTACCCACAAAAAGGATGGATATATGTAAGAACAGAATTTGTTAAAAGTACAACATTATAAATTATGTATAGCATATACTTTACAAATTATAGTAAAATAAATAATACTCTTTATTGTATGTTCCATATAACTAATTGAACCTCACTGAACTCCTTCAATGCCATGGGTTTTAATTGGCCCATAAGATATTTCTTTCCTGGACCAATATTTTTAAGAAAGCCCAAGTACTAAATAGTTAGCTTTAGCTTGTGCAATATATTACTTAAAAAAAAAAACAAAAAAACTCTAACCCAATTTAAACTCGATTTTTAAGCAGACTTTGTAACAAGCTGATGATGTATTCAACCTTAGTCATTTGTGAAATTATCTTTCCCTGTCTTTTCTGTACATATCTAAAAATATTATTCACATATTTATTTCTTTAAACTGACACTGTGATTCTCATATGTGATAAATTTTCACATTAGAATACAGTTATTACAAAATGACAATAATCCAAATATACAATATTTCTAAGCCCTGATCTTTTAAATCCTTAGTTTTGTCTTTGTTCTAGGTGGGAAAACACTGTATATAAACAGAACATCACGTTCTTTATGTGCTTCAGCTTGTGAATTTTGCTTGAGGTTATGTGCTTTAGATGCCATCAATTGTTTTTATTTTTATGTTTGCAGTAAAACAAGCTTTTAGCTATATTTAGCGGCACTCTCTAACACATCTCCTGTGAAGACAATATCTTCTCCTTCTATTCCCTGCAAGGATCAAATGAACTGAAACCTACCTAAATTAGCAAGCAACACAGAACTCATGTTTGTCTATATTTACCATATAAGGCTTTCTTTTTAGAATAGGTCTTTCAGGCTTCTGTATATCTTTTTCTTTTTGTAACGGTATCTAGTTACAGTTTGGCTAGGAAAATTAAAGATCACAGAGTTTGTAATTTTTGGTAAAACCTCACTCCCTTTCTCCTCTTTGCTAATTCCAAAAGATTAAATTTTCTTGTAATGTACTGCTGCGTATATTTTCTCTCTCAATCTCTGTTTTCAGGGAAACCATGTTTATGATACAGAGGTATACTGGCTAATTTCCAAACTTTCTACATGACAAGGAAAGACATTTTAGAACTCCCCAGATGATGATACCAATAATCTTGTGTAACGTTAATACTAGAAAGTAACTAGTTTACTAATCCTCACCTTCCAAACTTCAATACATTGATTTTC
Source organism: Orcinus orca (assembly GCF_937001465.1). NCBI lineage: Eukaryota > Metazoa > Chordata > Mammalia > Artiodactyla > Delphinidae > Orcinus > Orcinus orca. The sequence continues at coordinate 129,341,756 of NC_064563.1, forward strand.
TCCCAGTATTTTCTTATTTTGTTCTAAAAGGAAGTTGCACTAATACATGTAAACTATATATATACATATACATATCTATACCTATCTGTTCACAGTTGGGAAGTATATGTACGTATATGTTCCCAAGTGATATTGACTATGTAATATTTGATCTTAATCAACTAACTCTTTCTTTTTTATATTGGGGTTATAGTTGTTTTACAATGTTGTGTTAGTTTCTACTGTACAGTGAATTGGAGTTCCCTGTGCTATACAGCAGGTTTTTATTAGTTATCTATTTTATACATATTAGTGGATATATGTCAATCCCAATACATCAATGTTTTCTGATATCTCTGTATGTCCATGGAGGAGAGTCTCACACATATTAACTTTTCACACTACTTTTTTCTTTACACCTATGTAGAATTCCATGTTAACATCTCATTATTACTAGGCTGACAGGGCCACCTTTAAGGATGGGTTTGTTTGCTACCCCACAAGGATTCTTGGGTCTGTCTTGTCCTGTCACTGCTTTGTTACTGATTCACTGTAGTTCTGTCGCCACACTAGATTCTGCTGCCATATTCCATACATATATGAAGATAGAGACCCATTCCGTAAGCAAGGCTTTCTGTGACTTAAATCTCGTAACACTTTGTGTAACTGAAATCTCACTTCAAATTCTAAAAACAAAATGGTTCTGTAACCTGAACTCTTCACTAAATGTTGTTTTATTGTTGTTGTTACTGTTGTGGCCCTAATCAGAAGAAATCGCTTTCCTTGAAGGCTTCTTCTCTTTTCTATTACATATGTCTACTTTTTATTTTATTAATGGATATCTCTACATAGTGAGATTAGGGATGATTATAATTATACTTAGCTCCTTTATATATTTTTCCCATAATTACCACATTTTCTACAATGCAGATGCACTGCATGTTATTGAAAACAGTTATTAAATGACCTGGGAAAAACCATACAAAAACAATTTAGCTTTCTCCATTTATTAAAATCATAAAGCAGTTATTAAAATTCCTTTGCTAGTGTTAACATCAAACAGTTGCAAGTTTTAAAACAGCTTTTGCTAAATCTGTCATTGTATTTTAACATTTTTAAATAAAATATAAAGCACAAGAGCATCAAAATGAACCATAGGAATTTTAATTTTTAGTATCATCAAATTTGCTGGTGTTAAATTGGAAAGCCCATTTGAATGCTGACTCTTTAAGAGTTAGTGAGAGATATACTAATTAGGAATTTTCAGTTCCTGACCCATTAATGTTATTCTTTATAAATATATTGGGAAATATTCATTTAATACTTCAGCAGTTTTATTGTCCTTGCTATCTTATTTCCCATTTCATGTTAAGAACTCTAATTTCTTCCTTGATTAAACTTTTGTTGTGATAATAATGAAAAACTATATTAATTATGAGAAATCTTTATCCATAGGATTTGATATCCTTTTTATTTCTATTTTATTGTCCTACTAATACCTATCATCATGTTATTCTTTTTTTTTAACATTTTATTGGAGTATAATTGCTTTACAATGGTGTGTTAGTTTCTGCTTTATAACAAAGTGAATCAGCTATACATATACATATATCCCCATATCTCCTCTCTCTTGCATACCTCCCACCCCTCTAGGTGGTCCCAAAGCACTGAGCTGATCTCCCTATGCTATGTGGCTGCTCCCCACTAGCTATCTATTTTACATTTGGTAGTGTATATAAGTCCATGTCACTCTCTCACTTCATCCCAGCTTACCCTTCCCCCTTTCTGTGTCCTCAAGTCCATTGTGTACGTCTGCGTCTTTATTCCTGTCCTGCCTCTAGGTTCTTCAGAAACATTTTTTTTAATTCCATATATATGTGTTAGCATATGGTTTTTTTTTTCTCTCTTTCTGACTTACTTCACTCTGTATGACAGTCTCTAAGTCTATCCACCTCACTACAAATTACTCAATTTCATTTCTTTCTATGGCTGAGTAATATTCCATTGTATGTATGTTCCACATCTTCTTTATCCATTCATCTGTCAGTGGAAACTTAGGTTCCTTCCATGTCTTGGCTATTGTAAATTTTGCTGCAATGAACATTGTGGTACTGACTCTTTTTGAATTGTTGTTTTCTCAGGGTATATGCCCAGTAGTGGGATCGCTGGGTTGTATGGTAATTCTATTTTTAGTTTTTTAAGGAACATCCATACTGCTCTCCATAGTGGCTGTATCAATTTACATTCCCAACAATATGCAAGAGGGTTCCCTTTTCTCCACACCCTCTTCAGCATTTATTGTTGGTAGATTTTTTAATGGTGGCCATTCCGACTGGTGTGAGGTGATACCTCATTGTAGTTTTGATTTGCATTTCTCTAATGATTAATGATGTTGAGCATTCTTTCATGTGTTTGTTGGCAATCTGTGTATCTTCTTTGGAGAAATGTCTACCTAGGTCTTTTAATTTCTCCATCAAATCTGAATGAGATCCTTGCTGGATAGAGTAATCTTGGTTGTAGGTTTTTCCCTTTCCTCACTTTAAATATGTCCTGCCACTCCCTTCTGGCTTGCAGGGTTTCTGCTGAAAGATCAGCTGTTAATCTTATGGGGATTCCCTTGTATGTTATTTGTTGTTTTTTCCCTTGCTGCTTTTAATATTTTTTCTTTTTATTTATTTTTTGATAGTTTGATTAATACGTGTCTTGGTGTGTTCCTCCTTGGATTTATCCTGGATGAGACTCTCTGAACTTCCTTGACTTAATTGACTATTTCCTTTCTCATATTAGGGAAGTTTCCAATTATAACCTCTTCAAATATTGTCTCAGAGCCTTTCTTTTTCTCTTCTTCTTCTAGGACCCCTATTTGAATGTTGGTGTGTTTAATGTTGTCCCGGGGGTCTCTGAGACTGTCCTCATTTCTTTTCCTTCTTTTTTTCTTTATTCTGCTCTGCAGTATTTATTTCCACTATTTTTATCTTCCAGGTCACTTATCCATTCTTCTGCCTCAGTTATTCTGCTATTGTTTAGTTCTAGAGAATTTTTAATTTCATTTATTGTGTTGTCCATCATTGTTTGTTTGCTCTTTAGTTCTTCTAGGTCCTTTTTTAAACGTTTCTTATATTTTCTCCATTCAATTTCCAAGATTTTGGATCATGTTTACTATCATTACTCTTAATTCTTTTTTAGGTAGACTGCTTATTTCCTCTTCATTTTTTTAGCCTGGTGGGTTTGTACCTTGCTCCTTCATCTGCTGTCTGTTTCTCTGTCTTCTCATTTTGCTTCACTTACTGTGTTTGGGGTCTCCTTTTTGCAGGCTACTGGTTCATTGTTCATGTTGTTTTTGGTGTCTGCCCTTAGTGGCTAAGGTTGTTTCAGTGGGTTTTGTAGGCTTCCTGGTGGAGGGGACTGGTGCCTGTGTTCTGGTGGATGAGGCTGGATCTTGTTTTACTGGTAGGCAGGACCACGTGTGGTGGTATGTTTTAGGTTGTCTGTGACCTTATTATGATTTTAGGCAGCCTCTTTTCTAATGGGTGGGGTTGTGTTCCTGTCTTGCTGGTTGTTTGGCATAGGGTGTCCAGCACTGTAGCTCGCTGGTTGTTCAATGAATATGTGTGTTATCGTTGAGATGGAGATGTGTGGAACAGCTTTTGCCATTTGATATTATGTGGAGCTGGGAGGTCCTTTGTGGACCAATGTCCAGAGCTTGGCTCTCTCACCTCAGAGGCACAGGCCCAAAACCTGGCCGGAGCACCAAGACCCTGGAAGTCATACAGCTCTGAAGAAAAGGAAGGAAGGAAGGAAGGAAGGAAGGAAGGAAGGAAGGAAGGAGGAAATAAATAAAATAAAGTTATTAAAAATAAAAAATATTAAAAGTGGAAAAAAATAAATAGTAATAAAAAAAGGAAAGAAAGAAAGGAGAGAAAACAAACCAAAAAACAAATCCACCAGTGATAAGCACTAAAAACTATGCTAAAAACAAATAAATGGACAGAAAGAACCCTAGGAAATGGTAAAAGCAAAGCTATACAGACAAAATCACATAAAGTCCACCACTTCCGTTTTGGAATGATTCATTGTGTATTCAGGTATTCCACAGATGCAGGGTACATCAAGTTGACTGTGGAGATTTAATCTGCTGCTCCTGAGGCTGCTGGGAGAGATTTCCCTTTATCTTCTTTGTTCGCGCAGCTCCCGGGGTTCAGCTTTGGATTTGGCCCCGCCTCTGCCTGTAGGTCACCTGAGAGCGTCTGTTCTTCGCTCAGACAGGATGGGGTTAAAGTAGCAGCTGATTAGGGGGCTCTGGCTCACTCAGGCTAGGGCGGGGGGGGGGGGGGCGGTGAGGGAGGGGTACTGAATGCAGGGCGAGCCCGTGGCGTCAGAGGCCGGCGTAATGTTGCAACAGCCTGAGGCACGCCATGTGTTCTCCTGGGGAAGTTGTCCCTGGATCACGGGACCCTGGCAGTCACGGGATGGACAGGCTCCCGGGAGGGGAGGTGTGGATAGTGACCTGTGCTCGCACGCAGTCTTCTTGGTGGTGGCAGTAGCGGCCTTAGCGTTTCATGTCCTTCTCTGGGGTCCGTGCTGTGTCCGTCTCTGGAGCTTGTTTAGGCGGTGCTCTGAGTTCCCTCTCCTCGTGCACGCCGAAACAATGGTCTCTTGCCTCTTCAGCAGCTCCAGACTTTTTCCTGGACTCCCTCCCGGCTAGCCGTGGCACACTAACCCTTTCAGGCTGTGTTCAAGCAGCCAACCCCAGTCCTCTCCCTGGGATCCGACCTCCGAAGCCGGAGCCTCAGCTTCCCTACCCTGCCCACCCTGGCGGGTGAATAGACGAGCCTCTCGGGCTTGTGAGTGCTGGTCGTCACTGATCCTCTGTGTGGGAATCTCTCTGCTTTGCCATCTGCACCCCTGTTGCCGCATTCTCCTCCGTGGCTCCGAAGCTTCCGCCACCCACAGTCTTTGCCCGCGAAGGGGCTTCCTAGTGTGTGGAAGTGTTTTCTCCTTCACAGCTCCCTCCCAGAGCTGCAGGTCCTGTCCTATTCTTTTGTCTCCTATCTTTCCTTTTATCTTTTGCCCTACCCAGGTACTTGGGGAGTTTCTTGCCTTTTGGGAAATCTGAAGTCTTCTGCCAGTGTTCAGTAGGTGTTCTGTAGGCACTCTTCCACATGTAGATGTATTTCTGATGTATTTGTGGGGAGGAAGGTGATCTCCACGTCTTACTCTTCTGCCATCTTGAAGGTCTCTCCTACCATCATGTTATTTCCATATCTTAAATGTTATTTTCTTTTTCTGAAATGAGAATTAACATCTTTTAGCTTTATTTTAATTTGTTTAATGAGGTTATTTTATTAATTTTCTTTTTTATTAGAATATGATTTACAATAATTCATTGATTCATATGTCTATATGGTGATATACAGAATCAGAGATTCAAATCACATGTTTGTAGAGAATAAGAATGTTTGAGCTGATTATGATTCATCCCAGATTCAGATTGTTTTGTTGGCCTCCCATACCTCATGTGCTAAGTAGCAACATTTCTACCATGGCCCTAAATGCTTTGGTAGGTCTTCCTGGTGTCATGCTGCATAAATATTCTTCAATCACTCTTTATACTGCAGACCTAGTGGCCTTTTATCCATGTTTTAACATGCCACACACCCTCTAGACTCAAGTACTACTCATGGTTAAACTTTGTCTAGTTAATTTCTATTAATTCAGAAACTCACAGTTCAGAAATCTCTACCTTAGGAAACATGAGGGCAGGTAGGTAGGCAAAAGCTTTGTCATAATAACTTAGTACTGAACTATTAAAACCATTATATAATTTAATCCTATTAAAGCAGCATCATATTAATGACAACAAAAATGGCTAACATTTTTAGAATGATGTTTGTACATTAGGCACCGTTTTATGTTCTTTAAGTGGATTATCTCACTGATTTTCAAAAAGACCCATGAGGTATCTACAGACATCACAATATTTAAAGAAACAAAAATAAAGAAAGAGTAACTTTAGAGAGAGTAACTTTCCCAAAGTCACTTAATTACTAAGTGGTGACGTGAAGATGCAAATTCAAATAGTTGGACAAAAGGGTCCATATCTCACTATCTTATAGTTTTATAAACTGGATTTTGCTGCAACTTAAAAAAATAAGAAAGTGTTTCAATGTGTATCATGACATACTTTAAACTAATAAAAATATTGACACTAAAATGTCATTCTTTGAACTATTATAAAACTGGTGACACCAAAATGAAGTGTAAATATTCTTTAGATCACCTCATACTTCTAAATGTAATTTCTGATTTTGATTAGCTTTCATAGTGCAGATTTATTATCATCTTTGTGTGCTGGAGTAGTAAAAATCATCACCTTACATCTGAGAAAAGCGTTCAATTAGAATACCAACATGTGCAGTTTTCCATTTAATATTTCTTGTTTAATGATGGAAAAAATTGCATTTTTCTTTAGCCCTCAACTATTTGTTTCTGTGTTTGTTTAGTCTCTAAATTAAAAGTTAATTAAAAATGGTTTAAATTGTTTTACCTAGGGAACATTTGGTAATTTATATTTGTTTTTTGTTAGTATTCAAAATATACAATAATAAAGCGTTATGGTGTAGCACATGATGTTCATTAGTCATCAAGTGGTTGTTGATGACCTCCTATGCTTCAGATGCTATGAAAAAAAGTCAGTGTGGTTGGAACTTAATTATAAATGAAGAGAACATGCAAAGTTGTTGGATAGATGGAGAGAACCAAGATGTGCATAGCCAAACATGCCACATGGTTTGTTTTTATAGTCAATGTCTGAAAAATACATAACACATAGATTCAAAGGTAAGTATTAGATAGGTAATGGATGATAGAGTCACAAAGACAGGTATAGCTATATATATTTTTTAAAGCTATAGTATATAGTTTATTATATACATGTATGTGGATACCAGTTCTATTACTCTTTTATGTCTAATAGAATATTATGTATATCTTCAATTAGCCTGTATTTTTTATGTTTTCCCATTACAGTGATAGTTCAATGGGACACTTCACATATATCAATGTATGTTTTTATATGTAACAGAAATAACCAATGATCTGTAGTGCCTCTCTGTAAACTACAGTTAGAATAATATATCAATCTCGAGTTAAAAATGACACGTTCCTCCCACAATGGAATACCATGTTGTTGAGAATGTGGCACATCCATTCAAAGTAACCATGACAACTATTGTTTCCTAGGCCATCATCCTTAAGGACCCTACTTTTTGCACTATTAAATTCTGACAAAATTTTGATAAAAACAAAAATACAGAAGCTCTTTATTCAGAATAACTTGTATATGAGCATCACTGGTGTCTAAGATTCTAGCAATGCTAACAACACTAAGGTAAACATTGATGAAATTGCCTATCAGAGAGAAAGAGTGGTGACTTTACCTGGACATGGTAAAAAAAAAAAAAAAGCTTCTTTCCAAGGATGTTGTTGTATGAACATCTAATGGTTAGACAGCTTTCAATGATCCAGCCAAGGAAAAGCAACTGTTTAGATCTTCCATCTGTACTAAGAGCATAAAATAATCCATACCATGAAAATCATTTACTTTGCTGACTTGATATATGAATTCGAATGTGGAAGAAATGGGCAAATTATTTTAGGAGAAGTAAGACAAATTGATAGAGAAAATGGAAGTGTGCAAACAAATATATGATTTTACATTGACTTTGTCCATTATGGATATATCTCTGCCCATACTTTCACAGACTTGCCAGAAAATTATGGAATTCCCTTGCTCCTCTGGAAAGGGATGCCTTCTCACACTAAGAAAAACCCTTCTAGTTAAATTAACTTCCATCATCCATCAGAATTTGCCTATTTCAGTGTATCATAGGTGTCCTAGAAAACTGTACATTCAATGACTAGCCTGGCTTCTAGATTAGGATTCTCCCAGATTCACAACCAAAAGATTTTCCCAGATTCAAAAGTTAAAAGACTTCAGAAACTAATTCATTTGGGAAAATATAATGACAAGAAACACACAGAATGGCACATAGCCCTCTTATCTTGGTAACCATGGTGGTATAACCCTCTTTTTTCTTCTCTTCTCTCCACTGTTAAACTACTGGTTTCATCATGCTCTAGCTTCCTCTGCCTTAACCCAACCTTCAACTCCTCCCTTAAAAATTCATACTTTTTACTGGGTCCACACTGGAGCATATTCCATTTACTCTTCTAATAATCTTAATTTTAATTTTTCAAATTGTGTATTTGTTCTTTGTAGGTCCCTGTACTAATATTTTACAAGTTGAACATTTAACAAACAAAAATCTTCAAAATGCAACTACTATCATCCTCAATGTGCAGATTCTAAAACCAGTATTTAGAAAGGTTGAGATCATTCAACAATTAACTGTTGGGACCAAAAATTTCAGTCATTTCTATTTGACTCCAGTGTCTATTTAACCGGCACATAGCACAGACTCCTTACTTTAATAGACATGGATATCTGCGGCTTCCTTCAAGGCACCTTTCACCAAGGGGCTTGGAAGAGGCTTCTTTTTTTTCTTTCACAAGCCTCAGAGGTGATGTTGGATTTGACACACTCCTTGCTCCACAATGTCAGTTCAAACCCATACTTTCTAATCTCGCTGCAAACAGTTCTTCATGTTATGAGTATTATTTCAAATGTTCTCCATTATTCCTATTCTACTCTTTTTCACCGAGATAATAGACTCTATCAGACATGAACTTTTTTGTATTCCCTCAGTTTTATTGCATTGCACTCATAGTCCCCAATTCATACATTTGTTTCATTTCACCTTGAAGATGAAGGGAGACAGTATAAAATCTCCTCTACCAGTATATGGATTCTTACTTAAAATATCTGTGCTTATGTCTTCAGAGATAACCTTTTGGAATAAACCCTTCAAAGGATAGTGAGGTAGATGTATTTGCTCCTTACCCCACTGGCACACCTTTTGAGTTTATTCCAGTGTAGGGGCTCTAGCTATAATACATGCCCTGGGAAGGTAAGTGAAGATTCCCATATCTCCACTAACAACAAATGAGCCCAAAGACAATTCATGCAATTATGAATAAATTTCATGTGTTCATAAAATTTTGTACTTATTTTTCAGAATAGCAGAAACATCATCTTCAGTGCTTTGCATGCAATTTTCCTCTGGAGTGATCCTATTTTGTATACTTAGATTACATTTCTTTAAACTAGTACTTCCACTTTGACTCCAAAACCAATGTCTGTTTGGGTGTTTAGTGAGGTTTATATAGAGAACAAACCTAGGACAGGAATTCCATCAGCTGTATTAAGATTAAGTGCATTCATATTTGTCTTTTGAACTTCATGCACATACTCTAAGCTTCTCCTCTTAAAAAGTCGGGATACTTTAAATAATTGAGCAAATGTGGACCTATTTACCTGCACTTTAGCCTTCTCATTGCTTTTCTGACCATGGAAACTCTCCAGAGAAATAAAGAACCCATCCTTAGGTTACCAACTATTTTTTCTATTTGCTAATACTATATTTGTGTCCATTTTATTTTTTCTGTCCCCATTCAATAAATGTAAGCAAACTCTTGATTTGTTTAAATGTATGAAACTATTAAGAAATAGAATATATAAGCCAAGGAGAAAATATTCATGAAACATACATTTTCTGACAAAATGTTGGAATCCAGTGTATATAAAGGTCTCTTACAACTGAAAAAAGGATAAGTACCATTGATGGATAAAGAGTTAGAAAGATGGATATGTAGTATAACTTTAATGGTGATTCTACATGGTAGATATATGAGTATTTATTATAAAATTATTTTGCCTTTGCTGTATGTTTGGAATTTTTCATATTTGAATGCTGAATAAATGAATTATTAGAAAAATGACATAAAAGACACACAATATTGTTTATTAGAATAACCAGGCATAAAATTTGCATTTTACTACCTGTAACCATAATAACAAAAAATATATAAGAAAATAACAATGATTAAAAAACTTCCTCAGAAGATTTCAGAAAAATAAGTGAATTGGGCTGGCTATTTACTTACTTAAGAAGTTGGGACAATACTGTTTCACATCTTACAGAAAAACCAAGTTTGCCTACAGTTCAAATCTTTACTTTTTTTTTTTTCTCTCAGTAACCATTAAATCTCAGCATACAAGTATAATTGCTTGTAATCAGCATCCATACTAGTACACAACAAAGAGAATGATTTCAATTTTAAAATATTAACCTTTATATATTTCACAATTTTTATATTACTAAGCTCATTCTTCACATTTCAGTTAACATATTGTTTGTTTCATAGTTAGACTTTCTTGAAGTAAAAAGCAATGTATTACTTTAAATTCTGATATAAACTCCTGTGATGGGTGATTAATCCTGAAGGTTTTCCTGTTGTTGCAGCTAAGCCATTTAACAAAAAAATTAAACTCCATACCACATCTATTGATGATGCCATACCTTATAATTTGATACAGTTCAGAATTAATTGTGTTTGCTAGAAACAAAGCTGAAACACACACACACACACACACACACACACACACACTTTTTTTTTTTTTTTTTTTGCGGTACGCGGGCCTCTCACTGTTGTGGCCTCTCCCATTGTGGAGCACAGGCTCCAGATGCACAGGCTCAGCGGCCATGGCTCACGGGCCCAGCCGCTCCGCGGCATGTAGGATCCTCCCAGACCAGGGCACGAACCCGCATCTCCTGCAATGGCAGGCGGGCTCTCAACCACTGCGCCACCAGGGAAGCCCCACACACACATTTTTAATGCAACTTGGAATTCTCTAAGAGACCCAAGCACAAATCTTTGTATGCAAAATATTGAAAAAATGCTTCTATCAGCTTTTTGATCCAACATTTCAAGTAATTACTGTGGTTTTGACCTTCCTTAGTTTTTTAAGCAAATATTACTCACATTTTGGCAATTTAATTGTTCCATTCATTAACACATCTCTGAAAATAACATGCTGTGGTCAGCATTTTACCACAATCTATGGTAATAAAACTGTACTTGAAATGCATGGGAATCATACTGCTAAGTTAAACTGGTACAATTTATTTTATTTTCATTTTCTGGCAATGTCATAGTCATCATCTGGCTTATGACTACCATTGCATTCAGAAAATATATATACGTTCTTGACAGAAAAGAACAAGGAAAGTAGTTTTTCATCTGTAAATTAAGATAAAAATAAATAATATAAATATTTAATTCCTATTTTAATTAATAATGGTAAAGAAGAAATAAACATGCCTTGATTTAAGTTAAATGATTATGAAAAGAAGTTATAAAAATGTCCATAGTTTCTCATCTTATAATGCATTTATATAGTTGGCAAACTAAATTAAAAAGATCCTGAACATGCATTTTACTGGCATACCTCATGAAACTCACCATGTGAGTTCCTCTATATCCAACATGATCTATACCTTGTTGAGTGAAAGGACTCTACTGATAAGTGCTTGGGTATTGCCACAATAACACATTGCCATAATAATTTCTAAATGTATAATGTCAGTTTTTTAGCTATTGCATTACATCCTGATAAAAAAGTACATTTAGAGTAGCACTGGTCTAAATCACTGTGGAGGTAAATCTGCCCATGGTAGAGCACTTAAAGGAGGCTAGAAGTACCTCTTTACCTTGCAAACCCAAGACAATGAAAAATAATTTGGGAAGAGTGTATGAGTATAAGAATATATATTAAAACTTTGTTACAAAATAAAACCTGCAATTTTACATACTAGACATGCTTCACTCAGCATAACGTTGGAGGCAGTAGAATTATCATCCCTCTAAGAGCCGTGCTACTAATTTAGGGATTGCAATAAGTGAGGGACTCTTTATAGTAGTAAACAAATTCAGTAAAGCTATCTGGTCCTCATTTCCAAGAGAGCTGTATCATGCAATGAATGAAGAAAAGAGAACTGTAGTGTGAGGTTTGCAAATACATTGATAACATACTTAATATTTCTCTTTTCTGACATTTGGTCATAACAGTGAGCCTTTGGTGTTGAGTAAATATATAGGGTTCCCGGACAATTAAAATGTGGGAGCCCAAGAGAGAGAGAGGAGAGGGAGAAGAGAGAAGAGAAGAATGTTGCTTCAGTTAATATGAACAGATAGGAGCTCCAACAAATAATTTTGGGGAAAATGTTTATGTACTTTGATCTTAGATTTGATATTCTATTTGGTCTTATATGTTACTGAGTGACCTTTACATTACTTACTATTATAGATTGTAAGTAATAATTTCTTGCACAAAACATAGGTTTTAAATACATTGACAGTTCAATGGCATTGGCTTCCATTTGCAGGTAGGATAAACACTTGACCTCATGAGAGTGAACAGGGCACAGATAGGAACTGATGCTTGTAAAGTAAAAAAACAGCACCATATAGAAAAGCAAAAGGTAGGAAGTAAGTATATTTTAATATTCTCATTGCAAGCAGTGAAAAACATCTCCTTAATGATAATCATATTACAAATAGAACCTGAGTCATATCACTAATCAAAACATGCCATCATTTAAATTTATCTGAGTCACTAATAATACATCAGATTTCAGTTATATATCATTTCATATATTTAGTCTTTGACTATAATCTGTGTCAAATTGAATATTAATATGTCAAAACACTCATAATCTTGTAAGAGATGCTTGAAATAATATAAACTCTTTAAATGAATAATTTTGTTACTCAAAATTCCAGGCTTTTTAAAATCATATTTTAACATTTTGCATATAAAGAAGTTAGTTAATGTTTGTGTTTGGATGTTTGAATGATTTAATGTGTTTAAAGTTTTAATAGTTATATCAGACTTAGCTATATTATGAAAGATAATGAGAATTAAAGAATAAGGTACAATTTGGGCAGGAATGCTTCACTTTTAGATTAATTTGTGTAATTGTACAAGAATGAATAAACATTTCTGTAATGCAACAGCATAGGCCTAGAAAAGGTGTAACATTAAACAGTAAAGAAAGCACTTTGCTTTTCTTGCTCCATTTATTCTTTGGACTTATTGCCTACTTTTAAATTCCTTTCCACTGTATTCAGATCACCCTCTGCAAAAAGTTGTGTTGCTCATTATCCAAAGCCCAAAACTATGTGCCATGGTTACTACTGCCTACTGCTCCCCAAATTGCTGTCCTTCCAGTCTGATATGGCAACCACTGTTTTGCCATGCTGCCGAAACTAGTGGCACTAAGTGGTATTGTTCTTGGAGCCCTAGCTGACCACTGTCACAGTCTTTGCAAACACTAGCTCTAGGTATGGCAGGACTGGAGGCTTCTTAACTAGCACTGATGAAAACCAGCATATATTTACCAACTACACTTAGTTCCTTGAAACTACAATGTACAGAGGTCATCCTGCTTCTTGTACTTAAGAAGAGGTAATGCCACTTTCCCTGATGTATGTTTTTCTATGATCTTGTTCTCAAAGCAATCCTACATTTCAATATTAAGTTTTTTAAACAATCTTTTAAATTGTCTGTTTGTTTCATGGAACCCCTTAACCTTAATTCCACCACCATGTCTAACAAAAGTCCACCAAGGCTGATCTTGGGAACAATCTTAGTGACACATTGCTTACTTAAACATGCCCTTTCCCTCTGGTGATCAAGCTAATGTTATTGAAAAAGTTGATATCCTTATTCTCTTTTTCTTAAAATGAGCTATTGCTTAGGAAACTTTCCCTTAAAGACTTAGACATCTAATAAACTCCCTCACGAATTCTACAGCTACCCTCTAAAAAATATAGATATCAGTGGCTATAAATAAATAAAGTAAAAATTTTAGGAAGTATTGAGACTCAGCTAAAATGATTGACCATGAAATAACAAAGAATAAATATCTCTATTGTACTCAGTTTATCTTCTTCAGCCCATCACTAATTGTTTTTAAGCCAACAATATTTACTTTGGCTAAACCAGGCCTGGGATTTTTGCCAGGTAGTTTTAACAGAGTAAAACAGAAAAAGCAGTTGAATATTGCCAAAAGATTGCTTGAAATATGCATTACAGAATCCAAAACATCAAATATATAAAACATAAAATGAATTCAGAATTGTATTGATAGATAAGGAGTAAACAATTCATGGTTTAATAAACCAGATAGAAGAACAAGTTTCAGCAAGAAAGAAGGAGGGATAAGAGGATGTGTTTGGGTCTTTATTGTGAAAACTGCACTGTTTCAAATTATACCAAGGTTCTGTATATGCACACACAGCAGTTGGCTAATGTGACTAGGAGATCCATAGGGGAAGAAGAGGCCAAGTATTACAAAACCTATCATATTTGATGACTGTAATGATCTCACAAGTTCAAATAAATAGAAAGGCTCACAGACGCCACAGAGCATACTCATAAATGACTTGTAACAAAAGCAAAGAATATGATAGAACAACATCTTCTTCATCCATTCATCTGTCGATGGACATTTAGGTTGCTTCCATGTCTTGGCTATTGTAAATAATGCTGCAATGAACATTGGAGTGCAGGAATCCTTTTGAATTATGGTTTTCTCTGTATATATACACAGGAGTGGGATTGCAGGATCATATGGTCGCTCTATTTTTAGTTTTTAAGGAGCCTTCATACTGTTCTCCACAGTGGCTTTACCAATTTACATTCCCACCAACAGTGTAGGAGGGTTCCTATTTCTCCACACTCTCTCCAGCCTTTATTATTTGTAGACTTTTTGATGATGGCCATTCTCACTGGTGGGGGGTGATACTACATTGTAGTTTTGATTTGCATTTCTCTAATAATTAAGGATGTTGAACATTTATTCATGTGCTTTTTGGCCATCTGTGGTATATTTATACAATGGAATATTACCCAGCCATAAAAAAGAATGAAATAACGCTATTTGCAGCAACATGAATGGACCTAGAGATTATCATACTAAGTGAAGTAAGCCAGTCAGAGAAAGACAAATATCATGTGATATCACTTGATATCATGTGGAATCTAAAAAAAATGATACAAATGAACTTATATATAAAACAAAAACAGTCCCACAGACATAGAAAATAAACTTACAGTTAACAAAGGAGAAGGATGGGGGAGGGATAAATTAGGAGTTTGGAATTAACATATACACCCTATTATATATAAAATAGATAACAACCAAGGACCTACTGTATAGCACAGGGAACTATACTCAATATTTTTAATAACCTATAAGGGAAAAGAATCTGAAAAAAATAGATATATATGTATATATAACTGAATCACTGTGTTGAACACCTGAAACTAAATCAACTATACTTTAATAAAAAATAATTTAAATAAAATAAAATAAAAAATAATATGATAGAGCAAGAGAAAAGGAGTGCAGGAAAGCATCAGAATTCTGAGGGACGTTCAGGATCAAATCACCTCAGAGTCTTTTCATTCATTCAAGGACATTAACTGTCAAGATAAGTGTGATGAATCTTAGTTTCATCAGTTTTCTGATGAAAACTTCCAGCTGAGTTGTCTATAGCTCTCTGGTCTGTCAGGTGAAAACCACTCATAAATACACTGAGCCTGGATGCCACAAGGGGAGTCTTGACTTTTAAACAGCACATCAAGTCCATTCTCTACTCCTATGTCTTTATTCCTGGGGAGGGGGAAGGGTAAGCTGGGACGAAGTGAGAGGGTGGCATGGACATATATATACTACCAAACGTAAAATAGATAGCTAGTGGGAAGCAGCTGCATAGCACAGGGAGATCAGCTCAGTGTTTTGTGACCACCTAGAGGGGTGGGATAGGGCAGGTCAGAGGGAGATGCAAGAGGAAGGAAATATGGGGATATATGTATATGTATAGCTGATTCACTTTGTTATAAAGCAGAAAGTAACATACCATTGTAAAGCAATTATACTCCAAAATAGATATTAAAAAATTACAAACACACACAAAAAATAAAATAAAATAAAAACAACACATCAAAAAACATTAAGTTGTGTTAGTTAATCTAATTATACTTATTTTAGCCAAGAGCTAAAGCCAGATTCTCAGGCCTCCTGAGAAATGGAAAGATATCTCCCAGTACAGCTATAAAATAACTCTGGCCTACAGAATGACCCCCCACACCCCCGTGCATGGTGACCTGGTTAAAGTTACTTGTATTATGACAAAGAATTGGTAAAGTTACAGCAGCTGCTAAATTCTATGAAGAAGTGGCTAGGATTTGGTGATAAAAACAATGAGGATACTTTAGGATTAACAGAGTAGACTCAAGTGCCAGTATTTCTTATACAGTCATGTAGTCATACGTAGATTCACAAAAGGCCAGGATAAGTGAGGACGAAGTTCGTTTAGACTTCCATCCTCAAAGTTTATTATCAACCCCCCTGCCCCTATCATTTGTCTTAGTCCATGCAGGCTGCTATAACAGAAATACCATAGACTGGATAGGCTATGAACAATGGAAATTTATTGCTTACAGTTCTGGAGGCTGGTGTCAAGCAGATTAGGTATTTGGTGTGAGACCCCCTTCTAGATCATAAATGGTGTTTCTTGCTGTGTCCTCACATGGTGGAAGGGATGAGGGATCCCCGTGTTTTTTTCTCTTTTTTTTTAATAAAAGTACTAATCCCAATCATGAGGATTCAACCTTCATTACCTGGTCTCTTCAGAAAGGTTCCTCCTCTTATTATCATCACCTTGGGTATTAGGATTTCAACATAGGAATCTTGGGAGGTAAATTTGGGACACAAATATTCAGTCTATAGCATCATCCATTCAGGGATTAAATGTCATTTCTTAACAATTATTTTAAAAACCTCATAGAAAAATCTCCTATTTGCAAAAATTCATGCATTTGTGTTACAAGTTATTAAGATATTCCTAAGCCATTGTTTTATGTAGAATAACTAACATTAAATCATGAGTTCTCAGTTAACTACTTTGTAATTTCATAATTATTCTTATATTGCTATTTTATTAATTTAGAAAGCAAAAATCACAATTTTGGAAGTTAAGTTGTAGAAATATAATTTTATGTTTGGTTACCTAAAGTATGAGCTAATGCTTTGGCTTTCATATTTAACTTGAAGTGCAAATATTCCTTGCCCATATCAACCAATAATGCACTCTTAACCAACACATTTGGCTTAAATCACAAGGATTTGGCATATTAATGCCAAGAGACTTCCCAAATGAATTTCCCATATATATGTGTATATGTTGATTGATAGCCATGAATTCATTCAAAGCACAGAGAAGAGCTGAGTGATGTCAAGCAGTTGGCAACTATGCAGATAAATCAAAGTAATACCTAATTCCTCCAGAGGCAATGACAGGAACTCATGTTGAATCTGACAGGTTCAATGACATTAGCTCTAATGAGACCACATTTCAGTGCGGTCACATTAGGTTACAAACTGAACTTCTCCCTGCTTATAGTCCTTGAGGAGGAGATGTGAGTCATGCCATCAGATACAGCACAGACAGGCAATGAGTGGTTACAGCTTAAATGAGAGAGTAGATACGTTTTATGCACTCCATAATCTTCTTTGAATTGCATTTGTCAGAAACATCCCACTATTTTAAACAAATAAAAACAGCCCAAAATATGTGTCCTGTGGAATGCTGGATACTCTGAGGGGAATTATGAGGTGTAAATTATGCCCCAACCCTCATGGATCTTGCAGAGTTATTTGTGTCCTGGTTCTATCTCTTGCTGAGGCTTTGGGCTTTGGACCCGTAAAAACATTGGATATGCATAACTAGCTATACAAACTAATAAAGTTTATATGCTCAAATGTGTGATGTTGAAAGAAAATGTTATTCAAGATTCAGAGAATAAAGATCCCTGTGTAAACACTGCATAACGAAAGTTGGCATTGAAGTTCATCAATTGATGATATGATGGGAAAAAGGGGATAATGAAAGGAGCAGGGTGTTTCAGAAAGCAGAAAAAGAAATAAAAACATGACAATATCAAGGTCAGAATGTGTTGTATTCTCTAAGAGAAATATGTTCCAGAAGAAGTTGTTTGTAATTTAGGGCTAAAAATCAGAAAATCAGGGAAGAATAGAGCTGTGTAATTTGAATGATGAGAGATTATTTAGGGTCTTGAAAAGTAGGAAGAAACTCCCAGTCTCAGCTATGCATAGATTTTTTTTAAACTGTGAATATTTTAAAATTATGGTAGGAAGTGAGAGAAAAAAATTTTTGGTGATATTGATAATTTATTATTGTGAAAAGCTGGCTGGAGATTAAAAAGCCAGGAGTTAAGGTGACCATTACTAAGCTAGCTTTGTCTGAGATAAGTTTTAGTCTACATTTCCACTCAATCCTCCCTCTTTATTTTAATTATTATTGTTTCTAGAAGTTTTTCTTGTGAAATTTAAACACTTGCCTCTTTTGTCAACTTTAGCACCCTACTATGATTTGATTTATCTGGTTTCTTTTTATACATTACTAATATTAAAATAGGAAACAAAGTGTGTTAAAGTTGGCAAGAAGAAAAAATCCTGTGGAACACCAGACACTAACTGAGGAGAGAGTCAATTGGTAAATTAGGAAAATCTTAAAGTGAAAGAATGTAATTATGGGAATAATGAAATCAAAGTCCCTCTCCACAGTCTTCAAAATGTTACTGAAACATGCTGGTGTCCATTCTGTACCTGTGCTTTAAGGCAGGACAGCCTACTCATAGAACTTGTGGATTACTGAGGTAAATTAGCCTATTCCTAAGGTAATCAAGAAGGACTCTACTCAATAAAGACAGCTTCAGTCTTTATTGAATTTATGTGATGGTTCTGAGTCCTGATTGTTCTCCATAAAATGCAGCCCCAGTTCCTTCTTCATTGTCTAGATTATTCCCAGTCATATGTTCACAATAAAGGAGAGTAAATATAAAAATTTAATGCTGCCTTCCTGAGGCCCTCCAGTGGTTTAGACCTAGGGGAGGCAGCTAGGTATGTGGTCTTATATTATATGCCCTTATTAGTTATATTTCTATTCAGACTTCCTAATTCTTCATGATTTAGTCTTGGTAAGCTGTATGTTTGTAGTTTATCTATTTCTTCTTGGTTATTTATTTTGTTGGCACATAATTGTTCATAGTAGTCTCACACTTTTATTGCTGTGTCATCAGTTGTAATGTCTTTTATTATAATTTTATTTATTTGAATTTTCTATTTTTCTTAATCAATCTAGCTAAAGGTTTATCGATTTTGCTTATCTTTTCAAAAAATCAATTTAGATTTTCTTATCTTTTCTACTGTTTTTCTAGTTCATATTTATCTTTATTTGATTCTTTAATCTTTATTAAATTCTTCCTACTGGTAACGTTGCATTTAGTTTGTTCTTTTTCTAGTTCCTTGAGGTTTACAGTTATGTTGTTTATTTGAGATTCTTCTTTTTCTCTTAATGCTAGAGAAGTAATATCTCACTATACTTCCCTCTTTGAACTGCTTTTCCTGCATCTCCGAAGTTTGAGTTTATTGTGCTTCTATTTTACTTTGTCTCAATATATGTTTTGATTTCTCTGACTCATTTGACATTCAGGAGTATGTTGTTTAATTTCCACATTTTTGTAAATTTTCTAATTTTCTGTCCTTTTTTTTTTTTTTAACGTCTTTATTGGAGTATAATTGCTTTACAATGGTATGTTAGTTTCAGCTTCACAACAAAATGAATCAGTTATATATATACATATGTTCCCATATCTCTTCCCGCTTGCGTCTCCCTCCCTCCCACCCTCCCTATCCCACCCCTCCAGGCGGTCACAAAGCACCGAGCTGATCTCCCTGTGCTATGCGGCTGCTTCCCACTAGCTATCTACCTTACGTTTGGTAGTGTATATATGTCCATGCCTCTTTATCGCTTTGTCACCGTTTACCCTTCCCCCTCCCCATAGCCTCAAGTCCATTCTCTAGTAAGTCTGTGTCTTTATTCCTGTTTCACCCCTAGGTTTTTCATGACATTTTTTTTTCTTAAATTCCATATATATGTGTTAGCATACGGTATTTGTCTCTCTCTTTCTGACTTACTTCACTCTGTATGACAGACTCTAGGTCTATCCACCTCATTACAAATAGCTCAATTTCGTCTCTTTTTATGGCTGAGTAATATTCCATTGTATATATGTGCCACATCTTCTTTATCCATTCATCCGATGATGGACACTTAGGTTGTTTCCATCTCTGGGCTATTGTAAATAGAGCTGCAATGAACATTTTTGATTTCTATTTTCATAACACTGTGGTCCAAAGAGATACTTGGTGTGATTTCAATTTTCTTAAATATGTTAAGAATTGTGTTGTGGCCTAACATATGATCTGTCCTGGAAAATGTTCCATATTTTCTTGAGATGAATGTGTGTTCTGCTGCTATTGGATAGGATGTTCCGTATACATCTGGTAGGTCTCTTTGCTTTATAGTATTGTTCAAGTACTCTGTTTATTAATTATCTCCCTGTTTGATCTAACCATTGCTGAATATTAGGTATTGAAGTCCATTACTATTATTGTATTGCTATTTCTCCCCTCAGTTTGTTAATATTTCTTTATATATTTGGCTGCTCTAATATTGGCTGCATCTGTATTTTCTATTTTATATATTCTTAATGAATTGACTCCTTTATCGTTGTATAATGACCTTCTTTGTCTTATGTGACCAATTTTTATTTAAAATCTATTTTGCCTGATATATGTATAGCTCCCCAGCTGTCTTTTGATTATCATTTGAATGAAATATCTTTTTCCATCTTTTCACTTTTAACATATATATATACATATCCTTATAGCTGAAGTGAGACTCTCATAGGCTGCATATATTATAACTGGGTCTTGTTTTCTCAATCCATTCAGCCATTCTCTGTCTTTCAGTTGGATAATTTAATCTATTTACATTAAAGTAATTATTGATTGATAAGGGCTTACTATTGACATTTATTGTATTCTGATTATTCTGTAGATTTTTTTTTTGTTTCTTTCTCTCTTGTTATTTTCCTTCTTGATTTGCTGATTTTTTTTCTTTTTTCTTTGGTAGTGGTATGCTTTGATTCCTTTCCCTTTATCTTTTGTGAATTTACTACAGTTTTTTTCCTTGTGTTTAACATGAGACTTACATAAAAACTTTTATAGTCAGAATAGTCTGTTTTAAGCTAATAATCACTTGACTTGATTACTTACAAATTCTGTACTTTTTTTCTCCCATTCACACAATTTAGGTTATTGATGTCACAATTTATATCATTTTATATTGCATATACATTAAGTTATACAAGTTATTGTAGCTGTAGTTATTTAGTTCTCTTTGTTTTTAAGTTTTATGCTAGAGTTAAAAGTGATGTATACACCCTCATTACAGTATAAGAGTATTCTGAATTTGACTATATGCTTACCTTTATTGATGTGTTTTATACTTTCATGCTTTTTTATGCTACTAATTAGAATCCTTTGGTTTCAACTTGGAGAATTTACTTTAGCATGTCTTCTAAAGCAAGTCTAGTGCTAATGAACTCTCTCAGCTTTTGCTTGTTTGGGAAAGTCGTTTTCTCACCTTCATTTCTGAAGTACAGCTATACTGGGTATAATATTTTCGTCTTTCAACACTTTAAATAAGTCATCTTACTGTATCCTGGCTTGCAAGGTTTCTGATGGGAAATCTGCTGATAGTCTGATAAACAAGGGGTTCCCTTGTTTATGAAGAGTTTTTCTCTTTCTGTTTTCAAAATTCTCTCTCTGTCATTGGCTTTTGATAATTTGATTATAATGTGTTTTGATGATCACCTCTTATGATCCATCAACTTGTAATTCTGTGAGTTTCATGCATCTGGATGTTTGTTTTTAAGATCTAGAAAGTTTTTGATCATTATTTCTTTAAATACAATTTCTTCCCTTACTCTTTCTCTGCTCTTTTTGGAACTTCCATAATTTCTATGTTATTGTTTTGGAGATTTAACTTTGAGAACCATTGTTACAGACCAAAGAAAAATAAACTGCCAGGGCCTAAGGAGAGTTTCCACTTTCCTAAATAACTGAACTCAGGGAATATAGTGATTCCCCACTCAAATCTAGGATTTTACTAACATGGATAAAGAAAGATGAACTTGGATATGCATCCAAAAGCATGTGTGTGTGTGTGTGTGTGTTGTAATGAGTTTAATTATTGTAATCTACAAATATGAAAACTAAAAGTTAGATATGTTTATTCTTACTCAAGATCTCACAATGCATGCCTGTTAAAGCTGGAATTGAGAATGACTGAAACAAAAGTCAATTTTTATCTACATGTCTCCTTGATAATATATTTTTAATACATTAATATATCAAACACATATCTATTTAAAAGGTACTAGATCAATTATGCCAGATCCTGGTGTTTTGAAAATAAATAACAATAGAGTATATGCCATCACGAGAGGCCAGGCATAAAACAGGTGGTTTATAAATGAAATCATGTTACATGAAAGGATAGCGTGTCTGTGCTTCAGGGGTGCACATCAGTAAGAGGGATGTCTAACAAAGTTCAGTGGGACCTGCAGGAAAGGAGGCAGTTGAGCTGAGTCACAAAGGATAGACCCCAAATTTATTGAAGTTACTTGAAATCATCCATCAGAAAAAAGTGGGAATTTATAACTAATGAAAAATTGATTTTCTTTTTCTTTTCCTACTCCTGATTTATCTACATTTTAGTGCATAGTCTTTAAATATTGACACTGTTTCTTTTTAGACTTAGGTAGCAGCTGGTTTTTATGGCTTTAAAATTTCTCATTAAGCTTTGACATTTACACATATTTGTCACAAGTTTAAGTTCCCAAGAGGTGAAAATTATTTACTAATGAAAATTAATGCTTTATTATTTAAA
The DNA here is from genome assembly GCF_937001465.1 of Orcinus orca. NCBI lineage: Eukaryota > Metazoa > Chordata > Mammalia > Artiodactyla > Delphinidae > Orcinus > Orcinus orca. The sequence goes on from NC_064563.1 coordinate 129,364,586, forward strand.
AAAATAAACACATATAGAAAATGGTTACACAATTCTTTCCTTGACCAACTGGAAATTTTCTTTAAATAATTTTCTGCCCTATCAGCATGAAAATTTTAAAATATCATTGTACTATTATATAAATAATACTTAATATTAATTACTCCAGATTTCAAAAGCATCTAATTTTTTTTTTTCTAATGGTGAAAGTAGAAATGAGTCAATGTATTAGAAATCCACAGCTGCTTTTGTAGGGGATAAAAATAAAAGATTTTTCCCCTCTACCCTCATTCATTCTTTGGCTGGTGCCCTGTATATTAGACTAACAAGAGATTGATAGATTAACATACAGAAGTTTATTAACATGGGCATCAGACATATATCCAGCAGTGATTAGAAAGTGGGCTTACCTAGCATCATCATAATAAAAGAAGAATCCATTTTAGAGAAGTGACAAGGCAAAGGAAACGGACTTTGAGCTTCTAGGGGTAGAAAATTGTGGGAAGGTAAAGATGCTAGCTAAGGGTAGGTTAAACAAGAATTGTTATTTAGACTCCTCTGGTGTTCACTCTGAGCTGATAAAGGCCTAGAGTTGTTTCAAGTGATTATCTTCTGTCCTTCCTTGTAGAGAGGGGCAGAGGGGCACTTTTAAAAATTTATATCCTTATTTTAGGCAAATAGGGGGAAGACAGAAAGCTTTTCTTATACTTGCTTTGTTTTAATTGTTTTTAGCTCAAAATAGTTCTCATGACAAAGGGACAGCATACTTTTCTATTTTCCATTAGAAACTACATAATAATCCATCATATAACCAGATTAGACAATGAGAATATTTTCATTATAGACATTTTTCCAAACATAATAAGTCAGGAATAAATTAATAATATTTCTGCTTGTTGTAGATCAGCTGGTACAGTTAACTCACTTATTCAGAATCCTTAACTTATTTAGAAGTAAACAGTATTAATGTCAAAAGAAAATTTCAAAGAAAAGTCACAAAATATAAGGAAAGAAAGAAGAATTTTCTCCCAGGGTATATAACTCAATTATTTATAAAACCATTCCTTCAAAGTAGCTAGGGCTCTTGGGAGGGCTTTTTTGCTCTTTTTTGTTTGAAGTGAAGAGCTAGAAATAAAATCAATAGGATTATTCCTCCTTACATCTTTCTTCGAAGTGGCAAACAACTTCTGCCCACATTTTAGCCTTAATGATAACTCTAGTGCTAGGATAGTACAGATGAGCTAAAAGTGTCACAAGATAATCAAAGCTTGAGACATAAACCTCTATGGAATGTTGTGACATTTGTATTCCCTATTCACAATGTCCTATTGTATACTTTTATTAAAAATGATGGAAATTAAGGAGACCCCAAAGATTAAAATGTCCTCTAAGTGTGAGTAGTTTATACAATTTATATAACTGCCATGGATATTCTTTCGGTAGCTAGGAGAAGAAGCCATATCCACAGCTATTCTAGAAGTTTTAGTGAATCACATTCTAAGGAGTGCACAAAATTCTGCTAGAAATATTTCTGTACCTTAAATACAATTTGACAGAAGGGAGACTTTATTAATAATTAGTATAGAGCATCTAAATACTTACTAAAATTCATTTCTGAAGTATTAGAGGGGAAAATAGCATTCTCCAATTAGAAAAATCCAAGGGGATGTACAGCCTCATTTTAGTATGAAGTCTGCTTAGAAGGCATATATTCTCATGTTAGAGATGGAGGCTTTCAGTACTTCTGACAACCAGATGTCATTATGTTATATGTCATCCTCTTAAAACAAACTTGTGATTAAAATGTGTCTCAAAATGTTTGTTTCCTATAATGAAGAAACATGCTGGTTATCCTCATGGACTTTACTCTGCTCATTACAATTAAAAAACTGACATACTGTTTAATATCAGTTTGTAAGCTTTATTAATGTGAGCCAGTTCTTAAAAGACTGAACCTATTTTATTTGTGCAGTCAGAGTAACCTGAGAATCAGACTATAAAGAGTGATAATTTTCTTTACATCAAGATAAGCTGTTAAGCAAACTTCTGCCAGGCAAAAACACTTAAACTTACAGTCTCCTTCAGATCATATTTTTTACAAAATGGACAAATCAAAAGGAAGTGTAGGGGAGGAAAACTTTTTTCTCTAACCTCCTGGGTTCTTTGGCTATTCTAATTCAATTGACATAGGACAGATGAACAGGAGAAAAACAAAATTACATACGTTCGGGAGTCCCAAAGATATGAGACCCAAGGGTAAGTTGTGTAGTTGAGGCATATATGCGATTCTGAGCTAATGAGTGGGGTAGGGGACTAGGGTTTCAAAGGAAAGGAAGGTAATTCACAGGACAATAAGAAGAGCAGGTGTTTGATAATTAGATAATTGCCGTGACATGCAGGTAGGTCATTCAGATGAAAGTTATCTCTGGTAGTAGTTCTTTCTCTGAACAGGACTCACATATAAATTATTTTAGGTAGTTAAGGGGGATGTAAAAAGCTCTTCATCAGTCTTGTGGGCATTGATTGTCTTCAGCTCAAAATAATCCACGTGCTACAAAGTGGCATATTTTGGGGAGGTTTGTTTTGAAACCCCTTCAGAAGCATTAGGCAGAGGATACATTATGGCAGTCAAAACTACTCATTTCAAAAGCTGTATTCCTTCAGAAAGTTAACACATCAAATCATTCAGACAAATGTGCACACTCATTCGTCATCCCTGCATGACAGACAGAGCTGTTAATTATGGAAGTATTTTTTTTAATTTAAAATGCAAATAGAAGATTATCTGACCTTTATTATAGATTTTTTTTTTCTAGAACAGTAGGAGGAATTTCAATTTGATTGCGTGACAAAGCATAAGTTTTATGTTCACAATGGCTTCCCTCATCACCAAGTCCCACTAGACAATGCAGAGCATCTCAGATTCTGCACAGACAGTACACTTGCATGACTGATGAGGAGAACCAAGTTTAGGAAATTTCAGTCTTTCAACTGTGGCTGCTGAAAAATGTGTCCAACCTTTTCTCCAGAGAAAGACATTTTCTTTTTTATTCTGGAGAGGAACAGAACATCTGTTCTTTGTCCTGGAGAGAAATAACCTTTCTATCCTTCAAGGCTGTTTGCTATATGAACTTCCTTAAACATATATAATGAAACAAATGTTCAGTAATATCAATGAATCTCTTCAGAAGACATTCAGGACGATGAGAGGCTTATTGAGATTTGTCTCTCAACCTACAGGGAGTGCTCACTGACCTTCACTATAGTGTAGGTATGCAACTCAATAGGAAAAATAAAAATAAGGGAGATTCTATAGAGAAACTTCATTCATAATATTTTTGCTTTGGTGATTCTTTCTTAAAATTTTTCTTTCTTTATTTTAAATTTTCATATAATTTGGCAAGGGTATCTGTTTTCGTCTTGTGAGAATATTTGGAAACAGAAATTTCAGGTTCATTTATTTTATTTTTTCCAATATTTTTGAGAAATAATTGACATATATTATCATATAAATTTAAGACATAGAGTATGATGGTTTGATTTACATATATTGTAAAATGATTACCACTATAGGTTCAGCAAATATCCATATTCTCATATAGCTACAATTTTTAAAAAAGAAAAGAATACAGGAAAAAAATTATCCTTATCTTAGGATTTACCCACTTAAATTTTCTACATATCGTACAGCAATTTATGTATATGTATATCATTCAACTTCTGTTGTATGGAAGTAGGGTCTCATTGGATACCGAATATGCTGGTGCTTTGATATTGGACTTCCCAGCTTCCAAAACCATGAGAAATAAACGTCTGCTTTTTATAAACCTCCCAGCATTTTATCTATAGATTGTATTTTTAGCTCCCTGGTGTGTGTGTGTGTATGTGTGTGTGTGTTTGTGGGTTTTCATACTCGCTACCAGTATATTTTCCTTTGTTACCCAGCACTTTGCTTGTCTGATTTAGAGCTGTAGAAATTTCTAAAAATCAAAGGAAAATATTTTCTGAGTTCTTACACTTTCAAATCAGTTTTTCTCTAGGATTTATACTTGAAGGGCAGTTTACTTTAATAAAAATACTTGATTTACGCTTTCTCTCCTTGAATATATTTTATGGCAAATGTGACTGGAGAAATATGAGACTTCATTTATTTCAGGAAAGTTGTCATATATAATAATTTCAAATACTTGTTTTCTCCCATTTTTATGCTATATTTTCTCCTTTTGGGACTCTGTGATGTTGGATCATTTTTGTCTTTCTCTACTATATGTTATTTGGTCTTTAATATTTCTATTTCAAAATAAATTACTTTATATTTTAGTAATAAACTGAATATTTCAGTAATCTAAAACAATTTCTACTTTTTTCTTAAATTCTGATAGCTCATGTTTTATTTTTTCCAGTATATTTATTATGTCTACTTTGTGTATCCATGTACATATATATATGTATATACAGTACATACACACATTTACAAATATATTAAATTAGCATATTGATGCTAAATATATGTATCTATATATGTATTGTGTACATATGTAGATATGTGTTTAGTGCTTTAGTTTAGGTCCACTGAAATTTGCATGTGTATAGCTTATATACCTGAAATGTGTGTATTTGTATACAAACACACACACACACACATGCTCATTTCAGGTTTGAATTTTGTTTTTTCAGGTTGGAATGTTTAATGTCTGTTTCGTTTCATCTGATACATGATAGGAATATTTTGTGAGTTTACGTTGTCCTTTTTCTTAAAGAATCTTTGGGTCAACACAGTTCAAGTTCCTTTAGAATTATTCATTGGTGATTGATTCAAAATTTGCCAGACCAGCAAAATGGGGAAGATTCCTTAGGAGTGAGGAGGAGTGATGGTAACCTTCCAGTCATCACAATCTAAAAACTCCCTTGTTCCAAGTTGTATTAAGACTGTTCCCTGTAAACCTAGCCTGTTTGTGAGATTCACTGTGTAGGTCTTTCTCTGCTTTGTGGAACCAAACTGAATGAAATCTTTCAAGTTGGCCTCTGTGTCACTTGGACATGTTCTCATCCTTTTGTCTTTTGTTCACTTCCTTGTTTTCTGCCACTACAAATGCTACTGGTCCATCTTGTATTTTGCCTTCCCCAACCCTAGGGATCTTGTTTCCCTTTATTGGCAATCAAGATCTGGTCTCTGGGTTTGCCTGTTGAGCAGAGTTTATGAAATGGGGATAGATGCTACGATTTTTATCACTTCAAGTTTTGCTAGAAATCCCAGTCTTCACAGATAGGGATTAAAAATATTCTCCTATTTTGGAAATTATATTAGGTGTATTTGTCTGATTGGGCTGCCATACAAGATAAGGATATGCCATAGACCAGGTAGTTAAAGCCACAGAAATGTGTTTTCTCATAATGCAAGAGGCTTGAAGTCAAAGATCAAGGTGCCACTAGGATTAGTATCTAATAGGATGTGTCTTCTTGGCTTGCAAATGGCTACCTTCTCCCTCTGTCCTCACATGTCTTTTCCTTTGTGTGTGCACAGAAAGAGAAAGCTCTCTGGTGTCTCTTCCTCTTTATATAAGGTTATCAGTCCTATCAGATTAGGTCCCCACCGTTATTACCTCATTTAACCTTAATTATTTCCTTGTAGACCTTATCTCCAAATACAATCACATTGAAGATTAGGGCATCCACAGATGAATTTGGCGGGGAGGACAATTCAGTCCATAACCTTAGTCAAAAGCTTAAGGATTGAAGTGCAGTACCTTTTTCTGTGCCTTGCAAAAGACTATTTACATAGAAATTGATAGCCTGGGAATTTGACTGCTTCAGCAGTGGAAAAACAATAACAAATAAAAATAAAAATAGGCGACACAAATTTGAAACAGGGTCTTAACTTTTTGTTTTGTTTGTTTTGTGTGAGGCTTTGTATAAATCAGGCATTACTTAGCATACAGTAACAATCTCAACTTTTAAAATTTTGTATTTTTTGAGGAAACATCCCTCTGATATGCCAGTACTACTCTAGAAATCTGAATATATGAATGGAAAATCAAACATTATCTACCACTGGAGTCCCTGAAATTATTTTGATATAAATTATCAGCCCAACTGTTTCCAATAATTATGAAAGAATCAAGTGACATCTGTTTCCTTTAGCAATTTGTATTGTACTCTGTGTGCTCTTCAAAATACCAATAGAAGTGCTTCTCTTTCCTTCCTAAGTAGATAAGAAAGGCATCAAATTGAATATAAAATATGACCAATTTTCCTCTTACTCTACTTTTTTCCACTAGATTTTTCAGTTAATTCAAAACAAACAAATAGATGTTTTATTAATAATTTTATCAGTGCTTTTGTAAAATCTGATAGAAAATTGACAGCAAATCAAAGGAAATGAACAAATAATGAAACAAGCAGATGAAAATCACAATAAAAGCCATCAGCATTGATTCTATTTTTGCCTGAAGGTCCTTGGTGGCTTGTCTGTAGTTTCTGATGATTGGTGCCTCAGGAAAACAACTTAGAGAAATCAATGTTCCATTTATGTTCTGTATCTTTTCAGTGGCTATAAGTGATAATAAGATAACTCTACATATATTACCAAGGTGTAAATTCTTATATTTTATTTAACTATTTCAAATTTAGTTCTGTGTGAAAGCTACTACAATAAACTTATTGTATTAGAAAAATATAAACACTTGAAATCTGTATCATATTTTAAAAAATAGTGAATCATATATGTCAGATTAGTATTTACTGTTGCAAAGTTATATATAGTATAATATGGGTGCATAATAACAAATAGTCTTATTTTTATTACTTACAATTAATTAATATATTCTGTTTTACTTACTTTATTGTTGGAGACATTTAAATGTTCTTATCTATCTGCATTTGCAATTGGCTATGAAGGTACACCATTACTAATTTCTCTTTCTTTCTTCTTTTTCATTATAGTGGTCCTTGTTGTATTATGATGATTCTAAGACATGTAATCACCAGAAGAAGCATAAAAGATAAATTAACTATTGATGTTCATAGTTGTATAGTTTGATATTTTATGGGCTAAAACAAATAATATAGTCTCCGCTGATGAAAATTGTTTATCTTCTCACTTTATAGCAAAAACAAATCATTTTAATGTTGATTATCTGATATGTATGTTTTACTTTTTTATCTTCAAAAAAAAACAAGTAGTCAAGGACTATAAAGCATTGTTGATGGAGCAAGGTTTTCCTTAGAGAAATCAATTTTCTCTGATTTAGGAATATGGCAATGGCCATTCTTGTAATTTATGAATGAGAGAAAAATGGATATTTTTATTCAGCAACTGATTCTTTTTCCTACTATAACGCAAAATTCAAAAATTACTTTTAAGGACACAGAACAGTTTTATTGAAGTCTTGGAATTAACAATATCTTAGTTCATTTGGGCTGCTCTAACTACTGTGGTCTGTGTTGCAGATAAACAACAGAAATATATTTCTTACAGTTCTAGAGGCAGGGAAGTCCAACATCTAGGTGCAGGCAGACCCAGTGTTTGGTGAGGGCACTCTTCCTGGTTCATAGATGGCCTTTTTTTTTTTTTTTTTTGCAGTACGCGGGCCTCTCACTGTTGTGGCCTCTCCCATTGCGGAGGACAGGCTCCGGACGCGCAGGCTCACGGGCCCAGCCGCTCTGCGGCATGTGGGATCTTCCCGGACCAGGGCACAAACCCGTGTCACCTGCATCGGCAGGTGGACCCTCAACCACTGCACCACCAGGGAAGCCCGATGGCCATTTTTTGATATCTCTTCACATGGCAGAAAAGGCAAGAGAGCTCTCTAAGGTCTCTTTTATAAGGTAATTTACCCCATTCACAAGGGCTCCACCTTTATGACCTAATGACCTCCTAAGCCCCCAACTCCAAATACCATTATGTTGGGATTTCCACATATACATTTTAGGAGGACACAAATATTTATTCTATAGTAAAAAATAAAATGGATATAAATAAAATGTGTAATTCCATCTTCCATTATCCTTTATTTAGTAGTTTAAGACTTATTTTTAAAAAGAATCTGCTGTCCATTTCTTTTATATTTCTCAGAAATATACTTCAGAAAATTCTCTATAAGTAATTAATTGGATTTGCCAGGTTAACAGCATGGAATACTTGAAAACAATCCTCACCTATCTTGTACATTTTGTTCTATATTGAAAGTCATTAAAGTCATTTTAGTGGTTGACAATGCATATATACACTGTTGCCAACATTTACATATATTGCTAACTGATGTAATAAATATCAGAAGATTCTCCATGGGGTAGCGGAGAGAGAAGTGAGTTAGAAGGCAAGAGTGATTAGAGGGACGACATGTTTCAAGGCAAATGCCTATGGAATATCTCCAAGGCATAGAGATTGATGAAGAAATTAAAGGACATATATCTATGGCTGTTGTAATATCTTGCCTATTTATTTCCCTTCATGTGGAATTCAAATTATTTTCAAAGACCAGCTCAGTTCAAATCATTTCAGAGTCTTTTCTTTATACTACTTGGGAAATTTACTTTATGACTTCTAAGATATTGTACTATAAACATTGTGGGAGTTTGAACAAATACAGGACACATTATCTATTCTCAAATTTTGGAAGCTTCCAAACTAGTTTGGTATATTATATATCATATATTACACAAGACATTATAGGTTGAGTGTATAATAAATAAATGCACTGGGTGTTTATAGTTAGTCAGGCTTTATCTTAAATACTTCACGTCTATGAATGCACTGAAAAAGCCCTACATAAAGGAATAAAATTAGCAAATCATAAAGCCAGGATACAAGCTACATTAACTGAGTCTGATTTCTGAAACTCAATGCTTGTATTTAAAATACTCTCAAAAAGCCATTATGGTGAGAATATTTAAGGCATAGGTATTTGGTATTGATTACTAGCATTATGCATGGAAAAGTGGATAGAAAATCAAACTAGAATGATATATTGAAACATTTTACAGGTATTAAAGCCACAGTAAGGAATTTTTATTTGAATCTGTAATGAGTAACAAAAAACCTTTTGGGAGAACAAAAATAAATGATGGCTTATTAGTACAGCATTGGTATTTAGTCAGTTATTTACACATTTTCTCATAAACAAATTATGTCCTGGATGCCTGTCATATGTCAGGCATTAGTGTGGGCTATAAAATAAAAGCAAACTAATAAAACACACCAGAATTTATGGAATACTAAATAAAAGTAATTCTGGGAAACATTTGGGCTTCTGGCAGAGGGAATGAGAAAACTGGCACAAATAAAACAGGAAGAAACAGCCGCAAGTAATTTTGTAAACTTTGTTTTAACATTGATACTAAAATCAGTCAAAGAGTGTATGAGTAAATAAAATTACAGGCCACTATCATTTAAGATCAATGATGCAAAATGTCTATCTCAGATGGCTGAAAATGAGGATGGGTTACGGCCAGATTGGAAATTTTAGGAATAAAATGTTAACACAACATTACAAAATTATTTTAAACTCATGACTTAAAAAGCATAAAATAAATTCTTTCAACTCAGTAATAGAAGATAAGTCCCTAAACCTTAATAAGGCATCTACAAAAACCAACCATAAAAATACTGTATGGTAAAATATAGAATCCATTGCCTTTATAATCAGACAAAAGACAAAGATGGATGCTATCACCACTTCCACTCAGAACTCTTCTCCAATAATTTTGTATTGTTGCAGTAATACGAGAAAACATTATCTAAATTTCAAATTTAGACAATTAAATAAAATGTGATTTAGGGACATCACAACGTGAGCTCTAATGAAATTAGATAGTGTGATTAACACAGTGTGATAGCTCTCCTAGGAAAAAGGGAAGAAGGGAGTGATGAGGATCCAATCAGTAATCAAGACAGGGTGTTTTAGAGATAGAGACATGACATCTTTCTGTTTCTTAACTTTGATGCTGAATACACTAACATTCATTTTATTGTTGTTGTTTAAACTGCACATAGAAATTATCTATTTATTTGTATGAATAATACATTCTGTAAGGAAATGCTACACTGGACCAAGAGGCCAAAATCCATGAGTTTAAGGTCACATAATGCCCAGTTCAGGACTTCCTTCCAGTGAATCGTAAGGCTCACTGTTATTTCAGACATTTTTTCTCTCATGCATTGCAGTAGTTCATTTGAAGACAAAGCTTTTTTAAATGATCCATCTTTCAATATAGCTAAGCATGTCCCTTTTCCATTATTCTATCCTGGACAGGGTAGGTCTGATAGTAAGATTTGGACCAACTCATTGTAGGTTAGAATGATGGAACATTGTCTAGATCACTATGAGTTTAGATTTCTTCATCTCATTATGGATAAATCTTTCAGAAGATGGTAATAATGCTTTCAGAAACAATAATTTTGGTTTAAACTCGAGTATGTAGTGTAGAAAAAGAGTAATGATAAAGTCAAGAAATGTGTAAATTATCCCAACACTCTACTTGAAAATTAAATGTATACTAAAACACAGTAAAATCTAAAAATATCTGAATTGTATTTTACCACATTTTACACTGACAATACTGTTGATTAGCTAAGAATTTAATCTTTGATCATTGTGTAAAAACAATCATCTACACTGCATGTTTATGTAAGTTAACATGATGTTAAAAGAACTTAGGTAAAAATAATGTTCATTTCAAAAAGATTCTCAAATTAAGCAGCATGTTCTTATATTCAAATTCATTTCCACCCAATAGTTCCCAGAGATTGAAATACAAAAACATATATGAATATATATATATATATATATATATTACATTTGTGAAGACACACTGCCCTCTTTTGAACAAAAGTTGTTAAATTTCAGGGGAAAATGTTTCCTTACAAAGCAAAATCAGAACACACAGAATGAAAGAGGGAGAGGATGCTAAACAAACCAGATTACCTTTACCTTTTATAAAAGAGTTAACGAATGATTACTGTATTAGATTTTAATTTCAAAAAATAAAAAATTTCTTTTGTAGATGTGTTTTTGTTTGCTAACTTTCATGACTGCATTTGAACATAACTTGATGTTTTGAGAATTTTTATACATATGAAAACCCTTGTCTTAAATATATCCAACAATTACAGTGCTTAATTTTAACAATTCTGATATTCCCTGCAAAACCTCTGTAGTTTATCTGAAGTTGTTTATGACCATATCACTATTTGTTATTATTCACCTTTAAGAATTTTTTGTCCTTGACAAATGTGTACCCATAGTTTAGCAACAAGGTCACTGCAATAAATCTGTCAGTGCGAGGTACACTGTGTGCATATAAGTTTATGAGATGGCCTCTGTAGTAGATGGCTACTTCAAATTTATTCCTTGAATGCTACAATTATATTAACTTTTTCTCTTAGTTTGTAAACTTTGGACATTCTAAGTTGAAAGACTAAATATATATTATAAAATGAATGTGGAAAATTCATAATAATTGCCAGGGTTCCTTTTTTAATAGAAAGACTATGATAACATGACAAAGGCTAAGACCTCATTTTCCATGAAATGTTGATGTTATAGAAATTTTAATCACTGATTCTTTTTTTTGCAGTACGTGGGCCTCTCACTGTTGTGGCCTCTCCTGTTGTGGAGCACAGGCTCCGGACGCGCAGGCTCAGCGGCCATGGCCCACGGGCCCAGCCGCTCCGCGGCACGTGGGATCCTCCCGAACCGAGGCACGAACCCGTGTCCCCTACATCGGCAGGCGGACTCTCAACCACTGCGCCACCAGAGAAGCCCTAATCACTGATTTTTGAGTGAAAGTAGAGGAGTGCAGAATGGGATAACACTGTAATAAATTTATCGCAATGACTATCTTAAATAGGTATAATACTCAATGAACTTAATTTTAAAGATATTTTTACTATTCACATTCATTAAGCTCAATTCTCCTTCTGTTATCCAAAAGTACACTCCTTTACAAAGAGTGGGCCAAAATATTTTCTTCTGTACTTGGCATTTTGCCCTCCTCCAAGCTGGAGAGTCAGATAAGCACATCCTCTGTTATGGTCAAATGTGAATGATTTAGTAAAGATTTAATACAGTAGCTACTAATTTAAAAGTTTAATTGGTAATAAGAATGGAAATACGATTGAATGTACAGTGAATTATCATTACTTCTATTGAAAAGTAATAGGTACCTTTAGTTCCTGGTCAGGGTGGCAAAGAGAAACACCAATAAGCTGGTAATTTTAACAAGTACCTGGATGATAGAAACAGGAGTAAATGAATGAAGCTAACCAAGAAAGTAGTAACCTAATATAATTAAACAGAAGCAAAGGAGGCAGTGGGAATGCAGGGGCTCTCTGCTCAGAGTTCAAATATACCAGTAGGAATGGGGTGTTAATCATGCCCCCACTCTCAAGAACAGAATAGACTTTACTCAGTACACATTCCACTACAATTTACCCATACCTCTAGGAAAAATAGGACAAAACAAAATTTAAAGAATCTAACAACAACAACAAACTTAATGTCCATAATTTAGGGCATGGCCTACCTAAAGACAAAGAAAATAGTCTCTCCTGATAGACTAGAGTGTCTCCAAACTTATATTAGATCCTCACAAAATGACAAACAGAAAAATTTCTAGGAGTCTTAGACCATTCAGGCTGCTGAACAAGATGTCATAAACTGAGTGGCTTGTAAACAGAAATATTTTTCTCAGAGTTTGGAGACTGGAATTCCAAGATCAGAGTGCCCCTATGATCAGGTTCTTTGTCTGGTGAGGGCCTGCTACCTGGTTCACAGATGACCATCGTTTCACCATAACCTCACGATGAGGAAGGGAAAAAGGAGCTTTATCATGGCTCTTGTATATGGGCACAATCCCATTCATGAGGGCTTCACCCTCATGACCTAATCACCTCCAAAGTTTCCACCTCCAAATACCATGATCTTGGGGGTGAGGTTATAAAATAAATATTTGGGGGAGACATGAATATTCTGTCCATAGCACTAGGTTTAACTGGATATTGTAGACATGAATGCCAATTTTTTCTGAGATTCCAAAACCTCTTTAGTTAACTGGCTAAGTTCACATTAAAATACTTTGTTTTGGGAACGTAAATATAAACAATCTTTTTAGAACTTGATATCCTAGATATCCCTTTCTCATGTACAAAAAGCTTTTGTACATAAGAAACCTGGAATCCTTGGAATTTTAACTCAATTTCAGGGGAAACATAAAAATGCCCTATTTATTATAGCTTCATCCTTGACCAGGTTGCAAAAGCCTATCTCTACTTTGTTTTAGGGCAATAGCTACAAAAATTATTGATGCTCTTACTGAATGAGTTTTAGGTTCCGCACCTGACCTCATGGTTTTTCACACAGTATATACTCTACTAACTAGAGAAACACAACACTTTTAAGCCAGTAGATTAACCTTTTATCAGAATCCATTGAGCTCTCTCTAGCATCATTATTTCCCATTGTTACACCCTGAATCTCACCACTTTCTGGGCCTTACCAGAAAAATAGGATATTCATTATTTTCTTAGTCATTTAGGGAAGTTGATCTCATTCAGATTTATTAAAGATTCCCATTAAGAGCACTGACCTAATAGTATTTGTTAAAACTTCATGCCTCAATACTGAAACTAGAGGTTAATAACAGTCTTTTGTGCTATAGCTAACAAAAATTATCCTCTATTATGCAGTCCTATATCTGAGATAAAATCAGTCCATATGGCAGAAATAATTGTACAAACTAGGACTTGTCAACTAATCATCAGCCATGAATACACATATATACAAATAGTAGACAGGCTTTTTGAGTAGTACATTACCCCGTTATACTTTGGAAAACAAAAGGGAGTTTCTCATTTCTGCCGGAAACCCCATCAGAAATAGACAAATTAAAGAACTTTCAAATGTACTATGGCATCCTAGAGAGAGAGCTATTATAAAAGTTGAAGCCAGGGCTTCCCTGGTGGTGCAGTGGTTGAGAGTCCGCCTGCCGATGCACGGGACATGGGTTTGTGCCTCAGTCCAGGAGGATCCCACATGCCGTGGAGCGGCTAGGCCCGTGAGCCACGGCCGCTGAGCCTGCACGTCCAGAGCCTGTGCTCCCCAATGGGAGAGGCCACAGCAGTGAGAGGCCCGCGTACCGCAAAAAAAAAAAAAAAAAAAAAAAAAAAAGTTGAGGCCAATGTGGAAAAGATAAAAGAAAGAAAAAAAGATATGGAAGGCAAAGAAAAATCTCTAACAGGATATTATACCAAAAACATAGCCATAATCAAGATAAAGTTTTAACTAAATACTTAAAGGATAAATGTCTCCAGTGATTCAGGATATTATAAAATAGCACCGTGTAGCTACTGATTTTGTAAAGAACAGATGGAAAAAAATCTGGTTGCAACATTCACTCAGATTGTCTCTAATGCTCCCAAGATTTCTGCTTGTTGGCACCAGGTGATTTCAAACAGATATGAGCTAAATTTCTCTACAAAAGTATATATCATGGTACAGGCAAATTAGTTACTGTTTTAAATCAACAAAATGGGAAAACATTGAAAGGACAACTCATATCACTTTTGAGTTTTGGGAGATGTGCCAACCACATAATTCTGAAAAGAAAACTTTAAGGGTGGCACATAGCCAGAAACCAAAGCCTTACTGGCCATTTGAACATCTCCAGATGCAATTCATCAAGCTTCTGCCATCTATGGTACATAAATGTTTTAATTACTTACATCTATTTTCAAGGTGGGTTAAAACATTTGCTTTTTACAAAGCTACTGCTTTTAGTTGCTAAAAACCTGCATGATTTTGTGTCTGCAACCCCGGAGCATACCAATTTTTATATCATGCATGTGAAACACACTTTAAGGGAACCATTATAAAAGAACTCTATATGGAGATATCCTTATTAAGATGTAAAACCTGCACTGCACTTACCACTCAGAATCTTCTGGAAAGGTTGAAACAAGGAGTGATATCTATGTATAAAAATTGACAAGAGGGCTTCCCTGGTGGTGCAGTGGTTGAGAGTCTGCCTGCCGATGCAGGGGACGCAGGTTCATGCCCTGGTCCGGGAGGATCCCACATGCCACGGAGCGGCTGGGTCTGTGAGCCATGGCCACTGAGCCTGGGCGTCCCGAGCCTGTGCTCTGCAATGGGAGAGGCCGCAGCGGTGAGAGGCATGTGTACCCAAAAAAATAGATAAATAAAATTGACAAGATTTCAGAAACTTTTGAACTCCCTTGTCCAAAGATATAACCCTTCCTTATATCCATATAGTCTACTCCTTCAGGTACACTCAATTATCCTTTTTGAACTGATAACTGGAAGGCACATGCATTTAGTGATTTATCTCTGATACCAGAATCTTCCCTACTGGACATAGACATGGCAAAATATTGCCAAGGACTCACGTACTGTATCCAAATCTCATCAACAAGTTGAGGTTGTCTTCCTGCAACATCTTACAAAACAGCTTTTTCAGGATATTTAACTATGGGATTTTATTTATTGGGAAATAAATAAAAGAAAAATAGCTTTTGAACATCATTGGAAGGAATCTCATTAGGTACTGTTAAGAAAAAAAAAAAATAATACAACAGTGACACTCCTGAAAGTCAATACTTGGGTTCACATTTCATAACTAAAGATACAGTTTTGAATTCCACAAAATTGGAAGGCTACTCTAAGACAGGAACTCAAACCAAAGATTCTCAGAGATCCCCTAGAAACAGCCAATTTCAGAACTATGTAGGTAAACCAAGACCATTGGAACAAACCAACGATGTTAGCGGATAGCTTCCCTCCAAGACTTTGACCCAAGAATCCTGTCTAATTCTGTTGTATTATTTTCTTTACCTGCTTGCCTATAATAATTTTTCTCATTTTCTATAGACCCCTGGTTGTTATCCACTCACAATTATCTTTTTTTTCCTGTTTTCTTTCTTATTTAGTATAATTGTTAGATCAGAATATACCCAAATTCCATTCTTAGTTTATCTCAAATCCTCAGACTTAACTGACTGGTAGATATGCCATCTATTACCAGGCCTCCATCATAAAACCCTCTGGGAAATTTTGGCTTCATTAAATGTGAAAATATGGAATTTTAACCTGTGGCATTTTTACTTGCACCTATATAGACAGATGACCTTAAAACTTCAACCTGTCAATTTACTAAGTGCCCTTATCACCACACCTCTTGTAAAAAATACCAAGTATTACAATTTATAGATCATAGTGTAGATAATTTAAATTTTTAATTCAACCCAACAAACTTTGTAAGAAAATGAGTCAATTTCTTTGTAAGAAAAATAACCTATTGAAAGAGATTAAAAGAGACCCAAATATGTAACCCAAGTTAGTGTTTCCAGTTAATAATAGCCATAGTCATACTAAGTGTTTCTCTTGATCACAGTTTCTCTTTTCTAAAAGTAAAGCAAAAGTATTACTGGTAAATTTGTAGAACTCATCATAACCTTGAAGGATGTTTATACGTAATTTTCAAGCCACATCAACATGCCGCGGTCTCTTGATAATTATCAAATGGAAGAGTATTCCTATCTTTATGAATTCATTTGATCATCAAGCTAGTAATAACTGTATAAAGGATACCAATCGATGTTTTTCCTTCTTTGTTGCCCCCCTTCCTTTTTATCGGCAAAGATTATTACTTGCTTTCTGCAAAATGAAAAACAAAACAAAACATTGCATTGCATTAAAGACAGAGGAGCACACCTTGAACACTTAGTGCATTATTAAAATTTCTGATGACTGATAGAAGCAAAGTCCAGAGTAACTCTATCAACACACACGCACACACACACAAAGGCACTTGCTTTATATTACCAACCCCAAGCATTTCTGTTGGTGTGAGGTGATATAACTTGCTTCTGTCTGTCACTGGGAAAAAATGATCACTTCCAACTACCATCATTTGTCCTGTGACCAGAGCTATATATCATGGTGCTAAGAAAGATGGATCTATTTTGCATATGAATATAAAATTATACAAATTTTCAATTTAATAAAATAATATAAAGATGCAGGTAGAACTCAGGAACTTTCATATGCAGAATTTTCTTGATCTAAAATGAAAAGCAAATAATGCCAAGTTTTACACCATTTTAATATGTATTTCTACCCAAATATAAAATGGAAAGATCAAAAACTGAAACACAGGAATATGATCTTTATATTCAGTTAGGGAGAATGCAGTTGCCTTTGACAGTTTATCTACAAAAATTTATAATAATCACATTTTCAAGAGGCTAGGTATAATTTTCTGTGGTATTAACATAATTTATTAGTCACAGTTTATAGGCTATTAGAAATTTGACATGGAGGGTGTACTAAAAGCATTTTGAAGTAGATGAAACTAAAATATGTCCACTTAGATTTTTATTTTTGAAATAAGACAACAGGTTTCTTGTGAGAATGAAAAACAATTGTGTGTTACACCTTACAGTAGGAAAATATACATATTACGAATTTAAGTAGGAAAGTAATAGTATCTTTCCAGTACTACTCTTAACTTACAATGTCTCAAAAAGTTATTGCTTAGTCACGTTAATATTAGTTTTCTCACACATACATGTACACACACACACACACACACACACACATAAATCCTGATAGTTTTATCAGTTGTTTGTTGATTTTGCACTTATATAAATACTGGAGAATGCCATGCTATAAAATTTCAGAAAATAGCATGCTCAGTTTGAGTGGAGGATGTTGTAGCGTAGCCTTTCTTTCTAATAATCCTTAAAAATATTTGTAACTACAACCTCTTGTGCCAAGCTTGGGAACATTATACTCATTTTACTATTTAAAGCTTACTTGAATAAAACGCAAAAAATATAGCTCTGTCCAAGTGATGAGTAGTATGTTTGTTCAAATACTAATAAAATAAATTTTCAAACCACACATATGTTATTCATCCCATCTAATAAATTCATTATTATACTTGTTCTACTTAATTAAAAACTAACATTTCTTATCATTTCAATTCCTCTAATTATTTTCTAAATAATATAGATTTGTCATTTTCTAAATGAACCCTCCTATCTTAAACAGTGCTCTTTTCTTTATTCTCAAAAAGCTAAGTCCATTGGAAAATGTCAACATTTCTGTCATAATATGCTGCATTGCTCTTCGTGATGTATTTTAAGTTTTCTGTTTATGAGTTTAGCTGAGAGAGTTTTGAAAAGATTGTAAGCTATATCTTTCACTTTTATTTTGGGGGAGCTTATAGACTGTAATTTCTAAAGTACTAGTAAGGAATTTATTGTTGTTTTTTATTAGTGTAATTTTTATGATATCAGAAAAATTATTCATCATAAAATATGGACCCTTAGAATTCTACCACAAGCTCAATCCTCACTTTAAGAAAATCTTGATCTTTTTACATCAATAAAAATGTGATTTTTTAATTACTTTAAGAGTCTAAGTCATAAAGCGCATTTAATTTTTGGTGGTGTGAAAGCATCAGATTTAGTCTAATATTTAACTATAGTTAACTTTTATAATTTATACTAAATATTGGCTTCAATAGTATAATTTTTAAAATATTCTTGAATAAACATTATTTTGTTAATATTCTAATTTTTAAATCTCATATTAACTCTAATGAGTCTGGATATCATGGTCTAATAAATGCTATAGGTAAATGTATTGTTATCACCTAAAATCATAAGTGATTTAAATTAAAACATAGTGTCCTAGGTTATTTATTAAAATCAGATTTTAGAAAATGTGAATATTTCAAGTTCTTAAAATAAATCTCACACTCGGGATTAGCAGCTATGATTCTGCTAGCCTATATTAAATAAATACATTGTATGATAAGTAAAACTGCAATTCTTTGAATACTAGAGCTAATATTTGTGCAAAAATCATTTCATATAATAGCAATATTGAAAGAAAAATTTGAATTATTTTTGGACTTACAGTATTGATTAATTTATAAGAATTTAAGTGTTGATGGGATGCCATTAACTTAGCTACGTGTTTCACTTTGCCTTTGCTCTTTGTAGTCTGTGTACTGTGCTTTAGAATCATTCCTATTAACTTTTTTTTCCTTGAAAAAGAAACTTAAAAATATGTGAGAATATTTAAGCAAAGAACAATATATATATGTTTTTATATAAAGCTAATAGTGTAGTAATGTAATTTATCTCATACTTATTTTGATATATCAGTCATCTAGAATTTTCTATACAAATAATTATTATGTTTCCAAGATGGTGATAATGATTTATGCTTTTTGAATCATAATATGACAATCAGTATTTGAAAACAATAATTGTACAAATCTAAAACGCAAATTTGAATATCAGAGTGACAATGCTCAAGTCCTAGAAATTTAGTTGATGTTAGGTTTTCTGGAATCATTATTTAGAAAGTCTGAGATATAACTTACAAAAATATTTTTTTACTAGATAAAGCATCATATTCCTTTTTACTTACACAGTTATCATTTATATTTTCAGGAAGCTCTTTAATCTATGAAAGTTGGCTTGCTCATCTACAAGCTTGCAGTGGGTATTCAATAAACTAACACATGCAAACCTCTTAGTGTGATGACTGACCCACAAAGATGATTTAGTACATATTAACCATTATTAAAATTACTCATTTGTAATTTAAAAATGCACTGAGGCCTGCCTGACTGTAATGGAGCCAATTCTGCCTTCATTTTCCTTTCACAGTCCTGCCTATACTTCTTTTGAAACATTCTCAAAATGACATTATTTTGAGAGATTTTGAACTCTGTTATATTCATCGTTTCACTTCTGAAATTGTCAGGCCTTTTTTTTTCTCCTCTGAGTTAACAGTTAATGAAGATTCCCAGCAGAGTGTTAAGGTAGCAATTACAGTGGAATTTCTGAGCTGCAGAGTTGAGATGAAAAGCAAATTCTATCTTAATCAAATCCCCTTCAAGAAAATGTAAGCAAAAGAAAATTCAGTAGCTACCCTGCCTGGTTATCTGTAATGAAAATAATGCTGCTCTTATAGCCTTGATGACACCTATTCTCAAGTAATCATATTTAGGGGAAAATATCCATTCTTAGGTTCACACTTCTGTTCTATTATTGATATATCATCTACATTACATTTTGGATAAGAAGAGATCAATAAGATTATTCTTTTTGTTTTCATTTGTCTAATCACTAAACTAAACATGGCCATTGTATATAATTTGGTAGTCGTTGAAGGGTGCAATAAAGCAGTAAAAAGAGATTGCATATGACATGCTATTTAATAATATACCTATTCCAGCTAAAATAAAGTCATCTCAAAATGCATCTTCAGATTCTGCTTGTATCTAAATATTTTACATAATACTCACTGGAAGGTTGCAGATGCACAAGTCAACTTCTATCAATTAAATAGCTTTCCAAAGATATGATGAGAAACATACTAAAGCAGATAATTGATTTTAAGACTTTGATTTATATAATGTGAAAATTATTTTCCAAATGGAGAATAATAATAACAAGGATAATGATGATGATAAGCCTGCTATGTAAATGACCTCAAAAATATAATTTGCATTTCCCAGATATTTCATTCTCAGAGTAAACATTGGATAAGATTTAGCATATTGACCACTCATTGTCTTAATAATATATGTAGCTACAGTTCAAACTGAAGTAATTTAATTTGCAAAAGGGTTGGAGCAATCTTATTCCTTACAGGATGAAAGTCACAGACTCTGGTATAAACTACTTGGCTTTCTCCAGACTGGCAAGCAGTCGGAAACAAGGCATGCAATGTAGTTGTATTGGCACTTTAAATAAATTGATACAACATTAAAAAATTCTGTTTGTTTAAATTGAAACAGTGTTTTATGACATTGAAAGAAATTCTAAGTTCCAAATGTTAAAACATGTGATATTTGTATTGAATCCATATCTGAATAAATAGTTTGTGTAGCACTTCTAAAAGGTTGTCGTAAAAGTAATGAAACAAAGATGGGGTGCATCAGATGTAATGTGGGCAGTTCCAAGTTTTACAAGTTAAACATTTTAAATATTATACAAGTTAAACAATTAAATATATTAATTCACTAAAAATGAAATAGATTCTGTAAATTCTCTAAGAACGTGATAGCTGGTCAGGGACAGAGCTTGGGCTAGAACTCATCTTTCCTGCTTCTTTATCCAGCTGTTTCTTCAAAACAGTCAAGTCATTTATATTTTCAGTTGGTCTTTGAAAAATAGTACATTATGCTGCATATAGGCAACATTTAGTATTCATCTGTAAGTTCACATAAAAATATACTTTAGGGTCTTCCCTGGTGGCACAGTGGTGAGAGTCCGCCTGCCGATGCAGGGGATGCGGGTTCGTGCCCTGGTCCGGGAAGATCCCACGTGACACGGAGCAGCTGGGCCCGTGAGCCATGGCCGCTGAGCCTGCGCGTCCGGAGCCTGTGCTCCACAATGGGAGAGGCCACAACAGTGAGAGGCCCGCGTACCGCAAATATATATATATATATATATATATATATATATATATATATATATATATACCTTAGGATTATATTAGAGACATTTTCTGAAAATTGAAGATAGAGAATTGGTGTTGAGATATCATCATTATCTATTTGTAAAAGTGTGTTCATACCAAGGATTTATTTTCTAAGATACAGGCATGGTCACCAACAATAAAACAAACAAGCTGATTGAAAAATGGGCAAATAACTTGAGATATTTCTCCAGAAAAGATATCCAAATAGCCAGTAATCACATGAAAAAATGCCCATCATCACTAGTCATTAAGGAAATACAAATCAAAACCATAATAAGATACCACTTCACACCTATTAGGATGGCTATTATTAAATAACCAAAGCCAAAAACAAAACAAACAAAAATAGAAACAAAAATATAAACAAAAAATCCAGAAAATAACCAGGGCTGGCAAAGATTTGAAGAACCTGGAACCTTCTGTGCATTGCTGGTGAGAATGCAAAATGGTGCAGTCATTTTTGAAAAGAGTATAGTGACTTCTCAAAAAAATTAAAAATAGCATTGTCATATGATGCAGTATTTTAACTTCTGTGTATATACCCAGCAGAACTGGAGCAGTGACCTGAAAAGATATTAATACACACATGTTCAAATCAGCATTATTCACAATAGCCAACAGGTGGAAACAACCCAAGTGTGCATCGATGGATAAAATTTGGTATATATATACAATGCAGTATTGTTCAGCCTTAAAAAAGAAGGAAAATTCTGACAAATGTTACAACATGGATGATTTCTGAAGACATTATACTAAGTGAAATAAGCCAGTCAGAAAAGGACAAATACTGTATGACTCTACTTACATGAATTTGCTAGTATAGTCAAATTTATAGACAAATTGGTGGTGGCCAGAGGCTGAGAGGGGAAAAAGAGGATTTAGTGTTTAATGGGTTCAGAGTTTCAGTTGAGGAAGATGAAAATATTCCGGAGATGGATGGTGGCAATGGTTTCCCAATAATGTGAATGTACTTAATGTCTTAGGACTGTATATTTTAAAAAGATTAAAATGGTAAATTTTATGTATTTTTATTACAGCTATATATATATATAGATATATATATAGATATATATATATGACTCACATGACTTTATAATTTCACCCCCCCCAATAAAAAACCCACATATTTTTGGCTTTATCCTAATAATCAGCATAAACTATTTAGCAGACAAATGTTTTGATTTTTCGGTGAAGAAAAACTATACAAATGTATAAAATGAGAATGACTGTCCTATAAAGTACCAAAAAGAGTCCATGTGAAGTGTCCTGATTGTCATTTCCAGCAAAGGATTTAAATGAGCATCAGCATCTTTGTGAAGCAAAGCAATTAAGATCTGTGCTGTTTTGTCTTTGTCTCAATATGTGATTAGAGCTAGTTTTATTTTCTTTCAGCTGGTCACATTTCTGAGTCAAATGAAAGTTTTTATCTAAGTGATTCTTCAACTTAAACTGGTCCCACTCAAAAATATGTTGTCTCAGGAATGCAAATTGAACATTACCTTAAACAGAATCACTATCTTGAAAACAATCAGAATGTATATTGAAATCTGAATGGCCAGCTCTTCTTACAAGTAAGCTCATTTCTGTGTCCTATAAAAATGTTTACCTTGGCCTTCCCTGGCGGCACAGTGGTTGGGAGTCTGCCTGCTGATGCAGGGGACGTGGGTTCGTGCCCCGGTCTGGGGGGATCCTGTGTGCCGCGGAGCGGCTGGGCCTGTGGGCCATGGCCGCTGGGCCTGAACGTCCGGAGCCTGTGCTCCGCGGTGGGAGAGGCCTCAGCCGTGAGAGGCAAATGTTTGCCTTATCTGTTAAAAAGATACCTCTTCTCACTGGTTAGATCTGGAATCTGCCTAATAGTTTGCTTTGTTGATATTTCCATGAATGAAATACCTCCATGATTATGAGCGTAATATCTAATATCCACTATATTTTAAGTTTTCTAATTTTAGCTTTAATAAAGCAATGTCATGTCTTATCTTTTAGTATTTGCATCAAAATAAGAGAAACTATGTCAAGGAATGATTTTTTTTCAAAACAAAAGATGGCATTAGCATTAATGTGACATGATGGAAAAAACAGTGGGCTGGAAGTTGAGAACTCTGCTTTCTCTTTGCCATAAATCACCTTTGTGGTCCTGAGCAAATCTGCCAATATCTCCGAAAGGCAATTAAATTTGTTAAATAAGCAGAGTGGATTTGAATCAGAAGGTGTTAGTTTGACAGCAATCCTTACTTCTTTGGCACTTACCATAACATTTTTTACATATAAGAACTTGATGAGGATCTTTAAAGTCTCTCAGCCATTCTATATAATTAGGCAAAGATATGCAGTTGAAAATGACAAACCTGAACCATTCTCTCATAGCTCAAGGGCTTATATACATTTTCTACGTCAAATTTTCTGGACAGAATACTGTGTTGGAACATATGGGGAGATATAATTTCTAGGCACTTGAAAGCCCTGGATAAATTTGTGTAATAGGCTAAAAGCTCTGCTGGCAGAATCAAGGAGATGGTCCCAACCTTGTCAGGGACACTTTGCAGGTCAGCATTAATATTCCCTGGGATTTAATCAGAGATGGAAAAAGGACTAAGGAAATTGTCCTAATGTCATACTCAAGTTAAATATTACCTGAGACCCAAGTTGGAATTACTGTTGTAACAAACAAACAAATAAATAAAGCCAGAGAGAATGAAAGAGAATAAGGTCAAAAGGAGTGCGTTGTTTTATCCTCAAAGAATGTATTCTCCTGAAACAGTTTCCCTTGATTCCTCTCTCACTGAGGAGGGAGTGAGCTTGTTCCTTATATGGCGTGAGGATAGGAGTGTGTCCAGGGATTGGCTGGAAGGGTGGCTTAGGTGGTATGCTCATTCCTTTGGTGGTGTTGTGGGCATGTGCACTACCCTGCTTTAGCTCCCAGCTCTTCAGAAGTGGTAGCTGGGCTTTTAGATATTATTTTATATCTTGTTGTCCATAATTTGCCACAACTATGCATATACACAGTTATTTTTAGTGCCTTATATTTTCTTTGTATTTTGTTGCTTGAGGAGACATTTGTCCAGGTGCAAGCACTGCAGCAAAGGGTCACAGTTCCCAAGTCCCAGCCTTTCTCAATTAGAAATTTGAATTTTAGCTTTTTTGTTTCAGGTAAATTATGATGAAGTTGTTTCAAATGCCCTGCTCAGACAAGCACTGAAATAAATACAATAATCATGAGACAATGGTATAGACATTTCCCGTAAGAAGAATAGTGACTGTGGGTTCCTGAAAGTAACTGTGTCATAGCTCTTCTGAAATGGCCTTGCTGTTCAGGTTTCCCTCCAACAACATTTTTCATTCTATCCACTCTTGGTGAGGGAAATCACCTGAAGGATGTGATTCCTTCTGTTCAAAGAAGCTCACAGTATCCTCTATGATTCTAATCATAAATACATCATTTTAAAATGTTTTGCCCATTATTTTCATTCAAGGTTACTGAAAACTAACAATACAAAAAATTTGAAAACTTCTTTTAAACTATTTAACTTTAAAATACAGTAACCAACCATAAAATTATCAGACTCCTGAAGGAATTTTTAATCTTTTTAAACTGACTATAAAATGTCACCTGGAAATATCATTCAAACTTTTAAACAATAAATAAATGGAGATTTTTGCTCTTATAACTTTGTCTCCAAGCAAATATGTAGGACAAAACACTTAGTGTCCTCAAACTTCTCTTGGCTACTTTGGTCTCACTTTTGGTCTCAATTCCCACTGTCTTATAAAGGGATGTCAATTTTTTTTTTTTCACTCTTTGTCCAATTTAACAAGTTATGTAGATGGCTGAACTGTAGATTTCAGCTAACAGTCAAATTACTGAAAATGATATAACTCATTCGGTCTAAGATGCATATGATTAATATGTGATTACTGGGTCACCTCTTAAATGAGAAATTACAATAATTAAGGAGAAAAGACTTATCCTAAATAAATTCTAATCATATTATTTCAGGTACCAGTAATGTGCTTGCAAATGAAGAAATCTGGGCTGTTTAGATCTGGTAATTGTGTGTGTGTGTGTGTATGTGTGTATGTAGCTTTGCCTAATATAGTATATTTCTATTCTAATTATAATTAAATATAATTTTGACTGTATTCACTATGAAGATATATTTTCAACAAGGCATTTTTAACCAAAATATTTCTAGAATATTTCAGCTGAAAAAACTCACAAGGATAAATCACTTGAATTCTAAAAGGAACATGCAGCCTTAAGGAACAGGAAATGGTGATAATAAAGGTGACTACTCCTTGGTTCCTTCAAAATGTTGTGTATATATATATATATATATATATATATATATATATATACACACCATCTATAATATATTATGTACATATATTGTGCATAATTATAAATACAATACACATTATGTATTATATATGTATTTTGCAACACATAATAAAATAATACATATATGTGTATGTGCGTAATTATGCATACACATATATATCATGCATACATATATGCGTTTTTGACCACAGTGTATCTTCAGAAGCTATTTTATTAATTTAAGTATTGTAGGCTATTAAAGGACTCCCTCTATGAAGAATAACAAAATATATATTTCAAAGGCCTTGAAATTGTTTAATTTTTATGGAATGGAATCAGAGACAGTGAATCAGTCTTGAAGATAAGCTGATGAATACCTGCCCAAATATATCATAAAGATTAAAAAAAAAAGGCTAATGTAAACCCTTTAGCAGAGATATTTCATAGACTTCTAATGGCAGAAGTGGTAATAAATGCCAAAGAGTGACTGATTTTTTGAAACTTTTGTCATTTTAATGTATTTTAAAGAAAATTAGAATAGGAATATTTCACATTTTTTAAATATTTTTTTATAACAAAACCACTTTAAACTTGACTTTTATATAGACATAAAATTAATTCTTTGAAAAAATAATTGGAAAGAAACTTATCCTCTGTTATAATATAAAAATGTCATAGCATAAAGAAAGGAAAATGATGTGCATGGAGAAATATTAATATACATCTATATGTATATTGCCTGTGTACTTGTTTGTTTAGACATATATTAATATTTCAGGAAGTAAAATGTACCTTATTTACTTATAAATTGTGAGTGATAGCAAATAGCATTTAAAAAAATGATACTAAATCTTGACTTCATCATTGAAAGCAGTCAAGAGGCTACAGAGAGGGAGTAAATGTTTGTATGTTCTGATGTGGAATACTTTGAATTGACTATTGTTACATTAAATATAAGGTTATATAAATTTCCGATGGCCTTATGTCTCTTTATCTGTGTAAAATGATAAAAAATGTTAGCAATCTTTCTCATTTATTTAGGATGAAAAATTTTGATGTACTACAGCATTTTTAGATAAAGTATTCATCTGTCATTTGATGAATATATAATTTTCTCTTTACATCCCAAAAAGTACACTATATGATTATTTAAAAACCTATTTTAAATACGTGTTCTACTAATTGACCTAGGCTAAAAGAATATAATTTAATATTACTGTATCAACTTTATATCTGGAGCCTTCCAGGAGATAAAGATGGACAAAGTTAATTTCCAGAACTTAATTAAAAAAGAAAAGGACAATAATTCAGGATTAAATATTTAGCATCTTATAAAAAAAATCTTTCTCAAAGGACTATTTTGTTAATTTTTTTAATTACAGAAAACTATTATGAAAAAACTGAGAAATTAAGTAGAATAAATGTAAGGAGATGATTTGTGATTGTAGATACATATGACTCAAAATACTTAAGCCATGTTTCTACAAAAGCAGATTGTAATATGAAATAATTAACAAATTAATAAACTAATAAATAAATCAAATTCGAGCAAGCACAAGTTTTGTTTTTTCCCCCTATGGATCAAATTATAATTGAGAGGAGCTTCAAGATAGCAGAAGAGTAAGAGGCGGAGATCACCTTCCTCCCCACAAATACATCAGAAATACATCTACACGTGGAACTGCTCCTACAGAACACCTACAGAACACTGGCACAAGACCTCAGACCTCCCAAAAGGCAAGAAAATCCCCACAGACCTGGGTAGGGCAAAAGAAAAAACAGAGACAAAAGAATAGGGATGAGACCAGCATCAGTGGGAGGGAGTTGTGAAGGAGGAAAGGTTTCCACACACTAGAAGCCCCTTCGTGGGCGGAGACGGGGTGTGGCGGAGGGGGGAAGCTTCGGAGCCGCGGAGGAGAGCACATCAACAGGGGTGTGGAGGGCAAAGCGGCGAGATTCCTGCACAGATGATCTGAGCCAACCAGCACTCACCAGCCCGAGAGGCTTGTCTGCTCACCCGCCGGGGTGGGCGGGGGGCTGGGAGCTGAGGTTCGGACTTCGGTTGGATCACAGGGAGAGGACTGGAGCTGGCGGCGTGAACACAGCCTGAAGGGGGCTAGTGTGCCACAGCTAGCCGGGAGGGAGTCCGCGAAAAAGTCTGTAGCTGCCGAAGAGGCAAAGACTTTTTCTTGCCTCTTTGTTTCCTGGTGCACGAGGAGAGGAGATTCAGAGCGCCACTTAAAGGAGCTCCAGAGACGGGTGCAAGCCATGGCTATCAGCGCGGACCCCTGAGACAGGCATGAGATGCTAAGGCTGCTGCTGCTGCCAACAAGAAGCCTGTGTGAAAGCACAGGTCACTCTCCACACCTCTCCTCTCGGGAGCCTGTGCAGCCCGCCACTGCCAGGGTCCCGTGATCCAGGGACAACTTCCCCGACAGAACGAACGGCGAGCCTGAGGCTGGTGCAACGTCATGTTGGCCTCTGCTGCCGCAGGCTCGCCCCGCATCAATACCCCTCTCTCCTCCCGGTCTGAGTGAGCTAGAGCCCCCGAATCAGCTGCTCCTTTAACCCCGTCCTGTCTGAGTGAAGAACAGACGCCCTCAGGCGGTCTACACGCAGAGGCGGGTCCAAATGCGAAGCTGAACTCCGGGAGCTGTGTGAACAAAGAGAAAGAGAAATCTCTCCCAGCAGCCTCAGAAGCAGCAGATTAAATCTGCACAATCATCTTGATGTACCCTGCATCTATGGGTTACCTGAAGAGACAAGGAATAATCTCAAATTGAGGAGGTGGACTTTGGGAGCAACAATATATACATTTTTTTTCCTCTTTTGGGGAGTGTGTATGTGTATGCTTCTGTGTGAGATTTTGTTTGTATAGCTTTGCTTTTACCATTTGTCCTAGGGTTCTGTATGTCTGGGGGTATTTTTGTTTTTTATTATTTTTTCTTTCTTCTTTCTTTAATATAGTTTTTAGCACTTGTTATCATTGGTGGATTTGTTTTTTGGTTTGCTTGCTCTCTTCTTTCTTTCTTTTTTTAAAAATTCCTTTTTAAAAATTTTTAATAATTATTTTTTATTTTAATAACTTTATTTTATATTATTTTACTTTATTTTATTTTATCTTCTTTCTTTCTTTCTTTCTTTCTTTCTTTTTTCTCCCTTTTATTCTGAGCTGTGTGGATGACAGGCTCATGGTGCTCCAACGAAGTGTCAGGGCTGTGCCTCTGAGGTGGAAGAGCCAAGTTCATGACACCGGTCCACAAGAGACCTCCCAGCTCCATGTAATATCGAATGGTGAAAATCTCCCAGAGATCTCCATCTCAATGCCAAGATCCAGCTCCACTCAAAGACCAGCAAGCTACAGTACTGGACACCCTATGCCAAACAACTAGCAAGACAGGAACACACCCCCATCCATTAGCAGAGAGGCTGCCTAAAATCATAAAAAGATCACAGACACACAAAAACACACCATAAGATGTGGACCTGCCTACCAGAAAGACAAGATCCAGCCTCATCCAACAGAACACAGGAACCAGTCCCCTCCACCAAGAAACCTACACTACCCACTGAACCAACCTTAGCCATTGGGGACAGACACCAAACACAACGGGAACCACGAACATGCAGTCTGCGAAAAGGAGACACCAAACACTGTAAGTTAAGCAAACTGTGAAGACAGAGAAACACATAGCAGATGAAGGAGCAAGGCAAAACCCCACCAGACCTAACAAATGAAGAGGAAATACACAGTCTACCTGAAAAAGAATACAGAGTGATGATAGTAAAGATGATCTAAAATCTTGGAAATTGAATGGAGAAAATTCAAGAAACATTTAACAATGACCTAGAAGAATGAAAGAGCAAACAAACAGAGATGAACGATACAATAAATGAAATTAAAAATTCTCTGGAAGAGATCAATAGCAGAATAACTGAGGCAGAAGAACAGATAACTGACCTGGAGGATAAAATAGTGGAAACAACTACTGCAGAGCAGAATAAAGTAAAAAGAATGAAAAGAATTGAGGACAGTCTCAGAGACCTCTGGGACAACATTAAACACACCAACATTCGAATTATAGGGGTCCCAGAAGAACAAGAGAAAAAAAAAAGGACTGAGAAAATATTTGAAGAGATTATAGCTGAAAACTTCCCTAATATGGGAAAGGAAATAGTTAATCAAGTCCAGGAAGCATAGAGAGTCCCATACAGGATAAATCCAAGGAGAAACATGCCAAACACATATTAACCAAACTATCAAAAATTAAATACAAAGAACAAATATTAAAAGCAGCAAGGGAAAAGCAACAAATAACACTCTAGGGAATCCCCATAAAGTTACAGCTGATTTTCAGCAAAAAATTTGAAAGCCAGAAGGGATTGGCAGGACATATTTAAAGTGAGGAAGGAGAAAAAAACTACAATCAAGATTATTCTACCCAGCGAGGATCTTATTCAGATTTGACAGAGAAATTAAAACCTTTATAGACAAGCAAAAGCTAAGAGAATTCAGCACCACCAAACCAGCTTTACAACAAATGTTAAAGGAACTTCTCTAGGCAGGAAACACAGGAGAAGGAAAAGACCTACAATAACAAACCCAAAACAATTAAGAAAATGGTAATAGGAACATACATATTGATAATTACCTTAAATGTAAATGGATTAAATGATCCAACCAAAAGACATAGACTGGCTGAATGGATACAAAAACAAGACCCATATATATGCTGTCTACAAGAGACCCACTTCAGACCTAGGGACACATACAGACTGAAAATGAGAGGATGGAAAGTGATATTCCATGCAAATGGAAATCAAAAGAAAGCTGGAGTAGCAATTCTCATATCAGACAAAATGGACTTTAAAACAAAGGCTATTACAAGAGACAAAGAAGGAAACTACAAAATGATCAAGGGATCCTTCCGAGAAAAAGATATAACAATTGTAAATATTATGCCCCCAACATAGGAGCAACTCAATACATAAGGCAAAGGCTAACAGCCATAAAAGAAGAAATTGACAGTAACACAATCATAGTAGGGGACATTAACACCCCACTTTCACCAATAGACAGATCATCAAAAATGAAAATAAATAAGAAAACACAAGCTTTAAATGAAACATTAAACAAGACAGACTTAATTGATATTTATAGGACATTCCATCCCAAAACAACAGAATACACATTCTTCTCAAGTGCTCATGGAATGCTCTCCAGTATAAATCATATCTTGTGTCACAAATCAGTCCTTGGTAAATTAAAGAAAATTGAAATCATATCAAGTATCTTTTCCAACCACAACACTATGAGACTAGATATCAATTACAGGAA
This sequence comes from Orcinus orca, assembly GCF_937001465.1. Taxonomy (NCBI): domain Eukaryota; kingdom Metazoa; phylum Chordata; class Mammalia; order Artiodactyla; family Delphinidae; genus Orcinus; species Orcinus orca. Next base: position 129,395,742 of record NC_064563.1, read on the forward strand.
AAAATCTGTAAAAAATACAAACTCATGAATGCTAAACAATACAGTACTTAATAGCCAAGAGATCACTGAAGAAATCAAAAAGGAAATCAAAAAACACCTAGAAACAAATGACAATGAAAACACAATGACCCAAAACCTATGGGATGCAGCAAAAACAGTACTAAGAAGGAAGTTTATAGCAATAAAATCCTACCTTAAGAAAAAAGAAACATCTCAGATAAACAATCTAACCTTACAACTAAAGGAGTTAGAGAAAGAAGAATAAAAAAAACAAAATTAGCAGAAGGAAAAATATCATAAAGATCAGGCCAGAAATAAATGAAAAAGAAATGAAGGAAATGATACCAAAGATAAATAAAACTAAAAGCTGGTAATTTGAGAAGATAAAAAAAATTGATAAACCATTAACCAGACTCATCAAGAAAAAGAAGGGAGAAGACTCAAATCAATAGAATTAGAAATGAAAAAGGAGAAGTAACGACTGACACTGCAGAAATAAAAAGTATAATGAGAGATTACTACAAGCAACTATATGCCAATAAAATGGACAGCCTGGAAGAAATGGACAAATTCTTAGAAATGCACAACCTTCTGAGACTGAAACAGGAAGAAATAGAAAATATGAACAGACCAATCAAAAGCACTGAAATTGAAACTGTGATTAAAAACTTCCAACAAACAAAAGCCCAGGACCAGATGGCTTCACAGGCGAATTCTATCAAACATTTAGAGAAGAGCTAACACCTATCCTTCTCAAACTCTTCCTAAATATAGCAGAGGGAGGACCACTCCCAAACTCATTCTACGAGGCCACCATCACCCTGATACCAAAACCTGTCAAAGATGTCACAAAGAAGAAAATTACATGCCAATATCACCGATGAACATAGATGCAAAAATCCTCAACAAAATACTAGCAAACAGAAACCAACAGCAACCTTAAAAGAATCATATAACATGATCAAGTGGGGTTTATCCCAGGAATGCAAAGATTCTTCAATATATGGAAATCAATCAATGTGATACACCATATTAACAAATTGAAGGAGAAAAAACATGATCATCTCAATAGATGCAGAGAAAGCTTTTGACAAAATTCAACACCCATTTATGATAAAACCCTCCAGAATGTAGGCATAGAAGGAACTTTCCTCAACATAATAAAGGCCATATATGACAAACCCACAGCCAACATCATCCTCAATGGTGAAAAACTGAAACCATTTACCCTAAGATCAGGAACAAGACACGGTTGCCCACTCTCCCCACTATTATTCAACATAGTTTTGGAAGTGTCAGCCACAGCAATCAGAGAAGAAAAAGAAATAAAAGGAATCCAAATTGGAATGGAAGAAATAAATCTGTCTACTGTTTGCAGATGACATGATACTATAAATGGAGAATCCCAAAGATGCCACCAGAAAACTACTAGAGCTAATCAATGAATTTGGTAAAGTGGCAGGATACAAAGTTAATGTACAGAAATTTCTTGCATTCCTATTCACTAATGATGAAAAATCTGAAAGTGAAATTAAGAAAACACTCTCATTTGCCATTGCAACAAAAAGAATAAAATACCTAGGAATAAACCTACCTAACGAGAGAAAAGACCTGTAAGCAGAAAATTATAAGACACTGATGAAAGCAATTAAAGATGATACAAATAGATGAAGAGATATACCATGTTCTTGGATTGGAAGAATCAACATTGTGAAAATAACTCTACTACCCAAAGCAAACTACAGATTCAATGCAATCCCTATCAAACTACCACTGGCATTTTTCACAGAACTAGAACAAAAAAATTCACAATTTGTATGGAAACACAGAAGACCCCGAAGAGCCAAAGCAATCTTGAGAAAGAAAAACGGAGCTGGAGGAATCAGGCTCCCTGACTTCAGACAATACTACAAAACTACAGTAATGAAGACAGTATGGTACTAGCACAAAAACAGATATATAGATCAATGGAACAGGATAGAAAGCCCAGAGATACCATGCACATATGGTCACCTTATCTCAGATAAAGGAGGCAAGCATATACAGTGGAGAAAAGACAACATTTTCAATAAGTGGTGCTGGGAATATTGGACAGGTACATGTAAATGTATGATATTAGAACACTCCCTAACACCATACACAAAAATAAACTCAAAATTCATTAAAGGCCTAAATGTAAGGCCAGACACTATCAAACTCTTAGAGGAAAACATAGGCAGAACACCCTATGACAAAAATCACAGCAAGATTCTTTTTGACCCACCTCCTAGAGAAATGGAAATTAAAACAGAAATAAACAAATGGGACGTAATGAAACTTAAAAGCTTTTGCACAGCAATGGAAACCATAAACAAGACCAAAAGACAACCCTCAGAATGGGAGAAAATGTTTGCAATATAGCAAGTGACAAAGGAGTAATATCCAAAATTTACAAGCACCTCATGCAGCTCAATATCAAAAACACAAACCACCCAATCCAAAATGGGCAGAAGACTTCAACAGACATTTCTCCAAAGATGATATACACATTGCCAACAAACACATGAAAGTATGCTCAACTTCATTAATCATTTGAGAAATGCAAATCAAAACTACAATGTGATATTATCTCACACCGGTCAGAATGGCCATCATCAAAGAATCTACAAACAAAAAATGCTGGAGAGGGTGTGGAGAAAAGCGAACCATCTTGCACTGTTGGTGGGAATATAAATTGATACAGCCACTATGGAGAACAGTATGGAGATTCCTTAAAAAACTAAAAATAGAACTACCATACGACCCAGCAATCCCACTACTGGACATATACCCTGACAAAACCATAATTCAAAAAGAGTCATGTACCACAATGTGCATTGCAGCATTATTTATAATAGCCAGGACATGGAAATAACCTAAATATCCATCAACAGATGAATGGATAAAGAAGATGTGGCACATATATATATAATGGAATATTACTCATAAAAAGAAACAAAATACCATACAGCACCAATAAATGCTCCTTTCAATTGCATTGGTCTCTCTATGTTGTCAATCAGCCATACCTCTAAAAAAAAAAAAAAAAAATTAAACCCCAGGTGGAATTTTAGAACAGTTCTATTTTGCCACTCCATGGTCCCCATGTTTGTAGTGACAGCTTGCAAGTGGCTTCCTCAGTATACTCTGTGTAATCTATTTGTTCACTTTTAGCAGTATAATACAGCTTTTAGTGTTCTATTGTTTGTAATATTCAAATTTGTGTTACAGTTAATATTATATCACATTCTCATATGATTGGTATGGGACTGGTTTTCTCCAAACCTTAATGCTTATAAAATGATTGTTGTATTTGATTGTTATTGTTGTTGTTGATTCTCCTTAGTATATATATATATATATATATATATATATATATATATATATATATATGAAGATTCTAGGTAATTCAAAATTATATGCCTAACACCAAGCTTCATGCAAGAAACCATTGCCTCCTCAGGGGTTTGCTGGCTGTCCCAGGGTTGCAGCAATGTGCATTCCACCTCACACCTCTGGATGCACTCACACTACCTTCTTTGAAGCCAACCCAACCTTCCAACAATTACTGCTTTTCCACGTGCCCTTCCCCTCTTCCCTCAATGAATCCAGTAGCTGCTCTTTGCCTTAATGACAATCCCAGATATGAATAGCCTAGGCAGTAGTATGTGTGGACGTGTGACTGTTACCAGACTGGAGAGCAGTTAGCACAATGAAGTGCAAGTAGGGAATGACACTTTAAAAAAAATGGGGGAGAAGCAGATCAAGAAGAGACAGATACAGGTCTGTGGCTTTCCTGGTAATAGGGTTGAACTGAGTTTCAAGATGAAAGGAAACTGCTAGTCTATGTGAGAAGAGAATTTAAGGTAAAGTGAGATGATGAAGTGAATTGGGGTTTAAATAAATTGTTAAATTAGTCTCATTACTGAGATTCCCCCAGTACCTCAGAGAGTAGAATTTTTGAGAGCATTATATACAGTAACATGAACTGTATTTTAAAATGTTATATAAAAAAAGCACATTTTCCCTGTTTCATTTTCTCTGAAGTTCATCATCCTTGAACATGCCTACTGAGGCCCTGGTAAATGAATGTTTGATTAAGCAGTACTAAAATTAAAATCAAGAAAAATCTTCTTCACTAGGTAATATTTTGTTGGCTAAGCAAAGTCAGTTATTGTCTATCATTCTAATTTCGTTTTCACTGAGATTATTTTTGTTTCTTTTGGTTTTAATTATGCTTCCATCCATCCACTTTTATTTACATTTATATTTTAAATCACTGTTGTATATCATTTAAAATTACACGTTTTAAAACTTCTGATTTAATTATGCTTTCTCTCTTATTACCATCTCTACTGCAGCTGTTACTCTCATTGACTGTTACCAGAAATTTATTTTGCCTTATTTTTCAATTTTGTTTCCTTGTTTTATGCAAGAATTTTTTTCCCCCACTGAGAGAAACTATTCTCTTCATTATTTTCTTTTTCTAATAGTTGATTATGTGTTCTACAAGGAAGATACAGTGTTGATGCAAGCTGTAGGGGAAAACAACAGTGAATGTATTTCAGAGGGAGAACAGCTTCGCATGCTTAGCTGGAGATTTGCTGCACTTGACCATGGCTTCCAAAGAGCATGACCCCACCATAGGCAGGACTTGATGAGCAGAGGACCTGAAACTGGGCACAAGAGATTGAGGTAGTCTTCCTGGCATCTGACACTACCTCGTAATCCTCACTGAGACCTTTAATGATATTAGGAAATACTTGTGAAAGAGATACACACAGAAGTTCCCATTTTAGAGACATAGTTGTTTTTGTTGTTGTTGTTTTTAATTTGCTGAGCTGGCAATTTACTGCTTAAGGAGAAGAAAAGCAATAAGAATTGGGTATTATCTCTTCTAGCTTAGATAGAATACACTCTTTAAATCTTCTCAATACTAAGTTGAGTTTTAAACACAGGATGGCTAATACAATTTTGAGGTTAAACATAGATCACATGTTTTACCATTACAGCGATATATCTAAAATTAAAATATCTTTACTTAAATAAGACATGGAGCTGTACTTCTATATTTTCAGCTTTATATCAGAAACACTTACAATGAAAAAAAATGTTTGTGATATTGAAATAACTGATGTTTAATAGCACTAGAGAAGCTTAAAAACAATTTAATATATATTATACAATCACGTCTACATGACAATGCTAAATTGTTATAGTCTTCACTAAGTAGATGAAAAAGATGAAAATCTGAAAATGTAATGAACCTGCTGAAAGTCACAAATATATTAAGAAACAGAAGTGACACTAGAATCCCAGCCTGCTGACTGCTCTGTAAGGGTTCTTTCCTCCTATGTGGGGGTAATAAAGTGTCACCAGTCTAAAGGTCAGGAGACTGAGATTCTACCTCCAGATCTATCATTCACAAGATGTTTGACCACTGGAAAGTCATTTTGCATCTCTGGGACTATATCCAGAGATAAACTCCAGTATTTCCCTTATTAACAGTAATGCCAAATTATCTAACAATACTAATATCCTGCAAAAAGTCCAGAGGGCCATGGGGACAAAATTAATATTTGTGACAAATTAATAAATGTTATAATTACATGATAATAAAATTTCCAAAATGTATTTGTTTAATTTACATGTCATATAAATGAATGGACCAATCATTTTTAAAATCATGTATTTGATTTTTAAAAAATGGTTAACTTTAAGAAGAATGAAATATTTAACCAAAGATTCCAAAATTTCCAAATTTCAGTGATATTATTTTATTTAACCCTTTTAAACCAAACCAGCAAACGTCAAACCTTTAATAATAGTTATTTTCGAAACAGAGATTCCAAATGCCTTTTCATTTGGGATTATTTTGGTTATAGCCATCACTTCTTCTTGGTTTTCCATTCTATGTCTTTGCTCTGCCAGAGTTTTCACATGTATTACAACAATGTAAAAGAAGACAGCCTAGTGAAATACACTTTTAACTGTCAAATTCTAAATGATAGGCATAAAAATTTTTTTCTTCTACTTTTAAAAAAATATATTTGAACAGTTTGCATTTTTACAAAATTTATGTTTGAAGCAATACACCTCTTCATTTAAATTTGTAAGTATAGAAATCTTTTTAGAATGGCAAATCACTTAATTTTAGCTTATAATTCTTATGGAACCATATTTTGAGGTTTGTATTCATGAGTTCTGAATATAGATAATTCCTCATAATAGTAAAGAGAGGATAAAAGAAATTAATCATAATATGATATCTAAATGGAACTAGAAAAATCTTGCATGAATACCTATGCTAATTGCTGGGGCAATTCTTTGCTAAGGGAGCTATTTATCAAAGACACAATGAAAAATAAACTATTGTTTAAAAAATTCTTTTGGAAACATTAAATAGTTCATTTTATAACCAGATGGTTAAATGTAAGAGGTAGTCAAATAAGTTTTTTTTTTTTTTAATTGGGAAGAATTTCACTGACCTAAATACACACACTACTTTTATTTATTTATTTATTTATTTATTTATTTATTTACTTATGCTGAGGTAGTTAACCTAGCTACTGTTTATTTATTTATTTATTTACTTATTTAAACATCTTTATTGGAGTATTATTGCTTTACAATGGTGCATGAGTTTCTGCTTTATAACAAAGTGAATCAGCTATACATACACATACATCCCCATATCTCCTCCCTCTTGCATCTCCCGTCCACCCTCCCTATCCCACCCCTCTAGGTGATCACAAAGTACTGAGCAGACCTCCCTGTGCTATGCGGCTGCTTCCCACTAGCTATTTTACATTTGGTAGTGTATATATGTCCATGCCACTCTTCACTTTGCCCCAGCTTACCTTTCCCCCCTCCATGCCCTCAAGTCCATTCTCTATGTCTGCGTCTTTATTCCTGTCCTGCCCCTAGGTTCTTCATAACCACTTTTTCCTTTTTTTTTAGATTCCATATATATGTGTTAGCATACGGTATTTGTTTTTCTCTTTCTGACTTACTTCACTCTGTATGACAGTCTCTAGGTACATCCACCTCATTACAAATAACTCAATTTCATTTCTTTTTATGGCTGAGTAATATTCCATTGCATATATGTGCCACATCTTCCTTATCCATTCATCTGTCGATGGACACCTAGGTTGCTTCCATGTCCTGGTTATTGTAAATAAAGCTGCAATGAACACTGAGGTACATGACTCTTTTTGAATTATGGTTTTCTCAGGTATATGCCCAGTAGTGGGATTGCTGGGTAATATGGTAGTTCTATTTTTAGTTTTTTAAGGAACCTCCATACTGTTCTCCATAGTGGCTGTATCAATTTACATTCCCACAACAGTGCAAGAGGGTTCCCTATTCTACACACCCTCTCCAGCATTTATTGTTTGTAGATTTTTTGATGATGGCCATTCTGACTGGTGTGAGGTGATACCTCATTGTAGCTTTGATTTGCATTTCTCTGATTATTAGTGATGTTGAGCATTCTTTCATGTGTTGTTGGCAATCTGTGTATCCTCTTTGGAGAAATGTCTATTTAAGTCTTCTGCCTATTTTTGGATTGTTTTGTTTGTTTGTTTGTTTTCACATACTAGTTTTAAATGGATTATTAGAATGATGAACATTTTAACCTTTTCAGGTATGAAAGTACTGAGAAATCAGCATAAGGAATTACATTAACATTTTTAGAGCAAGTTTAAAAGTGTAATTTGTAAAGGACTGAAATTTGATGAGTTTCTGATTCTAGAGTAGAAAAAATGCTGAACGTTTGTGATAAAGACCAGATAATCTTATGGTCTTATCCTCTTAGCTGTAAAGTTGTTTATATTTTTGACATGGGCTAATTAAGTGACTCTATTCCTTTTAGTTCCTCTGGCTGCAAGTAGTAGTCATATGGGGGTGCTTGAATAAGAACATTTTTTTAACAGCAGTGAAGGATTATCATATTAGTGGCCTACTGATATTTTTGTTTGTTTCATTTTACTTATACCCAACAAATATTAGTATTAACCAGCTGTAGGTCTCTCATATAGTTTCCTAGGACATGAATAGTGGTTAGTTGATGATATTTGCATTTATGTTTCTAAAATAGGTGTGAAATGGTAGGGGAAAATGTACTAATCAGGCACAAATGTGTTAATATTCATCTTAGCTCTGACTGTTCTAAGATGCATTTGGGGAAACATCAGTTGCAATATCACCTCTTTTATTCATTTCTCTAATTTATTGCTTTAAAACTCTCCACATTTACTCAACACAATGGTTATAATTTTTGTTCTAAGCACAGGAAGTAGTGAAGTGTTTAATTTCTGTAGTAGTAAATACAACTAATGCAGGAGAGATTTCAGGCAGGCCTGAAGTCCAGACTGAATAAGGTTATGTAATATGTGAGAAATTGACTTTGGGAGATTGACCTTCAGTTCAGTTATTTTTGTATAGAGGAGTGCCCACAAGCCCTGGATCTACTAGTATTATTGGTCACACACATCTTCATGAGGAAGGTTCCTCCATCAGATGGGAGAATGTGGATGAATTTCCTAACCAACAGTGTAGGAAGATGTATAATTTAATATATTTTTCTTTTTGTAAAAAAGTGCCCAAATGAATAACATGTTCTTAACTAATTACACATTCCTCCAACATTCAAGATTTCTTATGGTTTCATCATAGGATAACATAATAAAACATAATATAACATGTCTTTAATATCTGTGTCAAAGAGATTTTCTGCTTCCTTTACTTTTCTGGTGATGGTTGAACAAAGTTTCAGTTGGGAAAATGGTTCACCTGTCCTCTAGAAACTTTTGGAAAAATTAGTTAGTGATTAATTTTTCCTTGAAATAACACCAAATCTAGATGGCTCCCATTTCACTAAATATCAACGAATAGTTAATTGCAAGCTTATAAAAACTGTTTTAGATAATAGAAAAAAAGTTCAGTCTCAAATTTATTACACAAGTGGAAAATATTCTTGATACCAAAACCAAATAAAAACAGTGAAAAAAAAGGGTAATTGTACATTTATCTCAATCACAACAATTGGTTCAAGAATCCTAATCTAAATATTAGTAAACTGAATTCAGTAATGCATGAAAAAATATTAATACACAATGGACGCATTTGGGAGAATATCATGAATGTAAAATATTTTAGTATCAATTAATTGATGAATGTGACTTCTTATAGTGACAGTGATTAACAGAGAAAAACAGCATTGCCATTTAAATCAGTATAAAGTTTGGTAATATTTAATAACTCCTATCAAACCATTTGATCTGATAAGAGAAATTTGAATAAAAGCTAAAGAAAAAACATGTTAAGTTGTGAAAATTACAATAGTTTTGAAAGACATTAGTAATACCTAAATAAATGTAGAGAGAGAGGGAAAAAATATGTTCTTATAGAGAAAAGACTTTATAAAAAGGAGATTACAATTCTTCTAAAATGACCATTAGGATCAATACAATTTTAAAAATTAATCACAACTGGATGTTTATAGTATATAACAAATGCAGGAGAAAATGATCAAGAGTAACTGAGACTACTCAAAAAGAACAATGAAGTGATAGGTTTTTTTATAGATATTAGGGTAGATGATAGCATTTTTAGTAACTAAGAATCTGAGGTATTTGTATAGGAATAAAAAAATGGCCCATTTGTTTCAAAGACTGAAACAGGATCATATTAAAAAACATATAGGAGACTTGACTTATTCCAGAACACGTGTTTCAGATAATTTGAAAACATTTATCTATGAAGTTATACAGCGATGTTACTAACAATTAGTAAGTTCCATAATTTGGAAATTATCAATATATTGTTTACCGTAAAAAAATATATATATAAAGACAGTAAGTGCATTTGGGACAATTTTAGTTCTGAAACTGAAACCAGATACCTACCTCATAGCATGTATAAGACTCAATTTTATTTGCATGAAATAATTTGAAAGAGAAAGCTTATAAAGCTTTTAGAAGATAATATAGAAAAATACCTTTATATTCTGCATAGAGAGGGGTTGCTCTAGCAAGAAAATAAATGCAAACTCTAATGGAAGTGATTAATAACATGAACTATATAAAATTTCAAAGAAAACATACATTAAAGAGTAAAAAATCCTTATGTCAGGATAATACTGATTCAACAGAGAATTTTTCATCAGAATATAAAGAAGTCCTATCAGTCATTACCATAGGTCAAACAATAAGATGGTAAAATGGTTAAATGATATGAAGAGGCATTTTACAGAATAGAAATACAAACTGTCCATAAACATATGAAAATATGCTCAAACTCATTAAAATTAGGAAAATAACAACTAAAATCCAAAGAAATGCAATTTCATAATTAAAAGTTTGGCAAAAAATTAAATTAAAATCTATTAATAGCAAATATTGCTAAGGATTTGTAGAAACTAGGATTTTTATCTATCACTTGTTAGAGAGTCATTGGTACCATCACTTCGGATTACTTAGCAATATCTACAGAGTTGAATGTGAACTTTGGACATTGCACATGGGGAAATCAGGAAGACAACATGAGGGGTGACAAATAATCTATTTCCTAATCCAAGTGGTGGAGACATAGACCTTCATTTCTCTTGTATTCTTTACTATGAACAGACCATGAAAAAAGAAATATATAGATACATTATTTTCTACAAAGAAAAGTAATAAAAGAATATATGCAAAAGTATTGCTAAATTAATGATACACTAGCACTACTAACACGCAGCACATTTTAAGTGGTGCATGTATGTATTTATGTATTGCTGCTATTTTAACCTACTCGATTTTAAGAAGAGACCTCAAAAAAAAGTTAAATATCCCTCAAACCTTCAACTTACTTCAAGTCATACTCATAGATCACTGAGCATAATCCACTGTATATATATCACAAGCTAATAGTCTCTTCTCATACTTTATAAGAACTCATGACAAGGCCACACATCCACAGTAATTTAATGTAGTGGCATGGAATATAAATGAACCAAAAGTAAGGCATTAAAAATCCGATAATATCTAAATTATTATAGGGAGACTAATGTTTTCATTTTTTGTAACTGTCAGAATTTTTAAATAGAGTATGAAATGTATGATTATCTTTCTACATTAACCAGGAGACAACTTTAAAATTAAAAAAGGAAAACAAAATCATGAAGTATAAACAAACACAAGTAAAAATATACCTGGTATTTAATCCATGCAATATTATGCTATAGATACTGTAATTATTTCCATTTTACAGATGAGACAGCTAAAGTATACAGAGGAGTCTAACATCTTGCTCATGGCTATAACCACTTGACAGTGAAACTGGAATAAAACCCTGGCACTGTTTCTCCAGTATCCATGGCCTGAATCACTATGTGTAACACACTAGCAGGCATAGAGATAGGGTTCCAGCCCAAGTCTGTGCCGAAAACACCCTCCAAGATAACAGAGGGTGTCCTAGCTTTTAATTGCCAATGACAAGTTGTAAACACAGATCTGTCTGATCACAAAGTCTAGGTTTCCTACCATCCTCAAATGAAAGCCAAAAAATGGATCTAAAAATGTATGTGATCTATATATATGGAATCTAAAAAAAAAAAAAAAAAAATGTTTATGAAGAACCTAAGGGCAAGACAGGAATAAAGACACAGACCTACTAGAGAACGGACTTGAGGACACGGGGAAGGGGAAGGATAAGCTGGGACGAAGTGAGAGAGTGGCATGGACATGTGTACAATACCAAACGTGAAATTGATAGCTAGCGGGAAGCAGCCGCATAGCACAGGGAGATCAGCTCAAGTGCTTTGTGAGCACCTAGAGGGGTGGGATAGGGAGGGAGATGCAATAGGGAAGAGATATGGGGATATATGTATATATATAGCTGACTCACTTTGTTATAAAGAAGAAACTAACACACTATTGTAAAGCAATTATACTCCAATAAAGATGTTAAAAAAAAATGTATGTGATCTAAACCAGTTTGGTTTCCTTATCAATGCCAAACATGCCTCTCTTAGAGTTTCATTCAATTTGTTGTCATTGTTGAATCTTCTTTTTAAATCCACTTTTTGCTTTCTCCCTGCCTAGGTTGATATGGTGTTTGGTCCTCCTCTTTGCACTTCATGTTCATGCTCTATGAAACATACACTTTATTTTTACCTTCTCCATTCTCCAGTTAGAGGGGCGGCCTATCCAATCCACTTTCATACGGAAGTTTGTCTCTGAAGAGGCAAATCCAGGCAGAAACTGTTTTGGAAGAAGGGACAGTGGGAAAAGTAGTAATATAAAAACCTCTCTTCTCCCTCTTCACTCTTTTTGTTTGAGCAACTTCACTTTATAAACAGCTTTTGAGGCTTTCTGGAATTTTGCATGTAGCTTCCTCTCCACCCCCAAAATCTACACACATATGTCTCCTCCAAATTGGCACTTGACATCTACTTCTACAAGGATCAAATTATGAACAGCTGCAGCTGCTGATGTTCAACAACCCCTGAAAGGAGTTCAGGGTGGAAATCAGGAATAAGGCACTCTGTGCTCTAGGAAAAATTGGCAGAACAGGTCTTCAGATAGTTAGATTGTTCAGGAGAAGATTTTATGAGCCAAATTCCTGCATCTCCTGGTATCTAGAAAAGCACTAAAATCCTTCATGGTGACGTCTGCTCCTCGTGACTAGCAGTAACTTTCACGAGAATAGCAGCAACCTTCTGCAAAAAATATGTGCTTGATTGCCTGTACTCTCCCTTCACCAAAATTACATATATCCTGACCTTTCCCCACTACCTCTTTGAAGCTGTTTCTCAGAACTATTGGAAATGCTGTCTCTCGGGCTAGTCTTCGTTTTGCCCCAAACAGAACTTAACTTACAACTCTCATGTTGTACATTATTTTTAGTCGACACATACATCATAACTCCATTTCCCCACACATATTCTAAGTTCAGCCTTTAATGCAAATATGGTCATCTTATACCTCTGCTCAGAAACCCTTGATGGTGCCCTTTTTCTATAGGATAAATCTAAAATCTTTAGCATTTGAAACAAAGACATCTTTAAATTCCTCACATGTATATTTTTGTGGAAAAGTATTGTTTTAAGATTACTGCAGACTTCACCATCTGCCTACCCAATAAATATTCATGCCATTATCCTTCCTAATAGAACCCATTTGTTGACGATACATACCTGTTCTCTCTACCTCCATCATGCCTCAAGGGAAGCTGAATCCTGTGGTGTAATCAATCTTGGGGTAATCCTCAATATCTTGCCAGAGACTGGTGAAGGAGTGGACTACAATTCTACTATCATGACTGGTAGCACTGGACTCAGAAACTTCAGGGAGTTTTCTCATTTCAAAGAGAAACTACAAGAAGAGATAGGATTCTCATTTTCCTCTTGATGTGAATGTGCATGGGGCTGTGAAAATTAGAATGGTTATAGCTATCTTACTACCAGCCTGAGAATGAACTAACACAGGAGAAGCAGGATAGAAAGAGTTCGGATTTTTAAAATGCTACTGAACTGCTGAAACAACCACCCCTGAAGACTATACAACTCTCGACTGCCTTCATGTTGGAATATATATTTCATTATTGATTAAACCAACTTGAGACAAAATTCTGTTGCTTACAGGCAAAAATACCCTAAAATGAATGTAATGTCAATCAGTGGCATTCATTGCTTCAGGGAGAATGGCAGATTTCTAAATAAATTATGTTTCATGTTTACAAGAGATACTAGTCTTAAAGCAGAAACACCTTTATTAGTATGAAAGCTAGGCTGTTTTAGAGATGAATTTTAACCCAACAATGCCCAGATACTAAAAGGCTCATAGCCTAGAGTTTACACCATGAAACAATGGAAAATTATGCAAAAACTAGATTTTCTCCCACAGGGAAAAGAAATACACATTTGAAAAACTAGAGAGGGGAAGAAATTTGGCAAAAAGGAAGGAGTAAGGATTTTCAAGAAGAGAAGACTTTGTGTTTACATCCCCCAAGAATAGGTGGAGTGACTGCACACTTAGCAAAATGTTCAATCCCATTGGCAATTATTTTTATTTTATGAGTAATAGTGAAGGTAGAAGTAGACACAAAAATGCCATATAGTAGCCTCACAGAGACCTGTGCACCTCAGCAGAGTTCAGCTGAGCAGTCCAATGGTCAGGAGTTAAAAAAAAAAAAGCCTGAGGATGCTTGGGTCAAGTGGAAGAGGCTGCAGAGCACATGGTCCAGGAGAATGGAGGCCATGACAGGAACATGGATTTCAGACTCTGATTCCAGTGTATGATTTTCCAGAATGATTTGGACAGAACAATATGAGCTTCAACTTAACAGAAGCCAGCAAAGGAATGCTGATGGTTAAAGACCACCTTCCCAAACTGGACAATACTTACACTTCCATGATGACTCCCAGTAACATGCGGAATCAACCTTATTAATCTGGAGGTTAGGATGGTCTCTGTCAGTCGCTGTTAGACTGAGGAACAAGTTCTGAGAGCAGGTGAGGGGATTAAGAAGAGATGGGGTCAGGAGGGTGGTGTACAAACACGCACACTTTATTTCTCATCAAACATGTTTTTAACACCAAACCGAATCATCAGACAGTATCATCAGACATTATTTCCTTAATGTTGAAATTATAGTGCAAAACATTCTGCGAACCAGGATATAAACATGCGTGAGAACAGACTGTGACTACCGAAACATACTGAGTACAAACTATTGTTAGAGAAATCGCAAGCAACCTCACAGGCTAAGACTCATATCTTCTCTAATAACTCTTTCGGGTCCTGTCAAGAATTAAGCAGAACTTCGGCATGCTTTAAGCTGCAAGGACTGTGTCAGCTTGCAGCTGGTTCCCAACAGGTCTGTAAGAAGATGATCTGCAATAGAAAAAATTGTAAGTTCCCAGCATCACTGTTTTTGATACTGTAGCATCTGGAATGAGCAACTATGTTGCTTTTTGATGTAGCTGTTTTGGATCTCGGCTTAGAGTCTCCTCAAGTCATTTGATTGATTGCCATTGGAAGATGATCTTGTGTCTGTCTCTGGGTATGATGATAGCTAAGGAAGCTCAGGAGTTCATTGTTAGCCACTAATCATCATTCATCATTCATCATCATTCATCATTCATCATTTAGAAGAGGTTCCATCAATGAGTCTGAATTGACTAGAGCTGAAGACTTTAATCCTTTTATCTTAACTGACTGGGAGAATAAGCAGTCATTTTTAATAATTAAGTGCAGTTGAGCTATAGGACGTGTTTATCAGGATCACCATGATGGTTCCTCATAGAATAGGCTCAGAATTTCATTAATGAAATACACTCTTAAAAACACAGAGGCTGAATTATTTTCCAGACTAAAAGTTTGTGCACAGGCTGTGTAAAAGATGGGTCTCCCCAAACTAGAGAGCTAAGGTTGTGTAGGAGTTATAGATATGGTTGGCCCCTAGTTGAAGATATTGAGGAAAGAGCCCCCAAAGTCTTCATTATGGTGAGGAATATTCTTTAATCAGGAGCAATAGGAAAGAGAAAACAATGTATCCAAAGCAGATGAGAAGAAACAGGAAGTTGGTGAGTTAAGAATTTCAAGCTGATTTGGAAAGACATATTCAGCCACTGAGATTGAGGAAAAAGACAAAATAACACATGTTGCTAAGATTCTAGCTTACTGACCTACATGAAGGAGAATGTCTTGAACCAAAATAACATTAGAAGAAATGTTTTTTAAGGGATGTTAATGAGGATGAGTTTAGTCTTCAGTTTATAAAATTGAACATTTCCTTCTAAATCAGTCAGATCCCATCATTAAACAAATGTTACACTCATGTTGAGGATGTTGAGAAATTTCATGAACAGACTACTTAAAAGGGTGTGTGAGTGTTTAGAGGATCCACAGAGAAGAGTGAAGTACTCAGGGAGTGGAGGATGACGGTTGGGGGCAAGATTAATAAAACAAACATGTTCTTTTCTTGGTTGTATTTTGTTTTTTGCCTAGCCTTGAAGTTGGTTGTCACTGCTAAGTACTCAGATGAGGAAGACACACAAGAGGATCAAAAGCAGATGTGTGTGTGTTCACATGCATATGTATGTGTTCAAGCACACTTGTGTGTGTTACTGTGTTCCACATGACCTGGAGCAGAATTAAAAACATTACACCTTCTTCCTGAAACCAAAGAACAAATGTATTCCAGACCACTTCTATATAAGATTTATATATATCCTGCTCAAAGTTCTAATCTTTAATATGTTTACCTAAGTCCTTCCTCGAAAGTTTTTTTTTTTTTTCTTTTGCTCTTGACTTATGTGCAAATTCCAAATTCTTCAGGGAGTATACAAAATATACTTGTGCATATGTAAGTTGTGCATGTATGTGTATGTGTGTGTCTTTCCAGAGATAAGTTTTAAGGTTGTGGTATGTTCCTCAGAACATACTTCTATACATTAACTGATTAACTTGTATATCTCCTCAAGATGAACTTATTCCTTGTTATATTTCCTGTGAGTCCTAGTGCCTAGAACACAGTAGTATATGTTGACTTAATGAATTAATTAGCTAGATATTTATGAAGAAGCGTGCCCCATGAGGGCTTATGTGTACCTATCTGCATATGCGAACAAATTGGTAATTTTTTGATTAATCTACTTAGTATTTTGTCACCTACATTACCAATGTAAGTAAAGTTTAATTTTACACATTCCTGTCAAACTAACTCAATGTTTGTAAAAATCATTTGTTCATTCTGCATGCATTTGTCTGAATTTGGTAAAGATTTGTCTCTAACTCCTAAGCATCAGTATAACCATCCATACTGCCAATGTGAATGTTGCAGTTTTTGTTTCTTTAAACACTCTGTAATACAATCTGAATTGATCCTTTAAAAATCACTGACTTGGTTATATTTCCACTCCAAAGTGCATACTTCCATTTCATCCACTGATCTATTTTTGTCATCTTTTAAAGTAAATATCCTTGTTATGTGTCTTATAATGATAGCCAGAAACAGGGATGTGGAAACAGCAATAGTTGTGATTTCAAGTGAAACAAATGCGTGAGAACAGTCACACATAGTAAACACACAGGCACTGTATAAACTACTCCAGTAATTCTTCCTGCAGGACTAACAGAAAGATGAGGCAGCAAAGCTCCGCAAACAGATTCAAGAACACTTTAGGGTGACCTCTTATTGACCAGTTCTTTCACATTCTGTAACTGAACTAACCTAAAGAACAGCCATTATAGACTGTGATTGGAGTTTTTCTTTAGAGATATAAATAAATTGATTGCTACCTTTCTGGAATTGAAAGTTGTTTGCTCCTTATCATAGAGTGAATGTGTATACATAGCAGTCAGACTTGGCTGAAGGAAGCATTTTAAGGTTCAAGTACAGGTGACATTTGTAGATGTCCTGACAGACCTTTGTCACATGTGGTAGTGGATCTTGTTCATAACGTGGATTACAAATGAGAACTAAGGCAGTGTTTACAACAAAGAATTCAGGACACAGGAAGTTATATTAGCCAGAGTTGCTGAAGATCAAGGCCAGCAGGAACTTAACTTATGGGCAGAGAAATACCTAAGAGAAAGAAAACGTCCACAACCTTAGAATTATACCGTGCAAACTCTAAACACAAGGGTAAGGAGAGGGTTATACCTGTGGTCATGATGAAGCAATAGGTCACATTTCTAGAAAATATGTATAAGAAAATCTATTTTCTTCCCAAACCTGAAGAACTTATGTAATTTTGATTATAATTTGTAATCAAATTATACGTCTAATTATATATGATTATGTATATCCAGTATATCCAATCATAAGTATATTGTATATACAATCCAGTTATATATATATGATTAGTGTGATTACCTTATTTTTTGACTTTGAGACTACAATAAAAAATAACTTGAATTAATTGAGTGTAAGTTGTGATACAGACATTTTACAAATATTTTCTCTAGGACTTAAAACACTCTTGAAATATCACTCTTATTTTCCCTATATTATCAATGACAATCTAGATCTGAAATCCAGATCCAAAAACTTGCTCAACAACAACAAAGCAATAGACAGAACAATAATTCAAACTTGGAAAAAGAAATTATACTTCCTAAAGTTGAAGACATCATACTACGTTTATTTTCCCATTATCAGACATAATCAGGTACAATTTTGCCCAAATTATGTTTCATTGTTTATCTTTTAAGATCTTGTTGCCATCTGGATCATTTACATAACAGAAAAAAATAAGACAGTTGCACAAGAAAATTACAATAGCTCTGAATTAATTTACAGATTCAGTGCTATGCTTTGGATAACCATGTGAAATAAGTTTGATGTCACCAATCAGCAAAGGGAAAATAGAACACAAAAATGTAATTTTCACGTGAAATTATTATCTTAAAATAATCACTGAATGCTTTTCCCTCTCTTATGAAAATATATTTAACTCTAAAAAGAAGTAAACCCTATCAAGAATGCTACAGTGTTTTCTGAGATATAAGTAAATTTTGTGGTACAGATATGCTATTGAATTCTCATTTAAATCAAGTATATATATATTTATATGTATTTATTTATATTATATATATATAGCATGTGTAATTATGTATTACTTTATTTATATAAAACATTTATTATATAATATTTACTATATATTATATAATAGTTATTACATATAAATTATATATTGATAATATAATATTCCATTATATATTAAGAATATATTCATTATATGTTATATACAATATACATTATTATATATATTAATGATAACACTCAAGTTCTAAGACTCATAGCTACTGCAATCTGGCTTTTTTAATTTTTTGGTGCTATTTTATCACCATCATTATAATCTATGCAAAGTATATGACATTAAGACAGAATCAGTAGGAATGAAATTGGATCATCTGTAGAAACGTGGACGGATATAGAGACTCTCATACAGAGTGAAGTAAGTCAGAAAGAGAAAAACAAATATCGTATATTAACGTATATATGTGGAATCTAGAAAAATGGTACAGATGAATCAGTTTGCAAGGCAGAAATAGAGACACAGATGTAGAGAACAAACATATGGACACCAAGGGGGGAAAGCCAGGGGTGGGAGGCAGTGGTGGTGTGATGAATTGGGAGATTTGAGTTGACATGTATACACTAATATATACAAAATAGATAACTAATAAGAACCTGCTGTATAAAAAGTTAAAATTAAATTTAAAAAAAAAGACAGAGTCAGTAACACCAAGATGTAGAACAGAATTAATCTGCCAATGTCACATACTAAACACATGCATTGATACTAATCACATAGCTGAGGCTCAACTGTTAAAATTTCTTAAAGCAGTTTTAAAAATATATATATTTATATTTTTACATATACATGTATCTATTTTTTTCAATTTTTTTCCCATTTAGGTTATTACAGAATATTGAGCAGAGTTACCTGTGCTTTACAGTAGGTCCCTGTTGGTTATCTGTCTTAAATATAGTAGTGTGTACATGTCAATAAGATAGAATTTAGTGGGCAGACTAAAGGCAGAGTGATCAGCAGAGACATTCCAAGATACTCTGAAATGCAATTTAAAACAATGCAGTACATCCTCAGCATGCCAGGAAAACTGCAGGTAAAATGCACCTGGTTGTTTTCAGATTAAGGTGACTTGTTTAGCAAAAGCTCTAAACATAGTTCATATTTTGCAGTCTCCAGTTATGGAACAGAGAGTGCTGGGAACCCATAAGTCTTTCAGGCTATAGATGCTCACATAGGTGGCATCAATGCCAATGGAGTGTTGTTATTTCATTCTCACTGTAGCCACTGGAGAAAAGAAGGAGAATGTGGAGGGAGAGTTTAGCATCTTAGACTCTCAGAACAGGAGGAAATGTCAGAGTCAATGACTGAAGTTGTTCCCATCCTGACTGATAATTCTAACAACATAAGATGCGTTTTAAATGTATTGATTTATACCATTCAAACTTCCCCATTCTAAATCAGTAGTTCTGAGAATGAAACTCAGGAATCTATACTTTTTTAAAGACCTAATTTAAAGACATACTTTTTTAAAGTTTTCCCCACAAAAAAAATTGTAATGAAGATATGAGTTCCAGAACCACTGATTTATTCTAGCCCTATTTTTTCCCTAAACTCACCTCTTTAGACACGTGCTATGTATATATCCCAGATGAATAGAGGTCTGATTTTGCCCTGAGAGAACACTAACGGGGGAAAGACTGAGGGAAAGGGAAGAATTGCATTACGTATCTACCAACAAAGGTAATAGTGAACCTGTGTTCCTTTGCTATCATTGACAACCTGGTTTTTTTTTTTTTCTTTTTCTTTACCATCTATATAAAGTGTTTATTGTCAATGTTTTGTTTTCCCATCTCCAGAATCTCCCTTGTATTTCAAGCATCCTTTTTCTTATATTGAGCAATTTGATCCCTGATTCTAGGAAACTGCACACACACACACACACACACACACACACACACACACACTCAAAACACAGATGTACTCTCCAATGAACCCCACTTATCAGGACTTAATATTTTTGTAAATCCATGGGGAAATATAAGTAACAGAATGTCCAAACTACACATTAAGCTCTCACAAAGAATGGAAGAGAACCTAATGTGGCTGATGTGAAACTGGTTTGGGGATGATGTGTACTTGATAATGTATATTTCTGATTTAGATTATTCTTCCTTCATTATCATGCTTAATAAAACAAAACTTGGTCTCTGGTCCTACCTAGGGAAGCAGGTAGTCTAGGCACATACAAGTTAAACAGCTTAACAGGATTGCTAGAGGAGACACTACCTATCCAAGGATTTTAAGAGGATTAGACATTCTCCTCCCAGATGTTGATAAGCTTAAACTCAGTGCTTTATATACCCCTTTAGAATGATAAATTCCTTCAGTATTTTTCTTATTCCTCGTTATCCCATGGTTTTCTGATATCCTAAATACCATATTATGAATCATTTTTGCTGCATCTGATTGATATAATATGGTAATTGGTATAATTATGTATATAATATATATTATATATATAATATAATATTATTGTATATATTATAATATATATAATATATATAATATTATATATAATATATATAATACAATATTATTATATATATTATATATATTATATATAATATATAATATATTATATATATAATATATAATATGGTAATATGGTAACTATGTCCTAAATCAGTAACTCCACCACAGTCACTAAGCAACCCCATAAAACAAAACAAAACAAAACAAAAAAACAACAAACAAAAAATATAAATTCTCTTCTATTGTTGAGAAATTCCTGTTTGGTTTCATAAAAAAAAAAAATTGCTAGTTAACAATTGCACTAAATCAGTCCACAAAAATGTATGATGAAATGGTAACTATCTGTTTATACAGACTGAATCTGGATCTTAGCTAGTATTTTACCTCAATAATGCAGGAATAATAATAAAATCCAATTCTTAGGGCTGTAGAAAGGAATAAATAAATTAATTCAAGTACGACCATCAAAAAATCTTGGTTTATATAGTATTATAGCTGACATGACTTGTGTTGAAGATAATTATTTCATATTGTGAGACAATCCCTTTATGTTTCAATCATCTTCTCTTTAAAACTAATTCATCCATTTATTAATTTATATTGATTAAATACATTTTTTGAATGTGTCCTGTATTTCAGACAATGTTCTAGGCACCAGGGATTTTAGAGTGACTAAGGTAAAGGTCCCTGCCATCATGGAGATTACATACTAATTGAGGAGAAAACCACACATTCATAAGCAACTGAACATACGAATGTTCTCAGGAGTAATACACCTTAGTGAGAAAATAAAGCAGGGATAGGGACAGAATAAATTGGGGTTGAATGTTAGGTAGGATGATCTGGGAAGTCCTATTTGATTATCTGACCTTTTAGCAGAGATCTGAATATATTGAGAGAATAATGCACATGACTGGTAAGAGAGAATTTCAGTGAAAACAGCAAAATTGAAGGCTCAGTATATTCTTGATGTATATGAAGGAATGAAAGTGGTCAAGTAAGGGGAAATAAGCTATGGATAAAGAGGTATGACATGATACTGGAGAGTCATTTGGGTCCCAAATCATGTAGGACTTTGATGAAAATGGTGAGAAACTTAGAGCTGGAAATGAGGAAATTAGGTCTTTAGAAGAAACGCTTCTCTTCTAGATATATAAATTTGAGGCTATATCTGCTTTGAAACTCTTATATACAGAATATTTACTAATTAAAGAGTCAAAACTTCTCAAATCACAGCATAAAAAAGAATAAAATGAATTTGGTAATGTAGTGTACATTTAGAATTGATGAACTAAATCTTGTTTAAGAATATAACATGAACAGCAGTTTATAATTGCATGGTTTTAAGGTTAAGAGAGATTAATAGTTTATAAATGCTTTACTCTTTTAATAAAATGGTAAATATTTTGTTCAACCCACAGTTACCAGTGTATTCTTTATCCATCATTGAGTAATGTAAATTATACATTATATTGTTGTTTGAAGGAAAATAAGTTAAAAAGGAGAGGTAAAGGTAATATCACAACTATATCCTCAGCTCACAGATCCGAGAATATAGCACATCTCAGGCAACTCATATCATATAGAGTGTTTTTTCTCACCCAGAAACCTTAGCTCTCAAATGTTCAGCTTAAAATCCTGTAGCAGTATATACGATGTGAGAACTGGATTGTGTGCAAGTCAAACCATGCATTTCCTTAACTTCACGGAGTGCAAGCATTAAGTATAACTTTGCTTTCTGCTGGGACAGTCAGAGAAACTGAATTTATCTTACTTGCAGATTATTTTTTGGTCCAAAAGGAAATGATTCCTTTAATAAAAATTTTCTTTATTATTATATATTATATATATTATTAGTATATAAAATTATATATGTGATAGTCATTGATATACATTTTATCTATGTATGTACCTATATAAATAAATTAAGGAGCATTTCAAAAACACACACACACACACACACAGTATGTGTATTTATAATAAACATCCCACCCACATTCCCCTTTTTCATGACTACCAACAGCAATATCTAGATCTCTTTACCAAAGGGCTTTCTCTTACAACTAGAACCCTCATTCTTACAATATCATCCTACCAGTGATGGATGGATGATAGTGAATACACATTCCACCTTCCTCACTTCTCTGTTGATGACTGTGAGTCCCCTTATTCTCAGAGTTCCCAGCAAAAGTAAGCTATTCCACAGTTGTAACTTGTATTATAGTCTAACCTTTACTGGCTTCTATTATTGTTCAAATTCCCCATTCCTCTACCAATGTTTCCTGGGTTCTCTGACTGGATTAAGTATGTATGTTTGATTCCTTGTTTTAAGGGGAAACCAGTCTAACAATAACATATATATAAAATGCATGTAAGATTTAAAAATTGGTGTAAACACTCTGTGACAGATACTGCACTTACCAGATATGCATGTATTACCTGGCATTTTACATTCCCCCTTGCAGTTGGATTGAAGTCATGCAAATAATTCAGGTCAAAGGAATGAGACTGGAAGTGATGTATTTCTGATTCAGGCCAAGGCAGATAAAAGCTAATCATCTTCTTTCATCTTTCTTTTCTTCTACCACCTCACACTGGAAGCCAAATGTCCCCCATTGCATTAAGGGGAGTCACTGCTTATTTGAATTTTTCATTATTAGGAATTAAGTTATTTTCCATGGTAAGCCACAGAGAAATTAAAATTCATTTGCACATTACAGTAACCTAATATTACAATAACTAAAATAAAACTTGGTAGCACTAAGTTGAGATCTGATGAAAAATATCTCAAATATAGGTCATTATCTTAGTTTGTGATAGAAAGCAAGAAAAATGATACATGAGTCATCACATGGACTAAAACATATTGTAAACTGTACTTATTTTTTTATTGCTTCCAATCAATTATTCACCCCAGCTTTTAGCTGTGTTATGGCAGGCAAGTCAGTTGATGTCTCTAAGTCTCAGTTTCTACAGCTACAGAATGGGTTTATATTGTACTGGTTTCATAGGCTGTTTTAATAATGCAATAAAACAATACATGTAAAATCCTTAGCATAATTTTGAACACAGAATTTTCAATAAATATTCATCATCATTATTATATTAATTTTTCTTTGTCTCTGTGTATACATGTAATAGATGTGTGATCTCATGTGTATAATTATATTCATTCTTTGTGTTGTTTGTATCCTAGTCATATTAAATTTCTCATGTCAAATAATCCAAAATATAGAATTTCCCCCAATATAGAAATTTTATCCCATCCAAAATTTTCCCCAAATGCAGAAGAAATCCTGCCTTTGTTCATTATTATTAAACTTGTCCCTGTTCAAAAATTTATCTAGTTAAAACCTGAAACTATTAAAGTAGAAATACAAAGTTTTCCAATGCAGAGTGACTAAAAGAAATAGCCTTGGCTCTATAGGAAAAAAATAGTTTTCTATTACTAAATAGAATTACTAAATGTAAACTTGTTACTCCAAATCTTGTAATAGAGGTTATGGTCATTGTCAAACCAAGTAAAATATTCCTAGTGTTCCTACTGTGTGCTATTATGGGAACAACATGGCGTTTATTCAAATATGATTTGCCTATCAATCAAATAAAGCAAATATTTCTTTATTGTGCAAAGAATGACTTGTACAGGAATATTTTCTTTAAGAAAGCTAAAGAAGCTGTTTATGCAAGAAAAGTAGGATTTTGCCTCCGTATAATTTCATTGGACTAAATAATATGTTTCATTTGTTTTTCAAGGTTTAAAACAACAAAATATTAGTTTGCAGAACTGAAAAAAGGTCTCAGAGAGCAATAGGAGATAATGAAAATTATCATTCCATGTGCACTAAAGAAATTTGCCCTGAATGGCCTTTTCTTACTGATACCCATTCATATCCTAAAAGTACTCTTAAAATTGGCTTGTGGATGAACATAAAGATTATTGGTAAAACTTATGAAAATGGAAAATATTCTTTTAATATTGCATATCACATGTAAATTTTACTACATTATCAGAAATACATTCCTTTGAGGATTATTTAGTAAAAACAATCAAAAGTGTAATTGCAACTATTGTGTTCTACCCTACAATGTAAGTTTGTGACATTATTTACTATATTTTGCTAATAAGTAAACTATACCAGGGAGACTAAGCAACCCTTTTGGAAGTTGTGCTCTTTTAAGCCACTTGGATATTATTTAGGAAATTAGCACTCATTATACTGAATGATACATTTGAGGCTTAGAAAGGTCAACATAGCTTTCAAAAATTCTAACTTGTGAAATTATGGCTCTGAAGTGGTCATGTTACTTCAGCTACATATTATTAGATTTTTGTAAATAAGAATCTTATTTAGTAATAAGAAAATGAATTTCTGCTTGGATTCAGCTACCTCAATGTCTGGAAAGAGAATGGGATATATATTTATATAGTTAAATAAAATAAAATCAATATAATGGTATTTTTTGCAAAGATGAATATTTCTACATACATTAGAAGTAAATTGATGAACTCATTACTGTTTGGGTTGCTATATATGTTTAATGGAGAGAAATAATCCCTGTCTATTTTCATGGGTCCCTTTAGGAGCCCAATTTTGCATGAATTTCACAGTCTCAGAAAATTACTGAATATTCAAATTCCCAGAAAATTATATATATTTCTCTACTATTCTGTGCAAACATTCCAATACGTATCTAGTTTCTTATGATTTAAATCCTTATAAAAGTTACTGTAGATTTTATCTTTTTTATTTGATAATGCAAAAAAAATTGCTTAGAATGTTTAATGCAGTAGACTGCTTAAGAGTTAGAAATTCCATCTTTACGTCAATGTGTAGTGAGGCTTCATTGTTTCCCCCATTTTGGCTAAGTTTATATGTCAACTTGGCTGGGCCACAGGGTGCTCAGACATTGGGTCAAACATTATTCTGAGTGTGCCTGCGAGAATAGTTCTGGATGAGCTTAATGTATGAACCAAACAGTACACTGAGTAAAGTATTGCCCTCCTTAATGTGAGTGGTCCCCATCCAATCAAATGAAGACCTTAGCTGGGACATTGGTCTTTTCCTGCCTTCAGACTTGAACTGAAACATTAGCTGGTTTTGGGTCTCAAAGTTGCTGTCTTTCAAATTGGAACTTTCAGCTCTCCTGGTTCTCAGGACTTTAGACTCAGACTGAAACTCCACTACTGGCTCCTCTGGATCTCCAGTTAACATCAGATCTTGGGACTTCTCAACCTTAGTGAATCATGTGAATGCTTTTCACACTTAAGAGGAGGAAGAGTAGACATCAACTCAGAAATAATGTTATCCTGAATCATGCATGTAACTGGCTCTCTTAGAAACGTCTTATATATGTGTGTTTTTTCGGAATGTATTACAAACAGCAGGGAGTGGTGAATTTCTTCATTCACTGAAATAACATTGGTATGAATTAGGTGTTTAACTTTGACTTTTCTAAGCAACTTTTATTGGTGTGTCTTTTTAAAAATTTTTTTCTGGCTTTATTGAAGTATAGTTGACAAATACAATTGTAATATATTTAAAGTCTGTAATGTGATGATTTGATATACATATACATTGTGAAAGGATTCCCACAATCAAGTTAATTGATACATCCATCTCTTAACAACTCGTTTGCTTTCTCTTTTTCTTTCATGTGTCTTAAGAGGTGGTGCTGTGTGCAGCACAAAACAGTGACATAATCCAATCCTCACACTCACAGCAACACACTTAGCAGAAGACAGCTGTAGGAGCATAAAAGTGCTAAACAAGCTATAAATAGCTGTTCTTCCTCATACTTATGATGAAACATGTGCTCAACATAAGCACACAGAAAGTGTTCTCAGAACATTGTTCTACAGAGTTTTATTGTCTTTGTCTAAGATTCTTGTACCTACTTCACTTTAAGTAACACTTAAAGACTTGCTGTAGGGTTAATGCACTGCATTTTGGCAATGGAACAAATCCAATTCAATAACAACAGGATTCTGAGGTTTAGGTTAAGATTTACAAGTAACTGCAAAACTGTTCTTATCTTCTTCACTTGTTTTATTATTACAAATTTTCTGATACCTTATTTTAAGGTAATTGTTAAATTAGAACTATAAGTTACATAAGTTCAACAGCTAGAGAATACTTATTTATGGTGTTTACTAGCCATAGAAAGCATGTAAATTTCATCAGTGTAAGTTTTTGCTGATTACATAAAATTAAAAAAGCAAATTATGGTCTTTTCAACAAAGACTCTGGTTGGAACACCTGTACATACACATGCCGAAAAAAAAATCTACATAGAGGATTTACACTTTTCACAAGTATTAATTGAAACTAGATAATAGATCTGAATGTAAAACTCAAAACTGTAAAACTCAAAGAAGAATAGTAACAGAAAATCTAGGTGACCTTGAGTTTGGTGATGACTTTTTAAATAATACACCAAATCATGACCCATGAAATAAAATGAATAATTTGGACTTTATTAAAATTAAAATCATCAACTGCTGTGCAGAAGATACTGTCAAGAGAATGAGAAGATAAGCCACAGACTGGAAGAAAATATTTGCAAATGACTAATCTGATAAATGACTGTTATCCAAAATATACAAAGGACATGTAAAACTCAACAACAAGAAAATAACAACTCCATTAAAAGATGTGTAAAAGATCTGAACTGACACCTCATCGATGATATACAATGACACAAAACAATGAGATACCACCACACACCTATTAAAATAATGGAAAACCAAAACACTGACAAGTGCTGGTGAGGATGTGGAGCAACAGGAAGTCTCCTTCATCACCATTGAGAATACAAGTTGGTACACACTTTGAAAGATAGTTTGACAGTTTCTTACAAACTAAACATATTCCTACCATATAATTTAGCAAGCATAATTTTGTATTTGTGCAAATGAGTTGAAATATATCTACACAAAAACCTGCACATAAGTGCTTATAGCAAACTTACTCATCATCACCAAAACTCGAAACCTTCCAAGATGTCCTTCAATAGGTGAATGGATAAACAAACAGTGAGACATTCATAAAATGGATTATTAATCAGAAATAAAAAGAAATGAGCTATCAAGTCACAAAAATACATGGAGGAAATTTAAAAACATATTGTTAAATGAAAGAAGCAAATCTGAAAAGGCTACATAACATATGATTCCAAAAATGTGACATGCTGGAAAAAACATGGAAAATGTAAAAACACCAGTAATTGCCAGAAGTTCCTCCGGAGAGAGGAAGGAACAAATAGGCGGATCACAGGGGATTTTTAGGGCAGTGAAACAACTCTGTATGATACTATAATAGTGGATACATATTATTATATATTTGTCAACATACGCAGTATGTACAGCACAAAGAGTACCCTAATGTAAACTATGGACTTAATTAATGATAATGTATCAATATTCATTCAGCAATTATGAAAAAATGTATGATACAAGATGTAAAAAATATGGGGAACTGGGTATAGGTAGTATTGAGGAGGTATATGGGAACTCTCTGTAATTTCTAGTCAATTTTTCTTTAACCTAAAACTGTTCTACAAAAATAATCCAAAATTTTTTTAAAAAACAACCTATGCAATTTACATGTTTATGGATTATCTCAATAGACATTTTATTTTCTAAATTATAATGCTACAAGAGAGCAAATATACTTAACCTTACATAGGAAATCCGTGTGTGTTTTTAATAGGGATAAGAGTGGTTACTGAGTTGTAAGATTGCTCTTATATATAACCCAATTAAATTATAAGAATTAGTGGTCTTTTTTTACTTTCATGGTTTTTTGTTGAAAGTTTCATATACATTACTTTATATCTCTATCTCTGAGGTCTAGGTGCAGAATATAGAAGTATAAAACTAATCAATCAATTCTGAATTTCTGTGTCATCATTATTTAATATAATATACATCTATACCATTTATTCTTTCTCTATAAAAGTGTATTATTTCCCTTATCAAGAGTGACTTCTTTTATTATAGAAAAATGATATGTGAATGACTAAACTAATGCCTTCAAACTATGCCTTTCTAAATTATTTTTAAATATTTAGCATGAGTATGTCACTTGGCAAGGAAACAAGCATCAGTGACATCTCCTTGGAGTCATGAAATTCAGAATAAATGAACTTATTTATATGGACAGTTTATTTAGCCTTTTCATCTCAACCAGACTTTTTACTTAATTTTTTTAATTTTTTTGTTAAAAATGTCCTGTTATTTTGCCAATTAAAGTGTCACAATTGCATTGCTCTCTAATATAAAATAGAAATTAGTAGTACAAACAAGAAATATATATATATATATATATATATATACATATTTGCAGTCAAAATCCACATGTAGTTTTACAGTTCTCTGTATCCATGATTCTTCATCCAAGGATTCAACCAAATGTAAATCATGTAGTACTATAGCACATATTTATTGAAAAAAATTCTGTATATAAATGGACACACACAGTTCAAAACCATCAAAACCATAATGTTCAGGGGTCAACTGTATATTGATCGATATAGATAGATAGATACATAGATAGATAGATACATAGATAGATACATAGATAGATACATAGATAGATAGATAGACAGACAGATAAAATTGGATTCCAGACCAGATTTTGAATATATTAGCATCACTACTTATAAGAAGTATGCTAGAACTCATAATTTTAAAATAATCCAGTTATCAAATAAGCACACACACACACAAACAGAAACACACACACACAATACATAAACACACAGCAACCCAAGACAATTACAAGAAACAAGACAATACTGAGATCAGTTTGAAGTGAGTACTCAACAAAAGAGAACTGAAACAAAGCAAAAGAGAACAAAAAAGAATAAACAAGACAAAACTCAATTTAACTTTTTTATAAGGTAATCTATTAAACTCCTCTAAGTCAGTAACAAGGTAAAAATAAGATCATAATCGAGAGGGCAAAAATAGCAAATCTTCTCTCCACACACATTTTTTGCAATATGACTTTGAAGATAATTCCATTAAGAGATAGTCTTGATTTCCTCACCAACAGACACTCGGTTGGCCTTGATACTTGCTTAACTAGTATTACATCTGACAGTGATAGTGTGACAGTTTTGACCATGGACCTCAACAAGTCTTTCTCCTGCTTCTCTTTTAAAACTCTGTTGTTGCCATGTGAACAAGCCTGGCCTTTGTTACCTGAAAAAGTGAGATTGTCCAGCAGGCAGCCAGGATATGCTCAGAAACAAAGCCAACTTGGTGCCCTTCAGCTTAATGCAAACACATGAGAGAGTTCTGCTGAGATCAGCCGTACTAGCCACTAGAGTCCAGTCTAAATTGTGAGCTAAAACAATGTTTGTTGTTTTAAGCTTTCATTATTAGAGTAGTTTGTTATGCATCAATAATTGATACAGTAAAAATATGAACAAAAAATACTGCAGTCTAATGTATTAACACATTATTTTATTTTGAGATAGTACAAATTACCTAAAATTCACCTAAAGAGAAGATCCATTCACTATATTGGTAGACAGATGGATGGATGAATGCATGGACACCAAAATGCGTTAATGGATGGTAGGTAGATAGATGGATTAGATACATAGGCAGGCAGACAGAGATGAATAGATAAATAGACCATTTTGTAACTATATATTACATATAAAATACATACCTACATACATACATACTTGAAAAATAAATACAGAAGGTTATTAACTGCTAAAGCATATTTGATTTATTTTAGACACTAAATCATTTTCTAATGAAAGTACAAAAAATTTAATTGCATTTTTTCAGCTCTGGAAACTTCCAGGATAGAAGTTCACTGTCTCCTTTATCTTACATTTTTCATAGTTTTACATTTTTTTTCAGGAGTCAAAATGGTTTTATTAAATTTATCTTTAAGTTTTCTTTTGTTTTGATGCTACAATTTAATGTTCACTAGATTCTTCTTGTTTTCTGTTGCCTTTTGAGAGATGTCACACCTTTTGAATACCTTTGAGGATATCTGTATGTCCATTATTCCTCCACTCATCTTATCTGTTTTCTCTAAGACCAACTTATTTTTTTGTGTGTATATTGCTCCTTCACATTCCCTATAGGTCAGGTAATTGATGATTGAATATAATTAAAATTCATTGAATGATATGATATTCCTTATACATACGTAACCATATGTATATATACACACATACCTACATATACATATAAATATGTTTAGAGCAAATATGTTTATTAAAATGGTATAATATAAATGTGTGTAAGTTAATCTGTAATATAAGCAGCACAGCGGTCCTCAAATTTTTGGTACCAGGGACTGGTTTCATGGAAGACAATTTTTCCACATATGGTGTGGGGGATGTGGAAATGGTTCAGGTTGTACTGCAAGTGATGGGGAGTGGCAGATGAAGCTTTGCTTGCTTGCCTGCTGCTCACCTTCTGCTGTGCAGCCTGGTTCCTAACAGGCCACGGGCTGGTACTAGTCCATGGCACGAAGGTTGCAGACCCCCGATATAAGGACAAATTTCAAAATTTGAAATACTATAATTCACACATGCACATGTTTTAATTGTGTTTATTTTCTTTAAGAAGTCTCACATTTGGAATCCACATTCAGAGGTGGCTACCAAAACCTTAGTAAGTCCTTGTGGAAATATGCACCAGAAATTTCAACATGGAAGCAACCTAATTGTCCATCAACAGTTGAATGGATAAAGAAGATGTGGCACACATATACAATGGAATATTACTCAGCCATAAAAAGAAATGAAATTGAGTTATTTGTAGTGAGGTGGATGGACCTAGAGTGTGTCATACAGAGTAAAGTAAGTCATAAAGAGAAAAACAAATACCGTATACTAACACATATATATGGAACTTAAAAAAAAAAAAAAAAGGTCATGAAGAACCTACAGGCAAGACGGGAATAAAGACACAGACCTACTAGAGAATGGACTTGAGGATTCGGGGAGGGGGAAGGGTAAGCTGGGACAAAGTGAGAAGTGGCACGGACACTACCAAAGGTAAAATAGATAGCTAGTGGGAAGCAGCCACATAGCACAGGGAGATCAGCTCAGTGCTTTGTGACCACCTAGACGAGTGGGATAGGGAAGGTGGGAGGCAGGGAGATGCAAAAGGGAAGAGATATGGAGACATAGGTATATGTATAACTGATTCACTTTGTTATAAAGCAGAAACTAACGCACCATTGTAAAGCAATTATACTCCAATAAAGGTCTATTAAAAAAAATAAAAAGGTAATGGAGAGTGAAAAACTGACAATTTGTTTTGAAAACAGAAAAATACTGAAATTCTAAAAGTAAAAAAATAAAATGTAAAATTATTAGAGCAGAATGTAATGACATTTTTTTTTTCATTAGAAATATTAAGCCACTACTTGGGAACTGTTTTTAAAATATCTTACAATATTTAGATAAACAGTTCACCCAAAATAAAATTTCACTTTATCTAGAAAATGCCAACATTGAAAACATTTAAGAAACACAGGAAAACAACCAAAGCACTGTTTGCACCAAAATATTGAGTCTACTATAATTTATTAACAAATAAGTGTTGATTTTTAATGTGCTTATATTAACCTTGAAATTCACACAGTTAGAAAAACACTAAAACAATTCCAAGAAAAGAAGAAGACAAAGATTAACAAAGAAAAAAAGCAAACATTAATTCTTTAGGAAATACAAAAATTTAAGAGCTATTTTAAATATCACATAAGTATTTAGTGAATGGAATTAAGGAAATATAAAATAGTCACATATAAGGTGATAATTATCGAAGAAAAAATATGTAAATATTTTTCTGAAATCTATGAATATAAACTATAATAATGGATGAAAATTATATTTTTAAGGAAAACATAACTTAACAAAAATAGGCTTCATAAGAGCTGACTAATTAGAATAGAAAATAAGAGTAAAAATCCCTTGAAATGCCTCAGGTGAATATGGCATCAGAAAGCAATTCTCCAAAATTCTTAGGAACGGTTAAGTCAGGTGCTATTTAAAGTAATCCAAGTACGGTGAAGGGGGAATGCTTGCATCTTGGCAGAAAAAGAAGAAAGAAAAAGAAGAAAAAGAAGATGACATTTGAGACAAATAAATCTTTACAAAATGGTTCAAAAATAATAATTATTATTAATTGCTGAAATTATTAATGTTTAATATATGTTCACTAAAAATAACTTTCTTGTTCCATAGTCATTGCATGAACAGGTAACACCTTATATGACCACCTTGTATGAACAGGGAATAAATATCTGACAAACTCTGCATATTAAAAACTTACAAAAGCACATTCTAGGTTGACCATCCCACTTAATTTAATTAATGGAGTATTTAGCTGCAAGCTCTGAAAAAAATGTTTGACTGATCCTGCCAATATAACAGTGTGTTTCCACCTCAGAGAGAATTAAAGAAAATTGTCACTTAATTATATGTCTTACCACAGAGGAAAAGTATAAGAGTTATGTTTATTAAAAATGGGACAATTTAATATTATTTTGTTAGGGGAAAAATTTCTGAGTTAAATTGCATTAAACATTTGTTGAGAATTGCTAATGGGCCATTTGTTGAGCACTGACTACAGGGCAGTATTGTGCTATAGAAAAAAAAGAAAAAGATTAACTCTATTGCTCTACATTATAGGGGAAAAAAAGATGTCAATGAGACACTAAAAATATTGTAATCTCCACAAGTCATATAAAGTTACTTCTAAGATGAACATAAAAGATCAAGCATGAAAGAACAAATAGAAAGCAACACAGATTGTTCATACCTTTGAAAATATGTCTCTGGAAGAATGAGGAAAGTGCCTGATCTAATTCAGGACCCCTTGACCTCCATTAGAGCCTGAGACAAATCACATCATCACAGATATGATGATCCCCATTAAATCATGAACATGGGCCTTCTGTGAGCTGCTTAGCAGGGGTGAGACTGCTGGCAGGGTACCCATTTGTTATGGAATGTTCTATTTTTTTCTTATTTACAATACAAAACATACTAAGGAGATTGCATATTAAGCCCTTACCACGTATTATTTTTATTATATATTTATATCAAAATTTGTGTTTGTTAGGTGGGAATGAGATACCAGATAGATCCCTCATTAGATCAGAATGAAGAAGACTGCAGAGAAAGGAGGAGTGGTGGAGATAGGAGTGGATACCAGCAGAAACAACTGAGATTTTGGTAGAAGAGGCTGAGATCGTTAGAATTCAAGAATATCAGATATAAATTATAACCATAATAACAAACGAATCTCAAGCATTTATTGTGTTCCTGAGTCTGCAACATATGCTTCACATATAATATCTGCTTTATTTTCTAAATAATCCTTTAAAGTAAGTACTAGTTTTAGTGTTTTCATGTTACACATGAGGAAACAAAATCTTGAGAAAGTTAATTAACTTACCCAAGTTTACATAAAAAGTAGATGGTGGGGCTGAGATTCAGTCCAGGTATTCTAAATCTATTCTGCATTGATGATCACAGGGTCCATTTTTAGTAAGTGGGCTGGAGTCTGTTGACCTCTGTATTTTGGTCTGAACAAAAGAGAGTTTAGAATTTCTACAAAGAGCACTAAATTGCCCTGACCTCATATAGTAGGTGTCTCTGGAATCAAAGCAAATATAAAAGGGTAGCGACACCTGCTTTATTGATTTTGTAAAAATAATTATTTTGAGTTGTCTCTAAGTTCCATCCCATGTTCAACTTTACAGAAAAAAAAAAAAAAAAAAAAAGCAGGGCTTCCCTGGTGGCGCAGTGGTTGAGAGTACGCCTGCCGATGCAGGGGACATGGGTTTGCGCCCCGGTTCGGGAAGATCCCACATGCCGCGGAGTGGCTGGGCCTGTGAGCCTATGGCTGCTGGGCCTGTGCATCTGGAGCCTGTGCTCCGCAACGGGAGAGGCCACAGCAGTGAGAGGCCCGTGTAACACAAAATAAATAAATAAATAAATAAAAATAAAACACAAAAAAAACAAAATAAAAATTCATTGATTTAGTAACTTAACATTGTTAAGTTTTTAATAAAATATCTAGAGCATTTAATTTAAAATATTTGAAACTCTAATTGACTTTTGTTTTCAGTAAATATACATTTTATTTGTAAATTAAACATTCCCATATACTAGAGAAATTCATTTTTAGAATATTTTTATTGAAATTTCTATTCTTCAACTACCTGTATCATAATTAGTATACTATTCTTGATATGACTCATTAGTAATTTTGTTCAATAAACATTAAAGTTCTTGGCAAAATAAAAGTTGATTTTTCTCTTATTTTTAGTGTTTTAGAAAGTTGATGCTTAAGTTCATTTGTGCCATATTTTAGTTCCACATATAAGTGATATCATATGGTATTTGTCTTTTGCTTTCTGACTTACTTCACTTAGTATGATAATCTCTAGTTGTATCCATGTTGCTGCAAATGGCATTATTTCATTCATGTTAATGGCTGAGTAATATTCCATTGTATATATGTACCACATCTTATTTATCCATTCATCTGTTGATGGATATTTAGTTTGTTTGAATGTTTTGGCTTTTGTGAACAGTGTTGCTATGAGCATAGGGGTGCATGTATCTTTTTGAATTATAGTTTTGTCCAGGTATATTCCCAGGGGTGGGATTGCTGGATCATATGGTAATTCTATTTTTAGTTCCTGAGGAATGTCCATACTATTTTCCATAGTGGCTGTACCAACTTACATCCCTACCAAGAATGTAGGAGGATTACTTTTCTCCACACCCTCTCCAGCATTTGTTATTTGAAGACTTTTTAATGATGGCCATTCGGACCAGTGTGACATGATACCTCATTGTATTTTTTTTTTTTCTGCCGTACGCGGGCCTCTCACTGTTGTGGCCTCTCCTGTTGCGGAGCACAGGCTCCGGATATGCAGGCTCAGCGGCCATGGCTCACGGGCCCAGCCGCTCCGCGGCATGTGGGATCTTCCCGGACCGGGGCACGAACCCACGTCCCCTGCATCGGCAGGCGGACTCTCAACAACTGCGCCACCAGGGAAGCCCCCTCACTGTAGTTTTGATTTGCATTTCTCAAATAATTAGTGATGCTAAGCATCTTTTCATGTGCCTACTGGCCACCTGTATGTCTTCTCTGGAGAAATGTCTATTAAATTCTTCTGCCCATTTTTCGATTGGGTTGTTTGGGTTTCTTTTGTTTTTGAGTTGTATGAGCTGTTTGTATATTTTGGCGATTAAGCCCTTGTCTGTTGCATCATTTGCAAATATTTTCTCCCATTCCATAGGTTGTCTTTTAGGTTTTTTTAATGGTTTCCTTTGATGTGCAAAAGCTTGTAAGTTTGATTAGGTCTCATTTGTTTATTCTTGGTTTTATTTCTATTGCCTTGTGAGACTGACCTAAGAAAATATTGGTATGATCTATTCCAGAGAATGTTTTGCCTATGCTCTCTTCTAGGAGTTTTTTTTTGGTGTCATGCCTTATGTTTAAGTCTTTAAGCCATTTTGAGTTTATTTTTGTGCATGGTGTGAGGGTGTGCTCTAACTTCAATGATTTACATGCAGCTGTCCAACTTTCCCAGCACTACTTGATGAAGAGACTGTCTTTTTCCCATTTTATATTCGTGCCTCCTTTGTTGAAGATTAATTGACTGCAGGTGTGTGGGTTTATTTCTGGGCTCTCTATTCTCTTCCAATGATCTCTACGCCTGTTTTTGTACCAATAGCACACTTTTTTGATTACTATAGCTTTGTAGTATTGTCTGAAATCTGTGAGAGTTATGCTTCCTGCCTTGTTTTTTCTCCTCAGGATTGCTCCAGCAATTTTGGTTCTTTTATGGTTTCATATAAAATTTGAATTATTTTTTCTAGTTCTGTGAAAAATGTCATGGATAATGTTAGGGCTTGCATTAAATCTGTAGATTTCTTTGGATAGTATTGCCATTTTAACAATATTAATTCTTCCAGTCCAAGAGCATGAGATATCTTTCCATTTCTTTGACTCCAGTAAGAGTTTTTATTAGTCTAAAATAAATCACTTTTGACATCTATTTCTGTAAAAATGTTTTGTTGTATTCAACTAATGTGATCATTAGGGATAATTTTATTGTATAGATCCTAGTCATTTATTCATTCATTTACCTGAGAAAGGTTCCCTAAATACTTATGATAAAAAAGTTTACTTAATTTTATTCTGTATTTAAGGTTTCCAACACTTTTATGTTACAAAATAGATTCTGGACCTAGTATTCATACCAGGCCTGTGTGTACAGTTGTAAATCACATCCCTTAGCATTGTATACATTTCTTTCCTCTGTTTTGTGTGCATAGATAATTTGGAAAATGGTATTAGTATTACTAATCATGATGCTGGAGCTTTTATTTCACTATCTCAAAAGGTTGTTTTTTATTTATGATTCATAAGAATAGAATAATTCATGTGTTAGAGAGCAATTATGAGAAAATTAAACTGCCTGTAACATTCTTGTGGATAAATGTTCTTCTTGGGTCCATATCTGATTAACTCAGATCTACATCTTACAGAACTAATCCAAATACAAATTTCCTATCCTTAGTCCAACTTAAAAAAAATGGGAATTTATTTTATGAGGTGCAAGATGTTGCCCACAAAGCACAGATACTTTAGCCAGAAACTTTATGCCTCCATGTTTAATGCACTCATGGGTTGAAGATTTATCTGATTTTTTTTTTCCCATGAAACTACTACAGTTTATGACTGTTCATTCTGGCTAATTACTTTCTAGAGTGTACTAAATGTACTAAATCTATGGCTTTTTGAAGCCATAATCCTAACAATCCTAGGTTTAATAATATTTGTTTTCAAGATTATCAAAATTATAAAAATATAGTCTATACAGTAATTAAAATGATTTTCCATAAAAGCATAGCAATCATCCATAAATTATCAAATTTACAAATCCAGAGAAAAAATATTCATAATATCAGTATGGTAAAATAGGTAAGCATTTAGTTAAATTTAATTTTCTGTTGCTATAAATGTATAACACCAAGTAATAACCAAACACCTGTCAAAAACATATTAAAATATTAGAGTCATGTATAAAAGAAGAACATATTTTGAAAGTCAGAGAACTAGACAAAGTTTTCAGAGAAATGTAGTTTACTTGAAACAAACTACAATTTGCTAAGGTCTCCCCTAGACCTTCTCCTCCAAGACATTTCCTTATCTTGTAGCTCAACAAGCAACTTACCCCAACAGAAATACTTTAACCTTCTGAGTTTTCTCCATCATCTTATCCTTCCTTTCAAGTTTGTGTTAGATATTTTAATGGATTAAGTTTTAGTCTTAGGAGATATATCAATAGAAAAGGTTGGTTGTTATTTCAAAGACAAGGCAGTCACATACATCATGGGTATTGCATGGGAGTGAGGGGGATTTATCAGGCAGATCTTAACTAAAATCCTTTAGCGGATTTCCAGTGCTTTAGCATAAAGATCAAACACTTTACTATTGTCCAGGTCCCATTTAGTCTGGCAAGTTGAGTTTTCTAGCTTCATCTGATAACACTTTCCTTCTCAATGGGACTCTGCGTTTTTGTGATATGCTTAAAGAGGATTCAGTTGGGTTGGAATATTTTTCAATACATATACTTTCTCCTCCTCACAGGCCCACAGCAGCTAGCACAGCACTTTTCCACAAAATAATCCAAGCAGCCTCTACCAATAGTTCAGAAATGATTTATGAGATTAAACCTACTTATAACCCAAAATCTGAAACCCTATGAGGTGGTTTAAATACCATGGAATAGCTCAGAGTTACTAAGAACTGTACAGTGATTTAAAAATCTCCAAATCTTTCTTGGGAACATCTGGAAAGAATGACATGTTAATAACTATCTTCTCAATACTCATTTTACAAACTAAATTGAATGATTGAAGGTAAATATCAGCCTAATATGGAGAGACTAATGTCAACAAATAGAAATTATTGAAATATATGAAATTTTGAAGATTAGATTTTTGCCTATGAGTGAAAAGTAAAATAATGCATTAAGAAGCAAGTCACTATAATCTTTTATGGAAAAAAAATCACAATTTTGAAACACAAACCTAGAAAAATCTACTAGTATTCCCAAGTTGGAAAGCTAGAAATAAGTACAACCATAAAAAGAGGAAGCTCTTAATAGGAATTTTTTCACCAAATGCACAACATCAATATCTGATATTTATAAGGGGTGGGGAAGGGGGTCAATCTACAGACCACATGACAGAGAAAGCCCAGGGGGTATATATTACTAGCACTCATCAATATACAGGTATCTTTTTTCTGGAGAACTGGACTCAGGAAGGGTACATTACCCTCCCACTTGTTCGGGTCGTGTGACAAATTCCAGTCAATGGTCTTTTGATGTGTCAATTTTGAATTGAAGCAGACAAAGTCAGGTGTGACTTCTTTAATTTGCTAGAATCTCCTAGGCGTCTATTGTAGAAGCCCATATTCCAGATAGTGCAGAAGGTAGGAATATCAGGAACTGTACCTTTACCCTATTTGCAAACTAACCACTTAACTTGTCACAGTTTCACTGATGCTAGCAGAACACATGAGACCCCTGGGTCAGAGAAAAATGACTTCACTCCTCACAGCACAGCAAGCAGTAGGAGTTTCATGCTCACATTGGTTCTTCTTGCCCCCAAGTACCATGGGAAATAGCCCAAGTGAATGCTGCACATAGTGAGTTTTGTCCAATTGAGGAACCCAGAATTTAGGAAACCCCTAATATGGTGAAGGGGCTGCTAGCTGATGTGTCTAGTCTTTGTTCCAGAGACAGGACTTTTATTATCCCAGTCAGGAAACAAATCTGCCCTGTCTCCAGGAGGATGATGATATTGCTGTTCCAAGACTGTTTATTAGTCAAACATTCTGAAAAATAGAATCTGGAATAAAATCTGCCAGCACCTCTTTATTAGACATACAGACTGCAAGCGATCCATGGGAGAACTTTCTCCCAACAGAGAGTGTCTCCAACAACCTGGGTATCTGAATGACTGAGAAACTGATAGAACTGAGGTTACATATAAAGATAGTGGGAAAAAAATAGCTGAAGTTTCCCACAGCTCAGAGATATGGAATGATTGCAATAGAATGACGTGGAAAAGATGAATGTTTTCCTTGTCAGATTAAAGAAGAGTGTCTGCCCTGTGGTATAATATAAGGAAAGGATACCAGGATGTAAGCTCCAGAGGGCAGAGGGGTTTGTAAATTTTGGTCACTGCATCTATCCTAACTCCTGACCAATAATGATGCTTGGTGAGTATCTGCTCAAGATATGAATGCATGAATAAAACTGGAACAGATAACAGAATCAGGAAGGAAAGATAAAAATTCCTTCTGAGTTGTAGCAAGAGTTAAGGTAAAAGCCTTATATATTTGAAAGTAGACTTTCAAAGCTGGATATTGAGTCTGAGGATGTCTTAGAGGTGGTAGCTATTTAGAGGTTATTAGCAATGGAATAGGAGGAGAAAATAATATACTATTGCTTTCTCATTATACAACAGAGTGCCTTGCACATGGTGTGAGTACTGGTTTAGTGTTTGCTTAAAGACTAAATAAAATTTTGAAAGAGTCAGGTCTGAGATATCATTTTGTATTACATGTTACTACGAGATATAGCAGGTATTAATTGATCACAAAAAGCAGGTGGCACACGCATATAGCACAATTACTGGAGGGTTTCATACAGACACTATTTACAAAAATGTAGGCAGGGTGTGCAAAACCCACAGGAAACACTGCAGCAACACAGAAGAAGAATGATCAGAGTGTTGCCACTTGTTATTCCCTAAATATTGGTTTGGCCAAAAAGTTTGTTTGGGCTTTTACATAACATCTTACAGGAAAAACCCAAATGAACTTTTTGGCCACCCAATAAGAAGAGAGGGGCAGGTGATTACCTAGACCCAGAGGAAAGAGTCTTGCAGGGAAGGCTACCAGAAAGGAAGCAGTAATCTTCAGTTGAAGGACACTGGGGCCTCAGATAGGGGAACCATGGAAATATGTACACTGGCCATATCCTCCTTTCTTATCATTGGCCAAATAGAGCTGGAATTCAGAGGGCAAGGAGTTATTTTAATATTTCCTGTGAGTTAAGTTTCTTACATTGGGAAAAGTATAAAGTAGCCTTAGGGATCAAGTGGGTGGTAAGGAAGCATAATACCAAAATCTTAAAAGTGGAGCATTCATAATTATGAGCAAAATATTTTGTTTTTCTCTAAAGTATTTGATTGCATATTTACCCAAATTAATTGTCTACTTGAACACTGTATGAGAGACTCATTAATGTTGTGATGATTATTTCAAAAATATTTTGTTTTTTCATAGATCTTGATCTACTAGATTGAGGTGTAAATAGAGTAGACTAATGATTGAATATTAATAGTGAATAGAACTTCTCATCATGTGTTCTAAAAGTCAACAATTAAGCTGACACACAACAAGAAAATCTGATAAAATACTGCATTTTTTTCTTAAGAATCCCCTGTTCTTTTGTTCTTTTCATCCCTCACACAATGAATCTAGGAAAAAGAGAACACTAGGTACTTAAAATTGATTGTCAAGTTTTAGATCTTATAAAGACTGGAATTTATTTTTTCTGTAATAGGCCATTATGAATTCATATTTTTGAAATACTTAAGAAGTAATTCAGTTAATATGTATTATAGCCGTTGGCCATTCATCTGTTTTATTCTAGTCATTCATTTCTATGATCACAGAAAGATAGTTGTTCTATATGTTATTCAAAATTGCTCTAAAATACAAAGGAAAAAGATTGCTTGCTATTTCAAACTGTCTGAACAATGACTTATTGTTACATTTCCTCTGAGGACTTTATCATTTTGGATTTCAGAAATACATCGATTGTAAACTCTTAAGCCTTTCCATTTTTGTAACTAATTAAATGTAGACCAAACATTGTAAAGGTTTTTACTAGGATGTAATTGAAGTCCTCTACTTCCTTCCTAACCTCATTAGTTGATCTGAGGTTGAAAAAGCTGAAGATCACAGAGACCAAAGTCACACAGTTAGCTATTTAGAAGGTGCATCAGGATAATGCTGGCTTTCTAAATTTCGACTGGGATTTATCTACAATCCTGGTGGTTTTAAAAATGATTTACTGGGAAATTTTGGAACTCCTAGTTGGGGAAGTTATTGAGAGACAAAAAATGTAATGAATCTGGGCCTTTCTATCTTGATTCAACCATAGCCTGCCAATGTTATTTTACTTTATATGTAAGTTTTATGGTTTTATCCATTCTTTTCTTTGGTATTGTTTCATATGCTTTCAAGTATATAACATATTTTAAGTTAGTACTCTGCCACTAAAATATTTAAAAATCTATGCACTAGAAAATAATTCTCAGTATAAACAATGTTATTTAGTATCTACTTATCCTCTGAAGACATTTTAGCTAGCGTGGATATCATCAATCCCTAATAAAGAATATTCCTTAATGTTGAAGATATTAGATAAAATTGTGACTCCAACATTATCTGCCTCATTATGACATCTATCTTTGAGTATAGAAGAAATCACTGGAAACTGTCCACAGGGAAACATATATGAGGGGAGTTTTAGGAGGTGGTCAAAGCCCAACATATATTTCCCAGATTCAGAGATGAAAGTAGTAGCTTGCAAAGCAGAGTTTAGGCATATGGCTATGATAAAGAACTTTATTGAGTGGTATGGTATTAAGTTAATACTTCAATGAAGTGGAGATTGAGTTGGCAGAAAGGGTAATGGAAAGAATTATCAAGATACAAATTGTGTATTTTGTATCCTGCAACTTAATCAAATTCATTGATGAGTTCTTGTAGCTTTCTGTTAGCATCCTTAGGGTTTTCTATGTATAGTATCACATGATCTACAAACAGTGACAGTTTGACAGTTTACTTATTTTCCAACTTGGATTCCTTTTATTTCTCTTTCTTCTCTGATTCCCGTGACTAGGACTTCCAAATCTATGTTGAATAACAGTGGCAAGAGTGGACATCCTTGTTTTATTCCTGATCGTAGAGGAAATGCTTTCAGTTTTTCACCATTGAGAATGATGTTTGCTGTGGGTTTGTCGTATATGACCTGTATTATGTTGAGGTAGTTTCACTCTATGCCCACTTTCTGGAGAGTTTTTATCATAAATGTGTGTTGAATTTTGTCAAAAGCTTTTTCTGCCTCTATTGAGATGATCATATGGTTTTTATTCTTCAGTTTGTTGATGTGGTGTATCACACTGATTGATTTACAGGTATTGAAAAATCCTTGCATCCCTGGAATAAATCCCACTTGATCATGATGCATTATCCTTTTAATGTGTCATTGGATTTGATTTGCTAGCATTTTGTTGAGGAATTTTTGTCTGTGTTCATCAGTGATATTGGCCTGCAATTTTCTTTTTTTGTGATTTCTTTGGTTCTGGTATCAGGGTAATTGTGGCTTCACAGAATAAGCTTTCCTCTGCAATTTTTTTGGAAGAATTTCAGAAGGGAAGGCATTAACTCTTCTCTAAATGTTTGATAGAATTCACCTGTGAAGACATCTGGTCCTGGACTTTTGTTTGTTGGAAGATTTTTAATCACAGTTTCAATTTCAATACTTGTAATTGGTCTGTTCATATTTTCTATTTCTTCCTGGTTGTCTTGGAAGGTTTACATGGACATGTAAGACATGGTGGCTACCAGAGAGAAACTGAAACTTTAAACTGGAAATGTTTATATTTAAAAGCTAAACTAATACTGCAAAGTAGTAATGAAACGTACATCCGGATTTGTAGAGCAGACACTCTATCCCAAAGCTCAAGGAAAGGAAAGTCTTATTATCACCTAAATCTGAAGCATAGCCAGTTGGCTAGAGAAGGACACGTAATTTAAGGTGAGCCAGGCAATGACTTTTTCCTGGGAATGTGCATTGGGACATTACCACTACATCATATGATGTGGCCACTTGAAGCAAAATATTGTATAGAGATGATACTAGAGTTGTTGCCTTGACCAGTCAGATCTATATGTGAGCAA
The DNA here is from genome assembly GCF_937001465.1 of Orcinus orca. Taxonomy (NCBI): domain Eukaryota; kingdom Metazoa; phylum Chordata; class Mammalia; order Artiodactyla; family Delphinidae; genus Orcinus; species Orcinus orca. Next base: position 129,439,886 of record NC_064563.1, read on the forward strand.
AAATTTGGGGAAAGAGAATCCACAAGTGAACAAAGGGAGCTATGTTGCAGAGAGAGCATGAAACAGATGTAGAGGAAAAAAAGCAAAGATTAGAGAGAAGGGTGGCCCCATCAAAAAGAGGAAGTGATTTCTGCTTCTGCTTTTCCACTCAGCTATATTTTCTGGCTTTGCAAAATCTGTGAGGATATCTGTTGATTCTATGGGTAAATATCTTTTCTTGGGCTAAAATCTATGTAAAGCTGTAAAAAACATTTATCTCTGATTAAGACAAGGTAGTTGCTTAAAGAATTGAATGTCTAGTAGATTTTGAGAGAGTAAACAAAGAAAAGAAAATATGTGAAAATTTGGAGTAAATAATTTCTGGAATTTAAGATGTATTTTTGACAAAGCTTTACAAGTAAGGTAGATTTCTTTTTTAATTTAGAGAGTGTTGATCAAAAGAACTTCAGAGTGATTAAGAAATAACACTGGTTGAGGCAATAAAGAAGTGGATCTAATTATTTAACTTACGGTATAAATAAAATCAATGTGAGTGTAATTTGGTGAAGAATTAGTTTTCAGTCTAAATCTCTATGTAAGTCCAATTTACTGCATATTAATTAGGACTTTTGAATATAAGAACAGAAACCCAAATTGACTTAATTTAAAAAAAGAATAAGTAAATAATTTTAGTTCCTAGAATTCAAGGTGGAATTGAACTACTCAGGTGTAGAAGGGGCAGAGATAGAGCTGGACCTCAGGGGCCTTATGAAAATGTAAATAATATCAGTCTCAGGCTCTTGTCTCTTAATCTCCCTCTGTGTTTGATTCTCTCTACTGGCATATTTCCTCTGTATGGCAAGAAACATGTCAGCTAACAGTTTCATAATTTTAAAATTCATAGCTTTAGACACCATGAAAGAGAATGACCTGCACCCAATCCCAAAGCAAAGTTCCATAGAGGCACTCCCTAATCCAAATTAAATTAAGTATTCATAATTGGATGGATCATCATCAACTGTCAGCAGACAGAATAGCAATTAAATTAAGATGAGAATGATGGGTAGATTATACTGGATTATCTGAGCAGGGCACAATCTAATCACAGGAGTCCTTAATACTGGAGGACCTTTCTCTGCTGTGGTCAGAGAGAGAAGGCAGCATGAGAAGAATGTCACGCCCCACTGCTGGTTCTGGTGTGCAAGCATCTCTGTGCAAGAAGAAGAGGGAGGCCTCTAAAAGCAGGAAAAGGCAAAAAAAAAATTATTATCTAGAGCACCAGAAAAGAATGCAGCCCTCCTGACACTAGTGAGACTCATGTTGGATTTCTGACCTAAAGAATCTAATATAATAGTTTTGTTTGTTTTTAAGTGACTAAGTTTGCAGTGATTTGCCTCAGCAGCAATAGAAAACCAATACAGGGAGGAAGGGAGATACCCTATAAAAGGGATGCTATAATGACTATCTCATAAACATCTAATATCAACCATATTATTATGGCTGATTCTGTCAAACTCTATTGTCATGTCTTATGGTTATAAAGTCTGATAGATGGATAACTAGTTAGATAGACAGATAGACAAATATGACTCAAAATAGCCTCAAAAAATCAAATCATCAAATTATCATTCTTTATGGTTTATGATAATTATTGTACTTTTGGTTGTTTGCTTGCATTAAATTTTTAAATGTACATGCTTGACATAATACTTACATTTAAATAAAATGAGTGATAATTTAAATGAATATTTTTGAAATTTTATATATATATATATATCTCCAAACCTAGTAGTTCATGACACAAAGATTCTAAAACCCTTGCAATTAGGGGTGCTAAGAGATCTTTTGTTCTAATCTTTTGTTTAGTTTTTGACCCCAGTCCCTGACACAGATCTCCTAAGACCTTTGTAATTTCCTGAGTGATAGGAATGTCTGACCTAAATCCTTTGGAATTCCCTGTGTGATAGGAACATCTTTTGTTCTAATAAGGCAACTCATTAGGCTGTTGCATGGGGGCTGGTTACCAGAAAGACCAAGCCATGATTAGAAACTTGGAACTTTCAGCCCCACCCCTCATTCTCCAGAGAGGAGAGATAAGCTACAAATGGAGTTAATAACTTATTATGCCTATGTAATTAGGACTCCATAAAAATCCCAGTAGTACAGAGTCCAGAGAGCATCTGCATCAGTGAACACATCTATGTGCCGGGAGGGTGGTGCACACCAATTCCATGGAAACAGAAGTTTCTGAACTCAGGATACTTCCAGACCTCTCCCTATGTACCCCTTCATCTGAGTGTTCACCTGTACCTTTTATCATAGCCTTTGCTTTATAATAAACTGATAAACATAAGTAAGTGTTTACCAAGTTCTCTGAGCTTCTCTAGCAAATGATGGATCCAAGGAGATGGTTGCAGGAACCTCCAGTTTGTAGCCAAGTCAGAAAAAATGTATGGTTAACCTGGGGACCTATTACTTGCCATAGGCTTCTGAAGTGAGGCCAGTCTTGTGAGACTGAGTCCTTAACCTGTGAGATCTGTGGCAACTCTGGTCAGTGTTAGAACTGAATTAAATTTCAGGAAACCCAGCTGGTGTTGGAGGATTGTTTGATGTGTGGAAAACCTACATATTTGGTGACCAGAAGTCAAGTAGTATTGAGAATATGGAAATATCCCTTGAGTAGTAAGCAAGAGAGAAACAGGAGCATTATCATTAGACAGTATTAAATACATTTTGTAGCTTTATTTTTTAAAGCAGGCAAAATGTTTTGTAACACACAAAATCACAATATCTAAATTGTTTCTTTTGTATGTTCAAATTTTACTATGATATTAATTTTAAGGGTGTAGACTTTTACTTGAATTTAAGATCATTATATGGAAAGTTTAAACAAAATGAACACACAGGTTTTTGCCTATTTCTAGAATAAATACATGGATAATTGTTTTTAAATCCACACCAAATATTGACTTTTAATTTTCCTTTGGTATGTATTGGAAAGCAATCTCTGTTTTAGAAGAAATGAGCCAAACTATCCAAACACGTTATGATAAGTATTGCAAAGAGACTGGGGAAAATACATTTTTTCCTTTTTGTATAATTAATGGATTATTAGTTGCTGAACTGAAATAATAAGTCATCAAATATCACCTTGCATTCTTTTAAAAAATAGAACAGGTATGTAATTAGCATTAAAAATCATGAGAGTAGTTACTATAAATAATAATAAAATGTTAAATTTTGTAAATTTGGAATTGGCTACTGTCTTCATCTCATGAAAAAAGTGGTTAAAATATTTAAATAAAATAAAATAACAATAATTTTGAGGTGTTTACTTCCAATAATTCAGGATCATAATCACCAAATGATCCCCTAATCTTCTTAATCACAAAATACTGAACAAAGGGTGTGAATTTAACATTAGAGATTTATATTATGAATACAAATTACTCTTCCAAAACAAAATCCTGGTGATGATCACTCATGCACTATGATTTCTGTGGACCAAATCTATTCCTCCCAAATTTACATGTTGAAGCAAAATTTAAGAAATGAAGATCTGATTGAAATAAAGAGGTGTTTATTTGGGGAATATTAGGACTGTAGCCCAGAAGACACAGATTTGAGAAGCATTTGAATTATGTTCCACTGGACTAAAAAATGCAGGAAGTTTATAAAGACAACAACTGCAAAGCCACAGTGAGGAACATAAGTTATTTTTCAAGAATTTTAACTGGAGCTGCCAAGAAGTAAGGGTGTTGGTTAAGCAAAGATTGGTTTGAGTCTGAACATAGTTACAAGGGGGGACCTTGAGACCATAGGCTCTGCTGGTCAATGTTGTTCTAAATATAGCTGGTGGTGTCCTTGGGTTTGGTACAGTTCAGAAAAGAATTCAAGTTTTCAGAGGTGCATGGATATGTCTGAGACCAGATTCTCAGTGGCTACCCAATCCCATTTTTGTATGCATGAATTGTGTTTACTCCATTATAATTTTAATTTGTCATCAAGTTCTAGTCCCCAGTGTGACTATATTTGAGAGAGAACTTTTAAGGAGGTATACAAGGTTAAATGAGGTTATATGTGAGGGCCCCAATCCAGTAGGCTGGCATTATGAAAAAAGGAAGCAATACCAAGAATACACACAGAGGAATGGCTGTGTAAGGATAAAATGAGAAGGTGGCCATGTTCAAGCCAGGAAGAGAGGCCTCATGAGAAACTAAAGCTGCCAACACCTTGATCTTGGTTGGACTTTCAGCCTCCAGAAGTGTGAGAAATTAAATTTATGTTGTTTAAGCCACCTAGTCTCTGGTATTCTGTTATGGCAACCCTGACAGACTAAAACAATAGTGTTGATCACTCGTATATTAAGACCAAATAAAATTTCACAGAAGAATGTTTTTTATTACATCATGTACTATGTTCCACTGTGCAGTGCACTTAATAGTATTCCTATGGCGTTCTTTTAAAACAATAGATGAACAGCATAATTAAATATGTATTGGGGGAAAAAATCTTTATTCCAAAAACATTGCCAGTTCCTGAAACATTCCCTCATTGTTCAAAAAAATGTTGGTACCTTATTATGTGCACTATATAATGCTAGGACTTAAACATTTGAGGATGATTCAGAGCCAATATGGATGGGACTTATGTCTGTTTCTAAAATTTCCAAAATCTTTCATATATATCAAAAGCTAAACTCATAGTAATGAACATTGATGGGAAAATAATCATTAATTTCTATTATTCAAATATAGTGAATAGGATTCTGTTCCTCTTATTCTCCTTTATCCAAAACAGCCTTGCTTTATGTGTTTTATACTTCTACCTTGTCTAAACATCCTTCTGAAGAAAGGATTTAGGATTAGAAAAATTTAAAACTACTACTGAAGTACTACATTCACTAGGCTAGGCCATAGTTTACTTATAAAATAATGACAGACAAAATATCTGAATTTACAAAGATCAAATTATTGAATAAACTATTACCAATAACCGTCCAAAAGTATCAGATACAAAATAGTTTACTGACTTTTTTTTTAGAACTGTAAGGAACTGTGTTAATTAGGCATTATTTAACTTAAGTGTTTGCAGAAAGACTTACAGGTTATAAATTGTATATATTCATGGAGCAACTGTGTAGGCAAAGAATACAGTGTATAAACAGCATAAATGGAATATGCTTCTTTGTCCATCCACTCCTGGGTCCCTCTGGGTGTGCTCCATACAGATTTCACATACCAAAGGCATGTATGTAAAGTACCCCAGTGCCCGGTTCCAGGGAGTAAGCCCAAAGTTTACTACTGTTGGGAGCCTATCATAGTGAACTGGTCACATTGGTATATTCTAGCTACCTGAACAGTCTTAAATATCAACACACTCAAACATCCAGTGTAACCAAGCTCATATTATATGTTCAACTACTAATACTAAATAAGTCTAGGAGGCTAATGCATCATGCCCTAAAATTACTCATGAAACTACAGTTCCAAGAATACCATTTATATATAGTTTATCTATATAGTTATATATAGGATTCCATAGTGGTCCTCAGGGGTCACCATAATGCTCTAAGAAATTATGTTTAAAGCATTCCATGATGTAGAAAAACATGCATGTCACAATCTTTTATCATCTGACTCCTAACTACCTCTCTAGTTTTACTTGTTTGTTTTCCATACCATTCTTCACTCATGTTCATGCTGTCTCACTCTGCTTCCTAATGCAGACCTCCTAGTTCTTCCTCCAGTGCATGTCCTTCCCTCCCCCTGACCTTAGGGCTTTGATGCTCCTTGCCATGCCCTCCACACCACACTTTGTGAGAACATTCCTTCTCATCATAGAGCCACACTCACCTCCTCAGAGAGACCTCCCTGCAACACGCTACCTAAGTATCCACTGTATGGCACTGACCATAGTCTGATTTTATTTATGCTCTGTTTCTCCCACTTAAATGTAAGTTACAAAATGAGATCAGAAATATTATATTCCCAGTGCCTAGAACTGTGCTTGTCACATGTTATTATGCTGGCATACATTTTTCACTTATCAATGAATTCACTTTATGGTTTACTGCTTAGATAAACAAAATAATTTGATTTGAAAATATTTTGAATGCTGAAGCTATTTTATACGTGTATTGACAGGTAGTATTCATAATCAGATTGGTCCATATATAGTCAGTATTGGTGTTATAGATGTTGGTCCTACTAAGGTCATCTAGTTATTTTTTTAATTATTGTAGATATTTAAGCATTGACAACATCAAACATGCTCTGTCTCTAGGCTTTTAGGCTGTGAATGTGTTATAACACATATGGTACATACCTAACATTTTCTATCCATCCTACAGACACCATGCCTTTGAAGTTATTCTTTCCTAGTTGCTGATGCTTATAGAAAGTCTATAGTTGCAGGAATCTTGCCTTTTTTTCTTTTTCCTTTTTTTTAAGGTTTCAAAAATATTTTCTAAGAAAGTCTCCCTTCAGAAACTCAATAGCATCAAAGACTTGCCTCACCTTCCAGATTAATGTATAATTATACATAAAAGAAAATTTTATAGGGATTAGTATTATTTATATGCAATAATATTGTTAACATCTGCTTTGGGGGAAATAATTTGTAGAATTTCATTTTTTCCCCTCATTTTTTTCAGATTAGCCAATCCTAACTCCTCCCTGCAAATTAAAAAATTGATCATTTGGGGTAGCTCTTGTGGTTCAGTATTTTAGGGGGTGTCAATCACCTTTAAACCTAAGGTATTTCTCTGAACATGGGACCACTGATTCTCAGCCCAAACCATAAGTCAAATTTTCCAAGCCTCAAGCACTAGCTCCGGTGATGAATGGAACAGATTCTAAAAACTACCTTGCACAAATAATGCTTTTGGATCTCTTGTGCTCTCTTGCAGAGCTGAAAGACCTATTTGTCTTCTAACCCTTAAGGACAAAAATGCATTAGTCTTTCTACTGCTAATCCAATTAGTACCATTTTTCCTCTTGTGATTGACTGGTTGTATGGACCATCTGTCTGTCATTTTAACTACTGGTTTATGAAAGCTTCAGTGTGATTCAAAATTCTGTATTCTCCTGTAACCTTCAATGCAGGACTGACTGACTGGAAATGAGAAGGTAAGTACCTCAGTATAAAGCTATTTTTAATCTTGCTTACTATTTAACTTTAGATTGGTCTCTAAAGAATAATATCGCTATGATAATTTCTCTGTATGGAAGAGTAACAAATGACAGTGATTTTTTAAGACATTTTAATAATAGTTATTAAATGCAAGATGTTGTAATTATTTTGAGAGGCAGCATAATGTCTTGGCTAAGAACATGAATTTAAGGCAGATTACCTGGGTTCAAATCTCTACTAGAACCAATAGTCTACTGTGTAACCTTAGGCAAATTACTTAATTATATTGTCATTAATCACTCCTGTTTTCCCACCTACAAGATATTAATAAAAAGAGTAAGTATATCATTCAAGAATGTAGCCACTATATCAGTGTTTGTGTATATCTCAACTGTGTATCTATATTTACTTCATGTTGATTTTTAAATAGTTGATGAAAAAAATTAATAAATCTGGACATGTCCAGTATTTCCTTGCTTGTAATTTGTGTCCAATAAGTAATAGCTGAGTGCTTAATTGTTTGAAACAAAACAGCATGCAACATTTCTGTTAATTTTTTATCATAATTTTATTTTGTGACAGCACAATATTGCTAGATAGACAAATATTCATATATATTTACAAAGAAGACCAGCTCCTTTTGGTGACCAGCTGCTCTGAACATGACTATCATAAACTTCCAGACATGTGATCTTTGATGTAATTTTACTATGATTCGTACTTCTATTTAAGGGGGGAGTGGGGGGTTATAATAAAAGCTACATTAGCAGATGTCCAGTACACTTTCCTCCCAACTTTGATGGTATCTCATAACAAGAAGTTCTTACTTTGTACCCACCCTAGCTTTGTACCCTCCTTGGTACCAGCCCCTTCCTTTTCAGGCCCAAAGACCAATACTCCAAAAGGAAGAAGGTAGACTAGTAGCCTATGATGCAGTATGAAAAGATAATATCTGTTGAAATGTCAAGTCAACAGTTTATGTAGAGAAAGATATGTTATAGTGCATCAGACAGGAGGCAGATTGCACACTCAAATGAATTTAACAGAAGAGAAAACAGTAAAGAAAAATTGTACAGGGGTATAATTGGTGTTAAGGGAGCCGAAAAGGAATGGGAAAAGATGTAGATACTAGTAACAATGGAAATCTGTAACTATTCTTAGGCTTTAAATGGTAAAAGACAAAATTATTTCAAAACAGAAAAATGAAGGGCTCTCCAACAAGAATTATAATCTTAGAGGCTTACAGCTACTGCTAGAAATAAGAAGAGACACTAAAAATATGTCCCATCAGGAAAACCCAACAAGAAGACTTAATAAGTGAGCCTGTTGATGCAGTGCATAGATGATGACCTCTGGAGACACAAAACAATTTAAGGAAAGGAGGAAATGGATATGGTGGGGAAGGGACTCAAAAGAATAATAACATATTTCAATGAAAAGAAAATGGTCTTAACATATAAGCCACCACAAGTGCAGAAATTACTACATATTGGGAAAGATATAATAGAGTTATTAAAATAGTCCAGAAGGTTTTGTTCCTGTGCTGAACTATATTTCTTTGCACAAGCTTTCGTACTGGTGACTTTACTATTTATTCACTATATATTCATATATTACTAAATGTTCCTTAGTAAAATTAAACATAGATGATTTAATACATGGGTTTAATCTTTCTTCAATTTTGAAAATTTTGAGCCATCACTTTTGTCTGTGTGTGTGCCTTACTCTTATCTTCCTCTCCTTTGGAAACTTCGGTTACATATGTATCAGGCCAACATATATTGTTCCGCAGTTCACTTATGCTTCTTACCTTTATTTCTATCTTTTCTCTCTCTGTCTTTCATTTTTGATAATTCCTATTTCTACGTCTTCAAGTTAACTAACTTTTACTCATTCAATGTTTAAGCTTTTGTTATTCTCAAATAGTGCATTTTGTTTTAACCTTGCAGATCTTAGGTTTCTTCATGGAAATTTGATTTACAACTCTTTTATATTCATGTCTCTACTTAAAAAGGTGCAATCTTTCTTCTGGCTTCTTAGAGATATAGAACACTGTTATAACTATTCTAATATTCTTGTTACTAATTCTAACATCTATGTCATTTCTAGGTCATAGATTAAATGTTTTTCTACATTATGAGCCATATTTCCTTCTTTGCCTGTCTGTTAATTTTTGGTTGAATGACAGACACTGAGAATTTACCTTTTTGGGTCCTAGATATTTTGTATTTCTATAACAGTTCTATAGTTTGTTCTGTAATATGGTGTCAAAACTTCAATATATTATTCAGCTATATAGATATATTCAATAATTACTATGGTTATATGGTTAATTTAGATATATAGTTAATTTTAATATTACTATGTTTCAATAATAAGGCACAAACTTCCTGAGTCATCTTCATCATGGCCCATAAATTTTCCATCTAGCTTATGAGAATAGGTACTATTCCTTGTTTTGTGTTAGCTTCAAGTATTGTTTCCTGCAACACTTTTGGGTGGTTCTTTCCTTGACTTGCCTAGTTTCCTCATGCACGTATGTTGATCAGTGTTCAGAGGAAGGCTTGAAGAGGACCTTTATAGATTCCCAGAATTTTCTCTCTGTAAAGCATTCTATTCTCTGATAGTCTGCCTTGGAAATCTAGCTGCCTTGGCCTCCCTAGAAGACAGTTTAATCACCATAACTCAGTGAGAACAGAATTCTCCACATGTGTGCCCTCTCCCTGTGCTACAACCTGGGAAATTTCTCTAACCAGGAATTAAACTGAACTTTACTGATGGAAAATCTGAAATACTCATTCTCAGAACTCATTTATTTTTAAGAGCTTTCATTGACTTAGTATCAATTCAACCAGCCTTCCCTCAAGATTTGATAGATCAATTATTGTAACACTTGAAGAGCAATTATGAATAAAACATCTTTCCAAAAAACAAATTCTTAAAAATGAAATAGTGCCATAGGTTTCAGAAAAGAAGAAAAATACATTATTCTAAAACCAAAATGTAGTTCTTAATGGAAATGATCCAAAAAAAATGAAAATGATTCATTCAGGTCAAAGAACTGTTAGGGCAAATTTAATGCTGATTAATCTATTAATGGCACCAAAAGCGACTCTTGATAACCATTAAATCAAGGAAGTCTCAAACTATAAGGCATAGAACTAAAGAAAAGTAATAAAATTTGCAGCAAAGTGATATGATTTGGGTACTTAATTCTTTTTACTTATCCTGGTGTCTGGCCTCTATAACCATATTAAACAAATTACTTAAATAAATGCTGTTAGTGAAGGTCTGCTTAAACACAAAAAATGATCAATCCCAAGAAAATATAATGAACATGCTTACTCAATTTATTAATGTGTTACTCATATTTTAAATTACTCCAGACTTTTGAGTTGCTATCAATTAGATTGCCAATCAAGTCACATATTTGAAAACTGACTTGAAAAGGATTTATCTAGAAACTGGAAATAAATGATGTCTACTAATTTCTGTTTATGTTCTCTGAACAAAGAAAGAAATAAGTTATATATATTTAGAAATTAAGTTATAGAACTCTAATCTTTGGGTGAAGAAAAAAATTACAAAGAAACATAAAATATCTTCACCTGAATTATAATCAAACATAGTAAATCAAAATTTGTGAAATGCATTTTAGCAGTGCTTTAAGAATATTCATAGCCTCATATGCTGTATTAGACAGAAAAGGATGCTAAAAATAAGTGAATCAAGAATCCATATCAGGGCTTCCCTGGTGGCACAGTGGTTGAGAGTCCACCTGCCGATGCAGGGGACACGGGTTCGTGCCCTGGTCCAGGAAGATCCCACATGCCGCAGAGCGGCTGGGCCCATAAGCCATGGCCGCTGAGCCAGCATGTCCGGAGCCTGTGCTCCGCAACGAGAGAGGCCACGACAGTGAGAGGCCCATATAACGCAAAAAAAAAAAAAAAAAAAAAAAAAAAAAGAATCCATATCATAAAGTTTGAAAAAAAATAGATGTAATTTAAATCCAGATAAAGTAAGAGACAAATAACAGAGTTAAGAATAGATATCAATGAAATAAGACAAAACAAAATATAAAAATAAATTTATCAAAAAAAACCCCACTAATCTGTTCCTTTATAAAGGCTAATAAAATTGTAACTAAAAAGACTTATCCTGGGAAAATCAAGGAAAACAAAAAAAAAATACTAAGATCAGGTACTAGAGATATTAAAAATATATGATAAAATTAGAAACACTTTTATACCAATAAATGTAAAAACATTGATGGAATAAAAAATTCATGAACACAAACATCCTCTAACTTAAAAAATGTAAAAGACATGAATATTTTCAATTATTAAAGAAATTAAATCAATATTTCAAAAGCTTCCCTCTTTCAACAATTTAGATTTAAAGTACAAATATCATGGGGAAAAAATAAAGCTACTAAATTTCACTCAGGAAAAAGTAGATAAATTATCCTGTATTTATTTTAAAAATTTAATTCCTAAATTAAAAACCTTCCCTGAAGCTAAATCTTAACTTAAATAGCTTCATTAGTAATTTTTTTCAAATACTCAAGGGAAAAAAGAAATAACACCAGTCTTATATAAACTTTTCTAGAAAGTAAGAGACAGAAACATTTCCCAACATATTTTGTGAAGTTGAAAGCATCTACCAAAACCAGACAAATGTGTTCTAAGACATAGACAAATAAAAAAACAAAACTAAACTAAATTTAAAGATTAATATCCCTCATAAGTGCAAGAATTCTGAATAAAATATTAGCAACTCGAATCCAGTAATATATAGAAAGAGTAAACCTTATGTCCAAGTGCATTTTATCCCAGAAATGTAAGGTTAATTCAAATTTTAGCAGTCAATCAATGTAATGTCCTGTATCAACAGGCTGAAACATAACAAAAAGGAAAACTATAATCAATCTTATCGATAGATTCACAAAGCACTTCACAAAATTTAAATTGATTAATTATAAAAAGTCCCAATAAACCAGGCATAGAAGGAAATTTTCTCAATCTGATATATTAGAAAGAGGTGAATATCATTATGCATAAATTATCACAAATTTAAAATGAAAAACAGAACTTGCCAACAAAGAAACTTTAGATCCAGTTGATTTTACTAGTAAACACTTCTAAGAATTAAAGTAATAAATAGAAAGAAATTTACACAAAATTTCCAGATATTAGAAAGAGTGGAGTAGGGAGAAACACTGTGTTTTAAAGGAAAAATATCCTTAATATAAAAAATTTTAAATAATATTTCAAGGAGAGAAAAACATATTAAATTGTTGAAAATGATCCAGTGATATACATTAGAACAACTAGAAAGTAGATCTGTGTATGGAAACTTTAGGCTTGATTGCAATGGAGATGGATCCTTTCATCAGTAAGGAAAAGATTAATCATTTTTAATAGTTTTCCATTTTTGAAAAAGAAGAATGCTGCCCTCTCATCATCAAAAGAAATCAATTTTTATTGAGTATAACACAAGAGAATACCTTTATGATTTTCAGAAGAGCGTAATGTCCTAAAGAGAGAAAATATAAAGCAATCTATGAACTGAAAGTAAATGCAAATCTATATGAAACACTTATAAAACAATAAAATAGGGACAAACAATGCAAAAGAAAAATGGATGTAGAAAATAAATAAGCATTTCACAGAGTAAATACAACAAATAAGCAAAAAATCTAATACTAGATGTTCAGCCTTATCAGAAAGCCAGGTGATAAAAATTAAAGTACTAAAAAATTAGGATTCTATTTTTCACCTATAGGTTTAGGAAAAATTGAAGTTTAACAATAATGAAGTTGGAGAATATCTGAATCAATCAGAACTCACACATTCCTCAAAATAAAAATTTCACAAATATGTTGGAAAACAATTTGGAATAAACTTCTCAAATTAAGTATGTATGTATGGCTTCAATGTTTTTCACCAATGTCTTACAGTTTTCAGAGTACAAGTTTTTTACCTCTTTGGTTAGATTTATTCCTAGCTATTTTATTCTTTTTGATGCAATTGTAAATGGGATTGTTTTCTTAATTTCTTTTTCTGGTAGTTTATTATTAACATATAGAAGATGAGATACTACCTCAAAATTACTGTCAAAATTACTGTCATCAAAAAGATAACTAATAACAAGTGTTGGTAAGGATGTGAAGAAAAGAGAACACTTGGGCACTGTTGATGGGAATGTAAATTGGTTCAGGCACTGTAAAAAACAGTGGGAAGTTTCCTCAAAAAATAAACAAAAATAGAATTGCCATATGATCCACCAATTTCAGTCCTGGGTATTTACCCAAGGAAAACAAAAACCTCCCTCCGTATATGTGGTTCCTTCATTTTTATAAGGAACAAGGGAAAGAACACTGACACAAAACCCATTTCAAGTCTGATCTACTGCATAGCCTCCTTTGCACTGTTCTTTTGCCTGCACAGCTGTGTAGTGAAACCAATCTTGAAATATCTGCCTGTCTCCATTCTCTTTACATTTTTAACTTGGAACAAACTTTGTGATCTGGCCTAGCTAATGAGTGTGGACAGATTCTGCTGAAGTCACATCACATATACATAGATTATGTTTCTACAATTTTGAAAAGAACTTTACTGGGGGATGCCTTCTTTTCCTTACATTGTAAATTATTGACATTATTTTATGATGGATTCAGCAATTTCACTGTTTAAAAAAGCTATTTTATATAGTTTATTAATATTATAAATTATCTTTTATAATTAAAAACATTTATGGATTTGAAAAAATAACCATATTTTAATAAATTATTAATCATATAATAGTCTATTTTCAAACAGTATACATGGAGTACTTTATGGACACAAATAAATTATTAAATAAATTATTTTATTTACTAATTTCTATTACTTCATATGACAACATTCTGGAAAACAGTAAAATGATCTCTTTGTATGTTTATCTGTGCTTCTAAACATGAACTAAATGCTTTTCAATACTCATTGAGCCTTTAAAAGGAATAATTTCGAGATACTAATTTTCCTAATTGTAAGCTGCCAAGAGTAGCAAAAAGTTCCAGGGTCAGATTCTCAGGACCGTCCTTTGTAGTCTCTGCCATTTATTCATTATTTGACTGAGGATCTTCGATTTGTTCAGACTGTGTCTAGTGGTTCACAAATGGCAATTGGTATCGCAAAAACTGAGCCAACTCTCTTAAAAGGCAGTTTCTAGGATAGAATTATGTAGTATGTGTAAAGGCTTATTGAAAATCACGAAGATAAATTAACACTGAGAAAAAATGAACTGTCATTATTTGCTTAGGTTAGGTATTAAAGCTGGAGACAAAAAATTAGAGGCAGTGTCAACACTCAAAAACAAATGTTGGTCCTAATCATGTTGTGTCATCTGGCCACATTTAGGTATTTCTAAATAAAAACTATTTATAGAGTTGTGATCATGTTATAAAGTGTACAAAGAAGCTCAGGTTGCTCTCACATTAATTGCTATTGTGGTGAATTACAGAATACTGCCAACTTATTTTGAAGATACAAAAAAGGAACACTGATAGCACATCAGTTAAGTGTGACACTTTAAAACTGCATTCTTAGGCTGAAAGCCCTCACAAAAAATTGATGAGATTAAATGAGTACTTTCTTACTTTAGCTATTAACTTCAATTGATACTTGATCTTTTTATGGGAAAAAAAAAAAAAAAGGAAAGAGTACAGCTTTTGAGGCTTTTTTTCTTTTCTTTTTTTTTTTTTTTTTGAGAACCAGTACACTTGAAAGAAATATTCAACACAAATTCACTGGATGCAGCAAGAAATATCCTTTCCCTCCTTGCATATCAAACAATATTCCTGGTGCAGCAAAAGCTTAAACTCAGTATATTCGGTCCTGCAGTTCAACTTACATGCTGAAATTTTAGAAAACAATGTAAACTGGATAACCCACTACTCATTTTCCCTTTTGTACCCTTCTTCTGAATATATAGCTTACTTCATTATTACAGTTTTCCTATACATTTCTTTAGTGCTGTTTAAAAGATGAACAGTTTACTTTTCTCTCCCTTATAAGATCTAGTCATTCATTGAAAAATGATCTTTAAAAATACCTACGAGGGGCTTCCCTGGTGGCGCAGTGGTTGAGAGTCCGCCTGCCGATGCGGGGGGCACGGGTTCGTGCCCCGGTCTGGGAGGATCCCACATGCCGCGGAGCGGCTGGGCCCGTGAGCCATGGCTGCTGAGCCTGCGTGTCCGGAGCCTGTGCTCTGCAACGGAAGAGGCCACAACGGTGAGAGGCCTGCGTACCGCAAAAAAAAAAAAAAAAAAAAAAAATACCTACGAGATATCAGATAACAAGTTATGTGAAAATAGATGAGCATCATTTAACCCCAGCATCAAAAAAATATGTTGAAATCAAAGAGATTTTAAAGCTAAATAAATATTATAAAATGTATGTTTTGAAATTACACTGGGAACTCAATAAACTGAGGAAGGATAAGATGGACCAATCCATAGCAGCTCACTGTGCCAGCTTCACAGTCCCTTGGGCTTGTGGGTTAGCTGTGCAAACCAGATGTAAAAGAATGGAAACCTTTTATTCCCACTTCTGTGGTTCTCTGGGTACTGTCCTTTACACAGAGAAGAAATGCAAATCAAAGTTGCCTAGGTAAAAAAAAAAAAAAAAAAAAAAAAGTCTTCAAATTAAGACTTCTAATGTCTTCATACATTGACCTATAAAACTTTAGAAAGTAATGAAAGCTGTTGGCTGAGGGGTAAAATGAGCAAAAACTTTAGAATGCACGTAAAAATATGCAACAATACTGCCATCTATCGCTTCAAATATTTGTCCTTCTCAGATATCACAGTGTATGTTTCATGTTTTAGAATAACATTATGTGACTTATGTGCTGCTTTTGGTTTAACTAATTTTATACCAATGTATATAGCATAGAGCATTTGAATACAAAGAAGAATTTCTTAAATGATGCTATATATGTCGTATAAGAAATGTGTTTATCATTAAGTAGATACAATAACTTCACCAAACTGCATTTTGCTTTCTAAGGTTTTCTTCTACACTTATTCAAGATGTGAGTGGAGGTCATGCTTGGTGAACCAGCTATGAATAAAAATATAAGTTGTGTTTAGGGTAGGGATGAAATATTTACAAATAAAGCAATGTATAATTATTTACATAATCACACTGTAATTAAGGCTGCTTATAATGTTTGGCATTACATTTATGCCACAATTCTACATATTTCAGCCTTAAAGAAGGTCTGCTTGAAGAAAATGAAAGACAAGGAAGAGATTTCAAATTATTTTCTTGTCACAGGGAGACACAAAGAAGATTGTCACCAGTCTGGTTTCTTCACAAGTTCTTTGCTTGACCCTGAGCTTAAGTCAGCCTCATGTTAGGACCTATGGTGATGAGTTGAATGTATTATAAACTAATCTGGCTTTCAGGACTTTAGTGCTTGCTCAAAACCTCATTTTGAAGAACTGGGATCAAATCTCATTGCTTTTATCAGCTCCTAGAATATCAGGATAATAGAGCTTATAAAGAAATAATGCAATCAGGCTTTCATTTTTAAATTCAGCAGTCTTTTTTGTTTGTTTTGTTTTGTTTAATTTTTGCCTTAGAATAAATTATGCAAGTACTGGGCTTATATCTATGTTCAGAATTTTCAAACTAAATCTTATTATTTATGTTTCTATTCAAAGGTAAATGCTATTTCGCTGTTTTATTTTTATTTTATTTTTACTGAAACTGCATATTGTACCATGATTACTTTGTTTTAAAAACTTGAATCTATTGGGCAGGTTGATCTGTCACCCTCTCCCCCCGATGACTGTGTTGATTCTGTCTGGTAGACTAGACTAACATAGATTTGTTAATATACAGTGATCTCACTAAAGAGAACATTTGTACTTAAATCATTCTTCTCAGAATATGGTTACTTGTGTTCAGATTTTGTCTGTTTTCCATCAAAGTTTCCATTGCTCTGGTATTGTTAAATTTGGTTACATAATTGCTGTACAGTCATGAAAGAGATTAGCCTGACAGTTTTTGTGTTGAGTCATGAAAGGTGTTGATGCTTGTTTGTCCCTTCACAGTCAAGAACACCCCAAAGAGAAGTACAGTTTCAGGACAGAAAACCTGTAAAATTGATCAACGATCAGGACAATATGGGAAAGAGACGACCATCTTGACATAACCACTGCAATCTTCTCCCTGTCAGAAATCAGTGAGTCAATAATCACAGGGCAGCCGTTACCCTCCTTGTGAAGCAGCTAGCCAGCCTACTTCATCTCTTTCACTACTATGGCACTCCCCTCCCCATAGAGGGTAATATATCTCTGAAACTGCAGGGTTAAGCAAGGCAATATGACCATAGGAATGAATAAGCAGAAACGATGCTGTATTAATTCCCTACTGCAGCCAAAACAAAGTATCACAAACTTTGTGGCTTAAAACAACAAAAATAATGAAAATGTATTATTTTATAGTTCTGGGGGTCAGAAATCTAAAATGGGTCTCACTGGACCAAAATCAAGGTGTTAACAGACATGAGTACCTTCCAGAGGCTCCAGGGGAGAATCTGTTACCTTGAGTTTTCCAGCGTCTAGCTGTCACCCACACTCCTTGGCTCATGGCCCCTTACTCCATTCAAAGTGCATCACTCCAACTCTGCTTCCTTCATTACATATATTCTCTGTAAATTTGATGCCCTTACCTATTTCTTAAAAAGACACTATGACTACATTGGACCTACCCAGAAAATCTAGAATAATCTCCCCAACCCAAGATTCTTAATTTAGCTAACTGTAAAGTCCCTTTTGCCATGTAAGTAATATATTCACAGGTTCTGGAGATTAAAGCATGAGTTATTTGTTTGTTTGTTTGTTTGTTTTCCATTCTATTTGAATTTTTGAATTGCTTTAGTTGGTAATTTGGCTTACATATGCTTTATATCTAACAAACACATATCTAGTTCCTGTTATATTAATCACTAAGCTCTTTGTTGAAAAGTATTATTTTATTTTCATTTTAAGATTTTAAGGTTTTCTTTTAATTCCAATTACACAAAAATTAAATTTTCTTCATATACTTTTAACAGTCGGCCATATTTTACTTTTACAGTTAGTGGCAGTATTTTAATAACCTGGTATATTAAATTTTAAAGTTTAACATTAGCAAAATTTTGCTTCACAAATTCACTTTTTTAGAATGACAAGAAATATATACAACTTAGAATTCATACTCAGACAAATATCCTTTTCCTATCCTCAAAATTAAAGCTTTAAAAAGTACAGTATAAAAGTTTTAGATATTAAGGCACTGCCTAGCTCTCCATCACATGGTTAATGTATGCCAGGGGTGTAATTTGCAATAAAAGTTTCATAACAGTTAATACTCTTGGACACAGCGAATTCTAAAAGCTCTGGTTTTTCATTCACTACCACAACTCTCCAATAACTAAGGAAAAAAATCAAATGAATTACTATGTTATAAAGTCCCTTCCACAAACTAACCATGGCCCATCTTTCAATCTTATCTTAGAACACTCTCTTTTGCTTTGTTTGTATTATTTACAGAAGCTCTTTTTTTTTTTTTTTTTTTTTCAGTTCTTGAAAAGAATTAAACTCTTTCCCATCTTGGTGCCTTCACATATGATTTTCTGTGTGCCTGAAATGATATACCTAAACTCACTTTTTATAGAATGTTTAATGTTTTGGCGGGTCTCAAGCTATTTGTATATTTGTGACCTTGCAATCTCTCTTAAAGGCGGGCTGAGGAAATATCTTGGACACCTAGTGAATTGTCATTTCTTTAAAAAATAAAATAAAATAAAAAGAAATAAATGCAGCGAACTTCTTGCTGTAAACTTTGGGTTTACTTTAAATTTGAGAAAAAACAAAAAAGGGGGATGAATACATGATAAATATAAAGCTTCCAAACAATACAAACATGTTTTTTAAAAAATGTATGATATAAGCATCAGCTCCTCCAATTTTAGCTCTAACCAATGGTTTACACGTTAATAACTTGTTTTTTTTCTTTTCCAGACTCTAACTGAAACCGTGCACCTCAGATTGGGACTTGAACCCATGGTCTTTTAAATGAGATCACATACCTGGTCTTAGGACTTAATGAAGCTCAGGATTTTTATGTCTCTTTACAGAAAGAATTCAGTGAGAGACAAAGTGATAGGTAAGAAGTGGATTTATTCAGAGAGGGACACACTCCATAGACAGAGTGTGGGCCATCTCAGAAGGCAAGAAGCCCCAAAACATGGCATGGTTAGTTTTTATGGGCTGTTTAATTTCATAGGCTAACGAAGGTAGGATTAGTCCAGCTATTTCAGGGAAGGGGTGGGAATTTCCAGGAATTGGGCCACCACCCACTTTTTGGCTTTTTATAGTTAGCCTTAGAACAGTCATGGTGCTGGTGGGTGTGTTATTTAGATGCTAATGTATTATAATGAGCATATAATGAGGGTCAAGGTCCACTGGAAGTCGAATCTTCTGCCATATTGGATCTAGTTGGTTCTAACCAGTTTTTGTCATATTCTATGGCTATGTCATTCTTTTAAAGGTTGTGCCCTGCCCCCTTCCTTCCTGTTTCATAACCATATATGAATGGTTATGACTGGAGCAATTTCTATTTCTGAATGTAAAAGGTAACCAAAAGTCATTACAACCATTAAACAATTTAATAACACTAAAAGATGTAGTTTAGAAATATCAGATAGCTGTAGAAGCAAGGAAAACTATAAGAATTTAAATTCCAGAGAGGAAAGATACTTTTGGGTTACAGTATATGCATTAAATCAGACTTTGTACTGTGTCTCTAACAGGAAGAATATGTATATGTGTCTGGGATCAAAGAGTGTGAATGCAGGAGTCACCCAGTTATCCCACTTATTGCTAGAGATTTTGTGTTTCCGGTCCCTGTGATTCTGGGCTGTGCGGGATTGGAGGTTTTGGTCACCAAAGGGAGACCCATTCTTGTCAAGGAACATGGGGAGGATCTCAATGAACTCTAAACTCTGACTGTTTCTGGGATATTTTGGACTTCTTGTGGCCAGCTTGAATAGGAATTGCCATGCAGTCAGGGATAAATGACCCTAATCAGCAGACAGTGGTTGAGTTGCTGTCAAGCAATGAGGGCAAGGAGGAATATGTACTGAACCCATGTGACAATTGGTGCCTCTGCGTTCTTCATTGATCTAATCTAATTGTGAATGGAGTGGAAAAACAACCCGATCCTGAAAAGAATATAACTGTCAAAGACTCAGATCCCTCTGTAATAATGGCTTGGATCCTACTAATGAGTCAGTCACCAAAAACTACCAAAGTGATAGCTGAAGGGGTAGCTGAGTTGAGGGGAATTTAGAATGAATAGATGAAGCGGGGGAGGATGAGTATCTGTTGCAACCTGAAGATCATCTGCAGAAACAGAATTTATAGTGTATCCTATTAACCTCCCTCTTCTAAATTTCACATCAGAAAGAGAAGCCCCCAGAGACTATGGGGGAGTTATTCTATAACCCTGTCTAGAAAGTAGATCTGTGTGGTGCACTGTATTCACTATGAAAATCTGAACTCAGATTTACTATTTCTGGGAGCACAGTTGAGGAATGGCCCCAGTGCTGGCCCCTACTCTTAGGCAATACATAGGAGACAAAACCTAGAGAGGGAAACCTTCAACATATTTAAGACAGGTCTTCCACTCTAGACATTTGCCAGGTTATGAAACAGCATGTGGTGAAAATTTAATGAGCTGAGCTCTAAATCTCCAAAAGATAGAAATTTCTGGAAGAAGTGATAAAGATATGTGAGGCTCTGTGAAGTCTATATCTATGGGATAGTGAGGAGGGCATGGGGAGGGTGACAGGGAGGCACTGGATTTGAAAGGCAATGTGAAATCTATCAGTCTTATGTACTTAGGAGGTAACATCCCACTGTAAGGAGGGGCCTGCAACACTGACACATCAAGTCACGCTTCCAGGACATTTGCAAAAGTGAACTAAGTGTAGCTGCCACCTATCCCTCAAACAGCCATTTTTGCATCACATTGAGGTGACTTCCCACAACTTCTATATGTTAATAAAGGAATGGACACTCATAGGGAGTAAACAGTGTACTCAGCAGAGAAAAGGATGAGTGAATTGAAAGAGTTCAATGGAAATTATCTTCAGTCAAGCACTGAGAGTAAAATGAATGAAAAAAAGAGAGATCTATAAATATGATGTATATAGAATACAGTCAAATAAAGACTAACCAAAACATAATGATAGCCTACATTGGGGAACTTCTGTATTTATGTACTTATCACCTTTAATATGATTTATCCTTTAGTTTTGATTTCATTTTTTTATCCTGTCATCTTTTTTTTCTCGCCAGTATATTATATAGTTCACATTGAAGTACGACTAACAATATATTTCAATCAGTTGTTTTTTAAACTAATCAAATTGAAATATAAATATAAAAGTAAAATGAGAACAATATTTGTTTATTAACTATTTCATTTCTACCTACTCTATAGTATTTTTGGAGTGGCTTAAAATATAATCCAGAGTTGCTATAAGATCACGTAATATACAACAAAATAGGGTAAAAATAGGGTAAGATGACAAGAGTCAACGGATGCTTGGTGTGTGAAATCCGTTCCTACCTTGATGACTAGACATTACATAGTTCATCTCTGTGAGAGGACAACATCCCTTTGCTGTTGCACACCTTCACTTCTACTTCAGAGAGGCACTGAATGTAAAAAGCTACAAAGTGAATGTAGTTAATGAGAAGCTACTAAAACTGAGTCCCAAAACCTAGCTCTGAGCAAAATGATGCTTAAAGCTAAAGGAGGAGCAGATCACATAGATTTCATTATCCAACCCCAAAGCCTGTTTGCTCAACAGCAGAGTTTTGCACTTACAAGGGAGAAAAGAGCCTGTTTAGGGTAATTTATTTTGGAATTGCTCTGTCAAATGCTAATTTCATTTTGACTTTGTGAGGGCAATTTGGCTCATATGTTTGTATTTTGATAAAGGCATTAGAATAGAGTTAAAATTCTAGTAACCCTATGGAGATTACAAAACTTTCTCCAGGCACAGTTCTTGTCTTTGGAAAGAATGAATGATGAATAAATAGTGATGGACTTTTTTTAATGAATTCACTCAACAAACATTTATTGAGTGAACACTGTGTGCCAGACACATGCTAAGCATAAATCATCTTATGCAACAGTAAGTGATCCAGAGTGCAAAAATGATTAACAGAAAACCACAATTGCTGTTCAAAATACCTATTCCATCTCCATGCAAGTATTCAAATTTAGTGAAATTTCAAAATAGTTTATTACTGACTTATCTAATCTTATGAATTATAAGACCTCAAGATACAGTGCTGGAAAATATGTATCTCTCATCTAACACATCAGACAGATATTCCAGGGTTTTTATGGTATATTGATCATATTAGGGAACCAGACTTCTTTCATCTTCTACTTTTCTATCACCATCGGCCTTTGTCCACAATATGAAAAAGAGTTCCAGCCAGTGAGATAAAAGAATAGAGAAAAGCTAGCACAATTCATATCATTTAAAGGAAATGATCTAGAATTTGACCACATCATTTCTGTTCATATCTCCTTACCCAAAACAGAAAGTTAAGTCACACACCTAATGAAGGCAGAGGACATAGTGTCTAGCTGGGTGATCATGTAGATGCTTCTTCCCACAAATAAAATACACTCATCTTTAACCCAATAATGACAAAGCAAGGACCCCTTCGCTTACTATACCAAGGTAAAATTCCATAATGTTTTTATGTCAAATAATCATTTCTAGCAGGTTTTTATATCAAATAATAAACCAAATCCTCTCCCATACAAAGTATAAAATAGAATAGGGACATGACAACTACCATAATACTCCCATTTAGGAAATGGAAGCATATTAAACAAACAGCCTCTCTGCCACAGCAATTGCCAATACATATGAGGCATGAATATGATAAGTCTTTGCCCTGGTATTCAAGGAAGTCCTATTGATGAGTTTATATGGCAGTTCTGGGTTCTGTTCTCTTTGGAGATTCTTTGTTCATTTTTCTCTGTGGCCACGTTGATGATAGTGATGGAAAAGGTAAATTACATCCTTGAAATCTGCCCAAAATTTTCTTCTGATTTTTTCAGGGTATGCTTGGAACCTAGAGTTGCTAATAGTCATACATTCCCAGGTTTTTTCAATCCGAGTAGTTATGGTTTGTTGACTCCCACAAAATGCACAGTAAAATTCCAGCTAACTTCATTCTAATAAGTTCCACGTGCGAGTAACTACAACAAAGATCATATTTTTAAATAGTTGGTTTATCTTGTTTCATGTCTGATTTTTTATTAGAATATCTCTAATATTCTAGTTTTTTTATTAAAAATTTTTATTAGCCTCAGAATTCTACCATCTCTTTCTGTTGATAGTGACAACTACTCTAAAGCAGGCTTCAAAGTGAGAGTTACATATGAGATACCATACTGCTCTGGATGGATAGTAGAGAAAGAGTGTCCCCCTCTGTGCTGAGGCACTCCCACAGGCATCGACTCAGTAAGTGGACAGGACCTTTGTAAGAAGTAACAGGGGATCCATCCTCTTGGAGCAGCCAACCTCATTGCACGTTGAATGGATCTGAAGCTAGATTTCAGCCCTTACTTGCCTTCTTCACTGCTGTGCATCACTCAGCTGTACACACTGACCTTGCATTATGGTCATCTGGAGCAATAGGCTGGAGTGGTAAAGAAAAACAGGTCTTTAATTTGGTACTTTCAGCTGGACTGGCTTCCAAAGTCTAGCTGAAGAGATGGAGAAAAGATTAGGGATACAGTGTTGTTTCCTGCTCAGTCTGCCTCTTTATTTTTCAAATTAATTTTTACTGGAGTATGGTTGATTTACAATGTTGTGTTAGTTTCTGCTGTACAGCAAAGTGAATTAGTTATAAATATACATATCTCCACTCTTTTTTAGATGGCTTTTCTAAAGGAATTAAATTCTAAAGATTCCTTATAGGTTATTACAGAGTATTGAGTACAGTTCCCTGTGCTAAACAGTAGGTTCTCACTAGTTATCTATTTCATATACAGTAGTGTATATATGTCAATCCCAATCTCCCAATTTATCCCTCTCCCTGAGGCTGCCTCTTTAGAGTAGAGCAATCTTTTAATAAACAATCTGTACTTTACTACTGGTAACAAGAAACAGGAAAAAAAAAAAAACTTTGCACATATCCAGCAATTTTTGCTGAAAAATAAAACTCTGTTGGTATATGATCTATCTTCTAAAGGATCCCTGGTGACGTTTTTACCAGGACTTATTGGAGGTCACCAACTCCAGCAGCAATAGCTGTGTCCTTGCTCAGCTTTCTCCCTGTTCTATTAGAATTGGCTGCATTGTTCTTATTATTTTGTCCAGAATTTTTCTACATCTTTCTACTAAATTGATTGGTTGGGATATGAGCTAGGTTTTTTGCATAAGGGACAACAAAATAAAGGAACTTGAACAGTATTTAGAATTCATTTCATTCTTACAGCACAGTTGTGTTGGTGGGCAAAGGCAGGTATGGAAGTTTGATGATGTTGGGAGACAGTTCATCTGTTGAATGGGTTATGGGTTTACTTGGTAGAGGTAAACACAACACAATAATTGTGTTGCAGTCTGTAGATAGGAAAGAGAAGGGAAAATACACCCTTTCGTGCTAAAGTCTAGAAATTTTAGTCTGCAGTGGGAATTTGTGTATCCTGTTAAAAATACCCTTAATAAAAGTAAAAGATAGATGTTGGTGTTACCAACGGCAGCCTCTTTCAACATATAGATACAGTTTTTAATGTTATTTTGAATATTTATAAGAGCACAATGGAGGAAGCTAAATAGTATCTCATTTTCTAAGCTAAATAAGTTATCAGGTTCCAGTATGATAATAAATTATATAACAAAGTGCTAATGACACTATTAGAAACACTTTCTTTAAATATTTTCAAATCAAATTCAGAGAATAAAGGCCAAAGGCCACCTGGGGTTGGTAAGGAGACAGGTGTGTGAAAAAAATGCATGAATTCAACAAAATATTATGATAATATTTGAATGGAAATAAATCAGATGGTATGCCTGTAACTGAGTGTCTCCAAGCAAACTTCTTTTTACACCTCTCTTTCACCATGGCCCTTGTTTTTAGCACTTCCTCAGCAACTGATATCCTGATTAATGTCCCATAAATTCAAAGTTGTTATTATGAATCATTTAGATTCTGGCAAGAAATTATATAAGCACAATTATATTCAATGTACTAGCAATAAATCACATTCTGCTATAGTTGAATGTAAGTTTAGGAAAATATTAAAACAGTTATAATAAAAAATAAATCTTCTATTTTCATTGTTTTCACAAAAACAAATTTCTAAGTGCTTAAACTTAGATCATGTACTTTATCTCCAAAGAAATATTGCTGCTGCTTGTTTAAACCAAAACAAATTGCCTATGTCTACACTTATAAAATCTTGAAACTGATTATTTTTATTTGTTACAATCAGCAAATCCAATTCAAAATATTTCACAGTGGTCTACAGATTAGTTTATTCCCTGTCTCATAAGAAATACCTGGAAGTCAAGGGCAACTTTTAAATATTTGGAAGTTGGCAATATCATGAAAGAGGTGTGCATTGGGAGTGAAATGGAGTGGACTATATCACTGATTTGTATTGTGAATATCTAACAATCCCTTTTGTTTATAATCGATAGATAATCACAAGTTTGGGTTGAAACACGCAGCTTTCAGGGTTCAGTGCAATATAAGTGAATTAATGAATTAATATAGAAGATTTAGATCAGTGTCTAGCACTCAGAAAACATTCAATAAAAGTCAGCCTTTCTGTGTATTTTACTCATAAAAGTTGTTCTATGAATATGGAATATAATTAGAATATTTTATATACTTTATACTTCATATAAATATAGTATCAGTCTGTATTTTTTCTTTTTTATCTTGAATTACTTCCAAAATCAATTTCAATTAATAGTTTGTAATTTGCCTTACAAAAATATTTCTTGTTTAGTCATTGTTAGGAGTAAATCTTCTACTTCTACTCTACTTCAGTTTCAGTAAGGGTGTCTTCTACTTTGCCTTACATACTTATTGAACAACAGGAGAAATTTTTGATTTGGATATGTACCCGTTCAAAGTTGATAATTCAAATTTTTAAAGGTCATCTTTATTTGTGAGGACCAGTGTTGCACAGAATCACTAAGAGCACAAACTCTGAAGCCTAGCTTACTCACTGTGGTGACAGTATTTCTGTTTACAAGTGTCAAAGGAAGAGTTAACTTACTTTGCTATTTATATCTCATATATATCAAACATATGTTAATATATCTATAATCATATTTATCAATGGCTATTTTGGGAAAAATGAATGTTAAAGGTGGAATATAAAATTTTTGACTTTCCAAAGCTCCTGATCATGACATAGAGAAGTGATTGATTTTTGACATATAGTAAACATTCATCTATTACTGACCAGATTCTGATGAGGACAATCCAGTTACCATAACTATCTTGAATATAGTATTTCTTCTTTCCTATTTTTAAACTTAAATACTGTTTATAATAGGGTTTGAAGAAAATCAAATATATTGACAAGTTCGAACACTTACATAAAAAGCCTATTTAAATCAGTATGAGGGGAAATGTTGTGAAAGACAGCATTTGACTAAAACTGTTACTTCAGTTAATGATTAATTTGTATAATCAATTTAAATAATTAGAACCCAAAGAAAAGACACAAGAAATCTAGTATATTATACATCTCAAAGGAAGATGCTTAGTAACAGAAAATAATCTTACAGTACAAGATGCAGATTAACAACTTTTGAAATGAATTTACAAATCAAAATTACAGAATTTAAAACCTCTAGGAAAAATAAACATGTAATTTAAAAGATTACAGTTATGATATGATATAGAGTATTTGATAGTATTCTGTTATGGTAGACAGAATAATAGCCCTTCAGAGAAGGCTGCTTCCTAATCTCCAAAACTAGACTTATGCTACCTCACCTGGCAAGAGGCCTTCATAGAATTGATTAAGTTAAGGACCTCAAACTGGGAAGATTATACTGAATTATCTATGTGGGCCCAATATAATCACAAGTGTCAAAAGAAAGATAGGAGTGTCAGAGGAGACGAGATCATGAAAGCAGAGATTGGGGTGATACAGACACAGAGAACATAAATTAAGGAATGCGGGCAGCCTCTAGAGGCTGGAAAAGTCAAAGACATAGATTCTCCTCTAGAGCCTCAAGAAAAAATGTGGTCCTGCCGACACCTGATTTTAGCTTAGTGAGATCTATTTTGGACTTCTAACATCCAGAAGTATAAGTCTGTGTTGTTTTAAGCCTCTAAGTTTGTGGTAACTTGAATAATAGCAGTAGGAATCTAATATATATGACAAGTTTGAATGATTTGAGAAACATAGGTTCTAATGTAAGAAATTCTGTGAGTCTTTTTATATCCTTTTCATCAACTGCAAAATGGGTAATGTAGTGCCAATTTTACCTACTGCAAAATATTATATAGAAATAACATTAATATTTTAAATAATGTATTATTTATTCTCTCATTTAAATAGCCTGCTTCCATAATGCATTCACTCAACAAGTATTTATGTGTCCTTGGCACTGGGGATAAAGCATTTAACAAGCATTCAAAAATCCCTACACTGATGAAATACACATTCAAGTAATGGTAAGGTAGATTCTAAAACACAAATAAATAGAATATCTAATATGTCAGATGAGGACCAGTGCTCGGAAGGGAAAAGAAAATGAGCATGGAAGGGATATAGCAAAGGGGAAGTTGGAGTTTAGAGTGGTTCTGGAAAATCTCAGTGATCAGATACTTGGGTCAAGACCTAATGAGGTGAGAGAGAGTGAATCTTGTGTGAATCTGACAAGAAGTGCTCCAGGCTACTCAAAGACCCTGAGATTGACATATGCCTGGGTATTCGGAGGCTAGTGCCTGGGACACAGAAAGGCAAACACTGAGTAGCAGATGTGTGCAAAATGATAAACAAGAAGGGAGTGGGGTTGAGGTGGATTATTGTGGGCCTTCTTTGATTTAATTTGGACTATGGTTTTATGCTGAGAAAGAAGATATACCCTTGGGGTTTTGAGCAGAAATGTAATATGATTGGAATTAAATTTGTACATGTTGTCTCTAGCTGTTGTGGTAAGAGAAGATCTGGAGTTGGGTGGAGAAGGTAAAAGAATATTGCAAAAATTCAGGCCATCTGTATGGGTGGTTTGAACCAAAATGTTTCTACCAGAGGCAGTGCGAATTAGTTCATGTTTAAACACATTTCAAAGATAGAGCTAGTGCAATTTACTGATGCATTTGGACATGATAATAGCAAGGAAGAAAGGAGTTTAGGATGATTTCAAAATTTCTAGACTGAACAGATGAAATGATGGTGTTGCCCCCAACTCAGATGGGCAAGACTGAAGAAGAGTAGTTGGAGAAGAGCAAGTGTTTTGTTTAGATAAGTTTGAGATGCCTGGTAATTATTTAAGTATAGATGTTTTGATGACTTTTGCATATGCTAATCTTGGATTCAATGATATGGTCCAGATTGGAAACAGAAATCTTCATGTGTAAATCATTTCATTTATTTGTTACAACTTTGTCAGGTTTTTTTAAGAAAATGTTTAATGCATCAGTATCTTTAATTTGTACACCAATTCAAGGTCTCACTATTTAAAAGGACTAAATGGAGCCATTATTCCTGTTCCTACAAATATTATGTGACAATGCTAAAGTAAATGAACTCTATACAAAAAAAAATGTATTAACCTTTATTCCTATAATTATTCATACAAATCATTCATCTTAAGCATTTGGAAAACACATTGATTTCAGCATTCAGGCAAAGTGAAACAGAAAGTAAAGTACACTCAATATATAAATTATTCAGTTAAATCAGGATGTTGATTATGTATATGTTCATAATTAAGCAATATAAAATATCTCATTATTTGGCTCCAAGTTCAATCTTAAAATATAAAATATACTTCATTTATTTACATAATTTGAGATTCAAAAGCACTGTGGAAACCTGATTCTTGAGATGCTGCCTGAAAGACTGAATTGTGAGGTAAATGAAGATTATATCCCCATAATCATTCTGAACATTTTCTTTAGATCTACCGAAAAAGAGGTGGGGAGCTTTTCATCAAATTATTGTATTTTATTTGTTTTAATATATTATATTGTCTTGTAAGGAGAAAAATGAAGTTCATATGCTTCCTTTGTTGTCATAGCTACAGTAATTCACAGAACAAATTTAATACTTAACTAATGGAGAAAGTGCCAAAGAGAAAGAGAAGATCTGTGATCTATGGCCCAAAAGATAAGCTTGAGATAGTGATCTACTTGAAAATGTTGGAATGAAATGTTTCAGGCCAAGATCAGATATAGAGATTACGTCTTAAATATTCTGTCCAAAATTTTCAGTAAAGTCCACATTTCTTCCTAATAGCTTGTGGATTTCCTCCCCATTCTGGTGAGTATTGGGGGTGCAATATAGGTGTGGGAGACAGGGATGCAAAGCCTGTCAGGTAGTGTGGCTTCAAGTATAACATGCAGCACAAATAGAGGCTGTTCTTGTCATATTGGTGATATATTATTAATATAGGTAAGAGGTTAATAATTATATACTATAAATAGGAACTTTGCTGTGATGGAGGAGACAGGTTGAGAGTGAATAGAAAGGAAAATTACCCTGATATCACATATCAGAATAATCTTGGGAAATTGATATCTAAATTAGCATTAGCAATAGTTTAGCTGTAGGTCAGAAAGAGTTGGAGATGTGAGGTGGTCTAAGAAAAGGCAATTGTGTGTGAACAGCATGATTCAGGGCCTAAAGTGAGATGGAGGGAGAAGTAGACAGGCAGGAGAGACATTAGGGACAGTGTCATAAATAGCCTTGTCAGAATCCATAAGGGTTGGGACTTTAGCCTGAGGGCAATGAAGAACCCTGGAAAGTCAACCCCTTAACAGGAACTGAGTTAACGGTTGGCAATAAAATGGTAAATGCAATAGATATAGTCCTCTATGCTTTCATGAAGTTTAAATTCCTCTGAATGCAAAAGACATTGACCTTTTAGTCACATAGATTTTTTTTTAATTAATAATAAAATGGCAGCCTTTCCCTTTTTTTTTTTGATATATCTAAAGAAAATGTCCAGAATGACTATGGAGATTTAACTTTACACTTACCTTATAACTTGGTCTTTAATATATAGTCTCAACAAACAGGTTTTCAGAGTAATTAGATTGTCACTCAAAAGTAAACTCTAATGTTTCAAGAAAGAGTGAATTGGAAGAGACAACACTAGCACACCCATGGGTGTCTGCTTCACTTATTATTTTATCTTTGACAATTAGCTTATTTCCTATAAAGGGAAAGGAATAGGAAGGGTAGATGCTTAAGATATACTTAATTGATTTACAATATTGTGTTAGTTTCAGTTGTACAGCAAAGTGAATCAGTTATATATATATATAGATAGATAGATATAGATATAGATAGATAGATAGATATAGATATATAAGATATAACTCTTATAGATTATTTTCCCATATATGCCATTACAGAGTATTGAGTAGAGTTCCCTGTGCTATACAGTAACAGTAGGTCCTTATTAGCTATTTTACATAAAGTAGTGTGTATATGTCAATCCCAATCACCCAATTTATCCCTCCCTGCCCACCCTTGCCCCCTGGTAACTGTAAGTTTGTTTTCTACCTCTCTCACTCTATTTTTGTTTTGTAGATAAGTTCATTTGTAACTTTTTTTTTAGATTCTTCATATAAGCCATATCATATGATATTTGTCTTTCTTTGCCTGACTTACCTCACTCAGTATGACAATCTCTAGGTCCACCAATGTTACTGCAAATGGTATTATTTCATTCTTTTTTTGTGGCTGAGTAATATTCTGCTGTACCACAGTGGAAGATGTACCACATCTTTTTTATCCATTCCTCTGTTGATGGACATTTATTTTGCTTCCATTTCCTGGTTATTGTAAATAATGCTGCAATGAACACTGGGGTGCATTTATATTTGTGAATTATGGTTTTCTTCAGATATAAGCCCATGAGTGGGATTGCTGGATCATATGGTAGCTCCATTTTTAGTTTTTTAAAGAACCTCCATACTGTTCTTCATAGTGGCTGTAGCAGTTTACATTCCCAACAACAGTGCAGGATGGTTCCCTTTTCTCTGCACCCTCTCCAGCACTTATTATTTGTAGATTTTTTGATGATGGCCATTCTGGCCTGTGTGAAGTGACACCTCATTATAGTTTTGATTTGCATTTCTCTAATAATTAGTGATGTTGAGCATCTTTTCATGTGCTTTTAGCCATCTGTATGTCTTCTTTGGAGAAATGTCTATTTAGATCTTCTGCCCATTTTTTGATTGTGTTGTTTGTTTTTTTGGTATTGAGCTACAGTAATCAAAACAGTGTGGTACTGGAACAAAAACAGAAATATAGATCAATGGAACAGGGTAGAAAGTCCAGAGATAAACTTATACACCTATGGTCACCTAATCCATGGCAAAGGAGGAAAGAATATACAATGGAGAAAACACAGTCTCTTCAATAAGTGGTGTTGGGAAAACTGGACATCTACATGTACACTAATGAAATTAGAACACTCCCTAACTCACCATACACAAAAATAAACTCAAAATGGATTAAAGACATAAATGGAAGGCCAGATATTATAAAACTCTTAGAGGAAAACATAGGCAGAACACTCTTTGACATAAATCACAGCAAAGTCTTTTTTGATCCACTTTCTAGAGTAATGAAATTAAAAACAAAAATAAACAAATGGGACCTAATTAAACTTAAAAGATTTTGCACAGCAAAAGAAACCATAAACAAAACAAAAAGATAACCCTCAGAATGGGAGAAAATATTTGCAAATGAAGCAACTGCAAAGGATTAGTCTCCAAAATATACAAACAGCTTTAAACTGTTTTTTAATTTATGAAATTTTAGAATATCAAGAGATTCATTTGCCTTTAACCAGCCAACATTTGAGAAACTTATCTCCCCCAATAAAATAATTGACTTAAAAAAAAATAAGGGATCAACTATATATCAGTAATTCACAGCTCTGAGTAACAAAGATGTTAATCTTTTATGCTAACTTTCAAAATATAGACCTGTTAACTCCAGATAACAAAGTCATATTTGCTAAGGAGTTATCTATTTTCCTATGTACATTAATAGATGTTTTTTACACATTTTACTTTTTTCAGTTTTTACCTCTCTGAGAAGTGATTTAGTCACTATGACTCAAACTCCAACAATTACTTATTCTTATAGTATAGGAAATGGATGCTATTTTGAAATACTGTAGTTCAAGTCACTACATGTTTGACTTTAAAGTATTTAAATATCTCTTTTTCTAGGTAGTTTTTAAACTTATATTTTTATCCTTAAGTTATCAGATGTGCTACTAAAATATCCATATAACCATAATGAATATAAATCTCTATGTATATAGAGACATATTAATGGTCACAAAGTATTCTTGGCCTCTGTATTAGTCTTATTATTTGTAGGAGGGAGTCAAAAAGAATTGCTGACCTCTGCACATATATGTGGAACAACTCTGACAAGCAATCCTTATTTATATATGGCATTGAATCAGGAAAAGTTTTATAATAACATCGCTTATTCCCCTTCTCCAAAGAGGATAAATCCACAGAGAATATTCTTAGGGTTCTAAAATTACATTTCTCTTAATCTGCTGTTCAGATAAAGATGAAAATTGAGATAATGATACCGAATCCTCCAAATGACCCTAATTAATCATCCCACAAAATTAAAGAATTAATTAAAACTAATGCATCGTCTGGAGACAGTGATCCCTTCTTAAATCAAAATGCATACTTATTATCCAGCCTTTTAGGTATTTTTGAGTTGAAAAAATAAATTAGTATAACAAACAATAATTAAAAGCTTATTGGATTGCTCAAATGTGACATTATCACTGATGTTGTGTGCAGTTTATTATTCAACAAAGCTTCTTTTTCTGTTCCAAACATACAGATGATTTATCTACTTGGGTACAAATGATGAAAATTCTATATACTTGAAATTATTTTACATTCAGTGATCATATTTCTCAAGATTAAACCAACATATCATAGAAATATTCTGACCCAATTCAACAAATCATAGACATATTCTGATTCAAGTGTAAACTGTTATTTTTTTTCTTTTATAATATAAGTTTCTGCCAATTATCAATATTCAACTAACTTTAACTTCTCCCATTAACTTAGCCAAACCTAAGTAATTTAGCAATTTCTCAAACTCATTTTATCTTTTTACATCTCTTGCAGATGCTCAGACATAGAATTAGAAGTTTTTAAATGACTCAAAGCAAATAAAATCAGCATGGCAAGGTTATGAGATGGTACTTAAAATATAGTTTTTAAAGATGTGGGTTAGCTTTATAGATGAAGAATACATCATTATTAAAGAATGCTCCACAATCGTATTTGCATATGATATTTCACACTTAGCTTGTATAATCTGTAGCATGATAACAGGAACATCAAATCTCTTCATTTTCAAGCTAGTAGAGGTAATTATCTAAAGAGAGAAAGAAAAATGATACTCAGTATCATAAGGTGTATAACTTACATCATTATTCAGAGGTATAATTTCTATGACATAAAAAGTACCATGCTGTTTTTCTGACAACAATAAGAAAATTAAACCATTATACACAATTTAAAAATTTCCAAAGCATAGGCAGTGTAAACAATTGATGAACTATATATAGTTTTGATGACTTTATTTTTACATTGTTTTATACCATGTAACATTCTAAAACAGGACATTATATATTCTTATTTTGAAATTTAAGCATTTTTTGAAATAGATATTATCATGAATAGAAAGCTTATCATCAGTTATGCTGGATTTCAATTTTTTTCTAAGCAATGGGTAAGAACAGCTAGGCTAATAAAAATCATTGAATTTGGTTCTACTAAAGTTGATTTTCATAGGAAAGCCACAGGATCAGGATCCAGAGAACCAATTTCTTCTGTTCCTAAGACATCTACATGCCCTATAGTAAGACAGCAGAATTAATTTTGTAATCTTATGTCTGATTTATCTTGGCTTTTTAGTGTTTTTACTCATGTCTCCCTATTTTTACTTTGTGCCCAGTTTTTGTTGCATTGAATTTTTTTCCATTATGAGGTGTTAGCTGTCATTGCTAGTATGATTAGGAAATATAGTTATATTACTTCGATTGCTGTTTATATTCACAATCACAAGATGCACTGAAGAGCATCCCATCAATTCCTGTAATAAATCACTTTGAAATAAGTCAGAATAAAACTACAGAGTCAAGTGAAGTACAGAATAAGGATGATTTCCTTTATTTTGCCACTTGCTTACTGGGTCTCTCTTATTACTGTTCAAGTGTCTTGTGTGTGCTAGATGAATAATAAAAAGGAAACAAGTAATCATTAGGCAGAAAGGAAGTTCAAAAAAAAGTTGAATAAAGGAGTTCTCTCTATAAACATACTTTTTATAAGCAAGCTAAAATTTGTTAATTTTATATCATTTTATCCACTCCTTTTGAATAATCCAGATTTAGTACAACAACTGGTCTCCTTGGATGCTTTTTTTTTTTTTTTTTTGCTGTATGTAGGCTTCTCACTGTTGTGGCCTCTCCCGTTGCAGAGCACAGGCTCTGGACACGCAGGCTCAATGGCCATGGCTCACGGGCCCAGCCGCTCCACGGCATGTGGGATCTTCTCGGACCGGGGCACGAACCCGTATCCCCTGCATCGGCAGGCAGACTCTCAACCACTGCACCACCAGGGAAGCCCTCCTTGGATGCTTTTAAAGAAATTTCTTTACATGTGAGCACTTGTCCCAGTGGGCTTCTTTGCAAGAGTGTACCATTAAGTCGTTTTGGAACGGCAAGCAAGAAGAAAGTACAAAAAAACTTCACCTCAAGCAAAAGAGCACGTTTTATTCACAGAAATTTTTAAATGTGGGTAAAAACATCAGAATATATGATAAAACTGAATCACTGTTTGGATTTGAGTTACATTCTTGTAACAATCCTGAAACTTCATAGTATTAAAGCAAAAAATAATAATAAGCTGTGAAAAATATTTAACACATGTAATCTAAGAGAAAGGATTGATTAAGAAATATACAAGATTAGGTAACTATAATAATAGTAACATCAATATTAATTTTAAAATGTAAATAGCTCAATTTTTCTGAAATGTATAGATCTTATACAATTGCAATATAATCTTCAGACATTTTATGACATTAGAGTCATTTGTATCATTTATTCAAACATGACTTAAGTAGAGCTGAAATTCTTTCCCAGAGGAAAATTTCAGTGAATATACAACAAATTATTATGATTATTAATTTAAACAAAATAAAATACTGAGAAACAAGTAGTATCCTTCCTTCCATTCCTCTCAGAGGATAATTATAAAAATAATTTTTATAGTCTACTTATACTGCACACGAGCACTGATTTTGAAACGAAGCAGGACCCTATGGTCCTTGCCCTCATGTCCTCAGCTTGCCTTTTTTTCCTGTGGAAAATCTTTAGCCAAAGAATAAGTTTAATCAGAGAAATGAGAAAATACAGAAGCACAGGAAAACAGTCAAAGGAGAACAAATAATAATAGTTTAGTCCTTAAGCAAAGTCAAGGACCTTTAATTCCTCTTCAAGGAGTATAGATAATATTCTGAGCCGTATCCTGTGAGCTGTCTTATACATACTAAATCCCCCACCAGGTGGAAGAAGTTAACTACATTATGACCAGACTGTAGCCATGACATAAGCTGCCACAATTCCGAGAGCTGGCCTTAAAGAAATGGGAACA
Organism: Orcinus orca; assembly: GCF_937001465.1. Taxonomy (NCBI): domain Eukaryota; kingdom Metazoa; phylum Chordata; class Mammalia; order Artiodactyla; family Delphinidae; genus Orcinus; species Orcinus orca. Next base: position 129,475,995 of record NC_064563.1, read on the forward strand.
AACCGACCCTGGAACTGAAGATTAACTGTACTTAAAACAATCAAGATGACGCTGATCAGACCACCACAAGACTAATTTCAAGATGACTGTCAGAGCTGACTGTGCCGTTTCTGCACGTAGCCCCTTCCCTTCACATATAAAAGCTCTTGCCCACTGATTGTCATTCGGGGGAGGAGGGAGTTGGCCTTTGGACAGGAGTCTGCTTCCCCTGGCCAGGTTGTTGGTATCCAAAATAAAGCAAACTTTCCTTTCCATCAGGCTTATCTCTTTTTTGGCTTCAGAAGGGAAAGCCGCTGGATCCCACTTTTGGTAAAAATTTCTCCTTTTTTCCTCTCATCACTCCACAGTTAGTACAATTAGGTGTGACTCTTACATCACAGTCTTGTATTGCTCAGCCTTTAAAATTTATGATTGAAGATCTCTTATCCTGAGAAAATTTCTCTTCCTGCTGTATTATTAAATACATTTGAATAATTCCTGCCTCAGATTATCTACCTGTAGAGCAATATATTAAAAGAATTTTAACAGTAACGTTAGGACATTTAGAAGAAACAACTGAGCAATGGTATAGAAGATGATGGAAGGGGAAGGTGTTTTTTCCACAGTCAGGATAACCCAGAGGAGGATGCAGCAGGGATCCAGAGGAGAAATAATCAGAGATAAATACTCAGCAATAGTATGGACACAGAAAAGAGAAGAATTTTGAGAAAAAATTGAGATGAGGAGAATTGGAGATAAAATTGAAATGCTAAATTTGCAGTTTCCCCTCTTTCACCAAAAAAAGTTTCAACTTTTTTTTTCAATATATGAGCAAATGAGGAGGAAATATTAAAGATAATTCTCAGGTGTATGGTGTTGACAACTAAGTAACAGATGGATGGATAGATAGCTAGATAGATAAATAGATAGATAAAAAGTGTTTTATGTAACTATGAATTACCAAAGGGAATATAGCCACTAGGTGCTTCAAAATATAAACTAAGCAGGCATATTTTATTTTGATTGATGATTTTATATTCATGACGGCATTTACAATTTTCAATGGGGCTGTCCAGGGAGAATGTATAAAATGAGAGAAGAAAACATAACAATAATAATACGCGGAAAACAGATGACAATTCCTTCAAGTACTTTACCACCACCTACAAATGGCCCTTTATGTATATCCTTCCTGCCTCTCTTATATCACATCTCAGTGTAAGATGTGCTTCTCTTCCTGCCCCAGATTAAGGTTGACCTTGTATTTCTTTAGCGGGACCATAAAATTGGCAATCAAGGAATAGTGATTTCAGGACCAGGGAGAAAAACACTGTCTATTCAAAATTATATTAATACTCTAAAACACACAAAGAAAGTAAATATTAAGAAAGAGATCCACCAATATAAAATAGTATAGACAAAAATTACTTCCAATAACATTACACCAATAGAAAACATGAAATATTTGATCTATTTTTGAAAGTGATAAAATTATAACAAGTAAATTGAACTAATAAGAATGAATAGAAAATATAAACCAAATATATATCCTAGAAATAAAATCTGTAGCTATAAAAACAAATAACTCTTTATGTGGGTAAATCTTAGAGTAGAGACCCAGAGGGAATGAGTGCATTATAATTAACTACTGTTAAATCCACTTAGAATACAATTTAGAAAAACAAAGTGTTTAAAAATTCAAGAAAGATATTGAGGTGGTTATATTAAGAAGTACAAACTTTCAAGGAGTAGGAGTTTCATGAATATACAATGAAAGGAACAGAAGTGAATAAAATTCAAAAAGTGTGCTGAAAGTTTTTCATCAGGAAAACAGCAAGTGCAGATTATGGGTCTCTGAGGTTCTTTTGTCAACCTAGTTATGGTCTGAGGGCTGGAAGTCTGTGATAAACAGTATCTTCCCTTCCTACCAGGTTCTGAATTTTGAAAAATAATACAAATATCAGAATTTTTGAGGCCAACATTTTTATTACTGGTAAAGACTTGTTTGCAAGACGGGGTTTGGGTCTTTGGCCAGATGTATTAATTAACTGATTCCCGGAATTAGGCACAATTCCTCATGCAGTTACAAATGAGGCTGGACACAGGCAAGACTATTCTATTGCTCAGGAAATCCTAAATAATTTTTTTTTCTTTTTTTTTTTTTTTTTTTTTGCGGTACGCAGGCCTCTCACTGTTGTGGCCTCTCCCCTTGTGGAGCACAGGCTCTGGATGCGCAGGCTCAGCAGTCACGGCTCACAGGCCCAGCCGCTTTGCGGTATGTGGGATCTTCCTGGACTGGGACACGAACCCATGTCCCCTGCATCGGCAGGTGGACTCTCAACAACTGCTCCACCACAGAAGCCCTGGAATAGTGTTTTTTTAAGTGAAAATGGAAAGGATTGACATCTGTTGGCCTTGGGAGACCTTGTCTCACTTTGTGATTGTAGTTATTTCTATAATGGAAAAAGCATAATATTCAGTATTAAACAGATGTGGAATCTCTTCCTTCCTCTGAATTTTACAAATACTTATGAAAGTATTAACACATGTATCTCTGCTTTATAAAGCCTGGCTATATTAAATAATACAATACTTACAAAGTTCTTTCCACAATGGCTAGACCATGGTGGATACCCTATAAATGTTAATTCTTCCTCTTCCTTTGTACGTCAGAGGTTGTTTCTCAGGATGTGTTCTCCACTCTTCCACAGCAAGTAAAACACTTTTTAAACAGCAATAAAGAGTTCCCAGCATCTTTACTACATGTGTGTGGAAGGGAACAAATCCTGGCCAGGGGAATATTAACAGAAGTGGTGTAGGAACTTCTAGGAAGCCTAAGTCAGAAGAATGTGAATTTCTTATCTTTCCTTTTTTGTTGTTGTTAGCTGGAATGATTATGTTATTACTGAAACTTAAAGAGCCATGTTCAGTGACCTTAGGAATGGAGAACTATAGGGGAAAAATAAAATAAAACGTATTTGAGTTTGTGAAATTGTCAAGATACTGGGCATGGAGCATGATTTTTACATGAAAGGACAAGTTCCCATGTCTTAAATCACAATTATAGTGGGCTTCTGATGACTCCTAGCTAAACATAATCCACTTTCAATCTCCCTCTTTCCTTATCTAATGTAATATTATATTTCTTCTGTAAGTAACTCCCTTAATCATATAACTATTCCAGTCATTGCTTTCAGATTATATTTCATCTTTTGGTTAGTTAGTGTTTAATGAGGACCTGCTATGTGACAAGTCTATCTAAATTGTATAGACACAAGGGTCAACACATCAGACTAAAATCCCTCTCTCAGATATCTTATATTTAAGTTGAAGAAAATAGAAGGTAAACAAATGACTAAGGAAATTTATATTATGTCATCTGGTGATAGTGTATTGAAGAAAAAGTAAACAGAAAAGAGAAAGACTAAAGGTCAAGGTTGTGTGAGGATTTTGAAGATGGAGTTGTACTTTGAAATAAGGAAGTCAGGAAAGGGCTCAATAGGAAAATATTAATTGTACCATGACTTGAGAAGAGAAGAAACCAAAATATGTGGATATGAGGGAGAAAATCATGACAAGTGCCAATTCTCTGAGTTGGTAGTGTGTCTGGGAATGGAGAAAAACATGGAGACCAGCTAAAGCTGGAAAAAAATCAGTAAAGGGAGACAGAAAGGAAATAAATTTAGAACTGTGACAAAAGAGCTCAGAATCTCCTCTAAATATGCACTTTTGTTCTTGACCTTTTCTTTACATAAAATATTTTTTAACATTGAACTCTTTTGAAATTCTAGATACCCTACAAGTTTTCAAATGTATTTTCTTCTAGAAGCCCTTTCTGATACCCTTGTCCAGGTGACAGCAACTTATTGATAATATCCTGATGATTTGATTGCACTTTTAATATGCCTTGCTAAAGTCTGGCTATAACTAAGTAACTTAACCATCTCACCTGATAGACTGTTTGCTGAAGGTACAGATTGAACTATATCATTTTTCATTCAATACGAATTAGAACCCAAAAAAACTCATCATGTATGGATCTATGCTTTTATATATGCATGTATCTGACTAACCAAGATGTCATTTTATTATCTTACACTTTAGCGTAAGTCTTTTGAGGTAATTAGAATAATTGTTTCTTTATATCAGAGCATGTTAGAATTCTAGTTAATTATGCACAAACTTGCTTAGTGGAGACCATCAAAGAGAAAAGTATAAATAGAAATGTTTTCTTCAGGCTATAAATAAGGACTAATGAAATGACTCTACCTCACAGATTTTTGTCCAAGCACACTAATTACTGCTGTCTTTATTTTGACTGGCCTTTTAGTAGTTTCAGTCTCCTTGTGTGGAGAAACTGTTGTGGAAAATCTCAGTCTCCTTTTACACATTACTTTTCTCCTTATTTTAAAGTCCCACCTGGATTTAGAGCAAGCTTCCAAGCGAGACTGAAGTTCTGTTGGCTTCATTTTCCCCACAAAAGTCTTTCAATAGTGAAAATCTTTGATCAACCTGCAAGGATACCATTATTTCTCTGAGGGATGAAGGGGATAGAAGTAATTCCTTATGATACTGGTTAAAGCTTAATTTTGGATAACTAGTTTTTTTATAAAAGTGAGAATTTCATCTATTATCAACTCACGTGGGCAGGAAAATATTATCCTATGAATTGAAATCCTTATGATGACATGGTAGGAACCATCTAATGAATTATTGTATTAACACAGATTAAGATGATATTCCCTTTAAGAAATAATAAACTACATAGAAGAGAGGGAAAAAAAGGTATACACTATTTCAACTGTTCTTAATTTTTTAAAATATGTTATCATGATTTTCCAGAAATTTATTCAAGCACATGCATGAATGTTATTGCTTTTTGTCCTATGAAACAAATTACTTATAGCTTTTTACAAACATTCTTTTCCTGAATTGAGCAATTTTCTCCATTAACTTTGCTGTGGGCATCCAATATCATAGCAATTACAGAAAGACTGTTCAATGAATACTAATTGCTAACAAAAATCAATGAGACTTTGCATTGCCTCTTCATGTAAAAACCATGGTTTCCTTTATCACATTATTATGGTCATTATTTGGTAATTCTTGCTGTGAATTCTGATTGATTGATTTTAAAAATCTAGAACATAGGATAATTTACTTGGATTCTTGTACTGCTTGACATAAAAGGAATGAGTCTACTGGTGTATTCCCTAAAGCTTCCTTCAGATTTTGTTACAAGATCAGATTCTTTGTCATCTATAAAATTAGCAAAAGAAGAGATTTCATTACAGAAGTATGCCAGTTCTTTGCTTTATTTCCTTTATGTATCAGGGAAGCATAACCACTGTGAATGTTCTGAATAAGGGATTGCAAGAAGTAGATCACACACACTTGGAGGAGGAGATGGGACAATAATGTCTGGAAGGTGGAGCTAAAAGTTCAGAGAAAAGTTACTCATCAGTGCTCTTGAAGCACTGGGATCTGGAGAAAAGTTTGAGCTTTCTGGTCTGTCCAGACGCCCCAGAGGAACTGCAAAGGAGAGCTAGTAGGAGATGCTACCTCTGTGCCCTTTGGTGGGCCTGGGTCCATTGTGGGTCATCAGGGCATTAGGAAAAAAGGGTTGGACTATTAATAGGAGGAAGCCAGGACAAGCTGGAATCCACTAAGATCTCTGCGTCTGGTTCTCATTCATGTAGTTGTGAAACCTTCATAAAACAGTGGTTCCTGCTTCACCTCCAGCTTCCAAACCTCATGGCAATGTTTTTTAGATCAACTCCAACTCAAAACCATACAGAGGAGGGGACAATGGGCAACCTAGTTCCAGGTGAGACAAGGTAGACACAATGACAAATCACCACATGAAGTATTTCTGGTTTTCTACTTTCCTAGTGAAGTTTTGTAAATGTGTGCTCCAATGTGTAAATGTGTTTTTCAAAGGTTAAATTTTGGTTTCGATTACATCTAATAATAAACTGTGTATGCATATGTATATATATATGAAATGATATGAGAGGTGATTAAACTGACCAGGAAAATAGAAGAGAAGAGTGGAGAAAAAGATGAGGATTTTTTCTAATAAAAGGAATTAAATGATTTTTCAATAGGTGATGACTATTTGAAAAGAGATTAAAATCTTTTATAAAAAACATTCATTATGAAGACTTAAAAATAAATGAGTGGGGCAGTAAAAAGACAAATTTGATAATAATTTATATGATACTGGGTTTGGATCTTAGGAAGTTTTCTAGCCCTCAAATATAACCTATATTCTGCAAGATCATCTGCGTCAATAATGATGATGTATTTTGCCCTTCACCTTGACTACTACTGTCCTTGGCTTATGATGTGAATAAGGAAAAAGAGCCCAATTAATGGTTTTACTTCAAACCTCAAAAGTCATTATGTAAAGAGCTCCATATTCTATGATTTTAAGTCAGACTACTTTGAGAATGTTTGCTAGGATTACCCCAGACTGCGTCATTTTGGGTACAATCCTAGGAAAAGTTAATTGGGGAGTAGGAAAATGAGATAGAGAGGAAAGGAAGACAATACAGGGCATGTTAAGAAGCAAGTTCCCAGGGTGGGCAAATGGGACTCTATCTGACTTGGGACGGCTGGGACACTGCGTGGGGACTGCTTGTGAGTTACCCATCTGAGAGGAGGGGAAGATGGTAATCTATTCACCAACTCCCTTTCCTTGTTGTTAAGAACTTGTTCCAAGGTGCTTCAACTCTTCAGCAACTATGTTCTTTTGGCATGTGGAGCTTGCTTTTACATACAGAGAAGCCTGGTTTATCCCTCAGAAAGAAACCACTAGTGTACATACATAGATTGAAACTCAAAAAGCCATAGGCAGGTCACAACAACATCTGTTATGGAGGATTTTCTCCCCTCCTCTCCCCAGAAGTTCTTCCCACATAAAAAAGTTTCCAAGTGAGACTATCTCATGAAAGAGTGGGAAAATATTATTTGATTTCATTAAAGTTGTTTAAATATTTAGGGGTTTAGAAAAGAAAAATTCTATTTGTGGACAGTTCATTTTCTATAAACCTCAAAATCAAAATCTCATAATTGAATTTTATTTGAAATACAACTTAGGTTGAACATTGGTTGCCAAAACTGTTTTCTAGTACCACATGTTCTACTATAAAATGACTAGTACAGGAAATAATACTTAAATATATAGAAGCAAAAATAAAAACTGAAAATTTATAGTAAATAAAATCATCAACACGTCTATGCAATTTTTTTTTATTATTATTATTTTAATTTTGGTCACATCGCATGACTCACAGGATCTCAGTTCCCTGACCAGGGATTGATCCGTGGCCACAGAAGGCTGAACCCTAACCACTAGACCACCAGGGAACTCCCTATGCAAATATATCCTAGTGTATGTGCACTTGTCAAAACAAGTTAAAGAAACTCATTTACCAATATAGAATCAACATAGCACAAACCTGTATACAGAGATGATTGAGGACAGGGGATCAACTTGACACTAACAGGCAGAAATTTGAATTCCAGTTCTCACTCTCATTAACAATGTTTTTGAAAAGCTCTATTTCATAAAAAGTTTTTATATGAAAAATAAAAAGTTTGGTTAATGAATTTCTATTTTCCTGCCCTGAAACATTTGCTATGTTTCTAAGAAGGCTCAACTCTTCTCAAATATTCTAATGATATCCAACTAGGGCTATTTATTGAGCTCTCCTACGGGATCAGTCAGATAAATTTAAACAAATTTAGCCTACAAATTTCCATAAAGAAATTTTTTTGGATGAAGTAGATGTTTAGCTGAGGGTTTTGCTTTATAAATATGGATCAAAATATTGCATAATTATGAAACAATTTATTAATTTTGAGAATTAATTAAATGTCAGAGAAAATAAATGACCACTTTCTTCTTTGATTCCCTTTAAAAAATGTGCCAAATGAGACAAAAACAGTAGCTTTGTCTGTAACCATCAATTTTCACCAACTCAATATGACCCCAATGCTTAAAGGTATCACTCACATTGTTCTATTGACAATGAATTTTCTCTGACATTATAAAATACAGTGATTCCCTGATCCCTGGTGACCACAGTAGTTAACTTGTTCAGTCATGCCTGTAACAGTTCCTTCAGTACATTAGAAAAATTACTTAGGGATAATGTTCCCAAATCACATTGCCCAAACTAACTGTTCAAGAGATCATTATTGCCCTAGACTAGAGAAAATTCAAGTGTCTTAATAAACATGTACATCCATGTTATGAATTGCTATTTTATGTATTTGGTGATGACTGTAGAGGAGGAGAGAACTTAGATCTCTTCTAGAGAATGTTGGTAGAATTCCTAATCCTTTTATTTACTTTATTCTAGAAATAATCTGTAAGGTACTCTAGGCAAATTCCAGTTCAGTCATAACTCTGAGCTAAAAATTAAGAATCATGGTTTACGGGAGGATTAATACTACTATAAACACTCACAATGGTGCAGGATCAAGAGTCAAGAAGTCACTGACTTGGAGTACATCAAAACTATGATTTAGAGAGTTAAAAGATTGATTATAGAAAAGCCCAGCTGAAAAAATAAAAAGATATCAACATAGGTAGAAGAGCATACAAATTCTCCGTAGCCCTTTCTGCTTGTGGATAAAAGCTTAAGGCTTAAAAAAGAAATAAAAATGCTAATAATGATTAGATCATTTTCTATGTTTTAACAGGAATATTTAACATTTCAGAAATGTCAACTAGCATACCAGACTGTATTTCTATGTTTTAGAATGATTTTATCTGCTGTAAAAAAAAAAAAAAAATGACTATTAATAAATTAAACAATTCCAAATGAAATCAATTTGTTTCACACAGAGGTTCTTTGAATAAAACTGATGTCTGAGTTTCTACTGGAAACTTACTATCCTATAGAACTTTGTGTACACAAAAACATTGTATATATTTTCAAATATTATTTTTTTCCAGTACCTTCTCTGGCACAAATAATTTTGAAGAGTGAGGGGATTTTATTCTTGGTAAATGTTGTCTATCCAATGGGAAATAAAGAGTAACAATTATTTCTGGATTGTCAACAATAATCTAAACTGCTTAAATTTATTATAACACCTCAACCTTAAAAAAAATGAAGGTAATATCTCATGAAGGATGCTGTAGCATATATTTTTGTCTTCTAAGATTTCTAAACATGCTTGGTTTCATCAGTTTACTTCAAAATGTAGATGTTTCAGGGTTCAGAGGACTGACTCAAGATTCATGTTTCTATATGTCTACGCTAAGAAAGGATTAGGAGACTAACATATATGGAATGGTAGAATAAGAAACTCCAGAAATCCACTCCGCCAGAAAAGCAATGTAAACATTGACAAAAACTTCAAAATCAATATTCTCAGAACTCTAGAAATTAACCAAAACTTGCAACCTTCCAAGGACTATTTATTTAAGGAAAAAATGGTTGAATATCAGTAAGAACAGTGAGGTTTGTTGTATTTTAAGTTTCCCTTATTCTCATCCATGCTCCAAAATTTCCTCTCTCCAATAGATTCTCAAACACAGTAGCTATAAAAAGCAGCATCCCAGAAGCAACTTGAAGAGCAAGTTTGGAACTCACCAAAAAGCCTGGAATCCTGCCACGATTTGTCCTATTTGACAGCTCTCCAGAGACCAGCACTTGTTTTTATTTTTGTTTTGTTTTGTTTTTCCCTGGCACAGAGCTCATGTAATACAAAGTCTGACTCCATTTTTATGCTTGACCACTGACAGCTTTTACAGCTGACCTCTACCTCTTTCCCTTTGGCCCACATGTGTGAAAGCTGATAAGAGAGCCAAAGAGCTCCTCCTTTGGTGCTGGTGAGATTTTAAACCATGCAAAGCCCTGTCCACATGTAAGCACCCATACCATTACAACAGCAAACCCCCCAAAACTGTCTACTATTATTTTTTAATCAAGCCATTTTGGACCAACTTAAGAGGACAGTCCTGTTGTCCTCATAAAGCCTCATTATATAAAAATAATAAATCTTTCATATCCCCTTGGAGTGTTTGTGGCATCTTCAGTCTTGAGACCTGAAACAAATTTTGGGTAAGGGAGTCCATACTACCACTGCAGGAAGGACTAAACAATTGGTGCCTTGAGCAGGATGTCCAATTGAAGACCACGACCAAGGTCTTTCTTCTCTTGCTTTGGTTTGCTGTCTCTACTGTCTGCTGATGAGCATGAACTTAGAGCTGCTTCTTACTGGGTAGCTAGCACTTTAAGCTGTGATACTTTGTGCATATTTGCTGAGTTTTACCAGGCCTCTGTTATAGATTTAAGTGACCTAAGTCAGAAGTTTTGATAAATGACATTTCGGGAGAGGAGTATAGAACTAGAGGCTCCTCAAAGTGGCCCTGGGTCTTCTGTCTCAGCCCAGACTTGTCTGTATATCTTAGAATGAAACATGTCTCAATTCCAACATAATCCATGAAGGATGTTAACGGAAGGAAAATAAGTATGCCCGAGGACGAGGGGAAGATGGCAGAAGAGTAAAACGCGGAGATTACCTTCCTCCCCACAGATACACCAGAAATACATCTACACGTGGAACAACTCCTACAGAACACCTACTGAACACTGGCAGAAGACCTCAGACCTCCCAAAAGGCAAGAAATTCCCCACGTACCTGGGTAGGACAAAAGAAAAAAGAATAAACATAGACAGAAGGACAGTGATGGGACCTGCAACAGTGGGAGGGAGCTGTGAAGGAGGAAAGGTTTCCACACACTAGGAAGCCCCTTCGCAGGAGGAGACTGTGGGTGGCGGCGGGGGGAAGCTTCAGAGCCGCGGAGGAGACCACAGCAACAGGGGTGCAGAGACCAAAGCGGAAAGATTCCCGCACAGAGGACGGGTGCCGACCAGCACTCACCAGCCCGAGAGGCTTGTCTGCTCACCCGCCGGGATGGGCAGGGCTGGGAGCTGGGGCTCGGGCTCGGTAGGAGCACAGGGAGAGGACTGGGGTTGGCAGCGTGAACACAGCCTGCAGAGGGTTAGTGCACCACGGCTAGCTGGGAGGCAGTCCGGGGAAAAGTCTGCACCTGTTGAAGAGTCAAGAGACTTTTTCTTCCCTCTTTGTTTCTTGGTGCGCGAGGAGAGGGGATTAAGAGGCGCTGCTTAAATGAGCTCCAGAGATGGGCGTGAGCCACGGCTAAAAGCGTGGACCCGAGACGGACATGAGACGCTAAGGCTGCTGCTGCCGCCACCAAGAAGCCTGTGTGCGAGCACCGGTCACTATCCACACCCCCCTTCCGGGGAGCCTGTGCAGCCCACCACTGCCAGGGTCCCGGGATCCAGGGACAACCTCCCCGGGAGAACGCACAGCACGCATCAGGCTGGTGTAACGTCACACCGGCCTCTGCCGCCGCAGGCTCGCGCAGCACTCCGTGCCCCTCCCTCCCCCCGGCCTGAGTGAGCCAGAGTCCCTGAAGCAGCTGCTACTCTAACCCTGTCCTGTCTGAGCGAAGAACAGACGCCATCCCGCGACCCACACGCAGACGCAGGGCCAAATCCAAAGCTGAGCCCCGGGAGCTGTGAGAACAAAGAAGAGAAAGGGAAATCTCTCCCAGCAGCCTCAGAAGCAGTGGATTAAAGCTCCACAGTCAACTTGATGTACCCTGCATCTGTGGAATACAGACAGCGAATCATCCCAAATTAAGGAGGTGGACTTTGAGAGCAAGATTTATAATTTTTTCCCATTTTCCTCTTTTTGTGAGGGTGTATGTGTATGCGTCTGTGTGAGATTTTGCCTGTATAGCTTTGCTTCCACCATTTGTTGTAGGGTTCTATCCGGCCTTTTTTTTTTTTTTTTTAATTTTTTTCTTAATAATTACTTTATTTTAATAACTTTATTTTACTTTATCTTCTTTCTATCTATATTTCCTTCTTTCTTTCTTTCTTTCTTTCCATCCTTCCCTCCTTTAGACAACAAATCATCTCAAATTGAGGAGGTGGACTTTGAGAACATTTATGATTTTTTACCCTTTTCCTCTTTTTGTGAGTGTGTATGTGTATGCTTCTGTGTGAGATTTTGTCTGTATAGCTTTGCTTCCACCATTTGTCCTAGGGTTCTATCCGTCCATTTTCTTTTTTGTTTGTTTTGCTTTGTTTTAATTTTTTTCTTTTTTTCTTAATATTTTTTATTTTAATAACTTTATTATATTTTATCTTACTTTATTTTATTTTACTTTATCTTCTTTCTTTTTTCCTTCCTTACCTCCTTCCTTCTTTCCTTCTTCCCTCCCTCTGTCTTTTCTTTCTTTCTTTCCTTCTCTCTTTCTTTCTTTCTTCCTTTCATTCTACTTCTACTAATTCTTTCTTTCTACTTTTTCTCCCTCTTATTCTGAGCTGTGTGGATGAAAGGCTCTTGGTGCTGCAGCCAGGAGTCAGTGCTGTGCCTCTGAGGTGGGAGAGCCAACTTCAGGACACTGGTCCACAAGAGACCTCCCAGCTCCACATAATATCAAATGGCAAAAATCTCACAGAGATCATCATTTCAACACCAGCACCCAGCTTCATTCAATGACCAGCATGCTACAGTGTTGGACACCCAATGCCAAACAACTAGCAAGACAGGAACACAGCACCACCCATTAGCAGAGAGACTGCCTAAAATCATAATAAGTCCACAGACACCCCAAAACACACCACCAGACATGGAACTGCCCACCAGAAAGACAAGATCCAGCCTCATCCACCAGAACACAGGCACTAGTCCCCTCCACCAGGAAGCCTACACAACCCACTGAACCAACCTTAGCCATGGGGAACAGACACCAAAAACAACGGGAACTATGAACCAGCAGCCTGCAAAAAGGAGATCCCAAACACACTAAGATAAGCAAAATGAGAAGACAGAAAAACACACAGCAGATGAAGGAGCAAGATAAAAACCCACCAGACCTAAAAAATGAAGAGGGAATGGCAGTCTACCTGAAAAATAATTCAGAATAATGATAGTAAAGATGATCCAAAATCTTGGAAATAGAATAGACAAATGCAAAAAACATTTAACAAGGACCTAGAAGAACTAAAGATGAAACAAACAACAATGAACAATACAATAAATAAAATTAAAAATACTCTAGATGGGATCAATAGCAGAATAACTGAGGCAGAAGAATGGATAAGTGACCTGGAAGATAAAATAGTGGAAATAACTACTGAAGATCAGAATAAAGAAAAAAGAATGAAGAGACCTGAAGACAGTCTCAGAGACCTCTGGGACAACATTAAGTGCACCAACATTCGAATTATAAGGGGTCCAGAAGAAGAAGAGAAAAAGAAAGGGACTGAGAATATATTTGAAGAGATTATAGTTGAAAACTTCCCTAATATGGGAAAGGTAATAGTTAATCAAGTCCAAGAAGCACAGAGAGTACCATACAGGATAAATCCAAGGAGAAATAGGCCAAGATACATATTAATCAAACTATCAAAAATTAAATACAAAGAAAACATATTAAAACAGGAAGGGAAAAACAACAAACAACACACAAGGGAATCCCCATAAGGTTAACAGCTGATCTCTCAGCAGAAACTCTGCAAGCCAGGAAGGACTGGAAGGACATATTTAAAGTGATGAAGGAGGAAAACCTGCAACCAAGTTTACTCGACCCAGCAAGGATCTCATTCAAATTTGTTGGAGAAATTAAAACTTTTACAGACAAGCAAAAGCTGAGAGAGTTCAGCACCACCAAACCAGCTTTACAACAAATGCTAAAGGAACTTCTCTAGGCAAGAAACACAAGAGAAGGAAAAGACCTACAAAAACAAACCCAAAACAATTAAGAAACTGGGAATAGGAACATACATATCGATCGTTACCTTAAATGTAAATGGACTAAATGCTCCCACCAAAAGACACAGGTTGGCTGAATGGATACCAAAACAAGACCAATATATGTGCTATCTACAAGAGACCCACTTCAAACCTAGAGACACATACAGACTGAAAGTAAGGGGATGGAAAAAGATATTCCATGCAAATGGAAACCAAAAGAAAGCTGGAGTAGCAATTCTCATATCAGACAATATAGACTTTAAAATAAAGACTATTACAAGAGACAAAGAAGGACACTACATAATGTTCAAGGGATCAATCCAAGAAGAAGGTATAACAATTGTAAATATTTATGCACCCAACATAGGAGCACCTCAATGCATTAGGCAAATACTAACAGCCATAAAAGGGGAAATTGACAGTAACACATTCATAGTAGGGGACTTTAACACCCCACTTTCACCAATGGACAGATCATCCAAAATGAAAATAAATAAGGAAACACACGCTTTAAATAATATATTAAACAAGATGGACTTAATTGATATTTATAGGACATTCCATCCAAAAACAACAGAATACACATTTTTCTCAAGTGCTCATGGAACATTCTCCAGAATAGATCATATCTTGGGACACAAATCAAGCCTTGGTAAATTTAAGAAAATTGAAATTGTATCAAGTGTCTTTTCCGACCACAATGCTATGCTATGAGACAAGATATCAATTACAGGAAAAGATCTATAAAAAATACAAACACATGGAGGCTAAACAATACACTACTTAATAACAAAGTGATCACTGAAGAAATCAAAGAGGCAATCAAAAAAATACCTAGAAACAAATGACAATGGAGACACGATGACCCAAAACCTATGGGATGCAGCAAAAGCAGTTCTAAGAGGTAAGTTTATAACAATACAATCCTACCTTAAGAAACAGGAAACATCTTGAAAAAACAACCTAGCCTAGCACCTAAAGCAATTAGAGAAACAAGAACAACAAAAACCCAAAGTTAGCAGAAGGAAAGAAATCATAAAAATCAGAGCAGAAATAAATGAAAAAGAAAGGAAGGAAATGATAGCAAAGATCAATAAAACTAAAACCTGGCTCTTTGAGAAAATAAACAAAATTGATAAACCGTTAGCCAGACTCATCAAGAAAAAAAGGGAAAAAACTTAAATCAATAGAATTGGAAAGAAAAAAGGAGAAATAACAACTGACACTGCAGAAATACAAAAGATCATGAGAGATTACTACAAGCAACTCTATGCCAATAAAATGGACAACCTGGAAGAAATGGACAAATTCTTAGAAATGCACAACCTGCCAAGACTGAACCAGGAAGAAATAGAAATATGAACAGACCAATCACAAGCACTGAAATTGAAACTGATTAAAAATCTTCCAACAAACAAAAGCCCAGGACCAGATGGCTTCACAGGCGAATTCTATCAAACATTTAGAGAAGAGCTAACACCTATCCTTTTCAAACTCTTCCAACATGGAGCAGAGGGAGGACCACTCCCAAACTCATTCTATGAGGCCACCATCTCCCTGATACCAAAACCAGACAGGAATGTCACAAAGAAAGAGAACTACAGGCGAATATCACTGATGAACATAGATGCAAAAATCCTAAACAAAATACTAGCAAACAGAATCCAACAGCACATTAAAAGGATCATACACCATGATCAAGTGGGGTTTATTCCAGGAATGCAAGGATTCTTCAATATACGCAAATCAATCAATGTGATAAACCATATTAACAAATTGAAGGAGAAAAACCATATGACCATCTCAATAGATGCAGAGAAAGCTTTTGACAAAATTCAACACCATTTATGATAAAAACCCTGAAGAAAGTAGGCATAGAGGGAACTGTCCTCCACATAACAAAGGCCATATATGACAAACCCACAGCCAACATCGTCCTCAATTGTGAAAAACTGAAAGCATTTCCACTAAGATCAGGAACAAGACAAGGTTGCCCACTCTCACCACTCTTATTTTTTTTTTTTAATTTATAAATTTATTTATGTTTTATTTATTTTTTGGCTGTGTTGGGTCTTCTTTCTGAGTGTGGGCTTTCTCTAGTTGTGGTGAGCAGGGGCTACTCTTCCTTGTAGCGCATGGGCTTCTCACTGCGTTGGCCTCTCTTGTGGAGCACACGCTCTAGGCACGTGGGCTCAGTAATTATGGCTCACGGGCTTTACAGCGCAGGCTCAGTAGTTGTGGCGCATGGGCTCAGCTGCTCCGCGACATATGGGATCTTCCTGGATCAGGGATTGAACCCGTGTCCCCTGCATTGGCAGGCGGACTCCCAACCACTGCGCCACCAGGAAAGCCCTCACCACTCTTATTCAACATAGTTTTGGAAGTTTTAGCCACGGCAATCAGAGAAGAAAAGGAAATAAGAGGAATCCAAATCGGAAAAGAAGAAGTAAAGCTGTCACTGCTTGTAGATGACATGATACTATACATAGAGAATCCTAATGATGCTACCAGAAAACTACTAAAGCTAATCAATGAATTTGGTAAAGTAGCAGGATACAAAATTAATGCACAGAAATCTCTGGCATTCCTATACACTAATGATGAAAAATCTGAAAGTGAAATCAAGAAAACACTCCCATTTACCATTGCAACAAAAAGAATAAAATGTCTAGGAATAAACCTACCTAAGGAGACAAAAGACCTGTATGTAGAAAATTATAAGACACTGATGAAAGAAATTAAAGATGATACAAATAGATGGAGAGATATACCATGTTCTTGGATTGGAAGAGTCAACATTGTGAAAATGACTCTACTACCCAAAGCAATCTACAGATTCAATGCAATCCTTATCAAACTGCCACTGGCATTTTTCACAGAACTAGAACAAAAAAATTCACAATTTGTATGGAAACACAAAAGTCCCCGAATATCCAAAGCAATCTTGGAGTCATGTACCAAAATGTTCATTGCAGCTCTATTTACAATAGCCTGGAGATGGAAACAAGCTAAGTGTCCATCACCGGAAGAATGGATAAAGAAGATGTGGCACATATATACAATGGAATATTACTCAGCCATAAAAATAAACAAAATTGAGCTATTTGTAATCAGGTGGATAGACCTAGAGTCTGTCATACAGAGTGAAGTAAGTCAGAAAGAGAAAGACAAATACCGTATGCTAACACATATATATGGAATTTAAGAAAAAAAAATGTCATAAAGAACCTAGGGGTAAGACAGGAATAAAGACACAGACCTGCTAGAGAATGGACTTGAGGATATGGGGAAGGGGAATGGTAAGCTGTGACAAAGCGAGAAAAAGGCATGGACATCTATACACTACCAAACGTAAGGTAGATAGCTAGTGGGAAGCAGCCGCATAGCTCGCATAGCTCGGTGCTTTGTGACTGCCTGGAGGGGTGGGATAGGGAGGGTGGAAGGGAGGGAGACGCAAGAGGGAAGAGATATGGGAACTTATGCATATGTATAACTGATTCACTTTGTTATAGAGCAGAAACTATCATACCATTGTAAAGCAGTTATACTCCAATAAAGATGTAAATATATATATATATGCCCTATGTGTTATATGGGCTCATTGGATGGTCACAAATGTGGAGGGAAAACAGTCAATATTTGAAGAGATATAATTATTTAAAAATTTGAGACTGCAAGTGGCTGTGTGCTGAGGGACCCTGGCTGCCATGGTCTCAGACGAAGATGAATTGAATCTTCTAGTTATCATAGTTGATACCAGCCTAATTTGGTGGAGAAAGCATTAAAGTAACCTCAGTTTACTTTATCAAAATGCGTAAACGCAGTGATGGTGTTAGGAAATTCTCATTTATTCATGAATCGTTCCAACAAACTTGCTGTGATAACAAGTCACATTCAAGAAACTCAATTCTTATATCCCGGAAAGAATGGCAGACTTGGAGACTTCTTTGGAGACTCTGGCAACCCTTTTTCTGAATTTAATCCCTCAGGAAGTGAAGATGAAAATATGAGTTGTTAACTTCAGCAAATGAAATTATTGTTGAAGAGATAAAAGATCTAATGACCAAGAGTGACATAGAGGGTCAACATACAGAAACTCTGCTGGCAGGATCCCTCACCAAAGTTGTTTGCTACATTCATGGAATGAACAAGGAGGTTAAAGATAATCAGGAAATGAAATTGTCTATTGGGTGATTAAGGCTGCAGAAGACAGTGTGTTGCAATATATGAACTTCATGAATGTCAGCTTTGTAGCACAGAAGCAGAATATTTTGATTGGTGCCTGCGTGTTAGACTCTGATTCAGGACTCCTCTAAAAGGCTTGTGACATCACAGGGGGACTGTACTTCAAGGTGCCTCAGAGGCCCTCCCTTCTGCAGTATTTACTGTGAGTTTTTCTTCCTGATCAAGATCAGAGATCTCAGTTAATCCTCCCACCCCCAATTCTTGTTGACTACTGGGCTACTTGTTTCTGTCATCGAAATCTCATTGAAATAGGCTACATCTGTTCTGTGTGTTTGTCAGTATTCTGCAATTTCAGCCCTATCTGCACTACATGCAAGATAGCCTTTAAGATTTCTCTACCTCCAGTACTGAAGGCCAAGAAAAAGTAACTAAAAATGTCTGCATGATAGTAAAAATTGTTTCTCCATCACTTAGAGCTATTAATAGAAATTATATGGCAGAATCTATATTAGGAAGGCTCTGAAAAAAAGAGATATGTAGAAGATAATTTTTAATGAACTTTCTTACAGGAGATATTGTAAAACATCATCCTCATCCTGTGTTTCTGGGGAGCTGATTTATTAGAGGCAGTCGTTCTATGCAATATACCCTAAAATCTTTTCTGACTGTTTTTTGTCCAGAAATGGGGGAAGAAAGCACAAATTGTGACTAGATGATCGTTTATCAAAGACAGTCTGTGCTGACTGATTATAGGTGTCAGAACCTACCCATCTAGGTTCCTACTATGAAATGTACAACATGAAATTTGAATGTAGTTTTGGAAAAAGTGACTGTTTATGGAGTAATGGCATTAATCAAGATAGAACATCTTACTTAAATCAACACAACTTTGACAATAATCAAGTAAATAAAATCCTTATTTTCTAGATTGAGATTTAGCTCCAGATATCAGCAGATATTTATTCTTTTGTCTGACATCAGTACATGTTTAGACAGAGTCATCCAAATGATAGTTTGTCACTGAATATCTCTAAAAGCTGATTTTAAATGAATAAGGAGAGTGAGTGAAGTAGTCTGGTAGCAACTTTTTCTTTAGAAACAGTTGTGTGAAGAGCTTGTTTGTGAAAACTAATGTCTGGGTTCTGAGGGGGAATTTCTTGGGGAGAATGGCTTCTTTACATTTAAGTGTTGCCCCCTCATAGAATTCATCCCTTTTTTAATGAGGAGGGGAAAAGCATTAATACTGAAGAACTGCTCTCTAGAAGCTTTGGACTTAATACTGTAAACTTCAATAAGTTCAAAAGAAAAATTATTTGTAATTTCAACAATAAAAAACTTATTTTTCTATGTAACCTTGAAGTTATTAAAAGTCCTTTTAAATTCCAGCATAGTATAGAAAGGATTTTCAGGAATGGGGGCTGGTTTGATTTGTTTTTTAAAAGTATATTGACACAAATCTATTTGTGTATACAACCTTGTATATAAATAAGATTTTATTTTTCTCTTGATACCATCTCAGAAACTGAGTTTCATTTAAGTAATTTGGTGTTTGTTTAGATTATTTCAGGTAGATTTTGTATTCTGGATTTACGATTTTGTTAACAAATACCCAAAGATTTTGGTGATCACTTTCCAATGATTGTTAATCCTTGAGTTTAAGAATCTGTTTGTCTTTAAAAAATAATATTCAATATTTCACAGCCTAACTAATTGTAATGGAGATCACTATTTTAAGTCTAGGAAATAAAGCATCATATATCTAAAGATGAATAATTTCAAATAAGCTGATAAGGTTTCTGTTATTACTTTTTCATTTGAAATGTTTCATGAACTGGCTTAATTCTGTTTAAATTTTACTTTTAACTGTTGTGGTAATGTTTTATTTTGTATAAATTTTTATAATAAAATAATTTATATTTTCGTTAAAAATAATTTGAATGACTGAGATCCATACTCCTAAAGAGAGATGACTCACTAGAACCCTACAAAAATATTTTGCTGTTTATGCCTCTGTCAAAACAAATATCATGATCTTCAGGATTGTAGAAAAACACACCCATGGCACCCCTGTAGCACAACCACTAAAACTCAGGTGGATCTTTGAACCCAATAAAGCAAACAGTGAGGCCCCTAAATGTGACCATACTGATTTGATGTTCTCTGGAGGAAGAACCTTAGAAATATAAATGGGGTAGAGAGCCCCATACACCAAAGTATATCAACTAAATGAGGAGGAGAAAGAAAGGGAGAAAGGTAGAGGGAGGAAGGAAGGAAGGAAGGAAGGAAAAAGAGAAATAGAAAATATGAAGAGACTAATTACCAGTAATGAAGTTGAATCAATAATTTTAAAAAGTCCCAGCAAACAAAAGTCCAAGATCAGATGGCTTTACAGGTAAATTCAACCAAACATTTAGGGATGTATTAACACCTATATTTCCCAAACTATTCCAAAAAATTTGCAAAGAAAGTAATGCTTTTGAAGTCATTCTATAAGACCAGAATCATCCTGATACCAAAATCAGACAAAGATCACACACAAAAAATAAAATTTTGGACAAATATCACTGGTGAACATAGATGCTAAAACCTCAACAAGGGCTTCCCTGGTGGCGCAGTGGTTGAGAGTCCGCCTGCCAATGCAGGGGACGCGGGTTCATGCCCCGGTCCGGGAAGATCCCACATGCAGCGGAGCAGCTGAGCCCGTGAGCCATGACTGCTGAGCCTGCGCGTCTGGAGCCTGTGCTCCACAACAGGAGAGGCCACAACAGTGAGAGGCCCGCGTACCGAAAAAACAAACAAACAAACAAACAAACAAAAAAAACTCAACAAAATGTTAGGAAACTGAATTCAACAATACATTAAAAGGATTATACATCATGATCAAAAGGAATGAATATCAGAAAGAGAAATTAAAAAGACAACCCCATTTACAATTGCATCAAAAAGATAAAATACCTAGGAGTAAATGTAAATAAGGAGCTAAAGTATTTATACTCATACACTGTACATATGGTATCAACTACCATGATGCATGATAAACCCACTGCAGAGTTGCTGTTTTACATCCCTTAACCAAGACACCCATGATAAAAGTCAGGACCCAAGGGTCAACATAGTTGGAGATACTTCTGGTAGTCATCTTAGAACTGGATGCCCTGACCAACGACTAGTTCATCAATATTTTTATAGAATCTTGAGCAATTAACAATTGTCTGTCTGCCTGATACAGCCAATGGAAGTAACAACATTCCTTATCTAAGGAATATCTTGACTCATAGATACCCAAAATATAAATCAAGGTCACATGTCTCTACATGACTTCATAAGCTTATTCCCTTCCAGCATCCAGACATTAGAAATAATGTTAGAGAAACAATTTATTGGAATTTCCAATCAACCTTTCTTTACCTGATGTTAGAATATTGTTCCCCTGTTGAGGAGGAAAGAGTTTCTTTCTCCTGAGGTCTTCTGGGGTTTCTATTAGTCTAGAGCTACATTATCCCAATTTTAATATTTGAATATTTCCAAATCACTTGGATGATCCAACACAGGGCCATAAGTGTACATTTTAGAGCTATTTAACTTATGGTTCATCTTTATCTTAGTACATAGTTTTGGGGGATACAAGCTTTAGTTTGTGGTTGCCAAGGAGGAGAGGGAGATGGATAGAGGGAGAGTTAGAAAAAAATAGTGAATTAGAATGGATCCTTTAGCTGGTTCCTTATTTAAACCTAAAAAGGAAAAAAAAAATGCTTAAGTTAGTGAAGGTTTGTCATAATTTCTTCCTTTGCTATGCCCTCATCTTGAACTTGAGTCTCCATAGACTAAGGAGGACATCAAAAAACAGCCAATTTTTGAGGCTCTTTTTTTCTTTCTTTCTTTCTTTCTTTCTTTCTTTCTTTCTTTCTTTCTTTCTTTCTTTCTTTCTTTCTTTCTTTCTTTCTTTCTTTCTTTCTTCCTTCCTTCCTTCCTTCCTTCCTTCCTTTCTTTCTTTCTTTCTTTCTTTTCTTTCTTTCTTTCTTTCTTCTTTCTTTCTTTCTTTCTTTCTTTCTTTCTTCCTTCCTTTCTTTCTTTCTTCTTTCTTTTTTTTTTTCCTTTTTATCAGAATAAAAAGCAGAATCAGCTTTCAGTACTTGAATTTTTCCCAGTATTTGTGCTATATCTCACACCATCAATAAGATGCCTTGATTATTTTGTCAAACCTTTTAGTTATTCTCATGAAAAGGTTGAATTGAGCCACCTAATACTCCATGAGCTAAGGCAGACCCTTAGCCAATTTTATGTTCTATGCACACATTCTTAAGTAATTCAGGTGGAACATGTTGGGTTATTTTTTGTGATAAAATGACAAAATCATTGCTGTAATAACTCAACCAGATATTTTTCATCTGTCATGTGTGCGTATCACACTAAGTCACTCTCATCACATTGTTAATTCTAAAATACCTAAAAATTCAATTTCACTACACTTCTCTATCTTTAATGAAGGTCTCTATCCTTGATGACTGAATGAAGTTTACATTTTAGAGATGAAAGATGTTAGAGAGGCACTGTTTTGCAGTTTCTTTTCTTCCTGTCTTTAATCTACCTTACAAAATTCCTTCATGAAAAGTTGTATATCAAAAACTGGTAAATTTATTTAAATTTTTAAGACTGATATTTATGTACAGTATGCATATATGTATACAGAAACATGACATATACATTATGTATATACACATATATGCATATATACATATACATACATGCCAATTTTGCTAGGTAACTAGAAAACTTTAGAATCATCTAAAGAGAAAATACTGTGGTTTTCTTACATATACATTTATTTATAGACTTCATCTGAAAAATAAATCAAAGCAGCAGAATATATGCCCTATAGGAATAAAGAGCTTTAATACTTCTCTACCACATTTTATAGACTTTATTTCCTTTTCTAATCAAGTGAAATTCTATAAAAGGAAACTCATTTTCCTTTGTATTATATCTTGATTAATCTTTTTATTTACAACGTGACTAGATAAATCAAGAGAATATTTTATGAAGGTCATCTAAATTCCACTAAGCAAATTAAATTAATTGACAAGGGTTGGCTGGGTATTTGTGAAGTACCACAAAGAACTCCATTGTTATTGTTAAGAACTAGACATTTACTCCTTGTTAAATTAACAGATTCAATTGAGAAATCATAGTTAATACAGTAGTCACCCACTTGGCTATACTCTGTAATTACTCTACATGACAAAGTTACTAACATTAGAAAAAAACACCAATAAGAACTAGCTAAATCACAGCCCCTTCATTGTGGGGAGGAGAGCATTTTTTTTTCAAATTTTCAAGTAGTGCACGCAAAAATACATTTATTAATCTTTTACCACTTGAGTAATATTACATTTTTGGGATGAACTGAAGTGTATCATTTCAATTTTCCAATCTGATAATTAGTAAGCATACTCTCCTGTGATGAAAAATATTGAAACTTGTCATTCTTTTTGATTCATTAATCTCTCTCAAAAATTGAAAAACATCAGTCTACCCTTGTCTTGTTATTCAAGAAATGATACAAGTTGGATGCTAATATTGAAAGGTTAGATAATGGATCCCAAATATTTTAGATACTAACAACATATCCTAAGTGATCTGCAGTAAAATACATTTCCTGAAATCAAATATTTTTAGTGAATAATTGCTTGCCACTTACTATGGATTCCTCCAAAATCCATATGTTGAAACCCTATGTGGAGGTGGGGGCTTTGGAAGGTAATTAGTTTCAGATGAGGTCCTTAGGGTGGAGCTCCCATTATGGGGTTAGTACTTTTATAAGATGAAGAGACCAGAGCTCTCTCTCTCCCTCCACGTGAAGAATCAGCAAGAAGGCAATGATCTGGAAAGAGGTAGAAGACCCTCACTATGAATATCAAGCTGGCATCTGAGCATGCTGACCACAAGGCTAATCTCAGACTTTCAGCCTCCATAACAGTGAGAAATAAATGTTTGTTGTTTAAGGCACCTAGTATATGGTATTCTGTTATAGCCAGACTGATTAATAAATTACTCATTTATAAACATCCTATTCAAGGCTAATTTGTAAACTTTTGTTCCTGATTGTCTGATGCTTTAATTCTTGATTACCTAGAATCTATTTTACATATATGAACATATCAATCACCCCAAAGTATGTTTAAACAGAGTGAATGTTTGCAAATATAAAATGGCATTTTCTAAGAATTTAGACATATACTAGGCTATGATAACAAATTTGATAAAAAGTTTGTTTCTGTGGTTGTCCTTGCCAATGTTGAAATGGAAGCAATTGTAAAAATAAATAAACTTTACAATAAACAAATAAAAAAGGGCAGAATTGATTATACCAATTTACATTGATTGGCTGTTTTAATAATGTCTTTAAAATAGTAGATATTTGTTTTTGTTTTTTTGCTATTGATTTATACAGCAAAGCTATAGCTATATGACGGCTTTCACTCAAAATCCTTGCCTTATTATTAATAGCTTGTGCCAATCAGATTAACAATTTGATGTCTGAAAGATTACCTTTTTTTCCAATGATACTTTCATATTAGTGGTAAGCTAAATAGCACCTCTCTCCTCCAAAAAAATATCTAGATCCTAATCCTAGTATCTGTGAGTCTTATATTACATGCAAAAATGTCTTTACAAAACAAAAAAAATGTCTTTACAGATGTGATTAATTTAGGAATAGTGAGATGAAGAGGTTATCCTCAGGTAGGCCTTAAATGACATCACAAGTGTTTTTAGAAGAAGAAAGCAGAAGAACATTGGACTACAAATAGAATGGAAGGCATGAATAGGAGCATAGAGAGGAGGTGCTGTCTATGCCTCTGACTTTGAATATGGAGGAGGGGGCTATGAGCCAAGGAGTGCAGCTCTACAGGCTAGAAAAGGCAAGACATCGATTCTTCCCTAGAGTCTCCAGAGGAAGCACAGACTTGCCAACAGCTTGATTTGTGTCCCATAAGCCCCGTTTCAGACTTCTGGCTGCCAAAACTGTAAGAGAATAAACTTCAGTTGTTTTAAGACACCCAGTTTGTGGTAATTTGTTACAGTAGCCATAGGAGAGTAATATAATATCAATGTAAAAATTGATCATTTTCCAGTAGTTGGTACATATTAAGCTTTCAGAGCTGCATGTTTTCCTACCACTCAAGTAGAAAACTTAGAGGCACTGCAGTATGCTCTTTCCTTGTCCTTAAAATATCCTCATCAATACACACAATTTTTTCAATAAACAAATGCGTTTGACAAATATTCTGAAATCCAATTCTATAAAGGGAAACACACACACACACACACACACACACACACACACACACACACACATATATATATATATATATACTCTAATAATCAGAGTCAAAGATGCCAAGGATGCTTAGATCAACATCTGTCCTTCTGAGCTCAATTTTGAAAGAAATTTTGCAGTGTGTGCCAGAAATTCTCAGAACCTGAGACAATGTTTATTTAGGTAAAAACGGGCCATTTATCCTATGACAGAGGTTATTCTGATATGTGACAAGAAGTACCTACAAAGTATTCAACAACCCATTTCTTTGAATTACTGCTTCACCCAAAAGCAGTAAATCTCTTTTTGTTTCAGATGGAGTTTCAAGCAACTGGCAGGTTGCTATTGATCTGTAGCTGCAAATTCCTTTATGATTGGAAAATTACCCACATTTCTCATTTTAAGAGCATTATCAGAGTACAGATAAGACCTAAGTCCTTTTTCTCTTCATCTCTAATCATGGTATTAGATTCATCCTTAACTCAATAGCTGATATTTATTGAGTACTTAGGATATGTCACTCACTGTTGCAAAAATTTTACATGTATTACTTCATCATATCAGTCTTGTACTGTGAGTGGTGGTAATGTTACAGCTACAGTTTTACTGGTGGGAAAACTGAGGAACAGAAAGTTTACAAAACTTGCCCAGGGACCTACAGGTAGTGGGAAGGTCAGTTTATTTGCAGAGGCATTATCCTTAGTCACAAGGTCACTGACTCACTGTCTATCAGCTGGAGTTGTAAAAGCCACTGCTGACGAGTCATCTAGAGACTTTGAAGACTGCAAGAGGGTAAATACCTCTTAGCTGATGCCAATCACATACACTTGTGCACACACATATACGTTATCAAATATAATAGGCATCTATGATGAGCTGGACTGACTGACCACTTATTAGCATAACCCTCCTGCAATCTGCACAGTCTCTACTCATAAAACATTAAAAACTTTGGTCTTACCTATAGGGGATACACAAATTAGCAAGATATAGTCTATAGGTTCCACCTCTAAAACATTTTAAATTTAATATATAATCCAGATATATGCACTTATCTCTAGCAAATGTATAAATGGTATTATCTGACCCATAAATTCAAGGTGAAAATTTAATATATATATATATAAATTTTATTTAAAATTAAATTTTAAGAGGTTGTACATTTAACTTTATTGCTGTAATAATAAGAATTTTGTAGAATGTAAATATTTCTCTCTTGAGTTTTCTAAACACCCCTGGGTTTAAGTAGTTCATAAACCCAAGTAACCAGAATCAGTTTAGTAAAAAGTACACATCCCAGCTCATCAAAGCTGAGTTAGTTTAGACTTATCACTTTTACATGATATCACCATTGAAACGGGTTTCAGAGTCTGATACATGATACATATTTTCTGCATTTTTGTTCCCTGCTTAGATCTTTCATAGGTATTAATAGGATGATTTTCCCCTTCCAAGTTGTTTGTCCAAGAAGACCTCTCCCCTAGGCTTCCAGTATTGCTGGGTCAAGAGTAGGGGTAGAAAATTGAGAAGAGGTAACATATTCACCACCACTTCTAAAGTTTCCATCTAAGTGGAATATTGTCCATTAGCTTGGTGTTCTTTGACTTTTTCTTCCTCCTTTTTTTACTATCTCCAAGCAAATGGTCTAGCTAGCTAGCTAGCTAGCTAGCTATCATTTAGCTATATATATATATAGCACTAGTGTATATAGTCCACTCCTTTTCCCTTATATTTTCTGTCAATATTTGTCTGCTCAGAGATGTCATATGTTATATTACATATGTTACAATGTCTTGTTATATTAAAATGAACATGATTCATCAACTGTGTGTCTTCAGGATGGAGAGTGTACTCATGCTCATATGCAAAGACCAGCATGATTAACCATCAACAAAATTTATTCACAGCTTTGCATTTTAAAATACCTGTGTCAATTAGTTACAATAAAATATGCACTTAATGGGAAAAAGAAACCGATGTCATATGTTTTCAATTGGTCTTGTATATGCTATAAGGTTAATGGTAAAAGTTCTGTACCTGTGAGGTAGGCCTATGATTTTTCTGACCTGAGAGGGTGGTCTTCCTCATACTGGGTTGTTCTGTTATAAACCCCATTGTGGAAATACCTAAATCAAATCCAGTAGTACAGCCTTTCACTTTAAATAAAATTTTTATTTAATTTCCATATGCCTTTCTTTGAATATTTCTCAGGTTGCTATTTGCCATGCTTTTACTTTAAAGACAAACAAACAAACCAAAAAAAAAAAAAAAAACCTTTGCACTTTTTTTAATGTTATTTTCCTGTCATTTTTTCTTATTTCTTTTCATTCTATTCATGTGTAATTAGGTATTTATCTATCTATCTACCTTACCTATCTATTATCTATCTTATCTATCATCTATCTATCTGTCTATCTGTCTATCTTATCTATCTGTCTATCCTCTATCTATCTATGTATCATCTTATGGAAAATCCCGAACGAACTTTTTGGCCACCCCAATATCTATCTCTCTCACTTTATTCCTGATGAATTCATATGAAACCCTTCTTACCTCTGAGCTAAAGTTGAACATTTGAGCTTTATACTGTTTCTTCTGTATCTTGAGAGAAGTTTAAGGAAGAATGGTCAGAGAATGCCTTCCTAGAGCTGAGTAGGGTCTTACAACCTGAGCTCAGCTCTCTGTTTGGAACTTTTGTGATCTGACCATTTTCAGGGTCCCACTATCCTCTGTTTCATCACTTAGAAAATGATTTTAGATCCATTGAGATTTAAATTGTCATTACATTTTATACCTTCATCATATTTTTTGATGTTATTGTTTGGCTGAATTTGACAGTTCCTTTTATAAGCTATTGAGGTTGAAATATTCTGGAATTTACCTAGGTAGCCAATGTAATCATTTGTGAATACCATCCACCAAGGTTATAGTCACAGACTAAATAACTCTTTGACAATGGTTTTAAAATGCTGCATAAAGACTCGTGGTTCTTAACATAAGGACCTCAAAGTATAACTGGAATAAATTAGATCCATAAACTCAAAATGCCAAATCATCTACTTTTTTTTAATTGAAAATACTTCCTCTGAATCCTTTATCGTGATCTCTGAAAGGGAACCTCCACAGGGTAGCACCTAGGCTGACCTCCAGGCTCCTGTTACATAGACGCTGGAGTTTGATCTGTGTCACCATTGCTTCTCTTTTCCACATAGAGCAGGTCCCGACAACTGTTCTAGTGATGGTCCAGATCCCTGGTCACTATGAATATTTGAGGGAGATTGATGCCATTTTCTCAGCACTTACACTGTTAGAGTGTTTCCTGAAACACACACTTTGGTTCCCTGCTTGTTCTGTGTCCTGTGTAGCCATCCTCCAAATCACGGGTCACTACCAGGTGCCTTGAATCAAGCTTCGTTTAAACTAGGGGTTCTCAACCAGAGAGGATTTTGATCGTCCAGGAGATATTTGGTAATGTCTGGAAACTCTTTGATTGTAACAACTGGGGCAAGGGTTTGCCACTGGGCATCTATTGGGTAGAGACCAAGGATGTCGTGAAACATACAATATACCCCCACAAAACAAAAAGTTAATCTAGCCCAACCTGTCAATAGCACTGAAGTTGAAGTTGTTTAAAACATTGTAGACGTGAAGCCAAACCTCCAGGCTCCAAATAACATTCTTTTTTGATCTTGACAACACCAAATGTGTGATTAAACTCTATTTCCCAGTCATCTGAAATGCCTAAATTCTTTCATTAGTGTAGCTAACTTGACATCCACATACATCTCCAATTATTCATGAAGGGTAACAATTGTTATTACTAAAAGGTTAGTTCCCTAATGAGCTAAAAATGATTGAAGAAGCCATCTGGAAACTTTCTCACCAGAACAGAAAAAAATTTTAAACTATCTTTTACAAGACAGCTTTATTTGGAAGTTTTAGGATGCTTGTACAAACTAGATTTTTTAAAATCTGGTTTGGCTATAAATACTCCATCATTCAAATCCACAATGGAGTCAAAAGTTACATGTGTCAACACAAATAATCAATAAGCGATCAATAATAGGAATAGAAAAGAGTTTTATTTGAGCCAAACTGAGGGCTATAGCCCAGAAGACAGTCTCTCAGATAGCTCTGACAAACTGCTCCGGTGAAGCATGGTTTTTAGCATGGTTTTATATCTTGTCAGAACAAAGAACATCAAACAAGTCAGGAATATATTCCTTTAAGGTTTTTTAAAAAAACAGATCAGCATGTACACAGTGAGTTGGTATGACCTTGGTACCTAGGAAGGGAGTCTTACTTGAAGGAGTATCAGCATTGGTGTCTCAGGAAGAGAGGAATTTAATCTTTATTTTGAACATAGACATTCTTCACTTTTGGTCAATGTGCCTTTTTCTTTAATAATTAAAGCAGATGTATAATGTATGCTTGATAGACCACAGACAGGTTGTTTTGTTAGCATAAAATTCAAGTTAACTTATGTATAAGCCAGAATGATTTCTCTACACCTCAATATGTGAAAATCTTTCATCACATGACATATCAAACTCCTTACGTTACTTAATGGCAGAGCCATAGTCTTTCATATATTCCAAATGTATATCATGGAGGAGAGTCTGTTTAACCAAAATTTTACCAGAATATAACTCATTTGGTCATATTGGTAATGTGTGACAGCCCCCCATAGAATTGGGGCAAATTTGAGCTGACAGCATACTAACTCCTCCTAATCAGTTTAGGAATGGAAGCATTGTGCAGTAAAAGATAGATAAGTCATATCATCAGCTGAATAATCCTTGCAGAGATCATTGTGGACATCTCAGCGAATTTAGAGCTTCTGACCCACCATCTTTTGAAAAAATTGCTCTGAGACTTATAAAATTTGTGAATGCAAAACTAAGTCCTATATTTATAATTTTATGGGAAAGGTAGAATTTTATATCATGGCAGACTATCAAACTGATCTCCTGTCAGAGTCTATGGATCGCAACGGTTGTTATTTGTGCCAGATAAGAAGTGAACTGCCTGCCCTAAGGAAAGAGGGCACCCGCTGCCCTATTTCTACATCCAGGAGAAAAACAGAAAGCTAGTAAGCCTAGCAGTTGACCAGAACAAAGTTACATGCACTACTGTGTACTCACATTCGGTGTAAAATTAAATCCTGAGGTTGCGTGCTAATTCACTTAAGAGCAATGTAGGGGGAAGCAGGGGTTCCCAAGTGCTCCAGGGCTGTGCGCAGGAACAGAGTAGTTTTCACCAGCTGGTGCAGGATCACTACTACCCTTGAAAACAATATCAATTTATATTCTAATCTTGTACCCCACAAAACAATTAATTCCATGTAAAGACTTAATCCTAACAGAAAAAAAAAGCATTAAAATTATATGAATATATAAAACATTTATCTTATTATGAAATATTAAAAGATGTTTTAAGTTTAGCTACCTAAGAAAATAATTACCAGAGGAACACTGACAGATTTGACTGGGAACTGGTATTTTTTTCCATACTTTGTTTTTAGCCATAGAGAAATTGATCGTCAGAGGCACGGACAAAATCAGACGACTGCTGAAGATAGAATTAAGATGAACACTTTGAGTAGTTCATTAAAAATGTTCCGGGAGCAATTATTCAACTTATTAGCAGGAATGAGCTCTAGCCCTCAAGTCTGAAATCTACTCATCACCGCTACCACGTGGAAGAACAGCAGGCAGGAGCAGTGTCCCCAAATAAAGCTGACCTGGATTAAAGAAGCCCTGAATAAAACATATTGGCCAACATCACAACCTAGAACTTTTATGACAGTTTTGCTATCCTACGTCAGCTTCCTCATAAAAGTAATTAATTTTCCCATGGAGCAGGCGGAAGTTGTGACGACATCAATGTTATTAATTATTCATTAAGCAGAGCGGAGGTGAATTACAGAAGACCACGAGTCAGATATGTTTATCAACAGGCAACATTGGTAATTAAATTTATTTTTATAACTAAATTCATTTTTTGCTTATATGGCAAAATATTAAGTAGAGTAAAACAGAAAGATGCTCCAACCTGACAGTAACAAGAGCAGAACGAAGATTCCATTAAAAAGTTCTCTGAGAAGAGGAAAAATGCTTCATCCCTACATTTTCCTAATTTCAGAGACCCCGAGGTCAAAGTCACTGGAAAGCAACAATTTTTATGTCTCAGTTCTGATGTTCTCTGTCTTTGATGACAGACTTATAGTAGACAATCTCTAAAAGTATGATGATACCCACAAAAAAGAAACAATAATGAGTTTCCTATTCATTTTATCTCAAGCAAAGCCTGATATCCTGCAGTATGTATGTATGAATGTATGTGTGTATGTATATTCCCACATATGTTTGAAACTGACATTATTCCTCTTTATGTAGATTTCACAGGTTAATATTGTCAACTATCTTATGCATAGGCTATTGTCAGATGTAATTAGGGACTTCTTACCTACTCTTTAGCCCATAGGTGCACCTGACATAACGCACAGTCATGTCTGAGTGACACCCTGACATTGGCTTTTTTAGATGTCTCTTACACACCAGTAAAGGTTTATAATCTCTTTTTAAACTTAAGCATTCTCAAAATGTTATTCTCAGGTGAAAAACACATTTCTATTATTTTCTTTTAAAGTTGTTGGCTTGTAAATTTTTATTTTTCATGAATAAATTATTCTACTTCTTAGAATAATGACAAGTGATGTTTCTTCTTCATAACTACAACCTCACATGTGCTTTTACATGTTTCCCTAACTGAACATTCCATTATGAGGGTCCTCAGGACAGAAGTACTGAGCCTGAGAGAGAGCAGGCAGTCTGCCTGATGCCTAGTAATGAAGCAAGACAGAATCCTTCCCACGAACACACATCTTCACATTCACAGACTGTCAGAAATGTAGAGTGATTTGTTTTCCAATTTTAAAATATGTACATATATGTATATATGTATATATATATATATATGTCCATGTGTGTACATGTATGCCTAAATGCAATCTTGAGATAAACGTATTCTGAGACACAGGCATGCTATATCAATATTTTTGTATTTGTCCAGAGAGCTATGAACATATATATTATTGTACATGTATATATGAGAGAGAGAGAGAAAGACAGAGGCAGAAAAAGAAAGAGAGAGAGAGAGATCATTCCAGAAAACATTTCATCTCAAGGGAAAAGCAGTTGAGCACTAAGATATGCATCAAAGGTAAAGATACAAGTTGGATTTGGAGAGACATACTTAATATAGGGCTCATTACTCAAGTTTCCTTTCAGCTTATACCAAGTGCCCTTGCGCCTCAGCCTTAGAGAAATGGGTTTGCATTTAATGCACAAGATACTTTTAAAAAACAGATATTATTAGCATCATCATAGGACTTTGAGATTCAAGGTGAATGCACATTTCAGCTGTTGACCCTGGTAGGACTGGCAATCATGCTAGTGCTTTTAGGGCTTCCAGAGACACTGCCCTCAGCACAGACATCAGTGCAAGTTTCAGGTACAAGTAGCACTGTGGAGCTCCCACCTTGTCAGATATAAATGCCTTAGCAGTTACTCCAGGCATAGAAAACCCCAGGTGGAATCGGGGAGGAAAGTGATACTTGCTACACAATGCCCACAGATACTGATGTATGAGGAGATTCCAATTCCTCGAATTTTCTGGATTATTTGAGATATGTTGGTAAGGAGTCTAATGCCCATAAAGCATGTAGGAGCAGAACAAGAAAAAAATTATTTTTGTATTTATACTTATCTTTACCTACTTAGTTTTGTATATAGCGTGATATTTTCCTGGACACACCTTATTTCTCCATTGTCTTGGAGTCCAAGAGGCCACAACTGGTATCAAATCATTCTGTGTGTGTGTGTGCATGTGTTTGACTATGGGATATACAGCTCTTATCATACAGTATCTATCTATAGAAATCTCATCACAGTTGTGTGTATATGTGCTGTCAGTTTATTTTAAAAGGGATATTTATTGGATTTAAATGTAGTAGCAGCCACTAATAACATTAAGGAAATGTTTTATTTTTATTTTGCATTGAGTGGAAAGCAAGCATCTATTAAGAATCCATTTACTTTACGAATTACATTCTGTCTATTTCGCACCTTCCCAAATCTTCTTTGTTCAAGGCATTCTTTAGTATTTAACTTTTTTTTTCAAAGCAACCCTAGGCCAAAGGGAATTCTAAAAGTTGCATTTATATTAGTTAAGCCAAACAGCTTAAAAAGTACTCTTAACAATTATCAGTAAACTTCCAACTCAGATTGGATACTGTCACCTTTGTTTTCTTTTCTACATTGTTCTTCTCTGTTTTGTCTTAGTCATCACTGAAAACCCAGTTTCACAATGGTAAGATGCCATAGAAAGAAATTTAGTGATCTGATATTTAAACTATAAATTATTTTGTGCTAGCAGTTTTCACAGCTTTCAATAGATGCCACTGTGTTTCCCTCGAATAATTTAAATAATATTTTAATTTTATCCCTTAAATTAATTTAACTCAGTCATTTAATAGAACACTTTAAAAATTTCAAACAAACTTGTGTCACTGTACTACTATGAGTGGGATTCAGTGTTTGGTTTGGGAAAGGCAGATCTATTTGAAAGTCAATGACTAATGTCAGAGTAAAAATACAGTAGTTCTAGATACATGTACTAAAATGTTTACCAAAAAGGAAACACTGTTGACAATAATATTTGTCATTATAGACAAAAGCAAATAAAAGTTGATGCTATCAAAGTAAATTAAATATTCAGTGAATATAAACCTTATTGTCATATATATAGTTCTAGGCAAACATTTGCAAGATAAACCTAAGTTTTAAAGTTTTTCTTATTCTCAGAAGACATTAATATATCATTTAAAACTGTGTATATAGTGAAAGTGAATTAAAAAAAACAGATAAAAAGAAGTGTTTTCACTTTGGTATAAGAGAAACTTTTTTGCCTAAGAATAATGTGCCTTAAGAATTTTTTTCTATGAATTATTTCTTTATAGGTTGAGATTTCATCAGCATGATACTAAGCCATATGATTGATTCTCTCCTTGTATATAGCACTAATAAGAAATTTAATTTAAAATCCTCCCAAATAAAAGTTCAGTACCAGCAAAAAGCTGTTGTTTTATTCAATTATAAGCAGGCAAGATATCAAAAACTAAATAAAAAACAATATTCAAATATTTTCTGAATAAGTATTAATGTGTATATGCATTATTTTATCTAATACATTATTTTATATTTCTAAGATATTTTCAAAAATCATTAGAAATCTTCATTTATATAATATAGTGCTTCCTCTTATATAGCGGAATGCTATAATCAAACATATAAAATGATAAGCACATAGAATGCTTTATTGTAGTGCTAAAAATGAACAGTAGTTCTGTGGGGGGGGGGGAGCGTATATATTTTCCTTCCTCTACAATCATGCTTCTATGTCTGCTTATTCTATCTGAACTCCCAGCTCCCCACTATAGCACCAGATGTTAGCCTGGTGTGCTGAGGATCTTATCACTGGGAATTCTGCAGATCTAGTGCCCATGTTGGCAGATGATGTAGGCAAGGCACAGTTGCCCCCGATCCTTACTCCCTCTAGCATCCTAGGAAGAGCTCCGTGGATGCGCCAGCCTCTCAGTGGTCACGAGACTCTAGCATTTGTTTTCAAGGTTCAGGATTCACACTTCACCTCTAGGTCCAGCTGAGAGAGTTTCATGGGACATCAAACCAAATGATTTTAAATACCCGTTGTATCTCCTAGTTTCTGTCCTGGAGTCCAGCGGTCCTGCTGTTCCAGGTCCAAGCACAACTATGTGTTGCAATTCTGATTCAGATCCATGGTGATGCATATCTTATTTCTGCACATGATTAGTTCCTTTTTCTATTTTATCTAAGTTTGGTGCTTGACGGATTGAAAAGTGGTGGTCTGCCACGTAAAATAACGGCACAGACTTTGCCAGACGTTTGCAAGGCAGGATAAAAAAATAAATAAATAAATTTAAAAAGTCCTGGTATTAAACATGAACAGAGGCTGAAATATTATTATATTAAAGAAAATAAGCTTGAATTAAATTCTTATAACTTCTGAAACAGGATAAATAAAAAGCATAAATGGGGTCTCAAATGTGGGAATCAAAGAAAATAGATGGAAGTGATAAATAGCTTAAATAACAAGGTGTAAGAAAAGGAAATTTTGTATTCAGAAAAGATAGAAATGAAAACTCAGGAAAATGGCCTTAATCCAATTAGGAACTGCCTGTCATTAAAGCTTTATGTCAGGGCTGGACAGAGACACCTGGACACCTTTGACAGGCAGTAATTAGGTCCTCATTGAAAATAAAGATTAAAAAGACATTTGGTAGAAGACACAACTTCTTTCTATAAATGTTTACATTATATTAATTTTGAAATAAGAGGTCAATAATCAATAGAGAGTAATACTATAGTCTACCTTAACAGGTTCTGTCTTGTTTTTGAGATTTTTTTTTTTACAACCACACAATTAAATTGAAAGCATATATATATATATATATATATATATATATCACATCTTCTTTATCCATTCATCTGTTGATGGAAATTGCAAACGATATTATCTATAAGGGGTTAATATCCAAAATATATAAACAAATCATACAATTCAGTATCAAAAAGACAAACAACTTGATTAAAAAGTGGACAGAGACCTGAATAGACATTTTTTCAAAGAAGATGTACAGATGGCTAACAGGCACAAGAAAATGTGCTCAACATCGTTAATCATCAGAGAAATGCAAATCAAAACCACAGTGAGATATCACCTCACACCTGTCAGACTGGCTATCAGCTAAAAGACCACAAATTACAAATGTTAGTGGGGATGCAGAGAAAAGGGAACCCCTGTACACTGTCGGTGGGAATATAAATATAACCACTATGGAAAACATTT
Source organism: Orcinus orca (assembly GCF_937001465.1). Classification (NCBI taxonomy): domain Eukaryota; kingdom Metazoa; phylum Chordata; class Mammalia; order Artiodactyla; family Delphinidae; genus Orcinus; species Orcinus orca. The sequence continues at coordinate 129,512,242 of NC_064563.1, forward strand.
TGGAAAATACAGTAGGTAATCAATAGGTGAAGATTATATTCATTATTAGTTTTTTACCCATCTTTCAATCAGAGTGCCAAAGATCAGAAGTCAACATCTTTCCACGGCAATGCTACTTTCATTAACTGTCATTTGAAAAATTAATAAAATCTGTGGTGATTAATTTTATGTGTCAGCTCGGCCATGGAGTTCCCAGATGTTTGGTCAAACATTATTCTGGATGTTTCTGTGAGGGTGTTTTTAGATAAGATTAGCATTAAAATTGGTAGACTGAGTAATTGCTTTCCCTAATGTGTGTGAGCCTCAACCAATCAGTTGGAGGTCTGAAGAGAACAAAACTGACCCTCCCTGAGTAAATGAGAATTCTTTCTGTTTGATTCTCTTCTAACTGGGACATCATTTTGACTGGAACATCAGCTCTTCCCAAATCTTGAGCCTCCCAGTCTTCAGACTAGAACTACACCATCAGTTCTCCTGGTTCTCAGGCCTTCAGACTCTGACTAGAACTACATCATAAGCTCTTCTGTGTTCTACCTTGCCAATTTTTTTTGTCTGCACCACACAGCATGTGGGATCTTAGTTCCGCATTGATGGATTGATCCCACACACCCTTCAGTGGAAGTGCAGACTCTTAACCACTGGACTGCCAGGGAAATCCTACCTTCCAATTTACCCTTCAGATCTTGGGACTTTTCAGCTTCCATATCATGTAAGCCAATTTCTTATAATAAATCTCTTTCTCACTATATATACATTTTAATAATTCTGCTTATCTGGAGAACACTGACTCATATAAAGTCCTACTTCTCAGTGTGCATGTTCATTTAAGATCATATCTCAAAAGTTTTATTGAAAAAAATGATCTTCAAAAATATCAGGTCAATCCATTTTTTTATACAAATGTAAGCCTCTTACATAATGAATTTGTATTGACTTTGTTTCAACAAATGTTAAAATAATTAGGGTTTTTTCTTGTTAATGAAGTCATAGTATGGCTAATAAAACTTGTATTAGAAGAAATGGATTTACAGTCTGCAGAGAAAAGGCATATGCTGCCTGTTATAGGTTGACTTGTGTCCCCTCAAAGGATAAATTGAAGCCATAATTCCTAGTACCTCAGAATGTGGCCTTACTTGGAAATGGGGTTGAGGCAGAAGATAGATGGTCCCTAGGCTGAGCAGCTGAAGTCTGTCCCCTGTGGACAGATACTTCAAGAAAACGATAATAGAGAGGCAGAGAGGAGCTGAGTCCCGCCCAGATAAAAGTTAAAGAGACCACATATTTCTCATTCTTGAGGTCAAGGAGAACTTCCTGACTACTCATGCACAGTAGGGCTCCTTGGGGGTCAAAAATGTAGGAGATAGCACCCCATAATAAGTGATGTCAACCTTCCTACAGGTCTCTGCGCTGGAATCCATCATGGCTAAGAGATACGCGTGCACTCAGGGGAGGACACTGAGTTATACCAAATATGGACTCAGAGCCAGGCAAAGCAAGGTGATTGGCCAGAGGAAACACGGAAGCAGGGCCCCACATAAATAACTTAAACTACCACTAAGGCGCGACTCTCTGAACCCACCCATGTGTGCCTATTCACATGTACTTATTTTCCTCCTAATAAACACTTCACTTGTTTCACCACTTTCTGTCGTTTTGTTGAAATTCATATTTACAAAGCAGACAAGCCAGGGCCTTGTCACTAGTCACTGGCCCTCATGCCTAGTGGTTAGGATTCAGTGCTCTCACCGCCGCAGCCTGACTTCAATCTCTGGTTGGGGAACTGATATCTTGCTTCAAGCCACTACTGACCAAGGCAGCGAGATCAGGGTCATTACAGATATAATTAGATAAGCTAATATGAATTCATATTGGAGTAGAATGGGCCCTTAATTCAATATGACGGGGGTCCTTATAAAAAGAGGGAAGACAATATGAAGACAGACACACGAGAGGCCTTGCCATGTGACAATAGAGACAGAGATTGCAGTGCTGCAGCTGCAAACCATGGAAAGCCAAGGATGGCCAGCAAATCAACAGAAGCTGAGAAGAGGCAAGGAGGGATTCTTCTCTATGGATTTCAAGGTAACACGACCCTGCTGACACCTTGATTTTGGACTTCTAGACTCTAGAACTATGAGACAATACATTTCATTGCTTTAATCTACCCACTTTGTAGTATTTTGTTGTGTCAGCGTTAGGGAACCAAACACTGTCCAAATATAAAGTGATTATTTTAATATTTGTCCTTTTAATACTTTTCAAATTGTACATCCAAGGTTATTCTATTCATATGAAAAAAGACGAGAAAATTTGTAAGCAATAGTTTATTTTAAAAAATAAATCTTAATCTTTATTAATATGGGACAAAGGTTAATTTTATTTAAAGCCAAAGTAAAGGTAACAAAAAGTAAAAATTATAACAGAGGTCTGAACTGTTATGATAGTTTGTATATTCATTGTTCCCACAGAAAATTCTATGCATGCCAGTTTGAAAATAGGGATGCAAACATAATTACCTGCTGATTTTCTTTTTGGTAACAATTATCCTCTGTGTTAAAGGTTATAACCAATTCAAGTTATTTTTATATAGGGAGCTTTATGCAAAGTATCCTATAATACCTAACAGAGAAATAAAGCAATGAGAAATGCTTCATTTTATTGAATGTGAAGTCTTAACATGAATGGAGAGAAGATCCTGTCTGCAGATAAACTGACATGTCACAAAAGAAAATCAGGTTTGAAGATTGTTTCTAGTTTAAATAAAAGTCCTTGCATACTTTATTTGCAGAGAGGGTATTTAGGGGTAAAAAATGAATGCCTTTGTATCTGTAACCAATATTTTTTTAATATTAAAAATAATTTTTTTTAAATCCCCTAGGAGAGAAATTCTGTTCTAATTTCAGGAATCATCTTTGCTTCTTATTTTTATTTCAAGCCCCACATACATATAGCTGAATTGTTAGATGGTAGAGATATTTAATAATATCCTCTGAACTGGGAAGAAACTTTGAGACCAAAAAATGAAGCAGGTAATTCTATAAAGTGCAATTATGAGATTTATTGTGAGTAACTTACATATAGGCAGGATAGGGTGGAGGACAATGGAAAGGCATTTGCAGCTGCATTCTATGGCCAAAAGGGGTACAGGGAGATTTAAAGGGGCCAAAGCTAAAAATAGAATCTGACTACTAAGGGAGAAGCATATCTACACTGACTGGAACCAGGGTAATTTTCCTCCCCCCAGGCATGTCATGTATTCCTCATGAACCGTTAACCATCTCTGTCAGCAAACAACATTCTTCTAGTTTTCATATCATATGAAAGCAAAGGTAAAAGTTGATAGGGAACTTATCTGGCTTGGGGGCATTCTTTTGAGTAGGCTAAAGCTCAGTCATGCAGAAAGGGGAGGGGATAGGACTGTTGGCCTAAGATGGAGCTAATAAAATGGGAGTCTGTGTGGTTCAGCCACACATGAACATAACATGGAACAGTATATCTTATTGATTTCAAAATATATCCAGAATGGAGCCATGTGTCTTCACTACACATCTGTCCCAAGTCACCATCATCTCTTACCTGGGTTACTACTGTAGCCTCTTAACTGGTTTCCTATTTCCTCTTTTGCCCTCCCAAATAGTGCTAATGAAGAGTGATGTTGTTAAACCTAAGCCAGATCCTATTACTTCTCAGCTGAAAACCTGCAGTGGTTCCCCATTTCATTCAGGGGAAACACAAACACTCTCCCGTGGCTTGTCAGGTCCTATGCATCTGGTTCTAGGCCTCTTTTCTAAGCTCACCTCCTTTCAGTCTCCCATTCCTTTACCCTACACACTGGCTTCCATGGAGTTTCTAGAACACACCAGGTACAGTTCCACTGTGGGATCACTACACTGACTTTTTCCTCTGAATAGAAAGCTCTTTTCCCTTTATCAACATGACTCACTCCTTCACTTTATTTGAGACATTGTTCAAAAATCAGCTTCTGTGTGTTCCACCCAAAATTTACATTAAGTCCTAAGTTCCAATACCTCAGAATGCTACAATATTTGTAAAGAGTCAGGGAAGATACAATTAGTTAAGATGAGGTCATACTGGAGTAGAGTGGTCCCTAATCTGACATGACTGGTATCCTTTTAAAAGGCGAAATTTAGAGACAGACATGCCAGAAGGAAGACTATGTGAGGAGATGTAGGGAGAACACCACATGGAGGTATAGATTGATGCATCTGCAAGCCAAGAATACCAAAGATTGTCATCAGCCATCAAAAGCCAAGGGAAAAGCATTGAGCAGAATCTCCCTTACAGCCCTCGGAAGAAATCAACCCTGCCAACACATATATCTCAGACTTCTAGCCTCCAGAAATGTGACATCATAAACTTCTGTTATTTAAGTCACACAGTTTGTGTGGCTTGGTTACAACAATCCTCAGAAGCTAATACAGCTTTTCAATATGTTTTACCCTTCCTATTTTAAAAATTCTATATCGTACATCTCCACACCCATACTGACCCTACTTACCCTTTTATATTTTTCTGTATCATTCAAAATAATTTACTTATCCCATGTTAATTGTTTAAAGTTTCCTTCATTCAACTAGAATATAAGCACCACAAAGGCAGCTCTTTTTGTTCCATTCACAGGTATATAGCAAGTGCTTTGAGTAAAGCACCCGTCACAAGGCACTTCTTCAATATTTTTGTCAAATAAGTTCATTAATACAATGTAATAGATTATTCTAGGTTTTTGAATAAATGAAGAACACTGTGAGATACTTAATTTTAGCAGTATAGTATACCACATTGACTTGTGGACTTAGTAACATAAGTTTTAAAATGAGCATGAGATGCTATTGTGTAGGTATATATATAAGATAACCAATCATGGAAGAAAATTTTTATAAAGACTTAGTATAAAATGACTATACGTAGATAGTAAAAGAAGGTAAAATTCCTGACAGGTTATTATGAAGCTGTACTATAGTATTATCTACCAACAACCAGCAAGTAATAATTAAATTCCTTCTAGTATTACCTGACGCTGTTCTAGGATCTGAAGGGATAATTATAACATTAAGTCATGGTTCATGAATCCAAATGTCTCTTAATGTATCTAAGAGAAAACAACTGGTAGAAAAGCAAATTATAGAACAAATAGTTGTGATAATAAGCACCAAAAGCATTAAAACAATTGCATAATATGATTCAAAAGCTGGAAAAAGTCATTACTGAACAAGTAAAACTTGAAGTGGATCTTGAAAAAAATGTCTAAAAGTTATGTACAAGACATACTAGAAAATTTATTTATAACAGTTCCATCTACTATTTTATATAATATTTATTACTATATATTTCATATGTAGAAACATTCACGGTAGCAAGTTTACACTGTATAGCTATAAATGACTTTATAAATGTTATATTTAAGCAAGTAGTTAAATTGGGGAAACAGAACAATTTTGAAAGCATAAAATATAGTTGCACGGCTGGTAAAATATTATAATGACCATATGAAAATTGAGATAATGCAAATATATATTATATTATATTATATGTAATATTAAATATGTGTCTGTGCATGTGTGTTTGTGTCTATTCAAATCTGAACACGTCAGTGGCAGAGAAGATATTTTATACCTCTCTTGATCCATAGAGACCAGTACATGTTCAAAAATGTTTCACATGTGTGTGCATGTGTGCATGTATATGAGAGAGAGAGAGAGAGAGTAATAAGAGAGGGAGAGACTCAGCAATCATAAAATAATTTTTATTTACTTATTTTCATTTTGGTGTTTTTGAAATAAATTCATGTAAAGACTGAGACATTAAATCACTACACAGGCTGAGAAGATTTCTAAAATGGTGATAGAGGAGAAGGGATAATAGGGTCACTTCTCTTAAGAAATTGTCAATTTCAAGGGATGAACAAGAAGGTGAGAAGCTAAGCAGAGCTTAAAGTGTATACATGATACTGGAGACACAAAACAATGGAGTTAAGGACACAAAAAGCATAGGTTTTTTGGTAAACTACAGAATATCAGCTGAGGTCCTGACCCATGCACACTATAAGCAAGGGTGAGTATGATAAAAATCAGTTTCCTCATATACTAAAGTCTCCCTTGGAAAGAGCTCAACCCCTGATTGAATTAAGGCAGATATGAGATTATTTATTGCCTCTTAGTAACAGAAGTATATATTTCTTGATAAAAATAAACATTGTTTTTAATCTCAATTTCTCTATAATTTTCACACACAATCAAGCACTGAATCAGAAGTTATCAGACAAACCAGAAAGATCAGAAAATATTGCAAACTATTAGGAAACATAGACCTAAAGGAAACAGATGTTAAGTACAGATTTTGCAAAATATGTTTTTAAAATATAAACCAATATTTATTCCGTAACCAAAAAAAAGAAAAAAAATCGACATGAAAACTCAGTGTATGTTTGTAACAGCAGATTAGACAGAGGTGAAGAGAAAGTTAATGAACAGAAACGTATGTCAAAAGTAAATATCTAGAGAAAAATCACAAGAAATAAAAGGAAAATGTAGAATAGAGTGAAAGAGCACATGTAATGATGAAAAATTCTAACATGTTTAGTTAAAGAAGGAAAGGTGAGGGCTTCCCTGGTGGCACAGTGGTTGAGAGTCCGCCTGCCGATGCAGGGGACACGGGTTCGTGTCCCAGTCTGGGAAGATCCCACATGCCGCGGAGCAGCTGGGCCCGTGAGCCATGGCCGCTGAGCCTGCGCGTCTGGAGCCTGTGCTCCGCAATGGGAGAGGCCACAACAGTGAGAGGCCCGCGTACTTCAAAAAAAAAAAAAAAAAAAAAAAAAACACAAAAAACGAAACAACAAAAAACAACATAAGGTATATAGAGAGTAGATAACAACATGGTCTTTCCCAAAAACTTTGAATCCTGATTCAAAGTCATTCAAGTCTCCTGTGCCTGTTTTATAATTTGTAAATTAAGGATCATTACTGTGCTTACCTTAAGAGTTGCTGTAAAAACTAAATGAATGATAAAGTTTATATGTAAATTAGATATAGTACTTGGTATTTTGTAAGCATGATGTAAGTCTTTAACTAAAGATAGGTAAATAAAGATAAAGAATAAGAGGTATATCCTGGTAGATAAAGAGGAATTTGTGTTTTTTATTAAGTCTTCCGTAAAGGTTAGAATTTACTTGGGAGAAAGGGGGAGGCTGATGAGTTCTCAAGCACACTTTGAGAGGACACACTTAAAGAGGAGAAACAGAGACTTAGTCAAAGAAGTGATAATGGCTCTTCAGCCCTCTTAGACTCCTTACCACACATGTTTAAGATAATCCTCTTCAGAACTTGGCACCACACAGATTTAGGATAACTTGTAGGAATGTGACATAGTACAACTTACAAGAGTTTGAATACATCTCTTAAAATAGCTGAAAATTAACACAGAAACAAGAAACATTTAGCTTCCTTGTCTCTTCTCTTTATCTCTTATTTCATGTCTCAGATGTCAGCAAGTCTTATTGATGCTGCCTTTACATATTTTGAAAATGTGTCCATATATAATCATTTCCACTTCTACCACCCTGCTTCATGCCACATCACATTTATTTCAATTGCCCACTAATTGGTCTCTCTGTTCTGCCCTCATCCTCCATTCAGTTTATTCTTTCCCAATAGCAAGAATAACTTAGATTGAAATACTAATATTATCTAGGTGTTTAATATATTTTCACAGTACTTAATACTAATAACAAAAGAATAATAGAAAATATTCCAGGTAATTTACTAGTAAAATATAATATACTAGTAAAATATATTGTAAACTGCTAATGAAGAAACAAGTGGTTAATTATAAAGTAATGGTTATTGAGCTGCACATTTGAGTGCTTTCATTTTGACAAACGATTGTTACCAGCCCAGAACCTGTAATGGCGCTGTCCATTCTCAATCCGTAAAGAAAACGTAAAATGCATCTGCATTACTTTTATTGAGTATAGAATTGTTTACCTATTAAAATAAGAATTATATCCATTAACCACAGATTTATTTTAATAGATCCTTTTCATGCAAGAACATCTACACTTACTAAGCATCCAATAGGACTACTTTTCCCCCTGTAGATTTCCTTCCCTTATTCCAAAAATGTCTCTTCTCAAGAACACTTGATCAGTGACCACTTTTTATACAGCATATTGTAGACTGAATTCATGAAGATGCTTAACCAAAAGTTCTATCAACATTCTTTGCATTACAAGATCAAATTTAGCTTTATTACATCCAGATGAGAGAAGACAATATCATAATAAAATAATTCTCTAGAGAACAATTTTATATCCAAAATATAGTAAATTTTTTTACCAATCTCCTTAAAAGTGATAGTTACATAACCATAACATGTTTTCATAAACAATTAATATCATTAGTAGCTGTTGTCTCCTCAAAATCTCATAAAATAATATTATAAAATATACTTTCCGGAACAAGTGAATCACAGATATTAATCTAAAGTCTACTAAACAAAAGAGACCTCTACATATTCATTAACATATTGGTATTTCTAGAATTAATATATTTTGGGCCTTTTACTCATTTCAGTGTTGTTTCTGTTTCTCTGGCTACTTCCTCCTATAAAATGATTATTTATACCTTATGTTGAATCTGAGACAAGAGTTGTCAAAGGACATTGAAATGGAATCAGATATTTTAGGAAGTCAGACACCTCTTTAACAATAGCTCCAAGTGTCAGTTATTTTGATACTAAATTTTCTGCATTTCCATAAGATAAAAATAAAGAAATATCTACATTGTTTTGCAATGTTAACTCATCTTCTGAATGTTCATTTAAGAGATTCAGTGACCTAACATTCTTTATTTTGGAAAATACAAACATGCTTATTGCAGCAAAACTTGCTCTGGTAAGAAAGTAAACAACATAATGCAAACTCAACTCAGTGCACTGCATTCATCTTCTATATTCATTACCAAAGTGTCTTTTGAGTCTAACTTTCTTCATTTAAGAAATAAAGAATACACTAAAGAAGCATTTCATTTCCCAAAAGTAATACCTTGGAAAATTCTTATGTAGGATTTAATTAGGTAAGATGTCTTCAAGTGAGTAATTGGTTCACTCACTAGATGATTTCTGAAATGTTTATCTGAAGGCAGACCTATTATATTTTCACCTTCAGGTACCAAAGGGTAACATGTCTTATTAATGCCTCTGATGAAACTGTTCTGCTTCCATGAGCATAGCACCAGATAGACAGCTCATCAAATAAAATGGATCCTTTTTAATCAGTTGTCCAAAAATGATATTATACAGAGTTACACATTTTCTAGAACCAAGTTTCTATTTGTATGGCAAAAAATGGAGAAATTTGAATACATTGAATCATTTTGCTAGTGAAAAGATACCAGTTATAAGCAGGTATTATGGGGAAAATATTAGATATGATTATTTTATAGAAAACTATTGAACAAGTAACATCAGTTATACATTGTAAGACTAAATTTTACATTATTTTCTTTATAGGACCCATACTCTTTTCCTATAAAGGAATGCAATATTAAAATTTTTGGGGGGGATTCAACCCACCTAACATGTATTGTTTAGCAAACACGTAGATCCATGCATTTCTATTCCAATTTATATAAATTATAAGTTTAACACCAAGAAATTAACTACTTTTCTTTACATTTCAATGCCAAGGAGACAAACCTGTCAAGTTGTAACTTAGTCATCTTTATGATCTGTATGCTGTCACTCTAATCTATATGCTGAAGACATCCATGTGATATCTTCAAAAAATACAGAAGTTTGTATACCCATGAAAATTACATGTCTATACACAAGAAAAGAAAAGTGGTATATTCTATTTACAGCACTGATAAATTAGTTTACAAGTAAGATAAAATCTTAGACTCTTCACAGTTTTGGACAGTTTGGGCAATGAATGTGATGCTGACAGATACATGGTCTTCTGGAAGAGGAAGAATGAAAGCTTTGCAAACTGTTCAAGAGGATTTGAGAGAACTCTATGGAAACCAATAGTGAAAATGACAGTAGTGAAAATGTTGTATGGTCAACGAGGATATAAATTGTCCTCGATTTTATTGACTACAGCTGAGGAGAAATTGGACAGATGGTTGCAAACCAAACACCATGAAGCAGAATAAAGACTTAACAGTGTCCTGGTTTTGCTCACTCTCCTATGAGGAGGGAGTTCTACTTGCCTGCTGGAGGTCACCCCCTGGTCCACCACATGATGTTAACATGATGTGTAACAACTAACATCAAGATCCATCCAAAGTAGGCAGAAAATCTGGACACTTTCTGATGTAGTTATAAAGATGTACACCTACATTGAATATAAAAGGAGGGAATTTAAGACTGATGTGGGCAGAAACCAGGCACATGATCAAACTTTCACTGGTTCTCTTGGGAGAGGAGGATCAAGGTGTGAAATGCTTATAAAGGACAACGGCAACAGTTGGGACATCTTAGGGCTCAAGCCTTCTCACACTCCTTAGATTTATTAAGAGGTAACACTACAGAGTCTCAGAATTCAACATAGTGAATCTTACTTGACAAAAGGTCCTTTGGCTCTCTTGGGAAGATTTCCTTTAAAGAGAAAAAGTCCATGGGAAAATTATAGATGAGGTATTCTAGTATTCTAGTATTCAAGTTCATATAGACTTGGGTTGGATTTTTAATGCCAATGATGGTGACAAACTGAAGAATGTGAAACAACAATCTAGATATATTCTTGTGTTCATGCATGTTTGCCCTGCAAAACTCCCCTAAATCTTTTGAAGAAACCTGAGAAACATTTAAGAGACATTATCTTGGTAATATGGCCAGATTAAGGTAAACTCCTAGAAAAAGGTCACAACTGTGTGAGCCAAGCCCCAGTCACCCAAAGGGAGAACACTCCTTGGCCCCAAGCCATAGAGCAGTGTGACTGTTTTTTTTTGAATCAAGGGATCCTCAGACCTGAAAGAGACAGTGTCAGTAATGATGTCCCACAGTCTGATACAGGGCTGTGGTATATTTGAATATGGCATTGGAAACTGAAGGTAAATGTACCTGCTTACTGGCTGCAAGCCACCCTCTATCACTGTATTGACATTGTCCCTCAGCCTCAGATGCTTTAAGAAAAGATGATGAAGGGTGGGAACCAAGATCTCACTGACCCCAAAGAAGATTGAAAACTGTATGTGTTTATTCACGTATATAGGGAAAATTTCATCCTGGAGGCTGACAAATGAAGGTGACAGCAGACCATAAAGTCGACTACACAGGAATGATTTCTGTGTTTATGCATGTGTATGTCTGGTGCAAGCAATAATTTAGCTCATTTTCCATTCTGGCCATGTTGAGTCTGAGTACAAGTCATAGGACATCAGGAGCTGGGGTGATACTCAAGAAAAAAAGCAAGCAAACTGTTACAGGGAGTTCAAGCAGTCAACAAGTCTGTGAATGGAGGTGAAGCACAAAGAACTAGCCAGTCTCAGAACTCTCCATTTTAGAGGTGGAAAATCAGTGAGAGAGAGACTAAAAAGCGGGAGTGAGAACTTTAAACAAAACATCCAGCAATAGGATACAGGTGACGAGTAAATAGTACTGCTGCAATAAAATAATTCCCACAGAGTTCAGAAAAGGGACTCTTTGGAGCCTTCAAAGCTTATCTCTATCCTTATTGTTTTATAAACCCTGCCTCTGTCCCCAATTCCTAAGCCCCACACTACCTATGTCTTCTTTTATTCTAGCTTTTGACTATGTCCTTGCCAGAACTGAGATGACTTTATGTGTAATTCTCTAGTTTCAACCCTTTCTTAGCTGCTGTAGCAATTATTCATGGTTTTTCCTCTGTCTTCTATTCCCAGTGCTACATAGAGTCTGCTATCACCACTCACTTCTCCCACAGGAACATTACCTCTAGCTGTCCCCCCAGGGACAAGTTATCAAAATATGAGAAACAGAAACAAAGTATGACAGCCCAAGTAGACCGCGTTAATAAAGAGAGAACGTTTGATTCAGTCAATTTCATTTTATGTGCATTTTGTGAGGACATTTACCAAACTTGTTTAGACCAACGTTTGGGCCAAAAATATAATTACTTTGTTGTAATTATAGTCAGGGCAGACCACATATGATAATGTATAACACTCTGGGTAGGAAGAGAGAAAGGTTCTTGTTTTTATTGTATTTAAAAACTCTGATCATGAGCATAAACACTCCTGATCCATGAACAATTACTGAACTGTGCATTTGTATAGCATCTGCTTCTATGGAATCTAAACAGTAAATGTTACCTACAGAATATATAAGTGCAAATTTTTGTATACAAAACATCTTCTACAAATACATTTTCTTTCCATTTAGGTAATAGCCCCAAGCCAAGCCAAATATGCAATAATATTTTCACTATTTTCACTGAGTGAAATGTAGCTTGATGAAGAAAAACAGTGTTGTTTTCTTCCTGTTCAAAATATAATATGCTTTTTTTTCCATTTAATTCACAGTGTACTTCATTTTAATGAATATTCTTCATTCTCCAGTAATAAGAAACAAATTTTTGTTCATTGTCAGCTTGTTTGAACATGTCTGCAATGAATTTCAGAAATTAACATACATCAGGCTCTTAGGGTTGACTCTGGAATATGTTAGAGAGTACATAATTTGGGTGCAATTTCTCTAGTAAATGTCCTAGAAACTATAAGGGCTATTGTGTAGATTGGCTCCAAATAGAGAAGGAATCTCAAAAATCTATATCATTCACTAAACTTCATTTAAAAATGCTCTGTTAAGTGACTCTTTTTCTTATCAGGTGGTTAAAGATAATAGTAATGAGAAAATATAATCAGAAAAGCAGGCCACTGATGACTTAGATAAAAAATAAAATACCTCACAGAAAAAATAAACAAACAAACTGGAAGACACAAAAAGACTTGGAAGACCAAGAGAAACATCTTCCTTATATCTCTTAAAGTCCAGTCTCTAGAATTTGCCTACCATCAGTTTGATAGCACCCAGGAAATTTTTTTAAAGTATTAAATTTTTGTTAATGATACTAAAGCATTATCCTAATGCTAAATGCTTTATTAAATATATTGAGAATTTACTTCTTCTTGAATCCAAGTTTCTTTACAAAGAAAGAAAAAATAATAAACTGACAAGACCGAATTAAGACATAATGGGATTGATACCAGAGATTTCAAATAATAGTAACTTAGTTTTACAAAATTCTCCAGCAGGTTTTATGTCTTTTTCTATGTGGGTAACTCTTTGTCTTAGTTAGGGACAGGGTACAATTACATTCTATTGCAACAACAGATGGAGGGATAAATGTGATGGTTAAAGCAAAGTTTCTAAGAGACTAGATGTTAAATGTCCCCACCACAAAAAAAGAAACATAAATTATATGATGTGATAGAGGTGTTATCTAATGTTAAAGTGGTAAGTACATTGAAATATATAAATGTATAAAATAAACATGTACACCATAAACTTTCACAGTGTTATATGTCAATTATTTCTAAATTTTTTTTAAAGAAAGTAAATACATAGAACTCAGAGTCTGCCAGTGTAAAGTCATCACAGGGTAATAATTATCACAAACCTATCACCATGATTTATATTAACAAAAGATCGCAAGTGATTATAGGCAAAGTTCTAACAGATAAAGGCAATAGCATTAAAGATAAAAGAGAGAAGAGAGATTTAATATCAACAAAAAACCAATAATATGTGGTGACAATAGTAATATTGGGTGTTAAGGATTCAACATGTGAATTTCGTGGGGACAAAATTTAATACCTGACAATGACCTTTGAGGCTAAGTTATAATAGACTGTGTAGATTCCAACGTTATTTCTGGCAATTTTTATTTTATAACCTTGAGTTGCCATTGAAGAAATTCAACTGCCAAAACTGTGTAGGGACAATGCAGAAAGCACCCATTTCATATTGTAAATGAGACTCTAGGTGTACATATACATATATAGACAAGTTTCCTGGTTGTGAAAATATTGCAAGATGACGTTATTGACCTGTAGACTATCTATTTACTGAGTCTGTATTTGAAATGCCTGTATCCAAGAAGTCAGATATTGTAAGATTGAATATGAAAATAATGCATGAAAACGTGAAACTGTGGATCCTATAACGTTCCAAGACTTGGTTCTGAGCCTCTTATCTACCTACTTTTGTTCTCTAGATGATGTCATCCAGTGATGTGGCTTTTAAAAGCATTTCTATTCTGATGACATCCAGAATTCTGTTGCCAGCATGATCTCACCTCTAAACTTCTATTGATATTTTAAATGTCCAGCCCACACACTATTTCTCACACAACTTTTTTAATCAAGTAAATGGTAACACCTCAAATCATTTTTTAAGAGTCATAATTTCCCCACACACTCAAACCATGAGAGAGTTTGTCCAGACTCGCTCTAAGTGTGTGGCTTCTTACCATATATATATGCTGAAAACACTAACCCAAGAAAAGATCTTTTCTCACACTGAACACTTCAAAGTCATCCAAATTGATCTTTCGTACTTTATCTCTTGCTCCTCTGCCATCAGCCATCCACTGAGTGTTCAAGGAGAAATAAAAACCAAAACACAACTTACATCTTTTCTGTTCCCTGCCAGAACTCTGCAGTGGCTGCCCATTGCAATGAAAACAAACTCTAAATCCATTATTTTGTTCTATAAAGTCTTAATTTAATTGATTCTTGACTTTCCCACCATTCCACCCTCATCTACAACTTTTTTTCTCTTTACTGTATACATATTTTCTTTCCTTACTATCTTCATCATACAAAGCTTGTGAGCAAGATCTTATGGGGCCTTTCCAGGACAGACCCTTCCCCCCATATCCTCTGCTTTAGCTCCTCTCTGAAGTACCTAGATAATAGTATCTGATACACTTTTCCTGAGTTGTTATAGAGATGCTAAAATCCCTGCCAAATGGAAGAAAGTAACACATTCCCTCCAGAGTCTGGCCAGAACCAGGAAATATTTGCAAAAACTTATGGCCTTTTTACTTTACCTCACCATTATCCAATCAGAGAATTGCGCTGTGCATGAGCTGATCACATACCCTGGGACTGCCCTCCCTTGCCTTACTTTTAAAAATGATTTGCTGAAGCCCATTGGAGAGTTTGGGCTCTTTGAGCACCAGCTGTCACAGACTCCTCCTTGTATGGTGCCTTATAAAACACTGAACTCTCCTTCACCACAACCTGGTGTCAGTAGATTGGCTTTACTGTGTGTGGGTGAGTGGGGTCAAGTTTTGGTTTGGTAACATGTCTACCTTAGGGTAGTTATATCCCATAAAAGCCGTTCTCAAGATCTGTGGGCAAGCTGCTTCTAGTCACTTAGGTCTCATCTTAAAAGCCCCTTCCTATTCCAAGCCTTATTTAAACATGCAATCAAAGACACTCCATGTATTGTCGTATTATATCACCGTGCTTAATTTTGACAGTGACATTTATCTATCACACTTCTTAGTAGTTTCCTACTTATTTATACATTTATTATTCCTCTGCCCTCCACCACCATTAGGATAAAAATTTCATGAATTAATGCTGCTTTCTTCCTTCTTTACCACTATATCAACCATACTTATAATCATGCCCAATACATAGTAGGTAATCAATAAATATATATTTAATAAATTAACATTTGAGGAGCTTCAGCCACTTTTTAGAACTAAGCACAAACCACTAATCTACCTTTTAATTTCTCTAAAATTATACCTCTAAATGTTCTTTTTGTACTAAAAAGAAAGATACTCAAGACATATTCTTACTTACCTGAGATTAACTTCTTAAAAATTAATGAATTTTAGCTTTTAAAAAGTAACAAATTGTTAGTGAGAGTTAACAATAGAACAACATATTCTTATACTTAAACCTCAAAACCTCTTTTAACCATCAAGAGAAGAGAAATTTAATAACAGTGAGAACTACAGCTTATGAAGGTAGATAATATAATTAAAAATTTTTATAGCTCTTTACTCTTTTGATCAAATTAGAGTAATACCCATACAGTGACTATATTTGTAGTTAGACATGACAAATATATAAAAAACAGTAACTTTCCATGTGGAAATAATTCTCCACATTCCTCTACCCACAGTAGGAATCAGGGACCTATAATTGTAGCTGTACCATTTAACTTCCTAAGGATGATGTAAATAAGGCCCAGCTACGATGAACTGAGTTCCTTTTATATTGGAATAATATGTGGCTCATCTTGCTTCTTTCCCTAGAAATCTTAGCCAAAATGTTACAGTTAATATGTTTTCTTAGACATGAAATTGTTGGGTTAAAAGCATGTTTAAATGTTTAATACATACAATCAAATTGCTCTTTGGAAAAGTTGTTCCTACTTCTCCTGAAATGCACAATGCTTGAGAATGCTTGTTCATGTCTTCCTATCCTGGTTAACATCAGATATTTGTGATTTGTCTTGTAATCCAACTTAAAAAAAATGTTTTAATCTAATCTGTGTAGAGAGAACTCTAGAATTTTATTCATTGCTCCTTTGTTTAAAATGAGGGGAGGGGATAAGATTTTCTGTTTGTTTAATGACAAAAATTATTGCATATTAAATAAAAACAATAAAGCTAGTATTACTGAGGGGGAAATAAAGTATGTGACTGAAGTTTTTCCAAAAAAAAATTACAATTAAAAAAAACTGAATCTGCTTCTTCTTCCTTTTTTTTTTTATTGAAATGGACTTAGCTTCACATGATACCCAAGGGAAGTAGGATAAAATATTAACCGTGAACTCTGTCATTTCCAGCAACTAGAAGCTGGCCCAGCATATAGCAAATGCCTCAAGAATATTTGTTTTAAAAAGGAATAAAAGAATGAATAGATTATAATAAAGACACTTGTATGTTTTCTTACAAATCTGTTAACCATACTGTTTGGGTCCATGATGTTACCTATTTGGTCTCTCTATCTAATTTTTTCTATAAATGTTATGGACTGAATTGTGTGCTCCCCAAATTCATATTTTAAGGCTCTAACCCGCAATAAAAATGAATTTGAAGATTGGACCTTTAAGGAGTTAATTTAGGTGAAACAATATCTTAAAGGTGGGACTGCTATCCTTCTAAGAAGAGGAAGAGACACCAGAGATCTTTCTGTCTCTCTCCGCACACACAGAGGAAAAACCATGTGAAGACTCAGGGAGAAGGTGCCTTCTCCAAGCCAGAAAGAAAATTTTCAAGAGAACCATCCATGCTGACACCTTGATTGTGAACTCCCAGACCCCAGAACTATGAGAAAGTACATTTCGGTTGCTTAAAACACCCAGTCCATGCATCTAGTTATGGCAACCTGAGCAGACTAATACAATGAGTCTTAGAATAATCACAGTCACCCAATCATTTTATATTATGGTTTTGCCACCTGAGCTGGATAGACAATAAAATTAATAAAATAACTACATGTATCTCATTTTTATTCCCAATTATGTAACTTGTGGATCACATAGCTGGAGGCAATTGAGCCAAATTTGAAGACACTTGTTAGATCTCAAACTCATTGTCTGATCCACTATATCAAATAATCTCCCACTTTTTAATGTATTCTAAATAAATACATTTATTTATTTAATATAAATTAAATAATCTAATCTAATATAATGTATATATAACATCTAATATAAAATTAATTTATTTGTGAACATATTATAAAATATATGAGTGAATTTTGGAAGCATAGGGCTCTCAGAAAATGTAGCTTCAAGTGTTAGTTTTACACATACTAGCCTTGCAGTTTTGAGCTTCTTTGAACATTGGTTTCATTATATGTAAAATGAGACAACTAATACCTTTCTAGCCAACTGATAAAGGAGTTAAATTGTAAGTGAATTAAATATATGAAAAAGCATCCTAGAATCTACTCGGTACCATATAAATATATTTTCAATATTTTAAGAATATAATATAGTATAATTTTATTGCCTATTTGTCAGAAGGTAGAAGCAAATAAAACCAGTGTTTAAATGGCTTTCAATAACTCTCAAAATAATATATCTTGAAATGTGTACATTATTTGTTCAGCATGCTTCATGTTTCATTGCATTTTTAATTTCATTGCATCAATCAGAAAAAAACAAAAACATATTATAAACACATATATGCTATATATAACATTTACATTTTAATATTTGCATTTATTAAAGAAACACGTTTTGAACTAATTTTACTAAAACATTTGAACTTTCTAAAATATTTCTGCTTTATTTATTATCCATAAGAATCACAAAAAATAATGTTGGGTGGTATATTATTTGGTTTGCTTTATTATCAGTGAAAATGCTCAGAGGTTTTAAAAATTTGGTTCAGGTCTTAACATTTTGCTTGCAAAATTTATTCATCATAAACACCTCTACTTTTTCTGTATCCTGGCATATGGTAAAGAAAATATTATTTTACCAAAATAGCCTCATACAAAACAGATATCAAGCAATAAAGGCTAGAAATATAACTGTCTTTTTGTTCAGTCAAAAGTACTAAAATTCTTTTATAAAGCTATACATAAATATCAATGGAATTCCTAAGCACAAACTTATATTAAATTTATTTTTATAAGTAACAATTTAGTAGGAATATTATATATGTACAGTTTTGACTCTCTAAAAGCAGATGATTTCTGTGTAATATCATTCAAGGAACAATTTTTAAATTCATTTCATAAAAAGCAGTCTCTGTCACTTAGATTGACAGAGACTTTAAACACCACAACATAAAATAAGTTTGCCCATACCAAACATTTAGGGTCAGGAAAATAAAACAATATCTAATGAAATAAAGTGAAAATTCTTCCATTCCCCATCTCTGTGTTTTTTCTTTATCCAAAGAAATGATATATTTTATGCAACAATACTCCCTAGGAATAATTGACTTAACCCAAAATGAGAGAGAAAAAGGAGTTATGAACAGAAAAAAAGAACTTCATCTGCTCTAAACTACTTTCAAAAGGTTAATTATAATGTACAAAAACTAACTAAAGAATCATTAGAACTCCATGTAGTAACTGGTCCCAGGGATCAATTCATTTACTTCTCTATAGCAGCCACTAAAAAATGTTCTTTTTGACCAATATGGCTATTTCAAAATTTTAATACTTCCGAATTCAGCCCACTAGTAATGCTTTGTTTATATATGTGGACAATGCACAAAATATAATATATAAATTTGTATACAATATTAAATAAAGTCAAAATATACTATATTTATTGTTATTATATTTATATTTTCTTAGAAACTCCCTTTTACATCAGTCATCTCTAAATGACCACCTTACTCAAGTCCTCTGTTAATTGTACCTCCCTCTTCCATGAGTACCCAACAACAGCTCATCTTAAATAAGCAGCCAAATGCACAATTTTTCCCCTAAATATTCATATAGTCTTATTGTAAATAATAAACATGTTTGTGCTTGTATGCTTGCATGTATGTGTAAAATAATATTTCAATCAGTATTTATGGAGAGAAAAGCTTTTGCTAAAATCTGTGCTAAATATTGGGTATAATATTACTACTCTCATAAGCATAAAACCAACAAGATTCCCTCTCTTATTGAAAATATAGCTGTATATATATTAATGTATCATATATGCGCGATCTTTACTAACAGTACTCAACACACAGCTGTCAAAATTCTGCACAATGCCATCTCCCTTCAGCCTCAAAGTCTCCACTCAGGTAGTTCCCTAGGCCTATTTTTATACCTTCTCCTTGCCCCTACCCTACTTCCTTGATACGTTATCCTTGTCTAAATAACACCTTCTCAAGGGATCATCCATAACTCCACAGGCTTTAGAGAACCATAAAACTATTTTATTTGTTTCTTTTATTACATTTATAGTTACACATTTACCTTTCTGATAAATATATTAGTGGTTAATTATTGAAGTGTAATCAACTTTTCAATAATGATGATAATCAGCATTTAATGGATGACTACAAGTATAAGGGTTTAAATTCATCATCCCCTTTAATCCTTGCAATTTCACACCAGGAATCACAGAGCTAGAGTTTTATCTGAGATAGCATAAATCCTGAAATCACAGTCCTATATTGTCGAAAAACTTGCTCTTTGTTTTCTATTAATATTTGTGTTTACTTCACTGTGGTGCTATTGGTAGGGCAAAATAAGGACTGATTTTCTTTCAATACTAGATGTGTTTGATATGACATATTATGTGATTGTACTCACTGCCAATCTCCAAATTCTGAATATCTAGTTGTTATGCTGGTAATTAATTGCTTCATTCATGTACTTCCTCTGCTTTAAAGCTGCATAGATGGCAGAGCTCTTATTCTTTATGAGGATAATAGCTTGTGTCTTGTTTGCTAGATATTGTTGTCTTCATCTATTACTCAATTCATGACACACTCCTTGTGATTTTTGTAAGAGAAGCTTCTGGTTCTCAGTAAAGACTGTTCCCAAAATAACAATGTGAAATTGGAGGGGGGAATCCTAAGATATTGTTTTTCTTCTCTTCTCATAAGTGATTTTCATTTTCATGTATTTTTCCAGAGTTCCTGACATATCATTCACACATAACTTTGTGTAAGTTTAAGGTGTACAATATGATGATTTGGTATACATATACACTGCAAAATAATTGCCACAGTAGGCTAGTTGACATATCCATCATTTCACATAGTTATCATTTTATTTTGTGGCGATAATTTTTAAGATCTACTCTCTTAACAAATTTCAGTTATATGGTACAGTGTTATTATGTATAGTCACCATACTATACATTAGATCCCAAGAACTTATTCATCTTATAACTGGAGGTTTGTTTTCTTTGACAAACAACACCTCATTTTAACTACCATCCAACCCATAGCAGCCACCAATCTAGTCTTCGTTTCTGTTTGACTTTTTAAAATTCCACCTATAAGTGAGATCATACATTATTTGTTGTTCTCTATCTAACTTATTTCATTTAGCTTAATGCTCTCAAGGTCCATCCATGTTGTCACAAATGCCACGTTTCCTTTTTAGTGACTGAGTAAAAATCAATCAATCAATCTATCTATCTATGTCTCTCTCTATCGATCTATCTAAATTTTCTTTATTTGCTCTTCCATTGCTGGTCACTTAGGTTGTTTCCATATCTTGGCTATTCTGAATAATGCTGTAATGAATATGGGGGTAAAGATGTCTCCTGATCTAGTGATTCATTTCCTTCAGATGCATAACCAGAAATGGGTTTGCTGGATCCTATGGTAGTTCTATTTCTAATTTTTTAAGGAAAGTCCATATTGTTTTCCATAGTGATTTTATTAATTTACATTGTCAACAACAATCCACAAGCATTCCCTTTACTGAACATCCTTACCATTACTCATTATCTCTTAACTTTCATATAATAGCCATTCCAACAGGTGTGAGGGGATATCTCATTGTGGTTTTGATTTACGTTCCCCTATGATTAGTGATGTTGAGCACCTTTGCATGGACCTATTTGCTATTTGTATGTCTTTTTTGGAAAAATATCTATTTCAGTCCTTTGCCCACTTTTTAATCAGGTTATTCATTTTTGGTATTAATTTGTATGAGTTTTTTAATGAATTTTGGGTATTAACCCCTTATAAGATATATGGTTTGCAAATATTTTCTCCCATTCTGCAGGTTGCCTTTTCATGCAGAAACTTTTTAATTTCATCTATTGCCACTTGTTAACTTTTCCTTTTGTTTCTTGTGCTTTGAGTGTCATAATCAAAAAAACATATTGCCAAGACCAACATCAAAGAATTTTTACCCTATATTTTCTTCTAGGAATTTTATAGTTTATTTCTCACACTTAAGTATTTAGTCTATTTTGAGGGTTTTGTTTTTGTTTTTGTTTGTTTTATTTTTGCGGTACGCAGGCCTCTCACTGTTGTGGCCTCTCCCATTGCAGATGCACAGGCTCAGCGGCCATGGCTCACGGGCCTAGCTGTTCCGTGGCATGTGGGATCTTCCCAGACCGGGGCACGAACCCGTGTCCCCTGCATCGGCAGGCAGACTCTCAACCACTGCGCCACCAGGGAAGCCCTTTTTTTTTTGAGTGGTGTCAGATAAGGGTTCCATTTCATACTTTTCATGTGAATTTCTAGTTTCCCCAAACCCATTTAACTAAGAGACTATCCTTTCCACACTGAGTATTCTTGTCTTTCTTGTCAAATACTATTTGACAATATATGTATGGCTTATTTCTGGCCTCTTGATTATATTCCATTGGTTTATGCATTTATTTTGATGCCAATAACATACTGTTTTATTAGTATACTTTGTAGTATAGTTTGAAATCAGAAGTGTGATGCCTCCAACTCATTTTCAAGAGTATGTTATGTAATATTCTGGGGCTTTTGGATAAAATGTTTTGTGTATGTCTGTTACATCCATTGGTATAAAGTGTTACTCAAGTTCACTGTTTCCTTACTGATTTCCTGTAGGGATGGTCTGTTATTGAAGTCCCCTACTCTTATTGTATTATTGTCTATTTCTCCCTTCAGTCTATTATTATTTGCTTTAAATATTTAGGTGTTCTATTTTTGGGTGCATATATGTTTATGATTGTTGTATTTCCTTGATGAATTAACCCCTTTATCACTATATACTGACCTTCTTTATCTCATGTGACTGATAATATATATAATATATATATATGTACACATTATTCCTCTCTTTTAGTTACTATTTAAATGGAATATCTTTTCCCATCCTTTCACTTTCAGCTTGTGTGTGTGCTTAAACCTTGTGTGAGTCTCTTATAGGCAATGTGTTGTATTTTTTATCCATTCAGCCACTCTGTCCTTTGATGGGAGAACACTATATTTACATTTCAAGTAATTATTGATAGATAAGGGCTTACTATTGTCATTTTGTTAATTATTTTCTGAATTTTTTGAATTTCCTTTGTTCCTTTATATTTCTCTTGCTATCTTCCGTTGTAATTTATTTTTTGGAGTGATATGCTTTATTTGCTTTCTCTTTCTTTTCTGTGTATCTATTATAGGATTTTTTTTTTCTTGGTGGTTTCCATCAAGCTTACATAAAATATCTTATATATATAACAGTCTATTTTAAGCTGATAACAACTTACCTTTGATTGCTTACAAAAGATCTACAATTTTACTTCTTCCTCCATATTTTATGCTACTGATATTACACTTATATTTTTATATTGTGCACCCATTAACAAATTATAGTAGCTATATTTATTTTTAATACTATAGTCTTTAAGTTTTATACTAGAGATAAAATTTATTTATGCATCACCATTACAGTATTAGGGTATTCTGAATTTGACTATATATTTACATTTACCAGGGAGTTTTATGCTTTTATATATTTTTATGTTGTTACTTAGCATTCTTTCATTTCAACTTGGAAAATTCCCTTTAACATATATTATAAGGCAGGTCTAATAGTGACAAACTCTCTTAGTACTTGTTCTGAGGTTGTCTTTCTGTCATTTCTGAAGGACAACTTTGTTAGGTATAATATTCTTGGTTGACAGGTGGGTTTTTTTTTGTTTTTGTTTTTGTTTTTTTCCTTTAGACATTTTGAATTTATCATCTCACTCACTCCTGGACTGCAAGGTTTCACAGAGAAATCCTTTCATAGTCTTATGGGGATTCCCTTTTATGTGATTAGTCGTTTTTATCTTGCTGCTTTCAAAACTATCTCTTTCTCTTTGACTTTTAACATTTTGATTATAATGTATTTTGAGGTAATATTCTTTGGGTTGATCTTGCTTGCAGTCATGAGCTTTCCATATCTGGATGTCCATATCTCTCTAAGATTTAGGACTTTTTCAACTATTATTTCTTTAAATAATCTTGTTGCCCCTTTCTCTCTATTCTCCTTCTGGGACTCCCAGGATGGGAATGTTCATTTGCTTAATGGTGTCCCATAATTCTTGTGGGCTTTCTTCACTCTTTTTCATCCTATTTTCTTTTTTTTCTTCTAACTGGCTAATTTCAAATAATTTGTCTTTGATTTGCTCATTCTTTCTTCTGCATAACTGAGTTTGCTCTTGAAGCTTTCTATTGATTTTTTTCTGTTTTGTCATTGTGTTCTTCTGTTTTGTTCTTTTCTTTATGGTTTTATTTCTTTATGCAACATCTAATCTTGTTCATGCATTTTTCCTGATTTTGTTTAAATGTCTGTGTTTTCTTGCAGTTCACCGAGTTTCCATAAAATGATTATTTTGAATGCTTGTTCAGGCAATTCATAGATCTCCATTTCACTGGGGTAGGTTACCAGCACTTTATTAGTGTCCTTAGATGGTATCATATTTGCCTGCTTCTTTGTGTGGTGTCTGGACATTTAAAGGAGAAAACACCTCTTCCAGTCTTTACAGACTGCTTTTGAATAGTAAAATTTCCTCCTATCTATTCCCTGGGCTCATTGGTTTACCTCTGAAATCACAGTCATACTGGGTTGGAGCTGTGGTTGGTGGTTGTGACTGGTTGGTCTGTGGTTAGTGGGCTTATTACCAGGGGATTAGGCAGGCATGGATCTTGTCTTGTCCCTGGATGGGCAAGACTACCTCCAGGACTTTACTAGCTGATACTGGGATAAGCGTTCACTTAAAGTTCTGCAGTTGGGTCCTCAGACAGTGGGTCTGTTACTAGGTGTGTGGAAGGTATGGCTCCCACTGGATCCCTGGGTAGGCAGGACTGCTTCCTTACTGTGGCTTGAAGGGGCTAAATCTCAGTACAGGGTTATTTCAGGATCTCTGGGGACACAGAAGGGAGTGTTTCCTGCTGGGTCTCTGTGCTGGCAGTATAGCTTACAGTCTAAATCTGGGAAAGGCTGGAGCTGAGTGTAGGTTCCTTTCAGGATCTCCAGGGGCACAGGCAAGAGCGTCTCCCACAAGGTTCCAAGGCTAGTAAGACTGTTCATGGACTGCAGCTGGGAGAGACTGGAGCCCATTTACAGAGCCATTTCAGAATTTATAACCAGACTAAATTTTACAGACTTAACTCTAGGGCCTCCTGGACCATGGCTGAGAGGATTTGGAGCCAGGTCACGTGTTCCTTCAGGGTCTACAGCCAGGACAAATGTCTGTGTGCCTATTACCTGAGGCATGAGTGAATGGGACACCTTCTGGGTTCCTTGGCATATTGTGTTATTGACAAGTTCAAGGTCAAACAGGGTTGTAGTTGAGCCCTCAAGGGTATGGAGCTGTTTTGGGGTCTATAGCTGAGACCATGGTCAGCAAGTCAACCAGCCAGCTGAAGACTTGAATTATGAAAATTGTTCTCCTAAATCTTGGACTTCATTGAAGTTTCAAAATCTCCTACATGGATCCCAAAGCTGCCACAAAGTCACTTGTGTTCATGGATGGCTGCCAAATTATTGCTGACAAAGTGTATGAGTGGAGGAGCTCTTATTCCATCATTTTATTAATGTCACTCTCCATAAGTGACCTTCTCATGACTCAGCCCTTCCATAGCTATCATCTCTGCTGTGTGTGTGTGTGTGCGTGTGCGTGTGTGTGTGTGTGTATGTATGTGTGTGGTGTGTGTGTGTGTGTGTATGTGTGTATAGACTAGGGCTATACTTACAGACTAGCAGAAGCAACACAAAGAGAAACATTATCCCTGCTAATTTTATTGCTTGTTCACCAGATGATAAAGTTTGGCGATTTAGTGGTGTATTTTCACAATCTTTCCTTTTTTTTTTTTTTTATATGGCATTTTTTTGAGGCATTCTTAACAACATTTTTACTGCTTGAATCTTTAAATCTTACTTCATCACATTAGGCATAAGACAAGTAAAATTATTATTTAGATGTAGCATTTATAGCCATTTCATAGATTTAAAACATTAGTATTTGAACACAAGTTAACAAAAAGTTTTTAAATAAAACATTTAAGAAGTTTATTATTTTTGATGACTCAGGTGCAATAATAAAACCCAAAATCAAAGTGACCTAAAAAGTAGATAATATTTATTATCTGACTTATTAAGAAATTTTTAGGTAGAGCACTTCCAAGAGCTGTTTAATTTATTGTCTGAATGACCTAAGAAATGTTACTTCTAATTTACTGCTTTTCATTGTCAGTGTGTTGGTTTAACACTCTTGATGGAGCTAGCTAGCACAATTCCACAATTTTCATACATATCTGCCAACTTTGAGCTTAAAATGTGACACTGTGTCTTCCTACTGATATTTAATGATTAGCAAGTAGACCTTTCTCAGTAGCCCCCTTCCTGAAAAGTGTATTATACTTGAAGTTTTACTGTCTTATCTTCAAATTGAAAACAGTTATGTAGGTTGTGCTGACAGATATATAGCTAAATTTTAGCCATTTAGCCATTTTACAAGTGCCCAAATCAAAGTGAAACATAAGTCATTCATCAGCAAACATTGGACTGTACCAGTCATTCTCAAAGGATGAGGCATTCTGGATATAGGGGAATAAAACCAAGATTCTACCCTCATAGGGCTTAGTTTAGTGGGAGTTGAAATATATTAATATAGGATTTTTTAAAACTGATATACACAAACTTACATGAAAGAATCAAAAAATGTGTTTTGAGGAGGTACTATTAGAAGACCAATGAGGAAGAAGAATTTAATAATAAATATAAAATATATTCTATCTCCTAGGAAAACATAGACCCCCCATAACCTGCACATTGATGTGGAAGAAGTATTTTGAACACCAAGAAAAACTTATATTCTGATATTGTTATCTCTGGGTATTAGATTCATTTTCAGAATCACATTCAGCAGATGAATTGCTCATATTTAACTTAGACTGTTAGAAATTAATTACTATGGTAAAATTCCCATAGTAACTATCTAAAGCAACATGGAATAAAATTAGAATTTTGGGACAAAAAAATGATCTATCGATATATAATTCAATTTAATTTAAAAATTGACTCATTTAACAAAACTCACAAACATCCTTATATCTAAATCTCTATTCTAGAATCTGTTAGGTGTGTGTCATCCAATGGAACACTGTGTTTGGCCACCTGAAGACTAAACCACTTCAAAAAACATCAAATTCTTCATTAGACAAAATTAAATGGTAGATCAATATAAACAAAAAAAGTACAAAGATGTTTTATTTTTCAAAACAGCTCATATATTTTGTGTCAGATATCCTGCTGCTAACACTTTGTTAATAACTAAACATGCAAGGACTTCCTTGGTGGTCCAGTTGTTAAGACTTTGTCTCTCAATGCAGAGGATATAGGTTTGATCTCTGGTTGGGGAGCTAAGACCCCACATCCCTAGGGACCAAAAATCCAAAACGTAAAACAGAAGTGATATTACAACAAATTCAATAAAGACTTTAAAAATTATCCAAATCAAAAAAAAAAATCTTAAAAACAAAAAATTAAACATCAAGCATATTCAAGGAGAAATACTGCAAATCTACATGAAAATTCAATGTTAATGTAAACATTTCTCCAGGAGAAGTATAATAAATATAAATAAATAAAACACACATCACTTAATGATTAGAATTACTTGCTTTGTTCAAATACCATAAAAATGCATAGTATAAAGTTGGATAGAGAAGTGAGACGATCACAAAAAAGTGAGTAGTCCAACCACAGATATACTGTGTTGACTCTTCTAGGCCCCAAGAGAATATCACAAATTTTATGTACACCTTGTACTACAATCTGTCACTGACAACCTCATCTAACTCCATTTGTGTGTGTGCATTTCCCTGAAAAATAGCTATTTCCTTTACTCTGTATATCAAGATGTACAGACTCAATTTTATAGAAAGAAACATAATAATCTTAACTTTTGAAATACTAAAATACTGATGCCAATTCAAAACACAAGTGAAACTATAACTGGAAACACTTCCCTGTTACTCCAAAATGTACAATAGCATACTGTAATACAAAGTACTTTTTTAAATAAAATATTAATGTACATGACAGTTCCATTAGATTGTTCAAATAATTTAATATGGTTTCAAGTTGCAATCAAAAAAAAATGAATAAAGTGTATGGTGAAAAGGATACTAATTGTGATCAGCTCTACTTTTCTCTATTCTTTAATCAAAGGCAAAGCACTCTATAATAAAAGCAGCAATACTTCCTGAGGTGTAGGATATGTGCGTTGATTCAATGAACAATTGTATACATTTTGATGTGAATAGAGATTTTCAAAGGAGTGGTACAAATTTTGTCTCTCACCAGCAGAACAATAGAATTTCAGTCACTCTAAGTATCCTTAGAAATTAGCAGACTGGAACTTTGTAGAATTCATTATAAATATATTCAAAGGTTTTAAGATAAATATTCTCATAATGAGTGAACACATGCAGAATATGAGTAGATAAATAGAAACTATATGAAAGAGCAAATGTAAATTCTACAACTAAAAAGTACAGTATTTCAAGTTAAATTTAACACCATATTGGAGATGTCAGAAGTCTGAGAATTTGAACATAGATCAACAGGAACCATCTAACTAGAACAGATAGAAAAATAAAATAAAATAAATAAACACTGTAATCTGTGGGAAAATATCAAGAGAGCTAGCATATGCATATCTGGAGTTCCATAAATAAAAGAACCAGAATGGGGACTGAAAAAAATATTTAAAGTAAAAGTAGCTAAATATTCTCTAAATCTGAAAACATTATCTTACAGATTGAAGAAATCCAGCAAATCTCAAAGAAAACCTCACCTAAACCCATTCTAGTCAAACAACTAAAACCCAAAGATAAGCAGAAAGTCTGGAAAACAGTCAAAGTTAAACACATTACATAAAGAGATGGAAATAATTTCAGCTGACTTGCAGTAAACAACAGATACCAAAAGACATTAGAACAACAACTTTAAAGCTCGGGGGTTGGTGGGGGGGGTGGAAACTAAATGCAGATTTCTATATACAGTAAAAATATACTTTAAAAAAGAAAAGAAATAAATAATTTTCAGATACTTAAAGAAAAAATTATCAGTAAAACTTTGCTACAAAATATGCTAAACAATGTCTTCAGATTGACATAAAAAGAAGGAAACACTCAGACTTTCAAAAATTGTTTAATTATTTCAGAATTTTGTTTGTTATGCTCGTATGTTTGCACTATTACATACTGGAAGTGCTTAACATAAAATGAAAACATTATATTTATAACTGCAGTTTATGAGGCCTAAGGGAATATAATTAAGTTACAAAGGGTACAAACTGTTTAAGATAGCTTATTTCCAAATGCATTAAGTTAATATTAATCAATGAGAAGTAAAGATTAATTAATTTGATTAAGTAGAATAATAAAACATATATTTTACCTTAACAATTTCTTACAACCCAGGTAATTTATAACTTTAATAATGCTAATTTTAAATTCAAGCAATTCTAAATAGACCTTTCTTACCACATACTGAACTTTAAAAACTTCACACTAGCTCTACTATTAAAAAGATGATAACTGTTGTCAAGGAGATAAACAAAGTCTATTGTCTCCAAGTATCCAGTATCTGTTATACAGTATGGCATACAGATAAAGGGAAAAAGATCAGCAGGACATCTTATAAAATGCATTGTAAAAATGTTCCATAAATTGCATCCTTACCACCACTCTATTCTTGATATTATCCACACATGACCGTCATCCATTTATATGTGTTAAATAAATATTAAAAATTATTTAACTAGACACTCAAACACATTCCTAGCTGTTGCCTGGGCATGCTGTGCTGAACAAGAAAGGATGTGTCTGCATGGGCTGAAAAACAAAAACTGATGGCCAGACTAGTTCCAGGAGGTGATTCTGCCATCTTACTCTTCGGCTCACTTTCAGTACTTTTGAGGTTACAATGAGATAGTCATGTAATTATTTCTTATCACACAGATTGAAAGTTTTAAGAATTGACAGTGGTGTATGGACCTGTCTACCCTCTAGAGACACAGTCTTTAAGTGGACCACGTTTGCCTTGATAAATTATTGAGACAATTTTCAAGACAATTTTCTTTTGGTCTCTTATTTCAGTGTCCCATTTCCATCCAAGCACTTAGATTTCCTTTTACTAGCCCATCCTTCTCTGAGACTCCATCTATGTCTGCAATACTTTTTACACCTCATATAAACATATTTTCAGTGATCCTTGTTCTTCTGTCTTCCAGGAGAGTGGCTAACACATTTTCCAACTTTGAAGTCTAGTTTCAGTGGTAACCAGAATCACATTTTGCATTCCCACTTATTTCCTGTACATCAAACAGAGCCATTATGACTCAACCCAAACATTTTATAAACACATGTGTTAGTTTTAATGGTCAACTGTCCTTTAAATAACCACACATAGGAGATGAAAAATATTCATGACTAAAAGTTCAGCTGTGAATAAGCCTGATTAGAGAGAAGACTTTAGCAAGCAAGCAGAAAAAGGCACTGACATCACATTTATTTCATACAGCACATTTGCTTGTATTACTCTGGATAGAGAAAACATTCAGAATTTCTCTAAAAACCAAGCTGGTCTTTTTGATTAGTTAAGTTAAACATTAATCACAAGATTATCATACTAATAGTTCAACTCACTGATTTAAAAATATTTTTGATTATAACAAAGCACATGAAAAATCTATGGAACCATGTATTATTCAACAAAATTAATATGGCCTATGCTAAGTGCCATACTAAGTATTGGCAATACAAAGATCACAGAAATAAAACACATCTGCTCTCACTGAACTTGCATTTTAGTGTGTGTCTTGGTAACTTGAATCCCCACAACCAAAGGGGATAAAAAATTACAAAGAATAAATTTAAAGTTCATAGACAATAGTAACTTCATATGATGTTTACTATCACATACTAGAGACATCAGATGTGGCACACTATAGTAAGTACAAGACTAAAGTAGAATTTATTTTTAATTTATGCATTTAACAAAAGTGATATTTTTGATATTCCAAAAGTGAATCCATTTTTTTGGTAGCTGTATTTGTTATCTATCATCATATAACAAATCACCCCAATGCTTAGTTGTGTAAATAGTAGTAATTTATTATTTTTTATAGTTTCTGTGAGTCAGGAAATTTGGAGACACTCAGCTGGGAGTTTCTGGCTGGGAGTTTCATCAGATTGCTCATGATGCAGTCAGAGTGGCCGAGTTTATGATCATTTCAAAGACCTTCACTCAAATGCTTGGTCCAGGAAGACTTAAATAGCTGGAAGCTGGAACAGCCAGAACTCCTTGGGCATCTTTCCCTACCTCTTTGTGGTCTATTCCCATGGTCTCTGCAGTGTGGCTGTAAAGTAGCTGAACTGCTTACATGGAGGTTTTTGCAACTCCAAAACCATGAGTGAGAAGGTAAGTATAGTGTGGTCTCTAATGATC
The DNA here is from genome assembly GCF_937001465.1 of Orcinus orca. Classification (NCBI taxonomy): domain Eukaryota; kingdom Metazoa; phylum Chordata; class Mammalia; order Artiodactyla; family Delphinidae; genus Orcinus; species Orcinus orca. The sequence continues at coordinate 129,543,606 of NC_064563.1, forward strand.
TAGTCTCAGAAAGAAAGCAGCATGACTTCTGCTTCATTATTTTGGTAGAAGCATTTATAAAGTTCTTCCCAGATTAAAGGGAAAGGTGCATAAGTCCAGTCTCTCAAAGGAAGAGAGTCAATGATACATTGGAAGGAAAGCATGAAGAATGGGATATATCAGAGAGCTTATCTCTGGAAAAAGCATTCTACCATAGAAGCCATACATTCAACTTCTCAACACAACATTGCTAAAGTTTTTGAGAGGGATGAATTGCTTAATGTGTCTAGAAATAAAGTTGTTAAAGAGGAGTTGAATGGATTTTATTATTGGGAACTAGAAAATACTTGGATTGTCAAAAAGATGTGAATAATTTGTTTAGAGAGATGATGATGATGATGATGATGGAAAGAAGATTGGTTTTATTTCTGGTTGTGTGAGAACTCAAAGAATATCAAAACTGTGGACTAATAATCCTGGTAATTAAAGTTAAAAATAATTTTATTCAATATGGTCTATTGTGTGTCCATAATGCAAGTAAAATCTTTCTGGAAATCAAAGAAAAATTGTGAGATTTGCAACTTTAAAGAGTAACAATCAATCCTACAGGCAGCTCTTATACTCTGAGGAAGGATTTTAATTAATGCCTGATGTTTTTGGCAGGTTACTGGTTCTGCTACTCTAGCTATGGTGAATGAGGCCCTGAGGTTTCCTCACATTCATCACTATGGAATATCTTCTTTAGAAGGGTAAGAAAAAAGATTGGAATTCAATAATGGGGACACATATTAATATATATTTTTAAAATTCATATTAAGCATTAGTCAACTAAAATAGTAACTGAATTTAAAACCCTATTATAAGGATAAAAATCTAGTAGTATTTTGGATTAACAAATAATTGACACAGGTTGATAAAAAAGCTCATTTCAATGGGCTATTGTTTAGATAATACATCAACTTTGTTTTAAATGGAAAACTAGTGAATGGGGTCACAGGAAGGTATATTTGGGAAATAAGTATGAATATGATGTGAATGTGAACATATAAATATGTCATGAATGCACACAGATAGGCATGTATATATATATTATACATGTGTGCAATATGTGTGTATGTCTACTTCACAGCTATTGAAAAAACAAAAAAAAAAACAAAATGGGGTAATTTAAGAGAAATCTAGTTCTAACTGGAAAGTGCTGGATCTGTCTTTCCACCTGCAAATTAGAGTAACTAAGCTTAATCCAATGAGTGAATCCACAACTGCCGCTGTATTCTATTGATGAACTGGTTTGCAGACTTAAGGAAATCAGTATATATAATTACTCAAGGCTTGTAAAGAGTAAACCTTTACAAATATATATTTACGGGCTAAAATCCATTGCAAACGAAGATGTGTGATCTTTTCACACTTGGATTCTATGAAGCTCAGTGATCCAATCCATCCTTTGGTCTCAGCTTCAGCACAATGACTTCTGAGTCCCAGTTCTCTTTCTGTCACACCTTCATTCTCTAAGAATCATTGTTCCCAAATTGCCCATATATATTGTGAGGAGCTGATTTGGTTAGAGAAAATACGGCTCTCACAATTTCACCTTTTATTTCAAAATGGTGTAAATGTAAAATCTGTTAGGATTAAAAGAACAAAATCAATCTAAAAGAAGTTGTGAGTATTTTATCAAATATTAAAAGGTCAAATAATGTGACATTCCTACACTGGGAGAATTTATTTAAGAAAATTCAATCTACTGAGAACTCATCTTTGAAATATTATAAAGGTCACAGAACAAATTATTTAAAAGCATTGCAATAGTAGTTTTTTAAAATCAATTAATGTTTTAGAGACTTTTACCTTTGCTGTCTTCTCTTTTTTACCACACAGTCACTCCTCCATATGCAGTATCTCTCTCCCACTGCAATAAAATTACATTTCAAAGATAACCGATAACCAATTTACTGAGTATAACATCCTCTTTAATTTCTCATCCAGCCCAGTCTCTTGCAGTATGTAATATTATTTGCTCTCACTTTCTCTTTGAAGATCTTACATACTTGGTTTTTTGATTATCTTTCTGTTCACTGAAATCTATCTCAGTCTATTTGCTGCAACCTCCAAATTCAGCTCCTGAAACACCCCGGTGTGTACACTATCATCTAGTACAAAAAATACCTTATTGTTCTCCCTTAATAAATCTGAACCTTTGTAAAAGTTGTTGATTTCTCTGAAATATATTCTCCCTCCTTCCTATCCCTATACACTTTTGATGACCTTGTTTACTAGTAAAATTCCTAGTTATTCTTCAAGATTTAGATGATAATTTTCCTTCTCTATACATCTTCCACTCTGAATTTTGATAGAATTCTAGCACATAATCTTATTCCCAAGACATAAGAAAGTCCCTGGCAAATAAGAGACCTTCAATTTATGCAGTAGATCAAAACAAAACAAAAAAGAGTTTAGATTCAGAAGTCCTATATTTAAATTTTAGCTTTCTTACGTATCTAAAATTAAACTAATAACTCCTTTTCAGGAAGTCTTTTTTGCTTCATAGGAAACAGAGCTAATAACAACTTTCTTGAAAAAGTTACATGAGATAATGCAGGGAAATTACCTACCTCATAGGACAATATAGACATTCTATAACTGATTATTACTACCACCACTAAATTATTTTTCTGTCCTTTCACCTCTTCTTAATAGTAATCTATAGTTGAATAAATGAAAATCTTAAAATGTCCTTTCTTTGTGAAACTACATCACGAGTCAAGATAATTACTTTTCTAAAGAGATATGTGGGTATAATGCATACTCTAAAATCTATTGATACTTGGAATTTGTTTTTCTCCTATTGGAGGAAGTCATCAAGAGGACATGGCTGTTAGTTGCCCCTTGGGCTGGACCCAGGCACTTAGAGGCTCTTCATCCCCTCCCTTGTCCTTGGAATGTCCCTCCCACAGTGGGAGATATTTTCAAGGATGCAACCTTGAGAGAACAATGTGTTGTTGAGACCATTTGGATGGTGTACACGACTGAACCCAGTTAAGACCTCTGTATATAAATGTTTAAGATTCTGGCTGGTGGGTACATAGATCTAATTGTCTTTCAGTTGTCCAAGACAAGCTTCATATGTATGTTCCCTTGCTTATTAAACCTGTCACCAACCAATCTAGAGTGGTCTGCCTCTTTTTTCAGTCTCTCCTTGCCCTCTCTCCTATGGGCTTCACCTTGGAAATTCCTGAGTTTGTGAACCAACACTCCTACAGTGTACTTAGCATTTTATCTGTTATTGAATCCATATTATGTCAGAAGCAGTGAGAATACAGTAGCTTCTTCATAAATCATTTTGGTCTATCATTCCTCTATTATTCTATCTTCTCTTACTAACCTATAATTAGACCTGTCTGCAGCAACATGATGATTTATACACTGCAGTAACTAAAATAATTATTGTGGGAAACAATAAAAGAATGATAAGTTTGCTTATAGATTTGTCATTTGTCTACTTTTCTTCTTTTTCTCCCCTTCCTGTCATTGGGAGTTTGAAGATTTTGATAATTTATAAGAAAGCCACTTAATCTGTTAAAATCCAGGCATTTTCACTAGTCCCCACTCTAGGTATTAAAGTTCATTAAGGTAAGGTTTTCTTCCACAGTGAATAGTTGGTATTTATTACAATAAATATCATTTAGCCTCTAGGGAAGGTTGGGTGCCTATTTTTGATCACAAATGTTGTCTAAATCTACATAATGGAAAAAAAAATAGGATATTGGAGAGTGTATGTTTCTTCAAAGCCTCTAATTGGAGGTACAAAAGGATATTCAAAGGGCTTAACTGGAGAACTAGGGTGAGAACAAAAGAATAAGGAAAGATTATTAAGCAGACCTAGGAAGAAATCAGGGCTCTGTTTCTGACTGAAGTAAGAGAGAGAAGCCAGCATATTCAACAGTCTTTTACATTTTGAAACAACCACAACTTATTTGATTGGGTTAGCAGTCTTCTGCAATAACTATAGTCTTTTTCAAGGTTATCAGTAATGGAAATCTAGGTGGTGGAGTAGAAACACCCTGAGGTTACCCCTCTCAAAAAAAGCTCAAAACTACAACTACATATAGAGCAACTTGAGCTGAGAGTGACCTGAAGACTAGCAGAAGGGCACTTCTACAACCAATGTTATAAAGAAATAATGACATGGATTCTGGTAGGAGTGGAGAAGAAGCAATGTAGTCAGGATCCACACCCCTAGCTGGTAACCCAGAAGAGGAAGGTGATATCACAGTTTTGGAGATCCTTCTTAAGGAGTGAGGGGTTCAAGCCTCTATTAGGTACCCCAAACCTTGGGCACTGGGAAGATGATCCTCTTTAATGGTTTGAAAACCATGGGTCTTACTAAGACTGTAAGAAACCAAGACTCCACTCTTGAAATGTGCACACAGACTTGCTTACTCCCCGTCCCAGTACATAGAAGCAGACTTGAAATAATCTGTTGTTTGAGCAGTCTGTCTGGACCATCACAGTGCTCCCCACAGCACATACCAGGTTCTTATTTCAGCACTTCCTACTCTGACATTGATCCCCACTAAGGCAAAGACTGCCATTGCCATTGCACACATATGCACCCGAGAAAAGGAGAGGTAGCTCAGAAATGTGTCTTCATACCCTCAGGACCCAAGCTCACCTTTAACCAAAGTAGAGACTGCCATTACCATTGTGCACACATGCACACTGGGGAAAAAAATGGAGTCAGCTCAGAAGTGTGGCTCCAAACCCTTGGGCCCTGACCCTGCACCAACCAAGGCAGAGACATACCTTTTCTGAGAGAAGCTCAACTCCTTCAGACCTTTTGTTCCAGTCCCTAGCCCTAGCCCTCAATAGGGTGGAAAATTCCAATGAGCCTAGGAGAAGCCCCAACTCACACCTGGCTCTGGCTTTAGTCCCTCAAATTCCAGCCCTATCTCTCACCAAGTCAGCAGCTGCCAGCACACCATGGGATGAGATGCAGCTCATGGTCACTTCAAAACTAGCTCCTACATCAAAGGCACTGGGCACATGTAGACGGCACAGGGACAATTCTACTCAAGGACATGCCTTCAAGACTAGGATAACTGACAGTTTCACCTAATTTTATAGAGACAAACAGAGAAAGTCAAACAAAATGAGAAGACAGAGGAATATGTTCCACATAAAAGGTAAGATAAAACCACAGGGGAAAAAAAAAACTAACAAAATTGAGATAACTAATTTACCTAATAAAGAGTCCAAAGAAATTGTAGTAAAAATGCTTACTAGACTCAAGAAAAGAATAGAGGAATGCAGTGAAAACATTAACAAAGAACTAGAAAATATAAAAAAAGAACTAATCAGAGCTGAAGAATACAATAACTGCAATAGAAAATACACTAGAAAGTATTAACAGCAGATTCGGTGATACAGAAGAACACATAAATGAACTGGAAGATAGACTAGTGGAAATCACCCAATCAGAACAGCAAAACAAAACAAAACAAAAAATTAATAAGCATAGTTTAAGGGGTCTCTGAGACAACATCAAGCATATTAACATTTGCATTATAGTGGTTCCAAAAGGATAAGAGAGAGAGAAAGAGGCAGAAAATGTATTGAAAAAATTATGGGTGAATACTTCTCTAATATGTGAAGGACACAGATATCCAGGTCCAGGAAGCACAGAGACCCAATCAAGAGGAATTTGAAGAGACACCCACCAAGACACATCACAATTCAAATAGCAAATGTTAAAGATAAAGACAAAATTTTAAAGGCAGCAAGAGGAAAACAAATAATCCCATACAAAGGATTCCCCAAAAGGCTATAAGCTGATTTTTTAGCAAAAACTTTGCAGTCCAGAAGGGAGAGTCAGAATATATTTAAACTGCTGAAAGGAAAAAAAAAAAAAAGTACAACCTAGGATACTCTATTCAGCAAGGTTATAATGCAGAATTGAAGAAGAGATAATTTTCCAGACAAGCAAAAACTGAAAGAGTTCATCAATACTAGACCAATCTTACAATGTTAAAGGATCTTCCCTAAACAAAAATTTAAGGCTATAACAATAAATAAGAAAATATATAAAAGGAAAAATCCCACTGGTAAAGGCAAACATACAATAAAGCCTGTGGATCAATTACTTACATTAATATGAATGATAAAAGAGAAAATTGTAAAATTAACTATAACTATAGTAAGCAATTAAGGGATAGACATGAAAAATATAAAATGTGACGTCAAAAACATAAAACTTGCGGGAGGGGGTAAAATGTAGACATTTTAGATTGTGTTTGAACTTAAATGACTATCAGGTTAAAACAAGTAGATATAGTTATAGGACATTATATATGAAAATCATAGTAACCACAAAGTAAAATCCAACATTAGATAAACAAAATATAGAAGGAAATGAACACAAGAATACTAATAAAGAAAATCATCAAACCACAAGGAAAGAAGAGAAAAAAGAAGAGAGAAAAAAATAGAGAACTATAAAAACAACCAGAAAACAAGGAAAACACAGCAATAAATACATACTTATCAATAATCACTTTATATGTCAATGGAATAAATACTCCAATGAAAAGACATAGGGTGGTTGATTGGATTAAAAATGAGACACATCTATATACTGCTTACAAGAGGCTACCATGAGAGCTAAAAAAAGCACACAGTCTGAAAGTGAGGGGATGGGAAATGATATTTCATGCAAATGGAAACAACAAGAAAGCAAGTATACTAATCCTCATATCAGAAAAAATAGACTTGAAAGGAAAGTCTATAACAAAAAGCAAAGAAAGGTATTACATAATGATAAAGGGATCAATATAAGAAGAGGATACAAAACTCGTGAATATATATGCACCTAATATAGGGGTCCCTAAATATATAAAGCAAATATTAACACACATAAAGTGAGAAATTGATAGTGATACAATAATAGTAGGAGACTTTAACATCCCACTTACATCAAAACAGAAATCAGAAAATACCTTGAGACAAATGAAAATAAAATCACAAATTTCCTAAATCTATGGGATGTTGCAAAAACATTTCTAAGAGGAAAGTTTATAGTGATAGAGGCCTACCTCAAGAAACAAGAAAAATTTCAAACAACCTAACTTTCCATCTAAAGGAATTAGAAAAAGTAGAACAAACAAGGTACAAAGTTAGCAGAAGGAAGGAAGTAATAAATATCAGAACATAAATAAATAAAAGAGACAAAAACAACAATAAAAAGATCAATGAAACTAAAAGCTGAATTTTTAAAAGATAAACAAAATGGATAAACCTTTAGCCAGACACACTAACAAAAAAAAGACAGTCCAAATAAAATTAGAAATGAAAGAGTATGTTACAGCCAATATCATATAAATACAAAAAACCATAATAGAATACTACTAACAGTTATATGTCAACAAATTAGACAACCTAAAAGAAATGGATAAATTCCTACAAACATACACTCTTCCAAGACTGAATCAGGAAAAAATAGAAAAACTAACAGACTGATTACTAGTATTGAATTGAATCTGTAATCAAAAAACTCCCTACAAAGAAAAGCAAAGGATTGGACAGTTTCACCAGGAAATTCTACCAAATATGTAGTGAAGCATTAACACCTATCTTTATCAACTTATTCAAAAATAAAAAAAAAAAAATGAGGAGAAGGGAACACTTCCAAATTCATTTTACAAGGCTAACATTATCTTCATTCCAGAACCAGACAGAGACACTACAGAAAAAAAAAAACAAAACTACAGGCTAAAACCCAGATGAACATAGATGTAAATATCCTCAACAAAATGTAAGCAAACCAAATTCAACAATACATAAAAAAAGAATCATACATCATGAACAGTGGAATTTATCCCAGGGATGTAAGGATGGCTCAAAATTCACAAATCAGTGTGACACACTACATTAACGAAATGATAAAAATCACATGATTAACTCAATAGTCATGGAAAAAACATTCGACAAACATCAACATCCATTCTTAAGAACTCAGACAACACGAGTATTGAGGGAACATACCTCAATATAATAAAAACCATTGATGACAAACTCACAGCTAACATCACATTCAATGGGGAAAAGCTGAAAGTTTTTCCTCTAAGATTGGGAGCAGTATTAGGATGCCCACTCTTGCCATTTCTATTTAACATAGTATTGGAAGTCCTGGTCACAAAAATCAGACTAGAAAAATAAACAAAAGCATCTAAATTGGAAGGGAAGAAGTAAAACTGTCAGTATTTGCAGATGCCATGATATGGTATATAGAAAACCCTACAGACTCTACTAAAAAACTGTTAGAACTAATAAATTAATTCAGTAAAATTGCAGGATAGAATATTAATATACAGAAATCTGTTGCATATCTGTACACCAATAATGAACTATCAAATAGAGAATTATCAAGAAAGCAGCCCCATTTATAATTACATCAAAAGTAATAAAATAATTAGGAATAAATTTAAGCAAGGTGGTGAAAGACTATCTGGAATTTGTAAGAACTTGAAGAAGGAAATTGAAGACACTACAAATAAATGAGAAGATATCCTGTGTTCATTGATTGGAAAAATTAATACTGTCAAAATGTCCATACCAACTAAAGCAATCTACAGTTTTAATGCAATCCCTATCAAAATACCCATAACATTTTTCACAGAACTAGAACAAATAATTCTAAAATTTGTATGGAACCACAAAGTACCCCAAATAACCAAAGAAACTTGAGAAAAAAGAATAAAAGTGGAGGTATCAGGATCCCTGCCTCTATACTATACTACAAAGCTACAGTAATCAAAACAGTATGGTCCTGGCACAAAAACAGACAGATAGATCAATGGAACAGAACAGAGTCCAAAATAATTCCATTCACATATGGTCAGTTAATCTATGACAAAGGAGGCAATAATATTGAATGGGGAAATAGTCTCTTCAATAATTGGTAATGGGAAAACTGGATGGTTACATGTAAAAGAATAAAACTAGAACATTTTCTCACACAGTATGCAAAAATAAACTCAAAATGGATTGAAGACCTAAATTTAATACCTGAAACCATGAAACTCCTAGAAGAAAACACAGGCAGTATGCTCTTTGACATAGGTCTAAGCACTATTCTTTTTGGATCTGTCTCCTCAGGCAAGGGGAAAAAAAGCAAAAATAATCAAATGGGACCTAATCAAACTTAAAAGCTTTGGCACAGTGAAGGAAACTATCAACAAAATGAAAAGCAAAAATAATCAAATGAGACCTAATCAAACTTAAAAGCTTTGGCACAGTGAAGGAAACTATCAACGAAATGAAAAGTTAACCTACTGAATGGAAGAAGATATTTTCAATGATATGTCTGTTAAGGGGTTAGTATCCAAAGTATACAAAGAACTTATACAACTCAATATCAAAAAAAAAAAAATTAAAAAATGAGCAGAGGACCTTAATAGACATTTTTCCAAAGGAGACATACAGATGGCCAACTAATCATCAGGAGAAAGACAATTTAAAACCACAATGAGATATCACCTCACACTTGTGAGACTGGCTATTACTAAAAGGACAACAAATAAGAACTGTTGTCCAGGATATGGAGAAAAATGAACCCTCATACACTGTTGGTAGAAATGTAATGCTGTTATAATTACTATGGAAAACATTATGGAGAGTTCTCAAAAAGTTAAAAATAGGACTACCATATGATCCAGCATTTCCAATTCTGGGTATTTATCCAAAGAAAATAAAAACACTAATTAGAAAAGATGTATGCACCCCAATATTCACAGCAGCATTAATTACAATAGACAAGATATGGAAACAACCTAAGTACCCACAGACAGATGAAGGGGTAAAGAAGATATGGTGTGTGTGTGTGTGTGTGTGTGTGTGTGTGTGTGTGTGTGTATACAATGGTATATATATATACAATGGTATATATATACAATGTAATACTACACAGCCATAGAAAAAGAATGAAATTTTTCCACTTGTGACAACATGGATGGATCTGAACTGTATTATGTTAGTGAAATCTCAGACATAGAACACAAATACTGTTTGTTTTCATTTACATGTGGAATCTAAAAAATAAAACATATGAATGAATATAACAAAACAGAAACAGAGTTATAGGTATAGAGAAGAAACTACTGGTTACCAGAGGGGAGAGTAGAGGGGGAAGCAGCAAGATAAGGGAAGGGGATTAAGACAAATTACTAGTTATAAAATAAATAAATTACAAGAACATAACGTACAACACAGGGAATATAGCCAATATTTTATAACTTTATATGGAATATAATATACTATAAAAGTATTGAATTTTTATGTTGTATACCTAAAACTAATATGATATTGTAAAGTCATCTATACTTTAATAAAAATAAATAAATAAATAAAGCAAATCAGTCCATATTTGGAGATAAATGAGTATTAGTCTGTAATACTGTCACTGTAAAAAAAAATTCTGTCAATCTCTTATTTCTTCTCATATAAATGCTTTGCCCTTAGATATGTAAATATGCTAAACTCCTGGATCAAGGTCATGAGGAAATTTGAATTTACCTTAGCAATTTAAATAATTATTTAGGTGACAAACATTAACAAATATCAAAGTTCAATGCTTTATTTATTCCTCAGAAATTTGCTAACAATATTTTAATTCTTAATCTCCAGTACACTAACTCCAAAGTTCTGAGAACCACACTTTTATGAAGAAATAAATCTTAGTATCTTGATGAATAATTAAGGCTTACTAGTTACTAGAATTTTTATCAACTGATGATACTAAGTAATTTTGTAAGGTTAATGAATTTTAATTTGAATGTCATTTGTTACTGTCTGCTTTTTCCTATCTGCTGCAGGAAACCCAATCTATAATATTAAAGTTCAGTGTGGGGCAAAGACACAATGACCTGCGGGTAATTGCAGGTTGATAATGTTGTAAAATAGTTGGTCCAGAAGCAATCTGGCCTGGTTAATCTGGCATGGGACCATAGTGAAATGCCACAAAGATTACTGCATAATATGACTCAGAATTTGAATAACAGTAGCCACCTTAAGTGATAGAATAATGAGGTTATGTTTACCCAAGTGATAGCAGTATAGATATTAAACCACTTAACAGCATTCATCTCAGGCAAATTAATTAGCTTAGACTTCTCCAAAGTCACTTAGCAAAGATTGCAAATCATTGGAGAAACCAGTTAAAGCCATAATAAAGGAGCCCATGCTGATCAGTTTGACCATATATTATGGTCTACAGAGACTCCCAAGCACTCGTTTTTTATGCATAGACACATAATTTAAGGTGGAATCATGACCAGAATGGAAAAAGAGACATTATTGTGATAATAGACAAAAATTTAAAAGGTTTTCTGTGTGGGATGGGTGGATGAAATAAAATATTAACAACTGACCGTCTTGTGAGTGGAGTAGGAGAGTGGTTTGTAATTTTCTTGCAATTTTTGTGTACATCTGAAATTATTTTATAATGAATATTTTTTTAATCCCAAAGAATAAAAAATTCAAACACTAAATAATAGTAATAAGTAGTTTAATAACCAAACCTGTCATAATAATTTTCTTTTCAATAGAATCAACCTTAAAATCAAAGAATGGATAGGAGCATAAAGATATATTTGTGTTTATTATTGACCAAGTAACTCTCTGTGAATAAAATAATGAATACATAATAATACAAATAGGAATAATGCATTTGGAATATTTAAGAAGCAGGTCTTGATATAGTTTTATTTTGAAAATAGAACATAAGGCTCACATTGTACAATCAAAGCAGTGCTTGACACAATAATGTCTATTTTTTTTAACAACTTTACTGGAGTATAATTGCTTTACAACAGTGTGTTAGTTTCTGCTTTATAACAGAGTGAATCAGCTATACATATTTTAATAGTCAGAAGCAAAAATTTTGCTGAACCCTGATAGTCAGTTATCAGGGGCTGCTTCAAATGGTAGTGTCAAGGTTCCCATAAACAAGGGAGAGGGGAAGACCCAGTGAACAAACACTTTCTAAGGCTCTGCTTAAGTTAGGATTGCAGCTGTCTCATGGGCAAAAGCATTCACTTAGTCAACTTCAAAAAGAAGTGTGGCCTGTTGAGAGTTATTACTGCAATATTCCACCACGAGTGGGCATTGCCAATCAGCTCTCCAAATTTCTTGTAATAATGTACTTCCTTGTAAATATTAAAAAAGAATTTCTCTTGTTCTTGCTCCTCGTCCTCTCCATTACTTGGTAATTCAGACTGAAAAAGTTTTGCCTATATGTATAAAATTGTATCTTATTGGGATTTTCTTTTGCATTTTCCCAAATACTAGGTAATTTGAATATTTTTATTGATCAATAAATGTTTATTCATAATTTGTATCATCTGTTTTGTATACCTTTTGTTCATATCTTTAGTTTTATATTGGCTTTTAAAAAATTTAGCATTTATCTAATTGATCTGTAGAAAACATATATATATTTTGGTATTAATTATCTATTATAAATGTTCTAAATAACTTATTTCTATTTTTCATGTCTTTTCATGTTTAACAGGGTATTTTGATATAGATAAGTTTATAATTGTTATGAAGAAAAATGTACCAATCTTGTGTTTTCTTTAAGAAATTATTTCCTGTCCCAAGACATAAAAATATTCTCCCATAGTTACCTATGACATTTTAAAGTTTTCATTTTCGTGTTTAGATCTTTAATATAACAAGAATACATTTTTGTAAAGCATTTGTATAGGTATCCCTTTTTTTTTCCATTGGATAAAAAAATGAACAAACATAAATTGAAGATTCTATTACACTTACATTGATACAAAATTCCAATTTTGTCAAATATACCTTTTTTGCACAACTAAGTCTACATTAATTCTATTCTGTTCTAGTCATTTATGTTTTCTCTCTGCATCAATACTTACAGGCTATCATCTAAATTATAATAACTTTATAATATTTCTGATAAGAACAGTCCCCTTATCTTACTATTTTTCCTCAGAATTTGCCTGTCAATTTTGTTGACCCATGGTAACTTTTGGTGATACACATATACACACACATACACACATATATACATAGACACAAATGATTTATTGAACGTTCCAGTTGGGATTGTTATTAGCATTGAAATGACTTATGGTTTATGGCTTAATTTAGAAATCATATACAGTTGACCCTTGAACAACAAGGATTCGAACTACAAAGGTCCACTTGTATGTAGATTTTTTTTCACTAAACATGCACTACAATACTACATGATCCATGTTTGGTTGAATTCAACTGTGAATTTACAAGCAGATTTTCAACTACAGGGGGGGTTGGCACCCCTAACCCCTGTGTTATTCTGAGTTCAACTCTACATACTTCTGATATTGAATCTTTCAGTGCATGAACATTGTTGTATCTGCTATTTGTATAGAAACTCTTTAATGTCTTTTAACAAGGTTTTATAATTTTCTCCAATTGGGTGTCATACTTTCTTCCTGAGACTTTATCAACTAGAATCTTGCTCAATTTTAATAAATAATTTATGTATATTTTAGAAGAATGTATATATATATATATATATATATATATATAATCTTATAGGTGCAGGATTCCATGTGTATTTATTTGATCAAATGTTTTATGTGCCATTTACATCTTCACTTTTTTTTTTTTTTTTTTGTGGTATACGGGCCTCTCACTGTTGTGGCTTCTCCTGTTGTGGAGCACAGGCTCCGGACGCACAGGCTCAGTGGCCATGGCTCACAGGCCCAGCCACTCCACGACATATGGGATCTTCCCGGACCGGGGCACGAACCCGTGTCCCCTGCATCGGCAGGCAGACTCCCAACCACTGCACCACCAGGGAAGCCCTGCTTCTTGTTTCCTGAGTTAGGATGGTATTGCTAACAAATTCCCTCTTAGAACTGCTTTTGCTTCATCCCATAGGTTTTGGGTTACCATGTTTTCATTGTCATTTCTTGCTAAGTATTTTTTTTTTTTGATCTCCTCTTTGAATTCTTCAGTGATATCTTGGTTATTTAGTAAGGTATTGTTTAGCCTCCATGTGTTTGTATTTTTCACAGATTTTTTTCTGTAATTGATACCTAATCTCAAAACGTTGTGATCAGAGAAGATACTTGAAACAATTTCAATTTTATTAAATTTATCAAGGCTTGATTTGTGACCCAAGATATGATCTGTCCTGGAGAATATTCCATGCACACCTGAGAAGAAAGTGTATTCTGTTGTTTTGGATGGAATGTCCTATAAGTATCAATTAAGTCCATCTTGTTTAATGTATCATTTAAAGTTTGTGTTTACTTATTTATTTTCGTTTTGGATGATCTGTCCATTGGTGAAAGTAGGGTGTTAAAATCCCCTACTATGATTGTGTTACTCTCCATTTCCCCTTTTATGGCTCTTAGCATTTACCTTATGTATTGAGGTGCTCCTATGTTGGGTGCATAAATATTTACAATTGTTTTATCTTCTTCTTGGATCAATCCCTTGATCATTATGTAGTGTCCTTCTTTGTGTCTTGTAATATTCTTTATTTTAAAGTCTATTTTTTCTGATATGAGAATTGCTACTCCAGCTCTCTTTTGATTTCCATTTGCATGGAAAATCTTTTTCCATCCGTCACTTTCAGTCTGTATGTGTCACTATGTCTGAAGTGGATATCTTGTAGACAGCATACATATGAGTCTTGTTTTTGTGTCCATTCAGCCAGTGTATGTCTTTTGGTTGGAACATTTAATCCATTTACATTTAAGGTAGTTATTGATATGTGTGTTCCTATTACCATTTTCTTAGTTCTTTTGGGTTTGTTATTGTAGGTCTTTTCCTTCTCTTGTGTTTTCTGCCTAGAGAATTTCCTTTAGCATTTGCTGTAAAGCTGGTTTGGTGGTGCTGAATTCTCTTAGCTTTTGCTTGTCTGTAAAGGTTTCAATTTCTCTGTCGAATCTGAATGAGATCCTTGCTGGATAGAGTAATCTTGCTTGTATGTTCTTTTCCTTTCATCACTTTAAATATGTCCTGCCACAGCCTTCTGGCTTGCACAGTTTCTCCCGAATGATCAGCTGTTAACCTTATGGGGATTCCCTTGTATTTTATTTGTTGGTTTTCCCTTGCTGCTTTTAATATTTTTTCTTTGTATTTAATTTTTTTTAGTTTGATTAATTTGTGTCTTGGCATGTTTCTCCTTGGATTTATCCTGTATGGGACTCTCTGCGCTTCCTGAAGTTGATTATTTCCTTTCCCATATTAGGCAAGTTTTCAGCTATAGTCTCTCCAAATATTTTCTCAGTCCCTTTCTTTTTCTCTTCTTCTTCTGGGACCCCCATAATACGAATGTTGGTGCATTTAATGTTGTCTCAGAAGTCTCTGAGACTGTCCTCAATTCTTTTCATTCTTTTTTCTTTATTTGCTCTGCAGTAGTTATCTCCACTATTTTATCTTCCAGGTCATTTATCCGTTCTTCTCCCTCAATTATTCTGCTATTGATTCCTTCTAGAGAATTTTTAATCTCATTTATTGTGTTGTTCATCATTGTTTCTTTGCTCCTTTTTTCTTCTATTTCCTTGTTAAACCTTTCTTGTATCTTCTCCATTTCCATTCTTTCTTGTATCTTCTCCATTTCCATTCTCTATTTCCAAGATTTTGGATCATCTTTACTATCATTACTCTGAATTATTTTTCAGGTAGACTGCTTATTTCCTCTTCATTTGTTTGGTCTGGTGGGTTTTTACCTTGCTCCTTCATTTGCCGTGTATTTCTCGGTCTTCCCATTTTCCTTAACTTACTGTGTTTGCAGTCTCCTTTTCATAGGCTGCAGGTTCATAGTTCCCATTGTTTTCGGTGTCTGCCCCTTGTGGGTAAGGTTGGTTCAGTGGACTGTGTAGGCCTCCTGGTGTAGGGGAATGGTGCCTGTGTTCTTGTGGATGAAGCTGGATCTTGTTTTTCTGGTGGGTAGGACTGCATCTGTGGTGTGTTTGGGAGTTTCTGTGACCTTATTATGACTTTAGGTAGCCTCTCTACTAATGGCTGGGGTTGTGTTCCTGTCTTGCTAGTTGTTTGGCATAGGGTCCAGCACTGTAGCTTGCTGGTCATTGAGTGGAGCTGGGTCTTCACGTTGAGATGGAAATCTCTGAGACAACTTTCGCTGTTTGATGTTATGTGGGGCAAGGAGGTCTCTGGTTGACCAATGTCCTGATCTTGGCCTTCCCACCTCAGAGACTCAGGCCTGACACCCAGCTGGAGCACCAAGACTCTGTCAGCCACCTGGCTCAGAATAAAACGGAGAAAAAAAAAAAGAAAGAAAACATAAAATAAAAAAGTTATTAAAATTAAAAAGTAATTTAAAAAAAAAGAAAGACAGAGCAACCAAACCAAAAAACAAATCCACCAATGATAACAAGTGCTAAAAGCTTTACTAAAAAAAAAAAAAAAAAAAAAGGGCAGACAGAACCCTAAGACAAATGGTAAAAGGAAAGCTATAAAGACAAAATCACACAAAGAAGCATACACATACACACTCACAAAAGGAGAAAAAGGAAAAAAAAAAAAAAAATATATATATATATATATATAAAATTAAAAAGAAGAGATCCTCTGTGTGGGAATCTCTCTACTTTGCCCTCTGCACTCTTGTTGCTGCGCTCTCCTCTGTGGCTCCAAAGCTTCCCCCCCCACCCACCTGCTCTCTCCACCTATCAACAGGCTTCCTACTGTGTGGAAGCTTTTCCTCCTTCACAGCTCCCTCCTGGAGGGGAAGATCCTGTCCCTATTCTTTTGTCAGATGTATTTTTGATATATTTGTGGGGAGAAAGATGATCTCCACATCTTGCTCCTCCAGCCTTCTTGAAGCTATCCCTATTTATGCCATTATAATCCAGATGTCTCTTAACTATTCTTTCCCAACTCCCTGTCTTTTTGGTGCTGAATTGATGTGACATTTTGTGTACAACTTTATATATTTCTTCAACTGGACTAGTTTTCTTTTTGGTTGTGAAATGATCTATTTTTATGCAAATTAACTTTTGTTAACTATGTTTTATGTAAAATAGCTATGACTTTCAATTATACTATTAGCAAATCCTTGAAGTTCTATTTTCTTTTCAAGTATGAGGAGTTTTTTGACAGTAGTATATTCTTTTCTCAAAGTTTTTCTAACATTTTGTTTTCTTGAACAAATTATTTTATTTTCTTTATTTTAAAATTCAAATATCCAAAAATACTGGAATCTACTTCTGGTGTTTATTGTCTCTGTTGACTCTTTACTGTTGGCTTATTTTCCCACATTTGAAATCTTGATTGTGCAATTAAGTAGGTAGACTTTTATCTGCAGGAAGTCTGAGAGGCTTTGTTGAGGATGTTTCTTAACAAAGAGATTTTTTTGGTTTTATTTTGGTTCTGCTATATGCCCTCAAACCCTACTCACTCTCAATTAATAAATACCTGAAATTCATTGTCAGCCTGGAGTTTTCTGACAGGCTGGGGTTCTAAATACTTGTAAGGACTATGAATTTCAATAGACAAGAGAAAGTTGATTCTTACCTACAAGCCAGGCAACATAGTTAGGGTTTCTTCTAGTTCTCCTTTCCCTTCATGTGGATTTTTTCTAGTCCATACTTCTCCCGAGAGTGTGGCCCTTCAAAACTCTAAATGAACGTGTAGGCTTCAGATCCACTTTCTTATCTTACTCTGGCTTAAAATAACTTAGCCTTCTTTAAAATCAAGTCTCTGATTATTTAGAAAAATTGGAAAAGATCTCTTATCTCCTGCTTTATGTCTATTGTATATTATAAAGTTTATATATGTTTATATATGTATTTCTTGTATATGTCATATTGTATATATACACATTTCTTTTACTTTTCATAATCCCATGTGTATGGGTCTTTTCAGAATTGAAAATGTCTCATTTTGCTATAAACAACTTTTATTTACTATTCAAAGATACCTTTATGAAAATCACATTCTATCTTAGGAAAAGCAGAACTTGCTATGTAGAGAGTGGTACTTCCATTATTTACAGCCAGTGATGATATGCAAAGGCAAATCAATGTAAATAAACACATCCCCCCAATAATACGATATTTTTTATTTGTATAGAATTGATTTAGTAGTTAGATAGAAAACATATGTACTGTTGAATTAAATATATTTTTTAAATATATTCTCCTAGATTTAAGTAGAATTAAGACAAATTTTGAAATATATTTTCTACATATTTTCACATTTTAGGATACAGTATGTTTACATTTTTTATTAAAATTACTATCATGCGTCATTTATTTCCAATAAATGCTCAAAGATAAATAAGGGAAAGAACTTTCATCAGAAAACTGCATACATATTGTTTTAAAACAGAAACATAAGGTCCCAAATGGAGTAACATGTGCTAAGCCCCAGGTCAGCAAACCAAGACTTAATAAAATACCTAACCTAACTGCAGTTTTAGCCCTTCCCAAGAATGTGACTTTTAACCAGTCAGTCTGGAATATCCTGGCCAGCACTAGTGAGTCAATCTGCCACATAGACCCCTGTCTTCCCCCAAAGGAAGGTGACCTTGCCTGAAATAATCCTTTCTATTGTTACTGACTTCCTTGTTCCACCCTCTCTCTGCTATTGAAAAACTTCCATTTTCCATGCTTCTTTCTATTTGCCAGATGGGATGCCACCAGATTCATGAACTGTTGAATAAAGAAAACTTGATCTTTACATTTACCCAGTTAAATTTTGTTTTTTCACAGTATAATAGCTTTAAATTGTCCATTTAAAATGATAAAACAAGAACCAAAAGTGTTTCCAATTCAAATTTTAATAATATATTAAAATATATTAGGTCTGCATAGTTAAGTTAAAAGCTGCCTAAGTGAAAATACTTACTTTGAAATGTTAACAACAAATATTAACAATTTTCAACACTATTACCATATCCTCCAGTTTTAATTCCTCATTATCTCTTTTTTAGAAAAAACTTCCTATTTACAAGGTTACGTAAAATGATAAATTTGTGTAGCGGTTTCAAAGCAATAATAATTATGCCAGTATTAGCACTTCATGAAATTTGTAAATCTTTAATAGCATGCAGAGCCACATATAAAAGTTACTAAAATGCACTAAATGTGCATTTTAGTTGCAGATTTTAAAAAATACATTCTAGTGCTATTTCAATATAAACTGACTTAGCCCATGCTACAAGCCCTGTCCCATAAGCCAAAATTTATTTTTAATACTTTTTCCTTGAGTATATTGATTCCCAGGTACTTGCTTAGTGATATGATTCCGTAATGATTTGGTCTCAAAACCATGCAAGCTTCAAAATTCTCTGAGATTCATTAACCTCTTATCTCCAGACTGATGCACCATTGGCATTTGAACATGGCTTAAGGCAATTTCTATGCAGACTAAGTAATGCAGAGAGTGAGGCAATTATTCCTGTTAGTTATCTACATTGATTAAATTCACCTTCAAGCTGCTCTTGTCTCCAAATCATTTGATGAACAATGTACACAGGTAAAGGATCCAGTTAAAATTGTAATTCCCTCAATTCCCTAGGTAATACATTTTTTCCTTCATAGGGAGAGAACTCATCTGAAAGATCAAGGCTGGAAATGAGTAAAAGCCTGTCTTTCATGTAATTCAGTGATTCTCGGCTTTCACGTGCATCAGAATCATCTAGAGAGCTTGTTAAAGGAGAGATTGCTGGGCTCCACTCCTGGAATTCCTGATTAAGTATGTCTATGATGGGGACTGAAAATTTGTGTTTCTAACAAGATCCCAGGTGATGATGGTGTCCCCAGGTGTTTTAGGCACCACAGTTTAAGAACAGTTGACCTGTGCTACTACTGGAGAATTCATCATTTATTTATTAAGTTGCTGACCTACATACCTATTTTATTTCTCCAACTGTGTCTGATAAACGATTGACTGAAATAATCACTTGACTTTAAAATAGTTTAAGACATTTTTTAGAATGTTGAATCAGTTCTATTCAATAGATTCCCCATTAAAAAAAATGTAATATAAGCCAAAGCTGTTTAAGAAACTCTGCAGGACAGCTTTTATGAATCAATTAAGTAGACAGATCATCATATTAACACTTTCATGTGTCTTCTTGACAGAAGTAATTGACCACCATAGTCTGCTTAAGAAGAGGAAAGCTGACTCTTGTAAATAGGCAATGACATATCTATATATGTGAAAAGAGGCTGAGGGCAAAGTAAAGGGCACATCTAACCAAAATGATGCATTTTATGTTACATCAAAGAACATTCTAGGTTTCATTATTTCTGGGTCTGCTCAGATTTCTTCCAATTTGAAGTTACCGCATAAAATACAGGATGCCCAGCTAATTGAATTTCAAATAAATGAGTATTTTTTAACATAAATATATCCCAAATATTACATGAAGATTAATTTACTAGAAATTATTAGTTATTTATATGAACACTAAATTTAATTGGATGTTTTTATTTACTAAATCTGGCAACCATATTCTACTTGGACTTCCTCATACGAACGGTTGGCAGGAGCAGTGTGGGTATATATATCTAGTTATGAGTAAGTGTTTCCCTCCTCCCAAATATATCATTGTATGATGCAGTGTTTTTCAGTGAAACAAAACTCTTTTGAGTATTGACACCTTACACATTTGCTAGAGAACCTGAGGAAGAAAAGCTCCAAAAGGGAAAAAGTTACTAACCAACCTCCTGAAACACTTGTGTGGTTAGAAAAGTCAAAACTAGCAAGAAAATCTGGAAAGCCAGGCATGTATACACCTGCCAGAGTAGGAATGTAAAAGAAAACTAGTGGAGAAGCTTATGGAAAGCTCTTGTCTCTGCCTTTGGAGGTGAGCCTTTGGGAACCAATGATATTATGGCCAATTGGTGATTAGACATACAGGATAAAGATAAAAAGGTAAAAGAGCAAAGTTGGAATTGGAGATGGAGTTTTAAGAATGCTGCCCTATATTGCTCTTATTATCAGCCACTGTTATAAGTTGTTAAATTGTAAACCTCCAATTAGTAAGGAGATCAGCTTAACTGAGTCCTCACAGTTGTGTCTTTGATTGTTATTTCAAAACACTGAAGATTTTTAGCTTTATCTACATAAATAAGTTTGAATCAAAGTCAATAGGAAAAATAGAGAACAAAGAGGCAACTGGTTTCCCGAAAAAGGTGGGGAGGGCGCTTAATTTGTGTGTGTGTGTGTGTGTGTGTGTGTGTGTGTGTCTGTGTGCATGCTATCTTAACCTGTATTTTCTTATGGAAGCAAGAGTAGAAGAAACTGAGGTGAAGATATTTAACTTCCTCATTGGCAGATGTTTACTGTTGGTGAAAGTAAGAGTCCCTTTGCAACTTCCACTTCTCCTAACCCTTCCATCTTGACATAATGCCAAATTAGTATTCTACATATAAGAACATAAAATAGGCTATAGTCTATTGAAAATTTTCATTAACTTGACTAATCAATCCAAGCAACCATTAAAGTCAGGCAACTAGTTTGGATTTCCCTGCTGTTTGAGCAGCCTAGATGCTCTGCCGTAGTAGACTAACCCAACACAGCACTGGTTGTGTTCATTCTGAATCTGCAATGTAGTCCTTTCAATTTACTCTCTCAAGTAGAAAACTCAGTCAAATAGTAAACTACTTCATAGTTAAATTATAATCAAAAATCATCTGAACAACTTAATCCTCTACATGTTTTTACTTTTTAATATATATTTAAAATTTTTTCCTAACTAAAATTCATAGATTTAGTAAGCTTTTAAAAACATCTAGTAGCTTTATCTTGTACAAGTGCACAGAATATATGTCAGTTTAAGAAATGCTAAGACTGTTAAGATGATAAGAACAGCAAGTACTTATGATTACTGAGTTTCAAACTGTACACTTCTAAACAGTTTTGCATATATATATATATATATATATTTTAACCAGATGCCAGTTTCTCAGAATAAGAAATGACTTATTTCATGGGTGGAGCCTTTAGCACTGCATAATGTGAATCACTTGATGCTTCAATGATACAGAGCATGTCTTTAATTATATTATATCACTTAGTGTAGAAAGAGCATGCTTACAAAATAGTCTCTTTATTAGTGTTGCTCCATGACTTTCTATATAAACTGAAAGTTTCTCTGGAATAAAACATCGGTTCTAAAATGTCTGCACCACCATTTTCTACCATAATGTGATCAAAGAAATGTCACAAGGTAGACTAATTTAGAAGATATTATGAAATTATTAACTTGTTACAATGTTTCTGAGGTTTATTTTATTGTCTCTACTTTTTCTTATACAAATAATTATACCATTTCACTATTTATTAGTGATAAGTTCATAAGTACGTTCTAATAGCATTTTTTCTGTAAAATTTATTAAGCAATATATTAGTCTTTAAATCAATGTAGAATACAAAGAAAAGGATATATGTACCCTTTCCATAGTACATCATTCCTTTAAATATTTCCAGTCTATCTCAGATTGAATGATAAGGTATTAAAACAGCAACAATTCATTAAACAAGCTACTCTTATCTGTACACTTTTGCTATTGATTACCAGTAAAAGAATGACTCATTTTGAAGGTAGTAAACTTTGGTTACTTAGCAACAAAAGATTAAATTCAAAGATTTGAGGTAATGGAGAGGAGATAAACACAGGTATATATGACTAAGCTTCATAAAATATTTGTTTGAAATAGAAAACTGCAAACTGCAGTGCATTCTACCAACTGTCCTGAAGCTCGTTGGTGGGAGTCACAATTTATCCCCTGCTTTCTCATTACCCCCAATTCATGGATCCCCACTAAAGTCCAGGAGCTCTTCTCTAGGCTGTTAGATGGGAAAGTGAAGATTTGTCTTCCTATATAGGTAGCTTCCTGAAGACTTATGCCTCACTGAGGAAAAACCCTAAATGGAAGAGTATTGTAAAACACATATGAGGCTTTTAACTTAATCCTGAAAACTATTAACTTTCTCCATCTTATACAATGAAAATTAATATAGCATTATTTTTGTTTAAATAGCTCTAAATTGCTTTTGAAATATATATCTTCATTTATATATGTTGTATTCAGTTTGTAATGGGCAGATGTAAAGAATGTAAACAGTAGAAATATAATGATTAAATTACAATATTTAATGAGCTAATGTAAAAACAGTATTGAAACATAGAAGAGGTCATCTCTGTCCTAAGATCACAGATCTCCCTGTGGTTTTAACATCTTCCAAGAAAAGTTCCATCTTATAAACCTTAACATGTAAGCAGAAATGAAAGAAAGCATCTTTGAATAGTGTCTACATCTATCATATGTTCTAGCTTTACGTCAGTAAACTCGCTTGTATTAAAAAAGTATATATATATACATATATATATATGTATATATATATACCAGTGATTTGTTACTTAAACAAAATATACATGTAAGGAAAAGCTAATGACTTATGGCACACATTCGCCAATTTAAGACTTACATATAATTTGGAGAAAAAAAAAAAGATACTCTAGAGGGAGTATCATAATAGCCACTATTAGTTTCTCTGCTTCCTATTAAACCTTCATTTTTAACAAAAGTAATGAAACAGAAAAATTAACAAATGGGTCTCCTTCAATGCTGATCTCAACAGAATTTTTTTTTTAATTTACTTTGGAATACAGCCATAAATAAATGGCAGAAGTTTTGTTTTTTGTTTGTTTGCTTGTTGTTTTTCAATAAAACAGAACCTAAGAGGGAAGGAAAGTCTTTGAATTATTATAAAATTAGAATAATCTAGTCACAGTTGATGTTCCTTTAGGAAATTTTCTTAAACTTACTTCTCTTTTCTATTTTATAAAATCATAGCATTGTTTTTGGTTAAATGAATCAATGTGTGTGTGGATACATATAGATATAGATATTTGCCCTCCAGGGTAAAGTTTGAGGCAGCACAGGTATATAGACAGAACTGGGTCAGTAGAAGTTTTGGAGCCTCTGTACATCCAGGCAGGAGGGGCAAGGTTGACAATGCATTTGTAGGAAAGTGACTGGAATTTTCAAAATTATAAAGCCATAATTTTTACCCATAGAGCCATAGATGTATGTACAGGCAGTCAATGTAAGGTATCTTCTCCTTGGAGGAAATGAGTCTGAAGGACAATTCAGGCTAGAACAGCAACAACCTCCTGCCCCCTGCTGAGAGAACAGACCAGTCAGTGCTCTGAAGAATGGGAAGACCCAAGTGTGGAAGTCTTAGAAATTTTGGTCTGACTAGTCAAGTTGGCAGAGCCAATGATGCCAAAAGCTGTCCTCCAGGGGATGGTTGACAATCAAGACTTTCTCACTGATAGTGGAACTACAATTAGCTGATTAATCAGTCCCTTCCTGAGAAATAAAGCCATGATATGACACTCTCAGTTTTATATTACTGATAACATTTGGACTGCATGGTGAACAGTAGGGAGAAGAGAATGAAAATATTTAGCAACACTTTTAAGTAAAGGTCATTTTATTTTGTTGTTTTAACTTTAATCTATTTGGAACTTTAAAATTAGCAGATTTCTTTCCAGGAAATACATAACAGTGTTGAATTTATAATTAGGGACATTTTATGTTGCTGGTGTTTTATTCTTGGAGAAACTTTATGTTGCCATTTACTCATTGCAACACTTCTAGTGGGTTTATTGGATAACACAGATAAGAGTTAAAAAAGAGTGAATTTTTCGAATACCTTTGGAATTAAATAAAATTATATATTTTTTTCCCTAGTGGCAAAAGATAAAGCTCCCTTTGTTAGCAATATGGAAATACATGAAGAAGATGCAGTATTAGGTTTTAGAGGAGCTGCTGCAGGAGAGTAGAAGAACTACCCTGCATGAAGCTCATTTCTGCTTGTCAGGGGCACACTGGCCTCAGAGGCAGTATACTTTACAGCAAAGACCAACAGACTAAGAGAACAAAACTGGAGAGGATGTTAGGAACCAAGAGTAGGTTGGAATGGTAGGTTCCACTCTTCAGGTAGAATTCTCCCTGCTTCTCTTCACCCTTTATTTAGTTCTCCTCAGGGAGTTCTCCCCAAAGAAACTTGCCTAACTGGTGAGTTTGAGAGAAGAAACTGGACATTGGATCATCAACTATTCTTTTCATCTCTTTTTCAGGGCTTTGCCACATTGAAGTCAGCATTTATTCAGGTCTTCTTTGTTCCTACATGAAAGTTTTACAGGAATCTGTAATCCTCAAATTTTCCCTGTGACAAAGGAAAAGTAAACGTAATTCATGCCCACTGGCCTCCAAGTCTAAACTTCATCCCAAAACCCAACATTTAGCAGCAATAAGCTTGATTTTTTTTCTTCATTACCCTGATTTCTACTTCTATTTGTCAACAGTTGCAGAACTTGGAGTTATAAGTTGCAGTTATAACTCAGAATTCAATAGCAATTATAACAATGACAATTGCATGAAAATATTGAAGTATACGTCTCATTCTTTTTTTGTTGTTTTAATCTAGAGCATTCTAATTCTGCTTAATGGACACTTTCTTTTAATGCTTACTGTTTCAGCTAAGTATTAATGCTACTATAAACACTTCTGTCACTTTTCCAAGTGTTCTGAAACTATGTAACTCGGATTGAGACTTGAACCCAGCCAAATCCCAGATTGGGACTTGAACCCATGATCTTTCAATTAGAATCACTCACCTGGTGTATGGACTTACTGAAGCTCAGGTTCTTTGTGTCTCAGTGGAGAAGGAATTCAGAGAGAGACAAAGTGATGGGCAAGAAGTAGATTTATTAATATAGGTTGCTTGTGAGAGATGCAAGCGGGCAGGCAGGGAGGCTCTGTCCAGAGGATTAAGTGGGCTACATTTTTACAATCAAAGGAAAGTGGTGGTGGCAGAGAGAGAGATTGCTTTCTTCCTCACTCTTTGAGTAGACATCAGGCTTACATCACTAGTTTCTGCTTCTTATGGGGCAGGAGAGTGTCTGACCCAATGTGGTCAAATTAGTAAATAGTGCTTACTCAAATCAGCAGAAGGGTAGTAACATATATTAAAATATGTTGAATCACCTCAGGTTTCCGTACAATGAGGGTCTCCTACTTTGGAATGTCACTTTTCCCTTAAACTCCTGTTCTTGGGCTTAAGAATCATTATCTTGCTGAATTCGACAAACAGAATGCAGGCCTCATTTTTTTCTTTGACTTAATGACCTGGGGCACATCTCATTCTTTTATTTATGGCTTTATAGTTAGGTAAGCCTGCTTCCTTCTACAATGTTCTGATAGCTTTCTCGAGTGATCATTAACTTACAGTGGTCTCCCAAAGTTCCCTAGGTTTCCCTCTCTATCTATAATCCCCTACTGGGCTTCTATAACTACTTGTATAACTATCCTATACTATCTCTATCAGTTCCATTTTCAGTTACTCCATATTATGTGCTGTATATCTGTATTATATCAAGAATCACATTCATTTGGCATGGCACATTTTCATACCTGTCTTTATTTTGTGGCTGTAGTTGTTATAGTATTGGTCTCTGTAACACAAATCAAAGGCCATAAACCAAAGCAGATATTCATAAATGTTATTCAACAAATAAATACATTTCTCTAAATTTTAACATTTCTTCCCTAGGCAGCTTTTACTTTTAAGCGTCTTCAGCAGAGTCTAAAGCTACTTCGCAAAAGTCAAATCTCACTACCCCAAGCTCCCCTACAAATTGAAATAACAAAAGACAGATTAGGAGAAAAGACACATAATCTTTACTAGTATTTATGTGCACAGGAGTTCATAAAAAAAATTGAAGCTTATCAAAGCAGTTAGATCCTGGGGCTTATATACCCCGTTATATAACAGAGGTTTATATACCCTTTTAACAGAAGAAAGAAGATTTGGGTTTTAAGGACAATAAATTGTGGGGAAGTGACCAGAAAGTATATGGGGGAACTAATGGAAGATAGGTCTATTTTAGTCAGGTCTGTTTATGCAAACTCATCTTCATGACTCCCTGTCTTCAAAAATAAGAGTCACTCATCTCTCCCTGCTGAGGGTGGGTGTGTGGCACACCTTCCACAAAGGAAAATTTATGCCTTGCTTTCAGACAGATATGGGGAGGGCGGAGAACTCTTCCTGTGTCTGTTGATTCTCAATTGCCTTCAGCTCAAAACAGTTCTTCTTCCTGAAACAGAGCAGGACCCTACGGTCCTTGACCCCATGTCCTCAGCCTGCCTTTTGTCTGTGGAAAAACTTTAGCTAAAGAATAAGTTTAATCAGAGAAGTGAGAAAATGCAGAAACAGGAAAACAGTCACAGGAGACCAAATAATAATAGTTTGGTCATTAAGCAAAGTCAAGGACTTTTAGTTCCTTCTCAAGGGCTATAGATATTCTGAGCCATATCCTGTGAGCTGTCTTATAGATACTGAAACCTCCACCAGGTGGAAGAAGTTAATTGCATGATGACCAGACTGTAGCCATGACATAAGCTGCCACAATTCCAAGAATTGAACTCAAAGAAATGGAAACAAACTGACTCTGGAACTGAAGATTAACTGTACCTAAAACAATCAAGATGACGCTGGTCAGACCACCACACGACCAATTTCAAGATGACTGTCAGAGCTGACTGTATTGTTTCTGCATGTAGCCCCCTCCCTCTGTCTATAAAACTCTTGCACCCTGATTGCCAGTGGGAGGGAGTTGGCCTTTGGACAGACGTCTGCCCTCCCCCCTGGTGGCCAGCCTCCAAAATAAAGCAACATTTCCTTCCTAACAACACTTGTCTCTCGAGAACTGGTCTTTGAGCAGCTGGAGCTGGGTTCAGGAACATGCCTAAGTGGCGTATTTTTGCATGGCACGTTCTGGACCCCTTCAACAGAGTTTTCTGATACTTGATGAGAGTCTGAAAGCCCCATATTAGGGGAACACAGGATAATGTTCTAAAGACTCTAAAGTCAAAGTAACTTTTTTCTCCTCCAAACACATACCTTAATTTCTCACTCTCCTCTTAAATCATCTTTGGCCATTTTCAAGTTTAGCAATTTTTTTTTAAATTTTCTTTATCATATGCTTTAGTCCAGTATTTGGCACTATAGTTTTACTATTGTTATATTTTAAAGTAATTTAAATATGCCATTTCCACTTTGAGATCACATTAGCCCAGGTTCCCTTGAAAACTGATTCTGAGGGGAAAAAAAAGCGCACAAGGTATTATGTGTTTATATGCTAACACTTTAATGGGAGGGCAAACACAATGGGAAGAAGGAAAGAGTGAAAAAGGGAAATGAGACAGAAGTGAGAAAAAGTCAATTAAAAAGGGGCTTCACCTACCTGCTCATGACTTTGTAAAAAGAGTGGCTGATTGCTCTCTCTCACAAATTACCTTCAGAGAAGATGTACAAGCTGCTGCAGCTCCAGTCCATCTTAGACTGGGGGAAGGAACAGAGGAAGGAAAAGACCATATTCTATACATCACTGCTCTACCACAAGGCAGCAACCCTCATGCATTCCAATTATTGGGTTGGCCAAAAAGTTTATTCGGGCTTTTCCGTAACATCTTATACCTTCCATACATCTTATATCAATTGGATTTCAAGACATCCACAATGGGCTTCCCTGGTGGTGCAGTGCTTGAGAGTCTGCCTGCCGATGCAGGGGACACGGGTTCGTGCCCCAGGCCGGGAAGATCCCACATACCGCGGAGCGGCTGGGGCCGTGAGCCATGGCCGCTGAGCCTGCGTGTCCAGAGCCTGTGCTCCACAATGGGAGAGGCCACAACAGTGAGAGGCCCGTGTACTGCAAAAAAAATAACTACAATGTGGTATCACCTCACACGGGTCAGAATGGCCATAATTCAAAAATCTGCAAACAATAAATGCTGGAGAGGGTGCGGAGAAAAGGGAACCCTCTTGCACTGTTGGTGACAATGTAAATTGATACAGCCACTATGAAGAACAGTATGGAGGTTCCTCAAAACACTAAAATAGAACTACCATATGACTCAGCAATCTCACTACTGGGCATATACCCTGAGAACACCATAATTCAAAAAGAGTCACAATGTTCTTTGCAGCTCTATTTACAATAGCCAGGACATGGAAGTAACCTAAGTGCCCATTGACAGATGAATGGATAAAGAAGGTGTGGCACATATTTACAATGGAATATTACTCAGCCATAAAAAGAAATGAAATTGAGTTATTTGTAGTGAGGTGGATGGACCTAGAGTCTGTCATACAGAGTGAACTAAGTCAGAAAGAGAAAAACAAATACCGTATGTTAACCCATATATATATGGAATATAAAAACAAACAAACAAAAAATGGTTCTGAAGAACCTAGGGGCAGGACAGGAATAAAGACGTCAACGTAGATAATGGACTTGAGGATACGGGGAGGGGGGAAGTGTAAGCTGGGACAAAGTGAGAGAGTGGCATGGACTTATATATACTACAAATGTAAAATAAATAGCTAGTAGAAAGCAGCTGCATAGTACAGAGAGATCATCTCAGTGCTTTGTGACCACCTAGAAGGGTGGTATAGGGAGGGTGAGAGGGAGACACAAAAGCGAGGGGATATGTGGATATATGTATATGTACAGCTGATTCACTTTGTTATAAAAAAGAAAGTAACACACCATTGTAAAGCAATTATACTCCAATAAAGATGTTAAAAAGAAAAAAAAGAAAGAAAACCAAGTCAAATGGACCCTCAGCTTCAAATGAGTGTTCAGATACCTGTGTGTGTTAAATCACATTGACTGTTTAATTTCAGTCATTTTGGGAGGACTTGTTTTTTAACTAATATATTCATAATTTCCTTTTAATTTAGGAAATTTTAAATTAAATCATCAAATATTGTAGAACCCTAATCCATTAATAAGTAAAAAATGTTACACAGGGGATTTAATTTCTTTGCAGTATTAATAACTTTTATCCCATAAGCATTAATAGAGATACAAATTTTTTCAAACACCAAAACCCAAGAATGCTGCCTTTTAATCAATTTCTTTTGAAAGTTATAGTTCATGGAGCACCATGATTACCATTTTTCTGATAGTAGAAATATAAATGAATAAATAATTACCTACTTCAGCATTAAAATATAAAGTTATTCCCATGGAAACCTGACAATGTATAATTAGGGGAAAAACTGACTTCAGAAATTGTTGATGTGATATGCAATTACAATAATTATTTTTGTTTCATAAGTAGCTTATCATTTTAGGGCTATTGAGTACACAGCATAAAATTCTCACATTATTTATGTAATTCTGATCTAGTTCTTTTAATGATAGTGAAAAATTCCAGTCTTATGTTTTTGATTTTTTAAATACTACTGATGGCACAGTAAGATGTCCTACTCTCATCTTCATAAAAGCAGACAAATATAACACTCATTTATATTTTGGATTAAAATGTGAAAAATTTTAACTTTAAGGATTAATATTCTCATAACCGAAAGCTGGCAGTAATTGGAAGGTTATTGATAGATTGCTCTATAGAAATGCTCTGAATATGTGTTCTAATAAATGTTGCCTTATGTTCTATAACCATGCAGAGGCAAATGTATTTGGGATAGCTAATTTATTTTAATAATTCACATCATGAAGACATAAGCAAATTAAAATAGTATTCTATGGACTTGATATTTCAAGTAAAAAATATGATGTGTCATAATGACTGTTAAAATGTCAGAGTGTAACAAATATCATAACTGTCTTTTATTTTTCTTTTCACTAGACCCTTATAATTAAAAAAACACAGTGCTTACTTTTACTTTCTTGACAATACATTTAATAACAAAAATGCATCATAGGAAAAAATATCTACCTCTTAAAATGCTGTTATGGTTAGACATGACTGACCAAGAATTTTCAGAGGGCAATATGTAGCTGGTCCCTAAGTAAGAGGCATTAAATTTAGTAGAAGCATTTAAATGGTCCTGACTTCAATTTTACCAAAAAAATTTATGATTCATTTGGCATCCTTTATAAAAGATTTGATGCTACAGGTGAAGGAAACATTGTTTAAAAAAGAAAGAAAGAAAATATTTTCTGTGTAGCTACCCATTATTAAATCAAGTCTTTGGACATACTAGATGAGATGATACAATCTCTTATGAAGGCATTACATAAAATTTATTGAGCTGTTGTACTTTCAGGTTTGTTTAGTGCTGTCTTCAGCATCACTAAATCTGCATTTCAAGTACAAAGATTTTAAGAAAGGATTGTTTATACATACATGCTTAATTAATTTTAAGAAAGGTGCATGGTCCTGTAGGAGCAACATTTTTACCTAAGAATTGCTAACTTTGTAGTATTACTACTTGCTTAAGGATTTTAAAACTCTATTTCAGGGAATTTAGCATCTGTGTGTTTTGAAGGAGGTATGTTCTGAATGTGCCTTGAAGTACTGTAATTCAAACATAGGAATCTTTGGATGGGAAAGAGTTTTTATCCTTTTTAATGAAATGTTAGGAAGTAATTTTGTCAGCTAACATTGAAATTATAACTTTTTGAAAGGTATTATATTTTCCTGAAGTAAAATCTATGGTTCTGAATCAATAAGTGTGATTGTTTTATTTTGTTTGTTTGTTTAATTCTTAGAAGAAATTCAGAGGAAATAAAACTAATCAAGTAAAAAATATTTAATTTTGTTTTTTAGTCCTCAGAATATTAAACACTGATTATGGAAAAAACAGAAAAAGGATAGTCAAAATAATCTTGACCTCATGTGATACTGAACAATTTTTGTGAGGTCCCCATTCCATTCCTTGTGTATGATTGAATCAAGCAAAGATTTTCTGGAGCATTAAGACATTATTATGTTGATCCTACATGTTTCAGGAGATGTCTGGGCAGCAAAGAATTTGAACGAAGAGGCCAAATGTCCACCAATCTCCCAGAAAAAAATAACTGTCAGAACAATTGCCATAAGCTTCTCAAACACCCATCCATTTCACTTCTTTTTTTCTTAATATGTTGTTATTTTAGAGCAGTTTTAGGTTCACAACAAAACTGAGAGGAAAGTACAGAGATTTACCAGAAGCCCCTTGCCCACACACATGCATAGCCCTCCCGCATTATCAACAACATCAAAGGAGATGTGGTATATATATTATATATATATATATATATATATATAATATATATACACATACACAATGGAATACTATTTAGCCACAAGAAAGAAGGAAATCCTATCATTTGTGACTATATGGATAGACTTTGAGAACACATACTAAGTGACATTAAATAAGTCACACAGAGAAAGACAAATACTGTATGGTATCACTTAAATGTGGAATCTAAAACAGCTAAACTCAGAAAAACAAAGAGTAGAATGGTGGTTATCCAGGAAGTAGAAGAATTGGGGAGATGTTTA
Organism: Orcinus orca; assembly: GCF_937001465.1. Lineage (NCBI taxonomy): Eukaryota > Metazoa > Chordata > Mammalia > Artiodactyla > Delphinidae > Orcinus > Orcinus orca. The sequence continues at coordinate 129,575,954 of NC_064563.1, forward strand.
CAGTATAAACCGACATACAGCATAGTGATTTTAGCTAACAACACTGCATTATTAGCAAAATTAGCAAATTTCAAAGTTGTTAAGAGACTAGATCTTAATTGTTCTCACCACACATAGAAAAGATAATTATGTGACATGATAGAGATGTTAGCTAATGTTATGTTGGTTAAAAACATATTGCAATATGTAAATATATCAAATCAACACATGGTACACCTTGAACTTATACACAATGTTATATGTCAATTATTCTCAGCTGAAAAAAAATCACTCACCAAAATCCTTCATTTGTCTTAAAAATGAAACTATACAAATGGATCATAATCAACCAGTCCATAGTTAAGCTTAGGGTTCACTCTTGGAGTTGGAAAAATGTATAATGACATATATCCATCATTATAATACCATATAGAGCATTTTCACTTCCTTGAAAATCCTCTATGCTCTGCCTATTCATCCCTCCTCCCTGCTCTCCAAAACTACTATTGGCAACCACTGAACTTTTCATTGTGTCCATAATTTGTCTTTTCTTTTCCAGAATGACATATAGTTGGAATCATAAAGTATGTAGCCATTTCAGATTAACTTCTTTCACTCAGTAATATGCATTTAAAGCTCTTCCATGTCTTTTCATGGTTTGATAGTTCATTTATTTTTAGTAATGAATAATATTCCATTGTTTGGATATTCCACAGGTGTGTTTACCCATTCACCTACCGAGGACACCATAGTTGCTTCCAAGTTTTGGCAGTTATGAATAAAGCTGCTATAAAAAGTTATGTGTGGATGTAAATTTCTAACCTTTTTCGTAAGTACCAAAGAGTACAACTGCTGGATTGTATAGTAAGAGTATGTTTACTTTGTAAGAAACCATCAAATTATCTTCCAAAGTGACCATTGCCATTTTACATTCCCACCAGTAAGGTATGAGAGTTTCTATTGCTCCATACCCTCCTCAGCATTTGGTATTGTCAGTGTTCCAGATTTGGGCCATTCTAGCAGGTATTCAGTGGTATCTCATTGTTGTTTTAATTTTAATTTCCCTGAGAACATATGATGTGAAACATCTTTTCATATGCTTGTTTGCCATCTGTGTATCTTTTTGGGTGAAGTGTCTATTAAGGTCCTCTTATTTTTCTTTTTTTTTTTTTTCTTTTTTTTTTTGCTGCACTGGGCAGCATGTGGGATTTAATTCCCCAACAAGGGACTGAACCTGCGCCCCCTGCAGTGGAAGCGCAGAGACTTTTAACCACTGGACCGCCAGGGAAGTCCCATGTTCTCTTATTTTTGAGTTTTAAGATTTCTTTGTCTATTTTGGATAACAGTCCTTCATCAGAAGTAATTTTTTTTTTTTTTTTTTTTTGCGGTACGCGGGCCTCTCACTGTTGTGGCCTCTTCCATTGCGGAGCACAGCCTCCGGACACGCAGGCTCAGCGGCCATGGCCCACGAGTCCAGCCGCTCCGTGGCATGTGGGATCTTCCCGGACCGGGGCACGAACCCGTGTCCCCTGCATCGGCAGGCGGACTCTCAACCACTGCGCCACCAGGGAAGCCCAGAAGTAATTTTTACAAATATTTTTCTCCCAGTCTGTGTCATAGTCCTTTGCAAAGCAGAAACTTTAATATTAATGAAGTCCAGCTTATTAATTACTTCTTTCATGCATCCTATATTTTGTCTAAAACAACATCACCATACTCAAAGTTATCTGTAATTTCCCCTATGTTATTTTCTAGGAGTTTTGTAGTTTTGCATTTTTACATTTATATCTATGATTCATTTTGGTGACACATGTAAGGTCTGTGTCTAGATTCATTTTTTTTTTTGCATGTGGATGCCCAAATGTTCCATCACAGTTTATTAAAGGGACTATCTTTTTCCATTGTACTGTCTTTGTTACTTGTCAAAGACCAGTTGACTATATTTATAGGGGTCTATTTCTGGGCTCTCTATTCAGTTCCAAGTATGTATTTGTATATTCTTTTGTCAATACTACACTGTCTTGATTTATTGCAAGTCTAGAAGTCAAGTAGCATCATCAGTCTTCCAACCTTGTTCTCTTTTATTCTTTCTTTTTTATGTTTATGTTTGCACAAAGACTAATCTTAGAGGAGGAGCTAACTGCTAAGACTTAGATAATATTTTCTGAAAAGGTTTGTTTTTGAAAACCCTTCTCTATTAAAGAGAAATGGTTCTGGAAACAGAGGAGTAGTTAGGAATTTTGGTGATTATTATGTGTCCACTTGGCTAGGACTGTAGCACTCAATTATTCAAACACTAATGAAATTGTTGCTAACCTAGGTGTTGCTGTGAAGGTATTTTGTAGATGTGATGAATAGCTATAATCAATTGACTTCCATAAAAAGAGATTATCCTCCATACTTTGAGTAGACTTTGTATAATTAATCCAAAGGACATAAGAGCAAACTGACTTTTCCCTGAAGAAGAAAGAAATCCCACCTCTGGACCCCAACCTCAACTCCTGTCTGAGATTATATAGCGTGCCAACCTGCCGTATGGATTTCAGACTTCCTTAACCAGACCCCACAATTGTGTAAGCCAAGATCAAGTCCTTGAAAGAAATTTCTTTTTACACACACACACACATTCACACATTCTACTGATTCTGTTTTTGTCTGATGGATACAGGAATCATATTAGCTATTTATTTTACTCTTGTCATGTCATACTGACCTGAACTTAATAACATACTACTTTCCTCCCTTGTTTTAAGCTGTGAAGAGGCACATGGAGCTCCTAATGCATGGTGTATATGCACCTTAACTATTTCTATGTAGAAAACTAAATCATGATCAGTTTTAAACAAAAGATAACTAAAGTTGAAGTAAGAAGCTCAAATTAATCACTTTCTAAATATGAGATGATTTAGTTGGAAGTCATCTCTAGACTAACATAATTTTAAAGATACCTATTTTTCTCCTCTAACTATACTAAATCAGCACTGGGAAAACTTAAACTCTGGAGATATTGTCATCTGTATCAGTCTTTTCAATATGCAGTCGGTCATAGTTGCTGTTGTATTTGGCATTTCTATTCTTCAATGTCACTTCTCATTAATGGTCTGGTTCTGATACTGTCATTTGATGACTTCTCCATTGCCATCTTACTTTATTAACTAATTATTTTCTAATTACTATTCTATGCCACTCTTTGATTCATTGTTTTTTAATATTTTACTTAATTGATTCCTTTGTTTAAATGATGTGGGGAAAAAATGGAGTTAAATTTATCATTTATCTTGTAAATGCTGATTTAGGAGAACTTAATTTGCTTTTTCCATTCTCTGTATAGCATTGCTAAGGAAATATTTTCTTCAATCTACTCAGATTTCTATCACTGAAGTCACCTTAAGCCATGACTTTTCAAAAGGCTCTTCAAAGACCTCAGAAATGCAATGTATACTGGCACTTGTTTATTGTGTAGTTTTCTATTTTGTTCCTTTTTATTTTTTAATTTGTAATATTTCACATGATATATATATATATATTTTTTTAATCTTAACTCAGATCTTATTTCTTATATTGATAGTTATATCAAGGATTAAAAAAGTGCAGAAATTGTCAATAAAATGTCAGAGTATGTCAGTGATATATCTGCAATTTTAAAGTTAAGACATTTTACTGAAGAAAATTAGAAAATATTAAAGAAAAATTTAATTTCTATAACATTCAATATAATTTTCATAAGAGATAAAAGAATTGCAAAATGTAAGCAGGAATATTTTATTTTTAATATTATTCTACTAAACATAAAGCTATGTGTTTTTTTTAATATAAGGACAATAATCTAAATCTTTTTTTAAATTTTTTATTGAAGTATAGTTGATTTACAAAGTTGTATTAATTTCAGTTGTACAGTAAAGTGAATCAGTTTTATATATATATATATATATATACCCACTCTTTTTTAGATTCTTTTCAGAATCTATATCTTAGTGAATTAATATACCCATTAATTTGAATATCATAAAATTCTCACTCATGAAAACCTCCTTAGAACAGATAGAACAGATAGAGGTTCTGTCTTTGACTCCTGAATGTATCAATATGTGTCCCAAATGTTAAATTTATTCCAAGAGATTATCATGACCAATGGAAAACCTTTATATATCTGTCACAATAGGCATGAAAATAATGTCACTTTTTTTCTTTTTCATATATCATTGCAGACACCAGACTCTAGTATGTGACTTATACCTATGAAAAGAGATTTTTTTTTCACTCTAGGTTTATCTTATATTAGCTTTCAAAGCTTTCTGAGCCCTACACAAAATGATTACTCTAATTCTCAGAGTACAATCACAGGCTAGGAAATGTCTAGATTTTGAGATATAGGCAAAAAATATGGTGTATGTTACCAAAACCACATTGGAAAAAAGGAAGTTCATTATCTCAAGTATCTTGCAGATGAGAGATTTTAGAGTCAGTTTTTTTTTTCTAATGAATTTATATTATTAAATTTACACACATGTAGAATGAAGTTCTTTGCAACATATAATTGACTGTATATTGTAAATTTTCCCCAGATTTGCTGATATTTGCAGAGTATATTGATTAGTTCATTACTAAGAAAGGAGTTTTGATTATATTTTAAATAGGAGAATTTAAGACAGCCTGAATCCAAAATGTGCAGTGGCTACCATGAGGAAAAACTTAAATTTACTTCCACTGAATATAAGATTTCCCAATGAAAGCATATTAAGTGGGTAAACAAAGGGCATCAATGCTGTTGCTGTTGACAGAAGATTCCTCCATATTCATGTGTGTACCTGTGTTATTAAATCACTTTGTTTCTTAACATGCATAGTAAGGATATGAAAGGGTTAATTCAGACTAGAAATACGAGTCATTTAAAAAGACTAGATACAAGTATATGTATAACTGAATCACTTTTCTGTACACCCCAAACTAACAAAACATGCTTAATCAACTATACTCTAATATATATATATAAAAAAAAAAAAAGAGGTGTCCTCCCTACACTCAGAGGAAAGGAGCATACTTATTTCCAAGATGGAGGGACACCAAGAAGAATCTGAATAAACAGGGCTTTCTGAGTTTCCCCCAGCTTACTTAGCACATACTCTTTGTCCTATCATATCTCTCCATGACTTGCCCCATCCAACAAACCTAGCATAAAAACACTCAGGCTTAACCATTTCTTCAGGACTTCATTTTCTTGTGAAGATTTCTGTATCATGTAAAACATATTAAATTAATTTGTATACCTTTCTTCTGTTAAAATAAAATAAAATAAAAAATAAAAACTGTCTAGCTTACTGTCTAGCTTAAATATTAAGAATGGGAAATATAAACTCATTTGTAAATTAAAATTGGAAGTCATTTAGGAAAATTCAGAATGAAGAATGTTTCCAATAAAGGTCATGGAAATTTCTTAAAAAAAACAAATATTTATGAGGATATTTGGCACTGATAAAAATATGTATAGCAAAAGTTAATATCAATCATACTTCATTGTTAAAGTATTTTATTACTTATCTTAGAGTTTGCAATATATATGATGTACAACTAATTTAAGTACACTTTTAAATAGCATTATATCACTATAACATATACCATAAAGTTACTATAACTGATCTAACAGAGTATTACCAATTTCTGCCCCTTATAACATTGCTGCCATTCATTTTATTTATAGATATTCTATAATTATCCAATATATGGTTACTATCATTACTTTGAACAAACATTATCTATTAGATCAATTAAGAAAAAGAAAATATTTGAAACAGATCTTACCTGCATTTATTCCTTCTTAGACATTTGTTTTTTATATGTAGATCTGAGCTTCTGACCTACATCATTTTCCTTCTCCCTGAAGAATTTAACTTTTTATTTTTAAATAGGAGGATCTGTTAGCAATGAATTCCCTTAATTTGGGTTTTACAGAGAAAATGTTCTCCATTTTTGAAGGACAGTTTTTCTGGATATAAAATTCTAATTATTTTTTTTCTTTCAAAACTTTAAAAATTTTACTTCACTTTCTTGTTCGCATGGTTTCTGAAGAGAAGTCTGATATAATTTTTATCCTTGTTCCTCTATAAGTAAAGTACATTTATTTCCTCTGGCTGCTTTCAAGATTTTCTTTGCTTTTGGCTGTCAGCAATTTGGATGTGTAGTAATTAAGTGTAGTTTTTTTATCCTACTCGTTGTTCACTGGATCTGTGATTTGGTGTCTGTCATTAATTTTGGAAAAATCTCAGCCATTATCACTTCAGATACTTCTTCTGCTCTATCTTCTCTTCTCCTTCTGGTATTCCTATTACATATGTATTACACATTTTGAAATTGCCCCACAGTTCTTGGAAATTCTGTTCCTTTTCTTCATTAATTTTCCTCTGCATTTCTGTTTGAGAAGTTTCTATTGACATATCTTCTACCTCACTAGTTCTTTCCTCAGGCTTGTCCTGCCTACTGATGAGCCCATTAAAGGAACTCTTTGTTTCTTTTAGTGTTTTTGATTTCTAGCATTTCCTTTTGATTTTTTCTTAGAGTTTCTATCTCTCTTCTTACCATGTGTTCTCATATGTTGTCCACCTTTTTCATTAGAATGCTTAGAATATTAATTATAGTTATTTTAAATTATCTGATAATTATAAATCTGTGTCATATATGAGTCTCGTTTTGAATCTTGCTTTGTCTCTTCAGACTCTTAAACTTTGTCACACCTTGTACTTTTTTGTGGAAAACAAGACATGGTATATTGGGTAGTATGAACTGAGGGAAACAGGCCTTTATTTTGGATTCTATGTTATGTTATTCTAGGGGTTGGGTTAAATATCTCTTGTAACCATAGGTTTCAGTGTCTTCGATTTCCTCTGGCGTCATTTCTATCTCCTTTTTTGTTTTTGAGTTTCCTCAAAAACACCTTCTTAAATAAACTGTGCAGCTTGCAGTTCTTTCAGCTATAATACAACTTTATTAGAGTCTCATTGATGTGGTGGTAAGGTATGGGGGCAGGGTAAGCATTCTATAATTATAATTAAATCTCAATCTTTTAGTAGGTCTGTGTCCCCGGACTGTGATTTCCACAAGTGTGTCTCAGCGTTTTTGCCTTCTCAGCTGAGACAGGAAACTGGAGTTGGGTAATTTTCCTTCTTCCAGTTTAAAAAGGTTCTGGTAAAGTCTTTTCACATGCTAAGTCTTTGCTATGGAGAACTCTCTGACCATATTTCAAAATGGCTACGTTCCCCTTCATTTTTAAAAAATTTGCTACATATATGGATTAAAATTTATTTCTTTGCTTATCGGTATCCAATCATTCTAGCATCATTTGTTACAAAAACTATCTTTTGTCAATGAAGTTGCCATTGCGCTTTTGTCAAATATCAATTGCCCACTTGGAGGTGGATCTTTTTCAATACCACACTGTCTTTACTGTTGTAGCTTTACAATAAATCTTGAAATTAGGTAGAGTTAATTTTTTATTCTTATTCTTTTTATCCAAAGTTGTTTTGATTATTTTTGGCCTTTCGATTTCCATATAATTTTCAGAAACAGTTCTTTAATTTTCACCAAGAAAAAAAGCTGTTGAGATTTTTATTGAGATTGCATTAACTATGAATTGAATTGGTGAAAATTGATATCTTAAGAATATTAGACCTTCTGATACATGATCATATTATGCATCTCCACTTACTAGGTCTTGTGAAATTTCTTTCTGCAATTATTTGTAGTTTTCAGTGTATTTTCATATCTTCCTTTTTTTCAGATTTACCATTAATATTACATATATTTTGATGGTATTATAAATTATATTTAAAAATCAAATTTCTGATTATCTTTGAGAGAATGTGAAATACTGTTAGTTTTTACATATTGGTATTGTGTCCTACATCCTTCTGAACTCTTGTTGATTCTAGTAGCTTTATTCTATATATCATTACATTTTCTCCATAGATGACTTTATCTTCCACAAATAAAGACAATTTAATTTCTTCCCTCCTAATCTGGATGACTTTCTTTTGCTTATTGCACTGGCTGAACCCTCCAGTACAATGATGGACAGAAGTGGTGAGAGTAGACATCCTTTTTGAGAGCTAAGCATTCACATTTTTATCATTAAATATGATGTTAGCTATAGGTTTCCAGGGGATACAGGTTGAAAAACGTTCTGTATATTCCTATTTTATAAAGCTTTTATTAGGGTTGGATATTGGACTTTATTAAATGCTTCTTCTATGTACATAGAAGTTATCATGTGTTTTTTTTTTCTTTTTTGAACTGTTAATGTGGTGATTTACATTGATTTTCGAATGTTAAACCAGATTTACATTTCAGAAATAAAACCTTCTTGGTTCTGATATGTTACCCTTTTTATGTAATGTCAGACTTGATTTGCTAAAATTTTGTTTAGAATGATTTGGAAATTAATTCCTCCTTTTAAAATTTCTAGAAGAGTTATTGTAGAATCAATATTATTATTCCTCATATGTTTAAGAATTTATTGGTGAAGTCATCTGGGTCTGGAATTTTCTCTATCAGACAATTTTAAAACAAATTCTATTTCTTGATTAGTTTTGTTGTATTTTTTGAGTGAACTCTGTTAGTATGTCTTTCCAGGATTTACCCATTTCATTTAGATTACCATAATTACTATGATAATAATAATTGCCATAATTATTACTCATAATATCATCTAATTATCTTTTAAATATCTTTAAAATTAGCAGTGATGTCAAGTTCTTATTCCTATTTCTGTCTCCTCCTTTTTGTTGTGTTCAGTCTAACTAGATGTTTGTCAATTTTTTGAACTTTTCAAAGAACTAGTTTTTGGTTTCATTGATTTTTCCATTTTCTGTTTTCTATCTCACTGATTTTCATGCTGATCTTTATAGTTGTTTTTCTCTAATTATTCTGTGCTTAATTTGATCTTCTTTTCCAGTTCCTTAAAGTGGAATTGAATTCAATTATTTGAGAGTGTTCTTCTTTTCTACTGCCGTATTTAGTGTTATACATTTCCATTTAAGCACAGTTTTAGTGCAGTCACACAGATTTCTATATAATGTGTTTTTATTTTAATTTACTTCAAAATACTATCTAGTTCATTTTTATTTCTTTTGTGACCCATAGTTTACTTATAATTGTGTTATTTTACTTATAAATATTTGGAGATTTTTTTTAGAGATCATTTTGTTATTGATTTATATTATAAATCCATTGTGGCATAGAACATGCATTGATCAACTTGCATCCTTTTAAATTTATTGGGAATTATTTTATTCCCTGCTCACTTTGCTTGATTCTCTTTTCTTTCTGAATCTTTTTCTAGTTTCTCTTGCTATGTCTTCACTAATTAGGTTCACTAATCTTCTTTTCTGCAATATCTAATTTGCTATTAATCTCATATGGAGTATTTTTTTTTAATCTTACCCAATTGTCTTTATCTCCAAATGTTTGATCCAAATATTTTTATGTCAGCTCTGTCTCCTTGAACATATGAAATACAGTTATAATTGTTTCAATATCCTTGTCTGCCAATTCTAATATCTCTCACAATTCTGCATTAATTTTGATTGTTTAATTGTCTCTTTATTATTGGTCATAGTTTCTTGCTTCTTTGCATGCCTGGCAATTTTTTATTGGATGATAGATATTGTGAATTGTATCTGGGTAATTGAAAATATTGTAATTTTATCTGGGTAATTTTTATATTATTATAAATATTCTTGAGTTTTGTTCTGGGATATAGTCAAGTTTTAATGTTTTTCTTTAAAAAAGTTATAATCAGATCTGGAGTGGTGCTTAGTTTAGGGTTATTTATTCTCCATTACTGACATAGGATCCTTCAGTGAACTTTACTCAATGTCCATGAATCATGAGATTTTTCCAGGTTGTATGGTAGTAACATCACTATTCCCAGCCTTCTCACCACTAATTCTTTAGATGATTCTTCCCTTAGCCTTTGACATTTTCCTCACACTTGTGTATTAGCTGTACTTAGGTCTTTGAAGCTCTCTCTATATATCTATCTCTGAAGTTCTATCCCCTCCAGAACTCAGCCTTACAAATTATGTATGTTCTGTCTTTGCAGGCTCCGAGCTCTGACTCCTCAACTTAAGGAGTCCTCTGGTCTCCTCCTGGGTTACCTCTTCCTTCCCCATGGCCTGGAAACTCTCTTAAAGCAATGAGCTGAGATAATCAGAGAGTTCACCTCATTTACTTCCCATCTTGTAAGAATTACTGTCCTTTATTGTCAATTTTAAAGTAACTTAAAATCATTATTTTATATATATTTTGTCAATTTGTGGTTATTTTAGTCAGGAGAGTAAATCAATTATCTTTTTATTCATTTTGACTAGAAACAAAGATCCTTACAACATCTTAAAATATTTCAAAATTTTCAAATAATTTTTTATACTTTATTAAACATTAAATTTAATATATTTGAGATATGTAAGATATATACCCTAAGAACTGTGGGTATATTAATTTCAAGTAATATAATGTAGATGATTGTTTTCCTTATTTGAAAGTTCTAAAACCAAACATTTAAACAAGAAGAAAGCTCAACATAGCACAAAGTAGAATACAACTTGTTTTGTTTTGTTTTTTAGTTTAATTTTTAAAATACAGGTGCTCTAAAATAAAATGTTTTTTCTATTCCTATTTGATTATAATACATAATGCATGAGACAAAACTGAATGGATTATAAACAAACAAAAAGAAATTAGCTAGAAGGAGGAAAGGTTGATGAACACTTTTATTATTTTGATTTTTCTAAGAAGAACACGTTAAATATCTTTTAAAAATTGGTTAGTATTACTTAATTGATGGAGGAGGCCCCAAAATAGAGCAAAGCAAAGCTATCCTACCAGTGTTAATATTCTTCTTTCAGATGGTAGAATTTTTTTTCACTCCTTTTTTTTAGAAATAAATAAAATTCAAAGTAATTACCATTAGTTAGAGCCACAGAAAGCAACCTTCCAGTTAGACAAATGTTTCAACAAGATTCCTAATGAGAGTATCTTCCCATCTGGATCCCTCTGCAGACAGACTCAACAGGAAAACAAAACAATTACCCTAGGATATCTGATTCTGAAACCAGAATAGAAGAGTTTTAATGAAGAATGCAAAAACATAAGCAGATACTTGATAGTCACCTCCTGCCTATTTATTTCCACTCTATTTCAGGATTTCATTACTTTTCATATGCAATTCTGTAATAGCCTTCTAGGTGTTCTGAACAACTCCCAACTTTCACAACTTCAAATTGTTTTTCAAACTTCTGCTAGATGAATTTTCACAGGGCCCAATTTTCACAGCATCAAATCCCTGTGCTCAAGAACTCAGGATGGTTTGATTTAACCATCACAATCATAGCTAATCAAAATTATGTACCTGCTTTTAAGGCTGTTGTATGCATCAAAACTGGCTTTTTCATCGACTTCACATTTTTAACCATTTTTTAAATTGAAGTATAGTTAATTTACAAAGTTGTGTTAGATTCAGGTGTACAGCAAAATGATTCAGTTATATATCTATTTTTTTCAGATTCTTTTCCATTATAGGTTATTACAATATATTGAACATAGTTCCATATGCTATACAGTAGGTCCTTGTTGTTTGTCTACTTTATATATAGTAGTATATATTTGTTAGTTCCAAACTCCTAATTTATCTTGCCCTCCCCCCCTCACCTCCGCTATCCTCTTTGGTAACCATAAGTTGGTTTTCTGTGTCTGTGAGTCTGTATCGGCTTTGTAAATAAGTTTATTTGTATCATTTTTTTTAATTCCACATATAAGTGATATTGTATGATATTTGTCTTCCTCTGTCTTACTTAACTTAATATGATAATCTCTATGTCCATTCATGTTGCTACAAATGGCATTATTTTTTTTTTGGCTGAGTAATAATCCATTGTATGCACAAACCACATCTTCTTTATCCATTCATCTGTTGATGGACATTTAGATTGCTTCCATGTCTTGGCTATTGTAAATAGTGCTGCTATGAACATTAGGGTGCATTTATCTTTTCAAATTAGAGTTTTCTACAGATATATGGTCAGGAATGGGATTGCTGGATCTTATGGTAATTCTATTTTAGATTTTTTAAGGAATCTCCATACTGTTCTCCATAGTGGCTGCATGAATTTACATTCCCACCAACAATGTAGAAGGGTTCATTTTTCTCCACACCATCTACCTCATTGCAGTTTTAATTTGCATTTCTCTAATAATTAGCATTATTGAGCATTTTTTCATGTGCTTGTTGGACATTTGTATATCTTCTTTGGAGAAATATCTATTTAGGTCTTCTGCCCATTTTTTTATTGTGTTGTTTGTTTGGTTGGTTTTTTTTTTTTGATTTTGAGCTGTATGAGCTGATTGTATATTTTGGAAATTAATCCCTAGTTGGTAGCATCTTTTGCAAATATTTTCTCCCAGTCCATAAGTTGTATTTTCATTTTGTTTATTATTCTCTTTGCTGTGAAAAAACTTTTAAATTTAATTAGGTCTCACTTATTTATTTTTGCTTTTATTTCCATTACTCTAGAAGATGGATCCAAAAAAAAAATACTGCCATTTATATCAAAGAGTGTTTTACCTATGTTTTACTATAGAAGTTTTATAGTCACCAGTCTAACATTTAAGTCTTTAATCCATTTAGAGTTTATTTTTGTATATGGTGTTAGAGCATATTCTAATTTCATTCTTTTACACGTAGCTGTCCAGTATTCCAGCACCACTTATTGAAGAGACTGTCTTTTCTCCATTGTATCAATATATTCTTGGTTCCTTTGTCATAGATTAATTGACCATAAGTATGTGGGTTTATTTCTGGGCTTTCTGTTCTGTTCCATTGGTCTATATGCCTGTTTTTGTTCCAGGACCATACTGTTTTCATTACTGTAGCTTTGTAGTGTATTCTGAAGTCAGGGAGCATGATTCCTCCAGCTCTGCTCTTCTTTCTCAAGATTGTTTTGAGCCATTCTGGGTCTTTTTTGTTTCCATAAAAGTTTAAAATGTTTTGTTCCAGTTCTGTGAAAAATGCCTTTGGTAATTTAATAGGGATTTCATTGAGCCTATAGATTGTCTTGGGTAGTATGCTCATTTTAACAATAATGATTCTTCCAATCCAAGAACATGATATGTCTTCCCATCTGTTTGTGTTCCCTTCAGTTTATTTCATCAGTATCTTATACATTTCAGAGTACAGGTCTTTTGCCCCATCATGTCCTATCTTCTCAGCTATTGATTATTCCCTTTCCTTTGTTTTTTGTTTTGTTTTGTTTTGTTTTTGTTTTTGCGGTACATAGGCCTCTCACTGTTGTGACCTCTCCCATTGCGGAGCACAGGCTCCGGACGTGCAGGCTCAGCAGTCATGGCTCATGGACCTAGCCGCTCCGCGACATGTGGGATCTTCCCGGATCGGGGCACGAACCCGTGTCCCCTGCATCGGCAAGCAGACTCTCAACCACTGCACCACCAGGGAAACCCCCCCTTTCCTTTTTGATATTTACCTTCTCTTCAAGTGAGTCTTTCCCATTTCCTTAAAATAAAAGTACTCCCACCATGCTCTATTTCTACCACCCACAGTCTCCTCTCTATTCACCTTTCAGAACTTCAGGCCAGGATATCCAACAGCTTTTAAAAGACATTGTTTTGGATAACTCCAAGTCATTTCAGGCTCAACATGCCCAAATTAAAATTCATAATTTCATTAATTCCATCCCACTGTAAAAAAGCAAACCAAGAAAAACCCACTCCTGCTCTTTTGCCAGTGTGCCTTGCCACTGCCTGCAAGTCAGAAAATGTGCAGTCATAATTCAATCTGTAGTTTTTTTTCCTTTCTTATAGAGTCCATTATAAACTCTGGTCAGTTTTACATCCTAAATACTGATGATATTCACCTCCTTCTTTCCATATCCACCTCCACCTTCTCAGAAAATCTGTCTCTATTCATTACTCTAAACATTTCAATTTGGCTTCTGTCCACAGCATTCCACTGTGACCTTGCTAAAGTGTCCATTGAAATTTCTGCTGCTAATCCAATGGAATATTTTTGTCTTTATCTTGCTTGACCTCTCAGTAGGATTCAGAACTGGTCTTGATTCTGTCACTCTAGAAATACTCTTTTCCCTTGTTTTTCATGAAAACTCTCTTCTAGAATTCTGGCCATTCTTTCTCAATTCTCCTTTTGATTTTTCCATCTTAATTGGACCATTAAAATTGGAGTTTCACAACTCTCTATCTCTACCTCTCATTACATGAGCTTATTCATGCTGTGGCTTCAGCCACTTCCATACACTACTCCATTATCTTACCCAATTAATACTTACTCTTCTGAAAAAAAAAATCTTTCCCAAACTCCCTAACTTTACTTATTAAATCACAAAATCATGTTGTTTTCTTCATAGTATTTGTCAGTTTCAAACTTATTTACATTATTCTATTAATAATTTTTTCACCATTACAATGTGTGTTACATGAGAGCTAATTCACATTTCTACATTTTATTTTACTTTTTATTTATTTTATATGCAATGTTCCTAGAACTATACCTGGAAGTGGATATAACAGATGCTTAATAAATATTTGCCAAGTCAGTAAATATTAAAGGAATTTATAGATCAATAAAATTCTGCACACTATATTGATTATCACTGACAGTGAGGATACTTCTCACTTTTATAATGTCTACAAAAATTAAGCAAATTCATTTGACATGATATTGCTTTCAAAAAGACAACATTTTAATGTGATGTATTATTTCCTGGCTTATAATGTGAGTGTTGTAAGCTGTGATGTAACAGATAAGTTTGTTTCAGATTTAAGGATCAATACACATTCCCTCAGATTTCAAAAAATTAGAGTATGAGGGCTTCCCTGGTTGCGCAGTGGTTGAGAGTCCACCTGCCGATGCAGGGGACACGGGTTCGTGCCCCGGTCTCGGGAAGATCCCACATGCCGCGGAGCGGCTGGGCCCGTGAACCATGACTGCTGAGCCTGCGCGTCCGGAGCCTGTGCTCTGCAACGGGAGAGGCCATAACAGTGAGAGGCCCGTGTACCGCAAAAATAAAAATTAAAAAAATATATTACAAAAAAAAATAGAGTGTGATCTGATTTTGAAATTTTGATAACTAAATTATTGATTGTATCATGATGATATTTTTCCTTATAAATATTGAGGTAACATTTTTAGTCAGTATAAATTAACTCATAATACCAGGTTATTTTATCTTTTTCCTCTGTAAAAAAGTACAGTTATTGCACTCATTTAATTATAAAACAAATTAGGTTCAATGAATTTATTTTCATCATGATAGAGAACAAGTTTGTGTTAGTATTTGAGAATTTAACTAGTACATTAGATCTTTCACTCAATACATTCCTTTTCTTCTTCAGTTACATTCTGTGTTAGGGAACATTTTATACTTGATAATAATAGAAAACATACATGCAACATTTTCATTTTAAAGCAACTTCCATCTTCAAAGCCATCCTGCTTATGAATATCTTAATGAAACAAATAACACAGTAAGTATCATGTATATGTACCTTTTATGCAGAAGTAAATGGGAGTGTCTATTTGAAGGCAGAGGTATTCTTTGAAAGATTACTTTCCAAACAGAGACTACTTATAACCACTAAACACTGCATTTTCAATATATTGGGAAAATTAGTCATATGGTATCATATTATACTAGTGTAATTTTTTCATTTTTTATATTTAAAGATCATATCAGTATCTCCCATTCTATTATTCTTTCTCTCTTTAGAAAAATACAATAAAAATGTTGCTTTTTTGTTACAAAAAAAAAATTTCATTGTCAGTTTGTGAAAACTAAATGCTATGAATGAAAATGAAAAGACCTCAGAGTAGAATGACCAGCCAGAGGCAGTTTGCTTCAGTGAGAAAGGCATTGATCAAATTCCCCGCTACCTATTAGTTAAGGTGTCTAAATTCTCAGAGCTGTAGTTTTTCTGTATATAAAGAGGAATATTCTCTCACTGAGGTTCTGCAAGTGTTAGGATCAATATATGTGAAGTGCTTGGCATATATTTCCAAGGTTCTCTGGGATGAATGTTAGAGGTTCTTTTTAATACTTTTTGCTCTTGGACAGAATTAATTTCTCTCTTGGTGAGTTACTGCTATAGAAAAAGCTAGTTAATAACCTAAAGGGAACTTATGAGACTGAAGTTGTTGAAGTAAATTAGAGAGTTTTAAGCTCTATATTTTGACATGGTTTTCATATTATTTCAAATCTTTCAACTAGATATTATTTAAGTATTATGTATAGTAAAATGTTGAAGTTTTCTAAGAAGACTTAAAGCAACCTTGTAAAACAAAATCTGTATGAATGGTATAAAAGATAAGTTAAATAGAATAATTCCATAAAAATATTACTATTTTAAAAAATAAGTTGGGATTATTTTAAAGGAGAATAAAACCATATTAGTTTATACACACAGAGATAGATAGATAGATAGATAGATAGATAGATAGATAGATAGATAGATAGATCACAAACTTATCTGTGTGTTTTCAATAGTGACAAGTGTAAGATATACAGAATATGTAAAATGGGTCAGATTGGACCAGTAAAGATAATGAGGGAGCTCATTGAATTAAATAGCTCTAGAATTTTTCATTAAGCTGTATCATAATTTTGCTATGTGCAAAGTTACTCTTCCTTACTTACATGGTAGCAAAATTTTTCATATGACCAAATTTTAACCTGTGTTTTTAAATTAGACATTGCTATGAATTATAAAAATTTTCCCTATGAAAGATCTAAAAGTTTAAGATACAATAAATAAAATTTTTAAAAATTAAGAATGTAGGTGGGTTTTTTGTATTTTTTGTTTTGTTTTGTTTTGTTTTACCAGATAGTTTGTAGCAAACAGGATATATCTGGATTCAATTTTTAGTTCTATTAATAACCTTATTAATAGTTCTTATTATTATGTTGAATCATAATATTACAGGGTATTTGGGGATTTAATAAAAGAAAAATTACAACAAATAATACCTGACCATCATGATAGCTACTCATCTTATAATTAAATTAATTTTAAGACCAATACATTTCTGTATTTTAATTGAGGATAAAATAAGATTTGGAGTCTCCTTATCAACAAGAAATAAAACACTTAGGGGTTCTTAAGTCAATAAAATAATGTCATAGAAAAAGTTTGTAAAGTGACATCATTAGGTAAAAATGGTAAAACCAATAATCAAAAAGTGGTGCTTTGTTTTTCTGTTCAGTTTAATTCAACAATCATTTATTGAGAGTGTAATATATACTTAGCTTTGTACTATGCTACCCCACGAATATAGAATAAGTAGATGGCAAATTATTGCCTCTGTTAACATTGGGTTAGTATAAATGCAATATGTGAGCATTGAATCAATAATCTTGCAGCAAAAAATATATTAACACCTAAAGCCGGAGGTGAGAATATAAGTTAATTTGAAAACAAAAGCTGAGAGGGCCTTTCACAATGCTGGTTCCAAAACTATGTGCCTGAGTAGTCATTAGAATGAAAGGATATTATTTGTTACAAACATCTGAGAAAGTCTCATGATGGAATTGGGATTTACCTGAACTTTGAGGAGTGGTCAACTTAGGAATAACAAAAAAGAACGTCATTAAAAAAAAAAAAAAACACAAGAAAATCTATAGATGAGAAAATGCTCATTGTGTATAGATTGATAGAAAGAAATAGACTACTGTATAAGAGAAAACAGGCTTTCAAAAGTAGTGGGAGGTGAGATAAGGTTATACTACTATGAAAGATCATGTGTACTATGAATATTATTTGGACTTAATCTGAAGGGCAATGTAAATCTTTATGAGTTTTTGAGCAAAGTTATATCTATTTCTTCACTCTAGTGTAAGTTTGAGCCAGATATATAGTAAACAAAATTCACTGTATGTTTTATATTGGCTAATATACTGAAACACTGTTTGCCTTAAATTCATTGTATTATCATAAAGGTAAGGGGAATCTGCATTCTCACTACACACTCTTCACCAAGTGACTGTCTAAGGACAGATGGGACAACAGCTGGCAGTGAGTCACCTGTACTACTGCCTCACTAAAATAATGGTGCAAATTGTCTAAAAATCTATCATAAAGATTTGAGCATTTTCCTAGTCATACATCTATTAATCTGAAATCAGAGCGTATTTAATTTTGTGGGTTTAATTATGAAAGTCTATGGTAACACAAACTTTTTATTATAAAAAAAAGATTTTCATTAAAGTCTATGGTAACATGTGTTGGCTGAATTAGGTTAGTATCTTAAAGAGTAATTTCTCTGACTCAATAATCTCAAAAGCACAAACATTGATGAATGACTTATAATGCAAAGAAACATTTTGGGGGGCTTTCATATATTATCATCTCTAAAGTTATTACACACTAATTAGAACCCAACCTCTCTTGTTACTGTATTAACTGAAGATCAATTTGCTAATCATTAAATATCACAGGAGCATAACAGGAATAGTACACACCACCCCTGCCTTCTACTCTCACAGACTTGGCTTATGTCTTGGAGCCTGTCAGGACTTCTGCATTAAGAGTTAAGGAGAGTGCAGTAGACCTCTTCAATATGGCAGGAGAACTGCCGGCAGGAAAGACAGATTGGTGAGCATCTCTTGCTACCACAAGCAGTTGCTTCTTGAGAAGCAACTCTATAGCTTGCTTTTGAATTTTTTTGTCCATGAGGTATCTCTGTACAGCTGGTGCTGGGACTTACAAGTCTCTTACTTTCTGTTAAATATCATGAAAAAGACATTTTTTTTTTTCCTCTGTGCAGAATTAGGAAAGGAAAACATGTTGTATGCATGTTTACTCTAGAGACCATTTTATCCTTTCTTTCAAAAATTACAGCAATACAAAATTCCCATAACATTTACAAAATGCAGAAGTTAACAGCAAGAAAATAAAAATCCTAATAAATTATCCATGTGAATGTCACATGCTAACCTTATTCCCATTTATGAAAACAGTATCTCAAGTGAGTACAGTTTTATTTGTTCATTGATTTTTTTACTATTTCAAACTAAAAGGTCAAGGATTTTTATCTTAGTGATATATCCACCCACATTATTAAATCATTAAGTCAAATGTATTATTAGTTTATTTCTAATATAGATGAGAAAATAAGGAATAGAGGGCATACATACCGTCTTCTATAATTGAGAAATTCATTTAATTACTATTGAACATTAAGTAGCTTTAATAAGAACAATTTATTTGAAAAATAATTTTGACTTGAACCTATTTTTTCCATCAAATCTATCTACTACTTACTTTTCTTATGAAATATTCATGACCTTTCAGTGTGCCATCTTCTAAATTTATTTTAGTTTAAGTCTCTCAAGATTGATATATTTGTATTCCCTGAATGTAATCTATCAAGAATTTTTTGGAGAAATAGTTTATGAAAATAGAGTTATAGAGAAAAAAATTGAGGTTTAAGTGAATGTTGATAAGTTAATATTGTTAAATTACTATTGAGTGGTAAGAGACATATGGTTTTAAAGGATTATGATAGTCATTGATGAGGACTGTAAAGATTGGCTTCTTAGTACTTGAGAACATGTACATTTAAAGTTAAAAAATAATATGTAAGGTGATTGATGTTTAAATTAATCAATGGTGGGAATTCTTTCATTATATATGAGTATAAATCATCACATTGTATGCTTTAAACTTATTAAAATGTTATTTGTCTCTAATAATTTAATAAAGCTAAGAAAAATTTTGAAACTTAAAGGAAAGAGACAACAAAATGAGCAAACATAAGAAGCCTCCCATACTATCTCCTTTCTTAATGATGCTAGATCTTCATTACTGTGTGGCATTTTTTAATCACATGGAATTTGGGAGTATATTATTCAGAGTTACCCAGAGAAAGAGAACCAGTAGAAGAGATGAAGAAAGAGACAGAGATAAAGGTGATAGAGATAGAGATAGTTAGAGGTAGAGATAGAAATAGAGATAGATAGATTCTGGAAGCTGAGAATATCCACCATCTGCTCTCCACAGACTTGAGGTCTAGGAAAGCCAGTAGTGTAATTGCAAGGTCAAAGAACCAGAGAGCTAGTGGTGTAGATTCCAGTCTGAGTGTGAAGCCCTAAGAACCAGGAGAAACAATGCCAGGAGAACATTGATGTTCCAGCTCAACAGACAAGCAGAGAACAAATTCAACCTTCCCCTGCCTTCTTGTTCTATTCAGGCCTTCAGTGGTTGGATGATGCTCACCACATTAGTGAGTGCAATCTGCTTCACTTAGTCTATGTATCCAAATGCTAATCTCTTCCAGAAACATACTCACAGACCCACCCAGAAATAATGTTTTACCAGCTATGTGGGCATCCCATGGCTCAGTCAAGTTGACACATAAAGTTAACCATCACAAAGAGAGATTGGGAAAATAATATAATCATCAACAGAGGCTTATATATATAAATTCGAAAGAATTTTCTTCTCTGGGCCAAAGTCTGCATTGCTCTCTGCATAGTATTACATTATATCTGCTTATGTCACTCAATCTTTTGCCCGCTTTATTTTCCTATTAGTTCATATCACTCAATGATATATCATGAATGTGTATCCTTCCTTGTTTGGCTATGTCTTTCCCTTCCCCCACCCATAACAGAAAGTAAAACATAAAAGCAGAAAGTTTACTTTGTTCACCACAGTGTTTCAAGAACCCGGAATAGTCATGGTGCACAGTAGAGGATCAGTAAATGTCTATTGAATGAGTGAATGTTCATTTATCAAATGAATTAATGAATTATTCTAACATTATCTTTGTATCATATTTCTCCATCATTAAAAATTTAGGTTGCCAAATTTGGAGAAAAGAAATATGTTTATATATTTGTACTGTTCTTCTTTTTTGTCCATATGTTAAATGGAAAATTTAAAGAACAGAGAATTAAGGTAACTCAGTGCAGATTCACAGCCAATCATTAGTGGGGAGTGTAATAAAACTGAAATCTGCAGCATTAAATGCTGTACAGATTATTTAGGTGTTTGGCACCTTCTATCTTACCATTTATGCATCAAGTGGCATCTAGATCAGGATGCAATTTGCTTGTGGCAGGTCAGAGCTGTCCTTTCTGCAGGCATACACTTTTTTGCTCTCCCTTCTGCACTTGATCGTGTGTGCAGAAGATTATAGAAGAGGAAAGTTTTATTGTTCCCTCACAACCTGGGTCATCCAACACATCCTCTGTGGAATTGCAAAGACAAGAGGGAACAGGAAAATTTGACTTATTTCTATTTTTCATTAGATACCCCAGGCAGTCATGATTGGAAAGAAGACATGTCCTGAATCAGAATTAAACAGAGGGTACACACTATTCTAAATGGATGCTAGGTTTCTGCAGCATGAGCTAAGCAAATAAGGGCTATATAAAATGTAAGAATTGAAAGCTCTGCAGAGGCAAACTAATTTGAGGGTACATCTTCTAAATTTTTTAGGTTCATTCTACACATGTGCTACAGATCAACAAGGTCTGTAATTGCTAAAAGGTCTCTCTATGGGTACTTAATTCCAGCTTGAGAAAAGACAATAGGTTTTGTCCAGTAGCATTTACAAACTGAGGTAGAGTTCCAAGAAAACCCAGTTCCAATCCAAAAGACTGATTCATTTAATTGGATGATGAGTATCTTCTCTTTAACTTTTTTGTTCCAGTGGTTCCTTGGAGTTTTATTTCTGCTGCTGTGTTCTCTATATATAGACATGCACTTAGAAGTTGCTGGATAGCTGTCTCCAAAATTTCACAACGATAGACCACAAAATTAGATGGCATTGAGAAACAAAGTCTAATTCTATCTCCTAGACTTTATGCATGTCTCCACAAATGTGTTTATCATTTTTTTAAAACATCTTTATTGGAGTATAATTGCCTTACAATGGTGTGTTAGTTTCTGCTTTATAACAAAGTGAATCAGCTATACATATACATATATCCCCATATCTCCTCCCTTTTGCGTTTCCCTCCAACACTCTCTATTCCACCCCTCTAGGTGGTCACAAAGCACCGAGCTGATCTCCCTGTGCTATGTGTCTGCTTCCCACTAGCTATCTATTTTACATTTGGTAGTGTTTATATGGAATCTATGTTTATCTTATGTTCGATTTATTAAAGCATCTCACTTCAAGAGAATGTGGATTAATGTGATTCTAATTTCCATTCTACTTCCAAGTCTCTGCTCTTTTGAGATTCATAAAGGGCCTTCATCTTCACAGTGACCTGATCATTAGCTTCATGTATGCTCTTTGTTTAAGCCCCTCATCCCACTGTAAGATTTCTGCAAGTCTTTCTCTTATCTGTTCTCTCTCTACATACGACCTACCAGGATAACATCTAATCACATACAAAGTGTGTCCCAAGCTCTTTTTTACTATTAAAAATTCCTTGTTTTTGTGATTTCCTTTATTTCAAATGTAAACTAAAACAGCTTCAAACTTATGTCTACTGAATTGTCATTTCATTCACTGAAGTTCTCCCCTGCATTCTTAATAGTGAGGAAAGGGATTTTAGTTGAAGTTGGAATGTAGAGAGGACACATAACTTTCTATTTGAGCTCTAAACTGACACACCTTCCCCAAACTTTTCTCTAGCTCTTCTTCTTGGTGCTTCAAATCATACTCAAAACTCACTTCCACTAAAATACTTTCAAAATTAATCTCACAGTAATTTTTGATGAACATATTTTCAGTTTTGTTTTGTTTTTTTTTTTTTTTGCTTTTTTACCATGAGCTGATTTTGATATTAAGTTTTACAAGCATATTATTTTTTCTTAATCAAACCATGTGGACTGTGTGTTTTAAATCATAAATTATGGGAAAAAGTCTGATAAAATGGTGGGTATAAAACAAACACCTACACACCATTGTAAAGCAATTATACTCCAATAAAGATGTTAAAATAAATAAACCTGGAAAAAAAATTAAAAAAATAAAATTCTTTCAGTTTTTCAGGAAATAAAAAAAAAAAAACACACACACCTAAAAAGAAATTACCAAACATAGAATCTGATTTAAATCTTGAAATTTAAGGAAAAATTTTAAAAAACTTAGGTAATCTACAGCTCTTTATTTTTGTATTGGAACTAAATACAAACATGCAAAACTAAATAATAAATAAAAAATAAATAAAATCTTTGATTAATCTATTTACTTTGAGCCCTTCTCTTTCTCTCTAACTCACTCTTTCTCTCTTATTAAAAATTCTACAACTTTCAAAGTCTTTAAATATCATATAAATTAAATGATGCTATAAGAGAAGATACTTAGGTAGCTTGTACCTCTTAATTCCCTCACCTATTTTGCTCCTACCAACTACCAACTAAAATAAATAAGTTGAAAGGATGTAATTAATGTACAGCACAGGTAATATAGTCAATCTTTTATAACTTTTTATGGAGTGTAATCTATAAAATTGTTGAATTACTATACTGTGAACTTAAAGCAATATAATATTTTAAGTCAAATATACTTCAAAAGCGGTAATAAATATTCACTCATCACTTCAAAAAAAAGGAAAGAGAGAAAGAGAAGGTACTTAGGGATTGTGATGATTAATGTTTTGTGTCAACTTGACTGGGGTAACAGAGGCCAAGGAAACTGGTAAAACATTATTTTTGGGTGTGTCTGTGAGGGAGTTTTGGAAAAGATTAACATTTGAATTGACAGACAGATTACAGAAGATGTGCCCTCAGCATTGTGTGTAAGATGTGCCTTCACTGAGGGCCTGAATAGAACAAAATGTCAGGAGAATGAATTTACTCTCTGCTTCAACAAGGACCTCTGTCTTCTCCTGCCCATGGACATAAGCACTCCTAGTTCTTGGGCTTTCAGACTCAGAACTAGACTTATACCATTGTACCCCAGTTCTGGGGACTTTCAATTCAGAGTGGGACTTATTCCATTGCCTCGTCTGATTCCTAGGTCTTTGTGTTTGGACTGGAACTACAACTTCCTTTCCTCTGCTTCCAGCTTGCAAACAGCAGATTGTGATATTTCTCATCCTCCGTATTCACCAAACCAATTTCTCATAATAAATTTCTTTCTATATATCTACATATATTGATACTGTTTCTCTGGAAAATCCTGACTAGTACAGGGATAATAGAAGAAAAGTGTATATGAAGAACCTGAACCAATAGATGGTTTTCAATATCTAAGTTACAGAAATAATATTTGCATCTAGGATAAACTAAGGACTTAATAAGTATCACTTGAATAATAAAATAATAAATGAATAGATGAATTGATCAATTAATTTGACTTCAAAAGAATAAGCATATTAGATTATATTTTAAAACATACCCAGGATATCTGTATTACTCAATTAATAAAGAATGCAGACATGAAAATGACTGTCATTTTCATGAAGGAAGAAGTTTATATGCACAGCTCCCTAGAAACAGGAGGCATGCCACACCATGCCACACATGAGGAGGAACCAGGGTCAGTCAGGAAGCAGAAGGAACAAGAAGAAAACATGGGTAAGAGCCTTTATTGTGGTTTCCAAAGGAAGAAAAGGGAGAGGTAGGTCAGGTAGGCTTAGAATTGGCTAGTTTGAATAATTTCAGTGTGCTCTCAGTTGTCTGGTACCTGCCCTGAGGTGATTAGAGCAGGGTAATGCTAGCCGAGCTGGAAGTGTAAAAGCCCATTAAGGTCTGGAGGAGAGGGCTATGGATTGGATAGTTGGCATATGAAAGACACACTCCCTGGTAAATTTTCTTCTATCTCTAGGATTTAGGTAAGGCTGAGACAAACAGTCCCAGTGTCCACAAGGCCCAAGATGTCAAAGCATCAAAATAAAAAGACATGCATAATACAGATTAGAAGACTTATTGTCTATTATTTTTGTTTGCTCAATCTTTCTCTCTCTCTTTTTTTTTTTTTTTTTTGGCATGGGAGGATTCCCACATTTATTTAGTGTGATTCTGGTAAGACTTTTCAACAAATAACCCTACGTGTCTGCCAATCATGGCACCCCACATGCCTGAACACAGTGATTGATCTATCAACAAGCACATGATCCAAGGTTAGTCAGATTCTTTATCTTATTTATATGATGGAGGAGAGAAATAAACAAGACCAGTAAAGTCATAAGATGCAGAAAAAGGTAGTGCAAGTGAGAAGTAGTCCTGATGACATCGTTTGAACCCCCAGCTGAAAGTGCCCCCTTCAGGTGGACTTTTCAGTTAAGGATAAGGCAATCATTGCATGCTTATTTTGCTTAAGAAATTTTGAGTTTGGTTTATCAACTTACAATGAATATAATCATGATACAATATCACTTTAATTTTTATACTAGAAATCATCATCAATCTCAAGCCCTGATTGATCCCAATTAATTTCAAGCATGCATGAATGGTCTCAGCCAGTTCTACAAAGTATAGAAAAATTAAATCCTTAGTGGATCCTCTAGTGGATTTTCTATTAAATACATTAGGCATCAATTAAATCTCACAGTATTTCATTCTATAAAAGATGGCATCATATTAACATTGTAAAAGATACAGTGTATCTTGTGAAAGGAAAATCAAAATGGAGTCAGTATCGCTAAAAGAGCTCTCTGAAACGGAACTGGGAGGAAGTGTGACTTATGAATGTTTCAGCCCAGATACGATCTAAGCTTTGACCACTTAATGTCTTAAAACAGTTATCCAGAACATCAGCACAATGTTCCACAAACTCAGGATACTTATCCTACCCTTACCCTAAGTAACTTGTGACAGTCTATCTCTTAAGGACAAATATTTCTTTTTTTCCTTTTTGTGTCTGTCAATGATGACTCTTGCCAGACAACTTTAGCAACCTTGTGGATTTTGCCTTTATAAACGCCTGACCCTTTCTCTTCCCCAGAACACTCTTCTGGTTTTACCCAAATATGTGTCTCCCAAACTGCAATTCTTAAGACCCCCCCCAAAAAAACCTCTTTGTTCTTTGCAGCCTTGTTACTGATTATTGGTTGACAATCTACATTAGTATAATTTGTAGCTATTCAACACTAATAAAATAGAATTGAACATTTTCATGTGTAATTATTTGAGATTTGTAATAAGTATTTATTTATATTTAAAAATAACTTTGATTTTTCCAAACTTGAATTTCTCAGTTAATATTGTGCTTGTCTACTTGCAAAAAACACTCATCTTTCTTAACTGTATAATGAATTAAACTATCTGGATAGCCTCCACATTTTTTTACTTCTTCAACATTGATTTAATTATTCTTGGACTTCTGTACTACCACATAAATTTCATAATCAGCTTGCCAAGTACCACAAAATATCTTGATGAGATTATAATTGGATAACATTCAATTTATAAATTAATTCTGGGACCATTGACATCATTATGACATTAATTCTTGCAAAAGCCCATGAATGTGAAATAATGTTTCCAGTAAAGATTTGATTTATATTAGGTTGCTTTATATTTTTGTTCCTATACAAAATAGTATATTTTTTCTTAAAAATTTTGTTTTCTGTTTAGCACTAGTTTATAGAAATTTTATATTGATCTTATATGCAACAAATTTATGAATTCTCTTTCTAATTCTAATAAGTCAGTAGACTCTCAGGTTTTATGTTTTTAGATAGACAGTTCTATAGTATGCAAGTAAACAAAGTATATTTACAATATGTGTATCAGTAGGCTTTTGCTTCTAAACAAGCTATCCCAAAGCTTAGTGGCTTAAAATAGAAACCATTTAAATAGCTCACTGTTCTTCAGGTCAACTATCTGGATGGAAAGTTCTTTTGATCTTGGCTGGGTTCACTCATATATACATTTGCTGTCAGCAGTTGTTCAGCAAACGACTCTTCCTCTGAGGGGTCAGCCAGGTAGAGTGGTTAACTGGACCACCCATGTTTCTTATCATCCAATAGCTAGCTCATAGCAGCTTGCCATGTTTCCAAGAGAATATAAGTGTGTATTGCCTCTTAAAGCCTAGGCCCAGAAATGTATTTCTGTGGTTTATTGTCTAAACAAGCCAAAAGGTCAGCCCAGATTCAAGAGAGGGAAAGTTGACTACACCTTTTTTGGGAAGTAGCTACGAAATCACATTGGCAAAAGGACATAGATGCAGGTAAAGAGGGTCATTTTTACAATAAGTTATACAATTCTTCTAGTTTTATTCCCTTTTCTCTCATGATATTTTAGGTAGCTTTCTGGTTCATTTTTACAAAGAAAGGTAATATTCTATTACTTACTCTTTGGGGTCACACTTATGATAATGGTTGCTAAAAATTATTTGTAGTGGATAAGATGCATTATTAGACAAGACACTTGATTCTCATCATCACATGTACTGTTGTTAGTGAAGAGTGTTATTCTATTTATGCCAAAGCCTTTACATTACCTCTCAAATCCTTGTTTTTTTTTTTTGTTTCTTTTTGTTTTGTTTTGTTTTTTGTGGTACGCAGACCTCTCACTGTTGTGGTCTCTCGCATTGCGGAGCACAGGCTCCAGACGCGCAGGCTCAGTGGCCATGGCTCACGGGCCTAGCCGGTCTGTGGCATGTGGGATCTTCCTAGACCGGGGCACGAACCCATGTCCCCTGCATCGACAGGTGGACTCTCAACCACTGAGCCGCCAGGGAAGCTCTCAAATCCATTTTTTATGCACATCTTATTACATGTGTGTGTTTTAAATTTTCAGTGCTCCTCTGTTTCTCTTTTGATTCTCAACTTATATTCTTTTCTAGGCATATCTTAATTATACACCATGTTGCATGTGACTATTTCACTTTCCATTCATAAATTTTTCTTGACTGTTTACATTTTTCTTCTCTCTTTTTTCCCCCTTAGTTCTTAATTAAGCATTACTTCTGGCTATGTCTGTTGGGGTATGGGGTATTTCTAGGAGATATTAGCATTTGAATTGGTAAACTGACTAAAGAAGTTTACCCTCCCCAATGTGACTGAGCATCATCCAATCCATTGAGGGCCTCAAGAGAGCAAAAAGGTAGAAGAAGATGGAATTCTCTCTCTCTCTCTCTCTCTCTGTCTCTCTCTCTCTCTCTCTCTGCCTGAATATTTGAGCTGGGACATAAGTCTTATCCTGCCCTCAGACTTGGGAATTACACCAACTGACACTCCTCACTCTTGTTTGTCAGGGCTATGGACTCAGACTGGAATTTACACCATAAACTATCTAATTCTCAGGTCTTCAAACTTAAACTAGAACATATACCATCAGTGCCCCTGATTCTCAGGCCTATAGACTTGGACTGGAACCACACCACCAGCTTTCTTGGGTCTCCAGCTTGCAGACAACAGATTGTGGGACGTCTCAGCCTTCACAATCATGTGAGTCAACTTCTTACAATACATTTCTTTCAGGAGATAGATATGTAGATAGATAGATAGATAAATAGATAGATTTTATTGGTTATAGGATATATATATTATATATGATATGGGTTATATATACATATAGTATATTGTAATCTCTTTGTATTAGAGTTCTCCAGAGAAACAGATTCTCTGGAGAATTCTAATACAAAGAAACTAAATTTAGAAAAAAAAAACAAACAAAATAAGCTTCTTTGATTTTTAATTAATTTGGTCTATAGATGCTTCTAAATGTCTGTCAGTCAATCTGTCAACAGTATGTTTTATGTACCATCATGTAATAGAAGCTAAAAATATAGCAGCAAACAAATGATATGATTCCTGCTCTCATAAAGTTTACATTCCAAGAAGTAAACATATAAACATACTTTGTGAAAGGTAGTCTCTCACTTTAAAGATTGAAGAGTGCCTTTGGTATTTTCCATGTATGTAGTCTGCGGTCCATAAACAGATTGCTATATCATAGCACACTGGTCCCTGGAAGGCATTGGGACTCAGGCTTTCAAATTTGCTGTTATATTTTTTTTCTCAAACCACTTAAAAAATTCTACACTAAAAGAGAAAAATGACTGATCATTTAAAAAAAAATCAATAGTGCTACCTCTATTTTTAGACCAAATTTAACAGTTATATGGAGTCCAAATTTGTCTACTTCTCTTTCATATGTAGGTTTTCCCATGGTGATAATTTTATAAGTGGTTGATCAGGGCATTCAGAGAAAGAACAATGAAGAGGAAGAGTCTGAATTAGCACAGCTCACCTGAGCACAACTCCTCTCACACTTTGGAATCACATACTAGAATCTGATTATGGCGACCCTCAGCAGCCTGCACTGCCATGGGGAATTTGACTCTACATCTTATTAGCCTGGGAATTCCTTGAGGACCAGAGTACTTGGTTCTCTTTCACCTCCATTGCCCCATCCTAGTGCAGTTCCTGGTACCTACTCAGTGATATCTGGTAAACAAATATAAGAACAAACTTCATGTATATTAATATCCATGAAAGAACTGCTTTCTCCTGCCAGTTATTTTGGTTTATAGACACTAAAAATGTTAATAACGTGATTTCTGGAAATCACAGATGCAAGGGCATGAATATCCCCATTGTACTTCCAAATATAATTTCTGAATAATGTTTTTAAATAAGGATTTCTCATTGAAATCCTCTCAATGCCCTTCAAAAAGGGTAAACATTGGAGAAATTATTGCAAAAAAGTCAGTTGACTCAAACTGAATGAGCCAAATATTTGCTCTATGTCACTGCTGCCTTTTCTATGTAATCTCTGAGTAATTTCTGACTTCTTGGAGGGTGGTCTCCTTCTCCTTTTCAATAATGCAGAGATTGATCAAATAGCAATATTAACATAAATCTGCTTATCAGCCAAAAGCAAGTTAAGCATTCTTAAACAAAGGGAGTGTACATGATCACTAGGACATGTAGGCAATGTTGTGCATCTCATCCTTTAATCCTGAAGTAGCCTTGACTGCAGAAGTCCAGGAGTTGATTGAAAACATGATCCAGAAAAAGAGAAAAGGTTTTGCATAACTGAGACAGTTTCTGTAATATTGGAATCTGGCACAATATACTTTTAGTTCTGGTATTTTTAGAATAAATTAAATAAGAGTTCATATTAAATAGCTTAGTGAGGGTTGAAGTTCCAGATTCCTGAAAGTGATGTTTTTAGTAGCTCATTCTCACTGTCTTCAGAGACTTTGCTGCTGTTAGAGCCCTAGTTACATGTGCTTTCACACAAGGTGGGTGGAGAATTCTCAGTGAAGTTTCCAGGATGAAAAGGTTTAATGTCACTTTCTCACCTTGTTCATGACTGTTAATCTTGTTCTGAGGTCTTTCTTCTGAAGGTCTCACTTTTGGCTGCATATCAACGTCAAAGATCTTTGATTATTTTGTTATCACTTTCTTTAGAAATATGGAAATATGTCTTTAAGTGACAACTCCATTACACTTCATGACGAGGTTGTAGTATGGCCTACAGTTCTAATGTACAGTGCTCTGGACTTATTTTTTGCTAAAATATCTTCCATAAAGTGGTATATAATCTGTGTCTTTCCTAATAGAAATAAGGCCTGCTCATATATCAGGATATTTCCTAATTGCTTCTGCAAAAACATTGTGATTACTTAATTACCATCTAGTAATGGTCATTTCAAATGAACATGTTAGTTTATGTTGTCTTCCTCAAAATGTCCATGTCAATACTATAATCAATGTTTTTGATCAAATCTTCCACATTAGCAAATAACAAACCAATAAGTCTATATCTGAATTTTTTTAAATTATTTGCTTAGAATATTATTCAGACTTTGAGGCAAAAGCTATCACTAGTTATTGAGCAAATCACATACCTCTTAGCTATTTCTGTAATGACAATGACTGTTGCCAACAATTAAAAATTTTATTTTATAAAACTTTCTTCTTAGCTGATAGTGGATTTCCGGAACTTGAATGTTTGGGCTTGGTTTTCTCAATGCTCTTCTGTTTTTATCCTTTATAACTTATCGTTCCCTCAAGTACTATAGTTGGATAAGTATATGTATTTCCAATCAACATATATTAACTAACCCCCATCATATCTCAATACTTGTCTTAGGAATTAGGATAAAGCAATAAATGAGATACACTGGCACTCCCCATGGACCTTAAAATCTAATGTGAAAGTATAAGAAAAGGACACAAAAGATCCAGGACTTGGAAAGGGTAAGAGTGAAGTCTTGAAGAAAGAATTAACATGGAATTCTCAAGAAATGGTGAAATCAACATCAATGACTTTTATGGAGGGAAAAGTAAATTTTTAGTTTTCTCTTTATTGGTTAACATTCCATTCATGTGGAGGGCACCAGTTACTGATTTTTTGTATCTTTCTCAGTGAAATTTTCTTCTAAATTAATACTTCAGTCTTAGAATTTATTGGTTAATGTTTGTGTGTGTGAGTAGTGCAAGAAGACTTCTATTTTCCTCTTACCCTTTTAATGAACAAATTTGGTGGAAAATAGGATCAAATGTGAAAATTGTTGTGAAAGTGCATTGACGCCATGTTGTGATATGAAAAAATTAAAAATAAGATTTACTCAAAAATATTATACCCATTTCCATTATCTCTCAAATATAAAAAGTATTTAAAAATTTAGTGGCTTATTAAGAGCTCATTTTGGAATTTTGTTCAACTTGGCCAAATATGTCCAATTAGCATTCCAGAAAGTTGACTGGTACAGTGTAATGATTAAGATGCATGTTACAGAATGTTACAGAATCCAACAGTCTCTGAGGGTCCCAGACAGTTATAATCCTGGCTTTTCCATACACATGTTACCTGGACATTCAGCTTTCAATTCTACAATTTTAGCAACTACATTTTACAAATTTCAGGTGGAATTGCAGTTCAATAGCTTAAGATATTGATGGTACTTTTATATTGTTGACAATGACTACATAGTTTTATTAATATCCTTTAATTTACTTCCAATTTATTTTGATTTATTTATTTCAGAGCCATATGAAAATATTCTAACATTCTCTTATTTATTAAAAAAAATTCATTACTTATTTTGATGTTACCCAGATGGCAAAGAGATTTTTAGCAATTTTGGACATATTTTTGCTACATTTTCAAATGATCTGTCAAAATGACAAGAGTTTTGGTAGCACTTTCATAAATAATGCTGTGGCACATTATACTTGTTTCTATTTTCATTTAAAATTAATGATGTACTTTAAAACCCATACATTCTCTTTTAAAACAATTCATAACTGTATTAAGTTTGGGGTATTTTCCATTAATAATTCTTTTGTATTTAAACTTTACTTTTTTTTTTTCCATCTTTATTGGAGTATAATTGCTCTACAATGGTGCATTAGCTTCTGCTGTATAACAAAGTGAATCAGCCATACGTATACACATATCTACTCTCTCTTGCGTCTCCCTCCTACCCTCCCTATCCCACCCCTTTAGGTGGTCACAAAACACTGAGCTGATCTCCTTGTGCTATGCAGCTGCTTCCCACCAGCCATCCATTCTACATTTGGTACTGTATAAATATTCATGCCACTCTCTCACGTGGTCCCAGCCCACCTCTCTCCCTCCCCATGTCCTCAAGTCCACTCTCCACGTCTGCATCTTTATTCCTGTCCTGTCCCTAGGTTCTTCAGGACCCTTTTTTTTTTTTTTGATTCCATATATATGTGTTAGCATATGGTATTTGTTTTTCTCTTTCTGACTTACTTCACTCTGTATGACAGACTCTAGGTCCATCAACCTCATTAAACTTTACTTTTAAAATATTTTTATGTATAATTTGAGAAATAATAAATTTGAAGCTTGTTATTTTTATTTGAGTCAATGTCACTGGTATTGCTTAGTTTTCTAGCTTATTTTAATAGTAAATAATTCATACTTAGCATGCATGACTACGAATTAACTTTAAAATTCTCATTAAGAAATTCTAGCTTATGATAATTTTATTAAATGTTTAGCAGGTTAATTTTCTACACATATTCATTTGTAAATTTTATTATAAGTTATTGTTAGATAAGTCTTTAGCCACCTCTACATATTTTATATTACTTTACCCAGATTTTTAAATCAGCCTTAGTGAGACACAATTTTAATACACTGAAATTTACCAGTTTTCACTGTAAAAGTCAATGTATGCATACATTTGACAGTGACTAACAGAAAATTTCCATCACTCCCCAAATTTCATTTCCTTCCCCTTTAACTGTAAATGCTCTCTCCTCACATCTCTTAACCTGTAAAATGCTGATATTCTTTCTAAAATAATAATTTTGTCTTTTTAAAAATATTTTTTGTAAAAACAAAATCATATGCAGCCTTTTGTGTTTGGCTTCTTTTGCTTAGCGTACTGCTTTAGAAAAGTGTACATGTTGATGTTTGTATCAATAATTTATTTTCTCTTATTGCTGAGTAGTATTCCATTGGATAGATATACTACAAATTATCTATTCATCATATGAAGGACCTTTGGGTTATTTCCTATTTGGATGTTATGAAAAAAGCTACCATGAACGTTCACTGCAATCTCTGTGTAGTTATAGGTTTTTATTTTTCTTTGTTGTGCATTTAGGGATGGAATTATTGGGTCATATAAAAAGCACATGTTTAATCTTAAAACAAACTAACAAACTGTTTTCCTAGTTGCTTCACATCCATTCAAACACTGAGTCTTTTTTTAATATCAATCACTTCAATATGTATGTAGTTCTAACTCACTGTGGTTTTATTTTGCTGTTCCCTAATGACTAATCTTATCAAGTATTTTTAAACATGCTTCTGTGGTGAAATGTCTGTTCAAATCCTTTTCTCATTTTATCTTTTTTTTTTTTATTTTTTTCTTATGCTGTCGCAAAAGATATGCTCTTGATATATTTTAGATTCAAACTCTTTTTCAGAAAAGCAACTTGCAAATATATTCTCCCAGTCTATGGCTTATTTTTCATTGGTTTCACACTGTCTTTTAAAGAGAAAAAAATGTTAAATTTATCATTTTATTTTATGCTTTTTATGTCTTAATTAAGAATGTTTTGCCTAACCAAAGTTAGCTAAGATTTTTTTTTCTAGAAGATTCATAAATATTTCCCTTACATTTAGGTTGATCTTTCATTTTGAGTTTAACTTCTGTATATATATATATATATATATATATATATATATATATACTCTTTTTTTTTTTTTTTTTTTTTTTGCAGTACACGGGCCTCTCGCTGTTGTGGCCTCTCCCGTTGTGGAGCACAGGCTCCAGCCGCGCAGGCTCAGCGGCCATGGCTCACGAGCCCAGGTGCTCCGCGGCATGTGGGATTCTCCCGGACCGGGGCACGAACCCGTGTCGCCTGCATTGGCAGGCGGACTCTCAACCACTGCGCCACCAGGGAAGCCCTAACTTCTGTATATATTTTAAGGTTAGATTTGAAGTTAAATTTTTGCACATTAATATCCAACTGTCCCAGTAGTACCTGTTAAAGGGGTTACCCTTTCCTCCATCAAACTGCCTTCAAAACTTTGTTAAAAATCAATTGAACATAAAATTATTGGTCTATATATGGATTTTGTATACAGTTCCATTGATCATGTCAATTTTAAACTCATGAAGACATTCCACAATGTCTTCAAGGCAGATAGTCTAAGTTCTCCACTTTGATATTCTTTTTTCCCAAATTTTTTCGTTATTCTAGATCAGTTGAAGTTCCATGAAATTTTGTAATTGGATTGACAATTTTTACCAAAAAAAAAAAAAATGTCCTGTTGGTGTTTTAACTTGGAATTCTTTGAATCTATAGATGAATTGGGGGAGAATTGATATAATCCTAACAAAACTGGGTCTTGTAATCTTTGAACATGGTTTATTCCTTTATTTTTGTTTTCCTTAATTTTTCTCAGTAATATTTTGTGGATTTCCATGTACGGGTTTTGAACAACTTCTGTTAACTTTATCCCTAACATTTTCACATATTTGTTCAAATTATAAATGGTAATTTTTTTAATGTTAAATTTCCATTTTTCTTTAAGTATGTAAAATAAAATTGATACATGTCTAATGACCTAGTAGTACACTATGGACTTCCTAACTCACATATAATTTCTAGCAGATTTGTTTTTTCACAGTTCGACTGAATTATCTGCATATGTTATCATAACCAGCAAATAGCACAATTTTACATTTTTTGTTTCAATTTGTATGACTTTTCCTTTTCTTCTTGTCTTTTTGCACTTTCATGACCTTCCTTAAGCAAGATGTTGAATAGAAGTGGTGAGAGAAAACAAAATAGATGAAAACAATCAGCATTACAATGTGCAAGATTTTAACAGTTTTCCTTTATCAGGCTGAGGATGTGTTTTTCTAGTTCTAGTATACTGAGTTATTTTCATGAATGGATTTTGAATGTTATCAAATTTTTCCTGCATTTATTAATATGATTTGTGCTTTTTTCTTAGTGTGTTAATATAGTGAATTACATTTTTGATTTTTAAATGTTAGCACAATTTGCATTTCTTAGATAAATTCTACTTTGACTCCTTCTTTTTCATATATATTCATATATGTATATACATATGCAAAATTAGTTGACTGTAACATTTTTCTTTTGCCTTAAGAAATTTATTTAACATTTTTTGTAACACATGTGTACTGGAAATCAATTATTCCAGCATTTTTTTCCTGAAAAAGTCTTTATTTTGCCTTCTTTTTCAAGATACATTTTCTACATTATAATTTTAAGTTGATAACTGTTGGTTTTTCATTCCCTCTGTACTTTAAAGATACTCCTTTATTGTCTTTCAGCTTGCATACTTTCTGATTGTGGTTTTATTATCTTTGTTCCTTGTTTCTTTTGCTCTGGTTTTATGTTCAAAGATATTATCTTTACCATTATTAGTGGTTTCCAGCAATTTCATTCTTATAAGATTTGATGTAGTTTTCCTGATGTTGTTAACTTTTAACTTTTTGGGTTTTTTGTGTTTATAGTTTTAACTTTTGGGGTTTTTTGTGTTTATAGTTTTCATTGAAAGTTGGAAAATTTCAGCCATTATTTTTTCAAATAATTTTCTGTCCACCGTTTTTCCTGTAACTCCAGTTACGTGTATAAAATGCTGACTGATATTGTTCTAAAGATCTGTTTATATGTAGTAGTTCTGTTAGTATTTTTGTTTCAGATTTTCTTTTCTTCTCTGTTTCATTTGGATAGTTTTTATTTCTATGTATTCATATTCATTGATCTTTTATTCTGAAGTTTCTAATCTCCTGTTAATATCTTCCAGTGTATTTTTCATTTCAGATAGGCTATCAGATAGGCTATCTCTAGAAACACAATTTTATTCTTTTCTCATCTTCCATTTTGCTACTCATTATGTTCATTTTTTTCTATATCATCTTGAAAATATGTATTATACTTATGATAGATGTTTTAATGTTCCTTACTGTTAATTCTGTAATATTTTAAAATTCTGGGTTTGCTTCCATTTGCTGCATTTTCTCCTGAGTATTGATCATATTTGCCTACTTCCTTTCACGGTTGTTAGTTTTTATTCGCATACAGGGCATTATGAATTTTATGTTTTTGTTTCTTGTGTATTGTTGAGAGTCCTTTAAATATTGTTGGGTTTTGTTCTGGGACACAGTTAAGATACTTGGGATCAGTTTGATCTTTTCAAGACTTGTTTTTTTTTTTAAAAAATTGTTCCTGTCTTTTATTTATTTATTTGATTTTTTTTAACATCTTTATTGGAGTATAATTGCTTTACAATGGTGTGTTAGTTTCTGCTTTATAACAAAGTGAATCAGTTACTAAGCTTTGTTAGGATGGTCAAGACAAAGCAGTATAAATTTAACTTGTCCTTATTACTAATGCAATACTATCTATATATTGAGGTCTATACACTATGCCCTTTGTATTGTAAGTCTTTCCACTTTGGTTGGGACACTAACTTTTCCCAACTCTTTGTGAGCTACAAGCATTATTCCACTTATTGCTTTCCAATACTTCTTTCCCTAACCTCAGATAGTGCCCTCTTATGCATGTAAAGTTCAGTTCTCAGACAAAAATGAGGGGTTTCCCCAGCACAAATATCCAGTGCTCACTCTCTGTCAATCTTTCTCCTCTCTAGAATTTTGCACTGTACATTTTATCCACCTTGGCCTTCCAAACTCCAGACTCTGTCTCCTCAACTGAGCAAGCACTCCAAGCTTTGTCTGGTTCTCCATGCTCTGCATTTAAGTCTGGAAATTATCAAAGCCATAAGCTAGGGCAATAATGGGGCTCATCTCATTTATTTTTATTTATTCAAGAATCACATTCTTATACTGCTTATTTCCTGTTGCTCAATATCTTAAAAATGGTTGTTTTATATATTTTGTCTGGTTTTCTAGGTGTTTTTCTTTTTCTAGTTTGGAAATTTTTTTTTTTTCATTTATTCCACCTTCACTGCAAACAGAGACAGATTTTTTTTAAGTACCTATTTTTTATATTTCTAATTTTGCTATGTATGGTTTTTCATTTCTGTTCATAACAAGAATATATCATAAATGTCAAGATGCAAAACTTCCTGGATTTAAATCTCTGCTTTGTCAATTTCTTATTTAGGTGATATTAGATGGGTTTCTGAACACTGTATCTCAGTAACTCCTCATAGAGTTGTTGATATGATTAAATTAGTTAGCACTTATAAAGTACTTAAAACCATGTCTGTCATATATTACTATCTTTAATTCTGTTATCTAGTCATTTACCTTTAAATCAGGAATTCAAGCCAATTATCAGTATCATTATGCTTGTTAATACATTTTGCATTTTGTCTTTAAGATTTTTAGTTTATTTTTAAAATAAGTCGTTTTAGTATTTTAATATAAAGTATCTCACAAATCTTGTGCTTCTATTTTTTAATGCATCATATACATAACCCTTAAGCTAAATAATGTATACATATAACCTCAGTGAATCTCCAGGACAACCCTATGGGAAAAATACTATAGATAGTTACACTCTACAAACATAGAGAATACGGTTTAAAATGGTTAAACAATTTCCCCAAGGTCCTACAGCTGTTTCACAAACAGTGGGATACAAACTCAGTTCTTTGTGATTCTAGAACCTGATCTGGTAGCAGCTATGTGATATTACCTTTATTAAATTTAATATAAGTAGAGTAAACATGAGTCCAGTTTTGCTTTACATGGTTCTGCTTCATATCTGTTATCGTGGCTTAATTTTTACAATTCCCATCTATGGTTAACTTGCAAAAAATTCCAGCTTGTTTGATAAATTGTATGTTCACTCTATTTATAACAGGTATTATTGACTGATATGATTTATAATGAGTATCTAAAACCTAGGAAGAGATTTATACAGTTAAAGGAGGTGAAGTCTGCAATGTCATTTACCAGTGTTTCACTGATTTTTATCACTGTGGCTTTTAGAGAAAAAAAATGACATATTGATGATACAACAGAAATTTGTTAGAATTTAGCAATTTGTTATTTAGCAATTCCAGTTCTGCTGCTTGGTACCAAATGAGACAGATATTGAATGACAGAGATTAGATGAAGGAATGAACTTTGTCCAATACTCAACACTCCTTTCTTTCCTCTTCAGCTTTGGCTGAGATAGAAATACAATAATTAAATGTTTTCAGCAAGAATCCATAATTGAGTGTTATTTGGGGGTTGGAAGGCTAGAACAAAGAAAGATGTTAAGAGCAAGAGAAAATACATAGAACTAATATAAAAGAGAAGTGAATAGCTGACAAAGTTTTTAATCATATCAGAACCATACTTTTTTAAAAAAGAGAGAGCAGTAGACATAAAAATAATCCATTCATTCATTTCTGTTATTCCCGAACAGGTATAATAAAATATTTAGTATTATACTATGCAAATGTGGAAAAGATGGTGAAAACAAAGTAGAAAATGTTCTCAGAAGGAAGGTCACTGTGTTATTAAAGGTTGTCTAAATTATTTTATCTGTGAAGTGAAGGAAAACACTGGGCTTTTCAACTGAAGGAAGTACTGAATGATATGCTGGTAATTGATAAGTAGTTCAGGGACTGTCATGGAGTAAATGGTATAAAATTGTCTACTTTGCAGTGTCTGTCATGCTGTTCCTTTTGCTTGGAAATCTTCCTTCAAATATGTGTATGGCTTTCCTTATCTCGATCACTGACAAGTCACCTTCTCAGTGAGGTCTTCCACAGTCACCCTATTTAAATTGCTAAATCCTGTGCACACACAGCTCCTAGCTTCCTCTCTGTATTTGCCCACTTACCACATAATTCCACCTAATATGGTATATATTTTTCTTGTTCATGATCTCAAACCTACTAAAATGTGAAGGCCATGCAAGCAGGGATTTATGTTTATTTTGCTCACTACTAATCACCAATACACATATCAGTACCTGGTATGGTTCAGTAAATTCCAGTTGCATGCATGAAGAATGAAAGAAGAATTAATTCTGCTTCAGTCCAAATGGTTGAACAAAATTTGGGGGATAAATTGGAGGTTGGCAAGTTAGGCTCATCACGTGAAACATCAGAGCTGCAATCTGTCTTTTTATGAGTTAGTAGCTGCTTCGACCATGACTATAATATTCCTGAAGTGACCTATGAACAACTGACAAGAATACTTTTAAGACTCACAGATTGGATGAGAGGTTGAATTTTGAGTTTTGTTTCCTTTAACACAGAGAAAGTCTGATGATGTAGGGAAGCTATAAAAAGATATTCAAAGCACTACAACTTACAATAATAAAATAAAGAATGTCTGTCCCATTTAATCTTGGGGCTTTCTAGTTTATTTCTGTTATTGTATCTAACCTGAAAGACTAGCTTTTATGCAACCTGAAAGATAAAGACTGAACCAACAGGAAAGGTGAAGAAGGTCTGGACTCTGGGAGTTAAGGTTGAGGACAATAATCATTCAGGAGGAGCAGTAGCCCATGGAGCCTTTTCTGCAATTTTTAGTAACACAGATACGGTTTAGAATATAGATGCTTGTTCTGAGAGAGAAGAAAGAACCATTTTATATGTCTTTATTTCTCTAACACTTTTGAATGTACAAAATCATTTTTGGATTTTTAATATTACTCTAAAATTTAACTGACTCAGTGAAAGAGTTTGAGAAAATGAAATAATTTGATCTCAACAGTACAACTTGAAACAGGAAAGACCTGCGTGTGTTGTTGTGTCAATCCCCTTGATACAATAGCTCTGCCAATTTACTTGAAAAATGTGCAGGCTTGTACTTCCAGCTCATCTTAAGAGAGAACAGTTTGGATGCAGCACCTTACAAATCTTCCAGACCATTAGCTCACCTATTTCTGCTTCACCTATAAAAAAATATTTTGCACTGTGCTTCTCTAAAGCACACAGAAACAGAATGAGTTATATGCTTAACATTTTTAACATTCAGGAAAATAAAACATTAATTTGTTTTTTCCATAGAACCATTGCATGTTAGGCTCAGTTCTTTTTTATCTATTATCTCATAAATATGTCTGTGGTTTTCCAACTATGCCAAAAGCAAAACATTTGGTGATTCATTATAGGGATGCAGGCCTCATACCCTACATATTTTTAGAGAAGAAAAACCCTTTTGGCAATGAAATAATGTTCATCATTACCCTGAGGTGAATTTTGTTTACCTTGTATTAAATTGAACGGAGAAAGATTGTACATGAGACATGATAGGTTTGTTAAGAGGAAAATAAACACATTGAATTTTAAGGTGAACTTTTTCACTTGAACCTTTATTTCTGACAATCAATAGTCTTGGAGAATAACACTTTAGTGAGGTCTTAATAAAATATATGTGTTCAATAATGTGTTGTGACCGCACTTCATTTTATTTCTAACAACATGACAAGTACTGTGGATAGTGAACTTGCCTATATAATTTCTAATTCTCACAGCAACTCAGCCAAATAGATATCACAGTCTTTGTCTTATGGAATAAGGTTAATTCGGAGGAGATCAGTTAGCTAAAAGATAAGCATGACCAGCATTGCAACTATGCCTTGCTGATTTCATCAGTTAGAATATGTTTTTATGAGTAGTTACTGATAGCGCTCCTGTATTATATTTAGAGTGAAAATTAGAGAATGCAAAGAAAGAAAAAGTAATAAAGAACCTAGAAATATAAACATATATGTATGTATACATTTTATTAATAGTTATAACTATTAATTAAATTATAAATTGAAAACATATATTTTATTTAGAAATTAAGGTGGAAAATATTTCAAGAAAGAAAATCACTCTTCTGATTAAACCCATGTATAGAGATGTGAATATTTCACAATTCAGCTCAAATATTTAATTTTGAGTCCATGTTGAGATTGCTAGTTGAAATTTTTCTTAATGTCTAAACTAGAAAAAAAATTAAGCATTACTGGAAATATATTGAAATTGTTTACTAATTTATACTATGTTTAAAAATGCCAACTTATAATTATAAATCAAAAATATTTATGAGAACTGTCACATGAATATAGGCAACAAGTAAGTCTACCATAGGTGATTTAAAGGTGAAGGAGAGGTGGTTTCTGCTATCAAATGTAAAGAGCTTGGAAGCCATTTCTTCTGTCCTCTTCACAAGTAAAAACTCAAAAAGCTGAAAATCTACAACTTTCTTATATCCATTAGAATATAAAGGTCATGGGTACACTGCCAACCTGAAAAACTGGAGAAAAAGCCAAGTACAAAGAATCACAGGCTATGGTAAGCTAGATTGCTGGAGATTCAGCATGAACTAGAGTTAAAACTATTGAGGCCCAGTCCAGGGGGCTCCCACACTTTTGTGAGTTTCACCTCCAGGAGCTCTATCAGGTTATCACAGGTAAGATCAGAGAAATATCCTATTATGTTCAGGCTGGCAGAGGGGAAAAGTAGCTATTTTTTAAATAAATTAAGGGGAAAAGTAATCATTTTAATATAAGCTTAAAGTCCTCTGTTCTCCTTAACAAAGTTGACATACCAAACTGTCCATGTCTTGAGAGATAGTCCCATTCTCCTACAATATTAGTAAATAGAATTCCTGTTTTTCAGTTAAGAAAGCCAAAATAAACATATCTACTTATATGTGTTTTCAAATCCCTTGAAAACAAGTCATGATTTGAATCTCTATTTTTTTTCTAAAACATGATTCTATTGTTTAGCATAAATGCTGTATAAACCATAGTTTTTGTTAAGCAGTAAAAGATATTATTTAAGAGCAAAAGCTGAAGTCAAATTACCTGATTTCAAATCAGACTCTTCCGTTTCCTAGTTGTGTGAACTTGGCCAAGCTGTTTAACTTCTCTGCTTTTTATTTTTCTCATCTGTACAATATGATGTACAGTGTACCTCACACAGTGTAATATTATCTACCTTGTAGGGTTGCTGTGAAGATTTGAGTGGGTTAAAGCTTAAAAATTACCTAAAACTGTTCTGGGCACATAGAAAGAGCTAAATACATATTTGCTGCTGTCCCTATTGTTACTACTGTTGTTGCTGTAGTTGTTTTGATCCTAATGGCTAACAAGTTGACTCCTGTTCATATAATCAACAGGAACCTGCCCTCATCATCCCATAGCATGTTAATCACTGCAAATGTTGTTTATTTAGTAGTTATGTTTGTACTGGGAGCCCTTCA
Organism: Orcinus orca; assembly: GCF_937001465.1. Classification (NCBI taxonomy): domain Eukaryota; kingdom Metazoa; phylum Chordata; class Mammalia; order Artiodactyla; family Delphinidae; genus Orcinus; species Orcinus orca. Next base: position 129,618,501 of record NC_064563.1, read on the forward strand.
ATAGTTTATACCTGTTACCAAATAATATCTTGCTTTGGGGACAGAGATCCACACTGTTTTCTGACAGTCACTACCATCTCCTTAAGCACTCAGTTTTGAAGTTATCTTTCTCAATTAGAGACATATGCAAATATCATGTATACTTATTACTCAATTAAACCCCAAATGACTGCCACTGCACATCATCTTGTCATATTTTTTCCAAGCAAGATAGCATAGGTGTACTGTCAGCTTTATGACAAGAATGCAGCAGAGCTATGCATCCTCTGGGAAGTTTGCTATAACTACTTAAATTTCTTACACATAAAATCCTAAGAATTTCTCCAGAGGAAAGCGAAAATCAAATCTTTAACCATCATGCCTTCTATTCTCTGCTTTATCTTCACGTTTCTGTGAATCTTGATTTAGAATAAGTGCATCATTAATCTTTAACATATCGATGCGGCAACACAATTAGAGTCAAATAGAATAATGAGTGGCATTAAACAAACAGAGGAGCACACTCAAGAATGCATTCAACAACTACATAGGCTGCATAATTACGCACACCCACTAATTTGCACAGATCCAGAGCTTTTAAGTCTTTGTTGAAAAGCAAGGTTGTTAAACCTTTTCTATAACAGGCCAGATAGCAAATATGTTCTGCTTTGTGGGCACTGTGATCTCTATTACAACTACCCAACTCTGTGACATGAAAGTAACCACAGACAATACAGAAATGAATGAGCATGGATTTTCTAATAAAAATTTATTTACAGACACTGAATTTTCATTACACATAATTTTCATGTGTATCACATATTATTCTTTTCAAAAATTTTGTCCAGTAATTAAAAATGCAAAACAATTCATAGCTCACAGGCCATACAAAAACATGTGGCAGGCTCAATTTGGCCCACAGGTTATTGTTTCCTGACCCTTGATATACAGGACTCAGTATATTTTAAGGTTAACAACTTAATCTAAGTACTGCAACCATGACCTAGATCAATTACTAAAATAAATATCTCAAGGCATGGATTATAGTATTGGCTTTATTTTCATGATTTATTTAATTGGATTTCTACTTTGATATCAGAAATAATGTGCTATAATTTCACAACCACCATTTACAAATTTGATACCCTTGAATGAAAACATAACCTCTGTGAATCTCTGTTTCTCAAAATGCAAAATCTAGCAGATGAATTATATCAGTACTGCCAAACTATCACTGTGCATCAGAATCATCTGTGAAGAAACCAAGACCTAGCACTAAGAGATGTGGCTTCAGAAGGTGATTTCAACCTATAGCCAGGGTTGAAAACTGTTGGTTACTGATATCCAGATTTCTTCCTGCTTCATAAGTCTAAGGATTTACATTCTGTATACTTCACATGGACATAGTACTCAACAGCAATGTAGTATTATTTCAGACAATATTGATTTAAATAATCAGTGGAAACCCTCTGCAAAAAAGAAAATCCAGAACTATTTAATTTCTCTTTCTTTATGGTGGCAAAAAAGAAAAATATATTTCACTTCTGTTAACTTACTAGGGAGATAGATAGAAGAGAAAGACAAAATATATAAATAAAGCAAAGCAAAGAAACAATCATACACATTTTCTATCTCAATAAGTAGATCATAGAAACTCCAAAGGAGAAAAAAGCAACAGTCTAAAAATCTGTGCTTTTCTTAATGTTTCTCTGAAACTCTTATTTCTGCACTTTAGGGTACTTTGGATGATTATATCATTTTTCTGCTTCCAATATCACTATTTTAAAGACTGTTAATACAAATATGCAAAAAGATAATGTACAATATCACAGTATGGCTCATTTGTTTTTAACTTTTAACACTTTCCACTGTAAATATATTGTCTACACTTACCTACTTGATTCAATTGTCAGCTGTCAAATTTCAAAAAAATTGTCATCAGAAAAATCAAATGATCAAGCAAAACTTAGTGTTTTGGACTTCTTGTAAGTAATGGAGAAACACACACATGCACACGTACACACACACACACATGCGCACATACACACACGCACACATACACACATACTCCTTAACAGAGCTTCAGTAATGTCACAACCTTTGAAAGTTTGAGGAGATGTTGAGGATTTCATGATGTGGGCTGAGTGATTTTAAGATGGGTCTTTCAAAGCAGGAAACTGGTTGAATTAAGGGAAATTTTATGAATTAATGGGTTTGAACAGTGAAGAATGAGTCTCAAAAAGAGTTTTAGTAAGCTATTGAAGTTGATTCAGTCTTTTCTTAAAAAATAAATATTCCTATGAATAAATACCTAAGTTATTTTTGCTTGCTTTCAGTACTGTTTAACACAGTGGCACGTAAATATGCTTAGCATCCGTATTACACAGGGACAGAAAAATATGCCTGGCTTATCACAAGGAGAGAAAAGTATGCTCATATTAATTCTCACTGACCCTTTTGGTGATGCTTTAGGCTAAACTGAAATATAGACCATTATGTTATGGGGATATGTTTAATATAGATCAACACCACTTTTTGCTGTGTCAGGGTCTCTGCAGTAGGCAGAAACATACACTCCCCAAAAAGATGTCCACTTCTTAAACTCCACAACTTGGAAATATGTTACATTATATAGAAAAGTAAGTTAAAGTTACAGATGGATTTAAATTTACTAATCAGCTGATCTTAAATATAGGAAAATTATTCTGGATTATCTAAATTGGCACAATATAATCTTCTTTAGAATAGAAGAGGGGGAGGGAAAACTTCCAGCATGACAGTGTGAGGAGCTCTGGGGCTCCCGCCACAATGAAACTAGTGAAAATTATTAAACAAACTAACAAAAAACAAAACAAAAATCTTCCTGAGGAGCAACATCATAGGTATAGCAACATTAGGTGGGGGAAATAGATGTCATTAAAATAATCCAGTCCTGAAGTGGGGGAGACCAGTAGTACCCAAAGTTGCCATAATACACTATTTATAATGTCCAGCTTGCAACAAGAAAGTATAAGGGATTCAAAATAAATCAGGAAGTAGGGCACATACACTGGAGCAAAAGAAGGCAACAGAAACTGTGTGTGTGAGCAGCCAGATGTCACATTTAACAGGAAAAGCTTCAAGGCGCTCATTATAAATATGTTCATGTAAATAAATGGAACTATGAATTGAAAAGTAAAGGAAGATATGATGACAATGTCACACCAAAAATAGAATATCGCTAAAGAGATACAAATTATATTAAAGAAAAAAATGAAAATTCTGGAGCTGATAAATACAGTAACTGAAGTGAAATGTACACCAGATGGGGTCAACAGTAGACTTGAACTGACAGAAGAAATAATTAGCAAACTTGAAGACAGATTGATAGAGATTGTACAAGCTTAAGAAGAAAGACAAGAAAAAAAGAATGAAGAAAAATTAACTACCCCTCAGGGAAATGTGGGACACCCATTAAATTGTATCAATATACATGTAATGGAGGGAACAGAATGAGAAGAGAGAAAAAAAGGAGAAAAAAAATTCAAAGAAATAATGGCTGGAAACTTCCCAATCTTATTAGAAAACACTGGCTTACACATCCAGGAAGTTCAATGAATTCCAAGTATGAAATTGCAAAGATAGGCACAAACAGACACATAATAGTAAAAATGCTGAAAGTCAAAGACAAGAAGAAAATTCAAATCATTGACTTGTTGCTTTAAATGAGTTAAATGTATGGTAAATGAATTCTCTTAATAAAACTTTTAAAAAGTAAATAAAAGAGGGAGGAAAAGGCAGAGTCACCTAAGGAGATATGATGATAGAAATAAGGTTGGAGTGATATGATGTAAGGAAAACTCAACTTGCTCTTGCTGACTTTGAAGATGGATGAAGGGGGCCATGAGCCAAAGAAACTAGGAAGCCTTCATTGTCTGGAAAAGTCAAGAAAATGAATTCTCTGCTAGATATTCCAGAATGAAACACAGACTACCACCTACTGCATTTTACCCATTGAGAACAGTGTTGGGTTTCTGACTTACAGAATTGTAAGATACATTTGTGCTGTTTTAAGCCACAGATTGTGCTAATTTGTTATGGCAGCCATAGAAAACTAATACAGACCAACTGTGATGGTCATTTTAATATGCCAACTTGGATAAGCTACAGTCTCAAGTTACTCAATAAGACATTAAACTAGGTGTTGCTGTGAAGATATTTTGTAGAAGTAGTTACAGTCAATAATCACTTGACCTTAAGGACTGAAGATTATTCTAGATAATCAGAGTGAGGCTGATCTTGATTCATCAAAAAATATTAAAAACAAAGCTGAGACTTCCCTGAAGAAGAAGAAATTTCATCCGTGAGCAACTTCAGTCTATGCCTGAGAGTTTAAGTCTACCCTTCCTGAATCCCGCCTCAGATTTTGGATTTGCCTAGCCAGTCCCCAAAACCACTTTAGCCAGTTCCCTATGACTCATCTTTAAATGTACATCTTCTACTGATTCTGGTTCAACCCTAATTGATACAGGCATATTTGAAGTGCTTCATGGTAGCCGTTTCAACATCTATTTGTGTCAAATTTGTTGGATGATCATTTGTTGGAAATTTCCATGGCACAACAGCTGCATAGCATTTATGACAATGACTGAGCAATAGGATTTAAGTCTCTGGTGGTCACACATTTGAACACTGAAGTCCAGAAAAATACTAAGAGATGGAATATAACCAGAGCCCACAGCTTATTTCTAAGATAGGAACAAAGAGATTTCAAATTATAGCCAGAGAACAGATTCCCTTCTTTATATGAAGTGCTCTCAGAACCAGATTTAACCAAATTAATTTAACTGGCTATTAACCAAATCACCTAATTTCATTTCTTTGGTTCATAGATCTTTCTTGTTATATTAAAGTGACTTGAGAAATCTGTATGGATACAAGCAAAACTTTCTTCCTAAGATAAGGTATATTCTACTCTCAAATGCCACTGATATATCTAAATCAGCTTTATTTTGAACCACTGGATTGTCAAATTTCATGACAAAGTTTTCTAAAGTCATAGTGATATTATCTAGTTCTTCTATTCTATGAACTATAATGTTCAGAATTTTATGCACTTTTGGAAACTTAAAACATGAAATTAAGGAAAAAGATTATTTTTCACTCATAAAAAGTTTCAAAATCAAGTTCCAATTTTTTTGTTCTTGATTTGAATTACATATATCTATATACATATATACGTATATCTATCTATCTACATATATTTTATATATATATATATATATATATATATATATATATATGTAAAAAGGGAAACTGAGAGACCAGAAGAGACATTGGGTGAAAGAACTGACCCTGGGTGAAATCAGGTAGTCATCAGAAAACAGGTCTCTTGCAGAAAGCAGCCAATAGGCTGTATGCCTCAAATCCAGTACCGGTCATTCATGACTGTTCAGTGATTTATTTTCAGCCAAAAATACCACATATTTTAATGTCTAATATTATTTTAATGATTTTTTTACCACCATCAAGAGTGATCCATTATCAAGCAGTGTTACTTGAAATACAGAAGACTTCAGGTAAATATAAAGGAAAATGTTTGGGCTTAAGAATTTGTAATGTAGCTCTCTTATAAGATCTATGACAGTAATACAGTCTCCAAGTATATATCATCTGTATCCTATTTTTTCCTTAGGTCTATCTAATAGTTCAGTTTAAAAATCTAGCTCCTACAAAGGTCCACTTTGGAGATATGATGTGATAGAATGTTATGGATTTTTTGGTTTTCTGACCTGCCGTGTTTGCCATCTCAAAAATATTTTGTTGTTCAAGTCTGCCTATCCAAGATACAAACTTACTTATAAAAAGGAACTGTTATCAAAAGAAACTAGTTGCCATCCAAAGGAAGCTAAGAACAGAATTGGTTCTTTGTTTATTTTTTATATTTTAGCAAAAGCTCAGGAAATTTTAGCAGGGCATGTAACAAGTAGTAATTAAGTATGCACAAAGCAATGCAATATTAGGGGTAAGGACTTTAAAGATATTATAGATATAATAATTAAGAGGCAACAGGTGTTTATTAAAAGTCCAGAACCTTAAACCTGCAAATAGCAAAGAAAATATTTAGGAAGGTAAAGAATAAGAACATGAAAATTAAAGTGTGACAATATATGTCTCTGATTATCTGGATCATGTTCTGTGTTCCTTGGATCAATGACTTGGTGCAACCATCAACTTGATACAAAAATCTTGGGTTGAAGCTTCTCTTTCTCAATAGTGTCTGCTTCTGGAAGATTTCTAAGAATCCTCAGCTTAAGGTCTTTTGTTAAAACAGTTTTCTATGATTTCAGTATGACTTCTGTTCTAATTGTGCGAGTGCATCCAGGAAACAATAGTATTCCTAGAGTTTTTACTTCTGTGCTGACTAGTTACAGTACTTAATAAGCTATCTTACATTAGAGTTCAACAGTGCTATCTGATGTTTCTTCCAGAAGGTAAGAGCTCAATATTTAAGACCATCCAAGTGTTGTTCAGGAGGATATTGAAGAAAAACTATCAGTTAATGATAAGACCACATGAATTCCATGAGTCCCTTGTAGTATTAGGAAATATTTGCTTGTGTTAAGGAGGATCCAGAATCAGAGATAAAATGCCTAAGTATAAAAGGTAGCCTACTACTAATTCAGAAAGGAAGAGTCAGTGAACTCCTGAAAATAGCTAATTTTATTGTCATTAAAAACAATGTCAATACCATTTGAATTCCTATAATGTCTGAAAGCTTTGTTGATTCTAGTTTTAGTTTAAAAATTCATTTTTTACTGCTACCATTCTGACAATTGAGGATAATATGGGCAGTGAACTTCCTCAATAAGCAGCAAAATGCTGAAAATCTCTTTAGTGACAGTCCCAGTAAAATAGGTGTCTCTGTCACTGGTGGGGTAGGGTGGAATCCCCAGGTTTGGAAAACAGAATCAAGTAATATCATTGCAAGTATTAAACTCAGCTTTCTGGAAAGGAAAAGCTTTCATCCATCACTAGAATAAGAATACACTGACCAAACATACTCAGAACCTATTGTTGTGGAATATGGTATGAAATTTACTTGTAGATATTGAAAGGACTCTAAGATTTGAGCTCTTACATATGTCTTTTCCTTTCTCATGCTGGTGACTAGTGAGACATTCATCGGAGACAACATCAGCAACTTTAGTCAAACTTTCCAGCAATGCCAGTTGAGTACAGTGGCCAATTTGTCCTTGCTATAATGAATGATTTCATTATTTTTTCTTATTTGAGATTCTCTGGTGCCAACAAATGGCTATCCTGAAAGTGTCAGTGATCATTCTCTTTGAATCTGCAAAGATTTTTTTTTCCAATATCCCTTTCTGACACTAGAGTTAAAAATGGTATTTTATAATACTCACTTTAGACCTTTCACATGAGCGTTGCCTGTCTAAAAATATGATCAGTCAGGACGTTTTTCTAACCTTCATATGATCTCTTTTTGAATGAGTTTGATCTATATTAGCCACCTCCTTGGACAGTTTAGAGGATTTAAAAGTACTCCCTATTGACAAATTTTACTTGTGATCCTGTATAAGATCAAACACAATTACTTACAAGCATTCCAAAATCAGGGACTACTTGGTATATATACCTGCTATTGGTGTATATTTTCGTTCCCTTATCTATGTTAGTGAACAATGAAATCTGCGACCTGGGAAGATTTTTCCTTGGTAAGGAGTCATGTTCTAGGGGTGAGTCGAGATCTGTTGAGGCATATCTGACCTGATATTCTCCTTTATCAATTTTAAGCTAGGATCCATCAACAAGTGAGATTAAATCTGGATTTCTTTATAAGAGCTTCTAATAAGTCTGTTCAGAGCCAGGCAGTTTTTCAGACAAATACTAGAAAGTTATGTTTTCCTTTGTTTAGGTAATCGAAAATAGCAGGATTTAAAGTTTTACAAATGGAAATTGATGAAGAGAAAATAATAAGATTTTATAGGATAAAGCATCATATTTTTTTAGAAAAAGTGTGCATTTTCAGTAAGTAAAAAAGGTTGCACAGCACTAAGGACCATGTAGTTTAGGGGTAACTTTAAAATAAGGCAGCACTGGGTTTTACTAGTTCAGATGTAGCTACTATTACATTGAGGCAAGGTGTGGAAATTTCTGCCACCAGTCCAAGTGAAAGGCTGTGGTGAGCTATTTATCACTGATGATTTCCATAAAGTTGAGTCATTGTATCAAGGGTTTCTCCAGATCACTCTACCAATAGGTAGATAAGCCTGTGATTATAAGGTAGACTCAAGGTTGGGAGTTGTTGAAGTGCTAATTTTAAATTGCATAATCTTTAACCATTTTTATGGTTCCTAAGGAAGAATTTTCTAAGTTACTAAGGACATGGCTAAGTCAAATATAAGCATGATAATTGCAGAAAATTTGGGAACCCATTTCTTACAGGAACCAATGGGATTCAAAAAAATTGTCTTAATTATCTTTAAGAGACCAGGAGTGTTTGAATTGTTTGTAATCTGTCAGAAGTGAGGTGAATATCTCCCTGGGCTATATCATGTCCTTTTACATAAAAATGTAAAGTTTCCTTTGGAAATTTAAAATCCTTTTGGAATTCAAACAATAACTAGATAAATATAATCAATGTGCTCATTTCATGATTAGAACGTAGCAATTGGCCATCCACATAAGGTTACTTAAGTTTTTAGGAATTCAAATAATTCTTTATCTTGTATAAAGAATTGTGTAAAAGGAAATGGATGCTGAGTGATCTGAATACACTGCTGATGTTCCCAGGAAAAAGCAAACATGTATCGACTATTTACCTGAAGGGGACTAGAGAAGCTATAACACAGGTCAACAATTATAATGTAGCACAGAAGATAAAATAGTATTTACATTCAATACCACAAGGAAGTGTAGTATGACTATTTTGTTATGGCCCTGGGGTGCTTAATACTTCAATAGCCTTTTCAGATGGGTTTCTTTATGGGAGGATATGATTATTACATAGATAGGTGCAAAGTATGATGATCCTCTACAAGGCTTTCAAATATTAGTCTTATTTTCTTCTTTAATTTCTAGTTTTAAAGGGTGTTGTGCAAGCTTGCATAAAGTTGTTGATGCATCAATCTGTACCTTTGTAGGTTCAGCCCCAATGATTATGTAGATGTCAGTAGAAATTTAGCTTGCAAAGTGTTCACCATTTTATGGAGCTCTACAGTTTGGCTTGACTTATACACATGGGTGCTGTTAAGGCAGTGTCCAAAATAGCTATGGCCTGAGTATAAATTGGACTGTCCTTGGAGTTTTCAAAATAAAGAAAAAAACAAGAGTATATCAGAGAGCATTTGATCTGAGAATTTGATTTACACAAGAAACCTCTCCTTCTTAAATTAGCAGTTGTGATGTCACAAAGGAGGAATTATAATGTCTGAAGATAATGGTTATAGGCTGAGAGGTGGGTGAAACCTGAGCATTATGAGAGATACCTGCCACGTGATTAGTATTTTTGGTTCAGGAAGAAGTTGTGTTTGGTTAAGGGGTTTAAGGTGAATATTATGGCGCCCAAATCCATCACACATTTTCAAGTCTTCTCTTTAAACATTTACATGAAATTTCTCATGGTGAATTTAAGTGTAAAATAGTAACTTAGGCACTTGGTCATCTCTTGAGCACTATCATTGAACATCAACCTTTTTTCTTTTTCATTCAGTGTCTTAGCTAGTATAAGATAATTGATTTTCCAATGTCCATTCCATCAATCACATCTACACTTGTCTTTTTCAAAAGTTTCCCTCACCTTAATGATTAATAACTGAAGTGGGAGCATCTAATTGTTTTACTGTAAGGCCAGCAATTCATTTGGGGTCTTTTTATGCTTTGGCATAAAAAGCTGTCTGATGTATCGACCATGTGGAAAAGAGAAGGGAGCTACACATGAACTGTAGCTTTTACAATTCCCATAAGTGCATGGAAAAAAATAAGGTAATTATTCACTGAAGAAAAACAACTGTACAACACAAAAATGCAATCATATCTCTCAGTGAAAAATATTTACATAGCTGTAATGTTGATTTTTAACAGAAAACCCAGAGAAACTAAATTGGGAAAAAGAAAAAGGGGCATTTATGTTTCTTGGAGGTGACAGGTGTCAGTTTGGGGAAATATCATGGAGCTGTATTACTTTCCTGTTTCTTCAGTAGCAAATTATCCCAAAGCCAGGGACCTACAGCAATATACACGTCTTATCTTACAGTTCTGGAGTTTAGAAGTCTAAATGGTTCTCACTGGGCTAAAATCAATGTGTCAAGAAGCCTGTCTTCCTTCTGAAGGCTCTAAGGGAATCTGTGTCCTTGCCTTTTCCAATAACTAGAGGCTGCCTTCATGACTTGGATTTTGACACCTTCCTTCACCTTCAAAGTAGATCACTTCAACCTCTGATTTCTTTGTTACATCTGCATTTTCTGACTCTTCCATGCTCCATCCTTTGTAAGAACCTGCTGGTTATATTGGACCAGCCTGGATAACCCAGGTTAGTCTCCCCCATCTCAGTATCCTCAAGGAAATCACACCTATAAGTTGCCTTTTAGAATGAAAGGTGACATGCTCACACGTTGCAGGAATAGGCCATGGTCATCTTTGAGGAACATTATTCTGCCAACTACAAGAGTTAATATGCTCAATGGACAGATCAGAATATGACCCAGAAGCATGTTATTTAAAAATATAGAGGTAAATTCCAGAAGAAATCACAAATAGGGTTGGTGGTGGTTGAATCAACGAAACTGGAGCCATGGTTGAAGAGATAGGGCCAGGGACAGTGGTCTTTGCTGTCAGCCTGTGTGATTACTGGAAAGTTTAAACCGATTGCATCTAATGCTGTTATAAAGAGTAAAAGCAACTGTCAGATAAACCCCTAATACCTAATATTAAAGTCTAGGTTGAGCCCTGGACTCAGTATTTATACTTTTCCTTATGCCCCCATTGCTTCTAGATGAAGAGCCAAGGTGGGACCACTTGTGCTCATGACCATGCTGTCATCCCACTTTCTTCTGCTTCATGAATTTATCTCGTTCCTGTCTCCCCAGCAGGATGTGAGCACACAGGAGGCAGGGTGGTGTTTGTGGCTTCTTGGGGTTCCTTCTTGTCTCCTTCTATTTTTTACATTGTCAGGGCCTGTCCTGCGTTGGTATTCACTAAAGACTCACAGAATGGATGTGTGAACACACAGATGAGACAAAGGACAGGATTCTGAAAGTTCTACCCAATGTTCTTTCTAAACACAAGGTTTGTTGGGTACCAGAATGGTGGTTTCCCACATTCCCATCTCCTGTTCATATGAAGTCTTTTCATATATCTGCAAAAAAAAAAAAAAAAAAAAATAGAAAACCATCATAAATCTAAATAAATTTAACTCAAAAAAGGTCTCCTGGGGCTTCCCTGGTGGCACAGTTGTTGAGAGTCCGCCTGCCGATGCAGGTTCGTGCCCAGGTCTGGGAGGATCCCACATGCCACGGAGCGGCTGGGCCCATGAGCCATGGCCGCTGAACCTGCGCATCCGGAGCCTGTGCTCCGCAATGGGAGAGGTCACAACAGTGAGAGGCCCACGTACCGCAAAAAAAAAAAAAAAAAAAAAAGTCTCCTATTTTGAGATAACTTGTCTTGCCTTTTTTCTCTACTTAAAATTCCTTTTATAAAATAATAGTGATAATGAGGGTAGTGTGTTATTTTTAATTTCTTACTTGGCAGTATGGAAGGTTGAGAACCCAATATGCAGGACCCCTAGATTATGGTCACTTGTTGAAATTGTAAGGACCTGTGAAATTCAGTCTGGAAACATCTGATCAAAGGCTGGCTCTCGAGATCTCTACCCCTTCTGGGTTCCTGCTTCTCACTATATGTTTCCATGTTCTGAGTTCACAGGTCCTCTGGTCAGTTCCCTTCTATATTTTAGGACAATGACTTTTCTTGTGGTACCTTGTTCAATAATTATTGGGTGTCTAAATTAATGAGTGAGTAGATGTCTTCAAGCTAAGAATGTGGGTAGATGAGAAATCATTTTGAATGGTGTTTAAGAATCCAATTTTTATTGATTGTAATATATAACTATATGGCCAGGAACATATAAAAACCTGCATTTTAGGAATGGCTCCTGCCTTGTGGCTGGGAAGGAGTTTAGGAAGAGGGCCCTGGACACAGCATCTCACCATGAGGAGCTGAGGGAGAGAGACAAGATGGTGCTGGAGGGGGAAACTGGAACAAAGAAGCCAAGGAAGAGGAGCCTGACATTTTGGGGGCCAATTTCACTGTTTCCTCAGATAACCTTAAAACTTGTTTTGTAGAGCGACAATTTTAGACTTCTGAAAACATTGGGAAGCCTCAACATACCAATTGAAATAAGTACTCCATTCAGTTCTGGACATTTTTGAACAATTGTAGTCCAATTCATTTTTAAGTAAATTAAGTTTGGAAATTTCAAAAGGTCCCCATAATGGTCATTGATATTCTTTTTTTTTTTTTTTTGGAGATTTACATTTCTTTTAAACATCTTTATTGGAGTATAACGGCTTCACGATGGTGTGTTACTTTCTGCTCTATAACAAAGTGAATCACCTATACATACATCCCCATATACACTCCCTCTTGCATCTCCCTCCCACCCTCCCTATTCCACCCCTCTATGTGGTCACAAAACACCGAGCTAATCTCCCTGTGCTATGAGGCTGCTTCCCACTAGCTATCTATTTTACAGTTGGTAGTGTATATATATCCATGCCACTCTCTCACTTCATCTCAGCTTACCCTTCCACCTCCCCATATCCTCAAGTCCAATCTCTACTTCGGTGTCTTTATTCCTTTCCTGCCCCTAGGTTCCTTAGAACCATTTTTTTTGTTTGTTTTTAGATTCCATATATATATGTTAGCATACAGTATTTGTTTTTCTCTTTCTGACTTACTTCACTCTGTATGACTGACTCTAGGTCCATCCACCTCACAACAAATAACTCAATTTTGTTTCTTTTACGGCTCAGTAATATTCCATTGTATATATGTGCCACATCTTCTTTACCCATTCATCTGTTGATGGGCACTTAGCTTGCTTCCATGTCCTGGCTATTATAAATAAAGCTGCAATGAACATTGTGGTACATGACTCATTTTCAATTATAGTTTTCTTAGGGTATATGCCCAGTAGTGGGATTGCTGGGTTATGTGGCAGTTCTATTTTTAGTTTTATAAGGAAAGTTCACACTCCTCTCCATACGGGCTGTATCAGTTTACATTCCCACCAACAGTGCAAGAGGGTTCCCTATTCTCCACACCCTCTCCAGCATTTATCATTTGTAGATATTTTGATGATGGCCATTCTGACTGGTGTGGGGTGATACTTCATTGTAGATTTGATTTGCATTTCTCTAATGATTAGCGATGTTGAGCATCCTTTCATGTGTTTCTTGGCAATCTGTATATCTTCTTTGGCAAAATGTCTATTTAGGTCTTCTGCCCATTTTTGGATTGGGTTGTTTGTTTTTTGACAGTGAGACGCATGAGCTGCTTGTATATTTTGGAGATTAATGCTTTGTCAGTTGCTTCATTTGCAAATATTTTCTCCCATTCTGAGGGTTGTCTTTTCGTCTTGTTTATGGTTTCCTTTGCTGTGCAAAAGCCTTTAAGTTTCATTAGGTCCCATTTGTTTATTATTGTTCTTATTTCTATTTCTCTAGGAGGTGGGTCAAAAAGGATCTTGCTGTGATTTATGTCATAGACTGTTCTGAATATGTTTTCCACTAAGATGTTTATAGTGCCTGGCCTTACACTTAGGTCTTTAATCCATTTTGAGTTTATTTTTGTGTATGGTGTTAGGGAGTGTCCTAATTTCATTCTTTTACATGTAGCTGTCCAGTTTTCACAGCACCACTTATTGAAGACATTATCTTTTCTCCACTGTATATTCTTGCCTCCTTTATCAAAGGTAAGGTGACCATACGTTTGTGGGTTTATCTCTGGGCTTTCTATCCTGTTCCATTGATCTATATTTCTGCTTTTGTGCCAGTACCATATTGTCTTGATTATTGGAGCTTTGAGTGTAGTCTGAAGTCAGGGAGCCTGATTCCTCCAGCTCCGTTTTTCTCTCTCAAGATTGCCTTTGCTATTCGGGGTCTTTTTTGTTTCCATATAAATTGTGAAATTTTCTGTTCTAGTTCTGTGAAAAATGTTATTGGTAGTTTGATATGGATTGCATTGAATCTGTAGATTGTTTTGAGTAGGATAATCTTTTTCACAATGTTGATTCTTCCAGTCCAAGAACATGGTATATCTCTCCATCTGTTGTATCATCTTTAATATCTTTCATCAGTGTCTTATAGTTTTCTGCATACAGGTCTTTTATCTCCTCATGTAGGTTTATTCCTAGGTATTTTATTCTTTTTGTTGCAATAGTAAATGGGGGTGTTTCCTTAATTTCTCTTTCAGATTTTTCATCATTAGTGTATAGGAATGCAACAGATTTCTGTGCATTAATTTTGTATCCTGCTACTTTACCAAATTCATTGATTAGCTCTAGTAGTTTTCTGGTGGCATCTTTAGGATTCTCTATGTATAGTATCATGTCATCTGCAAACAGTGACAGCTTTATTTCTTCCTTTCCAAACTGGATTCCTTTTATTTCTTTTTCTTTTTTGATTGCTGTGGCTAAAACTTCCAAAACTATGCTGATTAATAGTGGTGAGAGTGGAGAGTCTTGTCTTGTTCCTGATTTTAGTGGAAATGGTTTCACTTTTTCATGACTGAGAATGATGTTGGCTGTGGGTTTGTTATATATGGCCTTTAATATGTTGAGGTAAGTTCCCTCTATGTCTACTTTCTGGAGGGTTTTTATTGTAAATTGGTGTTGAATTTTGTAGAAAGATTTTTCTTCATCTATTGAGATGATCATATGGTATTTCTCCTTCAATTTGATAATATGGGTTATCACATTGATTGATTTGTGTATATTGAAGAATCTTAGCATTCCTGGAATAAATTCCACTCGATCATGGTTTATGATCCTTTTAATGTGCTGTTGGATTCTGTTTACTAGTATTTTGTTGAGAATTTTTGCCTTTATTTTCAGCAGTGATATTGGCCTCTAGTTTTCTTTCTTTGTGACATCTTTGTCTGATTTTCATATGAGGGTGATGGTGGCCTTCTAGAATAAGTTTGGCAATGTTCCTCTCTGCTATATTTTGGAAGAGTTTGAGAAGGATAGGTGTTAGCTCTTCTCTAAATGTTTGAGACAATTCACCTGTGAAGCCATCTGATACTGAGATTTTGTTTGTTGGAAGATTTTTAGTCACGGTCGCAATTACAGTGCTTCTGGTTGGTCTGTGTGTATTTTCTATTTCTTCCTGGCTCAGTCTTGGAAGGTTGTGCTTTTCTAAGAATTTGTCCATTTCTTCTAATTTGTCCATTTCATTGGCATAAAGTTGCTTGCAGTAATCTCTCATTATCCTTTGTATTTCTGCAGTGTCACTGTTACTTCTCCTTTTTCATTTCTAATTCTATTGATTTGAGTCTTCTCCCTTTTTTTCTTCATGAGTCTGGCTAATGGTTTATCAATTTTGTTTATCTTCTCAAAGAACCAGCCTATAGTTTTATTGATCTTTGTTATTCTTTCCTTCATTTCTTTTTCATTTATTTCTGATCTGATCTTTATGATTTCCTTCCTTCTGCTAACTTTGTTTTTTTTGTTGTTGTTGTTCTTCTTCTTTCTCTAATTGCTTTAGGTGTAAGGTTAGGTTGTTTATTTGAGGTGTTTCTTATTTCTTGAGGTAGGATTGTATTCGTATAAACTTCCCTCTTAGAACTGCTTTTGCTGCATCACATAGGTTTTGGATTGTCGTGTTTTCATTGTCATTTGTTTCCAGGTATTTTTTGATTTCCTCTTTGATATTTTCAGTGATCTCTTGGTTATTAAATAATGTATTGTTTATCCTTTATGTATTTGTATTTTTTTACAGATTTTTTTCCTATAATTGATATCTAGTCTCATAGTGTTGTTGTTGGAAAATATGCTTGATATGATTTCAATTTTCTTAAATTTACCAAGGTTTGATTTGTGACCCAAGATATGATCTCTCCTGGAGAATATTCCATGAGCACTTGAGAAGAAAGTGTATTCTGTTGTTTTTGGATAGAATGTCCTATAAATATCAATTAAGTCATTCTTGTTTAACGTATCATTTAAAGCTTGTGTTTCCTTATTTATTTTCATTTCAGATGATCTGTCCATTGGTGAAAGTGGGGTGTTGAAGTCCCCAACTATGAATGTGTTACTCTCGATTTCTCCTTTTATGGCTGTTAGTATTTGCCTTATGTATTGAGGTGTTCCTATGTTGGGTGCATAAATATTTACAATTGTTATAACTTCTTCATGGATTGAACATTAATCATTATATAGTGTTCTTCTTTGTCTCTTGTAATAGTCTTTATTTTAACATCTATTTTGTCTGATATGAGAATTTCTACTCCAGTTTTCTTGTGATTTCCATTTGCATGGAATACTTTTTTCCATCCCCTTACTTTCAGACTGTATGTGTCCCTAAGTCTGAAGTGGGTCTCTTGTAGACAGCATATATACAAGTCATGTTTTTGTATCCATTCAGCCAGTCTATATCTTTTGGTTGGAGCATTTAATCCATTTACATTTAAGGTAATTATCGATATGTATGTTCCTATTCCCATTTTCTTAATTGTTTTGGGTTTGTTATTGTAGGTCTTTTCCATGTCTTGTGTTTCCTGCCTAGAGAAGTTCCTTTAGCATTTGTTGTAAAGCTGGTTTGGAGATGCTGAATTATCTTAGCTTTTACTTGTCTGTAAAGTTTTTAATTTCTCCATTGAATCTGAATGAGATCCTTCGTGGGTATTGTAATTTTGGTGGTAGGTTTTTCCCTTTCATCACTTTAAATATGTCCTTCCACTCCCTTCTGGCTTGCAGAATTTCTGCTAAAAGAGCAGCTGTTAACCTTATATAGATTCTCTCATGTTATTTGTTGTTTTTCCCTTGCTGCTTTTAACATTTTTCTTTGTATTTAATTTTTGATAGTTTGATTCTATGTGTCTTGGCATGTTTCTCCTTGGATTTATCCTGTATGACTCTCTCTGTGCTTCCTGGACTTGATTAACTATTTCCTTTCCCATATTAGGGAAGTTTTCAACTATAATCTCTTCCAATATTTTCTCAGTCCTTTTTTTTTTCTTTCTCTTCTTCTTCTGGGACCTCTATAATTTGAACATTGGTGTGAATAATGTTGTCCCAGAGGTCTCTGAGACTGTCCTCAATTCTTTTCATTCTTTTTTCTTTATTCTGCTCTGCAGTAGTTATTTCCACTATTTTATCTTCCAGGTCACTTATCCATTCTTCTGCCTCAGTTATTCTGCTATTGATCCCATCTAGTGTCTTTTTCATTTCATTTATTGTGTTGTTCATCATTGCTTGTTTCATCTTTAGTTCTTCTAGGTCCTTGTTAAATGTTTCTTCCATTTTGTCTATTCTATTTCCAAGATTTTGGATCATCTTTACTATCATTATTCTGAATTCTTTTTCAGGTAGATTTCCTATTTCCTCTTCATTTGTTAGGACTGGTGGGTTTTTATCTTGCTCCTTCATCTGCTGTGTGTTTTTCTGTCTTCTCATTTTGCTTATCTTACTGTGTTTGGGGTCTCCTTTTTGCAGGCTGCAGGTTCATAGTTCCTGTTGTTTTTGGTGTCTGTGCCCAGTGGATAAAGTTGTTTCAGTGGTTTGTGTAGGCTTCCTAGTGGAGGGGACTAGTACCTGTGTTCTGGTGGATGAGGCTGGATCTTGTCTTTCTGGTGGGCAGGTCCACGTCTGCTGGTGTGTTTTGAGGTGTCTGTGGACTTATTATGATTTTAGGCAGCCTCTCTGCTAATGGGTGGGGTTGTGTTTCTGTCTTTCTAGTTGATTGGCATAGGGTGTCCAGCACTGTAGCTTGCTGGTCGTTGAGTGAAGCTGCGTGCTGGTGTTGAGATGGAGATCTCTGGGAGATTTTTGCTGTTTGATATTATGTGGAGCTGGGTGGTCTCTTGTGGACCAGTGTCCTGAAGTTGGCTCTCCCACCTCAGAGGCACAGCACTGACTCCTGGATGCAGCACCAAGAGCCTTTCGTCAACATGGCTCAGAATAAAAGGGAAGAAAAAGTAGAGAGAAAGAAAGAAGGAAAGAAAGAAAGAAAGAAAGAAAGAAAGAAAGAAAGAAAGAAAGAAAGAAAGAAAGAAAGAAAGAAAGAAAGAAAGGAGAGAGGGAGGGAGGGAGGGAGGGAGGGAGGGAGGAAGGAAGGAAGGAGGGAAGGAAGGAAAGAAAGAAAGAAGATAAAATAAAATAAAGTAAAATAAAGTAAGGTTATTAAAGTAATAATTATTAAGAAAAAAATATTTTTAAGAAAAAAAAAAACAAAACAAAAAACGGAAGGATAGAACCCTAGGACAAATGGTGGAAGCAAAGCTATACGGACAAAATCTCACACAGAAGCATACACATACACACTCATAAAAAGAGGAAAAGGGTAAAAAATCATAAATCTTGCTTTCAAAGTCCACCTCCTCAGATTTGGGATGATTCGTTGTCTATTCATGTATTCCACAGATGGAGGGTACATCAAGTTGATGGTGGGGCTTTAATCCGCTGTTTCTGAGGCTGCTGGGAGAGATTTCCCTTTTTCTTCTTTGTTCTCACAGCTCCCGGGGCTCAGCTTTGGATTTGGCCCCGCCTCTGCATGTAGGTCACCTGAGGCCATCTGTTCTTCGCTCAGACAGGACGGGGTTAAAGGAGCAGTTGCTTCGGGGACTCTGGCTCACTCAGGCCAGGGCGAGGGAGGGGTACGGAGTGCCGGGCGAGCCTGCGGCAGCAGAGGCCAGCGTGACGTTGCACCAGCCTGAGGTGCGCTGTGCGTTCTCCCGGGGAAGTTGTCCCTGGATCCCGGGACCCTGGCAGTGGCGGGCTGCACAGGCTTCCCGGAAGGGGGGTGTGGATAGTGACCTGTGCTCGCACACAGGCTTCTTGGTGGCGGCAGCCACAGCCTTAGTGTCCCATGCCCGTCTCTGGGGTCCGCGCTTTTATCCGAGGCTCGCACCCGTCTCTGGAGCTCCTTTAAGCAGCGCTCTTAATCCCCTCTCCTCGCGCACCAGAAAACAAAGAGGGAAGACAAAGTCTCTTGACTCTTCGTCAGGTCCAGACTTTTCCCCGGACTCCCTCCCGGCTAGCCGTGGTGCACTAACGCCCTTCAGGCTGTGTTCCTGCTGCCAACCCCAGTCCTCTCCCTGCGCTCCGACCTGAAGATAAGTATTAAAACTAGATGCTGTCAACTGAGGCTCATACTTTTTTTTCTTAAACAAATCTGACCTCTTCTGCTTCCTAAAGAAACAAACTTTGTTTACATGTATTTTACCTATACTTTATTAGCCTCCTTTAGATGGTTAAGTCAGCATCCTTACTGTATTCCAAATAGGCCAAAAATAGTTTGGTTTTAAATGATTTCTATGACAATGTATGAGTTCAAATTTGAGCTAATAGAATTACTACTTCACACACACAAATATACACAAAAGAAAATGATGAGCATGCTAAAACCAAATACAATTTTATTTCCCAATGGGCTTAATGAAGCATAAATATGACAAGGTGTGCCCTGGAGAATAATTATCAGCCTTCCTTCTCTAACAATATCAGGTTCTGCAAAGTCCATTGGAAAATAAATGCAAATTACGTTGGCAAGAACACATTTAGAGAAAAGCAGTAATAGTTACTAAAACAGACTATTAAGTTATATTTTAATAACTTTAGAATAGCAATGTAATCTCAAAAATCATGTCTGATTTAGCAAAGATAAATACAATTTAAATCAAATGAAATGTTATAAGGAGTGCTATAAAATGAATTTATTCTGCTGAAATATCTTCTGGAAATAAGAAACCATGTGAACAGTTAAGAAGTTCTTCCAAATTATCAAGTATAAGAACTATAACGAACACAAAAATACATTTATAACATGCATGCATAGAAGATAACAGCAATATTAGTTATCATTACTTTCTGTTTTCTATATTGATGTTTGATTTAGGTTGTTAATCTGATGTTATAAATTTCAAAATATGGCTCAACTTGGAAAGAGAAGTGTGTGTGTGTGTGTGTGTGTGTGTGTGTGTGTGTATTTTACTACCTAGGATTTTAATGTTTATATTATTTGGTATCATCTAACTATACAGTCTACACTTTATGTGTTAACAGCTAATACTTGGAGTTGATAACTCTAAGTTTGTTGAAAATTTAAAAATAAGAAAAAAATGTGTTCATCATGTTCATCACAAGATTACTTTTGTTCTTAATATATATGACTATACTGTATGTCTACTCAATCATGTGCATATATCCATTTGTCTCATTTTGGAAAATAGTACTCTTAGGAGGTGACTGTAGTAAATTGCAAATGACCCCAATTTGTCTCTCCCTCTTATTTCCATCCTTTGCCACATACTTTGCAGCATCCTGTGTGGAATGGTGATATGTATAATTTCCTGACCCTGGGCTTAGCCAAGTAGCTTGCTTCGGCCAATGGAATGTTAGCATCTGTACCTAAGTAGAAGCATGAAAGAGGCCTGCAAGATCAGGCTTGCTCACTCTTGCCCTTCTGCTGTTGCCATGAGGTAGACATACTCAACTTTGCTTATTGGTCCCAGAAACAAAGATGAAGGACACTCAGAGCAGAGCCTAGACGAGGCCAGCCTGTATCATTCAGCCCCTGGATATGAGTGAGGACACCGGAGATCAGCCAAACCCCAAACTCAGAACTTGAGAGCTATTATAATAAAAGATTTGTTGTTTTAAGTGCTGCATTTTGGAGGTGGTTTACACAGCTATAGCCAAATGACACAGTGACAACATGACCTCCCTGATCAAAATTTCATTGTGTAGAAATGAAGAGGAAATGGAGTAGCTGTCTCTGGAAATCAAAAACAAAGCTGCTCTGAGAAAGTTTTTTGAGTTTCTGCCCCTCACAAGATTGCAGAAAAAAAATGATCATAGTGCAAATACTAAGACTAGTTTTGCCTACAGCTCTTTAACTTACATTGCCCATTCATATTAATTTTCTCATATGACTGTCCAGAAACACATAGTAGATGGGACTGATATTTTCTTCCACTTTTTCTTAAATAGCTGCCCTCTGGTAGAGTCAAAATCAAACCCAAGTCTTCGCAACCCTGGTTCATTTTCCCATTCCTGACTTTCCTTAGTACATTTTCACACAATAGAACGTAACTAAGAAAAGCAGAGCAGGAAGTCCAAATGACAGTGACAAATACAAACAATGCTATCACACAGTAGCAGTAAAAAAGAAAAAAAAAATTGCATTTCTGAAGATTGGACAAAGTGAACTCATCCAAGACATGGCACAGGGAAAGGGCAGGTTTCAAGAACTACTTGGAGTTCATTTTGCAGTATAAACCCTGAGCCTCATCCTGAGCTCTATCCTAAACCAGGCTTTTCAGTCACCTGTATGCTTTATGCCCCTCTGAGTGCAATTTATGGTTACAAAAAAAGAAAAACTGAGGTCAAGCAGTTATTAGGGTTCTGTGAGTCTTAATCTAAAATCACTTGCAATAGCCTTTGTGTTGTTGAGAGAAGTCTCACCAATACTGTATCAGAAACTTTGAATTAATTCTAAACCCCACCAAGTCACATTTACCTGCAGGGGGGAATCAGTTCAAAAGAGCTCCTATTTGACAATCAATGAATCTATCTTTTCCTCTGTGAGACAGGGTCCAGTTGGAACAATTAAAAATAAAAGCAAAAATAAAATCTTCAAAGAAAGTTTTAGGAAGAATAAAATAATTAGGATTTTTAAAACTAATTGAATCCCAAATAAATGCATAGATATTTCTTAATCAATAAAGCAACAATTAATTTTTAAACTTAACAGAAATGAAAAGGAAGAAATATGAAAAAGAAAAACAGAGGGAATATAAACTAAAGCGTGTCCTCTCTTCTTATGCAATCTATTTACCAAACATGTATGAATCCTGACTTTAAATATATAATCTTCTCAGTATATGTTTTAAAAACAAAATTATCTGTATGCTGATTATTTTTATATAATGCACATCTTACTTTTGAGTACAGGCTATGTGACTATTATTAAAGTACAATTATGGTCTCCTATATTCCATTTCTTATCATGTTATTGCCCCAATTTTTGAAAATAGAAGCTTAATATTAAAATAAAATGAAAGTAATGACAGAAGTAGTTGTGAAAACACAAAGTATCCTATATCTTTGAATTTCAGTTTTAATTGGTTGAATTCTATATCTGTATATGTTACATTTTCACTTCAAAAACATAAACAAAATAAACAAAAATTCCATTCCCTACAATGCTGTTTAATTCCCAGGTAACATGAATCAAAGTCCACAACTAAGCTCAAAGTTTTAATATCATTAAATAATACACATTGACAATTTAAAACTAATTCTATGCAGCTTAAGAATTTCAGCTATTTCCAAATATTCTTCAGATGACAATCTACCTAAGGCACATTTCAAAAATTAAAATAGACAAAATTCTCTACAGGAAATTAGTCATATCTTGCTGTAAGAAGCTGCTGGTAGATTTTAGAAAGAAAGAAGAAAAAGGGAAATACAGGAACAAGTCTAATCTTAGATGTTTTTAGGGTCAATTACATATTCATGGCTAAGCACAACTTGGTTCTTGTGAGTGACACACAATATTGCACTGTCCAGAAATTATATGACACACAACAGATCATATCTCATCATCTCACATGATTACCATTTTCTGTTGTGTGGTGAGAACACCTACTTTCTTAGCAACTTTCAAGTGCACGGTACAGCATACAGTAGCATTGTCTGTTTTAACCAGAGTTGCACTGCTTCATTCTCTGACAGAGCTAAAGTTTTGTTGAAGAAAGCAATTCATTGGTTAAATAAATAAATAAGGAAAATGACCTAATTCAAGTCTTAATATTAAATAATTAAAATATTAGTCTTAATGTGGTTATAAATATATAAGCAATTTGTCATTGGAGAATTGAGTTTAAAGAAGTAACACAGTTCTTCAGATGATTAAATTTATAAAAGTTCTCTGTTTGAATTGTCATAATCCTCCACTTCATTTTCGAAGTGAAAATGTAACATATACAGATATAGAATTCAACCAATTAAAACTGAAATTTAAAGATATAGGATACTTTGTGTTTTCACAACTACTTCGGTCATTACTTTCCAACTGGGCTTTTATTTAAAAACTGTCTCAGAATATATATTAAAAATACTCTCCAGATATAAAATGTTTTTTAACTTTGTTGAAATTAGGACAAGACAGACAAAAATGGAAATGGACAAGTTGTAAAGATCAGACTCACCAGATTACAACGGGCAGCCAGGACGTATTTAAGAAACAGGTCTAAGAGTAAACTTTTGAAAATCAAACCTAATCAAACATTATTCTCAGGTTACTGAATTCTCACATTTTTGATGAAGAGACAAATACGATGGCAGCATAATAGCATTAACAATCTAGTTAGTGCTAGTGTCATCTTTCTAAAGTACAGCTCAGTATTTTCACTTTTCTGCTTTCAACCCCACAATGACTTTATAGGAAACTTAAAATCCAGAGTCCCTGACCTATCCCTGCATGATCCCTTTTTCCTGATGTCATTATATTCTTTGTCTGCATATATTCCAGTTTGCTCTCCTGTTAGAATACAGTCTCCCTGAGGCAGTGATTCTCTCTCTTGGCCTGTTCACCCACCACCCCAATAGTCCTAGTCTGATACTTAAGTGCTATTAAAAATACCAGTTGACTGTCAGAATGACTGACTCTCTGACTGACAGAATCGTACAGAATTGGAAAGCCAAGTTTTAAGATGATTGTTTTTGCAAGCATTTAGTCAGAAAACGGAAGCTGGAAAGTCCTGGGTCTATTTTTGAGTTCTTTTTATCATTTTTTTTTTTTTTTTTTTTTTTGTGGTATGCGGGCCTCTCACTGTTGTGGCCTCTCCCGTTGTGGAGTGCAGGCTCCGGACGCGCAGGCTCAGCGGCCATGGCTCACGGGCACAGCTGCTCCACAGCATGTGGGATCTTCCCAGACCAGGTCACAAACCTGTGTCTCCTGCATCGGCAGGCGGACTCTCAACCACTGTGCCACCAGGGAAGCCCATAAATTTTTATTTTTTAAGCCACCCAGTCTGTAGAATTTTTTTGGCAGCTGTAGCGATCTACTTGGAACCCCATAGGTGGTATGAAAATTATTTTAAGCTGAAGATTTGAGATTCAACAGCAGACAGAGGTTTTCTCAGATCTTCACTTATCTGACCAAAAACAACAACTTCTGAGACATAAGGCTGTCATAAATTCCCACTTTGGAGAGTCTACTCCCAGGAGAGAGGCCAAGAGAAAATGTACCATAAGTCCCCTCTCTGGGAAAGCTTCATGGCCATGAAAAAGATAGAAAGACCACTCACACCTGCATAAACAAACATATCACAGACTTTATCTCTCATTTGTTCTCCTTCCCCACCCCCTTTCCCCCACTAAATAAGGTACCTAAGCCTCTAACTTTAACCATTTAGTAAGCTGCCTATTTCTTTTGTTAGTTTCCATATGCATACAAACAAACCATTTTTCTCCAGTTAAAGGGTCCTTTGTCAATTTAATTTGCTGGTCCACAGGAACTGAAACTGAGAGGATGGAGGAAAAGTTTTTCCTTCTCAACAAAGCCCTAGCAAAAAATAGCACTGTATACTACACAGAAAAGTAAACAAGGGGATAGATGCTATCCATGACTTTAAAGGCCGTAGGAAATGTCTTTGAAGCGGTGACATTTGAGCTGAGAGATGAATTAAAAGGTGATTTGAGGGAGCTGACCTTTGAGCCGCTAAATAATTAGAAGGTGATTTGGGGAAAGACAAATTATAAAGTGCAAAGCCCCTAAGGTGGCACAAGCTTGGTGTGCTCTGAGAATGAAAAGGCCAGAGCAAGTGGAGGAAACTGTGGCTGGGGATGAGGAAGGCAAGTGACAGGCCACCACATGTCATCGGGCTTTGTAGGCAGGGAAAAGAGTTTGGTTTTCATCATCACTCTGAGAAAAGCCATTGAGGATTATTAAGCAATCCAGTTAAGGCAAGTTTAAATTTAAGTGAAAATGTTGTAAAAGGCACACAGAGAGGGCTTTATGTACTAAATACACCCGAAGTATAAATTATCCTGTTAAAAATGGAGTAGCCATCTTTTTTCAAAATCCCATTTTGATTTTTTATGTTATGCTCAAAACTTTCTAATAAAAATTACATTAGCATACTTTACTTTATTTTACAGAGAGGAAATTTATTTCTAAACTACCTTATCAAAATGAGAAGCACGCCCAGAGATAAGCTGTACTATATCTCTCATTTTTTTATTCCATTTTAGTCAAACTGGTTTAGTATTTCCTAGTCATAAAGCCCAAAACTATTTGGTTTATTGGACTATAGAATAAACAAAATGGATGCTTTCAACTGATAGTTTGTTAATTTTTGCTTAAGTAGTTTTTCTGCTGATATGGCAACATAATATGGAACACAAATTGGTACAAGAATCTATCATAGAGTGTTAAAATTTTTTAATTGATTGTTGTTAGTAAAATGTAATAAAGAAAGTATTTTTTGAAGGAAATTATTTAGAAGGAAAATACTAGACCACTAATAAATTGTCCTTAGCGTGAGAGCTGAGTATCTGAAGAAATTGCATTTTAGATACCTCCAAGGAAGAGCTCAGCTCTGTTTTTATTATTTAGTTATCAATTGGGTGTATTATACTTATAATCTAAAGTGAATACTGATCACATTTTCTTTTGATTTATTATGGTAAACAAATTTAAATGTCACACATAGTTGTAGGTGGGTGAGTAGATATTCACTAAGACCTCTGCAGAAGCTTTTAAGCAGTGATGGGCAGTAACTCCTTGGTATAGTAAACATATTCTTCATAGAAATTTAGGTGGTGTTCAGTATTCAGTAGTGTGTATATGCATTATGTATTAATTCTTATCATAATATGGACATCTCCGAGCCCAAAATAGCTGTGAATACTGAGAGCAATAGGTTTACTGGGCTGTTCCATCTAGTAATAGGTTGTAAATAATGGACTTTATATTTGCACTCATAGTTATCACACTTAAATTTTTTCTCTGACATAGGTCCTTTATATCAGACTGTAATTTCTCCAATTTAATTGCTTTGCAAAATGTGCAATTATAAAACCGACCAAAGCTATAAGGTACTGAAATTCTTTGACTTAAACACATTTTTCTTCCCAAACTAACAAGGTTATTTGTATAGTGAAAACTGCAGTCTGTTTACTTAGAATACAGGGAGGAAAAACAGAACACAGAAAAATTAATGGGAATCACCCACTTTGTCACAGGCACTTATGCCATTTTCTCCAAGTCTTCATGGAATTTTCACACTTTCTTCAGTTGGTTATTATTAACATGGCATAATTCACAATGCTAGTCGTTTAGAAATCAAAGCCATGCCTGGTCCTATAAATCACTATCACAGAGAAGTAAAATTTGTTGACCCAAAGTCAATAGCATGAGAACACATTTAGCTATTTTCCCACAATGATAATAGAAAATATAATAAACAAAAAGGTAGTAGTTATAATTTTCAGTTTTCTCATAGTTTTCAAAGCTTCTTGTAAACTTTCTCACTTAATCTTTCTACCATACTTTAAGGTGTGCATTAATCTGATTTTCATTTTATAAGTAAAAATATTACTATGCAAGTGAGTTTTTTCAAAACCACATACGAAATAACTTGCAGAGTAAGGACTTAAGCGTAGGACTTTGATATCTAAATATTACCTATTTTATTATAACAGTTTTGGGAAATTGGAGATCTTCACTGAGACACCCCACAACATGCTTTGGTGAAGACTTTTAAGCTGAAATTAAAAGGTAAGTCCAAACACACATTTTCTCTATGCAAAGTTAGCTCACATTTATAGAACTTTATTTGGGATCCATTCACACCACATATCCTGACAGGACCAACTTGCTCGTACCCACAGAACCAAGCACCCAACACCTGAAAACTATCTTGGAATTCTTCTGCAAAATGACCATTCCAGAATCAGTATCAACACATTAAGATGTTTCTTGTAATTTTATTCTTTAAATAATAAGAAGATGTATTTGAATGCAAAACACTTTATCTGATTTTCTAAACATATACATCTAAAGCAACAAGACATCCCAAAAGTAATTTGATTATTACATCTAAACATTTCCATGGGCAAAGAACATAGAAACATAAACCATTTTCTGTTCATAAGAGCACTTCAATTGCCAGACTTTCTCTAATGAAATGTTGTTTGCTTGGTTTTTTTTCATTTATTTTTGGCTGCTTTGGGTCTTCGTGGCTGCACGCAGGCTTTCTCTAGTTGCGGTGAATGGGGGCTACTCTTCATCGCGGTGTGTGAGCTTCTCATTGCAGTGGCTTCTCACTCTTGTTGCAGAGCACGGGCTCTAGGGAGCGCGGGCTTCAGTAGTTGTGGCATGCAGGCTCAGTAGTTGTTACGGGCTCTAGAGTGCAGGCTCAGTAGCTGTGATGCACGGGCTTAGCTGCTCTGTGGCATGTGGGATCTTTCCTCACCAGGGCTATGAACCCATGTCCACTGCACTGGCAGGCAGATTCTTAACCACTGAGCCACCAGGGAAGTCCTCTAGTAAAATGTTTTAAATGATAGAATGTGACAGGTTTTTCTCCACATCTAGAATTATCAACATTCTATTCCTATGTAAAGGCAAGCAAGTCATTAATTATCATCAATAGTGAATTACATTGGGAATCAACAAACTTCCAATATGCAATCAAAGCCAGCCATCTATGTAGAATACAACCTATTATCAGGACAGAGCCATTGTGTAGAGTAGGTCAGAGATAAGTACAACAGAAAGTGTGTCAGGCTACAATAATCTAAGATTGGGAAGCATTAACTGCTTTTTACTAAGGTCAATCTACAAATCTATTTTACCATTTTATTTAAGTGTTGAGCCTGCTGTAGAGCAGGGTATGTTCAAACCTCTCAACCATTTCCAAGGACATCAGTGAGCCCTGGGGATATGTTCCCAGTTGTGTCATTGCAGAGGGAAAACTATTTAAAAATTGGTTCATCCTCTTGACTTGCAGCCCTATTATAAATCTTATTGTCTATTGTCTATTTTCTTTCCTCGCTTTGATTTTTGCCTGCATGGTAGATTTAATTTATATTGAAAGAGACTTATAAAATTATAGAGAACCAAAAGTGTTGTTATGAACTGTCTTGCAGGAACTCCTTCTTACTTCTTTTGAATAATAATGATGACACAAAAGACAGATGAACTCTATAGTCCAGTGCTTTTGTTATGCTATCTGTTATACTATGTATACTATACTATACTACACTATACTATGTTGTAATATACTATACTATATAATGCTGATAAATAATATTAACTGTTTAACCATTTATTTTCCTTGTATTTTTCCCTAAATAGAGCTCTAGCTGTCTAAGTTTCTTTCTTCATTTGTATAACAGCTATATAATTGTTTCACAATTTTAGGAAATTAGCAAAGTACTAAATAACTCTTAGTTTTAAAAAAATCCATACTACCTAAATATTAAAAGACTTCTAGATAAACTCTTTCATGAACTATGAGATGAAAAGTCAAAGAGGCAAGTTCTCACAGCCCAGTGGAAAAAAATACAATTATAATACAAAATCTTGTGATAAATATATAAGTATTCACTTGAAGAAAATACTAGGAGTAAAATAAAATAACATTTCAAGGGTTTTGTTCATCTCCACTATTAATAATGCTTTGTCCTATTATTATTTCTATTACTGTAGCCATCAGCACCAACTTTGTGGTTGGTGATTCCTTTATGCTGCTTATTCTAGAAAAACATAACAGCACACATCTCTCTTATATTTTGAAGAGTTGACCATGGGAACATACAGTGAAATTTGCAATAACTGGAGTTACTTCCCCATCCTTTTAACACCTGTGAACCTGAAATAGGATCATATTGACACCTCTACTAAAACTATTCTTTCAAAGGTCATCCATCACTTTCTCATTAACAAAACCGATAGCTTGATGATCCATCATAGGTGGGTGTGGTGCAAAGAGTGGGAGCAAAGAAGCTTTGTTGATCAGTGGAGACAGAAGGAGGCATTTGGAGCTACCAAGGAGATGTGATCTGTCATACAAGATATCAGAATGGTAGAAAATATGCAGAAAAGGAGATCCAGAAATCTGCATGGAAATTTGTGTAATGCTTTGGCTAGTCTTTGGCTGATTGTAAGTGCAAATGTACAGGGTAAGACTCCATGAGATGAGGCAAAAAACAAAATTTTAAATCAACATCTATCTGGAAATGTGACCTGAATAACTGCTAGACTTCATAAAAGGATGAAAAATATTCGTGTACAAACTAGCCAGAGTTGAAAGACCACTTCTACATCATGGACATTGAGTAATATCCCCAAAACATTACAGTGTAAGAAAGAGATATTCTAGATCTAGGTCAAGGCAACTCTAGAACTGCCTTAACATTGCTGAACAACAAGATTTTATTAAACAGGCTGATCTTCGATTAAATTAACTGCCTATAAACAAACCCAACACTCTATTAGGGAAGATAATAAAATAGAGATACTCAACATTATAGCACAATGTCTAACAACCAATAAAAAAAAAAAGTTCTGGACATCTGGAAAATCAGGGAAATGTTACCAACAAATAATTAATAGGGGATAGATAGGGAATCTCATAAAGACATAGAAACTATACAAATTAAACAAATGGAAGTTCTAGTGTTAAAAATATAACATCTATGGTGAAAATTTTATTGGGTGGACTTGACAGTAGATTAAACACTATGAAAGTAAACTTAAGTGACTTTGAAGACAGACAGTGAAAATATCCAAAGCAAGCAGACAAAAAATGTTGGGAAAAAATTGAACAGAGCCTCATTGAACTGTGAGACATTATTAAGAGACCTAAAATATATGATTGGAATATCACAATAAAAAGAGAGAAAAATTGCTAAAGAAATAGTAGCTAAATGTTCTCAAAGAATTGCAATAAACCCCAGACAACATAACACAAAGATATTCATCTCAAGGTAAATCATAATTAAAATGCTGAAAACTAATGTTTGAGAAAAAAATTATTGAAAGTAGCCAAAGAGAGAATTCAGGTCACATGCATGGGGAAATCATGAAGAGTAATTCATAGTTTCTTATCAGAAACAGTGGAAACAAACAAAAATTGGAAATAGCCTATTTAAAGTCCTGTGGTTGTGGGGAGAAATCTAAAATTCTATACAAAACAAAAATAGCCTTAAAAAAAAAGCCAGACAAAAATTTTTAAATAAGAGATGTTTGAGAGAATTTGACACCAACAGAACTTACTACAAAAAGTGTTCATGGAAGCAGTATGTGACTTCTGAGCCTTGGCCTCAGAAATCTTGAGGCTTCTGCTCTCAAATTCGCTTTCTTGGTCCCCTGTGACTGCCATAAAAAAAAAAAAAAGAAAAGAAAACTGTTCAGGCTGAAAACAAGTGATATAAAATGAAGCATCAAGAATTGGAGGGTGCCAGAAATGGTAAATATGTTAATAAATATAAAACATATTTTTCTCATGTAAAAAATTAATTTTAAAAGATTGACTCTTTAAAGCAGACTAATAATAATGTTTGGTGTTTAGCATACACAGAAGAAAAATATGCACGACAACACTACCACTAGGAGGGGGAATGGCACTATGCTGTTATAAGGACTTTACATTGTAAGTAAAGTAATATCATATTATTTAAAGATAGTGATGAGTTAAAGATATATATTGAAGTCTGTAGAGCAATCAATACAAAACTAAAATGAATTTGTATACTAATAAGACAATAAAATGCTTAAAAGACCAACAGTTCTTTAACTTCAGGGACCTCAGAGACACTCTACACACTTATCAGCTTAACAATAAGGTGAATAAAACAAGTTTACCAGGTTTAACAAAATTTTAGGAAAGGTTTTCATGACACAAAATAAACAGGGAAAACAAAGCAAAAACAAAAACAATCTAAGGTTCTGGATTCAATAGTCTAAGAGCAGTAAATAGGATGCGTACATCAATATATTACTGGGAAGCAGCAAGGAAAATTTCTGCCTAATTTAGGCAGAGAGAATTCAGAGTGATAGTCTAATATGTGCACCGGTAATGAATAATAAGAGGAAGATTAACAAGTTCTGGGACAGGGCACGGTAGCTGGATTGAGAATGTGATGTTAGAGATATGACTGGAAAATAGAAACCTGGACAGGACTAAGGATCATAAGATTCTACCATTTCTGGAAACTACATTGTCTCTCAAATCAGAAATTTGACTAGATAGCAAGATTATCCTAAGTTATAACTTTCAAAAAATAGGTATGTCTTCCTCATCCCTTCATGCTGAAATAACTAACACAATGTCCTTCACATACAAAGAGCTATAAAATATGAGCTCAGTGGATTTTTTTATAACTGATATGATTGGTGAGATATGTTCTATCTTCCAAGGTTATGTTTCCAAACTGTGGCTGAGAATCGACCTAGACCCCTCAAATGTGTTAATATGTGTGGAAATGATCTGCACCTGGATTTTTAAAAATGATATTGAAGTCCTCAGCAAACTACTAACAGAACTGCTATCAGAGATAAATTTCTCTTCTTCCAGCTAAAGGCTTTAGAAAGCTAACTTTGGAAAGAAAGAAATATTTGGGAACTGAACATCAGATGTACATATAACAGAATGTTGAATTCACAATGTTTCTTTCATTGTAGGAAAAAAAAAAAAGCCTCTTGAAAAAGGAATGCATCTCACAATCCCTGGAAAGGAGTCTGACATGAGACATAATTCAATCATCATAAAATAATTTAAAAAGCACCTCACTGGGTATTAGGGAGTGATGAAATATTAAGATAAGCCAAAAATAACATGCATCTTTTTTTAATCTAGCAGTTGTTGTGAAAATCAGAAATATAACCTAGCCTATTTGACTTTTTTAAAAAATCTATTCTCTTTCTTAAGATAGGTAAGCAGGTAGTCATTTTGTTTTATTTTTATTAGTCTTCAAATTTTATGTATACATTTTATGTACTATCTTATATGTATGACATTTTAAAATAAAACATTTTTAAAGGAATAGATATGTCAGATACAAAGATTATTTAGTGGATGAAACTAGTAATATTTGCATGTTTCTGATGAAGGCTAGGGAGAGATTTCTTATAAAAGTATCCTCAAAAGTGCAACCTGAAGGAAATAATATATAAAGGAAACAAATTCAAGGCATATCTCATTCAGTGTAGAGCAGGTTCAGTATCCAGGTGTGCAGGGTGGTGAGAAAGGGGCAGCCTCTGTGACGCAGGGGGAGAAGATGGGCAACAACCAGTAGACTTCTGAGGTGCAAGGATACATCTCAGGCCCCATTTTCACCAGAAAGGATTCACAATGCCTTTTGCACATTTCAACCCACACAAATGCTTCCACTTAGGAATTTTATAAGTAGGCTTCCTTGAACACTCCTTCCCCAGGTAGAGTTAATTGCTCCACCCTGCATCCTCCCATTTTACTTTATTTTTTTTTCTCTGAGCTCAGTACTTAGCAAGTATACTATAATATTTTTTAGGTTTGAAATGAGTATTTTACATCTTTATGTCATATATGTATATATATATATATATGTATATATATATATATATACATACACACACATACATATATATATATGTAATTAACTCTTTTAAGTATATTTAATTTATTTACAATGCTGTGTTAGTTTCCAGTGTATAGCAAAGTGATTCAGTTATACATATATATATATATTATTTTTCAGATACTTTTCTATTATAGGTTACTACAAGACATTGAATATAGTTCCCTGTGCTATACAGCAGGTCCTTGTTGTTTATCTATTTTATATATAGTAGGGTGTATGTGTTAATCCCAAAGTCCTAATTTATCTCTCTGACCACCATTGGAAATATACTATAATTGATGTGTGTGTGTATAAAATTTCTCACTGGTTGTATTCTGAACAATTAATTAAAGAAATTTTGAGTGGAAGATGAGTATCTAATTAATTTCTCTATGCCCAGTGCCTGAGTACATAGGTCAATCAATGTGTAAGTACCAATCTGTGAACAGAATGATCAGTGTAGTCTCCTCATTAACTTTACAATTTTTTTTTTATTTCCTCTTCTGTGTTTTCATGCTTTGCTTCCCTTTCTGGAAAGTTCTTTTGTTTTAACTATCCAAATCTATCCTCCATAGTGGCTTTTCTCACAATTTGAATCCACAGTAGTCACCCCTCTTCTGAAATACCACAGCACTAATACCATGTCTTTTAGTCAAACAGGCAAGACTATCAACCAGGAGCAAAACACCATAGACTGGGTGACTTAAACACTTACCCTTACTTCTCACAGTTCTGAAGGCTGAAAAGTCTAAAATCAAGGTGCCGACAGTTAGTCTCCTGGTGAGAGTCTCTTCCCGACTTGTAGAGAGCCACCTTTTCCCTGTGGCTTCACATGGTATGCCCTCCTCTTCTATAAAGACACTAATCCTATGATGGGGGCTCCACCCTCATGACCTCATCTAAACCTAAGTACCTCCCAAAGGTCTCACCTCCAAATATCATCACATGGTGAGGGTTAGTACTTCAACATATGAATTTCAGGGAGACACAATCATTTAAACCATAACACCACATGCCACACAATTAGTATAAATACAGCTAATCGGTAGAGGTTGAAAGAGATCTTTCCTCACACATTGGACCCTGGAAATTGATGAGCACTCCACTCACATGGTCTCAAGCTGTTTGCTAATCCCAAGTCATGATCAACAGCAGAAAGAGGGTCATGAACAGATTGTTTCGGTTATCCTAATCCTGTATGTGGCTCAAAAGTTCCTCTTATCCTCAATGAACTGATTGCTCTTAAGAAATATTTTATTGTACAATTTTGTCAGGAAGTCCAACATAAAGTGATCTATTTCCAGTAATTCTCTCCTTCTTCTCATCTATCCCACCCATACAAAGACATGTAAAGATGGACAAGATGTATCCTATGCGTTAGATGCATTACCTTATTTGCCTCATTCCAATTCTTATTCTGCCAGCCTTAAAATGTCACTTTTACTTATTTTCTTGAATTTTGTAGAAATATAACTGCAATATTTATTTATTTATTTTTCTTAAAAAGTTCAGTTTCAACATTATGTTCATTGTTCTACACCTGTAATTACAGGCATATGTGATTCCAGTAGAGATGTGAAAGTGTACTTTATAAAAATTATTAAAACATTTTGAAGAACTCAGGGGTTGATAGACAAAAGAGCAATCTAAGCAGATATTCTTTTTCAGAATGAATTCTAAAATGCCCTAAAGTGAAAACTGTGGCCGTTTGTTGGGCTGCACCTTGCAGGTCTACAAGCCCTGTGCTTGTCCAGCTTCAAGATTGAAGAAAGAGCTCAGAGACAGTGACAGAGACATCAACGGTTTAATGGATGGGGGGTTTACATGTCTGAAGCAAGGTCCCGGAGAGACACCCCACTCTGCGCAGCAGACAGTGGGCAGGACATGGAAGCTGTTTTTGTTCCCAGAGGGAGGTTACCAGTTAAAGGAGGAACTGAGGTCAGATTAGCTCATAAGTTACCAAGGAAACTAGCAGAGGGGCACACCCCTCACTGCCCCTTTGATAAGCTATCATGGTGCAGATGTTCTGATCTAAAGATTAGAACAATCACTAGCTGGGGCAAGTATGATGAAGGTCAGTCATGTGAGTGAATAGGGTGTAGATGAAGCAGGCACTGGTCAAGCAGGGGATGTACAGAGAGCAAGAGAACAGCCATCTTGGGTGGCATGGCCATACACTGTTTCATCTCAATAATATTCTAATAATTTGTAGTTGAAAAATCAGCCTTTCAGTCCCTGCTAGTTTATCCCCCAAATCCATGCCTAACATGTAAGGCACAGTGGAGAATGCAACCCTCTGACCATTTCAAGATACCATATCTTTTGGAAAAGAGCAAATCCCTGAACTCAGATTTTAGCAGATAAGTAGAAAAAGCAATATGTTTTAAAGGCTAAAAAACAATCATAATCTTCATGTGCTTTTTTCAACTTCAATGAAGCTTCATCTATAATACGCTGGAAATTTCAGTGGAAAGGTATATTTTATGAAGTAGAAAATTTTATTTTTTTATTTTCCCAGAACGCTCCTTCTATTACTAACCTCTGATTTTATTAAACCCCACTGTGATAGTTTTCCTGCAATCAAGCCTATGAAAAGCACAATTCTTCAGAAATTTCATTAAGGCCAGCCCATGAACTGCTTCCTGACATATTCCTACATGCACAGTGTTACTCTCACCCTCTACCCTCATGACACCCACGTTCCATTATGTCTGAGGAGAGAAATCAGATTTGCAATTTGCTGGGCAGCGAGGAGGGAATTTCTCTTTTTCAAGAGCCTGAAAATCTAAGTGTTACTTACATACTTGTGAATTATGTTAGGTTAGCCCCCAGATAAGCTTTTAAAGATTTTTTTAATTGGTACTGCAATTACATGTAAACACTTTGTGGATAGAAAGTAGAAAAAAGAGTGATGACTATTGCATTCCAATATGAAATTGAGAACTAAGGAATATATTCACTTCATGTACTCTTGGAATAAGGATTGGGTTGGCATAGACTGTGGTTTCATGTATCCCCATCTCTAAACTCATCAAGTTATATACATTAAATATGTACAGCTTTTTATATGTCAATCATACCTCAATGAAATGGTTTAGAAGAATGGGGCTGGTAAATCATTCCTATTATTAGTTACTCTGTGTAACACTTAAAGAGAGACCATATTTCCAAAATAAATTTGTCAAATATTCATTTAGGTTTTCTTTTAAATAGAATACATTCTCCATTATGAAAATATTGTGATTCCCCTTTGTTTAACCCCCATCCCCAATTTATCTTCAAAGACCTGGAGTCGTCTCTTTAAGTCTAAGCCAAGGCCACTTCAATGTCCTGCTCACTTAGTTAAAATGACAGATTTCTCCAGTGCACCCCATTGGTCATGGTTGGTTTTCCCAGAGAACTTGAGAGACTACTCCAACACCCCACCTTCCCTGACTACCCTCTATATTTCTTGTGGGGACTCCACCAGCTCATAGATACCTGGCCTACTTGACACAGGACCTCAAAGAGAACCTCCCCTCTAACATATGCACCCTCTGCTTCAGAGAGCTGTGCAAGTCCCAGATCTGCTCAACCCATACTGCTCCAGCCTCTCCTGGTGGCTCTACCTGTAACCTGATTACTATTATTTTCCATATACCACTCCCCCCAAATGCTAGTTAGATTACGTTTCCTTCCAGTTTTATCCCCTGCTGGCCATCAAGATTCTTGCTACTGTTTCCTCTTGTTGATTCAGGCCCTATTGGCTAAATGTAATTTATTCAGGTTCCTCCTGCCTAAACTGATTAAATGTCATACCCATTTGGGACTCAGGCCCCTAAAACCTAGACCCTGCCTAACTGCCAAGCTTCATTTCTCAGTATTTTCCCCCATCACTCTATGCTCTCCAGCCCTCTTGAGGCCGCTTCCAATGCCTCCCATATTTTCATCTCTCTCTCCTTATTGATCCTGTGGGAGGGATGTTCTCCCTGCACCAGTCAGGAAACAGCTACTTATTCTTCTGCAGACATTAGCTGAACCTTCACTTTCTTGGAATGTCTATCAGGAAACCCAAGATTTGTGAGGGCTCCCATGCCATAAAATTCAAAGAAGCTTACACTTCTATTATTAATTCATTTTATTAACTTATTTAATTACCTGTTTTTTTGTTATACTGTAAACACTATGAGAGATAAGACCACACTTCTTTTTTTTCTTTATTGTACTTTGATACTTAATTTAATGCAGCTACAGAGTACGCCCCCAATGCATACTTGCTGAATGAACTGAAAGTGATAAGCTTTTATTTATATGTCATACTGCAGGAATTCAGTTATTGTACAAACAAACATACCTAACATGCATCTTCATTACTGTAGTATCAGTTGCCATGGTTCTCATTTACATTCTACGTTGTTCTTGGCATGTACTGGCTGAGATTTTGTATACTGAGGTTACCATCGTGTATTTCTCCTCTACCAATGTATCATGGAATACTATAAGAATTATAAATCTTTTAAAATATGAAATGTGGCTGGCATGGAGCCAGAAACTCTATAACTCCCATGACAGTTGGGATTCAATCAGGGAAGCAGAAGTTCTATATGAGACAAGCTTGGGAAGTAAAAGTCTGAAGGTGAGGATAGGGAATCAGAGAACTCACCAACCAGTCAATCTGAGAAGGCTTGCACATCCAGCTACTGGAATGGAGCCATGGAGGGTAATTTGGAAATATCTGGGGAAGTTTTGAAGTCTTCAACCAAGCACCTGGGATATGCCTAATTGGTCAGCAGCTGGAAAATGAGCTGGATGCAGGGTACTGGAATATGCAGAATCTCCTTATCTGTTCCAATCTATCTGTCACAACCACTCACCATCCCAACCTTCAGAAATCAATGGGCAATGCCTTATTTCTGCCTCCTAAATCTCACGCAAGTGTATCTTTCGGTCAACTCTGCCAAGACCACTTAGAAAAGAATATTCTGGGAAACAGTTCCACTTAACCAAGTGGAAGGTATAATGGGCCAGTCCATTCCCTTTTATTGTAGGTGAATTTCAAAATAGAAAAAAAAATCAGGTTAACAATTCTAAATGAAACAAACATAAAAATTAGAAGCACATACTTATTTAAAGAGAAATATAAGAATCATCCAATAATCTTCATTCTTTAAGGTTGCTAATAATAGACATTTAATAAAATATTTAAAAGAATTTGTCAGTTTTGGTTATCTATTATTGCATAACAAACCCTTCCAAAACTTAGTGACTTAAAACAATAGCAATAATTTATTTGTTCACAATTTTGCTATTTGCATAGGGCATGGTAGGTATGTTGCAAGTAGGGAAAATCAAGCTAAGGAAACTCTACTGGGGAGAAAATCTACTTCCAGGATGGCTCACCCTCAGTGCTGGAGTTCAGCTTCAGGGAGAGGGGTATTAGCCAGGGACTCTATTCTCTGACTACTTGGGCTTCCTCATAGCATGGCTGATGGGGTCAGAAAGGGAGAATCTGAAGTTGCCAGTCCTCTGAAAAGTTCAAACCTGCAACTGATACAATGTCAGTTCTGCTAAATTCTACTGATTAAATAGAATCAGGGCCAGCTAAGATTCAGGAGGATAAAGAAATAGATTTTATTTCTGTTTAGGTTAGGAGTGGTTGCAAGGATTTGCAGCCATCTTAAATCTGACACAACCATAAATAATGCTAAATATGCTTTGAAATCATAGTATGTAGTTAATTTTAATAGGTTAGGATTAAACATATGTATTATAGGTATATTATTATTAATAATTTAACATTTCTCACTTAATAATTGCTAGAAAAATGAACTTACATTTCTATGCAGTTTTTATTTACTTTTTTTCTGATTTTTTTTCTAAATTGAGAAGCAAAACTTAGAAAAGTTTAAGAGCACAGACTCTAGAGCCAGTGGTTCAAGATTTGAAATCCAGCTGTGTGACTTTGAACAGCTTATATAATCTATCTGTGCCTCAGTTTCCTATTTATAAAATGATGCTAATAATAGTACCTACTTCATAGACATCATCAGGACTAAATAAGATAATAAACATAAATCACTAATAAGAATGCTTAACACACTGTAAGCAGTATTTAAACACATTATTATTATTTCTACTTCTTTTTATAAACCTTTCTTGAATATAAAAATAATGAGTATAGCATCTATTATTAGCAAAATGTAAAGGAAAAAATATGACACTTTTTAAAAAAATTCCAATTAAATATTACTACTTAGAAAAATGTAACAACCCACAAGAGGACTGAGTTTTCTTTTTTGAGTTGAAACACAAGTGACATGAATATACATGCAGAAACATCTACATACACATATGTAGGGATAAGTCTAGACCTATATACTTGCAAATAAAGCATTCACAATTTCTCAACAGAGAAAAGGTAAATAGTAGCAATGAAATATGAAGTTGTTTTCATTATATTTGGAAATCCTTGAAGTTGCCATGGTAAGGCAGTATGTTACATTATCAAGGGAATTGAATCTAGTAACCGATGGCCCTGGTTCAATCCAAGCTTTAATATATCTTCTATTCTTGACTTTGACTTTGGGACTATGATGTACAATCACTGTGCTTCAACTTCCTCACCTGTAAAGTAGAGAAAACAATAATTCATGCCTCATAAGTTTTTGTGAAAATGGTATGAGCTAAAAAATGTAAAGCACATAGAACACTGTCTATCAAACAGTAAACAACCCAAAGCTGTTGCTATTATTATATTATTATTCCTTTTACTATTATTATTTTAGCAGTATTTGACTCATAAGAATCTGATACAATTGTCAGTATTAAAACTTGCACCATAATCATGTAAAATGTGGATTCATGTAAAATTTATATTCTACTCTACAGTTTTTGTTTCCCCCCCCAAACACACACATACATATACATACAACCAACAAATAAATATAAATAGTTTCAGCCCCATTCTTTTCTGCAAAAGTCTGAATATTTCCTTTTTGGATGGATGAAAGGACATATTTTGAAAATTTAATATACTCCAACAACACTCATGGTTTACAGTCACACTCCACATTTGCACAATGATGTTTCAAAGTAAGATAAAATCACCTTAGAAATAAACTATCAAGGGATATGCTGTTCTCTGCTTCACTAGGAGAAAGAATATTCTGTGCACAGGCACCAGGATAAGGGCTGCAGTTTATCCTGGTTAGTGGAACAACTATTTAGGAAATAGGCTACAGATTCCACCTTGCTGTTCTTGTGACAATGTACAGAAAACTATACCCTATATAAATGGAGCAAACATACAAAATGATCCTGAGTCAGTTATAAACCTTGGAAATTCTGAACCCTAAGCAAAAACAAATAGTGGCGTTTCTAATTAATTTGGGAAATATTTTCTGCAGTTATCTGAAGTAAAATTATAAGATTAACGCTGGCAATGATAGGAAAAATTCCAACAATGCCTTGTGAATTCATTCGCTAGAGTTGCCATAACAAAATACCACTGGAAGATTTAGCAGAAATTTATTTTCTCACAGTTCTGGAGGCTAGATCAAAGTACTGGCAGGTTTTTGATTCTCCTGAGGACTCTCTCCTTGGCTTCAAGAAGGCTGCCTTCTCTCTGTGTCCTCACATGGACGTTCCTCGGGGCATGGGTACCCCTAGTGTCTTCTTGTGTGTCCAAATTTCTCCTTCTTATAAGGACACCAGTCATATTGGATAAAGGTCCCACCCTAGCAGCCTCATTTGAATCACCTTTCTAAAGACCTTATCTCCAGATATGGTTATATTCTGAGGTAGTAGGGGTTGGGACTTCAACATATGAATTTTGAGGGACCAAAATTCAGCTCATAACATTTAGTATTTAGATACTAGAGAACCCTGACTAATATAAAGTCTGTATTAATCAGGGTTTCCCAGATAAACAGAACCAATAAGATGTGTGTGTGTGTGTGTGTGTGTGTGTGTGTGTGTGTGTGTGTGTAGAGAAATAGAGACTTTAAGGAATTGACACACATTTATGGAGGCTGACAAGTCCAAAATCTGCAGAGGAGATCTAGGGAAAATCCAATGCAGCAATTCCAATCTGAAGGCTGTCTGCTGGCAGAATTTCCACATTGGTTCCCTGAGATGTAGAGTGTGGGCTACGATGGTAGAAAAGGCCAAGAGGAAACCACCAGAACTGTTACTACCCAGAAAAAATAGTAAACCAAAGCAATACTGTATCCCTGGAGGGATTGCAGAGATCAGTGTCACCATGAAGGACTTAAAAGACAGATTCACGGGTGGTGATTCTCACCACTTCCCCATTCAGCTAGCCTATTTGGTCTGTACAGAAGACAGATCTTGAAGTCTGACAGTGGATTGTCACAAATTTAACCATGTGGTAACTCCAATTGCAACTGTTTAATTGGTTTCATTGCTTGAGAAAATTAACACATACCCTAGTATCTGGCATGCAGTTATTGATCTGGCAAATGTTTTGTTTTGTTTTGTTTTTTTCCTCCATCCCTGTTAAAAGGAAGAGTATGTCTGGAATACATAGGAGATCTCTTAGGGTGACTTTCAGTATTACCATGTCCTGTGATTAAAGTTAGTGGAAAACTACAACAGCCAATCTAGGCAGGACTACTAATGGCACAGATCCTTCAGGAATAAAAGTTTGGTTTACCCCAGCCAGGTAAAGAACGATGACCAACTGAAAAACTT
Source organism: Orcinus orca (assembly GCF_937001465.1). NCBI lineage: Eukaryota > Metazoa > Chordata > Mammalia > Artiodactyla > Delphinidae > Orcinus > Orcinus orca. The sequence continues at coordinate 129,660,004 of NC_064563.1, forward strand.
GCTAAGGGCAAAAAGAGTGAATGTGTAGTGGAAAAGAGTAGTTATAAATATCAGCTATGACCACATGACTAGTTACAGCTTTGGTGTTATCCTATAACCCCTGTTATCCCATCACCCTGTTGCGATTGTTCACAGAGCACATATTACCATCTGTTTGTTTATTTGTTAATTATCATATGACCTTGATATGTAAGAATGTAAGCTCTGTGGGTCCACAGACCTTATCCAGTTATTTTTCCATCACTGTATCACAAGCATCTAGAATAATTTTGAAGACATCGAAGAAACTCAATAGATATTCATTAAACAAATTTATGTTAATGAATACAATAACACACACACACTTTCAGTGGAATAAGATGAAGTGTGCTGATGATACTTCAAATTTGTTTGTTCTGACCTGCTCTGATAAAGTTGTAGGGGACTTGGAATCCCTGAGCCTTCACAGTGTGACCCACCTCCTTCCTAGGAGACCTGATGACCCAGAGGATCCCTGACACCTCTGGGCCTCCCTGGACTGCAGGTGTAGCAGCAGAAGCAAAAATGGCCACTTAGGAAGGACCCAAATTTGGATTTGACATTAGCCAGCATTACCAGTTGTGCTGTGTTTTAAGATGTGTTTGGCATCAGTCACTTGGGAAAACTTAAGGGCTTATTTTTCTGTCCTTTTTTAAGAAAGTCTACTATATCCTCAAGTGAAGCCCTGCTCAGATTTGTATTCAGTGTCACCAAATACAGGGTTTGTCACATTGAAGGGCTGGTTTCCACCACAGGTGACTTGAGGGCTTCATTGGCTTGTGCTGTTATTCCATTCTTCTCACTGCTCTTTCCATAGCCTTCAACCCAGATGGAGCAACTTTTGGCTATCTCATTTTCCCTTCTTAATATGTGTTGTCTCTTTACTACAAAAACCATCACAGCTGTTCATATCAGTATCTCCCAGGGACACCCAAGGAGACTTGGAACTTGTCTCAAGTATTAATATGTCATCATCAGAGCAGTGATGATGAATGCAAAGCTGCTCCAGGACTTGTTGAAAAGACATCTCAGGGGAAGGCTCTGTCTTTAACTGCCAGCATCCTGTGGGCCACAAGTGATCACAGGAAACCTGTGGAATATCCATGTCTAACATGTACAGTGCCAAGCAAACAGGGTAGTCCAATAGCTGGACTGAGGGACGGGGAAGCCAGCCAGGTACTAGAAAACAGTATTCCCTAACTTTGCTCAGCTCACTGCATGAAAAGAAAATTATATTACTTACACAGTAGATGAGGGGAAGTAGAAAGGGCTGACTACAGACTGGAGCTCTGCTACTCCAGGCCCCACCTGGTCCTACAGCAAACCTAGAAGTTCAAAGCACTCCCATGTGATACCCTCTTCTCTGCACATAAGTCTGTCAGGGCCCACATCCCTGGGTGAGGCTCATTCTCTTGATTTCAAGTTTCCTCAGGTCCTGCCTACAAAGGTCCCAGAGATCTCCCTTCTCTGAAGTCTTTCTCATGCCTTTGTGTTTGGTCAAAGCAGTCTGTCAGGGGTAGAGAACTGAATCTCCAAAAGTATTAACTAAGAGACCTAGATTTCAATTCTAAGAACTCTGGAGAAATCAACTGGAAATGGCTGGGTCTTACAATTTCATGGTTTTATGTGGAGTCAGCTTGTCGCTGTTCAATTCAAGTGTTCCTGGAAGGGGTGACTCTCCTCCAGGGGTGACACAATGACCCAGGCTCTTTCCCTCATGTAGCTCTGCTCATGGAAGCACATGCTTCCCAAGGTGGCCCTGGGGACAGGCTCCAATCCACCCAGTCATCTTCAGGAGTGTGCCTCTGCCCTCAATTGCATTTTCTACTCTTTATTACAAGTTCCTCAAATAATGGTGTGCTTTCAACATTCCCCTTTTCCTGACTCTCAGTTTACGTCTCCAAGTCTGAGAAGCAGTTATTCCTGCTCCTGGAGGCCTAATATCAACGATGGAAGCACTATATTGTAAATTGCCGAGCTAACAACAACAAAAAATCTCTTTATGTTAATGAGACATTAATGTAGCCTTAGCATACTATTTTGTTTTTATCTTCAATAAAAGTAATCAATAGTGCATTAAATTTCTTCCAATGATTATGATATTTCAGAAATACTGACAAGCAGTCATTATGGTGTTTATTCTGTAAAAACTGCAAAAATGCTCTTACTATACATTTTATAGGTACAATCCCCTTAATGTTTATCAATCTTTCCAAGTGTTTTTGTTCACCAGTAGTATTGGGAAATTATAGGTCTTCTACACTTGTCATTCATAAATGCAGACTTTCCATCACCCAAAGACAATGAGGCGATTTAATTAGAAAATGTCCAGAGTATTTGCTAATAGATAGAAATGTATAAAGGACAAGCAGACCTTCAATAAATAGTCTTTCATTGGGGTAAAGACTACTCTGGGAGGTCTATAAATGATAAATGATGAAAATAACAAGAAATTAAAAGGAACAAAACACTATCATAGGGCTTCCCTGGTGGCGCAGTGGTTGAGAGTCCGCCTGCCGATGCAGGGGACACGGGTTCATGCCTCGGTCCGTGAGGATCCCACATGCCGCGGAGAGGCTAGACCCGTGAGACATGGCCGCTGGGCCTGCACGTCCGGAGCCTGTGCTCCACAACGGAAAGGGCCACAACAGTGAGAGGCCCGCGTACCGAAAAAAAAAAAAAAAAAAAACACTATCATAAAATATTGGATGTCAATAAGAAAGAAGGAAAGGAAGGAAGACTATTAATCTACTAGAGTGTCCCCCAAACACTTGACAGAGAATAGCATGACTAGCATGAGAATATAAACATTATTGGATATAAGACTTCTGAAGTCAGAAAAACATAACCTAAATTCTACAAATTCTTGTTTTTAATAAAGCAGTAATTTTATTACTGTTCAAGTTTGTGGCTTTTATAATGTCTTATCACACCAATACCTGAAAACTATTTGACTTTTGATTTATCTATTCTAATATTCAATTACTATTTCTTTTAATTTCCTTTAAAAGACCATGACAAAAATATGATGATTGAGCAAAGCTAAATTCATTAAATTTACGAGAGAGAGAGAGATTTCCACCTTGAGATGTGCCAGTAGTGTCTGTAAAGGGGAAATTTAAGATAAGAAATTTACAAGATTTGGGGACATGGCTTTGAATAATTTAAGGCAAGATTTTCAAGGTAGGCAACAGGTTGGATTTGGGAAGTTTGCAAGATAGTAATTTAAGGCTTGGTGGACATAGTGAGTCAAATGTCCTGAGAATGTTTTGATGACAAACTATTATCCTAAAAGGACAGCTCTTTTCCCAGATGAGCAAAGTGTGTGCTTGAATAATTTGATTAACAAAAATTCCTAAAATTGTGGCATTATTTACTGGTTATCAGTTTGATGTTCCAAGATAAGAATTTCCTGCCATAAATTGTTGCTATGTTGACAGGTGGTCTTAGTTTTCAGTCTCCATCCACGCTGGATGCTTGAGTAGCCTCAATTCAAAACTGCTTCTATGCAAACTTCAGCTGTCCTTTCATTCAGGACAATTTGTTCAATTCTGAGAGATTTCCAATTTCCTGAGTTGAATTTCCCATGACATATTAGATGTCTCCTTTTGATAAACACCTTAGAAAAACAAATTTGGTTCTCCGGGCTAGTGACCCATAAATTTCTTACAGAATGGTTTGGATTTTCTTAAATGGTTCCCAATTTGTTTTTTTCTGATACTGTCATTATCATGGAGTGAGAGAGACTTCCAGTACACTTATACACAAACACATGTGTGTGTATTTCTAGTTTATATTGAAATGGTGCCTTTTCAAATTTACTCACTGGAGAATATATGCAATACCCCAAAACATAAAACTTTACAAATGGCTACTTGATTTGTTTGAAATAATTTGTGTTGTCAAAAAAAAAGGTGCTTTTGGCTATCTCATGAGAAAGTCCATGTGCTTTTTAGATTCCAACAAGGGTAAGATAAATCAGGTATACTTATCTGGCTTCTGATATACTGCTTCAGAAAAAAAATGCCAAATATGTCTCCCCTTTCAATTCAAGTAATTTTCCTTTTGGATGTATGCCATTAAAAAAAAGAAGGTGAGTAAAAACAGAATGCAGTTGATGAAGGCAGCAGATGATGCAAGCTACCAATTTGGAAGGCACGAGTGAAATCTAATTTTAAAATGTAAAATCAAAGCAGGAGCCAAGAAGAGAAAATCATTTTCATTTTTCTATATGCCTAGCAAGTTCATGACTGTGACTTTACTGAATATTTAATGTATCAATTTATTTACTATAGAGCAGCTACTGCACCTAAAGTTACAAAGCATCCAGTAAGTATGTCAAGAAGACTTAGATGCAACTATGAGCATAAAACAAAGATGTACCATGAATACACTTCTCCCTGACTAACCTGTTCTGAAACTTTAAACCGAACATCTAATGTTTAATTATAGATCTCTAATACTTGTTTGTAACACATAGGCAAATTAATATTTGTATAGATTAAAAAAATAAGATACTTTGTACTGGAAAACCTTATGAAGTCTTCTCAGATTAAAATTACTTCCATTTAATAAGCTCTTTGTTTTAGATTACCTTAGCATTTATATATTTGGGCTAAAGCCCCTATAAGATGCTTACTGATAAATTGGCTTAAAGTTACTTTCCCATCATTTCATACACCTATATTGTCTTTCTCTAATTAGGTTGAAACATTCTCAAGAATTGGAATCATGTCTTCTGTTGCCCATTTTTCCTCTATACTGAGTATTATATGCCTATTTTTATAATTCATTCCTAAGGAACCAACATTTCCCTTAAAATCCTAAGAAAGTGAATTCATAGACTGAAATTCTATACTTTTCAAAAGCATTCTAAATTCCTCACTGCCTTGTTATGGAGCAACTCTAGGTGTTCTGGCCACGCAAAAATTATCCCAAGTGAACATTGCAAATGCTGGTCCATGAGCATGTATACTTGTCCACCAAAATTTCATGCAGCCTGGCAAACGGAATAAAATAAGTAAGCTTTTGTTACTCTAAAATATGAAACATAAAGGGCTCTGCTTTCTTCCAAGATTATGTTCATTAAGTGTTGATCTTAGTAGCTACTGTCTGTTCTGACTGGTCAATTAGTAAAAGCACAGTTAGTACAATATTTTGAATAAAACTTAGAGACTGAATTATATTTTATGTATTAAAAGTTCTTTCTTCCAGGAAATGGTAGAACTATTAGAGTTTATTTTCTCTTGTTTTTTCTTTAATATAGACTTAGTCAAAAAACCCCATTGACTACCCTTTGCTGGTCCTCTGTCTCTGAAGTACAAAAATCATTGTATAGGCCAATGAAATCCAAACACCTGGAAACCGTATGAAACTCCTTATTTCACCTTCTTTGTAAAAGTAATGTGTTTAGTTTCCATCTTCCAAAATTTTATCATGTAATTCAGTCTTTATGCTTGCCTACAGTGTCCTAAAAGAAGGGAAACAACTTTTTGTAAAATCTTAAGTAACTACAATTTGACTTAACAATCAGGCCATAGAACAAGAATACTAAAAATAAAACTCTTGTCTGAAACTTTGCACTTTATGAACATTTTTTGCACACTACTTTAAAAGTGATATCAAAAGTTTGAAATAGTGAGAGATGCTGAAGTGTATGTTAACTTCTGCCTTCAGATATTCATGAGCGTAGCTATGCTGGTTTATTTAAGACAAAATATATTTTAGTTTCAGAGACTATAAATTTTAGAATCATAAAACCTTAAAGTTATCCAGCCTAGCCACATCAAATTTAGCCATGATGACTATATTTACTTCCCTGGCCATATTTTTTCTGCTAAACTATGCATAATGCTAAAATATTCATCACCTCCCATGGCTTTCCATTGCTGCTATGGAGAGCACAGTGTTCTAAAAGTCTACTTAAAATTGAACCTGAGTCTTTGTCCATCAGCAACACCTTGATCTCCAGTTTATCTTTATAGCTACACAGACTGCATAGCTCTCTTCCAAAAATGTAATAACATTTAAATATATGGAATATTATTAGGTCTTTCACTGAAAGTTAGTCTTTTAGAAAATCCTACTACAAGAATTGCAAGCCCCTAGTCCAAAGTTTCTTTCTTTGTTTCCTAAATCCCCAAGCTGTGGAATATACTCTTTTGGAGTTGTTTAAACTGTCCATTTTCCTTACAAACTTCCAAACTGCAGACTTGGTTATTCTTAGGCTAAATACTTCTGAAAAGTGAGACTGGATCACTTACCTTGCCTCCTACATCACATTCTTGTGTTCTTGTCCCTTTTATCTCATGACCAACCCAACTCCCTGTGATACATAAAACCTCTGCTGACTACTATGAGGTAGGGGAGTCTCACTAACAGGAATGCTTCAAACACTGTAGTTTTTTGTTTTATTTTGTTTTTGTTTCATTTTATTTTATTTTATCCCAGCTTTATTTGACAGCTATATTTGACAAATAACATTGTGTAAGTTTAAAGTGTACAGTACAACACATTGATCTGATGCATTTCTATAAACCCTTTAGTTTTTTTTTTTTTTTCCTTCAATTATGGATCTCCATTTTCTCCTACTATCCTTACTGGGACATCAACCATTTCTAGATACAATGATACCAGGGAAGGAAAGGTTATAATTGTCCCTTGGTATCTGCAGGGGATTTGTTCCCAGAACTTCCACAGATACCAAAATCCACAGAGCTCAGTTTCCTTATATAAAATGGTGTCTATTTACATGTAATTTATGTATATTCTCCAGTATACTTTAAATCATCTCTAGATTACATACAATATCTAATACAATGTAAATGCTACATAAATAGTTGCCAGCCAGTGCGTGACAAAATTAAGTTTTGCTTTCTGGAACTTTCTGGAATGTTTTTTTAGGTAATTTTGATCCATGGTTGATTGAATCTGCAGACGCAAAGCTTGTGGATACAGAGGGTCAACTGTATGCTATCTTAACTAGAGAATTTCTATCTAAAGGCATGTGTTTAACAGAAAGTCTGTTTATTTGCTGATCTTATCCCTATTTCTTTATATCCTACTTGAATAGATGGTATTTTTAGGGGAAAATTATCTGTAGATCATGAAGATTTTCATTGACTTGTTTCTCCTTTGTCCAATTTGTAGAAATGCTCTTCATTTCTAAACCCCAAATTCTCAGTGTATGTGTGATAGTTAATTTTGTGTCAACTTGGCCAGGCTATGGTGCCCAGTTGTTAATCAAATACCAGTCTAGACATTGCTTTGAAGGTAATATTTACTGCAATTTACATTTAAATCTGCAGACTAAGTAAAGCATATCATTCTCCATAGTGAGCTTCATCCAATCAGTTGAAAGCCTTAAGAGCAAAGACTGAGGTTTCCTGAAGAAAAAGGAATTGTCTTCAAGATTGCAACATAGAAACTCTCCCTGGTTTTCTAGCCAGGCAGGAATATATACAGAGAGAGAGATAAAGATAAAAATAGAGATGTATATATCTCTCTCTCTATATATATAGATATTTGGTTCTGTTTCCCTGGAGAACTCTGACAAATACACTGTGTATTTATTTTGATGTATATGTGTGTACAAAAAATAGTTACCTAGCTAGATAGAACATGCTGTAAAGATATGCACAGTACAGCATTAAAAAATACAAGAAAGTATGGGCCAAAAAAGCACACACAATACTTCCTGTTTCCAAACTTCTCAGCCTATCAGTTCCCATTCCTAGGTTAACTATTATTACCAGTTGCCTATGGCTCTTTTCAGAGATAGTCTTTGGATGTATAATCATGTACATGTTCTTATTTCCACATAATAATACATTTTACAGACTGTTTTACACCTTGCTTTTCCTCTTAAAAATATTTCGTGAAGATGTTTCCATATAAGTACACACAGAATGATCTCATCCTTTTTCATGATTTTTTAATCATAATTTTAACTATTTCCTATTGAAATAGTATGTTTATAATTCATGACTTTGTCAGAAAATGCTGAAATCATATTCCAAAAACTCTTTTAGTGAAAGTAACTGTTGATCTTTATAATATAATACTAGATGTAGAATTTCTACATCAAAGATTTATGTCTTTTTTTTTATATTTGTGAAATAATGCTATGTTGCATTTTTATATGATTAATACATCCTGGTACCATTTCAATATTTAAATAACATGTATTACTCTATGGTATTTGTGGTCCTCTACCTGTATAAGATACTTTCTACCCTGAGTAAACAATTCATTTGGATGTTCATGATTTCTGATATTGCCATAATTTCCAACTTGCTACTAATGTACTGAATCATTGAAAAACTTTTTAAGCAATAGGTGGGCTATTTGGGAATGGACTATTAATGTTACCCATGAGAGGTTATTGGAAGTAGAACTGCAGCAATAGCTGTGCTATTGTAAAGCTCAGGGACAGGATTAGAGATGCAAATAAACAGGTAACTTGTGGATATGTCAGGATAGGTGAGAATCTTAGTGAAAATATTTTGAACTATTAGACAAATCAAACCTGAGATGTCAAAAAGTGATTGCAAGAAAAAAGATAGCTGTTTTTTTTTTTGTTGTTGTTGTTTTTTTGCGTTACGCAGGCCTCTCACTGTTGTGGCCTCTCCCGTTGCGGAGCACAGGCTCCGGACGCGCAGGCTCAGTGGCCATGGCTCACGGGCCCAGCCGCTCCGCGGCATGTGGGATCTTCCCGGACCGGGGCACGAACCCCCGTCCCCTGCATCGGCAGGCGGACTCTCAACCACTGCACCACCAGGGAAGCCCAAGATAACTGTTTTTTAAGAATAGATTATTTTTGTGCTTTGATATCCACAAAATCCTAAGAGGAGGAGAAAGACAAGTGTTTGATTTTGTTTTTGTTTCAGCACTAACCATTCTCCCATGTCTCTTCTCCTGTCTCTATTCTCTTGGTAACCAGAGATTCTGTCAATTCTTCTGCCTCTAAGAAGTTTCTTACATTTTGTCAAGTGGTAGTGAGAGAGACCACTGTACTTGTACTGACAGTGACTATACTTCATGGCAATTTTACTTCACACGTTGTGCATTCATCCAAGATGAAATGCTGGTAGTAGTTATCAGACACTTTAGCCAAGAGAACAGACCATGAGGTGAAGAAAGGACAGGAAAGCCAAGTTCTTTTGTGAATTTCTTCCTCAAACTTTGCCTTCAATCCACCAATGGCCCAGTTAATTTTATTTCCTAAATATCTCTCTAATCTATCCAGTTTTTTTTTATTTCCACTCCCTTCCATATTCAGCCTAACAGCTATCATCTCTCTTTCTCCTCACTAACTGATCTCCCTAAGTCCATACTGACCACCCTTCTACCTAAAATCCTCTGGTGATCTCCCTGTACCCTTAGAATAGAGACTAAACTCTTAAGGACTGAACAGGACTGAATAACTTTATAACTAGATTGTTATAGATGTTAACTGCATGTCCCAGAGCAACAACTAAGAAAATAACTCAAAAAAAGAACATATAAAAACACTATTTAATGATAAATAATCCAATTAAAAACAGGAAAATCATCTGAATAGATGTTTCTCTAAAAAAGTATACAAATGACCAATAAGTACATGAAAAGATATTAACATCATTAATCATTAAGAAAATACAAATCAAAACAATGAGTTAACACTTCATACCTACTAGGATGGGCTATAATAAAACAAAGGTCGCCAATAGTAACTGTTTGAAAGAATATAAAGAAATTGGAACCATTGTACATTGCTAATGGAAATGTAAAATGGTATAGTAACTTGGGAAAAGGTTTGGTAGTTCCTCAAAAAATTACGTATGGGGTACCATGTGATCCAACTATCCTACTCCTAGTTATATACTCCCCCAAATCAAAAACATATGTTCAAACAAAAATTTGTACACAAATGTTCACAGCAGCATTATTTATAAGAGCCAAAAAATGGAAATAATGCATATGTCCATCACCTAGTGAAAGGGGTAAACAAAAAGTGGTATGTCCATACAATGGAATATTATTTAGATTAATAAAATATTATTTAGATTCATAAAAAAATAAAGTATTGATATATTCATGCTACAACATGGACAAACCTTGAAAACATTATGCTGAATGAAAGAAGTCAGACACAATGGCTCCATATTATATGGCTCCATTTACATGATATGTCTAGCATAAACAAACCCATTAAAACAAAGCAGATTACAGGATAGGGGAAAGGAGATAGAGAATGACTGGTAATGGATATTGACAGAGTTCTTTAAGGGGTGATAAAAATGTTCTGGAATTAGATAATGTTGACAGTTGCACAATCTTCTGAATATACTAAAAAAACAACCAAACGAACAAAAAAGCACTAAATTGTACACTCCCAAAGTGTAAATTTCACGTTTACTATATCTCAAATAAAACTAATTTTAAAAGTATATAGTATACCTCAGTTTTATAGCATTTTCCAGAGTTGTATATTTATCTTTGGTTTGTAACCATTTTAAAGTACCTTCTCTCCAAGACTATATGATGGTGGAAAGACAGCCTCTTCAACAAATAGTGCTGGGAAAACTGGACAGCTGCATGTAAAAAAGTGAAATTAGATCATTCTTTAACACCATACACAAAAATAAGCTCAAAATGTATTAAAGACCTAAATGTGAGACCAGACACTATAAAACTCCTAGAGGAAAACATAGGCAGAACCCTCTCTGACATAAATTGTGGCAATATCTTTTTCTATCCGTCTCCCAGCATAATGGAAATAAAAACAAAAATAAACAAATGGGACCTAAGTAAGCTCAAAAGCTTTTGCACAGCAAAGGAAACCATAAACAAAACAAAAAGACAACCCACAGATTGGGAGAAAATATTTGCAAATGAGGTGACCGACAAGGGATTAGTCTCCAAAATCTACAAACAGTTTATGCAGCTTAATATCATCAAAACAAACAACCCAATCAAAAAATGGGCAGAAGACTTAATACACATTTTTCCAAGGAAGACATATTGATGACCAAGAGGCACATGAAAAGATGTTCAACATCGTTAACGATGAGAGAAAGGCAAATCAAAACTACAATTAGATATCACCTCACACCAGTCAAAATGGCTATCATCAAAAAATCCACAAACAATAAATGCTGGAGAGGGTGTGGAGAGAAGGGAACCCTCCTACACTGTTGATGGGAATGTAAATTGGTACAGCCACTATGGAGAACAGTATGGAGGTTCCTTAAAAAACTAAAAATAGAGCTACCATGTGATCCTGCAATCCCACTCCTGGGCATATACCCTGAGAAAAACATGATCTGAAAGGATCCATGCACCCCAATGTTCACTGCAGCACTGTCTACAATAGCCAAGACATGGAAGCAACCTAAATGTCCATCAACGGAGGAATGGATACAGAAGATGTGGTACATATATACAATGAACTATTAGCCATAAAAAAGAAAAATAATGTCATTTGCAGCAACATGGATGGACTTAAAGACTGTCATACTGAGTGAAGTAAGTCAGAGAAAGAGAAATATCATATGATATCACTTATATGAGGAATCTAAAAAGAAATGATACAAGTGAACGTATTTACAAAACAGAAACGGACTCACAGACTTAGAGAACGAACTTATGGTACCAGAGAGAAGGGTGGAGGGAAGGGATAGTTAGGGAGTTTGGGACTGACATGTACACACTGTTATATTTAAAAAGGATAACCAACAAGGACCTACTGTATAGCACAGGGAACTCTGCTCAATGTTATGTGGCAACCTGGATGGGAGGAGAATCTGAGGGAGAATGGATACATGTATATGTATGGCTGAGTCGCTTTGCTGTGCACCTGAAACTATCACAACATTGTTAATCGTCTATAATACAATATAAAATAAAAAGTTAAAAAAGAAAGATATTGAATATAGTTCCTTTGCTATACAATAAGTCCTTGTTGTTTATCTATCTTGTATATTAAATAAACTTTTAATTAATAGAATCTTACAGAAATCACAGCTTGTATGGACTGTATGTAAGAGGAAAAAATAAATTTACTTTTAAAAACCTTAAAAAATAATTAATTAAATAAAATACCTTTTCTCTTACTAGACTATAAACTTCTTGAATGCAGAAACCTCATCTGTTTTGTATGTCTTAGATACCCAATGTCTAACACAATGCTTACCTCATAGTGAGTGCTAAATAAATAATAGTTGCATTAATAAATATAACTGTTCATAGCAAATAAAGCGATATGGCCCCAAATGATGTCTGGCAAACTGACGAAGGGCAAGAGGAATATATGTTCAAGTTATAGTATATAAGATTTGCTTATGTCAATCAAGTAGTACAATGTCTTTCCATCTCCCCACCTGATGTCAACCTATTGAATAAGAATCAGCAATTCTCTTTAACATACAAGAGATAATTTTACATCATTTTACTTGACCAAATAGAATTAAGATACATAATCACAGGCTTCTGAAATGGATATTCTTTTCAAGAAGAAAACAGAGTCTGAGAGTTATTAATAAACAACTTTAATGGAAGTAGAATAAATATAATAAATGCAAAAGAAGCAAAATTATATCATATCTTTTATACTTGAAACATGAAAATATAAATAAAAAGATATTCCTAAAACAAATTGCAAATATGAGTGTCTTGTTTAATTGTTAGTTTGCATATGCTGGGAGAAAACCTATGCTATTTGTATTTTTAGAAAAAGCAAATGTAATATGTACATTGGCATTATTTTGTAAGCTGGAAACTTATCCTTCCATGTTACTTAGAAGATCCTGATATGATCTGAAAAATTATACAAGAAGAGAGTTCCTGAAGATTGATTGGGAAAAGAGTCATCATGGAAAGTAAAAATGTGAATCTGCTTACCACCAAGTTATGAACTCAGTGAAGCTGTCTAAACTAGAGTAAAAAAAGAAAAACATATCAAGAAAATAATCAACACTTCTTCATTTTCCTTAGGCTGCCTCCTTTTCCCTCTGCATATTCTAGGAATATTCTGCAGGTGCAAACTGAACTTCAGGAAAAGCAAAAGAACCTAAGACAGAAAAAGATAGTCTAGGTACAAGAAATGTGTCTGTACCTGCAAAGGAGAAGGCCCTTACTGGACTCCCAGAGGTTTCTATGACAAGTTTCTAAGCCTTGGAACACAGATAATGCTAGTTAGGACATTTCCCACACCTGCAGCCATTGCAGTAAGCAAAAGACACTCAAAAGACACAGCATTCTTCTTCATTGATGAACTTCTAGGCAATCCCAGAACAAGTGCTCATCCCCACCCCCAAATCTGTGAAGGTTAATGTAGACTCTTCCCCAAAGGAATTGATGAAAAAAAGATTCTGGATTCTCGGTATTAAGAGTAGTGGGGCTGAGGAACAGGGTTGTCAAACATCTAGGGTCACATGTTTTTCTGACTTTTTAAAAGAATTTTAAACAAAGAATTTCAAAGAGCAATATAGTATAACAATAAGATGAGAAGACATTTGACATCACTAAAAATATGATTTCCCAGTTTCATGCAGCGTGCATCCACTTTTATTATGACATTTTGTAGCCAGCTTTACATAATTTTGTCAAACCTATGGGGGAGGAAAATAACGCTGCCTGGTTCTGCATGGTCTTTATGTCTCACATGTTAAAAGGTTGGGAAATTCATAAACTAGTCATTTTTAGCAGTTACAGCATGTAGTTTATACATAATAAAGAACAAGACAGCCTCCATCTTCAGAGGGTTTTCAGTCTAGTACCCTAGAATATATGCATCAAAAAATAGGGCATTGACATCATTAGTAACAAGTTATGTTGATAGTATACACCCTTAATAGGATGTAATGAAAAAGGTACTTCAACCCCTGTGTTCCCCCTCCCAAAAATCTCCTTAAAACTGTCAAGGCTGTCAGAAACAAAGAAAGTCTGAGGAACTTTTATAGCCAAGAGGAGCCTAAAGAGACCTGACAGCTAAATGTCATGTGGTGTCCTGGATAGAATCCTGGAACAGAAAAAGACATTCAGTAAAAACTAAGGTAATCAGAATAAAGCATGTACTTTAGTTAATAATAGTGTATCAATACCAGTTCATTAGTTGAAATGTAACCTAAGACATTAACAAAAGGGGAAACTGGGCATGAGGTATATGGGAATTCTGTACTATCTTCAAAACTTTTCTGTAAATCTAAAACCAGTCTAAAATAAAAAGTTATAAACATAAGTCAAAGGAACATACACATTCTTCAAGAAAAAAAAATCAAACCCATAAACCTGTGCAGCTTATAGTTTAAACTTGTGTTAACCAGTTATTAGCTGGGGTTACTGTTACTTGAAATTCATCTTTTAAATTGGCTCTATTAATAAACCCACTTTTTGTGAGGCATACGGTATTCTCCCGAGATTTCTCAACGGTCCCAAGCAGCTTAAGTACATACATTCATTTAGAGCCGTAAGAATCCTCTTCTTAATGAATTGTTGATCTTATTTTGTTTTCAATCCTGTGATTATTTACTTCTCTTCTTTCTGCTAAAGAATTCACATATTCCTCTCGTGCACACATACCACTAAAATCTGGAAGTCATAGCTCTTCCCCCAACCCAAAAGCTCAGCAGCTGCTGGAGAGTGAGGCTTGGATAAAAACAGATTGGTTTGGGGTTTATTTATTTGAATACTTTCAATAGAGGAACCCTTGGAGTAAATGCCTATGGCACTGTATTCACAATGTTTACATATTTCTAAGCAACACTGAAGGTATACAAATGATCTCTTTGTACTCTCTGGGTACAGAAGATCATTAAAGTTTTATGTCAGTGAACCAGTATAACTTCAATGTCAAGTTTGCTTTCAAAGACTTAAATTACTATGAGGACCAGACTAAGCATGGGCTCAGTACCTTTCCTATAACATACCACCACCAACAACACACTACTAAACAGAATGCGGGAAGAAGAACCCCTCAGAAGTGTTTAACTGAAAAGACTTTAATAAGGAGACTATTTAGAGGTTTGAGAATGAAAAATGGAGACAGCAACAGTCGGGGACTGGAAAAAAAAGGAATGTCATTGCCACCCTAGGCCTGAAGGGGCCAGGGAAAGAGGCAGTGGTCAGATCTAGGTACTGTCAGTGACATCAGGGCCTTCCAGAATCCTATTCAGAAGAGGGATGGAGGAGAAGCACCTTGCTCCCTCTCTCCTTCTATCACACACTTTTCAGCAAGTGCTTCCTGATCTCGGGTGGCCTTGGCCTGCAGCAGCTTGAAGCACGATTTTGATTCCCCGCTAGAGATTGAAGTCAGGCCGTGGCAGTGAGGGCACTGAATCCTAGCCACTAGACCAGTGGCCAGTAACAAGACCCCTGGCCCTTCGGCTTTGCAGAAATGAATTCCCACAAAGACGGAAAGCAGTGTGACAAGTGTTTATTAGCAGGAAAAAGAGTACGTGTGGATAGACACATGGGAGGACTCAGAGAGAGAGTCGCACCCTCGTGGTAGTTTAAATCAGGGGTCCCCAATCTGCGGGCCGTGGCCCGGTATCGGCCCTCGGCCCGTTAGGAACCGGGCCGCACAGCAGAAGGCGAGCGGCCGGCGAGCGAGTGAAGCTTCATCTGCCGCTCCCCATCGCTCGCAGTACTGCCTGAAACATCCCCCCGCTCCCCCATCCCCCCACCCCCCGTCCATGGAAAAGTTGTCTTCCATAAACCCGGTCCCCGGTGCCAAAAACGTTGGGTACTGTTATTTTAAATCACTTATATTGGGGCATTTCTTCCAGGTTTCCTTTGGCCAATCATCTTTCTCTGCCTGGTTCTGAGTCCATATTTGGTTTATCTCAGTATCCTCCCATGTGTGCGTGCACATCTCTTAGCCAAGATGGGTTCTAGCAAAGAGGCCTATGGGTAGGTTGACATTACTCCCTTTTTGACCTGCAAGGAACTTTTGTGCACATGCATAGTCGGGAAGTTCTCCTTGACCCCGAGAATGAGAAATATGTGGTCTCTATCTTTTATCTGGGCAGGGCTCACCCTCTCCTGTTATCTTCATCTTGGAGAATCTGTCCACAGGGGAAAAACTCCAGCTGCTCAGCCTGGGGCCCATGTGTCTCCTGCCTCACTTCTCACTGGCCAAGTCCAAATGGAAACCAGCAAGAGAGACCCTACATGAATCTGCAGCATAGAGCAGGAGAAAAGCAGAGAATGGAAAAGAACCAGCCAGCACGTGACCTCACTGTAAACTACACCAAAAGCACTGGGCTGCATCAAGCTTTACTCAAAATTGCCAGCCCCTTTTCTTAAGACTGTACCTCTTCTCTCACCATCCACCCAACCATTACATTATCATCGGGAAAATTTAACTTTCCATTCTCTGCTTGCCTCAAGGCCTCCAGTGATTTCTGTACCACCAGAGACTGATTATTGAGTAGTTCTACGATGGGCCATCTTCCAGGTCCTTTTCTTCTACAGTAAAGAAATAGCTGCAGTAACTTCCTTGCTGCACTTTAGACTCTGGGAAAAGAGTAATAAAATGGGAAATAACTATTATGCCACTCATCCCCATCCCTTGGAAGGTATAAGGCTGCTAGTAATTTTAGTTTTAAATACTTTTCTGGCATTATACTGTCTAGTGGAGCAAATTGAGCAGAAACATGAGGAGGAGATATCTGTGCAGATGTACTCTGAAGCTAACAATTGATGAGCCATTGTTTGGTATTTTTAGTTAAAAAAAAATAAAATAGGGACTTCCCTGGTGGCACAGTGGTTAAGAATCCGCCTGCCAATGCAGAGGACATGGGTGTGAGCCCTGGCCCGGGAGGATCCCACATGCTGCAGAGCAACTAAGCTTGTGCACCACAACTACTGAGCCTGTGCTCTAGAGCCTGTGAGCCACACCTACTGAGCCCGTGTGCCACACTACTGAAGCCTGTGTGCCCAGAGCCCATGCTCCACAACAACAGAAGCCAATGCAATGAGAAGCCTGTGCACCACAACGAAGAGTAGCCCCCGCTCGCCACAACTAGAGAAAGTCCACGTGCAGCAATAAAGACCCAATGAAGCCAAAACTATATTAATCAATTTAAAAAAATAGATTAATGAAAAGTGAACATCCACTATACAGAATTTCAATGAACTGAATGAGCAAATCGTCCTCCCTCGCATCAAAAGGTGCTTATTACTTGGTGTCCCTATTTCAACTGAGAAAGTTTAAAGAGTGGTAGTACATTACATACTACAGTGTGGTTGATAGCTCCTTTTTTTTTTTTTTTTTTTAATGGGAGTGTTCCTTTGGGCAATGCTAATTGCTAGAACAAAGAGAAGTCTATTTTCCACTTACATAATAGTTACTTGCCCATGGATGAATTCTTTTAGGTGGAGTTTAGGGACCCAGATTCTTTCCCTTTCATGGCTTTGCTATCCCTTAGGGCCCTTTGTCATCTGCATCTAAGCAATAAAAGGAAAAATAGCTCCTTTGTGGTTGGAAGCATACCTTCTTCCTAGAAGCACTGGCATGAAACTGGCACCATCTCTTCTACGCACATTCCATTGGCTGGAACTCAGTCACATGACCACATCTAACTTTAGAAACCAGGAAATGGCTGGCTGTGTGCCCAAGAAGAGGAAATACATATTTGTGACTAGCTCTATCACTTGAGAGTCACGAAAATGAATATTTAAATATTAAAAATTGTCTAGACAACCATTTACACTTTTGATGCTTAAAGTTAATATTATTGCATAATTAAATATTACAAGATAGAGTAAGCCTTTATGCATGTCAATTTAAAATGTTCATCTTTAGTATAAACACTAATAATAATATGCCTTTAAATTTCAAGGAAGCAATGGGGCAAAATATTCTATCACGTGTTACCTTACCATTTAAATTTCTATCACGTGTTACCTTACCATTTAAATTTCTCAAAGGAAAGGTAGGTATGAAGAAATATCTACAATTACTATAGTAAATAGAGTAAAACATAAAGAACAATACTTTTATTTCTATCTAGATAGAATAGGTTATTCTCTTAGTGCTTCAGAAAACTTGAATAAGATTTTCCCTGATTATTAATGAAATATTTTCAATCATTTAATTGGGAATAAACACATTTCTGTGAAAAAAAGAAAATATTGATATTGTCAAGTGCTCTAGAGTTAAAGATTAGTAACTAATTAATTATTTTTTACACTTGCTCTGCTTCTTATTTAAATAGGAATCATCTGTAAGCCAACACAAAATTCATTTAAGTTATGGGTTTTCTTTTCAGTTATTTAATCAGTTTCTACACTGCTTTTCTAAGTTAAGCATTTCGCTATTTGAAGATGATAGATGTCTTATTAACAAGATAACCAAAGACTTACAGTCTAGCATTGTTAATGTACTTTTACTGTGTACTCATTCAATCCACAAAACAACCCTACAGAATAGGTGTTATTACCCCCATTTTACAGTAAGAATGTTTAGACTCAGAGAGAGGGTTGTCTTAAGCAACTTGTCCAAGGTCTTATGGTTTGTAATGGTAGAGTTGGGACTCGAACCCAGGTCCCTGGTCAATCCTTACAGTGCATGTGACTACAATTGCATTCCATTTGAAATGAGCTATTTCTGAAAATTCAGTGCACAGTAAGACTGTTTTCCACGGTTTAGTTTACCTTGTCTAATTTTAAATGTATATTTCTTATTGTAATGTTCAAAAATTATGTTCATTATATAAGTAGTCTGATTTCTAATAATACTATATGTTTTCCTAGCAGGGAAGCATTGTTTTTTTCTTTAAAGTGGTTGCTGGCCTTTTTAATAATGAGTAAACAGTGCCATCTTCTGTTTATGTTCTCAACAGCAATTGAAATAAAATCTTGAAAGACTAGGTTAATCTAGCTCAATGACAGGAAGCAAGGAATCTGGAGACTTTACAATCTCGGCAATATGTATTACATCTTTGAACACATGCAAAGAGGCTAATTGTTTGAAAGTCTTCTCAGGGCAGATTCACGTTAAAAACAGTTCCGTGTGATTAATTTTCTGAAGTTTATGAATATCCATTCAAACAATGGAAAGAAGAGGAAGAAGGCAGGAGGGAGACAAGTGGCAATGATAGAAACAGGGGTCAAGTGGTTGTAATGATTTGGGATTAACTTAGTCAAGGGAATAAAATAAGCAATTATCTTATTTCCTCTACCATTTGTTTACACATTCCCCTCAATATCCACCTTTAGAGAAACATGCCTTGACCTTTGCAAGTGCCTTTTGTTTAAAAAGAAAAGGAAAAATGAAATGAAATGAAATGATATGCAAAGCCCTTAAGATGAAATATCAGAAAAAAAGTATTCCTCTTTCTGCATGTGAAGCACAGTAATCGAAACTGGAACAGATGGAACAACTTACATAAATGTGAAAATCTTATAGGGTTGAACATTCACCCAAGAAAATATGTTTTGTTTGCAAATCTATGCTATTTTGGAAAATGTTTTTAGTCGCACCATACTTACTAGCCACAAAAGAAAAACAAAACAAAACAAAACAAAAAAAAAAGAAACAAGAAAAAACTCAGTTACATTTTTATTAAGGCTTATATTAGTTCATTTAAATAGTTATTCTCACAATGTTTTACTTTCATGAATCTAGACTAGGTTTAAGCTTTATAAGTAATAGTCACTTTCAGAAATATTTGTGAAGTTAATCATATGAACTGCACACAATACAATTGTCTTTTAAGGAATATGAAGAGATGGTGGGAACCCCAAGGGGAAGTAACTAATGTTGCTGAAGTTCTCTTAGTCAGGGAGCTCCAGACAGTGGCAAATCAAGGGCATGAATGAAATGTATCTTGAATCCATGTCTGAAAACTGGCTTTGTGAGGATGCTGCCCCCTACAATCATTTTGCATACTCAGAAGCAAAGCAGGGACAGCCACCATGTGCAGGTAAAATATGATGTGTAACTGGAAATTTTTTCACTTTGCACCAGGGAAAACAGTTGCTTGATTTTGGGCAAATAATTCCAATCTATTTCTTGGTGTTCATCTGCTTTTTTCAGCCTTTTACTAAAATAATGTAAAGTGAGTTTTCTTATTGTATATTGGGCTAATTTTCATTCTATCGAGTTGTTCCAAAGATTCTCCAAATCCCCAAACATCTCAACTTATTTTAGTTTAAATTTTATGTGATGTTGTAGAGTGTTCAATGCTGGATAGAGGTGGTTGGACTTGGGCTTTTACAGAATTAATAAGACAATATAATATGTCTCCAAGAAGGCTGGGTATCTAAGGGTAGAAAGGTTACCAGATTTCAAAAGAATTTTCCATCCATATCTGAGTACTCCGTGTGAAGACCCTTAACCTGCTACTAATGTCTCGTAATATCTCATTCTATTCCATGTTAGCCAGAGGTATCATATTTTGATTTTATAATATTATACACATTTTAGAAAGCCTAGAATCCCATATTAATTTGTCAGTTAACACAAGAAACTTACCTGCCTGGATTGGCATATCTATTTCTAGAGATTCATTGATGTAAGTATTTCATTATTTCTGTTTGCAGGACAGTCATTATGCAACACCATAGATATGACATGTTGACATACAAAGTGATTACACTGACCTGAATGTTCATTTTTCATGTTAAAAAAACTATCATTCTCTCTATAATTATTTTTCTTTCAAATGAAGTCATTCCCTCAGTATACCTAATGCAAATCATTATGGGAATATCAACTCCGTTGCCTCTCTGGTTGTATATAGGTAAACACTAGTCTTCTGGGCAAGAGTGAGGACAAGGGGATCAAGGTGAGCTATGAGGGCTGCACTGCCACCAGCGCTCCAAACTCCCTAGCCCAGATGCCCAGGAGAAGGAAATTCTACCATTTAGTAATTGATCATTACTCCCAGGCCATGGTGCTGGGAGACGGAAGAAACCAAGGGAACATGCAACAACATGATTGATAAATTACACCAACTTGAGTGTGAGCCACGGAGAGAAACATTCAGCTTTCAAACACACAGCAACCTTTCTATACATAAGTCAAGTTTTCTCTCTCATGAGCTCATCTTGTTCATGGCACTGGCCTGTCCAGACACTCCTCAGGACTTTCTCCAAATGGCAGCTCATTAAGTCACTTTGGCATGCCCTCTGCCTACTGCTTATTCTATTTACATTTATTTTTCTTGTTTACCATAATCACCTTAAGGTGAGGGCCCCACCTCCAGAGAAACTGGGAGCACTATTGGCACAGCTCCAGTCTTTGGTGACTCTATAGCTTTGTTATGTTAATTTCCCTGTGTTCTTAACTTTTCTCCCTCTGGTGGTCAAAAGAATGAGAATGAAAATTTTCCATAATTCTGCTTGTATTTTCCTCTCTCTCTCTCTCTATCTCAACCTCTCCCTCTTTCTCTTTTCCTTTTCTCTCTCCCCCTTGGTACATTTCTTTCTCTTCATTATATCAATAGCTGACATAATTTCTCCTAAGTTTTCTAATTAACTAAACTCATTTTATTTCTACTTAACCCTGATGACTTTTCCTCTTCCTACAAAATATATTCACCCTCAGACACATACAGCCCATTTAAATGTTGACTCTATCACTTGTAGTGTTATGGATTTTTTTAAACTTCTAAAGTATTCTTCCTCACTGAAGTCTGCGAAAAGTTCAAGGTAATAACATAAGAACAAAAGAAGTATCGCTAATACCTAATAAGAAACAGCTGAATAGACAAATGTGTCAAAAGAGAGATAAGAGATATGGTGGATCATAAGTATACATAGTTTTGAACCTTTCTTATGTATCTTCACATTTTCCTTATTTATCTCACTTTGACTAGGTATTTAAGGACAAAGTTCCCTCACCTTCAAGCTGCCTTGCAGTCTTTCTCAGGCCAACAAACAGTGACTCATCTCAATCCATTTATTTACAGTTTTCTAAATGAGATGATGATTGCTTGCATATGCTAAAAACTCTATTAGGTGATGATATATACATATAATCCTATCAACAGCCTGTGAAATATTAAAATGTTTCTTTATTAATAAATAAAGAGATACTCCAGTCCATTATAGTCCAGAGGTCAAGCTACTTTCCCACTTTCTTGCAAAGTAAATGTGGCATGTTTGAGATTCAAGACCATGTATATTAGCCTGACTTTTATATTCTTTGTGTACCTTAAAATGATTTGAGGGAAATGTATTAATTTTCCTTTTCAATAAACTTTTTCTTTATTCTTTTTCTTCAATAAACATTACTAATCTAAGAACACTTGCAATCATTCTACAGAAATCAATAGCTTACAGTTTCCATTAGTCCCTGCACTGACCAGGGTTTTAAAGTAATGAATTCAGAATTTATTTCAATTACATAGTCTTGATACAAATGTTGGTAGAAGCAACCCAGTGGCTCACAGAAAACATAATAATAACCAGGTTTAACATTCACCTGTCTTTTTTTTCTGATTTATCATAGAATACCTATATCCAATTAATTTGATGTATATAAAATTGAATTATTATCTCATGTATTTTTACAGCTAAATTTGTATTTGTGTATGTATTAATTTATGAAGGCTGCCAGTCTGGGTGACTTAAGCAACACAAATTTATTTTCTCACAATTCTGGAGGTTGAAAGTCCAAAACCAAGGTGCCAGAAATGCTGGTTTCTCCTGAGGAATCTTCTTGGCTTTCATATAACCACCCTTTTGCTGGATCTCTCTACACACATGCCCCTGGTGTCTCTTTGTGTGTCCAAATCTCCTCTTTTTGTAGTTATCAGTCAGATTGGATTAAGGTCCTCTCATATAATCTCATTTAACCTTAATTATCTCTTTTGAGGTTCTATTTCAAATACAGCCACATCCTGAGGTAGTGGGATATTAATTGTGTGGAGACACAATTCAGCCCCTACCTATTTATATAATTGGAACATTATAGCATAGAGTATTAAATTTCTATTTATGCAAATAAAAAAATAAAGATGTCTCTGGAGTCCTTGAAAGAGTTCAAAGGAGATAAAACTTGGTTTGTATCTTAAACAGTCGGTCAGGTTTGGAGTAGACAATAGAAGATTGACCTGTCTCAGGTCAGGAAATATTTCAAGTACAAAAGTAACACAAATGGAATATGAGAGACACGGTTCCTATGACAATGAACAAAAGTGTTCAGAAGCCAGGAAGGCTGGAATTAGGATGGCAGGGAAAAGACCTTGGCAATTACATGTGCATCAAGTGATAAACTTAATACTTTGGAGTTTTAGTCAAGGAGAAATGATCACTGGATTTAGCAAAATACTTCAGGAGAGTTTGGTAAACTAGAGAAATATAGCCCAAATGATAAAGGGAATACTTGTAAGAACTAAGAATAATCACTTCAAAATAAAATTGGTTGAAACTAAGTGAAGAAAGTTGAACAATAGTAACAGCAGCAACCATCAAAACCTATTGAGAAGGTGTCACCATCAGCTCCTTAGAATACTTAAGAATGTGATGTTCAGCAAAGGGTAGGGAGAGGTGGTGGAGAAAGCCTTCTAGTAAAGAGTGTCAGACCTCACACCTGTCAGAAAGGCTGTTATCAAAAAGACAAGAAATAACACATGTTGGCAAGGATGTGGAGAAAAAGGGACCCTCGTGAACTGGTGGGAATGCAAATTGCTGCAGCCACTATGGAAAACAAAATTAAGATTCCTCAAAAACTTAAAAATATAATTAGCATATGATCCAACAATTCTACTTCTGGGTATTTATCCAAAGGGAAAAAACAAAACAAAAACACTGATTCAAAAGGATATATGCATCCTCATGTTCACTGCAGCATTATTTACAAGAGCCAGGATACAGAAACAGTCTAATAGTGTATGTACACAATGGGATTCTACTCAGTCGTAAAAAAGAATGAAACCTTGCCATGGATGGACCTTGAGCATATTATTCTAAGTGAAATAAGTTAGACAGAGAAAGATAAATACCATATGATTTCACTTATATGTAGAATCTAAAAAACAAAATAACAACACAAAACTCATAGATCCAAAGAACAGACTGGTGGTTGCCAGAGGGGAGGGGAATAGGGGAGTGGGAAAAAATGAGTAAAGGGGATCAGGAAGTACAAATTTCCAGTTGTAAAATAAATAACATAATGGGGATGTAATGCACAGCATGGTGACTACAGTCAATGACATTGTAGTACATATTTGAAAGTTGCTAAGAGAGCAAATCTTAAAAGTTCTCACACAACAACAACAAAAAAAAATTGTAACTTTTTATGGTTACAAATGGTAACTAGGGCTTCCCTGGTGGTGCAATGGTTGAGAGTCCGCCTGCCGATGCAGGGGACACAGGTTCATGCCCTGGTCCGGGAAGATCCCACATGCCGCGGAGTGGCTGTGCCTGTGAGCCATGGACGCTAAGCCTGCGCGTCTGGAGTCTGGGCTCCGCAACGGGAGAGGCCACAACAGTGAGAGGCCCGCGTACTGCAAAAAAAAATAAAAAAATAAAAAATAAAACAAAATAAAACAAACAAACAAATGGTAACTAAACTTATTGTGATGATCACAGGGTATGCAAATATTGATTATGTTGTACATCTAAAACTAATATAATGTTATATGTCAATTATAACTCAATTTTGTTTTTTAAAAGATACAATTAAAAAAAAAACTTTCAGGTGTTTGTACTGTAAAGCCTTCAGGTGGAGGTGGGCAGGACCCCAGAAATCATTAAATCATTGACCCTCCACTCCCCTGTGCCTTGCATTTCTCTCCAACTTCAGTAGTCTCTTTTCTTTTGAACTTATTTCTGCATTTAGGGAAAGGAAGCTCATTCATTTGAGGTCTATCGCTAAGATTTAATTGCTCTAATTTAGAGATTCCCAGCCAGTGAGAGATATACGCTTGGAGGTGGGAGTGGGGAGAGCCTCCAATTATATAAGAGAATTCTCACATCTACTTCACACCAATCATCATTTGTAGAATAAATAATTTATCTCAAGATTAAAAAAAAAAAAGAACTTGAGTGTCAAAAGCAGAGTCATGGCTCTTCAAGGCTATGATGTTTCTTTAAATAAAATTTTCAAAAATTCATGAAAGATTCACAAGTCGTCTTTAACAGAATCTTAAAATTAATATTTAAATGTATGTATACAATTTAAGTAGACTACAAGGGAGAACTGTTATTATATTTGGAACATTGTTAAGAATTCTTTAAAGAGCAAAATCTTAGGGAGTGTTTGGCTTTAAAATGTGAGATTGAAAGGTAGTGTGGGGCTTTCCCTGGTGGCGCAGTGGTTGAGAGTCTGCCTGCCGATGCAGAGGACATGGGTTCGTGCCCTGGTTCGTGAAGATCCCACACGCTGCGGAGCGGCTGGGCCCGTGAGCCACGGCCACTGAGCCTGCACGTCCGGAGCCTGTGATCCGCAACGGGAGAGGCGGCAACAGTGAGAGGCCCGCGTACGGCAAAAAAAAAAAAAAAAGGTAGTGTGGTATCTTTAAAAATCTAATTGTTCACTCATAAAGATGTTGCTAGAAAAGATTTAGTGCCATGGTGCAAACATATTACTGACAGGGAGGATATTTTCCTATTTGGGGGAAAGAATTAATGTTATGTATACTACTTCATATTTGGGGGTTTCTTTAATTTTTTTTTTAAAAATGGCAAATATGTAAGAGATTTCCCCCACCAAATGAGAAAGGAAATCACTTTTTTTTTTTCTAATTTTTACTGGAACAAATCCCATTTAGGCGACAGGGATATAGCTGATATTAGCAAAGAGCAATTAGAGTAGTGAAAGCAGTTCACAAATAATGACACATAAAGATGGATGCAGCATTGTAAGATTCAAAGGAATGTGAATTTTAGAAATGAGAATTAAAAGTTGTCAGCTTTACAGGGATTTGAATCTTTTTTTTTTATGACTATGAGAAAGTGTATTAAAGTTTTATGCTATAGAATTCAGCAAACAGTTTGTTAACTCAGCAGCTTGACTGTGTACAGCTTCAGTCTTAGAAAATAATCCTCATGGCAGTAGCAGATAAAAAAGATGCTGGTGGCCAGAAGCTATGTTATATAGCACAGTGAAGAGTTTATGAGCATCTAAATAGAAAATCGGACAGAGCCAATAGCGTGGAAGAGATGGATATACTTGACTCGATAAAGTAGTGTGATGGTTATGAATGATACTCCAAGAAGTGATGGAGACAACCTCTGTAATTTCTAACTGAGATGGCTAAGCAGATAATGGGGCTGTTAATTTAGGAAAGTAGGAAAGAAACACCGTATAAAGGGCAAGTCAGATTGCAGGATTGAGAGGAAGAGGGAAAGAATGTAACATGGGTAAGAATTTGCACATTGTGAGTCTAAAGTTCTAGCTCTAATCCAGATGGAAAAGTCTAGAAGACAGAATATGCATAGATTCGGTATTGCTATTTCCTTTTACACTCTGATAGGCTTGTGCTCAGCACTTTGTACACATTTCTTTCTTTTTTTTTTTTTTTCCTGATCTTGCTGGTGTAGCTTATTTGATAACTTCCTCAATTCTATACCTAATCTCTTGCTTCTCACTTCCAGGGAGTTAAAGGTAAGTACAAAAATACACTTTTAGGTGAGAAACTGACTGTCAAATTAAATCAATGACTTTGGCTTTTATTTTCCCATTGAAAAATACACTTTTATAAATGGAATAGTTTTGAGTATGTATTTATACTTTCGGATTTATCCTGCAATACTTAAACTAGAAAGGGAAAAAAAATAAGAAGAAAATGGAAAGGTCCGAGGGTATTATTATCCTGTTGAAATAGAAATAAAACTTGGATGTTTTTCCCTACCTACCAGCACATTTTTATGTCACAGGTGATGAGTACTTGAGTAGCTTTATTATTTAAAGTCTTTTTAGAAGGAAAGAGGGATATGGGTGGCTTTAGCCTGGGATAGTCACCTAAGAGGAGATAATTTTAAAAAAAGAGATATGATTATGTGAAACCAATAAAAGTGTTCATCCTCCTATCATGCTTTTTGTGCAAATTATGTCCCACTCCCCGTGGGGACTGACTGAAATTAAACAGTGGTTTCCTGGGAACAAGGAGGATTTTATAAATTAGGCACAATCCCCTTTAAGGCTGCCTTGAGCTTTGCCTGAGGCTGTTAGAAAGAGACATTCAACAGAGAAGACCTGCAAAGCAAGCATGAAGTGCCCAGTGGAATCTGAGGCAATGATTAACTTATTTAAATAGTTCTAAAAAGGAAATTTCCAGTATCTTAGAAGAGAAAAACTATCTACTACCTTAAATAGCTTTAATTAACTGCAAGTCTCCATGATACCCTTTCTATTTTATTTTTTTACATCTTTATTGGAGTATAATTGCTTTACAATGGTGTGTTAGTTTCTGCTTTATAACAAAGTGAATCAGTTATACACATACATATGTTCCCATAACTCTTCCCTCTTGCGTTTCCCTCCCTCCCACCCTCCCTATCCCACTCCTCTAGGTGGTCACAGACCACCGAGCTGATCTCCCTGTGCTATGAGGCTGCTTCCCACTAGCTATCTATTTTACGTTTGGTAGTGTATATATGTCCATGTCACTCTCTCACTTTGTCACAGCTTATCCTTCCCCCTCCCAATATCTTCAAGTCTATTCTCTAGTAGGTCTGTGTCTTTATTCCTGTCTTACCCCTAGGTTCTTAACATTTTTTTTTTATTTTAAATTCCATATATATGTGTTAGCATACGGTATTTGTCTTTCTCTTTCTGACTTACTTCACTCTGCATGACAGACTCTAGGTCCATCCACCTCATTGCAAATAGCTCAATTTCGTTTCTTTTTATGGCTGAGTAATATTCCATTGTATATATGTGCCACATCTTCTTTATCCATTCATCCGATGATGGACACTTAGGTTGTTTCCACCTCTGGGCTATTGAAAATAGAGCTGCAATAAACATTTTGGTACATGAGTATTTTTGAATTATGGTTTTCTCAGGGTATATGCCCAGTAGTGGGATTGCTGGGTCATATGGTAGTCCTATTTGTAGTTTTTTAAGGAACCTCCATACTGTTCTCCATAGTGGCTGTACCAATTCACATTCCCACCAGCAGTGCAAGAGTGTTCCTTTTTCTCCAAACCCTCTCCAGCATTTATTGTTTCTAGATTTTTTGATGATGGCCATTCTGACTGGTGCGAGATGATATCTCATTGTAGTTTACATTTGCATTTCTCTAATGAATAATGATGTTGAGCATTCTTTCATGTGTTTGTTGGCAGTCTGTAAATCTTCTTTGGAGAAATATCTATTTAGGTCCTCTGCCCATTTTTGGATTGGGTTGTTCGTTTATTAGTCATTGAGCTGCATGAGCTGCTTATAAATTTTGGAGATTAATCCTTTGTCAGTTGCTTCATTTGCAAATATTTTCTCCCATTCTGAGGGCTGTCTTTTCATCTTGTTTATGGTATCCTTTGCTGTGCAAAAGCTTTGAAGTTTCATTAGTTCCCATTTGTTTATTTTTGTTTTTATTTCCATTTCTCTAGGAGGTGGGTCAAAAAGGATCTTGCTGTGATTTACAACACAGAGTGTTCTGCCTATGTTTTCCTCCAAGAGTTTGATAGTTTCTGGTGTTAAATTTAGGTCTTTAATCCATTTTGAGCCTATTTTTGTGTACGGTGTTAGGGAGTGATCTAATCTCATACTTTTACATGTACCTGTCCAGTTTTCCCAGCACCACTTATTGAAGAGGTTGTCCTTTCTCCACTGTACATTTCTGCCTCCTTTATCAAAGATAAGGTGACCATAGGTGCATGGGTTTATCTCTGGGCTTTCTATCCTGTTACATTGATCTATATTTCTGTTTTTGTGCCAGTACCATACTGTCTTGATTACTGTAACTTTGTAGTATAGTCTGAAGTCAAGGAACCTGATTCCTCCAGCTCCATTTTTCTTTTTCAAGATTGCTTTGGCTAATCAGGGTCTTTTGTGTTTCCATACAAATTCTGAATTTTTTTGTTCTAGTTCTGTGAAAAATGCCAGTGGTAGTTTGATAGGGATTGCATTGAATCTGTAGATTGCTTTGGGTAGTAGAGTCATTTTCACAATGTTGGTTCTTCCAATCCAAGAACATGGTATATCTCTCCATCTATTTGTATCATCTTTAATTTCTTTCATCAGTGTCTTATAATTTTCTGCATACAGGTCTTTTGTCTCCTTAGGTAGGTTTATTCCTAGATATTTTATTCTTTTTGTTGCAATGGTAAATGGGAGAGTTTTCTTGATTTCACTTTCAGATTTTTGATCATTAGTGTATAGGAATGCCAGAGATTTCTGTGCATTAATTTTGTATCCTGCTACTTTACCAAATTCATTGATTAGCCCTAGTAGTTTTCTGGTAGCATCTTTAGGATTGTCTATGTGTAGTATCATGCCATCTGCAAACAGTGACAGCTTTACTTCTTCTTTTCCAATTTGGATTCCTTTTATTTCCTTCTCTTCTCTTATTCTGTGGCTAAAACTTCCAAAACTATGTTGAATAAGAGTGGTGAGAGTGGGCGACCTTGTCTTGTTCCTGATCTTAGTGGAAACACTTTCAGTTTTTCACCATTGAGGACGATGTTGGCTGTGGGTTTGTCATATATGGCGTTTATTATGTTGAGGAAAGTTCCCTCTATCCCTACCTTCTGCAGGGTTTTTATCATAAATGGGTGTAGAATTTTGTCAAAAGATTTCTGTGCATCTATTGAGATGATCATATGTTTTTTCTCCTTCAATTTGTTAATATGGTTTATCACATTGATAGATTTGCATATATTGAAGAATCCTTGCATTCCTGGAATAAACCCCAATTGATCATGGTGTATGATCCTTTTAATGTGCTATTGGATTCTGTTTGCTAGTATTTTGTTGAGGATTTTTACATCTATGTTCATCAGTGATATCGGCCTGTAGTTTTCTTTCTTTGTGGCATCCTTGTCTGGTTTTGGTATCAAGGTGATGGTGGCCTCGTAAAATGAGTTTGGGAGTGTTCCTCCCTCTGCTATATTTTGGAAGAGTTTAAGAAGGATAGGTGTTAGCTTTTCTCTGAATGTTTGATAGAATTCATCTGTGAAGTCATCTGGTCCTGGACTTTTGTTTGTTGGAAGATTTTTAATCACAGTTTCAAATTCAGTGCTTGTGATTGGTCTGTTCATATTTTCTATTTCTTCCTGATTCAGTCTTGGCAGGTTGTGCATTTCTAAGAATTTGTCCATTTCTTCCAGGTTGTCCATTTTATTGGCATAGAGTCGCTTGTAGTAATCTCTCATGATCTTTTGTATTTCTGCAGTGTCAGTTGTTACTTCTCCTTTTTCATTTCTAATTCTATTGATTTGAGTCTTCTCCCTTTTTTCCTTGATGAGTCTGACTAATGATTTATCAATTTTGTTTATCTTCTCAAAGAACCAGCTTTTAGTTTTATTGATCTTTGCTATCGTTTCCTTCACTTTTTTTTTTTTCATTTATTTCTGGTCTGATTTTTATGATTTCTTTCCTTCTGCTACCTTTGGGTTTTTTTGTTCTTTTTTCTCCTATTGCTTTAGGTGCAAGATTAGATTGTTTATTCAAGATGTTTCCTGTTTCTTAAGGTAGGATTGTATTGCTATAAACTTCCATTTTACAACTGCTTTTTCTGCATCTCATAGGTTTTGGGTCGTCATGTCTCCATTGTCATTTATTTCTAGGTATTTTTTCATTTCCTCTTTGATTTCTTCAGTGATCACTTTGTTATTAAGTAGTGCATTGTTTAGCCTCCATGTGTTTGTATTTTTTACAGATCTTTTCCTATAATTAATATCTAGTCTCACGGCATTGTGGTCAGAAAGGATACTTGATACAATTTCAATTTTCTTAAATTTACTAAGGCTTGATTTGTAACCCAAGATATGATCTCTCCTGGAGAATGTTCCCTGAGCACTTGAGAAAAATGTGTATTCTGTTGTTTTTGGATGGAATGTCCTATAAATATCAATTAAGTCCATCTTGTTTAATGTATCATTTAAATCTTGTGTTTCCCTATTTATTTTCATTTTAGATGATCTGTCCATTGGTGAAAGTGGGGTGTTAAAGTCTCCTACTATGATTGTGTTACTGTCGATTTCCCCTTTTATGGCTGTTAGTATTTGCCTTATGTATTGAGGTGGTCCTATATTGGGTTCATAAATATTTACAATTGTTACACCTTCTTCTTGGATCAATCCTTTGTTCATTATGTAGTGTCCTTCTTTGTCTTCTCTAATAGTCTTTATTTTAAATTCTATTTGGTCTGATATGAGAATTGCTACTCCAGCTTTCTTTTGGTTTCCATTTGCATGCAATATATTTTTCCATCCCCTTACTTTCAGTCTGTATGTGTCTCTAGGTCTGCAGTGGGTCTCTTTTAGACAGCATATATATGGGTCTTGTTTTTGTATCCGTTGAGCCAATCTGTGTCTTTTGGTGGGAGCACTTAGTCCATTTACGTTTAAGTCCATTTAAGTCCATTTACGTTTCTTACATTTTCTCTATTCTATTTCCAAGATTTTGGATCATATTTATTATCATTTTTTCTGAATTCTTTTTCAGATAGACTGCCTATTTCCTCTTCATTTGTTAGGTCAGGTGGGTTTTTATCTTGCTCCTTCAACTGGTGTGTGTTTCTCTGTCTTCTCATTTTGCTTATCTTATTGTGTTTGTGGTCTCCTTTTTGCAGGCTGCAGGTTCTTAGTTCCCATTGTTTTTGTTCTGTCCCCAGTGGCTAAAGTTCATTCAGTGGATTGTGTAAGCTTTGTGGTGGAGAGGACTAGTGCCTGTGTTCTGGTGGATGAGGCTGGAACTTGTCTTTCTGGTGGGCAGTTCCGTGTCTGGTGGTGTGTTTTGTGGTGCCTGTGGACTTACTACGATTTTAGGCAGCCTCTCTGCTAATGGGTGGTATTGTGTTCCTGTCTTGCTAGTTGTTTGGCATAGGGTGTCCAGCACTGTAGCCTGCTGGTCGTTGAGTGAAGTTGGGTGCTGGTGTTGAGAGGGAGATCACTGGGAGATTTTCGCTGTTTGATATTATGTGGAGCTGGGAGGTCTCTTGTGGACTAGTATCCTGAAGTTGACTCTCCCACCTCAGAGCCACAGCACTGACTCCTGGATGCAGCACCAAGAGCCTTTCATCCACACGGCTCAGAATAAAAGGGAGAAAAAGTAGAAAGAAAGAAAGAAAGAAAGAAGGAAAGAAAGAAAGAAAGAAAGAAAGAAAGAAAGAAAGAAAGAAAGAAAGAAAGGAGGGAGGAGAGAGGGAGGGGGAGGGAAGGAAAGAAAGAAGGAATGAAAGAAGATAAAATAAAATAATGTAAGATAAAATAAAATAAAGTTATTAAAATAAAAAATAATTATTAAGAAAAAAAATTTGTTTTAAGAAAACAAACAAAAAAAAAGACGGATAGAACCCTAGGACAAATGGTGGAAGCAAAGCTATACAGACAAAATCTCACACAGAAGCATACACATACACACTCAGATAAAGAGGAAAAGGGAAAAAATCATAAATCTTGCTCTCAAAGTCCACCTCCTCAATTTGGGATGACGTGTTGTCTATTCATGTATTCCACAGATGCAGGGTACATCAAGTTGATTGTGGAGCTTTAATTCGCTGCGTCTGAGGCTTCTGGGAGAGATTTCCCTTTCTCTTCTTTGTTCTCACAGCTCCCGGGGCTCATCTTTGGATTTGGCCCCGCCTCTGCGTGTAAGTCGCCGGAGGGCGTCTGTTCTTCGCTCATACAGGACGGGGTTAAAGGAGCCGCTGATTCGTGGACTCTGGCTCACTCTGCTGGGGGGAAGGAGGGGTACAGAGTGCGGGGCGAGCCTGCGGCGGCAGAGCCAGCGTGACGTTGCACCAGCTTGAGGCGCACCGTGCATTCTCCTGGGGAAGTTGTCCGTGGATCCTGGGACCCTGGTAGTGGCGGGCTGCACAGGCTCCCTGGAAGGGGGGTGTGGACAGTGACCTGTGCTTGCACACAGGCTTCTTGGTGGCGGTAGCAGCAGCCTTAGCATCTACTGCCCATCTCTGGCATCCGCGCTTTTAGCCGCGGCTCGCGCCCATCTCTGGAGCTCCTTTAAGCAGCGCTCTTAATACCCTCTCCTCGTGCACCAGGAAACAAAGAGGGAAGAGATAGTCTCTTGCCTCTTCAGCAGCTCCAGACCTTTTCCCGGACTCCCTCCCAGCTAGCCATGTTACACTAACCCCCTGCAGGCTGTGTTCACACCGCCAACCCCAGTCCTCTCCCTGCGCTCTGACGGAAGCCCAAGCCTCAGCTCCCAGCCCCGCCAGCCCCAGCAAGTGAGCAGACATGCCTCTCCGGCTGGTGATTGCTGAACGGCACCGATCCTCTGTGCCAGAATCTCCCCGCTTTGTCCTCCGCACCCCTGTTGCTGTGCTCTCCTCCACGGCTCCGAAGCTTCCCCCTCCGCCACCCGCAGTCTCCGCCCATGAAGGGGCTTCTACGTGTGGAAACCTTTCCTCCTTCACAGCTCCCTCCCACTGGTGCAGGTCCCATCCCTATCCTTTTGTCTGTTTATTCTTTTTTTCTTTTGCCCTACCCAGAAACGTGGGGAGTTTCTTGCCTTTTGGGAGGTCTGAGGTCTTCTGCCAGTGTTCAGTAGGTGTTCTGTAGGAGTTGTTCCACGTGTAGATGTATTTCTGGTGTATCTGTGGGGAGGAGGGTGACCTCCGTGTCTTACTCTTCTGGCATCTTCCCCTCGTCCCGATGTCCTTTCTCTTGAAAGAGGTTATTGGACCAGCAGGAGTATCTGACAGTGCATCGCAGCCTCCTCAGAAGACTAGGTTGCCCTCCTGATAGAGTTATTTGTTTAGGGTTGAGCAGTAATTTTTTAAAATTCCCATGGGGATGCTTTTCTCACTCACTGTGAAGACATTATTGGAGTCACAGAACCTGATTTTGTACTGTTTACGTGGTGTCAAGTATGTTCAAAAATATCCATTTGATGCCTTGTGATGTGTGACTTGATGAAGCTTCTGGGGTGTTCACTTTACATTTGCAACAACATCTTGAGCAGAGGAAAGAGAGAACATAGGACCAGTCATCCTGCCCCATTAGACAGTATTCAGTAGCCCCTAAAGCTGATTAACTCACTGTCAAACTCTACTGGGAGAAAGGAAACTCACCTGCCACCAAAAAGAATCACACAGAAACTCGCCTGCCTCCTAAAAGAATCACACAGAATCTGACAGATGGGATAAACAGGTTGAGGGAGATGGTAGAAACGATGATGTTTTTCTCTACTAAATACAACGCTGGTGAATTTGCTGGTCTTGGTATGAAAATCATAGTTTTTCTTCCATCTTTATTCCAGTCAGTAACCACCCCATCAACCAAACAGCCCATCGTTTTTGCTACAAATTTTGGTAACACCTTGACCTTCAGCTCCTCCTACTGAGATGCACAATTTTGTTTAGAAAATTGACTTTCTCATGATGAAAACCCAAGGAAAAAGTGAGAAAAAATTGCTTTTTTCACCTGAAGGAATATCAGCATCACATGGAGGCCTTTGTCTTATTTATGAAACCCACCCCTCCATTCTGAGTGATCATGTCCTCAAGGCTGAAAATTATGACCAAGTCCTTTTAATTTATGAAAAGAATAATATTCCTTTTTTAAATGATATTTTCCATGTGAACTAAATTTAAAATTGTATTGTTTTATAATTTGTAAATTTATTATTTTTGCTTGTTCCTTGATTTAAAAAAAACTATGTTACTGAAATGTATAACATGTATATTTTAGTAATTAAAGGGCTTTGAAACACTGATATCAGAGTAGAAGTAACTTCTGCACGTATGGGAAGTGTTGATATCTGTAAAGTTTAAAAAGGAATATAACTCAAGATTTTATACAGAAAAAAATATATTTCTTGACATTTAAATTTTCTAACATAACTTGTAATGGATTAGACTCTAGGTATTAGGTGTGAAAAATAGAAAAAAACTCTGCTTACTGTTGAACTTTAAGGCTAGAGAATAAAATTATAAAATGAATGGCTCTGAGTTATAATGGATGTCTAACTCTAGATTTTCAATTTAACTGAACAAGAAGTTTCACTTTAATATCTTAAATCATATTAAAATATTGAGTTGGCACTTACTCGATTTTGTCCCACTATGTTTATGTTTCCCACTAAAAACATAAACTTTATGTTTGTTTTCCCACTAAAAAACCAACCAAACAAACAAAAAACCAACCAAACAAACAAAAAAACAGCCTTTTTAACCCTCAACCCCCATCGAGTTAGCATCTCATTTCTGCAATAAATCAGAGTTCTTGGCAGAATTTTTCATATGTTTCCTCTTTCTGATTTTATAATCACTCCTCAAGTCAAAGTTGATTTCTACTTATTCCACACCACCAAAATTGCTTTTGATGAAATTCCAGTGTCCTCTGTGATGTTCATTTCAGTGGAGCTCTTTTAGTCCTCATCCTTCTTGATCTTCCACAGCATTTGACACAGTTAATACTCCTTGGGGAAAAATAAAAACTCTTCTATATCTCATTCTATAAGACAATACCCTCTGATTTTTTTTTTTTTTTTTTTTTCTGTATGCGTCTTCTCACTGTTGTGGCCTCTCCCATTGCGGAGCACAGGCTCCGGACTCACAGGCTCAGCGGCCATGGCTCACGAGCCCAGCCACTCTGCGGCATGTGGGATCTTCCTGGACTGGGGTACGAACCCGTGTCCCCTGCATCGTCAGGCGGACTCTCAACCACTGCGCCACCCGGAAATCCCATACCCTCTGATTTTGCTCTCGTCATTCAAAGTCTTTAACATCACCTCTAAGAACTTATGTTTTGCTTCTAACACATCTCTGGGTTCACTTTGCATCTAACATTACCCTTGTTCACCATGGTCCAGTCAAATTTGCTTCTATCTTTTCTGGAACTCATTAATCAGTTTCCCAACTTAGTTTCTTCATAGATATACACTAGCCTTAAATGCTCTTCACGACACTGTCCATGTGAGTAATTCTTTGTCATCTTTAAAGTTCAACTTAAATGACAGGAAAGGAAGACCTTTCCTTAATTCCAGTTCAAAATTAGGTCCCATCCCATTATTACATCTACTCATGGATCTTTTTGGTATCACTGGGAAATAGAGTCTTATTCAACTTTGAATCCCCAGCACCTATCCTATTACATAGTAGGCACTCAGTAAATGTTTATTACCTAACTTAAGTATAGATGGTCTCTACTTTCAAGGAACTTTGAATCTAATAATGTATGTAAACAATAAAATATTGAATTAAAATTTATCATAGTAGATGCTTTATTAGGAAATATATAAGATGTTTTCTGATTCACACTTAGAATAAAACCCAAAGTGAAATCTAAAATATTGAATATGAATCAGTTAAGCAAGAGGGGTTAGTAGAAATAGTGCTCCAGGTAGATGCAAATAAATATACAAAGGGCCAATAAGGGAGCATATAAACAAGATGATCAAGCCTTGGAAACATCACTGTCCTGTGTGTAAAAAAGGTTGTCACTGATGGCTCTGTCTTTAGCATTCTCAGTTGTGTGGTACCATCAACAAGTCTTGTTTCTGTGGAGAAAGACTCAGAACAGCATAAGCAACAACAAAATATGCTTGTACCTGACATTTTATGGCTGTGCCTAAGAGAAAAATATTATAGATTGTATATTATAGATGGCTTAAACATTATTTATCTACACAGTCATCAAATTATAAACACAGGGCTTCCCTGGTGGCGCAGTGGTTGAGAGTCCACCTGCCGATGCAGGGGTCACGGGTTTGTGCCCCGGTCCGGGAAGATCCCACATGCCGCGGAGTGGCTGGGCCCGTGAGCCATGGCCACTGAGCCTGCGCGTCCAGAGCCTGTGCTCCGCCACGGGAGAGACCACAACAGTGAGAGGCCTGCGTACCACCAAAAAAAAAAAAAAAAAATTATAAACACATTACGCTTCAAAACTCATTTGGAAGCTCGTTTAGATGTACCAACATATACTGCCAATAATCATATTTTGACTTTACCTAAGTGCCTTTTAAATAATTTAATAAATTATTGTGAATGTTATATATTCAATGCAGACTGTATTAGACACAGGGTTAGGTGTGTCACATTAATTATCTTATTTATGTTCACCACAGCACAGCGCAGTAGATCATACCATCACCCCTACTTTAAGGAGCATAAGAAAGAACTTGATTAATGTGTTTAAAATCATGCAGGTTGTGAGAGTCAGAGACAGGATTTAGACTCAGGGTGGTCTCATTCTAAGTCTCATACTCTCAACCACTACCTTGTGATGCCTGTCATGACTCCTTTGCATAAATATATCCCACATCTCAAGGACTGACACTGAAAAATACACTTATCACTGGCCTGCAAACAAGAGTGGAGTGTCCAGTGTCTTTGGTCATAGTTCTGGACAGGTAGGAGGAAAGAAGGGCAAGTTAGATTCTTTGGGAATCCAGTAAATTTTTGACTACCTCTATCTACTTAAAAGAGGTTATTCTTCAGGTAAATTGTTCTCAGAGTGTGTTCCTAGGACCATGAGCATTAACATCTCCTTGAACTTGTTCAAAATGCAAATTCCCAGGCTTCATTTCAGGCATACAGAATCAGAAACTCTGAGAGTGCTTCAGCCAGCCCTCCAGGGGATTCTGAGGCAGGCTAACACTTGAGAATCACATTTTTAGGTCATTTATATTTCAGATTGCCTAAATTGCTAAGCATGGGCCATGGCCTCCACAAGTGGGCAGAGTGAGATTAGCATAAGGAATATCCACTTAGAGCCTCCCTTTTCATGTCTATGGGGTATCAGAGAACCAGGACTTTGCAAATTGTACATGAAGCATTATTCAGCTGTGTAGTTGTGATTCATAGTTCTGAATTTCCACTATTCCCTCTGGCAATCCACACTGCCTGAACTATGACTCCACTTATAAGCATGTGAATGTTTGGGGTGAGGAGGTTGGGAAGAGATGAGTGTAGGCTAGTAGAAAGATGAAGTGTGGCTGCAGTGCTGAGCCTCCAGGAAATGAGAGAGTGGGAGAGGGTAGGAAAAGCAGAACAGACAAAGAGCACAAAAGAGCAAAATGTTTATCATGTGGGGAAAAAACCTGAAATTAACATCAAAATTCCTGAGTTCTAATCTCAGCTCAATTATTTATTATCTGTGTTACTATGGGCAATTAATTTAACTAAATTCCTATATGTTTAAACTATAAAACCACTAGTACCTATCTAACTTAAAGTATTATTGTGACAATCCAATGAGGTAATGACTGCAATCTTTTTTTTTTTAACATCTTTATTGGAGTATAATTGCTTTACAATGGTGTGTTACTTTATGCTTTATAACAAAATGAATCAGTTATACATATACATATGTTCCCATATCTCTTCCCTCTTGGGTCTCCCTCCCTCCCACTCTCCCTATCCCACCCCTCTAGGTGGTCACAAAGCACCGAGCAGATCTCCCTCTTTGAAAACTAAAGTTCTATATCAGTCATATTAATTTGACATAAATTATTATTAAACGTATTCTACAATTATTATTAGCAACAGAAATTGCTTCCAAGTAATTCTACAACTTTAATTAACAGTATAGCTGTTTGGGTTTAGGTAAAGCTTATTTACCTCTTATGAACTTAACAGAATTTTTTTCTGCTGTACGTGACAGAAACTCAAATCAGCTCATACATAGGGATGTTATCGATTCACATTACTAGAGGTTCAGAAAGGATGCTTGTTTCAGGCAAGAGAGGAACTCAAACATGCTGCCATGGCTCTCTCCCAGTTGCTCAGTTCAGGCCATCTCTACTTCTCTTTTCATGTCAACTTCATACATCTCTGCTTCAGGTAGGCTTTTTTTTCACAACCAAGAAAGAGGACATCCCCAAATCCCCATATTCTATCTTCCCCAACAAATGATCCAAAATGAAGATAGCTTTTTCCATGATTCCAAGTGGAAAAATGCAAAGGAATATTTTAATTGGTCCAGCTAGATCCTCCTGCTTATTTGTTAAGCAATCATTCTTCCGTAGAGATGCAGAGCTATATCGGATGAGCCTGAATCTCTTTCCAATACTGTTGCAGGGGAAAACAGGATATGGAGATTGACATCCTAATAGGCCCACAGGTGGGAAATATCCCAAAGATCGAGATAAAGAGGGATGAAGAATGCAGTCTATGCCATTGACTATGCTTTATCTGGAATTGCTGAAAATAAATGCCAAAATATGAAACTAACACTAATGGAATCAGAAAATGGAAATGGGAAGTGTAGATTGAATAGAGCAAATTTTGGTTGATTTTGGCAGTCAAGCACTTCTATTTTTGCTATGAAGCACTGGACATCCAGAGACACAAGTAATAAGGAAATTGAGAAGGAGTTCTGCAAAATACAAGAAGGCAGTAAATGTTGCCTGTATTGAAACATTGTCCCCAATTTTGGCAACAAATGATATGCTGATGGTTTCCCTGAAATATCTTTATTAACTTATAGTCTATAAACTTCAGCTTTTCATAACTCAATCTAGTATTTCCAACCCCACAATGCTATTTCTCCAGGACAACACCAGCAGCATGTTACAAAACAAATTCCAATCCTACATTGAGAGGATAAAAAGGCAATGAAGGAAAGTAAAAATCGGTACATGTAACTATCCCGAAACTCATCTTCTCACTGTTCTCTTTTCTAAACATCCTCTAAACATTATTTATTTAACATTTCTTTTTAAGAGATCTTTAAAACAGAATTGAACATTTAAAAGGTCATTTTTTCTAGTGCTTTCTTGGAGCATATAAGATAAAAATATCTTATAATAACAATATACATATAATTATTATAATATAAAAATGAGAGAAGCAACTTTCAAAAAGACAGACTATACTAGTGTGTTTTTTTTCCCTAAAGCATGTAGTAGGTAGAACTGAAATTTCTCTTGAAAAACAGTTATACTTTGTTCCTTCATCACCAATTTGGTGTAGTGATTATTTGTAACAGGTTGAATGTGTCATCTCAAGGTGGATTTAACTCCAATCAGAGAAGTCAGGGTGATAAAAGCAAGAAATTGCTATAAATGTTAAAGTACATTTTGCTCCCTACGGTATGTTCATTTATCTCTCTAGGGAATTAACTACTCATTCCCTTGTGTTCTCAAAATGTGGCCATTAAAAGCAACTTAATTATAATAATTTTGCAAACATTTCCTTCTTCATGTACACATTAACTTAGCTGGAATTAGAATTTTAATAGATACCACTATGACTAGAGTCACACATTTTGCATGTGAGTAATTACAAAGTTAGAGCAAAGTTAGAACAAAAATAATACATCTATTTACCACTTCATTTGCTGATTAATTGGTAGCATTTGGAATCAGGTCAGCCTGCAGAGCAAAGGCATACTAACTAATTTTTTTATATATCATCAGAATTTGAATTTTTCCTATCTTCCAAGATTTGTTTGTCTCTTTTTTTTGTTTTTGAGGTAGTGCTTAACGCTCAGGAAGTACTCTAATTTACCACTCATTACAGCCCCAAATAAACAGGAGAAAAAATATTTAAAATTGTTTTAGTGAGATTAACATTGAATGAATTGATAGACTAATGAACCAATACGTAAATATATAAACTGTAATGAGTAATGAATATATAAAATAAATCCCTCCTAAGCACATTTTTTTCAGATATTGACTATGGAACTACCCATGCTTTTCTTCCCAAATGGCAAGTCATTTGATCCTTTTCTTCTACTCTTTCCCTCTCTCATCTGCGGACCAACTGCCATCTGTCTTAACAGAAGACTGCTCATCTCTCTCTGTAATACCCCCCAGAAGACAATGGCATTTGGTAGGTTTTCTTATGTATGAATGATGAGACATGCCCTCAAATCCTAGCAGCATCTGATTAAGAAAAATGCTTAACCTTTTGGTGTTTGCTTTTAATTTCACTGAGCCAATGATCATCCTGAACAAGCTAATCAAACATTGTAGTGGCTGATGAAATTAACAAGGCAGACGCTAACATTTTATTGTCTGTACAGTAGTATATCAAGGATATAAATAATCTAAAAGGTAGATAAAATCAAATATACTATATCCCATAGTGTGGCTTTTATCCAGAGATGTGTCTTTATTTTTTTTATTCTCCCTAGACCAATAGGCTACAGAGAATAATTTCTGAAAGTTGGCTTAAGTTTGGCTTATATTAGTTTTTATTAGGGTTTTTTTTGTTTGTTTGTTTTTTGTTTTTTGACGAACCTCACGGTTTGCAGGATCTTAGTTCCTCGACCAGGGATTGAACCCAGGCCCCTGGCAGTAGAAGCTTGGAGTCCTAACCACTGGACTGCCAGGGAATTCCTTATATTAGGGTTTTATTAGGGCTCTATTTAATATTTATATCATCTTTATGTAACTAAATTAGGGTTGATAAAAGATAAATGCTAACAATTTTCAAATAAATAGTATAACAGTGATATGCAATCGCAATATTCTACAGTTAACACAACTAGTGTTAAAGCCAATTTATTTCCATAAAAAGCAAAAATAAGTATCTTATAAATATGTTGACTTTCATAATGAAGCTACATTGATATTCAATATTTATATAGATAATCTACAAATTAAAATATCTAAGTAGATAAGTTAACTACATTTATAGATTTCCCAGGAAGATTCCACTCCATGTGACCTTGGAGATCATCACCTCCATCATAGTTATAATGTGCTCGTCCAGTACATTTACTATCACATTTGATTTATATGAATGGTGTCTTTAGATTGTTTTTATTAATCCCAATTTTACTCATGATAAAATTGGAAATCAGAAGTATTAAGTAACTTGTCTCAGGGCACAAGTAAGAGGTGGCAGGAGCTATGATTTAAACACATGTCTGTTTTGTAGGAAATATCATTTCATAAAACACCACTGTGTCCTGCACAATTTCCTTAAGGCATTCACTTCATAAAGGTCTCACTGGCATTATTCACAACAACCTACAACACTGATTTGCTTCCTTGCGAAGATGGCTTCTGTGGACATTCCTTTTGGCTGCACTTCTATGGTTTAAAGTAAGAACCTAGATTTTCCCTAGCATGGGTAGAGTGGAGCTTCTGAATTCCTCTGTGTGGCAACTTAACTGATGCTGAAGAATTGTTCTTAATATATACTTTATTACTTCTCTACATTTCCATAGCCAAGTATATATTTTGCAAAACCCTGCGAGATTTTACTCTTGCTAAAGCATAAATGTTTTCCCCTTTTCTAACAAAAATTTTCATTACCTATTTCCAATCTACTGGAAGATTTAGAAATGAAATAGTGCCTGAGCTTTTGAGATATAAAATTGAGTTAAATTTACATACATGCAGTACCCACTCTCTAGGAGCTGCATAATCTTTCTCATCTCTAAAATCCTGTTGCTGATATATATGAACTGAAAAAGAAGCCAATTCAGGGAGGAGATGGTTCAAGATATGCAAAGGGTAAATCCCATTAGAATGGATTTACAATTCAATTACATGAAGTACAAGGGACTAGGCAAATTATTGGGGCTATTCATGTTATTTCATTAGATTGAAATTTCACTATATTAAAGAAAAGGAGATACTAGCTATACCTTGAAAAGACAGTTGAAGGTCACTGTTCTAACATGATTTGACTTGTTTATAAAGTATTTCCTAAAGCTGATTTCATCTGTTGTAACTTATTGCAAGAGATTTCATTTTAGCTTTCCAAGAAATGCCAAAATGCTGAATAACGATGGGGAGCTTCACGTGTATATATCTTCTGAGTAGAGACTACATATGTTTTGATTTGTAGGTATGTGAATAAGTAGCATTTTCTGAAAAATTATAACAACAAATTACTCATAACATTAGAAAATGTTATTTTAGTGAATAAAACACTAAGCAGTACTCAAATTATGTCATTCAAAAATTTCAGCTAACAAAAATTTTCTATTTATTAGAATTCATTCTAAAAATGTGCCTAAGAAATCAGTTGAGAAGGGGATAAAACGGAAAAGGGGAAATAGTAAAACAACATATGAATCTTACAAATAGCATAATTCACATTTATAATTCAAGTTTGCTTCCTTCACTTAGATGCATAGTCCTCCAGTTTAGCAAAAATAAAAGCTTTAGAGAAGTAGCTGAGGAAAAGTTGGTGAATCTTCGAGGGAACTGTGTAGATATGTCTCTTGAGGAATTATACCACATTATATATGGAAATGATTGACCACTAATTGAAAGTATTACACAATTCTGAAATGAAGCTTTATGATTTAACAGGAGCCTACACAAGGAATCTGAAACTCTGTATTCTGTTGGCAGTTGAACTTTCAGTCTTTATGCAAATTTTTGAATGCTCTTTTATCATTTCTTGTGCTTCCTTTCCTTCATTCCTTCCACAAAGAAGAATTAGTGTTCTCTTCTAGTCCTTTCAGTGAAGTGAAGACCAATTCTTTCTGAACATTCATTCAAAGATTTTCATTTTAAGGATTTCTGCTGGTACTGATGGCAGAGCAATGAACAAGAAAGTCAGGTCCTGCTCCCATGGAGCTTGGCAGGGAAGCAGGCAGGCAAATAATAAATGAGTTTTAAAAATTTGATAAGATGAATGTGATGGGGCTGGAAATACATAAAAGGCTTTGCTAAAACAGAGAAGAATCGGGGGTTAGTTTGAATTCAGTGTTGGGTAAGGTCTCCCTGGGAAGATTAATTAAATCTGATGCATAAATTTTAAAAATAATCCAAAAATATTGTAGTTGCAGAAAATAGCCAATTTAAATATCTAAGGAGGTTGAAATTAGAATACTGAATGAAAGAAGGAATTCAAGTGTGGTTATAGCATAAGGGACTTGGTCCCTAGTGTCCCATTCATGTGGGACAGTGGAGGCTGATGAAAGTTAGGGAGAAACTGTTACCTTTATGACTGATCATTTCACCCTGTTCCTCTACTGCTTTGGTCCACAGTTGGGCTACATTTCCCAGCCTCCTTTGTAATGAGTTAGAGTCATGTAACTGCATATAACCATTACAACATGGCCATAAATATTTCATGCCACTTCCAAGCTTAATCCATAAAAGTCTCTCACATAATTATCCATGTGCTTTCCCCAGGCTTAATTTAGAAGTCACTTGTTGAAACAGACTGAGCCACAAAATGAGCTTTTTCTAATTCACTCTGAAGGAAAGTCATGTGTTTATCAAGAAAGTTGACTTGGACTTTATGTGGACAAAAAAATTTAAAAAACTACTGTGTTTAGCCACTGAAAATTTCAGGTTTGTCTGTTACAACAGCATTACCTAAAATAATACAATAAAGAATTTGTATCTTACTCTAATGGCAATAATGTAACTGAGCAGGACCCTATCGGGCCTTCCCAAGACAGATTCCCTCCTCTGCCCCATGTCCTTCACTTGCCTCTTGTCTGTTGAAAACTTTATCCTTCTAGGCCTTCCCCAAGCTCCAAAGAATAAATTTAATCAGAGAAGTCAGAAAATACAGAAAGAAAGGAGAACAGTCAAGCAAGGCAAAATAATAATAGTTTAACCATTAAACAAAGTCAAGGACTTTTCCTCTTCA
This sequence comes from Orcinus orca, assembly GCF_937001465.1. Classification (NCBI taxonomy): domain Eukaryota; kingdom Metazoa; phylum Chordata; class Mammalia; order Artiodactyla; family Delphinidae; genus Orcinus; species Orcinus orca. Next base: position 129,704,604 of record NC_064563.1, read on the forward strand.
AGGACTATAGATAATATTCTGAGCCATGTCCTTCGAGCTGTTTTGCAGATACTGAAGCCCCTACCAGGAAGAAGAAGTTAACTGTATGCTGCCTAAAAGCACTCAGACCCAAGACTGGTTGGAACCAGAAGGTTGATGATGCTGACTCCCAATTACATGTCCATGAGCTGATCACACACCCACAACACCCCCATCATTAGCAACCTTTCTCTGAAAGCCTTCAGGGAGTTCATGCCTTTCAGCACTAGCTACCTGGACTCCTTGCTTGGCACCCTGCAATAAATGCTTCACTTTCCTTCACCACAACCCAGTGTCAGTAGATTGGCTTTACTGCATGCAGGTAAGTGGACCCAAGTTCGGTTTTGTAACAATAGAATATATAGATATATTGTGAGTGATACAAAAAATATATATATATATTTTAAAAAGCCCTGATATGATGTAGAGAATGGGTTGTTAAGAAACAGGAACAAGGAAACCAGTTAAGAAGCTATTGGAACAGACCAGACAAAACTGACAGTGTCTGACTAGGGTATAAATAGAGATGAAGTGAAGTGAACACATTTTTGTATAATTTGAAGCTGAAACCAATAAATTTCACTGACATATTATTTGGGAGAAGGGAAAGAAAGAACTTCCAAGGATGACTCTCAAGTGTTTATTTTAAATTTATTTACATAATCTTTGTAAAAATTTAGAAGAGTTTTAGATTTATAGAGGAATTACACAAGTTGTACTGAGATTTTAATGTACACCTCACCCAGTTTCCTCTATAGCTAACATCTTACCCTCTTAAGGTATGTTCATCACAACCAAAAAACAATCAGCATTTCTACATTACTAGTAATTAAATACTACACTATATTTTAATTTTATTATTTTTTCCCTAAAATTCATTTTCTGTCCCAGGATTCCATGCTAGAATACCACATTATATTTAATTGTCATCTCCTTAGCTTCATCAGGTGTATAATAATTTTCTACATGTTTGTTTTTATTTTTGATGACTTTAAATGTTTTGAATAGCCCTGGTCAGATATTTAGAAGCATGTCCTTTAATTTGGGTTTGTCTGATGACTTTCCCATGGTTAGATTGAGGTTATGAGTTTCTTGAGAGAACTATCACAGAGATAAATATTATTCTCATGAGTTTATCTCATGCATATTTATTTTATACTTTGGAGTATAATCCACTACCACTTTATTTTGTTGCTCATATTATTCAGTTTTGGCCATTAGGTGATATTTTATCTTGGCTCCTGTGTCCATATGACAAGACCAATACTTTTCTTGCTTGAGAACATCCTTACTTTTTGTCTCTAAAACATGTGCCAGGTTCACCTTGTATATTAGTGCCCCATCTCTAGAATCAGTCATTTCTCCATGGGGCCGTATTTCATTTCATTGGAGAATGGAATTAGGAACCAAGATCTATACACTGAGTATGTTCATTACTACAGGGATGTCATGCTTGTAGTTTCTCTCAGAGAACAAAGCTAGAAAACATATGTATATATACTAACCCATGTATAAATACTTATCTATAATTATTTATTTACCTTCCCATCTGTAGCTATATTAAGCTACACCTGAATTGATGCTGATATCTCTGACTCTAATCCAGTACTACATGGTTTATTTTAGCTTCTTACCCCTGCTAATCTGTAATACCTCTTTCCAACAGTGACAAACCTGGCATCCCCCATCTCTCATCCATATATTTGCTTGCTCAGTTCTGGAATTTATGCACAACTGTTTCAGAATTACTAACCTGTACCTCTGTGAGAAACAATTTTACCAACCATACTAGAGTGCTCATATGAAATTCCTTTTGTCTTTAATCTTATAGTTTCCAGTCAAAATATCATTTTCCAGAGTTACTTAGGTCAGCCCCTTTACCCCTCACCACCTCAATGAAGATGTGTCAATCATTTGCAATACAGTTAATTATTTTGTCACAGTCTGCATTCCTCCCGAGTATCCTCCGACATTCTGGCTGATTATATTTTTAATTTTCTTATATTAGATTTAATCTTTCTAGTGTGAAGTTCTATGGTTTTTGAACAAATGTATAATGCCATGTGTCCATTACTAAGATACCATACAGAATATGTCCAGCATTCCAAAATTCTCCACTGTTTCCTCTAGTCAAACACTCCATCTCCTCTCTCCGAGGTTCTTGATTTGAGCAACTCAATGAATTGTAGTCTTATCTCTGAAATGGGGAAGGCTATGGGATTATTCAGTTTAGATTTATTGAGTCTGAGAGACTTTATGACATTCAGGGTCAAGAAGGTTTTATTGTATTCTGCTCCCACCATGACCAGTTTTCTCTCTGAATTTTGGCAGATGTGCCCTGGTTGTTTCCAAAGGGGTGATGTGGAAGAAGAAAATCATTGAAAGAAGGTACAAAAGTTAAGCGAAGCGTGATATATTGCTTGTCTGGATTAGAGAATATATTAAAAACACAGAAGCAGCTGTAGTTAATGTCTGTAGAAAGGTAGTTGAAGACTTGTATATGAAATAAATTTTAAAATATATTGTACAGCACAGGGAAATATAGCCATTATTTTGTAATAAATATAAATGGAGTATAATATGTAAAAATATTGAATCACTATGTTGTACACCAGAAGCTAATATAATATTGTAAACCAAATATAGTTTCATAAAGAAAAATATTAAAGAAATAATTTTAAAACTCATTGGTTTTATAGCCATAAGAGTAAATAAAGAGATTCTCCTCCTTCCCATTGGTCCTCACGTGGCACCCTAGCACTACCACAGCAATGTTCTAGAACTCTGGCTGGATTTTTGCTGAACTCCAGAATCACAAGCTCTTGGTGCTGCAGCCATGAATCAGGGCTGTGCCACTGATGTGGGAGAGCTAAGTCCAGGACACTGGTCCACAAGAGACCTCCCAGCTACATGTAATATCAAACAGCAAAAGTCTCCCAGAGATCTCCATCTCAAAGGCAAGACCCAGCTCCATTCAATGACAAGCAAGCTGCAGGGCTGGACCCCCTATGCCCAACAATGAGAAAGACAGGAACAAACACCATTCATTAGCACAGAAGCTGCCTAAAATCATAATAAGTCCACAGGCACCACAAAACACACCACCAGACATGGAACTGCCCACCAGAAAGACAAGATCCAGCCTCATCCACCAGAACACAGGCACTAGTACCCTCCACCAGGAAGATTACACAACCCACTGAACCAGCTTTAGCCACTGGGGACAGACACCAAAAACAACAGAAACTATGAACCTGCAGCCTGCAAAAAGGAGACCCCAAACACAGTAAGATAAGCAAAATGAGAAGACAGAGAAACACACAGCAGATGAAGGAACAAAGCAAAAACCCACCAGACCTAACAAATGAAGAGGAAATAGGCAGTCTACCTGAAAATGAATTCAGAATAATGATAGTAAAGATGATCCAAAATCTTGGAAATAGAATGGAGAAAATACAAGAAACATTTAACAAGGACCTAGAAGAACTAAAAAGCAAACAAGCAGAGATGAACAACAAAATAAATGAAATTAAAAATTCTCTAGAAGGAATCAAGAGCAGAATAACTGAGGCAGAAGAATGGATAAGTGATCTGGAAGACAAAATAGTGGAAATAACTACTGCAGAGCAGAATAAAGAAAGAAGAATGAAAAGAATAGAGGACAGTCTCAGAAACTTCTGGGACAAATTAAACACACAAACATTCGAATTATAGGGGTCCCAGAAGAAGAAGAGAAAAAGAAAGGGACTGAGAGAATATCTGAAGAGATTATAGTTGAAAACTTCCCTAATATGGGAAAAGAAATAGTTAATCAAGTCCAGGAAGGACAGAGAGTCCCATACAGGATAAATCCAAGGAGAAACACTCCAAGACACATATTAATCAAACTATCAAAAATTAAATACGAAGAGCACATTTTAAAATCAGCAGGGGAAAAACAACAAGTAACACACAAGGGAATCCCCATAATTTTAACAGCTGATCTTTCAGCAGAAACTCTGCAAGCCAGAAGGGAGCGTCAGGATAAATTTAAAGTGATGAAAGAGAAAAACCTACAGCCAAGATTATTCTACCCAGCAAGGATCTCATTCAGATTTGACAGAGAAATTAAAAGCTTTACAGACAAGAAAAAGCTAAGAGAATTCAGCACCACCAAACTAGCTTTACAACAAATGCTAAAGGAACTTCTCTAGGCTGTAAACACAAGAGAAGGCAAAGACCTACAATAATAAACCTAAAACAATTAAGAAAATGGTCATAGGAACATACATATCGATAATTACCTTAAATGTAAATGCTCCAACCAAAAGACATAGACTGATTGAATGGATACAAAAACAAGACCTGTGTATATGCTGTCTACAAGAGACCCACTTCAGACCTAGGTACACATACAGACTGAAAGTGAGGAGATGGAAAAAGATATTCCATGCAAACGGAACTCAAAAGAAAGCTGGAGTAGCAATTCTCATATCAGACAAAATGGACTTTAAAATAAAGACTATTAGAAGAGACAAAGAAGGACACTACATAATAATAAAGGGATCAATCCAAGAAGAAGACATGACAATTGGAAATATTTATGCACCCAACATAGGAGCACCTCGATACATAAAGCAAATCCTAACAGCCATAAAGGGGAAATTGACAGTAACACAATCAGAGTAGGGGACTTTAACACCCCACTTTCACCAATGGACAGATCATCCAAAATGAAAATAAATAAGGAAACACAAGCTTTAAATGATACATTAAACACGATGGACTTAATTGATATTTATAGAACATTCCATCCAAAAACAACACAATACACATTCTTCTCAAGTGCTCATGGAACATTCTCCAGGAGAGATCATATCTTGGGTCACAAATCAAGCCTTGGTAATTTTAAGAAAATTGAAATTGTATCAAGTATCTTGACCACAATGCTATGAGACTAGATATCAATTACAGCAAAAAATCTGTAAGAAATACAAACACATGGAGGCTAAGCAACACATTACTTAATAACCAAGAGATCACTGAAAAAATCAAAGAGGAAAGCAAAAACTACCTAGAAACGAATGACAATGAAAACACAATGACCCAAAACATATGGGATGCAGCAAAAGCAGTTCTAAGAGGGAAGTTTATAGCTATACAAGCCTACCTTAAGAAACAAGAAACATCTCAAATAAACAACCTAACCTTACACCTAAAGCAAATAGAGAAAGAAGAACAAAAAAACCCCAAAGTTAGTAGAAGGAAAGAAATCATAATGATCAGACCAGAAATAAATGAAAAAGAAATGAAGGAAACAATAGCAAAGATCAATAAAACTAAAAGCTGGTTCTTTGAGAAGATAAACAAAATTGATAAACCATTAGCCATACTTATCAAGAAAAAAAGAGAGAAGACTCAAATCAATAGAATTAGAAATGAAAAAGGAGAAGTAACAACTGACCCTGCAGAAATACAAGGATCATGAGACATTACTACAAGCAACTATATGCCAATAAAATGGACAACCTGGAAGAAATGGACAAACAGAAACGCACAACCTTCCGAGACTGAACCAGGAAGTAATAGAAAATATGAACAGACCAATCACAAGCACTGAAATTGAAACTGTGATTAAAAATCTTCCAACAAACAAAAGCCCAGGACCAGATGGGCTGGTCACAGGTGAATTCTATCAAACATTTAGAGAAGAGCTAGCACATATCCTTCTCAAACTCTTCCAAAATATAGCAGAGGGAGGAACACTCCCAAACTCATTCTATGAAGCCACCATCACCCTGATACCAAAACCAGAGAGATGTCACAAAGAAAGAAAACTACAGGCCAATATCACTGATGAATATACATGCAAAAATCCTCAACACAATACTAGCAAACAGAATCCAACAGCACATTAAAAGGATCGTACAGCATGATCAAGTGGGGGTCATTCCAGGAATGCAAGGATTCTTCAGTATATGCAAATCAATCAGCGTGATATACCATATTAACAAATTGAAAGAGAAAAAACATATGATCATCTCAATAAATGAAGAGAAAGCTTTTGACAAAATTCAACACCCATTTATGATAAAAATCCTGCAGAATGTAGGCATAGAGGGAACTTTCCTCAACATAATAAAGGCCATATATGACAAACCCACAGCCAACATCATCCTCAATGGTAAAAAACTGAAAGCATTTCCACTAAGATCAGGAACAAGACAAGCTTGCCCACCCTCACCACTCTTATTCAACATAGTTTTGGAAGTTCTAGCCACAGCAATCAGAAAAGAAAAGGAAATAAAAGGAATCCAAATTGGAAAAGAAGAAGTAAAGCTGTCACTGTTTGCAGATGACATGGTACTATACATAGAGAATCCTAAAGATGCTACCAGATAACTACTAGAGGTAATCAATGAATTTGATAAAGTAGCAGGATACAAAATTAATGCAGAGAAATATCTGGCATTCCTATACACTAATGATGAAAAATCTGAAAGTGAAATCAAGAAAACACTCCCATTTACCACTGCAACAAAATGAATAAAATATCTAGGAATAAATCTACCTTAGGAGACAAAAGCCCTGTATGCAGAAAAGTATAAGTCACTGATGAAAGAAATTAAAGATGATACAAATAGATGGAGAGATATACCATGTTCTTGGACTGGAAGAATCAACATTGTGAAAATGACTCTACTACCAAAGCAATTTACATATTCAATGCAATCCCTATCAAACTACCACTGCCATTTTTCACAGAACTAGAACCAAAAATTTCACAATTTTTATGGAAACACAAAAGACCCCGAATAGCCAAAGCCATCTTGAGAACAAAATTAGAGCTGGAGGAATCAGGCTCCCTGTCTTCAGACTATACTACAAAGCTACAGTAATCAACACAGTATTGTTTTGGCACAAAAACAGAAATATGGATCAATGGAACACGATAGAAAGCCCAGAGATAAACCCACGCACATATGGTCACCTTATCTTTGATAATGGAGGCAAGAATATACAATGGAGAACAGAAAGTCTCTTCAATAAGTGGTGCTGTGAAAACTGGATAGCTACATGTAAAAGAATGAAATTAGAACACTCCCTAACACCATACACAAAAATAAACTGAAATGGATTAAAGACCTAAATTTAAGGCCAGACACCATCAAACTCTTAGAGGAAAACATAGGCAAGACACTCTATGACATAAATCACAGCAAGATCCTTTTTGACCCACCTCCTAGAGAAATGGAAATAAAAACAAAAATAAACAAATGGGGCCTAGTGAAACTTAAAAGCTTTTGCACAGCAAAGGAAACCATAAACAAGACCAAAAGAGAACCCTCAGAATGGGAGAAAATATTTGCAAATGAAGCAACTAACAAAGGATTAATCTCCAAAACATACAAGCAACCCATGCAGCTGAATATCAAAAAAACAAACAACCCAATCCAAAGATGGGCTGAAAACCTAAACAGACATTTCTCCAAAGAATATATACAGATTGCCAACAAACACATGAAAGAATGCTCAACATCATTAATCATTAGAGAAATGCAAGTCAAAACTACTGTGAGATATCATCTCACACCGGTCAGAATGACCATCATCAAAAGATCTACAAACAATAAATGCTGGAGAGGGTGTTGAGAAAAGGGAACTCTCTTGCACTGTTAGTGAGAATGTAAATTGATACAGCCACTATGGAGAATAGTATGGAGGTTCCTTTAAAAACTAAAAATAGAACTACCATACGACCCAGCGATCCCACTACTAGGCATATACCCTGAGAAAACGATAATTTAAAAAGAGTCATGTACCACAATGTTCTTTGCAACTCTATTTACAATAGCCAGGACATGGAAACAACCTAAGTGCCTATCATTGGATGAATGGATAAAGAAGATGTGGCATATATATACAATGGAATATTACTCAGCCATAAAAAGAAAGGAAATTGAGCTATTTGTAATGAGGTGGATAGACCTGGAGTCTGTCATACAGAGTGAAGTAAGTCAGAAAGAGAAAAACAAATATCATATGCTAATATATATATATATATATATATATATATATATATATATGGAATCTAAAAAAAGAAAACAGAAGAACTTAGGGGCAAGATGGGATAAAGATGCAGACCTACTAGAGAATGGACTTGAGGATACGGGTAGGGCTAAGGGTAAGCTGGGACTAAGTGAGAGAGTTGCATGGACATATATACGCTATCAAATGTAAAATAGATAGCTAGTGGGAAGCAGCCGCATAGCACAGGGAGATCAGCTGGGTGCTTTTTTACCACCTAGAGGGATGGGATAGGGAGGGTGGGAGGGAGGGAGACACAAGAGGGAGGAGATATGGGGATATATATATATATATATGTATAGCTGATTCACTTTGTTATAAAGCAGAAACTGACACACCATTGTAAAGCAATTATACTTTAATAAAGATGTTAAAAAAAAAAGTGCTTGTGCTTTTTCATTTTGCTCTTGTCCCTCTGCAGCTGGCATGAGAAATGTCAAGACGAGCTAGCTAGCGGATGAGAGGTTTATGAAGCTCAGTCAAGTTGCCCTAGTCATTTCAAGGGAAGGACATCCCAGATCAGTATCAGACAGATGGTCGTGAAACACGTAAGTGATCCCAGCCAAGATCAGAGAGAACTGAAGAGTGACCTGGCCAGCCAACTGAATTACAAAAATAAACAGACTGTGTGTTATTGAGGCTTTATGATAATCTATGCCAATAATCTATATACTTTCTTCCTACTATGGTTAAATATATAATCCTTTATATTTATCTAAGCTATAATTGCATTAATATGATAACTAGTCTTTCACCAAACACTCATTTAATTCACCCTTCCCAGTATTGGTGGTTCATCTTTCTTTTTAGATGATAGATAATAAGATGTCTTTCATCAAAGACCTCTGGTAATCCTCTGTTGCCTATCAAATCAATCCAAATTCCCTATCCTGCTATTTAAAAGTCCTCCAACGGCAGCTCACAAACGCCAGCATTTCCTCTACCTAGAATGTCCTCTCTCCTCCTTGGCCACATTTATGAATATTTCTCATCCTCCAGAGTGGAATTGAAATCCCACTTCCTTCTTGGTTAACTAGCCAAGAGTGATTTCTTTCTTTTCAGATCTCACCTAGTTTTCTCTTAATGCATATCTTATGGCACTGACCACATTCTAATTTTCAAAATAGTTGTATATGTGCACAAGTCTTGTCTTTACCTTATACCCTCCTTTATAACTAAGGGCAGCGATCTGGGTTATCCTCCACTCTCTCTCTACCAAACGTCGTGCGTGTTCCTTCATCTTTTTTTATCATAACTACCACTGTACTCCCTTCATGACTTCAATTTCAAGCTTTCCAATCTCCAACCACTAATTCTGCTCTTTCTAGCTCATTGCCTCTAGTCTCTGATCGCAACAACTCCTCCATCTCATTAGATAGTTCAAATTTACAATCCTATACCTTCTCACTACCCCAAACTATTTTTTATTACACAATCTAAATAGCATGGTTTATTATCATTCACTCTTGCATTTTACTCTCTACTCCCTTGGACCTTCCTCTGTCTTAATCACTTGGTAAAACCTCAGTTCAAAATAAATCAAATTCTCTGTTTTACACTTGCACTTTTGAAGCTGTGTGTGGCTGGAGAAAATTATACAACCATTGTGTTGGTTAATTTTATGTGTCAACTTGAATGGGTCATGAGGTTCCCATACATTTGGATAAATATTCCTCTGGATATGTCTGTGAGGGTATTTCTCAATGAGATTTACATTTGAATGGATAGACTGGGGAAAGCAGATTGCCCTCCTTATGTGCACCATCCAATCAATTGAAGGCCTAAATAGAACAAAAAGACTGAATAAGAGAAAAATATTCATTCTCTCTCTCTCCCATATGTATAGATACACACACACACTAGGGGTTTATAGATATAAGAATATATAATAGATATGTATAAGAATATATAATAGATAATCTATACAAATAATGGATACTATTAGGTATAGATACTATAGGTAGATAGATATAGATATACATTTTCATATATACTATTGATTCTTTTTCTCTGGAGAGCTGACTGCTGCAACCATGTTGATTCATCTCACTTTAAATTCATGACCAATAACTTCAAACTGTCCCTTAGTGCTATACGACAAACTATTAAATTCCCATTGGTAATTCACTCAATATTAAATGACAAAATCATAATGCCCCCTCTTTTTTTCGTCATCCCAACTTTCTTTTCCCCTTTCTTATTATAAACTATTGGCCTTGCTTTTTATTTACTGGGAAAATAGAGGCAATCATAAATGAATTTCTGCACACTCTCGCCTCCATTCTATCAATGTGTATTTCTATCAGAATCTTATGCTCACAGAATTACGCTGTATAGAAGACAGACCCTGAAGCCCTACAACTTGGGTTTGAGTCCCAGGTCTGGTTCTTTTATCAGCATGGCATCAGAAAAGCAATCTAACTACTTTGGGCCTCAGATAGCTCATAAGTAAAATGAAGAAAATGTTAGAACTTACAATGTTGTATTCAATGAGTTAAATGTACATCATGTTATTTAGAATTATACCTGTCAATGATTATCATTATATAGATGTTATCTATTATTTTTGTTGTTCCTTCTGTGCTGATTTTGGTGTGTTTTTTAATATTTGTTCTATTTATTTTATCATGTACATTTTTTCATGTTATTTAGTATTCACAAAATAACATGATGTGTAAAGGTTACTAAATACTCCATTCTATGACTTGATGTATTTAATGTATTCATCCACTCATTTGTTATTTGTTTGTTTGTTTGTTTGTTTTTGCGGTACACGGGCCACCCATTGCAGTGGCCTCTCCCGCTGCAGAGCACAGGCTCTGGATGTGCAGGCCCAGCGGCCATGGCTCACAGGCCCAGCGGCTCCGCGGCATGTGGGATCCTCCCGGACCGGGGCTCGAACCCCGTCCCCTGCATCAGCAGGCGGACCCCCAACCATCACGCCACCAGGGAAGCCCCATTCATTTGTTTTAATCTAAGTTTCTCAATGGCAGCATGGAATCACTCAATTGTGAACAAGTCCACTTGGAATCACTCAATTGTAAACAAGTCCCATATGAAATAAAAACACAACATTTACACTGGTTCAAATACCTGATGATGCAGTCTCTCTGAAGACTGCACCAAAGGATATACTTTTTCTTCCCAACATCATGTTCAAACCTTTAATCATGTAACTAAAAATCTTCCTAGGAATCTTCTGCAAGTTTAGGGGGACTGTGGAAGAGGCTTTCTCCCTTTCTTGCTGAGAATATGCTTCCCAGAGGAAAAAATTGGGTCCAAATGGTGGTTATATTTTAGTTTCCTCTTTTAAAACCTCTGCATGTGTCAAGAGGACTATGTAATACAGTCACTTCTCTACAACCAATAGCAGTGATTAAAGTATAAATTGCATGATGTTCACAAGTTATCAGAGATTTTTATAGATGACAGGGATTGATGCTATATTTTTTATTGGCTAACCTATAGCACAGGAATAAAAAGTGTACATATTTCTCTGCTGAAACTTGAGCAAAATCATAATAAATTGGGTTCAGATTACTTCTAAGACAATTCTAAGAATATTTGCACATAAAGTGTGTGTATTGCATATATTTTTCCATAAGCTAACCAATTTTCTTCCTATCAGAAAAATAAAATTAAGTAAAATTACCTTCTTATAAACTTCCTGTTCCCTACCACCTTTCCAGATTAACTCCTCTTGGGTACCTAGTTATTGAATGTCTCACATAATGGTAAATAATTTAGTTGAGACCTTCTCCTCCAGAAATTTAAATGTAAAAATATTTAATAGTCATAAATAGATGTTCAGTCTTTTTACCATTACCAAAAAGTTTTGTGGATATGTGTATTTTTTCTTTAAAAAACAATTTATTCAAGAAAATGCACAGATTCTAAGTGTTTAGTTCAAAGCATTTGATAAGATCTAGCTCATTTCTGTCACTGCAGAAAGTTTCCTTGTGTCTCTTTGAGTGTCTGTGAGACATATCCGTGGGGTTGCATGTCTAAATCGTGGATTCCCTGTGTTGTACGGTAGATCCTTATTAGTTATCTATTTTATGTATATATATATATGTATATATATATGTATATATATACATATATATGTATATATATACATATATATGTATATTATGTGTATATATATATATACATGTGTATATATATATATATATATATATATACAATACTCTGTAATGACTTATATGGGAAAAGACTCTAAGAGTGGATATAAGTATAACCGATTGTACAGCAGAAAGTAACATGATCTTGTAAATCAACTATACTCCAATAAAAATTTTTAAATTTAAATAAATAAATAAATAGTGGATTCCCTTTAGTGCTGAGTAGTATTACATTATGTGGGTTTACCACGAAGTGTTTATCATGTTCTCCTGTTGATAGGCATTTGGTTTGTTTCCAGATTTAGACTAATATGGTTTATAGTTATTGATTACGAATTATTAACTTGTAGTGACATGTGTGTGTACATGTGTATGCACTTATATGTGTGTATCCAACATCAGATGTATTCTACAGTAGGTAAACTGTAAATTACTGATTCATTTCTTTAACAGTGTTTTTCATGAGCATAAATGATAAATTTTAATCTTGTTTAATTTACCAGTTTTTTCCCTTATGAATAGTCCCTTTTGTATACTGTCTGAAAAACATTTGCCAGTCTCCATGGTCACAAATATATTCCCCTCTGTTTTCTTTTATGAACTCTATGGCTCTAGCAGCTATTCTTAGATTTATAATTCAGCTTGGAATAAATCTTGTTTATAGAATGAATTAAGGGTTAAAAATGAGATTTATTTTTTTCTATATGAACATCTGGTTAACTCATTGCTATTTGACTTGGTGCCTACAAAAATGTTTTAATGATATCTGTGCAAGTTTAAAGACTTTTGAGCTTGATGCTCCTGAATTAAATAGGTTAGTTTTCAAAATGGGTTTTCATATCTTTGGAAGAATATTATATTATTTATTTTTTGGACAATATTTACTCAAATATAATAGTTGTTATGGAATGAATTGTGTCTTCCCCAAATTCATATGTTGAAGTACTTACTCCCAGTAGCTCAGAATATGGCTTTATTTGGTGTTAGAACATTTAAAGAGGTAGTTATGTTAAAATGAGGCTTTTAGTGTGGGTCATAATGGTATATGATTGGTGTCCTTGAAGAAGAAATACCAGTAAAGCTTGTTCAGAGAGAAAAGGCCATGTGAGGACACAGCAAGGAGAAAGCCATCTTTAAGCCAAGGAGAGAGGCCTCAGGAGAAACCAAACCTGCTGACACCTTGATCTTGAATTCTAGCCTCCAGAATTATAAGAAAATTAATTTCTGTTTTTTAAGTCAGCCAATGTGTGATATTTTTGTTATGGCAGCCCTAACAAACTAACACAGCCAGAAACAAATATTCTGAATATAGGGACCGCTGGCCTGAGAACAATCTCTGGGGAAAATGTGTTCCTTATGATTCAAGTTAGAATTTTTGCACCTTTTGATTGTTATAGCACATTCTGCATCCAAGACCAGCTGAGATAGCTAAAATAACGTATTTCATTATAAAAAGCAATAATCCTGGACTCACCATATTCTTCTTTGGCTTACCCATTGCATCCTCTTCTTGACCCCTGCCTCCCTACCACAAACACTTAAACCCAGATGTTCTGAAAATTTGTATTAGGAAGTTCAAGTTTTAAAGAATATTCTCCATAAGATTTCTGTCAATTGGTTGACTTAGGTTAATATATATATATCTCAATATGAGGTTTTGAGATATGAGGTTTCCCATATTTTTTCCTTATTCATGATAAAATAAAGAAATAAGGAGATCACAGACCAACTCAGAATTTCTGACAACTTCAGCCTCTCTCTTCCTTCAAAGGAAAGAAAAGTAAGTCTTTCCCCCTTCAGCATTACTGGTGAGGGGGATACTAATGAAAGTGAAGTAACAATAGCAGAGCATCGTAAGAAATGTCAGTCTGACTTCTGTTCGTGTCAAGTTAAATAATAAAAATTACCATTTCCCTGGTGAATATAAACTACTAGGGGAAAAAAGGTGTCAGAGTCACCCAAGATCCTTCCTCTGATGGTTTCATTAGCCTCAGTAGTTTAATATATTCCATTAATAAGAAGAGCTAAGAATGAAGTTAAAGCTTCAATTTAAGCCTCAACTGTTAAATTTTGTGTATATTTTATTTTAACATAAAATACTTTGTTTAAGGGAAACAGCATTTCCAAGGCTTCTGAAGACATCCTGAACATGAAGATGTTCTTGAAAAACTAATTTTGGATGAAATGAATATAAACAAAAATAGATAAAGTGTCAATTTAATTAGACAGCAATTTAAAAATTAAGAGCTATCAAGAACTCAAGTGGTCTAAAATTAAGTTTATTACTTAATATTATGGCTGAACAGTTTTTATGTAAGTCTGTAGTAGTCAGACTTTTAGCCATATCAACTAAAGAAAATTTTTGCATTGTTTGATGACGTCTCCTTTTTTATTTGTTTAATAAGTTTTCACTCTAAACCTCAGCAAAGAAATACTATGTAGTAGTAGTGATAGTTTGACATTATGATTTCAAGAAAAAGCACATGTATCAGTTTACTCAGCACAAAGATTTTCATTCAGAGAATATTTTATGAAATAAACTTGAATTGTATATGTTGTTTGGATGAGTCCAAAACCCTTTACGTTTTATGTACTTATATAAAATGGGACAGATGAAGGGACAGCATATGCTATGACTTTGGTCTGTTGTATGTATTTGTTTTTTCCATGGCTTTCCAAGGCTTCAGTGCTAGCCCTTTATTTTTGCCCTGGAGATGTTTTCCTGTAGTAAAGCTCTATTTTAAAATGAATTTCAATGCAAAATAACCACAAGCCCTCAAAAGATTGAAAAATGTGCAAAGAACTTGGCACAGAAAGAAATTCGGAATAAAAATATCAAACTCTACTACTTTTTATTTTATTTACAAACTGTATTTATTTAGTTTCAAATTATTTATAACTTACATAAGCTTGTTTTCTTTGACATATACTTCTATCTGTGAAAATTGGATATTTTGGGTGAAGTTGGTATATATCATGCTTTTTACTATTCAAATTAAAGAAAAACAATTGTATTTAATGTTTTTTCACTTAGGGGTAGAGTCTTCAGGAATGAATTAAAGTCACTAAGAAGAGATACTGGTATTTAGTGATTTTAGAAAGTGGTTCTACTTTTAAAATATCTCATGAATGGGAACAAGTAATTCAAAGCTATCTTTACTAAATAGGGGACTCCAAAAGTGGTATGAATATAAAACATATGCGCTACTACTTTTTCTCTGAATTGCCATAGAAGGGTGGTGCTGAGGACATTATTTGATTTCTAGTGAAGAGGAACTCAGCATCTGAACAAAGAAATCTCTTGTAAAATGCTACCTGAATCAAATATAAAAGCTCAAAGGCTATGTTTTATTGTTCCACATATTGTCCTGAGATCTCAGTAATAGACTCTTAGGGATTGGATTTCCCAGAATTTTTACCCGTGATAGAGTAGCACAAAAAACAACTCCTGTTCAGCAAAAGTGTAACTCAGTCTTCTTTGCCTCTTTAGTACTCTATGTATATTATATACCTCATTTTTTAACCTTTCACATCACATATCAGAGTAACAACTTTTATAAATTTTGGTTAGCACAAGACTCCGTAGCATAACATCATATGAATTTATGTAAAACGCTTTCTGTTACAGAAGCTTAACTTTAGGCCTCTAGCTTTATCAATTCCATAAACAGAGAAATCTTCAACATAGTACACATTCAATTTCTTTATTTAATCCTAATCTTCAACATAACAATAATGGTGGTTTACACTAATTTCTTATTTAAAGAAGCATTTGTTATCTTTTTTTGTAGTGTAAGATTTTACTGTTGATAAAGAATTCCACAAATGCCACTCAAGCAAGTTTCAGTTTTAGAAATCTGACAAAATATTATTACAGATTTGTAGACTAAAAAATTAAAGTTGCTATTGATTCTTCAAAAACAAAGTAATATCCAATACTCTTTGTATTTTGTATACCACATAAATACATATTTATATAAATATAACATTATGTATACTATATATTATATGCTATAATAACCATAATTTACTATATATACACTATAAAAGCAAATTGATTCATACAAATAAATTTGAGTATTTACATATTATTGTAGAAATGAGTTAAAAGAAAAATATAATTTCAGATGGTATTTAAACTCTAATTTTGATAAAATGGGGGGAACAGCTAATATTAATTATCCTTACTATGTCTAAATATTACTAAATATTACTAAATTTAGTAATTTAGTAATTTAGTAATATTACTAAATTACTAAATATCCTTAGGACATAAAATTATCTTAGAACAAATGTTTATTTAATCCTTGCTTTTGAAACCAGAAGAAGAGACCAATATTCTGGTAATTTTAATAAATGTTTTAAAATAAGATGTTTTGCAATGACAAGCAGAGTTTGGTGCCTAATTTGAAGGTTATTCCTTCCATTTCATTCAGCTTGAGTGCCCTCAGGTCGTGTTTGTCTTATCAAGAAAAGATTTTTTTTCAGGTTGTTTGATTTAACATCTTTATAATGACAAATATCTAGTCTGCTAGTTGGCTACCTACCTACATACTTATTATATATGCACTGGTTCACTCAGTTTTATTATGTAAATATTATGATAGAAAGAGAAAATAAAAACATGTCAAAGAAAATATATCAACATATGCCTAAGTAGTTACATTAATTGAGTATTAAATTTAATTCTGGGCATCCAAGCAAGATAAAAATGGAAACATGATAAATTACCTAATTGTCATTATCTGTTAAAAAACAATATACCAGCTGGTCAAATGAGATCATTTTTTCTTGGTACTAAATCATCCAGCTAATGTATCAATTTATGGACAATATAATATTAAATAGAATTCTTAAGTCATATCATGATGGGTTTTTGAGGGGATCTATCAATACGGAATTGAGGTCACAACAAAGTGGGTTTGTTGCTAAGAACTTACCCCACCACAGGGCAAAGGGTAGCCCTTTGGTTTGAGAAAACTTATTTTGCAAGTGGTTATTTAAATAAAAGTGAATACATTCAGTTTTAGAAATAAAACTGGACATGTATATATAAATAAGCTTATTCAAGGATTCAGTGAAAAATATTTACAATGGGGACTTCCCTGGCCGTCCAGTTGTTAAGATTCTGCATTTCCACTGCAGGGGGCGCAGGTTCAATCCCTGATGGGGGAATTAAGACCCCACATGCTGAGCGGTACAGCCAAAAAATAAGAAAAAATTAAAACTAAACAAATATCACTTGAACAATCCTTACTACTTGAATTTCCCAAAATATTACATGTTCTCACTCCTCTATGTCTTTCCTCATGCTGTTCTTTCTTCTTGGAATGCCCTTAACTATCTGGTCAACTAAATTCTCACTAGTTCCTCAAGAATCAAATGATACTTCCTCTGAGAGGAGCTCCCAGACCAATCTAGACATCCTTCTAAAAATGTATGTATAGAGATTTACAATGGCATCCACACTTTGATGTTTCTTTTTTTTTTTTTTCTTTCCGGGACAATTTTCATTCTGTAACCTTCTTGACCTTCCTCACTTGTGTATAATTCAATTCAGCAAACATTAATAAAGGAATACTTACATTTTCCAGATACTTTCCTAGGGCCTGAGAATACAGAAAATTGGGCCCTTCTCACGTTTCTCAGGTATGAAGCTAGCATTTAGTTGCCCTGTGTGTTGACACTCCTGTAGTAAATGTGTCTCTGCCTAAAGCATAGTTTCAGTACTAAACTCACTGTGACAGCATATTAACAGTGAAATTTTTAAGCATCTTTCCTTTTGCAAAGAAATTCGTAGACACCTTCTAATAAACAAAACTGTAGTGTATGCTTCTAGTTATTTTAATTTCATTTCCAAGTAGGAAGTATAGTCACAAAAATGCTAATTTGACTTTCTAAATGTGCCATTTCCTACATATTTCACATAGCCCTCCTCTTTCCTGTACAATTCAAATATATACACCATCTATCCAAATGAACATTTCTAAACTCAATTCAAAGTTTCATCAGTATTTTCCCAGTGTTCGGGTGCACAGCCAGATACAGCTGTCATTTCTCTGTCTCAAGAATTACTTGGTCAAAACTGGTTGTTTCTGTGTATCAGCATCAGTCATCCTTAATCCCCCAAAAATAACATTGGGAAGAGCGAAATAAATCAGAGACTAAAATCGCTGTTTCTTTCATATCGCTCTTTTTGAGAGTTGGGAGATCAGCTTTGATAGTGGATTACTGTATGTCACATGTTCTCACTGGAACATCACAGATTGGATTTAGCACAAAAATACATTTTTCTGATCTGTAAACAGCGCCAGCTGAATCCATATTTCTCATGAATGTCCTGCCACAGCATTGCATGTTCTCTTCATCATGCAGCCAGTTGGTTATAATTCCCTTTGAGCACAATTTCCAAGAACTTTCATCTGTCACTTGGAGCTAAGCATCCTGAAGCTTCGCCACCTTTCTGGGCAATTGGAACTTTGTTGCACTGCTGCATTTCCTGACTTAGATGCCAATAAAATATCTTCAAGCAGCTTTAAGCTAGTTGGCTTCATTCGAGGTAGAGGTACTGCTATCAGCTATCTTTTGAGAGCTTACCTTAAGCCACAAATCGGCAGCTTGAACATATGTTTTGTAGGAGGTAATAACTCTGGTCTCTAGGGTTGGATTTTTGACAACATTCCATCATTATGGCTAAGTGCAAGCAAAATGGAATTGATTAGGATTACCCATTCTTTCAAACATCATGTATTTTTGGTGGGGCAAGGAAGAATTGCCTCCCCTCAAAATATTTATCTGACCAAGGTCTGGAAAAGAAAATTATACTTAGTATTATCATTTTAGTATAATCATGTCAACTCAATTCAAATATATCCAGATGTCAGCTGCATCAGGCCAATTAACCCACCAGATATTTTTGAGAGAAAAAGTTTCCATCATCTCAAATGAAATTTTTTTAAAATTAATTTCATCTATTGACTCACTAATTTAAAAAATATTAGGCATATTAAGAAAAAGTGAGTTTAAGAGGTGACTTGAAAGATGAGTCAATATTTCTTCAGTCAGAGTGGTAGTCTTAGAATTGCAAACAATCACAGAAGTTTCAGTGCTTCACTTCAAAGCCAGACAGTGTGTTATCTATCTGCTATGTATTCAGAGATGAATCAAGCACACTCACTATTTTCTAGAATTTCCTCCAGAGAGGAGACAGGTCTCTGAAGAATAACATCAATGGAATAACCCCTATAAAAAAATGAATAAAAATATGAATATATTTAAAAAATGTAAGTTCTTGGCATGCACAAGAGGAAGTACTTCTGCCTTGATAGGACATGGAATATTCTTAGAGGAGTCAACAGGAACTGGGTCATTCATTCATTTAAAAATATGTTTTCTGGATATATCTTTGTGCCATTCACTTCCATTTTCTCTCATCACCTTCTTTGAAGGATAAGCCTTATTTATCTCCCCAGGAAAAGGAATACTATTTCCTGCAGCTCCTTGGGTTCCTTTAATCCCTTATCCAACCAAACATATCCTGAAACCAAATTATGTTGGGATATAGTAACCAGGAAAAACGATGACAGATCCTGGGGATGAGATACACATGTTCCTACAACAGAGATACTCTATAGGAGAGGGAGTATTCTAACCCTTAATAGGGAGGAGTGGGCTACTACTATATGAATAGATGGGCTAGGGGAATCTGTGAATGTAAGATTTCTTTAGTGTGTCAATCCAGATATCTCTATCATATAACTAAGTCATTTTATTTCTCAATCAGAGCCTTGACTTTACATAAGACAATTGCCTTAGTTCATTGTTTCACTTTCTTTGAAGCTCTGGTACTTTAATCACAAAGTCTTTTGCCTGGTTCTCAGCTTTAACTGCTCTCTGGTTGTAATTAGGGCTTGCTGTGCTACCAAGGAAGCCGGTAGCTCTCACATTTAATTTTTAATTGCTGTTTAATCACTGTTACCCTTTGGTTGTCTTTTCTCTAATATCTAGTACACTTAGCAACAGCCGCTCGCATTCACTGTCTTTTATGTCAGCTGCTACTTATCCCATATCTCTCAAAGTTGCAATACATTGCCCTTGCTCGTGCATCCTCCTCCACTGATAGACCAATCCAGTTTACTGTGAAAGAAAGTTTTAACAAAAGTACTGCTCTCTTGGACCAGAGTCTTCTGTGATCATCTAACACTAGTAATGGATCTTAGGTGTGAGTTAGCAGATGACTAAGTTCCCGGATTCTATCTCTTATTCCTCTGACTATCCCTGGAAGGAATGATTGCAGTTTGGGGTCCCAGGAAGCAGAATCTGAGAAGATTAGCATGCAAGAATTTTATCACAGAGTGCATGGAAACTCTGAAGAGAAACCAAGTGTGGTGGGATTGCACAGAAAGAGAAAAATTATGATGTAGCCCAAACAGAGCCCTAGCCAAGCCTATGAGGAGTTCTGAAGCTATGAGGACCCTTCAGCACTGCCTTCATTTTAGTCAGAGGGCTGGGTTTAATACTCCTGCATCTATCATCATTGAATGCAGGCTATCTCTAGGAAGGGTATGTGATCTTCGGCAAAGCAGCTGACTCTGGTACGGGGCATTATCTAGCGAGGGCTGTCATCTAACAGTAGTTAGCTAGCAACCTCCTGAGAAACTAAGGGACTAAGTCTTCTAGCCCTGAAGAGGAGTCTAGGTGGCACATCACAAAATCCACTCTGGAAATTTCAGAAGTAGTACCAGCCTCCAGTGCATGCAGCCACTTTCAATAGGACAGAGAATAGTGGCATGCCAGAAGCTATGGCAGATGGGCATATGAACCTCAGGCAGTGCACCCATGTCCCTGTGGTTTTCAGGGGACTCAGATTAGCTGAATCCTCTAGATAAGGACCACAGGCACTCTACAGGGGATGGCGGGTCTGCAAAGAGCACCAAAGATCATTACAGGAATTGTTCACCATTTCCCAGCCCAGAAAATACCAGTGCAATGTCTTCTACACTAACTACCTGGAATTAGGCAAAAATTCATCAGTAAAGTGTACAGTCCTCTACGAGACTACCCTTACTTCAGACACCAGCCACAAACCTGAGAGTTCCCAGGGCCACCCTCACTTCTGACCAAGTGACCACAAATTTGAAAATTCCCTCAGGTTTAATAATTGCTACAATGATTTACAGAGCTCAGGAAAGTGTTATACTTATCATTTTAGTGTTACAGCAGAGAGGATTCAAATCAGAACCAGTAAAAGGAAAGACACATAGGTCAGAGTCTCAAAGGATCTCAAACTCAAAGCTTCCCGTGTCCTCTCCTTATAGAATCAGGATATATTACCCACTCAGAACATGGATATGTTATGATATGCACAGCATTTTTCCAATGAGGGACGCTCTTCTGAGTTTAGGTGTCCAAAATTTTTACTGGGCTTTGATTATGTAGGCATGACTGATTAGATCAATACCCATGCAACTGAACTCAATCTCCAGCCCCCCTCCCTTCCCTGGAGGTTGAACTGATACCTCAAAGCCAGAACCCCTTAATCACATGGTTGGTCTTTATGGCCTGAACCCCTCTCCACAGTCATTATCATTAGCACAAACTATCTACAATCCCACCATGAGTCAACTCATGAGCATAAACCCCCAGAGTCCACCATAAAAAAGATACTCTACAACAGCGACTTTCCAAGGATTTAGAAGCTACTTCCAAGAACTGGGGACAAAGGCCAGCCAAACTCTTTATTACAGAGAAACCAGCCATTCCCCTGAGCCAGTGGAATCCAGAAGACTCCATGGCTCAGAAGAATGCTTTCTTTCATACTCTGTAAGGACTCAGTACGATCCTTCATATAACTATTTACCACCTTGAAAGACAGAAATAAAGGGTGGAGGGGTGGGTTGATATGGGGAAGGACTTAGAAAAATTGATTCTTCACATAAAATACTTTTACACCAGCCCTTGATAGAGAGTCTAGCTTGGAATACATATAGAAAAAAAAAAGACTTTTTTTTTTTAAACTCAAGCTTTAAGTTGCCTGATATCCAGTGGAATTGAGGCTCTTAGATCAGTCATAGAAAATAAAGAAGATAACATTTCTTCGTTCATTAGAAAGTAACATAAGGGTTTCCCTGGTGGTGCAGTGGTTAAGAATCCATCTGCCAATGTAGGGGACATGTGTTCAAGCCCAGATCTGGGAAGATCCCACATGCTGCGGAGCAACTAAGCCCGTGTGCCAAAACTACTGAGCCTGCTCTCTAGAGCCCACGAGGTATACAACTACTGAGCCCACGTGCCACAACTACTAAAGCCCACGCACCTAGAGTCCGTGTTCTGCAACAAGAGAAGCCACACAATGAGAAGCCCATACATGGCAACGAAGAGTAGCCCCCATTCCCTGCAACTAGAGAAAGCCCGCATGCAGCAATGAAGACTCAACGCAGCCAAAAATTAATTAATTAATTATTTAATTATTTTTAAAATGGCACTTACATGAAGTTCTCACACATGGGAAGGGACTTTCATGGTTTTAATTTTCTTCCAGCACCAAAGGTGGTAGCACCCATGATTTCTAATCAGCTTCCCCAATGTGGAGCAAAAGGTTGAAAAGATGTCACCATTCAAGTATCAAAAAATGGAGTAAGACTCCTATTTTACCATGCTCTATTTTCAGCCAAAAATATAACTTTGGGATGTCCAATAATTTTGTAATGTTTAGGCATCTCTCATTGAGAATGGTCTAAAATAAGGAGATAGATTTTGTAGTAGCAAGGTCACCAGGAAGTTCTAAAATAAGAGTTTGAGATTGAACATAAATGGGGTTCTTTTTTGTGAGACAGTTTTAGAATATACACCATCAGTTCCTTAGTTCTTTGCCAAGCTCTAATTTTGTAAAAGTTTGGTTAAAAACCTAACAAACACGAATTGCCTTTGTGGGTTGTTTCAGTGCAGAAACAAAACTCCTGCCCTAGATATGTCATGATAACAGGCTTTAGATTTCTTCTGTTCTATCCTGTTGTAGTGCTGCCATCTATAAAACCACTTGGAAGATAAACAGATTTATTATGAGGAACTGGTGTCAACAGAAAACTGTACAGCATCAAAATGAAAGAGTGCAAACCCAACAGTCTTTCATTACATATTTTAGCCAAAGCATGAGTAAATTATGCTCAGGTATGGGACTCATATCAAGGAGTGACTAGGAATGGAAAAAACAGTATTAAGAATAGGAATACAGAGCAGATTTGTAGTTGCCTGAAGCAGTGGGGGTGGGTAATGGGTGAAGGGGTCAAAAGGTATAAACTTCCAGCTATAAAATGAATGTCACCAGGATGTGATGTACAGCATGTTGACGATAGTTAATAATACTGTACTGCATATTTGAAAGGGGCTAGGAGAGTGAGCATTGAAAGTTCTCATCACAAGAAAATAGAATTTGCAACTATGTATGGTGATGGATGTTAACTGGACTTATTGTGGTGATCATTTTGAAATTAAATAAAAAGAATAGGGACCTTGTTATTGTCAAGAGGTATTATGTGTCTATAAAACACTCACAAATATTAAACAATCAAATGGAGGGAAAAATCTAAGAAGATAAAGTGTATTGTTAAAACATAACAATCTGTAGCTATGTTTACCTCATTCTATGAAACTTGGGCAGATGTAGTCTACCACAAGCTGTCCATCACCTGCTTGATTAGATAGTATTATGCTAAAGCTGTCTCCTTCTGTGATCATCTGCTTCTGGAAGATTCCCACAATATCCTCAGTTTGAGGTATCTTGCTAAGACAGTCTCAGTAATTTTAAGATGACTTACCTGTCTATTTAATTGAGAGATATAAATCCAAGGATCAACACCCTGAGATCTACACCAGGCTCAGGGTAGACTTTCTTGAATGTCTCTTCCAGGTTGTAAGTTATGAAGTTGTTTCACAGGATATCCACAGAAGTTCCTGGAAGATTTTCATAATATGATCACATATTAGTCTGTATTAAGACAGCCTCTGGGACTGGGGGCTGATATTCAAGATTTCAAGAGTTTCTGAAATTTGGCTTAAGTTTGAAAATTCCATTTGTCCTTTCTAACTTATCTGAAGATTGATAGTGTTGTGGGTACTGGAGTTTTTGAATTAAATATAACAATTTACCAAGCTCCTTACTTCTGGTTAAGTGAGTGCCACTATTTTAGAGAGTATTGAAATACTCAGGCAACTTTTTATTTTTCTTTTTTTGTCCCTGTAAAAGTTGAGGTTTTTATCCATTTTGACTACAGACATATAATAACCAAAATATATGTATAATCCGTTGCTGGAGCAATTGTTTAAAATTCATTTGGAGGTGCTCAAAGAAGCTTCACGAGTTTGATTCTGTTCTTCTCACGTCTTTAAAGTTTTGTTAGGATTGTGTTTCAGGCACATAGGGCATCAACCACAGCCATTCTTCACTATGCATTTGAAGTTTTTCCAGAATTACTGTTTTAAGCTAAAAGCAAGTTTATATCTGGTATGAAGATAATACTAAAGAGCTTTGTCCAATATACTTCTGAAACTGAGCAGGACCCTGCAGGGGCTTCCGGGGGACAGACCTTCCTATTTCTCTTGACTCTTGTTTGTAGAAAAGCTTTAGCCTCCTAGGCCTTTCCTGAGTTCCAAAGAGCAAATTTAACCTGAGAAGTGAGTGCAGAAACAAAGAAAAACAGTCAAGCAAGAAAAATAATAATAGTTCAGTCATAAAACAAAGTCAAGGACCTCCTCCAGGACTATAGATAATGTCCTGAGCCATGTCTTGGAGTTTTTTTGCAGATACTAAAACCACCATGAGGAAGAAGTTAACTTCATGCTGACCACTAGCACATAGAACCCAGACCAGTTGCAATGAGAGGTTGATGACTGAGATTCCCAAAACCTCACCCTATTATCTCACCATCAACTACTCAGAGAATTGTGCACGAGTCGATCACACACACTGTGAATCTCTCCCTCACTTTGTCTTTAAAAACCCTTTCCTAAAAGCCATCAGGGCATCGAGCATGAGCTACTGCCTGTTCTCCTTGTTTGGCTGCACATTGAGTGCCTTGCAAAAAATGCTGTAGAAACAACCCACTCTCAGTAGATTGTCTTTGCTGTGCATTGGGTGAGCATACCCAAGTTTAGTTTGGTAACAGTATGTTAGCCAGAATTATGAGAACAGAAGAGAGTAGAATCATTTTCTGAGATGTAATATAGAATAAATTCATGACGATATATTTATGATTATCCTGGGAGTAAGAACAGGTTGCAAATAGTAAGAATGCTGAAAAATCCTCAGAGCCTTTCATTTATATCCTAAAGTATACTATACATATTCTTGATTAATAAAAACATTGAAACCTAGACAAAATTAATTTATAGACAGCTATTGTACCAATCTGTGTATCCAATTATGGGTGTACTTTTAACTTGAAAAATATGAAATTGCTGAAATATATTTATATTAACACATTTTTACTTATTTACCATCAGGTGTTGTCAGGAGAAAAATCTATGAATCTATTTCATAAGCATATAAGAGTAAGAAATAACTAAAGGTAAAATTTGAAAACACATAGCAATAAAAATGATTATTAGAAATACTTTAGATTATTAGATTACTTTTTTTCAAGAATAAGAATTTTTTTGCTACAGTAGTTCAGGAGTATGCCTGCCAGAACTACACAGAGTAGACAAAATATTTCAGATGATGAAATTGGAAAGATCTGATAATAAATTTTTCTCACCTTTATTGCCTTAGGATTAAGTATAAAGCTACCTGGATAAGTTTAGTTAATTAATAACTGATGCTTATGCTAATCAATTTTAATTACATTCATTATTAAAATAGCAACTGTCTGAAATGAGTGCTTGATTATTTTGGCAATCTTCATAATAAATTGATTTAATCAGTAAGTGAAATGATAAAACTCAGCAGTTATCAATTTGTTTTTTGAAAAAAATTAACTATCAACTGGATCTAGTTATGTACTAAATAAAATACAATGTAAAAATGAAGAAATACTGCAGCTCTTAAAAATAAATAGTTCAAGTCACCAAAAGAGAGGCAGCTATCCCTTTGATTTGAAAACTTTAAGATTAGTTTACTTATTTTGTCTACCCCTTTAAACCTTCACTTTAAGTAGAGTTGCACCAGTTGTATAGATTTCTACTATAAAGAGAGAATGAAGAAGTAAAATCTTAACTGAGTGCTGAAGTTCAATGGGGATATATCTATAAAATGCTGATCAACTAAAGCAGAACTAAACTAGAATCAACATAGTGAGGTGATCTCTAAACAACTTCTCACAAGTTTTACCATGCCCTTAGAGGTGTTCCAACTTAAATTGATGAGGACTTCCCAAAGTTCAGGTGACACTCAAGCTACTAGAACCCTCTACCCTCACTTACTAAAATACTTCAAAGTATTTTATCAGTTATTCGTTCAGTCATTTAGCAAACGTCATTTAAGTCGTACTTGTGCCTGTATTTTCTTAGGTGTTAGAAGGAGATGTGAAGAATATTACATCCCTTGCTGTCAAATACTCCATCACCTACTTTTCAGATATGCAAACTGCTGTAACGTAGTGTGATTAACCCGTTAAGATAAGTGGACAGAGAGGAGGGGTTGATAAGCAACTAAATAAGTCTGAGGATAAATAGAAGAATGGCTCCTAGAGGGAGTGTTAGGATCTGAATCTTAAAGTTGGAGCTACCCAAGAGGCATTGTGAAAGGGAGTTCCCATCAAGAGGAATTCATAAAGTCACACAGGCATTTGCGATGATTGGCTTATTACTGAATTTTGGAGTATTGTGTTCAACCTAATCAACTTTCTCTCAATTAGATAAGGTTCATTTTAGGGACTGAAATGTAGATGAAGCTAAAAGTGGAAGGCAAATAACAAAGGTATGAGGAAAACAGGGATACAAATGCTGGAAACCAGACAGATTCTGAATTTATCAGTATTCCTGGAGAAACTGATCATTTGTTTTTTAAAAACATAAGTATTGACCTTCCAGACCATTCTTCTAAAAAGGCACAAATTATCAGGTGGCTATAAAGTACATTCTCAAAGTATTTCAAACTGAAAAGAATAGGAAACAGAAACACATGTTCTACTGGAATATGTCATGGTACCCTTACCAAAATCTCATTTTTCAAGTACTAGGAATATATCTGTTTTTTCACATTTAGATATGCAAAAACAAATGCAGAGACTACAGAGGTGCTACAATAGAGTCATGCTGAACTTCTCACACAATTACTTTTGTTATGTTCAAAGCAATTACTTTTGCTGTTAGTGGGAGTAAAATATACTACAATTAAAGAGTGCAAAAAAATCAAACACATTTCTGGGAATTACAACATAAGCTGTATGCAAATAACCCCATGAGTTCTAGGGCCTGTGTACTGCTGATGCTTCAGTTTTAATTTGTTGAGGTTGTTGGCTTTTCCTCTAATAGCTGAAGCAGAATCTATCAGCTTCAGTACAAAATAGCTGTGTTAATACCTAAGTTTCTGGGGTGGGGTTGGGGGCGGATATCACTAGTGTACTTAATAAAAGTATTTCCTTCTAAAAATGAAAAAATATTGATATAAAAAAGCAAATTATACAACTAATAGCTTTTTGAAGACTAAAACTTGAATGTAGGCTTCATAGGTAGTCTTTGGCGTCATGATAATTTAATTATCTCACACAAGAGATATGTGGATCCCTCAACAAAATATGTGAACCTTAAAGACACCTTGTTTCTGTATGCAAATATTATATAATAATCAGGTAATGATCTGTATGGCTCTTGCCACTGCAGTTCTGCTCTTGCTGTGGCAGTTAATACTTAACCACCAACAAAGTCTTACCTAGGTCCAAGATCATATATTCTTAAAAGAAAAGAACAGTGAATAATAATACAGATACTAATTATAGTAACTTATGCACATAATTTAAATATTCATGTGATCCATAATTCTTCTAAAACCCAATAATTGCCTGTGGGGTGGCAGAGAAAATATTTTTGTATTTCTGCACAATTAAAGCTTTGTGAGTAAATTTTACATGGGCAAATTTGGGAAGATAATTTATGACATTTAGATAGTGAGATAATTCCAGAGAAATTTATCTGAGAGGTTGGGGAGCTAAGACCTGGGACTATGAAGGCATCATATGAAGACCCTGTAAAGGTGGAAACAATGGTCTCACCTTTCCCCTGGAGAGATGTATATACATTCCAAAGGGTTAAAGTAAAAACATCCTTCCCAAGGATCAAAGCACTCAGGTTATTTTTTTCTAGGTTCTTTACCTACAATACAAACCAGTACACGAAGGATAACATCTGGATCTCATTGCTTCATGCCAGGGTTAAGAAATTGAGGCACTGGGAAACAACATGCTTATTTGCTGTGTGTAAATATTGTCTTCTCTTCCCTGGAAGCCTTGTGTGTGCACTTAGGATAATACTGATAAATATGGATATTAAAATTCAATCTTACTCCTCCCTTCTATTCTCCAAGATTTAACATTCTAGCTGTTTCTTCTCATATTGCTCTCTTTATTTCAAATACACATTTTTACTGCTTATTTAAGGACAAATTTAGTTAGAAAAACAGACGGCAATCTATATTTTTCAATTGTATTAATACAAGCAATTAGCTGTTTACATGACTGTTGGAAAGACTGGGGAAAAAACGTCTAGAAAACAGCCAATGAAGATCTTAGCTTAAGCATGTAAACAAATGGGTCTTACATGCTCACCCAAAGCCACTATAAATTTCAAGAATCTCTGGACCATTTCCATCCAAGTACCTTCTTTATCAACACCAGTGAAGATGCTTTTCAAAAAGCTCAACTAGAGGTTTCTTGAAATCTCACATGGATCCAGTGTCTATCTTCAACTGACACCTGAAAATAAAACCCTGTCCTTCTCCTTTACCTTTAAAGTCTTATGAAAATATTATTCTTTGGATGAAGAAAATAGAGAAAGGGAATCTGGAAAAGGCAGTTCCCTGCTTCTACTTCTTACAGAAGACCTTAGAAGGACTTGCCCATAATACCTGTTAAACTGATAATAGACAATCCAGCCCATTGTTATTTCCTGACACACCAAATTTAGATATGATCTATTACATACTATGATGTACCTTATTTTAATTACTTTAAACTCCTCCTTCTTATTCTCTCCATCTGCTATTATAGTTAAGCTGCAGCTTTGGTTAAATTGATATTGTGTTTATAATAACATAATATTAAATTTATCTACAACCAAAAAACGTAGTATATTTGTGATTATACTTCCATTTCTTAATTTTTCCCCCGGAGTTGATAATTGCAGCATTTTTTCATTTGTTTTTGTTTGTTTGTTTCTATCACTATTTCTAAACTCATACTTAGAGCTCTTAAACAACTTTCACTGTTATTTTGTACGTGATCAAATGAATCAAATAATCTATCAGTTCTATTCTTCCCCCACTTTCCACTCCATGACATTTCTTCTTGGTTTCTACAATCTGAAATAGTTGTTCTCTTGGCCCATTGCAGAGATTTTTACATAGGGCTTCTCCTTCCTGTTCTCCTGTGCTAAATCTCCTATTTCCTTCTAGGTTTCTTCCTCTCTCTTAGTTTACTTTTTCATTTTGATGAAGCACTTTCTCTAACAGCTTTCTTACCAAGAGTACAGAGGAGGTTACAGCATGGGAAGAAATGGGCATGGGGAGAAACTGTCAACTAGTAGGCTTTATTGGAATAATCTTAATAATAACCTCCAAATATAAATATCTCTACGACCAGTTTCTGTGCAGAATAACATACAGAAAAAAGGAAACCATATATGGCTGCATGAGTTCTAAGATCAGGTGGAAATAAGGACTGCAGGTTTTACCATTTGTAAGCAGATTTTCATTTAATTCCTTATTTTTAGCCATCTAACTCACCTTTGATTTCCATGGTATCTGTTGTCCCTGAGTTGTTATTACTGGTTTAATTTCCTTAGAAGATAGAATTTTGATCAAAGATTGAGGGAGAGGGAGGGATAAGGAGAGAAGGTGAGAGTAAGTTGCCTGGATTGTGGGTTGGAGAAGGGTTCACGGGTCTACTGTCCTCAAAGTAGATTTCTATCATCCTCCAGTTTTCAGCCTCACAACTCACCATCCTTTCTGTTTCTTTTATGGTACAACTAGCACCAAATCCTGAGCCTCTCCTTTATTCTGTGGGGCAAGTTCTTTTCTCATTATTTTCCCTTTGGGTATTCTCAGTTGTCCAGCAGTTGCAATTCCCACTATGCTCAGAGATCTTAGGTTTAGATTGTCACTCAAACTCACTAAACACAGTAGCTTTCACCAAGGACAAAGTTTATTTAGCTTTAGGAAAGAATAAAGAAGAGGAATCATTGTATGTAAAGTAGCATAGCCAAGGTTCCATGACTGCCAAGTATGGTTATGAGAGATGATGCTGAGTGGGTATGAATCACCTCAGCCCCAGGAAGCCACCAACTCTGAGGTCCCTTCATCGTTTCTATATTGCTAGTTTTCTGGACACTTTCATTCTTTCTCTAATGCTGCTGAAGCTCATTATTTATAAGTTACTCATTAATTAGAGTTACTAATCAATTAGAGGGTAGCCAGTTAATCTCTACAACTAAGTACGGAGGCTTGATTCAGTACACAGCAAATTCAGGAGTACTCGCATTTTTCTTAGATCTGATATACTCCTATATATTCCTTGAATCTATGTTATTAATTTAAAAATCTCTATTAATTTCTTAGGGCTGCCATAACAAAATGCTACAGGCTGGATGAATTAAAAATATTTATGTCCTTACAGTTCTGAAGGCTAGAAGTGAGCAGGGTTGGTTACATTCTGAAGCCTTTCTCCTTGGCCTGTAGATGGCCATTTCCTTCTTCCTGTATTTTCACATGGTCTTCACTCTGTGTGTCTCTGTGTCATAATCTCTTCTTATAAGGACACCAGTCATATTGAATGACTGGTGTCCCACTCTTATGAACTTACTTTTTCATTTTGATGAAGCACTTTCTCTAACAGCTTTCTGACCCACGTAAGAGTGGTGGCCCACTCTTATGAACTTATTTAACATTAATTTTCTCTTTAAAGATCCTGTCTCCAAATACAGTCTCACTCTGAGGTACCAGGGTTTAGGACTTCAACATAGGAATGAATTGGAATGAATTTGTGGGCACAATTAAATATATAACAGCATCCAGTCCTCAGGCAACCCAGAGGCCAAAGGAAAGGATCAGAGGAGCTGTTAAACTTTTCCTTTGACCATTCATCAATTTTCCATATTCCAAAATTTTGGACATTCTTTGTCTGCTCTTCCCTCCTCTCCTATCCTCTTTGTCCTTTTGGATTATATCATTTTATCTTTCTTCTTATCATGTTATCAGAGTTTCTTAAGGAAGTAGAAATAAATGTGTGTGTTTGATCTCCTATGTGCATGCAGAAATACCCAACTCTGGGTATTCTGATTCAAGGTAAGAGAAAGGATTTTTTTTTTTCCTATATAATGTTTTAAAATCAGGAAAAAATGTAGAGGTCAATGATAATTATTTAACAGTTGCTCAACTTTGCTAAATAAATGCTTTATTTCTTTCCTTGGAAAACTAAGTCTAATAGCTGGAAATGGCAGAAAAATATTCCAGCAAGAATTTTGAAAGCTATAATAAGCACAGCAAATGGCTCAATGCTGTGACTCCATGATGGGAAACAAATTAACCACAGAATTCTTGGTTCTTGGTATGAATTCTTTTTTGGTAGCCTCCTAAAAGTTCTGGAAGATATAATGAAGCAGTTATTCATTTTCTATCTAATGATAAATGATAATCGAAGAGCATTTTCCATTCATTATGATTTACTTTAGGAGATAGTGCAATATTTCCCTTATATACTTTTTAGTAACAACAGATATGTATGATTCTCAGGATGTGGTGATAAGGAAATTCCAAAGTTCACATCTGCTAAGAGATACCTTAAATGTTCAGAACACTGACTCTTTTAAAAATAAAAGCATAAGGACTGAAAATCATTTTCTCTTCCATTTCTGATCCAAAGCTGTCTGTTCAATCAAGAATTTCTTATCCAAGCATTTAATCTGGTTAATTTATGAATATGTGACCATTTGTAATATGTCATAAAGTTTTCATTCTTTGAATGAGATTTTGAGAATAAAACAGTTGTTCTTGCTTCAAAGCATAAACCATCTCCACAAAGATTTATACTGGAGAGTCTGTACTGAAAAAGAAAAACTTTTAAATATCCCAGATCATCATTCATAACATTAACTCTTACAAAGCTTCAATCCCCATGATTTCAAATGGGTCAGGTCAATTTAGCAAATCACATCAGAAATCTGTCAAGTAAATAATTTTATTTTGCAGACATTTTATTAGGTTAACAGATCTATTTATTTAAGGAGACCCTGCAGCTTTATAAAAGACATTTCACTTTGTATACTGTAGCCGACAACCATTCTGCATCTATTAAATTGCCATTTTACTCTATTATGCATTATCTGATAATTATGAGGTGTAGTAAGTAGATAAGTATAATAAGTAGACAGGTATAATTAAATTTTGTATATGAGATGTTCAATTTCTTCTTTGTCATAAGAATACAAGAATGACCAAAGTTCATACTTGGATGTTCAGTATAACTCTATAGTTTCTTTAAACCCTCAGCTTAGTTCTTATTTAAACATGTGAAAAAAAAATTAGACTATTTTTAGGTCTAAAATATTTATGCTGTCAAAAGGCATGACAAAACATTTAAGAACATAGTCAATGGGAATTTTTTGGCCATTCTATCAAGTATTTGGTTAATTTTAAAAAGTTTAACTGCAAAATTGGAGTAACTAAAAATTGGCCAGAATAATGTAGAGAAAGAGCCAAAACATAGTTTAAAGTATTAAAGTCCTTTTTGCAGTGCCATAGAGAATATGAAATGAAATTTGTGATTTTACCATTGATAATCTTAATATTAAGACTGAGGCTATATAATGTGCATATTAAAGTGTGCTACTGAGGACTTTTCTTTCTGTTCTCTTTGCCTACTTTAAATAAGAAAAAAAATATTTTAAGTATGAAAAGGAAGAAAAGAGAAATTGAGAACAAATGCAGAGGAAAAATAGTATTTTTGGAAAGTTCTTGGTGTCAAATACGTAAATGAAATTTACAGCTATTATTGTACTTGGTGAGAGACAGATTATATGGAATTCAATCTCAGTCCTTTCCTGGGACAAGATACTAATCCTGGTGTGTGTATGTTTTCTCATCTGTTAAATGAGGACGGTAGTAGGACGTACTTAGGGTTGAGGTGAGGATTGAATGACTGTAAGTATGTAAGGCAGTTCAAGCAGCACATGCAAATTAGTCAGTGTTATATAAACATTTGATATTATTTAATCCTCATTAACTTGTAATGAATTATAAAGACTATAAAATGGACCAGTGTAGGATCCTGGAATTCTGACATATTGTCATTTAAACAAGATTTTGTTCATGGACATAACCAGGAGAAACTCATTGAGAGTATTAGCTTTTCTGAATCAGAAATGCAATGTTTGGGCTTCCCTGGTGGCGCAGTGGTTGAGAGTCCGCCTGCCGATGCAGGGGACACGGATTCGTGCCCTGGTCTGGGAAGATTCCATATGCTGTGGAGCGGCTGGGTCCGTGAGCCATGGCCGCTGAGCCTGCGCATCCGGAGCCTGTGCTCCGCAATGGGAGAGGCCACAGCAGTGAGAGGCCCGTGTACCACACACACACACACACAAATATATATATATATATATATATAGTTCCTCATGTATGAATATTTATATAAATATACATTCATATATATCATGCACACACACATATCTTATACCTGTAGTAAAGACCTGTCCATGATAAAATATGGGAAATCAAACATTCCAGTGAAACAGAACAAACAAAAAGACTTACAGATAAACAGCTATTGAAAAGCATCAGAATGAAAAATTTTAGAATATATGTCTAAGTGAATTCTATTATTACCATATAAAATCTACTTTTATTCTTTGTAAGTCACTGCTGCACATACATACACTCATACACGTATATGTATATGTACATGCTTATATATGTATATATACTAAAATACATACAATATATATTCATACATATACTAAAATTCATGTCAGCCATAGCATAGCATCATTTTGGTCTTTTCAACTATTGAAGGAGGTACTATGGATTATAAATTATTTTGAGCTCAGGGAAATTAGAGAGTTTTCAGGTTTTGAAGCAATATCCAGAAAGCCACTATTATATTCAGTTCCCAATATTCAAGAACATAAAAATCCTTAGATAGGTATAAAGAAGAGTGGAAGCAATAACTTCACAAATAAAGCCACTATTACCTCTGAAGAGATTTAGTAAACAAAGAACATCTACATCTGCACATCAGTTGTTGATGACCATTTGATGTGAATTTTATGAGCAATAAACCAGAAACAGCTCCATTTGGTTCTTTCATTATACTTACATTATCTCATATGTCAATAAACACAGAATATAATCTAATTTTTCCACTGTTATGGAAACTTTGATGAAAAATATAATGATGAATTAGAGGCAAGTAGATTACTCTTTTACATCTGCTCTTTGGTGTATGAAACGTGTTGTAATTCAGATGATTTGAGGATTCCTCAAGCTGTGTTTCCTCTTGAACATTTACATAACCCTTTTTTGACACAATATTCTCAGTAGAATACATTGTATCAACTTTCTTTATCCAGAACTGCTGTAACCTTACCTGCTGCATTTGCAATGAACACTGAATATTTCAGCCCCTACATATGCTTCCCCTCTGTCATCTTTCTCTTAGTCAAATAAAATTGATTAACATGGGAAACAACATTAGGCTAATGAGAGATTATATGGAACATCATGACTCTATATAATGACTTTATAGCACAAGTTCTCAGACTTCTTAGATAAGTGCTATTTTCAATTTTGACTGAATATTTGTCTAATACAAAAGTTTTATACCAAGTTCAAAAACAAAAATTACTTAAATCGAATTTGGGTATCTCCTAAGCAAACCTAGGAAACAAATATAACAAATAATCTGGTTAAGATGGTTCCCTCTACCACACCAACTTTGGGAAATAGAACCAAAGTTACACATAAGTTAATATTATTGCTTCAGATTTTTATGTCTTTGAATAGTCTATTTTGAAAATCACTATTTGGAGCAAATTGAAGCCAAAGCTATGAAACTTTATTTCCTCTGATGTAAAGTGAGAAATGTTGACTACGACTTATGCCTCAAAGGACTAACTTTGGCACTAACATGAAGATTCCTAACAATAAAGAATCTCATACTCTACCCCAGAACTAATGATCTAAAGATGATTCATGTGAATCTTAAATTTTGATATTCACTGCTCAAGATGCTTTCTAATATTATATACTTTTATGACTCTTTGATTCCTGGAATGGGGAGTAGTGTAGGAAAAAAGTATCTACTTCCAAGCTGATGCTGAAGAAAGGGGGATAACTAACATTTTGCACCAAATAAACATAACCAAGCTGTACCTGAAGCTTTGGATTCAAGCACTTTAGTTAATATGTCATTTGAAGCACAAAACTGTGCAATAATACCCACATTATTAGAGATTTTGGACACATGTATTTTCTCTATTTTTTTCCTGTTTTTTAACACCATTGATTTTTTTTTCTGTCATTTTATTTTATTTTCTAACATCTTTATTGGAGTATAATTGTTTTACAATGGTGTGTTAGTTTCAGCTATCTGACAAAGTGAATCAGCTATACATATACATACATCCCCATATCTCCTCCCTCTTGTGTCTCCTTCCCACCCTCCCTATCCCACCCCTCTAGGTAGACACAAAGCACTGAGCTGATCTCCCTGTGCTATGTGGCTGCTTCCCACTAGCTATCTATTTTACGTTTGGTAGTGTATATATGTCCATGCCACTGTCTCACTTTGTCCCAGCTTACCCTTCCCCCTCCGTGCCCTCAAGTTCATTCTCTATGTCTGCGTCTTTATTCCTGTCCTGCCCCTAGGTTCTTCAGAATCATTTTTTTTTTTTTTAGTTTCCATATATATGTGTTAGCATAAAGTATTTGTTTTTCTCTTTCTGACTTACTTCACTATGTATGACAGTCTCTAGG
The DNA here is from genome assembly GCF_937001465.1 of Orcinus orca. Taxonomy (NCBI): domain Eukaryota; kingdom Metazoa; phylum Chordata; class Mammalia; order Artiodactyla; family Delphinidae; genus Orcinus; species Orcinus orca. The sequence continues at coordinate 129,740,988 of NC_064563.1, forward strand.
TCCATCCACCTCACTACAAATAACTCTGTTTTGTTTCTTTTTATGGCTGAGTAATATTCCATTGTATATATGTGCCACATCTTCTTTATCCATTCATCTGTTGATGGACACTTAGGTTGCTTCCATGTCCTAGTTATTGTAAATAGTGCTGCAATGAACACTGTGGTACATGAGTCTTTTGGGATTATGGTTTTCTCAGGGTATATGCCCAGTAGTGGGATTGCTGGATCGTATGGTAGTTCTATTTTTAGTTTTTTAAGGAACCTTCATACTGTTCTCCATAGTGGCTGTATCAATTTACATTCCCACCAACAGTGCAAGAGGGTTCCTTTTTCTCCACACCCTCTGCAGCATTTATTGTTCGTAGATTTTTTGATGATGGCCATTCTGGCCAGTGTGAGGTGATACCTCATAGTAGTTTTGATTTGCATTTCTCTAATGATTTGTGATGTTGAGCACCCTTTCATGTGTTTGTTGGCAATCTGTATATCTTCTCTGGAGAACTTAACATCATTAATTTTTGCTCTAATATTAACTTTTTATTTTTCATTTTCTTCTGCTTGTTTTAGGCTTAACTTTTTCCTCTTTGTCTTACTTCCTAAGACAGATGGTAGCACCATTGATTTTAGGTCTTTTTTGTTTTGTAATATGTGCATAGAATGCTATGGATTTTCTTCTAAGTACAGCTTTAAATGCATCCCATATATTTGATATGTTGTATTTTCATTTTAGTTTACATGTCTTGAGACTTCTTTGATCCATGTGTCATTTACAGGTTTTTTTTTTTTTATGATACATGGGCCTCTCACCGCTGTGGCCTCTCCCATTGCAGAGCACAGGCCCCGGACACACAGGCTCAGTGGCCATGGCTCACGGGCCCAGCCGCTCCATGGCATGTGGGATCCTCCTAGACCGGGGCATGAACCCGCGTCCCCTGCATTGGCAGGTGGACTCTCAACCACTGCGCCACCAGGGAAACCCACAGGTATGTTTTTAAATCTCCAAATATTTTGGTACATTACAGGTATCTTGTTGTTGTCAATATCTAGTTTAACTTCTTTGTCATCTGAGAACATACTTTGAATGATTTCTATTATTTCAAAATTTGTTATTGTGTGTTTAATGTCTCAAATGTGGTTTATCTTGATGAACATTCCATGTGAGCTTGAGAAAAATGTATATTCTCCTGTTGGATGGAGTGCTTTATAAACTTTGATTAAAGTCATATTAACTATATCTTTACTAATTTTCTGTCTTCTTAATTTATAAATTACTGAAAAAGAGGTGCTGATATTTGATTCTTTTTGTTTAAAGTGACATTTTTATAGACACAATATAGTTTGGTATTTTTTTTAAGTATACTCTTGACAATCTTTTCTCTATTTAGGTTATTCATATTAAAGTGATTACTGATTTAGTTGTACACTTTTTTATGCCTTCTCTGATTTTAAGTGAACATTTTTATATGATTCTATGTTCTCACCTCTTATAGCATATCAATTTTACTCTTTCAAAAATTTTGTCTTTTGGTTGCACTAGAGTTTGCAGCATATATTTGCAACTAATCTGAGCCCACTTTCAAATGACACTATACTCCTTCACATTAATTGCAGGTAAGAGAACGCTCCCAATTCCCTACTCCTATCTCTTATAACATTGGTGTCACTCATTTAATTTGCTATAATTTTATTTCATATTTTATAATCATCCAATGCCTTTTTACAATTATAGAAACCAAGAAAAAAGGCACAAATTGTTAATATAACAAATGAAAGAAGAGTCATCACTAGTGCTCTCCTGACCACTAAAATGGTAATAAAGGAATACAGTGGAAGAACCCCATGCCCATAAGTTAGATAACTTAGATAAAATGGACCAATTCTTTGAAAGACAATCTACCAAACTCACACAATGATAAATAGATAATCTGAAAATAGATTTACATCTCTTAAAGAAACTGAATCAATAAACTTCCAAAAACAAAACAAAATAGCACTACACCAAGCTGGTTTTACAGATGAATCCTACCAAATATTTAAGGAAGATATGATACTTCAGTACCCCACAATCTCCAAGCAGAGGGAATACTTCCTAACATTCTCTATAGGGAAGCATTACTCTAATATGAAAACCAAATAAAGACATTACAAACAAGGAAACTAGAGGTGAATATCTCTCATAAATTAGATGCAAAATTCCTCAACAAAATATCAGCAAATCATATCCAACAATGTATAAATAGAATTATAGATCACAATAAAGTGGGATTTATCCCAGGCATTTGAAGCTGGTCCAACATTCAAAACTCAATTATTATAATTCAACACATCAAAAGAATAAATATTAAAAATTATATATTTTTGCCAATCAATGCATAAAATGTATTGATAAAACCTATGATTAAAAACTCTTGGCAATATCTAGGTCCATCCATGTTGCTGCAAATAGCATTATTTTGTTCTTCTTTGTCACTAATATTCCATTGTATATATGTACCACATCTTCTTTATCCATTCCTCTGTTGATGGACATTTAGGTTGCTTCCATGTCCTGGCTATTGTAAATAGTGCTGCAATGAACATTGGGGTGCATGTATCTTTTCAAATTATAGTTTTTTCCAGATATAAGCCCAGGAGTGGGATTGCTGGATAATATGGTAGCTCTATTTTTAGTTTTATAAGGAACCTTCATACTGTTTTCCATAGTGGCTGTACCAGTTTACATTCCCACCAACAATGTAGGAGAGTTCCCTTTTCTCCACATCCTCTCCAGCATTTATTTTTTGTAGATTTTTTGATGATGGTCAAGGGTGAGGTGATACCTCATGTAGTTTTGATTTGCAGTTCTCTAATAATTAATGATGTTGAACATCTTTTCATGTACTTTTTAGCCATCTGTATGTCTTCTTTCAAGAAATGTCTATTTAGATCTTCTGCCCATTTATTGATTTTTTTTTTTTTTGATATTGAGCTGAATGAGCTGTTTGTATATTTGGAGATTGTTAGTTGCTTCGTCTGCAAATATTTTCTCCCATTCTGAGGGCTGTCTTTTCATTTTGTTTATGGTTTTCTTTGCTGTGCAAAAGCTTTTAAGTTTAATTAGGTCTCATTTGTTTATTTTTTTTTTAATTTTCATTACTCTAGGAGGTAGATCAAAAAAGATCTTGCCACAATTTATGTCAAAGAGAGTTCTTCCTATGTTTTCCTCTAAGAATTTTATAATGTCTGGTCTTACATTTATGTCTTAAATACATTTTGAGTTTATTTTTGTGTATGGTGCTAGGGAGTATTCTAATTTCATTCATTTACTTGTAGCTGTCCAGTTTTCCCAGCACCACTTATTGAAGAGACTGTCTTTCTTCCATTGTATATTATAGCCTCCTTTGTCATACATTAGGTGACCACAGATGCATGAGTGAAGTAAGTCAGACAGAGACAGACAAATATCATATGATATCACTTACATGTGGAATCTCAAAAAAGGTACATATGAACTTTTCTACAAAACAGAAATAGAGTTACAGAGGTAGAAAACAAACTTATGGTTACCAGGGGCCAAGTGGGGGAGGAATAAATTGGAAGATTGGGACTGATATATACACACTACTATATATAAAATAGATAACTAATAAGGACCTACTGTATAGCCCAGGGAACTCAATACTCTGTAATGGCCTATACGGGGAAAAAATCTAAAAGAGTGGATATATGTATGTGTATTTCTGATTCCCTTTGCTGTATACCTGAAACTAACACAACATTGTAAATCAATTATACTCCAATACAAATTTTAAAAGTAAATAAATAGATAAAGATAGATCTATAGATATCATTAATAAAAACCTCTTCTAATAGATCTATAGAAGATCTTTAATAAAAACCTCTTTGTAAACTAAGAATACAAGACTTTCCTTAATTTGATTTTAAAAATCTATAAAAACCTACAGATAACATCATACTTAGTGCTGAGAAACTGGATGGCATAATTTTCTATGTAGAAAATACAAAAGAGTTGACCTAAACTCCTGAAATGAATAGTGTTTATAGGAAGTTCACTGCATACAATGTTAATATACAAAAGTCAATTGCCTTACTATATAGCAGCAATGAAAAATTGAAATTTGAAATGAAAAAAATACCACTTTTAATAGCAGCTCCTAAGAATGAAATACTTAAGTATAAATTTATGAAAATATATAAAGTATATGTATATGAAAAAAATGTTAAACCTCTGATGAAGAAACCAATGATTTAAATAAATAGAGAGATATACCATGTTTATGGATTGGAAATCAAATTGATGTATATCAGTCCTTACCAACTTTATTTACAGATTCAATACAATCCAAATCAAAATTCCAAAAGGTGTTTTGTAGAACTCAACAAACTGGTTCTAAAGTCTATATGAAAATGTATAAAGACCTGGAAAAGTGAGCACAATAGTTAAGAAGAGGACAATTAACAATTAAATGTAATGTGGTGTCTTGAATGACTATGTCCTGCATGGTTATGGAACAGCAAAATGGACATCAGAAAAAGACTAATAAAATCTGAATAAATTATGGACTTTAGTTAATAGTAATGATTCATTATTTGTCACTAATATACCATACTAATGTAAGCTGTTAATAATAGAGAAAACTAGGTGTGGGTATTTGAAAACTCTCTTTATTATCATCTCATTATTTTTTCTCTGTAAATCTAAAACTGTCCTAAAAATAAAGTCTATTAAAAATAATTGAATTGGTAACTCATACCTCTTGGGGGATAAATGTAGTATTTTTTAATATATGATATAAGTCTGCATTGCACTACATACTAAAATGGATGGGTAAAAATATCCCTGTCATTAACAAAGTCATGGTGGGTGGAAAAGACTGAAAGAGTAAATACAGTGTCATAATTCCTTTAAAAAGATAATATGTAAAGTACAGATAAAAGGGCCTTGAATAATGAGTTGGCAAAATTTCACCAGGAAAAAAATAACACTTTACTAAGATAAAAATATATCTCAAGTAAGTAAATAAATGTGGTGGGAGGATTCTTTCAAGTATGACAGAGTAGTCTGTATCAAATCAACCTTCACACAGATAACATTCATTACTCTGGAGAAAATATGAAATACAGCTATTTGAAGCTAAGGTAGAGTGGTTGAAATTAGAGAGGAGTTGAACCCTGAAAGAATTTATGTTTATATGGGTTTTTGTTCTGTTTTTGCCTGAAGCCTTTCTCCACATTGTATGGAGTAAGATAAGTAAAACCAAAGCAGAAACCGATCACTTTTTTTTTTTTAACTATTCTGTTTGTCGGTTTTTTTGGCTTAATTGCGGCATGTGAGATCTTTCGTTCTGGCACACGGTCCTCTCTCTAGTTGTGGTGTGCGGGTTTTCTCTCTCTAGTTGTGGCGCGAGGGCTCCAGGGCGAGTGGGCTCTGTAGTTTGTGGCACGCAGGCAGTTGTGGCTCGCGGGCTTAGTTGCCCGGCAGCATGTGGGGTCTTAGTTCCCTGACCAGGGATCGAACCTGCTTCCTCTGCATTGGAAGATGGATTCTTCATCACTGGACCACCAGGGAATTCCCCTGTAACATTATTTTTCTGAAGGAAAAGAGGACAGAATTCAAGACTGCCAGAGCACCTGAAAGTTAAAGGAAATGACATAGAAGGCAGGGAACCACAAGAGCCATGCTCTAAATTCTGCACTTAAACTCTACCAAACTTTTGGCTGATCCCTGAGGACATTCTGAACAGCTCTGTTAAAAGCAACAGACGGAAGAAGAGAAGAACTGAACAGAAAGTTAAGCTCCTGATCGCTTGACAGGAAACATGTTTTATAGTTTCAGTCCATCTAAGTTCTCTGCTTGCAAGGACAGCAATAAAAAAGTACTCTTCAGGGTAAGGAACAAAATCCAGAATCTGTACAATATATCATCCCCAACATCTAGTCTGTAATAAAAAATATCAAAACAGGGAATTGTTCAAAAAAATTTGTCAATAGAAACCAATCCTGATATGACCCAGATGTGGTGTTTAATAGACATGAATATTGTAATTATGTTCAAGCAGTTAAAAGGAAGTATGCTAATAATGAATGAAGATAACTGAGCAGAATTAAAGGAAAATTCTAGAAATGGAAAGTAAAATAACTAAAATAAAACTTTGCTGCATTGTCTTAACAACAAATTAAGAGTTGAGAGAAAAAAATCTGGTGATCTTGGAAAAAGATAAATGGAACTTATCCAACCTAAAGAATAGAGAGAAAAATATGTTTTAAAAAAGAGAAACTTGATGATCTATAAAAAATAGTTAATAGCTTAATATAGATATATATGCAATTCGAGCCCTAGTAAGGGAAGCTAAATAGAATGTAGCAGCAAAAATATTCAAAGAAATAATGTCAAATATATCCCAAATGTGGTTAATTAAGAAACTCAGTGAACCCCTAAACATGTTAATACAAACCCAATACACATGGGCATACATTATAGTCAAACCACTCAAAATTGAACAAAAGGAAAAAAATTTTTTTTTTTTTTGGCCATACGGCTTGTGGGATCTCAGTTCCCCAACCAGGGATTGAACCCTGGCCATGGCAGTGAAAGTCTGGAACCCTAACCAGTGAACTCCCAAGGAAAAATCTTAAATGCAGCCTGTGGACAATAAATGATACATTTAGGAAACAAGATAAAAAAAAATGGTGATTTCTTATCAGTAACAATGGAGTCAAGAAGACAATAGAATGACATCTTTAAAGTTCTAAAACAAAGATGACAACTTATAATTCTGTATTCAGGAAATTATATTTCAAAAATTATGGCAAAATAAATACACTTACAGATAAGCAAAAGCAAAGAATGTGTTGCTTGTGGACCTGCATTATAAGAAATGACAGTGAGTTCAAGCTGAAAGATAACACCAGATGAAACCAGGTGAAATAACACCAGATGTAACTACAGGAACAAATAGACTATTGGAAACAGTAAATTAATGTTTACTTTTTTAAAATGATCTTTTTTTGTCTTTTATTGTAAAGATATCTTTTTAAAACAGCAAATATATTATTGTTTTCTAGGTTTTATGACTTATGTAGATTCAATATATATGACCACTACAACATAAAAGATGGTGTAGGAGCACATATTTTAATTCTTAAAGTGACTACAAAAAATAATGGAAAGAAATATAGTTTATTTGGACACAGCCAGGATCTGAATATGGTTGGATGGAAAAATCACATATTTGGAGTCAAATAACCCTGGTTTAAAATTTTCTCTACCCTACCACTTATTAGTTATGAGATTTTTAAAGTGACTTATTCTTTTTGAGGATCAGTTTTATCAAGTATAAGAATAATATCATGGGGAATTCACAGGTGGTCCAGTGGTTAGGACACTGTGCTTTCACTGCTGAGGCCCCAGGTTCAATCCCTGGTTGGGGAACTAAGATCCCACAAGCTGTGTAGCCAATGAAATGAAATAAAATAAAATAGAATAACCTCATGATTGTTGTTTAAAGGGTAATACGATAACATGAAAGAGTATCAAATATAGTACCTGTGTTTCAACAAATAGACTTTAGTCATCTCCAACTTCCCTCTCTATCCACTAATAACCAGGAGGTTACTTCAATACAAACAGCAGCAGTTCCTAAAAAGTTTCTTATGAAAGCATCTGAGTATATTGGAATAAAAACAATAGCACTGAAAGAAGTATATGAAATATGCACAGGTTAATGATTGATGCATCAAAACAAAGCACATGTAAAATTTTAAGAACATGTAATTTAAAAGTGCTGAAAAAAACGTAAGTCTAATCCAAGAGTGAGAAAAGTGAGCGATTTATCTGAGAATAATCATCATGGAGGGAAGGGTTGATGAAAGAGAGAAACCAGAAGCAGCATGGAGATGCAAAAGCTGTTAATAGCCGGAGAGACAGAGAATGACATCAAGTCATCTCCGGTTAGAAACAGGTGCAAATAGGAAAAGTAAAAAAGTCTTTTTATCTCTCAGTCCTTACAACTAAATGACTGACTCTGTGAAGAATCAGTCATAAACTTGAAATTGTAACCTCATTATCCAATTATATGCTTTATTAAATATTAAATCTACCTTGTGACGGTAAAAGTGAATTCCATGGTACATAAAAATAAATCTAGGTATTTTATAAAATGTAGCTCAGTTACAATTATATATTTATCTACAAATTCATGATTAAAATTATGGTATAAAGAAATAGCACTAAGAAGCTAAGCCCTAAGAAAAATTCTAATATTTGAAAGAGAAACTGTAGTAGTTTGTGAACAGCTTATATAATCACTTGAATTCTAGTAATTAGAATTATTCTTATTATTTTTTTTTTACTTAATACACAAGCGTATATCTGCTTTAGACTATGGGGGAGCCCAAAATATTGCAACTTTTTTTAATTTAGTTTATCATAAAATTTTCAACTTGTGACTATGTTATTCAGTACTCTTATAGTGTGTTGTAGGGCTCAATAATTCAGAGAATAAGGTAGTAGTGTGCTCAAGTTAATGAACTGGCTGTTTCCTTCTGCATGTGGCACATCCTCTGAATCTCTACTGGGGATGCTCAGAAGGGAAAAAAATCCTGCCAAGTCCAATTCCTGGGAAACAGAAGGCATGAGATATAAGTGTTGCTGCCTTGGGCAAATTGTCTTGTTTAGAGTATTGTGAAAAAGGTTGTACTTTCTCTACCAATTCATAGTCTGACTTAAGAAATACATGACAATTCTAAATCAGAATGAGAGGGGGAAAAAAAGGATAAAAAAAGGGTGACAGACAAAAGAAAAATACAGTGTACATACAAAGAAGAAAGGAAGGAAGGAACAGGGAGGGAGGGAAGGAAGGAAGGAAGGGAGGAAGGGAGGAAGGAAGGAAGAAGTTGGAAGGAAGAAAGAGAAGGAGGAAGAGAGTAGAGAGGTAAGTAGGGAAATAGGGTCTGACTCCATTTTTTGGTGCTTGCTTTTTGTCTTCTCTTCCACGTATGAGCAAATTAATAAGAAATCCTGGGTGCTCCCTCCTTGGTGACAGCAGGACATTCACACTGTACTAGCTTTTGCACTGAGCACCCTCATGCTTGCTCCACCCTCTAACCACCATAAAAATTCAAAGTCAGTCTCCTTTCTTTGCTCTCTCGAGCTTTTTTTGGGGGTGGGTGGAGATCAGTTTGGGAAGCCCACCCTGTTCTCCACGTACAGCCTCATTACCTGAATAAAAAACTCTTTTCATACCCCCTCAGTGTGTGACGTTATCAGTCTTGACACTGGAACCAAATTTTAGGTGAGGTCCACCTAACTACAAAGGCAATCTCATTAGTTGAGTAGCACCTGAGATCAGCTTTGAGTTAGAGGTGTTTGTGTTATATCCCACATAAGAATGCTATGTGGGGATGTTCAACACAAATGTAACAATATATTTTTGTGAATGAGAGTTGACATGTCAAATGCATCCTCTAGAAAAATAATTAGTGTAATAGTCTTAAGATTTGTTTTCTACAGTTGATACTGTGGGTTATTTTTGTGAGCCGCCTGAGGTTTGGGACGTTTTTTTCTCAAAATAAACAAGTCCTTATTAAACCAGGAATTTGGAGGGAAAAAAAAGTGATTACAACAGAAAGGAAGGAAAGAAGATGAAGGAAATGAAGAAAAAAAGAAATCATGAAACATACAGAGAAGGAAGTCAAAAGCTGGTGCTTTTTCATGAATCTTTTCATCCCAAGCAACAAAATAAAGATCCCAACCATATTACTTACCCAAATATGGGAACTAGTCTCAGCCTTACCCATAAGAACTAGCTGAGGAAGGTTAATAACAATACGGAAAGAAAATTTTATGTGATAACACTATGGAATGCATTTGAGTTAGAAAAACCAAGACAGGCCAAAAAAATTAGACAATTCTTCCTTATATTTATTTGCCAAATGCCTAAGTGAGGTGAGCTTGGTGGCCTAAAGGGAACTCAGTTGAATACTTATAAAATCATCACAGAAGTTAGAATTAATTGGATAAGTTTAATATAACTATTCAAAAACAATGGTTGTTATGCCTTATGTTTGGAGTTATTTTCAAGTAAGCCTTTCCATAAGAAATTCTGCATTTAAGAATCCCATCAGTGTGCTAGATGTTTCTAATATTATAGATATTTGGGTTACACAGAATTGATATTAAAATGGGAGTATGCAAAGTTGATGTAATACTGCATCAATGTTTGCCTTTGCAAATAAATAAATCTATCCCCACAGTACCTAGCATAGTGCTTTGCCTCTTTGGTATTAAGTACATTCATTGAAATAACCACTCACTGCTCTCTGTAATCCACATTCTGTTTGTCTAGGTTGATCACTGAAAGGCCACATACCTTAACTTCATTGGCCTTGGAAGCCCTGCAAGTTCATGAAACAAATCCCTTGTTTGATTTTATTTTTATTTTAGTATGCTTTTGGTTTTCACCATATTTTATTTGAAACCTGATCATAAGAAAAGCTGATACCTCTTCAAGTCAGCTGTTACAAATATCTTTATTATTCTATCCAATCTCCAATTTATATGGACATATATGATATATCCATTTATATTTTCATTTATTAAATGAGTATCGTTTGAACATCTGTTATGTGCCTGACAGTGTGATAGAGGTTAGAGATAAAAAGTGAACAAAAAGTGCTGCCCTAGTGGCGCAGTGGTTGAGAGTCTGCCTGCCGATGCAGGGAACACGGGTTCGTGCCCCGGTCCGGGAAGATCCCACATCCCACATGCCTCGGAGCGGCCTGGCCCGTGAGCCATGGCTGCTGAGCCTGCATGTCCGGAGCCTGTGCTCTGCAATGGGAGAGGCCACAACAGTGAGAGGTCCATGTATCGCAAAAAAAAAAAAAAAAAAAAAAAATGAACAAAAAAATAGGAATGTTTTTTCTCTAGCTGGAGCTTACAACTCAGAAGGGTAACAAACATTACAAAATAAATGTATTTTTTACAATCCATGAAAAGAGCTATGAAATAAATATAAGAAAGAATATATAACAGAGAAATATGATTGACATTTGAGCTGATCTCTGAAGGTTGAGTAGGTGTCATCAGGTAAACGGAGGTGGTGTATTGAGGGACAGGACAAAATCATTCCAGGTAGGGGTGTCAAATGCTATTCTTGTTCTTGTTACTGTAGCATAAAATAAAACTAATCATACTGAACTGTATTTTTCAGATAAAAAAGAATAAATTTTATGGGCTGAATGGTTTAGTAAAAAACCACAGATTTTCCTAATATGCAATATCTACTACTAAGCTCTGACTTAAACATTGCAAAATTAATTTCAAGGTAAAACTACATTTTATCATTGACTCAAAACTCTAAGGAGTGCCTCAAAGGCTCAAAGATGGATCCCTAGATTCCTTCCAAAGGAAAAGATCAAAAACACTTAGAAACTTAAAATTTCTTATAATTGAATAACCTTTGGTCTCATTGGCAATTTAACATTACAAATAAAAGGTAAGCTTTAATTTACTGGTTCCATATGTGTTGTTGAGAAATTAAATCATTTCCACATTTGCATAACAAAATTTATTATCTGTAATTAACTAACCTTTAGAAAATTCATTTTTAATTTCCTCCTGTCAACATATCTGGAAAATGCCAAGTTAACAAGCATTAGCATATAAGAAACTACATTAGTGTAGAAGCTACAACAAGCATTAGATGGATGAAGCAGTCAAGTCCTAAGTTAATTAAAAGAGTTGTAATCACACTGTTCACTTGAAAACATATGGAGAAATATTTTGCATCATTGCTAAGTGACAACAAAATCATAAGACACCATTTTACATGCACTAGTAAGCTGAAGTAATCTATTTAATCAACACTGTTTATTTGGAATTCCTTTACAGTTAAAACATTATGTTTTGTACCAAAACAAAACCTAAATATGAAAATCCAATTGTCTTAATTCTAATTGTTCTAATTCAATTGTAATGTGCATATATTTTGTCATTCAATTTCAGAAGCAACAATTTTATAGTCATATGTTAAAAATCTCCAATGATGACATTTTAGAAATTAATTTATTGTCTCTCTCCATTTTTGATATTAAGGAGTAGTAAGGAAGAATTGAAATGTATATTTTCCCATCATAATATTTGGTTTATTAGGTCCTTATGTGAATATATATGTATTCTAAAAATCCTCAACAAATACTAGCAAACAGAATACAACAGTAAAAGGATCATACGCCATGATCAAGTGGGATTTATTCCAGGGATACAAGGATTCTTCAATATACACAAATCAATCAATGTCATATACCACATTAATAAAGAATAAAAACCATATGATCATCTCAAAAGATGCAGAAAAAGCTTTCGACAAAACTCAACACCGATTTATGATAAAAACTCTCCAGAAAGTGGGCATAGAGAGAACCTAACTCAACATAATAAAGGCCGCATATGACAAACACACAGCAAGCATTATTTTCTATGGTGAAAAACTGAAAACATTTTCTCTAAGATCAGGAACAAGACAAGGGTGTCTAGTCTCACCACTATTATTCAATATAGCTCTGGAAGTCCTAGCCACAGCAATCAGGGAAGAAAAAGAAATAAAAGGAATCCAAATCGGAAAAGAAGAAGTAAAACTGTCACTATCTGCAGATGATATGATACTATAAATAGAGAATCTTAAAGATGCTACCACAAAACTACTAGAGCTAATCAATGAATTTGGTAAAGTTACAGGATACAAAATTAATGCACAGAAATCTCTTGCATTCCTATACATTAACAACAAAAGGGCAGAAAGAGAAATTAAGGAAACAATCCCATTTACCATACAACAGAAAGAATAAAATACCTAGGAATAAATCTACATAAGGAGACAAAAGACCTGTACTCAGAAAACTATAAAACACTGATGAGAGAAATCATAGATGACATAAACAGATGGAGAGATATACCATGTTCTTAGATTGGAAGAATCAACATTGTGAAAATGACTAGACTACCCAAAGCAATCTACAGATTCAATGCAATCTCTATCAAATTACTGATGGCATTTTTCACAGAACTACAACAAAAAATTTTACAATTTGTATGGAAACACAAAAGACCTGGAATAGCCAAAGCAATCTTGAGAATGAAAAACTGAGCTGGAGGAATCAGGCTTCTGGACTTCAGACTATACTACCAAGCTACAGTAATCAAGACAGTATGGTACTGGCACAAAAATAGAAATATAGATCAATGGAACAGGATAGAAAACTCAAAGATAAACCCATGCACTTATGGTCACCTAATCTATGACAAAGGAGACAAGAATATACAATGGAGAAAAGACAGCCTCTTCAATAAGTGGTGCTGGGAAAACTGGACAGCTACATGTAAAAGAATGAAATTAGGACACTCCCTAACACCATACACAAAAATAAGCTCAAAATGTATTAGAGACCTAAATATAAGACCTGACACTATAAAACTCTTGGAGAAAAACACAGGCAGAACACTCTTTGACATAAACCACAGCAACATCTTTTTTGACCCACCTCCTAGAGTAATGAAAATTAAAACAAAAATAAATAAATAGAGCCAAGTTAAACTTAAAATCTTTTGCACAGAAAAGGAAACCATAAACAAGATGAAAAGACAACCCTCAGAATGGGAGAAAATAATCACAAACAAAGCAACTGACAAAGGATTAATCTCCAAAATATACAAGCAGCTCATACAGCTCAATAACAAAAAAACAAACAGCCCAATCAAAAAAATGGGCAGAAGACCTAACTAGACATTTCTCCAAAGAAAACATACAGATGGCCAACAAACACATGAAAAGATGCTCAACGTCACTAATTATTAGAGAAATGCAAATCAAAACTACAATGAGTTATCCCCTCACACCAGTCAGAACGGTCATCATCAAAATATCTACAAACAATAAATGCTGGAGAGGATGTGGAGAAAAGGGAACCCTCTTGCCCTGTTGGTGGGAATGTAAATTGATACAGCCACTATGGAGAACAGTATGGAGGTTCCTTAAAAAACTAAAAATAGAATTACCATGTGACCCAGCAATTCTACTACTGGGCATATACCCAGAGAAAGCCATGATTCAAAAAACACATGCACCCCAATGTTCATTGCAGCACTATTTACAATAGCCAGGACATGGAAGCAATCTAAATTTCCATTGACAGAGGAATGGATAAAGATGTGGTACATATATACAGTGGAATATTACTCAGCCATAAAAAGAAATGAAATTAGGTCATTTGTAGAGACATGAATGGACCCAGAAAGTGTCATAGAGAGTGAAGTAAGTCAGAAAGAGAAAAGCAACTATTATATAATAACGCATATATGTGGAATCTAGAAAAATGTTATAGATGATCTTAGTTGCAAAGCAGAAATAGAGACAGACGTAGAGAGCAAATGTATGGATACCAAGGGGAAAGGGGTGGGGTGGGAGGAACTGGGAGACTGGGATTGACACATATACATTATTGATACTATGTATAAAATGGACAACTGATGGGACCATGCTGTATAGCACAGGGAACTCACCTAGTGCACTGTGGTAACCTAAATGGGAGGGAAGTCAAAAAGGGAGGGGATATGTGTGTGTGTACTGCTGATTTGTTTTGTTGTGCAGTGGAGGTTAACACAACATTGTAAAGCAACCATACTCCAATAAAAATTAATTTCAAAAAATATATATATATATATATGCATTTTCAGATTGTATGGCTATAGACTGTTAATTTTTTTCTTTTCAAAAGTAAAAAATACTAAAATAATTAACAACATAACCCTCTGTTTTTCCCTAGAGTTTATCAAACTCTGCTAAATGTTCTATCTAAGTTATTACAATTCATAGAAAGAAAAGCAGTGGTAGCAGGTGGCATTATGAATTTAAATTAGATCCAGTGTGCAGAAGGACAGCAGGGTGTTCTCTATGTCAGTTTCCTGAATGCATGAAACCAACAATATTGTACATTTTACAAACTAGTCAGGTCATTACTGCTCTACAATTTTTTACCATTACACTAGACTGCTTTATTTCCCTTAAGTTACTAGTTTTTTCACTCATCAGATCCTTACCCAGACACTAGAAATCTAAGGTGTTGTTAATGAAAAATGTAAAATAAAACAAAGTAAAACAGATGCCTTTTAAGACAGTTATAAAAGGTGAGACATCTTATAATATTTCATTGTCTATATATACAGATGCATATATATATATATATACACACACACACACAAAGTCAATATTTAAATGACTATACTCTTACTCTTGTCCACAAAATTATATAATATACTTTAAATTACATGTGGTAGAAACTTTATATTATTTTTCTTAAAAATTTTTGATAAATTAGAAAATCTTTTCCTTAAAAAGATTTTTGATATATTAGAACTTTTTTTTCTAAATCAAGATTTAGAAAACGTAAAGAGACTACAAGATTTTAAAGGAATTGAATATCTTTTTATCCCATATTTCTAACTACAAGAATTTGCAACACCATCTACTTATATATTGAAGCCAGAAACCCAAGATTTATCCATCAACATGCACATTCATGTTTTCCAGATTTTACCTCCTAAAATTCTCCCACTTTTCTCCATCTCCATCAAGTTTACCTTGTTCCAAGTTAGCATCATCTGTGGCCAGGTTACTGGATTACTACAAAACTATTCACAGCTCTCCTAAGGAATTTACATTGATCAAGGGTTAAATTGTTTCTCATTTTTATAGAAATTTCCTTAAAATGGTATTCTTGTTCTAATCTTATGGTTATAAATGAGTGGAAAAATAATTAAATCACGTGTTATAACTGAGAGGGACCCTATGGGGCCTTCCTGGGACAGACCATCCACATGTCCTCTGCCTGCTTTTTGTTTGTAGAAAAACTTTAGATTCCTAGGCCATCCCTGAGTTCCAAAGAATATATTTAATCAGAGAAGTGAGAAAATGCAGAACCAAAGGAAAACAGTCAAGCAAAGACAATAATAGTTTAGCTGTAAAACAAAGTCAAGGACCTTTAGTTCCTCCTGAGGGGCTATAAATAATATTCTGAGCCATATCCTTTGAGCTGTTTTGCAGGTACTGAAACCCCCACCAGTTGGAAGAAATTCACTTCATGCTGACCACAAGCATGTAGACACCAGACTGGTTGGAACCAGAAGGTTGATGATATTGATTCCTGATTACCCCACTGCCAACGATCAAAAGAATGTCCACAAGCTGACCATGTACCCTGCAACCCTCTCCCTCACCCTGTCTTTAAAAACTTTTCCCTAGAAGCCATTGGGGAGTTAGGTTTTGAGGGGCATTAGTTGCCCACACTCCTTATTTGGCTCCTGAAGTAAACTCCACACTTTCCTTCACCACAATAGGTGTCAGTAGATTGGCTTTACTGCATGCTGGTGAGCAGACAAAAGTTTGATGTGGTAACAATGTTATTTACACCAGAAGACAGTTTAACAGATTATTATTCAAATATAGCAAAGCAGGCTCTTCTTAAATCAACATTATAGGCTACTACTTCATAAAATATAAATTGTGGAAGGAAAAAAGAATAACACTTTATATCACGTAATTTTTACTCTTTTATGAGCATGATTGTTGTCAAGCAGCTTTTATTTATCTAAGCTTATAGCAAAAGCTATAGGAAAATGATAAACATTGGTAAACTATACTTTCTACTGTGAATAAAAAGAATCCATCTCTGCTTTCCCTACTGACTCATTTTTCCCAATTCCTCATTCATCTGACAAAGTAACACTAATAAGACTAATAAAAGTATTTTGTGCTTAACTGACATTATTGAAGACCTGATAAAAATTAAAACAGAAAGCAAAAACTCATGGCTAAATATCGTGTATCACTGAATTCCTGGCTACATCTCTCACAGGTAGTTCTGTACTCAGCCTCTCTTCCCTCAGCTACCCACTCCCCACCTCACATTGCATCTCTTTCCCAATCTTTTGTCTTCTCAAGGGCCAGAAACCCTTCTAACTCCTGTCTTGGCAGCAGCAGAGGGAAATTACACATGTCTTCACACTAAGCAATCTCCATCCAAGGATGACCCATTTAACTTTTGTTATGCAGAGTGATTTACCATTTCATTGCCTGTCCATCCCATTTTCCTGGAACAAGTTTCAAACATTTTACCACCGCATAATGAAAGGGTCCATTAAGGTGCTTCCCTTTACTTTCAAATAACAAGAGACATCCCCACCACTCAGGAAATGTCCAGGATTTTAAGAGTCCTGTGCCAGGAATTGGGGACAAAGACAAAATACATAATATATTATTTATTATACTATCGATATAAAACAATCTTTCATGCAAATAAGTCACTTCATCCAAGTTCTTTTATTGTTATGAATGTCTAATTTATTTTCTGTTTCCTCCTCCTTTTTCTATATTTGTCTTGTTTTGTAGGTATAATTCTTTAAACATAAACAATTAATCAAAATTAAAATTATGTATAACAGCTATATGGAAGAAACATGTAAAACTTTTAAACATAAAGTAAATCTACAAATGATTAGATTAATAGAGTTCAGTCAGATTAATGTTTATTTATTGACTACCTTGAAAGATCCTAGCTCTATAAGCAAAGGAATAAAATAGCATTCAAATGACAGCTGAGCATAGAGCAAAATCAATTTAATGTGGGTATTATTTAAGTGTAGAAGCTGAGTTTTATCAATATTTTATACACAGCACATACCATAAGTCTTGGCATAGAATATATGTAATAAATATTGATTAAGAAAATAAATGTATTTACACTTTTAAGCATAACTTTGAATACATTCATATAATGTAGATATAGATACTTTCCATTTCCATTTCTTGGGCTCACAGGAAAGTTCCATTTGTCTACTTTTATTGGTGTTATCTTGAGGCCATGTGATTAAATAGGTGATCCATAGAATATAGACAAAAGTAGTGAACATCATTTCCAGATCTGGCATCAAAAAGGTTTCCTGTGATTCTCCACAGTCTCATTTTCTTCCCTCTCTATAGCTGAAGACTGAGAACTCAAAGATAGTAGAGCCATATGTGAAATAAAATTTATTTATGGCAAGACAAGAAAAATTTAAACAAAAAACCTTCTCTGCCCTTTTGTTACCGAGTCCAAGCCCACTCTGCTCACCACATGACAGGCCAATAAATTGGAGACAAGGTGTTGAAGAAGGGAATAAAACTTTATTTGGAAAGCCAGCAGACCGAGAAGATGGCAGACGAAAGTCTCAAAATCACCATCTTATGGGGGTTTGGATGCCAGTTTTTTTTATAGCACAGAGAGAGGGAGGAGATGAGGAAGTAAAGTAAAAAGGCCACAAGTTTTGCAAGTATTTCTGGGAATGGCCAGCCTAGAGGAGGGGATGTGTTAATTTCTTCTTTCTTGCAGCCATCCATAGGTGGACAGGGTTCAGATGTTTCCCCGAAAAAAGGCACTTTGGTTTAACATTCAGGCAAAGGGGCAGAGTTCCCCGAGGCAGGCCATTATGTATAGACAGTATCCTTTAGTGAACAAAAGCAATGGGAAGCAAAGGTTAAAGTAAAAGTAACAGATCCAACATGTAGTCAGATTTGGCTCTTCCCTGTTACACTTTGGCCTTCTCTCTCCCTCCACTGTGCACTGTGAATCTGCATTATGCATTGACCAAATCTTCCCCACTGTCAGTAATACCTGCTCTACCAAAACAGCAATATTCTCCTAGCATCAACAAGACAACCCCTTAAAAGATGGCATTCCTCCTTGATCTCATAAAGGTCACATGACCCACCACAATGACGCTTAGCTCTAGACTGTGTAAACTGTCAATAATAGGTCATTTGATGTACAGTCCTCTATCTCAAAAAACTTATGTAACTGTGCCTTGACTTCTAATGGGTGGAACAGTTCTCAGAGTTTTCTGAGATGCTCTTCCTGGGCTATAACCTTCAAATTTGGCTCAAATAAAATTTTCCATTTCTTTCTGAGATCGACTGATTAATTTCTCATTGACACATATGATGGGAAGTCACTGTATCCTTGAGTCATTTCTTAGAAGAAGGAAACCTAAGTGAATTGCTTGACCTCCATCAGATTGTGATAAAAACCAGAATACTTTCATTGCATTAACTATGATGGTATATCCTGCATTTTTCACATCAAGGTAAGAGGTTGGGAGATTACATCTGCTTTGACTTTCAAGCTGAGAACCAAACGACATGGTATAGCCAATATTAGCCAAAACACATTTAGCTCAAAATTTATTTACATACTCATTTTTCTCCATCCTAGGAAGACTCTCTTGTGGCTCCACTGTAATCCTTAGTACATAGAATCAAAGCATTTAAAAGGGTTTCAGAGGTTATTTTGTTCAACCACTATCTATGTAGGAACCATGTCTGTTTCAGCAACATATGATCTTCCAAATGCAGTTATGCAGCCTAAAAAATCATTGTGAAGGACAATTTTATATCCCTAGCAGCTACTTGTTCTATTGATAGCTGTTACAGGATAAAGATAGATAGATAGATGACAGATAGATAGATAGATAGATATAGATAGATAGATAGATAGATAGATGATAGGTTAGAAAAATGTTGATAAAAAAACTCATGAATGTTAACTATTTTTTTTAATATCTGGGTGTCATGCAAGAATGAATCAAAACTTTTCTCTTTTAAATTTCATCCACTGTTCCTTTGGAGCAAAACTGAGAATTGAGGACTATTTTGTATATAAGGATATTACAAATACTGAGTTAATGAAAATCATTGTATATCCCCTTAGGTTTCTCTTCTCCAAGTTAATCAAGACTACTTTTACTCTCCACCTACCTATGGAGTTACTTTAAAAACTTACCCTGAGTAAGCTGGGACGAAGTGAGAGAGTGGCATGGACATATATACACTACCAAATGTAAAATAGATAGCTAGTGGGAAGCAGCCGCATAGCACAGGGAGATCAGCTCAGTGCTTTGTGTCCACCTAGAGGAGTAGGATGGGGAAGGTGGGAGGGAGACACAAGAGGGAGGAGATATAGGGATATATGTATACATATAGCTGATTCACTTTGTTATACAGCAGCAACTAACATAACATTGTAAGGCAATTATACTCCAATAAAGATGTTAAGAAAAAAAAAAAATCTTACCCTGAGGTGATGTTGAAATGGCCAGGATTGTCTGATGGCCTGTCCATATGCAATAACATCATTCTTTAGAAAACATTTCAGCTTACATGGAAAGATGTTTTGAAAAGATGCAAAGATTAAAGTGCAAAATCTCAAATATATTATTCATCCATTAGGTATTTTTCCAATTTAAATGACCTGTTTCTTATCATGTCATTTAATTTTGTCCATAAATATCAGCAGGAAAATATGTACTAGGAAGGAACAATTTACAGAAATAACTATCCACATAAATGGGTTCCTTAAGAATCTTTCTGTAAGGTTTCAAAGGCAAAAATAAAAACAAATAATTAACAAAGTCACTGAAAAGGGGAATTTGACAATTGGGGGAAGAAAAAAATTTTATTTATTTACTTATTATTTCCAATAAGAATTTATGTTTGGGCTTGAAAATGCTTTTTGAAAACATCAAGTAAATCTACATCCCTATTAAGAGAGTAAATAATAAAATTTACATGTCCGTGGAAAACTTAATCATAATTTTTCCTATAAACAATACACATAGACAGGAATTAATAAGAAATCTTGGTTTCGATCAGATAAAAACAAGTACCTATTTTGACTATGATGAACAAATATGATAGTATTTAGTTAATTTGCTAGTGATTCTTTATAACACCCAATATGCTCATATACATTGATAGCACTTACCAAAATACGCTATGGGTTGTGAATGTTACTACTTACAGATATTTACAACTATCTAATATAGTATCATGACAACCAGATGTGAGAAATTTTATTCTTTTAAACATAGACTATCTTCCTGTGTGTAAGAATTATTTCCTACTTATTTATTCTTGTATTTACATAGTTTATATCGCAGAGTTGATTTGCAGTGTTTTTCTTATCACTAAATTAAATCTGCCCAGCTGAGAAAGAATCAGCTAGAACAGCTACAACTAATGAATAGCAAATGTTGTTTACCATACAATTATCTTGCCTGAAATAACAGGGTTATGTGAAGCAGTTGATAGGATAATTTACTGGATATTATCCCTCTGTTCAAAGGTTTCATCTTAAATCATGCAAAATACATTTTGACAGCATCTTTAAATTTCTAATTAACTTATAAAGAACTTTTGAAATATCTTCCTTCACAAGTCATTTTTCCATATTTTCTCATAATTGCTATTAGCTTTTTTCTAGTAAAAACACAGTGGTACTACCTTTTAACTTTTGTGAAAATTACTTGTTCAAGGAGAGTTTGGTTACATCTATGAACGAGGGAGAGCAAAACAGACTTCACATGGTTTATTCAGTCCCTGGATACTCTGATTTTATATGCAGAGACTTGACTGAGGAGTTACTCATTAACAATAATCATGAATATACGTTTATTGTTCACATTTATTGAGTGATTACTATAGGCCAGGCTCTGTTCTAAGCACTTTACATTTATTAATTAATTAGCAATCAATTATCTGGCAATGAATAGAATTTGAGGATTGATCTAATCTGTTTAAACACTGGCATTAAGAAAACCAGATAAGACTGATAATCCACCAGTAACTTTTGATACTTGAGAAAAAAAAATTACCACTTTAAAGAAAGATTGAGCTACTTATGGCACCAATCCTGGTATTCAATGGAGGTGAAGGGGTAACATTTTGTTTCCTCTACTTCCTAGAATTTCTTTTTTCCATATTAATGTTTCAGTATTATTTTAGATCAGAAAATAACATTGTGAGATCCTCAATGATTTTCATTGAATTGTGCAAAATATGATTTCTCCTTTTTCTGTAGATTTTATTCATTTTCTGTTTATACAAAGTAATACACATTCAAAACAGGCTTAGGGCACAAGGGTTTGTCCTGAATGATATGGTACAGGTTTGCTTACCCAGCAAACTCTCTTGTCCTTTTTGCTTCCAGCAGTTAAGATTTTGTTAATGCCTTAAGCCATTCAATTTTTCATCACTGTTCTTAATGCAGGCAGAGGACAATAGAAGAAAGAAGAGGGAGCCCATCAGCAAGCCATGTACATTAAAAGGAAATATTTGTTTGTCTATCTTATATGAATAATAGCTCGTATCTCTGATGAGAACTACTTAAAGGCAAGGTGAACTGTCAGATTTGTTTGAACCTCCAAGGGAACAGAATATTTTCTTTTATACTTGAACTCAGTAATGACTAACTAAACACAGTTTTGAAAAGCCAGCTAGAGGCTTTCCTTATATATTCTAAAATTATGACAATGCTTTTTTTCCTGTACTAGAAAAGACATAAAATGTATCATTGTTAAAACCTAAAACATTGATCCAAAATATTGAGCCTAGAATTCTAAGTAATTAAAAGATCTGCTATATATGTTTAATAAACTTTACAAGAATCATTCATTATTTTTAAATGACTTTGGTCCATTTATTTCCATAAGCTTTCATGGTCATAATCTCTTCCTCCTTTCAAAAGTCTGCTAACACTTCAATTTTCCTTCACATTTGTTAGTCATTCTACTCAAGAAGAAACATGCTTTGGGAAATGATGTGGAATAGGGTTCCCCTGCTGCTTTCAATCCAGAAGATGCTATGGGGTGGAACCTGCCTGGGGGTCCCTGCTGATCCTTAATGTTCCATCAGCATTGCCAAAGAGTCACCCTAACCAGCAGTTTTATCTATTTCTTTCTCCATGTAGAAAATATAATTATTGTCTCTGGGTGAGATTTTCATAGATTAATAAAACTGTACCCTAAGACCTTCTGAGGATTATGATTAAGTAATTGATTCACTCAGTCATTCATTAATTTTTATATTTGCACATATGTACAAGTATGAATTGACTTATCATGCACTTTGTCTACTAGAATTTATGTTAAAATGGTGACTTTTTAAAATAATTCACTTTTTATTACATGCTGAAAAATGTGTTTTTGGCTAATGTAATTGGAATAGGTTATATTAAAATTAGAATGGAGGTGGATATAGCATATATATCAAAGACCCACATGAAACTCAACATACTCAATTTATATTTCACAAATCTTATTTTCATTATTTTTAGTACCTGAGAATCATGCAAACTTTAGAACATTTCTGGTTCTTTTAATTGGTAGCACATATTAACATAATTTAAAAAACTGCAGCATAAGAATTACACATCAGCATATATATTATATTTTGCTGAGATATTTACTTTTAATTTCTAATGATTTCAGCAAGTGTAAAGACATTTTTCTCCATTTCCTCTTCCCTTAATTTCTACTTCTTTCAGACTCCACTTATCACCAGTGTTCCCAGTATTATCTGAAAAATATGCATCATCTCACATTCTGTATATGTGTACATATGTTATGTAGAGCACCTTAAACTAATACAGTATTGTATGCCAATTATATCTCAGTAAATATATAAATTAATGAAAATTTCTGATATACTAATTCAAATTGAGTTAATGTATATTGCTTTGCAGAAATGTTTGCATTTTCAAAAGAGATTCCTAATGGAAGACTATCAAATTCCATGACATCTCTTGAGGAATAATATTTTAGAGGATAGACAACCTAAAAAATAAGCCATAAGACACTGCAGTTGCCATCTATATCAAGGCTCGTTGTGAGACTAATGCAAGCAAGACAGTATACAGGCAAATGATCCCACAAAAAGGTGACTGAATGCATAGGGGCTATTAGTCAATGAGAGACTTGAATAAAAATTAATTTGGCCCCAACTGACTTTTGCAGCTTTACTATTTTAGAAGCATGATGTAGTGAAGAGATCACAAGCCTTAGAGTATGTGTAATTGTGCCTCTGTCACTTATGGGCTATTTAGTCTCAAACAACTAACTTAATTATCTTGTTTCAGTTTTCTCATGTGGTTTGCAACGGTGGCCCACAGTCCAAATTCAAGCCACTTGTTATTGTATAAAATGTTTTATTGGAGCACAGGCAATTTGTCTATGTATTCTCTATGACTGCTCATGCCCTATAATGATAGAGTTGAGTAGTTGCAACAGAGACCATACAGTCTTCAAAGTTAAACTATTTACTATCTGATACTTTACAGAAAAAGTTTGGTGAGCCATGTTCTAGAAGTTGCCAAATCCAAGGAAACTATATTCTATTTTTTTTTAAATATCATAAACTACATTTTAATATTTCTGCTGATAAAGTAGTTTTGAAATAAATAGCATTACAGTTAATGAACTTAAAGAGACATTTATAGCAGCTCTACTCATAATTGCCCAAAACTGGTAACAACGCAAATATCTTTTTATTTTATTTATTTATTTTTATATTTATTTTTTGGCTGCATTTGGGTCTCAGCTGTGACATGCAGGATCTTTCATTGTGGTGTGCAGGCTTCTCTCTAGTTGTGGCGCACAGGCTCAGTGGTTGTGGTGCACGGGCTTAGTTGCCCCACTGCATGTGGGATCTTATCTCCCTGACCAGGGATCAAACCTGCGTCCCCTGCACTGGAAGGAGGATTCTTAACCGCTGGACCACCAGGGAAGTCCCCCAAATATCTTTCAATGAGTGAACAGATAAACAATGGTATGTTTACACAATGGAATACTACTCACATAAAAAAAGGAACACATTATTTATACACCTTCCAAAGGGTTCCTGGACCCAGGAAGCTATCTTCTTGCTCACAGGACCTGCCCTCCCTCCAGCAGGTTGGGTTACTAATCATTACCTCCCCCTGTAACTTTCTTTACCTTTGGCTCTTTGATTCCACTTTCTCTTGTATACCTCTTATCTCTCTTAATAATTCCTTTTTTTTTTTTTTTTTTTTTTTGTGGTACGCGGGCCTCTCACTGTTGTGGCCTCTCCCATTGCGGAGCACAGGCTCTGGATGCGCAGGCTCAGTGGTCATGGCCCACCGGCCCAGCCGCTCCGCGGCATGTGGGATCTTCCCGGACCGGGGCACGAACCCGTGTCCCCTGCATCGGCAGGCGGACTCTCAACCACTGCGCCACCAGGGAAGTCCCTAATAGTTCCTTTTTATTCTCTTCCTCTGGTCCTTAAATTTTGGAGATCCTAAAGTTTCATTCTTACATCTCCTAATTTTCAATTACACACTTCTTCACATTATTTCCTCCACTCCTCAAAACAAGAACCATCCCTGTAGTCTAACATGTCCCATACTTTGCTATCATACTTAATACATTGCAAAAACTGATTGTGACTTTTTAAAGTTTTTTTCTCATTTGGTCATATTCCTAGTAACTGATCAGCAATCAAAACATAAGAAATGCTGAGTAAATACTTGTGGAACAAGTAGAATAGATTTCTATTTCCGCTCTCATTCTCTCTCTTGAAAATGACCTATAGATTAGTTTTCTCTCTTCCTATTATGAATTTTCATCAATGTCACACACCATAAGACAAATAAAAATGTCCTAAAAGAGCTGATCCTCCCAAATCACCAGAACTAAGAGTATTTTTAAGGTTCTCTCTTATGAGTTGATCAGATACAAACGTACAGCAATTACAAAAAAAAAAAAAAATCACCCTAGAGTTAAAATGTTCTAAGAACAAAGGAGAGAAAAACAGAGATCACCATGGGAGTAGCATAACTCAATACTATGCATTCTGATAATAAAGAGAAAGAAATACTAACCAAAACAACTTAGGTCTCAAACCCTATGCTTTAAAATAAAATAACACAGCTCTCATAATGTTAATTGACACCCCCTTGGGAGAAACAAACTATAAAAAGTGTAGGAAGGAAATAGCTCAGTTTCCATCCTCTTTATGCCATTATATACATGACCACAGGTCACTATACCTTCTATCTGGAGAATTCCCTACTACCCTGAAGCATAACTTTAAGCATAAAAATCAAAATTATGCTTCTTGTGGTACATAATACAGTATCCAACAGAAAAATTTTCAAGAACAATTGCCAAATACAAGAGATCCCTTAGCAATTGTGAAGGGACTAAATCTTAAAGCCAGACTGAGATGTTGCTCAAGATTACCGCTGGTATTTGAAATATTTGAAATAAAGTTGCCTTTCCTGTCCCCCTTTTTTCTGAACAAATTCACAGAGTCTGGATTATGAGTGATATGGCTGCCTCAGAAACACCAGCCAACTTGGAATTACAGCTTGCACTGCTGAATTTGTTTGCAAATAAAATAAAAGCAGGAAGAAAAACAGAGACATAATTATGAAAGACACTAGAATGTGGAAAAGAGATTAAACCTTATTAAAATATCATTCCTAGGCATTAGCAGCAGTCCTATAATTAATAATATAACAGTTGACTGCACTAAGCCTCATAACAGAAATTAAATTTTCATTTATGAACAGGAATAATGAGGTAACATAAAGAGATTGGGCTTGAGTTTTTCTGCTACTGAAGATTAAAAATTGCCTAAGGTCTACATTCAGAAATAAGATGCACATTTGATTTTAGGGAAAGATAATTCACTGGGTGTGCAAACACTCTGTAACCCTGGACTGCAGTCATAACAGGAGCTGGATACAATTTCCATTTCACCATCACTGGAGTCAGACTATTTCCATTCTTGCCCATTTCATTATATGTACTGGAGGAAAGTAAATGTGTCCTTTTCAGAGAAAAAAACATGCAATGTAAATGGACAAAATGTGTATAGGTTGCTTTTTAGAAAGGAGCCCTAGGCAATATAAATATTCAGTACAGTATTCTTATGACTGCTGATGAGAGACTAAAATCTATAAAGGATTACATAGGGGTGCAAGAAATCTTATGGGTCTGATGGATATGTTCATGATCTTGATTGTGGTGATGGTTTCACAAGTGTATGCATATGTCATATTAATGAAATTGTTTGATTTAAATATACGTGTCATATAGTATGCCAATCATACCTGATAATCTGTTTCAAAAACTGAAAGAAGGAGTCAAATTCAAACTTTTCCTGTTTCACAATTCTGTTGAAAGGTGGCCAGAAAGGAAGTGAAAAGTCTTGGCCCATCAAAAGTGAAGCAAAAGAATTTTGTCTATAAATCTAACTTGGAGCAACTAATTACCAGCAGTTTGTCTGGAAAATATAGTAAAAGAAGATAGTATTTTTGAAAAAAACTTTGCCAAATAATAAGGATAACTGATGTTTGTTGAGAACTTATAGGTATGTATCTGGCACCTTGCATGAATTAGATCATTTAATCTTTAAAACAACACTATAAAGTAGCAGGTGCTATTATTTTGGTCATATATGTGGAAAGTAAGTGACAAGATGGTTAAGTAACTTGGACAAGGTTACTTAGCTAGTAAGTGAGATAACCAGCAGTTAAACCTAAGCAGTTTCCCTCTAGAGTCTATTGTCCAATATGGTGTTTTATCTACAAATACAGTAGCCACATGTGACAAATGAGCATTTAAAAACAGGAAAAATACACAAAGGAATTGAAATTTTGATCTTATTTAATCTTAAGTAACTTAGGTTAAATTTTAAAACTTTAGGGATTTCCTGGTGGTCCAGTAGTTAGGACTCTGCGCTTCCACTGCAGGGAGCTCAGGTTCAATCCCTGTTTAGAGAACTATGATCCCACAAGCCATGCAGTGTGGTCTAAAAAACAAAACAGAGAAAACTTTAAACTCAAATTTTATGCATACACACAATGATAGAAGTATGTCAAAAGGACACAGGAGCCAACTAAAAAGCTCTCAATGACCAAAGTTGGAAACATGTGAGCAAGAAAATAAAGAGTATTGAATTATGACCCAAAGCATAAAACAAATATCCATGGATCTATGCTGATATAAATAATTAATTTAATAAATAAATAAATAGGGGATAAGAAACGAATTTTCCTTGCTGAAGAATTCCAAATAACAGGTATTCCACTGTGAAGGAGGGGCAGCATACCTCCCCACATCTTAAGTGTGCACTGTGCATAGTGACTTTCTTCCAAACAGTACAGTATGGAAAGGGGGAAAAATAATAAATTTATAAAAGAGAAACCTGAAAAACATCACCTGAGCCAGGTGATCAAGGTCAACAAAAACAGTGATAAGCTACATTAATAGCACATCAACTATGATAGAATATCATAAGTAACATTTGTTGATAGTATGAGTCATGTTGATAGCAAACAGTTGATAACCTCAATATGATGAGATGAGAATGACATTTTACCTCTGTGGTCTTCCTCTCAATAAACCCCATAATCCCAGTCTAATTATGAGGGAAAAAATACCAATTGAAGTACATTTTACAAAATTCCTCATCAATACTACTCAGAAGATGACCCTCAGGTCAACAAAAAAGAAGGCTGAGAAAATGTCACAGCCAAGAGGTGCCTTTAGATCTGATGACTAAATGTAATGTGATACACTGAGTGGGATTCTGGAACAGTAAAGGACATTCAATAAAAACTGAGGGAACTGGAATAAAATATGGTCTTCAGTTAATCATAATGTACCAATATTGGTCCATTAATCATGACAAATTAGCTTATCAATATAAGATATTAATAATAAGAAAATCTGGTTGTGGGATATATGGGAACTTGTTGTGAAACTTCTCTGTAAATCTAAATTGATGCAAAATAAAAAGTTTATTTAGAAAAAAAAAAATGTTTAATGCCGAGGCCTGGGTCCCACTGCTCAGAGCGATCTGCCTCTTTGAGTGGCAGCTGGGATGCTGTGTTTTCAACGTCTCCTCACTGGGTCTGATGATCAGCCAAGGTTGAGAATGACTATGAAAGAATGGACTCCTTTGTCACTGAAAGATGTGAATATTATTTATATTGAAACTGATGTTATTAATATTATACATCAGTACAAAAATTTTTTAAACCAATATTCAAATATTTTAGTAGTCTTGGAACAACTTGGATTAGTGATTCTTTTTCCAACTGTAAATTTTATGAAATCCAAATACAGATCTAGTATTTCCGAAGAAAATTTAGCATCCTAATTGAACTCTTCAACACGTATAATAAGCACAGCAGATTTTGAAGACTCTATATGAAAAAAGAATGTAAAGCATCACATTAAGAATTTTTTTCATGTTGAAATGATATTTTGGAAATTTTTTGTCAAATGAAATTTATTATCAAAATTAATTTCATCTGTTTCTTTTTTTTACATTGTTAGTATAACCATTAGAAAAATTTAAATTACATATTTGGCTTACTTTGTATTTCTAGTGGCCAGTGTTGGTCTAAACCACTATTCTGTATGACCTAAAGTTAAAACCATAACTAGTTGTCTGCAACTATTGGAATTGTCCATTCCCTCCTGAGACATTGAATGTGACAATAAAAATTGTTATGGTCCCTATAGAATCGCAAATACAAAATCCTTCCAATTCCTTTCTCCTCAGGAATCAGTAGAAGGGGAAAAAATTTTTAGAACTAACAAAATTTTTAAAACTATATCTGTACATTTTAAACTTTTTCAGCATTGGGAATCACCCAGTAGAAGAAAAAGAGCCTGAGCTTTGGAGAAATCTAAGCAAAATTTCAACTATTTGTCCAGCTACCTAAACTGTGGCATTATGCAGGCTTACTTAATTTCTGTCATCCTCATTTTCCTCAACTATTAAGTAAGAGTAATAATATTACCTATCTTGCATTAGTGGGTAAAACATAAATAACAGATATAAAATAATTGGCACTTTGTAGGCAAACAATGATAATTATTTTACCAAGGTTAAGAACTTACACTTCATGTACTAATTTTAAATGAAAATGATGCCATTTGAGAGCAAGATATTGTAAATCCTTAATGACAGAGTAGAAGTTCTCACATAGATTCTCCTTCAGGAGAACCTACAAAATAGTTGGAAAGGTATTGGCTCTCTTCTATGATAGAAAAACAGGGCAGCCAACGGGAATAAAATATTGTCTTTATAACTCACTCAGTTCTTTTCATTTATAATAGACCCCATGGAAAACAGCATAGAATCACTGAAATCCCTAAATGATGACTACAGAGTCACTTTCCATGACCCTTTGTATTATAAGTACAGTGTAAAAATAACTACACCAATGTTTCAGTATATTTACTTGTCGAATGAAAGCAGAATCAAGCTCTATGAGAAATGGATTTCTTGGCAACTAGGATCTATATTATCACACTCAGAATTAAATACCAATTTCCCCACAAGCCTGTCACACATTAGGGAGATCATCACTGCTATTCATTATGTAACAGAGATAGAAAAGTGCTTCTAAGGAGCTTCTAAAAGCTTCATTCAAAATGAAAGTTTAAAATCACTTGAACTTTAAGCAAGGTGATATAGACTTTGGGTATAATAAGAGATTTCCAAAGCTCTGATCACACACAACTGTTGATATAAAAATATTTGTCTTGGGAACTAGAAAAGCAAAATGAAGTTTTATAGTTGCTTTTCTTTAAATCAGCTATATTTATCTGACAGTACTATTACTTGACCACTAACATTTTCATTTGTTTGAACTTTGAAATTTAAAAGGAGCATCAAGAGTCTCTTTTTATGATTAGCATTAATCTTTGCATAGGTTTATGAATAAGATGAGCTCTTTTTGTAAAGAAAGAATGTATTACATATTGTTAGCTTAGTACTTACCAGGAAAAAATGTAGAGCAGGGAACAATGCATGGAAATTGTTACATGTATGGTCTTCAGACACCATGTTGATGTACAGAATAGGGGCATGGAGTAAATAATCATTGGTAAAGTTGAACACCTTGCATTTTAAAATTTGTTTTTTATAACAATATTTTTCTATACATCTTTAAGAAACTTTGAAACTTTTGGCTATGGCTGCATTATAATGTCAAGAATGGGGATTCATGAAGATTTACATAATTTTTTTTCACTAGAAGAAATTAAACTGTAATGATTAACCTGAGATAATTAGTTTGACATTCCTGTCAACCATACATAATTTTCTTCCTCATAGAGTCAAATCTAATTTCTAATGTTGAAATTACAAGATTTACTTTGGCTTTATTATTATTTTATTATTATTTGGCTTTATTTATTATTAGCTTTTGCTTTCACTATTATTCGCTTTGAATTTGTGCTATGTCTCCTCTCCATGTAATGAAATTTTGATTTTTTTAAAAGGAAGACCACGCACATTTGCAAATTTCATTATTGAAACACTTTTTGATATATAGATTTAACCAGTCTTTTATAATCTTTCAGTTATAACTGTAAAGCAGATTATAATTAACTATCTTCCAGCTTGCCCAACCATGAAAGGGCTTGTTATTTTTGTTCATTACATAAACCAGACTTTTTATTGTTTTGGCAAACAAGATACAGAGGCTATAAACTAAACACCAGAATGGGCCATAGAATTTTTCTGTTAAATCAAGCTTCATTGCTAGCCTGAGAATACATGTGTAATGTAGATTAGATATATTTTCCAAAATATTATATCCATTTCAATGCAATTTACTTTCCTTTAATAAAAAAGTATGTGACAAATGTACTGAGTTCAACATGCAGCTGACAGAGATTACAGATCAGCTTTCATTCAAAGTGCCTTTGGGGTCAATGTGTTTCACAAGGGCAGATAAATCCAGCAGTGTGTGGCAAGCCTAAATGAAATGAAACTTTTTAATCTTTGATCAAGAAATTTTCACTGGCTCCATCCGGCAGTTGCCATGTAAAGAGAATAATACTATGAAAAACAGCAATGATTATGGAACTTAATCCACGTGGATAGCAAACTTAGGTAACCCAGGATGAAAAAAATTCTAATTTAGTCCTTAAATATTTAGTTTAAAGTATTGATTAACTTGATCGGAGTAGCTGGAGAATTTGCTGTTTCTCAACCACTGGAAAATTCAATTGTATGGTGTTGACTCATCAAATTAATTGTTTCCATGGACAAAATAAAGGAGACCTTTTTGGAGGTTAAATTTTCCATGTTAAGAAATTAATTCAGATAATTTGGCTAATTTCCAATCTTTCCACTCTCTTTGATTTGTGTTGATCAGTTGCTTTGTGGTTGGTTGGCAGGAAAATTAACTAAAAGGAAGTGTTCATGGCCATGCCAGTACTCCAAATACCATTCAAAATATTCCAAACCACTTTAATTTAAAAACAAAAATATCTACTGAGTACAACCTTATATGAATAAACCATGTAAACATTTAAGTCATCTTTTGGTGACTGACATAACTGGATTAGCAGAGCACATTTGGAAAGCATATAAACATTAGATAGTATGAGTCATTGTCTATTTTCTTTATAATTAGGCATCAGTTGTCAGGTGGAAAGTGGGGTTCTTTATATCCAAGCAGATGCACTTCACCTACTCCAACCATTGAATGTATACTTCAATTTGCTTTTGCTGTAGAAACAACAGATTTTTATTAATTCTGAACCAACTTCCCCTGGTAACAAACAGGGTGTAAACATGCGATTAAGTCCTGGAGAATACTAAACCTAGGGCCTTACAACAAACACCTTCTGTTCTAACCACTCATGCTACCTTGGAACTTAAATTGTGAAGTGATGAGAACCACAGTTCCTTAACACATCACTACTTCCCAACAGATCCCATTAACTCAATAGCACTTTCATTGGAAGTGTAAAAATCCATAAACAGAAACCTCAATTAGACTGAGCCTGGAGACCAGAAGGGGGCTCTCTCATGCTCTGCCACAATAGCAGAGCCCAACAGGAAGAAAGATGCCTCCTCTTCTTTCCTGGCAGGGACTCAGCCAGTGAAAAGCCAAGGATTCTCTTTACTATAAGCCTGCTAACTCCCTTTCCCCTTTATAAAAGTGTTCTCCCCTTGCTGTGGGGGGACTTGCACATGGTTGCAGACCCCTAATTGTAATTATCTGCTCACCCCGAATATCACCCCGCCTTTTTTTCTGGAGAAATAACTGGCAGTCTATTTATTTAAGTCAACAGAAGTGATTACTTTTTTTTTTTTAAGTATTGAATTTTTTACAATATTGCTTCTTTTTTTTTTATGTTTTGTTTTTTTGGCCACGAGGCATGTGGGATCTTAGCTCCCCAGCCAGAGATCGAACCCTCACTCTCGGCACTGGAAGGCGAAGTCTTAACCACTGGACCGCCAAGGAAGTCCTGAAGTGATTACTTCTAATGGTTCCAATCCCATGAGATTAGAGGCAATTGAAAGTGTTATTAGTAATCTACATAAAACTGGAATCACAATTTCCCCATTCTGAGAATTTGCTCTTAAAATGTCTATATTATGTCTCCTTTATATTGCCAGACATTGTTGAGGGAAGTTAAATCAGCTAAGTCTGTGTAACTAAAAATGGCCATCAATGAAATAGAGTTCTTTGGTTTGGTGAAACATTGTTGCTGAATATCAATATTCATCATTTCAACAATGAAATATCATATACTGATTTATGAAAATTAATATTCATTAAATATCGATACTTAACATCACTGAGATGCCTTAAATGAAGTCAAGCAGTACAAAATGATTTGTATATAGGATGTACATTGCCTAATCAGACTCACAAATATAAGTGAATATTTAACCAATTAGGTTTGTTTGATTCATGAGCCATTTAAAAGTTGGTTTTGTGATATAAAATGCAGAATAAATAATAGTTCATAGATTAGGAATTTTCCAAATAAAACTCACTGGATGAGCTTGTTGCCCAAAGATGAACATGGAATTCATAAAAGCAATAAAGTAGTGAGCCATATGCTATTTCTAAAAACAACTTATTTTCTATATGATGAATTATAATGCAGAAAAGTTAATTAACTGTGCTACATTTTGTAAAGATATTTGCAGTTTGTTAATTTTGTCCAGTGAGAAGGTGGCAATCGCCATTGCATTTTCTAATAAATGCGCTGCACATACGTTATAAAATGCAATGAATGTAAGCATCCTATGAGACATCTAATTTGCCACTTGTGTACCAATTAAATGCAGTTTAATACTGCCAGGATAATTACAGCAAATACATATAACTTTCAATACATTTCTGGCTTTAATGAAAATAGCAGAACTGTTCAAAATGATACAGTAAATTACTTGGCTGAAAACAGAACAGGAAGTTTAAGAAGGAAGGGAAGGAACCAGAGTAGGAGGAGGAGAGTAGATATGACTAAGGGACTAAACCATAGACCCAAAAAATGTTTGGAGGCTGAACCTGAGATATTTGCATTAAACCAAGACTACTGAAAAGAGTTAAACAGATTCCAGGAGAGTAGTAGAACTCAGCTCTGATGGACACAAAACTCCAATGACCCTTGGAAGAAAAAAGTTGCAATTTCAGCCCTCAAATTTGTCCAAGATTAAGTTAAATTTTAAAACACATATTTTATATGTATGCCATATCTATATATATATGATATTGTATATATATAAAAACCCAAAGGATAGGGTTGGGAGAGCTTCTGTGTTGGGGAACACGTGCAGATTTGGGGAGAGATGCTCTGGGACAAGGGATGGAAGCTCTGAGCCCCACCTTACATGACTTTGCCCTATGCATCTCTTCCATCTGGCTGTTCCTAAGTTATATCCTTTTAAAATAAATCTGTGGTCCAGTAGGTAAAATGTTTCTCTGAGTTCTGTGTGCCACTCTAGAAAGTTAACCAAGCCCAAAGAGAGAGTCCTTAGAATCTCCAAACTATATAGCCCGTAGGGCAGAAGCGCAGGTGATAACCTGGGTGACTGCCATCTGAAGTTGGGGAGTGGGGCAGTCTTGTAAGACTGAGCCCTTAATCTGTGGAATCTGACACTCTCTCCAGGTAGGTAGTGTCAAAATTTAATTGAATTGTAGGACATTCAGCTTGTGTCACAGAGAATTTCCTGGATGCGTGGAGAAACCCCTATCATGCTGGAATACGGTGCAGAATCTTATGTATATACTTATTTAATGCAATTCCCATAAAATTCCAAATGGGACTTTTTTTTCCAAGAAAATCCTGGTAAGTTAGGGAAAATTTCAGGAAAAGACAAGGTATCTCTGTAGTGGAACTAAATTACATACTTACCCTTACTGGATTCATTCTATTATAAAACTATAATTTTTAACACAGGGTCATTTGATGCAGGCATTTTTTTTTTTACAATGAAGCTATGGAACAAATCTGGAGCCACACATAGATACAGTAGTGAGTATTTTTACTTGCTTTTCCTATTCTTTGAAAAGTTTCTCTCACTTACTTCCTTCAGGTCTTTACTTAAATGTCACTTCCTGGTAAGGACTCTTCCCTGGATACACTATCGAAATTTTAATCTCCAAATATCTATCTGTAATTCTTGTAGAAAACATAAAATATTAAGATTCTTTCAGGTATGGGTTACAATAACCATCAAAAGCTTAATTAAGCAATTTATTTGAAGAGTAATGTAATATTGACATTATGCGGCAATATTGACATAATGCGGCAAAGGTGAACAACCAGGCCTAGAAACAACAGTTTGTAAGCCTTTCCTTTAGAGTAATAATTAATACCTCTTAGTTCATTCATCTCAGGTTCTATTTCAAATGCTCCAGTTTATTTATATTTGTCCCTTTCCACTTTACTCGCAATTCTCACTTTTATTTCCAAGCTCGTGCACAAACTGTAATCCCATCTCACCAGAAGGACTGCTTCCGCTTCCTCAGCAATTTATCCAAATCTGATCCTTCCACCCAAGCTCTGGCTTCAGAGATCACTCCTTTCACACCAGCCCTTGATTATATCCCACATATACACCACTTCTGGGATGGAAACACACTTTCCTCAGTCTCACTCCAGGCTCTCCTTACATTCTCTCCATTTGAAACCGTTGATTGCTTCTGTTCTACTTAGTTTCTGCCTTCCTGGCATGTACCTAGACTCTACCTTCTGCAATGCATTAGTCCTTTAGAATCCTTGTCTTCCTGCCTGGTTGATTAAGCTTCTCCCCTAGTCACCATTTCTCCAGTTCTTCAACCTCAGCCCCTCATGTTTTAACACTTCCCTTGTTCATTACTTGACTAACACACATGAATAATCGGCATAAAATAAGCACTCAGCAATTGCCTGTTGAATGAATGAATGAATGAGTGAATGTTCCATTTTCCAAATGTATGTGCTGAAGGTCAGAAACCAACTTTCTGTGTAATTTTCACTGTACCTAGCACAGTGTTAAGAATATAGGAAACACTACTATAGAATATTAGACAAAATAAATATATGAATTCTGTTTGCATAGGTGTGTCAATGTATCTGTTTACATGAGAAACAGTATGTGAGAGAGAAACAAAGACATAAAGACAAGAAGAGTTACTTGCTCACCCTTGGAGAAGTTAATAAAACATTCAAAGAGAAGCTTTCTTCTAGCTGAAGACTAAATGTTAGCATACTATGATTCAACTTTTTTGTTTTCTTTTCTAAGATAGTTCAATGAAAAAAATAGTATTGAACTTATAAAAGTCAAGATTCATTTTTAAAATTTGAAAACTGGTAGCCCCTTGGATCTAGTTTATTTCCTATTTCCCTATTTTTGAGATGTGTGTTTGAGAATAACCTTTATGTAATTGAGCATTGTATTCAAATATTTGTTTTATTTTCTATATAAATGACAAATATTTCTGTAGGAGAAAGCTATCCTCAGATAAATCAGTGAAGTGCACAAAAAAAAGGATAAAGAGACAAGACATGTCACAACTAATCTTTCAGGGCTATATCATTGCTAGGTTTGAAGAGGTGAATTAAAGTGTCTCAATACTCTCCACCAAAGCGGTGGCAGGGGTGACTATTCCTCTCCAAGTCAGACAGCACATAGCCTTCCCATAAGTGCCCCTGCTGTGCCACCTGTCAATGGACAGCTCACCTCATTGGACAGCTGTTTCCCTTGTTAACATTAGGTGGCTCCTGGAAAGAAAGCTGGATGTTCCCTTCCTCACTTTCCTTTCTGTGTGGATACTGAACTCAAGAATGGCAAAGCCCTGGTTGTTCCTTGCAGACCTGAACCCCAAGCAGAAAACTCCCATGTGTTGCCCCAGTAGTACTGGTGGCCTGTGATGGAGATGAGAGGAAAAGAGCTGAAAGGATATGAGAGGGCAATAAGCAGTAAGAGTTTTCCTTGTCAGTCATTTGCTGGCTTTGACACGTCTATAAACCTTGTACCTGCACAATGTGTGACACAGAGCAGGCACTCAGATGTTTTTGTTGAATGAATGAAAGTGTTCATGAGGTAGAATTCTGAGTAAGAATATGATATATCCAGCAATAGTCTACGGCCAGTATTTAGTAGGACAAGGGGATAATTAAGCAATTAGTACTATTTATCCAACACTGCTGGGTGGTAAATGACAGTGTATGATTACTCTGCTAAACACCAACAACAAGAAAACACAAGTAGTTTCTATGTTGGCATAAACTTCATATTACTTTCTGTTTGGTTAGTCAAATGGCCTACATCTTTTTTCTTAACATCTTACTGAACGCGTTACATTTTTCACGTTTAATAGTGTCAAGACTTTTCACAGTAGGATTTACATTTGATTTTGCCACACAATAGACAAATCCTAAGGCAACCTATAATTCCAATCCATTAGGCTAATTGATTGCAGCTGCTGTGAGCAGTGGGCATGTCATCTTTTGAAAATGAAGTCTAGTAAGACACAAATCATAAAAATAAACTGAGAAAAAGACTAAATCTAGCTGATATAGATAGTTATTCTTTTTGTCTCCTTATATAAGCCTAGTAAATAGGCAGCGTTAACAGAACTTTTAGAAATATATATGAATACATAAAGATAATTGCATTTTTAAATATTGAAAAAGTTACAAGAGCGTTAGATATCTAGGGGGGAGTCCTGGTTAATCGATATACTTTATTTCCTTTCTTTCAATTTCTATTTTTAAAAACTCATTATTATTGCATGCTTTGGCTTATTTATTATACCATTTATCATTATAGATTTTTTTCAAGTGATATTAATAGACCGCATTCTTGAGGCTTTCTTAGTATAAGAAATTGTTCATGGGGGGAATAGATCTGCCATGAAAGAAAGTAAAGCATCACCAAAGGGAGTTGGTATTTTTAATTTCTCTGAGTCATTTCTCTGAATTGCAGAAAAGCAAATATGTTCTCTTAAATCAATTTCATGGAGTTAAAAAGGAAATTTTATGTTCTCATAACACACTTGGCTTCTCTCCTCAGAACACTGAAAGTCTAACCCCTGGGAGAAGACTGGAGAGGAAATGTGGAACACAAACCCCACCTGGTCTAGCCTAATAATGAACTAGTCCCTTAGTAACTAATGAGTTTTGCTTTGTTCATGTCATCTGCATCAGAACCTGAACTCCTTCAAAGAAATACTCCTCCTGCTTCTATAAAAACAGTGCTGCTAAAATATATTGCATAACACTAATCTCTGGAAGTCTCTTCATGGTTAATAAGTGGGAAATATCATTTTCAGTGTTCATTCTGAAAAAGTTCTCTGTAAAAGTAATTTTTTTCATGCATCATCAATGTCGGTATCTACTTTGATTTGTCTATGAAAAAGTATAGTTTGTAAAATACAGGGGGGGAAAAGAAAAAGGAAGGAAGAGAAAAGAGGATTGGAAAGGGAAGGAGAAGAGAAAAAAGAGGATGAGAGGGGAAATGAGGAAGGGAGGGGAGGAGAATTGCTCTCCAAAGGAAAGATTATGAGAAGGCCATGATTTTGACCCAAGACTTATTTGCCTATATTCCTCAGTCTGGAACAGGGAGGAAAAATGTGAGAAAGTAGGATAAATAAAGCCTTAGAAATAAAGCCTTCAAGGGGTATGTGTATTTATTTAGAGTATAAAGGGATGTCTTCATTATGAGGACGATGTGAGGAAATATATCAATACAGTAGAAGAGTTCAGGTGTTGAGACACTAAGAATCTAATATCACATCCTCCCACCAGCTTAGGAATGTATATGTTGGTGAGAAGTTGCTCCAACAAGGCTCCTGAGGGAAGAGCGTTGGCTGTGTGCTAAAGAAGACAACAGAGCTGTCTCTACCCAGGCAGGGGATGCTGAGAGAGGCGTGGACCACTGGAGAAAGGCTTCTAAGACACATACATGCTGCACAGCACCACTGGACCAGCTTCCCTCCTAGGCAGGGACCTAGTGACCAGCATATTTGTTGGGACTCCTGCTAGTTCCAGGAGAGGGAATATAAGCAGCTTTGGGAGACAGCAGAGCTACAAGGCTAGCAGCGGAAGAGGTGACCAGGTGACAGTAGAGGCCCAGGACCTCAGGTGAGCTAAGTTAGCCAGCTATCTGGCTAGAGAGTGCAGGTGACCCATGTGGATGCCTTTTCCTGCAAAGGCTCTTGGGTGTCAATGAGACTGGCTCCTCTCATCCCTCCTCCACGGGATGTTAGAAATGAGCTCATCCTTGGTGTGCCATTTCTAGGCCAGCGAGACAGTAAGAAGGGCCCTTATCTATGTTCCTACCTGGCTCTGGCCCTGGTGC
The DNA here is from genome assembly GCF_937001465.1 of Orcinus orca. NCBI lineage: Eukaryota > Metazoa > Chordata > Mammalia > Artiodactyla > Delphinidae > Orcinus > Orcinus orca. The sequence goes on from NC_064563.1 coordinate 129,780,490, forward strand.
CACATACCAGAGAAGAAAGACCCGCCACGGGGCTGAGTAGAAAGGACCCACGGAGGCCTCCAACTTCTTCCACGGGCAAAGTCATGGGTGAAAATGAGGGATCCTTGAGAGGAAAGGATTTAAGGCCAGAGTTTAGTTCAAATTATTCCTGGTCTTCCTCAGTCTGAAGTTCACTTGCAATCACCCCGAGCAGGTGTGAGGTCACCCAGAGAAACATCTAGTGATGCAGCAGCCCAGGCACTGCCCAAATCGGGGACACTGTGTGGTCAGTGATTGTAGCTAGAGGGGGAGGTGCATTGTTCAGTCTGCATTGTGTGACAGCCACGCAACTTCTCATCAGGCTCTGTTAGAATCACAGCACGTTTCTTGGAGTTCTTTAGAGAATTTAAAATAATGTACATCAGGAATATGAAGCTTCTCTCAATGAACTATTCCAAAAGGTGTCAGAGCCGACACAGCTGATAAAATTGCTAGAAAACGGACTGCAATTTGCATCCTTTTATCTAAATGTTTTGACAACCTAGAGACATACTTATTGTCAATCATTCATCCTTCCCTCAAAGTCTCCCTAATACTTCAAATAGGATAATTTTTATTCAGTGGGCTTCCAGAAGCAGCTAATTCCCATATTAAAAATTAATATTGGTGACTGTGTCTGTATGTAGCAGCTAACTTTTTCCAAAATTCTTGATTTTAATAGGTCAAATGTTCATAACTTTCTACATAATCCATAAAAATAGCTTAAGTAGTTCAATGAAAGTGGAATTTTTTTAACACCCAATTTGATCCAATTATCTTTTGATATAAGTCTATGAGAGAAGTAGCACAAAAATAAAATTGCAGTAGTAGTTAGCACTGAAGCTGATATGATTACAAATCTTTGCTAAATTGACTTTTAATTGTTAGTGAAGATTCTTCAAGGATATGTTTAATAAAAGTATAATAGCACTCTTCCGAGTATTTTGTCTAATTATAAGGAATCATTTAGTTAACTTAGTTTGAAGTAAATTTCTTAAAAATATTGATTTTCTTTTATTGTATTGAAAATTTCAATGATCATATAATAGTCACTTTTATGTACACATTATCTCAATTTTTAATCTTTCAATTGTGTTGTGATCAGATTACTTTTAATATATCAGGGTCGATTAGAAAAAGTTTTCATCTATATTTTAAGTATGCTCTACATGTTACATAGAGAACTCTGAATCTTTTTAACTTATTCTTTTTCAGATAATAACAGAAATAATGTACAGAAAAAATGAAACTAAATTTAAAAATACTTTTCCACTGCTGCTCCCCACTAACCCCCTGCAAGTACCTGCCCTTCCTCCAGAGGACTCAAGGAAGCCCAGGTGCCCAGCAGTCCCTCAGGGAACCCAAGGCAGGACTGTCCCCAGCTCATGGACCTGCCGTCTGTCCCATAAATCCCAGGAGAGCCCCCCAATCAGAATACTCCCCAGGGGGAGCCAGGCCCTGTGCAATCTGATTTAGGAATTACCATTCCATTTCACAGATGAGAAAACTTGGGCACCCTCAGGCTCCTTGACCAAAGCCCCCCAGCTTCCATCCCCTTGGTTTTGTACCCTTGGGGGAAGAGGGGCACAGGCCTGGAAAGGCAGTAAGAACCCAGAACAGAGGTCCTCAGCTGCCTTTCCCATCACTCGAGTTGTCTGTGTGTGTGTGTGTGTGTTCAGCACCTTCTCTCTGACATCTGTGTCAGGGCTAGAGAGTGGTTGCCCAAGAATGGATGGGAGAAGGCTACGTGGTCACTGACAAGTAACTAGGAGAGCTGGGCAGGCGTGGAGCGAGCTATGCCTGGTTCAAGGTCGTCTGTTCTGAGATTCCATGTGTCCTGTTGGAGAGGACCCTGGAGACTGGGACCTCTGACTGGGAGCTGTCCTGACCAGCTTCCGGCTCTGCACCTCGGTTTCCCGGTAGTGCCACGACCTTGCTCTGGGCCAGCTGAGGTCCTTCCCAGCTGGGACCCCCATTCCTGGCTACTGTGCTGGACCAGCGAGTGCCAAGGCTGGACCAGGACAGGCCCTAGGATGGGCCCTTCGAATTGTCCCAGCCCATTCTTTCTTCTTAGCAAACAAAGGCTCTGCTGACCAGAAGGTGCTTCTCTGATGTGTCCAGTCTGGGGAAGTTGTTTTGCCCAAAGCCTTACTTCCAGTTTCAAGGTTCATAGGATTCGCTGGCAACCTAACCACTCTGCACTCAGTTAAACAAGAATTTAGAGAGATTTATTGAATTAACGTAGATTACAGTATACTAATTAAGAAAAGAAAAGTATATATAACCAAGAAAGGATAGTAAAGATGGAGGTTTATACATCAGCGAATTGGGGAAGCAACTACACCCAGATCCAAGGGGCGCTGGGAAGTCCCTTGAACAGCAATCTGGAGTCCCAGTTGGGAAAGTCCCAGGAGGTGCGTCCACCCCACGGGTGAGACTTCAGTTTGCCACTCAAAGGAGCCGAACTTTTAGCACCAGGCTGCAGGCTAATAGCAATCAGCCTATGTGCAAGTTTGCAGCTCTGGTTGTTGTCATAAATGCCTTGGTCTTAGCTCGTAAGTCTTGGAATGTTCTTGATCCCCGGGAGCTGGCAAGGCCCTCAAGGTGCAAAGAGTCCCATGACTTACTCTCCATCTTATCTAGTGGTTTACCATATGTGCTGGCACCATCCCTTGCTGGCCTGGGTGTAGCTCAGCCGTTTGGCATGCAGCCAGCTTTAGCGTCATTGTCCCGCCAGAGAGAGGCCTAGTGCTGCCTCTGAAGCCTGAACAAGACTACGTTACTAGCTTCCCCAACAGAAGCCAGGGGTTCGGGGAGGGGAGTGGGGGGGGAGGGGTGCGGCACACCCACCCCTGCCCAGCAGGCACAACAGAAATGCCCCTTAGCCTACAGAGCCTCTCCCTGCTCAGGGCTCCCCTAATCCCCAGGGGAAAAAAGAAAGAAAAAGTACTTTCCCAGTCAACCTAAATTTATGCTATGAACTGAAGCTTCAATGAAACTTTCTGCAGTTAAACAACTTAAAAACCATCTCACAGGGTTATATAGATGATTGACACCAGAGTCTTTCAACAATTTAAAATACTGCCTTTAAAAAGGGTATCAAATCATCTCTACCAAGACATACTGATCAGGAGAAAAGAGGAGAAATTAGCCTATGAATAAAAATAGTTCAGAAATCACTTTATGCTCAGAATTCTCTTAGATCCTCTGATCTTTTTTTTTTTTTTTTTTTTTTTTGCGGTACTCAGGCCTCTCACTGCTGTGGCCTCTCCCGTTGCAGAGCACAGGCTCCGGACGCGCAGGCCCAGCGGCCATGGCTCACGGGCCCAGCCACTCCACGGCATATGGGATCCTCCCGGACCGGGGCACGAACCCGTGTCCCCTGCATTGGCAGGCAGACTCTCAACCACTGCGCCACCAGGGAAGCCCAGATCCTCTGATCTTTAAAGTGGGAAATGTGGATTCCATTCTGTGTTATGTCACAGTAGCCTTTTTTTTGTGTGTAAATAGGAGGCATGAGCTATAAAGATGGATAAATGTACCATTGAATTGATCATCTCTAATAAGCTTAGAACAGGACCTTCCTGTGAACACAAATCACATCAATCTAAACTTGAATATACATCGTTCCAAGTACTTCACTTGGTTTCCGGTGAGTCTAGTTTCCATGTCACATTTTCTTCACCTTTTGAGTTCCCCCTCCTTCTTTTCCCTTTTCAGTTAACATGTTTTCTGTAAGTTCAGGGATCCAGGGATTGGTGCATAGAATAGAATCAACTGGTAGATTTAACTTTAAATTTCATTTCTGGATTATATTCCTCAGGCACATCAAAGTCTACCCAAGTTATAATAAGCTATTTTTAAATAGTGCCTGTTTTTCTCCAGATCTATGCCAGGAGTGAGATTGCAAGATCTTATGTAGCTCTATTTTTAGTTTTTTAAGAACCTCCAAGATACATGCACCTCAATGTTCATTGAAGCACTATTTACAATAGCCGAGACATGGAAGCAACCTAAACTCCATTGACAGATGAATGGATAAAGAGGATGTGGTATATTTATACAATGGAATATTACTCAGCCATAAAAAAGAAAGAAATTATGCCATCTGCAGAAACATGGATGGACATAAAGATTATCATACTAAGTGAAATAAGCCATACAAAGATAAATATTATATATTGCTTACATGTAAAATCTAAAAAAGAAAAAATTGATACTAATGAACTTATACACAAAACAAAAATAGACCCACAGACATAGAAAACAAGCTTATGGTTACCAAGGGGGAAAGGTGGGGAAACGGATATATTAGGAGTTTGGGATTAACATATACACACTACTATATATAAAATAGATAACCAAAAAGGACCAATAGTTATATATATATATGTATATAAAACTGAATCACTATTCTGTACACCTGAAACTATCACAACATTGTAAATCAACTATACTTCAATTTTAAAAGCTCTAAAAGTCAAAAAAAAAAAAAAAAAAAAAGAGTGCCTGTAAGATATAGACCACAACATTCAACAGGGTATTTCATCCATTCTAATACCCTGGATGAAAAGTCACAGATCTATATTATGCACATAGCCCCATGCGTTCCCACTTTAGTTAAAAGAAAAAAAAAAAAAAAAAAAAAGGAACCTGAGAAAAGAGCTAGAAGTTTAAAATGGGTATACATTTCTAAAAGCCTTTGCAATTTCCTTTGTTAGCAGCCCAACATTTAAAATATGCTGTGCTGGGCTTCCCTGGTGGTGCAGTGGTTGAGAGTCCGCCTGCCGATGCAGGGCACACGGGTTCATGCCGCGGTTAGGGAAGATCTCACATGCCGCGGAGTGGCTGGGCCCATGAGCCATGGCTGCTGAGCCTGCGCGTCTGGAGCCTGTGCTCCTCAACGGGAGAGGCCACAACAGTGAGAGGCCCGCGTACCTCAAAAAAAAACGAAACAAAAACAAAGAAACAAAAATGCTGTGCTAATTAAGGGACCCACAGAGGTAAGACTTTTCAATGTAAAATTGTTTTTGTGTACACAAACTTTTTCATCTAACACTATATTCTAAGAGAAATTATTTGTGCTCAAAAGACAGCGTCCGATTTAGAAATAAACACTTTTAAAATTAAAGTCTTTTTTACTTCACAGATTGTGGCTGTAACAATTTAGGTGAAGGTATTAAAACAATCTGGTCTTCTCCAAACATATCCATTCATTATATTGAGGGAGGACAGCACCTTCTAGTGGAATCTATAAATAAATGTAAATATTTCTTGGGCTTGTAGCTGAGATAATGTAACATTCCAAGTGTCTTTGTTCCCAAATGCCCTGCCAATAGGATGCTCCCCGCTGTTAAAAGTTATCATTCTTCCCCACCTCCTTTCATAACTTATGGGGCAGACTTGTCATGAAGGTGATAACTTAAGTTAAAAATCTGTCAAAACAAAGAATAGCTAACAGGCATCTCTTAGGCTGATGTAAAAATGGAACACATGCCAACTAGAAGAAAATGCATGCTATATAGGTACTTGTTCAGAAAAAATAGGTACATCTGTGTTTGCTGAACTGAACACATATTTCTGTGCAACCATTTAGTTGCCAGGTATAGTGCAAGGTACTTTGGATTCATAGATGAAGACACAGTACCTGCCCTCAAGGACATAAGGATAGGAATAGCTACCATTATTGTGCTCTCTGTGTCCCAGTCACTCTTCCAAATGCTTTCGTATATTAACTAATATTAACTTAAACTTCATGACAATACTAGGCAATAGGTGAATTGTTATAGACATTTAATAGATGAGAAAACTGAAATACAGAAAGTTAAAGCAACTTGCTTGCCCCAGATCACACAGATACTAAGTGATGGAGCTGGGTTTCAACCCAAGACAGTCCCGTCTAAAATCTCTATCTACTTCCCCAGGCCGTCTCTTCTGCAATGCTGTTAAGGAGACACACTTATAAATGTGCGATTCCAATATAAGTGATACCAGTGTCATCAGTATGAAAAAGAAAATTTGTAGTTTGGGTGCAGACAGGGCGAACATGGAAGGAAGTGCATTGAGAAAGGATTCTTATACATGGGGATGCTTGAGCAAAGGCTTGAATAAGCTGGAAGAGTTCATTCACCTGGTGGGCCAGGAGAGCACAGTCTTCCCAAGCAAACAGAAGAGTATCTGCAGTGGTGTTGAATATTTTGTAAATCACAACGTACCCTAAATTAACTGAACTTGAGATTTCATTCATTTCAGAAAAAGTAGTAAGCAGGATGTTTTTAAGCATCATTGTTGCTGTTTCCTCTGCACTGAGTTGAATGATGAACAGTTCCAAAAGTATTAGAGTGACAATTAAATTTTTTCTCTCATTAACTTTTACAACCAAGAACCCCCCCAAAATCAAAGAACAAAAGTATAACTAAGGAAAAAAACCTTCCATTTGGCTGTGGATGTCTCTCTGTGTCTGATTCTTGGCCATCATCTTGTAATAAACATTGGCTCACCTAAGGCACAAACTACCTCCACCCCCGCCAAGAAAGGCCAGGTCAGCAAAGCACAGGGTGCTCCTCTCTGTTAATGAGCAGAACCTAAAATTATTCAGCTCTCCCCACTGCTGCTCGCATCCTAAGTGAACACCTAAGCACAGAACTGCAGTTAATATTATCACTTCCCTGTAAGAGCTAGCCCTCGCCTAACCTGGATCCCACATTAGTTCTCCACCAAGAACCAAATCTGATAAACTAAGAGGCTCATCGTCTTACCTAGTTCTTTCTAGCACATATCTCTGAAGTTGGATCCTTTAAAGATCCACTAAAATAAGATTCCTGTAGGAACATCATCAGACAGTACAGAATTTAAGAAATAATGTGTTTGCTGCATGTAGACAGGCATACTGGTATAATCCATTTCTAGAGCAACTCGACCTTCAATTAAACTTGAAAATGTGCATAGCTTATCCAGCTGCTTCACTTCTAGGTGTAAAGCCTAGAGAAGGTTTCAAGAGCTTATGCATAAGAACACCTTCACAAAGAATTTTATCATCACATTGTGATGAAATAGTCAAAATGCTCATCAATATAGGAATGAATGAATAAAATGTGGTATATTTATGTGGTGAAATAATGTACAGTTTAAATAAGATAAAGATAAAACAAATCTATATGCATTGACATAGATAGATACCTTAGTTATGACGTTGAGCAAAAAGTCTGCTCTCAGCCTGAAAACATGTATGAGAATTAAAAAGCAAAGCTGTTTATTTTTTATGGATACATCTATATCTTGTATATATGTATGTATCTTAAAATTTCTTAAGGTATAATAGGGTAAAATGTGAGGATGGATAACAAATTTAAAATAATGTTTCCTTCTGGGGAAGGAGGGAGGAAAATCAGACTGAGAGGGGAACAAAGAAAACTTAATATGTTATCTGTAATATTTTATTTCATATAGAATTATTCTAAAGCAAATGTGATTAAGTGTTAACATTGGTCGTGGTGAGTTCGTGGGTGTGTGTACATTATCTCATATACCTGTCTTTCTCTTCAGAATTCAAAAGGAAAGCAGCACAGACCAGTTTGAGGATAATGTTGGAGGTTTGGAATGGAAGACTTGTGTCACTGATGTCAACAGTCATCTTGCCAATTTTCTTCTTTTAGAACTCACATTCTATTGTCCTGTATTTATCATTAATTCTGCACTGACTGGCCCAATGCTTTTCTTTTCTTTCTTTTGTTGGGGGGGGGGTGTAGGGGCACCTAAAAGCATTCTGAATAGAAACAAAAATAAACAATTAGCCGGGGAAAAATGAGGTTTTTTTGTTTGCTTTTTAATCCCCTTAAATGTTGCCATCAGACACAGCCTGACTGTTGATTTTCATAAATCAGTCCTTTAGGATGAGTGTCCAGTGTACTTTCTACACAATAAATTTTCTTCACTCTGGAACATTGAACCCTGTTTTATTTTGGAAAAACTTAGCTAAAACAGCATGGTAAAAAGGCTCCGGCTGAGGAGTCATGGCTTAATTCTTGACGGTTAACTCTACGGAATTTACGTATAGTGGATTTGAACACTTTGTGGCTGAGTTAAGTGTAGAAGATAGATGAAGAGAAAGGAGGACAAAAAAGAAAAATAACCACTTCATATACTGATAATTTTTGAAGTTTCTTATTTGGTGGTCTACCTTAGGCCCTGAATAAGGCAGGTCTCCTTAGATGGTGATACTCACAGCCCATACCACAGAATGAACCAGTATTAGCTTGAAGACCAGCAGACCAAACACATTTAGGCTTGAGCAGAGCTAGCTTTAGACATTTCAAAATAATTGCATAGATATACTCACCCATATACATATTAATATTACTTCATGGCATAATATATTATTGACTCAACTTGAGTTCTAGAACATAAATTCCACCAACTTCAATACTTAGTAGATTTCCCTAAATTGTCCCCAGAGTTAGCACTTCTATAATTTCACTTATATCCAAAACAATTTCATATAGTGAGAAAGGCAGGTATGACTATTACTATATCCAGCTTATATTTGAGGATCCCAATGCTAATAAAATTAGGTGATTTTGCAGCATGCATATATTTGATAGGCAAAACTATGGATTAAGTTTAAGACTGATTATTTTTCCAGTTTTCTATGATCAGCTTATTGGTGAAGCAGATGTGTAGTATTTCCAAGAATGGTAGCATTAATAACAGTAATAGAATTAGTTGTTGCAGCAGTTTTGTTATCGATTTATCTTAAACATGACTAAAAAGCAAATGTTACTAACTCTATTTTAAAACACTCTCCAGCGGTTTTTTTGGTCACACAGATACAATGCAGTAGAAAACAAGCAAACCGCCATGATTGTTTCTTGGCAGCTTTCTCCAGGAAGTATCACATAAATAAGGAATCTATTTTGATCATGGTATCAGGTAGTTTATTATTTTGTGGCTGAAAAACAGACAGCTGAAAGGGGGTTTCACAATGATAAGTGTGACATTTACTAAGAGAGCAATGGTCTTCTAAAGAAGCCAGGTGGTGGCTTTTCACCATTCAGACAGATGAAAGACCTATAGTCAAGATATTTTTCTGTCCTTTTTAAAAAAAAAAATGTCAGCTAAAGTAATTCCTGCTCTTTTTTTGCCTGATTTGTGCTTTGTGTACAATTAAGTATTAAAAGACTATTTTTCTATTGGGTAAAATTCGGCTCTGTGTATATTGATTTCCTTTGAAGTTACTGTGATTGTCTAAGCCTTTCCACATTTTTATAGCACCATAAAGTCCATTTAAAATGACCCAAATAGAGTAAGGATCCTAGGCAAATATAATTTTAAAAGTTTACGCCAATAAACATAATAAACTTTTGCTTTAGCAGAGTTCTCTAAAATTGTCTTTCTACATATACTACAGGCATCATAAATGCTATAATAATGATATTACTTTCCCTAGGACATTCAACTTATTTGCCTGGAATTTTATTGTTGACCATGTTGCTAAATATTCAGTTGTAGGAGTCTTTACATGGCATCCCCCAAATTTACTATTTAAAGTGTTTCATTACAAGTTATTTTGTTAGCTTACACATTATAACTGTGTACCCTGCAGTTACAGTCTGAGAAAAGACAGAAATAAAATCCATAGAGATTCTTGGCTCACATATTTTAATTATTTGAATGGTAAGTTACAGCTGCTCATACAGATTGACAGAAATAGACAATCATCTCAGTACACTAAAGGAACCTCACATAAATGTCAAGAGGAATCCAAAGCTTGTACTTTCACTAATTTCACAATGTGCAGATCTCTTTTGCCATCTCAGCTTCTAAAACTGAGCAATTGCAGTATCTTCCTGACTCTTTACAGCTTGTGGGAAAACCACACAACAGTAAAGGTCCTGGCAGGAGGCTGGCACTAGTCATGAACAGCCTGTGTGGGCCCTGGTATAGTCCCAGCTCATCTGGCAGAAGGGAATGCATGTGATACTGTGGCCAAATGTTCTTTTAAGGGGCCATAATCATCTTAGAGTATATTGAGCTTTTCTTGTTTATCTAAGAAGAAACTTAGGTTTCTAGTAGCATTAGAAGATATTTCTTTTTTAACATTTCTTAACATTGATCTCTTTTCCCCCTCTGAGATCCCAATACCTAGCTACAATAGTTTGATTAAGATACCCTGGTTCCATCTCTTGTTTCTCCTTCGGGAAAGGCAAATACATTTTTTTTCATATGTGACCACGATGTAGATTTCTTTCACTCATGCACAGAAAGTATAATTCAGATTAAAGTTTTTCCTCTGTGTTGTTTTCCACTCTATTTCCTATCTCTTTAACATTTATCCACTGGGGAAGAGATTAAGATCTGATATAGTCTGATAGAATGTCTCATTTACCACTCTAATATCAGAGTTTACTCAAATTTAAATGATTAAATCTTCAAATTACGATCCCTTATTCTATCCTCAGCCACATTTTAAATATTCAAAAATAGCTTTTATAAATGTTTAAATTATTTCATAAAATGAACCCAGAACTCTGCCTCATTTGTACTTTATTCTTAATTAAATTCATGTTTAGACAATATAAGAAAGCAAAGTGAATCTTACATTGTGTTTTATTTATCTTGTTTTATCTTACTACTAAATTTACCTTGCTTTACCTCATCAGAGGTTAACATATTGTTCTTTCAAGGAGATTCATAATAAAATTCTAGAACGACATCCTGATTAGTAATGAGGTTGTGGTTAGGATTCAAAAACAATATTGACTTGGGGAAAATATGTCTTCCTATTAAAAATGGAGCACTATCAGACAAGATAGATGTGCTTCTTTGAAAAAATACTCATCAAAGCTTTTCTGGCAGAACCTCTTTCCCTGCTAATTCTTTATTGATCCTTTCAAGCTTCATATCCATATTGGATGTATTTGTATGTATTAATGAGAGATATTTTGCAGTCCAAAGGAGTTACATATTTTTAAGAAGTCTTGAGCTAATCAATTCACCAGATAGAGAAGAGTTACATTTCCAAAAGGGCTTAATGTGAAACAGAACATTTTAGAAGTAGTACTAAAATATGTACACACACACAAAAAAGTTTAATATATGATTTTAAAATAAGCTTAATGCATTAAATAAGCTTTTATTAATTAAAAATGGAAAAAATATATCTTAAGTATAATAAAATATGTGAGATAAAATCTAAGAGGCTTAGTAGAGAGAATATGCATAGAATTCTTAGTAGACAGAATGTATACAATTTATATAAATTATAATGACCACCAGCCATGGAAGAAATTATAGCATTTAGCAATCAATATAAAATTTCAAATTAGAAAACAAAATAAAATGAATGCATTATATAGCTCCTTTCTGGATCTTTTTGTTTACAAGTTTATTGAAAATTGTGTATTCTCTAAACCTAGGACTATAGTGTGAAAAAATAAATATTTAGTATGTGGCATACCTATACAAAATTTTAATAAAAACTTAGGTAATCTTAGCAGAAAATATCAGTAAGAATTTTCAAGCTCCAAAAATCAACCTATAGCAACCATAGGGTGTGAGCAGGAGGTTGAGAATTAAGGTTTCACAGGCTGAGGGTTGCTACAAGAAAACTGAGAAATCAACAGAAAGCTTGGCAGAAACACTGCAAGTTTGAAGACGTTTGCTGAATTACAAAAATGCCCAGAGACTAAAAACTAACCAAAGTATTCAACAAGTTAGATATAGATAAAATATACCTCAATATAAAACAGATGATATATGACAAACCTACTTCAAACATCAAACTCAGTGGGGAAAAGCTCTAATGTCAGGAACAGACAAAAGTGCTCACTTTTTCCCCTTTTATTCAATAGAATACTAGGAGTCATAAGCCAGAGCAATTAGGCAAGAAAACGAAAAGAAAGACATCCAAATCAGAAAGGAAGACATAACATTGTCTTTGTTTTTATGACATGATATTATACATAGAAAACCCTAAAGACTTTACCAAAAAACTGCTATGATAAACAAATCCAATAAAGTTCAGGATAAAAAAACAATATGCAAAATCAGCAGCATTTCCATACACTAACAATGAACTATCAGAAAGAGAAATTAAGAAAAATATCCCATTTACAGTTGCATCAAAAAGAATAAAATACTTAGGAATAAGTTTAATCAAGGAAGTGAAATGTCTGTACACTGAAAACTATAAGACACTGATGAAAGAAATTGACCCATTCATGGAGAGGAAGAATTAATGTTATTAAAATGTCCATACTAGCCAAAGTAATCTACAAATTTAATGCAATTCACATAAAATTCTAAAGACATTCTTCACAGAAATAGAAAAAAAACAATTTTTAAATTCATATAGAACCATAAAAAAAAGGCAAAGCAATTTTAAGAAAAAAGAACAAAGCTAGAAGAAACACACTTCCTGACTTTAACTATATTCCAAAGATATAGCAATCAAAAACATATGGTATTGGCATACAAAGAAACAAACAGATCAACGGAACAGAATAGACAGCCCAGAAATAAGCCCATCTGTATATGGTTGATTAATTTTTGACAAAGGATCCAAGATTATACAATGAATAAAAAGTAGTCTCTCCAATAATGGTGTTGGGAAAGTTGAATATCCATATGGAAAAGAATAAATCTGGACCTCTATTTTTATAGCATACAAAAAATCAATTCAAAGTAGATTAAAGACATGATCATAACACATGAAACCATAAAACTCCTAGAAGAAAACATAGAGAAAAATCTCCTTGACTTTGGTTTGGCAATGAATTTTTGGATTTGATACCAAAAGCAAAGGCAACAAAAGCTAGTGGAACTACATCAAACTAAAATCTTCTGTACAGCAAAGGAAGCCATCAACAAAATGAAAAGGCAAACAATGGAAGGGGAGAAAATATCTGCAAACCACATATTCAATAGAGGATCAATATCCAAAATATATAAAACACATACAACTCAATAGAAAAAAAAACTCAATTTAAAAGTGGGCAAAAGACTTGGATAGACATTTTTCCAAAGAAGACATACAGATGGGCAACAGAGACAAGTAAAAGTGCTCAACATCACTAATCATCAAGGAGATGCAAACGCAAATCAAAACCACAATGAGATACATGATGGAATGTCTATATCAAAAAGACAATAGATAATGAACGCTGGTGAGGATGTAGAGAAAAGGGAACTGATGGTGGAAATGTAACTGTACCTGCTCTATGGAAAAGAGTATGGATGGTCCTCAAGAAATTTAAAACAGAGCTACCATATGCTCTAGCTATTTCACTTCTGGGTATATATCCAAAGGAAATGAAATCATCTCAAAGAGATATCTGCACTTCCATGTTCACAGTAGCATTATTCACAACAGAAAGTATGGAAACAACTTAAATATCTATTGACAGATAAATGAATAAAGAAAATGTAGCATATATATACACACTGGAATATTACAGAAATACTGAAGAACACAAAGGGCATTATTCTAAGTGAAAATATACCAAATATTGAAAGACAAATACTTCATGGTATTGCTTGTGTGTGGAATCTAACAACAACAACAACAAAAAAAAAATCCAACTTTTACAATGGTAGTTGCCAGGAGCTGGGGGAATGAGGGCAATTGGGAAAGATTGGTAAAAAGGTACAAATTTTCAGTTATAAGATGAATAATGTCTATTTTTAATTTTTGGAGAAATCTCCATATTGTTTTCCATAGAGACTGCATCAATTTACATTCCCACCAACAGGGCATAAGAGTTCCCTTTTCTCCACATCCTTGCTAACACTTGTTATCTCTTGTCTTTTTAATAATAGCCATTCTAACTGGTGTAAGGTGGCATTTCATTGTGGTTTAGATTTACATTTCCCTGGTTATTAATGATGTTGAGCATATTTTCATATACCTGTTGGTCATTTGGATGTCTTCTTTGGAAAAATATCTAGCTCCTCTGCCCATTTTTTAAATTGGGTTGTTTGGGTTTTTTATTATTGAATTGTCTGACTTCTTTATGTATTTTGGATATTAACTCCTTATCCAATATATGGTTTGCAAGTATTTTCTCTCATTCCATAGATTAACTTTTCATTTGGTTGATTATTTCTTTTTCTATGCAGATGTATTTTAGCTTGATGTTTGATATTTGTTTTGTTGCATATGCTTTTGATGTCATAGCCAAAAAAATATTGCTAAGACCAGTATCAAGGAGATTTTTCTTCACGTTTTCCTCTAGAAGTTTTATGGTATTCGATCCAGTAATCCCATATCTCTACATATATACAAAAGAAATGAAAACAGGATATCAAAAACATATCTTCACTCCCATATTTATTGCAGCATTATTCACAATAGCCAAGCTGTGGTAACAACTTGTGTCGGTCGACACATGAATTGATATAGATGATGTAATATTTATACACACATACATACAAAGGAATATTATTCAGATATGAGAAAGAAGGAAATTCTGCCATTTGAAACAACATGGATGGACCTTGAGGGCATTATACTACACAAGATAAATACTATATTACATTATTTATGTAGAGAATTTTTAAGGACTTCCCTGGTGGCACAGTGGTTAAGAATATGCCTGCCAATACAGGGGCCACAGGTTCGAGCCCTGGTCCAGGGAGATCCCACATGCCACAGAGCAATTAAGCCCATGTGCCATAACTACTGAGCCTGTGTGCCACAACTACTGAAGCCTGTGCACCTAGAGCCTGTGCTCTGCAACAAGAGAAGCCACCACAATGACAGACCTGCACACCACAGTGAAGGGTAGCCCCCGCTCGCGGCAACTAGAGAACACCCGCGCACAGCAACAAAGACCCAATGCAGCCAAAAATTAACTAATTAATTAATTAAAAAAAAATCTTCCATTTATATAGAATTTTTAAAAACAGCACTAGTAAAAATAGAGAGTAGAATGGTGGTTACTAGGGGCTGGGGTGGTAAAACTGAGGGTACCAACTTGTAACTAGTAGATAAATAAGTTCTGGAGATCTAATGGACAACATAATGATTATAGTCAACAACACTGCATTATAAACTTCAAAGTTGCTAAGAAACTAGATCTTAATTGTTCTTACTATGAAAAATGATAATTATGTGATATGATAGAGGTGTTAGCTAATGCTATATGGGTAATCAAATTGCAATATATAAATGTATCAAATCAACACACTGTACACCTTAAACTTACACAATATTGCACGTCTATTATATCTCAATTTTAAAAAGATGAATAAGGTTTGAGGATCTGATGTATAACCTGGTGACTATAGTTGATAACACTCTATTGTATGATTGAAATTGAGAGTAGTACTGAAGTGTTCTCACCACCCACCCCCCAGAAAAGGGGTAAATATGTGAGGTAATGAATATGTTAACTCGATGAAAAAAATCTTTTCACAATGTATACACATACCAAATTATCACTTTGTACACTTTAAATATATTACAATTTTATTTGTCAATAATACCTCAATAAAGCTGAAAAAATAATGTAAGTAAACTCATTCTGAAATCTCTAGCATAGCCAATAAAGAATAGTAATAGAATGCATAGGTAACAAGTTAGTAAACAGAAAAGATGGAGTAATAAAAAATTATGGAAATTTCCTATGTGAACATTATATTGCAGTAAAGAATTAACCATTCAAAAAATAAAAGTAAAATTACATCCCTCCTTCACTCATTATCACAAAATATCCTACATAGATTATACATTTATATAGCAAAATAAAATCATAAATGTAAAGAAAGAAAATATTCTGAATATCTATATAATATGAAGCAAGTTCTGAGCAAGATGGAGAAGTTGAGTAGACTTTGAATTAAATAAAATCTTTAATCTTCTTTGTTGAATTGATTTTTAAATACTAACAAAGCAAATGAGAAGTTTAAAAGTTATTGCCTATTCTTAACTATAATGGAAAGAAAACTAAATGGAGTACACAAAAATAAAGAACATTTTGAGGCAGTTTACTAGAGCATAGATACACATGGTTAATGAGATTTTTATTTATTATTCTAAAAATAAAAATTAAATCAATAGGCATAATAATAATAGCCAAATAGAAATATCAAGAACTGATAATATAATAATGAAAATACATTCTTTGTACAAGGGTATGAGGAGAAAGACACTCATAAAATTACTAGAAGAACTATAAAACCAATTTGATATCTGGAAACCAATTTGATATTATATATCTGAAACTAGCAATTCCACTTCTGAGATTCATCTTAAAGAAATAATCAGACATGTACCAAAAAGTGATGCTATCAATGAGAAATTCCTCAGAATAATTTAAAAAATGGAAACTTAAATGTTTTATATCAAGGTATTTGACACACTATTACATATCCATGCAATGTATTATTAAATAGTGATATAACTATATCAGTCTAGAAAAATAATAAAATAGTGATATAACTATATCAGTCTAGTGAAAAACCTCAGTTATTAACAAGTTTTAGAGCATTTGTCCATTTTGTAGCGAGTATTTACTTTATTTAATTGCATTACATATATACATACCTATATAAAAATGTCTAGAAAGTTTCACAACACATAATAGCAATGAAAATATATGGCTAGTGGATTTTTGTCATATTC
Source organism: Orcinus orca (assembly GCF_937001465.1). NCBI lineage: Eukaryota > Metazoa > Chordata > Mammalia > Artiodactyla > Delphinidae > Orcinus > Orcinus orca. The sequence goes on from NC_064563.1 coordinate 129,797,129, forward strand.
TTTTTGTTTTGCTTAAGTATTTTTTTCTCAGTAAATGTGTATTCCTTGTATAAGAAATAATGAAGATGAATCCCATTATCCAGGGTAGACGCAGCTGCAGATTTCAGTTTACCTCTCCAGGGTTCTTCCTTCTCTGGAGTTTTATTCCCTCCAGGTATCCACTGTATCAAACTATGATTTTCTATTTTATCTAGTTTTTTCTAGTGGCTTTCAGAAAACGCTGATTGCCAGCTATCAATGCCATCTGGATGCAGAAGGCTGAAAACTTTATTAAGAATGTCTCGTTTTGGCATAATTAAATAATACTGGAAATGGAAACTATTGATAATACTTCTAATTTATGTTTAAATAAATGTGGAACTGCAATAACCACAATGTAATTTATGTTTAAATAAATGTGCAACTGCAATGACCACAGAGTTTATTTTGCTTCAGTTTTACCTAGGAAATTGTGAGACCCGAGGATGTGGCCATAATCCCAGTAAAATACAGTGTGACATTGTGATGCTGAACTTTATGGTGAATCTCTTCAATATGTCGCTTTTTATCTGTGTTGAACTGGACATGTCCTAGTACTGTACTTGCCACAAATTATTAACACTTACTGAATACCTACAATGTAACAGGCTCTTTATATTAAATAGCTCTAATTCTCTCAAAAATCACACATAAGAGATGAAGAACTGAGAGGATGGGAGGTTAACAGACTTTCTTTACATCACAAAGTCATTAAATCAACTGAGCCAGGCTTACAACTCCTGTCTGCCTAGCTCCAAAATAAATGTCTCCCTACACATATGGAATATTTAATCAGTTTCTTCAGCAAATAAGTCAATTTGTGATTGTACAGAATTTGACTATATTTTTATAGATGTACCTACTTCACTGATCCATGCAGCGTTGGCATTATAAAAATGTATGTTCTTCCCCAATACCCTCTGTGTGATGCCTTTCCAGTTCCTCATTACCACAGGGATGCTTTGGTATTGCAAAACCCTACTCCAATACTACCCTTTCCTGTGTCTCTCTAAGCAGCAATCTGTCTCCCTGATTCCCTCAATGGATATGCTTTTATAGTCCTTGGCTATTGCCCAAAGAAAACAGCTTACAGTTAAGAACTACATCTTATTTATTCTCTCCCATTGCAATATAATTCTTACCTGTATACTTCACCTCCTCCAGATGCCATGCACACCATGCTTAGGCTACAAGAGCAAGGCAATTATACAGGACAACTTCACTATAAGTATATAGTCGGGTTAAGAGATTCCATGATTTTAAGGTTTATCCATCATTTTTTTGATGCACCTGTCCTATTCACTGAAAATATATAATGTGAAACACTTTGCAAATAATCTAATACAGATAGTTTCATAATGGAAATGAGCAGAGAATTATTGGTTTAATGACAATTACATCATCCTTGCACACATTTTTTATTTTGATACAACAAATAGTTTGAAATTTCACAGATAACTACTTTCACTTTTATATTAAAACTGAGGAGCTGGCAAAAATACCAAGATAGTTGTAATAAGAGAACCTACAAAAAAGATAATTAAAAAACAGAAATTTACACACTGTATACCATATAGTTCAACTTTGTGGCTTATGTATTTTAAGAAAATAAGCCTTATTACTTTGACACGGGATTTATTCACAAGTCAGTAAGGGAAATATAACCAAAAATTATACAATAAAATACTGACATCATGTAAAAATTTACCTAAATGTCATGATATTGATAATACAGTTGAAATTGAGTACATAGGAATAAGGCATTCTTTCTTAAGCTATAGAGTAGACAACATATTTTTAAATTAACCAGAGAATCAATACTTTAAAACAGAATATTTTTACATAGATGATATTTTTAAATCAATGTAATTACCATTTATTTTATTCACTTACATATTTTATTTACCTTTGATTTATACATATATATATAATGTGTATATATTAGGTATAGTTTCTACGTATTTGTGAGGTATTGTGCTAATTTCATGCCCCTGTGTGTGTGTGTGTGTGTGTGTGTGTGTGTGTGTGTGTGTGTGCAGAGAGAAAGAATAGAGAGCTTTCTTACTGTTAGGTACCGGACAGTGCCAATGCCTGTAATTAGCATCTAAATTGGTAAAGTCAGCATCAGATATAAAACAAATGAAAGATTTTCCAAGGTTACTAGAAAAATTAAGAACCAGAATATCGCAAACTAACACAATGTTAACTTATTAGAAAATGTAGCTTATAGTATGGATTTATATTTATCCCTTACAACATCAAGAAGAGTAGAAATTCCATGATGTACACAATGATAAAATGTGTTCCCCATCTCCTGCTGAGGAGTTGAAGTGAAGAACACCACACTTAATCACAGAATACGGAACATAATAATAATTCATAAATGAAAAAATTTACAAGAGGGTAAGTTGAAAGAAGAAGGAAGGAATGGAGGAAGGAAGGAAGGGAGAGTGGGAGGAAGGGAGGAGGAAAGAGAAAGAGAAAAAAAGAAAAAGAAATAAAAGGATGTCAGCACCACACCAGCAAAGATTGTGTTTCCAAAGGCAAGAGAAAGCCATTGCTTCCTGATCACCGTCCCAACCACCGCTACCTCCTACTAAGCATAACCAACTAGGTTTCAGGCCATCTGAGAATGATGAGTGGGTGAATCTAGGGTAGAGGTGATTGAGGTTAATAAAGAGTCCAAAGGAGCAAAATTGGAAACACTGAAGGTGGGATGGGTTTGATGAGAATAATGGAAACCTGAACCATACATGTGTGCTGTGCCCTGGAGTGGGTCTAGGGCAGAAGAAGCTGGACACTGGACACAGTCTAGAAGACAGAAGCCAAGGTCTCTGTAGGCATATCTGGGCTCAGTGGACAGGACTGCAAGTGGTCAGGACTCCCATTTCTGAGGGGCCTGGGGCACACTGCCCAGCAATGCAGAAGATACTGCTCAACAGCTACGGCAGGTGTTGAAAGGGAAAACAGTAAAGGTGATACTTAGTGTGTCTGGATCTACATAGGCTTTCCTATCAGTGTGAATCTCTGGGTTCTGAGGTTTAAAATTCAGATGGAGTTGATTCCTAAAATCACTTCCAGTTCTAAATATACTATTTAATTCTGTGTTTGGGCTGAAATATAGTCACTAAAATCATTTTTACTGGAATGGTCACTAGAATTATTTCACTCTTGCTAAAAATAAAATGTTTGGCCTTGTATCTAACTAGTCACATTTAAAGTAAATTAATTTACCTCAAGATAAACTATAGCCAAATTATATTTTAAGGTGCTTATTTACGTGTTAAAGAATTATAGATATAATCGTCTTGAATATTCTAGTTATTTGTGTATAATTAGGCTAGAAAAAGTTTAATTGTAATTAAAGATCTGAGGATGAAAACTTATTCAGAGATTTGGAACGTTGGAGAAATATGGTTAAGTATGAAGGTCACTTTCATGCTTTGTGGCCCAACTACCAAATTTTGACTTTACAGGCATACTTGGAGTGGAAAGGGAACTTTAAGGGCATCTGACATTGCCACCATCTATTGTTAAATCCCCTCTTTTAGCATCCCATAACTCTCCTACTGATTTGGAGATTATTACATCTCAAGGTCCTGCCTCTCCAGAGGTAGTCAGAAGTATATTTAGACAGCTTGATTATTAGAAATATCCTCCTTACATTAAGCTAAAATAATTGTCCTAGAAATTTCCTTTTTTATTCCAGTCTGCAACTGCAAGTCCACAAAGAACACATCAAGTGCCCCTTGCACATGAAAGCTCTTGGTTTCTTTCAGAGGAGCCCTCATATTCATATTCCCTGGCAGCTGTCTCTTCTTCTAGACTCAGTGTCACAAAATTCCTTCCTGGAGGCTTCCTCTTCTTTATGCTTTCAGTTCCCTTTAAAATTCTGGTCCCTTCAGTTCTAACTACCTTCCAGTTTGTCAATATCTCTCTTAGAGGCTGATGCTCTGAGCTAAATAAAATGTCCCAGTTGAGATGCAATCAGAGGGGAAAACAGAACTATCATTTTCCTCCTTCTATATATTGATCGATATAGACAATATCAAATTAACTTTTCATAGAGCTATGAATTACTCTAACTCATATCAATGACATGATTCACTATGCACATGTGAATTATTCCTCTTAAAGCTTTTAAAGGGGGGGGAGAGGTGAATGGGGAAAACACAACATAATTTCCCTTAATCTCCTATTTAAATACAAAAACAAATGGCTGCCATGCCATCTAGATAGGACTGAACTTTACAGAAGTAATCTGCACCATCTCTAAAATATTCCTTCATATACTCTTATTCATGAGGTTGCCTTCTCTCAATGCAAAGAGGAAAAGAGCAACTTTAAGGTCTACAAAATGTGCAATACAAGTACCTGTTCTGAAGGAGGTAGTTGGCACTAAAATTGGTCATCGTACACAGCATCTCCCCTTTCTTTGTTGTCTTCTTAAAAGGTCTAGCGCATCAGGATCAGCATCTTCAAAGATGACAGATTCTAGACATAAAAGTGTTTTTCTATAAGCTGTCCAAAACTCAATTTTATGAGCCAGATATTCATGCAAAATGGTGTTTGTTTTGCTCTTCTGGCATCGTTCCCCCAAATCGTTTGAAGCCCAGGAAATAAAAAGATTTTTTCATCAATAGGACGAAAAAGGAGTAGTACTGAAGAGAACTTCAAAAACTATGATTTTAATGAGGAATTATCTTTAGTTACAACAAATATCCCCCCTACAATCGGTGTAGGTACATGAGAAATAAATACAACTGTTAACATTCATTATTTTCTTGCTAATTATTTGTGTGTGTGTGTGTGTGTGTGTGTAAAAGTATCATTAATAGTAAGCTTGTCACTTGATGATGATTTTTATTCTAGTTGACGTCCCCACAGTAATAGTATCTAGCAGGTGTCTTATCTTTTGTCTATCATGTTAAGACCTTGATCCCAAAATCATGAAATCAGATTAGTATTCATGCAATCTTTTTTTATGAAACTTTAGTTTACTGTTTTTCTTAACATATGAATTCAGACCAGTTACTTTTAATTGAGTATTTCTTTGCCCCAACCAAAGAGTCAGCAATTTTAATTGAAAAAGTTCTTCAGAGGTCATCTAACCCAATTCCCTGTCTGTCTAGATAGGAAACCAAAGCCCAGAGAGCCTGGTCAGGAAGCCACATAACCCAAAATCACATACCCAGGCCTCCTGAGTTCTGCTCATTCTCACTATAGCCCTCTACCACACTCTATGAGGTATAAAAAGTTAAATTAAATATAGCATTTGAATAATAAACAGGCAAAGAATATTTTCTAAGCATTGAGATATTTTTTTTCAATTGTGTTCTGTTTTCCACCTGCTTAACCTTCATAGAACATTCTGTGCTATCCTCTTTCGCCTAAATGACTCCTACTTGTCTTGAGAACTCAGCTCAAAGGTCGCTTCCTCAAAAAAGCCTTCCTTCACCTCCCAACACACACACACATTAAATTGGATTTCTCTGTCCTATAGTCTGCTTGCATAACACTTACCTTACTACAATCTTCTGTGGTTGTGTGATTCATATCTGCCACTCCCACTAGACTCAACATTGGATAAGATCAGACAGGGAGGCATCTCTAGTTTTGCCAGCCATGTACACCAGCTCCTAGACCAGGGTGTGAGCACCCAGTAGGTGCTCAGTATACATTGCTGGATGTATGAGTCAACCTCTCAAGCCAACCTGTGAAGCTTTGGTTGATCGCAAAACTTCGAATCACAAAGTTGAGAAGAACACTAGAGATATAGGCTATCCCTGACTCAAATTTAGAAAATGTTTGAAGATTTTCATGTGCATTTCAAGAAGAAAATAGAGCTGAAAAATGTCCACTGTAATTAAAAAAGCAAAGTTGTTTCTGCAGAGTGACACCTAGGTTAGTTTCCTGCCTCTTTGACAGGGTTCTGCTTTTGTCAAAACTACCGTTATCACCCTCTGGTGTTCAAAAGGCCTAGAGATATGGCTAGGACTCAGAGAAACTCAAAATGCATCAAAAAAAGAAACCTAATGGTTGTAAGAATATATTCCTTCCTCATTCACACCTCATTTACACTTTTCCCTTCATCCTGTGGCAAACTACTAAAAAAAGTTGCGAGCTCATGGGAATCTCAAAGCACACTCTGACAGTGAGGACATTTAATGATTTTTTCTTTAATAGTTGAAAAATAATGAACCATTGTATAAGCTTTTTCTGCATTGTCTAAACCCAACAGTGGCTTCATCTCCTTTTTCTCGATTCCTTTCACACCTTTGAGTCCTGGCTCTGTTTCTCTCCACATCTTCATAAGCTTCATGGTCTCCTTCCCAACCTCTCTCTTGTCCACTCCTGAGATTTCATTATAAAAACTTCTTAAGGTCTTTCTCTTCTCATCTATTCTACAAGCGTTCAGAGACATTTATGGAGAATCTACACACATCTGTTTAATATTTTTTATATTGATGACATTCCAAAGCTTATTTGCTTTTGTTCTACAGTTTACATATTTTCTTATTTCCTTTGATATTTTCAGGTGCAATGTAATCATTTTTCTGAAACAATAAAGTCATTTTTTTTATAATTTATAGAACAAATTATAGAACAAAAACTCCAGTAATTTAATTGAATTTATAAGATATGAATATACGTCAGGTATGACAGGCGGTTATATCTTAAGCCTGCTTAAAATTATCTTTTACACTATTTTGTAAAATCTCTTTGCTGTAAATAAATGTGTTTAAATCATCTTTTCACCTATTCTTCCACCACATGAGAGTGTTATTAAAATTATTTCCTTTTCTTTCCCTTATTCCCATTTTGTGTCCTCTTAGTCTGTTCAGGCTGCTACAAAAAAATATTATAAACTGTGTGGCTTATAAGAAGTACAGATTTGGGTCTCCCCTGGTGGCACAGTGGTTGAGACTCTGCCTGCCAGTGCAGGGGACACGGGTTCGAGCCCTGGTCTGGGAAGATCCCACATGCCGTGGAGCAACTGGGCCTGTGAGCCACAGCTACTGAGCCTGCGCGTCTGGAGCCTGTGCTCCGCAACAAGAGAGGCTGCGATAGTGAGAGGCCCGCACACCGCAATGAAGTGTGGCCCTCACTTGCCGCAACTAGAGAAGGCCCTCGCACAGAAACGAAGACCCAACACAGCCAGAAAGAAAGAAAGAAAGAAAGAAAGAAAGAAAGAAAGAAAGAAAGAAAGAAAGAAAGAAAGAAAGAAAGAAAGAACAGATTTGTTTCCCACACTTCTGGAGGCTGGGAAGCCCAAGATCAAGGTCCTGGCATATTTGGTGTCTGGTCAGAGCCCACTTCTTCGTTAATAGACAGCCATCTTCTATGTGTCCTCTCATGGCAGAAGGGGCAAGAGAGGTATCTAGGGTTTCTTTTGTAGAGGTATTAATCTCATTCATAAAAGCTTCATCCTTGTGACCTAATCACCTCCCAAAGACCCTACTTCCTAATACCACAGACTTAAGGGTTAGGATTTCAACACATTAATTTTGGAGAGATACAAACATTCAGACCATAGCACCTGATCAAGGTCATATGTCAAAGGAAATGCTGATGTTGACATGTTACCAAGTAAAAATTCTAGAAGTCAGGTCTCTGGATATGGAATTTATTAAAATAGTTCTCATAATTCACCACTTCACTCTTTTATCTTAGAATTATACTTTCTTCCTCTGATTAGACAGAAAAGTTTTCAGCCCATCAAATATTTTTCCAGTTAGCAAAAGGTAGTCAGAGTCCTGAAACTTTCACCTTTCCAACTCTATGTTTTTTATTTTGTATTCTTTTCCACTGTAGACTTTATAGCTATGATTCTCTCCTTTTCTCTCAAAGTCATTACAAATTATACTCTGTTCATCTCATTTTTGCACTAATTTCAATTTAATGAACCAATATGCTAATTTCTCCTTTACAAAATCCAAATAAAGATTATATTTTCTTTTTCAAACATTTGCAAAAAGTTATTTTAGTCTTCTTCTTTTAATGCTTCCCTCTTGTTAGTACTTTAAAATTATACTTCATAATAAGAATTAAGAAAGAATAATTAACACTTTCCACATACTAAGACACATGCTTACCCTAAACTGTAATCCCAGATTTTCAAATATATATTTCCTATGCATCCCAAGCTGTTATCAGGTCACCCATAGTGGAGATAAAATAAATAAGAAGCTAAGTCTATGGAACTTAGACAAATAGAACTCATGAGTGACGTCCATATCTTTCACATAAACTACACTCAACATCTAAAATGCCCACTAAAATATAATGGGACCCAAATGCCTAAGAACCAAGGCTTGGAGTCAGCAGATATGAATTTGACTATTGAGGTATATAATTCTTAATTGTATAAAGGCCTAAAACTTACCATAGCAAGGAAAACTGTCACCCAATGTCATTCATGCAGAATTTTCCTATGTTTTTTTTAAAGCTAGATGGTTTTAAATTACCAAACATATATGCATTGTCTTTCCTTTGTCACATTTATTCCCACCAGATTGAGTTGGAATACCTGCATTAAGGACAGGATACCTGTCTTCTTAAGGGAATTATGGTCCCTAAGAATAAGCATTAGATGAAAGGCTTTACTTTTAAAATTATTTCTTCAAATGATTGGCAGCACTCTAGAAAATGTAAGTTTTTTTTCAAAGTTTGCCCTGAGACCATTTTAGTGTAAGGATAAGACCATGGTGTATAATAGTTCCAGAGTTGTCCCAGGACATACAGCAAATTTCTTGAGGTGGTATGTGCCTCCTGTGTTGATAAAGTCTCTCCACCCTCACTACTTCTTCTGTCAGATGGTGAGCCAGGGTATAGTATTAAGAGAAGGATGGGAATGGGAAACTTGAGACATTAATGTAAACTGGGTGTTATAACATCTTTATGAAAGCTTCATGCACTGAGTGCAACTTGGACTAGCACTTTGCTCGGTGCCCATAGAATGGGGCAATACCTTGTGGTCAACAGTCTGGTGTCAAATAGTTCCCATTGTCTCCAATTTTTAGTTATATCAGGATTCCAAAGAAGTCACATGTTCCAGGAGGAAGAATTTTAATAATCTCAATAGTGATAACATCTCACTGAGTTTTTCTAAGAATTAAATATGAAAATGTGAAAACAGTGGTTGTTATTGTATTGTTATCTATTTCTTTTTTTTAATTGTGTAAGATATCACTTTTTTGTTGTACTGATATATTAATCAGGGTTCAATCAGAGAAAAAGAACTGATAAGAGATATATATTAAGGGATTTATTACCAATTAGTTTATTTAATTTGGGAAGCTTGGTAGGCAAGTCCAAAATTCATAGGGCAGTCCATCAGGAGGACAGGCTAGAACTTCTGGGTATGAGTGGAAGCTGCAGTCACAAGCAGGATTTCTTCTTCTGGGAAATCTCAGTTCTGTTCTTAAGCACTTTCAGTTAATTGAATCAGGCCCACCCAGATTATCTAGAACAATCTCCTTTACTAACATCAATTAACTATAATTATTAATTCCATCTACCAAATACTTTCACAGCAACACCTAGATTAACTTTTGTTTGAATAACTGGGCATATATCTTTCCCAAGATGGTACATAAAACTGATCATTGTAATAAGATATCCATTATCAACTGCCATAATAATAAGGCATACAGAAAAGCAACCACAAAATAACAGTGACAAACAAATATCAACATTTATTTTTGCTAACAAGTCTACATATTGCCTGGGTGATTCTCCTGACCTTGGCTAGGCTCATCGGTTATTGGTTGGCCTTGCTCAGGCATCAGCAGACAACAGGCGGGTTTGTTGAAGCATGTTGATCTAGGTTGATCTTGACTGGAATGGCTCAGTTCTTCTCCAGGTAGTCTCTTATCCTTCAATAGGCTAGCTTAGAGCTTGTTCTCATGGTAGTGACAGGGATCCAAAGGCACAGCAGGAATGTGTGTCTAGATTTAGACTTGATACCTGTCATTCCATTGGCCAAAGTAATTCACTAGGCTAGCCATGATTCAAGGGATAAAGAAATAGATGCTATCTCCCAACATGAAGAGCTATAAAGTCAAGTTTTAAAGGGCTTGTATATAAAGAGAGCTAGAAAGTTGGCACCATGTTTGCACAGATCTACCACATCTAGGTAATACAAAAATAATAAAGACATCTAAAGATTTCTGAATCATTTGCTATCCTGTTTTTATAAAACTTTAATATATTTTTATACACATGGCAAAAGGTCTAATTTTATGCTAAATGGATGTAGAACATTGTCTAGATTTCATATCAATGTAAAGTGCAGTAATATACAAGGTCAATTATTTATCCAGCTTGTATCAGAGGCAGGATACAAAAGCAAAGAAGGCAGATGGTAATATTGATTTGTGGTTCAGGTTTTATATAATGGAGAGTTCAAGTAGAAAAGGAGGTGAAGAACTGAGTACATACAAAAAGTGGTTGAAATTGATGGACATAAAAAAAAAACTGGCAGACATTAATAAAATGAAAGAAGCCAAGGAATTAGAGATCAGTGTGTGGTAGTAATGAACGTATGTAGGCAGGTCTTGCCTTGACATTTGTGAGGTCTAAGGCAGGCTTACAAATGAAGACCCACACACCACATACCTAAATATTTTTAACTTATATATAAAGCTGGCAAAGTGTTAAGTAATATATATCTAGTCCTCATCTCTTGACCAACTTACGTTTATCACAACCTGGAAGGGCTAGAGTCCACACCAGAATGGTGTGTAGAGTTCCACCAGCACTAGAAGTACAAGCCCACAGCCCTGGGTCTGCCAGCTTCTCTTCTCACCTGGCTTTGGCCCACACCATGATGATGTGGCCTAAGTGCAGATGTAAAATCACACATTTCCAAGCTCCATTAACTTCCCTATAAACAGCTTACCTTTTGGCCAAACCTTGAGCCTATCAAATGCAACATCTTGATATGAGTCACTCTCAAGAGGATTTATCTGGGGAAGAGGACTGTGCAGGTGCTCAAAGCAAGATTCAGACCATTTGAGCAGAAAATTTTAGCATTTTGTGACTCAGCACTCTGGGAAGGAAGGGCAGGGGTTCCAGGAGGGCAATGATACTGGGTGCATGAACTCTTAACCCAACCAGGAAGGTGTAAGCAGAGGAGGAGTAGAGCAGGGTCCTTCTGCACTCTTGCCTGGGACTAAAGGGTAGTGGTGTAGTAATAAAACTTTGAAGAATAGGGCTTCCCTGGTGACGCAGTGGTTGAGAGTCCACCTGCCGATGCAGGGGACGCGGGTTCGTGCCCCGGTCCAGGAAGATCCCACATGTCGTGGAGTGGCTGGGCCCGTGAACCATGGCTGCTGAGCCTGCGCGTCCGGAGCCTGTGGTCTGCAACGGGAGAGGCCACAACAGTGAGAGGCCCGCGTACCGCAAAAAAAAAAGAATTTGAAGAATAGAAGTCTGTGGGATTTAAATTGTAATCTCCAGGTAATTAAAGGGGCCTAAGAATATATATTCAAGGAACTGGGTTGCTGATGTGAAAAGAAGATAATATTAAGATTGAGGCAGATCAAAATTGTGAGTCTACCATGCTGATTAGATTAACCGAATTTCGATGCTCTGAGATTTGACACAAATGTGAACTGTGCATAAAAACCACACTCATACACCTTTTGCACAATTATTTTTAAATTATCTCTTGTTATAATGAAAAACTGAAAAATCCAGCTGTCTTTAGGTTACAAAATATCACAGAGCTCCACTAGGATTTTAACATTTGGGAAAAAGAAGTTAAATGAATGTGACCTCCTCCTAATTAATGCGATTGCTAAAAATATCATTAATTAGGAACAATTTTCACATCAACAGAGAAGTCATAACAATGTTTTTGAAACTACAGGCTGCAACCCATTAGCTGGTCATGAGTACAATGTCTTAGATGAAAGAGAAAATAAAATATCTTATTTTGTACATAACTATTGTTTGATTAAACTTTCACCTTGGCTGTATATAACATATGTATCAAAGAGATAAAAATATTTTAAAACATCTTATCATTTGTTGTGCATTCATTTATTGTCCAAACATGTATTTAGTGCCTACTGTGCTAACATTTGGGAGAAAAACTGATCTTAAAAATTATAGGAAGTTTCTTTACAAAGCTCATGGTCCAATGACAAAGGCAAATAATTATGAAGTCAATAAAGCATTAAAATAGAAAAGTATAAGTTGCCAAGGTAGTTCATAAGTAATTAAAAGTGTAGGAAAAAGCACTGATTAAGCTGATACCTAAAGAATGAGTAAGAATGAGCCTGGAATAAAATTGAGCTAGTATATTCAGTGCAGGAATATACTACAAAGAAAGAGGTAAGAAAGAAAATATCCTATTAGGAAACTGAAAGGAATCAACCTAGACAGAGTATAATGTGGATGATTGGGGATGAGACAGAAAGGGTAGGCAGGGGCCAGGTTGTGCCTGGCCTGATGAACTGTACACAGTAATTTGGACCTTAAATCAGGACACTTGGAAGACTGTGAAGGATTATAAGCAGGTGGGTAATGTGATCATATTTTCATCTTGGCAGAGTAGGGAATGGAAAATGGGAGGAGTGAGACAGAAGGTTAGGTGACAATTCAGGTGGCAACCATCCAAGTGAGATGTGATGATGGTCTGGTCCAGACTGGGGAGAGTGAGGATGAGAAAATCATCATTTAATTGGATAATGGCATGAGCCTTCATGACCCTTGCCCACTGAGGTTGCAAAGAGGGGAATAAGAGCCCATTTCTGGCAAATGATTCTGTTCAGCACAATTATTAGTTGACATGTAAAGGCTTGAAAGACATGTGAATATCTGTGGCCACTCGGCAGCTGCATAAAAGGTCCAAATCCCAGCAGAGAAGACTGTGCTAGAGAAATTGATGTACACAAGCCTTCAATGAATAAATGGTAATTGGACACTTTCAAGGCTTGAATAACCACGAGAAAAGAGAATTGGCCCTCATCAAAAGCCTAACAATTATGAAATATTAAGCCAGTGATCTTTGACTCTACTAGATCCAGTGCAAACTTTTTAAACTAATATTTTGTTGTGTCCACTTACCATCCACAAATGAAACACATAGATAATAAAACCTTCCTGTTCACATAAGTTGAAAAAAATGATATAATACCATAATTACATTCTTTTATTTAAAAGGGAAGTGCTTTATAATGTAATAAAATTATAATGAAGGGTTCATATGTTTACCCTCACGTAGGATAAGGTGATCACACCAACTACTCAATATTAATGCAGACTTTAGCCAGCATGGGCCTGTAAGTGATTTAAATCCCACAAGTGGGGCTTCCCTGGGGTGAAGTGGTTAAGAATCTACCTGCCAATGCAGGCAACACGGGTTCGAGCCCTGGTCCAGGAAGATCCCACATGCTGCGGAGCAACTAAGCCTGTGCGCCACAACTACTGAGCCCGTGTGACACAACTACTGAAGGCCATGTTCCTAGAGTCTATGCTCCACAACAAGAGAAGCCACCGCAATGAGAAGCCCGTGCACTGTGACAAAGAGTAGCCCCCGCTCACCACAACTAGAGAAAGCCTGCATGCAGCAACAAAGACCCAACGCAGCCAAAAATAAATAAATAAAAATAATTTTTAAAAAATTAATTAATTAAAAAAAAAATCCCACAAGTGAAGCTGCCCCTGAGGACATGGTTTTCCAAAATGGTGAGAAATGCTTGGGTAAATTTCTGAATTCTGTAGTATACACTCTTCTTCAAGTTCCACAGTAGTTTTATTCCTGGAAAGGTCAGGGTATATGAAAACTGCAAAAACAAACAAACAAAAAAATTTGTTTTTATTTAAAACAGATTTGAATTTAAGGAGAACACATTTATAATTAGGTTTTGGGGTTCCTGCACACACACTTATATGTATATCAGGCAGGACATTTAAAGTTATGTCTCTAGCCCACCCCTCTTAATAAACCTAGTAGCCCAAGACTTCAAAAGTTGTGACAACTGAAAATGCAGAATTTCTAGAATATTCCATAGAGGGAAACTCCACTAACTGATTTAGGGATTAAAAAGTAGAAGAATAGAGATTTCTAAGGAAATAGAAAACAAATGAGAAAGAGGAGAAAAGGGACCCCTAAATTTAGTACAACCACCTCATGTTTTATCTTATCTGACTCCTAAACATCATTTAAAACTAAATTTGCCAACATGCTGGTCTTGGAGAACTACTAAGAGGAATATGAGGGGAGTCTTTCTGGGAGTACAGGACTGATTTACGGGAACTGAAGAATTGTGATGCGAACAGAAGCTACAGAGACCTGCCAGGTCTAAGGATGGATTTATTAACTCAATTTGATTTTTGTGTTGTTGGTCATTCTTTTTATGCCTTAGATGGGAAGGATTTAAGCATGCATTAATGCTTAAATGAAGGAAGGTGTCACCAGACAAAGAGGTTAAATACGCAGGAGAAGGGTTAATGTTTTTTACTTGAAATATGGTGGGTGATGGGTGCAGAGATCCAGAGCACAGGGGAAGGGATTCACCTGGTGCGCCCAAGGTAAAAACCTGATTGTATTGTAGATACAATCTTGAGCTCCTCCTCTCTGACTTAGACATTTTTTTTTTTTTTTTTACTTTTAGTTTTTTCCATCTCAGTAAATGGCATTACCGCTGTCCCTGGCATTTTCCTTGACTTTTCTTCTCCCATCTCATTCAGTTAAAAAAAAAAAAAAAAAGTCTCAGGTTTGGTACCAGGAAACTGAGGGGTTCTCTTACACTGACGAGCACTTTCTCAGAGAAGTGAGACATGCTCACATCCAGGAGAACGAGACAGGAAGGGAAGGATCTGAAGTGTAAAAAGGGAGAATGTTTGAAGTAGCTTCTGTGACCCTCTAAGTATAATGGGAAAAGATGCACAGATAAAGCTATTTTGAAAATGGGAGGGAGCTGCCTTAAATGATATTTAACATTCATTACAATATTTTTCTCTATGTTGAATGTTGAAAAAAAGTGATCTGGAAACATATTGTTCCAATGAAGTAACATAAAGAATGTTCCCTGAAAACTTTGAGGAAAAAACTAATTCCACAGGAATTGAGTGGATGATATAGGAGAACATAGACTACAAAAGAGTGCCATTTGTGTCAAACAAAATACTTGTTGTCAAAACAAGAAGTTAGAATCTGCTTTAAACAGGCACACATATATTCAGTCAGATAGCCATTCACTTAAAAACTTTGGTTCTTGAATCTATTTGACTATCACTGCAGGATGCTTTTAAGATGCCCTCAGAAAAGGAAAATAATAAAATAAACACCCAAACCACTTTTAAAGATGTCAAGTTTTAACTAAGTTTGATGTATTCTGTGCAAAGTTAACCAATCAACTGCATTATATTTGCAAAAGAATTTCCAATGCCAATAAAATTTAATACCATTCACCTTTCCCCTAAGTAAACATTCCCACTGGAATAGTATCGGGACCACAGTCTACCTCTCTGTTCTGATGGATAAACGAGGGACAGAATCACACTGAGGAGAGTAATTATATCCCAGTGCCCCCAAAGGACTATTAGTACAAGACTTCTGAAATAACTCAAAAACTTAGGTTGTTGCTTATTTTTGAAAAGCTGAGTAGCTGAATTTTAAGCCTTCACTCTGTCCTTAGTAAAGCTGTGGCAAACTGGATTCAGCAAACATTTAGACACCAGCTTGGTACTATGGGGGGTCACTAAGATGACAAACTGCAAAGAAGCTCATCAGCTAGCACTGAAGAAAGACTCATTTGTTTGTGGCTGAGACAAAACGCAAGATCATAGAATATTTGTTAAAAGTGTCAACTATTTTTTTTTAAAGCATCAACTCTTGAGTCATATCTAGGATTTAGCTATGGTCTCACGACTGCATGAGTTTCTCATGACTGCAAAACTTTGCATAAATTACTCTTCTAGGCTTCAGTTCCCTTTTCTGTACAAGTGGGAAACTACAAAGTGCATGTAGTGACTGTCATGCATGAAACAAGTAAAAAATGGAAGATAGAGCTATTGTTAAGTGATGGGAAGGTACATTCAGAATGAAAGTAAAACATATGGAAGGAAAGTCATTCACCTTTCCCATCTCCCACTCTTATTTTAGGCCAGATTCAAAAATCCACAGTCATCTCTAAACCCAAAACTTCCTGAAAAATGTTTATAACCTAAAATCGTTGTCAGCATCACCACACTGAAAAATTTTCCCTTGACGAAGGTCATCTCTTTCCATTTGGGGAGCTACATACATTAGATTTTGCTATCAGAAATCCCTCACCTCCAAACATCTAAATTACATCAGCTATAATCTGATAACTCTGAATTGATTTTGACAACACCAAATCCCACGTTCCATCTTTGGGCTTATATCACTACCATGACAAACACCATTGAAAATAATAATGATGTTCCTCTGGACTTAGCAACACCCTCTTACACCAACAGTTTTTGGTTAATGACCCAACATAAAATTAGTTCATCCTAAATACATCTGCAAAAACAGATTAACCACATCAGGCAATCTTTCAAATGAATTGGCCCTGATTAGAAAGAACAACATAAAAAGGAAAGCTTTGTTTCATTTAACTTCTTATAAACAACCCTGAGAGTATCTTGAGTCTATCTTACATAACATTTATCAAGATTTATGTAAAATCTAAGCAATTTATAACAAATCATGGGATAACTCAGTAAATATCATCCTACACTCTCTTCATCAATGTTTAAGGAAAACATGAAATTTGTGTTGAGTCAAATTAGGATAGTTGTAAGACTAATGGATTTATTACGTTTTTAAAATTATCTTCAAAACCTCTTTTTCCATACAGGCATTATAATATTCATTTTACACAGTAGACCTAAGATCACAGATGCAGTTAATGACAGAGCTAGAACCTAGGTCTGATTCCAGATCTTTCAGTCTTTGCACTTCACCTTGATCCCTCTCAAGTTCAGGAAAAATAGGAAATTAAAGAAAAGTTTAAGATCCACAGAAAGAGGAAGAAGGACTCAGAACACAGAAGTCACTTCACCTTCAACCTACACTCATTCAGTGCCCTCCCTTCTAACATTCACATATGCCCATAGACATAATGAGATGGGAAAAAAACAGTGGCTTTACAATTATTAATAGTAACCATAGCCATCATTGCTTGCATATGTGGGAGCAGAAAATGCACTTCTAATAAATTTAGCAAATTGCAGAGTAATATGTACTGTATGATCTCAAGTCTGAAAAAAAAATTTGTGTTTGTGTGTATTTGTGCACACATGGGAAATATACATAAAGAATTTTTAACTATAGTTTCCACAGAGAAATGAAACTGGGGATTGGGGGAGACCTTAATTTTTTACTTTATACAATTCAAACATAAGTTGTTTTTCAAGGAATGTATATTACTTTTGTAATAAAAAATATTAATTGAAAGTAATAGTGTAAAAATCAGGATAATGGCTACTTAGGGGAACATGAGAGACCAGAGTAATATGTGAGAACAGTCATGAGGAGAGATTATGTGGGTGATGCCAATATTTTAATTTTTGATCTGTGTAGTGCTTTTCACTTTGTAATACTTATTTGAATTTCACACATTTCTTTTGTACCATTTTTAGGTATATTTAATTTTACAATAAAACTACTTTAAAAAGGAATCATCAAAACCAATTACTGACATGACCAGGTAAATTATAATTCTTGATTTTACCCCTGGCCCCCAAGTGTAATTATTAACAACTCTGACTTGCACTGTCAAAAATATCCATTTTGACGATAAATTACACAGTGCCCTACAAATAACCTACTAACATTGTGGTATTTTTAAATTTGGATAAAACCCTTGGAAGTCAGCTTGAGTCCAGCCGTTCTAAAATGACACCCAGAGGGCATTTTTAAATGTGTGGTAAAGCTTTTGGTTGTCTCAGTGATTGGAAGAGCTACTGGTATTTAGCAGGCTGTTGCCAAGGTGCTTATCTTTCTACTATGTGTGCACAATGAAGAATGATCTTACTCTAGTGTTAAAGATGAGAAAACTGAGATCCCAAGTGTTAAGTGGACCATCTAAGAGCACATTCTTTGTAAGTAGCAGATGCCATGACTAAAACCTAGGACTCTTGTCCCACCTATCAATCTTCTCACATAGCATACAAAAAACCTGCTCTCTCTATCTTCCTTCCTTCCCTCCTTCTTTCCTTCTTTCTTACCTTCTTTCCTTCCATTCTTCCTTTTCTTCTTCATTCTTTTCTTCCTTTCTCCCTTGATTTTATTTTTTTCTTTATCTACAAAACATTGGCAATGTCATTCAACTCTTACTTATAAAATGTAGAAAATCTAACAGTATCAGAAAGCAGGGAAAAACTTATTACACAACTGCATTAAGGGATTCAGATGAAGGGAGATGTAAATCATTCTGCTTCCACTGAGAGTTATTTATCCAGAGTTTCATTAAAATAGCAACTGATTTGGCTGAATAAAATTTTGCTTATCCTAATAAAGCTCTTCAGAGCTTTGCAAATTTGCATTTAATTCTCTTTAGTGTCATAACAGCATTAATAATCTGTGCCTAAAGAGCAATTTTTAAAACTTTATACTTTCTATCTAAAGGAGGTAGATTCATAACCTTCTATTTTCATGTGACTGGGCTCTTAATGTATCATAAACTGGTTCACTGACTTAGACTGAGTGAATCTGAGACTTCTTATAATCTCTTGGCCCTCTCCGGATTTCCCAGCCATAAATGAAATAATGTCTTTGCAGCAACATGGATGGAGCTAGAGATTATCGTACTAAGTGAAATAAGTCAGACAGAGAAAGACAAATACCATATGATATCACTTATACATGAACTCACAGACATAGAAAAAAACTTATGGTTACTAAAGGGAAAAAGTGTTGGGGAGGGATAAACTAGGAGTTTGGGATTAACAGATACACACTACTATGTATTAAACAGATAAACAACAAGGACCTACTGTATAGCATAGGGAACTATATTCAACATCTTGTAACAACCTATAATGGAAAGGAATCTGAAAAAGAATATATGTGTAAATAATAATAAATAAATATATATATATATACCTACACACACATAGGCTCAGGCATATAGAATAAGCCTTCAGCATTTCCTGAAGAGTAAATGACTTGATTTGCTTGAAGTCTTCTCATCACTAATGGGACTGAGGTAGAAAGAAGGAAAAGAGAAGTGATGGTGAAATGTAAAGGCAGTAAGATAGCACAAAGCAGATACAGGTGCCACTTGTGGAGGGATCCTTCAGCTGAGACCCCAAGATCCATGGGAAACCAGATTCACTGATACAGCTCCACTGCCTGTAAATCATGTGCCCAGATGAACATTGAAGGAATAAAGATGTATCATGAAGGCTTTCTGGTCCTCCTCTCTCTCTCTCTTCTATTTGGATAGGAACAAGTGAAAAGGAGAGAAAAATTGGAAGTGTTTTTGTTTTTTTTTTTTGCGGTACGCGGGCCTCTCACCGCTGTGGCCTCTCCCGTGGCAGAGCACAGGCTCCGGACACACAGGCCCAGTGGCCATGGCTCACAGGCCCAGCCACTCCGCGGCATGTGGGATCTTCCCGGACCAGGGCACGAACCCGTGTCCCCTGCATCGGCAGGCGGACTCTCAACCACTGAGCCACCAGGGAAGCCCTGGAAGCGGTTTTTAAATACAGATTTCAGATAACCGCTAAAAACAACCATACACAAGGCACTGCACAGTCATCCAGAATGTTTGAGTATAAGCTGATAAACAGGAGACAAGGAGGTAGAATGCAGGAAACTCACATGTGACGAAGTTCATTTTTTTCTTCAAGTCATAGCCAAAAATCAAATCCAGGAACAACTTGTGTTTTTTTTCTGACATCTGAACACAATCTGATGAGAGAGTCATTTTTTAAAAAAAATTTTCTATCTAGTTTAAGATTTCTTTAGAGTGAAATCAACAAGGGAAAGATGGAGGAATGCGGGGAACAACAACAACAAAAAATGATCTGCAAGTGAAAAGACAGGCAGGCTGGGTATTCTGCATTTTCCAAGAGTATCTTCTGTATTGCAATTGTAGTTCATTTGAGCACTGTCTGGTTGCTTCTTAACTTCCAGAGTCTCAGATTTGCTCTGAACGCAAAGCTATTGCAGTAGCTTAAAAATGCCTAATGAAAAAGAGACAATGCCATAGAATACCACACTAGCCTAAAGCATCTGTCATAAAGAGACCCAGAAGGTTTTAGTAAAAGACAAATTGAAGAATACTAAAATAAAGAAGGTTAATACATCAAAATTGAAATAAAATAACAAAAAAATAAAGTGATGTAGTTTGAAAGGCAAAAAAAAATTAAGAAACAGGAAAAGAGGAGGAGAGGGTTAGCAGAGATAGACTCTGAAAAAAAATCTCAATGATGAAAAAAAGAAAATGTTCCAGTTAAGCAAAAATGTAAGTGAATACTGTACTTAAGAACTGAATACAAAAGAACTTAAAATTCCATGCTCCTAGTCAGATAAAAGATCCTTGACAGAGGGAAGGTAAGGTCTGATCCAATGACCCTATGCAGGAATGAAAAACAAACCAAAAAAAACAATGATTTAGGCAAAAAGCAGAAGAGCCAGTTCAACAATGAAGGTACAAGAAGCAAGGAATTAAAAAAAGAAATTTGAAAATGGAGGAAATTATCTAATTGTTTTCAAAAGAATATATATTAGCAAAATTACACAATGAAAGATTAAAATTGAATTCCATGATCATTTAAGAATATGGGATCATCAGCTAGTAATTTCTATACCAAAATATACAGGCTGATTTATAAATAGCTTTAGCAAAATCTTGATGGAACTTCTGTACATGTAAGCTCAGTGAAAAACCATCCAACTCATTCCCTGGAGCTATTGTAAATTTGACACCAAATCTAGGCAACAACTGTAAGAAAAGGAATCAGAGTCACCTCACGTAGATTAGACAAAGGCAGAGAAGTTTTACAAATCAGTAAGAAATGAATGAGCTATGATTCAGTAATCTTTCTGGCTTTTATATAAGCAAAGACAAAATTAAATCCCCAAATCCCACGTGTAAGAACATATGCAATGAATGACCTTTTTAGAATATTTTCTTTGGAGATTTACAAATGCTGCATAATTTTTTTTTACCCAATAAGCTGCTTTTTAACATTATTTTCTTATATTTTAAATATCAGGAAACGACAGAGAAAATTATAATTTAAGGTAAGAACGTAAATCAGTGTATAATGACAGAGGCAGTGATGTGTTTATTTTTAAAGTGCTTGTAAGAAAATCTATGGTATCTAATTTGCCAAAATATCAGTTTTAGAACACTTCTTTTCTTTGCCCAATCTCATCACTTATTTTAAAGAAGTAACCATTTTTTGAATAAAATCTTTTGAAAGAAATGCTTTCAGGTCTGGTTTATAATTACCCGTTAATTAAAGAATAATCTGTATTTCTTATAGAGAAGAAAGCTGTAAACATTCACTGAGATGCACAGATTCATCTAGGGTTTTTAATTCACTTTCACACACTAGAATAGCACCTTAGCAGAAAAAAAATCCATTGAAACAAAGCTATCTCAGTTTGGATAAATATGTTTTTCTGGAAAACAAGGTAACTGCAGTTCCCTAATTAGCTACAAAATGAACTTGAAAGTTAAAAAAAAGAAGAAGAAGAAGAAGAAGGCAGAAGTTTGGCTTTTCACTTCCGCTCCTTTGCTAGCTCTGCCCTTTGAAATGTCAAAACTTATTTGCATATGTATTTTACAAAAATGGGAATAATACCAATCTACTTCACAGAACATGGGTAGGGTGCAATAATAAATAGTAGGGGTGAATAAATAGTACATAAAACATATATGAAAATGTGAAAATAGCTGAATGCATTTATGATTACATATAAGCATGAGAAGACCTGAATATGTGTAAATGACCATCCTCTACACTGAATCACCTCACCTGTGATGGGAATAAGATGAAGATAAAGGTTCATACAAGATCTGAACCAAAGTCTGAATTTTGCCAAAAGTAACAATTTTTACTGACCAAAGTAAGGGTGTGTGTGTGTGTGTGTGCAAGCACAGCCCAGAAACATCTTATCTTAGCAGGAACCCCTTGCATAAGATAGGATGTATGTGATTGTCTAAGAAAGAGAGTAACCAAGGCTAATCATTCCCAATGGACATGGCTGAGTGTGATGTGGGCAGAGAATTAACAGAAATCATGGACATGAGAAAAAGGAAAGCATTTCAAACAATGGAGAGACTTTCTTGTTTCATTCCAGCAAGAGGTGTTTATAGTCTTTTTTCTGGTTTTACAGGGATAACCCCAGAGGTATAAGCTCTGGGGATAAGATGCGTATTGATATGTAAAACTAGTGAAATTTTTATCATTGGCATTGGTGTATTTTATTGTTTATATCAAATTCACACATGACTGTATAGGAAATGTTCCTTACAATTTGAAATTTTAAAAGAAAAGAAAATCTAAGGAGAAAAATGTGTAAATAGTATGTCAATATAGAACATCATTTTGTTAATAGCTGCTTATACTTTTACTGTGGAATTTCTCATTTGCTTAATTCTACCTTATAGACAAAGTTGTTATTACTTCCTTATCCCCAAAGAAATCTGAGTCATTATTTCTGTGCTGCTCTGTAAGTGAACTAATCCCTTGATTTATCCTTGAAAGTTGCATTCCAGTTTTCCAGTATTTTCCATGTGACTGAAATGTTGCATTGCCATAAAGCCCAGAAGATGGTCATGAAATAATTTATCTGGTTTAACTTAATTATAAACTTCCAAAACTAATTTTGTGACTGATAATGGCTTGCATTATATTTTCATGTGGTTTCTTTTCCCTTCCCTGATAATCTCCAACTACTTTGACACTGTTTAATCACATTAGTGCACAGTCTAGCTCCTAATAGGAATCTGGGTGCACAGGTAGGATCAAATAAGGTTTATTCCACAATGAACCAAGTTAATGGCAATTAAGAGGGTAAGGACTATGCTTTCTCATCATTTTTATTTTCCACATAATTCAGCAGTACTATGACTGCAAAAAGACCGTAATAATAAAAAAAGAATGTAGTAATAAATATTTCTTGAAAGAATAATTAAATGCAATCTGATGACATCAAGTAAACAAATGAGCATGCAAACAAGTAAGAATTTATGAAAATTGATGCAGCAGGAAACCCCTTCCTAGGAGAAGACAGTTCAGGCTTCAAGTCCCCTCCACTTGGGTCTTCACTGCTTTCTCATTTCACTTCTGATGTTATGATAAGCATTAAGATCCTTAGATTTATTTCCAAGTCCTGAATCTATTATTTTCTTTTCAGCTTCATGTTTGTAATTAACATCCTTTTCAGCTCAATCAACTCCTGATCACTTGGGAAGGACACCATGCAATAGTTTGAGACAGGAAGGAAGGGGGCAGGGCACAACCATTAAAAGAACGACACAGCTGTTGAGGATACAACAAAAACTGGCTAGAACCAACTAGGCCCAAGATGGCAGAAGATTTGACTTCCAGTAGACCTTGAGCCTTATTATACGCTCATTGTAATTCATTAACATACTAAATGACGCACCCACCAGCACCACGATGGGCTCCATGACAGTTTCAAGGATGACCATAAAAGGTCAAAAAGTGGGCGGTGGCCCAATTACTGGAAATCCCCACCTCTTCCTCCAAACAGTTAGAATATTCCTCCCACTTGTTAGCATATGAAATTACCCAACCCTTAAAAACTAACCACGCCATATCCAAGGGCCACTCTTGCCTTCTGAAACAAGACAGACCTCATTCTGCCTATTGAATGTGTATATCTCTAAGTTAACTAGCTTTCACTTTACTGTGGCTGGCTCTTGAATTCTTTCCTGTGCAAGGCCAAGGACCTTCACTTAATGGTCCATCCCAGGAACTTTCCTGAGACCTGGCACGTGACCATTCTCTTGCTCCCCTTGTCTTGCCACAGTTTGGTTATCTTGGAACACAAATCTCAGTAATGATTCTTTTAGTCAGACCACCCAGCTCAAACAACCAAGGTTGTGAGTAAATCTTAAAATTAATTTTTCTTCTATAGATTTGATGTTCTTTGTTTCCAAGTACAAGGAAACCTCCCAAGTTCAGTAAATTTGAATCTTCATTTTGTGGGTAAAGTCCACACAACTTCATTTCTACATGCCATCTGCTTAGAATTCTGTCTTATTCCTGTGTGATTCTCTGCTGAGACTAAACTCCTAGCCCTGCACTGCAGCCAGCTTGGCTAGGCCAGAACACCCTTACTGTCTCTTTCAGTCACTTCCCCTGGGGAGCTCAGAATGATCTTTTTCATGTTGAACAAATAGCTCTGCTTCCACGTTGAATGCACAGGGCACATGGAATTACAGAAATGAGTTACAGCAATGAATTCCCTTTTCTAGAACTTCCCAATGTTGTGTTGACCCACACAACAGGATTTCCTCACATAAAAGTGTCTGCAAAAAACGAGTTCAAATTCATCATTGCCTTGTTGGTGGCTGGAATTAGACAAGGGACTACCCCTGTTAAGGACTCACTCCAGAGTTAGTTTTTCACAAACTCAGTATCGTCCTCCCCCAGCAACCTTGACAGTCAAGGTCACAGCCTTTATTGTGGCCAGACCTACCTTGCCTCTAAGTACCTGAAAGTTAACCTTCTGTGTCACTGTTACCTAAATTACAGTTCAATGAAAAGATTCTGAGGGCAAATTGAAGTCTGACTTGAATGAAATTAACTGTCCTTGGATGTTCACTCTACCCTGATCTTTTGGCCTTCCATTTAGCTGTTCTGTTTCTCTGTGTACTTATGACTTAAACGGTGAGTTCAAAGATTCAGAAAATTAAAATAGAGGAAGAGTTCTGTAAGAAATATCCAAGGGTTTAGTAGTT
The DNA here is from genome assembly GCF_937001465.1 of Orcinus orca. Taxonomy (NCBI): domain Eukaryota; kingdom Metazoa; phylum Chordata; class Mammalia; order Artiodactyla; family Delphinidae; genus Orcinus; species Orcinus orca. Next base: position 129,822,082 of record NC_064563.1, read on the forward strand.
TTTTCCTTCAGCTGACCTTTAAATTTTTTTCCCAAAAGTACATATTATGAGATGACTTCTTTTGTTCCATGTTTAGATGAACGAAAGCCTTCATTCAATAAAGATGGAATAAACATCTTATTAAAGCAAACAACAGATAAGCAAAATACCTTAACAATGTTAGAGAAACATTTCCTGCTGTGAAATAAAATTCATATTTTATGGCAAGACAAGAAAAATTTAAACAAAATATTGTCTCTGCCCTTTGGCTTCCTCTCTCCTCACACTGTGCATTGTGTATCTGCATTATACATTGACCAAACCTCAACCATAAAGAGCAACATTCTCTCAGCACCAACAAGACAACTCCTTAAAAGATAATTTTCCTTCTTGATCTTGTAAGGGTTCATATGGCGCTTAGATCTGGATTAGGCAAATTGTCAATAATACATCATTTGATGCAAAACCCTCCATCTCAAAGAACTTATATAACTGTGCTTTGACTTCTAACAGGCAGAACAGTCCTCAGAGTTTTCTGAGATATTCCTCTCAGGGTATAATCCTCAAATTCGGCTTGAATAAAATTTTCCATTTCTTCCTTAGATTGACTGATTAATTTTCCATGGACACTGCAGAATCCAAAAAGAGCTAAACCCTGAAGCATTGTACTGAGTTTGGAGCTATCTCCTTGATACAGAGCAGGACCCTGTGGGGCTCCTGGGCACAAAAGCCTTTCTGTGTCCTCCATTTCTTGATTACAAGAAATAGGCTTCATTCAGCCTCCATGACCTTCCCTGTGTTCCAAGGAGCAGGTTCAAACAGTCGCTAATCAGGGAAGGGAGGGGGTGTGGAGACAAGGGAGGGGAAGTTAAAAGAAATAATAGTACAGCCTTGGGGCAGGGTCCTGGCTCCCCCTCAAGGGATACACATAATAATATCTTTGAGCTGTTTTCCTGATACTGAAACCCCCATCAGGTGGAAGAAATTAACAGTATGGTGCCCACAAGCACGTGGACCCCAGACTGGCTGGAACCTGAAGGTTGATGATGCTGACTCCCACTTACCTCACCACCAACCAATCAGATGAATGTCCAGGAGCTGATCACGCCCTCTTTGAACCATTACTATAAATCTCCTCACTAGCCCCTCCAGGTTGAGACACACAGTTTTGAGGGCATTAGGCTGCTGTGACCGCCCCCACACACACACCTTTGCCTGGCAAAGCAGTAAAGCTATTCTTTTCTACTTCACCCAAAACTCTGTCTCCTAGAATTAATTCGGTGTCAGAGTGCAGAGGCTGGACTCGGCTTCAACCTCACCTGAAGTTTAGATATTTTCAGTGTTCTTCAATCAATTCACAGCTTTTGTGTCAGTAGATAGAAATTGGCTCTGCACCCAGTTTTATGAGTTCAACATCCTTTTCTAGTGTACTGTATTTCCCTGACAGAATCAGAGAAAGGAAAGAACAGACTACGCTTCTGACTAAAGTGTCATAAAAGCAGATTTTTATCTCAGTCTCCATTTCACTTTAAATTATGACTAAATAAGGTGATACAAAGTTTTGATGGGTGAAAGACTTGGCCTCTTGTTGTGGCAAGTAGGAATATGTCCTTTCCTTAGGGTCAGTTACATGACTTTGTTATCTGAAAAAAGAACAGTCTCATAAAGAAACTTCTTTGATTTTCTAATTTGTCTATCTGAATAGGGCATCAATTTGTCTAACTGAATACTGCATTGTTAGTCTTGGTAAAACTAGACTTTTTTCCTTGGTATCAGATTGTTTTCTGAATCCAAATGGTGAATACTAAATAATCTATACCACTTAAGGACCAACTTATTTATAAAACTTGCAACTAATTGATTTTGGAAGGCCCATTTCAAGGCACCATAATCCATGTTCAATGTGTTAAGCAAGACAAATATTGGACCTGCCAAGGTCATAGCTCCTGGTCCTTGACCACAGTTTCCACATAAGGATTAGCCCTGGCTTTTCCTTTAGCATCTTTGGCCATGGGTTACACCTGTCCTATCAAACCAGTGAATGGGACACTGGAGAGCATCTGGCTCAAGGACATACAAGGCTGTAGTGAGATCAAAAATGTTCACCCTCAAAAAGATATGTCCACATCCTAACTTCTGGAACCTCTGAATGTGACCTTATTTGGAAATAGGGTCTTTAGAGACATAATTAAAGATCTCGAGATGAGATGATCCAGAATTATCCAAGTGGAGCTTAAATTCTATGACAAGAGTCCTTATAAGAGACGAGAGAAGACATAGACCCAGAGGAGAAGGCCATGTGAAGACAGAGGCAAAGACTGACGTGATCTAGCCACAAACCCAGGACTAACTGGAGCCATCAGAAAGCGGAAAAGGAAGGATTCTTTTCTAGAATCTTTGGAGGGATGACGGCCCTGCCAACACCTTGATTTTGAACTCCTGGCTTTCAGAACTGTGAGAGGATAAATTTCTGCTGTTTTAAGCCTCCAATTTTATAGCAGTTTGTTAACAGGATCCCTAGAAAACCAATACAAAAATGCAATCCTGAAAATGGCTAAAAAGATAACCCTCAATAAACACTCAACCCTACAGAGACATTGGTGATTAAATTATCCCAACAGGTCTTTCTCTGAGAGTTTGGAAATAAAATATAGAAAAGAATCAAGATGCTAATAACTGGAGGAAAACTGAGAAGAAACACAAAGAGAAGAAGAGAGAGAGAGAGAAGTTGAGTCGGGTTTGTGGAGAAACATAAAAGGAAGGGTGGAGTGAGGTGAAGAAAAATAAGCTCAGTCAGGGCCCTACCCTCCTCACAGCTTGCTGTGATAAGCTTGTCATTTCTAAGCATAACCTCCCACAGTTTTTAACCAAACAATTCGTACTAACACAAACATTCTCAAAAAGCAATATGGGGTTTGGCTGTGGTCAAAGTTTGTCAGTGGAGCTAACTAAACTTAAACATATCAAGTCATAATCACCCTGCTTTGGTCTCTAGAGCAGGACCGTGATGCTTCAAACTAGCCTTTACCAAGTTCAAGCGCATATGTAAAACTGCTTAGAATTTCTTACAGCTACATGTGTGCCAAGCTAGGGTGGTCTGCCACCCCACCTGAGAATACCAGTGAGTTATCTCAGCTCTATAAAGGCCCATGAACAGAACCTCCTGCAGGTTATAGAGTTCAAAGAGCATCTGCTTATCAAAAGTGATCCCTCCTCAAAAAATTTAAAATTAAATTATAGCAGCTTTGTCCAGGAAATTATATTTCAAAAGATAATCCAGTATTATTCATCTAATCTTTTTGGTTTTTCAAGGTCAATTTTAATTCAAATTTAATGATCACCAGACTATACTCATTAGCTAGCCATTTTACTAAATTACATTTTCTTTTATGCTATTTTCCAAAAAACGGTAAGAAAATTAAAAAGAAAAGGCCATATGAAGCATACTTCAGGATAAGTTAACATTGTTGAATATTATTTTTTCCCCATAGATAAAGGCCTACATAAGTAATATCTAACAGAATTTGGTAGCAAAACAAATCACCCCTTTCTTGAAGAAAGGTCATGTTTACTCTTAATAAATCATGAAAATTACGTTTTTTGTTATGTTTTCTCATTTTATCTTGGTTATCAGGAGGCCTGGATTTCAAGGTAATAACTATACTCACTATTTGAGTGTATTTCAAAGGGGCAGTACTTCAAGAGGGTATAGTGGTTATAAACACAGATTTTAGAACCTGTCATAGCTATGTTTAAATCCTGACTCTGTCATCTGACAGTTGCATGACCTTGGGAAGGTCACTTAAGCTCTCTGAGCCTTAGTTTTCCCATCTATGAAGTGGGGACAAAAACAGTACTTACTTCAAATGATTCTTGTGACGATTAAATGAGATTACATATAAAATACTTAGATGTGGATCTGATACTTGTATCTCCATACCCCATTTATGTCTCGATTTTTGCCTTAATACCTTTATTCTAGACTACTTTTTATTCTTTTTGTAAAAAAGTAAAATATGAATATAAATGTTAAATATAGGAAGGGAATACTTGATATTTTTTTAAAAGGAACCCAAACAGTTTAAATAGGTTAATAAGAGTAACTGTAGAGTTGAAACAACTGTGCACTGACTTTCTGAGCTTTCTTTACATTCCCTTTTTGAAATATCTCTATTAATGTTTAGGTAAGTTAGAACAAATGCAGAAAATATGTGGCATTTGGGACCACCAAGTGATGTCGGGTCAAAAAGGTGACACTTTTGGCAATTTCTCCTTATTGATAGAGATGGGAATTAATCTTAGTAGTCAGTCAGAGGGGTGATATTTTCAGTGTGCACCAAAGTGCTGATCTACTTCCCTTTGCTCCAGCATAAATCTCATTTTTAGAGAAAACTACAGCATGCTCACTCCAAATAGAGGAAGCGTGAATTCAAAAGGTAAAGCAAACTTAGAGTGATGTGGAGATGCATTGCTAAAGAAGATGCAGTCATGCATCAAGCCTTAGTAAATCTAAATAATGATGCTTTGAATCAGGTTAGCAGACATCTAGCACACATGAATATTTGTGAATTACTAAAGAAATGCACTAGCAAAAAAACCCAAACATTAGGAGGCAAACAATAGAAATATTTATGACATAAGAATGGTCTTCCATTCTAAAATACAACACTACATCAAATCGTGCTAGAGCTAAGAAAAGTTTTGGGAAATCTTTAAAGCTTCATTTTTAGCTATCTTTTTAATTTCTTTAATTCAACACGGTGTCAAGAACCAAAGATCTCTTCTAACAAAACTTCTAGATAAAGAAGAAAATAGGAGTTGAAGAATTTAGAAATGTAGCATGTCAAAGTCTTCAAATTCAGAAGCTACAAGCATATACAAATCTTTTTATGCCAGATAATTATTTCAGTATTAACTGTATTGTCAATTAACTATACCTGTCAAGTACTCTGTTCTGTTGTCCTATCAAAATCTTTACTCAAGGTTTGTTGCATTGATTGATACAGAAATGTTATTAACAGTACTTATAAATTTACAAATATGAAGTATAATTGATTTGTAACTCACAAAATTAAGCTTATATCCCAAAATCTCCTAAGCAAGGGCCACAAATTCTGAGTTCCTTCTTTAATCCTATGAGCAGAGATTTTCATTATGTCTGGTGTCTTATAGATTAAAATAAAATGGCATAAATTCTATCTGGTTGCATTGGTCATTGCCTTTTTCCATATGTTAGTCATCATAACTTAGGTCAGAGTGGTAAAGAATCTTTCCTTAGTGTTCTTCCATTTGATTCAAAGTAAAAATCAAGGATTCCACTAAAAATATTCAATTATTCATACAATGTGTATTTATTACATGTCTAATATATATTAAGTTCTTATAAATTTTATCTCATGAACAGTGCTTCCTCCATCACTCTTTGCTTGGGAATTTGTATAATGGAACAGTAAATTGGCATGACAGAAATTTTACTGATTTTCGTATCAAGAGTTTCTCTAAACATAGAGAAACATCACTGAGTGTAGTAGGCTGAAAAATGGCCTCCCACAGTTAACACAATCTTCAGAATTTGTGAATGTATTACCTTCTTGGCTAAAAAGGCTTTGAAGATATGACAAAGTTAAGGATCTTAAAATGGGGAGATTATCTAATTTTAATTAGATAATCTTTACATTCCTTTCCAGCTTTAACATTCTATGATTCTATTGACGTTAGATATTAATATATATACATCCAGAATCTCTTAAGTTTATCTCTATATGGAACATGTTTAATAATGTGTGATTGTTGCATCAACTCAGGATCCCACTTTCTCTTCTGAGGACTATGGAACATAAAAACCTTTTGAAAACAACCTTCTCAAAGTATTGTTACCCTAAACACACAGGCATCATCAACTGTGTTTACCTTCTGAAATCATGTGTCTGTGTAAATAGACTCCATATGGTTTAATCTCTTAAGAAATATGGTTTCTTATATCACATTTGTGAAAGATCAATATAAGAATTTCTTCACTTGACATAGTATATTTCTGTATTTCTTACAAATTATAAAGAATTCTATCTTATTTTTGTAGGATAAACCCTCAATTAACTCAAAACCCTCTATGTGCTATATTATTTCACACACACACACACACACACACACACACACACACATACTCACACCCATGTGCATAGCAAAACCAAATTAAGAACTAAGCAAAACACTTCCACAAAATACCAGGAATCAGCACATATTTAGCTTCAGCTCATTATCTCAAATATACCAGTGATTGTGGTGAAAATCCATCTAAGGCCATAGAAGATCCTCAACGATAAAATGAAAAAAATCAAGTAGTTTATGTACCAAATCTTCTAGGTTAGAAAAGTGAACTAAAATTCTCTATAGTTTTTTTCAGATAAAGTCAAAACTATAAAAAGTATTTTATGACTAATTAGACAAGAAACATAAGATCCAAATTTCTAAACACTCTGGCACAGAACTTGAAACATACAAATGCATTTAAATTTGTATATTAATATTAAATTACATACAATTTAAAGTAAAAATGAGCTATTTGTTCAGAAGGACAAAACTTCCAGCAATAAAATACCAAAAACAATTCTAGTTGAATCACTCATTGATATATTATTAAACCAAGGCCTCTATATAATTGATATATTATTAAACCAAGGCCTCTATATAATTTTCTATATAATTGAGTGTTGTCAAGATCAAGTGACATTTTTCAAAGTTCAGCTGAGAATGATTTTGAATAACTTTTAAAGGGCCCTGGTGAAGCACCATAGAATATTCTATGAGTTATTCAGCATTTGGACATGATCATGAATGTATTTACTATCACATTGTCATGATCTCTTTAAAAATATTTTCAAAACATCTTGAGAGGTCTCAAAGGAACCATTTGAGGAAAGCCATATTCCATATTCCAGATTCCATCCAACTTCTGTGGATGTGTGTAGAGTTATTCTGAGACAAAGTGACCCTCAGCCATTAAAAAGAGAGATTTACCTGAGCAATGCCCAGTAGTAAGTTTGCACATTATTTTCAATCAGCAATTTTTCTTGAAACCCTGTCACTGGAAAGGCTATGAAGCACAGCCCCCTTGATAGATTCTGTCATGAGGATAGAGAACACTTATTCCGCCAGGCAGGACATGCTAAAGGAGAATTGTGTGTAACTATAGCAAATCGCCAGTGGTAGAGAGTATTTTTGCAATGACTCAATGTTAGTGCAAACAAGAAAGACATACTTGTTCAAAAGAGAAATAAATAACTGAGTCTGATTTTATATTCTACTAAAATACAGTAAAAACTAAAATTTTGCCAGCATGAGACTATTTTAATTAAATAAATAAGATTAATTCTACGTACAAGAAACATTTAAACATATTTTATCAACCATCTAACCATATTCATATTCTCACTGTAGAAAGCAAATAAAATACCACTGTTTACCAAAAAGTTGCTACAGGTTGTCTATCACTCAGACATCAAATTTTCAAAAACCCATTAAATTTAGAACTTTCTGAACTGCACATTCAGGTTGATGAGGAATTATGACATCTTCAGAAAGAATGACTAAAGCATTTTGATACCAGAGGCTTGTCTTAAATTTAAATAACATCTCACTTACAACTCCTAGATCAGTTCCAGGTCTAGAAGGTGAGTTCTCAACAATACATGATAATTAACTGGTTGATGTCACTAAAGGAAATTTTCAAGTAGATTTGTAAAAAAATCCTTAGACTGTAAAAAATTTTGAAGCTTACTTCCCTCCCCTAAGTTCCATCCATCTTTAGAGATTTCTATTGCAAAATCAGTTGTTTCTTTTAACAGAATATCTCTAAAAAACAAGTTACAATAATATAAAACATGAAAATTCAAACATAAGCTCTGCTGATGTTAAGGTTCATGTGACTCTATATAAAAGATGATGCTACAGCACTCTATATACTAAAGGGGGTTGCTACATAACAAGACACATCAGTAGTTGTCAACAGTGTGTGTAGAGCAACTATGCTTATTTTGGTTTCCAGTAGTTTCTTTTTGTTGCAAGAGATATACTTTCACCATTAAATTTTGCACTTAAAAAAGACAGTGCTGGGGTAACAAGCCATGTCTGTCTTCTTGGGTGGAAATTGGAAATTGTTTTGGGGACAGTATCCCCCTTAATACCAGAGGGAACCACCTGGGTAAGCACAATGAATCAGGTGCTTGTAATATAGTCATTATTCATGGGGATGTCTTGAACCAATGCCAGGAAAAAGTCTTGTCAGCTCTTGAGATTGCTAGTTTAGACCCTAGGCAACATAATATTCTCATGTGGGTAGCATGTGTAGTGATTGAAGGAACAGATGCTTTCCAGAATCAAGAATTCAGGGACAGAATAAAGGAAGTAGGATTTGTTTGGGGATAGAAAATGTCATTTATTTATCTGAGTCTGAGGGTTGGAGCCTGGACTGCAAGGAATGACAAAATAGTTGAAAGGAACTCCTGAAAGAGATAAGCATGACTACAGCATAGTAGAGTTGGAAAAGTGAAAGGAGGAGGTAAGGGGAATCCAGAAAAAAATCAGGAACCCTGTAAAGGAGAATGGATACACCCAAAGGAGCAGTGCTAACTGTTAACATTTTTTTTCTTGCTTATCTTTTTAATATTTTGCATTGCAATCCCATTCTGCTCGTTCAGGTTTCTTTTTGAATGCTACATGGCAGTTTTAGCTTTCTTAGGTTTTTGCTTTGAGGAATGATGTCTCTGAGTATGTTACCAGGGAGAGTGGAGGTTCTGACCCTGCATGTGACGTAACAGTGTACAGAGGATCATTTCCTAGAGGGAAGATTGTGAGAGGGCAAATTCTGATCACCAGAGTGTTCAGAACAGGAATCTTAAAAAAGGGATGACAAGTAGCCACTTAGGCTGGATTTATTAGACATGTAAGGATCCCTGAGCTTTTCAAACTTATAGCCAAGGACAGGGTCCCACAAAGGCAAGGAATTACTGCCATCAGGAGGAAGATGACCCAGACTGTGTTACATGTTGGCTGCATTAAAAAGGAAAAGGTGATCACCAAAGAACATGAGAATTTGGGGGCATTCAGGTTTCATCATGGAAAGATGTTAACATTGGACAGAGTGAAACTCAGGCAACATTTGTTCCCAGAGTTCTTCCATCATTTCCAGAATTTCCCAGAAATGTAAGTATCAGAGTCCCCTGTTCTCACTGGAATTACTTTACTTAAGAGCTATAAAAACCATTCACTTAATGTACAGATTCATTTTATTTATTGACCAACACTCTAATTCAAAATACCATTTTTAATTTGTATTAGAAAAATTATGAATGGAGAAAAACTTTTAAAGCAAACTACCAATTTAAAACTTTGTGGTTGTACTTGTTTTTGAGTTTTCATAATGCTGTGAACTCTTTTTCTTTCCTTTTCTTTTCTTTTTTTCTTTTTTCAGAGTTAATATCAACATTAACAAATGACTTGATTTGAACTCCCATTGAAAGTGACTGACAGCTCAGGAAACATCCTCAGGTAAAGATAAGAAATTTCCTTTGTCTTACACAGAAACATGTAACTGTATGCCATTTATGTTTCCTATTGTTTCAGGCTTAAAAAAAATCCCTCTTTTACTCTGTGATCCTGCCTGGCAGTTCAGTTTTAGGTCCAAATCCCTTTTTTCTTGACATATTCACTGGTTCATGTTTCCCTGTAATGGGCAAGGAATATGAATAAAACTGAGTGTGAGAACCGTAGAAACCTGGGAATAAGCCGTTGATACCAAATCATGTTCTTATATATCAATGAAACAATAAAGAGGTGTGTTTCCAGGAAGGCAGGTTGTTATTTCTATTCAGTCTCAAAGAATGTCAAGTAACCTCAAAGAATAATTTTCCTTTAATAAATTGGAAAAAACATAACGCACAATGCTTTTGATTTCTTTTGTTTACAAATTTCTTTATCCAGTAAACCATTGATTAGATGCTAATAAAGTGTTTAAAAACTTTCAATATGATTTTCTAATTGAGGCCAATCATCATGAAATATATACATACTTGTATATATATATATATCATGTAACCGTGCATTTTAATATGATTTCATTGAATATTTTGAAATGTACAATGTTTAATAGACTTACCAAGGTAAAATTTGAAAACTGTTTCTGTATCACTGTTTAACTCCTTCATCTCCTCTTCATGTAATAAGGAAATAACACACTCTCTTACTCTGTAAGAAAATACCAGAATAAATCCACTTAAAATATCTATATTTTTAACAATTTGGACTCTGCTTTGATTTCCTTTGCTTCAAAATGCTTATATTTTAAATTCTTTAAGGATCACGAAAAGAAAGATACAATTTTACATAGACTCTATACCTTGCTTGTTTGTTTGTCTGTTTGTTAGTTTGGGCTGCACCCACGGCTTAGTTCCCCAACCAGGGATCAAACCCAGGCTCCCTGCAGTGGAAACGCTGAGTCTAACCACTGGACCACCAGAGAATTCCCATTGTTTGTTTGTTTTTAATAGAACTATAGTTGATTTACAATGTTTCAGGTGTATAGGAAAGTGATTCAGTTATATAAACATATATATTATTTTTCAAATTCTTTTCCATTATTGGTTATTACAAGATATTGAATATAATTCCCTGTGCTCTACAGTATGTCCTTGTTGTTTATCTATTTTACATACAGTAGTGTGCATCTGTTAATCCCAAATTCCTAGTTTATCCCCCCCACCTCACTTTCCCCTTTGGTAACCATAGTTTGTTACCTTGCCTGATTTTATTGACTTAAAAATTCACAGCAAATATAAAAGAACTAAAAATGTTAGCACTTGTGGGTAACAGGAAGTTGGTATTTTTATCAGCAGTGATTTGCTATCTCTGTAAGTCTTTCCCCCATATTTTCCAGGCTAGCAGAGCAGCAGTATGGATCAAATGACCACTTCTGCCCTTTACTTGGTCATGCCCTGACGGAGGTGGCTCTATCCTCAGCCTGATCAAGTCTCTATTAGAAATTCCATTATCCTTGAGAATAATTTATCTACAAATTGACATGGGCTTTTTTTCTATTAAAAGAAGAAATATTTTAAGGAAGCCTTTGATTTAAAGAAAAAAAAAAGAGGGTATTTGATAAGAATTATTTTTCCTGTTCCCTGAATAAGACTGAGGCGCAATAAAGGCTGGCGTTGTGGCAGCCAAATTACAATTATGAGGGAACAAGCTTGAGGTTAAAACTGAAGTTCTGAGGACAGGTGAGCCTTTGGTAATATTGCTAAGCAGTTGAACTAACCAGCCCTGCAACTGTTCTCTCCTGGCCCTCGTGTTCTATAAGTTAATAAACTCTACTTAAGCTATGTTAGACTTTTTTTCTGTTACTTGAAATGAACATCCTTGTGGAGACTTATTACATAAACATGTAAATATACATAGAAACACATATAAATACAAATAAATGAAAAATATATAGTATTTATGTATATACACAATAAACATATATATAGTATATATTTCTCATGATTGAAAGGAAACCATATCTGGTTATGAATTGTATTGCTCCACTTCAAACTGTGATTAGAACAATTTACCAATGTTTAAAGCAAAGGAATCAAACGCAAATGTGCAGATAAATTTACTTTCTACCTTAAAGTTTAGCTCAAAAACATATTTGTTGACAAAATCCCTGTTAATGAACTGAAATATTCTGCAGACCACATTGAACTTCAGGTAGCACAGCTCAAAGTAAATGTTTGACTACATTGAAATACCAACTATACAGCTCCTATATAATTTGTAATGTCCTTCTGTTTCTGTTATAGTAGTTGTTTTCTTTTTTTTTTTAAGTAAAACGTATTTCAAAATTGTCCTCTTCCTTCTGAGGTGTTTTCAGTGCAGTTCTATGTGTACACTGAAAATCAAGTGCAAGGAGAAAAATACATGTGATTCAAAAATTTCCTGAAGACATACTTTAAATAATTAATGTACAATCATATTTATTAGGCTCAAATACATACTTTATATGTTCTAATAGCTTAACAACATCTTTTTAACTTTCTTCTTGGCAAAATTGTAGGATATAGGAAATTATTTTAGACTGAAATGAAAACTTCAGAAGGGTTATTGATCTTTTTGCATCACATAACAATCACATGGATTGTGGACCAGAAAAACTACTGGCAATCAAGAGCAAGTTCAGAGTAATCTAAGAAAATAAAAGTTGGTCTAAGTCTGCAAATGGAGAGAGTCAGAATTCCCAAAGAGGACTCTTAGATGTAACACCCTTGGAATGCAATTCCAAGAGCCATTAAACTTATAGACCTGACCAAGATGAGCACTCTTTGGAGGGTCAATTCCATACACTGCAGCTTTGCCAATCCTTACTTTTAGTAGAGAGAGTTTTGCAGTTCCCTCACAAACTAAAACAGTCTCTTGCAAGACCCTGAGAAGATCATAGTATTAGATATGCTATATTGTCTCATTTTTTGTAGATTAATAAATAATTCTGATGAGTCTCCTAACTCCTTAGAATCAAATGTTCTTGTTTGCTAAGATGAACTTAGAAAGAGCTACCTCACCAGCTACTGAACTTACCAGATCTCAGGTTTCTCATAGTGTTCAGAGGTCAACTAATAGTTGGCCATCAAGAACCCAGTGTTTAGAATACAGTGATATAAAGCAATCAAATTCCTATGATTATCTGACAAAAGGAAACATATTTACTTTGATTAATACCACCACTGCATGTTAAAAGGCTATCACACTTGGAGTGTCTGACTTTCTGTAGAGTTCATTCCTTCATTCACTCATAAGTCAGCAATATTTATTGACCTTTCCATGTGCCAGAAACCAAGAGTATACTAGTAGGCAAGAAATATATAATCTCTGCCCTCAAAGTTTATTGTCCAATGAAGGGAATAAGAATTCACACTCATGTAAAGTCTATTACTCGTTTAGAGCAGGCACTGATCTAAGCTCTTTATACATATCTTCTCCTTTATCCTTTCAGTCAAGCTCTGTGTTATTATTATTAATCATATGTTCTTAATGAAAAATAAAAAAAAAACTGAAGCTTACAAACCTTAGGTAAACCAGACAGATTCGTTAAGCCAACAAATCACAGAATTAAAACTTGAACATTAGTCCATTCTACAATAACGTCTGTGCTTTTAAGCAAAAGCAATGGCTCCAATTATAAGGTCATCCATTCAGCAAACACTGAGCAACTGAATATAATTTCAGTGGGAGCTGGGAAAAAAGTAGAGGAAAAGACAAGGACCCTGCCCATATAAAGCCAACATTCTTGTAGAAAAGACAGACCACTGAACAAGAAAACCATTAAATCATTTAACTCAAAGCGGAAATAAGTGCTGTAAAGTATATAAAGCAAGATGAGTGCATAGAGAGGGCAGGGAATGGTTGTCAGGAAAGTCCTCTCCAAGGAAATGATGTAGGAGTAGAGACATAAATGATCTGAAGGAGAAATCTATACAAAGATCAGGGAGAAACATCTAGATGTCCAGAAGATGGGAGAGCAAATGCAAAGGCCCTGAGATGAGGCCAAGCTTATTGTGTCTAAGGAGCATCAGAACAAGGGTTGGCAAACTAGTTTCCATATGCCAAATATAGCCCATGCTGGTTTTCTACAGTCCATGAGTTAAGAATAGTTTTTATATTTTAAGTGGTTGCAAAAAATACAAAAACATAATATCTTATGACACACACGCACAAAAAAAAAATGAAATTCAGTTTCACTCCCTAAAAGTAAAGTTTTATTGGAATCCAGCCATGCACATTCATTTGTTTGCATACTGTACATCGTAGCTTGTATGTTACACTGGCAGGATGGAGGAACTGCAACAAAGACCAAATGGCCTAAAAAGCCCAAAATATTTACTATCTGTACCTTGCAGAAAAATTTCTGGTGAGGAAAAGCCAGTGTGAATGAGGCTGATCGCATATGGAGGAAAGAGAGGGATATGAGATGAGTGAGTGAGGTCGATGTGGGTCAGCTCCTGTGCAGCCTGGCAGGTCATGATTAAAGACTTTAGATTTGACTGTTACTGAGAGAGGAGGCTTTGGAAGGTTTTGAGTAGGGGTTCTGACTAAAATTTTGAAAAACTCTCCCTGGATGTTTTGTTGTGGGATGGAGCGATGGGGGAAGAGTAAGAATGAAAGCAGAGAAAATAATCTGAGGTATTGCACTATTCAGGCAAGGTATGATGGTGTCCTAAACTAGGGCAGGAACAGAGCTGTTGGGGAGAAGTGTCCATTTAGAATAAACACAATTTCTTGATGGACTGGAAATCAGATGTCAGAAAGAGAGAGAAAATAGGGAGAAGTCCCAAGTTTCCGGCCTTACCAATAAGACAACCCCTGTGGGTCTTTTACCAAGATAGGGAAGACTGCAGAGTTGCTGGTTTGAAGGAGGGATCAGAAACTCTGTTTTGGACATAATAAACTTGGCATGCCTATTAAACCTCCAAGAGTTAATGCTCCTTAGTCTAAAGAACATAAGGGTCTGAAACTCAGCAAAGAGATTGGGGTTGTAAACATGTGTTTTTGCATCACTCTGTTGAAATTCAAGCCCTGGGGCTAGGTGGGCTCACTTGGTAATGTGCTATGTAAGTGGAACAGAGAAGATAGGAGTGCATTGGACCCAAAAGATGCTCCACTTAGAGTTCTAGAAGTCAAGAGCAATACTAAGTGGCCAGTGAGGTAGGAAAGAAACCATGAAAGTATTTCATGAATAAGGAAATGTCAAATATTTCTTGGAAAATAGCGATATAAACTTTAAAACATTATATTGTTATTAATTATTGCTTTTTCATCGTGATGAACTTGTTTTGCTTTTTCCTAACAAAGAAGACCCTAAGTCAACTTTTTAAAAGTGTTATATTTTAGTGAGCACAAAACTATTCAATAGGGCCAGATAATACTGTGCCATGATTTCAAGAGATTCAGAAATTTGCCTTTTAACTACCTTTACAGAGACCAAAAAAATAAATAAATACATAATGTATGTCTAGGTTTCATTCAATAATCAGATCTCCTCTTTTTTTTAATTTTATTTATTTTTTAACATCTTTATTGGAGTATAATTGCTTTACAATGGTGTGTTAGTTTCTGCTTTATAAGAAAGTGAATCAGCTATACATATACATATATCCCCATATCTCTTTCCTCTTGTGTCTCCCTCCCTCCCACTCTCAGATCTCCTTTTGATTAAATGACACTGTTTTGAAAACAGAAAAGAAAAACATGACTCAATTTGCTGTGCAAATGCAATAGTCTACAGACATGCCCATATTCAGCACATTTTTACGGGTACTTTGCCAAGAATCCAAAAAATAAAGATGTAACTGAACAAAGACATGAAATCTGTGAATGTGCCCCTCTGCTATTTACAGCCTCTAATAGTCAATAACCTCAGTGTAGCTCCTAAGGGGTCGTGGTAAATGTTCTGCTATTGTGTAATGAACTAAGGGGACAGTAAAATAAATAACCCATGATTTTATGGAATTTGAAGAATTTAGCAACTCAGCAATTTTGTAGCTGAGTTTAAAAATATGATCGTTTTTTCTTCATTGTAAATTTGATTGATTTTTATGGAGAAAAACACATTGATTTGTGGGGCTTTGCCCCATTTAGTTCTGAAAATTTATTCCGTTTTCAAGATCATTTAAATTACTAATTGTAACTTTTGAGTGGCTTGCCATGTTAATTGACATTTTCACTGCATTAAATAGTTTCTATCATTTATCAATTGTTGAAGGAAGAAAGACAGCTAGCTTTCATGGTTGCTTTACTGTAGGCAAGAGAATGAACTATGTAATATTTAATGGTCCACTGTACTAAAAATAATGCCTGAAAGAAACTCCTCTCCTCGGTGTGTTTCACTCAGTACCTATAACACTGTATCAGATAAACATTAGATTAGTTAAAAATAATCTCTTGTTAAATAATTGTCATTCAAGTGATTTTCCAGAAAAAATCAAAGGTATACTATTATTAAGCAAAATAGAAAACTGTTACTTAAATCAAGATATATTCCATCTATTGTTTCTGTCCATCACAGGTAAAGAATTATATTTACTGGAGATCTCTGTTCTCTGCAGAACTTAATTTATTATTGTCTAGAACTTTCTGGTACATAGAGTGGAACTCAGCATTCCAAACTGACTGACTAAATTCTAAGAGGCAAACTCTTTACTAGGTATTGACAAAGTTTCAGTTCCTGCCCTGGAAGAATTTATAGTCCAGTAGGGAAAATGTGCAAGCAAGTAGGGTCACCTAACCCAGAATGGAAGGTAACACAATACTTTCCAAAAAGGGGGGTTGGAGCAGGTCCAGTGTTAGATGCGCTCGTCACAGTGGCTAAAATAAACAAATAACTGCTCTTTATTGAGACTCTGTTGAAATGCCAGACACACAGACACCTTGCCAAATGTTTTATACACATTAGTACTACTCCACAAACCAGCTTTTGGTTTATGCATATGAGGTCCTAGAAGAATAAAATATTTAGTATCTCACCCAAGGTTACATATATAGAATCATAGGCTAGGGTTCAACATCCCTTTACAACATCACCCTATGCTCCATCCATGTCTGCCTGGTTTAAAACCACCCTCTCCCCACTAAAGCACAGTGTCCCCTTTTGCTTATTCAATTTATTTCAACCAACGAAAACAATGGAAAATGATATAGCATAAATTTAACATTTGTCTGAGTATCTTTCTAAGTATTTAAGTCTCTGTCTTTTTTAGGATAACTAAAAGGGCTTTCATTAAAGCCCTTCTCCAGCTATCTTCTGATCGCCATGAATACTCAAACACCCCAAGTATGTGACATTTATACAATGAGAGGATTAATTTCAAAAGCAGTGTGTATTATAATTAATCTTTAGACTAGAAATGTCTCTCTGTGATTTTAATTCTCTATAATTCTATCAAGACAACTTCCCATTCCCTGGTGGAGTTAAATAGCTTCATCTTTAAGCCAGTTTGTGGATTCATGTCACCACAATCAGGTCTGTGTCTCGAGTAGGTCTGGGGCAATTGCATGGCCCTCCAGTAGATCACCCTGGGCCCCAGGTTTGCAGGGTGTTGAAGGCAAAGGGCATTGCAACTTCTATCTCCTCTCTGAATATCAGTAAAACTCAATTATGAAATTTATATTTTTAATGATGCTCTATGGGGCCTTTGAAAGATGTGACCACACAGATCTTCACATATCACATTGACGATTATCTGGACAGCACCTTACCCTGATTCAGTTACCCCAGGCTCTGAATATACCTCTAGGTGCAAAGCAGGTCACAAATGTTCAAAGGCCTGAGAACCTTCCGATTTTATTAAGATTAGAAGAAGAGATTTTGTTTTATTTATCTTTGTATCCTTAAAGGAGAATACAAAGTGTGACACTTGGTAGATAATCAGTATATCCTTAAAGGAGAATACAAAGTGTGACACTTGGTAGATAATCAGTAACTGTTTGTTTAGTGAAAATTGATGAAATATCTTGATTTTTATGATTTAATTACAGTGGTGCTTATAGTAAGATTCAGAAAGAACAGGCCTTCTGGAATTCTAATATGTTGCCAACATCCTTTCTCACCTAGCAATTTATGGATTTGAGTGACAATTCTCTACATTAGGGTTATCAAGAATAATAAAAAGTAATAATTATAACTTATTATATGCCAGGTACCTAATAACTCATGCAATCTTCATAATAGTATAAGAGGTAATATGATCCTAGTTATAGAGAAGAAGGAATGCAGCACAGGGCAGTTATGTAAACTCACTCAAGGTCCTACAGTGACAAAATGTGGAATCAGAATTTGAATTCAGCACCCTGGTTTTAGAATCTGGGGGAAGTTTAATTGGGAATTTTTTTTTAACTTTTCAAACATATAGGGGTCACAAATAGAAAATGTCTCCCTCCATTACTGCAGGAAGATTTTTGGACAAGCCAGAACTGGAGAAGTATTATTATACAGTGGCAGAAATAGTTAAACCACTGAATATTAACTCTTCATTAATAAAATATTGATGATATAGTTAAATAATGCCATACCTTTTAAATATTAATGCTTTTTCAGAAACATAACCTTTGTATTGTAATTTGATATAGTGTATATTTTATGTATTAGATATATGAAATACATCATTAAAAGAATAAAGAAGCTGAAGCACAGCCTTGAAGTCCAAATGCCTACCGATCTATAGTCTAAACTACACATAAAAGACCGACAGCTGAATTCATTCACAAAATACACAGCATGGTCCTTTTACTGCAGACACTTTCACAATCAACTGTGAAAAGAAAAGCCCAATGTTGAGAAGACCCATCAATCAATCAGCCAGTTAATCAAAACACACAATGAAAGGTCTATCATGTCACGGTTCTGAAAGGAATTTAACTTTGATTATTTGAACGCTAAAGATGCCTGTGTTTTTAAAGTTGAGTTGCTTCAAAATAGAAGATAGTTATCTTTTTTCTCTATGAAATAGATTGTCCTACGTTATTCAAAATGGGGTCAGCCAATCAATCAACTTTCTGAAAAGAAATTTGTCCTAAATGTTTACAAATAACCAAGCTTAGAAGGGAGATAGTGCAGTTGACAGTGTTCATTTTGTTATTTTAAAATTTCTACAGAAATATGTTACATGTAGAAAGATGAGACTTTCAGTGACTATAAACCACTAAAGAGCAATTATATATCAAGGAAGAAATAAGATGAGACAAAATTGTACCAGCCAACTTGATTTCTCCCTGTTGCTTCAGGCAACAAAATGTGTGCTTTTATCTGAAGTCTCAAATTTTTGAGCGTTTCTCTCCTCAAGCAATCTCCAAAGCCTGACTACAAGCTGTACAGCTGGAACAAAAAAATCATTTTGAACTTATCACCTCTTACAATAACTCATATATATATATATATATATATATATATATATATATATATATAACAAAATCTTTGTTTTCAGTTAGTCAATAAGACCACAGACATTTAAAAATATCTACATAAATAAGCTCTAAACTCCATTGCCCATCACTTCTAATACGGACAATTTGCATTCCTAAAATTAGCTGAATAAGTGTCCCCAAACTGAGGGATACTTAGAAACTAGATATAAAGTTTGTATAAAATGTTAAAAGGTAATTAAGGTGAAAAACAAATACATTCATCGCTAAACAATTCAATTCCACTTTTTAAAAAATGTTTGGATAACTTCATTTTTGCAGATTAATTACACTAACCTGTGACAGATTCCAATTCATTTCTCAAAATAATCTTGCAAAGCTAGCTTCAGAATTAATCAAAAAGAAAAGAAAAGAAAAGAAAACTGGAACTTTGGCTGTACGTGGGTAAATCTTCTCACCCCACATTCTTTATGAGGAAGATAAAAGTAGAGTTACATTTTGAAATCTATGCCCACTCTACGACCAGTGTATTTTGTGGGGAATCACAGCTCCTCACCCAAAACGTATTATTATCCTTTCCTTGAATGTTGTTTTATAAAAAGCACCTCTGTCCTCCAAATGGAGCACAATGAACAGTAAGCGTTGGAATGATTCTTTGCCCAGCCAAAAACTATGCTTTCTTCAGTCTTATATCTGGTAGGTTTCATGCTGCTCCTGGTATTCTGGTGATTGGGAGACCTTGGAGCTGATAGTGGAAACCCCAAAGATACCCATTTGTATTCCAGGGGTGTCTTTGAATTCAAGAGTGCTCACGTGGCATCAACAGCTACTTTCTCTCACCATTAAAAGGTCACCCAGGAACAACAGCTCTGCTAGAAATGAGCAAGTGCAGAGGGCATTCTAAAAACTTACAAGAAGACATTCTACTGAGCCTTGTCCTTCTTCTATTTATTTTGGTGGGCACTTCTCTGCACATACTCTCCAATAGAGACCACTCTTATATATCCCAGGTCACCAGACCAGATATAAAAGTTGATATGTTCCTTCCTTCCCTTGGAAATTTCCAGACCATTCTTCCTCCCCTACTGTTCTCAGACTCATCTAGTTTGGTTGAGGCCAATGACTTTTTTGTAGACAACATCCATCAAGGGATAACTCTGGTAGTCCTTGGCTTTAAGGGAGCCTTTCTAGAATAGATTACAAAAGAGGCCACGTTTACCCAGCCACAAAGAGAGAGGCACACACAAGGTCTGTATATTAGCTTTTGCCTTGATTTTTGCCCTAAGTACCCACCATGCATATATCTTAACTCATTCATCCTTGTGCACTCTACTCTCACTGATTGTCACTTTTGTGACACATCTCTGTTCATTAGAACCTTCTGTCATTGTTAGATTCTGGTATGTGTATACTAGTAGTTTTTCATGGCTTACTCCTTTAGCTGGGCACATGGGAAAGTGGCCCGGATCTTTCTCCACCTTGGCTTATGTACATGTACTCCCTCTTGGGATCCTCTTGACAACATGGTCTCAGGAGGGCAGCTCTACAACTTCTCTGGATTTCCACTGAAGGGATAGGCTCCTGTGAGCTAGTCCTTCCTTTGGTTTTGGAATTCTTCTTCATCTGACAGTCTCCCTTTTAGGAATCCCTTGAAGTTTAAGATCACCTCTTCCTCTCCTTTGCTGTAGCACAGTGGTTCCCTAAAGGAGGAAATGAAGCAATGTTTTGCTAAATAAATTGCAAATGATTAGTATCTTATCCTTCATCAGTGACTTTACTTTCAACTCAAGTTATAAGCACTTGGCAAAGTTAGGAAAGTCAAGACCACAGTCTACTTTATAGGTATCATTTAGAGAGCTAATAAATGTACAAAGGGTAAGACAGCAGTATTTTTGCCAAGTCAATCCACTTGTCAGGCTGGGTGCATATAATTTGGGGGTGAATTTTTTCCTGGATTTTCACTGTCAAATTTTATTACAGCATTAATTTTATGCATGGAAAGGTTTGCATTCTCCAAAGTCCTAGGGATCATCACTCTCTGTAGGGAGGAGAGGAAATTGCCTGAATGTTCTACTAAGGATTCTGACTCAGGCCTTGGAAGATGAGCATCTAGGGCCTGGGTTATCCCCAAGGTTATCAAGCTTACATTTTATCTTCTTTCTGTTTCACACAATGAAAAATAGGATGAAAGAAACAATAAGATATAAATTCTAGTGTAGCAAACAAAATCACTAAGGACCAAGCTCATTTCTCTGTATAAAACCAAGTGACTAAAAAGCCCTTGCTTAGAGCCTCAAGTTCCTGAGGGAAGAAGTTGGGGTGGTGTTCACTGAAGGACTGATTAGTGGCCTCTTGAGATAAAGCCTGAGGCACAATAGCCTTCCTCTGCCACATCCAATGCCTCCAAGAGAACAGGAACCAATAATCAAGCAAGGCTGTACTCAGGTACTCCCTGTCAGCCCCGTGCAGACACCCGCCCCTGCCTCCACTGGATCCATTCATTCTGTGCCATCATGATAGCACCTATTACAGGCTTCTCTAGTTCCCTTCCTATCAGGAGCAAGCCCCTCTCTCCTTGGTTCCTGTCAGCCTTGAGCACCTTCTCATTGGTTCCTCACGCAGCCACTTATGAGCTGCCTGGTTTTTGACAAATTACTGACCTTCTCTGTGCCTCAGGGTCCCCAACAGCAAGATAGGAATAATACCACCAACTTCATAGACGATTTAATAACATGTAAAGCATTTCAGATAGGAACACAGTATGAAAGATTCTAATACATATTAGGTATTGCTGGCTTACTGTTTTACCCTTTTCAAAGTGCCCTGCACACCTTATTAATCTGATTGTGACTGCCACACTGTAACAAGCCAGTGAGGTGAGTATCTGCCCCACTGGGCATACTAAGAAACTGACTTAGAATCTAAGTGACTATGATTTGCCCAAGTTAGCATAGCTACCAAATGGTGGAAACAACACTGTCCCCAAGTCTTCTTACGTTTGATTCAATGCTCTTTTTACATACTATGCTAAGTTCATTGAAACATTCCTGGAGTCACCAGGAACAATCTGTGACCATCCCCACACTTCACATCCCTGACTCGAGGGTATTGGAGCACCAGGAATAGAAGAGGTATAAGTTCTCCAATACCTGGTTGTGGATTGTTTGTATTTGTGCTACTGTTGCTCCTGTTGATGACAATAAATACTAGTAACTATTACTCTCTATCACTTAAGGAAAGCCAATAATTTCCAAGATTTTGTAAGCATAAGAAATAATGCTCATCTTTTCATGTCATTAAATTTTGATGTGGTATTTTACACAGCAGTAGGTAACAGAAACAATCCCCATCATCTTCAGTGGCCTTTGTAATCTTATGATAGTCTGGGAGGTAATTGTAGGTTTATGGGAAAAAAATGAATGAGACTGACCCATTCTTCCCAAATTCAGATCTCTATGTGACTCCATCCTACTCATTAACAAACACAGTTCACACTTTCCTGAGCCAATACCCAGTACCCGGCTCAGGCTAACATGAGGCAGAAAATGAGAACATGGGCAGTTGGAGGCATAAAGGAACGTGAGTCTCTACCCAGCAGAAAGCATAGGGCCTTCTCTGGATGATGAGAAGGGCAAGTTTATCCAGACCTCCTTTGTAGGCCTGAAACGTCCCTTGAAGAGCAGCCTAAGAGAAAGTAGGACTCCCACTTAGCAACTCATTGAGTTCACTAATATGGGAGGTGGAATAATGCTGTGGTTGAAAGCGTGATCTCTAGAGTCAGAAGCTTGGGTCCTACGCCTGGCTTCTCCATTTACAAGCCGTTAAATCTTGGCCTAGTAACTTAAATTCTCTGTACCTCTGAAAAAAAAATGGAGATATTAATAGCTCCTATCTCATATAAATAATAAATAAGTTAAACTATGCAGTTCACTTAGAAGAGTGCCCTCCACTTAGTAATGCTCAGGAAGTGTTGGCTGTTAATATCAATGCAGATTTTCCGGCAGCCATTCTATGACCCTGCCTGCTCTACCACTGACCAACTCGACTCAGCCTTACAATGTCACACCAACTGTCCCACTAGAACTTGGAACTTGTTAAAGACCGATAATCCTAACCTGAGTTACATAACTCAGCCTACTCACCAAGCCATGTATTTAGTGTGTCTTCATCTATCTCCCAGCCTCCTTCCTCTATTATTCATAGTTTCCAAACATACTAAGGCAAATATGTACATATAAACATATATTCCTCCCTCCATCCTTTCTTCCAAAATTCAATTCTATATGTGACTCCATTCTACTCCTTAACAAACACGATCCACACTTTCCTGAGCCAATACCCAACCCCTATTAGTGCCCTGTTGACAATGTCTTATGGGGCTGCCACATAATAATGAATAAATTAACCTTTATCCTCCATTCTTTCTTAAATATCCATTTATTTTCTTACTCTCCCAAAAGACACCTTTACACACATTTCTCATCCTCAATCTTCCTCTGTCTGTTTCCTTTGATCAGATCACAAAACTGCCCACGTCTGCACACCCTAAAAATATTCCCTCAAGTCTGATACCTTCTGTAACTAATATTATACCATCCTATTTCTCAAATGTGTAGTCTACAATCCCTGCCTCTGCTTCTTCACCCATAAATACCTTTACATCTGACTTCTCTTTTAATAATATTTTGGATGATTTCTTTCAAACACACAAAGTATGAGACTATTGGTGAGAGAAGGGCATATGTCAGGGGGGACATGTGTGTTCATACCTATGTGTGTTCTTTCTTATTCCTTATCCTCCTAGGTCTCTGTAACATCTGATGTTGTGGCCTCTGCTTTAACGTTTAGATGCTACTTGTATTTTATGACACTGAACTTTTCTCTCTGCCTCTCTCATTCAGACTCAAAGTGAATAGATTGCCTTCAGTTGGCTCATTTTCTTGTTTAAATGATTTATTCTTTTATCGTTCTGTCTATTATCATTTTAGGTTATCATATGTAACTGGCTTGATTTAACTATAGATTTTGTTCCTAATCATTAAAAGTGTGTAATTTGATTGTGAGATGCATTCTGTTTGCCCATTTATCACTCTCTTCAGCCTCCTTCTGCTGATAGGTGACCCATATGTGGTTATTGTATCACCTTGCTCTTTTTATCTTGGTCTGAGGGTTCGCTGGGAGACATGACCCAGAACTGTTATAGCTCTGACCCTAAATTCTTTTTTCTCAGCTTTATTGAGGTATAACTGACCAAAAAATGTATGTATTTAAACTGTAGAATGTGAGGATTTAATATATGTATATGCTGTGTAATATTTAACACAATCTAGTTAATTAATATATCTATCACATGGTGGGGGGTGAAGACTCTTAAGCTGTACATTTTTAGCAAATTCTTAGCAAATTTCAAGGATACAATACCAAATTCTGTGACCTCACATCCAGAATCCTGGGTCCAGGACCTAGCAGAGGGCCCCAAATAATGCTTCTTACAGGTTTTTGATAACACACCTGGAGAATTGGTATGTGTGGTATGACCGCTAAAATATTCCATTTCCTGTGTTCTATGGAATCATGGATATTGCATTTTAATATACGTGGACTTGTAAAAGATTATGTAAACTGTCAATTTAGCCTTTTGTTAATACAATAGAAAAATACATATATAAAATATATTTACTACATATTGACTGCTGAATTCTTGTAGAAACACAAAATCTTACTGCAATCTTAATGAGAAGCTACTGAGTCCAATTTTACAAAAGAGGAAGCATTTCCCAAGGTTCTACTCTGAGTTAATTTTCTACCTGAGACTTGCCTCTGTTTCATATGACTCAATTTCTTGTTCTCACTTCTAAACACAGTGACTATCTTTAATATAAATATTGCAAACTTTCTCAAGGATATTTTTATTACATTTTGAAATAATATGTTTCTTTCATGTAAAGATAGTATTGATATTTTAGCATGCCAAAAGGAACTGCACTCAACACATGAATATTGACTCTGTACACTCTTATTCAAAGTAATCTTTATTGAGGTATAATTTGGATACTATAAACAACACCTATGCTTAAAGAGATACAGCTTGGTGAATTTTAACAATTGTATACACCCATGTAATAGTTATTATCAGGGTACAGGACATTTCCATCCCACCCAGAAGTCTCCATGTACTCCTATCACATTTAATTTAATCAACAGATTTGTAGAAAAAAGAGGAAGAAAAGTGTGGGAGGAAACTTATTCATTGCAAGAGCTAGTTGAGTCAGCATGAAATAAAAAAAATCACAAAAATTCATTGAGCTTCCACTGTGAGCCATACGGTGTAGCTGAAGAAAAGACCAACAAATGAGCATAAAGTTTACCTGAGTATCTTAGCAATCAACAGAAAGAGGAAAATGTCATTATCTAACAGTAGAAAATATACCAATTCAATGTGAAAACAACTTTTTAAAGCCCTCCCCTTTTGTTTTTCTGAGTGGTATTAGTCCCTAGAAACAAAGTAATAAATGATATGGTCAACAGCAAGTTTAATTGAAATGCAGACATATGGCTTTTCAATAAATGGTTTTTTGGTAAAATATTAGGACATAATTTTGGGAAACATGAAGCAGAGGCATTAAAGGAATGTCCAGTCGTGTAGCCTACTTATCAAACTTTGTGGGGCTATGAATTGAGACAAGGACAAAGCATCATCTTGAGTTTGTTTCTTTTAAATGAACTGTTGCCTCAGTTGGCTGTGTAACAGGGTGAGTTATGCACAACTTAGCATCCAGGTTGCGAGGTGTGTGGGCAGGACTCTTCCCCAACCTCCATGGATGTGGGCAGTGGAAATATCTGAAAGGAAAGACTTTTCTCAGAAAGCAATTGTGTGTGTGCTCACACATGTATCTACTTCCCAGGAACGGAAACCAAATGCTGCTCCATAAAGCATGGAAGAGGTGCTTCTGACCTTCCTATGACTGATGCCATTTTGAAGCAGAATGGATGTGTCTCAATGGGTGCTGGGGTGGAAGCCTGCAAGTCAGTGGCAAATGTTTGGTTCATTAAAGGAGGCTGGACATCCCATGGTCAAATTCAATTGTCTTGGCTTCCTGGGCATCTGCATTATTAGCAGTAGCCATCCATAGCCAGACAGTCACATGTGTTCATTGGGTCCACAGTACCACATGTAAATTGTGGTTTAGGTAAGCAAACCAGTCACTTTAAATGTCCTTGAAAATTACTCCAGTTTACTATGAGAAATCCTGGTTAGCTATTAGAGAGATACTATCTGATTAGTAATGATACCAATGAGTTACAGTTAATAGAATTTTCATTGAAAATAGCCACTGACCTTGGATGCTGAGAGAAGCACTTAGTGGGTGGTAAAAGAGGGAACCACTGGCTTAAAAGCAACTATGTCTAAATAGATTGAAAAATATCTCTTGCACCCCCAGTGTTTGTCAGTCCACAGGAAAGAAATTAGACAATTTTTTCTTTGATTAAGTGGCTCCGTGTTTTCATGTGTAATAAATGCAAACTTTAAAACAGTGATATAAACAATTTTTCTAGTTAAGGAGTCTTTTCAAGCAAAGAAATAGCAACCTGCATAGTACCATAGGCAATAATATTACTTTCTTACACTTTTGCAAGTTAGAATCACAATAGAAATAATGTTTTGTGTTTCAGTATTTATGTTCTTAAAGTTGAAGCCTGATTAAGTCAGAAAATGAATCAAATTTGCAAATTATTTTCAGCTGTGCAATCTGGTTATTTAAGAGTCTATGAATAAACAAATCTGTGGCTCTACCTAAAACAGTAAATAAATCCTTGATATATTATGCTATTAAAACTACAGTATGGGGAATAAAGTCTAATCCTTAATATCAGACACTGAAACTCATAATAAAATAATTTTCTCCAGTAGCAATGTGGTTATAATTACAATAGTATTAATAATGCATGTTAACAGAAAAAGACTGTTCCCTAGCAGTAGCTTCTACTTTAGTTTGGATGGAAATTTTTTTGTCATTAAAAGGCAAATAATTCATTATTCAGATGAATAACATCAGAAATTCAAGTTGTAGAAAGATATTTTACTTAAAACTATTCACTTTTCCAACAACTAAGGATTAGTAAATTTTAGTATATCCATTTTGAAACATTATAAAATTAGAAGTTATTGTTACAATATACATAAGTGTTAAGTGACTTGAGTAATGTTTATTCTTTCTTTTTAAATAAAAACAACTCTCTCTGCTCTTCTCTGCCATCCTATGAGCAGCTGCATTTGCTCCTTGCCATGTCTTGTCATAAGACTCTCAGGGTCAAGAGATTCCCGGCCAAGAAATGAAAGAAGAATTGTTCCATTCCCCAATGGATTCGAATGAAAACTGGTAATAACATCAGGTACAACTCCAAGAGAAGACAATGGAGAAGAACCAAGCTGGGTCTATAAGGAGCCCTATGTGAGGTGGCACACATATTTATTTTGTGTCAGGGTCACTTAAGTCTTACCATACCACTCTGGAAATATCACTACTATCTGAACAGCTGGATGTGTTTTATTGGGAAAATGATTTTTCTCTTTGTGTCAGTGTTTCTACCCTAGTGCTTTGGCTCAGTAATAAAAAAGTGAGAGCTTTGTTGGAAAAAAATAAAAACAATATGGAAATTTCATATTCATAACAGCTAACTCTAGGAAAATTGGTATTTTTCTTTTCTTTTTTCTTTATGTTTGAACTCTACTAAAATAAACATATATTATTAATATAGTCAAAATTAAACCTATCAGTATAATGTAAAAGTTAAATACTTAGTATTTTGTACAAGCAGGTTTATTCCAGTTTCCAATTTATCCACCACCTATTTCTTTTCAGAAATTGTCTCTAAATCTTTTAATCTGGAGATTACAATTTATATAGGACTGAACATGCTGGGTCATTGCAGAATGGTGCCCAGCTGAGGAGCACATGGCAGCAGAAATCTAGTGTGTGCTCTGCTTAAAATTTTGTGCAGCCACAGAGCTGTATCTACTCAAAGGGAGGTATGTCTGTTTGTGTGGGAAGAGGAGAGTTCTAATCTGCTCAAAGAAGCAACACATGTTAGCCGGGGTCTTAAGAACAAATGAGTTTTCGGTGGGAAGTGATATTTTCTTTCCAAGCAATTTAAATAAAACTAGTTCTGTAATTCAGAAGCCCATTTTTGTACTAGAATTTCTCATTCTGGGGGTAAGGAGGAGGATTGCAGATGAAGAGAGTGGCTATCTATGGTGAGTTTCAGGTTGTTTGACCTTTGGGTATGATGTTAGGTGTCTCTGACTAAAGGCATCAGATGGAGTAAAAAAAAAAATTTTTTTTTGAATAATTTAGCCAACTACACAGACAAGACTAACTTGTGTGCTTAACTCACAGAACCAAACTCTAGGAGAGTGATGGAAGGCACTCCAGAATGGGGCAAGTAGGGATGGGAGACAATCAGCAAAGACATAAAAGAAACACAGTCACCTAAAATCATACAAGTGTACAAAGCCTTAAAAAGTAGTTTTGTTACCCAGCCCAAGCTTGCTCTGCTCGCAGCAAGACAGGCTGATAAAGCGGGAGATAAGTTTTTGGGGCAAGGAATAATGACTTTAATCGGAAAGCATCTGAAAAAGATCATCTTGTCCCAGTCTGAATTCAGGTTCTTTTTATACAGAGGAGAGGGAAGAGGGCGGGGCCACTGCTGTGCGGACCAATGTCTGAGCAGGGCTGCTATAGGTTGCATCTGCCCCGCCCCTCTTACAGTTTTAATTATACTTTGTGTTTACATATAGGTGATGCTATTTGGAAGGAATTAATCTCTTTTAAAGAATCCTACCGGCAATGTTCAAAAATGTTTCTTCATATTGGCTAGCTTAAAATATAGAAAATAATATATACCACTTCAAAATATTTACATTTTCCAGATAATGACTGCAAATATTCAAAAAGAACATCATAAAATCCATTTGATAGGATATGAAATATAGAGACGTTTTGGGAATGAATAAAATCAAACTTTTTTTTTTCTTCCTATAACTCTTCACTGATTTGGGAAGATGTGGATTCATAGTTCATATAAAAATTCAGTATAAAATATTTGCATTTTGGGGCTTCCCTGGTGGCGCAGTGGTTGAGAGTCCACCTGCCGATGCAGGGTACACAGGTTCGTGCCCCGGTCCGGGAGGATTCCACACGCCGCGGAGTGGCTGGACCCATGAGCCATGGCCGCTGGGCCTGCGCGTCCGGAGCCTGTGCTCCGCAACGGGAGAGGCCACAACAGTGAGAGGCCCGCGTACCACAAAAAAAATAAAAAAAGAAAAGAAAGAAAGACCCAATGCATATCCCCAATTCTTTTACCTCTTTGGCTTCATTCCTGTCTCACATCACATTTCCTTCTGCCCTTCATCACTGCAATAACTCTATTTTTCACCATTCCTCTCCCTTTCCCTCATTCTTGTTTCATAATTCTCCCAGATAGAAAACAGAGTGGAAAGCCTCCATATGTCACTTTGAATTTTTGACTGTCTTGTCAAACTATATCACCATTTAATTAGAGAAAGAGAGGACAAGTAGAAAACAGCAACAAAAGTTTAACAAAGTTCAGGAAAGTCGAGGAGAGAAAACTCCCTGTTTTCAAAGCGGACCAAGGAAAGTGTTATTTTCCCTGAAGTCAAGCTGACACACAAAGCTTGAAAAATAAAAATCGTCTTTCACATTGTGTTAAATTGTTGGTATTGTTTATATTGGTTGAGTCATATGGACTCTGTATTTCCCTATGTTTACTATTGGCTTGATTTTCCTCACCATTAATAAAAATAAAATTTAGAAGTTCACACCAAATAACAACAATGAACTAAATTAAGAACAAAAGAGAACTACTTAGAATTACTAGCTATTATATAATGAGTTCACATATTTTTTAAAGCAAGACCAAAAAAAACAATACAAACAAAATCCACCTTTTTTAAAAATTTGAGATGTTCTCTGATTCTAAACTTTCCCAACACTGAAATGGTGATTTCTAAGAAACATTTTTAAAAGCCCATATCTTACAATATTTAACACAATGAAAATCCAGTCATAATGTATCTCATAGCTTGAAAAACCCTTTGCTATTCTTTTGGGCAACTAGGCAAAGAGAACTGAAAACCAAGGGAAAAGAGTTGATGTGATGTATCAGAATGCATTAGCAACACAGGATCAGGAAGTAAGAGCTGAACTCTGACAAGGGCACACCCTTAAGGAAAGGCAGCCACCAGTGGGAAGTCCCATAGACAGTGAGGATTTGTCAGGAAGGACTGGATCCAAGGGTTACAGCTGAAAATGCTCAAAGAAAAATTCAGGGACAGAGTTGTCAGCAGCCCCAACTAAAAACCAAGTTTCCTCATGTGTGAGTGAAGCTTGGTAACAGGGAAGCTAAAGGAGTCTGTATTTGAAGCAAAAGGCAAGCAGATAGGAACACTTTGAGATGGGTTTTATTTTCTAGAAGAAAGGTGAGAACAAGCAAGGCAGAATTCTGGTGCTCTGAGAAGAGCCAGAAAAAAATTTATAAATACATATATATATAATATATATTTTTTTACTGAAATTGGAATTAGGTATGATGACCCCTTTGAATGTCTGACTGCCTGATCAAACTATACCACAATCTAATTGAAGAAAGAGCAGACTGGAGAAAAGGAGGAAATATTCAAAAGTTCAGCCAAAGTTAACCTGAGTAACAGTCCCTGCACATTATAACCAGGACATGTGATAAATAGTGATAAATGTTAACAGGATAGGAAAAATGCAGAAAGGAGTGCTGAGAGTGAGCTTCAGTTTCAGAGAATACAGGAGGAACACCAAGTCTTAAATCGGGGATGATCTCTATTACAGTCTATTCAAGGAAGTGTCTGATACCAAACTCCCCTCACCATTGAGTCAGAAGCCTGTGGTTGCATACAAATTCCTGCCTACCATGATCTGGGTACTGGGTGGGCAAAGCTTAACAGAGATTACTGGGCACTTTTATTCTTTGACTACAACTATCTTTTTCAGAAGTGAATAAGTCAACATACAGAAGATCCCTGAAATAAGGACTTGATCAAGACTAACATCATCCATAAGTCAAGATATAAGGCTAAAATTTCATTTGTGCCTCTTATTCTCTTCCTGGTAGCTTTGTGGATGCCTAAAGATTGTGACTATTCAATGTCCTACTTTTGCACAAAGGAATAAATCAAAGATGGAAACACAAAATGCAGCAGGATCCTTGTTTCTGAAGGCATCGTGTCTTACCTCCATCTACTTTCTCATAATTTGTAAAGCCTTAATAAAATTATGTCAACCACCTTCTGTATTGGAGGAAAAGAACAATATTTCTAAGAAAGAATGACAAAGATAAATTGAGAATTCTTAAGTTGTAATTCCAGTGGGATATTTTTAAGGATTAGCCAATTTCCATCACATCCAGATCTAACTTTTTCTAAAACACTACAATTTTTGGTAAAAAGCAATTATGCAGTGTAAAGAGGATTTCCCACAATTTGTGAAATTGGGTTCATTTCAGTGCAAATGATAGAAACCCTGACTGAAGCTGTCTTAAGCAAAAAGTAGTTTATTGATTTGTGTTACTGGCTGAATACTAATAATATATTTGGGGTCTGGTTTCTTACATTTTCTTGGGCAACCTCAGCATTACTCCTCAACCTCAGAAGGATGCTTTGCTTGTGGTTACATGGTAGCAGCCAATTAATTACCAACCAACAGATAAGAAGGAAATTTCTTTCTGAGTGTTCCTATATAGGTCATACGATTCATACTTAAAGCTTAGTTTTGGTCATCTGCTCATCTCTAAACAAAATGGCTTTGGCCTAAGTCATTTTTGCAGACTTTGAAGATGAGAGTGGATCCCCAGCTAGCCTACATAGAATGATGGATAGGGAAATCCCTGAAGCTAATTTTAGGGGTTCTTAAGGTAACAAAAAAAGATATCACTTGTTTATAATCATTAAATAATTCTGTTGAGGGCAAAGCCAGAGGAGGAGTAAAATACTTAGCTCTAACTATATAAAAATTGCCAACATTTTAGATAATTTTTATCTAATTCTTTTATATTAATAATCAAAGATAACCCAAATATCAACCAAAATACTCATTTCACTTTGAAGTGGTTTTCAAAATACTTAAATATCAGATTGTAACTTTTAATAAACGCACAAAGATTTACCCACTTTCATTACCACTTTTACACTGTATGTTTAATGCAGTACATGGTCTAGGGATCAATAGAGAACATTTGTTGCTTCCATCTTGTTTAAAAACTATACGCTAATGTACATTCACACCAGTATCTGTATTCAGACATGGTGAGGAGAATCAGAAAGAAAGAAACCAGTATGGCATAGCTTTCATTTGAGCATCTAAAACTAAACCTAGGTTGGTTCTCTAGGCATGTAGGAAACATTCACCTGCATTTCCATCATACAAGAAGCACTTGTGTCATTTGGAGACAGACTGAGTTGGATGCTTAGGCATGTCTACAATTAAGCAGCAATGAGTCTAGTTTGGGATAATTTTCAAGCCAGCTAGCTACATAGGACACTTGCCAATTTTTAAATTAGCAGTCAATCAGTCCTATACTCTTTCTCTTTTTAGTAACCTGTTTTGTTCCCTGGTTACGTTCCTGGAATGTACAAGCAGGAAGAAGGAACTTCCCACTTGCCTATGCCTCTGCATATGAAAAGTTGTCTCCTCTCAGGCACAATATTCTTCAGAGTATGCAAACAATAATATAACATTTTTCCAATAGCACAAACATAACACCCTGAAGAGAAGTAACATTAAAATATAAGATGAAATTGTATCATTTTAGAAGCACTCATTACTGGATATGCCTGGAAATCCCTGCTTTCACTCCATTGCTTTATTTATTATAGATGCTCTATGCAGAGCTGAAAATGTAAGAAATCAATCATTAACTCATTCAACATGTGAAGTACACTTTATACAGATATATATATATAGATATGTATATAAACACAGACACATACATACAGCATACATATTGAATTCCATTTTCTCTCCATGACCACTATAGTATATATATATTTTTAAAAGTAACTGAAAATATCCATCCCCAAATATTAAAATTCTCCAGATTAAAAAATAATAATAAGGGCTTCCCTGGTGGCATAGTGGTTAAGAATCTGCCTGCCAATGCAGGGAACATTGTTGTGTGCCACAACTACTGAGCCTGTGCTCTGGAGCTCGCGTGCCACAACTACTGAGCCCATGTGCCACAACTATTGAAGTCCGTGCGCCTAGAGCCCGTGCTCCTCAACAAGAGAAGTCACCGCAATGAGAAGCCCGTGCACCGCAACGAAGAGTAGCCCCTGCTCATCGCAACTAGAGAAAGCCTGCGCACAGCAACGAAGACCCAAACGCAGCCAAAAATAAATAAATTGACTAAATAAATTTAAAAATAATAATAATAGGGCTTCCCTGGCGGCGCAGTGGTTGAGAGTCCACCTACCGATGCAGGGGACACGGGTTCATGCCCCGGTCCGGGAAGATCCCACATGCCGTGGAGTGGCTAGGCCCGCAAACCATGGCCGCTGAGCCTGCGCGTCCGGAGCCTGTGCTCCACAATGGGAGAGGCCACAACAGTGAGAGGCCCACGTACCGTAAAAAATAATAATAATAAATAAATAATAATAAAACATATATAAAAACACAACTGTATATACATGCATATATATAATTATATGCTGTATATATACAGTATATAATGTATATAGTATATATATAGTGTATATGTATGTGTATAAAATTTATTTTCTCTTATGTGCATACCAATACATAACATTCCTAGTAAATCAATTACAGGTTAACTTGACTTTCCCATTTTTATTTGTTTTAGATCAAATGGCTACTTTAGCCAAACAGAAAATGCTCCATACTAGACTGCTTTTGGTGCCCACATGAATTTAGCCATTTATTCCAACTATATATGTCCTGTCTAAATATGATTGTTTTTTATAGGAAGTATGCTCTGATTTTAAATGTGTTCATACCACACAAGCTAAAAGCCACTTACATTCATTAATTCCATTTTTAATAGCTTTATTGATATATAATTCACATGCCATACAATTAATCCATTTAAGGTGTACAGTTCAATGTTTTTTAGTATATTAGCATAGTTAATACATAGTTTTGTATGTGCATATGTTTTTATTTCTCTTGATACATACCTAGGAGTGGAATTGCTGGTTCATATGGTAACTCCGTACTTAACATTCTGAAGATCTTCTAAACTGTTTTCCAAAGACGCTGTGCTATTTTACATTCCTACCAGCAGTGTATGAGGGCTGTGATTTCTCCACATTCTCACCAACAATTATAATCTGTCATTTTTGTTATAGCCATCTTAATTGGCGTGAAGTAGTATCTTATTGTGCTTTTTTTGCATTTCTCTGATGGCTAAAGACATTGATCATCTTTTCATGTGTTTACTGGCCATTGTATCTATTCTTTGACAGAATATTTATCCACATTGTTTTTCCATTTATAATTGAGTAATTTGCCCTTTTATTGTTGCTTTGTAAGAGTTTTTTACATATTCTAAATACAAGTCCTCTATCAAACATATGATTTGCAAATATTTTCTCTCATTCTATGGCCTTTTTAATTTTTTCACATTATCCTTTGAAGTACAAAATTAATTTTTATAAAATCTAATTATTTGTTTTTTCTTCTATTGTTTGTACTTTTGTGTGTGTGTGTGTGTGTGGTACGTGGGCCTCTCACTGTTGTGGCCTCTCCCGTTGTGGAGCACAGGCTCCGGACGCGCAGGCTCAGCGGCCATGGCTCACGGGCCTAGCCGCTCCGCGGCATGTGGGATCTTCCCGGACCGGGGCACGCACCCGTGTCCCCTGCATCGGCAGGCGGACTCCCAACCACTGCGCCACCAGGGAAGCCCGTTTGCACTTTTGATGTTCTATTTAAGAAACCATTGACTAATTCAAAATCACAAAGATTTATGCCTATGTTTTCTCCTAAGAGTTTTATAGTTTTAGTTCTTACATCTAGTTCTTTGATCCATTTTTATTTAACTTACATATATGATATCAAGCAGGGGTTCAACTTGATTATTTTGTGTATGGATATCCAGGACTGTTTGTTAAAAAGACTATTCTTTCCCCCACTGAAGGATCTTGGCATTGTTGTAAAAAATTAGTTGGGCATAGGGCTTCCCTGGTGGAGCAG
Source organism: Orcinus orca (assembly GCF_937001465.1). Taxonomy (NCBI): domain Eukaryota; kingdom Metazoa; phylum Chordata; class Mammalia; order Artiodactyla; family Delphinidae; genus Orcinus; species Orcinus orca. Next base: position 129,857,262 of record NC_064563.1, read on the forward strand.
TGGTTGAGAGTCCGCCTGCCGATGCAGGGGTCACGGGTTCGTGCCCAGGTCTGGGAGGATCCCACGTGCCGCGGAGCGGCTGGGCCCGTGGGCCATGGCCGCTGAGCCTGCGCGTCCGGAGCCTGTGCTCCGCAATGGGAAAGGCCACAGCAGTGAGAGGCCCGCGTACTGCAAAAAAAAAAAAATTAGTTGGGCATAAATGTGAGGGTTTATTCTGGACTCTCAATTCTGTTTTAATGTTCTGTATATGCCAGTCTTGATTACTATAGCTTTGTTGTAAGCTTTAAAGTCTGAATCTCTACATCTCTACATTTTTTTTTTTTTTTGATCATTTTGGCTATTCTAGATCCCTTGAATTTCCATATGAATTTTAGGAGCAGTTTGTAATTTTCTGCAAAGTAGCTAGCTGTAATTTTGAAAAGGATTACATTGAATCTGTAGATCAATTTGGGATTATTGCCAAATATTGCCATCTTAACAATATTAAGACTTCCAATCCATGAAAAATAGAATGTTTTTCCATTTATTGTTTTCTGTTAACTATGCTATACAGTATTTAGAGCATAAGTTTTGTATTTCTTTTGTTTAATTTCTATGTGTGTACTATTCTTTTTGATACTATTATAAATAAAATTGTTTTCTTAATTTCATTTTTGGAATCTCCTTTGCAAATATATAGAGATACAATTTTTAAATATATTGATCTTGAATCCTGCAAACTTGCTGAACTTTATTAGTTCTAATAGTTTTTTTAGTGAATTCCTTAAGATTTTCTATAATAAGATCATGCCATCTGCAACTGAGGATAGTTTTAATTCTTCCTTTCCAATCTGTCTGCCTTTATTTTTCCCATTTTATTGCCTAATTGTCCTACCTAGAACCCCCAGTATAATGTTGAATAGAAGTGGTAAGAGTGGACATCCTTGTTTTGCTCTGGATCTTAGGAAAAAACATTTAGTCTTTCACCATTAAGTGTAATGTTGCCTGTAGGGTTTTTGTAGGTGTACTTTGCCGAGTTGAGGAACCTCATTAATTCTTAATGAAGGTAAATATATGCTAAGGGACAAGGGTCCAGCTGGTAGCTCTCTAGTTCAAATGACAGAATAAGTGAACAAATGTATCCTAAATCTAACAAAGTTGAGACTTTTTTTCACATGTACTCAGTGAAACCTCACACTGTGTCTCATGTCTTAACAGACAAATAAAACAACTAAGACAACTCTCAGGAACTTTGTGTAACTTACCCCAAATCATGAACACTATAGCAATGCCAGGATTTGACCCAAAGGCACTCAGTGTCCAGGAAAAACACAGACTAGTACGGAAATAGTGATATTAGGCTTGGCTAAAAATGCTTTTGGTGAAAAAATATGAAAGGATTCTTCCTACTGAACCAGATAATTTAAAGATAATTGGCTCCTTTTGCTATTGTTCTTTCAGGACCCTGAATCTTTTTTCCACTAAACCACAACTTTCTTAAAATACAGCTTTAACTTATACTACTGTTATAGTATAGATATGCAAAATTTTTTAATCAACTGCTTCATGTCTTTCTGCTCCAAACAGACAGTGATATTCAATTGTGGGTTTAATAGACAAAAATATATGTTTTCTACAAAAAAAAAAATTACTTACAATGATATGTTCTTTAACAGTTGTTGTTTTTGTTTTTTTTTTTCCTCCTCTAGTTAGAAGATAGAATTAATCTTAGGAGTTCTGGCAATTTCTGAGCATTATTAACACACACACGCATCTAGTTATCTGACAATGGTCTTCTTGAATTCAGATACACTTTCAGACAGAAGACAGTGCTGAAAACCATTTTTGGGGAAAAAAATGAGTTTCCTCCTATTAAAAGGATAATTTTAAGTCAGTGCATTTAAGGCCATGCTATTATGTGCATCTTTAAAAAGTGGGAGAATGTAATCTAAGGCCAGAGCTGATAAATTGGAGGGTCATCTGTCTGATAGGGAAAATAGAATTTTTTCAAAATTGTATTTGGAAAATTAGCAAAATATTTGGAATTCAGCTCCATCCAAAGGTGAAGAATATTCTCCAAAGGAATAACTGCAAATAGAAGGAAGGAAAGGCAATCTGCTTGTGCTTATTTTTAGCTGCCAGTTCATTATGCTGCATGACAAAATCACATGGAGATTTCAATCTGGCATACACACTCACTCTGTGTTTGGCAGTGTGTCCCTTGCCAGGAGTTTTCTGAGCAGAATTCTGATATGATGGGGCTTCCTTACTACCATGTAACACAAAAGGGAAGAAAAGAAAGAAAGAAAGAAAGAAAGAGAGAGAGAGAGTGGGAGGTAGGGAGGGAGGGAAAGGAAGAAAGGGAGAGAGAGAAAGGAAGACAGGAAGAGAAAGAGAAAGAGAGAAAGAGAGAAAGAAAGAAAGAAAGAAAGAGAAAAAGAAAGAAAGAAAGAGGAAGAAGAGAGGGAAGGAGGGAGGGTGGGAGGAAGAAAAAAATATATATATAATATTTCACCATGAGTGGGTATCACCACACTAAATGAGACGTCGGCACAGCAATATCTGATAAGATTACAAATATATCTCAGAATTCACTTCTTTATACTTTCAATTTCTATTGACTAAGCAGCAAAACATCAGATTCACTTAAAACACACATTACAGGAAACAAACTTTGATTTATGTTCTTGAAATTACATTTCCTTCCTATCTCTTAAATTGAGTTTTGAGTTTCTTTCTTAAGTTTACCCTGCACTGAGCATCCATCATATTCTCCCGGAGCTACATTCACAGTCTTTTATGGTGATTCAAAGTGACTAGCAAAAACTTCCCACGTATTGACTCTGTTTAACCAATATTAAAGGCATATTTAGGGAATCGGTCAATTTCCAGTTGATGTATGTCTAGAAAATATGAAGCACTTTCTTTTCTTTACTTCTCAGAATTGAATACTACAGGATAGCTCTTGTGAGAAAAACATAAATCATAATTATTATATAGAAAGAATAGCACAGGGCACCATACGGAACATAATCCCAAGTATTGGGAATTTTCTGCTAGCTGTGAGGAAATTCCAGAGCTAAATGCAATACCCAAGGTAACTGGGCCTCAACTCACATGGTTACAGTACCTGTACTTAGATGGAGTCAGATATGTCATAGACGATAAATAAACGCTTGTTGAATTGAGCTGAAGTAGCTCAGGGTTACTTTCTTCCCTTTCTCTGGTGATTCCCAATGCCAAAAATGGTATTTAGAGCAACAAATCTAGGGTAGTGCGTGGTATTTAGATTGACCTCAGTGAGTTATGCTGAACAATGCATTGTTGCTTTTCGCGAACACAGGTGAAATCTTCCCCGATAAAAACTAACCCTGGGGCTTCCCTGGTGATGCAGTGGTTGAGAGTCCGCCTGCCGATGCAGGGGACACAGGTTCGTGCCCCGGTCCGGGAAGATCCCACGTGCTGCGGAGCGGCTGGGCCCGTGAGCCATGGCCGCTGAGCCTGCGCGTCCGGAGCCTGTGCTCCGCAATGGGAGAGGCCACAACAGTGAGATGCCTGCGTACCGAAAAAAAAAAAAAAAAAAAAATCTAACTCTGAAAATACAATAATGCAATAACCAGAGAATGCAGAAGTCAAATTTGAATACATGCAGAGGCTTTGTCATTCCAAGAAATTATGTGCACTCTGCAATTTTATTTATCCATCACCATAATCCTCTTAACTGAAGGAGCAAGATAAGTGAATAATGTTTGAGAAAATGTTGCATTTTGCATAGAGTACTGAGGAATATGCAACACAATAACCAATATTAGAATGAAAGTGAGAATGGAAATTGACACTAATCTAAGACCCTAACTGAACAGCTTTAAAATAGATTGTTCTTGCAAAGTGTACAATTTGAAAATATTACCAAAAGTTTTTAAAATTTCCCTATTGTTGTATTGAGTAACATCATTTATAGGAATTTATCCTAAAAATGATTTCTGATTCACCCAAAGACATTTTACAAAGATCTTCTTCCTAACAGCAGGAAATTAAAAGCAAACTAAATGCTGAAGAATAGATTATTTATTTCTGTGTAATCTTATAACTGTTAGGATCAGTATGTTTAAATGTACAAATAGATACTAAGTGAAAAGCAATATTTTAATATAGTTATATAATTAGAAAGATAAAACAATGTTTACAGTTGTTTAGACAATAGAGTTATGGGTAGTTTCACATACCATATCTATAATCAGAAAATTTTTGATAAAATATCATTTTACAGTGCAAACCAAGTTGCATAAGAAACTTACCATCTGAAAGCATATGTAGTAATTTATTTTTGAAGCATACACTCCATGAGACCAAGAGTTTCAGTGTGTTCATATTTGCATCCCAAGCTCCTAGCACTGTGCTCAGCCCATAGAAGGTGTTTAATAAATGTTGTTTGAGTGAACATAATCTATTGATCAATCAGAGATAAAATGAAGCTTTCGATTCTCTCTCCTGGAATTGTGCCGAATTCCAACAATTAGCTTTCCTTGTTTCAATAGTGCTGTCATTTCACAAATCACCCCTCCTCTCTAGTGGGGAAAAAATAAACACTATGGGCCTCCAATTCCTACTTATTTCATTTTAATCTTTCCAAAATATAAAAGCAATGCACTTCATCTTAGTCTAATTTCTTTTCAGAAATGATATTTTGTGAAAAAGTGTATCTCAGTCAAGGATGAACAAAAACATTTTGATTATATTGGATTTATCATCATGGGTTCATCTATTCAGCTGCCCTTACTAAAAATAACAATCATAGTCTGTCCGTATCTGCATGACCTTAGATAGTAATTTGAAAAATTTATCCAATGGCCATCTCTCTCTAAATATAAAAGTAATAAATTCTCCTTGAACTAACATCAGGTAATGAAATAAGCCTTTTTGAAGCAACACCTCCACCCTCCCCCACAACACACACAATTTCTCCTGAGTGGCTTGGAAGAAAAATAGAAACTGTTATTATTATCCCAATAAAATAACATAAGTAGTATTGTATAATATTATTATAACACCAAGTATATGTTCAGCAAAATTACCTTGCCCTGAAGGACTTCCCTTCAAGGAATATATTTTAATAACATTCATCTCATTGTAATACTTTCCTTTCAAGAGAGACTGCTCAATGTATTCATTACTTCTACATTTTGAAACACTGTCTCCAAGGACAAAAGGCAACACGAATACAATCTATGGCAAGATGATAAGTAAAGGAAATTGACCTAGTTATTTCTGAATTATCACACAGGCTGCTCTTCGCACAGGAGTTGTCATCCCTGTGAAAGCCACACCTCTTAGTTGCAGGCACAGGGGGACATCCACCAAAGCACAATTTAAGCCAAGAAGCTTTGTGTGATAAGCAAAAGCCTGTAGATGAAACATACCCAGTGCTCCAAGTTAATTCAGAAATGTGTGTATCAACGTCTCCAAAGGGAGAAATGCATAAGGAAACAACAGTTCTTAAAGTGTAGTCTACTTTAGTTCACTACAGTGCAGAATAGATATTTCTTTGATGCCTGATTCTGTAAGCTCAGTACCATCTACAGGGATTTCCAAGAAAAGAGGAGAAAAATCACAATTCTTTTGAGAAAAGGAATGTCCCCTTTCCTTAATAAACTTCAAAGACATCAGAGAAAAAATAAGAAATGGAGTATAGTTCCTATTGTCTCAATATAGCACTCATCTCTCTCTCTCTGTCAGACTCCTTTTACATTTATTCTTAAAAACAAGAATTAGAATCTTACCAGCTCTGGACATAGAATCTGTAAATTAAAAATATATAGGATCTAAAACTTTGTATTTTCTTCAAGAGCAAGGGAAGTCCCTCTTTCACATCTCTATTTACCAGAGGACAGAAGCTACTAAGTTCAAGCAGTCAGTATTATTATACCTTATTTTGAAACTTTCTGATTCAGTGATTCACTCATTTATTCATTCAACAAATTTTTACAGAGTGTCTATATATATTGTGAAATGTGTTCTTTACTGGGGATACAGTAGTTTTAAAAAAAAATGCTTGCTCTTATGTATCTTGGATCGTAAAATAAACTAAAAAATAACACAAAAATAAGTTAATTGCATAGTTGTTAGAAGGAAGTACTATTTTTAAAAAACAGGAACAGAACAGAGAGCCCAGAAGTAGATCCACATAAATATAGTCAACTGATTTTTGACAAAGAAACGAAAGCAATACAATGGAGCAAAGATAATCTTTTCAACAAATGTTGCTGGAACAAATGGACATCCACATGCAAAAAAAAAAAGGAAAAGAAATGAACGTAGACACAAACCTTACACCCTGCATAAAAGTTAACTCAAAATGGATAACAAACCTAAATGTAAAACAGCACAAAACTTTAAAACCCCTAAAAGATAACATTGGAGAAAACGTAGATGAACTTTGGTGTGGTGATAACTTTTTATTTTTTTTATTTTTATTTTTTAAACATGGAACACTTCATGAATTTGCACATCATCCTTACGCAAGGGTCATGCTAATCTTCTCTGTATCGTTCCAATTTTAGTACATGTGCTGCTGAAGTGAGCATGGCAATAACTTTTTAGATACAACGCCAAAGGCACACCCCATGAAAAGAAATAATTGATAAGTTGTACTTCATTAAATTTAAAAATTTCTGCTCGGTGAAAGACAATGTCAAGATAATAAGAAGACAAACCACAGACTGGGAAAAACTATTTGCAAAGGACACATCTGATGAAGGACTGTTATCCAAAATAGGCAAAGAACTTTTAAAACTCAACAGTAAGAAAACAAACAAGCTGATTAAAAAATAGGCCAAAGACCTTAACAGAAACCTCACTAAAGAAGATATACAGGGGCTTCCCTGGTGGTGCAGTGGTTAAGAATCTGCCTGCCAATGCAGAGGACACAGGTTCAAGCCCTGGTCCGGGAAGGTCCCACATGTCACGGAGCAACTAAGCCCGTGCACCACAACTACTGAGCCTGCACTCTACAGCTTGCAAGCCACAACTACTGGGCCCACGAGCCACAACTACTGAAGCCCATGTGCCTAGAGCCCGTGCTTCACAACAAGAGAAGCCATCACAATGAGAAGCCTGTGCACCACAACAAAGAGTAGCCCACACTCACCACAATTAAAGAAAGCCTGCATGCAGCAACAAAGACCCAACACATCCATAAATAAATAAATAAATAAATTTATATTTTAAAAAAGAAGATATACAGATGGCAAATAAACATACAAAAAAGATATTCCACATCATAAGTCTTGAGGGAAGTGCAAATTAAAACAACAATGAGATACCACTACACATCTATCAGAATGGCCCAAATCCAGAACGCTGGCAACACCAAATGCTGGAGAAGATGTAGAACAACAGAATTCTCGTTCATTGCTAGTGGGAATGCAAAATAGTTCAGATACTTCAGAAGAGAGTTTGACAGTTTCTTACAAATGTAAACATTCTCTTACCGTATGATTCAGCAGTCACGCTCCTTAGTATTTACCCAAAGGACTTAAAAACATGTCCACACAAAAACCTGCCCACAGATGTTTATAGCAGCTTTATTCATAATTGCCAAAATGTGGAAGCAACCAAGATTTCCTTCAGCAGGTGAATGGATAAATAAACTGTGGTTCATCTAGACAATGGAATATTATTCAACGTGAAAAAGAAATGAGCTATCAAAAAAGGAAAAGACATGGAGAAAATTTAACTGCATATTACTAAGTGAAAGAAGCGAACCTGAAAAGTCTATATACTGTATGATTCCAACTATATGATATTTTGGAAAAAGGAAAACTATGGAAACAGTAAAAAAAAAAAAAATTCAGGGGTTGATGGAGAGGAGGAGTGTGATGAATATATAGCGCAGAGAGGATTCTTAGAGGAGTGAAAATATTCTGTGTGATGCTGTAATGAGAGATATATGTTATTATACTTTTGTCCAAACCCATAGAATGTACAACACCAAAAATGAAATGTAATGTTGTAATGTAAACTATGAACTTCAGGTGATAATGATGTGTCAGTGAAGGTTCATCAGTTGTAACAAATGGTACCACTCTGGTGGGGATGTTGATAATGAGGGAGCCTGTGCATGTGTGAGGGGGGCAGGGAGTAATGTGAGGTATGTCTCTACATTCCCCCTTAGTTCTGATGTGAACTTTTAACTGCTTTTCTAAAAAAAATGTCTTAATTAAAAGAAATAATAATAAGTACAAAAGCAGATCAGAGAGAGTGATTGGGAATTTTGAAAGGAATGGCTGTGGTAATGCTCACTAAGAATGCGACATCTGGCCAAGAAAATGAAGGAAGCGTTAGAATGATCCATGCAGCTGCCTGAGGGAAAAAAGTTCCAGTCAGAGGAAGCCACTAAAGCAAAGTCCATGAGGTGCGAACAGGCTGGCATCTTGGGGAACAGCAAGAAATCCAGTGCAACTAATAAAGAATGAGCCAGTGAGAGAGTATAAAGCGATGCAGTGGGAAAGGTAAGAGAGTCCAGATCATACAGGACTCTGTGGACCCTTTGTCAAGATGAGGAAGTTTCCTTCTACTCCAGGTTTACTGAGAGTTTTTTTTTATCATGAATGGATGTGGAGTTTTGTAAAATAATTTTGTGCATAAAATAGAGAAGATTATGTGTTTTTTAATTCTGTTGATATGGTAAATTATAGTCACTGATTTTGGAATGTTGAAACTGTTTTCCATTCCTGGGAGAAACCCCATTTGGTCATGATATATATTTCATTTTTATATATTACAGGATTCAATTTGTTTAAATTTCCTGATAATCTTTATCTATGTTCACAAGGGTTACTGACTGTAGTTTCTTATAGGTAGTCTACTGTGTTTTATCTAAACTGATGGACTTGCCTTTTATATGTAATGTAATTATTGATATAGTTGGATTTCAACCTATCATCTTGCTTTCTGTTTTTTTATTTGCTACCTCTGTTATTTATTCCTTTATTCCTCTTTCCCACCTTCTTCTGTATTAATTATTATTTATTTTTCTTTTTTATCTCTACTATTGGCTTAATAACTATGTCACTTTTTAAAAATTTTAGTGAATTTCTCAAGGGTGTACAATAAACATTTTTAACTTAGTATTAGTACTATCAAATATTTTTATACCATTCATGTATACTTCCATTTCCTCTTTCCCACCTTTTGAACTATTTTTCATACATTTTACTTCTACATATGTCATAAACTCAGAGTACTTTATTACAATTTGTCTTTAAAATTGATTATCTTTAAAGAGTTTAATGTTAAATTCCCATCAGATTTCATACTTCTGTCTGAGGAATTTCTTTGCATGTATCTTGCATTACAGGTCTCTGGCAATAAATTCTCTTGGTCTTTGTTTGAAAAAGTATTTATTATGCCTCCATTTTTGAAAGATATTTTCATTAGATATAGAAATCCAGTTGACATTATTGTTTGTTTCAGCATTTTAAACATTCCCATTCAACTGTCTTCTGTCCTATAAAATCTTTGATGAAAACTCTGAGTATTTCTTACCTTTGGTCCTCTCCACATAATGCTTCACTCCCGCCCCACCCCATAGGCTCCCTTTAAGTTTTCTTTTTATCTTTGGTTTTTAGAAGATTGACTATGATGTGTCTGTGTGAAGTTGTTTTCATTGTTGTTGTTTGTTTTATTTTGTTTTGATATCTGTATTGCTTAGGGCTATCTGGGCTTCTTGGATCTGGGGTTGCCTGTCTTTCATTAATGCTGGAAAATGTAACATATTATACCACCTGGTCCCTCCCCTGCCCTCTTTGATTTATTGCCTGTCTTTGGATCAATTTTCTGGGCTCAAATCCTTATTTCTTATAGTACAGGCCCAAAAATAGATTTAAAAATCTAAATTCGGCCTCTACTTAGGTACTCCAACCTCACCCTTCTTAGTATCGCTGCTTTTTGAGTCCCAGTTAGTGCATGTGATGCACAAGTTCCCAGATTCTTTAGCTCTGAAATGAGAATCATGTCTATATGTTAATGTTTCTGGGAAAAAAAATTAGGTTATTCAATATTTATTAGATGACATAGTCTTTTGCACAAGACCTGCTAATTCTATTTATTTGAACTGGCCAAAGCTCTTTGGGTAAAATTCCACACAACTGCTATTTTATAAAAGACACCGAATAAAAAATTAAATCGTTATCCTGTGAATATGCTGATTTTACTAAACATTTGCAACCATCAGGAGAGTCAAGGTTATGCTTTGCAATAACTCCAAATTCAGTGACTTAGAATTATAACTGTTTTGCTATACCTCGCTCTGCTGTACATCATCTTATTCAGGACACCACACTGCAACTCAGTTGCTTCCACAATTGCCAAGACTGAAAAAAGGGACATGGTGAATCATGCACTAGACATTAATCTCCCACCTGCAAGTGACACCCATTACTTCCACCCATTTCAATGATCAACTAAGTCACATGACCACACCTAACTTCAAGGAATGCCAGGAGAAATTTTTGGTTAAAAGCACTAATAAAAACCAAAACATTAATTGCTGTTTTTTTATAAGTTAAAAAAAGAATCATTAAAATTTTCATCATTACCTTAATCTGATAGCAATAATTAGTAAGTATATGCAATATTATTTTTGATATTTAGTCAGATAGCATTATAGTAACTATTATGCCCATATTCCTTTCTAAATAAAAAAAAAAATAGTTTCCTTGTCTTCTGTATATTCCAGAGTTTCATAGGGAATTTAGTTATCTCTGGGATCTGCATTTTTTTTGTCCATAATGTTTCTTTTCTTTGGGTGGTCAGAAATAAATGCATCTGGACCTAGCCTTTATCATCAGTTATTTTAATTTCTTAATCATCTAATTTCTTAATCATCTGTTCTGGGAAAATACAGTTTTCCTTTAGTGTTTATTTTTCCTGCCCTGAGAACTGTTTGTTTCTAGCATCTGTTCCTCTGCCTTCCTCTGTCAACACAGAAGCAGGCAAAGCTTTGGGGATTTGGCAACACCTTCATCTGCTGCAAATCCATTGCTCTTGCCATGTTTTATTGCTACAGTCCCTGGAAAACAGTTGTTAAAGCAACGCACTGACTGGGACTGGACGTCCAAAGGGTAAACTTAACATTTTCTCATCAAACCAGAAAGTGCTGCTCTGTGTTGGGGAAGAAGATCCATCATTTGACCACTGGAACCTATTTTGACAGGCCCCTCCTTCCAGAAGAGAGTGTCAGAATTGAAAAGTTTGCTGAGGATATGTGCACTTCAGTTCTTCTTTAAGTACTGTGAGATTTAAGATTTATTAGGCTTCTTTCTTCAACCTTCACCTTGGATTCCATTTGAGCATTTGCAAGGCTTATAATAAATTAACCAGGGACTTCCCTGGTGGCACAGTGGTTAAGAATCCACCTGCCAATGCAGGGGACACAGGTTCGAGCCCTGGTTCGGGAAGATCCCACATGCCGCAGAGCAATTAAGCCGGTGCCCCACAACTACTGAGCCTGTGCTCTAGAGCCCACGAACGACAACTACTGAGCCCATGAGCCATAACTACTGAGCCCACGTGCCACAACTATTGAAGACTGAGAGCCTAGAGCAGGTGCTCCGCAACAGGAGAAGCTACCGCAATGACAAGCCTGCACACCACAATGAAGAGTAGCCCCCACTCGCCGCAACTAGAGAAAGCCCGCACGCAGCAATGAAGACCCAACACAGCCAAAAATAAAATTAAATAAATATTTTTAAATTAAAAAATTAATTAATTAACCAACTCTTCACTACATACCCACCTCAATTCAAATATGCTTTCCATCTACTCCGCCTCTTGTATACGTGTCATTCATCTCCTTCACACTATTAGCACTTTTCATTTGGTGACTTATGACTCCCAGTCCAGTGTTTTTCCACTACTATATAGGCAGAGGGCAGCCTTAACCTTTGGGAATTATTTAACTTCATTTATCTTGTCATACTTCCCATTTCCTCCCTGTGTATTTATTCCACATCATTTGGTTTTCTGTTTCAAACCAGAGGAACACATGACACTTTTATTTTATAGCTGCTTCTCAAGAGGGCATTTTAACTGATTTTTCGGAGATTTGAGAATAATTGACAGCAGAGTAGTATATTCATCCTGAGACCCAAAGTAATCTAATGGTTTGGTTTTATATTTTTATTGTTTTCATAATGGGATGAAACAGAAAAACTTCAAAACATTATTCCTAAAGATATGTACAATAATACTGATGAAAGATGAACAAAAATTCAGAGTAAATATACAAGGTACATGTGCATTATTTTAACAATGCATTTCACTCTAATTTTTTTATAACTATTACATCATATATTTTAGCTTTTATCCTTATAAGTGCTTGAAAACCACTAGAGAATTTCATACCAACTTTGACTCCTCCTAAGAAAATGGTTCATCTTATAAAAATATATGCAAACCCATTTCACTGGCTTATTCCTTTCCTACAAGCATGACTTCATTAAAGTGCTGCGCTGTGGGAACATCGTCCCTGACTTCACAGCTTGAGAACTGTGGCTTCTACATCAGGTAAGGACTCATGAAATCATCCTTCTTCCAACAAGCTTTTTTCAATGATGAGTGAAGAGCATGCGGCCTCCCTCCATCACACTGAACCAGCATATGGGTCTCGAAGGGAGTTTTGGCTGGCAGTTCCCTCTGTCTTTCTATCCATATAGATCACTCCTTTTTCCTTTAAGGATTTACTCAAAATTCATCTTCTCAGGGACACCTCTCTTACCGTGCTTTAAAGTTGCTAACCTCCGTTTCCCATATGGTAAACCCATCCCCTTACCACATTATGCTGCCATTTTTTAAATTATGTTTATCACCATCTGTGTCAGGTCATGTCTTTCTGGAAGCAGGCACCAAGACAGAGTTAGAAGCGCAAGTAATTCAATTGGCGGTATTTCTGTGGAAGATAAGGAGAAAAGGAGCAGGTGTAGGTAAGCCACAATGCAGGTCTGACAGGTATTGGAGAAGAGGGAGGGAAAGAGAGAGGTGAACAGAGCTTTAGACTAAAGTGCAACCCTGGGAAGTTCTTGACCAGCCCAACAGAGAGCTCCAGAGCAAAGATGGCTTGTTAGAGGAGAGTTGTGATGGGCGAAAGTGGATATGCCCTACTCCCCCAGATGCCCGGTCATTGGCTGGTGCTGTCCACTCATGGCTCCAGGGTGGATGCAGATTCCAAGGGCATTGTTTCTGGAAGCTGTAGGCCGACTGCAATTTTTGCAGCAGATTTTCTCTTGAAGGGAGATACTAGTGACACACATCCAGGGCCGCCATATCTTCTGAGTATATATTATGTATTTATTAAATTTTTGTCTGTCTTTCTCACTAACACCTAATAGGTACTCAAAAAAAAAAAACCTCTCTCTATATGTATATATTTATACACACATATATGTTAAACAAATATGCGAATGAATGAATAAAATGAGTCTGGTTGATAGTCATTATTAGTGAAATGATTCACACAGTAAAATGATACAATGCATCATGATTAATTTAACTTCTAGTTATTTTTATAAATAAAATAAATGTTGAAAAATATGACCATTAATGAAATAGATTTTGAGTTTCCTTAAGACAGATATTCAATCATTATTTTTGTATTTCTACATATTGCTTGATATAAACTCTATAAAGTTTAACAAATGTGGAAACTAACAAATGATATTTCAATATTGCAATGAAAATATCCCCTCCTTTTTAAAGATGCAAGTGCCAGCTGTAACTTTGCAGGCTTCAACTCCTGCATCGTATTTATTTTCATGAGTAATACCAGAAGATTTCACAGCTTCAGGTATATTGTATATTGGATCAATGGTGGAAGTCCTCTCCAAAAGAGCTGTCATACTACATCTTATCTACACATGTAATTGAAGAGCAAAGGAGCAATTTCCCTCTTAGAGGAAAATGAAATCTCTGGAGGGTAATGTACTTAGACAAAACTTAGGAAGTGGCTTAAATCACACTGCACATGGATTACACAGTAAAGAAGGATTGCTGATGGGATTCAAGGTGTCATACCTTTGAGCCAGCTGTGTTCAATTAAACTGGGCTTCTTGAGATTGGAAAGTGATATCAGTAAGATGCCTATGGGGAGGTTTAGCACAGTGCCTGGAGAATTCACTGATAAACAGTGCACTGGTCTTAACAAATGAGATAAGGATTAAGAGTGGACCTGAAAGCTGAATTGTACATTCGTAGGCTGAACATTGAAAAGTTCAGCTATACAGAGGACCGTGTGTAAGAACAGATGTGCCAAAAACAAACTGTGTAGAGCAAGACTCTAGAACTCCAGACTCTGAGACTAACAAGGAGCTCATCACCATAAGGAAGGGATAAACTAATCACTTCTAAAGTACATTGTTTTCCTGCTTTTACAGTGAATAATGAAGAAAGCGAGAATGCAAGTGGATAAGTTTATTGACATTTTCCAATCTCCTATAAATAGTTCTTTAGACAGTTAATCAACCTTTAACCTGTATATTAGGTTCTAGAGAGAAACAGAACTAATAGAATATATATAGATATACATAAGGTGGGATTTATTATAGGAATGGGCTCATGATTATGGAGGCTGAGAAGTTCCATGGTCTGTCATCTGCAAGCTGGAGAACCAGGAAAGCCAGTGGTACAGTTCCAGTCCAAAACGAAAGCCCCAAGAACCAGGGGAGCCAACGGCATGCATCCTCGTCTGAGTCTGAAAGCCAGAGAATTAGGAGCACAGATGTTAGAGGTCAGAAGATAGATGTTTCAGCTCAAGCAAAGAACAAATTCTCCCTTCCTCTGCTTTCTTGTGTTCTATTCAGGCCCTCAGTGGATTGTATGATGCCCACACGCATTGGGAGTGTCATCCTTAGTCTACAGATTCAAATGCTAATCTCTGCTGGAAGCACCCTCACAGCCACACCCAGAAACAATGTTATGCTAGCTATCTGGGCATCACTTAGCCCAGCCAAGTTGACACATAATCATCATAACTTGTAAGATGTTATTTTCTCAAATCCAAATGTTCTAAGACTTAGGGTTTATAATGAAAGCGTGTAATTTTTTTCCACTTGATTGCTTATATTAATTAACTTAAATGCTCATTTAAGAAATTCACTTCTTAAAAAGTTTTAAATCATTGATGTGTTCTTTTAAATTGAGACTATGGAAATTTACAGACCAGATTTTACTATCTATAAGTATGACTTTTTCTTAAAAATAAAGCACTCATATAAAGTTTTCCCTCAAACCTAAAGACAAAATAATTTCAGTTCAGATTATTTGCATTTTATAATGGCTTTAGCATTTAAAAAGCCTAAAATTGGAAAACTTTCCCTCATTAAACGAACTTTTTCTCAAGACACATTTAATATACTATTTAAGGAATACACTTCAATTTTTAGCTTTGTCTACCATGAATAATAGTACCAGCTGAATTCAGTTCCATCTCCGCCTCAGGCACACTGTAAATTTGAAGTCCTTGCCATTTCTCATTCTCTTTAAGTTAAAAATGGACTTGAAATGTCATAAGAATTTCAAACCTAGGTAGAAACTGTCTTGCCTGGCACCTACAGTGCCACTATGTCCTGTGAAAGATTCAACCGTAGAATTCTTACAAATGATCCTATAAATCTGTGATTTAAGACAGCACATTTTAAAAGAATAAAAATTAACAATTAAATTAAGCAGAATTGCAGAAAATCTTTTGTACTCTTTTGTAGATACGAATTTAACCAGTCTTCATTTGGGGGAGATGGAAGATTAACAAATCAATTATATTGTATATATTAGTTCAAAAATCTTGCTGTTATAAATACTTTATAAAATTGTTATCTTGAAATAACAACCAAAAAGTTAACTATAGAGGCAATACTTGTATTTAAAATGTTACCAGTAGGCTAATATTTTATCATATAAAAAATTTAAAAGAATTGAAAAGAAATATCTAAGCTCTCCATGTGTAAATGAGCAAAACACATTGATACAAAGTAAGATATACAGATTAAAACAAAATTTGTGGGGTATACTTAGTATCACTAAAGTTATATAAATGGAAATGAGAGCAATTATGATGTCATATTTTGCTAACATAATTAGGAATAGTCAAAACTCTGGGTCCCAAAATCAAATGCCAATGAAGATAAAAATCACTACACTTCTAGGAAATTACTATACTTATTTTGTAGCCAACCAAGTGGAAAAATTAGCAAATTATATCGTATCTACTCTAAGGAAATAAAAATAATTTTTAAAGCACACATGTATACATGTGTGACAAAATTGGATTTGATAAAAAGAAAAATATCAAGTTGTTATAATAGTTATTCTAGTTTGGTGGAATTAATAGGCTTCTTTTTTAAAAAACATGCATATATTTGTTACATGAATATATTTGTTATTTAATATTAACTAAAATATAATTTGAAGTTTGTAAAAATATGATCAAGGGAGGTAGGGTATCTTAATTTAAAAAAGTAGTCTTACCAAATGTAAAATAGATAGCTAGTGGAAAGCAGCCGCATAGCACAGGGAGGTCTGCTCAGTGCTTTGTGACCACCTAGAGGGGTGGGATAGGGAGGGTGGGAGGGAGACGCAAAAGGGAGGAGGTATGGGGATGTATGTATAAGTATAGCTGATTCATTTTGTTATACAGCAGAAACTAACACACCATTGTAAAGTAATTATACTCCAACAAAGATGTTAAAAATAAAAAAAGTAGTCTTATTAAGATTTTGGAAAAAAGGGTTTTTATTATTTTTAATTGAATTTACTGTTGTTATAATATCTTTTAAACAAGAAATTACATTGATAAACATTTTTCCTACTTGCTATGTTTTTATATGATTTATTGAAAAATGTATATATATTTTAGTAGATTCACCCAAATCCTGTCATGAGTAAGGTTTCTGTGTGCTAGTGTTATTTGACTCTGTAAGAACTAATTTATTTTTAATTTTATAGATTTCATTATTCCACATGCCTTTGACTTGTGAAATGTGCAGCATGAAATTTTGGGGGGTAAGATTTCTCTATTTAAATTATATATTTTTCAGGAAAGCAAAAGGTTTACTTTTTTTTTCAAAAGTTGTAATGTGTTAGAGAAAGCAAAAGGTAGTGCAAAAAGACTGAATTAAAACATGTTGATTCACTAATATTTGAAGGAAAACACAGCCTACACTGGATATTGGCTGCTGATTTGGGGTAAGCTTTATCGCACCCCAATTTCAAATACTTCAGTTACTTCATAGCAACAAGAAGCATTTATTGAGCCTTCTTCTGTGGCTGGCACTTTACAGCTCTTCTCACATTGAATCCTCATCTCAGCCCTATGAGGTGAGTCTATTTTGATTCCCATTTCATATACGAAGAAACTTAGTATCCAAGAGATTTAGTGATTTGTCCAGGAATGTGCAGGAGGGGAACAAAGGACCTGAGGGGCAAATGCAAGTCAATCTGATCCTGGAGCTGGAGTCTTGACTGAAAACTCCCTTCGTCTCTTTACATTTCCATGTCACTTCTCTTTGCCCGGGTATGTGCTTCACCCAATCCCTCATCCCATAACTATCAGTTTGAGGTCACTCCTAGCTTGACAGATTCTTTTGGGGAAGAGACATGTGAGCATATTCTCTTGCCCCAATTTACTTTTCTACTGGCTTCTGCCTTAATTTACCGGCTTAGATTCTGACCCATATAGGGTCAGGCACAGGATGTAAGAGGATTAGAGGAGAGTGGGTACGATTTTAGGGGACTGGTGCTGTCTGGCTCTATAAGAGTGTCCTCTGAGTTTGGCAAACACTCAAGTCTGAATCTTCCTTCTCAAAGGCTGGGGGAGCGGCTCAGTTCTCCAACTGCAATTCGCTTAAAGCAGTCGTGCGCCCTCTACTGGCTGCTCTCTGTTTCTGCCTCGGTTTCTGGGCGTTGTTTATTCCTCCAGAGGATGCTCTTGGAGGCTGTTTCAGTGTGGGCACAGAAAACACAGACATTCACTTCACCAAGTCATCACCAACGCAGTGAACCCTGTCTCTTTCTACTCAGTCTCTTGACAGATCTAGACACACCTCCCACTGCAGACTTAGGTTCCCCAAACCCAGGAGACGCATACAAAGTCCTCAACTCTCCTGGTGAGTTTCGTCATCACCTCTCTCTTAGGATCAGATAAAGGGAGAATATTTCCTTCTTATTCATGCTGGGGCTTGAGGGCAGCGACAGGGAGCGGCACACGCATTTCAACAACTCTGCAAATAATTGTATTACTAAATACTCCTTTTAATGCTTTTACTGCTAGTGGTTGGTAAACCCTGACCCAGGCCCCACCTTATGATAAGTGAGAGCTCTGGACCTACTGTATTGCTCTTCCTTTTGTGACTCAAGGGACACAGAGATCCTAGGAATTCCATTTTAACAATTTAATGCATATCACAACCTATTTATTTGCAGTAACCCTATCCTGTCCTGTATCAGTTTGCTGTATGACACCAGGTCCTGACTTTTCTGCTCTCACACCCTTCCCTTAACTCGGAATTAACAGCACAAAGGTGGGATTTTTAAATGTATTCTCAGTGCCTCGTCCAGAGCTTTTTACATTCTCAGTAATTGTTGGAATGAAAGAATGAGTCCCTTGCAAAAACAAGGGGGGAGGGGGTAACTCAATTTCCCCCTAGTCAGCTTCCTCTAACCTCTAGCTCGCGTCCTCCACATCCTATGGTCTCAAACATCTACTTATAAACGTTAAAATGAATTAATAGGCTCAGTCTTCTAATACTACCTTGAGAAATTATAGAAAAATGTATACCATCACAGCTACCCAGAAGTGGAAATTATACCTTCAATACCAACGAGGTATCTGTTGCTAGATTTTTTTTTTTTTTTTTTTTTTTTGGCTGAGTTGGGTCTTTGTTGCTGCACACAGGCTTTCTCTAGTTGTGGTGAGCGGGGGCTACTCTTCGTTGTGGTGCGTGGGCTTTTCATTGCAGTGGCTTCTCTTGTTGCAGAGCACAGGCTCTAGACACACAGGCTTCAGTAGTTGCGGCTTGCAGGCTCTAGAGCACAGGCTCAGTAGTTGTGGTGCACGGGCTTCGTTGCTCCACGGCATGTGAGATCTTCCCGGACCAGGGCTCTAACCCGCGTCCCCTGCATTGACAGGCAGATTCTTAACCACTGCGCCACCAGGGAAGCCCTGTTGCTAGATATCTTTAATCAGGGTTTAATAATCATATGTGAACTATACTTTAGAACTAAATGATTCTGTAAGACTATAAAAATATTACTTATTTTCGATAGTCTGAACTGGATTGAGAAATGAATTAATGCATATACGGTAGGTAACCTAAAAAATGGCCTCCACTAGCTCCTGCTTCCTGGTATTCATTCCTTTCGTTGTGTGATGGGGGGAGGGGGGTCCCTAATGACCTTCTTCAAAAAATAGGATATGACAAAGTGTCCGGATGTTAGTCCTGAGATTAAGTTACAAAAAGAATGGGCTTCCATCTTGGGCTCTCTTTCTCACTCTTGTTTACTCACTCTGAGGGAAACCATCTGCTATGTCGTGAGCTGCCCTAAGGAGGGGTCTACATGGTAAGGAACTAAGGGTGGCTTCTGGGAAGGAATAAGTAAGGAAATGGGGCCCTCTGTCCCATAACCTGTTAGTAACTAAATGCTGCCCACAACAACTCGAGTGAATTTAGAAGGAAATCCTCCTGCCCCACTCTCATCCCACTAGTGGAGCCTTCTGAGAAAAGCAGAGCTCCATCCTATGCCTTGATTGCAACCCTTTGAGAGACCCTGAGGGGTCCCCAGCTAAGCTACACCCAGATCCCTAATCCACAGAAATTGTGAGACAATCAATACTGCTTCAAGCTGCAATACTTTGAGGTGATAGCTAGGTAGCAATAAAAAGTAATAAAAATTTATACATAAATATATAAATAAGCTGTGATCCATGTAGTTTGCTTAGGCAATAGAACATATACATTTCCATCTTAACTTATTAAGATTTATATTTTAAGAAGTGCTGAAATCAAAGATTTTATATTTCATTTTCAGTCTACCAAAAACTCGCTATAAACAAAACACCCAATTAAATGAATATTTTGAATAATAGGTTGTTTAATCAGCAAGGAATTAGTAATATGAATAATTTTGTAAATGTATCTAGTATTCTGTGGTCTCCAAAGGTTTATATCATAGAGTATTTTTCTAATCCTTTAATAGTTCTATAATGAAGATGTTATTTTGTTTATTTACAGGCAAGAATAAATCTCAAAGTTTGTGACTACATGCTTTCATGATTCACACATTTTGTTTGTTTGCCTGGAAAGCCCTGCATGCCACCTTTATCCAACAAACTCCTCCTCATGCTTCAAAACCCAGTTTTACTCTGTCTTCCTCTTGATGTGTCCCCTGACTACTGCAGAATTAAATTCTCCCATCATCTTCATGCACATATTTCTGCTAGAGCTTTCACAGTATCATAATTTCTTTTGCATGCTGGAATCTTCTTTACTGACTGTAAAAGTCTATTGGTCAAGAGCATTATTAATTTTCATATCCTTAACACATAGTACAATATCTGATATAGAGCAAGTGCTTAATAAATGATTCTCACATGATTGAAAAGTATAAATTGTGCACTCTCAATGGGAATGATATCACTGCCAACAGGGACAAAAATTGGCTCTTGGGGAGTGACTAAAAAAAACCTCATATACTATATACATAATATAAAATTATTGATGTACTATAGTACACAAGCAGACAAACAGTGTATCTGTGAAATGAACATTTCAGTGAAGATGGGCTAATTAAGATAAAATGTTTAATAAGTCTCCTTGGAAGAGCAATAATGAGAAAAAGTTGAAAAACACTGTATTAAATGAATTGGGTAAATTTACAGAGGCAGGACTCCAAAGCAGATTTTCTGATTGAGTTCAATCTTCTTTCTTTCACAGCATAACCACTTCAGCAGTTAAAAGAAAAATAACAGAGAGAAGTTTTACAAACATACCTCCTTTGAAAACCAAGGTAACACATAAGATTTACTTACATGAGGATATTTCTGTGTATTTTGTTTTCTTGTTATTTGGTTTCACTATTTAAAACATCACTCAAAATCTACTAACCGTGTTGTATATTTTGAACTCACAGACACACACACACACACACACACAGCTCTTATCTAGATGAATCCTAATGACTTGGCTAATCCATTTTAAATACATGATAAGCAAGCTCATATAACGTTTATTTTTATATAAACACACTTTTAAGCACAGTCATATAGGCCAGGGTTTTACAATGTAGAGAGTTGACAGCGGTAATTATTTGACTTGCTCTGGCGAAGATAGCCTCTGCCTAGTATTTCCAGCCCATTAACAACACCGACAGTCCACAGTGCAGACGGATCTCCCACTGTCAAGTCAGATTAACACTTTCCTTAGCCTTTTTGAATCATTCCATGACAAAAAATCGATTGGTTGAACTGCACTACAGCTGCCTGTCGTCCATCTGAATAAGCTTCATTATGACCATTTGTCAAAACTAGTGCCAAAGACCTTAGGATATTTTTCAAAATAATGGTAAAAGATGTTCAACATTCAGTGTACAAGAGATTTGTACAGCAGTCACCATAATAAAGAAATCAGCACCATTGAATATGTACTGTGAATTACTATTTGCAGAAGGCAGAATTGAGTACTTACTATCTAGATTCTAAAAATGCATGTGATCCTGAGCTAAACAATAAGAAAAAACTCTTAGATCAAATTTATAGGAGCTGGAGGGCCAGCCTGTTTTAACAAAGGCAAGTGAAATCACAGGCTTGTAAGAATTAACTACTTAAGTTTATTCTTTAAACTTAAACTTTATTTAAAAATCACTTGGGTTCCATCTTAAGTCCACAACAGATTAAAAAACAACAAAACAAACAAACTCTATCAAGGTAATTCCTAGGCAGTTCCAAACGTCCAATGAAGTTTTACATTTCTATGCATATTGTTAATGGTTGATAAATACTTTTGAGCAATGAATCATTTTCATCAAATATGTCTGTATTTAAAAGTTTATTCTTTCCTTTGAAACTGACATCTTCTGGCTGAAAAGCTGAAGAATTAGTAACATCTCATTTTAATACTCTAAGCAGTTTTTGTCCAGTGCCTAAAAAGAAGTGTCGAAATTTAAAGAAAATGAAAATCAGTGCTTTAAGTATTTCAGGAGTCAGTGTAGCCTTATGCAAGAAAGTGAAATTTATTCTTGCATTTCACACTAAGTCCCAGTTTACTGACATTACTTTTCCTCCCATACCAATCCACTGTCAGAGGCAAGTTCAGATACATCCTCTGTGTTGTGTGGTACTATAAAATTTCAAAAATATTAACTAATATGCTTTGCGTGGTAGTGATTTTTTTTCTTTAAAATTCCTTTTATCCCTGTCCCTTCCTCACTGTCTAGGATGTTTTTGTCTCCAAGAAAGGATGACATAGCAAACGGAAGAGACAAACATTTTCCTTGCTTTCAATTTATAAATTCACTCTTCAGGAAGATGCCAAAAGACTACAGTGTATGAATAATACATGGAAGGGAGAAACTATGGAAGCATGTGAAAGATTCTGGACTCCACAGATGCAATAAATGTTCCCTGGTCTGGAATGGAGGAAAGATAGAAGAAAAGTGAAAGATGAGTAGATGGTGTGGGTCCCTGAGAAAGGCCCACCCAGTCTTCTATCCCGAACATGGGCGGAAGCTTGGCAGAAAGGGTTATGGATATTTGAGAGTAGAAAGTACCTTTCTCTATTGGCCCCCTTTCCTGAATAGAACCCTGGGAAGCAATAAAATCCCAGAGCAGAAATGCCTGGGGAATGTATTAAGGCAGATGGGAGTGAGGCAGCCTCGGAGAATTCCTCATGTCTCAGCAGGGCCTGCAAAAGCAAAAGATTTCCCCTGCATCTGAGAGCAGCATGACACAGGTGCAGACTTTAGACAGTTTCACACAGAGACCTGAAGTCCAGAGTGGGGCAAGGGAGCAGTAGAATGATCTTGAACCAACAAGGAATCCAGAGAGAACTTACATGGTTATGAGAATAGAAAAGAAGAAAAACAGAGTAGTGACCTGCGTGGTACAGCGTTCATCATCTAGATGGCATAATGGGTGTCCAAAGGATTAGAGAAAGGACAGGCGATGGCAGAGGACTCAATGGCCCATCTGCACCCTTTGCCTGTCCCTGTCTCCCTTCCTTGCCAATCACCAACTGATCTCTTCTTTCACAAGAATTTTCACAATTGTTTCACAATCTTTTCTTTCCTTCTTTTGACAAGAGTAAACCCGTGGGCTTTTTCCTCTCTTGTTCAATCCCTATGTGAGTGGGGAGGAGCAGATCCAACTGATCTCATTTATAACAATATTCTAGGCTTTAATGCCGAAATCTTACCTCCATGACAAGGGCTATAACCAAAGAGAGAGAGAGTCTAGGGACAAAAACGCAATTGTTTGGTTTAGACTTGAAACATTTCTTGAGTAGTTTATGTAAATTTCCAGAGGGAAAAAAATTTAATGTAGCCTTCTTATGGGAGGAAAAGGCCTTTTTGCTTAACAGGAAAAAAAATGCATGTGTGGCTTGAAACAAATATTATAACTTGTAGGTAATATGAGCTTCCAACAGCCATTTTACACATTTGCTATTTTGCAAGGAGAAGCTTATTTGCTAATTAGCAAGGTGGAAGTAATTTTTCTTCCCATTGCATTTTTGGGTCTCATCGTGTAATTTTATATTTTAACAATTAAGTTGTTTAAGTAAAAATAATTTTTGTTTCTGATAGAAGGAATAATAATTTGCTTTGCATTTTAAAATGTCAAGAAAGAATGGGATTCCTCTGGGCTATGAAAAAACAGAACTCAGAAAGATGTAAATGTCACATCAGCAGACCATGGAGTCTTAACAAACACAACTGACAATAGCCCACAAGTACCCACACGTGAGCAAGGGTTTCATTTCCTTTATTTCTTTCTGTCTCCTTCATAGAATTTTTCATTCATCGCTGTGGTCCAATACCATGCCATCCCTGGCTAGGTCCCTACAGTAAATTCATCACATAATCCATTATGCTCCAATGGGTGTAAAATATTTCACATTTTTGTTTACCCAAGAAAGGCTGGAGCATTCCACAGATTTCTCTGTTTACTTCCTTGGACACCCCCCCCCACCCCGTTTATCCATTCCTGGAAAAATGTGTCTGACCTTAAACCAATTTTTACTTTCTATTCTTTGTTCTATGTAGCTAAGGGCCCAGTTTACAATAAAATGTGCTTCTCTTTCACTACTCAGAAGTACCCACATTGAGTGTCACATGTGGAACATGTGCTGTCATCATGCCAACATTCTTCTGCAGCAAAATGCAGAATGGAGCTGAGTCATATGCTAAGACTCACTGGACCCAAAAGGGAGGGTCCATTCTCTCTCAGGATCCTTTGTGGTTTATACTTTTGATGCACTGCTGTCTCCAAATGTTTTTAAAGTATGTTAAGAAAATGACTGTGCTTCTTTCTGGCCTGTTAAAAAAATCTCTTGAGTACATTTTTTATTAGCTCAACTTAGGTTTCCAATACCTATAGTCAGAAACTTCCAGGCTTTAGTTCTAAATTAGTGTTGTGTATTTTTTTAATATGGTAGCAGAATTTAATAGGCCATATGAAGGATTTTGAAGATAATAGATTTTTTATGTGAAATTTTTGGAAATCTTTATTATATTACAGAGAATTTTTCAATGAATAAGTTGATAAAATATAACCAGAAACATGAATTCAGTTACTCTAGAACCAACTGGACAGATAAAAATTGAGTTCAAGAAGCAGAAAATAGTAATTAACATTTATTGAGCACATTTAATTTATGCCTCCCACTCTTCCTAAAGGTAAAAATGTATTAACTCATTTAGTCTTCACAATAAACCTAATATTATATATATAGGTACTACTATTTTCTTAGTTTATTGATGAGGTGAAACAGACAAACTTCTTTGCACAGTTAGTAAGAAGCACAGCCTGGACTCAAATCCCTATTATCTTGCTTCAGAGACCCTATGCTTAACTAGAGTGTCTCACATATAGAGCAAGTCATGGTCATCAGCTGATGCATAAATAAGACCAATAAAACAAAAAAACAAAAAATGGTTGGATAGATAGAAAGAGAGAGAGAGATAATAGATAGATGATGGATGGATGGGCAGACGAGTGGCTGGAGAGAGATGATAGATGATTAATGATAGATAGATATATAGATAGATAGATTATAGATAGATCTAATCCCTGTTCCCAAGGCTGTATTCAAACTGGCCCACACTTTAAACTTCACATCAATCTCAGGTATATATTTTTTTATTCGAAATTATCTTCGGTTTATTAAGCCAGGAGCCCAGGATTCAGAGATGACCAAGATTCAGATCCCTGCCTCTAAGGAGTTCATAGTCTAGAAAGGAGGACATAAAAGAAAATAAATTATTATAAAACCACAAAAGAAATATAACAGAAATAAGCCAAAGCTGAAAAAGAGGAGGAGGAAAAAAATCAGGTTTCTATAATGTTGCTGTTATAAAATATCACTTAAAATACACTTAAATCTGTATATCTGATATTCCAAGGTTGATTGATTAGGAAGTTTCCTTTTCAGGCTTTTAGTCAGGCTGGGGACGGTGGACCTGGAGGTGAGGAAAGAGCACAGGGTTCTGGGAAGTCACTTTCATGAGGCATGTTATCTTGGTTACTCTCACATCTGGCATTTAACAACCTTTGGGGAAGTTATAGGGTTTGGGGAAGTTAATTGTATTTCAGTAAGCACGTGCTGATGCGGACCTAAATTTTATTCCCAACTTGAAATACATACAGCTTTTTTTAAAAACTGGATATTAGTTTTTCTATAAATTGCCTGTTGTATCTCAATTATAACTAATATTTTTGAGTGTTTCTAGGTACCTGACATTGTTTAAGTATTTCACAAAGCACTTTCTCATTTAAGATTCATAAAACCTAAGTCAGATTTCCACTTCACTCTTGAGGAAATTAAGCCACTGAGAGGTAAAGTCAAATGACCAACATCCTAGAGCTAATAGACAGTGAAGTTGGATTAAAACCCAGATGGCCAGACTAGAGAGTCTACTCTTAAAGCCACCTCACTCTAGCGCCCCTAGTACTTTGCATCTATGTTAATGCATTTTACTGTATATTAGATTAAGTATTTGCTCCACAAGTGACATTTGAAAGCCTGGGCCACTTCTAAGCTTGGCTGGTTCTAAAGAAACGTTTTTCAATGCAAATAGTCTGAACTTGTTTCTCCTATTCATACAACTGAAACAATTCCTGTATAAGAGAAGCTCAGCAGATGCATGTCCAACGAGTAGTAAAGAAAGAATTCTCTCCCAGAACTTGCTGGCTGATTTAATGGCACTTAAGTTTGTATGGATCTCAATTTTACTTGGCTTTAATAGTCTATCAGGAGGAATGATGTTCAAACCCCGAAAAATAAATGTTTGTAATATACACATGGACAGACTATCTCACTAATCCCTAATTTTCTTATCTGTTACTACCACCCACTTCCTTCTTTCAAAATATTTTTTACTGAAGCAAAATTTTTATGTCAAGAAAGTTGTTTTATTTTTATAATGTTTAGGATATTTGCATAATTTATTTGTTTCACATAGATATTATAATATGATCAATGTCACTCCTAATAATGTAATCAAAGTTATAATAGTATTTTATGTTAAGGCAAGGCAGTTTAGTTCATAATATTTGCTAATATTTTCTTTTGAATTGCACTTCCTGTTTGCTCTAATGCATAGCACAACACTGTCTTAATATCCTTAATCAACCAAAAAATGAATAAACAAATGGTGTTATATCCACACAACAAAATATCACTCAGTGATAGAAAAGAGATGAACTAGACACAAGAACATGGATAAATTTCATAAACATTTAATGAGATGCTCTCAAAAAGCATTTACTGAAGGAATACACACACATACATACACACGTCCATACTGCATGACACATTTACAGGACTTCCAAGTGTATGATGATGGAAGTCAGAAATTGTACCTCTGTGGGTAGTGGAAATTGACTGGAAGAACACGTGAGAGATTTTTCTGAAGTGATGAAAATGTTTTCTGTGTTATTTTTGGTGGTGGCTACATGGATGTATCCATTTGTCAGAGTTAATGAAACAAACTTTAAGATTGGTGCTTTTTCATTGTTTATGCTTTTTACCACAATAAAAAATGAATGAATAAAAAGTAAATCTGCAAAAGCATTTATGCTATGAATTCATCCATGCATAATGATAATATACATTTATCTGTCTATTTACATCAGAGCTTCTCCACCTTGGCACTATTGACATTTTGGACTATATAAGTCTTTGCTGGGGAGCCAGGGAAAGCTGTCCCATGCATTGTATGATGTTTATAATCATCCCTGGCCCCAACACACAAGATTTCAGTAGCACCCTCCAGTTGTGACAACCAAAAATTCCTTCAGATATTGACAAATATCTCCTGGGCTGGGAAGGGTAGGTAAAACGACCTGGTTGAGAATCATTGATCTCTATGTACACACATACACAAGAAATGGTATCTGAAGGAATGTTTACCAAAATAAGTGTAGTGGTTACCTTTGAACAGTGGGAATGCCAATAATTTACTTTCTTCTTTGCAAATTGATATTTGTATGTAATCACTATGCGTGAATAGGTTTATATTATATACTTTTTTGCAGACCTACATTTTTTTTAAAAAAATTGAAGTAAAAAGCACAAATAATAAAAAGCACACATCTTAAAATTTGGTTTAATTAGTATTGACAATATGCACACACACACACAAACAGCATATATCATATTACCCAAAGCTATTTTAAAATCTAATTGTCTTATGGGGAGGGGGAAGGGTAAGCTGGGATGAAGTGAGAGAGTGGTATGGTCATATATACACTACCGAAAGTAAAATAGATAGCTAGTGGGAAGCAGCTGCATAGCACAGGGAGATCAGCTTAGTGCTTTGTGTCCACCTAGAGGGGTGGGATAGGGAGGGTGGGAAGGAGAAGCAAGAGGGAGGGGATATGGAGCTGTATGTATATGTATAGCTGATTCATTTTGTTATACAGCAGAAACTAACACACCATTGTAAAGCAATTATACTCCAATAAAGATGTTAAAAAAAAATCTAATGGTCTTAAAAACTAACCTGATTGCATGTGGAAAAATTCAAACTCAGTCCATTCCTCCACATTGTTCTTTTGTCACTCTCTTGTCTCCACCTGACTTCCATCTGCTTCTCCATGGAGGAATATGATGGTGAGAAGGGCTGGCTGGAGGCACGATTCTGTGGGACTGAAGCTGATGCTGGCAGTCCTCACAGCAAGTAGAAGTGACAAAAACCAGAGAACAAAGCCAGGAAGAGTGCAACTCTCATGAAGCACTGGAGATGGAGAGAAGGTCTGGTGTATCCCAAAGTGAGAGGGCTCAGAAGTGTGTTGTAAAGCTGGAATTTGGAGTCGTGGTCTGGGAGATGAGAACAAGTCAGGAACAAATAGGGAAGAGAGAAGGCAGCCCAATGTGAATTGCTAAGAGTAATTGTTACCTTTGAGGTTTGTTCTTTTAAGAGATAGCTAACCACTTAGAAAATGATTTATTTCTACTCAACAGAAAATAAATATTGTGAAATGAGCCAGCGGCCCTCTAAATTCATTCAGCACTATTTTGTACTTTGCTTTGCTCAGGGTTCTCTGTCATCTTATTCTGTCTCAGTTCCAGCCAACTACTGAACCTTTTATGTTCATCACACCTTCCTTGCTCTGAGCTCAAACTTAAGACATGCACTACTTGACTTAGGGTGTTCCTTCCAACATGCTTTCCCTCCTCCTCTGGCACTTTCCTGCTCTGGTCCTTTTAAATAAACATTTCACTGACCCAATTTAATCTCCTGTGACCCACTCATATCAGCCTGAATGAAGATGCATCGTGTGACAGAGACAATGTACCACAGAGATCCCCCATGTATAACCAAGTAAATATGGTAACCAAGTAAATATGTCCAGAAAACATAAAGCCAGGAAGCAGATTGTTAGTTTATTAGGTGAGAAAATCTGATAAATAATCAGCCTGTAAAAGGATCTTAGCAAAGATGGTTGATTTTAGACATTTTATTTTCAGTGTAATTCAGGTTCCTAGAAAGTCAGCAGTCCTTGAAGACCAAGAGCCTGCAATCAGATAAGACCTATGATGGGTGGTTGGAGTTGATTCGAGTTGCTGCTCCAAAGCAGACCTATGTGGGAACCAAGAGTCAAGATCCAGTGGCCTCTGATTCTCCAACAGAACAACAGGAGCTCCCAAACTGGTCGAGTATTTCCAGCCCTTTGGAGTTAGGAGAACTCAGCTGCTTCAGTTGAATCCCTGAAAAGGTAACTTCTAAAAGGCAATAATGATAATGAAGATGAAAATAATATTAATATCAGCTACCTTTTATTGACCATGTACTGGCATTTAATATGCATTATCTCATTTCATCTACCCAACAACAGTGTGAGGTAGATATTAGGGAAAACCTTCATGATGATCCACTTCCACTTAATGAACAGTAAATAAGTATCATGTCATACAGTTAATAAACTTATCTGTTATTTAAAAAAAAGTAAGCAGTAAGTTGAAATGTCATAATTTCTGATGACAGTACCCTGTGTTCTTCATCCTTAGACTCCATAATAATTACTGCAATTATTTGGACATAATACAAACACAGTGAAGGATTGTTTATTTTAATTATCTATAAGGCAAGTTTACATAAATGGTACAGAAAATTTAACTTTCCATTTCCTATCTTAACCTAGCCAAATAAACACACAGAATCATAAAATGAATCTCTAATTCTCCCCTTAATCCCAATGATCAACATCAACAATTTTTAATTCGGTAATTTCTCATTTGCAGATGTTTCAACTGTTCATTTCATTAACTTAAATGGTCTTATCTAGCTGATCTAATTTATAAAAGTGTTATTTTTAACAATAAATAGGAATTTGGCAATAGTTTAATGTAACGATCCCACTATTAATTTTAAAATCTAATCTAAAAAGAATTCTAAATTTACTCTTTTCTGTTTTCAACAAATGCAGTGGTTAAATTGACAAATACTTGTATTCTCTTACTCCAGTTTCAAATCCATCATTTTGGTTTTCTCTTTACTATCAAAATCAAAACTGTATTCTTCACTTACTGAATACCTTATCATCAAAGTTACACACACAAAAGCTATCAAGGGTTTAAAGTTATAATGTAACTGTACTAAAGCATTATTTGGGATATTTAAAAAATAAGTCCTTTACATGTCAAAAGAAACTTGGGATTGGAAATATGAATGGAAATCTTTTTTTTTCCCCCGAATGAGAAATTGGTTATAAGGAAGATAAATATAAATGCTAAAGCAAACATAAAGCTTTTGCTTTTTAAAATCTCATTGAATACTGGGTATTTAGAAATGATTTAATATTTCTTGAAATATGTGCTTTAAATGAATTAGTTCATATTGTATGTGTTCACTATTTATCATATCAAAGCAAAGTAAAGCTCTATGCCCTTCAAAATAATTCTTTGCTCCATTAAATCCCAACTATATGGAATGATTGCTATTTGGACAACATTCATTTTCTTTCTATGATAGTACATGATGCTCTAAAATTCATATGCCATATTTATCCTGGTCAAATATTTACTCTAAGCTCTATGCATTTCTGAACTCTTAAAACTCCTACCATAACTAATATTACCAATATTCATTTCATAAATTCCAAATGGAAATCTAATTACTGCCAAAGATGATTACAACCAGGAAAATACAATCATGGAGAACTGAAAGGTCAAACTGCTTGATCTTCTAAAGAGTTGTATGCTTTCTAGAAAAAAGAATGTATTCCATTTATTTTCATTATATGATTCTTGAAAATCTGTGGAAGAAAATGTGTTACACTATGTCACAAAGCCCCATCAAACTATTTCAAATGGTTTCAAGTGGTTTGACTAGTGTTAAGGTAGGAGAGAATTATTAGATAAGACTTTGTAAACTGAAAGGTGATATACAAATAATAAAAATAGAAGTAATTATTATCAATAGAATATAGCTGAAATATGATAAAATCTTCTGAAAAAGCATTTTCTGCTTTTTCACTATATTTTCTTAATTTCATCAGCAAATAAATTGTATTTTGTAAAACCTTAAAAAAAAAGAATGTATGCCATTTAAGAACAAAAAGACAATCACATTTGGATTTGTTTCTTTATATTTCTCATACAAATTAATACTTAGGATTTTAAAAATATGGCTTCAATACACTTATACATATTTTTTATGTGAAACTAAATATGTCATAATAAATTTTTTACTGTCACTAGAGACTCATTTGATATGCTGATTTGTAAAACAGTATTGGTACATTTTTTTCAAAGCTTTTCATCTATGATATTTTGGTTAAAAAAGTAACTTGCAATATACTTAAGAATGATACAAATAGCATATTTCATTTCTTTAATATGTAGGCATAGCTTTTGAAGCACTCTCTCTGTTTGACAAAGATAGAGTGAATGACACAAGGTTACCCTTATATCTATAAAAATTATAGAATCATATTTTCCCAAGATTAAAAAAAATGGACCCAGACAGGACAAATTCTCTGGGATTCACTTCAAAATAATCCAGAAGTAAGGGAGAGAGTTGGGAAGGTAATAGACAAAACAAGACTAACCATGAGTGGATCATTTTTAAGGTCAGGTATTGAATTCATGGTGGAGGGTGGGATGCAGAAAGGGGGGATCATTATATTATTTGATCTACTTTTGTATATGTTTGAAACAAAAAGTTTTAAAAATGAATACAAATTATATGCAATCCATGTTCTTGCATTATTTTAAAATTTTAAATAGTATACATATGTATATTTACTTTAAGAGCAAATTTATCAAAAAATGTGTTATGTGACCCAAATAATCCTCATTTCCCTTGATTTAGCAGAAGTAATGTCTTTTGGAGAGTTTCTCTATTCACAAATGTGCCTCTTTTAGCTACTTACATTTGGCCAATTTTTCTTCATGAAGGAATCAGATCTGTCTAAGGAAATGTTTCAATAAAACATTTGCCTCAAAATGATATTTTCTGCCATATCGAATAGACCGTTCTGGTCAAAACTTGTAATTACTACTTAATCAATATGTTCAGCCTCTTCGTATATCTCTGTATGATCAGTGAACTGCATAGGACCACGTTCAAATAACAAATAGGTTGATTGCAAACAAGAATCCCAGGATATATATAGCCAGAATGAGAATTCCATGGAGAAGTAATTTTTTTGGCTCACATGCACAGTCTACCAAAGCAGATAGGAACACTGTGGGTTGAATTAATAACTTAATAAGAGCTCTAAAAGCAAACATTTATGGAGAGGTCACCATGTCCCAGGTCTTCTTTATATCTAATTCCCCTTTAATTCTCTCAGTAACCTCTGAGATCGGTGTTATGACTGTAGACAAATAAAGGAAGGCTCAGAGAAGTTATGTACCCCAGGGTTCACCATAATGAGTGAATCCAGAAATAAAATTCTGATCTATCTAAAATCCACATTCTTATACACTGTAAATTGTCACATTATTGATCATTAACATTTCCCTTTTTAAAAAGAATAAATTGTTAGAGTATTTATCCATTTTTTGCCTCAAAAACAAATAATATAGAAGGAAATAGCATAATTCAGGATGATATTCATGTAAACAAGGTATATATGTATATAAATAATGTTAGTGTTTATTGAGCACCACTTTTATGTTTTCATTTATTCATTCATTCAATAACTATCTATTTCAGTCCCTTTTAGATAAACTAGTGTACCATATTATAAGGGGTAAAAAAAGATATCATAGTTCTCCCTTAAATTCTTATCTTCAAGACCGAAAAATTAAGTACTTATTTCACTGATTTCAAAACAAAGTATAACCTAACCTCTGTTTCAGAACTAGCATTATATTTGTTTTATCATTGCCTCACTTGAAACCATTGCTGTTGTTGTCATAATAGCAAAGTTATGAGAAATTGACTTAATTTTATCATATCTAATGACTGAACAGTAAATTAATCACCAAAGTGGATGTAATTTGGTTGTTGGGTGATTTGGGACATTCAAAAGATATTATTTTTAATGACTTTAGTGCACATTTTGTGTTTCCTTCTGTCCCTTTAAAAATGTATTCACCACTAGGGTAAAAATTTAGCATGTCCCATGACTTTTCTGCTCACTCAACCAAAACAGTCACAAAAACATTCTCAATTAGCTATGTCCAGCCTAAATTAGTCATTGAAAATCTGATCTTGATTTAGTGTTTTCTCTCCTCACCAAATTCAGGCTTGCTTCAGGCTGGAATCCTGCAATGGTTTTTCTCTCTATTTATCTCATTATATTTCTTCTACTTCCCATCCCATGTCAAACTTGCTAGTACTTTTGCACTTTTTCACACAACCCAGCAATCCCACTCCTAGATATTCACCAAAGTGAATTGAAATCTTATGTTCACATAAAATTTTACACAAATGTTTATAGAAGCATCATTCATAATCAGCCAAAACTGGAAACAACCTAGATGACCTTCAACAGGTGAATAGATAAATTGTGATATATTCCTACAACGTAATACTATTCAGAAATGAAGAGGAATGAACTAGATTCACACAAAAATATAGATGAATTTGCAATGTGTTTTGCTAAGTAAAAAAACACCAGATGAAAAATGTTTACATATGGTATGACTCTATCGATGTGACATTTCAGAAAATTTGAAACAATATGAACAGAAAACAGATTGGTGGTTGTCAAGGGCTGGAGATTGTGGAAAGGGGACCACTTTCTTAAGGTGATGGAACAGTTCTGTATGGTGCTGGAATAGTGGATACATGACTTTATGTTTTCATGAAACACACAGAACTGTATGTCACAAATAGTGAATGTTACTGTAAACAAATTTTTAAAATATCTATCAATCAGAATGTCAGGGGAACACTAGAAAGAATGCATACTGTGACAGATGCACATAACTGTATGCATGACATAACCTCACTGAAGGGGTAGAGAATAACATTTCTTAAGTTACTTTGGAAAAAATAGTGTTTTGATTTTTATACTATAAGTCTGAAAACAAAAAGAACTGTACACAAACACTGTACTATTGTTGGTAAATTATTTCTCACAGGAGTACACATTAAAAATTCTGAAACAACTTCATATTGTCCATTTCTGAGAGCTATTTTTACCACTATAGAAGAAAGAACTTACAAGTAAGAAAACTGGGAATGCTAGAAGAAAATCATGTTGCCAGATTGAAGTTGTATATAACAACATGAATTCATGTTTATTTTAATAAATATGTAGATAGATACAGGAGTAAACATAGATATAAGCCTATATATGGGTTGGCAAATATATAACACTTCCTAGCTTCATCTGCCCAAAGGACCCAGAAGCAGTGACACTCCAGTAGCAATGAGCACACCTAGCTCCAGGTATTGGTTTATTAAATATCATTCTCCAAGAAAAGGAACGAGTGCTCCTTGGAGAAATGTCTGACTCTAGCACTGGGCAGGAAAAACACAAGATGCACCTGAAGAATCTTGTGGTGTCAGAAACTAAGGAAGTGCTCGAAACACAAAAGGATAAGCACAGGTCAAAGGGACACAGGAGCCAACCTAGAAGAGCTCCCAATGGCAAAATAACAATATGAGCAATAAAATAAAGAAAAAATATTGGATTATTTCCCAAGGAATAAAATAAATATCCAAGATGCCATATTGATATAAAGAAACAATTGGAATTATAAGTAAATAGAGAAGAGACAACTCTTCCTTACAAAAGAATTTCAATTAATAAATGTAGAAGGAATAAGGGAAATAGAAAATCATTATAACATAATATAGAGGTAGGGGCATAAGAGTTACATAATACTAAGTATGAAATAAGCTACAATAATATATTGTACAACACAGGGAATATAGCCAATATTTTATAATAACAATAAATGGAGTATAACTTTTTAAAATTGTGAATCACTATATTGTACACCTGCAACTTATATAATATTGTACAGCAACTGTGCTTCAATTGAAAAAACTAATTGCATCAGGCAAGATCCACTGCCAAATGCTAAAATTAGTAGAAGAAACTTTAAGAAAAGTGGATATCTGTATAGCCTCAAAGTATCTCCCCCAAAATATTTATTAATTTCTGGATGGTTCTAACTTATGTCCACAGATTCTTTGATATTCCTCCTTCTAAGAAGTATAGTTTAATTCCCCTCCCCTTAAGTGTGGCTTGACTTAATGGCTCCCTTTTAGTGAAAAAAACAGTGGTCAGCTAGTTTTCTTAGAACACACATTGGAACATTATGTGTTGTCTATGTCTGCTTTTCTGTTGCATAGCACAGTTAAGTCATTGTGACAGACACCATATGGCCCACAAAGCCTAAAATATTTACTAACTAATTTTTCTTCCAGACCTCTGGAATAGAATATGGAAAGAGGGAAAGAGTAACTTTACAAGGGATAATCCTGACAGACACCACCTTACCCAAGTGATCAAGGTTGGCATCACCAGTGATAATTCAGGTTGATATGAACACTCTGGGATGATACAAATAGAAACACACATCACCTCTCTGCTATCCTTCCCCCAAATCCAGAACCAGTCTTCAAAAGTGTCAAGGTCATGAAAGGCAAGGAAATATGCAGAAACTCATAGATTGGAAGAGACTAAGAAAATATGATGCTTAAGCTCCATGTTAGATATTACATTGGATTCTGGAACAGAATGAAAAAAACTTCTAAACTCTGAATAAAAGTCTATACTTTAGACTTTACTGGTAATATTGTACCAATGTTAATTTCTTAATTGTGCTATTATGTGTGATGTTAATATTATAGGAATCTGAGTAAAGGGTATCTGGGAAGTCTGTCTTATCTTTGCAACACTTCTATAAGTCTAAAATTATTTCAAAATGAAAAGTTTTAAAAAGCAGAGTGCTGCCTTTTCATACTCCCATAGCATTACTGAAGGAGCACATTCTTAAAATTAGACCAAGCAATAAGTGTCTATGTGGATACTTCAGGATAATAATGATATACTGAGGCAGAGAGAACTTTCTGTGTTCTTGTTGGAATCATAGGTAAAGAGATACTACAATCTTCAAGTGCAGATGCCCATCTTGTGGCTATAAAAGGAAGCAGATCAAAGAAAAGGAAGGATGGAGGCAAATCAAATCTGCTGAAATTATTCGAATAGGTTGAACTCTCCTGGATTCCCAAATTCATGAGCCAAATAATTCATTTTTATGCTTAACAAAGGCAGAAAGCACACCATCATAACACCCTATCACAATGAAACTATTCAAGTGGGATAACAAAAGATCCTCCTTTGGTTAATTGATTGTCATCACTCAGCTCTGATAAAAGATTATGGAAAGTAATTATGTGAGGACACAAATATGCAAAAAGATCATAATACTAATGAATAATTTCATTGATTAAACTAGAGCCCAGTGTTGATATAAGAGAGAGGAACCTGTCAGTATTAAGATAATTGTGGATAAAATGATGTGTACACCTAGCATTAAGACTTTGGGAAGTCTCTTGAATCCTCTAAATTTCTCTTGGCTTACCTGGAAAATGGATATAATGAACTTCCTAAAAGCAATGTTGTGAAGATGCCAAATAAAACAATAAATGTAAAAGCACATGAGAAAAATTTAAATACTGTGTAAACATAAGGAGTTTGTGTTATCAGACTATATATGTAAGAGTAATTCCTAATGTATATCACTTAGCCGTGTGCTAGAGTTTTAAAACTTCAAAATGCTAACTCATCCAGCTGGAGAGACATGCACATAAAGAACAAACTACAGGAGGACCTTCAAGATGGTGGAGGAGTAAGATGTGGACATCACCTTCCTCCCCACAAATACATCAAAAATACACCTACATGTGGAACAACTCCTACTGAACACTGGCAGGACACCTCAGACTTCCCAAAAGGCAAGAAACTCTCCACATACCTGGCCGTGTGGCTGACAAGGTCTTGGTAGTCTGGTCGTGTGTCAGGCCTGAACCTCTGAGGTAGGAGAGATAAGCTCAGGACATTAGACCTCCAGAGACCTCCTGGCCCCATGTAATATCAATTGGTGAGAGCTATCCTAGAGATCTGCGTCTCAACACTGTAACTTATATAACTTATATAATATCGTACACTCAACGACCAGCAAGCTCCAGTGCTGGACACCCCATGCAGAACAACTAACAAGTCAGGAACATAACTCCATCCATTAGCAAAGAGGCTGCCTAAAATCATAAAAAGTTCACAGACATCCAAAAACACACCACCAGATGCAGTCCTGCCTAACAGAAAGACAAGATTCATCCACCAAAACACAGGCACCACTCCCCTCCAACAGGAAGCCTACACACCCACTGAACCAACCTTACCAACTGGGGCCAGACACCAAAAACAACGGGAACTATGAACCTGCAGCCTGCGAAAAGGAGACCCCAAACACAGTAAATTAAGCAAAATGAGAAGACAGAGAAACACGCAGCAGTTGAAGGAGCAAGGTAAAAACACACCAGATCAAACAAATGAAGAGGAAATAAGCAGTCTACTTGAAAAAGAATTCAGAGTAATGATAGTAAAGATGATCCAAAATCTTGGAAATAGAATGGAGAAAATACAAGAAACCTTAAAAAGGACCTAGAAAAACTAAAGAGCAAACAAACAATGATGAACAATACAATAAATGAAATTAAAAATTCTCTAGAAGGAATCAATAGGAGAATAACTGAGGCAGAAGAACGGATAAGTGACTTGGAAGACAGAATGGAGGTAATCACTGCTGCAGAACAGAATAAAGAAAAAAGAAAGAAAATAATTGAGGACAGTCTCAGAGACCTCTGGGACAACATTAAACACACCAACACTCACATTATATGGGTCCCAGAAGAAGAAGAGAAAAAGAAAGGGACTGAGAAAATATTTGAATAGATTATAGTTGGAAAATTCCCTAATATGGGAAAGGAAATAGTCAATTAAGTCCAGGAAGCACAGAGAGTCGCATACAAGATAAATCCAAGGAGAAACACACCAAGACACATATTAATCAAACTATCAAAAAATAAATACAAAGAAAAAATATTAAGAGCAGCAAGGGAAAAGCAACAAATAGCATACAAAGGAATCCCCATAAGGTTAACACCTGATCTTTCAGCAGAAAATCTGCATGCCAGAAGGAAGTGGCAGGACATATTTAAAGTGATGAAAGAGAAAAACCTACAACCAAGATTACAATACCCACCAAGGATCTCATTCAGATTCAATGGAGAAATTAAAACCTTTACAGACAAGCAAAAGCTAAGAGAATTCAACACCACCAAACCAGCTTTACAAAAAATGCTAAAGGGACTTCTCTAGCAGGAAACACAAGAGAAGAAAAACCTACAGTAACAAATCAAAAGCAATTCAGAAAATGGGAATAGGAACATACATATCGATAATTACCTTAAATGTAAATGGATTAAATGCTCCAACCAAAAGACAGAAACCTGCTGAATGGGTACAAAAACAAGACCCATATATATGCTGTCTACAAGAGACCCATTCAGACCTAGGGACACATACAGACTGAAAGAAAGGGGATGGAAAAATATATTTCATGCAAAAGTAAATCAAAAAAAGCTGGAGTAGCAATTCTCATATTAGAAAAAAATAGACTTTAAAATAAAGACTATTACAAGTGATAAAGAAGGGCACTACTTAATGATCAAGGGATCAATCCAAGAAGATATAACAATTGTAAATATTTATGCACCCAACATAGGAGCACCTCAATATATAAGGCAAATGCTAACAGCCATAAAAGGGGAAATCGACAGCAACACAATCATAGTAGGGAACTTTAACACCCTACTTTCACCAATAGACAGATCATGCAAAATGAAAATAAATAAGGAAACACAAACTTTAAATGATACATTAAACAAGATGAACTTAACTGATATTTATAGGTCACTCCAATCAAAAACAACAGAATACAATTCCTTCTCAAGTGCTCATGGAATATTCTCCAGGATAGATCATATCTTGGGTCACAAATCAAGCCTTGGTAAATTTAAGAAAATTGAAATCCTGTCAAGTATCTTTTCCAACCACAGTGCTATGAGACTAGATATCAATTACAGGAAAAAAAACTGTAAAAAAATACAAACAAACAGGAGGCTAAACAATACACTACTTAATTATCAAGAGATCACTGAAGAAATCAAAGAGGAAATCAAAAAATACCTAGAAATAAATGACAATGAAAATAGGACAACCCAAAACCTATGGGATGCAGCAAAAGCAGTTCTAAGAGGGAAGTTTATAGCAATATAATCCTACCTCAAGAAACAAGAAACATCTCAAACAACCTAACCTTACACCAAAAGCAATGAGAGAAACAAGAACAATAAAACCCAAAAGGTAGCAGAAGGAAAGAAATCATAAAGATCAGATATGAAATAAATGAAAAAGAAATGAAGAAAACAAGAGCAAAGATCAATAAAACTAAAAGCTGGTTCTTTGACACGGTAGACAAAATTGATAAACCATTAGCCAGACTCATCAAGAAAAAAAGGGAGAAGACTCAAATCAATAGAATTAGAAAAGAAAAAGGAGAAGTAACAACTGATACTGTAGAAATACAAAAGATCAGGAGAGATTACTACAAGAAACTATATGCCAATAAAATGGACAACCTGGAAGAAATGGACAAATTCTTAGAAAAGCACAACCGTCCGAGACTGAACCAGGAAGAAATAGAAAATATAAACAGGCCAATCACAAGCACTGAAATTGATACTGTGATTAAAAATCTTCCAACAAACAAAAGCCCAGGACCAGATGGCTTCACAGGCGAATTCTATTAAACATATACAGAAGAGCTAACACCTATCCTTCTCAAACTCTTCCAAAATATTTCAGAGAGAGGAACACTCCCAAATTCATTCTACAAGGCCACTATCACCCTAATACCAAAATCAGACAAAGATGTCACAAGGAAAGAAAACTAGAGGCCAATATCACTGATGAACATAGATGCAAAAATCCTCAACGAAATACTAGCAACAGAATCCAACAGCACATTAAAAGGATCATACACCATGATCAACTGGGGTTTATCTCAGGAATGCAAGGATTCTTCAATATATGCAAATCAATCAACGTGTTACACCATATTAACAAATTGAAGGATACAAATCATATGATCATCTCAATAGATGCAGAAGAAGCTTTCAACAAAATTCAACACCATTTACGATAAAAACCCTCCATAAAGTAGGCATAGGGGGAACTTACGTCAACATAAGGCCATATATGACAAACCCACAGCCAACATCGTCCTCAATGGTGAAAAATTGAAACCATTCCTCTAAGATCAGGAACAAGACAAGGTTGTCCACTCTCACCACTGTTATTCAACATATTTTTACAAGTTTTAGCCACAGCAATCAGAGAAGAAAAAGAAATAAAGGAATCCAAATCGGAAAAGAAGCAGTAAATCTGTCACTGTTTGCAGAAAACAGGATACTATACATAGAGAATCCTAAAGATGTTACCAGAAAACCTCTAGAGCTAATCAATGAATTTGGTAAATTAGCAGGATACAAAATTAGTGCACAGAAATCTCTTGCATTCCTATACACTAAGGATGAAAAATCTGAAAGAGAAATTAAATGCAGTGGTCCATTTACCACTGCAACAAAAAGAATAAAATACCTAGGAATAAACCTACCTACAGAGACAAAAGGCCTATATGCAGAAAACTATAAGACACTGATGAAAGAAAATAAGATGGCACAAACAGATGGAGAGATACACCATGTTCTTGGATTTGAAGAATCAACATTGTGAAAATGACTATATCACCCAAAGCAATCTACAGATTCAATGCAATCCCTATCAAACTACCAACGTCATTTTTCACAGAAGTAGAACAAAAAATTTCACAATTTGGATGGAAATACAAAAGACCCCAAATAGCCTAAGCAATCTTGAGAAAGAAAAATGGAGCTGGAGGAATCAGGCTCCCTGACTTCAGACTATACTACAAAGCTACAGTAATCAAGACAGTATGGTACTGGCACACAAACATAAATATAGATCAATGGAACACGATAGAAAGCCCAGAGATAAACCCACGCACATATGGTCACCTTATTTTTGGTAAGCAAGAATATACAATGGAGAAAAGACAGCCTCTTCAATAAGTGGTACTGGGAAAACTGAACAGCTACATGTAAAAGAATGAAATTAAAATACTCCCTAACACCATACACAAAAATAAACTCAAAATGGATTAAAGACCTAAATGTAAGGTCAGACACTATAAACTCTTAGAGGAAAACATAGACAGAACACTCTGTGACGTAAATCACAGCAAGATCCTTTTTGACCCACCTTCTAAAGAAATGGAAATAAAACCAAAAATAAACAAATGGGACCTAATGAAACTTAAAAGCCTTTGCATAGCAAAGGAAACCATAAACAAGACGAAAAGACAACCCTCAGAATGGGAGAAAATATTTGCAAACGAAGCAACTGACAAAGGATTAATTTCCAAAATATACAAGCATCTCATGCAGCTCAATATCAAAAAAAAACATAAAACCCAACCCCAAAATGGGCAGAAGACCTAAATAGACCTAATAGCCTTGTGACCACTTAGAGGGGTGAGATAGGGAGGGTAGGAAGGAGACACAAGAGGGAGGGGATATGGGGATATATGTATACCTATAGCTGATTCACTTTGTTATACAGCAGAAACTAACACAACATTGTAAAGCAATTATAAGTTATAAAAAAGAACAAACTACAATATCCTTGGAGAACACAGGCAGGAGCTATGGATCTATGAACCACGTCTTATACATACAGAGGCAGATTAGGTTTAATTGAGAAATACAGTCAGTTTATCTGCCATAATTCTTATGTGGGTTTTTTTTTAACAGCTTTGTTGAAGAGTAATTGACATACAGTAAATTGCAGATACTTGAAATATAAATTTTGAGAAGGTTAGACATATGTTTACACACCCATGTAAATATCACCACTATCAAGACAATGAGTATATGCATTATCCTCCAAAATTTCCTTCTGTCCTTTTATAATCTTGCTCATTCCCTGTTCCCTGCCCCCATTCCCGGGCAAACACTTAATCCTTATATGATTTTGACCTAAAACAGAAAGGTACCAGGGAAATATGGTTTCGCCCTTAAGCAAAATTTAGAGTCTTTCATTAAGTTCCCTCTTCTGATCTTTTCACATAATATATGAATGCACATCTATCTTATGGAGTGAGGTGTGAGAGAGAAAGAGAAAAAAAAGAGATATTTCCCACATTATAACAAGTTGCGTGGCTCCCCTTTCTAATACCTAATAAATACAGAACTTCTCTGGGGTTTCTAAGACTTAAGTAATATGTTTGCAACCCAGGTAGTAATTCAGTTTGTTAGCCTGGCAGTTTAAGATAACTGCACCTGCCACCAGAACCCTCAACATCACTCATCCTGTCACTATAGTATTATTGTCAGCACCATGACATCTTGGCATTTCTTTTCCCAGCCTGTGCTTCTCTCAACTTATTATTTTTTGCAAGACACTGCAATAGTGTTATCCACTCATGAAAACTACAACTTTTAATTTTTGTTGCAATGATGATGGAAGAAAATACAATGTATACTCTTCAGGTTGGAATAACTTCTAATAGAAAAATAAAATGAGCCTAGTAATAATTTAAAAAAGGAGGCTTAGACACAAAATAAAAGACATTCATGGTGTTTTTCATCTTTTTAAACAACTTTTTGACTAAAAATAACATAGCATGGTGTTTTTAATTATGTTTTTATTTCTGTATTTTTGCAAAATATAATTCTGTATCATTCTCCGATGACCGTATAAGATATAAGTTCATATTGCTTCAGTAATGGAAAGTACCAATCAGTACCTCTAGAGGTGGTACTCCTTCACCAGTGCACCAAAAAGTGTCAACAAAATTTTACTCTCATCCTCCCTATTACCAGTCTTCCTCTTACAGTGTATCTGAAGCTAAGCTCTATAGACAAATATTCTCCCATTGTTCCTTACTTTGAGCACCCAGATTTTATACATATATGATTTCTTTAACTTTTATATTCACAACTTTCATCTCCTTAAGTATTTCTATTACAGAAGC
Organism: Orcinus orca; assembly: GCF_937001465.1. Taxonomy (NCBI): domain Eukaryota; kingdom Metazoa; phylum Chordata; class Mammalia; order Artiodactyla; family Delphinidae; genus Orcinus; species Orcinus orca. The sequence continues at coordinate 129,900,596 of NC_064563.1, forward strand.
AGAAGGATTTTAAAGTAGGAGATTTGACATGATAAACTTGGGTTCAAATTTCACCTCCACCACTTACTGGCTTTTGAACCTCAGCCAAGTTCTTCATTTTTCTGAGCCTCAGTTTTCTCTTCTGTAAAATATAGAACCTTAGGCATAGAATAGCTGGAACCTTTCAGTGAGAAAATGTATATGAAGCAGTAGCCAGTGCCTGTCACATAGTAAATGATCAGTAAATATTAGCTCCATGATCCCTCTAATCATGACTACAGCTATAATTTCTGGTTGTGAACTGGATGAAGCAGAGAAAAAAATTATCTTTAGGTATATATTATATTAGATATATAATAGGCTCCTACCCAAACTAGAGACAAAAATACAGGCAATATTCTATTTTACCTTTTCCAATTTGAACATTTAAAATGTTCTAGGGGCTTCCCTGGTGGCGCAGTGTTTGAGAGTCCACCTGCCGATGTAGGGGACACGGGTTCGTGCCCCGGTCCGGGAAGATCCCACGTGCTGCGGAGCAGCTGGGCCCGTGAGCCATGGCCGCTGAACCTGCGCGTCCGGAGCCTGTGCTCCGCAACGGGAGAGGCCACAACAGTGAGAGGCCCTCGTACCGCAAAAAAAAAAGAAAAGAAAAGAAAATGTTCTAGCCAAATAACTAGAGAATAAGAAATCATGTGGGTGATTCTTTTTTAAAAAGTTTTCAAGGAGGTCTACAAGTATTTGTCTCAATTGACTAATATAAGAGACCATTTGACTAAGCTTCTGAGTCATGCACCACTTTTAAGCATCCTGTAGGAAGAAACCTAGGTGCAAATTCTGTTCAATATTGTCTATTGTGCTATCTCCTGTTGTGAATGAATCATAATGGGTGGCACAAGGAAGTATCAAATAATTATGTCTTCAAGATCTAACTCCTTACTCATCGCCAGCAGATGTGTAATTTGAAGGTATAATTTTTTAAGCCCCCTGTAGTGCAGCAGCTGAGTATCCCTTCTGGCTTCATAGGTAGGAAGCTTACAGATCACATAGTACTGGGCCTGCATCCCTGGGGTTAAAGTGAATTTAACTATAACCTTCCCCTGTCAAGAACATGATGCTGTGCCGTACACTCCTTAGGTTCTCATTTTAAGGCAGGTGGTTACACTGACATTAAAATATAGACAAACTCAAAAGAGTATGCCTCATACTCAAAAGAGGAAACTTTTTGGTTCACATTGAATAAGAATAAAAATATAATGGATCTACAAATAATATATTTGCTCTACATCATTCATGTAGACGTTAAAATATCTAAATTTCAGTTCTCAAAATGTTTTTCAGTTAATATCTAAGATTGAGAGTCAAATCTTGGTTAGGGCCAATAAGATTAGTCATCAAAACATACATTTATAGTTAACTAGATACCTGAACTCCAAATCTGATTCAAATTTTCAAGAACTTCCAAGTAGTTTCTTCAGAGAATGTCTAAAAATAAATATCTGACAGCAATGGTGTACTCACATATAAAGCCTGATATGTATGATTTTCTCCTGTTTTATAAAACCACTGTAAAGGATTGTTTTATATATATGCTATTGAAGTCTCCATACTTTTTCCCCCCAATTATCTTATAAGAACATAACAATGTGCCTATAAATCTCCAGTGGCCTATATTTAGAACAAAAGTTTTGATGTCTTTCACTTATTTTATGAAAGATTTATTTTTTGCTATTGAAAAGTTCTTTTAATTGTGCTCCTGAATAAAAATAGTGCAAGTGAACAGAAAACAATTGTCATTACAAAAATTCAACAATAATCTTCCATTATTTTCCTTTATGTTATTTAACTATCTTTTATCTAGTTTTATCACACAGATTTAAATAGACCTAAAGATTATTTTAAAGAAAAAATAATACTTGCATAGATTTGAAAGTAGAAGGAAGTTTTCCATAGGCTAGAAACAATATAGTATCTCTACTCCCCAGAGTGAAAATCCAGTCTCTGAACTGGATTAGGTGTAGAAACTGCACATGCATATTCAGACACACTTAGGCTAATGTTCAAAAATAAAGAAGTCAATCAATTTTCTAGCTGCTTTCACAGTAGCTAAACTTTCACAGCATTCTGGGCAGAAAAGTAGCAAGAACCTGGGATTTCATATTAATATTCAAACATAAGGATAATAATAACCATATATTAAGTACTTACCATCAGCCAGATAAGATAGGTCACATACATAACTAACACTAATGCACTGACTGCACAAAACTAAAAAGGAGATAAGCTCCATATGGTGTGAGAGTTCACAGAAGTGAGGCAGCACTTCTCTATGAAAAGATCAGGGAAGATTTCTTAGGAAGTGTGATGGTTAATTTTATGTGTCACCTTGATTGGGTCATGAAGTATCCCAATATTTAGTTAAACTTATTCAGGGTGTATCTATGAGTTTATTTCTGGATGAGATTAACCTTTGAAAATAGGTAGACTGAGTAAAGCAGATTGCCCTCCCCAAAGTGGATGAGTCTCATCCAATCTATACTGATATGCTCAATATCACTAATCATCAGGGAAATGTAAGTCAAAACCACAATAAGATATCCCACATCTGTCAGAATGGCTATTAACAAAAAAACAAAAGACAACAAGTGTTGGCAAGGATGTGGAGAAATTGAAACACTCACACATTATTAGTAGGAATGTAAAATGGTGCAGTCGCCATGGGACAGAGTATGGAGGTTCCACAAAATCTTAAAAACAGAACTATCATATGATCCAGCAACCCACCTATGGGTATTTATCCAAAAGAATTGAATCATGATATCAAAGAGATATAAGTACTCCTATGTTCACTGCAGCACTATTTATAATAACCAAGGTATGGAAACAAGCTAAATGTCCATTAATGAACGAATGGATAAAGAGAATGTGGTATACATAAAGAATGGAATACTATTCAGCTTTTTAAAAAGAAGGAAATTCCACAATATGCAACAACATGGATGAGTCTTAAGGACATTATGGTAAGTGAAATAATCCAGTCACAGACAGGGAAATACTACATTATTCCACCTATACGAGTATCTAAATAAAATAGTCAAATTCATAAAAGAAAAGAGTGAAATTGTTGATTGCCAGGGACTCTGAGGGGGGGGGAACAAAGTTATTAATTATAAACCTTCAATCACGCAAGAGGAGTAAGGTCTAGAGATTTGTTGTAGACACTGTACCTATAGCCAACAGTAATGTATTGAACTCAAAAATTTGTTAAGAGGGTAGATCTCAAGTGTTCTTACCAAAATGAAAAAAAAAAAAATAGCCCTGTCTTTCATTTTCCTTTCACTTTAGGATAACAGCAATGATGAAGATTGAGAAACCTTGAACTAAGGTTCACCTTTGCTTCTAATTTTCTCTGAATTCAGACTTTTCTTTAACAAACTCTTACAATAACTGTGGAAGTGGAGTACGTGACTCTTTTTCATGAAAGATCCATGGAAAGAGATTGTGCCAACACTCTGTTGACCAACGTTTCAGCAGCAATACACATTCCTGCTTGAATTATCACCAGCTCAAACACTGGCCAAAATTTTTGACACATTGACTTGTAACATTCCAAAATTTGTCTTCAGCAGCTTTAGAGCAAAGCTACTCAAGCCATTCCACAGGATGCTTACCTTTCCAGGAAGGTGAAAGAAATAAGAGCAGGCTTCCAGGCTGTACCTAAGCTTTAGGGTTTAGCCTTTTAAAATAATTCAGAATTGATAGAGAAACATATATTTGTTTCCCAGAGTCACTCCTACAAAATCTCCAGGTCTCCTCAGTCTCTCCACATCGAATCAATCTCATCTAAAAAATCCTGCCACCAGTAGATTTATCTATGCCACATGAATTCTGGGCCTATATCTCATAAGGATTGTTTGCCTCCTAAATACAATTAAATACTCTTCCCAGCCCTGTCTTCCACAACCAACCCATATAATCATACACCTGAACCATAAACAGAGTCACAAATACACATTTAACTTCTCCCTCATCATTCGTTGCACTGCCCTGGGACTTCCCTTTGCCCATTATTTCCATTTATAAGATTCCAGATCCATCATACCCTCATCCCCTTCTCTTTGCCTATTTAAATCTTGCTCAGAATCCACCTTTCCTGGAAAGATTTGACATCACTACAACCTCAAACCTGTCATCTCTCCTCTCTCCTCTGGCCATTACCATGATTTTGACCTTATTTCACACCACTTTCTCCTCCTTCACACTTTGCTTAATCATCACAACTCTCCTTCTTCTTTGAGCATTAGTCTTCTCATGTCAACATGCAAAACGATTAGAAGAGATCCACCATCTTGCTGTTGTTATAGTAGTTGTAGTAATTGGTAGTGCTAATGATAACAGTAGCAGAATTCTTCTCCTTATAAAAGCTAAATTCATTCCACCACTGTTTGGAGTAACCTTATCCCAGATCTTCCCCTATCGATACTTAGATCTTTCTTGTCATTCAATTCTTAATCCAGTGCTGCCTCCTCTTCAGAGAGACCTACTTTTCCCTTAAAGTGGCCTGTTCTTGCATTCAAATGACTCTCCATTTTATTGCTCTGTATTTTTAAAATTATTATCACTATTTATAATTGCTTTGTATTTGTTGTTTGAGTCTCCACACTGCAATATAAGTTCCCTGAGAGCAGGAATCTTTTTTAATCTTGGTTATTCAATCTCCAGAGCCTGGAAGAGCACTTGGTCCATACTAAATATACAACAAATATTTATATATAAATGAATGAATAAGTTATTTGGAAATTACCTCAAGTACTGTTGAGAGACAATTTTCTGTGATTCTCCCATGTTTCTGGGCATCCTAGAGGCAGAGGCACTGACTGTCTTTGTGCTAAACTATCTCTTCAAGCAAGTTTGCATATGAACAGTCTTGGAAAGATAGACACAATGTCTCCTTCTGGAGCCAAGGGCAAGTTTGTTGCCAGGCTTGGAAGATGGAGATAGTGATTCCCTTCGGAGAAGATTTTTCTCCATACTCATATGACATAGTCATATGTAGTATAATAACATCTCCCTTCAGGACAGAGGTCAAGCAGGCCCACTGACTCTTAGAAGAAAATCAGACTCTCTAAACTCAGAGTTCTTGTTCTATACCACATCCCACTGTGTTCACAGGTATTATCTTCTGCTCTTTGTGCTTCCCTGTGGGAATTGAGGCTCAGGGAACTGGTACAAGTGTTGATACTCTGGCTGCTGTCATTGTTTCTGACCCAAGAGTCTGGTATCTTCTGCCTGCATCCATTAAACTGTAGTTGGCTAACTTGTTAGCCTCTATGTAAGATACAATCTCAGACCTTCACAGTTCTTGACAAGTAATACCTACTTGCTTCTTTGTTATCCTCTTCATTACATTAGTTAGCACAGGCTAAGTCAAGCTGCAGTAACAAAAAAAATGTTTTAATACAGTATTTCATTCAGGCCAAGTCTGCAGTGTTTCCAAGTGAATCTCCAGGACAACTGTTCTCCACCTGTTGGCTCTGTATTCTGGCTGATTCGATCTTTGTTATCTCCATGTAAACTGCTGCTGTCACAATTTCTGAGAAATAGCTGCCTCAGGAAGTGAGTATCTGAAATCAAAGGCTTTCCCCTACAAGTGTCACATGTCATTTCTTCTCACCTTTATTGATCAAAGGAAGGCACCCAGCCACAGCTAACTTTAAGGGGTACAGAAGTGCCATCTTCCATGTGGCTGGAAGTCGGAAGTCGAGGAAAAGGATGTTATAAATAGTAAAAAAGCTACCACAACTTTTACTTATATATATATATATATATATGTGTGTGTGTATATATATATATATATATATATATGTGTATATATATATATATATATATTTTTTTTTTTTTTTTTTTTTTTTTGCGGTACGTGGGCCTCTCACTGTTGTGGCCTCTCCTGTTGCAGAGCACAGGCTCCGGACACGCAGGCTCAGCGGCCATGGCTCACGGGCCCAGCCGCTCCACGGCATACGGGATCCTCCCGGACCGGGGCACGAACCCGTGTCCCCTGCATCGGCAGGCAGGCAGACTCAACCACTGCGCCACCAGGGAAGCCCCATATATGTATATATTTTTTTAATTTTTAAGCTTCTTGAGGGCATAAAGAATTCTCCATAATGCCTGACACAGCATAATTATTTAAGTATTCTTTTTATCAATTAATCTAAAAAATTACCATTTTTATTGAGTTGTTAGGGACAAGCAATAAGGGCTGAAATCAGAATCATTAGCCCTTTGGATAATAGCCTTGAAGATGTAGGTAGGTCTAGGCTATATGGGAAGATTGTTTTCCACAGAAGAGTAGGCAACAGGGTGAGCCTTTCCCCTGTTTCAGTGTGATTGATATTAAACTGAAATGCGAGCAGAGCTAGGACTTGCCAAATGAAATCCATGCTTTTCACATAGCATTCCGTTCCTCAACTTGAGGTCAACATTTCTCAAGGTGTTACAATAGAAATAGTTGTTATGTGGTGAAAGTGGGTATTTGTGGTGTGCTAACTTTGAGAAATTCTAAGATTCACAAAGCTAAACATGTTTATTTAGTACAGGACTATTCAGAGCCTCCAGTATGATAAACCATTTTATTAATTAATTGAGGAAGTTAGGATAGCATCTGCCAAAAATATCTACATGCACATCTTATCCTTCATTCTCCCCCAAAGCAGAGCTTTAATCTCAGGAAGCAGGTATGAAAAACTAGAAAACACTAATAAAAGGTCTCATTACAAATTTGTCATTGTGAGCAACTAGTCCTAGTTTTCTCTGGCATCTGAGATGGCTTATGAAATTAGTCTTAAAATTCTAGGGCTTTCCTGGTGGCGCAGTGGTTGAGAGTCCGCCTGCCAATGCAGCGGACACAGGTTCGTGCCCCGGTCTGGGAAGATCCCACATGCCGCGGAGCGGCTGGGCCCGTGAGCCATGGCCGCTGAAAAAACTCTACACTTAGGGGATTTAAGGGGAAAGCCCTCATTTTCCAGACTTCAGACCCTGTTAGTCTAGGGTGATTTCACAGGTATCAACATCCCCAGTATTTCCAGAATTTAAATGTGTGAATACAAGTGAGTTTTCTCAAACAGTCCACGCTGTAACGTCAGAGGAGCACAGAGGATAGAGAGTCATCCCTCCGTATGCACAGGGGATTGTTTCCAGGGCCCCATCACCCCCATCCCCTGCGTAACAAAATCCACAAATGCTCAAGCCCCTTATATAAAATGGTGTAGTATGCATATCCTCCCATATATTTTAAAACATCTCTGGATTACTTATAATACCTAATGCAATGTAAATGCTATGTAAATAGTTGTAAATAGGGCTTCCCTGGTGGCGCAGTTGTTGAGAGTCCGCCTGCCTGCCGATGCAGGGGACACGGGTTCGTGCCCCGGTCCGGGAAGATCCCACATGCCGCGGAGCGGCTGGGCCCGTGAGCCATGGCCTCTGAGCCTGTGCGTCTGGAGCCTGTGTTCCACAACGGGAGAGGCCACAACAATGAGAGGCCCACATACCACAAAAAAAAAAAAAAAAAAAAAGTTGTAAATACAGTGTAGATGCTACATAAATAGTGACAAATTCAAGTTTTGCCTTTTGGAGATTTCTGGAATTTCTTTTCAAATATTTTTGATCATTTGTTCATTGAACCTGTGGTTATGGAAGGCCAACTGCTGTGAGAAGTATGTGGATAGGGCTTGAGGAAAAGTGCTGTCAGATTACATTTACCCTAAGTTATCCAGAGCCTGCTCAGAGCTGGTGGCTGCAGCAGCTTCTGAGAAAGAGGTAGAGTCAGGAGGATTTGCAACTGTGCACATAAATTTCTAATAAAATATTGGACTTCTTTTTTCAAAGATCACCCTATGGAACTACTTTGGAAAAAAAACTAATCTAAATTACCTATGCTATAATTAATAGTTAACTATCATATAAGTTGAAGAAGTAAAAAAGTATATTACAAAGCTACTACTGTTCTTAAAAATAAAAGAACACTTTTTAAAACACGAATAAAGGCAGTGTAGCCAATACACTTTCAGAATTTTTAAATCCTTTTCCAGTAATTCAAAATAAGTGTAACCATAAAAGGTAAAGGATTCATGTTCTTAAACAAAATAGATCTTGGTCAGTAATAATGAATCTTCCAATCATAGTTGTAAAGAAACTTCTAATTTAATTTCTGAGCAATATTGGCTGTCAGGAAACTTTTATAATTATTGTAAAATGCCTGAATATCAGTTTGTTTTTACAAATAATATCACATTTTCTATAAAAAAAACTTTACTTCCTCAATACTTAGGTTTTTATATTGCAAACACATTCATGTAATCTAATGAGATTATTATTACTTTCATAAGTGTAATATTTGTAGCTCAATTAAAAGCAAGACTAGAAAAGCAACATTCAACAATACAAACATTCTCAACTTGTGTACACAAAGATAAATATCCATTAAGTAATCAGCATATCAGAGAGGTGCTACAAGGGAGAAAAAAGGAAACAACAATCAAGAAAAGCAATTTTAAATGAGAAGGAATAATAAGCTAGAAAATTGACTTCTAATATTCACAGACAGACATTTTGTGTGTGTTTTTTAATATACATCTATTTAAAGTCTTTATCACTGATTTTTCCTACACCTTTGATTAAAACGTTATTTCCTTAATTGTTTAAATGATTTTCCTTAAGCCATCATATTGAAATATTGCGTTCAAAATTAGCTTTGTCATTGAGTAAGTTTACAAATGATGTAAAATAGCACAAGACCACCACTAGTTGATTTGTGACCTTGGAAGACTTATTTAAGCATTCAGTTTCCTCACCTGACAGATGTCAGCTATAATCCTTGCTATTTCAGACACCTATGGAATTCCTGGGTGAAAGGTGTCATATAAAAACAATACCCAGTTACTTGAAATATCTGAAGAATACAGGTCAAATACTTTCTTGTAAGTAGTAATAAAGTCAGTTCCTTGTTTTTTAAACCAGTGTTCCTTGCCCATGAGTTTGAATATCTAGCTTTTCATTTTTTTCCACCTTAACAAATATATATATTTTACTTTTATTTATGGACAAATATATCATTTGATAAAAGGTTTATTTACCATATCCAGATCCCATTATATGAACAGAATCCCATCACATTTACTAACAGCAAATATGTAGACTCTAAAATTCAAGTTTTAGACATATGTACAGCTGGATTTTTTAATATGTTAATTTTTAACACTGCCAACTGCATTAGCATTGTTCTCCATAATAATCAAATATTATTGTTAAAGAAAAATCACACTGGACAAGATGAGCAAAGCCAGCAACAGAGAAAAGAGCCCAGAGATAGAATTCTGACACTATGCCCTTCTGAAACAAAGAACGGGAAGCCTTTTAAGAACTGGGGTGGATGGGGGAGAATCAAAGACCATCTATATTTACTAATTTTTTTTTTTTTACATCTTTGTTGGAGTATAATTGCTTTACAATGGTGTGTTGGTTTCTGCTTTATAACAAAGTGAATCAGTTATACATATACATATGTTCCCATATCTTTTCCCTCTTGTGTCTCCCTCCCTCCCACCCTCCCTGTCCACCCCTCCAGGCGGTCACAAAGCACCTAGCTGACCTCTCTGTGATAAGCGACTGCTTCCCACTAGCTATCTACCTTACATTTGGTAGTGTATATAAGTCCATGCCTCTCTCTCGCTTTGTCAGAGCTTACCCTTCCACCTGCCCATATCCTCTATTTAAATAGTTTTCCTTCTGGACATATTCTCAATGGACATATCCTCAAGTCCATTCTTTAGTACGTCTGTGTCTTTATTCCTGTCTTACCCCAATGTTCTTCATGACATTTATTTTTTCTTAAATTCCATATATATGTGTTAGTGTACGGTATTTGTCTTTCTCTTTCTGACTTACTTCATTCTGTATGACAGACTCTAGGTCTATCCACCTCATTACAAATAGCTCAATTTTGTTTCTTTGTATGGCTGAGTAATATTCCATTGTATATATGTGCCACATCTTCTTTATCCATTCATCTGATGATGGACACTTAGGTTGCTTCCATCCCCTGGCTATTGTACATAGAGCTGCAATGAATATTTTGGTACATGACTCTTTTTGAATTATGGTTTTCTCAGGGTATATGCCCAGTAGTGGGATTGCTGGGTCATATGGTAGTTCTATTTGTAGTTTTCTAAGGAACCTCCATACTGTTCTCCATAGTGGCTGTATCAATTTACATTCCCACCAACAGTGCAAGAGGGTTCCCTTTTCTCCACACCCTCTCCAGCATTTATTGTTTTTAGATTTTTTGATGATGGCCATTCTGACTGGTGTGAGATGATATCCCATTGTAGTTTTGATTTGCATTTCTCTTATGATTAATGATGTTGAGCATTCTTTCATGTGTTTGTTGGCAGTCTGTATATCTTCTTTGGAGAAATGTCTATTTAGATCTTCTGCCCATTTCTGAATTGGGTTGTTTGTTTTTTTTTGTTATTGAGCTGTATGAGCTGCTTATAAATTTTGGAGATTAATCCTTTGTCACTTGTTTCATTTGCAAATATTTTTTCCCATTCTGAGGGTTGTCTTTTGGTCTTGTTTATGGTTTCCTTTGTTGTACAAAAGCTTTGAACTTTCATTAGGTTGCATTTGTTTATTTTTGTTTTTATTTCCATTTCTCTAGGAGATGGGTCAAAAAGGATCTTGTTGTGATTTATGTCAGAGTGTTCTGCCTATGTTTTCCTCTAAGAGTTTGATAGTTTCTGGCCTTACACTTAGGTCTTTAATCCATTTGAGTTTATTTTTGTGTATGGTGTTAGGGCATGATCTAATTTCATATTTTTACATGTAGCTGTCCAGTTTTCCCAGCACCACTTATTGAAGAGGCTGTCCTTTCTCCATTGTACATTCCTGCCTCCTTTATCAAAGATAAGATGACCATATGTACATGGGTTTATCTCTGAGCTTTCTATCCTGTTCCATTGATCTGTCTTTCTGTTTATGTACCAGTACCATACTGTCTTGATTACTGTAGCTTTGTAGTATAGTCTGAAGTCAGGGAGCCTGATTCCTCCAGCTCCATCTTTTGTTCTCAAGATTGCTTTTGCTATTCGGGGTCTTTTATGTTTCCATATAAATTGTGAATTTTTTTGTTCTAGTTCTGTGAAAAATGCCAGTGATCATTTGATAGGGATTGCATTGAATCTATAGATTGCTTTGGGTAGTAGAGTCATTTTCACAACGTTGATTCTTCCAATCCAAGAACATGGTATATCTCTCCATCTATTTGTATCATTTTTAATTTCTTTCATCAATGTCTTATAATTTTCTGCATACAGGTATTTTGTCTCCTTAGGAAGGTTTATTCCTAGATATTTTATTCTTTTTGTTGCAATGGTAAATGGGAGTGTTTTCTTGATTTCACTTTCAGATTTTTCATCATTAGTGTATAGGAATGCCAGAGATTTCTGCGCATTAATTTTGTATCCTGCTACTTTACCAAATTCGTTGATTAGCTCTAGTAGTTTTCTGGTAGCATCTTTAGGATTCTCTATGTATAGTATTATGTCATCTGCAAACAGTGACAGCTTTACTTCTTCTTTTCTGATTTGGATTCCTTTTATTTCCTTCTCTTCTCTGATTCTGTGGCGAAAACTTCCAAAACTATGTTGAATAAGAGTGGTGAGAGTGGGCAACCTTGTCTTGTTTGTGATTTTAGAGGAAATGCTTTCAGTTTTTCACCATTGAGGACGATGTTGGCTGTGGGTTTGTCGTATATTATGACAAACCCTTTATTACGTTGAGGAAAGTTCCCTCCATGCCTACTTTCTGGAGGGTTTTTATTGTAAATGGGTGTTGAATTTTGTCGAAAGCTTTCTCTGCATCTATTGAGATGATCATATGGGTTTTCTCCTTCAATTTGTTAATATGGTTTATCCCAATGATTGATTTGCATATATTGAAGAATCCTTGCATTCCTGGAATAAACCCCACTTGATCATGGTGTATGATCCTCTTAATGTGCTGTCAGATTCTGTTTGCTAGTATTTTGTTGAGGATTCTTGCATCTGCGTTCATCAGTGATATTGGCCTGTAGTTTTCTTTCTTTGTGACATCCTTGTCTGGTTTTGGTATCAAGGTGATGGTAGCTTCATAGAATGAGTTTGGGAGTGTTCCTCCCTCTGCTATATTTTGGAAGAGTTTGAGGACGATAGTTGTTAGCTCTTCTCTGAATGTTTGATAGAATTCGTCTGTGAAGCCATCTGGTCCTGGGCTTTTGTTTGTTGGAAGGTGTTTAATCACAGTACCAATTTCAGTGCTTGTGATTGGTCTGTTCATATTTTCTATTTCTTCCTGATTCTTTCTTGGCAGGTTGTGCATTTCTAAGAATTTGTCCATTTCTTCCAGGTTGTCCATTTTATTGGCATAGAGTTGCTTGTAGTAATCTCACATGATCTTTTGTATTTCTGCAGTATCAGTTGTTACTTCTCCTTTTTCATTTCTAATTCTATTGATTTGAGTCTTCTCCCTTTTTTTCTCGATGAGTCTGGCTAGTGGTTTATCAATTTTGTTTATCTTCTCAACGAACCAGCTTTTAGTTTTATTGATCTTTGCTATTGTTTCCTTCATTTCTTTTTCATTTATTTCTGATCTGATTTTTATGATTTCTTTCCTTCTGCTAACTTTGTTTTTTTTTTGTTCTTCTTTCTCTAATTGCTTTAGATGCAAGGTTAGGTTGCTTATTTGAGATGTTTCTTGTTTCTTAAGGTATGATTGTATTGTTATAAACTTCCCTCTTAGGACTGCTTTTGCTGCATCCCATAGGTTTTGGGTCATCGTGTCTCCATTGTCATTTGTTTCTAGGTATATATATTTTTATTTCCTCTTTGATTTCTTCAGTGTATTAAGTAGTGTATTGTTTAGCCTCCATGTGTTTGTATTTTTTACAGATCTTTTCCTGTAACTGATATCTAGTCTCATAGCACTGTGGTCGGAAAAGTGTATTTACTATTTTTTTTTTTAATCAAAGGAAAAGTAAAGTTTCTCATATCTTCTTGTCAGGAGGTAATTTTACAACTTGTGTTACTGATCCAAGTCATGAACCCATTGCACAGTGAAGCCAAATAAACCAAAACATTGGAGTTTGGAGCAGAGAAAGGTTTATTGTGGGGTGAAGCAAAGATAATGGTGGGATCAATCTCAAAAACCTCAAACTCCCCAATGGTTTTGGGGGAAATGATTTTATAAGCAAAATTTGAGGTGAGAGCTGCAGAGTTTGGGATTTTTTTCTGATTGGCTAGTGGTGAGGTAACAGGACAGTGCTCACGAAATCTTGTGCTCAGCCTGAAGTTGCCATTCTCCACCTGGGTGTGCACCTTAGTTCCTACAGAACTCAAAGATATTGTTATGTATATTCCTTGAAGATGAACCAGGACCCTACTTTAATAGTTGTTCTATTGTTTCTTGAATGCTCCTCCCTTGTTTCTGTATCCCCTCCCTTCCCTGATTAGCAACAGTTTGAACCTGCCCTTCGGAACTCAGGGAAAGTCATGGAGGCTGAATGAAGCCTATTTCCTACAAACAAGAAATGGGGGACACAGAAAGGATTTGTTCCCAGGAGAGCTACAGGGTCCTGCTCGGTTTCACTTGAAGTAAAGTGCCCACTGAAATTAAGCTCCTACCTTTCCACAGAGACTGAGAGATGGCAGCACTAGCTTCCTAAATGATTATATTTCAAAGGCATGGCTTCCTTTGAAAGACAATCCTAGGCTGTAAAACTAACAAGAGGGTTTTAAAAAGATTTACATCTCAAAGGATCATAGAAAAAAATTATAATTACAAGTTGCCTAAAGTAAGTGTTCTAAGAAAAGAGAGGTCAGGGGTCTAGAGTGAAGAAAAAGTCTGTCTAAAGTTTAGTCAAGCTAAGGGGAAACACTAACTCTGTCTTGGTCACTATTGGAGGGAAGCAAAATGAACCTCACCAAAATATGCTTGTTTGGAAAATTTATTATTCTGGGCTGATTATTTTTGAGAGGCTACAGACAGAGGAAAATCTGAAAAGAGTAGATGTTACCATTTTGTAAGTGTAAAAAATTAATAAACAGAAACCTCAATTAAATAGAGTTGGGAAAACCAGAAGGGGGAGCTGTCCTGCCCTGTGATGACAGCAGAGCCCAACAGGAAGAAGAAAGACTCCACTTCTTTCCTGGCAAGGACACAGCCAATGACAGGTCATGGACTCTTTGCTTACTAGAGCCATCCCAGCTTTCTGTCCCCTCTATAAAAGCATTATTCAGGAAGAACGAGGGACATTTACTCCTTCCAACTACAAGGTATCCTCAGGTGACTGAGAACACAGTGGAAGTGTCTGAGGATTAATCCTTGTAATGTGCAGTAGTCCCACAGGGAAGCCCACCACAACTTAAGCAAATAATGCTCCTCCGAGGACACACAAGATAAACTGATTACCTAGTGCTCCAAGCACCCACAGCAGTTTCAGACTGTTGGAAGGAGAAACTGAGACACATAAAAGAGTCAAACCAACCCAAGGATAACTCCTTGGGAGCTAACTCAGAAGCAGCACAGATCCGATCCCCCACACTGTCCTCAGAAAATTGTTCAGATCATATCTCATATCTAAATTAAGCTACCAAATTAATAACAGGAAATTGTACCTCAAAGGACAAACAGCTCCCTGATGGACAGCCACCTGTTAGGATACATGCTGGGTTTATGTATAACACTTACAGAACTGATACTTGCAACTACTTACTAATTGGGACTTAAAGGAAATCCTGCCCTAAAATGGCCAAGATGGGGTTCTTTTGGCATTCCAAAATTGATTTTTGCATGCTCAAAGTCAACAGAAGGTAAGAATTCTTACCATGTCAGTCTCCTGGATCCCTGCCTTCAGGGTCTACTGGGGACAGTAATGGTAAGAGTGTTTCTCTTTTCTAAAATTAGATTAGCAGGAGAAAATATGTGTAGGGTTAGCTCTTTGGATCCTTTGATTTAAATGGAAAGACTTCGTTTTAAAATGGAGCTAAAATTTTAAAGAGCTCTCATTTTAAACTCTTATACCTATTTTAATCGATATGCAGAAGCCTCAAAGCTTTTGTAATTTCAAATTAGCCTCATTTAAGGATTTTTTGTAGAAAGCTAATGGAAGATTAATAATATAGGGACTTCCCTGGTGGCACAGTGGTTAAGAATCCACCTGCCAATGTAGGGGACACAGGTTCGAGCCCTGGTCTGGGAAGAGCCCACATGCCGTGGAGCAACTAAACCTACATGCCACAACTAATGAGCCTGAGCTCTAGAGCCCACGAGCCACAACTGCTGAGCCCACATTCCACAACTACTGAAGCCCATGCACCTAGAGCCCGTGCTCCACAGCAAGAGAAGCCACCACAATGAGATGCCCGCACACCACAATGAGGAGTAGGCCCCACTCGCTGAAACTAGAGAAAGCCCGTGCGCAGCAATGAAGACCCAATGCAGCCAAAAAATAATTAATTAATTAATTAATTAAAATAATAATAAAATAATGTAAGAGGTACCTAAAACAAAAAACTATAACCTGACATAGAAGATGCCCTCTATCCCTTGAGTACTCATTCTAGTAATCTTCTATCTGAATTGCCTTTTCACTCTGAAAACGCTATTAAAAGGTTACCTTTAGAAATGGGGCCACTTGAGGCTGTAGGTGATCCTTTTCAGGTCAAGGCTGAACAAAAGGCCATAGTTAAAGAACTTCTTGAACCTTGAAAGGATCCTCAAAAATTTTTGTAAATGGGGCTTCCCTGGTGGCGCAGTGGTTGAGAGTCCGCCTGCTGATGCAGGGGACACTGGTTCGTGCCCCGGTCCGGGAAGATCCCACATGCCATGGAGCGACTACGCCCGTGAGCCATGGCCGCTGAGCCTGCGAGTCCGCAGCCTGTGCTCCGCAACAGGAGAGGCCACAACAATGAGAGGCCCGCGTACCACAAAAAAAAAAAAAAAAAAATTTTTTGTAAATGGATTATCAAGATGAAAGGCCACCTATATGACTAAACTTGTGACCATAGTTG
This sequence comes from Orcinus orca, assembly GCF_937001465.1. Lineage (NCBI taxonomy): Eukaryota > Metazoa > Chordata > Mammalia > Artiodactyla > Delphinidae > Orcinus > Orcinus orca. The sequence goes on from NC_064563.1 coordinate 129,916,678, forward strand.
ATATTCAGAGCTCGATAGGATTTTTTGTTTGTTTGTTTTTGGTCTTCTCTCCTAAGCTAAATGAGAGAAAGGAACACATTCCAACATAGGTAGATAGGTATGTCAGTTCTTTGATATCATTTAGGTGGCCACCCAATTCTTTGAAGAATTAAAAACAGCTGTTATTGTTTTATAAATCTAGTCTTTACAGAACTAGTAGTGTGTCTCCAGAAACAATTCAAACCCCATTAATCCTTTTCATCACTCCCAAAACCTCCTCTATTTAAGAAGCTTGTAAGTAAAAAATAAATACATACATACATACATACATAAATATTTAAAAAATAAAAATGGCCTTTAGGGAACAAAACTCCTAGGAGAAACTTGCTTGCATTTCTCCTCCTATGCCTTTGAGACGTAAATGTTCTACTTGGTCTATTCCAGGATCTCTTATCTAGGTGATCTTTTTTTTATTTTTTTTTTTATTTTGCGGTACTTGGGCCTCTCACTGTTGTGGCCTCTCCCGTTGCGGAGCACAGGCTCCGGACACGCAGGCTCAGCGGCCATGGCTCACAGGCCTAGCCACTCCGCGGCATGTGGGATCTTCCCAGACCGGGGCACGAACCCGTGTCCCCTGCCACACCAGGCGGACTCTCAACCACTGCGCCACCAGGGAAGCCCCCGGGCGATCTTTTTAAAATACAAATTTCAGGAAGTTAAGTCTTATCAAAAGAAAAAAGGAAAGGGTGATAGGTCATTTGGAACTTGACTTGTCAAGGACAAATACAAATCTTCAGTGTCTTCTCCATAAACATTAGTGAAAAAGGTTTAGCCATCTAAACAGATGACCTTGATTTGTTTCATCTGCCAGAAACCCAATCCAAATACAACCTCATTTGTAACTGATGATTTTTATATTATTGAACCTGACTCATGGCAGAAATATTGCTATGTGAACTATGGGGTCTCTGTTTGTGTCTACGTGTGTGTATACAAACACGCACACAAACATAACACATACATATATATGCATGTTGTAGATGTGTGGTATTGCCTAAATTAATTTGTAAAAGAGCTCCATTTAATTGGCTTAAAGGAAATTATATGCTTATATAAAAACTCACAAATAGGGCTTCCCTGGTGGCACAGTAGTTGAGAGTCCGCCTGCCGATGTAGGGGACACGGGTTTGTGCCCCGGTCCGGGAAGATCCCACATGCCGTGGAGCAGCTGGGCCCGTAAGCCATGGCCGCTGAGCCTGCGCGTCCGGAGCCTGTGTTCCACAATGGGAGAGGCCACAACAGTGAGAGGCCCACGTACCGCAAAAACAAAAACAAAAACAAAAAAACTCAGAAATAGAAAATAACCCAAATGAATATCAGGATTATGTGATCTAGGATTAATTTTTAATGAATAAAAACAAGTTTATGTTTTTTGGTTTAATTAATGTAGACATGTCTTTAGAGTCATTAACATTAAGTATAATACTTTGATTGTACCTAGGTTTACTAAAAGTCAAATAAGGTCTTATTATTTCTGTTACAAATTTGTCAGCAAGAAAAATAACTTAGTATGATAAACTTTTTATAAGTAAATTAAATGTAAATAGGTTAAGAGTTTTTAGGTAAATTTTTTAAGAAAAATTTGTTTATAGTATGTTTGCTTAAAAATAGTTTCCAGAATTTTTTTAGCTTTAAACTTTATAGTCTTGATAAATGAAGTTAAATGATGGAAGTTTATTAAATATCTAGGTCAGTCCAAAATAAAATAAGACACTGGAACATTAATTATTAAACATAGGTTTCCTTTTACAGAGAAACTAAAGAGATTTAGGACTATTAATAAATATGTTTGGTGTCACACTGAAAAACAAACTCTATAAAAGAACACGTGTCTTTTAGAAACCATAAATAGTATTTATAAGTTTGCCAATTTATGGAATGCTAACATAAAAGACAGTTCATAATTGCATTCTTAATTTTCCTAAGAAATTACGTTTTTTAAAGGTTAAGAATTCTAATTAAAATATGTAACTAAAACTACTGAAAATTAAGGAGGAAAACATCTTTGAATACAAGGAAAAAAGAAGGTATAAGGAATGGGAATACATTTTGTTAAGGGAAAAGAAATTAATTTTGTCCTAAAGCTGGTTATTTCTAAATAGGAAAGAAAATAAGGTACAAATTCACACGGATATAGAAAGATGTAGAAGGTTTGTGAGAAAAAAAAGGGGGGAGGGATCTTTAGAAAGGAGTGTGTGGTCAGGACTGACTAAGATTAGAATAAATTTAGTTGAGTAAATGGATTTTAATATTAAAGGTAAGATGGTGCAAAACCTGAATTTCATTTCTTTCTCTGTTATGAGGACAAAGTTTTCTTAGAATATTGATGTTCTTTTGGTAACAGATTATAAAGTTCTTTACCTTTTAAGTAATTTGTTGTAACTTTCTGTATTTGTCCTTGACATCTTTTATTGCCAATTTGGTTAAGTGAATAAGTATTGTTTCACAGTGCCTATGATCCTATTTGACCAAGTGTTTTAAAACCTTTCTGATACTTTTGAAAAACTTCCCAAGCATCAAATTCTGAGTTCTTTTGACCCCCAGCTAAGCTTTGTGATGCTTCTGAGAACCCAGAAATCTACATTAAACTAATTAAGCTTATTTGCTATGTTAAATTACATGGGACACATTGTCAAATGAGTGGTGATAATCCTTCTTGGGTTATGCCAAACAGGTAAATGCCATTAATATAAATGTTCCAGAAACTATATAAAACTTCTAAAATTTAAACATGTCCTGGTATAATGTTTTCAGTTATGAGTCTAGTTATCTTAAAATGTTGTATGTCATAGTGGTAACCAAGTTTATTTTATCAAATACATTGTAATCAGGGCTTTAACAGTGCATTTTTGAGCTTTTTGTCATTTATAGACAGTTATTGTTATACTCTGATGCTTTTGCAAAGAATGCTTCATTGTCAAGAAGATTCATAGAAAGGACATTTGACAAGTACAGGTTTCTGATAACTTTCAGATCATACCACTGAACTGCCTAAGAAGTTAAAGAATTCTAATAGAAAAACTGATGGCTTCATAAACTGCTAAAAAAAGATCAACAAGAATTAGTAACATAGGGCTATTTAATCTTTATTTTCCAGAGATAAGGAAATCTTTACCCTTATGTGAATTATGACTTAGAGTAGTTTGGTAAAGTATACCTTTGTGAGCAGAATTGAAACATTTATCTTTTCTCCCTACCTGATCCCTCCAGAAATTGGAAACACTTAGGTTCCCAGCAGCATTATAAGGTGAATAAGAAAGGTCACCTCCTGACAGGTGCGGAAATCTCAAGATATTTGAGAGACCTCAAGAAGAGAGGAATTCATCCAAATCTATACATATCACAGGCAGAATCTAATGGCAAGCCGTTGGCATGACCTTTCCGGCCTTGAGAGGCCTTTTAAAAGTTCGATTTGAGATTCTTTATAAAAAGTTCCAGCAAGGCCAACTTAAGAGTCTGAATGATCAATTACACTTATGTAAATAATCAGGCCAAGTTTATTGAACCAGACTTATTTTGCAGACAAATTAGTCTTAATTTGGCTATGTTTGGCAGAAATTTGGGTAATTTTGGAGAGAAGAAATTAGTTTTTAGTGGATATTAAGTTCTAGTGTTGTTGTCTTTGAGGTTTTTATATTTACTGTCTAAGACTCACTTTCCAGATTGCTCCCTGTTGTGATATTACATTATTGTAAAGTTTAATTGACTTATTAAAAGGACATTCTAGGTTTGTTCCTGAAGCTTATCACCATTATCTATCTTTGGATGAAGGTCAGATGCCCCATGTCCTGAAACTAGGAGATTATGCATACTGGAAAAGACAGCAGACAAAGAACTCTTTATAGCTGCCTTGGAGGGAGCCATATCAGGCCTTCTGTCCTGAATGGACTGTAATTCCTGTCTCTGACACCTGACTTTTACTGACTAAGACCAGCACAATCAGATGGTATCTGCAGTAGACAGCTAATCCAAGATGTTGGATATACATTTTTGATTTACATTTATATTTATAAATATTACATATATATTTATACGAAAAGAGAGAGAGGGACTTTTAACTGCTTAAAGACATATATTAACTGACAAAACTAAATTACATGGCATTTGTGAGGAAAAGAAGTGTAAGAAATAGATTACCAAAGAAGCCAGGACAGTGGTTCCTTTTTGTAGGGTTGGTAGTGGTAAAGTTTGATTGGGAGGGAAAGAGGGAGCACATGGAAAGTACATAAGATGGCTGGGAATGTTCTATGTCCTAACCTGGATGGTGGTTACCAGGATGTACATCTTACAAATCATTAAGCTGTGCATTTATGTGATTTTCTGAATTTATACAATAATGACCATTAAGGTTAAAAAACTTTTTAAGAAGTTTAAAAAATTCTAGATTGAACATGGTTAAACAGGTTTCTTTACTTTGGTAGTTCTTAGAGCCTTTAAAATGCCAGTGCAAACTGTGAACAGTTAGGACGGTAATTTAGCTTGCAACATTTAACAATGTAATTTAGCCAAGAAATTCTTTTTCTTCTCAAAACACCTATTAACAGTTCTCAGGACACTAGTGTTCCCTGAAGCATAGCTCAAGAAATGCCCATTTATTTAATACATCACTGTAAAAAACTGGTATCCTGCGTCCTTTAAATATATATATATATATATATATATATAATATATAATATATCAAAATGCTACTTATCTAATTTACTAAACACTCAGTACAAATAATTTTAAACACTTTCTGCTTGCAAATAAGAAGTTTTATTTAAGCCAAGACTATTCCAATTCTTTTTTGGGTAGTTCTTGCCTTCATTCAGAAATAAAATTACAGTTACTGGTTTCTTAGCAATACCTATTGCTTTCTTGATCATTAAAACAGAACTCTTTCCAATAAGGACAATGAGTCTATGCTTTAATAGGAGAACACAAAATTAAGTTCAATGAAATTAAAATCTCATAATTATTGTAGTTTTATAACAGAGTTTTGTTATATATTGTGAAAAACAATAGCTATAGAAAGGCTAACTTAATTTATACTACTTGTTCCCATCAACCGTGCTTTCATAAGGTATCATCATCAGGCAAGTAAAGAAGACAGATTTTAAAATTAACTTGAAAGGAATGCAGGAGTTCAGGCTGACCTTCTCATGTGGGACCAAAATGCCCTGACTCTGTGCTGGGTGTTCCATCCAGACAAACTATGCTTAAGAGGCAAGGTAATCCCCATACAAGCTGAGAATGTTATACTATATACGGAGGAGATATCTATGGACAGAGATCCTGGGAGAGGTGAGGCCACCCCAGTATATGCTAAGAACATTAATGCCATGCAATGTGGAACAGATGCAAATGGACAGAGGCCCTAGAGTGCTAAGCTAATGCTACTTCCAGAAGGCAGGCTTCCATCAGCAAAGATAAAGATATTCAAAATAATTCACCTTATTCACTGGGAAAATTATTTTTACACCTTTTATTTCTATTTTGCCCAAAAGATAAGGGTAACTAAGAATTAGAACTTTTTAAAGTTCTTTTCCATAAAGTCATAGTATTGGGGAAATTAATAATTTTTATGTTAGAAGTAAGAAATTAATATAAAGAAAGTGATGTCAAAAGAACTCCAATAAATGCAAAATTATGTTATGGGTACCCCAGTGGTCTGTAACACCCTGTCCTACTGTGCCACAGAATGATGGTAGGCTTCTACATCTACAGGAAATGAAATCTACATGAAAATGTCCATTCTCATTATTACAAAAGAAATTCATATAGTGAAAATTGTAATAAAAGTCATGTTTTTAAAATGTAATTCATTCATCTATTATAGCTCCAAAATTAACTGTAGTAAGTCTTTGCTCCATCACAGTGCTTGGGTAGCCAAAGCTGGAGGGTCATTTATGTTGAAGGACTGCTTTGGGTAATGAGATCCTTTAGGTATATTTAGATAACGACACGCTTAACGTCAAACTACAAAAGCAAGCAAGTTGTGGTGAGCTCTGGCCACATTTTATTCATTTAGCATTGAGTATTGATCTTAGGCAAATGACAGAGTTGGACTGACTTCTTTTTTTCTTTCTAACTTCAAAAAACAGCATTAGAAAGGCATTGAAAGAAAACTAAAGTCTACAAAATAGATAAGTAACCTTGGTCTTAACCCTTCAAAAATAAGTGCAACAATAGCAATTATTAAATATCTTATCAAGCTTAAATAGTTACACTTGTAATAGACCCCTTCTCAGAAGAAAACACAGGTACCTATAACAGGTTACATGCATTCAATCATTCATTCATTTAGTAACACTTACTGAGAACCTTCTAATGGCCAGGCACTGAGTATACTTGCTACTGGGGATACAGTAGAGTTAAGGAAGACATAGTTCCTGCTCTCAGGGAGTGTGAAATCATGTGAGAAAGTTGGAGGAGAAAAGAGGCAATCAATTTCCCCTTGAGCAGTTGACTGTTGCAGCAGTGGAAGCCCCATGCACCTGGGAGGGTCCATCATAGGTGCACTAACCACGACTTTGGGGATGAGCAGAGACTCTTGGAACAACTATCTTCTAGACTGGATGAGGAATTAATCAAGCAAAACAGGACAAAAGCACTCCAGACAAAGCAAACATGTGCCAATGCCCAGGGCCAAAGGAGAGTGTGGAGCATTTGGGTGATTAGCAAATAGATCAGTCTGGCTGAAGCCCAAGTGAAAGGTGGTTGGTAAACAGAAGGCAGAAGAGATGGGCAGAAGTTGGGGGGAAGGAGGGAGTTCTTTAGGGTGTTTGAAGCTCATCCAGAGGGCAGAAGAGACCATGGGAAGGTCTAAAATGACAGTGACTTAGTCTCATTTCTGTTGAACTCAAATAGCCACTTCACAGACCTGATAGCATTTTGTTTTCACACCACACGTGGCTTCAGGAATGACTCTAGAATCATCTTGCTTCTTACTATATGCTTGAAAATTAAAAGCAGCATGAATGACAACATTTGCTTTGTGAGAAGAAGGAAGATGGTAAGTTTAACAGGAAGGGTTGATCTAACTCCATAGACATAGTAAGAGTCTTTTCATTTGGACTTAATTATATAAAATGTTTGTATAAATATTGCTATCATCTCTCCATTCCATGGATTTAATTTTATTTCTTACCAGATAATATCCTTTAATTAGAAGATGTCTGGTGTACTTCTTTCATTACAGAATAAAAGCCTTTAATAACACATTAGCATAGTAATATGGTTTGTTATAGGTGCTGCTTTCAAAACTGATCTTTGTATCAAGCATGCAGTTGAAATTTGCCACAGTATTAGGAAATCTAAGGTAAACTAGTGATGTTCTCAAAATGATTTTCCTTTACTCAACTTTTCAGTATATTCATTTAGAAAGTGGAATTCATTGGTCAATAAATGGCTTAAATAAGGTTTCTATCAGAGTCCATCTCCATATGAATCAGTTTCTCTGAATTATAAAAAAAATTCTGATCTAGTGTCATAACTGCACCATAGCTTCAGAAAAGAAAAAACAAAACTGAAGAAAATTGATTCCTTAATTTAACTTCTATTTCTAATGAAGCATCAACTCTCCCTGATGGTAGAACAGCAGGGAAAGCCCATTACGTAAAGTACAGGACTCTGATGACTTTGTTTTAATACATTTATAAGTAGGGTGGGAACTAGACCTAAGAATAGAAATAAAATAACACAAGATCTGAAAAGGTTGAGTAACAAAATCTAACTCTTTTTTTTTGATACAATGATTTTGCAAAATAACTTATTAAACTTATAGACTAACATTTTTAAGAATCCTAAAGCATTTCTAGAATACCGACAAACTAAACACCAAAAAAGATTGAAATACAGTAAAATCTAAAAAAAAAAAAAAACATTGCTACGATTAATCTTCTAAGCATAAAAGTTCTGTTATATCAGTGAACAGAATAATACGTGACTTACCTACCATTACCGAAATGTTAAGCTTTAATTAATTAAGTTTAAAAGCCCACCATTTGCAAAGCAAATAGTACCAGGCAGGGAATACAAAAAAATGAAAAAGACCCAGCATCTGTCCTTCAGGTAGCTAGCTGAAGTAACAGACACATAAACACAGTTATAGAATGAAATGGTCTCACAGTCAGAGATAAGCATAAGGCAATATGGGAGCACATTGCAAGGGCATTTTAGGTACAACTGTCTCGATTTTCACCAAATGCAAATCTAAATTCAGTTGGATACTCAGGAAAAGTTAAAAGTCAGGTGTCAGAGAAATTCATGGATACAAAGCTTCAATAAAAATATTTAATAACCAAATATGAGTCTTATTTCAATTCAACAAAAGTTACTGATATTTGAGGACCTACTGGATATTATATGATCTGCTGATAATAGAGACCAAGCACAGCCTCAGCCTCAAAGAACTCATAGCCCAGTAGAATTTTATATTAAATTAAAGAATATGTAGAAGGAAACATCTGTGTTAGAAAAATTTAACAAGAGCTTAATCTTTAACCTGGTATACACCTGTATCATAGAACACATCTTTTTGGAATCCAACTTTATTGCCGTATTTACCAAATTGTACCATTTTCTTCTCAACCATTTTCTTGAAAACTCTTAAATTTGGAAATGACACATCATAGTTCTAAGGGAGTTTCCAGTAGAGCGTTGATCCTTAAGAGTTGTATTCATTTCAATAAAGCCAATCTATTAAATATATAATCTAAAATTTCTAAATTAGTCATATAAATAATTTCATCCATTAGATGATGTCCTTTCCAGATCACTTGATCTTATTTGAGATTTTTTTTTTAATCACTGTGAATTTGTTCAGATGTTGCAACTACACTGTATCAGCCAGTGAATAAAGTCAGCTTTCCCTCTACTTGTATTGGACAGAGCTTAAACTGCGTAACTCAGACCTTAGAGCTGAGAGGTATCCAAGAACATGCATTTGAGTCCAGTTTAACATGTCCTGCTAAAGCATCCTCATCATTTAAGGATTATTTTTATATTACAGAAAACCCCATTTTCCTTTTGCAAATATACTACAAGTCCTATTTAAAGAAAGGTACACAGACCTGGGTGAATATTTTCAAGAGCCCTCTGGATTTAACCTAAAATTATTAGCCTTTCTGCTGTGTGCTTATAAATGAAGTATAGTACAACGTAATAACCAGATTGACCACAATTAGAGCCCTGAATTAAAGGCAAGAAATGAGACATTTTGACAGCTCTGGAACATTGCCTTTCTTGGGTCTCAGTGCACAGCTAGGTAGCACAGGTGTTCCTGTAATTGCAGTACAATGGAAAATTCAGTGCTCAATGGCCTTCAAATTCTCTTGTGTGATGGGGTGTGAAGATCGGGTGTCAGTACTGTCTTCCTGTCATTACATGAAACACAACTAAAAACACTTTGGACTTTTGGCTGTCCTAAACCAGGTTAAAAGTATATATTGGGTTTCTTTATCATGCAGTCATAGTTTCCGTAACCACATACATGCCTTTTTACAAATATTGAAAGAAATATTTTAAGAGTGCTTGTTAACAAAAATTTACATTGTAATATATTCCCTGTCTCATGTTAAAATGGTGTACCTAAACTCTGCCACTTTCCTAGTTAATCTGCAAAAATTCTCTCTAAGAATGTATTGGGAGTAAAAGGAATGTGGTTTAGTTGTTTATTTCACCAGAAGGAACAGGAGAAAGAGGAGGAGGAAGAGGGGGAAATTCATTCTATGGCAAATTATGAACATTATATTTGCAAACCACAGACCATCCTCTGTTCCCTGATGAGAGTGGTCATCACTCAGGGATCTCTGGAAATATAGGCTGAAGCCCAAGAGTGGACTCTGAAAAGTGCTGGGAAAACACAATGGAATGAGTTACTACTGTGGGGAGAATGCAAAAGACACTATGGAAGTGCCAAATGTAGACAAATATCTAGTGCAGAGCATTAGATGTGAGGGAAGTAGGGACCATCATTTGGACACAGCAGGGGGGCAAGCCATGCCCAGAGCCCTTCTCCTTCCAGCTGGCCTTGCTGAGCGCAACGCCAGCCAGGGCTCCGCAGAGCTGTCTGCCTCTGCCCAGCAGGGTAAAAGTCACCGTGAGGGGCAACTCCACGCAACAGTGGGGTGGCTTTCATTGCCCACTTTAATCAACCTCCAAGTATTAAAAACAAGAACAGTTTAGAAATAATCCCACTTGCAGCAACATGGATGGACCTAGACATTATCATTATAAGAGAAGTAAGTCAGAAAGAGAAAGACAAGTACCGTATGATATCACTTATATGTGGAATCTAAAACATGACACAAATGAACTTATTTACGAAATGGAAAACAGACTCACAGACATAGAAAACAAACTTATGGTTACCCAAGGAAGAAGGGGGTTGGGGAGGGATAAATTAGGAGCTTGGGATTAGCAGATACAAACTGCTGTATATAAAATAGATAAACAACAAGGAACTATATTCAATATCATATAATAATAATGGAAAAGAATATGAAAAAGAATATGTACATGTATGTATATGTATATATGTATATGTGTGTATATACATGTATATATATGTGTGTGTGTGTATATATATATATATATATATATATATATAAACTGAATTACTTTGCTGTACACCAGAAACTAACACAAAGTTGTAAATCAACTATACTTCAATCGTTAAAAAAAAAAAAAAGAACATTTTACCCTCTTGGAAAAAATACTGTGTTCAAATATGCTCTATAACAATATTTTAAAATCTATGGGGAAAAATACTCTGTTCCCTGATTTGAGCTGTCTTGGGGCCCTAAAAAATGCATTGTACTGGTTATTTATGGGAATGTGGAAGGACTAAGGCCTACAGTGACTTTTAGGTTACAACAGAGCCCTAAAGCACAGGTAATTGTCCATGGCAATAAAGACTTTGTCTTGACAGTTTAAGGCCATTACGGTCATAAACTGAAACAGAACCGGCATCTGACTCTGTAAGGGACACGTATGTGAAGTCATTGTCTGCTACTGAGGGTAGCATTATCCTCTAACCAAAAACTAGTAGTGGGCATCACTTTCCTTTCACTTCCTTAAGCACCATCATTCTCCTACTGACTGTTCCACCCTGAAGGCATTAGCCTTGCTCCTGATCTATGAACTGTAAGTGACAGGTGCACTGAGTTGCCCATGGAATTATCTCTTCTCAGAGAGGGAGTTTGCTGGGGAGCAAAATAGTAATGATTTGGCCGTCCTGCCACCTCATGCTAAAGATTAAATTAGTAATTGTGTTACCTCATTTCTGGCCACTGACAATTCATAACTTTAAGCCTTATTTTCAGAATGATTTCCATAATGGAATTATGGCCAATTTTTGTGTTGGCGCTTTTGGCCCATAAAACAAGAACACAGTAGAAGACAGAACGCCACCTGGAAGAAGGACCCAGATAAACTAGAATTGTTACTTAAGACCTTGCATCTTCTCCATTGGCGTTGAATTCAACAGCTGGAGCAGTCAAAAGGGACAATTATGAAAGTTTATGTTACATCTTGACCGCTCTGGAATCACCAAAGGTCCCCAAAGGCAAAGGTTGATACCTCAGCGAGACACTTCAGATGACCCAGAGTTCAGCCTTCTAGTAATTCCCAGCATCATCCTTAACCGGGCCACACTCTGCACTGTTCCTTAAGGTGCCCTGTTGTCAGAGGTAAACTACTCATTCCCTACTCCTGATTTTGTCTTCCTTGGGGAGGGAACTCTTCTAGCTGTAGGAATCCCAGCCTTTCCTCATCCTCTCACTCACTGCTTTTCCCCAGTGAGGAAGAATTTACCACTGCTGAGATTGGAAAGAGAAATTAGGCACCCCATTCAGGCTCCTGTCTTCTCCCTTGTGAACAAGCCTACCTACAGGAAACACACATATTCCTCCTTACTCCATGCCTCAAATTTTAAATGGTTCTGCTCCCAAATGAAGCTGTAGTGGAGTGAGGTGAGTTGGAATGGGAAGGCTGCTCTTTGCTGACTAGTTTGGGGATTTTCACTTTAGAAAACACTTGACCACAGAAGGAGCATTTTTGTTCCCCTCTGCTTTACTACTGTCATACTTTTCAATCGGTTCAGAGCACATAGAGGGACCAGGGGTGCTATTTCAGGCTCACCTCAAAGACCACAGAACTATATTTATTTACAACTTCGTGTTCCAGGAGTTTCTGCCATCTGGAAGGCACTTCCTCATTCTTTTCACCTTTTCCAAATCTATGCATCATTCAAGTTTTTTCTCAAGTCTTAACTTCAACCACAAAACTTTCCACAGAGTAGCTGTGATCTTTAAATAATGCAGTATGTGTGAAAGCATTGTGCCTGGAGCAGTAGGTATATACTAAGTGTAACTTTTCTATTCTTAGTCATTCAGGTCTATGTTAATCCTCACCATACACTGCTGGTTTGAGAATCAAGTGGTACAAATTTCTAGAAATCAGTTTGATGGTATGCCCAAATAGCCATAAAATTAACCATGCCCTTTGACTCAAAATTCTACTTCTGAGAATCTATGTTGAGTTAAATCTTGAACCAGTAAATAGTTATAAACCAAGATAAATGTATGATGATCACTAAGGACATGACTAAGTCAATTGTGGTACAGCCATATAATGGATTGTTATGCAATATTTTAAACTATACTAGCAAGTTTTTAAAGATGATACAAAATATTTTTATACCTCTTTACCATCTTGCCTCAGTAGTAATCATTCCCTTTCCTGCAAAATAATATAAAACTAAGTATGTTGCTTTATTTTTCACTTTCATTCTTGTATCATTTTTCTACATTGTATTTTAAGAGGATTTTTCAATATTTTCTATCATCAGAATCATCATTATCATCATCTAAAAAACAAGAAATTACATGTGCTAATGTTATAAGCATTGCATTATGAGGATTTCCTTAGACTCTGCCTTCTAGAACTTTACAAGCCAAGGTAAATGACCAGATTGTATAGTAAAAACTCAGTAATTGAGTGAATGTTCTGTACTAGTGAATGGAGCAGAAGTCCAGATATCAAGTCAATATTCATACAATATCTGAATAAATAAATAAATGATTAATCCATCATCTCCTCTTTCTAATTGTATGTAAATCATCCATTGCTTTTTGACTTTATTTCAGAAGACACTAATTCCCTAGCCCATGATTTCCCCAATGCTTATTTTGTTCATTACAAATGATTATTTGTAAATAATCATTCCTCAACCACCGAAGATGTCCTTGGTATTACCAGCTGTAAAGCATGAGATGGAACACAATTTCAGAATGAAGCAGGTAATTAGGAAATTACCAGTCATGTGCATAGAAAACATTAAACTGTCCTACTTCAGTATTCCTACCACCCTATTTACATGTATTCAGGGCAAAACATTTCTCTCTCCTAATGCTCCTCAGAAACGGACAGATCATTTATGTCCAGAAACTTTACTTGTTCTTAAGCCAAGATGTTAGTGAATCCTTTTTTTTTTTTTTATCTTAGATGGAATCCACATAGACAAAATAATAACCCCAAGGAGCCAAGTAGCCAATTCTCAGGTATATTATGAAACATACATTATGAGACTTACATACAAGTTTAAAAATATTGGCGGCTTCCCTGGTGGCACAGTGGTTGAGAATCTGCCTGCCAGTGCAGGGGGACACGGGTTCGAGCCCTGGTCTGGGAAGATCCCACATGCCGCGGAGCAACTAGGCCCATGCACCACAACTACTGAGCCTGCGTGTCTGGAGCCTGTGCTCCACAGCAAGAGAGGCCCGCACATCGTGATGAAGAGTGGCCCCCGCTTGCCACAACTAGAGAAAGCCCTCGCACAGAAATGAAGACCCAACACAGCAAAAATAAATAAATAAATAAGAAGTTGTAAGTACAAACATTTAAAAAATATATATATTGGAAAGGCTACTCAAATTTGCCATAAATCTTTTTTTTTCTTTATTTTTATTTTCTTTATTTATTTTTTTTGCTCCTTGGCATGCAGGATCTTAGTTCCCCGACCAGGGATCCAACCTGTGCCCCCTGCAGTGGAAGTGTGGAGTCTTAACCACTGGATTGCCAGAGAAGTCCCCATAAATCTTCTTACTTAAAAAAATTGCAACACTTTTATGGGTCATTTCAGTAGTAGTGGTATCAAGTTGTTGTTAGTCTTAGAACCTTTTTTCTGCATGTTAATGTAAGTGACATCTGACATAGACAAAGAATTTGACCATGGTATAAAACCATGCACACAAGTATAATAATAAATTTTATTCATTTTATTAACTGTGAATTACTGCTATATTTTTATCTCATTTGAACCTTCTTACATTATTATTGTATCTCCTCTTTGAATGTAAGAAAGTATTTTTTAAATGGCATATTCATCACTACCAACATAGGTCAAATGACAACACCTGGATAATATGGCCCCATGTTCTCCTGCTGCAGTGCAGATGTCACAATGTCTGGCTGCCCACTCTCATGTTAGGCTTACTTTTCCCTGCGCCTAATCTTGCCTTGCTAGCTCACATATCTTCCTGGATAGCACAACATTAGTCATTAACATCCAATAACCTAGAAAACTCTCTTTCAGATAAAGGGCACTTCCTGGAAAATCAGAACATTTGACTGAGTTTGTATTTTCTATATGTTCAGGGTTTCCTAGAGCCTTAGAAAACCCTAACAAGTCACCTTAAATATCATCTATTGATTACAAGACAATCCAGTATACATAAAGAATGGTTTTCAAATTTTAATCCAATGAGTTAATCTACTAAAACATTTTCAGTGTCTGAGGTCCCTTCAAAATCTGAGACGCCGGCTGATAATTATAAATTTTATACATTTTTTTAAACTGTAAGAAGCTAATTACAAGAATTTTCTTGGTGAACAATTATTCTCCATGACAGCATTCTTCTTTGAAAAGCAGAAAAGATTTTCGGGGAAGTTTTATTAACATGAATTATTAGACCCTGAACATACTATTTGTGTTTCAGGTAGAGATAGTGTACTACACCATCAGTAACCAAATTCATGGACATATGTATAAATCAGATGCATTGAGAAGTTC
Organism: Orcinus orca; assembly: GCF_937001465.1. Classification (NCBI taxonomy): domain Eukaryota; kingdom Metazoa; phylum Chordata; class Mammalia; order Artiodactyla; family Delphinidae; genus Orcinus; species Orcinus orca. The sequence goes on from NC_064563.1 coordinate 129,931,772, forward strand.
AACTACCAAAGAAAGCAAATACTCATATCCACTAAGCAGTAAACTGTCTACCTGTGGGTGTATATATCTACATGAAAAGACAAATTGTTATCAGCTTGCTTGGTGAGTATGGACACAGAGAAGGGAGAATGATCTTTATGCTGGTATCATCAAACAATGACCTATGTAACATTTTATAGATGGATTCTTGAGTTATTGAGTCAATCTTCTTTCTAGCCAAAATGTTAGAGATACACTGAAAAGTTATGATTGCATTTCACTTTTCAGACCAGTTTCTCAATTTTCCTTCAGATACAGAATATGCATTGGATTGTATTTTGGTGTGTGTGTGAGTGCGTGTGCAGTTTGGTTTTTTCAGATACTTTCCAATCAAGTACATTCTTGCCGTATTGCTATATCTTTTTGGTAATGGTGTCAGGCTCCTTCTGTAGATGTTCTACCTTTTTCATTTTCTTCCCCCTGCCCCAACTCCGTGCAGCATGTGGGATCTTAGTTCCCTGAACAGGGATGGAACACGCACCCCCTGCATCCCTGCATTGGAAGCACGGAGTCTTAACCACTGGACTGCCAGGGAAGTCCCCTACATTTTTCATTATATCAGTGGTTCTTAATTGTACTTATTTACTTATATCTCAGATACTCTTAAAGATATACAAACATTTTAGGCCTTTTCCCAGAAAAAAAAATATAGTACACGCACACAAAATTTTGCACAGTCTTTAAAGTGTTTGACAGGAATTGTAAAGTTAGTTCATGTACTACAGATCTGTCAAACTTGGGCTATCTTATCTGTCCAGACCAGATCATACTTCTTATTTTTATTCTTTTCAGAATGATAAAAAATTTCAGGACACAAAAAGGCAAACATACAATCTGACTTTTACATATTTTACCAAATACAGTGTCTGGCCAATGCATAGATGTCATCCAAAGGCAGAAACAGTCAGAGATGATATCCAGTCTAAGCTGCAGAGTTGCCATTGCCCATGTTGAGGATGGAGGTGAGCAAGCAACAGACAGTTTTATCTGCAACTCCCAGTGAAGGAAAAAGCTGATTTTAATCCTCTTTGCACTTTATTACAAGCAAGAGTTATGAGTCAGGATGATTCACCTACCCTGGGGCTCTAAGAAGCAGGGCGAGCAGGTTTTATCCTATTCTATATAAAATAGAAAGCAAGCAGACACAACTTCTAAACAGATCTTTTTATCAGTAGTCAGCAGACAGTATACCTTCTCTGCTGTTGTACTGATTCAGCCTGCTTTCAGAAAGCACGCAAAGGCCTTGATGTATCTTGTTCAGGAAAAATAATCAATAGTTACTATCCCATTTATTTGCCAGTAAATGGTGGTTTGGGGAGATCTCCAGGCCCACACAGAAGACTTCTCAGGGTCTTCCACAATAGCACTCCCCAACGTACATTGATTTTTCTTAATTTTACTCAGAGACACTAGAAGTTTGGGGAATACCTTATTGCCATCCTTTTACTTCCCTTCATTTTTCTTTTGCTAAAAAGTACCGGTGATGTGTGAATATATCACTTATTAATTTTTTAAGTAGTGTCTAATTTCCAATGGCTTAAATTGACAACTTTTCAGATGCTTCATATCATTCAAAGAATTAATAATAAAATATATATTTCTCTTCCCTTAAAATTAAAAGTTGCAATACAAGAAAGCCCTGGTGATGAGCATGTGGTGTAGGGCAATGAGATGGATTTGTAACTTATATGTAAATGCTTTTTAGAGGGCATCATGCTGTGTTTCTCTGCCTCCATAACACGTACCACAATGTCTTATTTGTAGATTATAGATTTACATTTGAGTGTATTTGGTAACTTGTCTCTATCTCACCAACTTCATCTGTTTGGTCATTAATTCTGTAGTTATTCTTTCTTCCAGGGATCAGAGAACTATACTCTTCCCATTCCACACTTTCACTGGGTCTGGTTTGTTATCCTCTTTTCTTTGATTTGCTTCTCTTCCTTTTAACTTAGTAGACCTAGCAGGCTTTAGGCGTCCAAATACTTATGATCTGCTCACCCGTACTCCTGTTAGATTAAACTACATGAAATTGCCATTTTTTAGGTAAAATACAGTAAAATGTTGACAATTTAAGATGGATCGTCTATAATTTGTTATGTATATTTGGAAAAAATATTAAAGAATTTTGTGAGATAAATGTAGCCCAAATGCTTGACACATAAGGGCTTTTTTACATGCTATTTTAAAAATTATTATTATTATTATAGCATCATCATCATTATTATTTAAACTAATTCAGTGCTGCCTATAAGGAGAGTCTGATATAATACCTCAGGTATTCTACTCAGGTATGTGTGTACAGTGCTTGAATAGCCATTTTATATTGAGACCTCTGGGGATATAATTTAACATTCTTTAGTCATTCTAAACTTATCTTTAAATTGCCAGATTTGAGTATTTATCATCTTCAGGCTACTTGTTTGATTATATTTATATCCAGTCATGTTCACAAACTAATGTTATCCTCTTTACAATAATATTCCTCAGGAGCAAATAAGTTCTTAAGAAAATAAGTCCAAAGGAAATGATCTAGATATATTAGGTATTCCAAAATATCATACTGCAAACATATCAAATATTCGAGTTTATCATTATTTCTATTCAAATTTGCATGGATCAAATCTACAGGCAAAAATCTTCTTCAAATCTTTTTTGAATTCTTTTTTTTTATATACAGCAGGTTCTTATTAGTTATCTATTTTAAACATATTAGTGTATATATGGCTATCTCAATCACCAAATTCATCCCACCACCATGATCCCCCCCCCCACTTTCCCGCCTTGGTGTCCATACGTTTGTTCTCTACATCTGCATCTCTATTTCTGCCCTGCAAACCGGTTCATCTGTACCATTTTTCTAGGTTCCACATATATGTGTTAATACACAATATTTGTTTTTCTCTTTCTGATTTACTTCACTCTGTATGACAGTCTCTAGGCCCATCCACGACTCTACAAATGACTGAATTTCTTTCCTATTTTATGGCTGAGTAATATTCCATTGTATATATGTACCACGTCTTCTTTATGCATTCGTCTGTTGATGGGCATTTACATTGCTTCCATGCCCTGGCTATTGTAAATAGTCCTGCAATGAATATTGAGGTGCATGTGTCCTTTTAAATTATGATTTCCTTAGGATATATACCGAGTAGCGGGATTGCTGGGTCATATGGTAGTTCTATTTTTAGTCTTTTAGGGAACCTCCATGCTGTTCTCCACAGTAGCTGTATCAATTTACATTCCCACCAACAGTGCAAGAGGGTTCCCTTTGCTCCACACCCTCTGCAGCATTTGTTGTTTGTAGATTTTCTGATGAAGCCCATTCTAACCGGTGTGAGGAGATAGCTCATTTTAGTTTTGATTTACATTTCTCTAATAATTAGCGATGCTGAGCAGCTTTTCATGTGCTTCTTGGCCATCTGTATGTCTTCTTTGGAGAAATGTCTATTTAGGTCTTCTGACCATTTTTTGATTGGGTTGTTTGATTTTTTTAATGTTGAGCTGCATGATCTGTCTACATATTTTGGAGATTAATCCTTTGTCCGTTGATTCGTTTGCAAGTATTTTTTTCCCATTCTGAGGGTTGTCTTTTCTTCTTGCTTGTAGTTTCATTTGCTTTGCAAAAGGTTTTAAGTTTCATTAGGTCCCATCTGTTTATTTTTGTTTTTATTTCCATTACTATAGGAGGTGGATCAAAAAAGGTCTTGCTGTAGTTTATATCAAAGACTGTTCTTCCAATGTTTTCCTCTAAGAGTTTTATGGTGTCCTGTCTTACATTTAGGTCTCTAATCCATTTTGACTTTATTGTTGTGTATGGTGTTAGGGAGTGTTCTTATTTCATTCTTTTACATGTAGCTGTCCAGTTTTCCCAGCACCACTTATTGAAGAGACTGTCTTTTCTCCATTGTATATCCTTGCCTCCTTTGTCATAGATTAGTTGACCATAGGTGTGTGGATTTATCTCTGAGCTTTCTATCCTGTTCCATTGATCTATATTTCTGTTTCTGTGCCAGTACCATATTGCCTTGATTACAGTAGCTTTGTAGTATAGTCTAAAGTCAGGGAGTCTTATTCCTCCAGCTCCATATTTTTCCCCTCAAGACTGCTTTGGCTATTTGGGGTCTTTTGTGTCTCCATACAAATTTTAAGATTTTTTTGTTCTAGTTCTGTAAAAAATGCCACTGGTAATTTGATAGGGATTGCATTGAATCTGTAAATCACTTTGGGTAGTATAGTCAATTTCACAATATTGATTCTTCCAATCCAAGAACATGGTATATCTCTCCATCTGTTTGTGTCACCTTTGATTTCTTTCATCAGTGTCTTATAGTTTTCTGAGTACAGGTCTTTTACCTCCTTAAGTAGGTTTATTCCTAGGTGTTTTATTCTTTTTGTTGTAATGGTGAATGGGATTGTTTCTTTAATTTCTCTTTCTGATCTTTCATTGTTAGTGTATAGGAATGCAAGAGATTTCTGTGCATTAATTTTGTATCCTGCTACTTTACCAAATTCATTGATTAGCCCTAGTAGATTTCTAGTGGCATCTTTAGGATTCTTTATGTATAGGATCATGTCATATGCAAACAGTGACAGTTTTACTTCTTTTCCAATTTCTTTCCTTTTATTTCTTTTTATTCTCTGATTGCTGTGGCTAGGACTTCCAAAACTACATTGAATAATAGTGGCAAGAGTGGACATCCTTGCCTTATTCCTGATCTTAGAGGAAATGCTTTCAGTTTTTCAACATTGAGAATGATGTTTGCTGTGGGTTTGTCATATATGGCCTTTATTATGTTGATGTAGGTTCCCTCTATGCCCACTTTCTGGAGAGTTTTTATCATAAATGGGTGTTGAATTTTGTCAAAAATTTTTCTGCATCTATTGAGATGATCATATGGTTTTTATTCTTCAGTTTGCTAATGTGGTATATCACATTGATTGATTTGCATATACTGAAGAATCCTTGCATCACTGGGATAAATCCCTCTTGATCATGGTGTATGATCCTTTTAATATGTTGTTGGATTCTGTTTGCTAGTATTTTGTTAAGGATTTTTGCATCTATATTCATCAGTGATATTGGCCTGTAATTTTCTTTTCTTGTAGTATTTTTGTCTGGTTTTGGTATCAGGGTGATGGTGGCCTCATAGAATGAGTTTGGGAGTGTCCCTTCCTCTGCAATTTTTTGTAAGATTTTGAGAAGGATAGGTGTTTAGCTCTTCTCTATATGTGTGATAGAATTCACCTGTGAAGCCATCTGGTCCTGGAATTTTGTTTGTTGGAAGATTTTTAATCACAGTTTCATTTTCATTACTTGTGATTGGTCTGTTCATATTTTCTATTTCTTCCTGGTTCAGTCTTTGAAGGTTATACCTTTCTAAGAATTTGTCTATTTCTTCCAGGTTGTCCATTTTATTGGCATAAAGTTGCTTGTAGTAGTCTCTTAGGATGTTTTCTTTTTCTGCTGTGTCTGTTGTAACTTCTCCTTTTTCATTTCTAATTTTATGGATTTGAGTCCTCTCTCTCTTTTTCTTGATGAGTCTGGATAATGGTTTATCAATTTTGTTTATCTTCTCCAAGAACCAGCTTTTAGTTTTATTGATCTTTGCTATTGTTTTCTTTGTTTCTATTTCATTTATTTATGCTCTGATCTTTATGATTTCTTCTACTAACTTTGGGTTTTGTTTGTTCTTCTTTCTCTAGTTCCTTTAGGTGTAGGGTTAGATTGTTTATTTGAGATTTTTCTATTTTCTTGAGGTAGGATTTTATTGCTATAAACTTCCCTCATAGAACTGCTTTTGCTGCATCCCACAGGTTTTGTATTGTCATGGTTTTGTTGTAATTTGTCTCTAGGTATTTTTTTAATTTCTTCTTTGGTTTCTTCAGTGATCTCTTGGTTATTTAGTAGTGTATTGTTTAACCTCCATGTATATGAGTTTTTTACGTTTTTTTTTTCCCTGTAATTGATTTCTAATCTCATAATGTTGTGGTTGGAAAAGATGCTTGACATGATTTTATTTTTCTTAAATTTACCTAGGCTTGATTTGTGACTCAAGTTGTGATCTATCCTTGAGAATGTCCATGTGCACTTGAGAAGAAAGTGTAATCTTCTGTTTTTGGATGGAATGTCCTATCAATATTGATGAAATCTATCTCATCTTTTGTGTCATTTAAAGCTAGTGTTTTCTTATTAATTTTCTGTCTGGATGATCTGTCCATTGGTGTAAGTGAGGTGTTAAATTCCTCCACTATTATTGTGTTACTGTCGATTTCCTCTTTTATAGCTGTTAGCAGTTGCCTTATGTATTGAGGTGCTCCTATGTTGGGTGCATATATATTTATAATTGTTATATCTGCTTCTTGGATTGATCCCTTGATCATTATATAGTGTCTTTCCTTGTCTCTTGTAACATTCTTTATATTAAAGTCTATTTTAGGGGCTTCCCTGGTGGCCCAGTGGTTAAGAATCTGCCTGCCAATGCAGGGAACACAGGTTCAAGCCCTGGTCCGGGGACGTCCCACATGCCACAGAGCAACTAAGCCCATGCACCACAACTACTGAGACTGCACTCTAGAGCCCACGAGCCACAAGTACTGAGCCCATGTGCCACAATTACTGAAGCCCACATGCCACAACTACTGAAGCCCACGTGCCTAGAGCCCATGCTCCACAACAAGAGAAGCCACCACAATGAGAACCCCGTGCACCACAACAAAAGTAGCCCCCGCTCTCTGCAACTAGAGAAAAGCCTGCATGCAGCAATGAAGACCAACCCAACACGGCCAAAAATAAAAATAAATAAAATAAACTTAAAAAAATTTTTTTAAATAAAGTCTATTTTATCTGATATGAATATTGCTACTCCAGCTTTCTTTTGATTTCCATTTGCATGGAATATGTTTTTCCATCCCCTCACTTTCAGTCTGTATGTGTCCCTAGGTCTGAAGTGGATCTCTTGTAGACAACATGTATATGGGCCTTGTTTTTGTATCCATTCAACAAGCCTGTGTCTTATGGTTGGGGCATTTAATCCATTCACGTTTAAGGTAATTATCGACATGTATGTTCCTATTACCATTTTCTTAATTGTTATGGGTTTGTTTTTGTAGGTCTTTTTTCTTCTCTTGTGTTTCCCACTTAGAGATGTTCCTTTAGCATTTGTTGTAGAGCTGGTTTGGTGGTGCTGAATTATCTTAGCTTTTGCTTGTCTGTAAAGATTTTCATTTCTCCACCAAATCTGAATGAGATCCTTGCTGGGTAAAGTTATCTTGGTTGTAGGTCTTTCCCTTTCATCTCACTTTAAATATATCTTGCCACTGCCTCTTGGCTTGTAGAGTTTCTGATGAGAAATCAGCTGTTAACCTTATGGGAGTTCCCTTATATGTTATTTGTCATTTTTCCCTTGTTGCTTTCAATAATTTTTCTTTGTCTTTAATTTTTGTCAGTTGGATTACTATATGTCTCGTTGTGTTTCTCCTTGGGTTCCTCCTGCCTGGGACTCTGCACTCCCTGGACTTGGGTGGCTATTTCCTTTCCCATGTTAGGGAAGTTTTTGACTATAATCTCTTCAAATATTTTCTCAGGTCCTTTCTCTCTCTCTTCTCCTTCTGGGACCACTATAATGCAAATGTTGTTGCATTTACTGTTGTCCTAGAGGTCTCTTAGGCTGTCTTCATTTCTTTTCATTCTTTTTTCTTTATTCTGTTCTGCAGCAGTGAATTCCACTATTCTGTCTTCCAGGTCACTTATCTGTTCTTCTGCCTCAGTTATTCTACTATTGATTCCTTCTAGTGTATTTTTCATTTCAGTTACTGTATTGTTCATCCTGTTTGTTTGTTCTCTAATTTTTCTAGTTGTTTGTTCTTTAATTCTTCTAGGTCTTTGTTAAACATTTCTTGCCTCTATTCTTTTTCTGAGGTCCTGCATCATCTTCGCTATCATTATTCTGAATTCTTTTTCTGGAAAGTTGCCTATCTCCACTTCATTTTGTTGTTTTTCTGGGGTTTTATCTTGTTCCTTCATCTGGTGCAAAGTCCTCTGCCTTTTCATTTTGTCTCTCTTTCTGTGAATGTGGTTTTCCTTCCACAGGCTGCAGAATTGTAGTTCTTCTTGCTTCTGCTGTCTCTCTTTTTTGAATTCTTAAGCTATTTTTATATCATTATAATTTTTTAAAATCAATCTCAAAGGATACAAAGTAGAAGTAGAATAAATGATTTTCTCACTGAACTTATGATTATTTCCCTCATTCTGATCAGTTTCAGACCTTAGACGCTTGACAAGTGTTTATGTTGAGTTGATTTAGGCAGAAATTTCATTTAAAAGATAAAGTAATTTAAGGGCCAAACTAAAGGATTTGCTAAATTAACTGTGGACTTAATTTTTATTTGAAACTTCAATGGTTGCTTCTGTTAATGAAGTATTGTCATAGAAAATGAGTGGCTTTGGAAACACACTTGTCATTGCCATAATTAATTCTCCCTTGGAACAAGCACAACATTCAGCATGTTTTGATGGTGCTCTAGCACACTGTGTCAGAAGAGAAGGAAGGCATGATTGACAAAATGTTTATGTGACAGATACATTCACCATATAAATACACATCTGATGAACTCGAAAATTAGTCTGCTGTCTGGAACAGTGGTGCATATTTTAAAAGACTAACCTTGCAGAAAGGCTATTTTCCACTGCTCATTTCAACTACAAAGAGAATAGTAAAATAAAGCTCATATACCAAAACAAAATGATTTACTTTATTCAGCCATTTCAAACAAGTGATGGCAGGAAATAGCAGGAAACTTAAGGCCAGACCACTTAAATCCCAATAAAATGCAAGGAGTGATTTTTTTTTCTTCCATCGGGAGAGAAAGCCAAACATTTTTGCCTAGTGCTAATACCTGTTGACACGTTTTACTAAATCTTAGATATTACTTTTTGTAGATATTACTTTTTGTTTGCCATTTTAGGTATGCATACTTATTTTTAACTACCTTAGTCTTTAGAATTAGCAATGCACACACACAAATTGAGCTGTATTTCCAGTTCACCTGATCCTTAGTTTCCAGTTCTTAACTCTCTCTTTTCCCTACTTCTCCATTATGCTTCCCAGAGGATGACCCACCCCTTCCTGCTCCCTTATGCTATGCTCAGTTGCCCTGCTCCTTAGTCTTCTTTATCATCTGGCTATTGCTATGTAACAAACAATCTCAGAAATAAGTGGCTTAAATTAATAACCACTTATTTTAGCTCATGACTACAGGTTGACTGAGTGGTTCTGCTAACCTGGGTTATGCTTGTTTGCTGTCATGTAGGCTTATTTATGTATGTGCAGGTCAGCTGTGGCCTGAATCTTCAAAGATAGGCTCACTCATACGTCTAGTGCATGGTTGGTTGTTGGCTGGGGCAACAGGGATACTGGGCCATGTGTCTCTCATCATCCAACAGGCTAGTTTGGGCTTCCCTCACAGCAGCTGAGCAGGGATCAAACAGAAGCTTTCAAGAACTCCTGAAGTTTAAGCCTAGAACCCTAGAAATGACACAGTTAAATTCTGCCACATTCTTTTGTCCAAAGCAAGTCACAAGGTTATCCTAGGTCCAAGAAAATGGGACCTAGACTTTAACTCTTGACGGAAGAAGCTTCAGTGTCACACAGCAAAACACATTATACAAGAAAAAGTGAAGAATTAGGAACCCTTTTGCAATCACCCAATCACATCTCTCTCCCATTATTACAAATATGTTTACAACTTTTTTCCATGTCCATATTCCTATAAAACCAAATGAGCTTTGTTGACTAACTTACAGCAGACAGAGAAATCCAGGCTAGAAACCAAATCAAGGAACAAAGCCAAAATGAAGAGAAAAGTTGTCATACTGTCATTTTATTAGATGTGAATCTTCAATATTTGAAAAAGCATAATAAAGCCCTCTCCATGTTACTATCTTTGAAGTGAGTCCATATCATACTGTTGACTGTTTGGGACATGATCTTGGGTCTTGGGAAGTTTTTCAAAAAATATTACATAGATATATTTTAATGGAGGCAATTAAAAATGCTTCCATTGTTTTAAAAGATTCATTGGCCCATTGAATTGAACATAAAAGGAAATATAATGTAGAGGGGGAAATATACATAGATTTTGACATCAGATAGACCTGGATTCAAATTTCAATTCTGCAACTTACTACCTTTTGACTTTAGCCAAATTGCTTGGCCACTCTAACCTCACATGCGGTATAGTGAGTATACAGACTGGGTATTGAACAAATTTCCATTTTCTAATGTATTAGTTTACTCTTTGTCAAAAATAAGAAGGAGACAGTGAAGAACCCAGGGAGATTCAGCTCAGAACTCTCCAATCTTATAGAGCTTCTCAGGTCCACATTTAAGCTATTTGAGGAAAAAATAATTCAATAAATATAAAAATGTTTAATTAGCATTCTTCATTGAGATTGTCAAACTCACATTTAGCAAGTTACATTAAATAATAAACCTTCTCCAAACATATTTTCTTTTTTTAAATAAATTTATTTATTTTATTTATTTACTTTTGGCTGCCTTGGATCTTCGTTGCTGCACGCAGGCTTTCTCTAGTTCTGGCAAGCTGGTGCTACTCTTCATTGCGGTGAGTGGGCGTAGCATTGCGGTGGCTTCTCTTGTTGCGGAGCACAGGCTCTAAGTCCTCGGGCTTCAGTAGTTTTGGCTCACAGGCTCAGTAGCTGTGGCTCGCAGGCTCTAGAGCTCACGCTTAGTAGTTGTGGCACACGGGCTTAGTTGCTCTGCAGCATGTGGAATCTTCCCGGATCAGGGCTCGAACCCACGTCCCCTGCATCGGCAGGTGCATTCTTAACAACTGGGCCACCAGGGAAGCCCCATCCAACCATATTTTCATGCATGGACTCTTGCATTTTCTTGGATTCAACTCTCTTCTTTAATTCACTATGAAAAAGAATATGTCAAAAAAGTATGGTACTTCAATCGAAATTGTCTGGGGTTTGGGTTTTTTTTTTTGTTTTTGTTGTTTTGTTTTGCGATACGTGGGCTTCCCACTGTTGTGGCCTCTCCCGTTGCAGAGCACAGGCTCCGGCCGCGCAGGCTCAGCGGCCATGGCTCACGGGCCCAGCTGCTCCCTGGCATGTGGGATCTTCCTGGACCGGGGCACGAACCCGTGTCCCCTGCATCGGCAGGCGGACTCTCAACCACTGCACCACCAGGGAAGCCCCGAAATTGTCTGTTTAATGAAAGTTTGCACCTTTGCTTTCATTAGGGTCTATATCTGTTAGCCACAGACTCCTGTGGCTAATACTTGATAAGCCATAACAAAAATATACTGACAACTCAACACATGTAGCAAAAATAAACAAACAGACAATGATATAGTGTTTCTGTAAAAATTTTTTGCTACAAGGGAGAAGGAAACCGATCCCAAGCCCACTTAAAAGAAAGTTTGCTTACATTTTCAATACCCAAAAGGAATAAAGAAATCATTGTTCTATCAAGTTAAAAGGCATCTTTTACCATCTCACAGAAATCTCAACTTTCCATGTCCCTAGAGTCACAGCTAATATTGTACAGCTCATGGGTATTTTGAGGTGGTCTATTCTGCAAGATCCTTTCATTTATTTCAAAGAATTCATTTATTTGTACACTGTCTACCTCCTTTGCCAGGTTCAGTGATACACTGTGAAGTTTTCTCCCTGTGAGCACAGAAAAATGCAATCCTGAAGAAATTGAGGTCTGGAGCTCTAGTTTTCAGGGTGGTGGTCCCCAGGGAGAAAACTGCCTAGAGAGGATCAGCAGTCTTTAATTCTATCAGGAGTTTAATCTTGTAATGAAGCCTGAAAATTCCATTTTTGTTAATAGAAAAAGAACCAGCATGAAATGTAGTGCACAAACCATTTCCACTGGCAGCTAACACAGCCACACTGAGTCATCACAGACTCAGCATAATAAAATTGATTTAATTATGTTGAAGAGAATAGAGAGGAGATCGACTGAATCAACCAGAGGAGAGCAAGGCACCCAACTCCCAACTCCAAATTATAGAGAAGTGATACGCTTTCAGTATAGAGCTGAGATGCTCCTTTTTGACTTTGCCGTCCTCAGGTGTCCTGTCTGGTAGCAACGCTAGTCTTTCTGAAAAGCAACTCTCCCTTGTTGGATGTCTTATTTATTCTTCCTAGACCATCCACTGTACCAGTAGGGAAAACAATAAGTGGCATGCTCATTCCTTTGGACCTCTCCTTAATCGTCCTGCATATTCATTCTTGTAATCCAAAGTATCCTCTGCTTAAAAGGTCCAGGGACATTTACCAAGTGCACATGGAGTCAACTTTCACCTGTTTACCTTAGGATCACGTTGTTATCAAATTGTTAAAAATAAAATAACACATATATGTATATATATTACATATTGTGTGTATATATATTACATATATATTTAATGTAATACACAAATATGTCATTATATAACATATATAACCATTACATAATGGCAATTATATAACTGGTATATAATAGTATGTATAATAACTGTTTTATAATATGCTGTATATATACCTGTTTTCATATGCTATATTGATATATAACATATATATGTATATAAACACTGTTTACATATAAACTGTGAGTGAATAGGTTATACTTCAAAGAGAAAGGCAGTATGGCAAAGACTGAATTAGAGTCAGGAACTTTACTGCTAGTTCAGATACTATGGTGGATAGTTCAGTTTATAAAGCTTTCTGAGTGATCTTTCGGCACCTTATAGATTTCTCATTTATAAAATTAAAGGATTGGCTGAGATAATCAACAAAGCTTCTCTCACTTCTAAGGTTCTATGATCTAAGGATATTTACTAGGAATCTATAAGTTATCTAAAGTCATGGCCAGTATAACCCAAAGCAAAGCCTATATTTTTAAGTAGTTTATAAATGTAAAGTAAGGATACAGGCAAAAATATGTGGCCATAGCCAACATTCCATTCCAAGGACCCTGCAGCAATTTGTTTTATAAAAAAATTACATCTTCACAAAAATATACTTCAAAGATATTCTACTTAGAGTTCAAATTTTTTCTCATCCTTTAAATGTACTAGAATCAGAGAAGACATATGAAAATTGATTAGTATTCTTTTCATTCTTCCCTAGTTTATACACTTTGATTTTTTTCTTACTTGCAGATGTCCCATGTGAATATAAGTATTATTACCTTATCCTTGGACTTCCACAGAATTAATGAACTGTTGCAATAGCCAATCACAATTTGTGTTTATAGTTTAGTGTCTTGTGAGGCTTATAATTATTTTCAGTTCAGATCTGCTAGTCCAGTAAGTGCCTTCATTATTCTTGGAGATGAAGAAGCTGTTGGTTATGCTGAACTTGTCTTCTCCCTGCACCTTCTTTCTTGGCCACTGCTTGTAGTAAACATCCTTTCTGCTCCAATTTAATAGAGCTGCCTGCAGAAGGTCATTATTAGGTAATCACTTGTCTGTGAAAAATCCTAATTACTGTATGTTTGTCAAAGGGATGAAAATAACATTGCATTTGAATGTTGAATGAGGAGTAAACCAGCGTGCAGATGAGTTAATCTGAAGGGTTTTTTTTTTAACTGGCAGATAAATAAATTTGTTAAGTGCACCTACAACTTGAGGATTAAAAAGAGAAGATACACTATCAGCTATAGTGAAGATAAAAAGGTGCAGAGTTTATGGTGTTATCAGTTTGGAGTTAAAGCAAAAGAAAAATAATTTATGAATGCTACAGGGATATATTTTTCCTGTGGAATCTTAGTGCCCCCTGCTGATCCTCAAAAAATGTTTTACATTGAAGATGGTTCATGTTTTTTCTTTCTAGATAAGTAATTTTTCTATTACGGTATTTCTTTACCAACCCTGGAGAATCTTTCCTATATAAGATTCCATCTCAGCAGTATACATGTTAGTATCTGTGGCTTCTCATAGAAAAACAAGTGATTCATCAAAAATGTATATTTGCAATTATTAAAAGATAGAGAGCAAAGAATTTGAAATTACCACCTGATAATATAACTAAACAGGTTGAACTTGTTAGTTAAAAAGTCAAGTCATCACCACTTAGGAAAGAAGACCTTGATAAAAGTGAAAACACATAATAAAATTACCAGGGACCAAAACCACAATACTGTTTCTGAATAAGATGAACAGATTGTTTATATTCATATTAGTTCATAACCAGACACATCAGACATTAAGACACAATATGTTGCCGGACACCACATTATTAATAATATTAATTTTGTCCATATTTCAGATTTCTCCAATACAGTATCTGTGAGAGAAATATTACTATTCTTATCTAAGAGGTGAGGAAAATGAGACTCATAAAGCTAATGTAAGTTACTGAAACACTGTACAATCATTTACTGGCAGAGAATCATCTGAGATTATTTTTAGAACAAAATGGGTATAAATACATTTTCTACACCTATTTCCCACTCCACTCCAGATGACTGCAAAGCAAATTACAGACATCTATAGATATTTCAGTGTTTATCTCTAAAGATAAGCTCTCTTTTGAAAAATATTTTAAAACCAAGCAGAACCAAGATAAGTAACCATGGTGTCAACCTCTAGGTTCTCTCTTTATGTTAATCATGTCTTATATTTTCTGTATTCTAATGTTTTAACCCTTGGGGCCTTGCAAACCCTGGAGGGACTGCCCCTCCCAAGGTTAGTGAATTCCTAGAGATGATAAACAACTCACCCATGAGGGTACTTTTCAAACGCAAACGACCCAATCCGGGGCCCAAATCCCCAAATGCCTCCTTTATGGGGCTATTACACTCTGGACCACTATCCAACAGCCAATCACCCCAAGGCCAGGTACCAGACAACTAGGGACAACACATATGTCTCAGAGCCCACTGAAATTATTTAAACTGGCCAATCCTAAACCTGTTTGCCCTGCCCCATTGATTCTTTCCCTTGGAAACTACAATAAATGTTCTTGCCCACAGTTCCCTGTCTCCTGATCAAACCCAGTGGTTTCCCATCTAGCCCCCATGGCACGCTCAATTCCATGGGAATTGGGATCTGTGGGATATAACAAACTACCTTTTCAATTGCAGTTGTTTACTGATGTGTTGCCCTTCCTATACTTAAATAATGATAAAACCTGTTAAAATGCTACTTCGCAGAAACTGCTCTCAGTCTCTTTCCATTACATTTCAATAAGAAGGTAAAATTGGTATAAAATAAGTTATGTCTTAAACACAGCAATGCTGAATTATGGGGGTCATTTTTTTCACAAGTAGACTAAGACTCTCTCATTAAATAAAAATGAGGGCCAGTTATTTCACATCATTAAATACGTTCATTGACATTCCTGGATATCAGAGAGTCATTTCCCCAAACCATCAACTGCCACACAATTTCTGAGCCGTGATAACCCTAAGCAACCTCCAACATAATGGTTAGACTTTAATAATATTACCATGGTTTTGAAAATAAAAAGATATCATGAAATCAGTCAGGCTGAGGTGTTGCAGGAAAAGCTATAAAAAGAGAGAAACTTAGACGTCCAATTTTCCATCTGGCTGAGAAACTGACTTGGTTCCATAGTAGAGTTTGATATCTGACATCAGAGTTCCCATTACTGGGGGCGAGGGTGGGGTGGGGAGAACTTGCATGCAAGTTTTCCATCTGCATTATCTCATTTAATACTCACCATTCCTCTATCAGTTAGGCTTAAATTATCCTTATTTATAGATATGGAGGTCAAGACTCAAAAGATAAGAAGCTTGCCTGTCATGTTTCAAAACCTTGTTCTGACTGTACACATCATGTTCTTCCCACTAAGCCTCAACATGGCCACAAAAATCTCAAATTCTTCAACAAAGTTGTTATATTTCAAATAAAATATTTGGCATTATTAATTGGTCATCCTATGTTTAATAACAAAGTTGAGTGAAGTTTCAGGTGGTATCCTATAAAAAGCTCAAATTTAATTTCTAGCAAATATCAAGCTTAATGCCAGTAGGCAGTTGTCATCCTCCAATGTTGCAATGTAGTATGTTTTCCATACTTACACAAGTGTCTACACTTGCTAGATCATATCACTCTCCTCAGATAGTCTACTCTAGTGCCAAGATCCAGTCCAGCACAGGGAAATCCTCAGCCCAGAATGGGTTAGCCAGATTTAAAGAGGGGGAAAAAAGGGGACACCCCATGAAATTTGAATTTCAGATAAACAGCAAATAATGTTTAGTATATCCCACACACTATTTGGAACATACTTCTACAAAAAACAGTATTTGCTATTTATCTGAAATGCTAATTTAACTATCTTTCATACTGAAAATATATTCATCTGAAATACTAATTTAACTGTACTTTATACTGAAGTTCAAATTTATCTGTATTTTATCTGGCAACCTTAGCTCAACATCTTCCAGAGAATCTGAATTCCATCTGTGGTCTCATTGGGACATAATTCTATGCTGAGAGAGAGGAATGACAAACCCAGAACCATAGTCCCCACACATTTCCTGTAATAATAATAATTAATCATAACTAATAATAATTTAATAATTAATTGATTTTTTAAAATAAATTAAATAACTTAATGAGGGTCCTCTAGACCACATCTGTGGACATTTCACATCCATAGCCCATCCTATTTGGAACAGGAAATTGTTGGGATAACCTAAAACCAGATGAGCTCCCAAGGTAGTAAAGGCAAGATGGCATGATTATTTATTTCACTATCTCATTCCTTCTCTCAGCAAGGCCCACTGAATCTCAGACTTGACATTTGATGCCTTCATAAAAGGTGGATATGAGAATATAAGGAAGACATCATAGAAGACAGACAAGAAGGATAATTGTCATTAAGTAAACCCAGAAATCAATAAGTTGCATATAATGCCACCTTTAATATACCAAAGTAGTTTTTATTATATATATTGCTCTAATTTTAAATTGCATTTCCTGATAACAAACAGTTCAGAGCATTATTATTTGAGAGAAAGTGGTGTTTCTATTTCAGACTATTTGGAAAATGCTGATATTTAATCCACTATAATATTTCTGAATTCTTCTTGTGCTGATTTTAACCTCTTGGCATATTGGGTTTTCCTGGATATGGAAACATTCTTTTTGTTGATGTTGTTTCCTGTGAAAATAATTCATTTTTAGAGAAAACTATAATTTATTTATCAGAATTCAGACTGCTATGGCTGCATATTACCTGCAAATATTTTATGAGGTCTTTTTAAATTTTTTTTAAACTTTCAAAACTCGTAATCTTGGCTCAGTGAAGGTGAAACCTTTTAACTGAAAGATGAAAATGACAGCTACAGTCACACTGAGTGTTAAAACAGGTTCTGACGTGAAGGAATATTGGTAGCTTGGTGACATCCATCTTACTATGTGTTTCTAGAACAGTGAATATCATATTGTTCCACTTGCCAAAATGTCATGAATTTGAAACTGGCCTCAGAAAATGCCATCAATGCTGGCTGTGAAATTTCCTTTGACTCAGATGGAAGAACAATATTATGTGCTCTCTTTTCTGTAAGACTGCAATTTAAATCAAAATCAGTTTTCTGGGCCAATTATATACTCAGAATACCTGATTTCAGTCTCCAAACTAGTGAACCAATGAAGACACTTTAAGAGAGTTTAGAAGGCAAATAGCTTCTTGTAATGGGCTTTTAAGAACCTGATTTAGAGGCCCCTCACTCCCCATCTAGGAAGATCATGGTCCAAGATCTTTCCATAAGTAAGATGAGCAGAATGAAGGCAACATCAGGAACATATTCACTATGTAAATAAACAGTGAAATAAGAATATCTAAAATGGGGAAATAGATACCAGAGACATAACCAAACACCTTAAGTTTGATAATGAGGTTATCATCACAAAAGCTGTCCAAATATGAACATGAAACATCATTTGGAAGGAATAGCTTCCAACCTTGAGGTTCCATGATTCTATGATTCTCAGAAAACTCTCATCATACATTTCAGAATACATTCAGTGAATGCGAGAAAAATTATTCACATTTTAAGGAAATCTTTTTATAACTATCTTTTTTTTTTTTTGGTAGTACGCGGTCCTCTCACTGTTGTGGCCTCTCCCGTTGCAGAGCACAGGCTCCGGACACACAGGCTCAGCGGCCATGGCTCACAGGCCCAGCCGCTCCACGGCACCTGGGATCCTCCCGGACCGGGGCACAAACCCACGTCCCCTGCATCGGCAGGCAGACTCCCAACCACTGCACCACCAGGGAAGCCCAAACTGATGTATCTTTTAACATCATTTATCATTCATTTGTATTTTCTTTATATATATTTTATCCCAGCATTTTGTTTCAAAGAGCATCTAAGGCTCAAATCTTATTAATGGGATTTTACAAGAATTAAAGTTAATATAAGGCTGTGCTCTTATAATTATTGGAGGTATTACAGTATTTTCCAAGTGTTTATGATCCTTGGGATATTAATTATCAAAGAAACACTGATTCTTTTTCCTCTTATCATGTGAACACTCAGGTCTGGGAATCCCATCAAATATCTAGTTTATCCCTGACTTATATGCAAAATAAAACAAAACAAACTTTATGT
The DNA here is from genome assembly GCF_937001465.1 of Orcinus orca. Lineage (NCBI taxonomy): Eukaryota > Metazoa > Chordata > Mammalia > Artiodactyla > Delphinidae > Orcinus > Orcinus orca. The sequence continues at coordinate 129,950,416 of NC_064563.1, forward strand.
TAGTAGCTGTTTATATGGCTTAGAATAGCAGTTTTCAAACTATATTCCATGGACCCCTAAGGGTCTTTGTGTTCCTTTCAGAGTGTCAGTGAAGTTAAGTGTATTATTGCACTTGGGAGCTTGCTGCACAGTAAATGCTGAATCAACTTCCTGCCACACTATGCAGTTTAAGAAAGGAAATCTGCAGATCAATGTAGGTGAGATCCCACCACTGCCTGGGGCCATGTTTCCACAGTTCATCTACAGGCCACCTCCACTTCCTGTAAGAAACAATGGAGGGAGAGGTCAGAGATCGCTATGATGGTGAAAGGGAAGAAAGGATAAGCAAAAAGTGAAGAAAGTCACAAAGAGATTCGGGGAAAATAATTCTTGGTCACTTGCCATTTCTTCTACTTGTGAGAACAGAAACAAGGAGGTAGTGCTCAATGCTTGATTGTTCTTTCCTCTCCCCACTCCACCACTGACATCCGTAAAGTGTTCCTGCTTCACTTTGTTTCTTCTATATTTATATCACTTAAAAACAGTGAACTAGCATAAGAGTAACATGAAATGTTCTGTTCCCAACTCAAAAGTTATGATAGAAAGTTATTTAATGCAGTTGCCAACAATGCCACAGTGCTAAACATCTCTTGAGTGGGAAAAACAAACGAGCAAACAAAAAACAGTCTCAGAGATTTATCAAGAGATGCCTCCCTAAATTAACCATCACGGATTTTTCTTCATGAGCATTTTGTTAAGAATACATCTGATTGGACTTTCTCTTCTGGTAATGAGTAAAGCCCTAGTAGGATGACTTGTGGAAAACAATTTTAAAACTGGACGAGAAGCAGGTAGATTCTGATGGGAAGGACACACTCAAAGGAGGGAAGATTTACAAAGTGATTTAATGCTTTTGCAGTTTTACCCTGTGCCAACAGCAGTGTACGTGACCCACAGGACAGCAGGGAAAACTATGAAAACCCAGGTGTTTCTGACCTGGAGGACTTGAATGCTGCATCTGAAGAAAGTATGGCTACTGGAGAGATAGAGAGGATCTTAGAAGGGAAAGAGTCTGAGAGCATCTCTCCATATTTGTCTTCCCACATCTCTGGCTGACCCTTGAACTACACTTATGCAAAGCAGACTCAAAGTAGTTCAGCTGAGGACCAAAGAGCCTATCTGAGACTAGAGTTGCTACCCAAGTGTTTGCAGTTCATATCTAATTGATGCAATATCCTTCAGAAAGAAATAGAACACTCATCAGAGAAAAGTAACATAATCTAGTGTTTCCAGACTTATACTTAAAGCATCCAGTATACAATTCAGAATTATGAAGAACTAAGAAAATAGAACACATGCTCAAAAGAAAAGGAAATCAAATATGACCAACCTCAAAATTACCCAAATGTTGGAACTAACAGGCAAGGATTTTTAAGAAGCTGTTATAATTCTCTCAATGAAGTAAACTAAAATATGCTGTCAATGAATGAAAGATAGGAAATTACAGCAGCAGCAAAAAAATAAATAATAAAAATAAAATTTTTAAAAGATCAAAAGAAATCCTACAACTCAAAATATACAATATCTAAAATAAAATTTTCTTGGAAGGACATAATATTCTACTTGATCAACTAGACAGTAAGTCAGCAAGGACATAGATGATATGAATAACGTGACTAAGCACACTGATGGGAATATCCATGGCTAAATTTACATTTTTAACATGATGGATGATATCAGAATCAAGTCTTAACAATAATTATATTACTTTGCAATAGCTTATTCTAGATATTTCAACAGAGTGCATATTTCCACTCAAGTGCTTCAAAAGCATTAAAGCATAATCAAGAATTAGAGATGGTCCACTATAACAAATTAAATATAGATAATCCCCCAGCATCCTTGCACATAATACATAGCAGTTAAGAGTGTGGGCTCTATATATCCAGAGAAAACTCTAATTCAAAAAGATACATGCACTCAGCATTCATAGCAGCATTATTTACAATAGCTAAGACATGGAAGCAACCTAAATGTCCAACAACAGATGAATGGATAAAGAAGATGTGGGATATTCATATACAATGGAATGCTTCTCTGCCATAAAAAAGAATGAAATAATGCCATCTGCAGCAACATGGATGGACATAACGATTATCGTACTAAATGAAGTAAATCAGAAAGAGAAAGACAAATGTCATGTGATATCACTTATACGTGGAATCTAAAATATGATACAAATGAACTTATTTACAAAACAGAAACAAACTCATAGACATGGAAAACAAATTTATGGTTACCAAAGGGGAAGGGGAGTTGGGGAGGGGTAAATTCAGAGTTTGGGATTAGCAGATACAAACTACTATATATAAAATAGATAAACAACAAGGACCTACTCTATAGCACAGGGAACCATATTCAGTATTTTGTAATAAACCATAATGGAAAAGAACACAAAAAAGAATATATATGTGTGTATATTCTTTTTTGTATTCTGAATCACTGAATCGTTTCCTGTATACCAGAAACTAACACAAAATTGTAAATCAACAATACTTCAATAAAATTTTCTTTTAAATTATATGGGCTGTAAAATCAGATGGAGATAATGATAGAACACCTATCATGGAATTAAGCAAGATAATTAACATCAAAGTATTGTAGCTGTCACTGTATAATTATCAAAAACAGAAGCCAAGTTTGCTTGGCGTTTCAGTAAATAAATGAATTTTGATTTGGAAAGTGCAGATGAATCCAACTTGTGATGATCTAAGGAGGCTTTTAAAACCATTGAAGTCACTGGAGGATTATCCTGCAAAGCTACTGAGATCAGATCTGTGAAGTTCAAATCTTTACACCAAAGCTGAACCCCCTACAGTTCAGGAGTCTTTGCCTGGAAATACATATGCCTGAATAGGGTTTTCAATTTGTTTCTTTTTTGAAAGTTGTACAGTTTCCCCTCCATTGCACCCATATATTTCTTATTTCTTTCCCCAGGTTGACAAAAAATATTGATTTTGGTCACCAGAGAGTTCTCTCCAGAGAGGTCAGAGAGTTTATTATTTTTTTTTTTCTTTTGATACTGTCTGCTTTAAAATGTCATTTAAGCTGTTTGCTTTTCTGGGCACTAAATAAAAATAAAAAATTATCTGTGGCCAGCAAGTGAGCTTAAAAGGATGACACAAGTGGAGACCACCTGCCTCTTGATGGAACTGGAGTATGAAGTGTTTCTTTTCCTTTGAGTTGACCTTTCAGTCAAGTACAGTCCAGTTTTTAAATAACTTACCGAAAAACCTTTGTTTGTTTTCACTAAGTTTTTCCAAACTGACAAAATCTAGAGTAGGACTGCCATGATACTAACCAGGAAAATCTTCTTTAATGAGATAAATTTTAAGACTGTTTTTCTTTTCTAGCAGTTTCTTATTATAATGAACAATCCAAAGAAAAATATTTGACTTGGGGGGTAAAAAAGAATACTTGAATACATTCAGGGTTTTTTGTCAGTAAGGCCTCTTAAAATTGCTTTCAAAGCAAATGTAAAAGATGAGCTCTACACATAGTTGCTTCTCATTTCAAATAAACTTGTTTAACAAAATTTCAAAGCCGAGTCATTGATTGTTCATTTTATGAAACATGAGTGTTTATACGAAAAGAATGTTTAGCAAGGGGATAATAATAATAATGTTCCATTATAATTTGTGAACTCCCCACGGTTGCTTGCAAATTATGTTTCCCATTCTTTGTTAATGACCATGACACAGGCCAGTGTTTACCAAAGTGTGAGTATGGACTACTGGTATCAGAATTATCTGGGCGACTTGTTAAAAATACAGTCATGTAATGTGTCCTAGTTCTTCCAAATCAGAATCTCTAGGACGGGGTACATGGAATCTGTATTTTTACCAATATCCCCAGATGATGCCCATACAAACCAAAGTTTGAGCACTTCTATTCAAGGAGATCTGGGGGATGGTGAGAGAGCTTGGAAGTTCACAGAGCCTTCATCCACATAATGGAAGATAAAGGAAAAAGGTTTTATAAGTTATTCAATATGTTGATACCCAATTTTCAATCATCATCACATAGGTTGAAAAAGAACATAGCCAATATCTTTAAATAATAATTAATACTCATATCTTTAATAATATCAGGGCATAAATTATTTTTAAAATAATAATAATAATTTGTGAACTCTCAAAATAAAGCCAAAATGAAAAGAATTGAGGTCTGGAAACCCAGTGTCATTAAGAAAAGTAGAGCATATGAGAGCTTCCTCTGATATGTAAAAAATCTAAGAAATTTTTCTTAAAATCACTGTAAAAATACTTCTTATACTCCAACACCCAACATATGTACTAGCCATCAGGGAAATGGTGGTGTTGAATATAGTGGCTCAGCTTCACTTACACTGCCAGAGTCAGAAGTTTGTGTCAAATCTCCCTTGTTTTTTTCTTTTTAAACTATATGTAATTTCAAAACAATTTACTATTTGATTTGTACTACTTTCTAAACCCATAGAAACTAAGCCACAATCAATGAAATCAAATGATGAAATGTGGATGGACATGTACATAGCCTCAAAATGCTGTAGGTAATTACAGAAACCACATAAGTGAAGAGAGTATGCTTCTGGCTGTCATTTACTCATGACTTGCTATATATAAAATCCTACAAGGTATTGCCCGGTTCAGCAAGGGGTGTTCACTAAGTTGAGACTGAGCTATTTCTAATAGTGGCTCACATATGCTAATAAAAGGCCTAAAAGTAAAACCTGCTCTTGCAAAATCAGAAACATGTATAATTAATTTCAGTTCATAATATGTATTATCTGATGTTAATTCATATTAATATAATATATTAATTTAAGAAAATTAAATTTTCTTTTCAAAGAAAAGCTATAGTTTACTAAAAATTTTATTAAATCTCAGGTCTGATTAAATGAAAAAAGGTGTCAAATAGCCATGCTGTATTAGAAAAATCTCATCTCCCTGCACCAGTAATGTACTTTGTTCCACCCTAGATTCACAGAATAAACTGATTAGCAGCTCACCAAGGACTGTGAGATTTATATTCAGAAGAACTGGAAGAGAGAAAACAGGATGTTGTGAGAAAGTCACATAAAGAACAGTGTAATATACTTAGGGACTTTGCGTCCTAGAGCTCATAAAATGGAAAAAAAAATCCATTGTCTTTTCTCTCAGCTCAGTGAGAGGGATACTTTATCAAACATTTCTGAAAGTAGGACATCCCACTGGTTTTATCTTATTAAATAGAAAATAAAACACATTGCTTTATTAGAGTTGTTTCAAGAATGCATCAAAGCTGAGGGCTCTCAACACGGAAATCAAAGAACTGAAAAAAATTGCAACAGTCCTATCTTCCTGCCCCAAACATAATAGGCCATAATTAATGTAGGGTTGAAAGACAATTGGTAGAAATATGATTAAATCACATACCAAAGTCACTGAAGTATTTAACTTTCCTATAACCATGATCTTGTGATATCCCGGTCACTGAATAGTTTATCATGTTTCTCATTATATAAGAACATGATAATTGTTGGGAAATGACTTCTGGGAATTTTTGTCTGTGTGTTTGTCTGAAGACTTCAGAGCAACCAGCCAGATTATGGTCCCAGTGGTGAATCTGACTCACTCCCATGGGCATGACTGCTCAGGTGTTTCCTTAGCTTCAGGTCCCTGCCCAATCTCTTCCCAGTACCATCTTGGTGAGGCTGAAGACATGTGAGGATTCTCATCTCCCATTATATGAGCTCATCTCTACCAGAACAGATTTTTTTAATTCAGTGCATAAAAATATAATAAAATAAAAAGAGAAATAAGAAGTTGATACTTTTGATTTACTTTCCCCCTAAGCTTGTGATGCAAACCAGGTATGGTAATAAATATTTCATGAGTGGAACTCACAATAAAATGTCATGATTAAGAACATAGACTCTAAAAAAAAAAAAAAACATAGGCTCTGAAAGTAGAAAAATGGTTGCCAGGGGCTGGAGGGGTGGGGGAGATAGGGAGAGATTGGTAAAATTGTATGAACTTCCAGTTATAGGATGAATAAGGTCTGAGAATCTAATGGATAGCTTAGAAACTATAGTTGATGATAACACTGCATTGTATAATCAAAAATAAATAGATAAATAAAAACTTTAAAGTGAATATAGGCTCTGAATTCAGACAAATTTTGGAATTCTATCAATTAATAACTATGAGATTTTTGGCAAGTGAGTTAACTTTTCTTGCACTCTGCTTCTTAACTTGCAAAATGAGGATGAGTGCCTGATTCAAAGCATTGTATGAGAGCTAGATGAAAATATAAATAAAATGCAGAAGAAATGTTTGGCATATAGTATATGTTCAATAAATGTTAGCCATTATTATTACCATTATTATCATAACCATTATTATAACAAAATTCAAAGGCCAAAGTATGAATATCAATATGATTGTTAGGGAACAAGAGAAAAATGATGTGTCAAGAAGTTGACCAAGAAAAACAGATATGAGAATAATGGAGACAGAAATAGAAAACAAACAAAAGAATTATAATGTTATGGGTTATACAACCCAAGATTATTCCAAATTAAAAGTGTCAGTTACATTTCTTAGGTTCCCACTCTGAGGCCAAAACATAGCCAATTGGACATTCACTTCAAGAGCCTCTCTTCTCATTCAATTTCATCCAAAACTCAGGATAGAAGAGATTAGAATCAAGAACTGTGCTTTGCGTGAATTACAGCCAGAGAAATAAGAACCACTAAAAGGTGGGCATGGATTGATAAAGCCTTCTGACCAAATGACTACTCTGAGTAGAAAAAAGAATAAAAACAAAAAGTTGTTGAAGAGAGTGGAAAGCAAAAGCAAACAAACAAACAATAGTTGGGGCATAAGGAGTTCACAGTGTGCCTCGGATACTCTTTGGTCGCTTGAGAAATTAAAAAAGAAGCATGTTGTATGTGAGAGGGGAGAGTTAGAGCTAAGTGTTTAAAAACCCAAGTTCCCCAAGACTGTGGTGCAGGTTGTATCCTGCCTGATGGGGTTATGGGCTGGGGAGCTTCTCGTTCATTCCACTTCTATTTAGTTCACTAAGAACTCCCACTACCAAGGAAGGGTGAAATAAACAGACACAAAGACCATCTCCTTAGAGACCGTCCAGTCATATTTCCTAGCCATTCACCATGCAGAATCTGCTTCAAATTTCAAAGGGCTTCAAGAGTATAATTGATGGGGAAGGCAAATAGAGTGGAATAAGGAGAGAGAAAATATAACCTACACCCTCAACACCCAAACCCTCTCTTCTACATTCAGAAGTGGGCTGACACAACTTCTGCTGAACTTGCCTGTTCCTGCTGCTTTCAGGATATCTCTGCTATGTCGTGGTTTCTCTAATTCTTACCTGTGATGTGTTGTTTCTGCTCATAAACCTACTACTACCTGCTAAAAAAAAATTAGTATGCATTCACAAAGTAAATTCAATTAAGACAATACTGACTACATGTCATATGCCAGACTCTGGATTTATAGCTCAAGATCATCTGCAATCAGAAGGCTCTTCTCAAGCAAGCCATCAGCCTCTGACTTCTCAACTTTGAAGACCCTGTGAAGCTAAACTCTGAAAACTACCAGGAGGCTGGAGCTATTCTTGACTCAGACCATGCATTTCCCCCTTTGAACAAGAGGACTTTATTCAGGCTTGAGAACAGTACTTGCCAGGACATCCATAAGCTTGTAGTCAAGTGAACTCTGGACCCCAGTGAGTAATAGGGGAAGCATAGAAGATGGACTATTTCAGAAGCAGCAACAACAAAGGATATGTGACAAACATAGCCTCGAAATACAAATGCATCTAGTCAGTTAGGCCAAAAGAAAATTATCTCACATCAAAAATGCTGTCCTTTAAATAACTCTCTAGAATGACTTTAGTCACACAATCCAGCAATGAGTGACTCACTTGGAATAGTAATAACAATGCCTTAAATTAGTAAAGCTTTTCATAACAACTCATTTTTCCAAGTCTCATTTTATTTTCTTTCCTTGAAATTACATTTGAGCAATGTAGCTTTCCTTAAACTTCCACATTTATGAATTTCTTACCTAATTCTCAATCCAACTTGGAATTTTAAAAAACATAAAACAACCAAAGAAATGAAGCACTATGGTCATCTCAATTCAAGGTAGGTAGCATTAGCTTGCTCCTGAAGGCAAGATTGGCAGTAATTTTCTTCATGCCAGATTTTACTTCAAAAAAAAAGGACCACAAGCAGTTATATTTACTATGCAAGCAGGAAAAAATGGTCATGTGACCTTTTGAAAATTATAGTTATGCTAATTAGCAATGCTCTAGTGAAGCAAAGAAGATCCTCTCTGCATGTTTCCTTTAGAGACAAGGTTTGATTCATTTGTATCATTTTTTTTAGTAGTGTAAATAGTTTATTTACTCATATGCCATGAAAAGACCAGAAAAGTAACATGAACTGCTATTATAAAACATTTCTAATATCGTTAAGAAGCAGGCCCATTAAGAGACAAACAGAAAAGAACATGCCAACATTATTGTCTACTTGTAGATTAATAAATAGGCAATTATTTTAATATATGTTCATCAGTATTGAGTTTTGGAAAATAGCTGCTTTGTGGTAAAGGACCTCCTATCTGTGTTATATCTTATGGTCAAATTGCTTTTTCATCAAAATGAATGTTGAGTCAGACAAAATCTTGGCATGTTCTTTTTTAACATACACATTATAAAAATGTGCTAGAAGGTGTCAGTTTAAAGTAATCTTTCTGTAAATAGATATGCTAAAGTGAAATGTAGTAACTGATTGCTAAACTGTCCTTGTAGTTAAATATATATTAAAAAAGAAAACCCTATCAGTTAAAATAACATTCAGATTGTATAGCATAGGCTGATGCATTTTTAAACAATATTACCCAGAGGCTTAGGTGGGAATTAAAGAGAAGTGTAAAAACCATAAAAAACTGCACCAATTTTATAGCAAAATATCTGTACATTTAAAAAGAGATTTATTTCAAGCTGTCCAATATTTTGGTCCAAAATTCTTTCAACATCACTATGATGTTTGAAAACAACAAATATGTTATGTCAACTATCCTACATTTAACGACACTAAGAAACAGAGAGCTCCTGAAATCTTGGACAAAAATCACATTCATTACAAAAATGGTCAGCTACTGCATGAAGAGTGATGTTCTCCAGGCACCTGTTTAGGGTTCCCCCAACACGCTGAGCAGTTGGGACAGGGCATTAAACAACTTTATGTCTATCACTGAGTAAACATCTCTTGACCAGGAGCCTAACGTGGAAATAGTTGCACAGAAACACAACCCTGGAAAGTAGGATTGGCTTGGAAGCTTAGGAAGTAAAAATGGATAAAATGGAATAATTATGGAGATAAAATGCTTTATCTCTCACTGTCAACCAAAAACAAATTTAATAAATTGTGAGAGTAAATGTCAAGGTGAGAAATCCAGATAGTCAAGGTAGTATTTATCTCCCCCTCTACACATAGCTTTTCATAAAACAAGGAGCAGTGGATGTGAGTGAGAAATGTGTACTGTATGGAAAGAAAGGGTTGCTCTTTTCTTCTCTCTCAGCAGAAGGGTTGCTCTCAGTGGAATTATACATAAAAAGAAATTGTGGAAACAATACCATTGTGAATGCCTAAAACATATTTTTCTTTCCCATTCTCTTCTCCCCATTTCTACTCCCTCCCACTTCCACCTCTTCTGCCAACATCTTTATCAGCTTTTGTTTTCATTTTGTGTAACAAAAGCCAGGGAATAATAGTGGAAACAACTACGTAAATGCAAAGATGTCCATTTTTGACCAGAGGTGACATTACTCTCCACATTCCAACTGGATTTGATTCAAAAGGCAAGAGAGAAGGGGGAGAAATTAGCTTCATTGAACTATAAAATGAGAAAGGGATATAAATTGTACATTTTCTTTTCAACAGGAGCTGAATTTGATTTTTTTTTTTTTTTAATCAAAAGAGCTAACATTTCAGCAAACAAACTATTTCTGTTTTTGCCCAGCCATCATGAAAAGCAATGCGGAGAAGTTGTTTTCTGTATGAAATATGGTAGACTGGAAAATTTTTACAGTCCAAAGGCATGTTCTGAAACCACCATTATGTAGATTTACTTAACCTGGAGTTAAGAATTTTAAATTCTCCTCTATACTCTGCTGCTAATGTTGCCTCAGAATCTTCTACACTGCTAAACTATTCTGTTTTACAAGTTAGTCATCCTGTAAAGTTTCATAAACTTAGCCAGATCATGAGCAAAGACATAGGGTTTTTCCTCTCAACCTCTTAAAAGACAGTATAACTTAGTGGTTTAGATGTCTTACACTGGCATGAAGGATATCTGTGTTTGCATTTTAGTCCTATCATTTACTAGCTGTATTCTCTTAGACACACCTATCCCTCAGGTCTTCCTTTGTAAAATTAGGAACATTATTATAAGGACCTCATTATATATGATTCATTTAAAAATTAGTGAATTGCTTCTACATATTGGTCCATACACTGGAAAATATTGTGATTAAAAAGAATACATGTTTTTGTCCTATAAACATAAATTCTAATAAAGAAAGAAACAAGAGAATTTTCATAATATGTATTATGAGTAAAATAAAGGGAATGATGTGTAAAGGAGTGACTAATGAAGGGGACATATGACATGATTAGAGATGGAATCTAGAAGGAAATGACAATGGAGACTGACATAAATGGGATGAGGAAGCCAGCCAAGTCTAGACTCCAGAAGGGAGCATTCTAAACATGCGTTTCAGCAGGTACAAAGTCTCTAGGGCTTCTGGGAGCTTGAGTTTTAGAAAAAAATACAAAGGCCAGAACAAAGGAAGTGATGAAACAAATAGTAGGTAAGGTGATCCAAAGCTAGGCATGGGGTGGCGGGGAGGGAGTATAGACAGGGATGGATGTAAGCTGTGCTTGGAGGCTATACAGGATGCCTTCCATTTGCCCTCCAAATCCCCTCTCTACCCTTCTGCATCCTGCTTTGTGCCCAGGAGGCTCACTTCCACTCCAATAAAAGGATCCTTCTCAGTTGGGTTCGACAGTGTAGGGTACGAGCTCAGAAGCCTGGAGGAGAGTGGGGTAGGGGTTTTCATTCTCCCAGCTGTTTTCCTATTAAATCCCTAACGGCTCATTGTACTCTTCTATAAAAGCCACGGCTCCCTTTAGTTGTAGCTTTCCATCCAACTGTGCTCTTCAGATTCCGGTAACTGCTCTCTCCCCTTGTACCATCAGGCCTTGGGGTGGGAATGGCCTCCCTTCTTTGCTAGCCCCAGGGTTTTGTACTATACAGTACTGTGCTAATTGTTTTCCTTAAACCCTACCTACAGATGTGTAAATAGTACCTTTATAAAGTTTCTTCAAATTGCCCGGAATGTATGTGCCATCTCTTTCTTGCCAGGACCCTGACTGATACACAGAATGGAACATGGATTTGTGGTTTAATTCTAAATGTTATAATATATGTAAAGTGATTCAGATTGTACACAGTAAGCACTTTGTATATGTTAATCCTCATAATAATCCTCCTGTTTAAGAAAAATGAGTGGCTTATCAAGATATTTGAATATTGCATTAAGAGTATCAGAATCACACTGAATCACCCTCTCTCTTGCTCTTTTGGCCAGTGCCCAAGCAGTGGTCAGGCCAGGAGGTGGATTTGTGACAATGAGACAGCTCAATTTGAATATGTTCAAATAACGCATTGACTCTCTACTTCATCCTCTTCACATGAAAATGCAGAACGATATAATGCGAATACACCAGTGACCTTAAGAGAGGCACTCTGGGTAGGTAAAGAAAAAGTGTAATTCCATGTTAAAAATGTGAGATGATTAAGGGGCCATAACGGTGTAAAATTACTTTTAGTCTCATAAGTAACCCCTGATAAACTATATAAACAGAAAAGAGGCATCAATTAACTGAAAAGCTAGAAAGCATTCGCAAAAAAGACAAGTAGAATGGTTGAATTTATTGCACCTAAAGCATTGCTTGCAATAAAGAATCAAATTCTTGCTTCTTCTCCTAAAAAGAGGATATATTGAAATTTGTATGATAAAACATTAGATCTGAGTATACACTGTTCATATGATAAATACATGATGTTTTTCCCAAGACTACTTAGATGTAATTTCTGATTCCTTCATTGTAAAGCATAAATAGGAAGACATTTAATCAAAGTTTAAGTTTTGTATAAACATAGACTATATGTGTCTACTATTCTCTAAGGCTCTAGTAATTTCTTCTCATTGAATTGACTCCAAGATTATAAATTTCATGTTTACATGGGCAAACTGCAGCAAAGGTTTGAGCAGGAATCTGGTGATTTTTGATCAGCAGAATGAGTATTGAGATACTTATCTCAAGTCTCACTCTTCATTCTGCATGAGTTTTGGACATTAAATTTTAGATATTTTGCTCATGATTATAGCAAAATCATCAGCTAATGAAAGGAAGCTTAACAATTTTCCTTGGAATTGGCCATAATAAGGGGAACTTAATAACGCTTACCAAATTGGATTATTTCACCTGAAATAAAAATGGTGCAAATTATACAGCTTAAAATTATGTAGTAGAATTGAACTGTGTACAGTTTTTTATGAGATCTCAAATTCAAGCCTGGTCATTCTTCCTACTTACCTTAAAGGAAGAATACTTCTGTTTGTAGAAGTTTCCTTTGGCAATGAATTCAGTGAAGCCAGGGAGCAAGGTCATTGGAATCTTATGTCAAACGCTAAGCATCAGAAGAGATTTTCCAGAGGATGAAGTATAGCTGGTGTAAGTAATGTTGGGAGAAGAAATAAACTTTAAATTATATTATCCATCCAAAGGCTCAAAGATATATAGACACAAACTTTCCAATAAATTAGTGTTTCACTCTTTGTATTCCACCATAATGAATGTTGATTAAAGTTATGGAGAATCAAAAATTTCTACCAGAATCTGGTAGAACAAACCATGCTTATAAAAATTCCCTCTTTAGATTAATGACTGGCTGATCTTCACTCTCAGTCTTACAATTTGCTCATTTTTTTATGCATTCACTTATTCCACAGAATAAATAAGTAGAATGTCTACTAAGTACTAGAAATAATTCTAAACAAAAGGATGTGACAGTTTATTAAACAGACAGGACCTTGCCATGAAGACAGGTATTAACTAGGTTATTAACTAGTTTGAGTTAATAACCTCAAACTAGTACAAGGTAATAGCAGAAGTACTAGCCTGCAGGTAGTACTAATTTAATATTCTCTAAAGTTACAAATAAAGGTACTAATTTAATAGTCACGAGCTAAAGAATACAGTAATTATTTTACAGTTACATCAGGATTCTGCAGAAATGAAAAAAAATGAAATGTCACCTTTGCCATACTTTTATTTAACCTTGTATTTATACTAAGTGTAAAGAAGACTATTAAAAACAAGAACACAAAAATAGAATTACCATATGAACCAGCAATCCCACTACTGGGCATATACCTAGAGAAAACCACAATTCAAAAAGACACATGCACCCCAATGTTCATTGCAGCACTATTTACAATAGCCAGGTCATGGAAGCAACCTAAATGCCCAACAGCAGGTGAATGGATAAAGAAGATGTGGTATATATATACAATGGAATATTACTCAGCCATAAAAAGGAACGAAATTGGGTCATTTGTAGAGATGTGGATGAATCTAAAGACTATCATACAGAGTGAAGTAAGTCAGAAAGAGAAAAACAAATATTGCATATTAACACATATATGTGGAACCTAGAAAAAATGGTACAGATGAACCAGTTTGCAGGGCAGAAATTGAGACACAGATGTAGAGAACTAACGTATGGACACCAAGGGGGGAAAGTGGCGGGGGGATGGTGGTGGTGGTGGGATGAATTGGGAGATTGGGATTGACATGTATACACTGATGTGTATAAAATGGTTGACAAATAAGAACCTATTGTATAAAAAAATAAATAAAATAAGATTCAAAAATTAAAAAAATAAATAAAAACAAGAAGAACAGAGAATGCCATGATATTAATATCAGGTTTGACCTATTGTAAAATTTGCCTTACCTGGAAGGGTAAATCAGTAGCAGCACTGCCGGGAGAGATGCTTCATTATACACAAGGAATTTGACAAGAGTATTTTTTCTGAGCAAGAGCAGTAGTAGACATGCATTGCTGGCAGCAGTTACATTTATATTATGTCTCTTCTAAAATGTACTAAGTGTAAACCCTTTTCATTCTTTTCTAAACATTTTCTAAAGTACTTGCATTCTCTAACTTTTAAAAATCTACTTCTTCATTTCACTTATAGCACTTAGGGTTAATTTTTCAGCAAATGACAATCCTTAATGACCCACTTTCTAAATGGAAAGTTGAAAAAAAAACTCACAAGAGGGGCTTCCCTGGTGGCGCAGTGGTTGAGAGTCCGCCTGTCGATGCAGGGGACACGGGTTCGTGCCCCGGTCCGGGAAGATCCCACATGCCGCGGAGCGGCTGGGCCCGTGAGCCATGGCCGCTGAGCCTGCGCGTCTGGAGCCTGTGCTCCGCAACGGGGGAGGCCACAGCAGTGAGAGGCCTGCGTACTGCAAAAAAAAAAAAAAAAAACTCACAAGAAATCCTCAAAGTACAAAAGCAACGACACTTCTAAAGTAAGCTGCCATTCACCTCCAGGGTATCCTTAATACTCACAGATCTCCTTGGTGGATGGACTTAACAACTGTGCTTTAATCTGCTTAAGGTCTGGTACTTATATCTTCCACTGTTCCCTTTTGATAAGAGGAAATAAGCTTATGGAGACAGTGCTGTCCCTGCAAATGTAAATTAAGGAGTTACTAATCAAAAGAAGAAATTAAAGAAGAGATGTGACATTGGCAATGGTTTTAATAATGGTTCTGGGTCCCATTCTAAGTCAGAGATTGAGTGTCAGGGAAGAGAAATAAGAAAACCTTAAACTCTCCATTCCAGTATAGACACCAGGAGGTGAGGAGATGAGGAGGATGAAAGAGACAGCTGCTCCTCTGGCCTCGGCCCAGCCCCAGCCAGAGCAGGGCGCCTTCGAACACAGCTCCTGCCCTTTCTTAGACCCGTCTTCCCTCTCACATCTGTGCCCAGCGCAGTCTTGCCTTTGATCATTGCTTCCTTTATTCTCATACTGTTTCCAGTCTGATTAATATCTGTTGAGTGAAAATGTTTTATACAGTGGAAAACACTCCCATTGGCAAAAAGCAAAATCACATTATTTACATTAAAGGATGCAGAACGGTTTTATAAATATGAGCGTACTTTTTAAATAAATTTAATTAACATTTTAACGAATCAATATTTTATTTTAAAAATCATATGAATAGTCATACTTAAGTAATTGAGTCACATTAAAATCAAAACATCATAATGCTCTAAAATGTGTTGTTCAGAATTTCTTATTGTTCTGTGCCCCATTCCAAACTTAAAAATAAATCATCAGAGAAACAAGCTTTACCAGCTCCTTTTAACATATGGAATTTTCAATGGTAACTGAAATAAATCTAAATAGGAAATAAGTAAATAGGGACATTTAAATAGGAAAAAAAAAAAACTCAGAAAGCTATGGAAATGAAGTGCTGAAACAGAAGGTACAAAAGTCCTTTAGGGACTTCCCTGGTGGCACAGTGGTTAGAAATCCGCCTGCCAATGAAAGGGACACGGGTTGGAGCCCTGGTCCAGGAAGATCCCACATGCTGCAGAGCAACTAAGTTCATGCACCACAACTACTGAGCCTGCACGCCAGAGCCCGTGAGCCACAACTACTGAGCCCACATGCCACAACTACTGAAGCCCACGCACTCTAGGGCCCATGCTCTGCAACAAAAGAGACCACACAATGAGAAGCCCATGCACCACACCAAAGAGTAGCCCCGCTCACTGCAACTAGAGAAAGCCCACGTGCAGCAACGAAGACCCAATGCAGCCAAAACTTAATTAATTAATTTTTAAAAAGTCCTTTTTTAGGAACATTGTGCTGTTTCCAGTAATTCCCAAGTCTGTGCAACTTTGGGTTTTAAAAAATCATGTCAGCTCCTTGGTACAAAGGAATAATCCACTTTGACAAATAATACAAGTGATTTGAATATAGCACCCTCCACTGATAACAGTTGAAGACAATTTGTTGGCAGGCAACAGGTGTGGCTATTAGGAACTCTACATATATTCAATCTACTTTCCTTTTTTTACATACATGTATCAGAGTCTGAAACTAATTTTTATTTTAGTGGCATTAAGTTTTTAGATTTCTCTTCCCTAGTGTTTATTAAATTCCCACTAAATGACCTGGATTTTGCTCTACTGTCCAATAGGATAGCTACTAGCCACATGTGGCCATTTAAACTTAAATTATTTAAGCCTATTAGCCCATTAGCCACACGTGGCCTGTGGCTACTTTACTGAACAGCAGCTATAGAACACTGCCATCATCATAGACAGTTCTATTGGACAACGCTTCTCTCCAGTCTTGCTATTCAAAATGAGATCCAAGTTTCAGTCACATCAGCCTAACGTGGGTGTATGCTAAACTCTTGTTACAATTGTTAAAACAAGATATGAGGTGATTTGTATTCACACTAAAGTTTCAGACATAATGCTTTTACACGGGGAATTGTGTTAAAATGCAGATTCTGATTCAGAAATTCTGGAATACGGCCCAAGACTCTGCATTTCTAACAAGCTCCCAGATGACATCAGTGCTATCTGTCCATGAACCACACTTTGAGTAGCAAGGATCTAGAGGAAATGAAAATAATGTAAGAATAGGCTTTTGACCTCAGAAAACATACCTTCTTTGAAAAGGATAAGATTTAAACATATTAGCCATTGATACAATAAAGAATCTGGAAGGGATTATTGATTTGGAAGATAATATTACGAAACTAGTTTTATAAGTAGTGGCCACACCTTGCTGTTTTTTCACCATTGTGATAATCATTAGTTAGTACAAACCATAAAACAGAAGCACAAAAAGTATTATGGTGAACACTCAGTCTGTGAAAATAGATCATATTTCTGAGCAAGAAATGAAGAGACAGAAACAAGGAAAAATTCAAAGGTCCCATTTTAGGAAATGTCCACAATTAAGATTGACAGGAGTGGCAGAATACTGCAGAGCTTCAGAAGGTAAAGAAGCAGAGTTAGTCAGTAGACCACTGTTTACAAAGAATGAAATCTCAAACTACTAGTATTTTAAGCTTGAAACTCAATAGCTTTCTAAAAAAAAGAATAAAAATACAAAATATATTGATTCTTTCCAGGAACCCAAACTACAATGGAAATATAGACAAGTGGAGAGGTCTCTCCCAGCTACCACTCTTGGATTTCCAAACTTCATTTGGAAAACCATCCAAATAATGGGGCTGCCACAAGTAATATCTACAGCCGCCTTCCTGGAGAAAGTGTAGAAATCCCTGATGTTTTACAAAATTTTCCTGTACAAATTCTACTACATTGAAAGTGTTTAGGTATTTAAATTGAAACTACCTGACTCATGAGGCCCATATGTCAAGAACAGCTAGAACAAAGTGGGATTTGGAGGAAGGAGAGACTATAGGGTAAAAAAAAATTTTTCAGTGCATCTTCATAAGTAAACACAGAGCTGAGACCATCCTGTTGCCTAAGATACTTCTGCTAATTTGAGATGCTTCTCAAATAGTAGCCTGGACACCTGGAAGAAGATGTGGCTCTAGTATGACATCATGATCATGAGCACCATCACCATCATTAACATCACCATCACTAACTCTGCCCCAGAAGATGTGCTAATCTTGATTGTGGATTATTTCATGGCTCTGAAGGAGCAACAGATTGAGAAGCTGCTCTATTCCTATTTTAATGGCACATTCTGACTCCAATCATTAAAGCCTCTATGTGAATAAAAGAATAAATATTTAAGAGACAAAATTCTAACTTTGGTTTGTTTTGATTCATTGAGTATAGTAAAACCAAATAGTACAATCTAATTAATGTTGTGATTTGACCTGTAATGAAGCAAAAATGATTAAAATATTAATATTTTCATCTCATTACCATTTCCAGCCTCATGCTACTAAAAAGGGAAAACTGTTTCAGAAGAGTGATTTAAGGGTATGAACTGTTTGATACCCTGAAGTAGATTTTAGTTAATGTTATTCAAAAGATAAGTAGAAGAATTAAGCAAATGTGTTAGAATAAATGAAAACACTCCTTTTTTGGAAATACTTCTTTGAGAATCTCTCATGGAGAAAGTTTGTTTTGTAAACAATATTATTGAATTATTTAACTTTAAAAAGTCTTTGAGACTTTTTTCCTAATAATTTCATCTTCCTCTTATGTAATGGACTTAAAATAATTAAATAGCAACACTGTGATTCTGCCTGCTGGGCTAATCTCACCACCAATAGCAGAAGCTTCTTTGAAGTAGAGCTTTGTATAATAAGCAGAAGAAAAAAAAAATGTAAGAGTGAGAGTATTTGGACAATATTCATCAAGAAGTTGATTTTTCTTTTCTTTTCTGGAAGCAAGAAGAGTTATATAATCCAGCCATCACCAAAGACAGCAGTTACTCCAAGGAATTCAAAGAGAATTGCATAGAGAAATCCCATAGACTCTGCTCTGTATAAATTTGTGTAATGGAAATAGATGAGGAAATAGCAAAATTGGGAATTCTGGATAGATGGTTAATGGATTCCAAATAGTTAAAGAAAAAGAATCTATTTAATGATGGCTTTGAACAATAAGAGACAAAAAACTGAGAATCCAAACTAGCTTTGGTTTCAGGGAATGACCCATCCAGTATGGGGCTCAGAAGTGAATATTGTGGAACAAAACCAGAAAGACTCAGACCCAAACATAACCAAAGAAAAAGTTTAGGGCAAAGACAGAGATAAGAAAGGAAGCTCTCTTAATTCATCAGTCTTCCACCTCTCAGATTCTCGGTAGAATAACCAAAGAAATAAAAGGAAATGGGGACAAATGTCTATCATCACAAGAAGTTTATAAAAATAAGAAAGATGGTATACACAGGCAGAAACTTCAGGAATCTCCACTGTAATGACGTTTGACAAGACCATATGAAGACAAGGGACATGCTGAGGGGTAAAAATTCAAAGACAAAGCCAGCCTGGGGAGGAAGTGTGTGAGAACTTAAGCAGAACCCTAATTCAGAATGACAGGTCAGGCATTGAGTGGCAGATTACAACCTCAAAAGAGACTTTGGAAAATGTAATAAATGTTGGCACACAAAGCAGTATGCTCCAGCAGTCCTTCCAAGCTTGTATTTGGTGTGGGGAAATGGCCTGTCACACAGGGCATGGAAGTACTTCAACATGGTGGTGAGAATTTGACATTGCTAGAGTTAATTTTGGACAACCACTGCCAACACTTGAAAATCTCACAGGAATGAAACTCTCTACCTTGCAAATGTCTCTGCTGGTAGCATTCTTCCTCTCCTTAAAGACAATTTCAATGCAAATATGCAAAAATAAATAAATAAATAAACATACATACTGTGTCTCTGAATCCAAAAGTTTTAAATGGGGTTCCATATAATCTCAGTAAGAACTCTTTCACTTCTAAATAGTAAATAAACCCATATTTTCTGTAAGGATGAACACACAGAAAAATAAAACCTGTTTTAACATGTTAAGCACTAAACATGTTTAAATTTGTTTATAAGCATGCATACCTATCTGAAATATCAAAGCTCATTTCCACCTATGAATCAGACTTCTTGAGAGAAACAGAAACCTTTGAAAGCCTCTTATTTTTATTGTTCATGAAATTTGAAGGGGCAGTACATAAAACAGAACAGTCTGAGATAAGGAGAAGTTGCTTCCAGATGGAAATTATGTTTTTGAATATTAATCAATGGAGGTGGTGAGCAGTAGACTGGTTACCACAGAAGTAAAATATGCCCTAGCCTACCCCAAGAAATATTTACATAGCATAGAAGAAAATAGCCAAGGGATCAATATGGTAAGTGAAAAGATAATGGGAAGATGGAAAATTGATCCAGGAGTTCCCCTATGTTCATAATAAAAATTCCAAAAGCAGTGATTTGATGGAGAAAAGCTATCTGCAGAAGATGGAGAGAGAAGCAGCAAAGAAAATAAAAATGAAGATAAGTTCACTGAGCTGAAGGGAGCTGAGATCGTAAATCAAAAATTGTACCTGGATACTAGACGAGATTAATGTGAACTAAAAGACAAAAACAGGTCTTGGTAAGTACAAGAATAAAGAAATAAGAAAAAACCTAAAACCATCCTGGCAGAAAACTGAGCAACAGCCAAAAAAAGAAAACCATCTCAATGTCATAATTCTCCTTCACAATTCTATATTTCAAAAGCAAACTGTTCAACATCCATAATGTTAAGATGACTATTGATTTGGACTCAAGAAATCTGTGCCCAGCCACTCTATCATTCATGTTTGGAGGCAACAAAGACATTCTCCTATCCAAGAACTTAGAAAATGTCCCCCATATGTATTATTTTTCTCAAATGAGATGTTAGAGCAAACTTTGAAAAACATCCAAATAAAATGATTTTTGGTGAGCAATAAAATCTGTAATTATTAGAATTATTGCCTGAATAATCATTAAAGTGGTCACATAAAAGCAGTAGTATATAATTCTCTAAAGAGTACAATTCCACATAAAAAGAGTATGTAGAGATAGGGAGAAGGGAAGGAAAAAAAGAAAGAGAAAGAAAGAAAAGAAAAGAAAAAGAAAGGTAGAAAGGAAAGAATACTTATTCTATCCTATTAAACAGGAGACCCTTCAGTCTGTGATTAATTAGTTTAAAAAGTAGTTTCGAGCACATTTTTTATTTAGTTTTTGGTCATAAAATAAAAATAGACTAAATCATTGTAAAATTAGCAAGAAAAATTAAATGATCTGATAGTATATGGGAAAGGTATTGTCATTGGAGATAAAAGAAAAATGTTTTTCTAGAAATTTGTGGGTCAAATCTTCCGAAATAAATACTTTGGGAAACAAAGATTGGTAAATTCACTCCACAACACATTACAGTCATTGCTAGTTCCAGATTGCTAGTTCTGGACTTCCAATTATATGAGGCAATAAACTTTCTCAACCTTTGAGCCCCTTCGAAGTGAGTTTTCTTTTAACTGTTCCTGGAGGCATCCTAATTGATACAAACTCTGTTGTTTTAAAGGTGTTAAGAAACTCTTGATTTTGTTGGATCCAACCAACATTGTTTTCATTAGTCTGATGCTCCGAAGGGTAAAGCAATGCGCATTTGTCAGCTGAGTGACATAGACAATGGTTTAAAATTTGCTTAGGCTTCAAGTTTTCAGGTATGTGACAATTTCCTAGCTGTATAATTCGGGAAGCCATCAAGACTTCACAGCTTCCCAAGACCCTTAGCAATATGCACATCAGAACATTCTCTTCATGAATAGCAAATCCTGGAAAATAATCCATGTTTTTATAGTGAAACTACCTTTAAATAATAAAATTAAGTAGGGATTAAACACAACTAAAATCGGTCTAAAAAGCCAAGAGTAAAACTAAAAAGCTTAAACTATTAATTTGTGTGTTAAAGGGGAAAGCTAAATAAAGTGGTTTTTTGTAGGTTTTTCTATGTTTTTTTTTAATTTTAGTTATCAAAATTAAGGTATGTGTTTGCTTGAATTTTAAATATGATGTTACTTTTGGTTTTCACTGTATGAAGAATCACATTCTTCAGCATCAAGAGAATGATTTTAGGAATGGTTTCCAAATTACTTTCATTAAAGTAGGTCTATTGTGTGGTACACCCATACTTGACTATTAAATGCAAATTTTACCAGACTCTGCATCCCTCTACCTTACCTATCAGAAACTGGTGACCTCCCACCCACCTAATAATTGTTTCCAAGATAATCGGTTTTGCAAAATCTCTAAAATTCCCAACGAGAAAATTACCCCTGATATAAATTGCTCCTGCTGTGCTCTGGTTTTCTGAATTAGGGAGAAATGGAAAAGGAGACCATATTGTGTAGAAGAAATGACATGGGCTGTGTGTCACAGGAGGAAATGGCACTGGAGCAGCATAAAGAAAAACCTGCCTTTTATCTCCAGGTACCCCTATTTTGTTTTCTCAAAGTAAGCTACAAAACTTCTCTAAGCTTCAAATTATTCTAGTATACAGGCTTTGTTCTGAGAGTCAAATGCAACAAAATGTAAGAAGATTTTAGTATCATATTTATTCCTACTCCAGGAAAGTGACTTCTATCCCCAACTTCCTCGTGTTTGAAACATTTGATTTAGGCCTAATTTTTTCCTCTCTCACAGTGTCATTATTTTTCTGTTAATCTGTTGCCTACATCCTCAAGTAATACATGGAAGGATGATTTTAAGTGTGGAAATGATTCACCAGGGGATTTCGAAGAATTTACTTTCTCCATAGACTGTGGTCTATGTAGGTGCAGGAATTCATATCAGATAGT
Organism: Orcinus orca; assembly: GCF_937001465.1. Classification (NCBI taxonomy): domain Eukaryota; kingdom Metazoa; phylum Chordata; class Mammalia; order Artiodactyla; family Delphinidae; genus Orcinus; species Orcinus orca. The sequence goes on from NC_064563.1 coordinate 129,972,918, forward strand.
CTCTTGAGGACTTTCCCAGCCTAAGAATTCTATGATTCATGAAGGGAAAAGTCTCTGAACCTTGGAAATGGACTTAGAGTTACATCCCCTAGAGCTGAGGAAGTCAGCAGTACAGTAGACATCCCAGAATGAACCACACTTTTATAGTTTCCAAATTGTGATGGTCATTCTCAAGGCTCCATAATAACCAGGGATGTGCAAAGCAGAGTATAAAATAGTTATGAATGTGGTCAAGTGTGTAGGACTATCTCCTAAAATGGCTAATGTTCAGCATAAAATTTCTTCAGGCAGAAGCATCGAATGTATTACGTATGGTACACAGGAAGACAATTTTCATAAACACAACTTGCATTCTGCCATTTTTGAGTTTTTAACAAGAGACTTTACAATGCAGGGGTGTAGAGAATTGACAGATTTTGTACATTTTAGTGCTTATTCACAATATTTGCTATGTTCAGCAGACTATAAGCTTTCAGATTTAAAATATGTTTTCTAGTTTATCCTACTGTGTAAATCAGTACATTAAGCAAGCCTAGCAGAAAACCATAAACAGGCAGACAGAAAAGCTGCAAGAGGCTTTCCTATCAAATGTGATGGGAAATGAGATTTAAATATCAGTTTGCCCACCATGGTATGACCCAGAAATTACAGCCCAGAGACAGAAAAAATATCCAAGCAAGGTCAACAGAGACACACACTAGGTTGTGAACTTCGAAAGAACTCACTTCAAATCATTCAAATTAAAATATACTTCATTAAGCATACTGTATTAAACACATTGTACTAAAAGCACATTGTTAATATAGGATAAACTGCTGCAACAAATAAACCCATATAGAGTTTATATTTCTTGCTCTCGCAATAGTCCAGGCAGGTGTTCCTGGCTGACGAGCAGCTCTCCTCCACGCAGGGATGAAGATCTCCAGGCTGTTTGCATCCAGGACTCTGCTATCATTGCCCACATCTTACAGGCTGCTATGTCATGCCCAAGGTTAAGTGGCAGAGAGGGGAAAAGACCATGGAGGAGGTACATCCACTCAGATAAAGACCCCAGCCTGGAAGCACAGTCTTTCCACTCTCATTCCATTATGAAGACCTCAAAGTGTGGTCCTTTGATTGATTTTGCTGCAAGGGAGTTTGAAAACCATAGTCTTGCCAAGTGCCCAAGAAGAAGGGGAGAAGGGATTCTGGTTTCCACAAATCATGGAAATAAGAGTGTATGCAATATGTGTTGTACACGAAATTCTTGTTGATACTACTGTTCTAACACATTTAATTGTTGGAAAAGTATTTTAACACATTACAAGGAAGCTAGAGTAATTATGATACAAAGTAACAAAAGTATAAAGATAATTACAATCATTTTGCTCTCTCATGAAAATAAGCCATTGGTTTGAGAACACAAGTGGTAACAAATTTCAGGATGCTAATTTTGTGACATCAATGTGCCATCAATCAAATATGGCATCAATGGGAATTAAAATAATTCTGAGACAGTAGAAAATAGGGAAGAGAAAATGAATTTTTTAAGACCTGTATATGAGTCCCTTTATTTAAAATGTGAGATTAAGCAATAACCTCTTCATATTCCAATTTCTCTTCTCTAAAGAGATAATGCCCAAGACGCAGATGTAGAGAATGGACTTGAGGACACAGGGAGGGGGAAGAGTAAGCTGGAATGAAGTGAGAGAGTGGCATGGACTTATATATACTACCAAATGTAAAATAGATAGCTTGTGGGAAGCAGCCACATAGCACAGGGAGATCAGCTCAGTGCTTTGTGACCACCTAGAGGAGTGGGATAGGGAAGGTGGGATGGAGGGAGACGCAAGAGGGAAGAGATATGGGGATATATGTATACATATAGCTGATTCACTTTGTTATAGAGCAGAAACTAACACACCATTGTAAAGCAATTATACTCCAATAAAGATCTTAAAAAAAAAAGAGAGAGAGAGAGATAATGCCCAGATTTCTTCCTAACAGCTAATCTTAGGATATCTGTGACAAACAATTAAAAAGAGATAAAACAGAGAAAGATTTTGAAATGTTGTAAAGCTATGTACATTCATATAAAGCTTTTTTAAAACACCAATTCTTTTCTTCTACTCAGTTGTTAAAATTCTAAGTAGAATTTACAGTCTATTAATTCAATATTTAAGTTACTTTTTTAAATTTAACAAAACACTTTTGACAATAATTTACCTCATAATGAATGTCTCCATTTACACTCTTTCTCAGGGTTACTAATGTAAAACAAATATCTTGCTGTTTTTCTTGTGTATTTTACTATTTTGTAGGTCCTTTGAAGAAAAATAACATATTAGATTTTATTCTAAGTGGTAAAGCAGAAAAAATTTTTACATTGTACCTCTATCAGTAAAAAAGTTTCTAATCTTATATGTTTGTGTGTGTGTACAATTTACAATTACATGCTTTTTTACTGAATTAATATATTATGTAATTATGAAACTTAAAACCTAGAAACTTTAGATGACAATGTAAAAATAAAAAAATATACTTTAAATTTTATTTATTAAAGATATAGAAAGCTTTTTGTTCTTATTAAAAATGGAACTATTTTAATTATTTATTATATAAGAAAAGAATTTATTTTGATTCAATAATATTTTAGAGCATCGTGATTGATTTTGCCTGCTTTAACATTTTGAGATACAGATATTTAAAGGTATTCTAAGTTCAGCTTGTACTTATAGTGGTTCCAGTGTATATCAAAATTGAATTAGATATTTCATGAAGCTACAACATTGCAATATGTACTTAGGGACAGTTCATGGCTAACGGTAATGGATCCGTATTACAATAATCATGATGATTCCGAATTTTTTTTTGATTTATCGTAAGATATGATCAGATCGTTGTGAGGTTTTCTTTTGTTTTGCTTCCTTAATGTCAGAATTGGGCTTACAAAGAACTTCTACTTGGACTGAGTGAAGCTAACACCCCTGAAAATGTTATTATTCACTTTACTGGCATTCTAACTTGACCTTTCGTCTCCAGTTTGTTTTTTTGTTTTGTTTTGTTGTTTTTCTTTGCTGTACGCGGGCCTCTCACTGTTGTGGCCTCTCCCGTTGCGGAGCACAGGCTCCCGACGCGCAGGCTCAGTGGCCATGGCTCACGGGCTTAGTCGCTCCGCGGCATGTGGGATCTTCCCGGACCGGGGCACGAACCTGTGTCCCCTGAATCAGCAGGCGGACTCTCAACCACTGCGACACCAGGGAAGCCCTAGGAGAGTCTTTTAACGCTTGTCCATTTGGGGAGGATTAAGTTAGAACCAGATATTTCCACTTAAAGAGGCACAGAGAAATTACGGTTAACTGCAATTAACTGAAAGCAGATGAACTCGCGGAAGCAATCCTGTGGGGAGCTCTGAGACCTTGAGCATCCTGGCTGCGGGTGTAGGACCACGTCGGGGCACCAGAGTCAGTCCACAGAGTAAATATTCATAAGCTTGACTCCTTGCTTACACATGTTAAATAAAAATAACTTAAAGTGCACCACAGTGGCTTATTTTTGCCCCACCCTGGGTATGCTCACCCTCACTTTGAGATACTGGCTCAGGGCAGTGCCTTCTAATTACCTGGGAAATCTTTTTAAAATGCAGTTTCTGATTGCATAGGTCTGGGGTGGGGACAGAGATTCTGCAAATCTAACAAGTTCCCAGGTGCTGCCCACGCTGTTGGTCCATAGATCTCAAGTTAAGTTGCAAGAACTTAGAATATAATTGCTTTAAGGGTTAATTATAGATGACAAATATATTGGGCAGTTCTATAGTGAACAAATCCTTAGTCTGGGATCGGTTTACATAAACCTAAAAAAAGAGAGATAACCAAGAACAGAAAAATAAGTAACCAATAATTTTACCCTAATCAATATTTTCTTAAAAAGTAGCTCCATTCCACCATTTTCTAGACCTTTGGACATGTTTTATACAACATTCTGACAAGAGGCAAGATTTCACGCTCTGTCTAGAGTTGCTTAAGATTGTAGGTAAGTTCATCAGCAGTGGAGAATGCAAAGCTAGAACTACAGAAGAACTTACAGCCTCGTGGTCATATAGTGCTTGCTTCCTTGTTTTTATCAATGCAGTGATGATAACAATCCTGATCCTGACACTGCTGTTGAAAGGATTACACAAGATTATCGGACCTATAATATCTTAGTTAATTGTCCCTAGTGATCTTCACATGCCAGTATGCTTAGAGAATTTGTCATTGCTTATTCCTAAACTCAAGCTAGCTCATAACTTCTTAATTATTAGAATACCCCAGAAGCACTCTAAAATATTTTAGCATAAATTGGAATTAGACATTGTGATGGAGAAGGGAAACAGAGATGACTTTCCAAATATTTCATTAAATAGTTAAAAACAAAGAAATTCAAAGTAAGCCTGTTTTCATATTCATTCTCAAAGTATGTGCTACTCACTCTGAATTTAGTGTACTAGCTAAAAAAAATAACAAACCTTGTCAAAGGAATTCTTAATGTTTTCTGAAGATGAGAGGAAAAAAAGAAAATTGACAACACCTAAGAAGACAATTTGATTTTAAAGGCATCTATGAACCTAGAGAAGGGAGAATGGAATTAAAATGTGCGCTTAATGGAGTCTTGAAACAATGAAAACTTTTGATCTTTTCCTTACCCTCAAAAAAAGAATTCAGGATTATATGTATAAATAGTTAAAATCTAAGCATTCAATCAACTGAGTGCTTTTATAACTCTGCAATCTCAAATTTCTTAATGACAAAACTTTTCATATGATATTTTAATAAAATCCCAACTAGATTATTTCAGTTTTTATTATGGGAGAGAAAACTAGCCAAAAAAAAAAAAAACTTTTTCTAAAATAACTAAATATGTGTGCCATTTTCAAAAGAACTTTTAGCAACATATTCATCCCTGAGGTCTGTTTAAATGTTATGGAGCTTATACACACACATGCACATATGCATGCCCTTTTTTTCTTGCAAAAAATCATATATTAAAAAAAAAAATGCTTCCTATTTTGACGTCACTGAAGAAACACTTGGCTTTATTCCCTGAATAAATGTTAGCAGTACTGAATATCCACCATTGTTAAATTATAATGAAGGATGCTAAAGAAAAATTCCTGCTGAAATAAATCATGTCAAGTTTCAAGAACAAAATTGGATAGAATCATTAGATTAATACTAAGCAATTTCTCTCCCTATTATAATATTGATAAAAAACGTACAGGTGGGGACCTCCCTGGTGGCACAGTGGTTAAGAAACCACGTGCCAACGCAGGGAACATGGGTTCGAGCCCTGGTCCAGGAAGATCCCACATGCCACAGAGCAACTAAGCCCATTTGCCACAACTACTGAGCCTGCGCCCTAGAGCCAGCAAGCCACAACCACTGAAGCCCGCGCACCTAGAGCCAGTGCTGTGCTCCAGAACAAGGGAAGCCACCGCAATGAGAAGCCTGCACACTGCAACGAAGAGTGCCCCCGCTCGCCGTAACAAGAGAAAGCCGGCTCGCAGTCCTGATGACCCAACACAGCCAAAAATAAATATTTATTTATTTATTAAAAAAATAAAAATGTACAGGTTTTTCCTCTTTCCAGTGTACTCTTAAAGTGAAAAGTAATCTGTTGTAATTTCTTAAGTGTATTATTCCAACATTGGAAAAAGAAAGAAAACTTTTCTGTACCTAATATGTGTTGGGTGCTCTACAAATGTCTTGAAGGGTACATATCTGGTGTGATACTTTCAAAAAAAGTAGGCTGAAGGTAGAATTGTTCCCATTTTATGGAGAAGAAAGATGAGATTGAGAAAAATGTTCATCATGTCCGTGTCAGAAAGCTGGTAAACTGCAGGCAAAGTATCTCTCTGCAGAGCCCAGGCTCTTTCACTGGTAAAGCAAGTATTTGGTCCATGGGCAAAAATCATCAGGATGCATTTCCTATAGCACTCACACCACTGCAGTTCTGTTCAACTAGGTAGTACAAAAGTATGGGTGTGGGGCACATTGACTGTACATTCAGACCCCCTCTTCCTCAGCAACCATGCATAAATGCACATGCAAACTCAAAAGACCCAGCACTGAAAAGAACAAAAATAAAACTCTTTAAAATAAGATGAAACATAAAACAATAATACATGAAATCACTTGCTTATATTGTAACATGACAGTCACACTTGAATTTGTGCTGTTACCGTATAAAAATTAAATTGCTTTCATCCATTATTTCATCAGATAGGTTTTCTGCCCCTTTCTGTCTCTTCTCCTTCTGGGACCCATATAATGCAAATGTTAGTATGCTTAATGTTGTTACAGAAGTCCCTGAAACCATCTTAATTAAAACATTTTTTTTTCCTTTTGGTGTTCTGACTGGGTGATTTCCACTGTTTTGTCTTCCAAGTGACTTATGTGTTTTTCTGTATGACCTAATCTGCTGCTGATTCCCTCTAGTGTATTTTTCATTTCAGTTAATGTATTCTTCAGTTCTGATTGGTTCTTTTTTTATACTTTCTAATTCTTTGTTGAAGTTCTCATCATGTTCCTCCATTATTTTCTTTATTGGGTAAATTACTTATCTCCATTTCTTTAGGGCTTTTCCCCTGGGGTTTTATCTTGTTCTTTCAAATGGAACATACTCCTCTGTCTTCTCATTCTAACAGGAAAGAAAACCGAAACAAACTACAAATATTATCTCAAGAAGAGATCTATGAATTTCATTTTAAATTTGGCCTTTCAATCTCAATGTGCTCATTTATGATATGTGGCAGAATATTATACTGCATGGTAGGGAGAAAAATGGGCTATATGTGTCCCCAGTGGTATGCTAACTGAAGCTACAATTGACTAAATATCATGAATCAGCTAAATAATTCATCTAAAGTAAGCTGAATAATTTTGTATCTTATCCTAAGGAATAAAATGACTCTTGTAAAATCTCACTTTCTCAAAATAATGAGCATAAATATCATTGACTGGAACATTCTTTTTGATGACCCTCTACCCCTCCAGGGGAGTTCAAGGCTGTGCACATTCCTTTAGGTCTCTACCATCACTGCATCCTTACACAGTAAAAAATAGTAAATCAGTATCAAAGGTAAAATATAGCTGTCAAGGGCTCTCAGTGGGTCTATTATAGAAGGTTGTGAAGACCAAATAAGAGTCAAAATTCACTTCCTCCACTCATATCTTCTTCCTCTTAATGTACCTAGAAGGCTGAGCAGGACCTAGGAAAGTTCGAGAATAGTGCTACTCTCTTGCAAGTTCAAGAGAAGCCTTAACAGAGGCGGGCAAAGTGATCCTCAACACTCACATAAGAGGCTAGGCTGCTCACCTAGGGCTTCAATGCTGAAGCACCTACTCCAAAAGGGCCCCTTTGTGCACAGGTAATGATCAGGCATTCTTAACCTGACTCTGTTTTCAAGCAACAAGACAAATCTGTGTGGGAACTGGTTCCATTCTTTGGTTACAGTAGAAGCTCTGCTATTAAATGAGGCAAGAAGAAAAGAGATAGTATCCCTTTCTGTGTAGAATTTATTAGGTTTAGATTTCCATACACATATATTTTTTTATGTCTTTTCCTGCCATCTTTCCCTCCCTATGGGATTCATTTCACACATACCATATTACCTAAATTGGTAAACTCTGAAGCTGAAAGGATTTTCTTTAAAAAAATTAACTCACCCCTTTGTCACTCCTGCTACTTAGCTATGCCCACTGCCCACTGTCCCTCTCCTGGTTGATGTCCACCACCAGCTTCCTGTTCACAGCCATCCCATTCATGCCAGGTTACATCCTGTGGCATCCACATTCACATCAAGGAGTTTGTTTCACCCAAACCCCTTAATCTCTTTGTCTCTGAAGACGTTTTCCTTCTTCTAAAGGCTTTCTCTTTCTTCCACTTAACTCACCTACAACCACGATCATACTCTATTAACCCATAGCTGCTCTGCCTGAAAAATTTGTAAATCAAGGCTCCTGCTTTTCATCCACAAGGCTGTATCATTCTAGACTCATTGGTACACGATTAAGATCATTTTAAGATGGGACAGATATGTGTATGTTTCAATGCCAGTGAGAAAGATCCACTTGTTTGAAGCAAGCTGAACATACAAGAGAAGAGTTGATCGAATAAGAATCTTGTTCACTTTGTTATACAGCAGAAACTAACACACCATTGTAAAGCAATTATACTCCAATAAAGATGTTAAAAAAAAAAAAAGAATCTTGTGTGTTAATACCTCTAACTTTTCGCAGTCTGTCAGACCTTCCCTTTCATCACTTCAATCTTCACCTTAGATTCCATGAGCCATCATTTTAGTAACATTCTTCCTACATCATAAAATCCTTTCTCCCTCTGCCTTTTCTTTTACCCATTTAGCAAAACCCCATTCTGGTTGGTCTCATCTGTTTTCTTTCTTTCTGCCTGTGTTCAATATAAGAGTTTATCAGAAACCTATCCTTCCACCTGTGCTTTGGGCCCTGTTTTTCCCATCTTCTCTGGTATATTCAACCTCTTCCACCGGCTTTTAAACGTGCCCACATCTCTCTCATCTTACAAAGAAAGTGTCACTCAAGCTCTCTTTCCTCAACTACTCCTGTGTCTCTCTCCTACCCTTCAGAACCAAACTTCTTGAAAAACTTGTCTTCACCTACTGATTTCATTTTCTCATCTCCTTCTCACTCCCCACCCACTCCAGTATGACTTCCATCCCCACCAGTCAACCAAATATTGCTCTCCAAGGTCACCTAAATTTCCATTTCAATAAATTCCATGGGTATTTGGGGGTAGCATTTAGCACACTTTATTTCCTTCTCAAATAACTTTTTCTCTCCTTGGGTTTTTGTGCCTCTCCAGTGACCTGTCTTACTTCTTTGACTTCCTTAAATTATCCTTCCCTCCTGGCCATTAATGTATTTCCTTCAGACTGCTTATTAGACTATCTTTTCATCTCCCTCAACACTCTCTCCCTAGGCATTTTATCTGTGCATACAATTAAAATCACCCAACTAGGCCTATGTCATTCAAATTTATACTACATTTAATCAATTATAAGATGTTTATTTTCCACATTTTAACATCTTTGAAATGAAAGTGGGTCTCAAAGTGGATGGTATACCCTAGTGGTGGCTGTATTTTTCTCTTTCTTAGTGGCATATAAAATAATGGTGCAATTTTAAATTGGTGGTATCTCAGATACAGTGAAATAAAGTCTTTCCTTGAAAAATCAGACCCATATATCTAGTCACTGTTTCCACTTGAATGCTTGAAAGAAGCATTCAATGGTCATTGTGGTGACCATTTCTGGGGGCAATGTTTGTATTGAAATCTACGTGAATGGCACCTTCTGAAATTATGGAACATGGTAGCCTTGGCAAAAGTACTTCAAATTCAACACATTCAAAACTGAACTCAAGATCTCCACTTTCTCCCCAATCTCCCTGCCCCCCTGAAATCTACTTCTCTTCTTATGTTCCCTGTCTCAGTATTCTTTACCATTGCCCACCCAGTTATGCACAAGCCAGAATCCTAAATATCAAATGTATATTTCCCTCTCCACATTCTTTAAAATCTGATTATCAAGTTCTGTTGATTTTCCAGACCTGCCCACTTCTTTGTATTTCCTCCAATATCACCCTGGTCCAAGAGACCAACACTGTCCCAGATTCTATAAGAATTCTATAAGTTAGAAATAACTGCTCTGAGGACATCCATTCTTGCCCCATTTCCCATCTATTCTCCATCTGATGGCATAATCTTTTCAAAACAAGTATGACAATGTCATAACCAGGTTTGAAACACTTTGGTGTATACCCATTGCTGCATTGCTGGTAACCTCCTAGACTGGGTCTTCTAGAAAGTTCCACATTTTCTGATCCCCTCCCATGGCTCAAGTTCATGTGCACATATTGCTTCCACATTCCCTATGTTCCAGTACAGTGGATCTCTTTCAGGTCCCTAAGGACACCAAGCTCCTTTTTGCCACAGACATAGTTTTCTCTGCCTGGAATGCTCTCAATATTCTTCTCTCACCTTATCTAGTTGACCGTCTCCGGCCTTCAGATGGCTGCCTCAATATTGTTCCTTTTGGGAGTCTTTCTCTGACCTAAACAAAATCAGCTCAGTTCATCACATGCTTTACTTTTAACATTTTAAATTTTTATATTTATATTTTATTAAATATTTTATATTTATTATTTATGGTGATTTAAATAAGGTTTGCTAAACTCTCAGCTCCATGACAGCAGGGACAATGCCTGTTTTCTTATTTTCGTAGCCCCAGCTTTTGGCAGAGTTCCTGGGACAGAGTAGGTGCTCAAGAAAGACTTTTTAAATGAATATTTGCCAAGACAGGATAGAATCAGATGATGTCTAAAGTCCCCCCTTCCCATGTGGGTGATTCTAAGATACAGATTTTTATGTAACATTATTTATTATGTTTATTGAGTGTTTTAGGCTTTCAGGTCTACATTATTCTCTCTAAAATTAGTTTACTTACCCAAATTTTTTTTTTTTTTTGGCTGCACAGCATGGCTTGTGGGATCTTAGCTCCCCAACCAGGGACTGAACCCGGGTCACCACAGTGAAAGCGCCAAGGCCTAACCACTGGACCACCAGGGAATTCCCCTTTTCCACCTTTATTTAATGTTGTATGTTTATTTTTATTTAAGTGGTGTTTGATTTTTTTAAGTTTTTCATTTCTGCATTACTGTTAAATCATTTTTAATTAATTTCATTTGCTTGCCATTGGTCTCTCCTAGATTGCTATGTTTTTTCTTTTTAAATGATTATTTTGCCTTCAATTCTATAATAATTAAGGTGATCTTCTGTGTCAAAAATTTAATATTTTGGTGATGACTAGCAAGTGTTACTCTGCTATTTCTACACCCCTAGGTCTTTACTTCAATTAGTATAATATGCTCATTAAATTAAGACATCTATTATGGTGCCAGCGTTCACATAACAGACAGAAAAATGTCTCATAAGGGTCAATTGGAATCATTTCATTAAATTAATATCATAGCCTTTTATAAGAGTGTCTTAGTAGATATTGTTATTAACAGAGATAGGGCATAAATTGAAATGAGGTTTTTATGCATTACATGCTCTGAGTATATTTTCAATTGACAAATCTGTGTAGAAGGCAGCTGAGCTGTCAAAACATACTTTATTCATGTAGCTATAGAGCCATTTACCAATTTGCACAGTACCAAGGATCATGCCTGTTTACCTGGTTCAGTGTACAACAAGGCATAGGAACAAGTTTGCGACAGCTTGAAAAATATTATTTTACCTGAATATCTGAAATGTTCTCTACACCTCTTAGGTCAAGTTATCCCTGAATAAAAGGTCTCTATTTTGCCTTTCAGGAATGTTCAAACTCTATACAATTCAGCCCCTGCCCAAGGCAACTGGTCCCACTCCTACACTGACCAACACAGTGTGTCCTTCACTGGTTCACTCACTGGCCAAGCTTTAATAAAAGAATTAAAACTAATCAATGGTTGTTAGTACCAATTGTACTGTAGCTCTGGCCTTATTTTCTTCCTAAATGTGTGGTCTTGAACAAGCCACATGCCCTCTTATCCCTTGTTCTCCTAACTTTAAAATCTACCCAGACTCAATTAGTCTTTAAGAACATTTAATATATGAATACAATAAGAATTTTATAAAGTAAAGGCATTACACGAGTAGAAGACTTCACTTGTGTTGTGAACAACCTGCCTTTTCAGGCACTAGCTATTTGAGCTCTTACTACCATTTATCTGCGCACCTAAATGTTACCCCCAATTCATTAGTTTTCCCTAGAGCACTACCCTGGTCATGTCATTCACCAATGCATAGCTTTCAATGATGCACTGTGACCTAACAGATGCATGAAAAATCCTTCAATCTAACAACCACATTCCTACCATACCCCATTCACGTGTATTTTGAAGTTGACAAATTGATGCAATGGGTACAGATAATCGTTAGCGCTAAGTGGGGAGAGACTTGAGATTCATTCACAACTGGTCATTGTCTTAATAAATATTTATTTCTCCGTTTTGATGGCTTTTGCTCATCTTTTTCTGGCTACATTCCCAGTAAGTAGGACGTAGAAAGATGTCCAGAGGATCTTGTGAAAGATTATCAGAGAGTGGAGAAAAAAGCAATACTTTGTGTGAAGGTTTTTTTATTCCTATCACCATGGTATAGTCTTATTATATAATCTAAGAAATACTCATGTAAAACTTATTAAGCTAAGACAATTGGAGTTTTACTTTGTATTTGGCAACCAAAGAAACTAACTTAAATGACTGGTGAGAAGAGAAAAGGTGAGCTTTAGAACCTCCTGAGGTCATAGGCTAAGAGGTGGACAGTGCCTCAGCATGATGCACTTAGGAAAGTGTCCTGAGTTCTCATTTGAGGACCAAAACCAGGAGAAGGAACCCATATTCTTCCAGGTAGGAACCCCTAAGCTACAAATGGCAGAATGTGCCTCTACCTGGGCTGGGAGACCCTTGTACTCACCTGCAGCACAGGGAGGAAGCAATCACTAAGCAAACAGGTGATAGTCATCAGTAACATTTTCATCATTTGATGTTCCTTGTGCTAAATGACTATTTAGCATAAGTTGTTCATTAACACAGACACAGACCCTCACAAGCCATCAACTTCACCCCTCCTAGAAATAAAAATGTCTTTATTCATTCAACCTCCCCACAAAATGTATTAAAGACATGTCAAATACTAGTCTATGTGGGAAGATATGGTCATAAGTAAGGCATGCTCTTGAAAAGAAGATATATTCCACCCCTCCATATGAATGAAATCCTGAAGTAATATATACATTCATAATGAGTTCTTCATCCAAAAATAAGAATTCCAAATTTTCATACTAATTAGCAGAGTGACTAAGTCATTTTACACTTTTACACTTGATTCTTTGACAAATATTATAAAATGTAGAGCTAAAAATAACTGTACATGGGTGAAATGTAGACAATAACCAGGAGTTTTTAAAGGAGGAGCAGAACTAGGGACTTTCCATGAAACTGTCGATACAGGTGGTCACATGGTATATGATTCCATTTATATAATGTTTTGAAATGACAAAATGATAGAGATGGAAAACAAATTAGTGGTTCTCAGGGGTTAGAGAGGGGAGTGGAGTATGGGTACTATAAAGGGATGACATAAAGGAGATCTTTGTGGTGATGGACTAGTCCTGTATCTTAGTTGCAATGGTTTTTATATGAATCTACATATGTGATAAAATGGCATTGCACTGTATCCACATACTGTACCAATGTCAGATTCCTTGGTTTGATATTGTTCTGCAGTTACATAAGATGTAACCATTGAGGAAACTGGCTGAAGGGTACACAGGATCTCTGTGTAGTACCTTTGTAACTTCCTGTGAATTTATAATTATTTCAAAATTAAAAGTTAAAAAAGAAAAGAAAGGGAGCAAATGCTAGGGACTTGCCATGAAACTGTCAGTTAAAACATTTGAATAGAAACAAAATCTGCTTTCAATTGTGACCAGAGGTGGCTTTTAAAGTTTTAGGCACATGAGTAGTATGTCTACCTCTTCAACACTGACCAGGAAAGTATAATTGCATCCACAAAGGATCTCCCAGTCAACTAGTTGGTGTTATATTCTTGTGATTTGATAAAATGAGACCATAAATCGTGTTTAGAAGAAAAAACAAAAAACTTGAAGCCAGCCACCTAACATCTATCTGAAGATTACATGGCCTCTAATTTCTATCATGCAGTTTTTGGTTATTACCTTAGGTAAAATGAGAACTATCTCAATTGAAAATTCAAAAACTTTTCCTCAGAAATTGTTAAAAGTGGTATCATTAGAATCATACAAATTAAAATCAACACAAGAAGTTTAAGATATACAGTAATTTTTCATGCTAATGGACTAAAGTACCTCTTGAGACTTTCTTGTCATCAATGTCTATGGCTCTATTATTTCTGTTGAGGTAAAATTATCTATGTAAAGTCATTACCGAGGTCTCCTGTGTATAAGGATAATGAAAGTGCTTCCATACTTTGCAAATGCATTATGTTCTGAAAGAATATTAACATTTTATTTTACATAACTTCTTAATGGGAACATTTCTAAAACACTAAAATAATTACTCAGCAAAACTTTCTACTCATAATTGCAACAAATTTTATAAAATATAAAATTGGGGCAGTATTACTGTCTATTGCATTTTGCTTTGTTAAGATACTAGGCATTCTGATTCACTTAAATGTTTATCGAGATTGTGTATGCAATGTATGTATATCTATGAGTTAAAGATCAAGAGGGCATGATGAAAAAATGCATCAATGGATAAAATGTCTAGTCCATTCCACAAAATCCTTACACCTGCAATAGTTCAACCTAAAATAATCATATAACTGGTTCTATTCTGTAGTTTGCTAACACAATTCTGGACTACAGGATGTGTTCTGTGGAGCCATTTTTTTACAAGCCATGCCTCTTCAAACCCAACCTCTAATAGTTTCCATGAGTGAAAATTCAGAACTACAGCAAGAAAATAAATGCAGCATCTCTAGTAGTTTAATTATTTCAGGCATGTAGGTGTGACGAGCCAGTAGGAGAATAGTAGAAGGCTACATTTTGGCCTCAAAATACACGTGAATGGGGTGTGGTAGGAATGTGGATTGTTAGACTGAAGGATTTTTAATGCATTTGTTAGATCACAGTGCATCATTGAAAGCTATGTATTGGTGAATGATATGACCAGAGTAGTGCTCTAGGGAAAGCTAATGAATTGGGGGTAACATTTAGGTGCGCAGGTAAATGGTAGTAAGAGCTCAAATAGCTAGTGCCTGAAAAGGCAGGTTGTTCACAACACAAGTGAAGTCTTCTACTTGTGTAATGCCTTTACTTTATAAAATGCTTATTGTATTGTATTTTGAGGTTAAAAAAATAATAATATTATACTTCCTCACCATGTCATTCTGGTATCTATTGCTCTTGTAGGCTAGAATCGTACAAAAGTGAAAGTGTTAGTTGATTACAAGAATTAGCATTCCCCAAACCCGACAACATTCTTCTTGAGTACAACAAAATTTGTGCATAAAACTTGACAATATCTTTAAGAACCACTTGAAACATAATAGAATAGAAATATATTCAGGAAATATTTCAGGTTTTGTCTCATTGTATTTAAACTCTCTAAAAATAGGAACTTCCTATATATAGCACAGGCAGAAGGTCTTCATACTCCAAAACATTTTATTGGAACATCCCACACATAGTACTAGTTCATAAAATTATTTTTAAATAAATGTTACATTGATGAATGTCATTAAATGATACACATTTTTTAAATGTCCCATTAGTGGAGTAATGGATAAATAAAATGTGGCATACTGTATGATAGGTTTATTCAAGGCAATTTAAAAAATAAAATATCTGTAGCATCATGGATGTAGCTGGAGAAAGCTTATTTCAGAATTTATTAAAATATGTTATCATTTGTATAAAATTTTAAACCATATCAAAATAATATTTTATACTGCTCAAGAATGCTATATTTGTGTAAAACAATGAAAATAAACTGTAAGAACATACATTAAATTTATGATAAAAGTATTTCTTTGGAGAAAGGGAAGAAAGAATAAATTAGGAATGGGGGTTTAAGGACACTTTGGATTCAGATGTTGAATTTATTTTAGTGATTTCAAACACGTAGCAATTTTTTTTTTTTTAATTAAGATTCATATCCTTTGGGACTTCCCTGGCGGTCCATAGTAAAGAATCCGCCTTCCAATGCAGGTAATGAGGGTTCCGATCCCTGGTCAGGAAAAGAAGATCCCACTTGCCCGGTGGCAAATAAGCCCCCGCGTCACAACTACTGAGCTCGCGCGTGCCTCAACTAGAGCCTGCGTGCTGCAAACTACAGAGCCCTCGTGCCACACCCCAGGCGCCCTGGAGCCTGTGAGCCACAACTAGAGAAGAGAAAATCCACACACCACAACTAGAGAGAAGCTCGCGCACCACAACAAAAGATCCCGCATGCCTCAAGGAAGATCCCGAGTGCCTCAACTAAGACCCGACGCAGCCAAAAATAAAAATTAAATAAATAAATAAATAAATAAATAATCTTAAAAGAAAAAGATTCACGTCCTTCAAAAAAATGACAATTATCTCTTAGCAAGTTCCTTCTTCTCCTGCACCCTTGCATTTCATCTTATACTTTTTTAAGAACTGTTCATTGAGTACTATAAACCAAAAGAAAAAAAAGGTATTTTGTAAACTATACAGACAAATAAAAGATATATCTGTTTTATCTTTAGAAATATATAAATAGTTTTAAATATATAAAGATATATCTTTAGGCTGCTCTTAGTTTGTGTTTTTCACGGGAACACAATGACTAATCTGATAAGTATGAAAAGAATTTTCTTAGCATAGTTATTTCTAACATTCTTTTCTTGCTCTTAAAAGAGGTGAGATTAGAATACATGGAATCCCACCACTAAACCTCTACAAGTCAAAAGTGAATATGTAATTCACTAGGAGAGAAACCAGTCAGTCACCTTGCCCATCTCTCATCCCCAAGGAAGATCTAAGTTTAACCTCAGGATGTAGTACAACTCATTGCCCCAGTCAGCTGGTACCATGAGTGGAGGTCACTGCACTCCCTAAATAAGAGACTAGAGTCCCAGCAGGTATTTCATTTCCACACCTCCTATACCACGAGTGACTTAGGAGGACCACAGCTGTCCTGGTTAAATCAGTGCTTGCATGGAAACCACTTGAATCTTGGTTTTATATGCTGTACCATCCTTTCATAGGGATCTGTTAGGTCTCCCCTCTCAAAGGTTATCTTCCATTCCAGAGTTAACCCTAGACCCTGAGTCTAGACTGAACTGTGAGTCCCCGTTATCTGTTCCACCAATGTCTTCATAATAATCCCTGTCTGCCTGGCCTACACAATTAGAGAACATTACAAAATTCTTAATCAGTTTTCAAGATCTTGAACAAAAACCCATGGGACGAAGTGAGAGAGTAGCATGGACTTATATATACTACCAAATGTAAAATAGATAGCTAGTGGGAAGCAGCCACATAGCACAGGGAGATCAGCTCGGTGCTTTATGACCAAATAGAGAGGGTGGGAGGGAGACACAAGAGGGAAGAGATATGGGGACATATGTATATGTATAGCTGATTCACTTTGTTATAAAGCAGAAACTAACACACCATTGTAAAGCAATTATATTCCAATAAAGATGTTAAAAAAATAAATAAATAAAATATGATATCTTTCTTAAAAAAAAAAAAATTTCATCCATACAACTCATGTGTCATACATATTTTACCGTATTCTTAACCTCTGAAAATTTGTTGTGTTTTAAAACATGTAGAACTCTCTAAGAAAATTATTTTAGCAAAATATTGTACACATTTTTGCAAAACACTGCACACATTTATGACATCTGAATAGTGACTAACTAGTAAGCAAGAGCTAGGGTAGAGCCCACCCAGCTAGTCCTACCCCAACACTCCCAAGTGCCCTGTTTGTTGCTCTGTCTATGCTGAATCTAGCCCTGGGTATAACCCCATTCTGTAGTCTGACTCTAGTATCTCCACTTTCTATCCTATGTCTTGTAGTTTTATACAGAGAGATGTTCTAGGTACATATCTTCTGATATAAAAATGCACTGTTAATCTCTGGTTGAATGTTAAAATAAAATGAGAGTGACATCTACTTATATGATCATTTTTATAAAATGTACTTATGTATTTTAAAATATACTACTCTCCTTCATTATACCAATGGCATTCGGTTGCCCTCAATGCAAGGGACAAGGGTCTCTGTAACCACAAGCCTGCTTGACTACATATCTCTATTCCTTGCCCAGGGAAGATGTAGATCACAGGAGTCAACTAGACATCCACAATCTGTTGTCCCAAAAGGCATGACTGAGGAAGGTAAACAAGAAAGGAAGAGCACACAAACAGCATCAACCACCTCCAGTTTTTAGAACTTTGGTCACAGGTAGATTAGGCAAGTTTCAGAAAGGTGTGTAAAAGCTCCCAGTTCAAACATTTGCCTGTATCTCAGGGCCATGAAGGTTATTCTAGTGGCTCATAAGTCTTCTTGCCTTTTAAGAGAATTCCATAAACATACAGCATCCCTAGAAGAATATTACACTAACTCTAAATCCTTGTCACTAAGGCAGACACAGAAAGGCACCACTCAGATCCCCCATCATGAAAGGACTCCCTGTCCAGCTGTGAGGATTGTAGCTGACTGACCCTCTCCAGCTGTTAGCAGTTTCACAATCCACCTCAGGGTGTGAGACCAGGTCACACTTTTCTCAGTGTATAGTGGCGTGGCCACTCATCAATTTGATGGTAGTCAAGGTCATGTGTTTCTCAGGACACTTCAGACAATGACCCAGCAAGGCAGGGCTGCAAAGGACTTCATCATTTCGACCCAGGACAAGACTTCTCTAAGGGGCAAGCTTTGTTCTGGGATTCCCTGGCAGGCTGCAGAGATCTATAACATCTGCTCAACCCTGCTTCCTCCCACTTTTTTTCACAGGCATTTCTCCCAATAAACATTTTGTACTCCAAACTCTACCTCAGCTTCAGGAGAATGAACCCCGCAACAGACGAAGACCTGTCAGGTGAGATTTATGACAATGTCATAAAGCTAAGAAAAGACCACACTGGGCTGCCTCATAAAACCTGGTGGAGGTTGGGGGGTGGGGGATGTGCAGGGGTGGTGGTGGAGAAGGACAGGCCATAGTGTTTCTAGCATTGTCAGGAACAGAAGAAGAATGCAAACTAGAATTTATCGAATTCCTACTATATGGTAGGAACTTTACAAATGTTATTGTCATTCAGTCTTTATGACCATTTTTTGAAAAAGGTATTCTATCCATATTTGAAAGATCAAACTTTTCACAAATGTTTATTCACATCTTCCTGAGTGACATGTCTGAACCATGAAGTTACCTGCCCTCAAATGTGCAGATATTACACAGGCAAAGTAGAATATGATGAGGGACATGAAGTGTAGAGAAAAGGGTTACCTCTCTGACCCAAGAATTAAGAGTAGGTTTCCAAGAGGAATTAATATCTGAGCTGACTCATGAAGCTTAGCCAGATGAAAACATGTGGCCAGGGTAGTTTAAGATGAGGCAATCTATGTAAAAATGAGAGGAGAACCCAAAATTTAACTCCCAGATTCCTTGTAAAATGTGAAGCAAGGATTCAGACTCAGCCGTGACTCTGAAAATCTTGTTTAGTCCACTTCCATCAAAGTTCAGGACTGAAAATGGCAGTAGAGGATATAAAATTGTCCACTCTTCCCAGGTGTGTCGAGAGCCAACTTGATTCTCCAAGGCATGGTCCCCTTGCCCTGTTGTTCCCATTAGGTACAAAAATCAAATCCAAGCAAATAGCTGACAACAGTAACACAGACAGAGTTATGAAGGCCTTTTCCAGCTGCCAAAGCTCCCCTGATGGCTGGTTGAGTTGACAGCAAAAATTCATTCTGAGCTAGAAAATCACTGATCGTGAAGATTTCTGGAAGGTGATGTCTAACCTCAGCTATTCCATTACTCACACAAAATGTTGACCTACCCGTGTATGGGAGACAGCAAAGAAATACTTTGATTAATGATTGAGTACTCTTTTAATACAATGTTATAGTCCTCATGCTTTTAACAATTATTACTTTTGCTGTTCTGAAATGATAATTTTATTTTTAAAATTTTTCTATTGAAGTATAGTTAATTTACAATGTTGTGATAGTTTCAGGTATACAACAAAGTGATTCAGCTATATACATATTCCTTTTTAGACTCTTTCCATTATAGGTTATTATAAGATATTGAATACAGTCCACTGTGCTAAACAGTAGGTCCTTCTTGTTTATCTATCTTATATATAGTAGTGTGTATCTGTTAATCCCAAATTCCTAATTTATCCCTACCCCTCTTCCCCTTTGGTAAGCATAAGTTAGTTTTCTGTCTGTGAGTCTATTTCTGTTTTGTAAATAAGTTCATTTGTATCACATTTTTAGATTCTACGCATAAGTGATATATGATATTTGTCTCTCTTTGTCTGACTTACTTCACTTCTAGTATGATAATCTCTAGGTCCACCCACATTGCTGCAAATGGCACTATTTCATTCTTTTTTATGGCTGAGTAATATTCCATTGTATATATACCACATCTTCTTTATCCATTCATCTGTCGATGGACATTTAGGTTGCTTCCATGTCTTGGCTATTGTAAATAGTGCTGCTATGCACATTGGGGTGCATGTATCTTTTCGAATTAGAGTTTTCATCTTTCCCAGATGTATGCCCAGGACTGGAATTGCTGAAATGGTTAAGAATTTTTTAAGGATTTTTTTTTTAAGGATTGCTTAAATCTCATAGAATAAACTATGCTTTGCCTTGCCAGAATAATGGAAATAGTTTCATGATTCAGTGTTTAGCTAATGCAAATTACCTCCTCAAGACTCACCCCAAATTTTTCAGAGAGAAATCAAAACAATTTTTATTAGGGAATATCAATATGCAACTAGAATATAAAATTAAGGAACTAAACAATAAAGTGCCCTTCAGTGCAATCACTGTCTTCAGCAGTTGATGGATTCTATTAGCAGAGTCATTTTGGCACTGGCTTCTAGGTGGAGCATGATTAATCATGACTCCTGCAAGATGCTAATTCATCATTAACTGAGTAAATAAATATTTTTATATCTTTCATTTTGATACCTAAATCAACCAGCAAAAAAATTATTTTACTTAGTTGGCAATAAGAGATTTCTTCTATAGAACTAGATGCCTATGTTGGCCAAGAAAGAATCCAGGTATCATATCAGGGTCATAGCACAGGACTAAATATTGGAGGTAAGAAGGAGAGACCACAACCTGACTGAGGTTCTGATAGAAAATGTGCCAGAGCTTCCAGGATCCATAGAGGCTGACTCTGAACTCAGAGTGGGGACTTGTGTGAACTAGGAGCTATTATGGGATGTGGCCTTTGATGTGATGGGCATCAAAATGATAGATGGGCATTGATGTGATGAAATTTCATGTGATGTAGCATATGTAGAAGGGCCTGACTTGGTGGTGGGACCAGAAGTGGTGGACCAGAAGTTATGAGCCGAACTAGACTCAAAGGGTCAGCTATACTGCCACCAACCACTGTGGGTGGGCTCTGTCTAGAGGATCAACTATGACAGTGGTTCTTCAACACGTGTCAGAATAAATAGGTCTGCTTGTTAAAGTGCAGCTTTCCTGACCCAACCCCAGAAATTCTGATTCAATAAAACATGGATGGAACTCAGAAATCTGCATTTTTAAAACTTGCCACTTGATTCTGTTGTAGGTTTCTAATGAGAAACCATGGTCTAGGTGGAACTGTGAAACAAAAAAGATAAAGAAATTATCTTATACCTGGCAGAATGAACCACGGTATATATAATGCAATATAATAGACATTAATGGCACAAAGAGAAAGACAGAATTTTACCATCTTCTCTCACTCTGGCAGCACTATAAGTAAGTAAAAGTGCCCAATTTTGTTGCCTCCAATTTGCAGAGGCCATAAAGAAATTGAGAAAGAGAAAAAACACTTCACATTTTTTTAATTCAAAAAATTTCAGCTCACTTTAACATACCAATTGAATATATAAAAGGTTTTGTAGTGGAAAGGATATTGGACACTGAAGGAAAAAAAATGGATTCAAATCTTAGTTCTATTTCTCATCATATTGACATGTTACTAACAGCTCAGCATTTCAGTTTCCTTCACTAAAAACACTTAGGATAATAATAATACCTGTGGAGAATGATGGTTGTGAGAATTAAATGAGGAGTTTATGCAAGCTCTAAGCCTGGTATCCGGTACATAGAAGAAACTGTGATTTGGGGTGATGAATAAATGAATAAACAAACAAACATTTTGGATGGATGAGAAGCTCTTATGAAATTAAATGAATGCTGAAAATGTTGACAGACATAATGTGTTAGCTCTCAAGTTAGCGACAAACATAAGGAATTCTTTACTTTTAGTTACAATTTATTTCTTTTTTCCAATGTGTTTTTACCCACTAGGAACACAAGTGTAATCATTCTTTATTTTTATTCTGCTTTGCTTTGATTTCCTACACAGCCTTGGTGTAAATCATTCAAAATACCATTTAAACCATAGACCAGCAGAGCCTAGTGGTCTTTGGGTTCAGTGCTGTTGAGTCAGATGGGAAAACTAATTATTCATTTGGCTTTCATTTTGTATACCCTTCCCACCTTCTTCAGGACTTTTATTAATTTCCAGACATGGCCTGTGAGTAGTTCCACAGACGTTCAAAATTATGTGGGGCTGTCTTCCATGTTAACTCTTCAAATGGCTTCATTTATAGGCACAGCTGTCTCATCTTGATTTCACTGGGAGTGAGGCAGAAGTGGCATTTCCCTGCTCACAGCCCATTTATTCTCAGACACGTGTTGCAGCATACATTAAGTTCAACTTCTGCGGAGTTGTTATTGAGGTATAGAACCACGCACACTTGGATGGCATCATGCCCTCCAAATGGGACGAAGAATAAAGCAGACAAAAGGACAGACAGAGGAAAAGGTAAATTTCCAATCTGTGACATCAATTTCATGCCATGGAAACCCCCAAGCTTCCCCCAGGAAAAGAAGACACACTGTAACTTGGAGGTAGACAGCAATTTTCTATTTATAAATAATTTCACTCTTGTCACTTGATTTTCTAAGCATAGGTATTATTATATACCTTATTTTAAACAGGAGGCACTAGCCTCTGATGGTCTAGTGGTTAAGATTTTGTTCTCTCATCACCGGGGCCCTGGTTCAATTCCTGTGCAGGGAACTAAGAGCTCGGTTCAAGCCGCTGCACACTGATGTCACTCTGAGATCACTCCCATGAATATACATCTGTATAAATATTCCAATTCTCCACACAATTGATAACATTATAACAGGAGCTTGGGATGAACACATACACACTACTATATATAAGATAGATAACAAACAAGGACCTACTATATAGCACAGGAAACTCTACTCAACATTCTGTGATAACCTATATGAGAAAAGAGTCTAAAAAAGAATGAATATATGTATATGTATTACTGAATCACTTTGCTGTCCACCTGAAACTAACACAACATTGTAAACAACTATACTCCAATAAATTTTTAAAAAATAAAAGGCAAGTATCTCAATACATATTGTTAGGTAGTGGCCCACCTGAAATTTATTCAATGGAAGAAATCTACAAATGTGGGTGTTATGACAGAGGACATGCATAATACATACATTTAATTTATATAAATTCCTTTATATAAATACTTCACATTAAAATACTGCTATTAGGGCTTCCCTGGTGGTGCAGTCGTTGAGAGTCCGCCTGCCGATGCAGGGGACACAGGTTCGTGTCCCGGTCCGGGAAGATCCCACATGCTGCGGAGCGGCTGGGCCTGTGAGCCATGGCCGCTGAGCCTGCACGTCCGGAGCCTGTGCTCCGCAATGGGAGAGGGCACAACAGTGAGAGGTCCGCGTAACGCAAAAAATAAAAAAATTTAAAAAAATAAAAAATAAAATACTGCTATTAAAATTTAAAAATAAAAAAATAATAATAATAAAGAGGAGGAAATGGAAGCACAACAGGGTTAAATAAATTACCCAAAGTCACACAGTTGGCAAGCTGCATAGCCGGGATGGACATCACTTTCTTTGTCTTAGTCCATCTGGGCTGCTATAACAAAATACCATAGGTTGGGTAGTTTATTAAAAAAATAAGAGAAATGTATTTATCACAATTCAGAAGGCTGGGAAGTCTAAAATAAAGGCATCAGCATAGTTGCTTTATGATGAGGGTTCCCTTCCTGGGTCACAGCTGATGCCTTTTCACACACGGCGAAAAGAGGAGCTCGCTCTTTGAGACTGTTTTATAAGGACATGAATCTCATTCCTGAGGACTGAACCCTCATGATCTAAGCACTTCCCAGAAGCCCCACCTCCTCATTCCATCACACTGGGCATTTGGACTTCAACATATGAACTTTGGGGTGACACAAATATTCTGACCATAGCATTTTTCTAATACCAAATCCCAGATTCCCTCCAAAACGACAATATTTCTCCATATTGAGACTTGACTCTGGGCTTAGCAGAGTCCTTAAAAGGGAAGAAAGTGAGACATGTAAGGCAAATGCAGTTTTCCAGAATCAACCTGCATAAGTTGATTCAAGTAAACGCCCCTCGTCGCGTTCCGCTCAGAGACACTCTGTGGGTGTAAGCTTATTCATTTATTGCCAGTCACTAACCAAAGGAGAGTCACTTTTTCAGGTGGTCACCGTCTCCTCCTTACTTCAGTTTAGCCGCAGACGCCTGTCAGCTGCCAAGGCAGGCAATGCTGTGGACCGTGGACCATTCTGAATGTTCTTTAGTCCTATTTGGTTGAATAACCTTTGGACTTGAATGTTCTGAACTTGACTAGGTTGCAGTTAACTCCTTGATCAGGAGATGTTGCACACAATTGTGATTTTACTTAGTATAGAATAGCATTTGTTCTAAGTAAAC
Organism: Orcinus orca; assembly: GCF_937001465.1. Classification (NCBI taxonomy): domain Eukaryota; kingdom Metazoa; phylum Chordata; class Mammalia; order Artiodactyla; family Delphinidae; genus Orcinus; species Orcinus orca. The sequence goes on from NC_064563.1 coordinate 129,997,523, forward strand.
TTAGGATAATCTCCAGTTCAAAGGATTCTGCAGACAAAATGCCCAGAAACACAAGCTTCCCCCACCAACTCAAAAAAAAAAAAAAAAAAGAAAAGGCTACAATAGACGCATTTTTATCTTGTACTCATTTATGTAAGCTGTACTTCTATGACTAACGTAGGAAAGTGTCCAAGTGAAGGATTGCATTCTCAGGTGACTCTCAGAGGACCTTGTTTACCTTGTTTTATTGTGGTCTAGCAAGGTCCTCATATAAATGAACCACAGGCTTCTCTGCCTTCAGCTGAGAATCCCTTATTGAACGTTTGATTACCTGCCTTAGATACATTTTCCAGGCTCAGGAAATTGCTAAACACGCCGGGTGCTCTGAGCTGGAGCAGAAGATCAAGCTTTTGGGGATCAGAGTGAAACTCCCCGCAGCACATGGCGAAATACAGCTAATATTTGGAGCCAAAGAAACACCTCCTTCTCTTCATCTCACATCATCATCTATGCCTGGAGTGGAGGATGAGTTTTTGGTCCTCTCACTTCTCATCTCTCTCCCCACCCACTTCTGCTCCTTGACCCACCCCTTATTAACTCCTCCACAAGAGAGGAAATGGAGATGGTTAGGGGCACACTGTACCTAAAAGAGACTCCATGAAAACTCTCTGCTTTTCCCTCCTCCTTTCTGAATTTTCATAGTAAGCAGACCCAGGTGAGGCCTGACTCTCCAGAATCAATTCTCTCTCCCACTCTCTTTCCCTTCCCTCTCTTTCTTTCTCTCTCTCTTTCCCTCATTCTCTCCTTTCTTTCCACGGAGCACACAGTTGAATAGTATTAGATTCATGAAAAAAGAAGGAGTCCTTCCTTTGATTTAACCAATGAGCCTGTACTGAGAGAGATTAATAAATTCACACTTTGCCATAATGAGATGCACTCTACTTCTTTTCTGGCTATTAAACCTTGAGTTTGTCATTCCTCTCATCAGGCATCCTACAGGGAGAAGTTCTGGATCCAGAGCTGTATCCACTCATTCTTCGGACCCCAATACCTTCAAAATATACACCACACCTCTAAACTGCAGCATAATTATACATCATTCTACTCAATCAATCAATCACTGGACCAGCTGCTAATGATGAAATCCCAAAATGAAGGAAACTAAATGTGTAATGGGAGTTTGTTGGAGAAAATTGAAAGTCAGATCACCTATGACCTGATAACAGCCTTTTAATTTCAATATTTTACTTAATGAAATTAGACCCACCATGATGGTTATTACTTCTGTCATCCCATCTCCAACGGTAACACCACCCCATCAAAATTAGCTCATCAGATGATTCAGCTATGCCTAGCCTGTTCCCCTGAGAGGAGATCCTGAGACAAAGTTGGCAGTGCAACACTTTATTTGGGAAGCGATTCTCCTAGGGAGTAGGAATGAAGGATGACGGAAGTAAAACAGGGAAAGATGGAAATTCAATAAAGACTGCTTTATCAAGTTGGTCCTTGATCTCCCAGGACTTTCTGAGGACTCATGAAATATGACTTAGAACTGCCTGCCCGGGACAGTCAGATAAAATCAGAGAGCATTTATCAATTGGCTGGCATCCTCTATTGGGCAAGAGTGTCCCTAGGGCATGACCTCCCCCAGCACCCAGCTTGCGCATACGCAAGAGCTGAGCAGGTTCCCCAAGATGATGTCAATGCCAAGGCAGCACAGAAGCCCTTGGTAGGAAGTTAGAAGAATGTAGTAAAGACACAAGATAGAAACTCTGTCTGGTGGCATCTGTGCAGAGTTAGTCAAGTCCTGCATAGGGCTGGTGGTCACAGAAGTAGATGGAGTAAAAGAAGGTATTATGCCCGTGCTCACTTCGCCAGCACATATACTAAAATTGGAACAATACAGAGAAGATTAGCACGGCCCCTGAGCAAGGATGACATGCAAATTCATGAAGCATTCCACATTTGGGGGAGGAGGTATGGGGATATACATTTATGTGTAGCTGATTCACTTTGTTATAAAGCAAAAACTGACACACCATTGTAAAGCAATTATACTCCAAAAAGATGTTTAAAAAATAAATAAAGATAAGGAAAGGGAGGCAAAGACAGTAAATGATGCAGCTAGGCTTGAATTCAGATATACTAGCCCCTGATATATGTTCTTAGACTCCAAGCTACAATGTCTCTCAGCTATGATGATAAATAATTGTATGTGTGTTGTGATTAGGGAAATCTATTCTTTGTCAACTTTCAGGATATTGTATTTGAATAAGCCTTAAGGCTTCTTTGAAGAGGATCCAACAATGAATGGGGGAGAGGGATAATCCTGAGCAGAAACATAAGCAAAATTGCAGATGTGTGAATATGCAAGTCCTGTGTAGAAACCATAAGAGTATATATTTGACTGGAGTTTGAGTTATGTGTTTTAAAATAATAGAACCTAAGTTTTATATGGTATCTTGGACCCAAGTCATGGAAGGTCTAAAATTCTAGACTGAAAATATGAGCTTTATTTGGTCAACAATAGGGAATATTGATGGCTTCCAAGCAGGTCAATGATGTAAGTCTAGGAATTTCTATTACTGTATTTATGACATCATGGCACTTAGCCAAAAAGTAAATCAATAGGGCATTTCATTAAAAATTTGTTAAGTAATTCATTGGTAAAAAAGGAAGGTAATTATGCCCAATACAGTCTCCCTCTAACATTACGGTTCATGACATGCCTTCCTTTAAGTCCAAGATATTATAGTCCCCTTCAAGTTATGACCAGCCACAGTGCCTGCAAGGACCTAACACAACAGACTGATGGAGCCATCTCTGCTGTTGCAGTCGGCCTGAAGTCATAACTGATACCACCATCAATCTGTATCATCATTTTTCTATTTCTCTCAACCTTGGGCAGCATATTGGCAGCTCTAGATTGTTCTTCTGGTCGAATGACCTAGACTTTCATCACTTAGAAACCTGAGCTTTTATTTTTCTTGTCCTAGTTGGGCCAAGGTTGCTCAATTGCCTATTTATAGCTGTCACTGACCACAGAATCACTGAAAGACACTTCAGTGTATTCCCAAATCTCAGAGCTACTTCTCCTCCATCCCACTAGGTAGCAGTATCTCCTTGTGATAATCAGACTCAAGTTCCCCACCAGTATAGAACTTGTATCTTGTCCTACTGGTCCTCTCACATGAGGATCCAACAGTGACTGGGGTAGTATAGCTTCATTCACTGGAACCCTTACTGTATCCTCAATAGGTGTGTTATATACATAAGAACAACACTTCATATTGAGGAAGAACCTAAGATTGTGAGGACAACTCTGGTCCCCAAGTGAGTCTCTGGGAATGATGTTTAAAAGAGCCAATCCTACTTCTACCCTTCAGTTCCCAGACCCTTGTTTTCTAGCCACTAGCAAAAGAGCATCATATATTAAGCATTTTCCTCTGAAAGTAGAGTCTAAGACAAAAGCTCATATACCATCTCCAGAACTTTTTTATCTTCCCACACTGAAACTCCATACCCATTAAACAATAACGCCTCATTACTCCCTCCCCAAAACACTCATAGACACTCTTCTAATTTCTATCTTTATGAATATGGCTATTCTATGTCCTCATATAAGTGGAATCAAACAATATTTGTCCTTTTGTTTCTGGCTTTAATTCAACATAGTATTAGAAGTTCTAGCCACAGCTATTAAGCAAGACAAAGAAATAAAAATCATCCAAATTGGAAAGGAAGAAGTAAATTCAATCTCTGTTCACAGATGACACGTAGACAACCCTAAAAATTCCACACAAAAAAATATGGAGTGGTGATGTTGCACAGCATTGAGAATGCACTTAATGCCACAGAATCGACCACTTAAAAATGATTTAGATGGTATATGTAAGGAACGGCACCAAAAATGGAGGAGAGCTTAAACAAGCTTTATTTGGGAACACTCCCGGGCGAGGTTCACTGGTCGGAGAGAAAGGGGCCAGAGAAGTCACGCCCAGGTGTGGGCGTGAACAAAATTTATAGGGGTGGACGCAGGGGAGGTGCTTGCTGTGTAAAGCAGCCCTTTTTCGGTAATCTCTCGGGTGCTGTGGCAATGTAAGGTGTTGGTTGCATCAGCCTCAGAGCCATTGCTTCCGCCCCTCGGGGAGCGGGAAGACCAGGGCTGAGTGGTTTGGCAATGTCAGGTGTCGGTTGCATCAGCCACTTTGGCGGGGGTTCCGTCTGGCTCCCTGGGCCCTTCCCCGGGCCTGCTGGCCTTACATCCCGACTTCTTTGGTGTAATGGGGCGACGTTTGGTCTCTGGCTACTTCCTGCTGTACGGGGGCGCCGGAAGGGAGTCGGGCGGCCAGCGGTCCGGAGGTTAGGGGAGGGCGGCAGCGGGGGATTCTGTGGGTAGTAAGGCATATGGGTGGAGGAGCATCTGATTCACCGCCACCCGAGAGACTTCTTGTATACGGCTGCGGAGAAACCTGAGGAAACGGGGCAAGCATGAATAGGATGCAGATAAGGATTAAGGGGCCTAGGATTGGTGTCAGCCTGGTATAGAGGGTGGACCACCACCAATTGGGGATGGGGGAGGTGGATTGTCGCTGCCTGCGTTGGAGTTCTTCTTTTAAGCGTCGGAGAGCATCTACATTGTCTTCAACAACCCCTGTCTCGTTGATGTAGTAGCAACATTCTTCCTGTAGGAAGAGGCAGGTACCTCCTTTGTCAGCTGTCAGAAGGTCCAGAGTGCGTTGATTTTGGAGGGCAACTCGGGCTACAGAGGTGATCTGGCGCTGGAGGGAGGTGATAGAGGCAGCAGAGGCCTCGATGGCTAGCTGGAGTTTCTGTTCTAGGTCGTGGGATGTTGAGACACTGTGTGTTAGGGCTCCTCCCCCGATGCCCGCAGCGATGAGAGAGGAGGCGAGGGAAATGCCTGTGACCATAGGGAGAAAGATGGCCCTTTTCTGTCGGCTAGAGAGTTGTGTGGTAAGTGAGAGAAATTCGGCTTGGTCATATAATGTGAGTTGTGGAACAAGGGTGACGGGGATACATGGGAAAGGGGAGGAAGAGTTGACCTCTTTTGTAAGGGAGCCATTACACCAAAAGAACAAGCCTGGTGGGGCGCCCATTGGCATAGTTACAGGGAGGGATGAACTGCAAGGGAGTGCATCATTAGTTAAGTTTGGGCGGCTGCCATAGCAAATTGTGAGGTTCTTTTTTTCTAAATCAAGAAATATGGGGACTCTTAAAGGGGGAAAAGGTAAGTTCTGGGAGGGAGAGGTAAGGGGTCCTTGGGGGGTTTCTTTAGCAGCTAAATATAGGGGTTTAGCAAGAAGAGCAAAGTTAGGGATCCAGTGTCAGAAAAATCCTATTAGGCCCAGAAAGGAGAGAATCTGGTCAGCTGTCTCTGGAGGTTGGAGGTCGCGGATGGCCTGGGTGCGGTCGGCTGTCAGGCTTTTTGTTGTGGGGGTAAGGTGAATCCCCAGGTAGGTTACTGAGGGTGTAGACAGTTGGACCTTGGTTGGAGAGACCCGATAGCCGCGAGAGCTGAGATAATTGAGGAGGTCAGCAGTGTGTTGTTTTGAGAGGCTGAGAAATGGGCTACAGAGGAGGAGGTCATCCACGTATCGGAGGACTATACTGGGAGTGAGAGGGAAGGAAGCGAGGTCCCACGCCAGAGACTGGCCAAAGAGGTGGGGGCTGTCGCGGAAGCCCTGGGGAAGAACCATCCAGGTGAGCTGGCAGGAAGCCTGGGTATCCGGATCTGTCCAGGTGAAAGCAAAAAGGAAGTAGGAATCAGGGTGTAGGGGGATAGAAAAGAAGGTGTCCTTGAGATCTAGGACCGTAAAATGGGTGGTGGATGGGGGGATATGGGAGAGCAAAGTGTAAGGGTTTGGCACAACTGGGTGGAGGGGAATGATCGCCTCATTGGTTAGTCGGAGGTCCTGGACCAGGCGGTAATCTCCTGAGGCCTTGCGGACAGGCAGGATGGGGGTGTTGCAGGGATAGCCCGTGGGGATGAGGAGCCCCTGGTCTAAGAGTCTGGTGATAATAGGTCATAAGCCCCTTAGATGAGTTTCAGAAATGGGGAATTGGGGTCTGGATGGAAACTTGGAGGGGTCTTTAAGACGGATTAGGACAGGGGGGTGGTGTGTCGCTATTATGGGTTTTGATGTATCCCAGACCTGGGGGTCTATCCGGTTGGGGGAGATGGGAGGAGGAAGAGAGGAGGGAGAGGGCTCCGCTGCCAGACCGAGGAGGGGGAGCAGGAGTTGAGAGGAGGAGGCCTTAGGATCAAGTCTGGCAAGTTGGAGAGAGGCCCCTAATTGGAAGAGAACATCACGACCTAGCAGAGGAACCGGGCAGGATGGTATGACTAAGAAAGAATGAGTGAAAGGGAGCCTCTCGATGTAACATGAGAGGGGGCCGGTCTGGAGCGGGAAGGACGGCTTACCGGCGATGCCCATAACAGAGATCTGGGAAGGAAAAACTGGCCCGGAATATGTAGGCAAGACTGAATAGGTAGCCCCCGTGTCCACCAGGAATGAGATGGACTTACCCGCTACCTGTTACCCTGGGCTCAGTGAGGGTGATGGGGGTCTTCGAGTGCGGGTGTTGTCAGTCTTCAGCCAATCCCAGGAGTTCGAGTGGTAGAGCCGCTGGGTCAGTTCACCCTCTGCGTGGAGGCGCTGAGGGAGGGCCTGCCGTAGGGCAGTCACTCTTCCAATGGCCTGTTAGCCCGCAGCCAGGGCAGGGCTTGGAAGGAGGCCGGGGATTGGGACATTGGCGAGCCCAGTGCCCCTCTTTTCCGCACTTGAAACAGGCCCCTGGTGGGGTTGCCTTTGGGGGGTCCCGAGGATGCTGTCCATGGGAGATGGCTGGCCGCAGGGCGGCTACGAGGGCTTGGGTTTGGAGGGCCACCTTTTGGTGTATCCAAGCCTGTCGGCTGGATTCTGCCAAATCCTCACGGGCATTATAGACTTTAAAGGCCATTTTTACCAGGTCTTGGATGGGAGTCTGGGGGCCGTACTCTGCCCGCTTAAGGTTTTTTTTTTTTTTTTTTTCTGATATCAGGGGCTGATTGGGTGATAAAGTGGGTGGCCAAGACCGTTGCGTCTGCGGGGGTGTCAGGGTCCAAGCGGTTGTAGAGAGTTAGGGCCTCTGTAAGGCGGTTGAGAAAAACGGCTGGATTTTCACTGGGCTCTTGGGTTATCTCTTTTAGTTTTTTGAAGTTGACAATCTTGTGGGAGGCAGCCTGCCTACCAGCCAAGAGGCATTGGATCATTAGATCGCGTTTGTGGCGACCGTCTTGGCCGTCCTGATAACTCCAGCCCCGATCGGTGCCAGGAACGGCAGTGGCTCCGACGGGCATAGAGTTATCAGTGAGGTGGACCTGATCTGCGTGGTTTCGGGCAGCAGTTTGAATTCCTTCCCTCTCGTCGGGGGTCAGAGTAGAAGATAGGTTCACAAAGATGTCGTGCCAGGTTAGATCGTAAGCTTGAGAGAGGTAGCGAAATTCTTTGATGTAGCGGGAGGAGTCGGCAGAAAAGGAGCTTAGTCGCTTTTCTATTTGAGAGAGATCTTGAAGGGAAAAGGGAACATGAACTCTAACTAATCCTTCTGCTCCGGCCACCTCTCTTAAGGGACAGAGAAGGTTTGGGTCTTGGGAGTCGTGGCGGTGAGAGCGGGTGTGTGAGCTGACTGGCGAGGAGAGGGGCGAGGAGAGAGAGGTGAGGTAAGGGGAAGCCAAGGGGGAGGTTGCCGGGGGGAGCGGGGGAGCAGTGGAGGGCGATGGAGTGGGCTCGGGAGGGAGAGGGGCCGGTCCAGGGTAGGGTGGGGGTTGGAGAGGAGCTCTGGAGGGGGGAGAGGTGAGAGATTCGGGTGGGTCGGTTAGTGAAGAGGGGTCATAGTCAAAGGAAATTAGGGGCTTGGATGTAGAAGATGTTTGGCAAGAAGGATCTGGGAGGTGGAACAATCGACGCAAAGGGAAGGACGGGAGCGTACATACCAGAAGGCCTAGACGTAGGGGACCTCGGACCATTTACCTGTCCTGAGGCAGTAGTTATCTAAATTGCAGAGGATGTTGAAATCGAAAGTCCCTTCAGGAGGCCATTTAGATTGATTGTCTAGAGGGTACTGTGGCCAGGCCTCGGTGAAATAGAATATGAGCCGCCTCTGGCGGAGGTCTTGAAAAAAGCCGAGTTTTGTAAAGTTGGCCAGGAGACACCCCAGGGGTGCCTTAGGATCTGGTTTGGATTCTTAAGTCCCCATGACCTCCGGTTTGTCCCCGGGTGAACAGAGAAAGAGAGACGTCTCTGGTCTCAGTCTCTGGTCACGGCGGTTCGGAGAGCAGTCAGGCGGTTGGGACGTCTCCACAATCGCCCGAGGCTTGGAGGGAAGACGGAGGAGTCCCTGACGCGGCCACGGTTAAGGACCCGGAGTCCGGTGGGTAGGGACCCCGGGGGTCAAGGGGAACGAAGGAGGGACTTACCCCGCTTATGCCGGATTGGGTGGGTGAGCAGAGGTCCCCGGTCGGGAGGGGTGGCCCCGCGGTAATTTGTGGGGCTGGGTACCCCTCCTGGGTTTCGGCACCAAATGTAAGGAACGGCACCAAAAACGGAGGAGAACTTAAACAAGCTTTATTTGGGAACGCTCCCGGGCGAGGTTCACTGGTCCGAGAGAAAAGGGCCAGAGAAGTCGAGCCCGGGTGTGGGCGCGAACAAAATTTATAGGGGTGGACGCAGGGGAGGTGCTTGCTCTGTGACGCAGCCCTTTTTTGGTAATCTCTCGGGTATTGTGGCAATGTCTGGTGTCGGTTGCATCAGCCTCAGAGCCATTGGTTCCGCCCCTCGGGGAGCCGGAAGACTGGGGCCGAGTGGTGTGGCAATGTCAGGTGTCTGTTGCATCAGCCACTTTGGTGGGGGTTCCGTCTGGCTCCCTGGGCCCTTCCCCGGACCTGCTGGCCTTACAGTATATTTTACCACAATAACAACAAAAAAAGAAAAAAAAAAAAGAAAACTGCTTTTGATTTTCTTTGTTGTTGGGAATTGAGAAAAATTCCAGACCAGTTAGCCACTGCCAATGTCAGAAGTTGGGAGAGCCACACTGGGGCCACCTGCTGTGTTTGGGGAAACCATTACCACTTGATAAAATAATGGCTATGTGAGTGTAGGGAAGGGAAAGAGTAGTTTAACTCAGAGAGTCAGGAGAAACATCATGGAGGTATCTCATGATAGAGACCTTGAGGACAGGAAGAATTTCCACACTGGAAGTTGGGGAGATTATTCCAGACTTTTCAACTGCAGAAGCAAAGACATTGGCTCTTCTGCCTTGGGAATATTGAAATCTTTGTTCAATCACATTTAGAACATATTCTGAATACACTGCTAAGGTAATTTCCATTTTCATGATTGCTAACTAGCTCAGAAGAGGGAGAAGACAGTAATTACAGGAAATAGTTGACATTTATGAAGAAAGAGGTACCCAGTGAAATGCAGGGTCTCCTCTCCCCCATTCAAGTTCTTCTGAAAATACTTCTCCCTGCTTCTGAAGGTCATCAAATAGATTTTAAAAACCTAGAATTTTCCAGACCATCAAGCTGTTGGAATAAAATTAAATATACATTTGAATTCCTCTCAAGGTTTTCAATTCTTAGAATTAAAGGTATTTATTACAAATTTACTTAAAATTAAATCTATATATCAAATGTAAATATATATCATCTACTTCATATAGATCAGCCGTCCCCAGCCTTTATGGCACCAGGGACCGGTTCCGTGGAAGACAGTTTTTCCACGGACGGTGGCGGGGGCGGGGGGTGGGTGGGGGGGGGGTGTTCAGGTGGTAATGTGAGCAATGGGGAGAAGCGTCCCGGGGGTTGGGGACCCCTGATATAGATGGCCCTTTCATCAGTAACACAAACTCCCTATGTTTCCCCCCAGTGCCTATTTTTTTCAGACCTTTTCTTCAATGTTTCTATTTCTTCCTTGTGGCCAAATGAAAGAGGAATCTGATGCCTTTTCGGTGTTCAAATGTTGGGTTGCTAAGCATCCTTGTAGCATCTTTGCCAGGGGCTTTGTCCAAAGCACATGCCTTTATGCCTGCCTCCTTTTTATAAGCAACCTCATTCTTTCACAGTATAGAAATGAAGAATCTATATAACCTCATCAGATTTCCTACATGGGCCCAGTTAGAAAGCATAGCCTCAGAGTTAGTCTCTTCACTGTCTGCAGACAAATACGGTGAGAGGCAGCCTGTGCTGTGATTTTGTCAGCTCTTTAGTAAATTACATGTGAGGGTAAAGAGGATAAAGGATAAAGAGGATGATCCTTGCCTGCTGATAAAACACATTCTTTATTCTCCTTTCTCTACAATGTTGAATAACACCATAGGGCATAAGTTATTATATACTTTATACAGTAAATGAATAATTACAACTCATGAAGGCAAAAAACGCACTTCAAAGAATATCATGTTTCCTAAGAGGAAGTGGAGAGATTCAGAACAGTGAACACAGGTTTCCAACTCTGAAGTCTTTTTACAGCGTGATGTTTTTTAACATCTGAACTAGATTATGATTCTGCCAGCTACATGTGTATTTTAGCCTTCTATCTTGCATTAAAGCACAAGTAGTAATTGCCATTAGAAAAAATTGGAATAGAGGAAGGAATTTTTTTATTTAGTTTATTTACCTAGTTTTGTATGTATAAAGCACTTGCTTGCGTCATCACTGACTCTCCACAGCAACCTTATAGAATAGGCATCATTACCCCACTTTAATAGCAGAAGCTGAGAAGTACTAAGAAACTTGCTCAAGGTCAATCTCCGAAGAAGTGGAACCCAGATTTATACAAGATCTATGTGAACCAATAGCCTTGACTCTTCAAAGTCCAGGACACAGTTCTCATGAGAATTCAGTGTAAAAACTACCATTAGAGCTTTTAATTTTACTAAAACAAAAATAAAAATTTTCCTTAAGAATAAATTTAGCATATACAATATATGTTAATAATGTCTATAAAACCTGTGCCTCAAAACTTGCTTATTAAACACGAAGAAAAGTTTTTTATGGTTATTTAACCTCCTAATATTTAGTGTTATTCAGTTAACACATTTTGCTTCAATTGAAAACCAAAAAAATTTGTAATAGCATTAATTCAGAATCAATTCAGTTCACTAACATAATACTCTAGGTATTTTTCTTCTCGATAAGGAAAGACATTCTTAATATTGCAATCTATTTAGAATGTTAGCATCAATCTTTTTAAGGAACTTAATCTTATATATTTCAAGCCAACAAGCCAAGAAAAAAAAAAAGAAGACAGAAAATTAAACGGAGGAATAGGGAAGGTGAAATAAGGAAGCCACCGAGAAGCTTACAAGAATGGAGTTCTTCTGCCACCTGGTGGCTGTTTTGTATTATAACCAGACCTACTTTATTCAAGGCTTGGGGGTGTTTTGTTTAAGACGTGTTTTAATGTATTTTTATTTCCAAAAGATAGGTTCACTCAGTGGTTTCCAAACCTGGATGCCCAAGAGGGTTACCAGAAAACACATTCGTGGGATCCATCCCTTGATATTTTGATCTTGTATTTGAGGGAAAGGCCTCGGATAGTTTTGCAATTACCCCAGTTGATGATACACAATTGATTTTAGATTGGATGTGACAGAGCTTGTAAGCTTTTCCTACACAACCAGTATCCTCTTCTTTCTGGGCTCACAGCTAAACTCCACTTAGTGCCTCTCTTTAGCGGGGTATGGCCACGTGACTGAGCTCTGGCAAATGGAATCTGGCCGCCTCCATCTTTGTTGACTGTGGTTGCGTTGTTTTCATTGTCTTCAACTCGGATATGGTGGCTAATTTGGGCATTGGTAGCAAGTTCTTTTTTGAAACTTTTTCTTCTGTTTGGTTCAGTTAGATTTTTCGCCCTTTATTCTCCTCCTACCAAACAAATGAACATCATCAAAAGATCTCCCTCCACTCCAGCCAACCTAGCCTCTCTGCTTCTCCAACACATCAAATACGACCCCACTTAGGGCCTTGGACAACCTAGTGTTTCTGGCTGGAACAGTCTTTCCTCAGGTACCCACATGGGACCTGCCCCACCTCCTTCAGGCTTTGTTCAAACATATGTTTATCACAGACCCTCCTATTTATAAATGCAACTCCCTACCAGCAAACTGCTTATTCTTCTCACCATGCTTTATTTCTTCCATAGGAATTATAACATTCAACATACTACACAATTTTAATACTTATTATGCTTATTGTCTTTTTTACCCTATAATACAAATCCAATGCAGGGATTTTTGTTTTCTTCAGTGCTGTGTGCTCAGAAACAAAAACAGTACCTGGCACATTGTAGATGCTCAAAAAAGTATTTGTCCAGTGATGGAATGAAAGAAAGAGTCAATTGATGAATTATGACCCACACTCTTGGTAAATAAACACATGGAACAATACTCAGCCTTGCAAGTATTCAAACATACAAATGTTAAAAAGATATTTTTGTAAGTAAGATTTTTTTGTATTCATTAGCCAATTTTTATGACCTTTAAATATAATTCCTAAACCAAGTGAAAGTGTAATGAATTGCATACACATTTTAGGTAAATTAATGCAGTTATTTTTAAAATCAACTTACATGTACTCATGAAGACTTTACAACATTTGACCCAGTTTTAGAATTGTGCCACAACAAAATAATGTTTTAAATACATATATTTTACTTAGCCATTTAGTCAGCATTGCTAATAATGTTGAAGAACTGAAAGAAACTAAATGTTTAATAATAAGAAAATAATGAATTAAATTATGTTAATTCTATGCAGCAGACTATTTTCCTGCCATTATAATCATAAGAACTATGCTTCAATATTGAAAATTGTTTATGGAAAATGATGTATTATAATAAAATATTTTTTTGAATTTTATTTTATTTATTTATACAGCAGGTTCTCCGATATGCGGGCCTCTCACTGTTGTGGCCTCTCCCGTTGTGGAGAACAGGCTCCGGACGCGCAGGCTCAGCGGCCATGGCTCAGGGCCCAGCCGCTCCACGGCATGTGGGATCTTCCCGGACCGGGGCACAAACCCGTGTCTCCTGCATCGGCAGGCGGACTCTCAACCACTGCGCCACCAGGGAAGCCCAGCAGGTTCTTATTAGTCATCCATTTTATACACATCGGTGTATACATGTCAATCCCAGTCTCCCAGTTCATCACACCACCAACCCCACCACCTGCCGCTTTCCCCCCTTGGTGTCCATACGTTTGCTCTCTACATCTGTCTCAATTTCTGCCCTGCAAACCAGTTCATCTGTACCATTTTCCATTTAAATCTGTAATTACACAGTTTTTATATATTTGTGGGGAAGGACTCTAAGGAACGCGCAAAAATTAGAAGAATTTTTGCATATATGGGTGATGAGATTAAATCTTATTTTTAATCTCCCTTTCCCAAATGTTCCAATTTATTGCCACAATTTTTACAGTTCTCTCATATTGGAAAGGCAAAGAAACTGTCTTGTTTCTAAATGTTTTACCCTCACCTGATGTGAATTTATTCTAGGTTCCAAAAAGTGATTATTACTTGCTTTTATTGTATTCATCAATACCAACTTGCATCTCTGTGGAAAGGTCTTTAGTGAGAATCTGTAAACCAGATTTACTTGCATGAAAGTGAGCAATTTGTCCAATCAATTCAGGCTGAATTTAACATCAGTTCAAGAACTAAAGTGCTCTTTCCATTTTCTCCTGTGTCTGTTCTACCTACAGACCTACATGAGCCCACATTCTAGTTGCTTGGTTTGTATAGACATGTGTTCATCTTCCTGCACATTTGAATAAGTAGGACTGTCTATAATTTTTCCTGTTTTCACTCATTAATTTCCATTAGTTCATAGCACACTCCCCAGGAATTCATGGAGGGGAGGGATTTTCAGACAAAGGAATTCAGGGCATGCACTCCCTCAAAAATTGTTTTTTTCCCCCTGATAACTGAACTAAACCTCAGCCTTCACTAAACCCTGAGATTGCTCTCTCCTTGCTTGACTGACCTTCCCTACCAGCTCTCAACCCAGCTCCGTCCTTACCTTCTGTTACCTGTGACCTGATATATTGTTGAAATTCAGTCTTCCTCCCACGTGCCTTGCTCAGCAAGGATTTTGGCAGTGGTCTAGCTGCCCTCACTGGTCATGGAGAGGGATAGCTGCTCTCCATTTCAGAGTCTTCCATTTGCATGACCCTCTGTCCATCCCCATTCAGTACCACAACCCAAGAATTAACTTTTGGGATCATAACATTACTCCTTGGGGTGAAACAAAGTCAAACCAGGCAATCTTTGATTCTTATCCTTGTAAAGCTAAAGAGTCATATGACCAAAACAAAACAAAACTGAGAAGAAAACACCCTCCCCATGGGTCCTCTTACTCCAAAGCCCATATCCAAAGAAGCATTACACTTCTCACACCACTGGCAGGCTTGTCACAGGATGTACTTTGGTCAAAGAAATGTCAAAGTGGTATGTTCCACTTCCAATAGTAGCTATTAGAGCCATCACATGGTACGTCCATTGCTTTCTATTTCCTCTGATGAAAGACTAACAATGCCCTAGATAGGGGCTGCTTCTTCAGCCAAAGTCCAGGAATGAAGCAGAGCAAGTATCCTGCGATGGAGTTTAGAAACTAACAAAAATTGTAAACCCTTATTGTTAGAGACCACTAAGATTTTTAGGAGCCATTTGTTACCCCAGCATAACCCAGCTAATGCTGCCTGATACAACTTGTGTCCTCCTATGATACAGTGGGCTAGCTGTGTGACCTTGGGCAAATGACCTAATCTCACTGTGCCTCATCTATAACATTAAGATAATACCTATTTTGTGAGGTTATTGTGATAAATAAATGAGTGAAAACTTATAAATGCATAAATGACTATCTATTACATAATATATGCTTAATAAGTGTTTGTTACTGCTACTTAGTAATTATTATTATTATTACTATTATTATTACACAACAGACATATGTTTTGTCCTAATTCTATATATAGATTCCATAGTTTCCGGCACAGTGTCTGACTCATATGGTGCCCCACCTAGACCTGTCCTCCAAGTGTCTTTAATGAATCAGCCATTTCCCTTTTTTTAGTCCCCTCAAAGAACTACTTCCATTGATTTTCTGTTTTTGTGTTGTTGTTGTTGTTTTGACCACACCATGCAGCATGTGGGATCTTAGTTCCCCCACCAGGCATTGAACCCCCGCACCCTGCACTGGAAGCATGGAGTCTTAATCACTGTATCGTCAGGGAGGTCCCCCATTGGTTTTCTTTTACCATCATTTTTTTCCTCTTTTCCTTTAAACTAGCAAAGAATTTAAAACATAAATTTAAACAGTATCCAAATACCTTCAAAACATTCAGCTCACCTTTACTTGGTACCCTGAGTTTTGCACTTTCATAGACTTCAATCTGTTCTTTGCCTTAAATGGAACTCCAAATCATTCATTTTATGTAGCAAATTTTCTGTTTAAAGGACATCCTAGGGCACAGTTTGTTCGATTTGAACAATGAAATGATCATAGCTATGGAGCCAGAGCCTCAAGGAAAACTCTCTTTAGAAACCATTCTTTCCTACTGCCATGTTCTCAAGGATGAGGAATAACGTTCTCTTCTCTTTTTCCTAAGTGAGACATTTATACAAAAGACAACCTTTGTTTCTTAGAAATCCTATAATTTTTGTGTCCTTAGTTTCTTTACATCTTTCTATTTTCCTACACAAAGCATCTTTAATCATCTGTGACATTGATTTTCATTGCAACCCATTTTCCTGGATTCTAGAAACAGAAGACACATGCTTTAAATTACCATTTTTCACTGCTTTAAATGATCATTTTTCACACACACACACAAAAAGATAAATAAAATAGAAAGTTCTTTCTCAAAGTGAAAATGATTCTTTTCTGTTTGGCTTGGTAGATGCTTAAGAGCTTTTGGGTTGTTCTTTTTCCCTGAATTTCTAACTGGCCACCTGGACTTCAGCTTCTCCCTCAACCCAATCCTTTATTTTGTTGCCAAAAATCATCTTAAAATTTAAATTTGATCATTTCACTTTCTGGGGGAAGTACCTCTGCAATAGAATAAAGGCCAAATTATTTCGTGTGATCTTCTTCTCTAGACCCTCCTCCCTAAAGCTCCCTCTTCCTCTCGTTCCTGTGATGTAGCTCCTTCTTCATCTTCTGTTTACTCTCTAACTCCTTCTTAGCCACCTTTTTCTTCTAGACCTATGAATGTGGGCATTTCCATAATTATGTCCTCAACCCTCCACATTTCCTTTTCTATATCCTCCCCACAGAGATCACAACTCTTCCCAAGTTGTCACCAATAATGACCCATAAACATCTACAGCACTGTTGTCTGAGAGAAAGATAATGTTAGCCATAAATACAAGCCACATATGTAATGTTAAATTTTCTAGTAGCCACATTTAAAAAGAAACAGAGGAAGTTAATTTTAATAACATATTTTATTTAACCCAGTATATCCAAAATATTATTTCAACATGTAATCAAAGATTTAAAAGTAAGATATTTATCTTTTTTTTTTTTCCTTTGGGTTTGCTTTTTGGACTGTCTTTGAAACAAAAGTGTGCTTTCCACTTAAAACACATCTCAGGATTAACCATTTCTTTAAAATCCTCAGTGGCCACACGTGGCCAATGGCTACCATATTAGACAGTGCAGATCTAATGCAATAAACACATTACCAAAGTGTGCCTTTAATGATCTGCTCAACATCTCCTTATATGCCTTACCAGCACTTCAGATTGACCAGGTCTAAAGAAAATACATTTTCCCCATACACTACCTAGTGCCTCACATATGCACCAGCTCACCATCCTGACTTGCTATCAATGTCTCCAACAATGCCTCAATACTTAAGTTCTATAACCACCCTAATGTTGAGCAAGCAGAAGGAATCTCTCAGGTCATCCAGTTCTACTCCAGGATTTTCCTCTACAAGTTCTTAACTTTTGGCTACCACACATGTGAACCTCCTGAGATTGTAGGTAAAAGGTGTGTATGTGGGTCTTTCTGGGGATAATATCCTTACCTTTAGAGCTCAAAAGAGTTTAAACACCAAGAACTAGGGTCAGCTGTGCTTCTTCTCTCTTCTGTAATAGCCACACCCAATCTATTACCAAATCTTGCACATTCAACCTTCCATATCTCTCTAAGGCAAACCTATTTCTCCTTTCCCACTGCCACTTACTTAGAGCATACCCATATCTCTTGGATTGCTTCAGCTGCAAGAGCAAGAGACCCTTCCAGGGAGCAATGGGGCTAATCTGTCATTAGTAGAAGGGCAGCTGGAGCTTGATCACACGTGAACACCCATGACAGGATCAGGCAGAGATGATTAGGAAAAATCAAAACAACATCAGTGGGAAGATGACCTGTGACCACACTATACCAGATGGCACCAGAGCCATTTGAATATGTTGTGCCTGAGACACCAGTAGGGTTCCCAGCTTGTGGGACTTAGTGCTCTAAGAAGAGGCTGGCTGTGGTCCTTAGCGGGGGACCCTCAGCATTTCTATGCTCAGGTATGTAGATCAGACATGCAGCCAGCACTGGTCTCCCTTAACTGTGCTTGCACCCATGCCAACAGATTTGTTCTCATTTGCACAAGATGGTTCCTGGTATCCTCTGGTTGGATTGGGGATGCAGTTTAAGGGTGCGTCCTCCAAGTCTGAGTAGAGAGCACTTCCTTTCAGAGTCTAAAGATTCCTCCCTGCCTTTTCCAGGGCTGGTAACAGTTTTCTGGAAGTTGGACTTTGGGCTAAAGCCTTGACAACTGACGGCCCCTTCCCTGGGTTCCTCTCGCCATTGCATCCTGCAGACCTTTGCCTGATTAAACATCCTTTTTTAAAGATACAGTGTCACTCCCCTTCTTATTTATTCTTATGGGTGCCCCTCAACCAAGAAATAAAATCAAAACTCCCTAGCACTGAATTGAAGACTTCTCTGGCATCTGCCCACAAAACTACCTATCTTTCACATTTCTCTACCCATAACTAACACCCAGAAGGGGGATGGATATCAGAGCTTTCGATCCTCCTGCTGACCATTTGCATCATATTTCCAAAGGGACAATTTCAAAGCTGCATACAATAAATAGCATTAGATAAGACTCTCCCATGTATGTGCATCGATACATGTTAATGAAGATAATAGTTTGGCCATATATAATTTAAAGCACTTACGTTGTCAGAACATCTCACACCGTAGGAGTCGTGACTCACATTTATAAGCTCATTCACAGCTCCCTTCATCAGAGCCCCTACCCACTCCACACAAACTGAGCAGGCAGGAGATAAGTCGTCACTGCTAATGTCAGACCCTGAAACTGAAAAGTGCCCCCAGATTGCTACAAAAGAGACCAAAGTGCCCTCAAGACACTAATTTAGCCCTGATGCAAATTCCTATATGAACATTCTACCATCTTCTCATGTCTACAAAGAGCTAAGCTGCCTGGAAAACACTGGTGTTTTCACAAGACAAAGGCATGGTGGGACCCGCTACTGTGTGTCCCTCAAGCAAGGGCTGGTGACTGTGAGATCAAACCCTTCAGCTGCTCACTGTCAAATCCCCTCTGTTTCACACCAGCCTATAACCAAAAGCATTAGATCTCTCTCTCCCTCACACTGCGTGCTAACCAGAGTCCAAGGTGCTGTCACGTCATTTATGTCTTGATCTCTACTCACTGGTAGAACCAGAATCAAATCTGAGAAAAGACTGAGGATGTTTAGTTGCTCAGGTTATTCATCAACTACCTACCTGGGAAAAGGAAGCTCCACGCTGGAAGACATAATACTCCGTCTCCACACCTCCTCAGAAAGAAAATATTCAAAGCCACCAGAATTTAGTCCTTGCCAATAACCCACTTCTCAGCACGTCTTGTTCAATGATAAGGATTCAGGGAGTTCATGAGCATAAATGGGAAGTTGCTGATTTCTACACAAAATCTCTTGTGAATCAGTTTAAAAATAGTATTTGATAATTAGACCAGGACATATTTATTTTAAAACAAATTTATTTAAGACAAATGCGTTGGGCTTCCCTGGTGGCACAGTGGTTAAGAATCCACCTGCCAATGCAGAGGACACGGGTTCGAGCCCTGGTCCGGGAAGGGCCCACATGCCATGGAGCAGCTAAGCCCATGTGTCACAACTACTGAGTCTGTGTGCCACAACTGCTGAAGCCCACGTGCCTAGAGCCCATGCTCCGAAACAAGAGAAGCCACCACAATAAGACGGCGCACTGCAACAAAGAGCAGCCCCTGCTCACCGCAACTAGAGAAAGCCTGCATGCAGCAACGAAGACACAACACAGCCAAATACACACACACACACACACACACACACACAAAGTACGTTCATTCAAATTTGGGATAAATATGATGAATTAAATGGTAATTCAATATGAAATATCTCAGTAATGTAACAAAAATTCTTCTACAGCACACATTACTATTATACCTTGAAGGTCTTCTTTAAAATTCTATAAAATGAAATAAAGGATCAGGAAAGAAAGTGAGGGAAAGAGGCAGGAAGAGAAGGAAGAGAGGGAAGGCAAGGAAAGAAGGAGGGAAGAAGAGTAAGAAAAAACTCACACCTTTAATCACATGTTAATAACAAAAAGAATGTTTCATTAATCATTTAGAAAATTAGATCAATTATTCATAACTTGGGACTGTTCTTGTGTAATCGAAATACTAGATGATTTTGTCTGCATTGATCATGGCCAGTGAAAAGCTACTAAAATTATTCTTTCTGTAAGCTTTTGTTAATAAATCTAGGGAAAGTGCAAGGTTACTTGGAAAATTAAATAAAAGCTTTCAAACTAAAGTATTCTAATTTTGAAGTTCATCACATCTGTGATTCTTCCCAAACACAGAAGTTGGAATCTTTGGTTCGCTGATGTTCTTCCAGGCATGCTCTCTGATGCATTTTTGTGGTTCTCTGGATTCTTGTATTCCAGAGGACAGCCTTGAGTTTTTCATCTGTTTGCTGATACAACATAAACACAAGTCATTCATTCTGTCTTGTTTCTTAACAACAGGAAATGCATCTGATATGTGCCTTGCCCTCAGTAGGTACTCAAAACTCTTCATTACATGAAAAATAACCATTGTCTGTGTTTTGAAATATTCCTCATGAACTATAGATAAGACAGTGTATATAAAAACAAAAATAAAACTAGTAGGAAGTACATAAAAGGACTAAAATAATACAAGCTGCCATTCCTTGCTGTAAATCTTTGCACATTTTCAGAGAATCGATATTTGCAGGGATTTGGAGAAAAGTCAAAATAAGACAAAATTTTCCAGTTTCTTTTGAGTGTCACAGAGAGGGATGTCTGGAAGCAGACCTGGAGATGGAGTTTGGGTGCAAAATGTTTATTAGGGATCAAAGCCTGAAACAGGAAAGGAGAAGAAGCAGGACTGTGTGGAAGAAGTCCCTCCAGGAGGCAAGCTTCTCAAATATGGTCCATATGCTTTGTTTACTCAACAAACAATATATTAGAAATACTTTGGAGGCATTGTTTTTCTGGTTTTTTGGTTTTATTTTTTAGCATCTTTATTGGAATATAATTGCTTTACAGTGGTGTGTTAGTTTCTGCTTTATAACAAAGTGGATCAGCTATATGTATACATATATCCCCATATCTCCTCCCTCTTGCATCTCCCTCCCTCCCACCCTCCCTATCCCACCCCTCTAGGTGGTCACAAAGTACCAAGCTGATCTCCCTGTGCTATGCGGCTGCTTCCCACTAGCTTTTTAGTTTATGTTTGGTAGTGTATATATGTCCATGCCACTCTCTCACTTCGTCCCAGCTTACTGGGAGGGGGAAGGGCATTGTTTTGTTTTGTTTTTTTTAAGTTTTGATAGATCCTTAAAATGTTCTATCTTATTCAGCTTTCAAAAGTAAACTTTCTTATATGTTGACAATGAACCACCACTGGTAGAGAAATACGCCAAAATGTTAACATGGGTGATGGTTTTGTTTTCTGCTTCTATATATATTTTTTTCATCTACCAAATTATCTAAAGTGAACACATACAACTCAAGAGAGGTATAACTATTTGACAAAAGCCAACACTAAAAGGAATGGGACAAGTGTATATGGAGCAAGAGGGTGAGGGAGTTTGGATTTAAAAGAAAAAAACTAACAATTAGCAATGGTTTACTTTGGTTCATCAGAACAGTAAATAATTTTGTTTTCTTTTTACTTTTCCAATTTTCCTGTAGTGAGAAATTATTCTCTTTATTAAAGGAGTAGGGGAGTGAAGGAAGTCCTCCAAACCCATTAAATTTTCAAAATAATATTTAAAATATAAAATAGGAAACCTGGGGACTTCCCTGGTGGTGCAGTGGTTAAGAATCTGCCTGCCAGCGCAGGGGACATGGGTTCGAGCCCTGGTCCGGGAAGATCCCACATGCCGTGGAGCAACTAAGCCTGTGCTCCACAACTATTGAGCCTGTGCTCTAGAGCCCACGAGCTGCAACTACTGAGCCCACGTGCCACATCTACTGAAGCTACACGCCTAGAGCCTGTGCTTCACAACAAGAGAAGCCACTTTAATGAGAAGGTCACGCACCACAATGAAGAGTAACCCCCGCTCACTGAAACTAGAGAAAGCCCAAGCGCAGCAACAAAGACCCAACACAGACAAAAATAAATAAATTAAAAAATGAATAAATTTATTAAGTAAATTTATTAAGTAAATAAAATAACTTCTCTAGGTGGAGAAGTTACCCTTGGGTAGCTGAGACACAAACTTATATGAGCTGAGAGAAGGGTTAAACAGTTGAGCGGGTTTAGGCCTCTCTGAGATTCAAGTTGCAGTGGGGGCAGTACAGGTCTCCAAGGGGGAGAATAAACAGCACAATTTGGAATGAGAACGAGGATTCCAGGTCATTGACTAGCCAGATATTCTTTCAGGGATTCTTTCAGGGTTTTTCAAAATGAAAATGCCTTTCTCTACTGGAGTACATTTGAAAGAGAGAGCATCAACCCATCTTTCTTCCATGCAGAGGTGCTTTCCAAGCATATCATATGAAAATTATAGCAAGTGGCATCTGATTCAAAGTCCTGTGAACACCCCTCTCCCCTGTGAGTCATTCAGGCGTTCATCACGCCCACAGACCCTCCACTCACACCCTCATCCCCCCACCATCAACAGGGCTTGTGAATGTGTGATTAGAGTTCTGCTGGATCCTCCCCTCATCCACTGAGACGATATCTCTCAGAAACCACACTCTCGACTCCAGGCAGAGCCTGTGCCACCGCCTTTAGCCGCAAGGACTCAGAGGCTGTTCTTGATGATCACAGAATTAGTCAACAGAAACTTGACTGCGTTGGGGAAGTTTTCCAGACCTCAGCTCATCTCTCTATTCCAGACAGCTAATGCGAGAACTCAGTTAAACCTATGTAAGTATTGTGGGAAAATCAAAAGGAAAATCATAAATGTTATAGAAGGTACAAGCCCGATGCCACTTCAAATGCCAAAAATATCAAACCTTTCCAGTCAATGCAAGTACTTGGTTCTATTCTACTTCATTCAAATCAAGCAGTCTGCCTAAAGAGCTCATCTGGCCATGAATACATTCTACATTATAATACAGAGATAGAGATTAAATGGATTCTTGTGTGTGTGTGTGTGTGTGTGTGTGGCATGTGGGATCTTAGTTTCCCAATCAGGGCTCAAACCCGTGCCCCCTGCAGTGGAAGCTTTTAGTCTTAACCACTGGACCTTCATGGAAGTCCCTAAATGGATTCTTTTCAGGACTTTAGAAACCTGCAACTCATTAATTACCTCTATAATATATACCTATTTCAGAAAATTATTATGTCTAAAAATCTCCACTGGAAGAACTTCCAATCTATGTTGTTACTTATATTTGAATTTTCTGATTGTTGATTCAATGTCACCTTTTGATAGTCTTACTTAAAATGTGTTCCAGTAAAAAAAAAAAAAAAAAAACTTTCCTTTAAGTTTCTGAATTTAAGTTTAATCATCTTCTAATTACATAAAAATGTTCTGAAAAGCATTTTAATTTAATATCTGATTTTCTGCAATTGATTTATTTTTCTATACAAATTGAGTCTTAACTAATTTCAGGAATAACGATCCATTTGTAATGTAGCCCTTAAAGTTCAGCTATCGTGATTAGATGCCTGCCTTGTGGAGAGATGGAATTTATTTATGAGGGAAGTCTAGTAGTCAAGTCTGCACGATTTCTAATAATTAAAATGGAAAAGTGCATTAGTTAAGGTGTTAACAGGACTAAGGCATAAGGAGAAAGAAGCATTCTTTAGTGAAATTTAGGAAGACTTATTCTAGAAGAATAGAATTTGTGTCTTCTTGTGGGATTTTGAATAGTAGATATCGGGAAAAGAGGTCACTGGAAAAAGGATAATGAAAACACTTTCACTTGGAGACTGGATGTGGGTGGTGTAGGTGGCACTTTATGAGAGTTGAGTTTATTCCAGGAAGTGAACGTTTTCTGGTAGAGGAGGGATGGAGAACAGAGCCTGGCACACAGTAAAAGTACCACAGACATGTTAATTATTATTAACAGGAAGAATGTATTAGGCAGCCGTGAGACCTCACTCTAAGTAACACCACATACATTATAGTTAACTATTCTAGCTGTATTTAAGGCCAAGCTTGAAGCAAAGGATTTTTTTTAAATGATTTATTTGGGTATGGTTCATTACCTATGTAAACACAGAGCAAATTTAATTTTTAACAATCTTTTTTCCCCTAATTTAAATATGTTACTGTTCGTGGGGTGAAGGCCACTCAAAGCACAAATGAAAGAACGTATGCGTTGACACAAATTCTCATATAAGTCACAATTCAGTTGAAGTCACAGTTATTTCATCTTACCCCTGGCTTGAAGCAAGAGCCTATGTGGGGACTTGAATTTCACAGTGAGAGCAGAAGACCCAGAGGACCTGAGTGTAGGAGACAGAGAGTTGGAGCAAGCAAGCAGGTTAGGCCAAGGATTCGCTCTTAAAGGTAACCTCGGATTAAATTTGGTTATATGCGATGTGACCATAAAAGAGTGAGAACGATTTGCAATTAGAATCAGGGTGCATGAAGTTCACTTTATGTTCACACTTCTGTGTATGATATTAAATATATTTATTGCTCTTTCTCTCTATGAAAGGGCAAGGGATCTCTTTTTTTATGAACCTGCTTAAAAATATATAAAAATTCAAGACAGCTTTCTTGGTGTGAGAGTTGTTTTATGGGAATTGAATACAGATGATCACTCCAGTGGAAATTCTGCACACAAGCAAGTTTGAAATATCTATCAAGGACATATGGAATGTGAAACAAATGTTATTTTCTATATGATCATCCTAAAAAACATTGATAAATTTAAGAAAATTGAAATAACATTTGTTCTTTCCTAGGGCTGGATAATATTTGAATATTTTGATATCAGTTAAAAAGATAAATTTTAGGAGGATTGTAAAGGAGGATGCTGGGCAATAACTTCTAGGAGCACTTAGAATTTTGAAGGAAACTTAAAATAAATCCTGGATCTGAGAGAAATGACAGACTCTCCAAAGAGGAATTATCAAGTTCTGGAAAACTAAAGTTCCAAGGACAAGTTTTGATTTATGATATGATTTTTCATTAAGTTTAACATTTTATTATTTCAACAGTAAAAACAGTGTAGTGGTTCGTTTTATGTTTCAACTATATCACCCTGACTTTAAGCACAATTGTGTAGTAAGAACTGTAGTTAGCCACTCTGTGACGTTCTGGCCCAAACGTAGCAATGGTTTTGATCATCAGATGCTACTGTAGACATCAAACAACTGACACCTGTTGATTGATGTTCCAGGTAAAGCAGTTTGAAAGTCTGCATCTCCTGGAATTTTCTAATGTTTCTGATGAAAACCTGACATCTGGGATTCCTGGTGTGTTGTCCTCGGTAAATGCGGCCTAACTACAGGACTAACATCAGACACAGTCAGAGGCAGAATTCAAGAGGACTCCTTTGTCTTTTTTGTTATTGTTGTTGTTGTGTTGTTGTTTTTATTGTGGTAAAAGTCACATAATATAAAACGTACTATTTTAGCCATATTTACTCTCACCATCATCCATCTCCCGAATTTTTCACCTTCCTAAACTGAAACTCTGTCCCCATTAAACACTAACTACCCCTTTCCCCCCTCCACCCCGCCTCCCTCAGCCCCTGGCATCTACCAGTGTACTTTCTGACTCTATGAATTTGACTATTCTAGATACCTCGTGTAGGATATACATCATGTGTCTGAGCCAGGAAGGAAACAGAAAATGAAATTCTAACATTTTAAAATATTTGTCTGCTTGAATTACTTCACTCATTCCAAACTGTGGTGTGCTGGCAATCACACCACTCTATAACTGATCTGCTCCAGAAAGAAAACCAGACCTTCACATATCCCTGGCATGACTCTGTGTGCTGCACACACACACACATGCACATTCACTGCACAACCCCTTCATTATTTCATTGTCTGAGTGTGGACTCTCCAACTGGGACACTTGCAGGAATGTCAGGCAGTTACTGACTTTTGAGTCTTTGTTAGCAAAGTACAATGAAAAAAGCCACAGTTTCCTGCCCCTGGCACTTCACCATATGATGCTGGTGCAGGACCCAACCATGAAATGCCAGATGGCCCAGAGACATCAATTGTTCAAGAATAACATCATACACACTTTGAATAGCAGTATGGTTTAACAACGGCTCTGCTGCTAGCACGGATGATGAGTATCTTATAGCCGCACTCACTCTTGTTCTTGTACAACTAGTATAGATCATGAGCTTCTTTAGAAACTCTCCCGAAGGACTGTACTACTCTTAACTATGAATTCCTCTATGCAACACTGGAAGTTTATATCCAAAATCTAGAACAAAATATTTATTTGGACATTTAGAAAAGCAATATCGTATACTCATGCCATGAACCATCACCTTGCCAATCTCCAAATATATTGTGCTATGTATGAAAATATTGATTTTAGAACATAAAATCCTATAAATATCTCTGGGGAATGATAAGCTATCTTGAAGTCAGTGTGGAGAGGATATCTATGAGAGAAACTGCCTGGACAATAAAAGCAATTACAAACCCTATAACACTCCTTAGATTAGAAAATCTGTTTTCAAATGGAACTCCTTCTGATATTTTGTCAATTCTGCATAGCACAGATCAGGGATTTATTTCCATGAAGGCATTGACTAAAACTGGAAATCTACAAGCCTGTTAATTGTTTTTATAGGAATAAAATTTTAAGTAAGTGAAAATAGAATATGCTACACTTCTTAGCACAAAACTGCCAAAACTAATTTTATGCCCTTGGGAATTGACGAAGAATCCTTGGGCAAAAATCAATATTGACTTTTCAAGACTCTTCCAAGAGAAGAAAATCTGGATTGTGGTAATCTCCCTTGTGAAAAGGGCCATGAGACCCATCGAAGCCATCTTAAAATGTTGCCACTATAATCTCAGAATTGTGACTGCCAGAACTCACATTTCTGCCAACTAATCGGACTTTTCATCAGTTGAGTTAAAGGAATTTGGCCAGAATTTTTTTCCCAAACAATGTGGATGAGGAATGCAGATGAATAAACACGTGCTGAAGTGCATGGCTGTAGAAGACTGATCAAACTGAAGTAACCAATGTAGGACTTTATCAATTTACTATTTATAATTTATGTAGCAAATTGTAAGGCAATGCAATGCACTGTCATTATCACAGGAGGTTGAAATATAAATGGATTTTTCCTTAAAGTTCTCTCTTTCCCTTTCCCACCTGCTCACCCAACTCAGGCAAATAGTCTATTCTAGTTATTTCCTGAGGATGTGGGTGTGACAAGGTGGGGTGGAAAACAGAAACTTCCTATAAGCTTTTGGTTTATATTTTCCAAAATCTTAAACCCATAAAAGAGTTATTTTAGGAGCAAAACTGACTCTGAGGGAAGCCATCAAGATTTATATAGAGAGAGATTTTCCCTGAAGATTGGAAAAACATTCTACGAGGCTGGGGGAGAGCAAAGAAAGCCAAAGAATGGTGGTTTAAAGAAAGGTAATTACTGACTCTGCTTTCTATACTGGAACTTCAGTGAGAGGGCAAGACCCTGATATGGTTTAGGAGACAGAGAACAAATGTGGATATTTGCTCCTTTTCTTAGATCATAAACCCATAGATGCGATAAAGCCACAGATTAAGCATTAAGGCAAATGAAGCCATAGATATGTCCCAGGGAAACTTCCTTACCAGGGAATAGCATGGAAGCAATAGAATAATGCCTCAAATCTCAAGCCTGGCATGAAAGCAGCAGAGAGAGCCCTGGACTTGAAGCCCTGGGTAAACAAGAATGAGAGCTGTCTTGACCGTTTCCTGCATGTATCAGTGAGGAAAGACCAAATGGAACCTTGGGTTGATTGGCAAATATCTGTGTGAACAGATCACTCTCAGACAAGATGGGTCCTACAATACCTTGAAATTACATAAATCTCCCTGGAACTTAGAAACAAGTCAGAGAAAAGAGAGACAATTTTAGTGTTTGATGTCCTGGGGAATGGAAAATTCAAAGAAGAATCTGGTTGATATGTAGAAGAATAAAGTTATGTTTCTTACACATCTGGTATACTTTGGACTGAGATTTGTGTCCGTATAACAGATAATATGATTAACAATCAGATAATATGATTAGATTTTTGGAAGCTAATCCATGAATGACAGTTTATGAATTAGCTTCCAAATACCTAATATCCCAGATTTTCTTAATATCATGAACACAGTGAAATGTTGCTGCATGAATTATAGACCCAGCTAATTTGTCATCATCTGCCTTCACATATGTTCTTTTAGCTTCACATATTTGTTCACAATATGCATTTCTCGTTTCTTCCTTCTCCCCAGTTATTTTTTTTAGTGAACACCTACTATGTGCAAAGCATGATAGAGTAATAGTCACTCTGTTCTTCAAGTACCATGTTCTATTAAATTTTTATATGAACTCTTATTTATTGTATATTGACCACAGTAGAAGCTTTACAAAAACTATCTCTTCTTCACAAACACACACAAAAAAATTGAGTTCAGCATCATGATGCCCTTTTTACAAACAGAAATCAGGGGCTTGGAAAGGCTATATAACTTGCCCAAAGTCAAATTGATTGAAAGCTTCCAAATCTTTTCAACATTTTTTTTTTTCTGGCTGTGCAGCATGCAGGATCTTAATTCCCTGACCAGGGATCAAACCCACGCCCCCTACAGTGGAAGTGCAGAGTCTTAACCACTGGACCACCAAGGAAGTCCCAAATCTTTTCTGCTTCTAAAGCTCCAGCCCAAGTTGATCTCCAGGCTTGCTACCACCTTTTGAATGTACGGTCACCTCAGTATATACTACCTAATTTTCTTTTTTCTTTTTTTTCTCTTTCATCAAACAACTAAGTTTTTATCACAGGATGTCTTATCCTAGACATTACTTAGATGTTAAATTTGTCTACCCAACCAAGCTGGAAACAAAGGACATAGACAAAGCATTCCTTGGGGAAAACTCTTCCCCATATTTCTTACTTTACCTAGATAGTAATGCCCTTCCAGCATTATTTAAACTTGCCAATTTCCTCTCCAAAAACATTGACACTTCTTTATTCCTCTTTTCCTCTAGATACTTACCCTATCTCTTTTCTTTCCTCTACAGCTAAGATTCTTGAATGTCTGCATTCTCTGTATTCACTAGAGAAACCCACTGCACTCACCTCACTGCACTCATCCACTGCACTCACCTCCTATTCACCTCCTATTCACTCCAAAACCCACTGCAGCCTGATTTCGTTTCCCACTAAGCCACTAAGGGTTGTTTGCAGTGTGACCAATGAATTCCTTATTGCTAAATCCATTGAACACTTCTGGGTCTTTACCTAATTGGCCATGTGTCACAAAAATATAGCTAAGTAGAAAGAAGCAAGATTGCCTGCCTTGAGCACTTCTTTAAAGAATTAAAACTTTAAAGCCTTTATTTTTGAGATAGTATGTTCACATAACAGGGACAGTTGTTAAAACCACGTGTACATAAGTAGAGGAAACAGTATGAAAGCTAGGTAGCCTGACACAGAAAGGAGAGAGTCAAAGGTTTGCTCTTTTCTGAACAACTGAGTTCCTTGTGGTGGCAACCACCCAGGACCTTCTCCACTGATATGAGAACTTGGAATACTCTTCTGAAACACTCTCTTCCCTTTGACTTTGGGACATCTCTCAACCCCACATCTTCCCCATGTATCATTTCCCCATGTATCATTTTCATTACCTGGATCTTTGTATCCTGACTAATTTCTACTTATACTTCAAATCCTCCCTTACACATCTCTTCATCATAGAAGGCTTCCATGATTCTTCAGGATTAATTAAATTTGCCTTGCTTTAAACAACTTTACAGCCTCTTCCAGAACATTCATCACAGCTGTAATCACTCATTGAATATCTGCATTTGCTAACTGTGATCTTCAGAAGGACAGATGGCCATGTTCACTGACTTAGCCCCAGGGCCCAACAGAG
Organism: Orcinus orca; assembly: GCF_937001465.1. Classification (NCBI taxonomy): domain Eukaryota; kingdom Metazoa; phylum Chordata; class Mammalia; order Artiodactyla; family Delphinidae; genus Orcinus; species Orcinus orca. Next base: position 130,027,128 of record NC_064563.1, read on the forward strand.
TGTCTGTCACATCATAAGTGCTTGACAACTATTCTCTGAATTGAACTGAATGGAAGTTTTCTTAAAATGACTTTCCCCATCATATTTTAGTAGATGTTGTTATAGGGAGCACTAAAAGAAGGCAGTTATTACAATGATAAACGGTCTAGAAGAGCTAGCCAAAATGGACTGCTGAAGAACCTGAGAATATTTAACGTTCAGAAGAAAAAAAAACATTTATAAGCCCATCTTATGGAAGAGAGCCTAAAAGTGCTGCCTAGGAGGAAACTGGAACATGGAGAAACAGTTCAGCTCAGTATGAGGAAAGACTTTCCAACCATTGCAGCTAACAAAAAAAAAATAGCCTGTATAAAAGTGACAGCAGTTCTCTGCCCCTGCTCTTGTTCAATCAGACATGATCTCGAGGAGGAAGTTCTTCATTGGACAGGTAGTTGCAGGGTGTGAAACTTGAAGATCTTTCCACACTCTCAGGTTTCCTTTGTAAGTGAAGGAAAAGAAAAAATTGATACATCAACCCTCTTCCCCTTAAGCCATCCTAAGTTTAAAGGAGGAAATTTGCATAAAAAAGAAAAGTTGGACATAAACGCTTCAGAAAAGAACTGTGTTTAACACACACTGTTGTTATAATTTTCTTCCTCCAGGTATATTGGACTTGTTCTAATGTCATTTTCATGTTTGATTTGTTTTTAGTTGATGTTTGTTTGGTTGATTGGTTGGTTTATTTGTTTTTTAGTGACTACAAATGTGTTATCCTTGCAAAAAACATTACCCTTTCTTCAGAATTTTGTAGCCGAAGTTTGTGGTTCAACTAGGAACAAATGTTCAACAAACATGAAAATGATGATTGCTTATTGTTGGTTTTTAACCTAATTATTCAAAAATTCAATAAACGCTTTTATAGATGCTCAAAATTTCCAGTCAGTACATATCCCTTGAGACATGGCTGGTAGCAAGAAGTAGCTTGTCAGAAATGGTTTAGAGAGGGGAAATTATTTTTGAAAGAAAATCATGAAGTCATAATATTAGTTTAATTGATATTAGGGTTCTGGGGTTAAACACACTTTCTGCATTAGCAACCATTCTCTTTCACATTCTTCCTGTCTGACTTTTTAAAATCTCAATGCCAGGAAAAAAAACAGTAATGGCAAGTATTGAGGCATTTGGCATTTAAAATATACAAGTAGTTTTTTAACAAGACAGAGACAGTTTGTAAGCTAAATTTTTTTCATTTATTCTATTATTCTCAACATTATTTAGTCTTTCTCTACTATTCAGCAATATAGCACATGCACAATGGTTTTCTTACAAAGAAAATCAAAGCTTTTTATTTCTAGAAAATAGTTGTTTATAATATTCAAGTAAACCCATTTAAAAATGAAATCACTAAATGATAACTTTAAATTTGACTTGAAAAAATATTAGAGAATGTCAAATCATAACATAACTGAGGTTATTTTTATCCCTTTTGGTACTCATTCTTATCCCTTTTGGTACTCATTCTCCAAGCTATAGAGAATTTTTATTCAAATTTTCAACAAAGTGCAGAGATAGACTAGACACTGGGAAGGACCTAGAGGAAGTACATGAAAAGATACATACATGACGATATAAGGGCAGAGTGGGGAATTCATGAAATAGCAGCCTGGGCTGGAAAAAGCACACCTATTATATAGCCATATAATCCTCTGAGTGGCTTGGTATTAAGACTACAGCAGGTAACCAGACAGTGAGAGTCTGGGGAGAACCGACTGAGCCTTGAAAACTCAAAGGTTGGCTAGATAGGTCGGTGCTGAGCAAAGCCTGGAAGCTAGTCTATCTTAAAAGATGTCAGAGACTTTCTACTTCTGGAAAAATGGACTAGATATAATTTTCCCTATTCCTTCTGCTAACTACAGTGGAAAAGTGGTGGTGGGTTGGGTGGACGTCATATAAGAAGATGAAGATAAAGGTGAAGAGAAGAAAGTAAACTGGCTAGGGACCTCAGGACCCATGGAAAGACACAACAGTGAGTTCTCTAGGTTTGGATTTTTTTTCTGGGTTTTCTTTGCCTTGTGTATTCCAGACTTCTATCTGGAGAAGCTAGCAACCCAGAAACACAAATGGGCACAAGAAAAAAAAAAATCCCAAAGAAAAGCTTGCTCCCCTTATCCAAAAGGAGCATCCCAGCAAGACAGAAATTCTTCAGAAAATACCATTCTACTCTAGCTAAATATCTCAGAAAAAAATGTGTCTCCCCCCCATCCTGCTCCCACCAGCAAAGGCAAAGTGTCTACTTAGACTTCCACCCTTGTCAGGGTGGAAGGCAAGGAATGAGGCACCCACCCTTCCACCAAAGTTGTGTCAGAGAATCTGCACTTGGGAGCAGATTTTCATGTTAGGCCCCACCCCCACCCCAACCCCATCCTGGTAGTGTCAGTGGGGAGGGTGGACTTCCAAACCCACCTTTATCTCTCCCCACTACGTGTGTCAGAGGAAGCCTAGAGGAAAGTCAGGACTTTCATCACTACCTATAGGTAAGAAGGATACCCTCGTACCCATGGTGTTGAGAGAGGTCACGTGGGGAGAAGTAACAAGGCACTCTGGCCCCTCCAAACCAGGGTAGTATCATCGGAGGCTTAGCAAAAATCCAGAACTCCCACCCACACCTAGCAGTGTTGAGGAGCAACTTCCTTACATGTGTCTGTGGGGAACTTGGACTTCTACTCCCAGCTGGTAGTAACAAGGCAGGGCCCCCCTGCAACTACCAGAGTAGAGTCAGAGGAGGCCTGCTGTAACAGAAGCTTTAAATAAACTCCAGAGTCTCATAACAGAATACCCAAAACATCCAGGTTTTCACCAAAAATCACTCATCCTACTAGGAACCAAGAAAATCTCAACATTTTCTTGTGTCATTATTCCCCAAGTGGAAACACACTGCCTACTAAAATAGCTGTAAGAAATCCTGACTTTCTTACACTCTTTAATTACCAAAGCCAGTCAGATTTTCCCTTACTCATGCAATTTCCGTCACCTCAAAAGAGAATATTCACTCTCGAAAGAGGCAAAGTCCATCAAAGTTTTTGGGGTTTTGGGGGTTGGGGGAGATTGTTTGTTTACAAATAAACATTAACCTAAAAAAAAAGAAATCTCAACATGAATGAGAAAAGATAATAAACAAACATCAACACCAAGAAGACACAGAGGTTAGAAATATCTGACAATGATGTGAAAGCAGGAATCATAAGACTGCTTCAACAAGCAATTATGAACATACTTGAAACAAATAAAAGCATAGAAAGTCTCAGCAAAGATATAAAAAATATAAAGAAGAATCAAATGGAAATTTTAGAATTGAAAAATATAATAACAAAAAAGTAATGGATAGTCTCAACAGCAGAATAGAGAAGATAGAAGAAAGAATCAGTGAACTTGAAGATAGAACAATAGAAATTTCCCAGTCTGAAAACAGAGAGCAGATAGACTGAGGGGAAAAATGAGCAGAACCTCAGGGACCTGTGGAACCATAACAAGATCTCTAACTTATGTGTTGTTGGAGTCTTAGAAAGGAAGGAGAAAGAGAATGGGGCTGGAAATGTATTCAGAGAAAGAATCTAAAGATCTGAATAACACTCTTTTAAGTTAGCACCATCAATTCCCTGCTTCTCCTACCTCACTTATCCCTGGAAGCTAGAGTCTGGCTTGCTAAATTTTAGAAGGATCATATTGGCTTCATGATACGGCACCAGAGGGCAGTCAATGTAGCATCCCAGGCCCAATTCAAAGATAGATAGATAGATAGATAGATAGATAGATAGATAGATAGATAGATAGATAGATAGATGTTGTATAACTCAAAAACTCCTTTTCTGACCCTAATAATTTTCAAGTTCACTATCAGTTCCAGTCCCTTCGCATGATATGTACCTGAGAACCCTCCAGAGACAAAAAGTAGGGCTGTCAAGGGGACCACACCCCAAATTTGGCAGTAGGAGCTGTATTAGGTCAAGAGGGAGGGGCAGATGGGGGTAAATCTGACCCTTGGATTTTCTATTCTGGGGATGGGTAAAGAAGTCTGCATTTGCCCTACTTCCTTTAACAAAAGCCCCTGGTCAAGGAGCTATGAGTAGCACTTTGACCTTGAGACAACCTAAGAATTTTATCTTTAAACAGTTCAAGAAAAGCTGTGATTTTTCAGTTTCTATCAATTCTTGGATTGCTAAATATGCATTGAAAACTGGAATTTTGTTTGAGGGGATATATTATTGGGACTTTAAAAGACGATGTCTGGGGCAGAGTCTGGAATGAGGAGGTTGACAAAGAGGGAGCTAAATTGTTCCATTTAACAAATTATCAGTAAATTCCACATGCAATAATAACATCTTTTAAATTTTTTTCGTTAAAATGAGGTCGAGGTGAATTTGGGGACTTGGAGTAAAGAGGAGGGAAAAAAAGACTGTAGAGTGAGAGAGAAGACCCACAAAAACATCAGCAGGCCAGGAGCCAAAAAAAAGGACAAAAAGTAAGAATCTCGTAGAGGAGAAATGGCTGATGAACTTGAGGCAAAGTGATTCACTTATGCGAATTTAGGTTCTTTGCTGATTCGTGCTTTAATTCCTCACCACTATCACCAAGACGTCACATAAAAATCTCCATAGCAGCTCTGGGCTGGTGAAACTCAAAGGAACAGAGGACAGGTGACTGTTCTGTTCACCTGTCTTTGAATGAACTAGTGTGGGCAAGACACAGGTACAGCAAGATGATAGATACAGAGTTGAAGAAAGTTAGATAGGAAATGGATATTGGGAGCTTGGGAGGCATGGCAAATGGAAGAATAAATGAGCCAAGGGCATCTTGTACCCATTCTCCTTCACTCTCTTACCTGGGAAATAAAAGGAAGGGAATTAGACTGATTATATCATTTACTGCATTTGTGTAAGAGGGTCTCAGTTATTGTATTTGTATTTGAAAGAGCAGAGAACTCCAGACAGCTGAAGGTCTTGGGAATACTTAGCTCACACATTCTTCTTCTTGAGGATTCTTGAAATCTTGTCGCTTATGGTCCCTGCCATTGAAAATTATAAAGGCTTCCAAGTACAGCTGGGTGAGTTTGTTCCTTAGGCAACTACATGGGTTTGTGCGTGTTTACTGGCCAGAGTTCACTGTCAACAAATGAGACAAATAGCAAAATGACATAAATATTACATAGCAAATAGAGGAAAGATGTTGTAAGACAAAAAATATCAGTCAGGTTGTCCTTGGCTGGACCTACCCGTAAATAAGGAAGTGCATGCAGGCTGTTAGGGAAATCATATTAGGTGTTATATGGAAACCTGGAGCAGAAAAGTACTGGCCACACTAGGTTACTAATAGTCTAAGACTTCTGCTACTTGGCTGGTGTCTTGGTTAGGGTTTCCCTGACAGAAGAGTCTAAGATGAGGACTTGGACTTGGGTATTTCTTTGAAATGAGATCCCAGGAAGCAGGAATGAGGGAGCAAAAGAATGAGAAAAGAAAAAGAAAAGGGAATATAAGGCTTCATTATCATAAAGGAGGGTTAGATTCTGCCAGGACCACTGAAAAGAGAAACAAAGGCCTCTTTGAGGTCTCAGAATCATCCCCTAAAGGCCAAGAGGCAGAAGCATTTCTCCAACAGCTTCCCATCATCTTTGGTTAAGAGTTGCTCCCAGGGACATAAAGTCCTGCTACTTCCAGTCTGAACTTTCCTGAGCCAATTCCCAGGAAAACAGGACACATCTGCCAGCAGGAGATGAGTCTGAACTCCCAGGGACTGTCCAGCAAAGCTGTGGCTGAAATCAGTGGTGGGCTAAGAAGAAGAGATGCAGGGTACCAAAAGCATCTGCCAAAACTCAGTGCCCAAAGCACACACCCAAGTTCATGTCATGTTCTTCTTTTCAGTTCCCACAACAAACTTGTTCGTAGCAGCCTAACAGTAGAATTCAGTCTTCCTGTTCCCCCCAAAATGAAGCTTTTCCTCTTCATCACGCCTCCTCCCCCAAACTCAACCTTCTGCAAATCAATCAGTCTACTTATTCAATTAAATTTTTAGTGACTGACATGAGTCAAAACCATGTAAGCAGCACCCATCCAGAAGACTACCTTATGAGACTTGTGTGTGCACTGATGTTGTGCACAATCTGGGTATGTCAATGGAGACTGTGTATAATACTGATCTTAGTGCAGTATCTATAAAAGGTATTCCATAAATTATTAAAATAAATAAATAAATAAATTGTTAGTGATTGGGATTGAAAGATGAATATCTGTCACTGCCCTCATGAACTGTATGATAAAAATACATGAAGAGATCATTTCTAATAACATTGTGAAGGCAATGAAATAGTACAAACATGGGCACAAAACACTAAACAAGGACAGAGATGGAGCCCTTAGCCCAGGCTGGGGAGTTGGACTGTGATCAGTGACATCCCCCTGAAGGGTGTCATGAAAGAGCTTTAAAAAGGCCACGAGAAAAATCTGCATTCTGTGCATTTCTGTTTTCCTTATTTATTCCTTCCAACTTTTATATCCAATGATAGTGCCTTAAGCTTTGCCTTCATAACAGTTTTTTATGTGTAAGAACTTTTTCATGCTCATCCCATGAAGACAGGCTATTTCTGTCTTTTTTACTTCTCTACCCTCAGTACAAACCCATTAAGACTCTCAAAATCTGGTGAATGATTTAAAGAATAAGTGAATGAGTGATATTTATAATCTCTTTAAATTATATAATCTACAAGAGTTTTAGGAGTATTCCATAGTAGACCAGACACCAACTCATCAAGGAAGGGCAAGCATGGAACCCAGGAGGTCTAATACTGTATCTCAAGGAATCTGCTTATTTACCTTCCCTGAAACAACAGGTAATTAATGTTCCAGGAAAATTTATTTTCATAATCTAGAAAGTATACATTTTAAGTGATTTATTAGAATTATTTGGATATTTATGAATATTAAGGGTTCATCTCAAGCTTCATCTCTATATACAAATAAGTGGAAATATGGGAGACCAGTTTGCTCCTCTCCAAGGTATGAACCTCTTCTCTAATATGTATCTGGGGTCTCTGGTGCCTACATGTTTTCTGGGGTGGGAGGTGGGTATGCCCACCTAATCAGCATTCTATCTGCAGTGCTCATGGTGTTGGCTGTTGATTGAACCTGGCCTTGGCCAGAATGTCAGCAGTGCAGTAGCTTGTCTGGGTTTCCAATTCAACAACAGTAATAAAACTAGGTGCTTTGTTTTCACTTTTAATTTTGTAAACTTTGGTAAAGTTTAACTTTTATGTGTGAATGACATTTTAATTTGAATACCAACAAATATTTGATATACTTTTCCAGAGGAATAATCCTTGGACAGTTTTTAAATCATTTTTTGTAGAATTGGTGGTCAATTGGTTCAGGTACATCTATATACTGAAGAGGGCTGAGTTTAGTTAAGACTTATAGCAGAAAGTTGCAAAGTAGTATATAAGTTTAGGAAAGCAGCTTATTTTTATGGAGCAAATCAAAGCTAACCAGTCCCTCTAGAATATTTAATTTGAAAATTTCATTCTTTCCACAAACACTTATTGAGTACCTACTATGAGCCAAATATTGCTCTATATGTTAATCCCAAATATCAAGGAACTCAAAATCAAACGTCCTATTTATACTAAATTATATTGGAAAGCATTTTAAAGCCTCAAAATTCATGCTAGGCCTATAAATATACTGGGATCCACCAGAAATCAGTCGGTATAAAAGAAATTTTTTATTTCAAGATTTGAACAAGCAGAGAAGAAGAGTCCTGAATGAGTTTATTAATACGTTACAGAGCTATGTATCAGAAATTGGGTCAATTTCATGCCCTAATAGGTAAGCTTTAAAAAATCAGAAAAAGATTTATTCTAGGAAATTGATTTTCTTATATGAAAAATATTACTAGATATTTCAATATGAAAAGAATGCTTTCAAATTTTGAATGTGTCTCTCTTTATAGGCTCACTTTAGACACTCTTTTTCACTCTTTTAAAACATCTTTATTGGATTATAATTGATTTACAATGGTGTGTTAGATTCTGCTTTATAATAAAGTGAATCAGCTATACATATACATATATACCCATATCTTCTCCCTCTTGTGTATCCCTCCCACCCTCCTTATCCCACCTCTCTAGGTGGTCACAAAGCACTGAGCTGATCTCCCTGTGCAATGCAACTTCTTCCCACTAGCTATCTGTTTTATATTTCATAGTGTATGTGTGTCCATGCCACTCTCTCACTTTGTCCCAGCTTACCCTTTGTCCTCCCTGTGTCTTCAAGTCCATTCTCTACATCTGCATCTTTATTCCTGTCCTGTCCCTAGGTTCTTCATAAGCTTTTTCTTTAATATTTTTTAGATTCCATATATATGTGTTAGCATACATTATTTGCTTTTCTCTTTCTGACTTACTTCACTCTGTATGACAGACTAGGTCCATCCACCTCACTACAAATAAATTTGTTTCTTTTTATGGCTGAGTAATATTCCATTGTACATATATGCCACATTTTCTTTATCCATTCATCTGTTGATGGACACTTAGGTTGCTTCCATGTCCTGTTTATTTTAAGTAGAGCTGCAATGAACATTTTGGTACATGACTCTTTTTGAATTATGGTTTTCTCAGGGTATATTCCAGGTAGTGGGATTGCTGGGTCTTATGGCAGTTCTAATTTTAGTTTTCTAAGGAACCTCCATACTGTTCTCCATAGTGGCTGTAACAATTTACATTCCTACCAACAGTGCCAGAGGCTGCCCTTTTCTCCACACCCTCTCCACCATTTATTGTTTGTAGATTTTTTGATGATGGCCATTCTGACCGGTGTGAGGTGATACCTCACTGTAGTTTTGACTTGCATTTCTCTAATGATTAGTGATGTTGAACACCCTTTCATGTGTTTGTTGGCAATCTGTATATCTTTGGAGAAATCTCTATTTAGGACTTCTGCCCATTTTTCGATTGGGTTGTTTGTTTTTTTGATATTGAGCTGCATGAGCTGCTTATATAATTTGGATATTAATCCTTTGTCATTTGCTTCATTTGCGAATATTTTCTCCCATTCTGAGGGCTGTCTTTTGGTCTTGTTTATGGTTTCCTTTGCTGTGCAAAAGATTTGAAGTTTCATTAGGTCCCATTTGTTTATTTTTGTTTTATTTTCATTTCTCTAAGAGGTGGGTGAAAAAGGATCTTGCTGTGATTTATGTCACAGAGTGTTCTGCCTATGTTTTCCTCTAAGGGTTTTGTAGGGTCTGACCATACATTTAGGTCTTTAATCCATTTTGAGTTTATTTTTGTGTATGGTGTTAGAGAGTGTTCTATTTCATTCTTTTACAGGTAGCTGTCCAGTTTTCCCTGCACCGCTTATTGAAGAGGCTGTCTTTTCTCCATTGTATATACTTGCATCCTTTATCAAAAATAAGGTGATCATATGTGTGTGGGTTTATCTCTGGGCTTTCTATCCTGTTCCATGGATCTACACTTCTGTTTTTGTGCCAGTACCATACTGTCTTGGTTATTGTAGCTTTTTAGTAGAGTCTGAAGTCTGGGAGCCTGATTCTTCCAGCTCAGTTTTTCTTTCTGAAGATTGCTTTGGCTATTCAGAGTCTTTTGTTTTTCCATACAAATTGTGAAATTTTTTGTTCTGCTTCTGTGATAAGTGCCATTGGTAGATTGATAGGGATTGCATTGAATCTGTAGATTGCTTTGGGTAGTATAGTCATTTTCACAATGTTGATTCTTCCAATCCAAGAACATGGTATATATATCTCTCCATCTGTTTATATCATCTTTAATTTCTTTCATCAGTGTCTTATAGTATTCTGCATACAGGTCTTTTGTCTCCTTAGGTAGGTTTATTCCTAGGTATTTTATACTTTTGGTTGCAATGGTAAATGGGAGTGTTTCCTTAATTTCACTTTCACATTTTTCATCACTAGTGGACAGGAATGCAAGAGATTTCTGTGCATTAATTTTGTATCCTGCCACTTTACCAAATTCATTGATTAGCCTTAGTAGTTTTCTGGTAGCATCTTTAGTATTCTCTATGTAGAGTATCATGTCATCTGCAAACAGTGACAGCTTTACTGCTTCTTTTCCAATTTGGATTCCTTTTATTTCTTTTTCTTCTCTGATTGCTGTGGCTAAAACTTCCAAAACTATGTTGAATAATAGTGGTGAGAGTGGGGAACCTTGTCTTATTCCTGATCTTGAGAAAATGGTTTCAGTTTTTCACCTTTGAAAAGAATGTTGGCTGTGGTGTTGTCATATATGGCCTTTATTATTTTGAGGTAAGTTCCCTGTATGCCTACTTTCCAGAGGGTATTTATCATAAATGGGTGTTGAATTTTGTCAAAAGCTTTTTCTGCATCTATTGAGATGATCATATGGTTTTTATCCTTCAATTTGTTAATATGGTTTATCACATTGATTGATTGACGTATATTGAAGAATCCTTGCATTCCCAGGATAAACCCCACTTGACCATGTTGTATGATCCTTTTAACGTGCTGTTGGATTCTGTTTGCTAGTATTTTGTTGAGGATTTTTGCATCTATGTTCATCAGTGATATTGGCCTGTAGTTTTCTTTCTTTGTGATATCCTTGTCTGGTTTTGGTATCAGGGTGATGGTGGCTTCATAGAATGAGTTGGGGAGTGTTCCTCCCTCGGCTATATTATGGAAGAATTTGAGAAGGGTAGGTGTGAACTCTTCTCTAAATGTTTGATAGAATTCACCTGTGAAGCCATCTGGTCCTGGGCTTTTGTTTGTTGGAAGATTTTTAATCAAGTTTCAATATCAGTGCTTGTAATTGGTCTGTTCATATTTTTTATTTCTGCCTGGTTCAATCTCGAAACATTGTACATTTCTAAGAATTTGTCCAGTTCTTCCAGGTTGTCCATTTTATTGGCATAGAGTTGCTTGTAGTAATCTCTCATGATCCTTTGTATTCCTGCAGTGTCAGTTGTTACATCTCTTTTTTCATTTCTACTTCCTTTGATTTGAGTTTTCTCCTCTTTTCTTGATGGGTCTGGCTTGTCGTTTATCAGTTTTGTTTATCTTCTCAAAGAACCAGCTTTTAGTTTTATTGATCTTAGCTATTATGTCCTTCATTTCTTTTTCATTTATTTCTGATCTTATATTTATGATTTCTTTCCTTCTGCTAACTTTGGGGGATTTTTGTCTTCTTTCTCTAATTGCTTTAGATGTAAGTTTTGATTGTTTATTTGAGATGTTTCTTGTTTCTTGAGGTAGGATTGTATTGCTATAAACTTGCCTCTTAGGACTGCTTTTGCTGCATCCCATAGGTTTTGGGTTGTCGTGTTTTCATTGTCATTTGTTTCTAAGTATTTTTTTTAATTTCCTCTTTGATTTCTTCAGTGATCTCTGGGTTATTAAGTAGTCTACTGCTTAGCTTCCATGTGTTTGTATTTTTTACAGATTTTTTTCCTGTAATTGATATCTAGTCTCATAGCATTGTGGTCAGAAAAGATACTTGATACAGATTCAATTTTCTTAAATTTACGAAAGGTTGATTTGTGACCCAAGATATGATCTATCCTGGAGAATATTCCATGAGCACTTGAGAAGAAAGTATATTATGTTGTTTTTGGATGGAATGTCCTATAAATAACAATTAAGTCCATCTTGTTTAATGTATTATTTAAAGCTTGTGTTTCCTTATTTATTTTCATTTCGGATGATCTGTCCATTGGTGGAAGTGGGGTGTTAAAGTCTCCTCTTATGATTGTGTTACTGTTGATTTCCCCTTTTATGGCTGTTAACATTTGCCTTATGTATTGAAGTGTTCCTACGTTGAGTGCATAAATATGTACAACTGTTATGTCTTCTTTTGGACTGATCCTTTGATCATTATGTAGTGTCCTTCTTCGTCTCTTGTAACAGTGTTTATTTTAAAGTCTATTTTGTCTGATATGAGAATTGCTACTCCAGCTTTCTTTGATTTCCACTTACATGGAATATCTTTTTCCATCCCCTCACTTTTAGTCTGTATGTGTCCCTCAGTCTGAAGTGGGTCTCTTGTACACAACATATATATAGATCTTGTTTTTGTATCCTTTCAGCCAGTCTATGTCTTTTGGTGGGAGTAGTTAATCCATTTACATTTAAGGTACCGGTCGATATGTATGTTCCTCTTACCATTTTCTTAATTCTTTTGGGTTTGTTATTGTAGTTCTTTTCCTTCTCTTGTGTTTCCTGCCTAGGGAAGTTCCTTTAGCATTTGTTGTAAAGCTGGTTTGGTCACACTGAAATCTCTTAGCTTTTGCTTGTCTGTAAAGGTTTTAATTTCTCCGTTGAATCTGAATGAGATCCTTGCTGAGCAGAGAAACCTTGGTTGTAGGTTTTTCTCTTTCATCACTTTAAATATGTCCTGCCACTCCCTTCTGGCATGCAGATTTTCTGCTGAAAGATCAGCTGTCAACCTTCTGGGGATTCCCTTGTATGTTATTTGTTGTTTTTCCCTTGCTGCTTTTTTTTTTCTTTTTTTTTGTATTTAAGTTTTGATAGTTTGATTAGTATGTGTCTTGGTGTGTTTCCCCTTGGATTTATCCTGTATGGGACTCTCTGCACTTCCTGGACTTGATTGACTATTTCCTTTCCCATATTAAGGAAGTTTTCAACTACAATCTCTTCAAATATTTTCTCATTGCCTTTATTTTTCTCTTCTTCTTCTGGGACCCCTATAATTTGAATGTTGGTACGTTTAACGTCCCAGAGGTCTCTGAGACTGTCCTCAATTCTTTTCATTCTTTTTTCTTTATTCTGCTCTATGGTAGTTATTTCCACTATTTTATCTTTCAGGTCACTTATCTGTTCTTCTGCCTCAGTTATTCTGCTATTGATTCCTTCTAGAGAATTTTTAAATTCATTTATTGTGTTGTTCATCATTGTTTGTTTGCTCTTTAGTTCTTCTAAGTTCTTGTTCAACACTTCATGTATTTTCTCTATTTTATTTGCAAGATTTTGGATCATCTTTACTATTATTATTCTGAATTCTTTTTCAGGTAGACTGCCTATTTCTTCTTCATTTGTTTGGTCTGGTGAGTTTTTACCTTGCTCCTTCATCTGCTGTGTTTTTCTCTGTCTTCTCATTTTGCTTAACTTACCATGTTTGGGGTCTCCTTTTCACAGGCTGCAGGTTCGTAGTTCCCGTTGTTTTTGGTGTCTTCCCCCAGTAGCTAAAGTTGGTTCAGTGGGTTGTGTAGGCTTCCTAGTGGAGGGGACTGGTGCCTGTGTTCTGGTGGATGAGTCTGGATCTTGTCTTTCTGGTGGGCCAGACTGGGTCTGGTGGTGGGTTTTGGGGTGTCTGTGACCTTATTATGATTTTAGGAAGCTTCTCTGCTAATGGGTGGGGTTGTGTTCCTGTCTTGCTATTTGTTTGGCATAGGGTGTCGAGCACTGTAACTTGCTGGTCATTGAGTGGAGTTGGCTCTTAGCGTTGAGATGGAGGTCTCTGGGAGAGCCTTCCCTGTTTGATATTATGTGGATCCAGGAGGTCTCTCATGGACCAATGTCCTGAACTTGGTTCTCCCACCTCTGAGGCACAGGCCTGACACATGCCTGGAGCACCAAGATCCTGTCAGCCTCAAGGCTCAGAAGGAAAGGGAGAAAGAAAGAAAGAAAGAAAGAAAGAAAGAAAGAAAGAAAGAAAGAAAGAAAGAAAGAAAGAAAGAAAGAAAGAAAGAAAGAAAGAAAGAAAGAAAGAAAGAAAGAAAGAAAGAAAGAAAGAAAGAAAGAAAGAAAGAAAGAAAGAAAGAAAGAAAGAAAGGAAGAAAGAAAGAAAGAAAGGGAAAGAAAGAAAAGAAATAAAGTTATTAAAACAAAATATTAAAAAATATTAAAAATAAAAAAAATTTTGAGTAATAAGAAAGAAAGAAAGAAAGCAAGAAGGAAAGAAAGAAGAGAGCAACCAAACCAAAAAATATATCCACCAATGATAACAAGCACTAAAACCTATACTTAAAAAAAAAATGGACAGAAAGAACCCTGGGACAAATGGTAAAAGCAAAGCTATACAGACAAAATCACACAAAGAAGCATATACATACAAACTCACAAAAAGAGAAAAAGGAAAAAATATATATATTTATTTATTTAAATAAAAGGAAGAGAGCAACCAAATCAATAAACAAATCTACCAGTGATAATAAACTCTAAATACTAAGCTAAGATAAACATAAAACCAGAAACAAATTAGGTGCAGAAAGCAAACCCCAAGTCTACAGTTACTCCCAAAGTCCAACGCCTCAATTTTGGGATGATTTGTTGTCTATTCAGGTATTCTACAGATGCAGGGTACATCAAGTTGATTGTGGAGATTTAATCTGCTGCTCCTGAGGCTGCTGGGAGAGATTTCCCTTTCTCTTCATTGTTCATACAGCTCCTGGGGTTCAGCTTTGGATTTGGACCTGCCTCTGCATGTAGGTCGCCTGAGGGCATCTGTTTCCTGCCCAGACAGGATGGGGTTAAAGGAGCAGCTGATTAGGGGGCTCTGGCTCACTCAGGCCAGGTGGAGGGAGGAGTATGGAATGTGGGGTGAGCCTGCAGAGACAGAGGCCAGTGTGACATTGCAACAGCCTCAGGTGTACCGTGTGTTCTCCCGGGAAAGTTGTCCCTGGATCACAGGACCCTGGCAGTGGCAGGCTGCACAGCCTCCCAGTAGGGGAAGTGTGGATAGTGACCTGTGCTTGCACACAGGCTTCTTGGTGGCTGCAGCTACAGCTTTAGCATTTCATGCCCATCTCTGGTGTCTGCGCTGATAGCCGTGGCTTGTGCCAGTTTCTGGAGCTCGTTTAGGTGGTGCTCTGAATCCCCTCTCCTCACGCACCCTGAAACGATGGTCTCTTGCCTCTCAGGCAGTTCCAGACTTTTTCCCGGACTCCCTCCCGGCTAGCTGTGGTGCACTAGCCCCCTTTGGGCTGTGTTCACACAGCCAACCCCAGTCCTCTCCCTGGGATCTGATCTCCGAAGCCCGAGTCTCAGCTCCCAGCTCCCACCTGCCCCTGTGGGTGAGCAGACAAGCCTCTCATGCTGGTGAGTGCTGGTCGGCACCGATCCTCTGTGCAGGAATCTCTCTGCTTTGCCCTCTGCACCCCTGTTGCTGCATTCTCCTCTGTGGCTCCGAAGCTTCTCCTCCCCCGCCCACCTCCCATCTCCACCCGCGAAGGGCCTTCCTAGTGTGTGGAAACCTTTCCTCATTCACAGCTCCTTCCCCAAGGTGCAGGTCCCGTCCTCATTCTTTTGTCTGTTTATTCTTTTTTCTTTTGCCCTACCCAGGTACGTGGGGAGTTTCTTGCCTTTTTGGAAGTCTGAGGTCTTTTGCCAGCATTCAGTAGGTGTTCTGTAGATGTATTTCTGATGTATTTGTGGGGAGGAAGGTGATCTCCATGTCTTACTCCTCTGCCATCTTAAAGGTCTCTGGTCTCTGTTTTTCATTCTTTTATGGCAAAATGCTTGAATAGATTTAATTTACAGTACTTTAAAACTTTTTAAAGGATGATTCTGGTCTAATTCATTGCTCTAATAATTATAATAATATTATAATAATATAATAATAATATAACAAATAATTATATTAATTTTACCTAATCCTTCTTATCAACAGTGTGATCATCTTGACAGTTATATGAAGGAAAACAGAAAAATCACATCCAAATTATAAATTGAGGTAAAATTTTGGACCAGAACCTATTCATGTACCTTAGGAAATAAAGGCATAACTATAGAATTTTTAAATTACTATGGACAGGGCTTCCCTGGTGGTGCAGTGGTTAAGAATCCACCTACCAATGCAGGGGACATGGGTTTGAGCCCTGGTCCAGGAAGATCACACATGCCACAGAGCAACTAAGCCCATGTGCAACAACTATTGACCCTGCACTCTAGAGCCCGTGAGCCACAACTACCGAGCCCACAAGCCACAACTACTTAATCCCGTGCACCTAGAGCCCATGCTCTGCAATAAGAGAAGCCGCCACAATGAGATGCCTGTGCACCGCAATGAAGATTAGCCCCCACCCACTGCAACAAGAGAAAGCCCACACACAGCAATGAAGACCCAACGCAGCCAAAAGAAATTTAAAAAAAAATTACTAAGGACAATATCCTATCTAACCAATCTCTTTCTCCCTAGCATTCCCTTATAGCCATGTTTTTCTACTTTGCATTATTTTAGACCAAAGTCTATACTTTAAGTATAGATGTGTACTTTTTATTTACCACTCTTCTTTCTCCTCCTTCAAACACCTCTTTTTCTGTCTCCCTGTCTGTCTCTGTCTCTTTCTCTCTGTCCCTCTCTTTCTTTTGTTCTTTCTTACATACCTACACCCACCCACACACAATCTTCTTGAGTCTTATAATCAATGACCCATGAAACATTTGTTCATGGTTGCTCCCTTTTTTACTTTTCAGAAAAGGAATATGACTGTACCTGTTTCTATATAGGAAAATCAGTGGAAATTTGAAGTAAATTTCTAGATGGTTGTCCATAGTATAAAATTTGTTTAAGTATTAAAGTGTTATACTCTTAATTACTCAAATTTTACCTTCATTGTACTTATACAGAGGGACACACATGAATCAGAAGCAATATTTGTAGTCTTTCTCCTCAGTTATATTGAACATACATTTTATCATGGAGTTACCAGAGGAAAAAAAAGTATTCTCCAAGATGTTGACCCAAAATCAAATTCCTTTTTCCAGAGAACTGTTTCGTATTTGTTCCTAAGGTAATAAGAGTTTATCATGTACAAATGACATACAGAAAAAAGAATATGTAATTGCCAGGAAGAACTAAAATTTTTTTCAAAACTTTTCTGGGTTCTTTCATTTCTACTTATAAAGTCACTGAAGTGACAAGACATCAAATAAGGAAATTCCCCTCTGATTGTAACTTATACTGGGTCAGAGATGCCTAGAAGAGTAGATATGGCCTGGGACAAACCGTAGGAGGTTATCAGTAATACAGTAGTAAGTTTCCACCCTATGTAAAAAATATCCTTCAGGACTGACAAGTCCCTATGGGAGTAACTTGAACTTTATGTGTCATATGAAAACACCATGCAAATTCACTTCCCTCTGCCTTTTCTATCCCTAGCATAATAGAATCAATCTATTTCCAACTAAGTTATTTTCCTCTATATTTTCATAAACCTAACTGTAAAAAGGAGGGTCCATCCTGTTGTTTTTGTGGGTATGTTTATTTATAAACTTCTAAAATTTTTATATAAGGAAAAGGATTAGATCTTTGAAGTTATGCAGAGTGTAACAGTAAAAAGGAGGGAGAAAGAAAGGAGACAGGATATGAAGAAAAGTACACCTGGAATAAAAATCTCTTCTTGAAAAGATCTGTAAAAATCTCTTCTTGAAAATATCTGTAAAAATCTCAGCTACGACTTAAACATGTATCACAAATCATTAAGTGTAGTCTTAACAACAGACTCCACACCCACACAGCTGGAACTCACAGTGGTCATCGTCCCCTTCTCGAGGGGAACTGAGCCATTTAATATAGGTTTCTGACTTTCCAAGGTCTACTTCTTAATCTTTAATTCCTTGCTGTTTTCAGCAGGGTAGTGACAACAAATTAAATATGAGGGGTTCAAAAAGCCAGGAACACATTTTCCCAATACTGTAGCCTCCATGGTTCCCATAATCTCCAGCATATAAAACCTACAAATGGCTCCCATCTTGGAATAAGGCCTGGGTGAGTATGAATGAGAAGAACTGCTTATGGGTAAGGGCTGTAACTTCATCTCACACTTTGCTGGTGGCACCCATCATTAATACTTTTTTAAAAAATTTTTAAATGTTGCTTATTTATTCCTTTTTCAACATCCACATTAAAACTGGCTCTTCTGTAGTCTTCCCAAAACATTCTTTTTTTAATTAGAGTATAGATGATTTACAATGTTGTATTCGTTTCAGGTGTACATCAATGTGAATCTGTTATATATATACATATTGGGATTGACATATACACACTACTATATATAAAACAGATAACTAATAAGGACCTACTGTATAGCACAGGGAACTCTACTCAGTACTCTGCAATGGCCTATATGGGAAAAGAATCTAAAAAAGAGTGGATATATGTATATGTATTAGTACTTTTTTATAGTTGGTATTTAACACATATCTGTTTGATAGAATAAAAGAGTGAATGAATAAAAGCACAGTAGCAATATATCAAATAAAGCTGATATCTGGGGCTAAAAATATGGCATCTTGGAGACGTATTTCCTTCAGATAGACTAAAATAAAATACTGGTGCTATCAAATTGTCTCAGTTGTAATTCACCCACATTTGGCCCTTACCTCTCAGCTGGCAAAATTCCTGTAAGACTTTATTAGCTTTTTTACTTTTCCCTTTTTCTGATTTCAATTTTTTCTCATTATTAAGCAATTCATTGTATTTTTGGATTGAAATTCCCCTTTGGATTGTGATAGAAAAAATTGAGGTGCAAAAATAAAAGTCATTTGCAAGGGCACTACAGTGACTCAGCTGCTGAAAAGACTTCAAACTGAGCTTTCAATATTCTGACATATAGACCCAAATAGTATCATAATTATTGTTTGATCACCACCAGAAGCTTTCCAAGTGACCTCGTCCAGAATAGAATCTTAGTCATTTCTCAACCAGACAACACACAAACAAGTCTATGTACTTTCTGAGACTAATCTAGGTATACTAGGTAGGAATAAGAGAAATAGTTCTTTCTTTCAACTCAGTGAAAAATTGCTCCCTTTTTGTGTGGATTTGTATCAAGGAGCTTGTTGCATTTATATATTTTTTTTTCTTACTGAATTTACAATTTATTTGAGATTTAGTTTGAATTTTTTCAAAGAAAATAACCTGAAAGTTTAGGAAAGCTTTCTCAGCACCATACAAAATAAAGTATTTCTTCAACATAGAATTTGCTACCCATGGATTTTTTCTAATTAACTGCACAAATCAGATTTTAATGAGAGTAATTATATTCAGCATTAATTGCCCTCTCCAAATTGTGAATCATAAAATGTTTGCTAAATATCCAATTTTAATATTCCAGAAAAAAAAATTTGTATTCATTTCTTAACCAGGGTTATGGAGAAACATATTAAATGGATTACGTTCCAAAGCCAAATAATTAACAAAAAAGAGGAAAAAAAATTTGTGTAGTATGTTTGTTTTATATGACCCCCAATATTTAATACATTTAAATCTCATATTCCTATTATGTCTCTTAATATTATTAAATAAACTTAGCTTGACAATAAACACAAGTTCCCAAATAAGTATTACACCACTCTAGGGTGTAAAACTATTTCTTCTCCAATGTTTACCTATGTTTTGTTTTTCATCTACAGCATTGACTTTTTTTTTTGATGGACATAGTAATTAATTATCGAGTATTTAAGTTTCACAGAAGAAATATCAATTTGAGTGCTGTCCTCAAAGTGCAAATAAGCTGCTCAAGAACAGTGTTTTCACAGAGTTCAAAGCAGATTCTAACCTGAATGTTACAGTACAAAAGAAATATAGAAAAGGGAGTTGTCCTTATTGGCTAGAAAGTAGTAAAACCCAAGAAAGAGATGAAAGTAAAAGCTGAAAAATGAGAAGATAGCAGGGGTTTAAGGTATTCAGAAATATGAAGGTTGAGTACAAGTCAAAAACTCAGAACACGTGAAGATGTGATACTTTTCATCATCAAAGTTATGATGAAAACTCTAAGTAAATAAAACTCTGTGAAGAAATTAGTGTATAAAAGAAAAAAGAAAGTTAAAGACTAATCCTTGAGAAACTCCACTGACTGGGATGTAGGGGGAAAAGAAGTGCCAGTGGGGAAAAAATTGGGGATGTTGTAGTGACACAGAAAAGGGTAAGAGATTTTTTCAAGAAGGCAGTTCTCAATAGAATCACATGCAGCTGAATAGCCCAAGAGGTTGAGAATTTTAAAAGGCCATTGATTTTCACTAGAAATATGTCACCAATGACATTCCCATAAGCAGTTTCAGGAGGCTAAGATTCCATGTCAAAGTTTATGAACAAAACAGATAATGGAAAAATGAGAGTGAGTGTAGACTATTTCTTGAAAGAGTTGGTCATAAAAAGGAAGAAAATAAATTCAAAGTTCATTCAATAGGCATCAGGTTCCAAAGAAAAGCATTAATTTGTTTAAAGTAATTGACCACTAGGCATGACTAATAGCAAGAAAGATTTTTAAAAAGAAAGAAACAAAAAGAGAGATTGAGTACCCTAAGGAGAATGGGTTATGGTGAGGTATGGGAGCAATGCATGAAAATCTCCATTCAAGGATGGGTTCCAACGCAGAGAAGAAAAATTAACTTTAGAGATTAAAGTAGAAATAATAGTGGTTAACATTTACTGAGCAGTGGTTATGTGCAAAGAGCTCTACATTATCTCCTTAAATACTTATAAAAACCTTGTCATCATTCCTGTTTCACCTAGGAGGAAATTGGAACTAAAAGAAGTTAAGTAACTGCCTAAGATCACCCAGAAAGTATGAGGCATTATCCACACACAAGCTTACCTGACTTCAAGCTTAACCTTGAAAATTCTTATTTCTGATTAATTGCCTGGTGTCACAAGGTGTAAAAGCACAATTCTCATTCAGTGTGATTAGTAGAAGTTATATTCTTAAAACTAATCTACAAACACATAATTTGTACACCCACAACTTCTGATACTGAAAATACAGACTCTTCATCCAATGTTTGCTGCATAGATTATACTCAGAGAGGCTCTGAAGGTGGAGAAGAATAAATCCTTATTCCTGCAGCAGTCTCCTTCTAAGGAGAAGTCCCTTGATCTCCATTAGTGGGGTGCACACATACAGAAATTATGTGAGGCTGATTTCAGTAATCTTACTTCAAGGAGCCAGAAGAAATACTTTTCTACCATGCTACCTCTTTATGGATATTGGAGCAGTGTGCAAACCCTAAGTTGACACCTCCCTCCCCAGCCATCTCTAATCATACAAAACCCTATCTCAGTGAAGAAAGTGAGCACCAAAATTTGTCATTAAACTAAAGAGAATGTTATCTCAATCTTCCCCCTATTGCTAAATTCAAAGGATGATTTTCAATCTTTTCTCACTTCTCTGTAGAATTTGAAGCAGTTCCATACATACTCTTTTTGGAAGTTCTCACCTCCCTTTGCTCTATTGACTATAGTCAACCCTGGATTATTTTCCACCTACCTGGTTTTTCCTTCTCTTCGCTTTTCACAGGCTCCTCTTCCTCTGCCCATCCTTTAAATGTTGGAGCTTCCTCTACTCATCCTCTCTTTCTTCACACTATCCCTAAAACATCTCATTCCCTCTAAGGACTTGAATTACCAAGTCCTTTATGCTGATGAGTTCTAGAAGCATATCTTTAGCTTGGACCTCTCTGCTGAGCTCCAGATCCATTGGTACAACTCTAAACCTCCCCCTCTGTGTGTCCTGTAGAAGTACCCCATCATTTTCCTAATAACCTATTCCTCTTATGTAGCCACTCCTTTGATAAAACAGTCAGCCAATACAGAAAACTAGCAATCATCTTTGAGGTCTTCTTCTTTTTCATCTCCTCTTTACATTCAATCCAATCACCAAATTTAGTAAATCCTATTCTCAACATCTCTCAAATCTTCTCTTCCTCTTCATCCACAGCATAAATATCATATCTGGGGACTCATCTCTTCTTGCATAAATTACTTTTTAATAGCAAATTATGTCTGGGTGTCAACTGCAGAAAAATAATATGTCATTTCCAATATGTGCACATGCCCTTCCCAATGCCTGAAATACGGTTTTCTTCCATCACTATTGACTGATTCTTACTTATCAGCATGATCACTTTCTCCAGGGTACCATGTCTTATTGCATCAATCAAGTTTCTTTGTCTCCCCCATATTCTCTTAGTGTCTGTGCTTTCCTCCATCATAATTTGCTTGATTGATTACTAACAGGTTTACTACTATTACGCGAATTTCAGTCCCTCTGTTACCAAACACGGTTCTTTTTGCCCGATGCACTTCAAGCCAAAATGCTGAGACACAGAAATCTGCAGTAAAGAGAGGGTTTATTTGAAAAGTAGCCAAGCATGGAGACAGGAGAAAAACCTCAAATCCACTTCCCTGAAGGCAAGGACTTGTGGTATTTATGGCTTAAAGAGTAAAGAAGCAGGGTGGGGAGCATGGGGAGCGTAGATACAGGTGATTGGAAAAAGGTGCCATAGTGATCATCCTGTGCAGGTATAACTAGGCTACAGGCCTCTGCACATTCAAAAGTTCACCAAGCAGACACTTGCACATGCCCAGTTGAAGGGTCACTGGTCCCATGCAGTCTTAAACAGCTCAGCTCGAACTAGACAGAACTGTCTCTTGAAAACTATTTATGGTTTAAGCAAACATCTTATTGTTTAGGCTATGTGCAACGTGGAGGACATGCAAGTCTTTTGTGGCAGCAATTAAAATGACCTTGACTAGTAAAGGCAGATTACAGGAGAAATGGATTTAATTAATGATTACCCATGGTTTCAGCTTGAAGGCAAAAATAAAAATAAAAAAAGGTATTTGGAAGCAGTAGGTATATTAGTTAAAAGCACCAGATTAAGAATAAAATAAACTTGGATTTGAATCCTGAAGCTTCCACTTAATAGTTATGTGTATATATGTAGAAGGGAGCAGGCAGGCTTACCTCTCTAAACTCCAGCCTCTGTATCTGTAAAATATATTTCAATAATATCTTCTTTTTAGGGTTTCTTTTAAGATTAAACCGAAATAGTACATAGGCTTTGACACAATGCCTTAAATATGATAGAGTGACATCATTTTACCCATTTTGCCCAACTGGTAACTGGTACATAGTAGATATTTAAAGGATATAAATATTTGCTATGGATGCCCCCTTGTTGACAGCAGTGGTCAGTGAACTCCTGAAGCAATGGCAAGCAGACAGAGAACTAGTGGAGCCTTCAGAATCTTGACACATTTTTACTGATCCTAGAATGCCTGAATGATTGCCGGCATTGATGAAAGGCTATACAAAGTCTCAAGCTCGGCTTTAAGGAAAACACTTTCATGAAGGTCTGCACTTTTATCTCATAATAAAAAGTTCCCTCCAAGCTCAGTCCCTCTCTAATCACCATAAAATCTACATCCCATTGTATGCAACATATTGCTTGTCAGAA
Organism: Orcinus orca; assembly: GCF_937001465.1. Classification (NCBI taxonomy): domain Eukaryota; kingdom Metazoa; phylum Chordata; class Mammalia; order Artiodactyla; family Delphinidae; genus Orcinus; species Orcinus orca. The sequence goes on from NC_064563.1 coordinate 130,050,339, forward strand.
ATAAGAAACATAATTTCTCATATCCAATCTTTACTCCCAGTTCAGAGATATTGTCTTTGGGGCTTGAAACCAGAAATGTTGTCTTCTTAAAAGCTCTTGATGTGGGGCTTCCCTGGTGGTGCAGTGGTTAAGAATCCGCCTGCCAATGCAGGGGACATGGGTTCAAGCCCTGGTCCGGGAGGATCCCACATGCTGCGGAGCGACTAGTCCCGTGACCCACAACTACTGAGCCCGTGTGCCAAAACTGCTGAAGCCCGCATGCCTACAGCCTGTGCTCCGCAACGGGAGAGGCCACCGCAATGGGAAGCCTGTGCACCACAGCGAAGGAGTAGCCCCCGCTCGCCGCAACTAGAGAGGTCCCGCGCACAGCGACAGAGACCCAAAAGCAGCCAAAAATAAATAAAATAAAATAAATAAGTAAATTTATATTTTTAAAAAAAAGCTCTTGATGTGAACTCTACACTCATCATTTACCCTTGGGAAAGTTCCAAAATCACCCTATATCTTACTGATATCTGGTACCAGGGATAAAACATAAAATAGATGAAGATATCTGTTCTAAATTACTGAAAAAACATTTCAAAAGGAACTGTAGGTCAACCCCAGATCTTCTTATCCATAGATAAGGCCAGATATTAGAGAGCTATGAAGAACTCATGTTCTGCAATAAAGAAAATAAAGATGATTCTTCTTTTTTTAATTTTTAAAATTTTTATTTTATTTTGGAGTATAGTTGATTTACAATGTTGTATCAGTTTCAGGTGTACAGCAAAGTGATTTAGTTATACATATACCTATATGTACTGAAAAGAAAGATGAGTCTTCTGATTTCAGATCTTTAACCTTTGAGTTCAGCTCAATCTTTGTTTGAATAACCCCCTCTGAAGGCCAATTAAAAGGTTTGTGAAATAAATGAAATACATTTATAATATTCTCCAGTGTGTTTCTCTATGCTGTAGAAAACAATTTTTCTAAAAACACTTGTTCATACAGCTACAGGGATGAAACCTTCTCATAAGGAATGAGACCTAAGGACTAGCCCAATTGATATTATTGCTGTATCACTAAATCTTGAAGTATGGTCAGAGGTGATCTCTTTGGTTGTCCATAAACTGCAAGAGCTCAGATTAATCCCTTCTGAAGGAAACAGGGAAAATCCAACTGAATGACTTCTAAAATCCTCTGGATTGGAAATAAATGATGCTTGCTTGTACACTTAGGCTGAATGTCTAAGATAAAACCCCATCTAATAACATGCATTTCATACCTCATAGAAGCAACATCTTCCTTGGCTTGGCTACTGTTTCTTCACAATCTATTTGGGCAACATGAAATAAATTTCCGTTCTGAAACCTAAGTTTCCCAAGAGGAAGAATAATTCATTTTTTTCAATAGTTGGTCTTCATATTTATCTTTATAGTTTATCAAAGAAAAGGAAAAAAACCTCACATATGTCATCCCATTTAATTCTTGTCTTGGTCAGTGACTGTTTGGTGAGGGAAAGCATTTTCTCCAACAAGGGCAAATAAAAGGAGTTTTATTAGAAGGCTACAAAAGGAAATTTTCATGGATATTCATAGGGAAGATATAAAGTATAGCAGGGCTTCTTAGAAAGAGATTAGGAACTGGAAATGCAGTAACTGAAAATATCTCTCCTGGTCAACATGATTTCTCATCTCCTTCTCTCTAACAGACTTTACCTCCTGGTCCCCAGTCTAATCCACCACACTTATTGTTTTCATTCAGCATGAGTATGCCATGGGTCATATCAAAATTTGCAGGAAGATACTGCTTCAGGTCATTTTCTCTAAAAGGAAATTATAAGTACAGTAGATCTTTGGAGTTTCATGAGCTCCTCCATTATTCATGGGGCCCCATTACCCTTGGTCAAATAGCAATTCCCTCTAACTAGTCCACAGCATCCAGATGGAAAATAGGTGCATATATGGTAATGTGGAAGGAAAAAAGAATCAACATTCTAGTCAGCAAAGTCAACCAAAGTTGGCCTCTTTTTAATGGGTTGTTAAGTAAAATTTTCCTGGATCTCAGAGAAGAAATAGGGGAATATCTCTTTATGAGGGAATTGAACCATAAGAAAATGCTGTTTTGTGGTCAAAAAGAGTCAAACATCATCAATTTTATGTGGTCCAACTTAATAAAAAATGTATAACCAGACAAATCATTCTGATTATTGCTATTAGAGATGGTAAAATTTTGTCAATGTATTTATTTATGTACTTGAATTAAACCATCCTGCTTTTCACCTCAATGGATTTGTTTTTCTTGCAGAATATCTGGAATAATCTTTCTATTCATTAATAAAGATTTTTTCCTCAGTTTTCTGAGTCTATATTTTTCTTCCACTTAATCAAAAATATCCAGAGGTCCTGGTTATGGGACCATCAGAGGTGATTTTCTCTTAATCACATTTCATTAAAAATTTGTCAGTTTATTCTTCCAAAACAAAACAAAAAAAATGCATGTTCATAGAAAACAAACTTATGGTTACCAAAGGGGAAAGAGGTGGGTGAGGGAGGGATAAATTAGGAGTTTGGAGTTAACTGATACACACTACTGTATATAAAATAGATTTTAAAAGGACCTACTGAATATCACAGGGAATTACATTAAATATCTTGTAATAACATAAAATGGAAAAGAATCTGAAAAAGTATACATATATAAATATATAGAGAATACATATATATATATATATATATATATAACTGAATCACTTTGCTGTAACAAACCTGAACAGTTATACTTCAAATAAACAAATAAATAAAACTGTTCTCCCCAAAAAAGTTAATTAATAAACAAATGAAAATCAAAAAATGCATGTGCATAAATAAGTACAGTCCCTGAGAGCCTAGATGTCCAGTATAATCACTAACAAAAGAAGAGGAGATGGGCATAGTCATGTGGTTCTTTTTCCCCAAGCTTAAGAAACAGGGAGGTCTAAAATAAAGTATGGAAGAGTAAAAACAGCATGATCTGATTTCAGTTCCAAGTTCTTCCAGCTACCAGTTTTCCAATCTTGGGTGTGTCAGTAAACCAGCTGAACCTCTCTGGCTGCACATGGAAACTGTGGAATGAAAGTAGCTACGAGGGAGAGTTGATGTGAGCACTGATTGAAACCATACACTTATTTGTCCTTCTCTGTTAGAGCAGAGGTACAATAGGAGGGGAATAAAGACACAGGCCCTTTTGGACTTCTGAGTGCTTATATTCCAGTGGAGGACACAGATAATAATCAAAGGATCATATGAACAAAGGTAATGAATAATTAAGGTAAATTCTCTGAAGGAGAATAATGCTCTGAGAACATAGGGAAGGGGGGTGCAGGCAGAGGAATAGGTCCTATGGCCAAAAGGCGCATGATTGGAACAAGGTAATGGCAAAAGATCTGTGTGGCCAAATGACAAGAAGCCTGATGTGAAATGGGGCTGCAGTTGTAGTTAGGGTCCAGAAATTACAACCTTAATTTATCCAATGAACATGAGAAATTATTAAATATTTTTAGAAGAGTAATTATATGATGAGATTTGAAATTCAAAAATACCAGCCTGGCTACAGTGTGGATAAGAAATTAGAAGGGGGTCAAAAAGAGTGCAAAGATTAATCCAGTTATCCAGTGAGAAACAATGGCAGCCTTGGATTCAGAGGAATAGAACTAAGTCTTGATGTTGTGTTGGATTAGGAGAATAATAATGAGAGGGATAAGGTATAACTCATAAGTTTCTGGCTTTGTAAGATACAAGTTGGAAACACTGAAAATGAACAAGGTGTATGTGATGGAGAGAGGCAGGTGAACACGTTTTAAGACTTGAATATGAGATGTCTCTGAGATGTAGAGTGGAGGGAATCCGGTACGCATTTGATTATTCAGATCCGGAGCTCAGTGGAAAAGTTTGGACTATAGCTACAAATTTGTGAGTCATGTGCAGTATATGTGGTAACCAAGGCCTTGCATGAGTATGTATGGAATTTTCTAGGAAGAGAGATTAAAATGAGAAGAATAGAGAGATAAGGATTGAACTTGACCCAGAAGAGGACGAATTGTGTAAAGGAGCCAAAGTTGGAGCACACAGGAGACTGGAGAAAACCAAGCAACAATCATGCTAAAAATCCAGTGTTTTGAAAAGAAGGCCATGGTCAGCACTGCTGAGTGCTGCTGAGGTCAGGTAGAATCAGAACAAAAAGGAGTGCCAAGAACAGTGTCAAGTGCATTCGCCAAATGATACAAGAAGTCAACTCAAGTTGGTTGAACTCTAAGTCACAGAATATATTAATTGAGACCCAGCTGCTGATTTCCTGTGGTAAGACAGAAAGTGAAGACCAGAGAAGAAGGTCTGATGTTCCCTTCACTGGAAATTCATCCCGTTTCAATAAGCCCTTCAGGATCTGTCCAGCTCCCCATCCATCCAGATTCTGCTCAAGCACAACCTTCTTTAAGTAATATTTACTGAAATGCACTGTCTCAGACACTGTTCTAAATACTTTAATGTATAAAATCATTTAAACTACATAACAACCCCATGCAGGAGGATTAGTTACTACCCCTATTTTACAGATAAGGAAAACAAGGCACAGAGAGAGTAAATTTCTTGCTCTAGTCCACCCATCCAGTGACGTGACAGAGCAGAGATTCAACCCAAGCATTCTGGTTCCAGGGTTTGCACTTTAACCATCATACCATCCCTGCAAAATCTTCTTTAACAGCCCCAAATAGATGTCAATGTCTTTCTTTTATGCTCACATGGCATTTTGTGCATATATCTTCTATGAAACTTGCTATCTACTTTCATAAATGTCTAGAGCAGTAGAATCCAATAGAAATCTGATATGAGTGACAAATGTGAGCCACATACAAAATTTTTGATTTTCTAGTAATCACATTTTAAAAAGAAAAAAGGAAATAATTTTAATCGTATATTTTATTGAGCCCAAGTGTGATGGTTAATTTTCTGTGTCAGTGTGGCTAGGTTATGGCATCCAGTTGTTTGCTCAAACACTGATTCAGATATTGCTGTGAAAATATTTTTTAGACATGATTAACATTTTAATCAATAGATTTTAAGTAAAGCAAATTACTCTCTATAATGTGGGTGGGCCTCATCCAATCAGTTGAAGGCCTTAAAAGCAAGGACTGAGATTTCCCAAAGAAGAAGGAATTCAACCTCAAGATTGCAACATAGAAACCCTACCTGTATTAGTTTCTTAGGCCTGTCTTAACAAAATACCACAGACTAGGTGGCTTAAATAATAAAAACTTATTTTTTCACAGTTCTGGAGGCTGGAAGTCCAAGATCAAGGTTGGCAGTTTAATTTTTCCTGAGGCCTCTCTCCTTGGCTTTCAGAGAGGCTTTTTCTCACTGTGTATACACATGGCCATTTCTCTGAGTTCATGCATTCCTCGTGACTCCTCCTCTTCTTATAAAGACACAAGTCATATTAGATTAGGGCCCCACCCTTATTACCTCATTTAACCTTCATTATCGCTTAAAGGCCATATCTTCAAATATAGTTGCACTGTGGGTTAATGCTTCTACATATGAATTGTTGGGAGAGGGAAAAGAGGTGGAAACAATTCAGTCCATAACACTACCTGAGTTTCCAGCCTGCCTGGCCTGCCCTGCAGATCACAGACTCAAGACTGCAATAGCAATTTTTACCTGAATCTCCAGACTGCCAGCCTACTCTGTAGATTTCAGTCCTACCAGCCCCTACAAACACATGAGCCAATTCCTTAAAATAAATCCCTTTCTCTCTCTCCTCTCTGTCTGTCTGTCTGTTTCTTTCTCTATCTCTGTTTCTCTCTGTCAGATAGATAGATAGATGAAAGATAGATGATGATGATGATAGATAGATAGATAGATGATAGACAGATGGACAGATAAGTACTATGGGATCTGTTTCTCTGGAAAACCATGACAAATACATCAGTATATCCATAAATTATCAATTCTACAAGTAATCAGTATAAAAATTATTAATAAGATATTTTACATTGTTTTTCATACTAAGTTTCTGAAATATGATTTGCAGTCTATGTTTATAGTACATCTCAGTTTGGACTGGCCACAATTTTTTTTAATGTAATTTCTTTCTTTTAACATCTTTATTGGAGTATAATTGCTTTACAATGGTGTGTTAGTTTCTGAGTTATAACAAAGTGAATCAGCTATACATATACAAATGTTCCCATATCTCTTCCGTCTTGTGTCTCCCTCTCTCCCACCCTCCATATCCCACCCCTCTAGGTGGTCACAAAGCACGGAGCGGATCTCCCTGTGCTATGCGGCTGCTTCCCACTAGCTATCTATTTTAAGTTTGGTAGTGTATATATGTCCATGCCACTCTCTCACTTTGTCACAGCTTACCCTTCCCCCTCCCCATATCCTCAGGTCCATTCTCTAGTAGGTCTGTGTCTTTATTCCCATCTTGTCCCTAGGTTCTTCATGACCTTTTTTTTTTTTTTAGATTCTATATATATGTGTTAGCATATGGTATTTTCTTTTCTCTTTCTGACATACTTCACTCTGTATGACAGACTCTAGGTCCATCCACCTCACTACAAATAATTCAATTTCGTTTCTTTATATGGCTGAGTAATATTCCATTGTATATATGTGTCACATCTTCTTTATCCATTCATCTGTTGATGGACACTTAGGTTGCTTCCATGTCCTGGCTATTGTAAATAGAGCTGCAATGAACATTGTGGTACATGAGTCTTTTTGAATTATGGTTTTCTCAGGGTATATGCCCAGTAGTGGGATTGCTGGGTCGTATGTTAGTTCTATTTGTAGTTTTTTAAGGAACCTCCATACTGTTCTCCATAGTGGCTGTATCAATTTACATTCCCACCAGCAGTGCAAGAGTGTTCCCTTTTCTCCACACCCTCTCCAGCATTTATTGTTTCTAGATTTTTTGATGATGGCCATTCTGACCGGTGTGAGATGATATCTCATTGTAGTTTTGATTTGCATTTCTCTAATGATTAATGATGTTGAGCATTCTTTCATGTGTTTGTTGGCAAGCTGTATATCTTCTTTGGAGAAATTTCTATTTAGGTCTTCTGCCCATTTTTGGATTGGGTTGCTTGTTTTTTTGATATTGAGCTGCATGAGCTGCTTGTAAATTTTGGAGATTAATCCTTTGTCAGTTGCTTCATTTGCAAATATTTTCTCCCATTCTGAGGGTTGTCTTTTGGTCTTGTTTCTGGTTTCCTTTGCTGTGCAAAAGCTTTTAAGTTTCATTAGGTCCCATTTGTTTATTTTTGTTCTTATTTCCATTTCTCTAGGAGGTGGATCAAAAAGGATTTTGCTGTGATTTGTGCCATAGAGTGATCTGCCTATGTTTTCCTCTAAGAGTTTGATAGTGTCTGGCCTTACATTTAGGTCTTTAATCCATTTTGAGTTTATTTTTGTGTATGGTGTTAGGGAGTGTTCTAATTTCATTCTTTTACATGTAGCTGTCCAGTTTTCCCAGCACCACTTACTGAATAGGCTGTCTCTTCTCCACTGTATATTCTTGCCTCCTTTATCAAAGATAAGGTGTCCATATGTGCATGGGTTTATCTCTGGGATTTCTATCCTGTTCCATTGATCTTTATTTCTGTTTTTGTGGACTGGCCACATTTCAAGTGCCTAATAGCCACATGTATCTAGTGGCTATCATATCACACAATGTGGCAGAAAGTGTGTGAAGGTATAAACCCCATTTGAACTCCACTCTTTCACTGAGGCTTAGTGAATGCTAGTCTTAATTTCCACTGTCCTAACTGGAGGACCTCTCTGAGAATAGGTGTCCTCATACATGACAGAGGGATAATAGTACCTATTTTAGAGAGTTGTTGGGAAGATCCACTGTAAAGTCTTTAATAGTGTCTGGTAAAGCGTAGAAGCTCCATAAACACCAGGCACTTTCTTTTTCCTCTTAGCCTTCATATCTCTTTTCCTATCCTCCCTCTTTAAGGAAAGGGTCTGTGTTTGTTTCATATTTGTTTCTCCAGTCTGGTATATTGGTATGTGCCCAATAAATGCTTGTGGAATTAATGCATGTTCTTTTGTTACCATCGTGGAGTATGTCAACTGTTGATTTATATTTTCCTTTAATACGTGAGTCTTAAAAATAATTTTGTAGGGCTTGCAAGTTGTGGAACTGTTGACATTGTAGTGGAGAGATGAGTCAAGTTTGAGGGAAGAACCTATTAAGCTAAAGCAAATGTGGCAGCATCACAAATAAAACCAACCAGGTGAGATGTACCACAGATACCTCTGACATAAGAGGACACCAAACTTTTAAGTTCATTACTGTATATAATTTTCCATTACTGAGTATAGATTTGACAAGTGTTAATGAGATGGGATATATTCTCATTAAAGAAAAAAATAAGAAACATATTCACACTGAGTCACAGAAAAATCTAGTGTAGGTGAAAACATTTCTCCCCTGCCAGTGAGTACATTAAGGACCTAATTCATTTGCAACAGTAAAATGTTCTTGTGATTGCCATTTCAGGAAGACCCCTGATGTATTTAGTCAGGGTTCTCTAGAGAAACAGCACAAATAGGAGGTATATAGATGGGGAAAGAGATTTATTTATAAGGAACAAGCTCACATGATTATTAAGGCTGACAAGTCCCAAGATCTTCAATCGGCCAGCTGGAGACTCACTAGAACTGATGATGTAGTTGCAGTCTGAATACCAGCAGGCAGACCCAGGAAGAGCCGATGTTTCAATTAGAGTCTGAAAGATGCAAAAAAACTGATGCCTCAGCTCAAAGGCAGCCAGGGCAGAAGGAGTTTTCTCTCATGCAGGAAGGAGGTTAAACCTTTTGTTCATTCCAGGCCTTCAACTGATTGGATAAGACCCATCCACATTGCAGAGGACTGTCTGCTTTACTCAGTCTACCAATTCAAATGTCAGTCTCATCAGTAAACACCCTCACTGACATCATCATCATCATCATCAATAATGTTTGACCAAATATCTGTGTACCCCATGACCCAGTTAAGTTGACACATGAAATTAACCATCATACCTGACAAGGTACCATATATCAGAGCTTAATATGTCAATAAAGCAAGGATGCTGAATGCTCTCTTTTTTCTCTCTGCTCTGCTTCTTCTCAGTACACTATTTTCTTTCCCTCTTCCTCATGTAAGTGGTGCACCACTATATCCATGCATTTTACCAGATACTCTTTCATATGGTCCCCATAAGAAATGAGGAGAGCCCATCAAATTGGCGACACCCTTGGGGAAGCCATTGCAGCTCAATCTGTTTTTCAACTTTGTCTATTTGAAAATTCAGTTTCCTCAGTGTCCCAGACTTGGTCAGACTTGGGAATTGTAACTTATTCAAGCTACATTCAAGAGGGTTCTGTACAAACCAGGAAAAAATATCTCTTATTAATTATAATGAGAGAGATAACTGCCAAAGGGTCCTCTAGCCAAAGCATTCCTTCCTTGTAAAGTTATATCAGAAATCAAATTATAATAAAAATATTACTTAGTGAATATGAATTCAGAGTAAGTGAGGGTTGATATAAACAAGATGTTTAATGGCATCAAGCGAAGAATAATGCTACAATTTCAACAATCAGCACTAGAAAGGACAAATCGCAGGAACAAATGTCTCTAGAATTCTCTGCCAAAGTGTACTTCATAGGTTCTTTGTTTTCTTCTTTCATATGCCAGGCTGACAAACTCTCTTTCTTTTTAACTTATTATTTCTTTAAAAAAATATTTAACAGGTTATAAAGCAAGTCTTAATTGTTTATAAGCTATTCTGTCTCAGTAAGATAACTTCCAATTTCTGCTCTTAATTTTCTTAAGTTTTCAAAGAGAAGCTCACTCTTTGACATTCTTTTCAGTAATATCCATTTAATCTTTATAGCAATTTTGTTGTGATAATTTATTGCTGATTAATCTTTTGCTATCCTAAAATGTAATGGATTAAAGCAAGAGCCTTTTTTTTTTTTTTTTTTTTTTTACTATCACCGCTATTCTCAGCATATTCTCAATGTTATTTTCACCTCAGGTTATTGGTATAACTGGCATTGGGATGTTTTAATATTTTTAAATGATGTTTGGGGGCTTCCAGACAATTTTTGGAAGGAGTAACTTTTCTATTTCCTACTAAACAGTCTTCTAAACATTTTTCACTCCTTACCACTTATACAGTCATATCCCTCCTGTGTTCTGACCTCTTAGAAATACAAAGAGTGACTGACTAACTGGTCTGTTAGATTACCCCATTTTAAGATGTTAATTATGGTTTAAAATAGAAGGGTACATTCTCTCTTAGATAAGATCATTCTTCAATGCCTTAAACTAAAGGAGCTGGTAGATATGAAGTACAAAAATTAAAGCAGTGTAGATAGAAAAATATTTTTGGTCTGAGAAGGAGACATTTGATTTTGAGGAATTCATTCATTCATAGGAAAACACATATTGACCCACAAGACATAATTCTTTGGTAGGAACTGTCCTTTGGTAACAGACAGCCCAGAAGATAAATTTATACTTAATAAAAGATATTTTAAATCACATTAGTCTTTAGAAAGGGTTTATAATCTTTGGGAAAATTCTCATTCTACAAATAATGTTAAATGAAGAATCACAAGGCATTGAGGCATCTAGTTTTCGACCTCATAGCTTATGATACCCTTAAAGTAGCATCGCTATGTTAAGGATCTCATAAGAGAAGGATCTTATAAGAGAAGGATCTCATTAGATTCCTGATACTCCTTGGTTACTAGAATGCTGAGACTTCAGAACACATTTTTTTTCTTGTGGTTTTCCACAGAAAACCATGAAGTTCAAGAAGTTGCTTTTAACTTGCTGTGTTTATTTACTCAACAAATATTTGTTGAATGTTGCTATGTGCCAGAAACTGGCAAAGGTACAAAAGACACTGCAATGAACAGGCATGACACCTGCCCTAAGGAAACTTGAAGTATGAATAAAGGCTCTCAACCCTGGAATTATGTTGGAAATTTCCATATGGTTCTTTTTTCTTTCTTGCTCATTCATTCTTTCTCTAACTAGCTAGCATCATCTTTCTACCATAGTGTAATTGTTAAGAGAACAAATTCTAGAGGTAAAAGGCTATGATTCATAAACCAGTTCCATGAATAAAAAGAGTTTTAAAAGATTTATTGATAGATAGATGATAGATAGATAGATGCCAGAAGGAATCATAAGCAATGCTCCCATGCAAAGCAGAACTCTGACAATCGTCACTGTTAATGCCAAGATTCACTTTCTAAGAGCAATTTTTTGGTCACAACTACATTGTTTTTTCCTTAAGAAATGGTTTTCACAATATTCTTAGACAATAAACCTTAAATATTTTGTAAATTATTATATTCAACCATATTTTTCTTCTCCCTAGTGAACTGTTTGCCAGTGAAACACAGTTTCACTTTCACTATTTCAAAATGATAGTATAAAAACAGAAGTGAAAGTATGAATCATAATATAATCAGGAGTTCATGGTGAGCTATCCATTTATAACTCAGAAACCACGGGGTATTTCCAAACTGATGTCATTCATAGAAAGAATGCCATGTGTTGTGGGAGAATAAGAAAAATTACCTAGGCTAACTGGGGGCTTTAGAATGCATGTGGGATAGTCCCAGCTAATTTCTTTTTTTAATTTTATCACAAAGATCAAGCTGTTATTTCAAATACTTAAATTGACGCTCACCTTGGAAATTACACGCCGGATTCTGGGTTATACTTTTTAATTCTGAAAACTTAGATGATGTACACTGAGATTTTACTTCAGAAGGCATAATACCAGTATAAATGCTTTTTTTTTAAGTTGAAGTGTAGTTGACTTACAATGTTGTGTTAATTTCTGGTGTACAGCAAAGTGAATATATCTATATTCTTTTTCATATTCTTTTCCATTATAGGTTATTACAAGATATTGAATATAGTTCTCTGTGTTCCAGTATAAATGCTTTTTATAATTCAATGTTTTATTTTCTTTAAAAAGCTGTATAAATACTAAAATTACTGTGAAATTTCTTGTAGTTGTTTTACTTATAGGACAAAATTGTAATCTCTGCTCAAATAGTTAAAATTGATTTTATTTTTGTTTTTGTTTTAGCAGGGGAGAAATAAATATAAATTTTATTTTTTCCAACTAAACAATTAAAATAGTATATTTCTTTTCTCTCCACTGTGTTGAGTTTTTTAAGAACTTAAAGAAGACTACAGTGTATGTTAAATAAATTAGTGACATTACAGAGAGGAAACATTATCCAGAAAATGCTTTCCTCTGGATTGTCTACATTTGGTTGGATAATACTTTGGCTGTGTTAGTTCTGCCATATTTGCTGCTATGTTTGCTGGTTAGTTTGTTGTTTTGACCCAGACCCTGATATCCAGTTATGAGTCTAGGCCCGCTGTATCCTTTTTCAATCAGTTGAATGTCCCTGGTTTCCCATTAGTTAATGTTCATGATATGGGGGATTCCACAGAGGTCATCCCACTCACTAACCCAGGTAACACCACTAGTTCACTGTTTGGTTTATGAGGCTCATCCATGAGCCCAGTGGTTTACCCACAATGCTCAGTCCTGCTGCCTGCTATGAACTGTTTTGCTACCCTCGATCTTTCAGTGTGGCTGCAGGTGAATCTGCCAATAGGATGGGTTGACCTCATGTGATTGAGGAACAAATTTTAAAATGTATCAGAATATACATTCAATATATATTCCTCCTCATTCCATACACAAATAGGAAGAAAAAATGGATTAAATACTTAAAGGTAACCCTCAAAAGTTTTAGAAGAAAATGTAGGAGACAATCTCATAACATTGAAGTAAGGAAAGATGTCTTAAACATTAAAAATGTTCATCAATTGTAACACATGTATGACTCTGGTGGGGCTATTGATAATGGAGGAGGCTGTGCATGTATAGGGGCAGGGAGTATATGGGATTTCTGGGTACCTTCTGCTCAATTTTACTATGAAGATAAAATTGCTCTGAAACAAAATCTTTTAAGAATAAAAAAACAAACCATTAAGTACAAACTAAAATATGAATAAATTTGATAACAGAAACATTTTAAATATCATACTTTAGATGTCATAAACAAAGTTTAAAAGGCAAGCTAGAGACAGAGAAAATACTTACAAGGCATTTGAGAAATAACTGCCATCTAGAATATATAAAAATATCCTATAAATAAGAAAAAGACAAAAAGCCCAGTAAAGAAATGAATATAAAACTTCAGTTCACAGACAAGCTCTATAGGACCAATAAAGATATGAAAAAAAAAAGTTGTAACTTACTAATAATAGAAGCATGCAAATTAAAACAAGATACCATTTCATGTCGTCACACTGGAAAAACTTCAAAAGTTTGTTGATGACAAGTAGTGGTAAGGAAGTCGTGGAAATGGGAAATTTCAAATTCTTAATTACCCATGATTAATGAGCAGTGAAGTTTTACAATAGGGAGTGTAGTTTAAATTTAAGAAGAAAAAGATTAAGAGATTGAGAGAGCAGATTGGTATAACGCTAAAAACTTTTTGCAATATCTAGCAAAGTTTGAAGGTTAGGACCCAGAAAGTCAACTTCTAAAATATAAATTCCAAAAACATCTAGTACAGGGACACAAGGATAATTCATTGCAACATTTTTTGTAATACCAAAATGTCTGCCATGGGGGAAATGGATCCTCTTAGTTTCATTTGTTTCAATACCAAGCATCCATTTTCTGCATGGAGTCTTACTACTCCCTTCTTAACATAGTTGGAAATGAGGCACTGACCATATCTCCTTGCTCCTACAGACTCCTCCCTTCATCTCCTCCCTACACTTCCCTATTCCTATGGGAAGCACTTTCTAGCTTGGAAAATTCCACCCCCACCCCCCCCATCATATCTCTGGCCCAGACACTTACTTGGTCGAGGTTCATATTCTTTTTTTCTGCCTTTTCTGGAAATCTTGCCTGATTTCTCCTTCAAATTTCAGTCACTGGCAATTAATAGCCAGAAACAATATCCTGCCTCACACTTCCCCAGGATCTGCTTAAATGAGGAGGAACAGAAAGATGAAAAGATATATACAGGGAGAAGAAAAAGTATGGATTAATAACTTCAAATATTATCCTACTATATTCTTATCCTAGCAAATCTTTGGCAGTCAAACCCACACACAAATTGGGGCCTAGCTCTGTGGGTGAGATGAGGAGGGAAGCATGGATATGGGGCAAAGTTCTTGACTCATCTGGAAGTTTTGACTCATACCTGGAGTAGATGTACCTTCATCCATCAATTACCTTATGCTGCCCTCATCCTCCCCACCCTAGGAGCTTGAGCTTGTCACTGTAAGGGCAGAACATCTCCTGAGGCAAGGTATTACTGGGTGGTTGCACATAGCTGTGAAAAGAGCTGCACTGGGCAACCTAAAGACAACTGTACAAGGGAGAGGGGCTGTCAGTAAGTGCAAGCAATTTGGGTGGTCCAGCCATTCTCTTCCTTCTCAGGCAACATCCTTCTCCAAACCTCTGTGCTTAAAAAGTAAGAGGAAGCCCCCTGCTCCCATTTACAGAGGAGATAATGAGGTTGACTGACATATTGGTGTCCAGCCCTCTTCTCACCCAACATCCAACACCAGGAGAGTGTTCTACCTCTTTTCTTCTACTCTCTGTGTCTTCTCTTTTTTAATATAATGAATAAATGAATGAATGACAAGTAAATAATTCCCCATATCTCCCATAGTTAACACATGTGAAGAATTGGATATATACTTGTCCCATTTTTTCTTTTGTTAATCACATAATTTGGGGTTTTTTTGGGGGGGGGATGTTTGTTTTACATTTCAAATTGAAAGCAGTCACTGCTTATTAACTGACTAGATTACAAAACGAATCAAGGTAGACACCTTAGTTCATCCTTCTAATAAGCCTGTTGATTTGATCTTTTCTGTTGCCAGCATCTCTACCTTCTACAAAATAGATGATCTTCATCATCTTCATTCTACCTCATGGAAAAGATCATTTGAAGGGCCAGCAGAAGTTGTTTGTTTCTTGAAAGCATTGTTCAACAGTATAGATCTCGTGAATCAGATCTTCCATGCAGATGATTCCAAATTTAACAAGAGAGCCAGCAATCAATGTGTTGTCTGTCAGGGCAATTTATGTGCAATATGTGGTTCCACAATCCTCAGCATGTTAACTGAAGCCTTGTTGATCTTCACAAAGGTACCACTGAAGATATGACAATGATGAAGAAGCTGCAACACTTTTCAGACCTTTGGAGTCACACCATGGATACTGATCCTGATGATAAATGCCAGTAATGGGTTCTGCAGGTACATGGAAGTTGCCAGCTTATCTTGCCATCCTAACCATTCTTGTGTCAGTTCTGTACATCTGCCCATATTCCTTGTGATTGGGCTTACCTTTTCATATATAAGATTTGTCCTTGCCTTTCAAAACATCTTTTGGGCAAAATTCTTTCTCAGGTGCCTGATCTTGAGCTCTGTGAAATTCCTTCACTTTTTTTAGGAGTTTCAGCAGGAACCATCTTTTCTTCTCTTCTGCACCCTTCATGGTTCCAGCTGGAAAAAAGGACTACATAACCTATTTTTAGGTTTGGTTTTTTTAAAGGTTGATATTATTCACTTTACTTTGAATTTGCTTTATTTAATCTCACTGTATATTGTGAACAATCATCCCATTTGGGACATTAATATATCCCAATACATCATTTTACAGTGTGTGTGCGCATGTGTGTGTGCCTGTGCGTGCACACACATATGCCATGATTTATTCAATTCCCTACTCATGAACATTCAAATTGTTTATGGTTTTTTGACACTACAAACCATACTACAAATAGCATTATGTCCACATAGTCCTTTATCAGGTGTAAATTTTTTAATGTAAGGTAGACTTCAAGAACTTGAATTGCTATATAATGTATAGTAATTTTAATTCAAATAATTGGTGCCAGGATAGTTGAGGAATCCTACCACCAAAGTAAGGGAACGTTCACATCCCTGAGTATTTGCCAGCGATGGTTGTTATTGCTTGTTTAAAATATTTGCAAATCCAACAGGTGAAAAAATGATTTCTCATTATTGTTCCAATTCAGCATCCCAGGCTAGGGGCCAAGATGTAAATCCCAAGCACAGAGAATTCTGCCTGAGAACCTGAAATTCTTAATTGTACCCATTGGTAGCTCTGTCTCCACCTGATCCTGGTAGAGACCTGCATTCCTCCTTACAGAGGTCTGAGAAAGTTGGAAATAGCCAGCGTTTTCCTTAATAGTGTTTTCTTTCAGCTCAAGAGGATTATGTCAACTGTTATTACAAGGAAAGGCCATCGACATACCAGTTTAAAAAGGAAAAGGTGTGTCCACTGGCTAAAATAAATAAAAGGGCAAAACACATAGAAAGAGTTTTAAACCCCGACACTTACAATAGTACTGAGGAAGCTGGTAGGACAAAGCCAGGCTTAATGCTTGCAAACTCAGGGTACTCCTGACCTTTTACAGCCTCACTTGGGAAACTAACCATAGAACAGCCTTGAAAAGGTCTGATAGTGGCATCAATATTAAACAGGGTTTCAAAAGTGTATTAACTGTGGTCTTTTGGCCACTCTTGATACCAACAATTTCAGAACTATTTGTGACCAATGAAAGGGTTACCAAGCATAAGTTACATAATACACTGATGTATGGACACACATAATTTCATTTTACATCAAAACAGAAATTGACACAATTGCAAAACTTTAATGCTTGCTTAATTTTATTTCAAAAATCTGTGAGAAAATATTCTTCAGAAGTGCCAAGTGATTCAACTCCAATTAAAAACAGTCTTATCAAGAATAGTATGGAGGTTCCTTAAAAAATTAAAAAGTGAGTTACCATATGATCCAGCAGTCCCACTCCTGGGCATATATCCAGACAAAACTCGAATTTGAAAAGATACCTGCACCTCAATATTCATAGCAGCACTATTTACAGTAGCCAAGACTTGGAAGCAACCTAAGTGTCCATCGACGGATGAATGGATATAGAAGATGTGGAACAAATATACAATGGAATATTACTCAGCCACAAAAAGAATGAAATGATGCCATTTGTGGCAAAATGGATGGATCTAGAGATTATCATACTATGTGAAGTAAATCAGAAAAAGACAAATATCATGATATGACCTATATATAGAACCTCAAAAATGATACAAATGAACTTATTTACAATACAGAAATAGTCTCACAGACATAGAAAACAAATTTATGGTTACCAAAGGGGAAAGGAGAGGGAAGGGATAAATTAGGAATCTGGGATTAACAGATTCACACTACTATATATAAAATAGGTAACCAACAAGGACCTACTGACTAGCAGAAGGAACTGTATTCAATGTATTCTTGTAATAACCTATAATGGAAAAGAGTCTGAAAAAGAACTAAATCACTTTGCTGTACACCCAAAACATTGTAAATCAACTATCCCTCAATTTAAAAAAAACAGTCCTATACGTTGGTGCAGAAATGAATTAACTTTTCAAGGATGTGACAATCATCTAAGCATTCTAAATCATACTGATATATATCAAAGAAGAGAAAAGATTGAAGAGAAATGATGCCACAAGGATAGCCTTGGCCACAGTCACTGAAACAAGCAAAAATTCTGGCACAAGATCCTAAGGCAGCTCAGAAATAAAATGCTCTACCTAAAACATAATATAGCTTTCTTGTGGCTCAATGGATAATACATGCTATATCAGAGGTCAGAGCAGAAAAAAATGGACTTCTACTATGTAAATATATATGTGTATATATATATATATATATATATAATGAATTAAGATATACTGATGGGAACTACAGTATAAAGAGAAATTTTTTCATGAATTAGCATGTGCACATTTCTATTTGCTTCTCACATGGTATTATGATGTTTGTGGGTATACACGTCAATCTCACCCATTAGACTGTAAGCTTCTAGGCAGAAGACTCTTTTTTCATCTTTATAACACTCCAGGTCTAGCACAGTGTCAGGTACAGAGTACATGCTCTGTAGATGTTGCTTGTAGAAACTGAAACATTGTGCAGGATACTAAACCACTGGGACTATGGACTGAATTGTGTCCCCCGCAAATTCATATGTTGAAGCCCTAACCCCCATTGTGATTGTATTTGGAGATGGGGCTTTTAGGAGGTAATTAAGGTTAAATTAATTCATACAAGTAGAGTCGTGATCCAATAGGATTGGCGGCTTTATAAGAAGAGGAAAATAGAGAGATTGCTCTAAATAAACACACCAAGGAAAGTTATGTGAGCACACATCTACAAGCCCTCTTGCCAAAACAGAGCTGACCCACATTTTGATCTTGGACTTCTAGTTTCCAAACTGTGCAAAAATAAATTTCTGTTGTTTAAGCCACCCACTCTATTGCATTTTGTTCAGACAACCAATAACCCAAACTTCTGACGTTTTTCATTGATTTTATGACAATAAAGAAAACCAAAGAAAAATGGCTTTTTAAGTCGTTGTAACTATATCCAAGAAAGAATTTTAGCACAATATTTGACATGCATGAATTTAACCCAAAAGCTTGAGAATACTTTGTAACAAAGTATAGAAGAGAAGATAAATTAAAATATGAGTTAGTGTAAAGTAAACACAAAAAGATTTTGTTCTATATGGGAAATTTTATTCAGTCTGCATCTCATTTGACAGAAGACTCTTTGATTAAGTTTGATTAACCTTGAGGAAGTTTGAAAATCATTTTGACCTAATGCAAATGCTCCATTCTTTTCTTAGATTTCATCAAGAATTGGTAACCAATTGCATAAATGTTACTTTTAAAATATAACCCGAATGCATTTTCTAAATCGGAGAAAGGAAACCATTCAGCCTATTTTAGAAAGCATAAGATCTACAGAAAAAGAAATATTTATTTCTCATATTTGTCTCATGATATTACATGTATTTATGTAAAGTTGATCATCAGAAATTTGCAAATCAAAATTAGTAAGATAACAATGTGCAACTTCACCCTCATTATGGACTCCTTGAATGAAAGTTGCCTTTATGAAGTGAAGAGATTAACTGAGAAATTTGACACATGCTTTACACATTTACCATTCTTGTGCTCAATAACATACTAATGTAGATTTAGAAATCCAGATCTAGTTTTTGTTTTTGTTTTTGTTTTTGTTTTGGTAAGCAAAATAATATCTTTATTTTTTTGTTGTTTTATTTTTTTAACGTCTTTATTGGAGTATAATAGCTTTACAATGGTGTATTAGTTTCTGCTTTATAACAAAGTGAATCAATTATACATATACATATGTCCCCATATCTCTTCCCTCTTGCGTCTCCCTCCCTCACACCATCCCTATCCCACCACTCTAGGTAGTTTACTTTCACACTTTAGCAACTTTTAAAGCAGTAAATGGAAGGATGTTCTAAGCCATGATCACAAGGATGCTTGACGTCTTCATAACAATGCAAGCAATTGAAGGACAGTGGTTTGGTTCTTCTGAAGATAACATTTCCTTTGGTTTGCTTTGCTTTTTTTTCCTTCAAAATTTGGATCTGCCTCAGTCAGTTGATGGCCTGAATACACTGCTTATTTCTAAGCTAACATATTTGTCATCACCATCTCTCCAACAACTTTAAGAATGGTCACAGTAGTATGTGAACTGTTGCAAACTAAAGCTCAAAAATGTATTCTCTTATATTTTCTATGCCTTTTTATTGAGAATTATGAGCCTCATGAATTGAATTTGTTATTTTTTCCTTTGGCAAAAACTTTGAAAGTAAAATTCCGAGTTTTATTTTTCATTATATCATTTTACTCTAAAATATATGTTCGAATAAATCTTCCATGCTGTGTAGTATTGCACCATGCAGAGAACATTTGTAACTAGGTCAACATACACAGTTTCTAGGCATCACCAAGGAAATCACTTTGTTCTACCCATATTACAATATTACCAGAGTAACAGGACGAAAATGACTCATGGGGTTCTTTGTTGGGGTAGTCGGTGCTGCAAGTGGTGCTAAGTTGAGTGCTCAGAAGACTGATGCAATTGTGGATGTCTCTTTGAGAGGGCATAAGTGACTCTCTTCCAAAACACAAAAGCATCAACTAGGACAGTGTGTTGGACCGAGAGAAAAGAAAATGTGGAAAGCATAGAATAAAAGACCTAAGCCCTCTCTTCCTCCCTGAGAATGCACACGCAGGCTGATTATCTTCCATGAGTCTTAGAAGAAGCACAGGAGAAGCTGGTCCCCACAACACCTTGTCCTGCATGATCTAGAAGAATAAAGGAATTATCAGTTGCTGCCTTTCAGGGCTAGAGCCACCAGTGTTAGAATAACAGGAGGACATCTGGAAGAGGCACGTGGATGTGAAAAGGAAGACTCTTCCTCTCTGCTCTCTGCTTCATATACAAGCTATCGATGCAGTGACAACATTGTTTTATTTATTTAGTCAGTACAGATTATTGCTTCCTGTGGATGAGGTGCTAGAAAAGGATACAACCTGAACAAGCATGTAGGACTCCTGTCCCTAAACTATCTAATAAGGAGCTAGATTCCACGCTCACTTGCCTTTTTTCCTGCATCCTTTGCCAGTTCTTCCTTATCTCCTGATGTCTAGATTCTGGAGTGCTCCAGAATTCAGTCCTTGATTGCTTCTCTTTCATCTACACTTTTCCTGTAGTTGATCTCATCCAGTCTCAGGGCTGTAAGTACTATCCACACACTAATGACTCCTAAATTTACATCCCCAATCGGAATCTCTCCTCTGAATTCCAAATGACTGCCCAACAAATCCACTTGGAAGGCCGTTCAAACAAAATGACTAAAACCCAACTCCTGATAACTACCTATCATCCCCTCTCCCCCAAACTCCAGACCTGTCCCTCTCCAGTCTTTTCCATCATATATAGTGGCAACACCATCCTTTTAGTTATCAACCAAACACTCCAGGCATCCTCCTTGATGTCTTTCCTTCTTTTAAACTCTACACAAAATTTGTCAGTAAATTCTATTTGCTCTATCTTCAGAACATATCCAGAATCTGGTTGTTTATCACACATCAACCCAGTCCAAGACACAATTATTTTTGCCTGTATTATTACAGTCACCCCTTAACTGCCTTCCCTGTTTTTTATGTTTGTCCAGATTCAGCATATTCTCCAAACTGCAGAGATAGAGATTCTATTAAAATATAATCTAATTCCTCTACTCACAAATTTCAATGTCTCCCCAGGTCACTCAGAATAAAAGTTAAATGTCCTTACCGTGATATATGGGGACCTATGTGATCTGATCCACATTTCTTCTCTGACTACATCTCCCCCTACTCTTTCATCCCACCTTAACTCAATTGGCTTCATCACTATTCTTTCAACAAAACAGCAAGACCCTTGTTCAGGGAGGGCTTTGTGCTTAATGTTCCCTCTGCCTGAAATGCTTTTTCACCCAATAATCCAAATGATCTCAAGAAGCCATGGGGTGCACAGTTAAAAGTTTAAAATTTGCATTTCTTTTAAAATGGGAGAACGCAGATTGACATATACACACTACTATATGTAAAATAGATAACTAATAAATACCTCTGGTATAGCACAGGAAATTCTACTCAATACTCTATAATGGCCTATATGGGAAAAGAATTTAAAAAACAGTGGATATATGTATATGTATAACTGAATCACTTTGCTGGACACCTGAAAATAACACAACATTGTAAATCAACTATACTCAAAAAATAAAAATAAAATAAAATAAAATGTTAGAACGCAGACTACACATTATTTTGTACTGACCTCAAGCCCAATTTGGTTATATTAGCAAGATCCTCATATACAAATACTTTATAGACACTTTAATTCTTGCTCTAAGTATTTTTGTCCACTCAGAGAAGCCTAATTATATCCGTCAACACCATATACTTGACACTCATTTTTGCCAGATCCCAATTTTAACATAAACTATGGTTTAACATAAATCATAGTTAATAGAGCCTGACTAATGGCATTAATTGTTCCACAAATGCCATAGCTGAACTTGAAAATTTGAACAAGAAAGGATAATTTTCTTGCCTTTAAAATGCTGTAAAGATGGCAGATTTGTTCACATATTTTTCTCTAATACTTTACAAACCCTGATGATAAAAAAGTATGAAAAGGAATAAAGTCATTACAGAGAAGATAATGTGGTAAGGAAATGGTTGGGAGGGTGTTTTGCCAACAAACAAGAAATATTAACATATTTCTGAAAGATCAAAAATGAATGGGACTGGGTTGATGAATAAAACAAGCCAGGAAAGTCTTGAATAAACTGCTCAGTAACTACAAAGTGAAAAGCCAGTTATATGGATAAGACATCTTATATCATGCTTTTCCCAAGATAGTCTTTAATCCTAAAAACACTTTGTTAAGTGAAAGAAGTCACAACCTATCATATGATTCCATTCATATGAAGTGTCCAGAATACTAAAACATAGGCACAGAAAATAAACTAGTGCTTGTCAGGGACTGGGGGAGGGAGGAAATGGGGAGTGAATGCTAATGGGTATGGCTTTCTTTTGGGGGTGATGAAAATGTTCTGAAATTGGATAGTGGTGATAGGTGCACAATTCTGTGAATATACTAAAAACCACTTAACTGTATACTTATGAGGGTGAATTTTATGGCATGTGAATTATAGCTCAATAAAGTTTTTATTTAAATAAATGTAAAGGTTAATAAATATTGAAAGCATTTATATAAATAACTATTAAACAGCAAGTAATGGTAAGACAGACACACACCAAAAAATCCTCATCAGGATTCAGGAAAAAGGATCATCACTTTCAACTGGGATTATTATGGGGTCCTATGAAAGATATAGCAATAAAGCTGAACACCGAGAGATGGATGGTATTGGGATTTTTGTTTAATGAGAAGACAAGGTAAGAAAAGTAAACACCAATGAGGGAGGAAAATGTATAAGCAAAGACCCAAAGGTGGGAAATGGAGAAGAGGAAAAATTGTAAAAATTCCATGGAGTTATAAATGAAGTGTAGATGAGGACAAGTTAATTATTCATCTATTATTCTTTAGACCAGGGTTTTTCAACCTCAGTACAATTGACATTTGGAGCCAGATCATTTTTTTCTATAGGGAGCTGTCCTGTGCACTGTAGGATATTTAACAGCACTCTAGGCACCCCCTGCCCTAGTTATGACAGTCAAATATGGCTGCAAATATTGCCAAATGATCCCGAGCTGGGGTTGGGGGTGGGGTGAGGTAAGCAGAACCAGCTGAGAACTGCTGCTTTAACAAAAGAGAGTCATTGATGATTTGAACCGGAGGATGACATTATAAAAACTAAATTGAAGAAAGATTAAACTGGCAAGACTTCAAAAGCTAACCTGGTAGAGTAGGTGGGAGAGAAAAGCTAACATATTTTTGCAATGTTCCGAGTCAAAGGTAATAGGGTTCTGAAATATAAAAGAGCTCATGGAATCGGAAGTGAGCGATTAAATGATATTTAATTTGTGGAGAGAGAGAGAGACACTCATTATGGGTATACACTCAGACAGGCTTATTAACATTGGATGTTTTGACAAGAGACAGGAACAATGGGGATCAAAGGTGACCTTGATATGTTGAGCCTAAATGACAAGGTAGTAGTTGTACTAAAAATGGGAAACGGTGATAGAAACAGGTTTAGAAGGGAAGACAAGAAGTTCAGTTCTTTGAATTGCTATACAGAATGTGCTAGAAGGATATCCAGACAGAAATGTCAAGCCAGAAATTGGAAAATTGAGACTGAACTTTGGAGGAAAATTCAGGAGTATAAATGTGGATTTGGAAGCCGTTTACACAGAAAGTAAAGTTGAAGCCATGGAATTATATTGTCCAGGAGGAGAGCTCAAAACACAGAGAAAAGGAAGCAACAAGGAATAGATGTTCCTTGGACTCCCATATCTAAATGGATACCACACGTGAAAAAAGTAAAGAGAGTAGTTGGAGGAGTAGCATAAGAACAAGATAAGAACATGTCTGAAGCGACACAAAGGAGAGATTTCGGCAAAGAAAGGATGGGTAGGTGGATTGGTTAGTGGTGTCAATTAATACTGAAGGTTAAAGAATATGACAACTGAAAAAATGGCTGGATTCAGGGAATAGTAAGTTGTTGGGGGTTGTGAAGAATGCTGTGTAAATCTGATGGGGACAGAAAACAAATTAGAACAAATTTAAAACCACGTCACTGCTGATGAAGTGGATATTTAAGAAATTCATTGGTAAAGGCAAAAAAGAAATAGAGAGATTTGGTTTCTCAGACAGAAGTGAATCATATTTGTAAGTGATGGTGAAATTAAATGAGTGATTGAAAATGTAAGAAGGCTCGATAGAGGCAAAAAAAAAGTGATACTTAATGGAGCATAGTTCCAGAGGAGATGAGAAAGTTTGGAATTAAAAGCACAAGTGTTCAACATATACACACTACTATATATATAATAGATAACTAATAAAGAACTACTGTAGAGCACAGGGAACTCTTCTCAATACTCTGTAATGACCTATATAGGAAAAGAATCTTAAAAAAAGTGGATATATGTATATGTATAACCAATTCACTTTGCTGTACAGCAGAGACTAACAAAACATTGTAAATCAACTATACTCCAGTAATTTTTTTTTTAAAAAAGCACAAGTGTTTGTTGTAAAAGAGGAATGTATCACTCTCTAAAATGGGGGAAAAAAGGAATAAGATAATACAGTTTTGTAACATGATAAATTTGAGGATGATTCTCTAAACAATATTTTATATGTAGTTTAATCTAAAAAATATTTACATAGAGAAGAGATTTTTAAATGAAACAGTTGGTCATGATTTTTGTCTTCACTGTAACACTTGGAAAGAGGAATCCCTTCCACCAGTCTCGGAGCCAGGTGTCCGCAGACTGAAGCCAGATTTTTATGGTGTACTTTATTACTTTGTTCCAACCAAATTCCCAGAACATCAGCACATGCTCAGTTAAATATGATATGAAAGCACATTGCAAATACAGAAATGTTATTTTTGGATTATACATGGATTTTGGTCTATTTATACCTCCATGCTGCCCAATGATGGTAACTAATCATGTTATTATAGTAAAATATCTTCTATTACAACTTAACCTGCAAATACCCAAGGCTTGGCATAGAGAGAAAAGAGAGGGGAAAAAAAAAAGCAGAAATGTGCAATCTGGGTTTCATTTCTTAAATTCTCCGAGAAAAGCTGACTATTTCTCCCATTCCCTTTCATTCAGCTTTCCCTTATGTACCGGCACAAGAATAAAATAAGAGAATCCTATATTGTGAGACAATTAATACAAAATATCAATGAATCATAATGGTAATTATGTAAATTAGGCAAGACTTTAATACCCCCAACTAAATGAGAGGAAAGCACTAGTATCCTTTTTGCTTCGTTAGATTATTAACTGTTTGTTCTTTAATTTGTATTATATGAAACTACTACAATTCCCCCCAAAATGAAGCTTAATTAGTCTTCACAAATAAAGATATTTTCCTCCAACAAAAGATACATCAAAACAAAAATTCAGAGTGTGAACAAATAGATGTATCAAGATTGGTAAAATACTGAGCATTGTTGAAGTTGGGTGATGGGTACACGGATTTCTCTTGACTCTTCACTCTATTTTTGAGTATGTTTGAATATGTTCATTTATAAGTAAATAATATAAGTAATAATTCTTATTACAGATGTTTGTGAACACTCTCCCTTAGTTACAAAAGACAAAAACATCATGTTCCTGCTCTAGAATTAAGGAATGCAGCAGGCAAGCCAAATAGTGGAGGCCTTGTATGGTGTGGTAGGCAGAATGGGCCCCCAAATATCCACACCCTAAGCCTTGGAACCAATAAATATTTTACCTAATGTGATGGTTATTTTCATGTGTCACCTTGACTGGTCGTGGAATGCCCAGATTAAACATTATTTCTCTGTCTATGAGAGTATTCCTGGATGAGATTAGCATTTGAATAGATGGACTCAGTAAAGTACAATAGATTCCCCTCCCCAATATGGGTAGGCATCAGCTAATCCATTGAGGACTGGGATAAAACAAAAGGCAAAGGAGAAAACTGATTAAAAATCTTCCAACAAACAAAAGCCCAGGACCAGATGGTTACACAGGCGACTTCTAACAAACATTTAGAGAAGAGCTAACACCTATCCTTCTGAACCTCTTCCAAAATATAGCAGAGGGAACAACACTCCCAAACTCATTCTACAAGGCCACCATCACCCTGATACCAAAACCAGACAAAGATGTCACAAAGAAATAAAACTACAGGCCAATATCACTGGTGAACATAAAGGCAAAAATCCTCAACAAAATACTAGAAAACAGAATCCAACAGCACATTAAAAGGATCATACACCATTATCAAGTGGGCTTTATTCCAGGAAGGATTCTTCAATATATGCAATATACGCAAATCAATCAACGTGATACACCATATTAACAAATTGAAGGAGAAAAACCATATGATCATCTCAATAGATGCAGAGAAAGCTTTCGACAAAATTCAACACGCATTTATGATAAAAATCCTGCAGAAACTAGGCATAGAGGGAACTTTCCTCAACATAATAAAGGCCATATATGACAAACCCACAGCCAACATCGTCCTCAATGGTAAAAAACTGAAACCATTTCCACTAAGACCAGGAACAAGACAAGGTTGCCCACTCTCACCACTATTATTCAACATAGTTTTGGAAGTTTTAGCCACAGCAATCAGAGAAGAAAAAGAAATAAAAGGAATCCAAATCAGAAAAGAAGTAAAGCTGTCACTGTTTGCAGATGACATGATATTATACATACAGAATCCTAAAGATATAACCGGAAAACTACTAGAGCTAATCAATGAATTTGGTAAAGTAGCAAGATACAAAATTAATGCACAGAAATTTCTGGTATTCCTATACACTAGTGATGAAAAATCTGAAAGTGAAATTAAGAAAATGCTCCCATTTACCATTGCAACAAAAAGAAGAAAATATCTAGGAATAAACCTACCTAAGGAGACAAAAGACCTGTATGCAGAAAATTATAAGACACTGATGAAAGAAATTAAAGATGATACAAACAGATGGAGAGATATACCATGTTCTTGAATTGGAAGAATCAACATTGTGAAAATGACTCTACTACATAAAACAATCTACACATTCAATGCAATCCATATCAAACTACCACTGGCATTTTTCACAGAACTAGAACAAAAAATTTCATAATTTGTATGGAAACACAAAAGACCCCGAATTCCCAAAGCAACCTTGAGAACAAAAAATGGAGCTGGAAGAATCAGGCTCCCTAACTTCAGACTATACTACAAAGCTAGAAATATAGATCAATGGCACGGGATAGAAAGCCCAGAGATAAACCCAGGCACATATGGTCACCTTATCTTTGATAAAGGAGGCAAGAATATACAGTGGAGAAGAGACAGCCTATTCAGTAAGTGGTGCTGGGAAAACTGGACAGTTACATGTAAAAGTATGAGATTAGAACACTCCCTAATACCATACACAAAAATAAACTCAAAATGGATTAAAGACCTAAATGTAAGGCCAGACACTATCAAACTCTTAGAGGAAAACATAGGCAGAACACTCTATGGCACAAATCACAGCAAAATCCTTTTTGACCCACCTCCTAGAGAAATGGAAATAAGAACAAAAATAAACAAATGGGACCTAATGAAACTTAAAAGCTTTTGCACAGCAAAGGAAACCACAAACAAGACCAAAAGACAACTCTCAGAATGGGAGAAAATATTTGCAAATGAAGCAACTGACAAAGGATTAATCTCCAAAATTTACAAGCAGCTCATGCAGCTCAATAACAAAAAAACAAACAACCCAATCCAAAAATGGGCAGAAGATCTAAATAGAAATTTCTCCAAAGAAGATATACAGCTTGCCAACAAACACATGAAAGAATGCTCAACATCATTAATCATTAGAGAAATGCAAATCAAAACTACAATGAGATATCATCTCACACCGGTCAGAATGGCCATCATCAAAAAATCTAGAAACAATAAATGCTGGAGAGGGTGTGGAGAAAAGGGAACACTCTTGCACTGTTGGTGGGAATGTAAATTGATACAGCCACTATGGAGAACAGTATGGAGGTTCCTTAAAAAACTACAAATAGAACTACCATACAACCCAGCAATCCCACTTCTGGGCATATACCCTGAGAAAACCATAATTCAAAAAGAGTCATGTACCAAAATGTTCATTTAGCTCTATTTACAATAGCCAGGACATGGAAGCAACCTAAGTATCCATCATCGGATGAATGGATAAAGAAGATGTGGCACATATATACAATGGAATATTACTCAGCCATAAAAGGAAATGAAATAGAGTTATTTGTAGTGAGGTGGATGAACCTAGAGTCTGTCATACAGAGTGAAGTAAGTCAGAAAGAGAAAAACAAATACCGTATGCTAACACATATGTATGGAATTTAAGAAAAAAATAAAAGGTCATGAAGAACCTAGGGGTAAGATGGGAATAAAGACACAGACCTACTAGAGAATGGACCTGAGGATATGGGGAGGGGGAAGGGTAAGCTGTGACAAAGTGAGAGAGTGGCATGGACATATATATACTACCGAACGTAAAATAGATAGCTAGTGGGAAGCAGTCGCATAGCACAGGAGATCAGCTCCGTGCTTTGTGACCACCTAGAGGGGTGGGATAGGGAGGGTGGGAGGGAGGGAGACATAAGAGGGAGGAGATATGGGCACATATGTATATGTATAACTGATTCACTTTGTTATGAAGCAGAAACTAACACACCATTGTAAAGCAATTATACTCCGATAAAGATGTTAAAAAGAAAAAGAAATTGCATTAGAGTCACTGTATGATTTTTCCAAGAAAAAATTAATGATGCTAATTATAACACCAATAATATATTTTATAATTATTCCATGCCTCTTATACCTAATCATTGAGTAAAATAGTAAGTTAATTTAGAGACAAGATTATTAAAACTGGTAATTCAGCATGCAGAGAGGACAAGATAAATTACAATCTTATTTTCTTTAAGACCCTTCAATTTCTTAGTGTGTTATTATTCTTATTTCATTATCAACAATTGCCATTAACATCGTCACACACACAAAAAAAAAGGCAAAGGAGGAATTTGCTCCTTTTTTCTGCCTCACTGATTGATGCAGTAGGACTAGGATTTATAACAACAGCTTCCCTTGTTCTAAGGACTTTGACTTAGATAGACAGACAGGTGATAGATAGATCTATATATATGCACAGATACAGATATAGCTTTATATCTCCTGTTGTTTGTTTCTCTGGAGAATACTGACTAATACACCTTACATGGCAAAAGGGGCTTTGCAAGTATAATTAAGTTTACAGACCTAAAACAGGGATATTATCCTGGCTTGTCCTATGCAAGTGAGTCCAATCTAATGACATGAGTCCATAAGAGCAGAGAACTTTCTGGAGGCAGAAGAGATGCAGCAGAATTCAGAGAGATTCAAAGCATGAAGAGGACTTAACAGGATGTCACTGCCTTGAAGATGGAGGGTCAACATGATGAGGAATTCAGGTGGATTTAAGGAGCTGAGAGAGGCTCCTGGCTGATAGCCAGCAAGGAAACAGAGACCTCAGCCCTAAAGCCCAAATAACTGAATTCTATCAACAGCCTGGACGAGCTTGGAAACAGACTCGCCTGCAGAGTCTCCAAATAAGAGTCCAGCTTGCCAACAACTTGATCTCAGCCTGCGAAACCCAGGTCAGAGGAACCAGCTGAGCTCACCAGACTCCTGACCTACAGAACTGTGGGATCATAAATTAGTGTTGTGTTAAGTGGCTAAATCTGCAATAATTTTAAGGTTGTAATAGGTAACAAATACATCCTACTTAACATAAAAAAGACCCAATAGCTAACAACATTTTAAAAGACATTCCTTGTACAAATAAAGAGAAATAATTTTAATTTAATGTTTTACTAGTTATGTTAGGAAAATGTATAAAAAGAAATTGTGGTTGAGAAGGGCGTTGCGTCATGTGTGATGAGCTCCTGATGGTCATATAAATTGGTCCAAAGTTTTGGGAAAGTAATTGGTGATATGTTTAAGAAGTCAGGATAACATGTTTGACTTTTGACCTAAAATTCCACATCTATTTTTTAGGAAATAATTCCAGTAGTATTTCTTAACTTTGATACAGTAATTCTACCTCTTTATACTAAGAAAATAATTTTAGATGTATTTTATAAGAAAATAAATATAAAATATGAAGAAAAATTAACCTATAAAGATTATGGTCATGTGGATATTATAGCATGTAATAGAAAAATTTGTAATAATATAAAGATCCAACAAAAGGGATTGGTTAAGTTAGGGTACACCCACATAATGAAAGGCTGTAAATTCAGTTAAAGTCATGTGGTAATATGTACTTATTGACATGTAAACATATTTTAAGGGAAAAAAATCAGGTAACAAAAATAGCAATACATTAAAGTTTTATTATGTTCTTTCTGCTGGTCTGCATCTTTTGATTTTTTTCTTTTATGATTACAGGTTTGGTAATAAACTAACAAAAGAAATTTAATTTTTAATAAGGTTTACATTTCTATGCTCGTATATCAATTTCCAGAAAGTTATCTACTCAGTACAAAAAGGATTATATATATTTCAAGACAAAAGACAAAATATTTCTTCTTTATTTAGAGCAAAAAATTAAGACAAAGAATGTCCTCCTATTTCTCAGATGATTACAGCTGTTATATAAGAAAATTTATCACTAGTTTTATCATATCCAAAATAACCTCTACTATCATTACAGCCTTTCCTTCTGTTTAAAATATGCACCAAATTTCATTGGTCAGACTCATTCATCTAAAT
Source organism: Orcinus orca (assembly GCF_937001465.1). Classification (NCBI taxonomy): domain Eukaryota; kingdom Metazoa; phylum Chordata; class Mammalia; order Artiodactyla; family Delphinidae; genus Orcinus; species Orcinus orca. Next base: position 130,081,306 of record NC_064563.1, read on the forward strand.
CCAAAGTTTACACAGTTTAAGAGCTTTCATTGAACTTAGACTAAAATAAGAAATGCTCTCCTGCACCGAATCCCCATCTCTTCCTGCACCATCACAAAAACTGTATCTGAAAGTTTTGTGCCCAAATATTGGCTGGAGGACAAAACATGATTCTATTGATTCTGAATATATCAAAGATTGTGGTAAAATTTGGGTTTCAAGAGAGAAAGGAACTGAAAAATTAGTTTTTGGAGATAAGTACCTATCTGAGACAAAACTGAAATACACATTTAAGGAGATTTCTCTCAATTTCAACCTTCAATTCTTGTATTGACTGGTCTAGGATGACATTTGAAATCAAAAGATGATATTTGTAATATGGTGTGTATTGTTGCTAAGTCCCTAATTTCTATTAAAGCATGGGAAGCAAAAATTGGGGTTGATTCTTAAATTTTTTTTTTAAGTCCATTTCTGTTTAGCCCAGTAGTATGCTGGAGAGTTGATTATGCACTTGTTCAAGTTGATGCCTTGAAACCAGTAAATTCTACAAATCAGGATTTTCTTTCTTTTTTTTCTTGGAGATCCGGGTAAGGTAGCAAGCATCACAGTTTATGCAGTCACTTGGACCCTTGGCTTTTAGTCTCCATAGTAGCTTTGGTCACCTGAGAATCACGGATGTCAGCAACATCTATTGCATCCCACTGAATTTGTAGTACCAAGGGGGCTGCAAAGACAGTACTCCTTGGCTAGTACTTCTAGACCCTGCTTAGGATGCAAAGATATATCAGGTGGATGAAGGATCACTTAACCACAGAAACCAGTGGTGCGGAACATGTATGCAGGAGTATACTTCCGTACTAGTACAAACTAGTACAAACTTATTTGGATACACCAGGGTCTGTCAATCTTTATTTCTAATTGGACCAAATTCTTAATATTATCTTATTAAGTAACATTGAAAGCAGTGTTATGGGTGGACTGGAAAACAGGCAAACAGGAGGCAAATAAAAAGTAACAGCATTGTCAGAGATGTCTTTATTCACTTGATCCTAAGCCAATTCAACATGTGGCCAATGTGTAATTCTTCCAAAAATAATATATATTTCTCAGATTTCCTCATTTCCTTCTTCATCCCTCCTATTCTTTAATGCTTGGGCATTTTAAACTGTTATGTGTTATCCATCAATTTAATATTACATTTGGGAATTACCTATGGATTTTATACAAATGGGATGCTCCTCTCTATTGCAAGCTAGCAATTGTTCAACATAAATATACACCAGAGTGAAAAGGGAGAGAAGCATTAGATTTTTTGTGTGTATGATCACAGATTTTTCTGGTGCAGAATTTCAAGTATAAGGAACCAAGTAAAGCATTTCTGTAAATAGAAACAGATTTATTAATCCAACATGTTTATAGAGCAAATAGTATACATGAGACAATGCTTATTGCTGTACTGAGTCAAAACATGGAAGGTAGTTCCAACCCTGAAGGAGATGAATAGATGATATTTTTATTTATTTATTTTGGGCTGTGTTGGGCCTTCGTTGCTGCCTGCAGGCTTCAGTAGTTGTGTCATGTGGGCTCAGTAGTTGTGGCACATGGGTTTAGTTGTTCCGTGGCATGTGGGATCTTCCCAGACCAGGGCTCAAACCCGTGTCCCCTGCATTGGCAGGCGGGTTCTTAACCACTGCACCACCAGGGAAGTCCTAGATGATACTTCATGTTGACCATGTATAAGACAAGCAAAATAGAAGTGAAGGCAAAAAAAAAAAAAGCAAACAAACAAAAAATACCTTTACAGAAGAAGTCAGATTTAAACTAGACCTAGGAGGATGGGGAGGTTTTTCATATAGTAGTTTTGAGTCACAGGTGCCTGTATTAACATAATAACACATCTGATGAATATTGTTCACATCAATATATACCATATATTAACATGCAAACAACCTGGTCCACTAATAAATAACCAATTATGTATCATTCCTTTCTCACCCTTATTTAGAGCAGTAATTCTCTAGCTGAGCATGAATCAGAATCTCTTGAAAAGCTTGTTGGAACACAAATTTCTGCTCCTCCCACAATGCTTCTCATTTAGTGAGTTTGGGGTAGGACCCAAGCACTTTGGTTCCCAGGTGATGCTGATATTGCTGGTCCAACAACCACAATTTGGGAGCAATTCATTTAAAGCACCTGCTGTGGTGCTTTATAGCACCTAGAATGGAACCCTGGCTTGAAAACATGCTAGCTGATCTTCAGAAAAGTCTCAACCTCTCAGGATATCATTTTACCATTTATAAAGGTAATAACAATACCTATCTTGTAAGCCAGTTCTGAGAATTAAATTGATTTATGCATATAATCCAGAGCTTGATATAATAAGTAGCCTGAACTGATATTACTACTTCCCCTAGTAGTAATCATTCCCCGATGATTACTACTAGGGGAAGCTAGTGGGTGAGGGTATGCCAAGTGTTATGGACTAAATATTTGTGCCCCCCCCCACCAAATTTATATTAAGGCCCTAAAGCCCAATGTGATGGTTATTTGGAGGTGGGGTCTCTGGGAGGTAATTAGGTTTAGATGATATCATGAGGGTGGTGTCCTCATGATGGGATTAGTGCCCTTATAATAAGGAGAAGAGACACCAGGGCTCTCTTTCTCCCCCATCCCTCTCCTTCACTTCTCCCCATCTCCCCTCTCCTTACTAGCACACACTAAGGAAAGGCCATGTGAGCACCCAGCTAGAAGGTGGTTGTCTACAAGCCAGGAAGCAGGTCCTCACCAGACCCTGAATCTGCCAGCAACTTGATCTTGGACTTCCCAGCCTCATTAACTGTGAGAAATAAATTTCTGTCATTTATGGGATTGTTACAGCAGCCTGAGTAGACTAAGACACCAAGGAAACAGTGTGAGATATGGTACAGAGATGGAAATGGATCATTTGTGTTCAGAAAATGGCAAGCAGTTAAGACAAGCTAGGATGGAACATTAATGTTGGGGAAAAGAGAAAAATATCAGAGGACCTGAATGAGGATTGAGAACCTTGGAATTCCTTGAGTGCCTCTTTCTTCCTAATTGTCTAATGTTTCTGGCAGTTATTGGCCTCTATTTTCACTTGAAATGCCCACTATTTCTAGAAGGGCAACAGGAGTACTCAAATAACTAACCAGCAATCATAAGTGGAGATGACTTTAGCTGCTCATTCAGAGCATGTCCTAAATATAATTGAGCAAAGAAGAGCTCGATATTCCCAAGGCAGAAGAGAAGTGAAATTTCTACATCCAAGAACTCAATTAATATTTCAAGAGGACACTCACAATGACGCTTTTAAGAGAACTTTATTATAAAGATGCACTTAAACATCCTTTTCATTAACCTCAGACTGCAAGCTGCTTATCCTTTTGCTTTCAAATTGACCTCTAGTGATTTGCAGTTCTTTTGGAAATGTCTTTATTTTAGCAGATAGATCTACTCTTCCAGCTCTTTTTGCTTTGTGTTGTTATGATTAATTGCTTTATGCTCAGCAGTCCTTAGCATGTGTGTGACTCCTCATGGTCACAAGAAGACCATGCCTGGGTTCTAGGCAGAAGAAAAGAAGTGGAAAATCAAAGAGCCTGATTCTGCCTACCTTTTTAGAGGCTGTCTGGGAAACCCTACCAGGAACATTGGCTTTCATATCATTGGTCCACAACCAGACCTCAGGGCTTCAATGCCACCACAAACAAATTTGTGTTCTGTTGGTAATAAAGAAAATATAAGAATGAAACTGTGGGCAACAAAGAGTACCTGCTGCCCCTGGACTCTCTTCTCAAGTTTATACTTTTGACAAACCTAACACAATCATTGACACTGCAATGTGCTTCCTGTTGCTTTGTGCAGGACACTTTAAAAATAGGGATGAGATTCTGGGATAATCATGGCATTCACTGAGCACTTGCTATGTATCAAGTCCCAGACTAAATACCTTACATACATTATCAGATAAACAAGCATTCCATAATGCTTGGTATATCTTAGATCTTATGTCCTATATCTTATTATATCCCATATTTAAGTGTTATATGTAATACCTGTTCTATGATCAACCCAGTTAGGGTAGATACATTCCCCAAAGTCATCTTTCATGTCTTGTTCCAGGTTAGAGTTGGCCAAAAGGGGAACATGTAAGAGATTCTGGTGCAGAGTGAAAATGATAAAACTTGTTCTTTGAAAGTCCTTTTGAAGTCAGAGGCAAGGTTGCCCTGCAGATCTCAGTTTGACCTCACTCTCATCTGCTCCACATTACATATCTTCTTCCCAATCGCTGGCCCTGCTGACCAATAGCAGCCCCAGGGCCACTGATATTTGGCTGAAACTCACACAGGTGGTAGCTACACAGAGGAAAGCTTTCCGTAGACTTCTCTACAGCTTCTCATTCAAGGTGTCATGGTGGCTGGACACATCTTTTCATCATTCCCCCTTGCATGTTATTATTTGTCCACCAGAATTTCAGGAAGGCTAGTTAGTGATTGTGACTCTCATCTTCCATTGTCCCCTTCTCTTCACTTACTTAGCTTCTTGCACAATTAATAAGATCTAGTTCCTGTAATAGACCCCTTATCTCATAGCTCTCGTCATGGCTCTGCTTTACTGACTGAGTGCTGACTGCTATAATCCAAACAGTGATGTCTTTCCAAGCCTGCTATAAAAATGAATCAACTTGATAGAAGTTAGATAAACAAAGAAAAAAATGTTTGAGTATTCCACCGTAAAAAGAACTTGAGTACTGAATTTTTAGTTCTCATATAACTTAAACTATTCCTTGATACTTGTATAATTTTCATTGTGTTTAGTCATGCACCATTTGTTTTTATCTTTCTCTAGTCTTTCCTCACTCAAATACGTCTTCCACCCCACTGCCAGACTAACTGTCATTGGACAGCTCTAATTAGGTCAGTGTGTTGGTTAAATCCTTTGGTGGTTGTAGACTGCCTAATGAATAGAATTCAACTTATTATGGGGCAAAGAATGGTCCTTCCCAAAGGTCCTGATATTCCTTTAGAGCAACAACTCTTACTACTGCCTCCCAAACACTCTATTCCCCTCTGACACCAAGCTCATCCCTCTTTTTACATCTGGCTTTTTCCCACAGATGTGCCTTCACATATAACCTACCATCAGCCTAGTCCTTCCTCTGTTCTCTGGCTGGTGAAATCCTATTCGTCCTTCAAGGTCCAGACCAGATACAAACTCCTCTGTGATGTCTTCCCAGCCCTGCTGGGTTAATAGATATCTCCTTTGTGTGCCTATGTGTGACAATGTCCCATAACTTATTTTTATCTGTGAGCTTCACTCTATTTTGAGCAGCTGGTAGTACCGCTAACTAGCAAAATTCCTGACACATAGTAGTCATACAATAAGAATTGGTTTAATTAATTAATCTTCTCAGACAGTCTCAGAAAATATTTCTTTTTCTTAGCAGGGTTACTTTGGCTATTTATAGGTCATTCAGATACATGATAGAAGTGTTTCAGATATAAATTTGAGATTTTGAATATGTAAAATGCATTAGAAGTTTACGGAAACAGTATGAAAATACAAATATATATGCTGTGTGAACATATATATGCTTTATATAAAACTGAGCTTGATTATACTTAATCCATAATTTAAAACTTTCTCACAAAGAAAACTCTGGGCCCAGAAGAATTATTACTAACATTTAAGGAAGAAATAATATCAAACTCACACAAATGTTCTCAGAGATTAAGGAAAGGAAGAATGTCTCCCAACATATTTTATGAAGTTGATATAATAATGATACAATGAAAAAAAGAAAAGCATAGGCCAGTATCTCTCATGAATATAGATATAAAAATCCTTAATAAAATATTAGCAAAGAGAGTCAAATAATATATAAAAAAGAGGAAGTGGGGTTTATCCCAGGAATACAAGGCAGTTTTAACATTGAACACCAATCAATATCATTTAACACATTAACAGAATAAAGAGGAAAAAGCAATTGTACCAAAGGATAGTGAAAAGGCACTTGATTAAAGAAACACTTGGTCATGATAAAAACTGACAGCAGGGCTTCCCTGGTGGCGCAGTGGTTGGGGGTCCGCCTGCCGGTGCGGGGGGCGCGGGTTCGTGCCCCGGTCCAGGGGGATCCCGCGTGCCGTGGAGCGGCTGGGCCCGTGGGCCGTGGCCGCTGGGCCTGCGCGTCCGGGGCCTGTGCTCCGCGGCGGGAGAGGCCACAACGGTGAGAGGCCCGCGTAACGCAAAAAAAAAAAAAAAAAACTGACAGCAAAAAAGAATTAAAGGGAAATTCCTTAATCAGATCAATAGAAGTCCCTTAATCTGATAATCTGATAAAACTGCACCTACAAATCACCTACAGCTACCATCATTAGTTTCATTCAACATTGTATAGAAATTCTAAAAAGTGCAATAAAGTAAAAGAGTGGAGGAGTGGGTATAAAGATTGGAATGAAAGCAGTAAAACTGTCACTATTTGTAGATGACATGGTAGTATACATAGAAAATTCAAAGGATCTATATTATAAACCATCCGAATTAGTAGCAGAAATTCTGGACACCAGAATAATATGTAAAGATCAGTTATGTTTCTATACACTAGCAACAATTAGAAAATGCAATTTTTACAATTTATAATAGCATCAGAAATAAAATATCTAGGAATAAATCTAATGAAAGTTAAACAAGCCCTCTAAAATGAAAACTATAAAACGTTGCTGAGAGATTTTTTAAAGACCTAAATAAATGGACAGATATCCCACAAGTATGGATTAGGAGAGTTAATATTATTAAAATTTTAATTAGTCACAAATTGACTTGTAGATTCAACATGATCCCAATCAAAACCCCAGTATGGTTTATTGTGGAAATAGACAGGTAATTCTAGCACTTATATAGGTAGTTAAAGGACCTAGCATAGCCAAGACAATAATGAAGAAGATTGAAGTTGAAAATTTTATATAATTCAATTTCATGACTTACTATCAAGCTACAGTAATTAACACTAGGTTTTGGGTATTAATATGAGAATAGATAAATAGACCAATGAAACAGAAATGCAGTGGATTGAGTGGTGGCCCCAAAAGGATATGTCCAGAACCTGTGAAAATGATCTCATTTGGAAAAATAGATCTGATTAGATCATATATGTAATTAAATTAAGGTAGGCCCTAAATCCAATAACAGGCATCCTAATAAGAGAAAAGCAGAGGGAGATTTGAGACTCAGACACCCTGGGGAGAAGGCAGCAATTAGAGTAACGTAGCTCTATGCCAAGAAATATATGGAGCCACCGGAAGCTGGAAGAAGCAAGGAAGGATTCTCCCCTGTAGCCTTTGGAGGAGCTTGATCCTGCCAACACTTGATTTCAGAATTCTGGCCTCCCCAACTAAGAGGGAATACATTTCTTTTGTCTTGAGCCACCAGTTTGTGTTATTGTATTAGTGCCACTGCAGGAAACTAATAGGAGAAGAAACAGAAGAGACTCCAAATACAGACCTACCTTTACAGAGTAACTTGAACAACAACACTGCAATGCAATTCAGTTAAGAAAAAAGGTCTTTTCAATAAAGGGTTTGGGGGTCAATTGAATATTCATGAGGGAAAAAAAAACCTTATCTCACACCCTACACAAACTTAATATAGGTCATAGACTGAAACATGAAAGCTAAAATAGTCAAGCTTCTGGATGAGAACATAAGAGAATATATGTTTATATCCTTAGGACAGCCAGAGATTTAAGGAAAAAAACCACTAAACATTAAAAGAAATATATTATTAAATATGATGTGGTATTATTAAATATTATTAAATATGAGTAATAGCCCCCTAAAGATGTCCACATCCTAGTCCACAGAACCTGTGAATATGTTAGATTACATTGTAAAAGGGAATGAAGTTTGAGATGGAATTAAGTCTGCTGGCTTTGAAGATGGAAGATGGGAACACAAGCCAAGAACTACAGAAGCTACTTTCCTAGAAGGTGGAAAAAGCTAGGAAAGGGATTCTTTCCTAGAGCCCCCAGAAAGGAACATCACCCCTCTGACACCTTGATTTTAGCCCAATGGGACCTGTCAGCCTTCTGATGTACAGAACTATATGATAAGAAGTGTGTTGTTTTAGCCATGAAGTCTGTGGTCATTTGTTCCGGCAGCCATGGAAAACAAATGCATCTGACTTCATTACAATTAAGAACACCCATTTATGGGACGACCATTAAAGATTGAAAAGGCAAGAGACAGACTGGGAGGAGAGATTTATTACACATATATCCCACAACAGAATTGTATCCAGAATATAAAAGTAACTCCCCCAAATCTATAATAAAACGACAGATAACCCAACTTTAAAAATGGGCAAAAGACTTGGAAAGGGACTTCACAAAAGAAGAATCGAAATGGGCAATAAAAATTAAAAAGAGGATCAGTATCATTATTTGTCAGGGGAAGACAAATCATAACCATATGAGACAGCCCTACATACCCACAGACTGTTTAAAATTTAAAAAGACGACAATGTAAGGCATTGGCAAGGACATCGAGCAAATGGAAAGTTTAAACATTGCTGGTAGAGTGTAAATTGGAGCAACCACTTTGGAAGAGAGTTTAGTAGAATCTACTAAAGCTAGACATAACTATTCACCAATCATACTTCTACACTAATCCTAATTAGAATATTCAAAGCAGCTTTATTTAAAATAACCAAAAACTGGAAATAATCCAAATGTCCCAAATAAGGAAATGGATAAATAAATTGTGATTATACAATGGAATACTACATTGGAATAAAAAGAACAAATACACACTCAGGGCATGGGTGCATCTCATAACCATTATGTTGAGTGAAGGAAGCCAGACACAAAAGTGTATATATAACATGATTCCACGTGTATGAAGTTCAATAATAGAACTACTAGATAATCATAGAAGACAAAATAGTGGATTTTTCTGAAGAAGGGTTGGTTATTGTCTGAGAAGATACATGAGGGAAATTTATGGGATTGTTTGAAATATTCTATATCTGATCTGGATAATTTAAGCACTCAATGAGACTTACAGTTAAGATACTACTTTACACACTTTACTCCATGTGTGCTATAGTTTAATTTAAAGAAACAAAAAATGAAGTAAAATAAAATATTATATCCAGATTGTTGGAATGTAGGAGATAGGGATTTCCAAGCATGTAAATGCACAGGCATGTAATAGCTAGAACATAATATACAATCATGTTTAATTTCCCTAAAGTTCCTAAACCAACAGAATAAGAGGAGAAACTAGTCTAGTTTTGATCAAAAATATAGTCAAGTCTTTGAATTCTTTATTGTGTAAGCCATCAGGTCCTGGCATAGCTAGATTTTCAAGGAGATTTCTATAGAACACAGAAAACGTGAGAAGCCCGGGTACACTGTCTATTACTGGCTGGGACTTCGAACCCCAAAAGTTGCTTAGCACCACCTAAACAGCCACCTAATTTTGACCACCTGTGACCCACAGGTAATACAGATACAGGCATACCTCAGAGATATTGCAGGTTTGGTGCCAGACCACTGCAATAGAATGAGTATCACAATAAAGCAAGTCCCATGAATTTTTTGATTTCCTGGTGCAAATGAAAGTTATGTTTACACTATACAGTAGTCTATTAAGTGTGCAATAGTATTATGTCTAAAAAAACAATGTACATACTTTAATCAAAAAATACTGCTGAAAAATACTAACAGTCATCTGAGCCTTCAATGAGTCATAATCTTTTTGTTGGTGGAGGGTCTTGCTTTAATGTTAATGGCCACTGACTGATCAGGGTGGAGGTTGTGGAAGTTTGGGGTGGCGGTGGCGATTTCTTAAAACAAGACAATGAAGTTTGCTGCATCAATTGACTCTTCTTTTCATGAATGATTTTTCTGTGGCATTCAATGCTGTTTGACAGCATTTTACCAACAGTAGAACTTTCTGAATGGGAGTCAAAATCCTCTCAAACCCTACCTCTGCTTTATCAACTAAGTTTATGTAATATTCTAAACCCTTTGTTGTCATTTCAACAATCTCCACAGCATCTTTACTGGGAGTAGATTCCATCTCAGAAAAACATTTTATTTGCTCATCCATTAGAAGCAGCTCCTCAACTGTTTGTGTTTTACCATGAGATTGCAGCAATTCAGTCACATCTTCAGGTTCAACATCTTCTACTTTAATCCTCTTGCTATTTCCACCACATCTGTGTTATTTACTTCACTAAAGTCTTGAATCCCTCAAAGTCATCCATGAGATCTGGAATCAACTTCTTCAAAACTCCTGTTAATTTTTACATTTTGACCTCTTCGTATGTATCATGAATGTTCTTAATGGCATCTAGAATGGTGAGTCCTTTTTCAATTTACTTTTCCCAGACCCATCAGAGGAATCACTATAGAATCACTATATATAGCAGCTATAGCCTTAAGAAATGTATTTCTTAAATAATAAGACTCAAATGTCCAAATGACTTATCCAGGTTTGTTGTTCCAGTTATAGAGCATGGGCAGAGTAGAGTGAGCATAATGCTTAAGGACCCTAGGATTTTTGGAATGGTAAATGAGCACTGGCTTCAACTTCAAGTCACCAGCTCCATTAGCCCCTAACAAGAGAGTCAGCCTGTCCTTTGAAGCCAGGCATTGACATCTCCTCTCTAGCTATGAAAGTCACAAATAGATAGTATCTTCTCCCAATATATGGCTGTTCTGTCTACATTGAAAATCTGTTGTTTAGTGTAACCACCTTTGTTAATTATCTTAGCTAGATCTTGTAGATAACTGCTGCAGCACTTGCTGCTTCACCTTGAACTTAGATCTTATAGAGATGGTTTCTTTCCTTAAACCTCATGAACCAACTCTGCTAGCTTCAAACTTTTCTTCTGCTACTTCCTCACCTCTTTCAGCCTTCAAAGACTGAAGAGAGTTAGGGCCTTGCTCTGGATTAAGCTTTAGCTTAAGGGAATGTTGTGGCTGGTTTGATCTTCTATCCAGACCACTAAAATTTTCTCCATATCAGCAATAAGTTTGTTTCACTTTCTTATAATTTGTGTGTTCGCTGGAGTAGAACTTTTAATTTCCTTCAAGAACTTTTTTTTTTTGCATTCACAACTTGCTTAACTGTTCGGCAGAAGAGGCCTATCTTTCAGCTTATCTCAGCTTTCGACATGCCTTCCTCACTAAGCTTAATCATTTCTAGCTTTTGATTTAAAATGAGGGATGGGGACTTCCCTGGTGGTCCAGTGGTAAAGAATCTGCCTTCCAATGCACGGGATGCGGGTTCCATCCCTGGCTGGGGAACTAAGATCTCACATGCCGTGGGGCAACTAAGCCTGTGTGCCACAACTACTGAGTTCAAGCACCTCAACCAGAGAGTCCAAGTGCCACAGACTACAGAGCCCAAGTGCTCTGGAACCCACACGCCACAACTAGAGGGAAGGCTGTGACCTGCAACTAAGAGCCCACATGCTGCAACAAAGACCTGAAACAGCCAAATAAGTAAATAAATATTTTTAAATGAATAAATAAATAAAATGAGGGATGTGTGACTCTTTATTTCACTTGAACACTTTGAGGCCATTGCAAGGTTATTAATTGGCCTAATTTCAATATCCTTGTACCTCAGGGAATAGGGAGGCCCAAGGAGAGGGAGAGAGATGGGGGAATAGCTGGTCGATGGAGCAGTCATAACACATACAACATTTATCATTTATAAGTTCTCCATCTTATATGGGCAGTTTGCAGTGTCCCAGAACAATGACAATAGGAACATCAATGATCACAGATCACCATAATAAATAAAATAATAATGAAAAAGTTTGAAATATTTCAAGAAGTACCAAAATGTGATACAGAGACATGAAATGAGAAAATGCTGTTGGAAAAAATGGTACCAATAGACTTGCTAAGTGCAGGGTTGCCAGAAACCTTCAATCTGTGAAAAATACAATTATTTGCTAAGTACAATAAAACAAGGTATGTGTGTATACCAACGCATCCTCCTCCTTTTTCTACCCTGGACTCCAGAATGTTTCCTCCTTGGCTTTCTAAGGCCCAGGATTCCTCTGAAGTGGTCCAAAGCCAGATATCTTACGTGAAAATAAAAAATCTCTAAAAGAGGCCATGTAAAACAAAAAGGGAAATGATCCAATTTGGAAGTAGGAGAGAGTGATAGAGATCAAAATTAAAAGAAAACTCTATAATGAAGGTAAACGTTCATTCCTTTATTGCTATTTTCTTCTTCCTCTTCATCTCCCAAGCCCAATTATGTGACCTTGTCCCATGTCCCTTTCTCCTTAGAGATGGATGGGGGGTGGCAGAACACCCCTAGAGGTGTGCAATTTCCTCTAGAGGTGAGAACATTTGACCAACACGAGCTATTTTTTAAAGTGCCTCAGAAAAGCAAGCTATCAAGCTATAGAGTGAACATCTCAACTCTCACCCCTGCTTTTACAACCCTTCTTATTTTAAATAAGATCCAAAAGTATTGACCAAAGTTATATAAAGTTGCTTAAAAAGCAAGCCATATTCCATACCTCCAAGCCCCAACCTACCTTTTCCCACCTTAACTCTCCTTATACTCCTTATACACTTCCTAAGTTCCAATCACACAATGCTCTCAATAAACCAAGTGCAACCCTGAGGCTCAAAATAAATTTGCTGAATACACAAATGACTATGCACATTCCCTCAGAGTGGCTAGAATCACCCCACATTATTGTCTTCTCCCATCCCCACCTTTAGAAATGTGGCTTCTTCCTCAAGGTGCACACATTGACATCTTTTCCGTGAAGTATCTCCTGATCCCCTGAGTTAAAATTCTCTCTTGTCCTTGTGCTGCCATAAAAAAAATTGTTTGTAATACTATTATAAAGCTTGCCATATCTTTCTTTATGGTCCATGCTCATGCCATCTCTTCTGATAAGGAAAATCAGCCCTCCCCATCACAATCAACAGAAACTGATTTTATGTGTTCAAAAGTTAGCTCAACCTACAGACAATATCTTACATGCTTCACTCCCTAAATGTCATAATTCTCCTTGTTCTCTGGAACAAATATGGTGGCTCTGTTTTTTTGTTTTGGTTTTTAAATAGACCTGAAAGTCTTTCCATAGATGTATTTTGCATTGTTTACTACAACTCTTCTTTCCAAAATATAAATTTGAATCTCTTCATATATATGTTTGACCTCTATTACATTTGCTCCACCCTTTTTTCAAAATATATACTTGAATCTCTTTTCAAATGTATAATAGAAGTTTATAAGTTCATTTCTTTGTGACTACCAGGGCCTCCCTCACCTTTGGAGCCAAAAACAATGCCCAGAAAGATGAGGGGAATCTTGGGTTTTATTCATTTATAAAAGAGAACTAAAGTAAAATGGTCCCTGGCCTCCAGCTGGCAGTCAATCCTCCTCATTTCTACTTGTGTGCAGATTTTTAAGTAAATGTTGAGTCTATGGGCTTATTTTCACAATAATGTGATGTTGCTGACAGGATCTGGAGCAACACAGACCCTGATGATGGTGGAGTGACCTATGGGGTGAGAACTAAGTGAGCATATAAGACCTCTTGCTGCCCTGCTTCCATTGTCTCCTCCTTATCTTCCCTCTACTGCCAAGGGATTCCAGCCAAAGTTCTATCTCTGAGATGCTTTCAATTCAGAATGGCTTTTGTCCTTTCAGATAGGGATTGTGGAGCAAACCCATCTGTTTGTCTAAGCTCTGTGTCACCCCTTTTCACTTCTTAAAAAAAATAAATAAAAGTAAAAGATAAAAAGAAGAGGAAGAAAGGAAAGAAAAACAGAAAGGAAGTTGAAAATTTAGGACGATTTTTTTTTAACATCTTTATTGGAGTATAATTGCTTTACAATGGTGTGTTAGTTTCTGCTGTATAACAAAGTGAATCAGTTATACATATACATATGTTCCCATATCTCTTCCCTCTTGCGTCTCCCTCCCTCCCACCCTCCCTACCCACCCCTCTAGGTGGTCACAAAGCACCGAGCTGATCTCCCTGTGCTATGCAGCTGCTTCCCACTAGCTATCTATTTTACGTTTGGTAGTATATATATGTCCATGCCACTCTCTCACTTTGTCACAGCTTACCCTTCCCCCTCCCCATATCCTCAGGTCCATTCTCTAGTAGGTCTGTGTCTTTATTCCCATCTTGTCCCTAGGTTCTTCATGACCTTTTTATTTTTTTCTCTTAGATTCCATATATATGTGTTAGCATATGGTATTTGTTTTTCTCTTTCTGACTTACTTTACTCTGTATGACAGACTCTAGGTTCATCCACCTCACTACAAATAACTCTATTTCATTTCTTTTTATGGATGAGTAATATTCCATTGTATATATGTGCCACATCTTCTTTATCCACTCATCGGTTGAAGGACACTTAGGTTGTTTCCATGTCCTGGCTATTGTAAATAGAGCTGCAATGAACATTTTGGTACATGACTCTTTTTGAATTACGGTTTTCTCAGGGCATATGCCCAGTAGTGGGATTGCTGGATCGTATGTTAGTTCTATTTGTAGTTTTTTAAGGAACCTACATACTGTTCTCCATAGTGGCTGTATCAATTTACATTCCCACCAGCAGTGCAAGAGTGTTCGCTTTTCTCCACACCCTCTCCAGCATTTATTGTTTCTAGATTTTTTGATGATGGCCATTCTGACCGGTGTGAGATGATATCTCATTGTAGTTTTGATTTGCATTTCTCTAATGATTAATGATGTTGAGCATTCTTTCATGTGTTTGTTGGCAATCTGTATAACTTCTTTGGAGAAATTTCTATTTAGATCTTCTGCGCATTTTTGGATTGGGTTGTTTGTTTTTTTGTTATTGAGCTGCATGAGCTGCTTGTAAATTTTGGAGATTAATCCTTTGTCAGTTGCTTCATTTGCAAATATTTTCTCCCATTCTGAGGGTTGTCTTTTGGTCTTGTTTCTGGTTTCCTTTGCTGTGCAAAAGCTTTTAGGTTTCATTAGGTCCCATTTGTTTATTTTTGTTTTTATTTCCATTTCTCTAGGAGGTGGGTCAAAAAGGATCTTTCTGTGATATATGTCATAGAGTGTTTGGCCTATGTTTTCCTCTAAGAGTTTGATAGTGTCTGGCCTTACATTAGGTCTTTAATCCATTTTGAGTTTATTTTGTTTTTAACACTTGAAAGTCTTGAGCCTATTTATAGTCATACTAATAGAGAAGCTCCAATAGCAAGAGAGCATTTAAAGAAACAGCAAAGAGAGGAAATCAGCCTTGGAGAACCTACAAAGACACAGAATTCAAAGACATCTCCCTCTGTGCCCCCATTTTTATATCTGTATTGGCAGTCTCCTTAAGAGCAGGGAGACTCCCTGTCTTGCTAATTAAAATAATACCAGTACTTACAGGACTGGGAGCACACAGTAAGTGTTCAAAGGAGAGGAGGGAAGAGAGGAAGAGAGAAAAAGAGAGAAGGAGGGAGAGCGGGATGAAAGTGTTATTTTTGCCCTCATTCTACATCACAAGCAAACTTTTCCATTTGAGTAACAACCACAATGTACCCTACATCAAGAGATTGGTCTTAGATAACCATTATAGAGATCATAAATATCTTTTTCCGTATCACAACTCTTACATTTATACTGACTTTTGTTTTGTTTTGCTTTTAGCTGTGTTGGGTCTTCGTTGCTGTGTGCAAGCTTTCTCTAGTGGCAGCGAGCGGGGGCTACTCTTCCTTGCGGTGCGTGGGATTTTCATTGCAGTGGCTTTTCTTGCTGTGGAGCACGGGCTCTAGATGTACGGGCTTCAGTAGCTGCAGCACATGGGCTCAGTAGTGGCAACTCGCGGGCTCTAGGTTGCAGGCTCAGTAGTTGTGGCACACGGGTTTAGTTGCTCCGCAGCATGTGGGATCTTCCCAGACACAGGGCTCGAACCCATGTCCCCTGCATTAGCAGGTGGATTCTTAACCACTGCACCACCAGGGAAGTCCCTGTATTGACTTTTAACCAACCTCAATACCATTCATCTCTATTTCATATTTTCCCCCATATAATCTTTACTTCTTTGAACATTTCAGCAGGCTTGGTAATATTTACTGATAGTATTTCTAGGGTAGCCTCAATATATTATTGGGCCTCTCAGATAGCCTCTTAAAAAGTCTTCCCTTCTCACCTTAATGTTGACAGGAAAAGGTGAAAGAATGTTCACCAATTCTTCCCATTATGTATAGACCCTTCTTTAGTAGTCCTTGGACTTAACAGAAAAACTTAGTTTTCAGCACCTTTTGAGTGCATGCTATTATAGCTTGGGAATGTATGTATTTAGAAAATACAGCTTAGGACTTCCCTGGTGGCGCAGCGGTTAAGAATCCGCCTGCCGGGCTTCCCTGGTGGTGCAGTGGTTGAGAGTCCGCCTGCTGATGCAGGGTACATGGGTTCGTGCCCCGATCCGGGAAGATCCCACATGCCGCGGAGCGGCTGGGCCTGTGAGCTATGGCCGCTGAGCCTGCGCGTCTGGAGCCTGTGCTCCGCAACGGGAGAGGCCACAACAGTGAGAGGCCGCGTACCGCAAAAAAAAAAAAAAAAAAAAAAAGAATCCGCCTGCCAATACAGGGGACACGTGTTCGAGTCCTGGTCCGGGAAGATCCCACATGCCACCGAGCAACTAAGCCCGTGAGCCACAACTACTGAAGCCCGTGCGCCTAGAGCCCGTGCTCCGCAATAAGAGAAGCCACCGCAAAGAGAAGCCCACGCACCACAACCAAGAGTAGCCCCCGCTCTCAGCAACTAGAGAAAGGCAGCGCACAGCCATGAAGACCCAACACAGCCAAAAATAAATAGATAATTTAAAAAAAAAAAGAAAGAAAATACAACTTAAAAGGATACTGACTGGAAAAATTCTTCTTTAAGACATAAAAATTACATCAATTATCTGGAACATAATTAGTATAGCTTAATTATTATTTGTTGTCTGCAGGGCAAAAAAAATATGCTTCCTCCTAATTTATAATTTTAAATTTACTGAGTGCCAGTGATAAACGCCTTTATACGTACAGTCTTCACGCAGTGTAAAATTAAAATTTAAAACCATTTGAACAGAAAGAGGTTTGGACCTCAGTATGGCAATTATCTGAAACAGTCTAAAACCTTAAGGTCAGTTTTTCAGAGTTCGACCATGTCAACTCATAAATTTGTTTTTGATGTGGTCTTGAATCAGCACAGGAAGATTTTGAATAACAACATGGACCAAGACTTATCCTGAAGCGCATAAATCACTTTTGACATATATGTTCATAACAACAGCCTTCAGAAGAAAAGGGAACAGTGAAAGTTCTAAGAAACTGGGCAAGGATACTTCCTAACGTTCAGTGGTTTGGATGAGTTGCTAAATTCTAAGTTGTAAAAATGTATGTAGTTTGCATGAAAAAAATAAATAATTTTATTCACTATGCAGACAAAAAGTCCCTTTGAACATGCTCTATTTGGGGGTAATTTTGTGACTCAAAGAGTTCTTCATATTTCCCCAGGGATGCTTTAATCATTTTACCCTTTAAAGACCTCAAAAAATCCGGTTATGTGTCATAAATGTACATGTGTACCAGAGACATTCAGAACATATATTTCCTGTTAAATAATTAGGAGTGGGAGAGCAGGTCTTTGTGAGCTAAAGGATAGCTTTCCCATATAGTTGAAAATAGACCCTTAAAACTCAATATTTCACAATAACTCCTTAGTATTCATTAAGGGATCAATGTCCAAACCAAAGTATTCTGGTTCTGAGAGATTTTCTACATTGCACAGTTCAGCCAGAGGACACATTTTGGTGCAATATCTGAGGTCTAGGGAAATTTAATAGAAAAATATATTTAAAAAAAAAAAAGCTCAAATCTTCACAAAAAAGCCAAGCCAGGAAATGTTTGGATTTAGACACAGTGACTTTAACCCAAAGTGGTATTTTTTGGAGAGTGAAAGTAATTTGTGTGTCCTCTTAAACCAGAATTAGCTACAACATCCTATATCTGTCATTACTGGATAGGGCAACAATATCTTTCTTCTGTACTTGCCATTATTTGTTCTGATACTTCCTTTGCTCATTCTCCATATTTCAGGGAAATTGATAAATCTCTCCATTATCAAAACTTACAATTATTTCAATTAATTTAAATGTGTTTTTAGTTTGGAATCATAAATTTATGTAAAATGCCATTCATCCATCTTAATCTTTATTCCTTGTGCTTGCTGCTGCTTATAATATTTCCAGCCTGAAAGGTTTGCCTTCTTTCTGTCAACAATTATATTATGCTAACTTCCATGAGTGGAGGGATGGCCTCTACCTTGTTGGTTTATATCTCTTTTTCCTACTGAGGGTCTGAAAGTCCTTTGGGGCTGTTAGAATTTTTCTAAGCCACAGCTTCTTCTGGCCTCACACAATTCCTGAGGTTCATCTCCCTCATTCCACTTCTCCAAGAGTGTGGAGAAGTGTCTACATCCTGTTCATTTTTCTATTAAAATGTAAATATATCCAAGAGCCTCTTAGATGTGCCTCCTTTCTTGTTCGAGATTTATAGTTATTGTTTAGAAAGATTCTTCTAATTCCTCTTAAACCACGTGTCTATGTACTAGGATCCCTGCTATGGAATTACCCACATTTTTGTACTAGTTGTATTTGAAATTTGTTTCATGAAAAACCAGAATGACATTTCTGAGTGCCTGGAGTTGCACTCCCTTGATTGTTTTGATTTCCAAGAACAGGCTATTCACATACTGTTACTTCTACGCAGAATGTCCTTCCTCCCCTTCTCTTCTGGCCAACTCTCTGTCATCCCCGAAGAGAACCTACTTAGTAATCACTTTTTCTCTGAAGCCTTCCTGTCCCCCTTTTCTGTTTTTCTCCAGCATTTTACATCTGCCTCTATTAACACTTAGCACATTTCTCTGAAACTAGTGACCTAGACTGAGTTCTTGCAGCAAACTCTTAACCTCAAAGTCCCCAGTGCTTATACATTGTATTCATTCATCCATTTATTTACTCATTGAATCATGCATTTTAAAATACTTTTCAAGGGACTTCCCTGGTGGTGCAGTGGTTAAGAATCTGTCTGCCAATGCAGGGGACACGGGTTCGAGCCCTGGTCCAGGAAGATCCCACATGCTGTGGAGCAACTAAGCCCATGAGCCACAACTACTGAGCCTGCAAGCCACAACTACTGAGCCCACGTGCCACAACTACTGCAGTCCGTGTGCTTAGAGCCTGTGCTCCACAACAAAGAGAAGAGAAGTCCCCGCTCCGGCAACTAGAGAAAGCCCATGCGCAGCAACGAAGACTCAATACAGCCAAAAAATAAATAAATAAATTTATTTTTTAAAAATACTTTTCAAGTGCCTACTGTACGCCAGCACGTATTTTTGTTTCCAAAGATCACCAGTGAATGATACAAATAAGATTTCTGTTCTCTGGAAGCCTTTATTTTAGTAGGAAGAAGTCTGACAATGAGCAAGTAAACAAATAAATGAACAAGATAATTTCAGTTGTTAATTGGTGTCCACAAAATATATAAAACAGGCCAGTATAGTGTGACGGAAAGGGTACTATAGATAGGGTGGTGAGACCAAAACTTTCTGGGTGATGATATTTGAGCTGAAGTCCAAATGGTGTGAAAAAACATCAAGAAGATCTGGTCAGAGAAATGCAAACCAAAACCACAATGAGATATCACCTCATACCTGTTAGAATGGCTATTATCAATAAACAAGAGACAAGTGTTGGCAAGGCTGTGGAGAAAAGACAATTTTTGTGTACTGCTGGTGGGAATGTAAATTGGTGCAACCTCTATGGAAAACAGTACGGAGGTTGCTCAAAAAATTAAAAATAGAACTACCATAAAATCCAGCAATTCTACTTCTGAATATTTATTCAAAGAAATGAAATTACTATCTCAAAGAGATATCTGCACCCCCATGTTCACTGCAGCATCATTTACAATAGCGAAGATGTGGAAACAACCTCAGTGTCCACCAAGAGATAAATGGTTAAAGAAAATGTGGTGCATTTACATACAATGGAATATTATTCAGCCATAAAAAGAAGGAAATTCTGCTTCTTGCAGCAACATGGATGAAGCTTGAGGGCATTATGCTAAGTGAAAGAAGTCAGACAGATAAAGACAAATACTATATGTTCTCACTTATATGAGGAATCTAAAAAAGTGAACTCAAAGAAACAGAATAAAATGGTAGTTGCTAGGTCCTGAAGTGGGGAAAATGGGAGATGTTGATCAAAGGATACAAACTTCCAGCTATAAGATGAAGAAATTCTGGGGATGTAATGTACAGCATGATGACTATAAGTAACAATACTGTATTATATACTTGCAAGTTGTTAGGAAGAGTAGATCTTAAATGTTACCACCACACATAAAAATATGGTAATTATATGAAAGGATGGAAGTGTTAACTAACTTTATCCTTGTCATCATTTTACAATACATGCATGTATCAAGTCATCATATTGTACATCTTAAACTTATGTATGTTTTGTGTCAGTAATATCTCAATAAATCTGGGGGGAAATATTCTGAAATAATTTTTTCAAAAAAGAAGCAGCTATGGACACAGACCTTACAGACCTTATAGCAGGTGCATGCCCAAGGAGCAGAAAGAGGCCTAAGTGGGTGGATCTTAGCAAGTAAGAAAGAAAGAGAGGGGACTCCCCTGGTGGTCCAGTGGTTAAGACTCCATGCTTCCACTGCAGGGGCCACGGGTTCCATCCCTGGTCGGGGAACTAAAATCCCACATGCTGCTCTGTGCGGCCAGGAAAACAAAAAAAAGAGACAGAGACAGAGGTAGGCAGAGGACAGATCGGGTAAAACCTTGAAAGCCATGGTTAGGAATTTGGATTTTGTTCTACTGCTACTGCAAATCACTACCGGGCTTTAAAAATAGTGATACAATCTACCTTGCATCTAAAAACACAGTTGTTCCATAATTGTTGAATAAATGAATACATTATGATCCCTTCATTTCCATAACATCAGCAAATTCTTTGTGTTAATTTTTAAATCTTGAATTGAGGCTTCAATATTGGAAGAAGCTGGAGAAGAACATTGGTGCCCTAGTCTTGGCTGCTGGCATTCTTCCTCCCAGAGTCTGCCCTCACTTCATTGTCTTGATCTCCAAGAATGGCTTTTTCACACAGAATAAGCCAGAATGTCCTTTCTCCCCTTCTTCTCCTGACTAACTCTTGGTCATCTCCCAAAGAGGCCTATTGAGTAATCGACATCTGAATGTTGACTACATCCTCTAGTTAGTGGATGACAATTATTGGTCTATATTGACTGAATAGAGCTAACATTGCAAAACTTCTACACAAGAAGGATTTGGGATCTTTCTTCTCTTTCTCTCCCTCTCTCTCATACTCCTTCCCCTACCCCAGCAAGGTGGCAGTCTTAGTTGACTTTCCTTTGGATTTGTTCTACCAAAGTTTAGATTGGGGCACATGAATGGGCAAGAGAATAGGGAAGGGATTTGATTGTTGTCCCACATCTAAGTCATAATCTTCAATCCAACTTTTATGAGTAAAAAAATTGATTATTTTAGTATCATTTGCCTGACTCTTGTATCTACCCTAAACCTGGTTCTGAATTCAGAGCAAAGTAAAAGTGTTTCTGAAATTCCAGCAAGATATAGTGTGATATGGCTGGCCAACACTAAATTGGAAGTTTGTGAACCAGCTGGACTTGGGATCCAGATGCAACATTAGTGCTAACTTTCTGTGGAACTGTAGGCCAGTCTCTCAAAACCAATAACTAACTCTATGGCAGGCACTCATTACGCATTACATAGGTTATGCCATTAATCTTCAAAACAATCTAAGATGGATACAATTATCATCTCATTTTACACATGAGAACTTGGGCAGAGTAAGTCATAGCTGCAACTTGAACCCAGACAGCTTGATTCAAGATCCTAACTCAGTGTCTACAAGTTACCATTTTATTCATCTATAAAGTGCAAGGGTTGGATCAGACAATCCCTAAGACATATTTCAAGCCTAAATTTCTCTGACACATTCCCATTGCCTCATCTACCTTCCTAAAGATGAAATGTCCATCTTCAATGCTTTGATTTTCACAAATTAGCCCCATTTCTCTGTCATTTTCTTGTGGAAGATGGGGATCCTCCTTCACAATGGTATTTATTTCTGTGAGTTGTTTGTGGAAGAAGACACACTATTTAGCAATAGTTACAATTGTAACTGTAATTTAAAATGAATGTAAAGCTAATTTGATCAGGTCAACAAACCTGACCTTTGTATTTTCCCCAATATTTATCATTTCAACACTGTCTTTTGCCAGAACCTGATGACTCTAAAATTCGAATCCTATATCTTGACATTTTCTATATCTCCAACTATTCTCTCTCCATATCCTCTTTCTCTTCCAAGCTGTAACCTTCAGCTGGAAATATTTATTAATGCCCCACAAGCAGTTTGCCACCCAGACTTTAAAATCACCAGATGCACACTGCACCTTACTTCCTACCATGTTGTTTGTTTCCATGTGAGATACATACTGACCGTATCCAACTGTGGTTATTTGGAACCATAATCACACACTTCTTACCAACTGCTCTTATTTAAAATGACTCATCCTGTTCCCCACTCAACTCTTTGTTACATATGGAGTGAGTTAATGAGTCTTGGCAAACTCTTCATCCTAACTCAGATGTACCCCCTGAAAAAAATGTACCCCCTGAAAAAAGCACTTCTCCTAAATGGCCACGTTATATCTTCCAGGGTAGTCCATGGCCCTCAGCTCAGAGCCACCATCACACACTCTTGTCTTCCTGGAAACTGCAACAGAATCCTCCCATGGTCTAGTGTCCATTGGTCCTTTTCTTTTTCCGTGAGTTATAGAGTGCATCTTATTTTTTGAAGGTAAGGTTCACACAACATGGGATGAACCAGAGAACTATGACTAGCTCTACTGAGTTCTGATTGTTTTGCCCTATTATTTCTGTTTTGCCAAATTTTCTCACTCTTGACATTAGTTTATAATACATGCTAATACCTTAGGCTCTTCTTCTTGGCTTCCTCCTGACTAAACCATTATGCTGCACTGTCTTTATTGTACATAATGTTTAATAAAAATAGCTAACATATGCTCATAGTATGCTCAGCTAACATTTAAGACAGCACTATTCACAAGCACCCCAAACTGGAAACTAACCAAATGCCTTTTAACAGTAGGACGGGTAAAAAAATTGTGGTATATTTCCACAATGTAATACAATAAGAAGACACACACTTAACTACATGCAATAATATGGGTGAATCTCACAAACGTAATTTGAGTGAAAGAAGCCTGACAGAAACAAATAAAACTATATGCTTCCATTTATATAAGGAACAAAATCAGGTGAAAGCAAATTGATGCTCTTATAAGTCGAGATTCCTGGGAACTGAGGGGATAGTGCCTGGAAGGGGGCAAAAGGGGTCTCTGGGTACTGACCATATTCTGTGATTACATGGGAGTGTTCAACTGGTAAAAATTCAATGAGTTCTACATTTTAGAATATATGCCCTTTCTTTATGTAGACTTCACTTTTTTAAAAGTTTAATAAAGTAAATGAAAGAAGACATAAAAGTTGAAAACAAACTGAAAAGAAACTAATAGATATCCTTTATTAAGTACTTGGTTTTGTTCTAGTTGATGTTTATGTCTTTTTTACATGCTAACTCATTGCATCTATAGTAATGGAGCCAAATCTGGGATTCTAATGCAGACAGTCTGAGTGCTGATTTAAATCTGGGCTTTGTATTTTCTAGGTGTTTTTGTTGTTTTTTCATCTTTTGTTTTTACTTCTTTAATCCTCAGCTTTCTCATTTACAAAATAAAGGCAATAATAGTGGTTACTTTGTAGGTTTGTGGTAAGTGTTAAATGAGCAAATCTTTGTAATGTACTTAACATGATGCCTAACATGTGGTAAGTGCTCAATATATCTTTACTAAATGATAGTTTCTGGTTTATCTTGCCTAGAAATACTCAACTTTTGTAAACTCAAGCATTGTGAGATAGTCCACAAGACCATTCACCTTCAAATATTAGAAAATAAAAAGAGAGTAGCATTCAATGCCCTGCACAGGAATGAAAGAGTGAAGGAAGGAAGGAAGGAAGGGAAGAGGAAGGAAAGAAGGGAGGAATGAAGGAAGGAAGGAACAAATGAACTAGAGAAGGATGCCATCCTAGCATGTGAAGATGGTGATTTAATAACAGTAAGAATGGGAGCAGACAGATGGAAAACCATCAAGATACATCATTATCAGATCTTCTTAAAGAAAAATTAAGGTAAAGGAGTAAGCACAGTTGTGCTTTTCTCTGAATCCTGACATTCATTAAAATTTTGTATTGTCCATGCATGGCAGACAGGATGTATAGTGGTGAGACTGCTGACTCAGAGACAGAGTACACTCAGGACTTCCCTGGTGGGGACGTGGGTTCGATACCTGATCGGGGAACTAAGATCCCACATGCCACAGGGCAACTAAGCCCGCGCACCACAACTACTGAGCTCGTGCGCCTCAAGGAGAGAGCCTGCAGGCCGCAAACTACAGAGCCCACGTGCCCTGGAGCACACGCGTCACAGCTAGAGAGAGAAAACCCGCACGCCGCAACTAGAGAGAAGCCCGCACGCCACAACAAAAGATCCCATGTGCCACAACTAAGACTGATGCAGCCAAAAACATAATAAATTAATTATTTAATTAATTAATTAACTACAAAAGAAAAAAAGAGGCAGAGCACCTAGATTTAAGTCATGGCTACTTGTAACATCTGGGAAAACAACTTCTCCTTTCCTCAGTTTCCTAACCTGTATGATAAGGATAATACTAATACTATCCACCTCATAGTTTGAGGTTTAAAACAGTTAATATTTGTAAATAACTTGGAATCATTGGCATACAGAAAGCACCAATAACCACTTATGAAATACATTAAATATATTAAATGTTCAAGATTTACTCTGGGAAAAATTGTAAAGTCAAACTTTTCTTCTATCCTTTCTCGATTTTCTTTGCAATACTTCTAACCTTGCTCACTCCATGTCCCTAGCACACACAGGCTAGCCCCTGGTAACTCAAAGCCCTCCCCGGAAAGTACTCACCCTGACCTGCCTCCTCTCCATCCTGGGTTTCTCCTTGGAATCTTTATAAAATTTACTTGTGCTATGTTTCATTCCACTCAATCTGAAAAAAAAAATGTAATCCTTTCTAAGAGATCATAATGGGTACATTTTTCTCAGATGACATTTCTAATTTTAACAGAGCTTCCTGAAATCTGCTTCATAACCACATGAAGTGACACAAATAGTACAAACTTCCAGCCCTATTTCTTGCCAACTGGCAGATATTTTCAATCAGAAAAATCTTGTCATTCTTGATAACAACAAATATATGACTACTTATTATAACCCTGATTATTTCAGAGCTGTAAATTGCAAAATAAAAAATTAATTTTCTCTTGTCTACCCTTTTACATTCAACTAAGGCGAAAAAAGGTGGAGAACTAAGAGAGGGAATATGTTCTGATTCTTCTGTTGAGTTTTAATTTCCCCAGGAAATTAAATTCGAGCTGATTTGTGCAACTTGTTCTCTTTCATGTTAAAAGACTCGACATATATACACTACCGAATGTAAAATAGATAGCTAGTGGGAAGCAGCCGCATAGCACAGGGAGATCAGCTCGGTGCTTTGTGACCACCTAGAGGGGTGGGTTAGGGAGGGTGGGAGGTAGACGTAAGAGGGAGGGGATATGGGGATATATGTATGTATATGGCTGATTCATTTTGTTGTACAACAGAAAGTAACACAGTATTGTGAAGCAATTATACTCCAATAAAGATTTTTTAAATAAATGAATAAATAAATAAAAGACTCTATATTTCCCAATATTCTGGAAGCCTAAGAGATAGTCCCTCCTTCAACCTCACCCTGAATTTCCCTGATTGATTCCAGGAGCAACCAAATGGCACATATGCATGTCCACACATGTGTACATAATCACATGAACACATATTCTGCATTACCATCCCTATTCCAGCGCTACAGTAAATTTCCCCAAATGAAAAAAAAAAAAATCTAATTCTGATGATCCAGAATGCACAACCAGGACCTCAGTGGTACCGGGGAATCTTAAAATAATTTAGTTAAAAACAGAGACCTGTTTGAGTTGCAGAAGCTCAGGTTTTATTTAACTGCACAATGCATCCCAGAAGTAAGGCAATAACCCAAGCTCAGTTCAGAAGACCAACCACCCACGTCATATGCTATTGCAAACTTCAGGATGGCTCACTTAATCTGCACTTGTATTTTAGTCCAAAATGGCATTGAGAGTGTTATCAGTAGTCAAAAGAGATCTCTGACTTTAGGAAAAGATAGAGTGGCAGTTAACCCCAGAGGTCCAAACACCTGATCCTTCTCTTTCTCCATAGATATCTGGCCTGGCAGGCATTCATTATAATATGAACCCATCAGAGTTTGAAATCCCCATATGGGTCAGGGTGTTCTAGACATTTCCTGGCACTAGAGATACTCTCCAAAAAGTAAGCATCAATATAACAAGATAGAACCGATACCAACTTTTCCTAGACAACAGACACCAGTCATCAGCAGGGAAAGAATGTAAATTCTCACCATGATATAATCACAGAAAATGACTTGTAAATGTTCCGAACATTGGTTTAAAACATGTATCTCATGAGGCAAACCTGCACTAACCGATGACTCAGAAAGTACCAGATATAAATAATTACCCATGCACAGAAAGCACTTCCAAGGAAACTGAATCAGATCAAGAAGGAAGGATGGTTCAGGACATCCAGTACAAAACTTTCTCCTTCATTTAATCTCTGGGCAGAAAAAAGCTGTTTGTAATGCTTTTAAAACTCCTTCAGTGTTTTGGATTTCTTATGTATAGCTTACAAGTGAGTATTCTATAATACCCACCATTCCAATAATCTGAATCCTTAAAGTCCCAGTGTAGCCATCTACCCTAAGGTAGCCTCCCTGGGTGAGAGCCATATGCTATCAAGATCACATGACCTGGTCCAGCCCCTGACACTGACTCAGCCAGCCCCCTAATTCCCTCCTGGCAGAAGTCCACAGCCAGTCTCAGCCCCATTCTTTCTTCCACTAACCACAGCACTTTCCACCCATTCGCACTCTAATCCGAATACAGCCTCACCCTCTTGTGGACCTCTGCCATATGAAGAAAAGTGCAAGGTAAGACTTTGGCTGCGATACTCGAGTTTAAAACAAAATAGGTTGAGGGCTTCCCTGGTGGCGTAGTGGTTGAGAGTCCGCCTGCCGATTCAGGGGACG
The DNA here is from genome assembly GCF_937001465.1 of Orcinus orca. Lineage (NCBI taxonomy): Eukaryota > Metazoa > Chordata > Mammalia > Artiodactyla > Delphinidae > Orcinus > Orcinus orca. Next base: position 130,108,677 of record NC_064563.1, read on the forward strand.
CGGGTTCGTGCCCCGGTCCAGGAAGATCCCACATGCCGCAGAGCGGCTGGGCCCATGAGCCATGGCCACTGAGCCTGCGCGTCCGGAGCCTGTGTTCCACAATGAGAGAGGCCACAACAGTGAGAGGCCCGCGTACCACAAAAAAAAAAAAAAATAGGTTGAATATTTGCATACCATAGCTTAAGGCATCATTGCCCTTGACCTGGGTGAGGTCCCAGCCCTGGGCCCTGTGTTCTAGAAGGCTCACTCTAGCCCCCCCTTCTCGCCATGCCCCTCCCAAGGCAAAGAGCTTATGGAGGTAAACTTGCTCATGTGGAACTTTTGCCTCCCCTTATAGACCAGGCTCTGCGTACCTGGGACACTGGAATTCCCCACCCAGACATCACTGAGCCTGCTACCGAGGCCACAGTGGAACTCTTCACCGGAAGTGTCACCTGCAAGCAGATGGCACTGGCCTTTTGCTCCTCCCAGACCAGAGGAGGGGCTGAGGGGCTGCTGTATTTAGGGACTATGGACACAGCTTTGAAGTGCAGCCTGGATTGTCCACACACGCGTAGTGAGGCTCCCCTCAGCACAAGGGAGTGCTAGTCACGGCGGAGGAAAGAGGAGTTGGGGCCAGCTCTCCCCAGAATGCCACGCTTTAGCACAGAATTCTGAGAAGTCTGAGAATCATAAATTTGCACCTGGCCTCCCAAGTCAACATAAAGGTAGATTTGCCAAGGAAAGAGGACAGTACAAATTTTATTTAACAGATTCTCACTTGAGTTATAATTTTTTAATATTTAGACATATAACTATATGGCCTCAATTAGCACTCTTGTTCTGGAGACAAAATTAGGGACAGACCTGATGAAAGATACATTTGCATAAAGTTTCATCATCTTCAGAAACTAACTTCTGCAAGGAATATACTCCTAAGAATCCTCAAGTCACAAATTAAACTCTTTAAGATTGTCCTTGGACCAGCACCATTGCTCTTCAAAGTAATGTGGTACCCACTAAGCACCATTCCCATCAATTCTGAGGCGTGATGTACTGCAGGCAATCTCCAGGACACAGTCCTGAGTCAGTCACCTTCTCTGCTAGCCCTCCCCTTGGATCACATTTCTAAAAATCAACTGGTGTCATGTGCTATGAAAACCAAAATTAGTTTCCATAGTGCTGTGCATCACCTAAACATAGAGACAACAGGAATAAAATTAACAATCACACCCACTCTCCAGTCTGTTTGCTCCCATTAAGAAGCATTATGACAAATATCTTGATATCTCTTATATGTGGAAACTAAAAAAAAAAAAAAAAAAAAGGTACAAATGAACTTATTTACAAAACAGACATAGAGTTACAGATGTAGAAAACAAACTTATGGTTGCCAGGGGGGAAAGGGGGAAAGAAGGAATAAATTGGGAGATGGGGATTGATATAAACACACTACTATATATAATAGATAGCTAATAAGAACCTACTGTATAGCACAGGGAACTCTACTCAATACTCTGTAATGACCTATATGGGAAAAGAATCTAAAAAAGAGTGGATACATGTATATGTATAACTGATTCACTTTGTTGTGCAGCAGAAACTAACACAACATTGTAAATCAACTATACTCCAATAAAAATTAATTTAAAAAACACTGTAAATCAACTATACCCCCAATAATTTTTTTAAATCATTATGTTACTAACAATCCTAAAAATAATTAACAATTTATTATGAAAATCAAGGTAATGAGTAAGGGAGAAATACTGGATAAACCAAAAAGTCTAGCTGGGTTCAACCTGGAAAGGACAGAGAAAAACGAGGGATGGAAGGTGTGGATTGGAAAGGAAGCAGGGGGGAGATGAGAGAAACAATTTGAGAGACAGAACTGGAGTGGGGCAGGTCTGGGCAGAGTTGGGAGTCAGAGAGGAGAGAGATTCAGGAGCAGCGACCATGTGTGAAGGATATTGAGAAAGACAGCCTGTTAGAGGATTAAAGACAGCCACAAATGTTGTCACTACACCTAGCAAGAGAGAGACTCTTCTTCGATCCCTTTGAATCTGTGACTTGCTTTGGCCAATAGAATGTGACAGAAGTGACACTGTGTAACTTCCAAAGCTGAACCTGAAAAGATCTGCACTGGCCTCTTACACACACCCAAATGACCTTCCAAATGACCGCAGCACCAGCCAACAGCATGAGAACAGAACTACTGCCCAGCCAACATCATCAACCCAGTTATTGATGTTCAAACACTAAATCTAGGAGAAAAAGATTTTTAAGATATTTAACTGGATGTTATGGATGTATGCTCTCTCTGTTCTCAAGAGATTGCATTAAAAAGAATTAATTTGCTTTTCAGTTATCTCTAGATGTCAGCTGAGTGTCGAGATGGAACGAGACATATATGCCTTAATGGTCTACACAATATAATGTCAGCCAGGAGCTCTGAATAGTTAGCACAAAAATCGTGTTTTCCATACCCATGCAAAAAGTACTGAATTTCCATGCTAATCACTCAAAAAAAAATGGCAAAAGTACAACATGAAAAAAATCTCTAATGATCCATAAAATTTGTAGTAACTACAAATAGTCAAAACTTCATGGTTATCTCCATACTCCTCTCCAAAGAACACTATCCATCAACTGTTTTATTGTAAAGGATGTAGAAACTAAGGACCCCCCACTTGGTATACTATTTTGAACAGGACCCCCACTTGGTATACTATTTTGAACAGAACACCCAGCCCTCAGCATCTAGACCCACGCCAATATTATAGTCTGTTAAAGAAACCTGGACTCTTCAGCATATGGGTCCTTAATGCCACTGATCCTCACACTTTAGTATATTTGAGAAAGTTTTCAAGCACTCAAGGGGCCATGCCATTCAATTTAGGCAACCATCACACACTGTGGGATTCTTGTCCCTCCATCCAATCCTTTTGGCCGCTTGGAAATGACCACATCTGCTGTGAGTCAGTGTTACTTAACAACAGTGTGCAAAGCTGCCAAGTTTGGATCAGTGAAGTTGTTATTTTCGCTGGGTAATTCAGATCTTTGGCTTATTTGCATCCTGGACTGCCACACCCACACATTTAAAGATATTTAACTGTAGTCATAGCAGAGCTAGATAAGCACTTAGCCATGTCTGCTTTCAAATAGGGGTTTTGAGATCATGACTGATTCAGTGTATTTGCCCACCCATCAGATAAACTACTTGACAGTATCATTGAAAACAGTTTCTCTTCTCCATAAGCAGATTGGCCAGCATCCCAAACCCCAGTAGTTCTGCATCGTGTAACCAGAGCTGCTGCCTTCTGCTTCCTGAGCCAAACTCCAAGACCCACAGGAATCAACTAGAGTCCTGGAAGATCCAGACACTGCCCCATGTGCAGATTCCTGCAAAAATAAACTGAGTCCCTGCCTTAGTCAGTACCAGGAAATCACCAGCAATAGCTAGATCATATGTCATCCAACCACAAGACCAAACTGTCTCTTCAGATGTTAGAAACACCTCAATCCACAACGTAGGAATTAGCTAGAACCTTAGACCCAGTGCCTGAACAAGGGAGACTAGTAATTTGGCTCCCCTTCAAATCAATGTTCTTTGGATATTTGTTCAACTGTCCTTTAGCAGAAATACGGAGGTACTAATTTTCCATTCTCACAAATCATCTACAACTCTCTTCTTTATTTTTTTATTATTCCAGTGAGAAAATTTATTGAGAAATATATGAAGCCATTTAATATGTAAATAAGCAAACCACATATTTCTGGTAAACTGCACTATAGTGTACCTTAATTGGGCAATACATTGAAAGCCATCATCCATGTGGTCCAATATGAATAGTGTGTCAATCAAGGAAACAAAGTCCAGTGACTAAAGTTACTCATTTGTCACCTTCTGTATCAGTTAGGATTGCAATTGATTGAGCAGTTTAATTACCCTACACTGGCTTTTATAAATTAACTTAACGAAGTTTAGAATGGCTTAAATTATTAACGTGTGCTGGTTAATCTCAATCTCCCCACTTACCTTCACTGATCTCTGCCCTGTTCCATGTCCCAGGAGGCTGACCTCCATAAACAGCATCCCCCAAGCTCTTCTGCCCTCTGGCTTAAGAGGGAAGAGAAAGGATAGCATATTTATTTACCATAATCTCCACCCCCACCCCTTTACTTGCATAGCTATAGTTTTGGCAGAGTTACTTTTCCTTGTAGTCACAGACTATATGAGGCAGCATCTCTTCTGATTCAAGTTCTTTCTAGCTCCAGTGAAAACTATTCCCTCCCTTGACCCATTCCCACCATTTCTAGTGGTGTTGCACCATCTCTTGTTAGTTCCTATGATGGTTAATTTTATGTATCAACTAGACTAGGCCACAGGGTTTCCAGAGATTTTGTCAAAAATTATTCTGAGTTTGTCTACGGAGGTGTCTTGGAATGAGCTTAACTTACATGGTAGACTGAGTAAAGCAGATTGTCCTCCCTAATGTGGGTGGGCCTTATCCAATTAGTTGAAGGCCTGAAGAGTACAAAAAGGCTGGCTCTCCCCCAAGTAAGAGAGAATTGTCCTGTCTGGTGGCCTGTGAACTAGGACATCAGTTCTTGGCTCTATTGCAGCCTGCTGGCCTTCAGACTCAACCTGTGATCTTGGCTCTGCATATCATGGACTTGCCAACCTCCATAATCACATAAGCCAATTGAGAGAGAGAGAGAGGGAAAGAGAGGGAGAAAGAGAAATAAGGTGTTCAATTTTTAATTGTTTAAGGAAGCTCCATACTGTTCTCCATAGTGGCTGTATTAATTTACATTCCTACCAGCACTGCAGGAGGGTTTGCTTTTCTCCACACCCTCTCCAGCATTTGCTGTTTATAGATTTTCTGATGATACCCATTCTAACTGGTGTGAAGTGATACCTCATTGTAGTTTTAATTTGTGTTTCTCTAATAATTAGTGATGTTGAGCATCCTTTCATGTGTTTGTTGGCAATCTGTATATCTTCTTTGGAGAAATGTCTATTTAGGTCTTCTGCCCATTTTTGGATTGGGTTGTTTGTTTTTTTGATATTGAGCTGCATGAGTTGCTTGTATATTTTGGAGATTAATCCTTTGTCAGTTGCTTCGTTGGCAAATATTTTTCTCCCATTCTGAGGGTTGTCCTTTTGTCTTGTTTGGAGTTTCCTTTGCTGTGCAAAAGTTTTTAAATTTCATTAGGTCCTATTTGGGTTTTTTTGTTTTTATTTCCATTTCTCTAGGAGGTGGGTCAAAAAGGATCTTGCTGTGATTTATGTCATAGAGTGTTCTGCCTATGCTTTCCTCTAAGAGTTTTATAGTGTCTGGCCTGACATTTATGTCTTTGATGCATTTTAAGTTTATTTTTGTGTATGGTGTTAGGGAGTGTTCTAATTACATTCTTTTACATATAGCTGTCCAGTTTTCCCAGCACCACTTACTGAAGAGGCTTTCTTTCCTCCATTGTATATTCTTTCCTCCTTTGTCAAAGATAAGGTGACCATATGTGTGTGGGTTTACCTCTGGGCTTTCTATCCTATTCCATGGATCTATATCTCTGTTTTTGTGCCAGTACCATATTGTCTTGATTACTGTAGCTTTGTAGTATAGTCTGAAATCCAGGAGACTGATTCCTCCAGCTCCATTTTTCTTTCTCAAGATTGCTTTGGCTATTTGGGGTCTTTTGTGTTTCCATACAAATTGTGAAATTTTTTGTTCTAGTTCTGTGAAAAATTCCATGGGTAGTTTCATAGGAATTGCACTGAATCTGTAGATTGCTTTGGGTATTATAGTCATTTTCACAATGTTAATTCTTCCAATCCAAGAACATGACATATCTCTCCATCTGTTTGTATCATCTTTAATTTCTTTCATCAGTGTCTTATACTTTTCTGCATTCAGGTCTTTTGTCTCCTTAGGTAGGTTTATTCCTAAGTACTTTATTCTTTTTTTTGTGGTATTTTATTCTTTTTGTTGCAATGGTAAATGGGAATGTTTCCTTAATTTCTCTTTCAGATTTTTCATCATTAATGTTTAGGAATTCAAGAGATTTCTGTGCATTAATTGTGTATCCTGCTACTTTACCAAATTCATTGATTAGCTCTAGTAGTTGTCTGGTACCATCTTTAGGATTCTCTATGTATAGTATGATGTCCAATCATGTTTTTCTCTTTCATCACTTTAAATATGTCCTGTCACTCCCTTCTGACTTGCAGAGTTTCTGCTGAAAGATCAGCTGTTAACCTTATGGGGATTCCCTTGTATGTTATTTGTTGTTTTTCCCTTGTAGTTTTTAATATTTTTTCTTTGTACTTAATTTTTGATAGTTTGATTAATATGTGTCTTGGCATGTTTCTCCTTGGATTTATCCTGTATGGGACTCTCTGTGCTTCCGGACTTGATTGACTATTTCCTTTCCCATATTAGGGAAGTTTTCAACTATAATCTCTTCAAATACCTTCTCAGTCCCTTTCTTTTTCTCTTCTTCTTCTGGGACCCCTGTAATTCGAATGTTGGTGCATTTAATGTTGTCCCAGAGGTCTCTGAGACTGTCCTCAATTCTTTTCATTCTTTTTTCTTTATTCTGCTCTGTGGTAGTTATTTCCACTATTTTATTTTCCAGGTCACTTATTCATTCTTCTGCCTCAGTTATTCTGCTACTGATTCCTTCTAGAGAATTTTTAGTTTCATTTATTGTGTTGTTCATCATTCTTTGTTTGCTCTTTAGTTCTTCTAGGTCCTTGTTAAACGTTTCTTGTATTTTCTCCATTCTATTTCCAAGATTTTGGATCATCTTTACTATCATTACTCTGAATTCTTTTTCAGGTAGACTTCCTATCTCCTTTCATTTGTTTGGTTTGATGGGTTTTTACCTTGATCCTTCATCTGCTGTGTGTTTCCCTGTCTTCTCATTTTGCTTAACTTACTGAATTTGGGGTCTCCTTTTCGTGGGCTGCAGGTTCATAGTTCCCATTGTTTTTGGTGTCTGCCCCCAAAGGGTAAGGTTGGTTCAGTCGGTTGTGTAGGCTTCCTGGTGGAGGGGACTGGTGCTTGTGTTCTGGTGGATGAGGCTGGATCTTGTCTTTCTGGTGGGCAGGACTGCATCCGGTGGTGTGTTTTGGGGTGTCTGTGACCTTATCATGATTTTAGTCAGCCTCTCTGCTAATGGGTGGAGTTGTGCTCCTGTCTTGCTACTTCTTTGGCTTAGGGTGTCCAGCACTGTAGCTTGCTGGTTGGTGAGTGGAGCTGGGTCTTAGCGTTGAGATGGAGATCTCTGGGAGACCTTTCGTCATTTGATATTACATGGAGCCGGGAGGTCTCTGGTGGACCAATGTCCTGAATTCAGCTCTCCCACCTCAGAGGCTCAGGCCTGACACCCAGCCAGAGCACCAAGACACTGTCAGCCAAACAGCTCAGAAGAAAAGGGAGAGAAAGAAAAGAAAGAAAGAAAGAAAGAAAGAAAGAAAGAAAGAAAGAAAGAAAGAAAGAAAGAAAGAAAGAAAGAAAGAAAGAAAGAAAGAAAGAAAGAAAGGAAGAAAGAAAGAAAGAAAGAAAGAAAGAAAGAAAGAAGAAAGAAAGAAAGAAAGAAAAGAAAATAAAAATGTTATTAAAATAAAAAAATTATTAAAATTTTTAAAAATTTAAAAGTAATAATAATTTTTAAAAAACCAGACAGACAGAACCCTAGGACAAATGGTAAAAGCAAAGCTATACAGACAAAATCACATAAAGAAGCATACACATACACACTCACAAAAAAAGAAAAAGGAAAAATATATATGTATGTATATATATATTAAAAAAAAAGAAAGAGAGCAACCAAATCAATAAACAAATCTACCAATCATAATAAACTCTAAATACTAAACTAAGATAAACATAAACCAGAAACAAATTAGGTGTAGAAAGCAAACCCCAAGTCTACAGTTGCTCCCAAAGTCCACCGCCTCAATTTGGGATGATTCATTGTCTATTCAGGTATCCCACAGATGCAGGGCACATCAAGTTGATTGTGGAGATTTAATCCACTGCTCCTGAGGCTGCTGGGAGAGATTTCCCTTTCTCTTCCTTGTTCGCACAGCTCCCGGGGTTCAGCTTTAGATTGAACCTCGGCATGTAGGTCGCCTGAGGGTGTCTGTTCTTCCCTCAGACAGTACGGGGTTAAACGAGCAGCTGATTCGGGTGCTCTGGCTCACTCAGGCCGAGGGGAGGGAGGGGTACGGATGCTGGGCAAACCTGCGGCAGCAGAGGCCAGCGTGATGTTGCACCAGCCTGAGGCGCGCCGTGTGTTCTCCCCGGAAAGTTGTCCCTGGATCATGGGACCCTGGCAGTGGCGGGCTGCACAGGCTCCCGGGAGGGGCGGTGTGGAGAGTGACCTGTGCTCGCACACAGGCTTCTTGGTGGCGGCAGCAGCAGCCTTAGCGTCCCATGCCCGTCTCTGGGGTCTGCGCTGATAGACGCGGCTCACGCCCGTCTCTGGAGTTCGTTTAGGCAGTGCTCTTAATCCCCTCTCCTTTCGCACTCCGAAAGAATGGTCTCTTGCCTCTTTTTCAGCTCCAGACCTTTTCCTGTGGCGCACTAGCCCCCTTCAGGCTGTGTTCACGCCGTCAACCCCAGTCCTCTCCCTGCGATCCGACCCCCGAAGCCCGAGCCTTAGCTCCCAGACCCCGCCTGCCCCAGCAGTTGAGCAGACAAGCCTCTCGGGCTGGTGAGTGCTGGTTGGCACCGATCCTCCCTGTGCGGGAATCTCTCCGCTTTTCCCTCCGCACCCCTGTTGCTGTGCTCTCCTCCATGGCTCTGAATCTCCCCCCACCCGACACCCCCTGTCTCCACCAGTGAAGGGCCTTCCTAGTGTGTGGAAACCTTTCCTCCTTCACAGCTCCCTCCCAGAGGGTCAGGTCCCATCCCTATCCTTTTGTCTCTGTTTTTTTCTTTTTTCTTTTGCCCTACCCAGGTACATGGGGAGCTTCTTGCCTTTTGGGAGGTCTGAGGTCTTCTGCCAGTGTTCAGTAGGTGTTCTGTAGGAGTTGTTCCACATGTAGATGTATTTCTGATGTTTCTGTGGAGAGGAAGGTGATCTCCACATTTTACTCCTCCACCATCTTGAAGCTCTTTAGTTTCTTAAAAAACTAAAAATAGAGTTACCTTATGATCCTGCAATCCTGCTCCTGGGCATTTATCTGGAAAAGATGAAAACTCTAATTCGAAAAGATACATGCACCCCAATGTTTGTAGCAGCACTATTTACAATAGTAAGACATGGAAGACAGATGAATGGATGAGGAAGATGCAATATATATATATATATATAACTACTATACAATCCAACAACTCCACTACTGCATATTTATCCAATGAAAACAAAAACACTATTCTGAAAGATATATGCACCCAAATGTTCATTGCATCACAGTTTACAATAGCCAAGAAATGGAAGCAATATAAGTTGCTTCCAAAAGATGAATGGATAAAGAATATGTGCTATTATATATACAATGGAATATTACTCAGCCATAAAAAAGAATGAAATAATACCATTTGCAGCAACATGGATGGACCTAAAGATTATCATACTAAGTGAAGTAAGTCAGACAGAGAAAGACAAATATCATATGATATCACTTATGTATGGAATCTAAAAAAAATGATAGAGGGCTTTCATGGTGACGCAGTGGTTAAGAATCTGCCTGCCAATGCAGGGGACATGGGTTCAGTCCCTGGTCTGGGAAGATCCCATGTGCCATGGAGCAACTAATCCTATGCACCACAACTCCTGAGCCCACGCACCACAACTACTGAGTCTGTGTGCCTAGAGCCCATGCTCCGCAACAAGAGAAGCCACTGCAATGAGAAGCCTGTGCATCACAACGAAGGGTAGCCCCCGCTCACCACAACTAGAGAAAGCCTGCACTCAGCAATGAAGACACAATGCAGCCAAAAATTAATTAATTAATTAATTAAAAAATTATACAAATGAACTTATTTAAAAAACAGAAATAGACTCACAGAAGTAAAAAACAAACTTATGGTTAACAAAGGGGATAGGAGGGTGGGAAGAGGGGGACCAAGTGGGGATAAGAAGAGATAAATCAGGAGTTTGGGATTAACATATACCCACTACTATACATAAAATAGGTAAACAACAAGGACCTACTGTATAGCACAGGAAATTAAACTTAATATTATGTAATAACTTATAATGGAAAAGAATTTGAAAAAGAATATATATATGATACACATGTATAACTGAATCACTTTGCTGTACACTTGAAACTAACACAACATTGTAAATTAACTATAATTATAAAAAATAAAAAAACAAATAAATAAAAAGAGTATTTTAACCAGAACACCCCAATTCTGCTTGCATTAGGCACAAAGGATGAAAATACATCTCTCTCCTGTTGCTGTCATTGTTTTTGTTGTCTTGCTTCAGGTTTGTCTAGTAACTGACCCTTTCAATGAACTGTGGAATGTATATACTGGAATTTCTTTTTTTAATTCATAACTTTCTGCTTTAATATGTTTTGTACTGTCCTACTTTATATATTTATGATAATATGTCTTGAACTAATTTTAGCTAAGAGTTCTGAAGTTAAGCTAAGGATTGGGATTAATTGATGAATAGCAGGCTCAATTCTCCCTGTATGTCAAGAGCTAGCCAGCACAGTTACACCGCTGTTGTAGGAGGCAGCTCTCTGGTTTTATCTTATTGGTTAGAGAAATGGCCTGACCAGTGCAGATAATTTAACACAAATAGGAAGCTTCTAATACAGTCGTATGGCCTTGCTGACTATGCAGTAACCAGAAGAGCACGCCTACAGATAAAGTAACCAATTCACCTGGGTTTGCCCAAGACTTGCTCAAGCTTAGCCTTGAAGTCCCACGTTCCAAAAATCCCTCTTTCGTGGGAAAACTGAAAGAGTTGGTCATCCTAGAGCCAGTACTGTCTTTGGCCTTGGGTGAGGCCACTCAAAGTGGAGGCAAAAAACAGAGGCTTCAGGAAAAGATAGACATATTCCAACTCTGCCTCCTGCACTTTCATTGCCACCCAGGACAAGCTATTTAAACCGAGACCCTATTTTCTTTACCTGTAATATGAGGGTAATAGCCCCATGACTTTTTTGAGAATTTAATGAGAAGTCATGAAATGTTCCTAGAAAAGTGTCTGGCATAAACTAGTTGGCCAGCAAATAGTAGGTGTTATTACTATATTCCAGAAATTCTAAAATAAAATAGTAACTATAACAACTGCATCTAGACAGGTGGGTTTTAGTTTTTGTGGGTTTTTTGAAGGGGATTATCTATGACCATGATTATTTCAATTTTTAAAAAGTCAATTCATTTGACGGGATTTATTTGTCAAAAACATGTTGACTCATGCCAATTACTGTAAGATCAAGCACTCTCAAACTCATTTATGAGTAACATCCAAATCATCTCTTCTAAAGTAAATATTTAAGTTAACAGTATAATTGCCTGCTACTCACAGAAGCATTATCCTTTCAGTAAAATTTTAGGAAGAAAGAGGTACGTAGAAACAAAATTATCCAAAATGTCTAATTATCTCACTTAAGCTATGATGTTCTACACTAACATAGGTTTTCATATAACAAAGCTCTGTTTTATACTAAGTACATTTTTGAATGTTAATTAGAAAAAAACTAAAGTATAATCTTATGCTTTAAATCGACAAATTCTTTAAATAAGTTTCCCAGAATAAGATCCATTAAATTTTATGATTTTGATTTTTGTATTAAAATTAAATAATTCATTTTTTACCAATGATTACTTTTGTGTCCTCTGTTGTTCTCTCAGTACCAAATACAATTTTCTACACTTGAATTTTTAATAGCAAAAATAGGAGGCATTTAGATTAATTAATTTTAAAATCCAATCTCTGATTATCCATCTTCTACTATATAAGGGTTTTAATTCATAATCCCAAGTATGGATGGAACAGTGATGCACTGGAATCTATTTTATCTACTTAAGAAGTCTTTTCTCTTCCACTGAGTACTACATTTAATAAGAATTTTCAAACCTTACCCAATATTTTTATTACTAAAATTATTTTTCTACTTTATTTTTAAGAACAATTTTACATTTCAGCCCATAAATTCTTCAGTTTATGATGATACAATTCAAGCTAGGCAGTTAAAAGATTCTAAGAAGGAAACTTGAATTGCTCAGAGAAAGTGTGAAATCCCATGTGTTACTAAAACTCAAAGGACTGTCTTGATCAAAATTTTCTGTATACGTGGCAAGTGTATAATTCATTTTAAAAATTCCCCACCCACATTGTTCTCTGAAGCGTGTCTCAAAGTCCCATTCCTTATCATAGAAGACACGTTGGTTTCTTTTTCTCAACATGTGCTTTTTTAAAGTCAAACATATAACATTCAATCTTGGGACATTACAGGAAATGTGATTTAGATTCTTCTCATTACTGCAACATAACACACAGGCACACATAAAAAATCCCCTCTCCTTACTGCTGGTGTTTCTCTTAAACATCAGTTCTTTATTTTTTTAAATTTTTTTATTGAAGTATAGTTGATTTATAATATCTTGTAAGTTTCAGATGTACAGCACAGCAATTCAGTGTTTTATATACATATGTGTGTGTGTATATATATATATATATATATATATATATTCTTTTTCAGATGCTTTTGCCTTATAGGTTATTACATAATTGAGTATAGTTCCCTGTGCTATACTGTAGGTCCCTGTTGGTTATATATTTTATACAAAGTCACGTGTATATGTTAATCCCAGCCTCCTAATTTATCCCTCTCCCCACACCCCCTTTTGCCTTTGGCAACCATAAGTTTGTTTTCTGTGTCCGTGAGTCTCTTTCAAACATCAGCTAAGTAACATTCTGTCAATATTTTAAGAAATGAAGGACTGCCTTTTGCATTCATTTTTTATATATCTCATATCATGTCTTATTAGTTATCTGCTCCCAGATTTCTGATAACTCTAGGACCTATGAGATGAGTCCAGGTGATACATTCAGTGACCATGTTAAGCATTTTCAGCCAGGGCCCAGAAAGTTTGAGTATGTTTCAAATTGGGTAGAGAAGGTTCTGAATAAAAGTCTTTTTCTTCCTATTAACACTTGTCAAAAAGCACAGTGGGTCTGTCAGATAAGAAAATATTTACTAATCAGATTTGTTGCCAATGTTACAAGCAAATTACAGAAATGGCTTATTGGGAACTTCAGGAGCAATAAGAATTGCTCAAGTGACTTATTCACTCAAATGCTTTTAAACCATATTGGATTACTGCACTGCAATTCCATCCACTAAATTGAACCAGCCAAGGAAAACCAAATTCACCTGAATGCCTAGGAGAGCTCATCATAAATTGGTGGTTCAGTTTTGAGCCTTAGGAGAAAAGCTAAAATGAATAATACAGATTGCTCTAACTATTCTCCAATACCATCAGGATTTCAAACTTTCATTAAATCAAACATGCATCACCACCACCAAACAGAATTCATTTACTGGAGGGACAAAAGTACGTGGGTAGGTTTCTGAGGTCATGTTGAGACATATATTTTCATTATTTTCATATCTCTTTTCTAAATTGCTATTTACTGGCAAAATGAACTGAAAGTCCACTAAAGACTTTCTATTCTTCCACCTGATTTGGTTATGAAACTTGGCCTTAATCTTAGAGGTAGATAATTCAGCCTGAGGGTAATCAAAGAAACTAAACCAGGTCTACTTTTTTCACCTAGAACTTGTTATGGTATGTGTATTGTTCCTGCTGATAGCTTGACCTGTTTTTTAAAAATGGAAAAATTTTAAAAACCATGAAAGTACGTGTTATTTTCTCATTTTTCCTCATTGATCACTTTTCATTGAAATATTGTATATTTTAGCGAACCTTGAAACTGGTTTATTGTAGTAAAAAATATCAACATTCTAGGTAGGTTTAGTTTCTGTCCACAACAAATGTAAGGTTTAGAAACTTAATTTCTAAGAATAGACATTGCTTTGCCTGTTGAATAAAGACAAAAGAAAAATGAGTATTATCTGTAATTAAAATAGAACATAACCAAATTGTTCAAATTGCCATTTTAGAAAATTGGTATCATCGATGTACCTTTAGGTCATCTTCCCCATTTATTGTAAATCCAGATTTCTAATAGAATGGAATAAAATACTTAAACCATATAACAAAATATTCCCAAATCACTGAAAAATTCTTCAGCTGTGAATTCAATAGGTTTCTGTGATTTTTTCACGTAATCTTCATGTTTGTTAAGTGTAAACTAAAAGCTTCCTCACGGTTTTCACATGATTAATGGCTTATTTGACTGGCACTTTTTCTTAAAAAACATTGTTTTCTCTACTAACCTTTCCTCTAAGTGCAAATAAAAATAATCTCCTTGATTCTAAGTACTTTGCAAACCTTGTAAAAATTTAAAATAATGTCACTGCTTCTGATACTCTCTGGCTCTGTAAGTCCTTCCTCATAAGCCATTTCTAACACTGTTCTTACTGTGGTAAAGCTAATCGAAAAATAAAGTGATGAATGAGCTTGTATTGAAAATTTAAGAACAGCAGCTATTACCGTATAACACCAAGCAGAAGGGCAGTAGCTGTCCTTTCTCACAGCTGGAAACCATAGGAGGGCTTATTATCATCACTTGCTATGATTAACTCTCTACCTTTTTAACCACGTAACTCACAATATTAGGAAGAATAGAATAGCTTGCTTGTCCAAAGACAAAGTATAAGATGTGCCTTGAACTCAAAAATGTAGTTGATAACAGAGGATGGAAAAAAACAGCCAGAAAATGTCAGGCCTGGGAGTCAGCTAGGCAGGTGGGGATGGGAGATGAGTGAGGTGTAAAAAGGATGTGGTCCATGCCGCGGAGCGGCTAGGCCCGTGAGCTATGGCCGCTGAGCCTGAGCGTCCGGAGCCTGTGCTCCGCAACGGGAAAGGCCACAACAGTGAGAGGCCCACGTACTGCAAAAAAAAAAAAAAAAAAAAAATGATGTGGTCAGGGGGAGGGGGCCACAGGCAAGAGATCAACTCCTCTAGGGAGAGGAGTGCCTAGAGGGAAAAAAATAAAGAAATCAGACTTTTATGCCACCCACTAAGAAAAGACAAGAAGCAGAGTCCAAGGAATCATGTGGTAGACAGAATAATGGCCCCAGCAAAAATGTCCACATTCTAATTCCTAGAACTTGTGACTATGTTATGTCACATGGCAAAGGGAATTAAGGTCACAGGTGGAATTAAGGTTGCTATTCAGCTGACCTTAAAATAGGGAGATTTCTTGGATTATCTGTGTAGACCCAGTGTCATCACAAGGGTTCCTAAAAATGGAAGAGGGAAACAAGGGAATCAGAAAAAGAGATATGACAAGGCAAGCAGGGTCAAAGAGGTGTTATGCTGTTGGCTTTGAAAATATAAAGGGGTCCCTCAAGCCAAGGAATGTGGGCAGCCTCTAGAAGCTGGGAAAAGCAAGGAAACAGATTCTCCCTATAACCTCAAGGAAGGAATGCAGGCTTACCAATACATTGACTTTAGCCTAGTGATCAGCATCATACTCTGACCTATAGAACTGTAAGATAATAAATTTGTGTTGTTTTAAGCCACTAAGTTTGTGGTAACTTGCTGGCAGTGGTAGAAAACTAACATGGATCTGTGCCCAATGACTGAGAACAAACTAAAGGGGACGAACAGGCTATTCAATCAGTGTTTGTTGAAAAAAATGGAGAAATGAGTGAATAGAGGAATATGAGGCAGTTGGCAACCACATTCTGGGGTCCATCAAAGATAAGGGAGTCATCAGCCACAGAACGTGATAATAACAATTGATCTATAGACTCAGCATCAATTTCCCTGAACTTTCCCATCCTATGGAGTGTGGATAAAACATGCCTAGTGAAGAATATGTGTTAAAAGTCAGGCTTAAACAAATACATAAAGACATACTCAACATTACTAATCATCAGGGAGATGTATATCAAAATCACAATAAGCTATGACCTCACACCTGTTAGAAAGGCTATCATCAAAAAGACAAGAAATAGGGCTTCCCTGGTGGCACAGTGGTTGAGAGTCTGCCTGCCAACGCAGGGGACACGGGTTCGTGCCCTGGTCTGGGAGGATCCCACATGCCGCGGAGCAACTAGGCCCATGAGCCACAACTACTGAGCCTGCGCCGTCTGGAGCCTGTGCTCAGCAAGAAGAGAGGCCGCGATAGTGAGAGGCCCGCGCACAGGCCTCCACTTGCCACAACTGGAGAAAGCCCTCGCACAGAAACGAAGACCCAACACAGCCATAAATAAATAAATAAATATATTTTTTAAAAAAAGACAAGAAATAACAAGTTTGGCAAGGATGGGGAGGAAAGGGGACCCTTGGGCACTGTCAGTGGGAATGTAAATTGGTACAACCACCATGGAAAACAGTATGGAGGTTCCTCAAAAAATTAAAAGTAGAACTACCATATGATCCAGCACTTCCATTTCTGAGTATATATCTGAAGAAAATGAAATAACTCTCTTGAAGAGATATCTACACCTCTGTGTTCATTACAGCTTTATTTACAATAGCCAATACATGGAAACAACCTAAGTGTCTATCGGTGAATGAATGGATAAAGAAAAATAATAATAAATATATATATATATAATATATATATCCAAAGGAATATTATTCATCTGTAAAGAAGAAAGAAGTCCTGATATTTGTAATAACATGGATGAATGAAACTTGAGGGCATTATGCTAAGTGAAATAAGTCAAACAGAGAAAGAAAATATGGTGCGATCTTACTTATATGTGGGCTCTTCTATGTTTCTCATAGAAACAGAGAACAGATTGGTGGTTGCCACAGGTGGAGGGTGGTAGGTAGGGGAAATGGATGAAGCTGGTCAAAGGGTATAAACTTCCAGTTATAACATGAATAAGTCCTGGGGATGCAATGTACAGCATGCTGACCATAGTTAACAACACTGTATTGTATATTTGAAAGTTGCTAGGAGAGTAGATTTTGAAATTTCTCACCACAAAAGAACAATTGTAACTATATGAGGTGATGGATGTGTTAACTAAGCTTTTTGTGGTGATCATTTTGCAACGTATACATAAAAAATCACTACATTGTATACCTTAAACTTACACAATGTTATATGTCACTTATATCTCAATAAAGTTGGAAAAAGTAAAATCAGGCTTATCTCCCAGTTTCCCAGGTTATTGTGGCAGTTGATCAAGACTGACAAAATGGTATTACCTTACAGCTGCTGACCTTTGTCCAGCAATTAGCCCCACCCCACTCCACTCCCTTCCTCCCACCATGAAAAACACCTGCCAGTCAGATCACCTTACCATGCTCTCTGTCTCCTAGGTCTTTAAGCTTGCTGCTGCCTCTGCCTGGCAGGCTCTTATTGCATACTCCCATAGATGCTCACATCCTCTACTTCATGACATTTGTTTAGTGACTGGTATTTTCCAGTACACCCTAAATCAGGAACACCGGTACAGCCCAATAGTACAGAAGAGTGCCTGGGTCAACCATATTTGCATCAATACGAATCTACCCTTGCTGATTTAATTGGACCAAACTTGCTCTCCTGGGCTGTCACAAATGCTTGTAAAAGGCAGGGATAATATCCATCTTGCTCATCATTCACTCCTCAACATCTAGTACTGACACAAGATGGGTTCCCAGCAAATTTTTGTGGAATGAAAACACTAAAAGACCAAAACAATAAAATCTTGGTCTTTTTGAGAAATTCACTCTTGGATTCCAATTTTGATTCCTGACACCAAGGTGAGTGTTTGGGGCTACTACTGATATTCTCTTCAAAGTTAAAGTGATAACTGCCTTTTATACTTTTCTTTTCCAGCAGGAAGAATAAAAAATATTTTATAATTTCTATTTTCAGCTTTAATATATGAATAAAATGAAAGTCTATTATGTCTAATGTGTGTACATATAAATATACACATACCCTGTATTAGTCAGTGTTCTGGTGAAAGAGGACCAATAGGAGACAGATGATAGATAGATAGATAGATAGATAGACAGATAGACATAGATAGACATAGATAGATAGATAGATAGATAGACATAGATAGACATAGATAGATAAATAGATGATAGATAGATGATAGATGATAGATAGATAGATAGATTAGATAGATAGATAGATGATAGATGATAGATAGATAGACATAGATAGACATAGATAGATAGATAGACATAGATAGACATAGACAGATAGATAGATAGACATAGATAGATGATAGATAGATAGATTAGATAGATAGATGATAGATGATAGATAGATAGATGATAGATAGGTAGATAGATGATAGATAGATGATAGATAGATAGATAGATAGATAGATGATAGATAGATAGACAGATGATAGAGAGATAGATAGATAGATAAATAGATGATAGACAGATAATAGATAGATGATAGATAGGTAGATAGATGATAGATAGATAGATAGATAGATGATAGATAGATAGATAAATAGATGATAGGTAGATGATAGATAGATAGATGATAGATAGATTAGATAGATAGATAGATAGATGATAGATTAGATAGATAGATAAATAGTAGATAGATGATAGATAGATAAATAGATGATAGATAGATGATAGATAGGTAGATGATAGATTAGATAGTAGATAGATAGATGATAGATGATAGATGATAGATAGTAGATAGATAGTAGATTGATAGATAGATGATAGATAGATGATAGATATATAGATTGATAGATGATAGATAGATAGATGATAGATAGATAGATAGACATAGATAGAGGCTTATTGTAAGGCATTGGTGCACATTATGGACTATGGAAGCTGAGAAGTCCCACAGTCTGTCTGCAGGCTGGAGACCCAGGAAAGCCAGTAGTGTAGTTCCAGTCTGAGTCCAAAGGCCTGAGGACCAGGAGAGCCAATGATGTAAGTCCCATGTCTCAGTTCATGCAGTCAGGCAGAGATAGCAAGTTATCCCTTACCCCAACTTTTATTCTACTCAGGCCCTCAACAGATTGGATGATGTCCATCCAAATTGAGAAGGGAAATCTGCTTAACTCAATCTATGAATTCAAATGCTAATCTCTTCTGGAAACACCACACAGACACACCCAGAAATCATGTTTAACCAAATATCTGGGCACCCACTGGCCCAGTCAAGCTGACACATAAAACTGACTATCACACACATATATATATAATTTATTTTATTTTCAAATAGCCTTTATTTTCACTAATGCGTTTTGATTCTAGACTCATGGAATGCTCCTTCACTCTCATATCCGATGATTTGATGAGCAAGAGATTTCTGGATTCAGATGGCTAAATGAAGCTATACTGATTCTCTCTCTTCCAATACACCATGATTTAGAGCACATATATTCAAAATTAACAAAATAAGTTCACCAATATAACTCCCCCAAAAAAGCAGAGTCTAAATATGTATTCTTTCCAAGAAAGGTACCCAAGAAGAACCTGAAGCAGAATCAGGTAGCAGAGCAGAGTGAACCCCACCCCTACCCCTCCCATCCTGCTCACAGACCAGTCTAGTGATCAAAATTTTGACATTTCTGGGGCTTCCCTGGTGGCACAGTGGTTGAGAGTCCGCTTGCCGATGCAGGGGACGCAGGTTCGTACCCCAGTCCGGGAAGATCCCACATGCCGCAAAGCGGCTGAGCCCGTGAGCCATGGCCGCTGAGCCTGCGCGTCCGGAGCCTGTGCTCCGCAACGGGAGAGGCCACAACAGTGAGAGGCCCGCATACCGCAAAAAAAAAAAAAAAAAAAAAAAAAAAATTGTGACATTTCTAACTAATATATCCATGTGTTCATTTTCTATAGCTTCCATAACAAATTACCACAAATTTAGCCACTTAACACAACACTAATTTATGATCCCACCGTTCTGTAGGTCAGGAGTCTGGTGAGCTCAGCTGGTTCCTCTGGCCCGGGTTTCACAGGCTGAGATCAAGTTGTTGGCAAGCTGGACTCTTATCTGGAGCCTCTGAGGGAGCATCGGTTTCCAAGCTCGTCCAGGCTGTTGACAGAATTCAGTTATTTGGGCTGCAGGGCTGAGGTCTCTGTTTCCTTGCTGGCTGTTAGCCAGGAGCCTCTCTCAGCCTGAATTCCTCATCATGTTGTTCTCACAACTGCAAACCAGCAACTTCCTGTTAAGTCCTCCTCATGCTTTGAATCTCTCTGAATTCTCTTTCTACCTCATCCCTTCTGCCTCCAGCTGGAGAAAGTTCTCTGCTTTTAAGGGTTTATGTGATTAGCTTTGGTCCTCTTGGATAATCCAAAATAATTTCCCTATTTTACGGTCAGTAACTTTAATTGCATCTGCAAAGTCCCATTTGCTACGTAACATAACCTATTCATAGGTTCCAGGGATTAGGGCATAGACATCTTTAGGGGAGGGAAGGGACCTTATGCCAACCACACCCCACATCTCAAAGGAGCTAAATGCAGAGGGTTAGAGGTCTCATCTTTCCCCTCTTCTGACTCTAGAATACTATATAGGATGTGTAGAAATTAGTAAAAAAAAAAATTGTCAGGAGACAAGATCCAGAGTTACACCAAACCGGGGGAGGGGTTGTGGCAGAGGGCAGAGATCCCACCTGAAATGCAAAGATATTCTCCCCCAGGGATGGAATACAACCCCCAGTTGGGTAGAGTGGGTCCTAGAGTGGCTCCACCGGTTTACACAATCTTGGAAGAGACAGCAGAGCTCATGTCTTCCAAAAATGATGGCACACCCCCTTCTTTGGAAGCTGAGCTCTTCCTCTCAGTCACCACTGTGCTATGGTTTTACACAAAGTAGATGGACCACCAAAAATTCAGCACTCAAACTGTGAATCAGTGGAGTAAGGAAATGTGTCAAAGGTATGGTGGAAAGGGAGGTATGAATCTGCCCACACTCTCAGACTAAATGAAATTTCTGGGCAGAGCCACACAAGCATGAGTAAGCTAGAAAAAGGAATGGCGTGGCATGCATGCAAGCTACATGGAGAAAGGAAGGAAGACAGCAAGGAAGGGAGGGAGGGAGGGAGGACAGAAAGGGGTGAGAGAGAGAAAGAAAAAAATATACACAACCAAGAGAAAAAAATTCCCAAGTGCTTCAAACTATTTAGAACATTAACAAAAATGCTCAAACATTTTTTTTTAAAAGAATGACATGAGAGCATTGCAGGTTTAATTAAACAATTTGAGGACCTAAACAGCATTATCAAAGACCTAATGGATGAATTTTTAAAAACAGGAAACATAATACGCATGGCTACAGACTGAATAATTGTCATGGAGGAAAGACAGAGCTAGTCAGAAGGAAGACAGATGAAAGAGAGATTAAAGCAATCTGAGAAAAACTGAAAATGATGGAATCTAGGTAAAGATAACCTGTCATAATTGATGTCTGGAGCAGAAAACCCTCCAAATAATGTTGGGACAACCCTTTTAATGGAAAAAGACTATTCAGGGGCACTTGTTAAAGATGGTCATGCAAACTTTATTTGGGACCATCGTAACAGGTATATGGACCACTGCAATGGAACTTTACAGCAGGAGAAAGAGATTAGGCTCAACTCTGATTACAGCACAGGCAGGTGGGAATTTATAGCCAGGGGAAAGGGTGAGGGTCAATGGACAGAAAATTACTAAGAGGAAACATCAGGGGTAAGGGGGATTCTGGCTAAACTGACCTGACAAGATCCTTTGCTGAAGACAGGCCAGGATGAGAAAACATCACCTGTGGGATGGGGAGGGTGAGGGTGAGGAACCTGATCAGAGATCGAAGGTGATCAGACATCAGGTATGCAGGGTTCTTGTCAAACTGACTTAGCAAAGTTCTTCCTAAAACTAGATTTTACAAGGAAGGGCGCAGATGGGCCTAGGAGGAGATTCAGGAACCTGACTGAAGTTTGCTCAAGCAAAGAATCTCCTGCTCGTCTTTCTACTGAGAGGAGGAAAGCTCTACTCAGTTCCCTAAGAGGAAAAAATATGAAACAACCATTTCACCTTGAGTCTGTTCTTTCATTCTGTTTTCCCCAAGGACAGATTGATTTACCTGACGGGTGAATTTGGAATAAAGGACTGGAAAGGGGTGGATCTGTGCCTTTTGGCCCTTGCTTCTGACCTTCCTGTTTGTGGAGAGGTACAGCCAGCTCTGCATCTCAGGGCAAGATAGAGGGCTGACTGAGGGGCATGAAACACGGTGAGCAAATCTGTCTAATTCAGGAGGAATATCATAAACCCACTTGGCCTCAGCTCTCAACGTATACTTTCCAGCTTTATTATAATAAGGATAACATCTTAAACTCTATTAATCTGTCTCCTGGGTCTTATTTCTTTCTTGCTTTCAAACTTGAGAGGAAAAGAAATGGGTAATATTCACCAGTCCTCCTAAATTCAACAAAATATTTTTATTAAAAATACTCAAAGAGGGCTTCCCTGGTGGCGCAGTGGTTGACAGTCTGTCTGCCAATGCAGGGGACACAGGTTCGAGCCCTGGTCTGGGAGGAGCAGCTGGGCCCATGCGCCACAACTGCTGAACCTGCACTCTAAAGCTTGCAAGCCACAACTACTGAGCCCACGTGCCACAACTGCTGAGGCCCGCGTGCCTGGAGCCTATGTTCTGCAGCGGGTGGGGGGCCCACGATGAGAGGCCCGTGTACTGCAGTGAGGGATGGCCCCCCTCACCGCAGCTGGAGAGAGCCCACGCATAGCAACAAAGACCCAATGCAGCCATAAATAAATAAATAAATAAATATTCAAAGATATAATACAGAAAAATCTTTCAAAAGTGAAGAAAGAACTTGACTATGTCAAGTAAAAGAGTATGTGTTTCAGGTACATCTGTTGCAGACTATGACTCACTCATAACTCACTCATGTCCTTTTTAATTGATTGACTTCAAGGATAAATCAAAAAATATTCATATACCCCCAAAGAAAAGGCAAATCTCTCTGAAAAGGGCATAGAAATGAGTCTGGCCAAGATTTCCTGAAGGCAACTATCCAGAGTCCTAGAGGAGGAAGGGCACACTCCAAGATATTGTTTAACAGAAGAGGCGAAAATCAAAAGCTTTTGATTTATTTCCTTCTTACAGCTTTTTATTTAGTCCTTTGACATTATCCTTACAAAGACTTTCTTTGTAAGATTATTCTTGATTATATACATATTGGCTCATATTGTTTCACAAAATCTCTGTGCTTTCCTTTTCTATTTAAACAGTTAATCCAACTAGAATTTATTTTAGTTATTATGGAAGCAAGGGATGGAACTTAATCTTTTTCTAAATTTTTAGCAACTGTCCCAAAATAATTTTTAAATGATTTATTCTATCTTATATTGCTTTGAAATATCAAATTAAGGAAGATAGTAGAAATCTATTGAGAAGTAGATAGTCCAGGTTCACTATGCTAAATTCTCTTCAATAAATCATTAACACACACAAACACTTCTATTTCTGGACTTCCTACTCTGTTTCTTTAGATTGACCAAGTATTCTTGGACCAGAAATACGCTATTTTTATTAACATAGCTTTACAATATATTTTAATGCCAAGAAGCTTAAATTCTATTCCTTAGTGCCTTCTCTCCTCCCCCGCACACACACATATTACTCTTCTATTTAAAATTTTCTTTAGCTTTTCTCTCTTATTAAATTTTCACAATGAGATTTAGGTGCATGAAATTGAATTAATCATAATTCTTGGTCAATCATAGTTGTTGGAATAGATCTATATTACTTTATCTATTTAGCATCTATTCGTTTATTATTTAATAATAAAATGGATACCCATTAATCTATCACCCAGCCCAAGAACAGGAACATTAACTTACATCTACTTATGTACACCCCATCCTATTCCCCTGCCTCTCCTTTGCACACACACATCTGGAGGTAACCACTATCCTCAGTTTTGTGTATATTATTTCCTTACGTTTTTTTGGGGGGGAGGGGCTGCGTTGGGTCTTCGTTGCTGTGTGCGGGCTTTCTCTAGCTGCGGCGAGCGGGGGCTGCTCTTCGTTGCCGTGCACAGGCTTCTCATTGCAGTGGCTTCTCTTGTGGAACACACGCTCTAGGGGCACAGGCTTCAGCAGTTGTACCTCGCAAGCTCTAGAGTACAGGCTCAGTAGTTGTGGCGCACGGGCTCAGCTGCTCCTCGGCATGTGGGATCCTCCCAGACCAGGGCTCAAACCTGTGTCCCCTGCATTGGCAGGCGGATTCTTAACCACTGCACCACCAGGGAAGCCCCTATTTCCTTACTTTGTAAAACAATTTTTACATATAAGCATGTTTAACCAAACACTTTATTTTACTTGCTTTTTAACTTCAGAAACGTTATTTTTATAGATGACTTTAGAATTATTTTGTCAAATCTGTCCCTGAAAAAAATTTACAACTTTAATTGAAATGCATTATATTTATATGTAATTTGGGGAAGAATTATTACCTCTATAATAAAGAAACTTCAGGAATTAGTGGTTATGACCATTTTCATTTAAAATCCCTCTCTCTCTCTCTTTTGCTCTCTATCCTGTTGCTGTTATTGTTTTTGTTGTTTTGCTTGAGGTTTGTCTAGTAATTGATCCTTTCAATGAACTGTGTTTGGAATGTATATACTAGAATTTGGTTTTAAATTCATAATTTTCTGCTTTAATCTTTTTGGTTCTGTTCTACTGATGTTCCTAGATTCCTTGTATAACCCTCTTTTAACTCCTTGTATTACCACAGCCTGTTTAAGCTTTATTTTTTCTTATTTAATAAAATAAATAACACATTGAAAATCTTGAGTACATTCTTACTACTCTGGTTTTCACTCTATTCTAAATATCCTGTAATTGCAATTTTGTTTTCCTCTAGACCTTGAAGTTATTCAGGATAATTTTTTTTAATTTCCAAGTTATTGGGTCTTTAAATCAAACTTACAGTGTTAATTTCTGTTTTTCCTACGTTGTGTTCAGGGGTTGAGTCCCGTAAACTTTGTTTTTTTATAACATGTTGAGGTTATGTGTTCTAATACGTGATCATGTTTTAATGTCCTATGAACATATTCTTTGTGTGTGAGATACAAAAACTGATGTTATCTACATTATTTAAGTGGTTATTAGTGAAAGAATATGATCTCTGGAATATGCCTTAAAACATAACAACAATAACTCACTAATGAAATGCACACACACATAAAAGGGGTAGAAAGCGATGAAAAAATAATGGCAAAATGTGAATTTACCTTTTATCAATATAGATTGGTAATGGTTTTGCTTTGCATGCCAGCTTTCTTTTTGTTTGTATTGATCTTTGCTCATTCTTTAACTTTTAACTTTTTTGGTGATTTTGCTTAAATGGTATCTTTTTTCAACATTATTTTGTTGAATTTTTAAAACCCTACATGAAAGTATTGTTCATTTAATAGAGAAGTTTAACTCATTTATAAATATTGTCATAATTTATATATTTCATATTAAATCTATCCTTTATAGCTGTTTTTAATCCTTTCTTGTTTATAATGTACAATATGATTCAGCTATCTAGGCTAGTCTTTAATATATAGGAAAAATATGTCCTTTTTAAAAAATCTATTAATAGTTACATTTATGTTTTTAAATCATTTTTAATCTATAAATCCAAATTTCAGAATCAAAAATGAAACTCATACATTCAGTCAACAAGTACATAATGAGCCCTTATGCTATGCCAACTACTATAACGTGATTTGAAAATCAAAAGGCAAAAAAAGATAAACCTAGTCCTTGTCCATACATAGCTTAAAATCTATTTGCAGTTACAACTCAGCATTACAAGGGCAACTACAGGAAAGCAAAAGATGCTATGGAAGCATGTAGGAGAGATCCCCCACCTTGACTAAGATGTTCAGAGAACATTTTATGGAGGAAATGACATCTCAGCCAAGACCTTGAGATTGAGTGGGAGTCAGTTAAGACCTTTTAAGCTTTATTATTTAACTTAGAACATGTTTGATCCTCTTCCCTACCATCACTACTTCTCAGCTGTTATTAATATTATCTGATGTTTTATACTTAGATATTTGCTATTAGTTTACCATTTTGCATTCACTAGGAAATGTTGACTTTTTCCTCAGATTTTAACAAGGTAAGTTAAATGTATCTTTATTTCAACGAGTTTTAGTGCTCATATCTAGGTCTTTTAAGCCATTATCTTGCTATTCTTTAGGTACCATTTTCCCTGAAAAATTCTAAATTCTAAAAGGTAAACAGCTAAATATATTTTCCTGAGGTCTGTACCTAATTCTTCCTCCATATCTTTAGGGATATTGCTAAATTAATTATCCCCTCTTGACCATATATCTAGCTCTCCCTCTCTTTCTAGCTCTTTTCCTTCAGCGTATAAATATCCTCAATACCTTTTCTGCTTGAAAAGTCGTGTTTTTGACCCCTTGTTTCTTGTAGCTACTACCCTACATCATTCTCTTCAATGCCAAACTACTTCCTACTTGAAAAAGTTGTCTACACTCTTATGTCCAATTTATAAACACCTGTCTGCTCTTAAACCACTGCTGTAAGCCAGTTTCTATCCTCAGCTCTCGCCTGACACCGCTGTCATCAACATCATCAAAGACCTTCCTGTTGCCAAAAATCAAAGAAATTTTTATGTTACTTGACTTCCCTGCCACACCTAAATCTGTAGAGCAGCTCCTGTGTCACTAAACTCTCTCCTAAGTTGGCTTTTAAGACTCTTCTGTGGTTTTCCTCCTTCCTTGTCCTTCTACTTTTCACTCTTCCTTCAATCATCTCTTAAGTATTGGGGTCCTCAGACTTTTTGAGTTTAAACAGGACTTTTTTTCTCATCTATTCTCTTCTTACACTAGTACTTTTCCTGTCTGATATGGTATAATCTCCATGGCATCAAATAATGTCTATATACCAGTGACTCCAAAATATATACATCTGAAACCAAAATTAATGCTCTGGGCTCCAGAGCATTACATGTAATTGTGCATTCGTGTCTCCACTTGGATATCCAATAAGCATCTTAGTTCAATGTGTCCATCTTCCTCCCAATACTCTTTTCCTATATTCCCTGTGTTTTTCTCTTCTTTGAAACCAGAAACCTAAGAATCATCCCTGACTCCTTCTCCCTGACACATATGGTCAGGCATCAATTACTAATATTTCTACTTTTCAAATTTATATCTTCTTCTCTGATTCCCCACAACTGGCTTAATTCAAGTTCTCATAATTTACCAAATTGGATCATTGCCAAGGTCTTCCATCGTCACCATTTTTGCTCCACTCCAATCCATTCATTAGATTCCTCACAGAATTATTTCCCTAAAACACAAATATGATCATGCCACTTATATACTTCCATCTTCTGATAACTCTTCACTGCCTTGAACAGAGTATTCAAATACCTAACCTGGTATACAAGGTAGTTTCTGATCTAGCCCCTTCCATTAACTGCAGTCTCATCACTACCCCAACTCATACGCACAGGCTCATGCAACCATTTTCCCTAACAAAGTACTTTCTCCCTTTGCATATATAGTTCCCTCTAACTGAAAATTTAAAAATCACCTTTTCTTCCTTACCTGAGCAATTCTTACTTATCCTTTCAGATAGCTCATATGTTATCCCCTATCCTCTCTACTAGTTTGGATCTGACAATTTCATCCCCCAATCTGGGTTACATTTTTTTTCAAGTGTTTATATCATCTTTATAATCATTTTTATTGTCACATTTATAACATTTTAAATAACTGTCTCCAATATTCAACTAAGAATTCAATGAGGGCAGGAATCATATCTTACAAATCCTTCTGCCTTGAGGGCCTGTCACCAATGCCCCATGATCAAGATATAGATTTATAGATTTATATGAATGAACAACAAGTAGTTCAGCATAGATGTATTATGAAGACATACAGGAAAATAGCCAGGTCATGAAAAAACTTGTGTGTCAGACAAGTCATCTTAACAGGAAAGGATATGACCAAATGTACATGTTTAAAACCTCATACTCATGGCCATGTGGTAAATAGACCATAGATGAATAGAACTGGAGGAAGCAAGTGCTTTGAAATGGTTCGAGTGAACAATTATGAAAACCAAACTGATGACAGCAAGGATAGAGAGTGGGAAGCAGATATAAATGACACTTCGAAAGTAAAGTGAATAGGAGTCAATGGCCAATTCAATATAGGAGTTAATGAGGCATTAAGAACCATGAGCAACTCCAAGACTTCTGGCTTGACTGACTCAGAAGATAGATTACTCATGTTGTAAATCATCAAGTCATATTAAGCATATGCTCTAAACAGGCAATGTACCGGGTGCTTAGACCACGAGATAAATAAATCAAACATAGCCCCTGCCTTTCACAGTGTGCAGTCAAAGAGATAAACACACAATAGAACATAATCAATGTTATTATAGATCTGTAGGCAAGGTCCTATGGGAGGAAAAAAAAAGAAAGAAAGTGCTTAACTCTGCTTGGGAATAAGTAGTTTGTAAAACTACCTAGAGTGAAATAAATGCCAAGAAGAATGAGGTACAGTCAACTGAAGTAGGGAATTTAGGAAGTGGAGCAGAATCTGAAGGAGGAAGGGAGGACAATTGGAAGTTGAGATTGAGGGGCCTTTGGGTAATCCAAGTGCCAGCCATCAGGCAGCCAGAATCCAGAGTTGATGGGGAAGAGCTGAGCTAGAGACTTCTTACACCAGGATTACCACAAGGGCTTAGTATTATTTTTTTCTGAAGCTGCCTTAACAAACTACCATAAACTTGGTGGCTTGAAACAACAGAAATTTATTCCCTCAGAGTCTTGAAGGCCAGAAGTCCGAAGTCAAGGTCTGGGCAGGGCCATGCTCCCTCTAGAGGTTCTAGAGGAGAATCTTTCCTTGCCTCTTCCAGCCTCTTCTGGAGGCTGTCAGTGTTCCTACACTTGTGACCTCACCGCTCCAATCTCTGCTTCCATGGTTACATTGCCTCCTCCTCTTCTATCCGTCCCAAACCTTCTCCTGTCTTTCTCTTACAATTCAGGATGATCGCCTCATCTCAGGATACTTAATTGTATCTACAAAGACACTTTTTCTGAATAAGGTAACCTTCATAGTTCTGGGGATTAGAATGTGGACATACCTGGGGGGAGAACCATTCAATCCACTACAGGCATCCTAAGTGAACTCCTTGCTTTCACCACTGTGTCCTTCAGTCAATCCTCAAAACTGCAGCCAACAAGACTCAAAACTTAAGTCACAGATGTAGAAAACAAACTTATGGTTACCAGGGGGGGAAGGCGGGGCGGGGGGGGGAGGGATAAATTGGGAAATTGCGATTGACATATACACACTAATATATATAAAATAGATAATTAATAAGGACCTACTCTATAGCACAGGGAACTCGACTCAATACTCTGTAATGACCTATATGGGAAAAGAATGTAAAAAAGAGTGGAGATGTGTGTGTGTGTGTGTGTGTGTGTGTGTGTGTGTGTGTGTGTGTGTGTATAACTGGTTCACTTTGCTGTACACCTGAAACTAACACAACACTCTAAATCAACTCTTCTCCAATAAAAATTTTAAAAACAAAACAAAACAAAAAACCTTAAATCAGATCAAGTCACTTCTTCATTCAAATCCCTCTATTGGTTCGCACTTCCAGTAACAGCCCAATGGTCTACCAAGCTTGAGTATATCTGGCCCCCAGTTAGCTCTCTGGCCTCATCTCCTACTTCTGTTCCTCATGTTCACTCCATTCCAGACACACCAGCCTCCTGGCTATTCCTCAACATGACACACACACTACACCTAATATACCATTGTATGATGGTTAATTTAATGTGTCCCCTTGACCAGGTCATGAGGTGCCCGTACATTTGGTCAAACATTATTCTGAGTGTGCCTGTGAGGGTGTTTCTGAATGAGGTTAATACTTGTTTTAATTTTATCAAGAATTTATTGTCAGTAAGAAGACTGGCTAATGGTAGTTTTCAGTAAAAATCCTTTACAAGACCACTGCATCACAAATATACAGACACTATTGAAAAAAGAAAAAACTGTGTCATGGTGGTTTTGGTTCTAAACAGGTGTGCAGAAGGTCCCCCTTACACTCTCCAATAATGAAAATGCTTATAATTCTAAATTACAGCAAACATTTAAGACGTGTTCATGTATCAGATCTTTCCTCATCTTACATAGCGCTAGAAATGAATGATTATATTGAAATGTATCAGTGAGATGTCATACTTCAGTGGAAAATGGCAAATAGTGAAACCCCAATTATATTAAAAAATCAGGGTGCTAGGCAGTGACACTAACACCATCAAAATTCGGCCAAAGACAAATGCACAAAATATCTTGAAAATCTAGTTAAAACTATAAAAAATCAAATCTGTATATAAAATTTATCTAAAGAAACCAGGAAAATTAAAATGATTGAATCTATATAAATACATGAATCATGTTAACAAGATTTCAAGACTGATTTTCATTTCATGATTTTAACACAAATGTAAATACAAAAAAGATGTTCATAAATGGCACCAATGTAAATCTCAACCAGTGACAGTTGGTTAGGACACTAGAAATGATTCACACATCAAGAACTGTGGAATTCAGTACAGCCATGCCCATTTTAGCTCACCAAGAAAAAGCACTTAAGCACAGCTGCAAAGAACAATGACGAAAATTACTTATATAATCTCTGGGTTCATTAAAGTCCAGGCACTTTGAGGGGAGTTTGAGCATCAGACTTCCATATGTTGTTATGAACCTAGTCGAGGAACTGTCACCTCTTCAAAGTGGCTGTCATGGCACTCTCATGGACACTCGTCAAGACCTCAGACTCTGTACATGCCGACATATCTGAGGAGGAAGGTGTGGGCATGTACACAGACATAGGCATGTTTGCTACAGTGGAGGCTTCAAAGTTTCTTTGATACCCTGAAGAGTAAGGGGCATAGGGTTCTCTACTAGTATTGTTCTCACCAGTGCCTACTTTTTGAGGTTCAGACATACTGACACAATAGAAACTGGGCAGATAAGTGATTCAAGTTGAACTTTGGCCGGTTTCTCAATGAAGAACCCAAACTACCTGGAGCAAGCATGTTTCTTGGAGGGTTTATGGATTCAAACTGATCACTGAATTCTGGAGGTCATGTTGATGGTTCATCAGGCACACGAAAGTCTTCTAGTGATGGCAGAAAAATCACTTTCAAAGTCGTAACCTCCAGGGTTATAGTCTGTATCAACGGCATTTGGATATGCTGAATACAGGAGTGTCTGCTCATCAATAATTGGGGAATTCTTATATATGTGGCATAGGAACATTTGGCATCCAATCCGATGTATGCCAGTGATACCCAGTGTCATCACATGATTCAGACGGAAAGGCGCTATGGGATTTCCCTTCAGACAGGATTTCCCAGGCACTGTATGAGTGAGAAAGCCTTTCCTCTAGACGTTTCTTGGAGAGGCAAGGATCTAGATCCACTACTTTAGTACCGTGGTGGATGTCTGTGTTAGGCTTCTCTATTGAGTCACTGTCAGGAGGAGAGTTCAAAGGATGAGAGGGAGGCAAGGTTGGGGCTATGTACAGACATCTACTGCTTTTCCATGTCTGTGCACAGACTCAGGGTTAAAGGTATTGAATTCAGGATGCTCTGGTATAACAGATCCTTCAAAGGAATTTCAGTAAAGATTGTTCCAAGAGCCACTTGGAATGCTTGGAGTGTAGGAAATAGGATGGATAGACACCTGGGGTGGTATGTCTGAGTAAATATTCTTATTTAGCTTTGAATCAAACTATGGTCTTGGCAAAAAAGCTGTGGTTGGTCCCAAGTGTCTGTCTTCAGCTTCAGCCTGGTGTTTCTTCTTTCAGCTAAACATCTTATGGCAAAGGACGAACACCACCACCAGTAAATATATCCTTGTTATAAAAAATATTCCTATTCTTTCAGCCAATTTAACATGTCATGGAGTCAACACATGTTGATAGGAGGTGGCATTCTCACAGTATTTTCCTCTGTACTTGTGGATGCAGTTACAGTGATAGGAGCCATGTGTATTCTCACAAAGGGCCCTGTTATGGCAGAAGTTTCTAGCACATTCATCGATGTCACTCTGACACATTTCTCCCCTAAAACCTGAATCACACTGACAAACGGTACCATCCAAACTGTCAAAACATGTTCCACCATTTTTACAGGGTTCATCTTTGCAGCATGGACTAAGCTGGCAGCTCTGACCAGTACATAATTGTCTACATTGGCAAACAAAGTCCATTGTCCACAATGCATGTACCACCATATAAGCATGGATTGGAGGAACATAGATTGCTGTTCACCTCACCTATGTTTAAGGCACTGCATTTGCAGTAATAACCTCCAGTAGGTGATGAATTGTAAATGCCTCCATCCTGGCAGGGGTTACTTGAGCAGTCCTCTATAGCTGTTCATAAGCACCCAAGAGATATATCCACTGATTATTCAATGTGCACATAGCTTCTTGGTTTGCTATTTAAAGGGATCTCCTGCCCATTCAAATAAATTGAATCCATACAACCCCTGAAACCATTAGTAACTTCTTCCACGCCTTGTGCCTTGCTGGTGGATATGACCCCCCTAAAACACATGATTATCCAGGTTTTGATAATTACTGATTATCCAGGTTTTCAGAGCCCCTGGGGCTGTGCCTGATGCAGTGTGGACTTGGTCTAGAACCAATCTGGCATAGTTTCCATTCACTTCAAGTGACACTGCATGTCACAGCCCATCATTGAATTGAATGCTTCAAACAAACACAATTCCAGGGCCACTTCTACAGTTAAATTTGCATTGTAGTCTTTCATTATGAATCTCCACGATGTTATAGTCGGCTCCTTGTGTATACATTACAACTGCATGAGTAGAATATGTTCTAAGCCTCAGGGTCAGTTTCATCTCTAATTTGTTTTTATTTTCAAGATTTCCATTTTAAGAGATAGACTCAGTAAAGCAGATTGTCCTCCCTAATATACACAGGGCTTGTCCAATTAATCAAAGGCCAGAATAGAACAAAAAACTGATCCTCCTGAATAGGAGGGAGCTCCTTCTGCTTGACTGTCTTTGAGTAGGGACATTGGCTTTCTCTTGCCTTCAAGCTCAAACTGAAACACAGGCTCTTCCTGGGTCTCAAACCTGCCAGCTTTTGGAATGGGACTATGTCTTTGGCTCTCCTGGTTCTCAGGCCTTAGGACCCAGACTAGAACTAAACCATCAGCTCTCCTGGGTCTCCAGTTTGCCAACTCACTCAGCAGATCTTGAGTCTTATCAACTTCCATAATTGCATCAGCCAAATTTTTATAATACAACTCTTATATGTATACCTTCTATTGGTTCTGTTTCTCTAGAGAGCCATAATACACATATCTTTTACCTATTTCTCTTATTGGCTGTCTCCCACTGGAATCTAAAATCATGAGGTCAGGGATTTTTCTGGCTTGCTCCCTGGTCACTTGGTCACGTTTAGAGCCTAAAATATGTCTGGCACATTGTATGCATTGAAAAAAATCTCTTGGGCTTCCCTGGTGGTGCAGTGGTTGAGAGTCCGCCTGCCAATGCAGGGGACACGGGTTCGTGCCCCGGTCTGGGAAGATCCCACATGCCGCGGAGTGGCTGGGCCCATGAGCCATGGCCGCTGAGCCTGAGCATCCGGAGCCTGTGCTCCACAACGGGAGAGGCCGCAACAGTGAGAGGCCTGCGTACTACAAAAAAAAAATCTCTTATTGGATTAATTCATGGATATATACAAATCTGAGAGTACTCAGCAAAACACTATATTTTCCTTTCAGTTTAAATAACATAGTACACAGAATATTTCTTGTAATATTCAGTGGATTCTGGTTCACCTAAAATATCAGTGGTCTTTGGCAGAAGAGGTATGTAAGAAAATAATTTAAAATACAGTAAAATTTCAAAGACAGACAAGAAGGCCTTGAATCACACATTATGAAGGCGTTAAATACCCAAGCAAAAGAAGAAGGGACAGACAAGAATATATATCTTTGAGAAGAAAATAAGTCAAAAATAGAATGTAATTGATAAGAAGTTTTAGATTATGCCTACAGGATCAAATTTTTTTAAAGAAAAGTTAACTAGAAACTTCTCTAAATGTATGTGCATAATTATATTTTTAGACTGCTTTTTCTGAAAGCTTTCTGGTTTATAGCCTATAAGGCTTTTATGAAAAGAGAAAAAGCCATTGAATTATATCATTTAAAAACTTGGGGCTTCCCTGGTGGCACAGTAGTTGAGAGTCTGCCTGCCGATGCAGGGGACACGGGTTCGTGCCCCGGTCCAGGAAGATCCCACATGCCATGGAGTGGCTGGGCCTGTGAGCCATGGCCGCTGAGCCTGTGTGTCCGGAGCCTATGCTCCGCAACGAGAGAGGCCACAACAGTGAGAGGCCCACGTACAGCTAAAAAAAAAAAAAAAAATTTCAAAGTTCTGCCTTCCAATAGAAGATGGTTGACTAAACATACACATTTCCTTTTCTTCCCACCACAAATCCCTCTGAAGTAATACAATATAAAAATATGAATAACTATGGTAATGCAGGAAAGCCAGGAAGGCTTGGACAGAAACAATGAGGATTTCTTGAACATATAAAGGAGATAAAATGGATGCTGAATGTCTTTCAAAACAAGATATAAACAAATTAGGTTTTAACTCAAAAAGTGAGTCTTTCTTCAGAAGAAACCCTGAAAAAAAATTCTAAAAGGAGAGAGGGCAGACAGCAAAAGCAAGAAGAACTACAATCCTGCAGCCTGTGGAACAACCACCACATTCACAGAAAGATAGACAAAATGAAAAGGCAGAGGGCTATGTACCAGATGAAGGAACAAGATAAAACCCCAGAAAAACAACTAAATGAAGTGGAAATAGGAAAACCATCCAGAAAAAGAATTCAGGATAATGGTAGTGAAGATGATCCAGGACCTCACAAAAAGAATGGAGGCAAAGACTGAGAAGATGTAAGAAATGTTTAACAAAGATTTAGAAGAACTAAAGAGCAAACAGAGATGAACAACACAGTAACTGAAATGAAAACTACACTAGAAGGAATGAATAGCAGAATAACTGAGGCAGAAGTACAGATAAATGACCTGGAAGACAGAATGGTGGAATTCACTCTTGAGGAACAGAATAAAGAAAAAAGAATGAAAAGAAATGAAGACAGCCTAAGAGACCTCAGGGACAACATTAAATGCAACAACTTTTGCATTATACGGGTCCCAGAAGGAGAAGAGAGAGAGAAAGGACCTGAGAAAATATTTGAAGAGATTATAGTTGAAAACTTCCCTAACATGGAAAAGGAAATAGCCACCCAAGTCCAGGAAATGCAGGGTCCCATACAGGATAAACCCAAGGAGAAACATGCTGAGACACATAGTAATCAAACTGGCAAAAATTAAGACAAAGAAAAATTATTGAAAGCAGCAAGGGAAAAATGACAAATAACATATAAGGGAACTCCCATAAGGTTAACAGCTGATTTCTCAGCAGAAACTCTACACGCCAGAAGGGAGTGGCATGATATACTTAAAGTGATGAAAGGGAACAACCTACAACCAAGATTACTTTATGCAGCAAGGATCTCATTCAGATTCGATGGAGAAATCAAAAGTTTTACAAACAACCAAAAGCAAAGAGAATTCAGTACCACCAAACCAGCTCTACAACAAATGCTAAAGGAACATCTCTAAGTGGGAAACAAAAGAGAAGAAAAGGACCTACAAAAACAAACCCAAAACAATTAAGAAAACAGTCATAGGAACATGAATACAAAAACAAGACCCATATATATGCTGTCTACAAGAGACCCACTTCAGACCTAGGGGCACATTCAGACAGAAAGTGAGGGGATGGAAAAGATATTCCATGCAAATGGAAATCAAAAGAAAGCTGGAGTGGCAATACTCATATCAGATAAAATAGACTTTAAAGTAAAGAATGTTACAGAGACAAGGAAGGACACTACATAAAGATAAAGGGATCAATCCAAGAAGAAGACATAACAATTATAAATATAAATGCACCCAACATAGGAGCACCTCGATACATAAAGCAACTACTAACAGCTATAAAAGAGGAAATCAACAGTAACACAATAATAGTGGGGGACTTTAACACCTCACTTACACCATGTACAGATCATCCAAAATGCAAATAAATAAGGAAACAGAAGCTTTAAATAACACAATAGACCAGATAGATTTAATTATATTTATAGGGCATTCCATCACAAAACAGCAGATTACACTTTCTTCTCAAGTGGTCACGGAATATTCTCCAGGACAGATCACATCTTGAGTCACAAATCAAGCCTCAGTAAATTTAAGAAAATTGAAATCATATCAATCATCTTTTCTGACCACAACACTATGAGATTAGAAATCAATTACAGGGGAAAAAAGTAAAAAACACAAAAACATGGAGACTAAACAATACATTACTAAATAACCAAGAGATCACTGAAGAAATCAAAGAGGGAATAAAAAAATACCTAGAAACAAATGACAATGAAAACACGACGATCGAAAACCTATGGGATGCAGCAAAAGCAGTTCTAAGAGGGACTTTTACAGCTATACAAGCTTACCTCAAGAAACAAGAAAAATCTCAAATAAAAAATCTAACCTTACAGCTAAAGGAACTAGAGAAAGAAGAACAAACAAAACCAAAAGTTAGTAGAAGGAAAGAAATCATAAAGATCAGAGCAGAGATAAAGGAAAGAGAAACAAAGAAAACAATAGCAAAGATCAATAAAACTAAAAGCTGGTTCTTTGAGAAGATAAACAAACTTGATAAACCATTAGTCAGACTCATCAAGAAAAGGAGGGAGAGGACTGAAATCCATAAAATTAGAAGTGAAAAAGGAGAAGTTACAACAGACATTGCAGAAATACAAAGCATCCTAAGAGACTACTACAAGCAACTCTATGCCAATAAAATGGACAACTTGGAAAAAATGGACAAATTCTTAGAAAGGTATAAACTTCCAAGACTGAACAAGGAAGAAATATAAAATATGAACAGACCAATCACAAGTAATGAAATTGAAACTGTGATTTAAAATCTTCCAACAAGGGCTTCCCTGGTGGCGCAGTGGTTGAGAGTCCACCTGCCGATGCAGGGGACATGGGTTCGTGCCCCGGTCCGGGAAGATCCCACATGCTGCGGAGCGGCTAGGCCCGTGAGCCGTGACCACTGAGCCTGTGCGTCCGGAGCCTGTGCTCTGCAACGGGAGAGGCCACAAAGTGAGAGGCCCGCGTACCACAAAGAAAAAGAAAAAAACTTCCAACAAACAGAAGTCCAGGCCCAGATGGCTTCACAGGTGAATTCTATCAAACATTTAGAGAAGAACTACACCCATCCTTCTCAAACTCTTCAAAATATTTGCAGAGGAAGGAACACTCCCAAACTCATTCTATGAGGCCACCATCACCCTGATACCAAAACCAGACAAAGATACTACAGAAAAAGAAAATTACAGACCAATATCACTGATGAATATAGATGCAAAAATCCTCAACAAAATACTAGCAAACAAAATCCAACAACACATTAAAAGGATCATGCACCATGATCAAGTGGGATTTATCCCAGGGATGCAAGGATTCTTCAATATACACAAATCAATCAATGTGATACACCATATTAACAAACTGAAGGATAAAAAACATATGATCATCTCAATAGATGCAGAAAAAGCTTTTGACAAAATTCAACACACATTTATGATAAAAACTCTCCAGAAAGTGGGCATAGAGGGAACCTATCTCAAGATAATAAAGGTCATATATGAGAAACCCACAGCAAACATCATTCTCAATGGTGAAAAGCTGAAAGCATTTCCTCTAAGATCAGGAACAAGACAAGGATGTCCACTCTCGCCACTATTCTTCAACATAGTTTAAGAAGTCCTAGCTACGGAAATCAGAGAATAAAAAGAAATAAAAGAGATACAAATTGGAAAAGAAGAAGTAAAACTGTCCCTGTTTGCAGATGACATGATACTATACATAGAGCATCCTAAACATGCCACCAGAAAACTACTAGAGCTAATCAATGAATTTGGTAAAGTTGCAGGATACAAAATTAATGCACAGAAATCTCTTGCATTCCTATACAGTAATGATGAAAAATCTGAAAAAGAAATTAAGGAAACACTCCCATTTACCATTGCAAAAAAAAGAATAAAATACCTAGGAATAAACCTACCTAGGGAGACAAACGACCTGTATGCAGAAAACTATAAGACACCGTTGAAAGAAATTAGAGATGAAACAAACAGATGGAGAGATATACCATGTTCTTGGATTGGAAGAATCAACATTGTGAAAATGACTATACTACCCAAAGCAATGTAGAGATTGAATGCAATCTCTATCAAATTACCAATGGCATTTTTTACAGAACTAGAGCAAAAAATCAAAATTTGTACAGAGACACAAAAGACCGCGAACAGCCAAAGCAGTCTTGAGGGAAAAAAATGGAGCGGGAGGAATCAGACTCTCTGACTTCAGACTATTCTACAAAGCTACAGTAATCAAGACAATATGGTACTGGCACAAAAACAGAAATATAGATGAATGGAACAGGATAGAAAGCCCAGAGATAAACCCACACACATATGGTCAACAAATCTATGACAAAGGAGGCAAGGATAAACAATGGAGATAAAACAGTCTCTTCAATAAGTGTTGCTGGGAAAACTGGACAGCTAGATGTAAAAGAATGAAATTAGAACACTCCCTAACACCATACACAAAAATAAACTCAAAATGGATTAGAGACCTAAATGTAAGACCGGACACTGTAAAACTCTTAGAGGAAAACATAGGAAGAACACTCTTTGACAAAAATCACAGCAAGATCTTCTTTGATCTACCTCCTAGAGTAATGGAAATAAAAACAAAAATAAACAAGTGGGACCTAATGAACCTTAAAACCTTTTGCAAAGCAAATGAAACTAGAAGCAAGATGAAAAGACACCCCTCAGAATGGGAAAAAATACTTGCAAATGAATCAACGGACAAAGGATTAATCTCCAAAATATATAAACAGCTCATGCAGAGCAATATTAAAAAAACAAACATCCCAATTAAAAAATGGGCAGAAGACCTAAGTAGACTTCTCTCCAAAGAGGACATACAGATGGTCAAAAAGCACATGAAAAGCTGCTCAACATCACTAATTATTAGAGAAATGCAAAGCAAAGCTCCAATGAGGTATCACCTCACACCAGTTAGAATGGGCATCATCAGATAATCTACAAACACAAATGTTGGAGAGGGTGTGGAGGAAAGGGAACCCTCATGCACTGTTGGTGGGAATGTAAGTTGATACAGCCACTGTGGAGAACAGTATGAAGGTTCCTTAAAAAACTAAAAATAGAATTACCATATGACCCAGCAGTTCCACTACTGGGCATATACCTAGAGAAAACCATAATTCAAAAAGACACATGCACCACAATGTTCATTGCAGCACTATTTACAATAGCCAGGTCATGGAAGCAACCTAAATGCTCATTGACAGACGAATGGATAAAGAAGATGTGGTACATATGTACAATGGAATATTGCTCAGCCATAAAAAGGAACGAAATTGGGTCATTTGTAGAGACGTGGATGAATCTAGAGACTCTCATACAGAGTGAAGTAAGTCAGAAAGAGAAAAACAAATATCACATATTAACGCATAGATATGAAACCTAGAAAAATGGTACAGATGAACCAGTTTGCAGGGCAGAAATAGAGACACAGATGTAGCGAACAAATGTATGGATACCAAGGGGAGAAAGCAGTGGCAGGTGGGGGTGGGGATGTGATGAATTGGGAGATTGGGATTGACATGTATACACTGATGTGTATAAAATGGATGACTAATAACAATCTTCTGTATAAAAATTTTTTTTAATTTTTAAAAAATTAAAAAATCCTAAAAGCATAGGCAGCTAAAGCTGACCCATCTATTAAGCTATGAGTTGGTTGTTAAGGAGATTAAAGCTCCATAAGGCTCCAAGTTCAAGTTGTAGTTGAGTACACCTTAATTTTCTCTATCTGCCAAGGTCCTCTTACAGCATAGTAAACCCACAGCTGAGAGAACAGGAGGACTACTATCAGTAAATAAGGGATTCAATAAATTTCTGGAACACAAAAAGCATAAGAAGGAATAGCTATTGATGAAGCAGAACAGAGGAATGTATAGCCTAAAACACACACATACACACACATACACACACACACAACACACACACACAGAGACTGTACCACTGGGAGGTGTCTACCTGGTCTGTTGGTAAGACTCAGAAATACTATACTTGGTACATCAGATGGTTGAAGGGTGGTGCAGGCCCTAAAAACAAGAGTCTGCAGAGGAACAGTCAATCCCCTCCTGACAGCATGGTGTTTCTCCTTAAGGAAGAAAAAAAAGTGGGGAATTCTCTTTTAAAATGGAGTAAACTTTCTGGGAAAAACTGAAGTAGCTCAGAGTCAGCACCCCAGAAACCCCACCACCACCTCCAGTTTCCCTAAAAGAAAACTTGCCAGCTGACAGGTCCCACCCCTGTTCACAGACCTCATGGTCAGCTTTTCTATTTTCTCATTTTGAAATACGAATGGAAAACCAAGGATCACCAGACATTTGTGGAAAAAAAACATAGTACACTAACTACAAATAACCTCTAGGAAACAGAAAAAACCAAAAGAAACAAACAAAAAAGGCAGAAAATAACTTAGAAAATGTTAATTCGTACCCTAGGAGAAATTAAACTAAGATAAAAATCTCGGTTTTGTGTAACCTAAAGCTTAATCAATACTGGGGGTCTTTTTTAAAATGTAAAATTAGAAATATAAAACTTGCTGCAAAAATGAATATTTATATATGAAAAATGTCACAATTTAAATTACATGATCTTAGAGATTCCAATCCCTCTTTTTTGAGATCTATTCAGCCAGAAGAGCTTTCATAAAACTGTTTCCTGATTGTAACATAGCTTTACCTGCCCACTTAGAATACTCTACAACTCCCAGCAACTTTCTGAACTCAAGTGTGGGTCCTTAGTTTTGTGGTAAATTTATTCTGGCAAAGATAAAAAAGGAGGGGGAGGAGAATGAAGATTAGAGAGCAAGAAAGGTATTTTTAACGTTACTGCCAAAAAACAAAAATCAATAAACGTTTTGAAAGACATAGTTGAGGAAACCTCTCAGAAAATAAGTCAAAGAACTCCTCCTCAAAAAAGAGAGGAAAGGGGTTTCCCTGGTGGTCCAGCGGGTAAGACTCTATGCTCCCAATGCAGGGGGCCTGGGTTTAGTCCCTGGTCGGGGAACTAAATCCTGCACGCCACAACAAAGAGTTCACATGCCGCAACTGAGGGGTCCACGTGCCACAACAAAGACCCAGTTCAGAAAAAATAAATAAATAAATATTTTTTAGAAAGAGAGAGAGAGAAAAGATTAGACACAAAGAGGATTAATCCAAGTGGCCCATCATCAGACCAATAAAGAAAGGTTGCAGGAAAATGATTAGAGACAGCAGAACAGAGATAAGTATAAAATGAAGGAGGAGAATTCCCCTGGGTTAAAGACACACTCAGATTTTCAGACTAAAATATCCCCCCACATGCCCAAAAGTTGATGAGTAAAGACCCACACCTGTACATACTATTGTGAAATTTTAGAGTGCAAGAATTAAAGACAATATTCTAAATATTCCCAGTTAGAGAAAAATCAAAACATAAAAGGAAGCCACATACAAAGAAACAAGAATTAATCCAGCATCAGACTTCTCATTTGTAACACTAGATGCAAGAATACAACAAGACGTGGCTTCAAAGTTCTAAACAAGGGATTGGCAAAGTACATCCCGTGGGCCAGACGCAGCCTGCTGCCTCTTTTGAAAATGAAGTTTTACTGGAACACAGCCAGGCTCATTCATTTACCTCTTGTCTATAACTTCTTTTATGCTACAAAGGCAGAGTTGAGTAGTTGCAACAGAAACCATATGGCTCACAGAGCCTAAAATATTTACTATCTGGCCCTTTACAGAAGTTTGCTGACCACTGCTCTTCAGGAAAATGATTATCAACCTAGATTTCTACAACCTTCCAAACCATAATACAAGCTGGAGGATAAGATATATTTACAAACATGAAAGAACTAATAGCTTAATCTATCATACCCTCTTGGAGAATGGAATACACAAGTGGAGTCATAACACAGAAAAGAAAAGGACGTGTGATCCAGGAAACAATGGCTCTTACATCAGAGAATAGTAAGAAAAGTGTAAGGATGACAACCGTGCAGCAAGTCAGGGCACCCAATCCATACTGTGTTGGGAAGACAGAGGAGAGGTCTCTAGGAAACAGAACTTGACAGGATTGACATAATGAAGAGACTGAGGTAGCGGGGAAATGAGGCTATGGTGAAGGCAATACTCTTCAGGGAGAGAACTCCATTTTCTCTAATAATGTAAATACTGACTATTGAGTTTCAATGTGTACCATGAGCCTGTAAGCAAACATGGAAGATTCAATCATGACTGCAAAAAAGAAAGTAAATGTCATCAATCATTACAGTGTAAAAGGAAAAATACAGATCAAAAAGGCTGAAAGATTAAGGGGAGAGGAGACTTAAAGGAAAACTCTCTTCTCTTTGTAATATCTTCATCTTACAGAGTGAGGCAGGACTCTGATGTATCAAGTAATAAAGGTACAATGCTGACCAATACAGAAATCAAAAGTGATAATGGAACTATACTGTAAAGAGAGAAAAGAGGGAGTATGTGGTATAAGTAAATTAAAATGTCTAAATCTGATCAAGTAAGTAACAGTGATATAAATGTGTCATTTAGAAATAAGGTTGAAATCGCCTAGAAAAAAAACTGGTAAAAGTGTTTAAAATGGCCCTGGGAAGCAGAAGTGGGAGTGGGAGGGATGGGGCAGAATTGATGTTTTTAAGCATAAGTCTCTCTGCATTTGATTTTCTAATGATGTGCTTGGTAAATATTTATTTTAAGTGAATAACAAAGTTGTTATTAACCTCTGGATGATGAAATTAAATAATGAAATGGAATGAAATGAAATGAAATGAAATGAGCTGGACTGCATGCAGAGTAGATTCACCACTCCTACTCTCACACCAGTGTGCTGCTGCAATTGTCCCTGGGATAAATAAAGCAAATTTGCTCCATATTGCTTCATTATCTCCTTCTGTACTGTTATTATCAAATATACTATTTATTGTCAAATATATATTTTAATGCATATATTTTCATATATATAGTATATACTCAAAAATATGGTGTTATAATTATTTCATTATTGATTTAAACATTCTTACATTTTTAAGGAAATATAAAAGAAAAGATGGAAAAATACATATGCAGACTGTTACACATACCTACATATTTAACATTTCCTGTGGTCTGCATCTTTCCTGTGGATCTGAGTTAACATCTTCTGTCATTTCCTTCCTTTCTGCTGGACTTTTTTTTTAGTATTCCATAAAGGGAAAGACTGCTAGCAATGAATTCTCTCAGCTTTTGTAGATCTAGGAATGTCTTCATTTTATCTTATAATTTTTGAAGAATAATTTTGTTGGATATTGGCAGGTTTGTTTTTCCCCAGAACTTTGATTATGGCATTTCACTGTCTTTGGATCTCCCTTGTTTCTGATGAGAAGTCAGCTGTTTATTTCTGTATTGTTAATGCTCTCTGTGTGGTGAGTTGTTTTTTTCTTGTGGCTTTCAAGATTTCTCTTTATTTTTAACTTTCAGTAGTTGCGCTATGATATGTCTAAATGTGATTCTCTTTATGTTTATACTAGATTCATTGAGATTCTCAGATGTGTAGGTAAATGTTTTTCATCAAATTTGGGATTTTTTTTAAAACAAGTAGCTGTAAATATAGGTCGATATATATGAACCTCATGGTAACCACAAATCAAAAACCTAAAACAGATTCAAAAAAAAAAAAAACAGAGAGAAAGGAACCCAACATAACACTAAAGAAAATCATCAAACCACAAGAGAAGAAACTAAAAGAAGAAAAAAAACAGAGAACTATAAAAACAATCCAAAAACAATTAACAAAATGGCAATAAGTACATACATATCAACAATCACTTTAAATGTAAATAGACTAAATGCTCCAACCAAAGACATAGGGTGGCTGAATGGATAAAAAACAATACCCATCTATATGCTATCTTAAGACTTCAGAACTTAAGACACATACAGACTGAAAGCAAAGGGATGGAAAAAGATATGTGGTGCAAATGGAAATGAAAAGAAAGCTGGGGTAGCAACACTCATAACAAACAAAATAGACATTAAGACAAAGTCTATAACAAAAGACAAAAAAGAGCACTAATGATAAAAGGGTCAATTGAAGAAGAGAATATAACATTCATAAACATACATGTACCTAATATAGGAGCACCTAAATATGTAAAGCAAGTAATAACAGACATAAAGGGAGAAATTGAAAGTAATACAATAATAGTAGGGGATTTTAATACCCCATTTACATCAATGGGCCAACCATCCAGTGAGAAAAT
Source organism: Orcinus orca (assembly GCF_937001465.1). Taxonomy (NCBI): domain Eukaryota; kingdom Metazoa; phylum Chordata; class Mammalia; order Artiodactyla; family Delphinidae; genus Orcinus; species Orcinus orca. The sequence goes on from NC_064563.1 coordinate 130,153,292, forward strand.
CAATATGGAAACAGTGGCCTTAGATAACACATTAGACCAGATGAACTTGATCTCTATAGAACATTCCAACCAAAAGCAGTAGAATACACATTCTTTTCAAGTACATGAAACTTTTTTCAGAGTAGATAACATGCTAGGCCACATAACAAGTCTCAATAAATTTAAGAAGACTGAAATCATATCAAGCAGTTTTTCCAACCACAACATGAAATTAGAAATCAACTACAGGAAGAAAGCTAGAAAAAACACAAACACATGGAGACTAAAAAAGAAAAAAAAAAAAAAAAAGCATGCTACTAAAAAACCAATAGGTCAATGAAGAAATCAAAAAGGAAATCAAAAAATACCTTGAGACAAATGAAAATAGAAACACAACTTTCAGATCTATGCCAAGATGGGCCAATATCTGGAAAATAATCAATGTGATACACTACATTAACAAAACAAAGGAAAAAAATCACATGATCATCTCAATAGATGCAGAAAAAGCATTTGACAAAATTCAACATATATACATGATAGAAACTAACAATAAAGTTGCTATAGAGGGAACATACCTCAATGTAATAAAGGCCATTTATGACAAACCCACTGCTAACTTCATACTAAATGGTGAAACGCTGAAAGCATTTCCTCTGAGATCAGGAACAAGACAAGGATACCTTCTCTCACCACTTTTTAAATATAGTATTGGAAGTGCTAACCACAGAAATCAGACAATAAAAAGGGATAAAAGACATCCAAATTTGAAGGGAAGAAGTAAAGCTGTCACAACTTGCAGATGATACGATACTTTATATATAATAAAGACTCCACCAAAGAAGTATTAGATCCAATAAATAAATTCAATACAGCTGCAGGATACAAGATTAATATACAGAAATCTGTTGCAATTCTATACACTAATAATGAAATATCAGAAAGATAAATCAAGAAAACAATCCCATTTACAATCAAATCAAAAAGAATAAAATACCTAGGCATAAATTTAACTGAGAAAGTGAAAGACCTGTACTCTGAAAACTATAAAACATTAATGAAGGAAATTAAATGCAATACAAATAAATGGAAATATATCCTGTGTTCATGGATTGGAAGAATTAATATTGTTAAAAATTCTATACTACCCAAAGCAATATGCAGATTCAATGCAATCACTATCAAAATACCCATGGCATTTTTCACAGAACTAGAATAAATAATTCTAAAATTTGTATGGAAACACAAAAGATCCTCAATAACAAAAACAATCTTGAGAAAGAAGAATAGAGCTGGAAGAATCATACTCCCTGACTTTAGACTATACTACAAAGTTACAGTAATTAAAACAGTAGGGGGATTCACTGGTGGCGCAGTGGTTAAGAATCCGCCTGCCAGTAAAGGGGACATGGGCTCGAGCCCTGGTCCGGGAAGATCCCACATGCCATGGAGCAACTAAGCCTGTGCACCACAGCTACTGAGCCTGCGCTCTAGAGCCCATAAGCCACAACTACTGAAGCCCACATGCCTAGAGCCCAGGCTCTGCAACAAGAGAAGCCACTGAAATGAGAAGCCTGTGCACCACAACAAAGAGTAGCCCCCACTCGCTGCAACTAGAGAAAGCCCGCGCCCAGCAACAAAGACCCAACTCAGCCAAAAATAAATACATAAATTTATTATTTTTTAAAGTATGATACTGGCACAAAAACAACCACATAGATCAATGGAACAGAATAGAAAGCACAGAAATAAACCCATACACATATGGTCAACTAATCTATGAAAAAGGAGGCAAGATATACAATGGGGAAAAGACAGCCCCTTCAATAAGTGGTGTTAGGAAAACTGGACAGCTACATGTAAAAAAATGAAACTAGAACATTTTCTCAAAAATAAACTCAAAATGAATTCAAGACTTAAATGTAAAACCTGAAACCATAAAACTCCTAGAAGAAAACATAGGCAGTATGCTCTTTGACATTGGTCTTAGCAATACTTTTTTGGATATGTCTCAGGCAAGGGAAACAAAAGCAAAAATAAACAAATGGGACCTAATTAAAGTTAAAAGCTTTTTCACAGCAAAGGAAACCATCAATGAAATGAAAGGGCAATCTACTGAATGGGAAAAGATATTTGCAAATGATATGTCTGATAAGAGGTTGATATCCAAAATATATAAAAAGCTCATAAACTCAATATCAAAAAAACAAACAATCTGATTTTAAAATGGGCAGAGGACTTGAATAGACATTTCCAAAGAAGACATACAAATGGCTAACAGACACATGAAAAGATGTTCAACATCACTAATCATCAGGGAAATGCAAATCAAAACCACAATGAGATATCACCTCACACCTGTTAGAATGGATATCATCAAAAAGACAAGAAATAACAAGTGTTGGCAAAGATGTGGATTAAAAGGAATTCTCACGCACTGTTGGTGGGAATGTAAATTGGTATAGCCACTATGGAAACAGTATGGAGTTTCCTCAAAAAACTTATAAATATAACTACTATACAATCCAGCAACTCTACTCCTGGGTATTTATCCAAAGAAAACTAAAACACTAATCTGAAAGATATACACACCCCAATGTTCATAGCAGTATTATTTACAATAGCCAAGATATGGAAGCAATATAGTTTGCTTCCAAAAGATGAATGGATAAAGAAAATGTGCCATATATATACAACAGAATATTACTCAGCCATGAGAGAGAATGAAATTTTGCCATTTGCAACAACATGGATGGAGCTGGAGGGTATTACATTTAGTGAAATAACTCAGAGAAAGACAAATACTGTATGTTTCACTTACATATGGAATCTAAAAAATAAAACAAATGAACAAATATAACAAAACAGAAATAGACTCACAGATACAGAGAACAACTTAGGGGTTACCAGAGAGGAGTGGGGTGGGGGCGGGCAAAACAGGTGAAGCGGATTAAGAGGTACAAACTACTAGGTTTAAAATAAATAAGTTACAAGGATGTAATTGTACAGCAGAGGGAACTTAGTCATTATTTTATAATAACTTTGTATGGAGTGTAATCTATAAAAATATTGAATTACTATGTTGTACACCTGAAACTAATATACTATTATAAGTCAACTATACTTCAATAAAAGATTAAGGAAGTTTTTGGCCCTTAGTTCTTCAAATATTTTTCTCTACTCCTTTCTCTCTCCTCTCTTTCTGGAACTCCCATTACATGTATGCTGTATGCTTTATGTTGTCCTAAGGTTTCCTTTTTCTTCAATTTTCTTCTTTTCATTTTTCAGATTGAATTATTTCTATTGATCTTTTTCTTCCTTCAAGTCTCTTATTTTTTTCCTCTGCTATTTCAAATCTGCTGTTAAGCCTGTCTGATAAAATTTTTTATTTCAGTAATTGTATTTTTCAACTCTAGAATTTACATTTTGGGTTTTTTTATACTTTATATTTCTCTATTTATATTTTCTGTGTATTAAGTCATCATCATCACATTTTCCTTTCATTATTTGAACATAATTTCCTTTAATTCTTTGAAAATATTTATAATAGCTGCTTTGAAGTTTTTGTCTATAACCCCAAACTTGGGCTCACTCTGAGCAGTTTCTGTGGACTTCTTTCTTTTTTACTTTTTTTTTTTAACTGAGTATGGGTTATATTTTCCTGTTTCTTGCATATCAAGTAAATTTTGTTTTTTTTTAAATGAACATTTTTAGATAAATATTGTAGGAATCCTTGATTCTGTTTTATCTTTCTTAGGGTTGTGGAGTTTTTTAACTTTTTTTAGTAATTTATCCGGACTTAAGCTGTGGAATCACTGATGTCTATTCTCAGTTTTTTAATTACTTTTTTAGACTATTTATCTAAAGTTCTCCCTTTTATACACATAGCTTATTGGTAAACCAATGATGTGGGCAGAAGTTGAGCTCAAATTCCTCATTCCCATAGGACTTCCACCTCTGTCAATTGATTTTTGTGTTGCTTGCAAAATGCAAAGTTACAACCAGTTCTCAAGTTTTCCTTGACTTTCACTTTTCACCAGGCTCTCTCAGGTCTCCCCCATGCATGTACAGTTTTATAGTCAGCCAAGAATGTATAGAGAATTTATATCAGGCTTTCTATGGATAACTCATTTCCAGGGTTTCCCCATTAAATTTCTGGCTAGTCTACCATTCACCCCAACCAGAACCACAAAGTCAGATTTGCAAAGCTATAGCTATTCCCCATTTATTCCCAACCATGTCCACCCCTTTTAAACAACAAAGCCAAGTATTTTCACCCCCCACCCAAATTTAGTTCACTTCCCTTACAGCAAAGCTGTTTGTTTCAAGACCATCCCCATGCTGATAAAACTATCATTCTTGCCAGCCAAGTTCGGGTGGGGCAAGTGCAGGAAGGATGAATACAGTCCCAGTCAAAAGGCCACACTCTACTGTCCTTACCTGAAGTTCTAGCATTTTTTCAAGAATAAATTCTTCTCAATTTGTTATCTGACTTTGGATGATTTCCAGTGCCCAACCTCTTCACAGCTTCATAAATGGATTTGCCTTCCCTCAAAGAGATTTGAGAAAAAATACCACCTAAAAACACAAGAACAGACTGTTTATAAAACAAATCAAACCAAAAATCTAGCCACTTAGTAATGTTTGAGTCTTATGAAAAGTGCTTGAATACTAAGAAATGTAAACTCTGATTATGGACTAATTAGAAATTAATAAAATTAGGACAACACATATAAAAACTAATGAAATTGTGCCAAAGTGGTATGCAAAGAAGTATTTTTAGCTTTACAATTATTTATAAGAAAGAAAGAAAGAGAGAGAGAAGGAAAGGAAGAGAGAAAGAAAAGGAAGGAAGGAAGGAAGGAAGGGAGGGAGGGAGGGAGGGAGGGAGGGAGAAAGATCTTAAGGAATTAGAAAAAGAACAATAACCAATAAATAAAAAACAATAAATAAATAACAATAAAATAAACCAAAATAAAATAGAAGGAAGAAAAGCATACAGTTAAAAGAAGAAAGTATGAAATATGGAAGAGAAAATTAATCTTGGAAAATAAATATAGGAACTGGTTCTTTGGAAAACAGCAGTGAAATACACAAACTCCAAGCAAGTCTAATGAAGGAAAACATCACTAGAATTAAGCTCCATGAGAGCCTTATTTGCCACTGCATTCTCAGCACCAAGAAAATTGCCTGGTATATATAGGTACTCTGTAGATATTTGTTAAATCAAAAAACTGAATGAACAAACATTAAATTTCTTAAAGAATATAGAAACAAATACAGAATAGAACTTTTAAAGCACATGCTTCTCACTTGTAGGTCTGCAAGTTGGCTACATATCTGCTGGACTATGTTGAGTTCCAGATTCTGGGGTTCAAGCTCTAAGCCCCAAGGCTCCAGGCTAAATGCTATATTCAGTTCTATTCCATGTATCTTCATCTTCATCTCGGACCACAGACTGCTCATTGCATTCTCGTCTCATGATAGATCACAGGCATACAAGAGGCCAAGCAAAATTATGCAGGCACACTTAATGCCTTTACAAGCATCCATCCACTAACATTCTATTGTCCAAAGGTAGACAATGGGGCAATGTCTTAACCAGTTCAGGCTATAACAGAGTACCATAGATTGGGTAGCTTAAACAACATATATTTCTCACAGTTTTGGAGGCAAGATCAAGGTGCAAGCATGGTCAGATTCTCTTCCAGTTTGTAGATGACTGCCTTCTTGCTGTATCCTCACATGGTGGAGAGATCATCTCTCATGTGTCTCTTTTTATCACAGCACTATTCCCATTCATGAGGGCTCCACCCTCATGTCCTAATTACCTCCCAAAAGCCCCACCTCCAAATATTATCACACTGGGAATTATAACTTTTACATATGAATTTTAGGGGGCAAAAGCATTCAGTCTATAGCAGGCATGAAAATATACCACACCCACTCCAGTGTACTCTATGGTTATATGCCAGAAGGAAGTAGTAATGGATTAAGAACAGTAATCCAATGTACCACAAAGCTCAATTTACCACAATAACTGATATGAAAAATAAGTCTACAGTGAGGTAACATTTCTTACCTATGCAATTGAGAAAAATCCTAAATATATTTTCTTGGTGGGGCTATGGGGAAACAGGTATTCTCATACGTTAGTAGTTAGAATACAAAACAGTCCCTCTGAAAGGGAATTTGGCAACCTCTAGAAAAATTATATATGCATTTATTCTTTGACCCAGCAATTCCACATCTAGCAATCTATGCAAAAGACACATTGGTGTGACTATCAGTTTTTATGTGTCAGCTTGGCTAGATTATAGTCCTCAGTTATTCATTCAAACACTAATCTAAGTGTTGCTGTGAAGGTATTTTGTAGATGTGATTGATGGCCATAATCAGTTTACTTTAAGTAAGAAGGATTATACTAAGTAGTTTGAATGGGCCTGATTCTTTCAGTTTGAAAGTTTTAAGAGCAGAAGTTTCCCTGAGGAAGAAGAAATTCCCACCTGTGAACTAGAACTTCACCTTACGAGCAAGATTTCTAGCCTTCCTGACACCCTGTCCTGCCAATTTCAACTGACCTAGCCAGTCTCAACAATCACTCAAGCCAATTCCTTGCAATAAATATCCTACTAGTACTGTTTCTCTGGTGGAACCCTGACTAATAAAATTGGTAAAAATACCAAAAGGCATAACACAAGAGTATTCATTATAGCACTATTTATAATTGCAAAAAATTGAAAATGTCCATCAATATGGGGACTGCAATGGAGGACTATTGCTATGGACTGTAAGCTAGTGTTCCCTCAAAGTTCATATGTTGAAACCTTCATCCCCAATGCAATGGTGTTTGGAGATGGGGCCTTTAGGAGGTAATTAGGTCATGAGAATAGAACCCTCCTCATGAGATTAGTGCCTTTATAAGAAGAATCAGGAGACAGTTTGCTTCCTCTCTCCATCATGTGAGGACACGAGAAGGCAATATCTACAAACCTGGAAGAAGAGTCTTATTACACCCCAGATCTGCTAGCACCTTGATCTTGGACTTCCATCCTACAGAACAGTAAGAAATAAATTTCTGTTGATCTAGTCTATGATATTTGTTATAGCAGCCCAAACTGTATAAGACAATTATGCATCTAAAATAAGGAATAAAGACTAACTCTATCTTCTGCTATGGTGTGATATCCAAAATGCATTGCAAATCAAGAAACACAAGATAAAGAAAAGTGTACACAGCACACTGACATTTATGTAAGAAAGGAAGATATATGCTCAAAAATTGAAGGATAAATTATAAAAATATATTTTAAGGAAAGTAAAAGAAGAAACAGAGAGAAGAGAGGGAGAAAAGATAAACTTCTCTAAATATACTTGTTTTCTAAATTTGAGTTTGAAACCATGCAAATGACTTATGAAAATACATAAAACAAAAATAACTCAAAATAAAAAAGCAATACCTAAAAATTGAAAGTAAATTAAAGAAGTGAACTTAATTGTGAATCACGTTATTAGCCAACAGGGAGAAATTACTTCAAGTGACTTTAAAACGAAGTATTTGGATTATACATTCCCTGTGGGCTATCCTCTGAGGACAAAGAGAAGTGAAAAAAAATTATAAAGTATTAAGCTGTTTTCAGTAGTAATATTACCAGCAACAGTGCTGGTGTTATACACTCTGGTGTGTGTGTAGTAGGATAAAGTAAACAAGTAGTAATGTAAAGATAGCTGGCATGGGAGAGAAGAGATACAGGTGTGACATCAAAGTAAAGTAATACCATGTAGTTTTAAATATGAACTAAAAATATTAGTGAGAGGTAGTAGTTAATGATAAGGGTTAACTTGTCCAAGAATGGTCACCTGCAAGGAGAAGCTGGCCTCTGTGAAGCTATGTGACAACTGGCTACAACCCAGCCACCCAAGGCAATCAGTCCTGGCCAAGCATGATGTTTAGACCTAGCAACTCCCTCTGTATTAGTTTCCTATGCTGCTGTAACAAACCTCCACAAACTTAATACTTTAAAACAACATAGATTTATTATTCTACAGTTCTGAAAAGCAGAATTGTAAAATGGATCAGCAGAGCTCTGTTCCTTTAGAAGGCTCTAGGGGAGAATCTGTTTTCCTGCCTGTTCCAGCTTCTAGAAGCTGCCCACATTCCTTGGCTCATGGCCTTCTTCCATATTCAAAGCCAGTGATGGCTGGGCCAGTCTTTCTCACATCAAGTTATACTCTGATGCCAACTTTTTTGCTTCCCTCTGTTACATTTAAATGACCCTTGTGATCAAATTGGGTCCACCTGAAGAATTTAGTATAATCTAATTTTAAGGTCAACTGATGGGCAAATGTAATTCTAACTAAAACCTTAATTCTCACTTTCCATGTAACATAACATATTCACAGGATCCAGGGATTAGGATGAGGACATCTTTGAGAAGACCATTATTCTGCTTCCTAAACACCTCACCCAGGACATGCCAGGAAAGAGGTTTATGTTTCCCCAACTACGAATGCTAATATGGTGAATTCTGTCATTAACTTGTTATATCATACAGCTACAACCAGAAGGCTTGGACCCTGGCCCCCGATCACATCAGGAGAAAGGCAAGTGCCTCCCTAATCATATGCTTAAAGCCACATAGCCCAGGAGTCAGTTATCACTCTCCCAAAATCTAAGTCTTTTCCTATCAGGTTGCTGTGACCCACCTTAGGATGTGAATGGTAACAAGGAACCTTCACATCTGCTGCTGCCAATGTACTCATGAATTTTCCCCAATGAACACCAACCCAGCAGCTTTGGTGCTATTAAATTATTTGCTCCATGGAAATTGAATACAGCCTAGTGCTTAAAGCATTAAATCGTGGTCAATCAAAATGCTTGGAGCCTGCCCCATCAGATAATTTTGATAAGAGCAAACAAAAGTACTTAACACTCTAGTGAATTAAAGCAAACATTTTGTTACAGAAGATAGTAATGCAGTAATGAGAAGAGAAAAGAACAATGACAGAAAACCTATACTATCCAGAACCCATATTCACACAAGCCAGAGAGACAGGGACAGTAAAACCGAATGGGTGGTCATCTACAGCAAGAACAGGGCACTTGTAGTTTCTCTCACTGGGATGAGACAAAAATGATCTTACTACTTTGCCAAATGATTTTACTATCTTCATACCTTCATACCAGAAGCCTTCGAACCAGGCTTCTTAAATCCCTAGAAGTCTCATAATTAGTTACACCGGTAGCTATTTCTAGAGCTAAGTTTGCCTGTTGCATAACATATTTTTTTTAATTTAAGAATATGCAGCATGAACAAAAATTAATTCAAAATGGATCAGAGACCTAAATGTAAAATGCAAAACTCTAAAACTCCTAGAAGAAAACATAGAAGACCAAGAAGATCTTGGGTGTGTTGATGACTTTTTAGATATAACCCTGAAGGCTACATGATACATGAATGAAATAATTGATAAGCTAAACTTTTTTAAAATTAAAAACTTCTCTGTGAATACTGTTATCCAAAGTATACAAACAACTACTAAAACTCAACAATAAGAAAATAAACAACCTGATTAAAAAATGGGTCAAACACCTTAACAGATACCTCACCAAAGAAGATATACAGATGGAAAGTAAGCATATCAAAAGATGCTCTACCTCATACGTCATCAGGAAAATGCAAACTAAAACAGCTAGATACCACTACACACATTAAAATGTCCAAAATCCAGGACATTGACAGCAAACGCTGGAGAGGATGTGGAGCAACAGGAATTCTCATTCAATTGCTGGAAAGAATGCAAAATGACACAGCCACTTTGGAAGACAGTTTGGGAGTTTCTTACAAAACTAAACATAATTTTGCCATACAACCCAGCATGCAACCCAATCATGCATCTTGGTATTTACCTAAATATCTAAAACCTAATTACCTAAATTCCTAAAATGACCCTAAAACTGAAGATTTATGGTCACACAAAAACCTGCACACAGATGTGTACAGCAGCTTTATTCATAATTGCCAAAACTTGGAAGCAACCAAGATGTCCTTCAGTAGGTGAATGAATAAACTGTAGTACACCCAAACAATGGGATATTATCAGCACTTAAATGAGCTATCGAGCCATGAAAAGACATGGAGGCATCTTAAATGCATATTACTAAGTGAAAATAGTCAATCTTAAAGGCTATTTACTATATGACATTCTGGGAACTCCAAAACTATGGGGACAGTAAAAAGGTCAGTGGTTGCCAGGGGTTGGAGTATGAGGCAGGAATGAGTAGGCAGAATACAGTATTTTTAGGGCAATGAAAAACTCTGAATGATACCATATGGCAGATATATGTCTTTATACTTTTGTCCAAACCCATAAAATGTACAACATCAAGAGTGAACTCTAAGATAAACTATAGATTCGGGGTGACTGTGATGTGTCAATGCAGGTTCATTGGTTTTAACAAACATACCAATCTGGTGGTAATGTTAATAATGGGGCAGTCTCTGCATGTGTGAGGGCAGGGAGTATATGTGAAACCTCTGTACCTTCTCAATTTTGCTGTGTCTCTGAAACTATTCTTTAAAGGAAAAAAAAAAAGAATACACAACTTGTCCTGTATTCTCTTGTACATCCTTGGACACTTGCCCAGTAGATTCATGATTCCAGCATATCTAATGCCCTAAAAGATTATATTAGTGTTTGCACACAATTTATTACTCCAAGGAAGCCAAAGTTATTAATAAACTAATCTATACACACTTTTTCTCCATATGAGGTGGGAATCTTCTGTTTTCTACAAATCGACCCAATGGAGGTAGAACTTCTTGAATTATTTTACATCATTTCTCAGTATAATTTGTGAATATGATTTCCAAGTATAGTGGTAAAGACAGCATGTAAATGCAAAAGTGATCATTTAATGGTTAGGAACAATAAGAATAGAATAAAGAACTTTAAGATTTAAGGCTGTCAGTCTCTTCAGCAAGTGGTGTTGGGAAAGTTGGACAGCCACATGTAAATTAATAAAGTTAAAACACTCCCTCACACCATACACAAAAATAAACTCAAAATGGCTTAAAGACTTAAATATAAGACATAACACCATAAAACTCCTAAAGAGAACATTCTCTGGCATAAAAAAAAACAAAACATTCTCTGGCATAAATCATAGCAGTGTTTTCTTAAGTCAGTCTCCCAAGGCAATAGAAATAAAAGTAAAAATAAACAAATGGGACCTAATCAAACTTATGAGCTTTTGCACAGCAAAGGAAACCATAAACAAAACAAAAAGACAACCTATGGACTGGGAGAAAATACTTGCAAACAATGTGACCAACAAAGGCATGATTTCCAAAACATACAAACACCTCATACAACTCAATAACGAAAAAACAAACAACCCAATCAAAAAATGGGCAGAAGAACTAAATAGACATTTCTCCAAAGAAGACATACAGAGGGCCAACAGGCACATGAAAAGATGCTCAACATCGCTAATTATTAGAGAAATGCAAATCAAAACTACAATGAGGTATCACCTCACACCAGTCAGAATGGCCATCATCAAAAAGGCTACAAATTATAAATGCTGGAGAGCGTGTGGAGAAAAGGGAGCCCTCCTACACTGCTGGTGGGAATGTAAACTGGTACAGCCACTATGGAGAGCAGTATGGAGGTTCTTTAAAAAACTAAAATTAGGGCTTCCCTGGTGGCACAGTGGTTGAGAGTTTGCCTGCCAATTCAGGGGACACAGGCTCACGCCCTGGTCTGGGAAGATCCCACATGCCGTGGAGCGGCTGGGCCCGTGAGCCATGGCCGCTGAGCCTGCGTGTCCAGAGCCTGTGCTCCGCAACGGGAGAGGCCACAACAGTGAGAGGTCCACGTACAGCTAAAAAAAAAAACAAACTAAAATTAGGGTTACCATATGATCCAGCAATCCCAGTCCTGGACATATATCTGAAGAAAAGTTTAATTTGAAAAGATACACGTGCCCCAATGTTCACAGCAGCACTATTTACAATAGCCAAGACTTGGAAGAAACCTAAATGTCCATTGACAGATGAATGGATAAAGAAGATGTTATATGTATATATGTGTATATATATATATATATATATATATATATATATATGAATACTACTCAGCCATAAAAAAGAATTAAATAATGCCATTTGTAGCAACATGGATGGACCTAGAGATTATCATACTAAGTGAAGTCAGTCAGTCAGAGTAATACAAATATCATATGATATCACTTATATGTGGAATCTAAAAAATGATACAAATGAACTTATTTACAAAACAGAAATAGACTGGGCTCCCTGGTGGCGCAGTGGTTGAGAGTCCGCCTGCCGATGCAGGGGACACGGGTTTGTGCCCCGGTCCGGGAAGATCCCGCATGCCGCAGAGCGGCTGGGCCCATGAGCCATGGCCGCTGGGCCTGCGCATCCGGAGCCTGTGCTCCGCAACAGGAGAGGCCACAACAGTGAGAGGCCCGCGTACCGCAAAAAAACAAAACAAAACATAAAAAAACAGGCCTGGAGATGCAGAAGAGGGTACAAAAGAGCCACTGGGAATATTTAACTAATTTAAAAATAAATCTCTGAAAAGAGAAAACTGAGATTATTTTATTTATATAAAAGAATACAGAGAGAAAACCAAACACCATTATGATAGTCAATGAGTGCATTCAACATATGTCAATTCCTATGTTGAATCCCTAGCCCCCAATGTAATTGTACTAGGAGATGGAGCTTTTAGGAGGTAATTAAGGTTAAACAAGGTCATAAGGGTGAAGTCCTAATTCAACAGGACTAGTGGTCCTATAAAACAGAGAGACACCCCTCTCTATGTGCATGCTCTGAGGAAAGCCCATGGGAGGCCATGGCAAGAAGTTAGCTATCTGGAAACCAGGAAGAGAAAGAGCCCTCACCAGGAACCAAATTGGCTGGTACCTTGATCTTGTACTTCCCAACCTCCAGAACTGTGAGAAATCGATGTCTGCTTTTTAGGCCCCCCAATCTACATTAATTTTTATGTCAGCCCAAGCCAACTAAGTTAACACATCAAAGTACCACTGAGTTTGCAGAATGGTTCCAGGGCCTGGTTTGTTCACACTGGTCTTCAGGCAGAAACAGAACACAGGAACGAATAGCGTTGGTGCTCAGAGAAGTCTCTCTGGTCATTTCAGAGAAGAAGAAAAAAAAAAAAAGTCAGTGGAGAGTGATTTACTGCGAGTGACTCATCAATTCACCAACTGAAGCTAAGAACGCTGGGCCAGGCCAGTAGAGATAAGAGCTCGGCTGGGGTCAGATACTGAGTGAAGGGAGTGCCATGGGGGGGTGGCTGGAGGAGTTTTCTCTATATGTGATGATGGTAGATGGGGAAGCAGGATGGTTCCCTGCCAATGTTGTTCATAAACCAAAATATTTTTAGGATCTCCGTTCAATCCCAAGACTCTAACCCTTCCTTTATTACCTGAAATTTTCTAACACACTGTGACAACCTGGCTTCCCAAAACATAAAAAAGGAGAAATTGTCTAAGAGCAAAAAGTTTTCATTACCATAAAGTTTAAACATTAAGGTTATAAAATAAGTTATCTACAGAAGGCAGGCAGCATATATATAGACAAAAGGATTCTCACGAGGTAATTGGTGCGTACAAATGATTGACAATTAGGGCATAACTAATCAGAGCCTGTAACTCAGTGCAACAAACACTACTCTCTTATTTAGATGTCTGACTTCATTCCACTGTGCTTTTGGAAGGGGTGAAAGGGAAAGACAAAGTTGAAAGGTTAATTGTAATTTGTAAACTTCATCTCTTTAATGGAAAGAGATTTAAAAAGGAGAGGGGGACACGCCTTTATCCTCTGAAGGGGAAGACAGGCATCCCAGCATTGAAGAGTATCATGTAACACTCTAAATCAGAAACCCATTTACAGAGGAAATGCCGGTAGGAAAACATAGACTTCAGATTTACTTCCAAGACGTTATAACAGTGAAAGGAATAAAAGTTAAATTATGATAGGAAGAAAACCCAACTTCTTATGCTCTATGTATGAAAAACAAACACCATTCATTAAGTCTGGACATCTTATGCAGGCAAATATTTAGCCTTGGGCATTAATTATGGTTGTGCCAATGATGGGGTCTAGAGGATGCCAATTCAACCCGTTACATCCCCAGGAACGGAAAGCATCCACAAGTTCATGGAGTAGTGGATTATCTCCATTTTATTATTCAACTGAAACCCTGTGCTACATTACATAAGCTGGCCAAGCCTGAAATGTCAGTCTATTTCTTCACCCACCATCTAAAAACTATGATCCACTCTGACAAATGTCTCTTTCTTATATTCTTCCAAAAGGCTGAGCTTCAAGATGAGTTTAATACTAAGCTTCCTGGAATTATTTTTAATTTTTTCCATGATTAATTTTTAAGGAGAGAGGTTGTAGGTTGGTTCCTAATCATTCCCTGTGATTGTTGTGGTTTCTGCAGAATTTCATGAACTTATGGTGTGTTTACCAAAACTTCTTCATTGGTATATAGTTGTGTCAGTTGCCACAATCAATTCATCATTATCTATAATAAGTAATATCAACAAGTACCACTGTGATCTGGGAGGTCACTGGTCTGCTCAGCCTCTGGTGGACATGAGTCATGAGGAGAAGGACAAGGATGTCAGCCAGATCAGCCCTGGACACACATATGGATTAGTTTGCTAGAGGTACCATAACAAAGTAACACAAACTAGGTGTCCTCAGCAACAGAACTTTATTGTCTTACACCATTATGGAGGCTGGAAGTCCAAAATGAAGGTATTGGCAGAGTTGGCTCCTTCTGACGGTTGTGAGGGAAGGATCTGGTCTAGTCCTCTGCCCTTGGTGTGTAGATGGTCATCTTCTCTCTGTGTCACTTTATATCATCTTCCCTTTATGTGTATCTTTTTCTCTACACATGACAATTTTTTTTAAGGACACCAGTCCTATTGGAATAGGAGCCCACCTTAAGACTTCATCTTAAGTAATTACATCTGCAATGACCCTATTTCCAAATAAGGTCACATTCTAAGGTACTGGGGTTAGGACTTCAATGTATAAATTCAGGGGAGATGCAATTCAACCCATAACAACATCCATGAAACAACACTTGTGCCAGCAAGTGGCTCCTACTTTCTCAAGCTCTCATTTGAAACAGGCACTGTGTATACATCATCTTATTTAATCGTTGTATCCCTGTCTTGATCTGCTAAGGCTGCCATAACAAAATACCATAGACAGGTGGCTTAAACAACAGACATATATTTTCTCAGATCTGGAGGCTTGGAAAGTCCAAGATCAAGGTCAAGCAGGATTCAGTTTCTGGTGAGGACTCCTCCTGGCTGAATTTTTCTTTGCGTGAGTGTGGAGAAAGAGAGCTCTGGGATCTCTTCCTCTTCTCATAAGCGCACCAGCCCTATCAGATTAGGTTCTGATGACCTCATTTAACCTTTATCACCTCCTCACAGGCGCTATTTCTTAATACAGTCACATTAGGACTTAAACACACGAATTTGGGGGAAAAAGTTTGAGGGAAACAATTCACTCCATAGCGATCCCTAATGGAAGACATTATTATCTTCATTTTACAGATGAGGAAACTGAAGCACAGAGAGGTTAATCCCCAGGTCCCACAGCTAGAACTAGTGTAAAATGTCAGTCAGTTCAATTTCAAAAAAAGATTTAACAGACTACCCTGGTTGCGCAGTGGTTAAGAATCCGCCTGCCAATGCAGGCGACAGGGGTTCGAGCCCTGGTCCGGGAAGATCCCACGCGCCGTGGAACAATTAAGCCCATGAGCCGCAACTACTGAGTCTGCACTCTAGAGCCCACAAGCCTCAACTATCGAGCACGGGTGCTGCAACTACTGAAGCCCGTGCGCCTAGAGCCCGTGCTCTGCAACAGGAGAAGCCACCACAATGAGAAGCTCATGCACCGCAACGAAGAGTAGCCCCCCGCTCTCCGCAACTAGAGAAAGCCCACGCACAGCAACGAAGACCCAACGCAGCCAAAAATAAATAAATAATTAAAATTAAATAAACAAAAAAACACATTTACCTATCTACCATTACTGTGTATCCCAAACTAGGACCTAATATGAGAAAAGGGAATTTGGACAGGCTTTGCAGGTGTCTACAAGCAGCAGAGTTATGGCCCACCCTGGTGGGGATCATGATTCCTTTCCCCACCACACACTTTACCGCTCTTCTCCAGCTCCTGGACCAACATGGATCTGGCAGGGAGACAGGACTGTGGAGACATACACCTGAGGCAGAGCTGGGTTTGAATCTCTTTTTGACTTCTTACTATGACCTAAGGCAAAGGGCTTAATCTCTCTGTGCCTTTGTGTCCCTCCCTCTTACGATCACACTGAGGACCAAAAGAATGAATACATGTAAGGAGTTTTAGAACAGGGCCTGGCACACAGTAAATGCTTTATAAATGTTATTTGTTATTATAATCATTCTTTTTCGAATTACAAGGAATAGGGAAAATGTAAGCATTCAGAACAGAGGGTTTTAAAATGTCTCCAGCTTCCTTAACCAACCTGGGCCATCTGTAAATTGACTACATCATTTCTAGCTTCCATGCCATCAGGCATTCTAGAAACTAATTTTCTGATATCAGCTTAATACAAACTATTCTAAAATGTCTCCTGCCCCACCTTGGGATGGAGATCCCACTATAGGAGACCTGTGCTGGAATCCAGCCCTGGCCCTGTATTAGCCACAAAAAGGTATGTGTCTCATGGCTATGGGGCCAAGTCTATTCCTGACTTTCCCCTCCTCCCTCCCCCTCAAATTTCTTTCTTCTTCCTTCTTACGGTCTACAAGTTTATTGAACTGAGGCTCAAAAATGAGTTACTCAACTAGGCTTGCGGTATACACGTGTCACGTTTTAGATTGATTTTATTCATTTCCATCCAATGTGTCAAAGGACCTGCTCCAGGAAAATGCCCCCCAGCTCTTGACAGGATGAGAGAAAGTGAAGAGAGAGACAATGAAAGCAAAATTAAAACTCAAGTCCTTTGTGCTCCAGGAATATAACCTTAGAGTGGGAATGGGGGGTTGGAGGAGGTGTGGGCGAAAAAATATTGGTGAGGCCAAAATTAAAGAAGGTCGGGGCCTTATATCCTACCACCCTCAAGTATAAATGTGGGTAACAGGCAAGGCACGAATGCACTCAGACCCCAGGTGTACATCCCAAACCACAGGCTGACTCCTGAAGGGTATTGAGGGCAGGGGGTCACATGGAGGGGTCCCTTGACCGTGTCTACCTCTGTTGGGACCCGCTTGCCTCCAGCTGATTCCGTTGGGGAAGAAAAAGGTCTCCCACTTGCTCCCTCTTCTTTCTCATCTACAAGGATAGTGTAAAGACACCCCTGTCACCCAGTTAGCAACTTCCCCTCTGCCCGCCGACTGAACGCTCATTTGAATGCGTTTCCTTTTCATTAAGAACAAAGGTTGGAGTCCGAGCCTCGCAGCGCGGGGGCCGGAAAGTACACGACGTGTGTCGAGAGCAAACACACACACACACACACACACACACACACACACACACACACACACACACAATGACCCACGAGAAAGGGAAAGGGGAAAACACCAATCCCGCGCTGGGCTTTTTCGACTTTTCCTTTAAAAAGAAAAAAGTTTTCAAGCTGTAGGTTCCAAGAACAGGCAGAAGGCGGGGGGGTGGGGGGGTGGGGGGGTGGGGTGGGTGCGAGGCGGGGGTTTACAGAAAAGGCGCCTGGTCGGTTATGAGTCACAAGTGGGTTATAAAAGGGTCGCACGTTCGCAGGCGCGGGCTTCCTGTGCGCGGCCGAGTCGGGTCGCAGCCCCGAGGTCCCGTCGGGCCGCCTCCAGCCTCGGGACGCGAGCGGAGCCGAGCCCAGCGGCGATCACGCGACGCGGGGAAGGAAGGAAGGTACGCCGACTTTGCACTCTTCTCCGCGCCGGGACTCGGCGGGCGGCGGCGGCGGCGGCGGCGGCGGCGGCGGCTCCCGGGTCCCCCGCTGCCGGGCGCCGGGGGCGGGGGCGGCGCGCACGTGGCCACCACCTAGTGCCGCGCCCGAGCCCGCGAGCGTCCGTCCTAGGGGCGCCGTCCGGGGGACCTCGCCCTGGCCATCAGGTGGCTCGGGATGGATTTCTGGGGAGGAAGGGGGAAGGGGAAGGAGGGGTGCTCAAGACCCGGCCCTCGGCTTCTCCCCAAATTTCCCTTGGTTGGTAGGAGGGGTACCAGGGACGTGGCCCTGGACGAGCTTAGTTAATGGAGCGGCCAGGCAAGTGTGCAGAACAGACTTGAGGGGCAGGGTGGATTGGATCAAAAGGGACTGCCTTCAGGATAGGAGCCTTTTCTATTTTCTTTTGAAAAATAACAAATAATATACCTTCATTTTATAAAGTTAGAATCCTAACGTCTTAGATATCAAGGTCTTTATTTAATCGACGTGAGGACTGAGCAGACGTTCTGTGAGCTTCTGTTTTTACTTGCTCCCATCGTGCCAGGGTGCCCTTTGGCAGAGCACGTTGGTTAGCTCTCTTTATTCCCACAAACCCCCCGTATGTGTCTGTCCTCCACGTCCCAAGGGTGGACCAGTTCTTTGAGTTTTCTGTCATCTAAAGCAGGCATATTGGGATGATTATGAATAAAATTTAACCTGGAATTACTGAAGTTGACAGCTGACAAACATATAAGCCAGAATCCAGTCCTTTAAAATGAGAAGACTGAGGACGCGGGAGGTGAAGTTACTTTTCCAATGTCACACAGCAGATCCAAGACACCATGTGATTTGAAGAGGCCAAAGGTATCTAATAATGCTCATAATTTAGTCTATATTTTATGTCAAATAGTTGAGGTCCAGTGGAGATATTCTTTTCATGTGACCTTATGTAGAAGATTACATAAAGCCGGAGTTACTCTTTCTCTCCATTCATCTCTCTGAAGAAGTAGTGCCTCTGATGTATGGCTTTAACATAATGTATACTCTAAATGACTGTAGGGCAGCTGAACTTTGAATAATCATGGGACTGAGCTTTTAAAAATGGTTATGTATAAAGTATTGAATTGTCTATCCATGTTAACAGTAATATAAGCTATAAAGTTGCCAAGGCAATTTCCTGCCTATTGTCTAGTTTGATAGAGTCATCATAATAGAAAATTAGCAGGGTAGGTGGTGTTATCCCATTTTGCCCATGAGGACTTGTGGCTTGGAGAATTTATGTTTTCTCTGGTAAGGTCACTAGGTCCTTAGTATAAAGCCTGCTTCTAGGGACGGATGTGGGATGTGTGATGTGGGGCGTGGGGCTGTGCAGCCCAGGAGCCTTTTGACTCCATTTAAGCTCATGTCCATTATACTTGCTGCCCCCCTGATTTCTTGCAGGGAGCCAAAGCACACTGAGTAATTACTTCTGCTGCACGGACTAGTGGGTAATGGCTGGTAATAACCGAGTTTCCTCATGCAGTGGGTCAGCTCTCCCTGGCCACCGGACCAAGCTTCTGAACCATGTATATTAACAAAGAGAAACCTGAGCGCGGGCTGAAACCTGCGCTCTTTCAAGGCAGGTCAGTGGCATTGGCACAAACTTCTAGTCTTGTTTTTACTTAACTAATCATGTGTAAAAAGTGTAACTTCTTGGGCTTCCCTGGTGGTGCAGTGGTTGAGGGTCCGCCTGCCAATGCAGGGGACACGGGTTCGTGCCCCGGTCTGGGAAGATCCCACATGCCGCAGAGCGGCTAGGCCCGTGTGCCATGGCCGCTGAGCCTGCGCGTCCGGAGCCTGTGCTCTGCAATGGGAGAGGCCGCAACAGTGAGAGGCCCGCGTACCGCAAAAAAAAAAAAAAAAAAAAAAGTGTAACTTCTTGGTCTTAACAAAACAAACAAACAAAATCCCTGAATGCCATTGCTGTGCATGCAATTCAACTGCAGTAACATAACTAGTTAGAATGTGCTGTGGATTTTGTCATTCTGTACTTTCCAATCACAAACATGGAAAATTAATAACCTTCATCTTTCTGCTTCTGTCGTCAAATCAGTCTTCTGTGAATCAAAAACGCCACCCAAAAAAGCCCTAAGTTTTAACTTTTGAAAGGTTTTTTTCATCAGCTGTTTTATGTCATGACTAAGAGCTACCGCTCAACTGAAAGGAGGTTTTTCATATCAAAGTAATAGTTCTTAACTGTTTTTTTCCAATCTCAAATCTAATGGAAGTTATGTATGCTTTTCCCAGATTTTTTTCTTTTTTAATGTGCATGCTCACACCCAATTTTGCATTCAGTGTCAGGATGCTCCAGGCTTCCTTGAATCTCAGCCATGATCCTCCTGGGGGTGGAGTTTCATAATCTCTATTCTAAACCTAGTAGGACTAAATGGCTTGAGTGGTAGAGACTGGTGGGTAGACTCTACCTTGCCCCTGGATTGAGCACCCCTGTCTTTGACAAGCTGGCGTCTCTACGGTGTTGTGAGGTCATTGGGTATTGCTCAGCTGAAGCCATTGATTTTTATACCTTCGTTGTTTTGGTGTTAGGCCTCCGAAGCCTGGTATTATGGAAAGAGCACCAGCCTGGGAATCATGGCAGGTTTCTAAGTCCCAAGCTCTGAGCAAATGCCTGTGCCTCATTCTTCTTATCTCTAAAATGGGTGGCTGGGATTAAAGTCATTTCCGAAGTCTCTTAAACTGATGAAATTCTATGATTCCAGCGTGACTACCACTTCATTTTCCTATAGCTCCTAAGACACAGCTGGGCTCAGTGAATTCATATCCTCTATGTCCAAAGAGAGCGTAAGTACCAGTATAATTGACTAGAGAATATATGTTTGTCTTTCACTGATCTTATTGCTTCAGAACTGTCACATGTTGGCTGAAATTGGCTAGAATAAGAATATTGTGAAACTTATTTTTCTCAAGGAAAAATATTAAAATTTTAAAAGCTGCTCTTTATCCCACCTTTTGAATACATCTTTATCTCAGACTCTTAAGTAAATGCAGCATTTTTAATTTGATCACTGCTGTATAATTTTCATCTACCACGAAATACTTAAGCTCTGTCCATCAATCTTGTCTTTGGCTTACAATACCCGGGGCCTCAAGCAAGACCACCCCCAAAGCACATCTATCCTTAAATAAATATGCCACGTGTCTGAACAGTTCCACACCCTCAGTCACAACTCCAGGACTCACAGCAATGTGGAAAAACACTTTGAACCAAAAGGCACAGCTCCCACCCTTACGCAAGATGACACACTAGCCAGAAAATGGGGCTTAACATCAGTCAGGGGGCATGGTACTACAATAGACTGTGAATACATCTGTGCTAATTCTGAAAAACAGGAACCATGTGTGGGTACATGGGGTTAAGGCACTGGCAGAAGGAAAGATTACTGAAGGCTATCAAACAGCTGATTTCATGAAATTGTGAAGCTGATGTTTGGATAAGGACAATGACAGATAACAACGTTTGTGTCATGACTCCATAAATGAGAATGTTCTATATGCAGTAGAGATTCTTGGCTGTCTTAACAAAATGCTATGCTCTTTTATGTGGCTCAGCCATGGTCAGGCCAGCATTGTGGTTCAGAGCATGGATGCTGGTGCCAGACTGCCCTCGTTGGTATCCCAGCAGTTTAACCTTGGGCAAGTTACTTCACCTGTCTGTGCCTCCATGCCCCCAGGTGCAAATGGGCAGGTGATAATACTCATTCTGAAGGTTGTTAAGAAGAATAAGCCAGTTAGCAAACATCGAGCAGTCAAACTGCTGCCCGGTCCAGAGGGTGCCCTGTGTGAGTGTTTGCTATTATTATGAATACATTTATGATCTTTTATATTTCAGGAAACCAATTTGGAAAATGAGATACAAAAACAGCCTAAGAAAGTAAAGTATATATGTACAAAGTGGTCTCTAAAAGTTCTTGACAAAGTAAAAAAGTTGTTTGTTTTAAAGAGCTTCTAACAGTTTCAGAATGCATTTCTCTCCTGATCCCAAAGAAAAACTAATGAAACATTTTAGAAAATCATTTCCAAGGAAACATCTTGCTGTACCTTCTAGCAGTTACCTATGACTTAGAGACTAGGATACAAAAGGATTATTTGGCTTCTACAGGTTTTTCAATAACCTCTAATTTATATAATGATTCAGTTATACAGTAGTAAATGTATCTTCACCTGTACTTTTAAAACAACAAGTGCAACATGTAATAGATGTACAGAGACTTATGGGCCCTCGGCAAGTATTCATGACTGATGCCATTAGCACTGTGGCTCACACCCACTGTGATTATGAGCCTAGCACCCGACAAATGCTTTACGTTCACTGTGTCACTTCATCTTCACAACGACCTTTTCAGTAGGTTCTATCATTATCTCTATTTTTAGAGAAACAGCTAAAACTTAAAGAGGTCAATTAAATTACCAAGTACCACACAGCTAGTAACATTGCTGGCATCAGGAATGGAACCCAGGCAGGTTGAAAACAACAGAACAATAACACCCTGGACCTTTCACTTAGATTCATAACATCTGCCACATTTGCTTTATTTCTCTTTGTCCCTATCCACCTCTCTCTCTATGACTGTATCTATATGCAGACCTGGCATTTCACCTCTAAATGCTTTGGCATGTTGTCTCCTAAGAATGAGAACATGCTCCCACACAATGAAAACACATGTTTATGGCATCCAACTGTGGGTCCAAAAAAAAAAAAAAACATGAATGGAACCTAGTTTTTATCCACAACTTCAGATAAGTATATCTGGCAGAATTCTCCAGCTTTATCCTATAATGATTATACTTTGTAGACTGAGATCAAAGCCTAGACTCTTCTGAATGTAAATGGTCCATTACTCATCTGGAATACCAACAAACCTCACTGATCTGCTTCCACATTTATAAGCTTCTACTACCCTAACTCTCCAAGAATCTGCATATTAGTTAAATCTTACTGAAACACTCCCATGTCAGATCCAAGCCAGTTGTGCAGACACAAATGCCTTTGGAGGATCTCAAGCACTTATTCAAAGCATTTACTGAGCGTGAGCTATGTATCAAGGACTGAGGTAAGACCGAGTCCCTGCCCTCAAGCACACCTCAGCACTAGTGAACGACATAGTCACAGTGCTGGGTGATGAGTGCTCCAACTGAGCATGGAGAGAGGACCGACCACCTTGGGGGAGACAGCAGGAGGGAGGGTCACATCAGAAGACAAAGAGAACCCAGCCTCCCGGAGTTTGCTCTCTGCTGGAGAAAGAGAAAGAAGGCAAGGCGGGCAAGGCTATCTTTGAGGAGAAATTTGGAGTAGGAATATCTAGTGCCTAAGAGTATGTATGAGATTATGTCTAGAGATGACTTCGTGTAGAGTAGCAGACGTAACCCTCATCTGGGGTGTCACGGCCCTGACTAAAGTGCTATGGGGGTGGAAGAAGTAAATGGTATGGTGTTTGCCTTGTAACTCAGGGTATCCTATACACGAGGCATCTTAAGAAAATTAATTTTTAAACGGGCAAAACTAAACTGTTCCCAGAACTTGCTCAGTTTGTCTAACATAGTTCTCAGTACACAAAATTTTCCTTTCCGTGATGGTGTGTAGAAATAGAAATTTATGAACTGTGTCTTGTAGAAAAGCTGATTTTTCCTATAATGCCAGACATAGGAGACCGTGTACATATAACCAACAAACAGGTTACACATAGTAAGTTCCAAAGGAGGCATTTTATTGAAATTCACTGTTGAGAATAGGCACTATAAACCCAAATGCACAGAGGAGGCCTAGAAGAGGTGACCCTTGAAAGATGGCAAACACCCAGAGTTGATACCTGCCATCACCCTTCCTTTTTCCTGAGGCGGGGGAGGTGAGGGGAAGGGGAGAGAAAAGACATTGAAAATAAATTATAAATGAAAAAGAAAATTATGATTAAAATTATCTTCTGGAATATGATACTTTAAAGTTTAAGTTGTTACACACGTGGAAAACCTTTTGTGTAAATATGAAAGAAGAATGAACGGCTATGATTTAAAGCAATAGAATGCATCTACCCTGAGCTCTCTCCTTCCCGACCCTTGTTTTTATCCATGATTGTTTGATAACATTTTCCCAAAGTTTCGGGCCTGAAGCTGTGCCAGGGTGAGGTTGGGGCATGGAGGAAGTCCCCTCTGTGATACACTGGTCCAGGAGTCAGGCTGGACTCAGGCTGGCTCTCAACCTACTTCTCACTCCATAGAATGACTCTGGGGGAAAATATTTCTAACCTGTTTTTTTCCACATCCTTATCTGAAAAGTGAAGGTATTAATCTCTGTCCATAATAGAACTATTGGGAAGCCTACTTAGCTTGTAAATAAGTTCCAAGGGAGTTTCACTAAAAAACTTCCTGGTTTTAAAATTGGGAAAAGCAGAATAATCCTCTAAGGCCAATATTCTTTCTCATTTGCGTATTCACAATCTAATGGTCACTCTGTATAATGTTTCCATGGTGATCCTGTGTATCCACACTGGCTTTCTTCTGAGACAGTTCAAAAGTATGAAGAACTTAGTTTTATGTTTTAAAATCATTATTGGTATATATCTTTAAAAACTCATTTTCTGAATTTCAAAATACAGAAAGGTATGTTCTATTAAAGCTGTTTCATGTGCAAACAAGTCTTCCCGGTAAGGAGCTCTTAATTTAGAAAAAGTAGATATTTTCATTAAAGAATTCTTAATTAGAACTATTAAGAAAAGGGATGTTAGATATTTTATGGAAGCAAATGAAAGAAAGTATCATGACATAGTGAGTTTATAATATTTTTCCCAGCAATGGCTTATACAGGGAATTTTCCTTAAATGTAAAGTTAATGACATGAAAAGTAATTTTATCATTTATCAGGAGGTCAGGATATGGGTTATTTCTAAAGAACAAAAGATGCATTTGTGTGCTTTTTTTTTATTGGAGTATAATTGCTTTACAATGGTGTGTTAGTTTCTCCTGTACAGTGAAGTGAATCAGCTACACATATACAGGTATCCCCACCATCTCAATCAGTAGCAGGTCACACCATCAATCCCTCTTTAATGATGGAATTCATGTGAATACAAGAGGAACATAATACTCTTTGCTGCATTTCCTGACAGCACAGAAGTTGACTTAACTCTAAAATGAGTTACTGAGATGTAACACAGAATAATCATATTCTACAGAAAACGATAATAAAAAAACTTCACAAGACTAAACACACTTTAGAAAACCAGTCACTTAAATATTTCTTTTTGTCACTGAATACTGAAGGTCTTTATGAAGAATTATTGAGAAATTGAACAATTTACATGTGGTTTTATAACACGTAGGCGTTGAAACACAGAGGACTGAACTAAAACTCAGGTGAGACTGTTTTAAATACTTAATTTGTGGCTTTTGTAGTCTGGACATGAAAAGAATGAACTCTCAGATGATTTGAGGGTACATCCTCATCTTTCCTCCAAATCACTCTTTATCCCCATTAAAACTTACCCACTTTGGTCCTCCCTCCTCAGTCCTTGATCTCTGCTTTCAGAGATGACTAGCTAGCTAACCTAACAAAGAAGTCTAAGTTGAGGTGTCCATGGAGGGACTTCAACCCCACTCTTCTCCTCCTTCTCCAAATAACTGATTTGCCTTTCAAGGACATTTTACCTGAAACATTACCTGCCACCGTGGTTCTCCCACCCAAAGGAGATGGTTCTAATTGTAAGAAATTCAGACTAAGTAGAAGCGAAGGGAAGCACTACTATGTAGAATTGTTAGAGGGGCAGGTCCTTGGGGCATCATATGCGCAAGCACCCTAGTCAAAAGTTAATCAAGAAATTGTTCTTCCAAAGATGAACAGCGACAAGTACAAACTTTCTCAGGATCTTGATTTTTACATACCTTCGTTAATCTTCACTGCTTAGTTTTATGACCTAAATCAAAACAGCAACTTCAGAACATAGGGAATTAGAGTAAGTTCTGGTGGGAAAGCCAGATGCTGCTTTCTTATGCAATTATATGCTAGTCGCTTTCAGTGAGCGGATCCCAATAGGAATCAACATTGAATTCCATTTTAATGATTATGATTTTTACTGGTACACAAAAAAATTAAATAAAAATGGGGAAATATTTAAAGGAAGTTATCTAAACTTAATCATTTTAATTTTCAAAAGCATAATTACATTACTTTTCACCTATTAAAATGGCTTTGGAGCTAGGATTTGTAAGGCTACATCAATATAGGATCATGCCTTTCAGTAGAAATAAGTGTATATTCACTTTGTAGCAACAAATTAATAGTTTCCAAGTATTTATACCTTTCATGGTGAGTAAAGTCAGGGCTGTCTCGTGATGGCTTGGTTATAAGAGTCAATCATTGTAACTCTTTTCTTTTTAAAGAAAATTTCATAGCATGCAGTTCTTTTTTTTTTTTCTTTTTTTGTTCAATTATTTTTAATTTTTTATGCATCTAAAGTCCTTTGAATGTGTTTCCTTTTTCTTGAGTTTATCTGAAAGTAATATGCACACTCAAACACTAATAAGAGTTGTAAACATGTCCACATTCATAATTCCCATCAAAAAAGAGATATTTCTGAAAAAGGTTACAGTATTCTAAATTTTCTTACCAAGGGGAAAAATATTATGTATTACAAAGTCATGTTAATTACCTATTATAAAAGCCTTGTGAAGTGAAATATCTTGTGAATCCATATCTATTTCCATCTATATCTATTTCTTTATATCTGTGTCTCTATAACATTTGTTATATTGACAGACTCTTCGTATCTGTTACATCAACAATTTAGATTTCTGCTTTGTGTGTGTGTGTGTGTGTGTGTGTGTGTGTGTTTGGGTTTATTAGAAGAGGATATTACACTAAAATTCTTGAGGCTTTCTATAATAGGAAAGGGGTAATCTTTCAAACTGAGTGACAAGAGTTATGCAGGACCCATGAAAGAAGATACTGAAAATGCTTGGTATTCATTCATTCATTCATCAAGCATTACTGAGTGCCTACTATATTCCAGGACCTCTGTTAAACATAGGAATAAGAAAATGAATAAGACATTAGATTGTCTCAGTGTAGTAAGAGAGACTGATAAACAGGGAATTTAATCATGGTGTAATATATTCTATGACAGAGGTGCAGAGTATTATCGGAGCACTGAAGAAGTGTTCTTTTCTTGTTTTGAGAGATCAGAAGACCTTCTCCGAGAAGGTGATGTTTTCCAGAATGAGAAGTTACTGGCTAGGGGAAAAAGGAGAGAGAGGCACCCCAGGCAGCAGAGACACCATATGCAAAGGGGAAAGTAAGAGTCCTGAGAGATCAGGCACTGGAATGACTTGGTGCAGAAGGCCTGGGTGGTGGGTGTGATGGGAAATGGGCTGGAGAGGGAAGACAAGTCACATGTATGCCCTGCTAACAGTGGAGTAATCTGAAGTCAAAGGCTTCAGGATAAGAAGGCAGGGGCAGTGAGTATGGAGAAAAGAGCATGGATCTTTGAGTCAGCTAGGATGTATAATAACAATAGCTCCTGGAATGCAGTTCTTTTGGTATGCAAATATGAAGTGGTTGGTGCTGAGAATATGCAGCAAAATAAGAAAATACATAGGTATATAAAATTGTGGAAGGATCTAACTTATGATTCATATACGAAGAGATCCTTAGTGACAAACTTAAGACATATTCTACTCTGAATGTACAGCTACTGACGTGTTTCCTGGCAAATCAGTAAGGTAAGAAGAAAAGGATATATTGCAATAATATGCCCCCCCCCACAAAAATCATCCTTCAGAAAAGCATAATTTAAGGAAATTTTCCCCAGAATGCTGCCTTCAGTTTAGTGCTAACTACCAGAGGGAGAATCGATCTGCCATATAATGAAAGATACCTATTGTTGTTATTCATCTAGTATATCTAGAGCTTCATTTTGGTAGATTTTTATTGAAGACAAGAAGGAATGGTTCTGACACTCAATTACTGAGTAATAAATTCTGTCAAGTACTACATTGAACTTGGAACCTATCTTCAGCTACTGAAAAGAATTGTGCTATAGTCAAGTTTATATTCACAATGGACATTTCATGCTGTGGGCCTAAAAGTAGTGTGGGTCATAGGGTTTAAAGTATGTCTTTAGAACTGCCCTAGTCAAGACCCTCACTCTAATTTATATTGTATAATCCATATGAATTTCTCTGTATTGCTATACATTACACATTATATTTGTTACAGTCTTATCAAATGGTTAGCAGCTGTAGCTGTTGATTGCTGGGCCTATAATTATATACAATTCTTCTGCCACCCTACCAGCTGGGTGGCTGTACTGATTCCAGAATAAGCCACTTCTTTTCTTATTACCTCATGACATCATCCTGTGCCCAATGCCTTGACTAATAGACTAGCCTTTGTTGTCTGTGGTCACTAATTTCCACTCAGACACACAGAGCAATTCTGGTTTTGGTTAACTTGGGTCCTCCTTGCAAACCCAGGCAAAAACAGTGAAGGTGAGCACAGCTTCACTGCTGGCTGAATGACATTCTGGTCGTTCTAATATCTAAAAGTCTACTGACTATACTTTTAAAAATACTATTCTGGGATAATTTCTCCTTTATTCTGTTTATTGGGATTAATGCTTTTCATCTCTCATTATGTTTTAAATGAGATTTAAGATCGTGTAGTATATTTAGACAAAGTGCTCATTCTGTGCAGTTTTAGGAATTCATCATGTCTGAGGGGTCTGTCTAGATAACACAGTACCACAGTTTCTGTCTGAGCACTGTGAACAAAAGGGGACCTGTGTGGTGCTTTTATTTCAGCATACCTTTAGTGTCTGAACCAATAAAAAAAATAAAAACTGTTAGAATTTTTAATATAGTATTGTGAAAAACATTGTCACTTTTCTGAGCATTCTAATCAGTCGATTGTGGAAAAAGATGAGAGAGAAAAAAATCTGATTATTATACTAAATGCATTTTTTTAATACCTGTGCTCAGATGTCACCTTTAAAGAACAGGAGCAAAATTTATGGGAAGAACGGTACGCAAGCAATTCACCTTAAATACGAATTAGACACAGCTCTTTAAAAGAAGGTTGAATGATATTGGCTGGAGGAACTAACATTAGGATATTAATTTACATTTATTGAGCATTTACTGAGTCCAAGGTTCTGTGAAAGGGGAAAAAAAGTCCATATTTTTATAAGCTTTATTGACTGAAAATCTGTATAAGTAAACTAGAATCCATTATTTAATTCAAAGCTCTTCATCATTAAACTAATTCATCTCAGAAAACAGCAAAGTTAAAGAAAAAAAGTACTATCAGTAAGAATGACAAATTTCCTTGGTCTGGAAATTTCCAAACCACGATATTCTGCCCTGTCAAAATATATTCACTGGGGAATTTTTAACTTTATACACTTCTTTTGAACTTAATCACAATTTCACATCGAGCTGGCTTCATGATTAAATAAAAGAGAAGGTGATTCCCCTCTTGTGCTAAAGGCAACCACATACTTGAATGATACTCTAACTTCTAGGTTCTGCTATAGTAACACCGAAACCAGAAGCTTGTGGGAGAAATGTCACTTTATCTGAGAGAGTAAAATCGGACTCTAACAGGAAGTAGCAAATTCACCTTTTTCTTTTTTCAATCCACTCTGCCGAAGGCAAGTAGTTTGGAACACAGCACTCTGTAAGTCATACTTCCTTTACGCAGATCAAAACCAAAGCCACTGGGTAGTGCTTCCCCCTAAGGAATCTCTAAATAGAAGATGGGGCCATTTTATGATGGATTCATTTGTAGGCAAGACCTCCACTGCCTGTATCAGATCTCCCGAAAAAAAATAAAGGTAAAACCACAACTATTTATTACAGAATGAAAATCTAGCCCAAACTCCTCTGTAAAATAAGGTAATTCTGTTTTAATCTTCATAAATCATTAAGCACCATTTTTAATATTTTGGCCTTTTACCTCAATTACCTACTTTTCAGGTGAGATATAAATCAGAAAAGATAGTACTATGTCAGAATGCAAGGTCTCGCCTTTGCATTTTAGCATTTGGGGACTTTGAAGAATGGTTGCATTTTTGTTTTAAAGATGATCCGTATGTGTAAATAATTCAGAACTATATTAGAATTGAAAACATAAATTTTAAAATAGTCTTCCAGTACACTTAAAGGTAAACATATCATCCTTTAATTGACAATTTCTCTACCCTGAACAAATGACTAACTAGGATTTAATGAACCCTCTCCCTTAAAGAAAAAAGAGACTGTCTTTGCTTTCAGATTTATAGTCTGTGACTCCAACTTTATAACTGCATGTGCGTACACAACAATTTCTGTCTCTCTTGCAGGTGGCACAGACCAGGAAGAGGAAATCTGTGGTTTAAATTCTTTATGCCTCATCCTCTGAGGGCTGGAGGCTTGCTGGAGGCTGTATGCTGTTAATGCTAATCGTGATAGGGGTTTTTACCTCTGACTGACTCCTACATGTTAGCATTAGCAGGGTACGGTGCCTGTTACTAGCATTCACATGGGACAAACGGCCGACATGGGAGGATGACAAAGAAGCGTGAGTCACTCCGTTGGATAAACTCAGACTTCAGGCTTTATTATTTTTTGTTAATCATAATATAGTCACTGGGATGTTCCACCTTAAATTAAGTGTTAAGAGTAAGGTCATTTGAAAGATTTATCAGCTGTATCCTGAATGCCAACATTTTTACTTTAATCCTCAAGCCCACATCCTTGTTTTTATCTTTAATGGAAAATATATTCGTGTCATTTTTAATTCGAAGTTATGGTTTGTCTCTTGTAACTGTTCATAAACACTTTCCATAATTCAACCGGAAAAAATATGGACTAAACACATTCTGAAACAAGCTT
Source organism: Orcinus orca (assembly GCF_937001465.1). NCBI lineage: Eukaryota > Metazoa > Chordata > Mammalia > Artiodactyla > Delphinidae > Orcinus > Orcinus orca. Next base: position 130,184,168 of record NC_064563.1, read on the forward strand.
CTAGAATATCCTTGTAGTTGAAAATTAAAAGGGCTACCACTATCCACCAGTTACATCATAGATTGTCCAGAAACGTGTATAAAAAGATTTAGAAATTGGTATTTTCCCCCATGTTATAATTCTATTTAGACAACTTTAGTGTAAGATGGATACTTTTATTTGAATCTTAAGGGAGAACTGAAAGGCTATGACAATTATCAACAATTTGTCTTTTATATTTTTACAAATTAGTATGGTAATTGACATCTGAGAGCTAACCCCTGTCTTTTCCCTACAAGATACAAAGATTTAATCAAAAGTTTAATATTTGAAATTAAGTCCCAAATCTAGCCACATAACACCGTGAGGTCAGAGAATCCACTTTTCCTCTCAGCCTGTTTCTCCTTCCACAGAATTGGGCTAATACTTTATGATGTTGGTGTGAGGCTTACATGAGCTAGAGAACTAGTTTGTAAAATATAAAGTGCTACATTAATGTTATAGTAAAATTAATCCAAGAACTACTCCCCCTACTTTGTTAGAGAAGAGCTAATGATTTGGTTTACAGAATTTTTCAGGTTTGGATTTCTATGCAACCTTTCTCCATAATTATAGAACTCTATCACTTACAAATATGTAGCTAATTGTAATTGTTAGCATATTTAATGTGTATTTGTATTAGCAACTCTTCTTAACATTTTGTCAAAGGGGTTATGCACTGTAACCAAATAAATCTCTTGAGTCTTTAGTTGATTTAAAAGAATTTTTTTTGTTATGGCCTTTTTTCTTTTGCAAAGTACAAACTGTAATTTCAGAAGTTATTTACACACACAAAAAAAAAAATGGGAAAAAATTATGCGAATACTAAGGGGAACATTCCTGACTCCTAGGACACAGTATTCTCATCTGAGGGCATCCCCTTGGCCTGTCCCCCATTTCTGTTCAAGTTAAGTGTTACCAAGATAAATTTCTCCTCAACCTGGAGTGAACATTTGGCTCCATGGAGCCCCCATGTAGGTATGTCACGCTGAAGGGTATTTCTTCGCACTGTGCATCTCATCTGCACTGTTTGTCTACAAGGAGTCCTTGTTTTGAGTCCCAATTCTTCAAAACCCTGCTTGCAACCTACAGCCACCAAGTCCCATAGTGTTAGGCCTGGAATACACTAAGCTCATATTACCTTCCTGCTGTGATAATGAAAAGCTACGACCAACAAGAAGGCAGATTAAGAAAAACTGCCCTGTGAAATGCTTCCTTTGAAGAGCACTAAACTACCCTACGTGAAACTAAAGGGAGTTACTTAATCTCTGTACGCCTCCGTCTCCTCAACAGTAAAATGATGAATATATTTCATAAGGATGACAGGCTTAAATGAAAGTGTTTGTAAAGAGGACCATGTCCACTATGCGTTGTGTTAATTAAACACTAGCTTTAAAACTTGTAACTTTCAGCTTTAAATCAAGTGATCTACTATAGCAGATCTCCCCAGTAACTTCAGTCTAACCGTAAGCCTCTGATGACAACCAAGAGAACCTAGATACTGCAAGGGCCCCATCCTCTCAGGCTTCTAGTTCCTGATCTCATGGTCTTAGATGGAGTCCTTCTGACCAATATATTCAGTCATTTCAAAAATTCTCGGAGCATGAGTAAGACTGGGTGTGTGTTTGGGTTGAAGGAAGGGATAAGTGACAAGAAAGAGTGTGTGTGTGTGAGTGAGTGTGTGTGTGTGTGTGTGTGTGTGTTTTGAAGTGACAACTAAGGATGGCTGAAGACGAAGTCAGCTCTGTGGTAGATGGTGTAGGGAAAAGGAACCCAATTTTGTACACAGAAAAACTGAATTGAATGAAACACTACATTACGCAGGACCTGATTTCTTAAAAAAAAAAACAAACTGAAGAATGTCAAGATGGTTTTCTAGGATCTGACCCACTTCCCCAGAAACTTGCTAAATTAGAGACCAGTCCTTTCCTACCCACTGTCAGCAGCCAGATAGACCCAGTAGCTTAAAAATAAAGGGAAGGAACTTCCCTGGTGGTCCAGTGGTTAAGACTCCACGCTCCCAATACAGGGGCCCCGGGTTCGATTCCTAGTCAGGGAACTAGATCCCGCATGCCACAACAAAGAACCCCCATGCTGCAACTAAGAGCCTGCATGCTGCAAGTGAAAAAAGATCTCACGTGCTGCAATGAGGATTCCACACACAGCAATGAAGATCCCACATGCCGCAACTAAGACCCGGCACACCCAAATAAATAAATATTTTTTTAAAATAAAATAAAGAGAAAAGAAATAGAGGAATAAGAAGAAAAAAGGTGAAGTCAGGGGATTAAAGAATGTATAGAAAACATGGAGTATTAGAATTTCCCCAAAAATAGAGATGAGCAGGGCTTTGTTCAAAGAAGGTGGGGAAACCTGAAGAGGAAAAAAGCTTGAAGAAAATAGAGCCCATAAATGGGCAGCACTCAAAAAAGCTGACCCATTATGTGGTTCTCCACTTACAATGACCAGAAAACAGTGAAACCAACTGATGAAACTTGCACATAAGCTTTCCACTTTATATTTCAAATTCTCTTATATGCAATGAGTATAAAGAAATAATATACACATAAAAGGTTTGCTGCTGTTGTTGTTGTTATTACTATTGTATTTTAACTAATCTAAGTGTTCCAGTATTAGTCTTCAGCTGGCTAACATACATATTCCTAACCACTTAAGTAATGATTTTTTTTAGGTGGATTTCTCAACTATCATCCCAAAGATGTCTTCTCTATCTTGGATCACTCTTCCACCCTTCTTTGCAAAGCTCAGGGGTTTCCCAGATCACTAGCACTTAACACACTGTATACTAATTTGTTTTAGTGTGTGAATGATTGCCCTAGAGGAAGTGGAACCCATGAGGGCCCATCCACCATCTTGCATTTCTGTATCCCACTCAATGATTACTGACTTAATCACACCACTATCATTCCAAGTCCAACTGTAAAAATAGAAATAAGTTTACATACAATAAACATTTCACTTTATACTGATAGGCTCAAAGAGGTGATTTTGGGTAAAGATTCATTATAGCAAACAAATGACTGGAAAGTTCTACATATAACTGAAGAGCTAGGGCAGTGACTCTCACCTTGGAAACTCGTTAAGGTGCAGGTCCCCAGGCTCCCACCCCCACCAAGGTTCTTATTCTGTAATGAAGCTGAGGAAACTACCTTTTTACCAAGCTAACCAGGCAATCCAGATGCAAGTGGTTCATAAACTGACTCTGAGAAACAGTAGTTTATACCCAGTGCTGCTGTTGGTGTGGCAGCTAGGAATGATGCTCAGCGGAAATCCTGCAACATACAGGTGTAATGTCTGTTTACACACCATTCACTCTGTGTAATGAGAGGTTCTGCAATGTGGGCTGAGTGATGAGATGCCCTTATCACTGATCTCTTTGGGGGATAAGCAGCAATAAATTTCATGTCCCATTATCCTTCCCTGCCAAAAACATCCTAACCATCTCAATAAAATCCACCTGACTTGAAAGTTGCCCACTGAAACCAGCTATAACCAACCAATGACCTCGTACTATTTAGGCCTAACAGATCAGCTGCTACTTAGAGCAGTAGTTAGGGAGGGTCAAGTAGAAGGAATTCGGTGCAGTTCCTGACAAAAGAATGGATTGACTAAAGAAACAAGCATGAAATGTCGCTGCCATCCTATCTCACCCTCTCACCCCTGGGCTGTCAAGGCCTCACCAACCTTTATACCCAGTCTCCACTTAGGAAAATCCTACCCTTTCCCAAATGCTGACAGCTCAGCAATTTCTGACCCCTTTGCCCATGCTGAGCACATAGGAAAAGAACGCTGAAAAGGGTTGCACCCAAAAGCGATCCTTCTCCTCTGTTATCCCAAAGTACATTTTGTATCTCATAAAAGTGCTTTGCACTGTGCCCCGCGTCCATTATTTGCGTACATGTTGCCCTCTCTTCTAGATCATGAGCTCCTGTAGGGAAGAAATATCATTTTAAACTTTTCTGTATTCCACTCAGCTCAGGGCCTTGCTCACAGCTGCTTAAGTGGAATGGGAAAACGTATCCAAGTCTCCACTGACTTTGGAAATACAGCTTGTTCTGATGCAGGAGACTATCTGTACCTGGCATATGTGTATGTCCAGACCTGAGGGACTGTTTTTCAGGTTGACTTGTATGGACTCATTACAGACAGCTCAAACATCAATTTGGCTTTTCCTAAATTCTGCAGCTCAAGAAGGCAGTCTCCATATTCATTTTAACAAATTCCATCATTAAAAAAATATATATGAAAATTTGTCCTTTCCCTCTCTCCAGGCAGGCTTGGTGTAACACGCAACTTTGCGATCCCTTAGAAATAACACTGCAGTAGTAGCCACCCCCAAAACTATAAATATTTTCCCTTTCTTTCAATATATTTAACCATGTATGAAATCTAAAATCTAATTGAATAAATTTATCTTCAAAAGGATGTTATCTATATTTGTCAAAACTGAAAATACACATACTCTTTGACCTATAGGATCACCTACAAGAATTTATATTATAGAACTACTAGCACACGTGGAGCATCATATGTTCAAGGTTACCAAATGAAGCATTATTTTAATAGCAAAAATGTTAAATCAACAGGGTTCTAACTAAATAATGGTACATCTTTATTTAACACAAATACAGTATTCAGTACAAACAGAATACTATATACTGAAAGAAGAGAAACAATGTATGTAACTTCTAAAACAGAAAGGAAAAAAGAAAATTAGGAAAATTGGATCAATCCAGTATATGGCAAGAAAGGAGAGAAAAGAATGCAAAGAAATGGTAATCACAGGAAGGGGTATATGAATGAAAACCTATTTCTTAAAAGACAGTAATTCCAAAACTGGATTTGAAAAGAAAATAACAGTTTTATGCTGTTTATAAAAGAAAGACTTAAAACATTAACAACATTTAAAAAGTTGAAAAGGGAAAGAAAAATGTATACCATATAAACACTAACAAAAATCGAATGTAAAAATAGAACCAGATTAAAGAAAAAATAGATTGAGGAAACCAGATTAAGGGGGAAAAGCATTATTAGGGATACAGAGGATCCTTATTTACTGATAAAAAAGAAACAATTTGCCACCAAGTTATAAAAATTCCAAACCAGAATATATAATGCTAACAAAATAGTGTCAAAATAAAATAAGCAAATATAAATTGTCAAATCCACAATCATTGTAGGAGAATAGATTTAAGGTAGAGAAAACAAACAAAAAAGAAGATTCCTATGTGCTTTTTTAAAGAGAAAACCTAAAATATAATAATATGAAAAGTTAAAAGGAATGGAAAAATATTTACAACTAACCTAAAGAAATCTCATGTAGAAGTATCAGTATCAACCAGAGGGCAGACAGCAGAAGCAAGAAGAACTACAATCCTGCAGCCTGTGGAACAAAAACCACACTCACAGAAAGATAGACAAGATGAAAAGGCAGAAGGCTATGTACCAGATGAAGGAACAAGATAAAACCCCAGAAAAACAACGAAAACGAAGTGGAGACAGGCAACCTTCCAGAAAAAGAATTCAGAAAAATGATAGTGAAGATGATCCAGGACCTTAGAAAAATAATGGAGGCAAAGATCGAGAAGATGCAAGAAATGTTTAAAAAAGACCTACAAGAATTAAACAACAAACAAACAGAGATGAACAATACAATAACTGAAATGAAAACTACACTAGAAGGAATGAATAGCAGAATAACTGAGGCAGCAGAACAGATAAATGACCCAGAAGACAGAATGGTAGAATTCACTGTTGTGGAACAGAATAAAGAAAAAAGAATGAAAAGAAATGAAGACAGACTAAGAGACCACTGGGACAACATTAAACGTAACAATATTCGCATTATAGGGGTCCCAGAAGGAGAAGAGAGAAAGAACCCGAGAAAATATTTAAAGAGATTATAGTCGAAAACTTCCCTAACGTGGGAAAGAAAATAGCCACCCAAGTCCAGGAAGCACAGAGAGTCCTATATAGGATAAACACAAGGAGAAACATGCTGAGACACATAGTAATCAAACTGGCAAAAATTAAAAACAAAGAAAAATTATTGAAAGCAGCAAGGGAAAAATGACAAATAACATACAAGGGAACTCCCATAAGGTTAACAGATCTTTTCTCAGCAGAAACTCTACAAGCCAGAAGGGAGTAGCATGACATATTTAAAGTGATGAAAGGGAAGAACCTACAACCAAGATTACTCTACCCGGCAAGGATCTCATTCAGATTTGATGGAGAAATCAAAAGCTTTACAGACAAGCAAAAGCTAAGAGAATTCAGCTCCACCAAATCAGCTCTACAACAAATGCTAAAGGAACTTCTCTAAGTGGGAAACACAAGAGAAGAAAAGGACCTACAAAAACAAACCCAAAACAATTAAGAAAGTGTTCATAGGAACATACATATCAATAATTACCTTAAATGTGAATGGATTAAAGGCTCCAACCAAAAGACACAGGCTCGCTGAATCGATACAAAAACAAGACCCATATATATGCTGTCTACAAGAGACCCACTTCAGACCTAGGGACACATACAGACTGAAAGTGAGGGGATGGAAAAAGACATTCCATGCAAATGGAAGTCAAAAGAAAGCTGGAGTAGCAATATTCATATCCGATAAAATAGACTTTAAAATAAAGAATGTTACAAGAGACAAGGAAGGACACTACATAATAATCAAGGGATCAACCACAAAGAAGATATAGCAATTATGAATATATATGCACCCAACAGAGGAGCACCTCAATACATAAGGCAACTGCTAACAGCTATAAAAGAGGAAATTGACAGTAACACAATAGTAGTGGGGGACTTTAACACCTCACTTACACCAATGGACAGATCATCCTAACAGAAAATTAATAAGGAAACACAAGCTTTAAATGACACAATAGACCAGATACAGTTAATTGATATTTATAGGACATTCCATCCAAAACCAGATTACACTTTCTTCTAAGTGCGCACAGAACATTCTCCAGGATAGATAACATCTTGGATCACAAATCAAGCCTCAGTAAATTTAAGAAAACTTAAATCATATCAAGCATCTTTTCTGACCACAAGGCTATGAGATTAGGAATCAATTACAAGGAAAAAAACGTAAAAAACACAAACACATGGAGGCTAAACAATACGTTACTAAATAACCAAGAGATCACTGAAGAAATCAAAGAGGAAATCAAAAAATACCTAGAGACAAATGACAATGAAAACACGACGATCGAAAACCTATGGGATGCAGCAAAAGCAGTTCTAAGAGGGAAGTTTATAGCAATACAAGCCTACCTCAAGAAACAAGAAAAATCTCAAATAAACAATCTAACCTTACACCTAAAGGAACTAGAGAAAGAAGAACAAACAAAACCAAAAGTTAGTAGGAGGAAAGAAATCATAAAGATCAGAGCAGAAATAAATGAAATAGAAACAAAGAAAACAATAGCAAAGATCAATAAAACTAAAAGCTGGTTCTTTGAGAAGGTAAACAAAATTAATAAACCATTATCCAGACTCATCAAGAAAAACAGGGAGAGGACTCAAATCCATAAAATTAGAAGTGAAAAAGGAGAAGTTACAACAGACACTGCAGAAATACAAAGCATCCTAAGAGACCACTACAAGCAACTCTATGCCAATAAAATGGACAACCTGGACGAAATGGACAAATTCTTAGAAAGGTATAACCTTCCAAGACTGAACCAGGAAGAAACAGAAAATATGAACAGACCAATCACAAGTAATGAAATTGAAACTGTGATTAAAAATCTTCCAACAAACAAAAGTCTAGGACCAGATGCCTTCACAGGTGAATTCTATCAAACATTTAGAGAAGAGCTAACACCCATCCTTCTCAAACTCTTCCACAACACTGCAGAGGAAGGACCATTCCCAAACTCATTCTATGAAGCCACTGTCACCCTGATACCAAAACCAGACAAAGATACACAAAAAAAGAAAATTATAGACCAATATCACTGATGAATATAGATGCAAAAATCCTCAACAAACTACTCGCAAACAGAATCCAACAACACATTAAAAGGATCATACACCATGATCAAGTGGGATTTATCCCAGGGATGCAAGGATTCTTCAATATACACATATCAATAAATGTGATACACCATATTAACAAATTGAAGAATAAAAACCATATGATCATCTCAATAGATGCAGAAAAAGCTTTTGACAAAATTCAACACCCATTTATGATAAAAACTTTCCAGAAGGTGGGCATAGAGGGAAACTACCTCAACATAATAAAGGCCATATATGACAAACCCACAGCAAACATCACTCTCAATGGTGAAAAACTGAAACCATTTCCTCTAAGATCAGGAACAAGACAAGGATGTCCACTCTCACCACTATTATTCAACACAGTTTTGGAAGTCCTAGCCACAGCAATCTGAGCAGAAAAAGAAATAAAAGGAATACAAATTGGAAAAGAAGAAGTAAAACTGTCACTGTTTGCAGATGACATGATACTATACATAGAGCATCCTAAAGATGTCACCAGAAAACTACTAGAGCTAATCAATGAATTTGGTAAAGTTGCAGGATACAAAATTAATGCACAGAAATCTCTTGCATTCCTATACACTAATGATGAAAAATCTGAAAGAGAAATTAAGGAAACACTCCCATTTACCATCGCAACAAAAAGAATAAAATATCTAGGAATAAACCTATCTAAGGAGACAAAAGACCTGTATGCAGAAAATAAGACACTGATGAAAGAAATTAAAGATGATACAAACAGATGGAGAGATATACCATGTTCTTGAATTGGAAGAATCAACATTGTGAAAATAACTATACTACCCAAAGCAATCTAGAGATTGAATGCAATCCCTATCAAATTACCAATGGCATTTTTTACAGAACTAGAACAAAAAATCTTAAAATTTGGACAGAGACACAAGAGACCCCGGATAGCCAAAGCAGTCTTGAGGGGGAAAAACAGAGCTGGAGGAATCAGACTTCCTGACTTCAGACTATACTACAAAGCTACAGTAATCAAGACAAAATTGTATTGGCATAAAAACAGAGATATAGATCAATGGAACAGGATAGAAAGCCCAGAGATAAACCCACTGACCTATGGTCAACTAATCTAATGCAAAGGAGGCAAGGATATACAATGGAGAAAAGACAGTCTCTTCAGTAAGTGGTGCTGGGAAAACTGGACAGCAACATGTAAAAGAATGAATTTAGAACACTCCCTAACATCATACACAAAAATAAACTCAAAATGGATTAGAGACCTAAATGTAAGACCAGACACTATAAATCTCTTAGAGGAAAACATAGGAAGTACCCTCTTTGACAAAAATCACAGCAAGATCTTTTTTGATCCACCTTCTAGAGTAATGGAAATAAAAACAAAAATAAACGAATGGGACCTAATGAAACTTAAAAGCTTCTGCAAAGCACAGGAAACTACAAACAAGACGAAAAGAAAACCCTCAGAATGGGAGGAAATATTTGCAAACGAATCAACGGACAAAGGATTAATCTCCAAAATATATAAACAGCTCATGCAGCTCAATATCAAAAAAACAAACAACCCAATCCAAAAATGGGCAGAAGACCTAAATAGACATTTCTCCAAAGAAGACATACAGATGACCAAGAAGCACATGAAAAGCTGCTCAACATCACTAATTATTAGAGAAATGCAAGTCAAAACTACAATGAGGTATCACCTCACACCAGTTAGAATGGGCATCATCAGAAAATCTACAAACAACAAATGCTGGAGAGGGTGTGGAGAAAAGGGAACCCTCTTGCACTGTTGGTGGGAATGTAAATTGATACAGCCACTGTGGAGAACAGTATGGAGGTTCCTTAAAAAACTATAAATAGAGCTACCATATGACCCAGCAATCCCACTCCTGGGCATATACCCAGAGAAAACCATAATTCAAAAAGACACATGCACCCCAATGTTCATTGCAGCACTATTTACAATAGCCAGGTCATGGAAGCAACCTAAATGTCCATCGACATATGAATGGACAAAGAAGATATGGTATATATAGACAATGGAATATTGCTCAGCCATAAAAAGGAACGAAATTGGGTCATTTGTAGAGACGTGGATGGATCTAGAGACTGTCATACAGAGTGAAGTAAGTCAGAAAGAGAAAAACAAATATCATATATTAACGCATATATGTGGAACCTAGAAAAATGGTACAGATGAACCTATTTGCAGGGCAGAAATACAGACACAGATGTAGAGAACAAACGTATGGACACCAAGGGGGGAAAATGGCGGGTGGTGGTGGTGGTGGGATCAATTGGGAGATTGGGATTGACATGTATACACTAATATGTATAAAATGGATAACTAATAAGAACCTTCTGTATAAAAAAGTAAAATAAAATTCAAACAAAAAAAGAAGTATTGGTATCAGAAAAACAGATTTTCAGACTAGCACTCAGAAGTTGACACGCTGATCCAACAACCATCAAAATTTTGAAATAAAAAATAAGAATTCACCATACCATAAATTAAAATGTGTTATGAAGCTGTAATAATTAAAACTGTGTGACAGTGGTGCAGGGATAGACAAATGGACAAGCAAGGTGCACCCAGGCATTTAAAGGAATCTGATACATGTATGATATAACCTCTAAGAGTAGGAAGAAAATAAATGGTACAGAATAACTGACTATCCATGTGGGGGTGGAGAGGGTTCAAAATTAGATCCCTTCCCTCACTCTATATGCAAAATTAAATGTCAAATAAATGACACAATTAAATATGAAAAGACTTTAAAATGTTAAAAAATACAAAAGAATACCTTATAACTTCAAGTTAGGGAAGGCTTTTTAAGATTTCCTAAACACATATAAATCATAAAGAAAAAGATGAGTAATTCTGACCACACAGAGACAGCATCAACAAAGTTAAAAGATAAGCCAGGCTAAAGATATTTGCAGTGACAAAGGTTTTTCTGAAAATATAAAGCACTCGTATTAAAAGGAACAAAGAGGGGACTTCCCTGGTGGTGCAGTCGTTAAGAATCTGCCTGCCAGTGCAGGGGACATGGGTTCGAGCCCTGGCCGGGGAAGATCCCACATGTCACACAGCAACTAAGCCTGTGCGCCACAACTACTGACCCTGCACTCTAGAGCCCATGAGCCACAACTACTGAGCCCACGTGCCACAACTACTGCAGCTTGCTTGCCTAGAGCCTGTGCCCCTCAACAAAGAGAAGCCACAGCAAAGAGAAGCCTACGCACCACCACAAAGAGTAGGCCCCGCTCGCCGCAACTAGAGAAAGTCCGTGCCCAGCAACGAAGACCCAACGCAGCCAATAAATAAATAAACAAATAAATAATTTTATTAAAAGAAATAATAAAAAAAAATAAAAGGATCAAAGATCCGATAAAAAAATAAATAAATGGGGCAAAGCCTTAAACTGGTAACTCACAGAAGAGGAAATCTTATTGGATACTAAACAAAGGGAGAAATGCTCATTGTCACTATATGCTCAGTATTAAACAAATTAATTTAATTAGATAGGATCATGCATATCCAACCGACCAAATATTTGAATGTCTGACAATGACAAGTATTTGCGAGGGAGTAGGGAAACAGGAACTATCAGACTACTAATAGGGAGTAAACTGGTACAACTATTGTGGTGACTAACAATATTTAGTAGAGTTGAAGATGCATGTTCTACTTCTAGGTATGTACCCTAGAGATACTGTCAAATGTGTACACAAAGAAACATAAACAAGAGTATTTTCTGCAGTACTGTTTATAATACTAAAAAGTCAAGACCAACCTCAATGGTCAATAAGAGAATGAACTAATTGTGGGATTAATCATACAAATGGGATACTATATACTCCTACAGGTATTAACCAGCTCAGCACAAGTACTAGCTCTACATGTATCAACATGTTAAATGTGAACACACAATACTGAGCAACGGAAGCAAATTTCAAAAGGATATGCATATCATGAAACCAATTATGTTTAGTATAAAATACAGAGAATAATATACATTGCAAATCATGAATGGTAAGGATATGCAGAAAAAAAGGACAGTAGTTCTTCTTGGAAATGACATGAGGAAAACTTTCAATGGATAGAAAGCTTTTTCTTTATTTAAAAACGAAAGGAAGAAGGTTAACAGTGGTTAATTTGGATAGTGGCTATATGTCAACATTCTTGGTTGCAAACAAGATCTGCTCTACTAGTTCAAGCAAAAAACAAATGGCTCACAAGGCTCAGAGATCAGGTTACAGGACTCAAAGAAATGCCCATTATTACAGCACAGAGCAGCAGCAGGGAGAAAACCACTGAGCACAGCCCCACACCTTGTACCACGACACGGGACCCTCCGCCGCTGCTGCCTTAAAAGCCACATGTCACTGTTCCCCTCAACAAACTGGATCCCGTGTGCCATGGTCTTCACAGCATCACTTTCAAATTTCACACAGGTGTGTCTAACTAGTGAGCCTAGGACGCCTGTCTGGGCCCTGACTGCAAGGAAGGTTTGGAAACTAAGTTTCACTCTCCACTTGGTAAGATACATAAAGGGGGAAGTCATCAAACAGTGGATGTTCAAGCAGGGCTAGGTGCCCAAAAAGCATGAAAAATGTCCATCCAAATAAGGGTTTGTTAAATTATTTTTTGTAAGCTCAAAATATTTCACAATTTTTTAAAAGAAAAAGAAATTCAAAGTATAAATCCACAGACAACAAAGGGGATGGGAGAGGAAAACAGCAGCAGACAAGAAATTTCGCCCAGTTGCTAAAAGATGGACAGTGGAGTGACCAATGCAACAGTAGAGGATGTCACCGCCTAGAATACATGCAGGAGTCCAGCAGAAGACAGCCAACCTGCCCAGTTGGCCTGGAGAAGCTCAAAGATGGTGGAAGACAGAAGACAGAAGAGGGGCTAAAGAGAATGGGATCAACTAAAGGTCTATATACAAACCAGTTGATCTCTACTCCATACCCCCTACCTCCAAATACAGAAGGACCTGAATCCAGATATTTGCCCACAGGTAAGATACTGGAGGGATCTCATAAAATAAAAGAACAGTCTGGGGAGAACGAGACTAGTCATTATAGAAACCAGTCACCAAGACTGACAATCTCTTCATTCTAGCATTAGAAAATCCCCATCATAACAGCCAGCTTCACCTACTTATCTTGAGAAGCCAAACCTCGTCTATACCACAGAGCCACCACTCAACCTCCCTACAGCCGCATTATCAACTAAAACTAACAACCAACAATCGCTAGATTTGAAAAAAAAAAAAAAAAAGCCTGAAACATGAAAGACTGAGATAAGCAAAAAATCCAACTCTAGAGGAACGAGATCATTCAGGGACTAGGAAATAGATGAATGAACAAATCAATGACTATAACTCTATTAGTATGTTCAGAAAGATTCACAAATACATACTATAACTGTTAAACATGAACAAGAGAGTGGTACATAAGAGCACGTCAGTGAAAGCACCTGGGTCCAAATTCCAGCTTTGCTACTTGCCAGTTCTATGCTCCCCAGTTTCCTCATTTACAAAATGGAAACACCGTCTCAACAGGTTGTTGTGAGGATTAAATAAGAGACTCCATGTGAAAAGCTCAGCACGATGGCCAGTATATAGGAAATACTCAGTTACTCAGTAAATAGTCAGTTAATCCATCCACAAACACTTGCCACTTGCCACAATGTTGTTTACTGCATCACTGTTGACAACAGTGAAAAATGGAAACTAGGATGGTCCTATTTATGTTTGTAAAAGATGGCATTTGTATTTGTGCATATATGTTTATACATGTACAAAAAAGGACTGAAAGGAGAAAACAGGCCAAAGTGTTACATTCGGGGAGAGGAGGAGACAGGGTTGTTTCTGTGTAAAATTTTTATTGTGTTATCCTTTAGAAAAAGGAAAAAGTAAACATCAGTATACATCTTAGGGAGAAAAAGACAAAAAGCACACACAAACATTACATAGAAAACTTTTATTTTAATTTACTACACATATCTAAATTTGAGGAAGTTACTAGGCAGATGCACTTTCCTCTGTAGGCTGAGTTTGATCTTCAGGTACCTGTAAAAACATAAATAGCTTTACTTTTCTAATAAACACTTTTAGTTTTACCCTTCACCCACCATTTAAAATCACTGCACAGCCTTTCTCTTATAATGACCCTGTCTTTGTCTTTCTCCTTCAATAGTAATTATTATAGAAAGTTAAGTAGAAAGAGAAGAAAACTTACAAGACCAAGTTCCCAATATAAATTACCAAGTACAACAATTCCATTAAAAATACACTGAGGCATATATCTAGGCTTCTCAAGATGGTCATTTTATTTTTCATCTATAAAATGAAATCATTAGTTTAAGAAAAATATCAGCAGTGCTGCAACAAGGTATTTTAAATCAATCTATCTTGTTGAAAAAAATCAATAATTCTACTTTGAATATAGTATAATACAGGTTTAGTAGAAACAGATATCTGTATGTTAATATTTCTATTATATGTCACTCAGACATAGCAAACAAACAGAGCTAAACTGTATCCCTCATCACCCCCAAAACCTGCCCTACTTCCTGCATTATCTATTTCAGTGAACGGCTCTATCCAGGTGCCCAAGCCTGGCATGAGAGAATCCACAGTTCTCTTACCTGCATATTTAATCAACAGTCCTATTAGTCCCACCTAAGTAACTCTCACAGCCATTTTCACTGCCCTGCCGGAACTTCAGGATCTCATCATCTACTATGGCTTAAGTCACAGTTATCTTCCATGCTGCCCCCAGAATGAGCTTTTACACAGGAATAGTTTACCAATAGGTCACTTCCTTATTCAAATTCTCCAGTTACCTGTCACTTCCTTATTCAAATTCTCCAGTTACCTCCAATCACCTTCAGGAGGGGAATGCAAATTCCACATCATGGAAGACAAGCCCCTCATATTCTATTTCCAACAAACTAATCTGGACTCATCACCCACCCTACATGTGACTGTACATCCAGATTCATCTTACATTCACCACACACTCCATTCCTCCACACCTCTTAGGCGAGTAGCTTAAAACCAGCTTAAGAAACATCAATTCCTGGGAAGCTTCCTTAACCAACCCCTCCCAGCTTGGTTTGGGTCCTTCTCTTCTTTATGCCAGAGCCCCACATGTACACCTGAATTGTCTGCTTCTAAGTCTAGTTATCCTGTTCAAGTAACTTCCTTGAGGACAGCAAGAAGATTGTGTTCATTACTATACCCACTGTTGCTGGCACATAACAAACATTCAATAAGTCTGTGTAGTTAAATCAATGAAGCATATGTTTAACCTACTCCCTTTAGACGAGCAAACAAACAGTGGAAGAAGGAAACTGAACCAAAATAAATGTTGCAAAAACAGCTACTCACTGATTTCTACTAGATACTACTCTAGGTTACTGTCTCTACTATTTTTCTACATTTCTTATAGACTCATTTTTTTCTCTAGTTTCTTAATCTAAAATGGACATTGTGACCAACCAAAGAGACAAAGTTACTCTCCCTATTCAAAAACACTTTCTTCTCATGAGAAAAAGAAAATTTATATCACCTTTACACAAAAACATTATAGCTAAGTGCCTAAATAGTGAATTCTATCTGTAAAGTCATTGATAAAGACTAGGTTTACACATCATCATGCAAAATAATCACTAAAAATGTATTGGGTAATCCCCCATATGCCGAGTGCTGTGTTCAAACTCTGGCATTACACATAGTATACAGCCAACCCTGAATGGGTTAACACAATGTAAATGTACTAGCAAAAATAATCAGAAAACAATATGAGGAGGGATACAATCAAGCAGAGATTGCAGGGATGGATATTTGTTCAGAGATTACTCTGAGAATGTTACATGGAGAAGGTACGATTTGGACAAGGTCTTGCAGAATGAGTAGGATGTAAACAGACAGGAGGAGGATGGGAAACAGAGTCTAGACATAACTGTCATAAAGAAACAAACTTGAGCATAAGTTTGAGTTAACAATATGCAATACGTATTTGAAAGTTGCTAAGAGAGATTTTAAACCTTCTCATCATAAAAAAAAAGCTAACTCTCTGAGATCATGGATGTGTTAACTAACCTTATTGTGTTAAACATTTTGCAATACATAGATATAACAAATCATTACACAGTATATCTTAAAATTACACAATGCTGTATGGCAACTGTATTTCAATAAAGCTGGAAAAAAATGAAGTGACAGAAGAAGGTAAACTAAAACAAAGAAACAAGAAAGTAAGTTTGATGCGTACTTGTAAGCTTGACTAGAGTGGAAACTTAGGGTAATGAGGAAGGGTTCATGAGGCCAGGTTACACAGGAGAGCTATCAGATAATGTAAGTAAAAAGTTAACACTTAGTCTCTGAAAGAGTGAACAGGGATGATCGTGGTCAAGAAATATAATCATTCCTATTTGTGAAATCTAGATGCTAGTGACACAGAATAAACGACAGTAGCACAAGTATTCAAATTTGGTTCTTCAGGACATTTGCATATTTAATATGTCAACTGTCGAGGCAGCTTTAACTCATATCTGGCAAATCTTTAAATGTTCATTAAGTTTACCAAAAAATTATCAAGACCTAATTAACACCATTACAACCATTAAGAACTACAACTACTATACAGTAATATTCTTATTTTTCTTCAAGTTCTACAATATCATTCCCATGATACTAACAAATAAAAATGAAAAGAATTGCCAAATAACAACTTTTCTCTTGCCAAAATACTAACAGGGTCAACAACCACAATACCGCTTTAGCTATTTAGACAACTAATTACTTTTTTCTTTCTTTCTCTTTTCTTTTTTCTTTATTATTTTGTTGTTGTGGTAGTAGTGGTTGCTTAATTTCAAGGAAAATTTCTTCATAGAAATGTACTCACCTGTTGTCAAAAACACCATTTTCCGAGACCTTTCCAATAGTTTATTCCATATCGTAAAATGTGCCTTGAGAAGAAAAGATTTACTATAAGTTATATAAAGCACAAAAGTTACAATAGAAGAGGCTGAGTCTTTACATAGGTTTTAAACAAAACAAATACATAAAAAGTTAGGCAGTACTAATGAGGCGAAGTGGTTCCAAAAGTGAGTTCAAGTAGGGAAAAAGGGTACATACTATACAGAGCAGCTGCTTTGTTTAGCATTTAAGAAAAGAAGACTTAAGGACTGAATATGCCATTCTTCCTCTTTGTCCTTCTTAATCATTACCACCGTAGAACACGTTCCTTCTAATGGGAAGCAAAAATCTGTCCCACTTTTCCACCCGTTCTTTTCTTAAATAGCCAATTCCAACATGCTAGTGGTCATTCTTCAAATCACAAGCAAGCACAAGGAAAGGTTCATTAAGAATCAACTATGACGCAAGAGGGAGGGGATGTGGGGATATATGTGTACGTATAGCTGATTCACTTTGTTATACAGCAGAAACTAACACAACATTGTAAAACAATTATACTCCAATAAAGATGTTAAAAAAAAAAAAACAACTGTGACATCTCACACTGAAAGAGCGGACCTAGAGGATTTAGTAAATTACCCTAAAGAACAAGTAAAAACTAATGAAGACAACAGTAAAGTTATAGAACCACTTTCCTTAATTCTTAACAATCTTATGTAGCAGAGGATTATCAGAATGCATAAATGAAAAATGCAAGGTGCAAAACGACCACATCAATGTTACTAACTCAGTTGAAGGTGATACTGAGGGATATGGGTGGGTCAGGGACTATTTCAAACTGGATGAGCTGGTAAAATCTGTAATAAAAGGTAAAATTACTAAATATGTACATGCAAACCTTCTGGAGGAAGAGCAGCATGGTATGTTAAAGGGAAAACCATACCTGGCTCAGGCAGAATGAGCAGCGGGTGGGAGACTTTAAGGTGTGAGTGGAATATAACGGGTAACGGAGAAAGCGGTATGAGATGCAGTCAGAGAGAGAGAGGCAGGAGCCACACAACGTAGGGCTTTGTGAGACAGAGTGAAGGGTTGGCATTTGTTCATGGGAAGCCACTGGAACGTCTGGGGCAGAGGAACTGCATGATCTGATTTGTATATTAAAAGCTTCGTTTTGGCTACTCAGCAGAGAATGTGCTGTAGGGGGCAAGAATGAAAGCAAAGAAGGGGAGTGAAGAGAAAGAGCGACAGGGATGAGGGAAGCAGTAGTGGATGAGCTGCTATGCCGTGGATGCATTCGGAATATGTTTTAGGGTTAAGAGTTGAAAGGACTTGCTGGTGGATGGGATGTGGCATGGCTATGAGGGAAACAGAGAATCAAGGATTACCTCAAACAGCCGGCTAGACGACAGTATCATTCACTGAAATGGAAAAAGCTAGGAAAGGAAGGTGTGTGGAAAAAACATGTAAAGGACACGTATGGTAAAAACTAAAAAATGCTGATGAAAGGGATGAAAGAAGATTTAAATAAATGAAAAGATATATTGTGTTCATAGATTGGAAGGCTCAATGCAGTAAAGACATCAATTCTCCCCAAACTGATATACAGGTTTAATAAAATTTCTATCAAAATCCCAGCAAAGGAGAACCATTGAAGATGGCGGAAAAGTAAGACGCGGAGATCACCTTCCTCCCCACAAATACATCAGAAATACATCTACATGTGGAACAACTCCTACAGAACACCTACTGAATGCTGGCAGAAGACCTCAGACTTCCCAAAAGACAAGAAACTCCCCACGTACCGGGGTAGGGCAAAAGAAAAAAGAAAATCACAGCAAGATTTATTGATAGAAAAAAGATTACCCTAAAGTTAAATGGAAAGGCAATGGATCTAGAATAGCTAAAACAATTTTTATAACAAATAATAACATGGGAGGAATTATTCTACCTCATTTTAAGACCTATTAAAGCTATAGTAATCAAGATTGTGTGATATCTGGAATAGACACATAAATCAATGGAACACAATTGAGAACCCAGAAATAGACCCACACATATACGACCACTGATTTTTAACAACAGTACAAAAGCAACTCAACAAAGGAAGGATAGCCTTTTCAACAAATGGTACTGGAGAAGTTTGACAAGTATAGGGAAAAAGAAAACAAGGAACCTCATCCTAAATCTCACACCTTATACAAAATTTAACTCAAAATAAACTACAAACTTAAATATAAAACTTTTAGGAAGAACAATAGGGGAGAATCTTTGGGATCTAGGGCTGGGCATTTAATTCTTAGAATTGACACCAAAAGTATGATCCATAAAGGGAAAAACTGATAACCGGACTTCATCAAAATTAAAAACTGCTACCTGTTTTTAATTGAAAAGACAAGCTACAGACAGAAAGAAAATATTTGCAAACTACATATCTAGCAAAGAACTAGTATCCAGAATATCAAAAAAACAAAAAAAAAAACTCTCAAAACAACAGTAAAAAAGCAAACAATCCAATTAGAATGTGGGCAAAAGAGAAAAACAGACATTTCATCAAAAAAAGATACAGATGGCAAGTAAGCCCATGAAAAGATGTTCAACATAACTGGCCAGTAGGGAAATGCAAATTAAAATTAAATAAGAAACCACTACAAACCCATCAGAATAGCTAAAATAAAAATTACTGACAACATCAAGTGCTGACAAGGATTAGAAAAACTGATTATTCACACACTGCTGGTGGGAACAGAAACTGGAACTTAGCTTGGTAGTTTCTTAAAAAACTAAACATGCCCCTGCCATATGACCCAGCAATTGCACTCCTGGGCATTTATCCCAAAGAAATGAAAACATTTATTCACAAAAACCTACACACCAATGTTTACTGCAGCTTTATTCAGAATAGCTTTATTCAAAGTAGCCAGAAGCAACCCAAATATCCTTTAACAAGTGAACGGCTAAACAAACTGTGGTATATCCACACCAAGGAATACCACTAAGCAATTAAAAGGAACAATTTTTTTTTCTGTTTTTTTTGTTTTGTTTTGTTTTTTATTTATTTATTTATTTTTATTTTTGGCTGCCTTGGGTCTTTGTTGCTGCACATGGGCGTTCTCTAGTTGTGGTGAGCAGGGGCCACTCTTCGTTGCAGTGCGCGTGCTTCTCATTGGGTGGCTTCTCTTGTTGCAGAGCACAGGCTCTAGGTGCACGAGCTTCAGTAGCTGTGGCACTCAGGCTCCGTAGTTGTGGCTCGCGGGATCTAGAGTGCAGGCTCAGTAGTTGTGGCGCATGGGCTTAGTTGCTCCACGGCATGTGGGATCTTCCCAGACCAGGGATCGAACCTGTGTCCCTTGCACTGGCAGGCGGATTCTTAACCACTGTGCCACCAGGGGAGCCCAACAGGAACAAACTATTGATATATTGATACATGCAACAATTTAGATGAATCTCCAGAGCATTACACTGAGTGAAAAACCCAATCCCAAAAGATCACAATAGTGAATGATCCCATTCATATGACATTCTTGAAATGACAAAATTATAGAAATGGAGAACAAATGAGAAGTTACCAGAAGCAAGGAGGTGGGGGCGGAGCAGAGGGGAGTGGGTGTGAGTGGCTGTGGCTATCAAAGGCCAACATGAGGGATCCTTGTGAAGGAATTGCTCTGTATCTTCACTGTATCAATGTCCATACTCTGGCTGTGATAGTGTGCTATAGTTTTGCAAGATGTTACCATTGGAAAAACTGGGTAGAGGTACTTGGGATCTCTCTGTATTATTTCTTAGGACTGCATATAAATCTACAATTATCTCAAAATCAGAACTTTAATTAAAAAATAGAAGCATTAGCAAGGGGTGGGAGTAATATGGAAAATGATATGGAATAGATCCTCAAAATAGATTAGGGAGAAGAACGTGCCAAATGTTAAGGCCAAAAGGCACCCCTGAAGGTCCTATCAATATGTGCTCCATTACCCCTCACTGCACCCTCCTCTATACTAATTTGAAGTATTAAAAATACTATCTCGGACTTCCCTGGTGGCGCAGTCGTTAAGAATTCGCCTGCCAATGCAGGGGACACAGGTTCGAGACCTGGTCCAGGAAGGTCCCACATGTCGCGGAGCAACTAAGCCCGTGTGCCACAACTACTGAGCCTGCGCTCTAGAGCCCACAAGCCACAACGACTGAGCCCACCTGCCACAACTATTGAAGTCCGTGCACCTAGAGCCCGTGCTCCACAGCGAAGAGGCCACCGTAATGAGAAGCCCACACACCGCAACAAAGAGTAGCCTCCGCTCGCCACTAGAGAAAGCCCACGTGCAGCAACGAAGACCCAATGCAGCCAAGAATAGATAAATAAATAAATGTATAAAAAAAAGAAAAACTATCTTAATTTGACTTAATTTTTTCAACCAATACTTCTTTTGTAAATTATCTGTTTACATCCTGGGTAAAATTATTTTTAATCATAAACCCAAGTTGACAAAATATTAGTGTTACACAACTTAATGAAAATTAAAATGTATGTCCTTCAAATTGGTATAAAATCAAGACCAGAATCACACCCACACCCAAACTGAATGAGCTGAAACTTTAAGCTTTACTTACTCTTAAGTGCACAGGTAAAGAGAGACCCTGGAATCTTCGTACAAGACTCGACTGGGTGGCTTGAAGATTATGAACCGCTGACACTTCGTACTGGAAACAAATACTTGTTCTTGGAATAAGAGGGCCCTCACTCACATCAATGAAGTCACCAAATCTGATTTGATTTAAAAAATAAACAAATAAAACCTCAAAATCAAATCACTTATAATAGTTAAAAAAAAATCTATTCATTCTTTTTGCCACTACATCCCTAATCAAGAACAATCTATGTGGATCAATTCCATCTCTAATAGCCCCCGACACAAGAATCTCAAGTGATGAGACTAAAATTTTAGAAATTAAAATCAATGAATCCGGGCTTCCTTGGTGGCACAGTGGTTGAGAGTCCGCCTGCCGATGCAGGGGACACGGGTTCGTGCCCCGGTCCGGGAAGATCCCACATGCTACAGAACGGCTGGGCCCGTGAGCCATGGCCACTGAGCTTGCACGTCCGGAACCTGTGCTCCGCAACGGGAGAGGCCACAACAGTGAGAGGCCCGCGTACCACGAAAAAAAACAAAAAAAACAAAAAAAACCCAATGAATCCTTTTCTTACTTAGCATTAATATAATTTTAAAGATTTTTAAATATTTTTTTAATTAATTAATTAATTAACTATTTGGCTGCTTTGGGTCTCTGTTGCTGCATACAGGCTTTCTCTAGTTGCGGCGAGCAGGGCTACTCTTCATTGCAGTGAGCGGTTTTCTCACTGTGGTGGCTTCTTTTGTTGTGGAGCACGGGCTCTAGGTGCACGGGCTTCAGTAGTTGTGGCTCGTGGGCTCTAGAGCACAGGCTCAGTAGTTGTGGCACACGGGCTTAGTTGCTCCACGGCATGTGGGATCTTCCTGGACCAGGGCTGGAACCTGTGTCCCCTGCATTGGCAGGCAGATTCTTAACCACTGCACCACCAAGAAAGTCCCTTAAAGATTCTTAAGATCACTGAACACATCATGCTATCAAGTGGATCCAATGTCTAAAACTGATATCCTATCACCTTATAACAACTAACTGCAACAGAGTTTAGAATTTAGCATGTAAGACAGCTTCCTAGAGGAAAAAATTTAAATCTGAGTCAAGAAAACATTAAGTTGAGAAAACAGATACAGGCCGTGAAGCCACTTTTGCATAATGCATTCTTACCTCTCTCATCCCAGCATCAGAAAGCACACTGTGATATAACTTCCTTATATGTAACATAAGTAGTAACTAGTTAGGCAGTACTCATGTTTCTATATACATATGAATCATGTTCATTTCATAACAATGAGTATTTTGCCCAATTTCAAAATTAACTCTAAAAATTACATTTTCTTACAATGGTTTCCAACTCTTTCAGAAATAGAAATAACAAACAATAAAATGAGGAACAGAAACCACAACTGTTCCTGAAGATGACTTAAAGCTTCCAATTACACCATAGCAAAAAATTGAACAAAGCAGTAAAAAGTAAGGTAATAAGACCAACAAATTAAGGTACAAATCTTTTCCAGTCATACACCAGTCAGGTAACAATAAAACTAAACCTTCCTATAAATTAGCATAGCAGTCAATTTTTATATGTTTACTTACCTGTGTAGCTTGACTATTCTCTCAGGGTTCTGAGATGCCTTCTCTTCTATAAAATCTAATTTGTACCTAAAAAGCAGCAAAGAAACAAATGTTTTAATCCTAAATGTACAAAAAGGTGTTTAAAGCCACTTCCCTTTCTCTTCCTCTTCAGCCGTAATTTTTGCAAGAGGGGTTTACACTTGGAGTCTCCCCTTCCTCACTTCCCATTCACACCTCACTTCCTTCAATCTGGCCACAGCTTCACAACTCCACCAAACTGTTCTCCTTGGTGCCAACCTAATGGACACTCTTTAGTCCTTATTTCCACTGCTCACCTCCACTTCTCAAAGTGTTCTTTTCCACTGGCTTCTGTGGCATTCCCTACTGCTTGTTATTTTAACTCTCTGGTCACCCTTCTCTTTCCCTGCCCTTCAAGGGTTCTGTCCATAAACTCTTTTCACTCTAAGCATCCTCTCTGGGCTAGCTCCTTGATTTGCACAGTTTTAATTACTACTTATGTGTTTATATCTTCTACACCTCTGCTTCCAATCCACATACCTCTTCTGAGCCCCAAACTGTATATCCAAAACACTCCAGACATCCACCAGGGTGTCTACAAGCATCTTACACTCCCAAGTTCTCAAACTGAACAAAAACTTACCCTCTCTTTTCTCACCAAATTTATTCTTATTCCTGAATTCCCTAGTTTAATAAATGACATCACCAACTACCCGCAGCTCCAAGTGAAAAACTTCAGAGATTTCCTTGATTCCTGTTTCTCCCACCACATTCCCTCCATCCAATTCATTACCAAGTCACATCAATTCTACTGCCTAAATGTCTCTCAAATCCACTAGGGTCTGTCAGTATAATGAATAGTACAGATGGAACTGCACAGCCCAGGTTCAAATCATGACCTTACCACTTACTATTAAGAGCCTTGCCTATTTACCCCAGAATGCTAAACAAACATTACACATGTGTGGCAAGGTTGGGAAGCGTCAGTTTGTGCAAAAACATCCGCTTACTGCCATACCCCTTCTTCCAGAGCCCTGATGATTACTGAGGGAGCCAATTCCCTTGAATACTTGTTCCTCTTGACCCACTTCTAAGAGAAACTCCTGTCCCCTGGGAGGCAAAGCCACTGAAAGTTCCCCCTACAGGAGAAAGGCCCCATCACTGATCCACCTTCAACCTCCAAAACTCTGTCTCCTCAAACTTGCCCCTAGATGATCTCCCACCTCCCTTTACACATTCACCTAAAGTTACCAAAGTCCTACAAGCCTCTCCTAGACTTTGACAGTTGAGTGGGAGGAAAGGGAAATCTCAGTGTAACATGAAATGAAAGTTTAGAGTACGCTGCCCAATATAGTAGCTATGGAGCACGTAAATGTAATTAGTCCTAATTGAAATGTGCCTTAAGTGTGAAATACACACCAGATTCTGAAGACTTAGTATGAAAAAGAGAATTATAAAATATTGTTTTTAATATCAATCACATGTTGAAATGTTTCACATACATTGTTTAAATAAAACTGTTTTATTAAAATTAACTTCACCTTTATTCTGAATTTTTTTTTAATATAGCTAACTAATAAATTTAGTTATATAGATGACTCACATTATATTTCTATTGGACAACACAGCCCTAGAATTTTGGTGGGGGAGGTGACTTGATAAATTCTGATAATTTAAGGAATTTTCTTATAGAATTAATGGTAATTTAGTTGTAAAGAATAATTTGTACTCCAGTTCAGTATATTCCTACTGCTTTCTAAGTACACTGGTTCCAAAATATGCTAAATGTTATAAACTAGCCCATGAGAATCTGTGCCTCATTTTATAAATAGCTAAAGAAATTCCAAACTATTTACCTTTAACAATTTGCAGGTGCACATTTTGGCTTCAGAATCTAGTATCTGTATGATTTTTTGCAATGCAGGTATTCCTTTCTAATTAATTCTAATTTTAATTTGTTTAACATTAAAATTTAGTTTATGTTCTCACAATTAGTAGAAGATAAATTGGAAGTTTTCTGAGTGAAAAAGGGAACTGAGAAGGCAGGCAGGATTTAACATGTTGGCGAAGAAAATCTATCAAATGGCTAATTCCCATGCAGAAGACTAAGATCTGTGTGAACGTTTTACTTCAGCTGTTAGCTGCCTCCGAACAGCTGGTATTTTCTGTCTTACCCTTTTCATCTGAAGAGTGGAAAGATGGGAAGGAAAGGTTGCCAAATGCAACAGTTTAAATAAATTTAAGTTTAAATTCAAAATAATACAATTTCTTAACGTAGGCTACCACTTCACAATGGAAGGAAAAAAGGGAAACATATTGCTATGGTGATATAAAGAAAAGGACTAGCCAAAGAAAAAGAGAAGTAAGACAAAGTAAGAAAATTATCAAAGGTGTGGCAGGGGTACTTCTTCTCAGTGAAATAATGAGATGAACAAAAGCAAATAGGCTGGTGCAGAAAAGAGATCCCAGAGCTAAAAAGTAAAAAGTGTGTTACATAAATACATCAAATATGAAAGTTATTAAGAGCTGAATTTTCTTCATTACATACAACTTTGGGAGGTTTAATTTTGTTTAAAAGGAAGCCAACACTTACTTATTGTGTTGAAATATTTCTAACGCCACTTTTGCTTCAACTTCCAGAGTTTCAAATGGAAGATCCTTATAAATTAAAGTACGAGCATCTTTTGTGAAGGAACATAGGTTCTCCTTAAAAATGAAAGTATTAACCTTTTGTAACAATTTACTTAAAAACATTTCCCTATAAGGCAGATAAAACTGTATGCTTAATATTATAAGTCCAACTACAACAAAAAGCAAATTTGCTAGGAAAGCATTAATTTGCAACAATTAAATACTGGAACCATAAAATGTACAATTAGCAATTTTTCCCAATTCTACAAACTATAAAACTTGCAATTAACTTGTAATTAAATAGCCGCCTATATTAGAAATATTATGGATAATCCCACAAAGAAATTTTAATGAACATTTCGTTCAAATTATACAGCCCTATAAATGTTTATTAAAATGATGGTGCAACAAGTAGAAATACTAAGAAGTAAATGGTAAGATACAAAAATTTATTTATACTATGAGTATAAAACTAAGCTTTTTAAATAAAGGCATGAGGAAAAAATTATTATTTATGTGATTCAGAAACTTTCACTAGGAAATGTAATGTCATCATTGGCCATGTCCAAAATATAGCATAAATCCAATATTAGAAATTTCTGTTTAATGAAAATGTCAATTTCACACAATTAAAATGATTAATAATACACATTAACAATGTTTATGAGTTTAATAAAAACTATAAATAAAAACTATAGTTTTCACACTATAAATCATAACGAATACAGAAAAGATCAAGCACTATTATGCAAATAATTTTTGCAATAAAATTCTTTCCATAAACTTCCTAATAGACTCTTTTGAATGAAATGACTCTTCTCCATTCTTAAATGGACAATTTTCTGTACAACCAATGCACATTCATGGTTTAATATAGCTGTTACTTGACTGTAACTTTCCCCCACTTTCTAAACCCCATGGTGCCTGCAATTAACTAGCACATTTCTTTTTTAAAGTTTTATCTTTAAAAAAAGGAAAAGGAGGCAGCAAGTTTCATACATAATGAGACTTAAATTTTCATCTCCTTAGTTTTTACTTAACTCCCCCAATGAATTAAGAATCTTGACAGACTTGAAAAAAAAAGAAATTATATTGCCACAAGTCCACAGATCATGAAGAAACCATTCCAACCTCTCCCCTCACGCCCCCATCTCTCCCAATATCTCTCTTCCCTCCCTTTCTCTCTCTTTTTTCCTTCCTGTTTCCCTCCTCTCTCTCTCTCTCTCTCTCGATATTAAGCAGTAACGGCAGGATTACACAAGAAATAACTGTCAAAGCCAGCATTTAAATCTGGATCTTCCCTGACTCCAAAAATTTTTTTTTCAGGTGTCATTTGTGATTTCCTTTTTTTTCCCCCCACATCTTTATTGGAGTATAAATGCTTTACAATGGTGTGTTAGTTTCTGCTGTATAACAAAGTGAATCAGCTATACATATACATATATCCCCATATCCCCTCCCTCTTGAGCCTCCCTGCCACCCTCCCTATCCCACCCCTCTAGGTCATCACAAAGCACCGAGCTGATCTCCCTGTGCTATGCGGCTGCTTCCCACTAGCTATCTAGCTTACGTTTGGTAGTGTATATATGTCAGTGCCACTCTCTCACTTTGTCCCAGCTTGCCCTCCCACCCCCAACCTCCCATGCCCTCAAGTTAGTTCTCTACGTCTGCATCTTTACTCCTGCCCTGCCACTAGGTTCATCAGTACGGCTTTTTAAAATTCCATATATATGCATTAGCATACAGTATTTGTTTTTCTCTTTCTGACTTACTTCACTCTGTATGACAGATTCCAGGTCCATCCACCTCACTACAAATAACTCAATTTTGTTTCTTTTTATGGCTGAGTAATATTCCATTGTATATATGTGCCACATCTTCTTTATCCATTCATCTGTTGATGGACATTTAGGTTGTTTCCATGTCCTGGCTATTTTAAATAGTGCTGCAATGAACATTGTGGTACATGTGTCTTTTTGAATT
The DNA here is from genome assembly GCF_937001465.1 of Orcinus orca. NCBI lineage: Eukaryota > Metazoa > Chordata > Mammalia > Artiodactyla > Delphinidae > Orcinus > Orcinus orca. The sequence continues at coordinate 130,211,980 of NC_064563.1, forward strand.
ATGGTTTTCTCAGGGTATATGACCAGTAGTGGGATTGCTGGGTCATATGGTAGTTCTATTTTTAGTTTTTTAAGGAACCTCCATACTGTTCTCCATAGTGGCTGTACCAATTTACATTCCCACCAGCAGTGCAGGAGGGTTCCCTTTTCTCTGCACCCTCTCCAGCATTTATTGTTTGTAGATTTTTTGATGATGGCCGTTCTGACTGGTGTGAGGTGATACCTCATTGTGGTTTTGATTTGCATTTCTCTAATGATTGGTGATGTTGAGCATCTTTCCATGCATTTGCTGGCTGACTCCAAAATTTTTGCTTTTAGAAACTACAATATTTCACTAAATCCAAGATGTACCACTAAGAAAAAACATTACCAGTTATAATCATAAGATGCTATCTACTGTAAGTCACATTTGCTCTACAGAATTACACTGAGTGAAAAAAGTCAATCCCAAAAGATTACATACTGAACGATTTCATTTACAAAACATTCTTGAAATGACAAAACTATACAAATAGAGAACAGATTAGTGGTTGCCACAGTTTAAGGATGGGGGGGCGGATGGAGACTAAAGAGAAACGTGGGTAATTTTGGCAGTGATAGAAATGTTCCTGGCTGTATCAGTGTCAATATCCTGGTTGTGATATGGTACTATGGTTTTGCAAGATAATACCATTGGGGAAACTGAGTAAAAAGAACATGGAATCTCTATGTATTATTCCTTAAACTCCATGTGTATCTATAATTTTCTTCAACTAAAAACAGTTTAATTTTAAAAAGTTATAGAAACAAACAAAAGACACATTTGTTTTCAGAGATATTAAAATGTGAAAAAAATGTACATAGCGGAATTGATAAAATGGTATGCTACACTGCCTCCCCTCTTCTGATCTCCAGACTTCCAATCTGTAGGACATACAGTTTTGCTTAATTAAGAATTAGGCATTTGTCTGTTCTCCCCAATCATAACTAAGCCTCTAGGCTTGACTTTTGCAAGCCATCAGCATCCTCTACCTACACAGCACCTGATCTAGATTCACTCTGTTAACCAGGCTCCTGCTGCTACCCCAGTCCCAGACCAACAAGGAGCACCCTCCTTATGAAGGCAGACCATTCCAGAAGAGGCTAGTTTGCTGCTATTTAGTTTGCTGCTATTTCGGTTACCTTTGTCAAAGCCCGATATTTTAATTCACCCCTCCCCCACTCTCAATGTAACCCTTGGTGATAGGAAGATCTCAGGATGCAATAGGCTTAAAATGGCTTAGGGCAGTGGTTTTCAAATTGTGCTCTGAAGATCCAAGGAGGTAAGGCTCCAGGCCCCTCGCCCCCACATCAACCAAGACAGTTAAACTTCTATATTTTATTCTGGGTACCATGCTGTTGTGAATACCCTCAATCATATACATTTGTCTTAAATACACTAAAAAGCAACAATAAAGATTGACTGATTCTTTTAATATCCTCGACATGCAGTACCATTCAACAATACTAACACAGGACTCGTTCTAACAAAGAAAGGCACAGACTCTAAAATTAATACTCCAAAAAGTAGACTTACTTTTGTTGGCATCCACTCATCAAGTCTCTTATCCAAAACTACATCATAGCAGAAGGCTCCAGTGATTACTGTAAATCCAACCAAAATAAAAAGCAAAGTCAAATCTGTTAGGGTAGAAAGTTACTAATTTGCAACAAATGAATATTTAGACCATAAAATGAAGGGTCAACAATCTCTCCCAACACTACAAATTATAAAATTGTCACCATTATTCCAGCTGCTTGTCAGAGCTATACCAACTTTCCCCCTACCATAAAACTAACTCACCTTTTTGTTAACCCAACATCACCAGTATTTTTTAACCATTCACATTTTCTTCAGGAATATTACCACCATAGAGATCTCAAATATTAGTTACTAGATATAAAAATTCCTAAAGAGTAAGATAGTTAATAAGTAGATGAATAACTAAATGGACATGAAATGTTTAATTTCTTTTTTAATATCTTCTAAATTTCATTTTTTGTTGTTTTGTTTTGCTTAGAATCATTTATTGCCAAATCAAATATTTTTTGGTATATAAACTTCCACCTTTTTAAAAAAAACTACAGTTGTGATCCTACTACACATACTGTTGCAAAATCCTAGTTTTAGGAAAATTACAAAGAATGTGAACTGTTCCACCTCCCCAAAATGGTATTCCTCCCCAGTGTCAGGGTCATTTCTGGTGAAATGGTACCACCTAAACACAGTTTTCTACAGAAGTCTATTTATACTCATATCTCCTCCTCCCATTCTGTTTGGAAATAAGTACTTAAAATGCTAAGAAATAAATACTGACACAATATAATTACATGAAATTCACATTCAAAAGAAACATTCTCCTCTAATTCTATTATGTTAATAACTGACCGCCAGTAATTAAATAAAATGGATTCTTTTACCATTATAAATAGAAGGTATATATGACAGTAATAGGATGGATTTTGTTACCCATAATAAATGGAATGTATGTATGATGGTAATTTATATTAGACTAAATTAGAAGTGAACTCTATACAACAAAAATATGTACCAAAATATTCAAAGATTACAGAAAGTGTCTGTGTGTCTATATACACACACATATATATATATATGTATATAGACACACACACACACACACATATATATGTTTATTTATTTATTTATATGTGTACATCACCTGGAACTTCTGGAGCTCTGACCAAACTGACCACATATTCATCTTTGAATGCCCTCTCTATCACACAGCCCATCATCATGGCACAAGAACGCCAATAAGCCTAGAAAAATAAAATGCACACAAACATAATAAACACAAGATTTACTAACATTTCTTTAATATTAAAATCTAGGTTGACTTTTGACTTAGGAACCATTTCTCAAATATCTGTCCATCCTCCACATTTAGCAATGGTTACCATCAGACCATGACATGACCACCACCAAGCAAAACCCACAAAAGAATGAAGCACCAACTTCATGTGGTTAGCAATGTTTGTATAAGATACCAGACACTATAATGTTTATCAACCAATAAATAGTTTTACTATCGGTAGTAATTTTACTTTTAACCCAGTATAAAGTTAACTTGTTAACAAACTTGTGCTAAAGTAAAATAAATATATTAAAATATACCTGTTTATAACATACATAAATATGGAGGGATAACCCAACTTTTTTTTTTTCCATCTTTATTGGAATATAATTGCTTTATAATGGAAGCCAACTTTTAAGAATTACTTACGGGCTTCCCTGGTGGCGCAGTGGTTAAGAATCCCTCTGCCAATGCAGGGGACACGGGTTCAAGCCCTGGTCCAGGAAGATCCCACATGCCACGGAGCAACTAAGCCCGTGCGCCACAACTACTGAGCTGGTGCTCTAAAGCCCACGAGCCACAACTACTGAGCCCACGTGCCACAACTACTGAAGCCCGTGCGTCTAGAGCCCGTGCTCCATAACAAGAGAAGCCACCGCAATGAGAAGCCCACGCACTGCAACAAAGAGTAGCCCCCGCTTGCTGCAGCTAGAGAAAGCCCGCACATGGCAACAAAGACCCAATGCAGCCAAAAATAAACATAAAAATAAAATAATAAAATTTTAAAAAAGAATTATTTATGACTCCTATCCTATACCTAACATCACATATCACTTAGGTTATTCATATTTATAACAAAGCAACCTCACTATTAACTGGGCTTCCATCTCACTAGCATTTTGATCCATGGACATGCCCAATATGGGTATCCATGCAATGACCTTCCCAGAGTCATAAAGAGAAATGTAAGTCCTACACCATCTTAAGCTCTGTACTGGCACTACTATAACTAGGCACGTGGCTTTCCTAAGCTCTTCTCCGTATCTGAGGACAAGAGTGGGCTCATTTGGTTGCACATGGCAGAGACTGCTCCAGAATGTGTTCTACACAACCATACAAATATACTAAAAATAAATGCAAACCCAGGCCTTGAAGGCCAGTAGCAAAATGCACTTCTTCATCTATCTGACTTGACTGTTTTTAATGTCTGGTGAACTCCAGGGTCAATGCCTAGATGCAAATCCAGGCTCAGCCACTTAGCAAACTGGTAACCTTGGTCAGGCTACGACACCTCTCTTTGCCTCAGTTTATTTATCTGTAGAAAGGAGACAATAGCACCTTTTATGGGAATTTTTAAAGAGGATTAAATGAGTTAATACCTGTGAATCACTAAAACAGTGCCTGATATACAATAAATGTTCAATGTTAGCTACTACTATTATCATGTCTACCATTTCCTTCTTTAAGTATTTCATTTCAACAAATATTTATTAAATACCTACTGTATGTAAGTCAAGGACAAGATCTAATAAGGGACATGATCCCTGTCGTCACAGAGCCAAGAATCCAGTACATTCAGCAGTTCGTATTACAAGGGAAAATCAAACTACTGTATCTAGAGACACTAGCCGCATGTTGTGAGGCCCGGAAGAAAAGAGGGATTCATTCTGACAAGAAGAAACTGAGAAGGTTCCACAGAGCATATGGCATTTTAATCGAACTATAACAGATAAACAGGATTTTAATAGGGAGGAAAGAAAATACTCGAAGAGCATCAACAAAAGCAAGGAGGATAACACAACAGAAACCATTAGTGACCACGTCCTCCAGTGTGACTGGAGCAAAGACGAAGTGGAAAGATGCCATGGAAGGTGAAGCTCAAAAGGCAGGCGAGAGTGAGAAAAGTGTCCACGCAGAGCTGGGAAAGTTATATGAACGGTTATCAGGTAGACAAGTTCTTTAGGAATAAGTGACATCATCCTTACATCATTTAATAAAACTCTTGCAGGACTATTAAGGAAGACTTTCAGATTAAAAAAGGGGGGTGGGGGCTTCCCTGGTGGCGCAGTGGTTGAGAGTCCACCTGCCGATGCAGGGGACACGGGTTTGTGCCCTGGTCCGGGAAGATCACACATGCCGCGGAGCGGCTAGGCCCCTGAGCCATGGCCGCTGAGCCTGCGCGTCCGGAGCCTGTGCTCCGCAACAGGAGAGGCCACAACAGTGAGAGGCCCGCGTACCGCAGGAAAAAAAAAAGGGGGGGGGGTGGGTGGGAGAGTTAAAAAGTTATTGAAATAATCCAGAAAAGATGGTGAAAGACAAGAATGAAATTACTGCAATATACAGGGTGATTAATAAAAGCAAGCTGAACAAAGATATGAATGTCATTTAGTTTTCTCAAACCAAAATACAGAGACATCAATGCCACTGAGGATTTTTGAACTATGAACATGCCTAATCTACCAAGTAAAACCCTGATTATCTAGTACAGTACAACATTTGACCTTGGCCAGATTTGTACATTTCAAACTCCATAGGAAACAGATTTTAATTTAAAAAAAGACTAGAAAGAAAACTGGGGGGAGGGATACAAAGGAACATAGAGGCAGAAATACCTTATTGACTTCTCCCGGATCATCATCTTTGAAAGTAAGAAATTTAATTTCACATGACTTGGTCAAAGGCTTATACATGTCCCAAGGCTGTCCGTCCACAAGAGCCAGAATGGACTTCCTGCAGTACCACTCACTTAAATCTAGGAATTTAAAACAGATTGAAGATCTAACTCTAACAAAACCCAAGTGAAAAATTACATGTTTAAGCGCTACGTTAAGAAATAAAACAACAGAAAGGCAAGATTCTGCAAGCTGTCCTTTTTGGGGAGAAAAAAAAGATTTGTCGCCAATAAAAAAAATGATTCCCAACACATCCAATGTATTGCTAATTATTAATGAAATTACCCAAACAAAAATCATTAAGGCTAAGTCTAACTTGAAATTAATCTGTCAATTATTAAGTAATAAAATAGTTTTCCAAGAGCTACCCTTAAATATTCGGAGAGCGGCATCGTGGATATATTTGGCTATATGCACACACAGCTTAGAAGGGAAAATATATAAATACACATCCCAGTAAGTCTGTTCTAGATGGGTTTGGGGTCTTGCTCCCAAACCATCTTTACTTCCCTAACATGGACTCTTCAAGTTAAATACCATAGTTACCAGTTTTTATTCAATAATTATCAGTATGAATTCACACATAAACCAATCAGCTCTGGTCTGTTATATGACTCCAGAATGCAACTCCAACTCTGATTAGATGTTTTTTGAGTACCCAGCTATTCACAGAAGTGGTCAAACCACAGGTCTAAATAAGTTCCATAAGGCGGGGATCATGCCTATTTCTGCTCACTTGCCCGTATAGCTAGAGACTAGCATCAGGCCTGAAATACACTAGGTACTCAGTAAAATTTATTGAATGACTGACGGTATGAGTGACAAGCAAGTCTGAGGGCAGTGGTCATGCTAAGAGTGGTTCAGAGGCTTCATCTCTACATGTGATGTGTGTAAAACTCCTGAGCCTGAGCTTTGTCTTAGCCTCCTCTGTATTCCTAATGCCTATCCTACAGCAGAGGTTCAATAAATGCTTGCCAAACAAGTAAGCAATTATAAGTACTAATTCAAGTGCCAAAGTAAAGGAAGATTGAGAGTACACACTCGGCAGGTCAGCTTAAGCTTTTAACTAAAGTTAATTACTTAAATGGAATCATTACTGAGTTTTCCAAAAATCTGAACAATGCAGCCAATCATATATGAGCGAGCATGTAGGTGTACATATCTACTTTTTGTTCTTTTGGAATTTAAACGTTACCAGTTCTATCAAAGCTACTACAAAAGCATTTTGATCGAAAATAACATAGAGGCCTTGTTCCCTTCATTTCCACACCAAATCACACACAGGGCCTTGTTTCCTCCCTTAAGATATGAACACAACAAATATTTTTACCCCAATCACATTCACCCCATGCACTCACACATTTACTACATGTACATGTAAATGTAAACAAAGACACAACACACAGAGGCAAGTGGTGAGCAGATAAAAGACTTAAGTTAGGCTATAAAGAGCAGGAAAGGAAAAGAAGGCCAAAAAAAGCTGATCATCTGAGGCCAGGGCAGGCCCTCCACCCCAAAATCCTTTAATGGGACTCACATGGTGACTGCTCCCATTACACCACAGTGTGTCTAAAAGAGGCAAGCACACTAGTAGCAATGCTTTCAGGTCTGCTTCCTGCAGGAAACAATGACAGCCCTCTAAACTCAGCCAGATTCCAGCAAGTCCCAGGACAACCTATGCGTTACAGCACCAACCTTTCAAGACCCACAGTGCCCTCAACTGCTAAGCCTGCAGTGAACACTCAGTAAGATGCTAGATAAAGGAGAACTTCCGGGAACTTCAGGGAGCAATTACAGCATCTTGTCTCCTCTGTACCGGTTCTTCTCCTGATTTATGCAAAATCTTCAAAATGGTACCCTGATTCGTTACTTACGCATGGCACAGCTATAAGGAGTTGAGATGTTTTTATTCATGACAAAGACAGTGCCAGGGTCAAATTTCCCAACGTGCTTAACTTCAATCTTCTCAGTTCGGGGAGTTAATGATAGCTGCCTGTTTTTCTCTTTGTTAAAGAGATCATTCTGCATTTCTGTCAGTTCGGTCGGTGACAGTTGAGAAGCAGGTGATGTCGCTATAAATCCTGTGCAGAAGTTACAATAAATGTGAATACTGACCAAAAAAATAATATATTGCCCCACCCTGTTCCCCTCCCGTATCACCATCCTCCAACAAGGAAAGAATAGGAGGCAAGGGAACTTTAAACGCTGTTCACCAAAATGAGTTCAGAAGTAAACTTAAACCCCTTTCTAATATTAATAATTAAAACGCCCACGGAAAAGAACTGCAGCCTGCCCTGATCCGCGCCTTTACTTCAAGTTTGCTTTTTCACCATCAGATCGCCACTTCCCACCAGTTTCCTAGGTCGTATTCCAATCTGGGCTTTACAATAAGGGGCAAAAAGTAACCAGGAAGTGGAGTCAAAACCAGACCAGTCATTGGAAACGTGAGCAAAACTGTCGCTTTGAAAAGGCCTTGAGGACAAGAAAGCTCCACGAGACTGCAGGTCCCACACCAAAACTCTCCATATGTAGAGAGAGAAATGCTAAGCTTATTTTCCAAACCCCAAATCAGAGGATTTGGCAAGGCATGTACGAGTCCAATGGAAAAATAAGGACACGTTTGCACCGGGACGTGGTCTCCCTCCCAGGGGCACCCCAAGCTCCTCCCGCGGCCCCGCCCCTGCCCTCCCCGTCCCTCTCGCGTCCCGAGATATGTACCCCAAGGCTGGGAAGGGGCGGCCAACACAGCAAGGACTCAAAAGACCCTCCTCGGCCTCCAACCCCGCGGGACCCCCCAGGACCCGCCTCGGGCCCAATCTGGGCAGACGCCATCCTCTAAGCCTCCCTCCCTGACCCTATGGCCGCTAAAACTCACTCCAGCTGGCCCCGCCGCCGGGGGCGGCCCGCCAGAGCCGCAAGCCCCAGACTCCCACAGCCATTGCCTCCTCCGCGGCGCTAGGAACCTCCGCGCGCAAGTCCTTCTCCGTCTTCTTCCCCGGAAACTCCGAGCGCGCACCCCAGGTTCCGTCGGACAGTTTTGTTCCGGGCCGGGCTGTCGGGCGGCATCCGCCACCAGGGGGCGCGCTCGCGCCTCGCTGATAGTCGCTGGATGTCTGGAGTCCAGAGCCCGGCTTGTTCCCGGCACGCGCAGGATGACCCGGAGGTCCTCGGCCCCACGGCGCCCGGTCGGCCACCCGGTGGGCTCTGCAGGGGGACAAGCGTCTCCTTTGGAGCCGCAGAGCCCGACACGCGTCGTCACCCTCCGCAGGTTCGATTCCCCGCCTGCTGAGCAAAACCCTTGTTTCTCTCAAAGTATGTTTCTGGGGAGAAAAACAGAAAAGCTGACTTCTGTTTACTCTTACTTTCGTGGTCAGCCCGGCCGGCCACGTCGATGGCATCTTCAAGCTCTTGGCTTAACTCTCGGTTTTGCAAGGGTGAGTTCTTAGGGTAGCTGAAGTGGGTCTGCGCCCGGCTTCTCCATTTATTTAGCCGTAGTAATATGGACCTCAAAACGTGTCCTGTTGACGTTGGAGGGAACTTTGTAATCCGTAGAGCGTTTTACAAATTATCTAGATTAATTTATATACTATATAGAGGGCACGTTAAAAGAATCCCATGTTAAAGGGTGGAATTTTTGTCTCTTGTTCACTGATGGATCCCAAGCACCCAGAATGCAGCGTGGCACACAGTAGGTGCTCAATATGTATTTGTTGAACGACTGAATGCCTTTGCATTCAGCGCAGTGTCTGATTCCTTTGTCCGACTAGGATGTTGCTGATATTGAAGTAAGCATCCCAGAGGTTTAGTATGGAAATGCTCTTATTCAAAGTTGTTTACTGCTATAGCTTTATTTAAATCGTGTAAATTGACAAATTCAGCTCAAGGCCTTTCCCTACTCTGCTCCTTGACTTGCAATTGAAAGACACCACCACCAGGTGGCAATACTGGCTAAGGAACAGATGGGCACCGTGAGACTTACCTCCTGCAGCGAAATTGGGGAACCGTGGTCCAGAGGCACAATCTTAGTTATAAGATAAGTACTGGGGATGTAACGTACAACATGATGACTATAATCAACAATGCTATATGGTGTATTAGAAAGTTGCTAAAAGAGGAAATTCTAAAAGTTCTCATCACAAGGAAAAAGTATTTTGTTTTCGTAACTTTATGAGGTGATGGATGTTAACTAAACTTATTGTGGTAATCATTTTGCAATATATACATATGTCAAATCATTATGCTGTACACCTTAAACAGAGTTGTACATTATTTATAAAACTGCAAGAAAAAAAGAAGACTCTGTGCTTGTTAGATCTGTCACCTTGACCCAAATTGTACATTCGCAATAACTGCACAGGGAAAGTATAATTATCGTCACTTTTTTCTTTTTTTTTTCGGTTCGCGGGCCTCTCACTGCTGTGGCCTCTCCCGTTGTGGAGCACAGGCTTAGCGGCCATGGCTCACAGGCCCAGCCGCTCCGCGGCATGTGGGATCCTCCCGGACCGGGGCACGAACCCGTGTCCCCTGCATCGGCAGGCGGACTCTCAACCACTGGGCCACCAGGGAAGCCCTATCTTCAGTTTTTAAATGAGGAATGTAAGTAAGTGTCCGAACTTGGATTTAAACCCAGTCTGCATTTTACCAGACCACCTCTCAATTAAGATACTATCTCAAAACACGAAATATGCATACATCAATATATATGTGTGATGTGTATATATCAGCAAAAAATGTGTATTTTTTGCTTCCTCCTTAAATTTGATCCCTTGGTGATCTTTGTTTCGCTAGCCTTTTAGAGTCTATCCCCATTTAACCTCATGTAGTTGCCTGCAGAACATTTTAGAGTGATACTTAAACAAAGCCTCAGAACATAAATTTAAACAAGTTTAATCATGAATTGCACAGGAAGCAGTGATTGGAAGCCACAAATATCACAGAAATTAACTTGGCTGGAAGGATGTTAGAAATGATAATGTCCAACAAATACTGAATGTATGGCCAGTCATGTTGAACATGCCAATCAATCAGGTTTTCTCACAACCTACTCATGCAATAAGCATATTATTAATCTTCATTTTCTAGGAGAGGAAATTCAGGTTGGGAGAGCTTGAGAGACCTACCTGAGTTAGATATTTGGCCAAGAACCCCCCAAATATTTCCTTACCCTAAATCTCCTATCTTGCCCCCTTCTTTATCACCCCTCTCCCCAAATCTTAGTCTCACTCTTTCAATTTCCCTCCCAAATAAGAAGAATCAGGTCTGTGACAGTAAATATCGAAGGTGAATTTGGAGCATCTTATTGTGCCAGAAGGCAAGAAAATACTCAAAGACAGGAAGAAACATGTTAAAAGGACACAGGATCCAGCTCAAAGGGGGCTCCCATTGTACAAATTTAGTTTGAATTACAAAAAGAATAATGATGAAGGATTATAACGTTATGTATGCTAAAAATCCATGAGCCCATAGTGATACTCAAAAATAAATGGGAGTAGAGAGTGGAGAGGACGTTTTCTTTACAAAAGAATGCCAGGTAACACATAGAGTAGGAATAACAGAATGGGGAAAAGTCAACCATTCTGCAACTACCAGTGTAATGTTCAATTCAGGAAGGGATCATCTGTGGATACTAAAACCAATGGGGAAAGTTTGTTGAGGGTCAAGATATTCACAAATATCACCCCACAGATTACTGACAAAACATAAAGGGATAAAGGAAACTTTTCAATGGAGAAATCTGATGGATACCACCTTAACGTCGTGGTCAAACTTGTCATCACCCAAAATGGGACAGTTTGACATTATTTGTGCTTCCTTGTTGTGATATAAACAAATAATCCATGTAGTATTCCTACCGTAAATGTTGACCCTGAATCTAAAGAGTTATGAGGAAGAAAAATCAGATATATCCAGAAAATGATACATTCTATAAAGCAACCAGCCTGTACTCTTCAAAAATATCAGTTTCGTGAAAGATGGACCAAAAAAGGTCAGGGACCTGCTCTAAATTAAAGGAGATTAAAGAAACATACAACTAGTACCTGTGTATGATCCTTGCTTGGGTTATGGATCAGAAAGAAAAAAATGTACAAAGGAGATTATTATGAAAGAAATTTGAATATAAACTGTATGCTAATTAATATTATTGTATCAATATTATATTTCTTGGATATGATTATTGTATTGATATAGGAAAAAGGCTTTGTTCTTAGGATATAATGTTGAAATATTTAGGGATGCAGTATCTTCACACCTGTAAGTAACTCTCAAACAGTCCAGTAAGCATAGAGAGGGAGCAAGAGAAAGGAAGCAAATGTGGCAAAATGTTACCAATTGGTGAAGCTAAGTGAGGTGCTGATGGTCCCACTCTTTCAACTTTATTCTCAAATTTTTCCAAATAAAAAGTTGGGGGAATAACCACAGTAGTTTTCAACCACAAAAGTCGGGTTTGCGCACACTGCCTGTCAGGGGCAGCAGCTACAGGCCCGCTGGGGCTCTGCAATATTATCCCAGAATCCACGCTGTAAAAGCAGCCCCTGCTTGGGACTTGTGATTCTGTGGCAAAAAGAAAAGAGAGCAAGGACTCATCAGGACCCTTCAGAGCTTCTGCTCAGATCCAGCTGGTACTCAGCCTCCGAGTCCCCTAACCCCAGCAAGTCCCACAGCCAAGCCCAGTGGAGTCCGGCAGGAGGTGTCTGCCTTCTGCAGGGAGCCAGGAAATGAGGTTATAAAAGTCTCCATCGAGAAACAGAACACTGAAATCTAGAATCCAGTAACACAGTTATTCTCCCACAATCACGAGATGAGCTGAGACTTAAATGCAGATCGACCTCCAAAGCCGATGCTTTCTTGTTTCTCAAATTTACATGGTTTTTTTAAATCCAAATAGTTGATTTCACATCTTCAAATTATTATACATTTACTCACTTGGAAAATCAAAAAAAATATCATACCGTGGAGAATTTCCTCCCAGCTTCTTTCCCCATTCACAAGTTCTTAACCAAAACCTGGCAGGGGTTACCACTGTTGTTAATTTCTTATGTACCCTTGAGAGTTCTTGAGGCCTCGGTCTGCTAACCCAAACAGATAATCTTATTTTCCACCCTTTTTGACCCAAAATGCAAGCAAGCAAACATGTGGTTCTTTACCTTGAAAAGCTGTACTTTTTATCAGGTTGTGTTCGTCTGCTTCCCCTAAGAGCCACCAAGACAGAGTTAATCAAACAAGGGTTTTATTAGGGGAAACAACTATGAGAGAAAAGGGGGAGGAGCCTGGTAAAGCTAACCCCTCATAAAATAGAGAAGGAAGGAGGGTAGAGAGGAGGCTAAAGAGGGGTCATCAAGGGTTTGAGGGGTGTCCTTGAGCCAAAGCCCACCACCAGAGGGGTCCCAGTCTCGCAGGAGTGGACCTGCCGTAGTGTCCTGACCACACCCAGTCTTTGGCTGGGAGCAGACTTTGGGGGTGTGGCTGCAAACACGGCCATGGATTTCAGAGTCAGCAGCTGGGACTCTCGGTCAGTGACGCTCCCTGTACTTGGAGGTCTGTGAAGCATACAAAATAAGCTGTGTTTAAGAAGTTAAAGAAGCACTTGCTATGCATTTTACATTTCCTACGTGTTAAACACACACACACACACACACACACACACACACACACATGCACATTTCTAACAGTTATCTCACATCAGGGTACAATACCCTCTGCTTGCACCTGGCCTGACAGGTGAGGACAGACAATCTACCCCTAAGAAATAACGAGAGAGAAAAAACAGGTGCAACCCATAGCTAAACTTCAACATCAGTCCTTACCAACTCTCTAATGGGCTGAGGTGGCAGCGGAGGGTGTGTGGCGGGGGGTGGGGGGGTGACTGTGTGCCTGTATGTGTTGGTGGGTTTCTGGAGAAATGAAATGCAGTTGAATATAAAGATGTACATATAGTCCACTACCATTCCTCCTTAAACCATCCCTTTCTTCTTTATACCACAAGAAAATCATTTCAGTGCTTTTCCTAATAGTAAAGAGAGAACCAAGGATACAGATCATCAAGGCATAGAGTTCTCGTACGTAATATTATTTTCTTTTTCATTTTTAAAAAATATGCATGTATGTATGTGCATGTGTGTATATAAATTGTGTTAAGAAAGTAACACAATGTTTTTGTTTCTGACTCTTATTAATAGATACCAGATAATGTTTATTTAAAATACTAATGATTCAGTAAGTCTTGAAAACTATAAATTAAATCACAAGTTGAAGAGATAGTAAGGATCATTTACTCGACTCACCCCCAGCTCGTTTAATAGAGAAAGTAAGTTACAGAAAGGCTAGTGTTTGGCTCAAGGTCATACAGAATGCTAGCGTAGCATCTGGGATGACGAGGAACACCAGGGCATGTGAAAAATGCCAGGACTCCTGAAATTGGCATGTGTTCTTTAGAATGCTCTGGATCATCCCACCCTGCGGCAGCCACACCAAATCCTTCATTGCATAGTGTTGTGGACACTGCAAGAATTCTCCCATTTGCTTAGGGTTTCAAAGAGGTACTAATCCCTCAAACACATGTTAATATATGTGTTTTCTTTGATGAAGAGGGACAGATAAAAGCTTGCGTCTCCAAAAGTAAGCTCCTCCTTCAGCACCACCCATCCATCCTGTTTCAGAGTGAGAAAGCTCACCTACAAATTCAGAGCTTTTCAGAGTGAAGGGTTCATGCTCTTGGGGTGGTGGGGTGAAAATTAACTAAGGCAATGCTCTTTTCATGAAACAGAATACTTTCCTCCAGAATCGCTCTCCCTTAATTATACATAGCCTTTTTTTCCACTCTTTATTGTTGTTTGAAACTCTTGACTCCCCCGTCTTATTCCTTATCCCTTGGCTATGACATCTGCCTGTCCTTTCTCCTCTGCCCACCATCCAATCTTGACCTTCCCTGGGAAAAACACACAAGCTGAGTCCTGATCACCCAAAGCCACCTTCACCCACAGACTAACTCAGGAAATACAGTATCGTGAGGAGTAAAAGCATCAGTTAGATCCCAGATCTCCACTTCTTAGCCCTGTGGCTTTGGGCCAGTTGGACCATAACTTACATAACCATACTTCCTTTGAGATACACTTAGGATATTTGAAATATTTTGCAGCAATGAGTATCTATGTATCTAAAAATCTGCTCACTGGTATAAGTATTCCTATAGAAGAGCTTCCTAGCAGTGGAATTGCTTGGTCAAATGTATATCATTTGAAATATTGATAAGTGCTTCCAAAGTGTCCACCAAAGCCATTAACATACAAGACAAAGCAGAGATACGTTTATTCCAGATGATAGTTTCGAATATTATCATAGTGGTAAAAAGCTACACTTTCCCCGAATCTTTGAATTTGCAACTGAGGTCCAAGGTCACACCCTCCAATCTTGCACCTTTCGTGCTTCAGATGCAAGAGCTTTCTTAACCTGGCCAGGCATTCGCCTGTTCAAGTCTGGCATTTATTTGCTGGAGTCATCAAAGAAAATGCAAACTCAGAGCCAATAATTTCAGCTTCTGTCAATCTGTAGTTCAGAGAGCTGGATTGTATCTCTAAATCCTATTATAAAGGCTTGTGCCAAATGATTGCATATCTTTGATTAGAATGAGTTGATCTAATTAGACTTTTCTTAGTGTTTTCCTCTGGACTCCCTCTCAACTACTTTTACATTTTTTATTGCTGTTTTACATTACACAAACGATAGTCTCTCTATGAAAATCCAAACATTAGGAACATATAGAGAGTAAAGTATGAAAGCCATCCTTCCAGATCTTGCTGCACTCTGTATCTATATATCTATAGCTATGTCTCAGGCATTCTTATTTTTTCAGTCCATTACTTAGTGTCTAACTGCTCTATACTGACATTACTCTAGTTATTCAAATAACTCTCCAAGTAGACGTGGCAAAAGCAATGAAATACAGGGACAACAAGAATAAAGAAATAGTAACTCCCTGAACATTTCTTTCTGTGACAACTGTGGGAGTATTTTGATAACTGTTGGCAGCAGGACACTGCATGTGATGTGGGGAAGGAAACCTTGGCATTCAAACAAGCAAATGGTTTGGCGACAGTTTATTAAATTTCTTCCATGCTTGCAAAAGCCAGTAACAATTTCTCAGACTGCAGAATTACTACACGTGACAGGTTTGAGAATGTTTCACAATATTCATCAAGTAAATCACCCTTCAAAATTAAAAATTATATGAACTCTTTCAATAATTGTAACTGCTAAAACAAAAGCTCACTGGTGTATGTATTTAACCTGTGCATTTTGGATGATTGTCTGCCATGGAATCAGAGGCTAAGCAAAAACATCCAAGTAAAATTATAATTCAGTTTTACTGGTAGGTTTCTGTCAAACTATTACATCTTCTTCAGGCCCAAAATAGTCCACATTCCTTCCCTAAAAATATAACTGTGAATGCCTACATTAAAAAAAGATTTCAAATCAATAGCTAACTTTATACCTTAACGAAGTAGAATAAGAAGAGCATACTAAGCCCAAAGCTAGCAGAAAAAAGGAAGTAATGAGGATTAAAGCAGAAATAGAGAAATAGAAATAGAGAACAGGAAAACGATAATCAATGAAACCAAAAGTTGGTTCTTTGACAAAATAAACAAAATTGACACACCTTTAGCTAGATTGACCAAGAAAAAAAGAGAGAAAAAGAAAATTACGAAAATCAGGAATGAAAGAGGGCACATTACTACCAACCTTAATGTAATAAAATGGATTATAAGGAAAGCTATGAACAACTGTATACCAGAAAATTAGATAACTTAGAGGAAATGGACAAATTCCTAGAAAGGCACAAACTACCAAAACTGACTCAAGAAAAAGTAGAAAATAAGCCTATAATAAGAAAAGAGATCACATTAGTAATTTAAAATCTTCCCACCAATAAAAGACCAGGTTCAGATGATTTTACTGGTGAGGTCGGCTAAACATTTCAAGGAAAATTAATATTAATTTTTTACGAACTCTTCCAAAAGATAGGAGAGGCAGGAAAACTTTCCAACTCATTTTATGAGGCCAGAATTACTCTGAAAACCAGAAAAAGATATCAGAAGAAAAATATACAGACCAATATCCCTTATGAATATCTGTGCAAAAAAATTCCCAACAAAATACTAGCAAACTGAATTCAGTAATCTACAAAAATATTATATACCATGACCAAATGAGATTTATCCCAGGAATTTCAGGGTGGTTTAATACATGAATATCAATTAGTATAATACACTATAAAATAGAATAAAGGACAAAGAAACGATAATCTCAGTAGATGAAGAAAAGACATTTGAGGACTTCCCTGGTGGCACAGTGGTTAAGAATCCGCCTGCCAATGCAGGGGACACGGGTTCGATCCCTGGTCCGGGAAGATCCCACATGCTGAGGAGCAACTAAGCCACAACTACTGAGCCTGCGCTCTAGAGCCCATGAGCCACAACTATTGAGCCCACTTGCCACAACTACTGAAGCCCGCGCATCTAGAGCCTGTGCTCCGCAACAAGAGAAGCCACCGCAATGAGAAGCCCGCACACCGCAACGAAGAGTAGCCCCCACTCACATCAACTAGAGAAAGCCCGTGCGCAGCAACAAAGACCCAATGCAACCAAAAATAAATAATAAATTAATTTTAAAAAAGAAAAGACATTTGAAAAATCCAACACTTTTTTTTTCTATTGATTTACAAATGTTGTGTTAATTTCAAGTGTACAGCAAAGTGATTCATACATAAATTGTATATATATAATATAATATATATATATATGTTCTTTTCCATTATAGGCTATTACAAGATATTGAGTATAGTTCCCTGTGCTATACAGTAAGTCCCTGCTGTTTATCTATTTTATATATAGTAGTGTGTATATGTTAATCCCAAACTCCTAATTTATCCCTCCCCCCTTTACCCTTTGGTAACTAAATTTGTTTTCTATGTCTGTGAGTCTATTTCTCTTTTGTAAGCAAACTCATTTGTATCACTTTTTTAGATTCCACATATAAGTGATGCCATATATTTGTCTTTCTCTGTCTAATTTATCTCACTTAGTATGACAAGCTCTAGGTCCATCCTCATTGCTGTAAATGGCATTATTTCATTCTTTTTTATGGCTGAGTAATATTCCATTGTGTGTGTGTGTGTGTGTGTGTGTGTGTGTGTGTGTACCACATATATACCACATCTTTATCCATTCATCTATCGATCTATCAATGGACATTTAGGTTGCTTCCCTGTCTTGGCTATTGTACATAGTGCTGCAGTGAACACTGGGGTGCATGTATCCTTTTGAATTTGAGTTTTTGTCTTTTCTGAATATATGCCAAGGAGGTTTGCTGGGTCATATGGTAACTCTATTTTAGTTTTTTAAGGAATCTCCATACTGTTCTCCATAGTGGCTGCACCAATTTGCATTCCTACCAAAAGTGTAGGAAGGTTCCCTCTTCTCCACACCCTCTCCAGCATTTATTATTTTTAGACTTTTTATGATGACCATTCTGACTGGTGTGAGGTGATACCTCATTGTAGTTTTGATTTGCATTTTTCTAATAATTAGCGATGTAGAACATCTTTTCATGTGCCTGTTGGCCTCCTGTATGTCTTCTTCGGAGAAATGTCTGTTTTGGTCTTCTAATCATTTTTTGATTGGATTGTTTGGTTTTTTGATATTGAGCTGAATGAGCTGTTTGTATATTTTGGAAATTAATTCCTTGTGGATTGCATCATTTGCAAATATTTTCTCCCACTCTGTAGGTTGTCTTTTTGTTTTGCTTATGGTTTCCTTTGCTGTACAAAAGTTTTTAAGTTTAATAAGGTCCCATTTGTTTATTTTTGCTTTTGTTTCCGTTACTCTAGAAGACATATCCAAAAAAATATTGCTGTGATTTATGTCAAAGACTGTTCTGCCTATGTTTTCCTCTAGGAATTTTATAGTATCCAGCCTTACATTTAGGTCATTAATCCATTTTGAGTTTACTTTTTGTATATGGTGCTGGAGAATGTTCTAATTTCATTGTTTTACATATAGCTGTCCAGTTTTCCCAGCACTGCTTATTAAAGAGACTGTCTTTTCTCCATTGTGTATTCTTGCCTCCTGTGTCATAGATTGACCATAAGTACATGGTTTTATTTCTGGACTTGCTATCCTATTCCACTGATCTACAACACCCTTTCTTGATAAAAACATTCAACTATTGGTTGGCCAAAAAGTTCGTTTGGGTTTTTCTGTAAGATGTTACAGAACAACCCGAATGAACTTTAGGCCAATCTAATAGAAATAGAAAGGACCTTCCTCAACTATCCACAGCTAAGACATTTATATACAACAGTGAAAGACTAAATACTTTCCCTTAAATCAGGAACAAGAAAGAAAAGGATATCTACACTTTTCACTTCTATTTAACATTGTACTGGAGGTTACATCCAGGGCAATTAGGCAAGAAAATAAGTAAAAACATCTAGATTGGAAAGGAGGAAGTAATACTATCTCTATTTATAGATGACATGATCAGGTATATAAAAAATCCTAAGGAATCCACTAAAAAATTATTAGAACTAATAAAAGAGTACAAGAAAATTGCAGAATACAAGATCAATATACAAAAATCAATTCTAGGGCTTCCCTGGTGGTGCAGTGGTTGAGAGTCCGCCTGCCGATGCAGGAGACACGGGTTCGTGCCCCGGTCTGGGGGGATCCCACATGCTGCAGAGCGGCTGGGCCTGTGAGCCATGGCCGCTGAGCCTGTGCATCCAGGCCTGTGCTCCGCAATGGGAGAGGCCATAGCAGTGAGAGGCCCGCGTACTGCAAAAAAAAAAAAAAAAATCAATTCTATTTCTATAGACTAGCAATGAAAATTCTGAAAATAGAATGAAGAAAATAATTCCATTCACAATATCATCAAAAAGAACAAATTACTTAGGTATAAATTTAGCAAAGAAGTGCAAGACTTGTACACTGAATACCACAAAAGATGGCTGAAAATAATTAAAGACCTAAGTAAATGGAAAGACATCCCATGTTCATGGATCAGAAGACTTAATATTGCTAAGATAGTGACACCCCTCAAATTGATTCACAGTTGCAACATAATCCCCATCAAAATCCTAGCTGGCTTTGAAGAAACTGACAAGCTGACTCTAAAATTCATACAGAATTAAAAAATAATCTCAAAAAAGAAGAACAAAATTGAAAGACTCATACCTCATGACTTCTGAACTCAGTACAAAACTACATGAATCAATACAATGTGGCACTGGCATAAAGATAGACATAGAATGACAGAGTAAACTGAGTGTCCAGAAATAAACCCTTATGTTTATGATCAGTTGATTTTTGACAAATGTGCCAAGGCATTAATAGGGAAAGACCTGTCCCACAGCCATTTGGGATGCTTGTTTGTTTTTTTTAATAATCTTATTTATTTATTTTTTTATTGAAGTAGAGTTAATTTACAATGTTGTGTTAGTTTCAAGTGTACAACAAAGTGATTCAGCTATACATATATATATTCTTTTTCAGATTCTTTTCCATTATAGGTTACTACAATATATTGAGTATAGTGCCCTGTGCTATACAGTAGGTCCTTGTTGTTTACCTATTTTATATATAGTAGTGCGTGTATGTTAATCCCAAACTCCTAATTTATCTCTCTCCCCAACCTCCCACCCCCACCTCTGCTCTCCCCATTGGTAACCATAAGTTTGTTTTGTATGTCTGTCAGTCTATTTCTGTTTTGTAAACAAGTTCACTTCTATCAATTTTTTAGATTCCGCATATAAGTGAAATTGTATGATATTTGTCTTCCTCTGCCTTACTTACTTTATTTAGTATGATATTCTCTAGGTCCATCCATGTTGCTGAAAATGGCATTATTTCATTCCTTTTTATGGCTCAGTAATTTTCCATTGTGTGTGTGTGTGTGTGTATGTGTATATATATATATATATATATATATATATATATATATATATATACCACATCTTCTCCTGTTGATGGATATTTAGGTTGCTTCCATGTCCTGGCAATTATAAATAGTGCTGCAATGAACATTGGGGTGCATGTATCCTTTCAAACTATAGTTTTCTCCAGATATGTGCCCGGGAGTGGGATTGCTGGATCATATGGCAGTTCTATTTTTAGTTTTTTAAGAAACCTCCATACTGTTCTCCATAATGACTGTTCCAATGTACATTTCCACCTACAGTGTAGGAGGGTTCCCTTTTCTCCACATCCTCTCCAGCATTTGTTATTTGTAGACTTTTTGATAATGGCCATTCTGACTGGTGTGAGGTGATACCTCATTGTAGTTTTGATTTGCATTTCTCTAATAATTAGCGATGTTGAGCATCTTTTCATGTGCCTGTTGGCCATTTGTATGTCTTCTTTGGAGAAATGTCTGTCTACAGCCATTCCATCCTGAACATGCCCAATCTCGTCTAGAGAAATGACTATTTAGGTCTTCTGCCCATTTTTTGATTGGGTCGTTTGGTTTTTGTTTGCTTGTTTGTTTGTTATTGAGTTGTATAGCTGTTTGTATATTTTAGAAATTAATCCCTTGTCAGTTGCATCATTTGCAAATATTTTCTCCCATTCTCTAGGTTGTCTTTTCATTTTGTTTATGGCTTTCTTTGATGTACAAAAGATTTTAAGCTTAATTAGGTTGGGTGTGTTTTGTTTTTCTTCAGAAAAGTTTATTTTATTTACTTCTCCTAGGCAAGTGAACATCCTGGTGAGATGTCATCATGCTCCCTTGCCTCCCCTTTCTTTCCTTTGCTCTTCTCCCCCAAAGAACAGCAGGAGTGCCAGAATCAGTTGGAGAATGCAAGATAAAAACAGTGAAGAGAAGTTTCTGTTTCTCTCCCCCAGTGAATTGGCCTTCCAACTTGCAGTCAAGGCCTTCATAAAATTAAACTTGTTTTGATAGTGATTACTTCTCTTGGATCAGCTGAGTAAGTGGAGCCAGTAACATAGCAGAGAGATTTTGAAGATCCAGCAAGTTTGCATAGGAGGAGAGGATACCAAATTAAGTTAAGTCTTTGGTTTCTTATTTATGAAGATGAGGTTACTTTTTCATTCACTTTTTGTTATGTGTATGAAATTTTGAAATGTGTGTGAAATATGTGTGAAACATTTCAGCTGTACAGAAAATAAGAAAAAGTAGTATAACAAATGCCATATACCCACTGTCGAGATTAACAATTTGCCACATTTTGCCTCTTCCATGTTTTTATGAAATATTTTCTTTTATTCATTTTTAAAATTGAAGTGGAGTTGATATACAATATCATGTTACTTTCTGGTGTACTATACAGCAATTTGACATTTGCACACATTATGAAATGATCACCACAGTAAGTCTAGTAACCATCTGTCCCTGTACAAAGCTATTATAATATTATTGACCATTTTAATATAAATTACAGATGTTATGACATTTCACTTCTAATTTTTCAGTGTGTATATTTTTAATAATAATGATATTTTCTTACATAAAAGCAAGTTACACTTGACTAAAACTTTTGAGGTTAAAACTGGGGAGATTTCCAATACCACAAAGCTTTCATTATTATTCCCATCACTCTTTCCCTTACTAGCAGGAGAGGAGGGAAAAACTTGGACCTGTTAGAATTGGTCCAAGTACCAGCTGAGACTTTATTTTTTGGTGTTTCCAGAAAGGCCCTGACATCAGAAAGCAAAAATCTCTTTAATTCTAAACTATTGACAAAGACTGTGGTCAACTTAGGCCAAAAGCCAAAGCTCTCCTCATTGAAAAATGCAGTAGAAAGATTTGGCTAAATACCAGTAGCTTTTTTAAATTAAGAATCTCAGTCAACATGTTGGAGGTTTTGAATGCAGAAAGAAGGGAAGGGAGTATAGAAAAGAGAAAAGTGATGATAAGAGGAAGATCAGAAGAGAGAAGAAAAGAAACAGTCTTATAAACCCCAACTCAGATACCACAATCAAGGCATCTCTTTCTTCTATCTCCCTATATCCCTTTCTGTTCTAAGATTGTTTTTTTTTTTAATAAATTTATTTATTTATTTATTTATTTATTTATTTATTTATTTTTGGCTGCGTTGGGTCTTCATTGCTGGGCGCGGGCTTTCTCTAGTTGCGGCGAGCAGGGGCTACTCTTCGTTGCGGTGCGCGGGCTTCTCATTGCGGTGGTTTCTCTTGTTGCGGAGCATGGGCTCTAGGTGCGTGGGCTTCAGTAGTTGTGGCTCGCGGGCTCCAGAACACAGGCTCAGTAGTTGTGGTGCACGGGCTTAGTTGCTTCGCAGCATGTGGGATCTTCCTGGACCAGGGATTGAACCCGTGTCCCCTGCATTGGCAGGCAGATTCTTAACCACTGCACCACCAGGGAAGTCCTGTTTTAAGATTCTTGACTTACTAGGATAAAATTAAATATGCTTTAAACAGTTTATGAGAGAGAGAGAGAGAGACCGTGTGTGTGTGTATATGTGTGTGTGTGTGTGTGTGTGTGTGTGTGTGTGTGCGTGTGTGTGTTTGAAGTGGTTGGGGCAGGAGGGAAAAGAAAAAATCTGTAGTAGTTGAGTAGAGGTTGCTTATCATACTGACAACTTTCCAGCAGCAATAAAATACGGTATTGTTACTAGAAGACTTGCTTATTCTCTGTTTCTGAATTTGAAAAGTAGCCTAGTTTTATAGTTGAAAATGCCTTTAAAATCACATACCTCAGTCCCATTTTCTATATATGAGGAACCAAAGTTCCAGAGGTTTTAGATGGCTTATCTAAAAGTGTCTCTAGGGAAAAAAGATGTAGTTTCTGGAATGGCCAATATATCTCCACTTTTGATTGTCAGTGCTCCAGGATGTTTAGGCCCTATCCTAGGGAGGAATGACAAGGATGGCCATTTCCGCCATAGGCTGTAACCCCCATATCCTGCTTCTTAAACTGCATTCCACCCCATCAAGCATTTTCAAGGTCTCCATCAAAGTTCCCTGCCATTGTGTTCACTGGCTCCAAGCCAGAGGACAAACATTTGAACTTCTGTCCCTACGAGGATTCCTAGCACTTCAGGGAATCAGCAGCCTGGCCTTTGTTAGAATATCACACTTCCAGGAAAAAAATATTTTTGACAACTCTTCCAATTCCTAGGAGCACTCACATCTATAAGGCACAAGGCAAACCTTAAAATTCAGTGAAAAGCAAGAGGGTTTTAAAGGTTATCATATGAGAAAATATGCCCTTTCTTGACCTCTCCAGAGAAACACAAATCTTGGCTTGTTTGGTAGACAGAATGTTGTCACTTAGAGCATTATATCGGTCGTGAAACCAAATGTTAACCTTCTGCTGCTCTTCCAGTCAGCTACTTTTCATCAGGGTCAAAAAGAGCATTCCAGAAAAATTAAAACTATCCACCTGCTTTAAAGAGGAAAGATCCAAGAACATAGCAGTTTCCTAAATCTTTGGGAATAAACAGGCGTCATTCTGTTTCTTGTCTACTATCTAATCTTTTCTGTAGCAAGTTTATTCATGTTCTCTAACCCCTTCCCAAAGGTCTTAAAGATGAAAAATGCAGTTGAGATGCTGGTCATAAAAGTTATTTTAGGTATAGAATTTCATCAGCATTAAGAATTTGATTACGCAAAACAATTAAAGGTTTATAGAGATACATTAGAGAAAAATGTGTTCAGGATACATAGTAAACACTAAACAAATCAAAAGCAGCCTGTTTTTGCTACCAGTACTCCTATTTATCTGTCTTAAGTTGGAGCACATACTAAATTCTGTACTTAAAAAATATGCCTTGTGGGCTTCCCTGGTGGCGCAGTGGTTGAGAGTCCGCCTGCCGATGCAGGGGACACGGGTTCGTGCCCCGGTCCGGGAAGATCCCACATGTCACGGAGCGGCTGGGCCCGTGAGCCATGGCCACTGAGCCTGCGCTTCCGGAGCCTGTGCTCCGCAACGGGAGAGGCCACAACAGTGAGAGGCCCGCGCACCGCAAAAAGAAAAAAAAAAGCCTTGAGAACTAGGTACAAAGAAAAAGGGCCGCAGTGGATTTTATCCTTTTTCTCTGTACTCCAGGATAAATTAATGAAAATGCAAAGAATATTTTTATGTCATGTTTTTCTTTGTTGGCCAATGGCAAAACATACCCTCTTGGCAAATAGGCAGGTATTAGAATCCACTACTAAAATCTCAAATTCTACTGCTGCCAATTTGGCCATATGAATCAAAACTTCTGACTTTTTTACCACCAACTATCCTGAGGAAATAATCACGCAAGAGTACAAACATACAAGAATGTGCATCACAGCTTTCTTTATGATATTAAAAAATCAAAACAACCTAAAAGCAAATAAATATGGATCTGTTAAACAGTTATTATATCCCTAGAGCGAATACAATGGTGCCATCAGCACTGATATTGCAGTAGATTGGTGACTTGGAAAAATGGTTATAGGAGTGGAGGTAACATGGCAGTGCTGTAGAGTAAAGGCTTTAGATATAGACAGACCTGGAACCATGTCCTGTTGTACCATTGACCAATTGGGTGCCCTGGGGCAATTTATTGGACCTCATTCAGACCCTCAGTTCCTTCATATGTAGAATCAAAGGAGATCATGAACACAGAGCACTTAGCAATGAGATTGGCATGTAGAGATAACTGAAGCTTAAAAGCAGTACTACTGACTTTAAAAAGACATTGTTAGATGTTATGGACTGAATGTTTGTGTTCCCTCAAAAATCATATGTTGAGACCCTAATCCTAATGTGATGGTATTTGGAAGTAGGACATTTGGGAGGCGATTTAGGTCATGAGGGTGGAGCCCTCATGAATGGGATAAGTCTCCTTATAAGAAGATGCCAGAGCTCTCTTTCCTCCATGTGAGGACACAACAAGACATCGGCTGTCTGCAACCTGGAAGGGGGCCCTTGCTGGAACCTGATTGTCCCAACACCCTGACCTTGAACGTCCTATCCTCCAGAACTTAAGAAATAAATTTCTGTTGTTTATAAACCACTCAGACTCTGGTGCTTTGTTATAGCAGCCTGAACTAAGTTGTTAGGTTAAAAAAAAACGTACAGTACTATGACACTCTTGTCAAAGATATATGGATCCATATATCCACCCAGTAGCTATATATCTATTGAGCATTTAATAACTGACAAGCACTTTGTTAGGAAAAGGGACTACAATAATGAGATTAAAAATTAGACCCTGTCTTCATGGAGTTCACAGTCTACTACTGGTGACTGATTGTGACCAATTGAGTTTAAAATCCCAGCTTTGATACCAGAGAGGAAGAGGGTAACGAGAGCTTGCAATAGTAGGATTTGATCTAGTCAGGAAGGGCAGGAAAATTTCCTAAGGAAATTGAAGTTTAGCAGAGACAGAAGGATGAAGAGGTGGTGACCAGCTGAGATGGAGGTGAACTGACAGCAGTGAACATAACAGTTCAGCGCGTTGAATCTGGACTAAGCCCAGTGCCGTTGCAAACCTTACTCTACCCGCCACAAGTTGTTGTGATTCTGGGCTTGTCACTCAATCTCTCTGTCCCAGTGACCTCACCTGTAAAATGGAAATAATAGATTTTCTAATTTATATGATTATGAGGATTAAAGTAGGTAATATGAAAAAAATTTAGCATAGTGCCTAATATATATATAGCAAATATTCAGAGATAATACTAAAGAAAGAACAAAGAATGAAGATCCAAGTGCAAAGAGGGAACAGTATATGCAAAGGCCCTGTGGTATCATGATGAGAAAAAGGGAATGAAGTGGTGCTGTATATCCTCCTTTTATTCTAAAAGCTGCTGGAATCCTTGAAGGTTTTCAGCCAGGCTCTCCATGGCCTCCATCGCTCTCCCTCTCAACCTTTGTGCTACAGTCCCACCTGCCAACTCTCACTCTGTGTACTTGTCACAAGGTCTGTGCACCTGGTGTTCCCTTTTCATAGACTGTTCTTCCCACCTGTTTTCTCCTACTCCCTTCAACTTTCAGACTAAGTGTCACTCCCTCAGACTAGCCTTCCCTGACTTCCCAAATATGCAAACCCTTAATTAATTAGCCCCCCTAGTATCCATGCTTGCTTTGCCTGATTGATGTCTATCTCATCCACGAGATGAGATATTGTCTGTTACTGCACATAATTGTGTCCCAAGCCATCAGCATAGTGGTTGGCCTATAGTAGGTGCTTATTTCATGTTGCATAATGAAAGAGAGAAAGGATGGGAGAGAAGGAGGAAGGTAAAAAAGTGGAGAAAATTGAAGTGGGGTGAAGCGGTGAGAAAGTCAACTCAATTTTAGACTTGATTTTAATTTAAATATTTAAAAATCAATTTTAACTGATTTTGAGTGGAACATCTAGATATTCTAAAAACAGGGAAAACTGATTTGGATTTCAAGAGAAAGATCTGAGCTAGAGAGATATAGACTACAGAGTTATTAGAACATGAAAGATAACTGAAGTAAGGGAATGGGGAATAGCAGGGTCTTTAGAGACAGATGGTTTGGGTTCATTACCTGTGTGAATGTGGGCAGGTTAGTAAGTCTCTAAGTCACCAGACAGATACAGAGAGATAGGTCCCTATCACAGCCAGCCAGACTCCCAATAGTGTGTTTCCCACATCCCCAGGCTGCCTCACACCCAGCTGGTCACTCAGATTACCCTGAACATTCATCATACAGAAATCATACAGATTTTGATCTTCTATTTGTTTAGCCTCTGGAGTTGATCGGGTACTTACTGATACCCAGCAGTTATAGATAGGGCTGTTTAAAAACGCATAATCATACCTTTCCCCAGCTCCCTCACTGGGTTGTTGCAGAGATCCAAAGAGAAAATGCGTATGAAAGGACCTGCAAAATATCGTGTCAAACAAATGAAGATGACATTATCATGACAGAGAACAAGTCACAACATTCAGGATGGCTTTTTCTTCTCCCTAGAAGAGAGAAATGCATTCCACTGGAGTCCATCTTCTCAGATATCTTAGTAATTAAGAACATGGGTCTTGGAAGTCAGACAAATCTGGGTTTAAAGCTGGATCAGTTATTTCCTAGTTGCCTAGTCCTGGGTCAGGGACTTAACTTTCCTAAGCCTTTGTTCTCATCTGTAAGATGATAATAGTACCTCTTCCCAAAGTTGTTTATCAGATAATGCCTATAAAGTGCTCTGCATAGTGCCAGAAAATAGTACTTAATACATGGTAACAATTAATATCGTCTTTAGAAGTGTTCTGGAGAGCAGCAACCAAATGGAAGAATCACTGCATCTTTCCTAAATCTTTTTAGTATCCTCTCATCTGGGCTGTATTGCTATAGATCCAAGATGGTGAGTTAGACTGCAAAGCTCCCTCAACCCAGCGGAGTTTTACTTCCCCCACTCACTCTTCAATGAAGGACATACATTAAGCGTAGCTGTCCTAGGCAAGGGGTCTCAGGAGAAAATTAGATATAATGTGGGTCAAGTTATATACAAAAAGGCAAATCCATTCCCAGCCGGTACTGAGGGATCTACACTCTTTGGGGGACTGCAGAGGAAAGACATAACTAGCATTCATTCCAGGACTGGCTCTTTTCTTATCTTGCTGTGTGACCTTGGGTAAATTATATCACTCCTTTGGTTCTCATCATTCTTAACTGTGAAATGAGGGAGGGGAAATGTGGGGAGGGGATGGAGTTGGGAAGTACCTTTTCCCCCAAGTTTTAGTTGTTATGACTCCATCCTTATAGACTAACTGATGCCTGTCCATCCTTTGTTTGACCCTGACAAATGTTTGTTAAATGCTGTCTCTTCCCCAAGAAAATTCCATTTTAAAAAAGTCATTTTCTTATTACTTAATTCCCTATGAAGTTGCTAATTATCCTTCAATTTAAAAAAAACAACCACTGAATTGATGATAAATGTGCTTTTAAAAAAGGAAAGAAAGCATTAATAACTAATTTACTGATCACTGGTGAACGTCACTTAACTGTCAGGTAGAACCACCCTGGAGCTGTTAAGTCATGTAGGAGCAGAGATTGTGAAAGGCTGTCCTGCTTGTAGTAATTAGAACCAGGTGAGGCTGTTACCGGGTCCAAGACAAGGTGTTGAGGCAAGGAAGATGACTTTATCCGGAAAGCCAGCTGACCAAGAAGGTGGCAGACTAGTGCCTCTCATAAACCATCTTATCCAGGTTTGGATGCCAGTTTCTTTTATAGTACAGAGAGGGGGAGGAGATGAGGAAGTAAAGTAAAAAGGCCATAAATTTTGCAAATATCCCCTGGAATGGCCAGCCTTGTGGAGGGGATGTGTTCATTTCTTGTTTCTTGCAGCCTTCCACAAGTGCGCCTGGTCAGGTTGTCTCCCTGTGAGCTGAACAGAGGCACTTTAACATTCAGGCAGAGGGGCAGGGTTCCGAGGCAGGCCACTATGTATGATGATAATAACAAAAGCAACGAAAAGCAAAGGTTAAAGTCAAAGAAACATGGAGTCCGACTTAGCTCTCCCCTGTTACAAGGCTAGTGAGGGTTTTTTTCTTTCTTGGAAGAAATTTTTGAGCACTGTATTGTTATAATAACTGGAAGAAAGATGTCACTTTGGGAGAGTCATGAAGATCTTCTTGAGGGGCTGTAGAATAGGGCTTCTCTAAATATAGGTTTATTTGAGCACAAGTCATGAGTGTGCTTATGGGCATATCAGAACGAAAAACTGAAATCAGGCTTATTTCAGAAAAGAATCTGAGGGATAATGATGAAGGATGAGTAATAAGCATCCCATGAAAGACCTTAAATTCTATCCACAGGCAGTTAGAATGTATATGAGAGACACTTCGGAATTTATGTGGTTCTGGAAATGGAAGACGTTTTTCCCTCTTTTCTCTAATTTGCAGAGTGTGGGCATTTACCAGCAACTTCTCCACACCCGTGAGGAAAAATAACCCATTCAACATAGAAATACCGAATCTGAGATGTTGTGAGAAGTCACTCAGTTTAAGAAGTCACTTCCGCCAGGGAACTCCTATGCTGCTGCTGTTTGTAATCATTTCATTTTAATCTTTGCACTAGTTTTATAATTTATTAAGTAAAGAACACGAGTCTTTAAATTTTTTCTACAAGTTCTTTGGAGGCTTGCTTTCTCTATTGTCCAAGTGGTTAATACCCTCATAATTACTAAATGCAGGAGACAATTTTCAATCGTCTTTTTAGCACTGAAGACAGTAAATACCTCCACCTCTGGCTCCTGATTCTCTCTGAGTTCCTCTCATACATTTTTGACTGCTCTTTCTTGTGTTCTTTTGTTTGTTTCAAGTTTGTTATTAGACTTTATTATTTAGGTTTTAGATTCACAACAAAATTAAGCAGAAGGAATGGAGATTTCCCATATACGCTCTGCCCCCAGCACATCCTAGCCTCCCCCATGTCTCCCACAAGCGTGATACATTTGTTACAACTGATGAACATACACTGACATATCACAATCACCCAGAGTCCATAGTTTACATTAGGGTTCATTCTTGGTATTGTACATTCTATGGGTTTGGACTATGGACAAAGAAATATTGCCTGACATTTTAGTAATCAAAGAATATTGCCTGCCATCAAGCCATCAACCACTGCAGGTTCCCACAGTGGTGCACCCTGAGAGGAATTCAGGATGGTGAAAAACAGGATACTGGCCCTAGATATCAAAGGAATGATTTTAATGATCTCTGACTCTTGCATCTTCCCTACATAGAAAAGCACTAAACTCATTAACTTGAAATGTCTGTTTTTGTGATTAGCAGTAATCTTTTGACATTCTACTACATGGATTTGTTTGTTTGTTTGTTGTAGCAAAAACTCCTATATATCCTGGTTCCTCCCTTACCTCTTCTGAGCAGTCTCTCAGAGCTTAGCTGAGAGGCTGTATCCCAAGCTTAAGCCCTCAGAAAGTTTGCCGAATAAAACATAATTCTCAACTTCTAGGTTGTGCTTCTTTTTTTTTTTTTCTGTTGTCATGGGACTGAGCCCTGAACCTGGGGTGTCTGCACTAATTCTGGGTAGTTAGTGTCAGAACTGAATTGAATTGCAGGACACCCCCTCAGTGTCTAGAAAGTGGGAGAATTGTCTGGTATGCGGGAAGAAAATCCCATGCAAAAATATCATATACACTAAGTGTATGTTTAATTTGGTAAGAAACTGCTGAAGTCTCTTCCAAATTGGCTGTACCATTTTGCATTCCCACCAGCAATGAATGAGAGTTCCTTTTGGTCCACAGCCTCACCAGCATTTGACGGTGTTGATGTTGTCAGTGTTCTGGACTTTGCTCATTGTAATAAGTGTGATAGTGGTACCTTGTTGTGTTTTAATTTGGACTTCCTTGATGACATATTATGCGGAGTATCTTTTCATATAGTTGCGTGTGTTGACCTAAAACAAATAGACTGCGAGTTATTTCTCCAGCAAAGATGGGTTTACTTGGGATCTGCAGAGAATTGCAATTTGGGGTCTGCATCCATGGTGAGCCAAATGCAAGTCCCTGCACTGCAAGGGAAGGAGAACACTTTTATAGAGGGTAAAAGGAAGTTGGGAGGGCTAAAATAAACAGTAAAATAAACAGTTCATGGCTTTTCATTGGTTGAGTCCTTGCCAGGGAAGGAGTCTTTCTTCTTCCTCTTGGGCGCTGCTATTGTCACAGGGCATGAGAGCATCTCATTCTGGTCCCCCGACTCGATTTAATTGAAGTTTCTGTTTTTGTTTTTAATTTATTTATTTTATCTTTGGCTGTGTTGGGTCTTCTTTGCTGCCACGCGGGCTTTCTCTAGTCGTGGTGAGCAGGGGCTACTCTTCGTTGCGGTGCATGGGCTTCTCATTGCGGTGGCTTCTCTTGTTGCGGAGCACGGACTCTAGCTGCACAGGCTTCAGTAGTTGTGGCTCGCGGGCTCCAGAACACAGGCTCAGTAGTTGTGGTGCACGGGCTTAGTTACTTCGCGGCATGTGGGATCTTCCCGGACCAGGGATCAAACTCGTGTCCCCTGCATTGGCAGGCGGATTCTTAACCACTGTGCCACCAGGGAAGCCCGAAGTTGCTGTTAATTAATTTTTTTATGCTTACTATCTCTATATCTTCTTTGGTGAGGTGTCTACTAAGGTCTTTGACCAATTTTTTTTGTTTTTAAGTCTTTATTGAATTTGTTACAATATTGCTTTTGTTCTATGTTTTGGTTTTTTGGCCACAAGGCATGTGGGATCTTAGCTCCCCAACCAGGAACCGAATCCTCACCCCCTGCATTGGAAGGTGAAGTCTATAACCACTGGACCACCAGGGAAGTCCCCTGACCAATTTTTAAGATTGGGTTGTTTTCTTATTGTTGAGTTTTAAGAGTTCTTTGTATATTTGGGGTAATAGCTCTTTATCAGATACATTTTTTTGCAAATATTTTCTCCCAATCTGTGGCTTCTAATTCTCTTGAAATTGTCCTTCAAAGAGCAGAAGTTTTTAATTTTGAAAACTTTAATGAAGTCTAGTTTATCAATTCTTTCTTGCTTGAATCACGCCTTTGGTATTTTATCTAAAAAGTCACTACCAGGGACTTCCATGGTAGTCCAGTGCTCCCAGTGCAGGGGGCCTGGGTTCAATCTCTGGTCAGAGAACTAGATCCCACATGCTGCAACTAAGGATCTCTCATGCTGCAACTAAGATCTGGCGCATAGTAAACAAAAAAAGTCACCAACAAACCCAAGGTCCTCTAGATTTTGTCCTTTGTTATTGAAGGGGAGCAGAATCTGTCACCCCAAAATATGCCTCTTTGGCAGGAGGATTATTTTAGGCTGATACTTTTAAGAAACAGCAAACATAGGAAAAGCCCTGAAAACTGAGTAGAAGTACAAAAGCTCCTTTTGTAGGAGACATTTATATTTCTAAGGGAAATCTCTATTTGTATGGGTATCTCCCTCTCTGTACCTAGAAGAGAAGGGTGATTCTAAATCTCTGGAAACACTTATTGATGGAGAAGGCAGTGAATTAAATCTGCAGAACAACCTTACCCTTGGTTACTGTGCTTTTGCTGGTCACCTCCCATAACTGGCCTGGGTGGGGGGCTAGGGGGAGACCGCAACATCTTTTGTCTTTAACTACAGACGGCATCTAAGGTGGTGACTTGGGCCATTTTGGAGAGTTATTCAGTGTTCTTGGATATCTCCCTTGAATATAGAAGGTATACAATTTACTAAATGTGTTTGTTTTTCTCCCATTAACCTGTCTTTTCATTACGGAGGGATCTCAACCAAGAACCTAAAAGGGGAGAGGAAAAATTATTTCTACTTCCCCACATTATCTTCTAGGAGTTTTGTAGTTTTGCAGTTTACATTTAGGTCTGTGATCCGTTTTGAGTTCATTTTTTGTGATAAAAATATAAGGTCTGTGTCTAGATTCACTTTTATTTTTTAACATGGATCTTCTTCCTACCTCTTATTGGATTTATTTCCTTAGATTTACCTCTAGATGAATATTCACTTCTTTTTCTGATTGATCTCATTCATTCACTCTCATGGCTTCTCCCATCTTCTAGAAAGGTTCTCAAATACCAGTCCATTGACTAGTTTCATCAGAGTCAACCAGGGTGCTTCTCAGTAATGCAGTCAGCCCTCTGTATCCACAGGTGCTGCATCCTCAGATTCAACCAACCACAGATCAAAAATATTCGAAAAAAAATTCCAGAAAATTCCAAAAAGCAAAATTTGAATTTGATGCGTGCTGGCAACTGTTTACATAGCGCTTCCTTTGTATTAGGTATTATAAATAATCTAGAGGTGACTTAAAGTATATGGGAGGATTGCGCAGGTTATATGCAAATACTAATGCCATTTTATATAAGTGACTTGAGCATCCTCAGATTTTGGTATCCATGGGGAGTCCCCAAACCAATCCCCCTCAGACACCAAGGACGAGACTGTACAGCTTCCCAGGCGCCCCTGAGATAGAAACGTCTGGGACTCAGAATTTTTAACATAATTTTAAGCAGAGAATCATATTTAAGGATCTCTAGGAGATTCCAAAGAGCAATCTTAGCGATCACTGTTCTAGGGGAAGCTGATGATATTTACATCTACTTCTTTTTTTTAAATAAATTTATTTATTTTATTTATTTATTTTTGGCTGTGTTGAATCTTCATTGCTGCGTGCGGGCTTTCTCTAGTTGTGGTGAGCTGGGGCTACTCTTCGTTGTGGTACGCAGGCTTCTCATTGCAGTGGCTTCTCTCGTTGCAGAGCACGGGCTCTAGGCGCACAGGCTTCAGTAGTTGTGGCACGCAGGCTCAGTAGTTGTGGCTCACGGGCTCTAGAGCGCAGGCTCGGTAGTGGCGCTCTGGCTTTGTTGCTCTACGGCATGTGGGATCTTCCTGGACCAGGGCTCCAACCCGGGTCCCCTGCACTGGCAGGCGGATTCTTAACCACTCTACCACCAGGGAAACCCTACATTTATTTCTTTATCAATTCTGAGGGCTTCCTGAATTCTAGCCCAATTTTTCTAATAATAGCTGGTCATCTCACTAGATAACCCTTAGTCAACTCAACCCAATCCTTTTGGAACTATGTATGCCGCCTATGTTTCGTTTTCATGTAATGATGCTATCTATAACCACATATAGCCACCCAGGCTAGAAATCTCCATTACTACAACTCCCCCGCTTTCTCACCTCCATAGCTGACACAATCATCTAGATAGATGACACAGTCCTGCTGTGGAATACCATTGGAATCTACCTGCCTCTTCACTTACTGTGACCATTTACTTCATGCCTCATCTCTTTCTCAGAACACTGCAATGGTTTTCAGACTTGTCTAACATTCTGATTCTCTTATCTCTAAACCATTCTCTACATTTCCATATGAATCATCATTCTAAGGCAACAATGTCTTATAGAACTTTCTGGAATGATGGCAATGCTACATATCTGCATTGTCCAGGAGGACAGACACTACTCAATGTGGCTATTGAGAACTTCAAACGTGACAAGTATGACCGGAGAATTGTATTTTAAATTTAATGGAATTGAAATTTATATAGCCACATGAATCTAGAGGCTACCATAATGGACAGAGCAGTTCTACTGTGGATTATTTTATATCCTACCCTAGTGCTTTCCAAAAGCTCTTTACCTACAGGATAAGGTCTAGAGTCTATAGTATGACATTGAATGACACTCATAATCGAAACGTCTTTTCAGTTTCTGCTACCTCCCCTGCCCCCATTCCACATGTTCTACTCTAGCACTGTAGAAACTTGCTTTTCCTAAACAAGACATAATTTTTAGATCTCTCAGATTTTGAGCCTGCTCTTTGCTCTGCCTAGAATGTCCTTCCCTTATTTCCTTCCTTTCAAAAGTTGCCCCAACTTTCCATGCCGATAAAGAGTGTATGGGAGGATGTGTGTAGGTTATACGTCCTGCATGCATCCCCAACATAGGAACCTCCCCTTAGCCTTGACCTTTGATCTTGAACAAGCTGTTTAGCATCTCTCTGCCTGGTTATCTCATCTGTAGAGTGGGAATGATAATATTTTCTCTCTAACAGAGTTGTTGGAGGATTAGATATTGCAGTATTCAGACTCCACTGCTGAGAATGCACTCAATAAAAAACGTATTATTTTCTGTCCTCCCGTAACACTTATGACGTGGTATTTGAGGCCTTTCCAGGTGGGACTCATTCTCTCTTTCCTCAAGACTGTGAGCTCCTTAGCAGCAAAGTCTTGATCTTATTCATCATTGTCCTCCAGCAGCCGCATATTGTAGCTATTTGACAAATGCCTTGACTGGGGGACAGATAACTGAGTGAATCAGTTATTCACATAGGGTGTCACAGAATTTTTTTTAAAAAGTACCCCTTTTGTGTGTGTGTATCTTTAGCAAGGAGCAAAAGAGGCAGATAGTTGGGGCAAGAATGAGAAAAGAGGGTGCCAACAACTCTTCTTGTAAAGCATTAAATCTTTCTTGTTACTGCCCAGAAAAACTGGCGTTAAGCCTGTTGTTGAATCTGTATCCTTTCTCCTTGCTTGACTAGAGTATAGCTCTCACATTTTTGCCATTTTGACTTTCCTTTCTGGGTCCTCTGTCCCTCTCCCGCCATGGGCATTAAGCTTCCATCACTGTCACCAAGGAAACAGCAGGGATGCTCATTCCTCACAGCTCTGCATATCTGAACTCTGGTTGCCTTTGTCCACTGAGCTAACTAAATTCTTCGTGTGCACACCACTAAATCAACTGTCTTCTACACAGAACTTTAACCATTATTGTACGTTAAAAAAAAAAAAAGTGTAACTATTTCTTCTCTTGGGAATGGTCTTTTTCCAGACCTGTCAGTACTGTTGAATGCAGCGGACATTTTCGGTCCCTAGGAGTAAATATAAAAATTGCCTGTTTAGCCCTTGCACTGTGTGCACTGTAAGTGCGGGTCAATTTTAAAGCACTGCAACAGAGCATTCATAATGGGTTTCGCTTTTAAAAGCACTGTAGACCAAAAATAAACCTGACAAAGGGCAGCTGTAGAGTTTTAACATGTGGAAAACTCCACAGGCGGCAGTTATATAACTGGAAAGAAACATAATAAATATTTCACACCGTTAGATGAACTTGTAACTCTGACACGTGAAAAGCAAAGAACACAAAACACACCTCAACTCTCCAAAGAAGCAGAAAGCTTACACCGAGAAGAGGCCAAGGCGATTGCTAAAATCTGAGTCCTGCCTTCCAGCTCGAGTCTTGATTGCTTTTTTTCCCCCCTTCGCCTCCAAGGCGGAGCCGGCGAACCCCATCTCCCCGGAGCGCCTACCCCGCAGGTTCGCGGGTTGGCCAGAAATTTTCCAAAGATCTCCACCCTTAGGCTGAAAACCCCCAGAGAAGTTTTGTGCCAAGGAGGGGAAGAGAGGAGTCGGAGCAAGGCAGGCTCAGTCCCCCCTCCTCCGCGCCCCACCCCCAAGCCCTGCGGCCAGCGCCTCCCGCGCCCGGGCTCCTCGCCCTGGGGGACAGCTGGCAGCCCCGCGCCGGACCAGACACAAAGCCGATCAATCCCGGCGGCGCGGGGGCGGGGGCCGCCCGCCCCGCCAGGGCTTCCCTTCCGCCCGTCGCCTCCTCCGGCCCCCTCATTAGGACCCAGCCGACAGCTCGTCCGGCTTCCTCGGCCCGCCCCGTCCCAACCTCCCCACACGCCCCCCCCGAAAAAAAAAGAACTATCCAGACCCCCCCAAGTCCCCGGTTAGGCCAGACCCGCCTCTAGGCAGCCGGTTAAGAAGACGCCCCTGGAAGGGGGAAACTGACATGCCATCAGGCCCCGCCCCTCCCCTCCCATGCAAGAGTGTCTCTGCTCCCGCCCCGAGAAGTTCAGTGCCCCCCCGGGCTGCCTCCCGCGCTTCCGCGCTCCCGCCGCCGGGACCCTCGGCTTCCGAGGAGTCGGCAGCTCCCGACCCCGCGAAGATGGCGAGGAGGAGCCGCCACCGCCTCCTCCTGTTGCTGCTGCGCTACCTGGTGGTCGCCCTGGACTGTAAGTTGCTGGGGGTACCGCCACCCTCCCACCCACTCCTGCTGAGACCAGCTCCCCCAAACCTCCAGCCCCTACTACGCTCGGCGCTGGCGGAGGGCTTTCTCTGGGGTCCCGGACGGAAGGTCTGCCGCGGGGCAGCTGACTTGACACCCAGCGAGCCCAGAATTCGGGGGTGCCGTCTACGGCTGGGGGCCGGAGGTCTTCAGTTTAGTGTAAATCGCATCTGATTTTGTCAGTTCTAGTTAGAGAAACTTAAGGGTCCACACCAGCAGGTTCTCATCTTGCAAAGTTGGGTTGAGTTTTCAAAGACACGGAAACGTGAATAGAATGCAAAACTCACTAACTCCTTAGAAGATGCTAAGATCCCAAGATGGCATCATTCGGAGGCAGGCGCCGGCCACACGCTTA
This sequence comes from Orcinus orca, assembly GCF_937001465.1. NCBI lineage: Eukaryota > Metazoa > Chordata > Mammalia > Artiodactyla > Delphinidae > Orcinus > Orcinus orca. Next base: position 130,249,391 of record NC_064563.1, read on the forward strand.
GCACTAGAGCAGGGGGCACTATTAGAATTGTCATGGCTTTTGAGGGTCCCAGTTGTGCCGCTAATGTGCAGTGCACTTTTGGGACGCGTGGTGGGAGGGAATTCCTGGCTGCTGAGCCAGAATTACTTGTATCCTCTCCACCTGCACATCTACATTCAGTTAGAGGAGTCTGGTCTGGGCGCTCCAGCCAGCTGCTGTGTCCTCAGGGTACGTCAACGGGATTGTTAGAAAGATACAGAAGCTCTGATGCAGTAGCGGGAGACGTCCCAAAGCCAACTTCACGGGATGGTTGTAAACAGGATTTTCACGGATTCTGGGCTCATAAGATTTAAAATCCTGGGAATGTTTCCTATTATTTTGTTTTTCTCGTGTTAACTTTTTAGAAAAAAATGGAGGAGATTACAATAGATCTTTAGCACACTTAAGAAACGAAGTTTTCCTTTTTCTTTTGTTTTTCCTTTTTTTCTTTTTACTTTCCTTTTATTTATTTTTAATAGAATGCATTATTGTTGTTGCTATTCAAGTTCTGGTAATATAATACTTAAAATAACCTGCAGGTTGCGTGTCTAATAGCATAAAACAATGACTCTTTCTCGAGCTCTCATTGCCTGAGTATTGCTCAGCTCAACGTGGTGTGAGTTTTTGTCCCTGAGTGGGGAAAGAAGGTGCAAGTTGTCTCAGCGAAGGGGGCATGTGCTGACCTATATTATAGGAAATCAAACCAAGAAGTCAAGGCTTCACAATAAAAACCATTATGCAATTTTGACATATCAATTGGTATCATGTTGAACACACAGACAAAAAAATCACTAAAGCCGAAAGGCAACAAAGAGGCAGACTGGAGGAATTGTAACAAAACTACTGGAAAAGTTATGTATTTCACTGACAGTCTTAAATTTGAAACAAAAAGGACTGACTTTAGTGTAGAATTATCACTAATTAAAAACAGAGAAAATTATTTTACTCTGGTATTCCTACACAGTAATCAAAATAGAAACAATACACCCTAAGTTTGAAACTGTAGCCAAGAATAACCCAGAGGCAAACACAGGCTTAGATGAATAGGCAGAATAAGCGCTTTTTCAAGCTTTGGGTAAAGCTAGCACTTTGGCCCTCCTAACCCTGACTCCTACAGGGGATTAATTTGGAAGTGTGCAGGGATCTTTTCTGTATTGTTCCTGGGATGCCAAAAGGTCTGGTATTGCAAGAATGTTTTATTTGCTTTTTAAATTTTTTTTAAATTTTATAACAGTTTAGACTTAAAGAAAAATTACAAAGATGGTATAGAGAGTTCCCATATACACCACACCCACTTTCCCCTATTATTAATATTTTACATTAGTGTGATACATTTGTCACAATTAAGGAACCAATACTGGTACATTATTATTAACTGAAGTCCATACTTTTTTCAGATTTCCTTCATTCTTCCCTGATGTTCTTTTCTGCTCCAGGATCCCATCCAGGACACCACAGTACATTTAGTAATCCTGTATGTATCCTTAGGCTCCTCTTAGCTGTGACAGTTTCTCAGACTTCCCTTGTTTTGTTATTACCTTGGCAGGTTTGAGGCGTATTGGCAAAATATTTTGTAGAATGTCCCTCAATTGGTATTTCTCTGATATTTTTCTCATGACTAGACTGGGTTTGTGGTTTTTTTTGGAGGGCGATCTCCGAGGTGAAGTATCATTTTCATCACATCATATCAAGGGTACATACTGTGACCATGACTTATCACTGTTGATGTTAACCTTTATCACCTGGTCGGGTAGTGTATGCCAGGTATCTCCATGGGTTACCTTCCCCCCCACTTTCCATACTGTATTTTTTGGAAGGAAATCACTATGTACAACCCACACTTAAGGAAGAAGAGTTATACTCCACCTCCTTGAGAGTGGAGTAGCTCCATAAATTACTTGGAATTTCTCTGCTTGAGAGATGTCTCTCCCCCCACTCCATTCATTCATTCATTCATTCATCTATTTTTTTTATGTCAGTATAAGCTCATCAATATTTATTTTGCACTTTGGATAACAGTCCAATACTATTTTATTTATTTTAGATTGTCAGCTTTGGCCATTGGGAGTTCTTAAAATTGGTTCCTGTGTCCCTTTGACATCCCCCCATCATTGTGTATATATGTGTGTGTGTTTGTTTGTTTTTGGCACTTCCTTACTTTCTGGTCCCACAAAATGCTCCAGGCTGATCCTGTATATTTTCTGCTCCAGTTCCAGAATCAGCCACTGCTCCAAGGAGCCCTGGTTCCTTTGATTGGAGAATGGTATTAGAAACCAAGATCTGGGCACTAGGTACATTCATTGCTTTTAGGGTGTTGTTGAAAAAACAAGAATGTTCTTCGAGGCTAAGTTTCACCCCACCATCCTGTTTTTGATTTATCCACTCAGGTTTCACATTCAGATCCAAAAACTGTACTGAAGGCTTACCTATGGATCACACCGTTCCTAGGACTTTCCTGTATGTTTTCTCTTTTTAAGTTCTCAACAAATGCATGAGATAGAACATATCTTCAACTTACAGGTAGGGACCCTAAGGCTCAGGAAAGCTAAGTTACTTGTCTGGGCTCACTTATCTAGGCTGGAAAGAGGTGGCACTGGGATTTGAAGATCAGAGACTTTGTTGCATAGATAGCTGGCCTTCACTCTCTTTTTTCTGAACACTTAACTCTTTTTATCATCTTCATTCAAGAAAAGACAGTGGATTCCTTATGCTCTAATTATATACTCATCTTCTTGATATTCATCCCAAATACGACTGTACCACTCTTTTGTCTCAATCCTAATATGTATAATATCATGCTCATTCCCATTCTTTCCTTTTACTTCTATCTGTCAATATTCTTTGTTTCTTTTTGGTAGTCAGGAGGATTGCTTTTTGTTGTTGTTACTTAAATTATGATTTCAGTGTACCTGTTGATAGATGGACATTTATTTGTGTGTTTAGTTGAATTATATTTTTCTTTCCCACTAAAATAGAAGCTCCATGTGGGAAGAAATTTCTTGATGTTTGCTCACTACTGTATGTCCAGTGCTGAGCAAAGTGCTTGGTTAATAGTACGGGTAAATATACACCTGTCGAAGGGGAAGGGGATAAGGTGGAGTGGGTGGAAGAAATGTATGGATAGAGTTAATGATTGTATTATAAATCATGAAGCCCTAACTTATTCTGCGTAGGTGAGATGCCATAAAAGGAGTTGAATGTGAATGAGAGCAGTGTGCTGTTCTTGGCAATACACATCTGGTGGCAGCTTGTCCTCAGATCTAGACTGGAACCCAAGCCAGGCAACTTGGCCTGAGTTTGTAATCTCTCATCAACTGACAAGGACCGTGGAGGCAGAGAGAGGTTTGGATCTTCTGCAAAATTACAAGGTTCTGCCTTTATGATGGAATTGACCCAAAACAGCACTCCAGGAAACCGGTGCCAGGAAAATTCTGCCCTCTGTCAACATTGTTAAGAGCAAAGCATCATAATCAACTAGCTGAAGAGAACTGGTTCCATCTTGACATAGTCAAGATGAATGCAAAGGTCAAATTGTGCTTGCTGGTAGACCTGATAATCATTTTAAGACAGTAACAGACATGACATTAAAAAGGAAGATGTCAAAAGCAAAAATATCGCATAAAGAGAACAGTGAGTTCCCTATGGCTGAGGACACTCATTTACCCCTCCACATGAGCAGTTCAATGAGAGAAGCCCATGTGTATTTACACACATTTGCTCTGCCCATGGTTTCTATCACACTGTCTTCCTCCAGTGGGCCTCTTTGGTGGAGAAGATGTATTAGACCATAGAGGCAAGAGCCACTGTGTTTGTTAAAGTCAGACCAGCAGAAATCTGTAAAAGCCATTGTTTAAAATAACATTTCTTTACATCCCATAACAATGTAGTGACACCACTGCTGAGCCGATACTACAGGCTACCTGTATTGCCAGATTGATGTTTTTTTAAAAATAAATTTATTTATTTTATTTTATTTTTGGATGGGTCTTCGTTGCTGTGCGTGGGCTTTCTCTGGTTGCAGCCAGCAGGGGCTACTCCTTGTTGCGGCGCGCGGGCTTTTCACTGCAGTGGCTTCTCTTGTTGCGGAGCACGGCCTCTACGCACGCAGGCTTCAGTAGTTGTGGCACGTGGGCTCAGTAGTTGTGGCTCGTGGGCTCAGTAGTTGTGGCTCGTGGGCTCTAGAGCGCAGGCTCAGTAGTTGTGTCGCACGGGCTTAGTTGCTCCGCGGCATGTGGGATTTTCCCGGACCAGGGCTCGAACCCCTGCCCCCTGCACTGGCAGGCGGATTCTTAACCACTGCACCACCAGGGAAGCCCTCCCAGATTGACGTTTTGAGGAAGATGAGGGTGAGTCAGAATCTGGGTCAAGTGCTTTCTTTGGCAAAAGAAGAAAAAGAAAACTTAAAACTGGGCACTACTTTCTTGGAAGGTGTTACTGAGGTCAGAACTCAGGGAAAAAAAGCCCAACTGTATTAGTTTCCTATTGTCACAGTAACAAATTACGATAAATTTAATGCCGCGCAAATTTATTATCTTAAATTTCTAGAGGTCAGAAGTGTGAAATAGGTCTCACTGGGCTAAAATCGAGGTATGGGAAGGGCAGGGTTCCTTCTGGAGGGTCTAGGGGAGAATCTGTTTCTATGTGTTTTCCAGCTTCTAGAGGCCAGCCATGGCCCCATTCCTCCAGATGCAAAGCCAGCGATGCCAGGCTGCCATATCTCTGGTTCTCTCTCTTCTGCCTCCCTCTTCCACTTACAAGGACCCTTAAAATTACATCAGGCCCACCTGGGTAATCCAGAATAATCTACTCATCTCAAGATCAGCTGGTTAGCGACTTTAATTCCATCTACAACCTTATTTCCTATTTACCATGTAAGGTAACATATTTATAGGTTCCTGGAATTAAGATGTGGACACCTTGCCGGTGGGGGGGGGGGATTATTTTGCCTACCACAGGAACCAAAATTAGGATGTGTGTAATCGGTGTTGTGGCCAAGAACATTCTAGAGCCTATGGAGCAACCATAACTCTTCCCTTTAAATTATACTTCATAGTGTTATAGATTTGCATTTTTTGAGCTGTATTTCAGATGCCATAGTGTAGTGGTAAAGAGGACGTACTCTGATGCTGAACTCTGCTCACTTACTAGCTCTGTGACTTTGTACAAGTTATTTGACTTTTGTGTGGGTTAGTTGACCCATCTGTAATGGTGACAATTCCAATAACAGTACTTACCTCATAGAGGTTTAGGGAGAAAGAAATGTGTTCACATGTATAAAGCATTTAAAAAACTGTTACTGTTATTATTGTTAAAATTTGGGGGCAATGAAGTTAAACATTCATATTATCACTTATAATGGATTTCTGACATTTTTGAGAGTCATAGACAAAGAATAGGCTGTTTCATAAGTACTGTACTAGTTTAAACGCCTGTTTTATTTACTTTTATTATTTTAAGAGTTTATTTTAGGGAATTCCCTGGCGGTCTAATGGTTAGGACTCCATGCTTCCACTGCAGTGGGCACTGGTTCAATCCCTGGTCGGGAATTAAGATTCCACAAGCCGCGCAGCATGGCCAAAAAGTAAAATAAAATAACTAAAATGTTAGATTAAAAACTTTAAAATGTTAAAAAAAGAATTTTTTTAGAATGTGTTTTTTTAAGTTTTATTACAAAATACACACACATACATCTCTATCTATGAAAAGATTATACTCATAACCAGGTAAAGAAGATGAGGGAGACCATTTCTGATGGTGCCAACAGCATGCACAGATGTCCCTGGGGGAGAGCGTTCAGGAAGAGGGTGAAGGAATAAAATAAGTTCTTTAAGGCCAGAGTATGGAGAGCAGGGGAGGGTGAGAGGCAGCAGCCAGACGGTGGAGGGCTTTGTGAGACACAGTTAGGATTTTGAATTTATCCTAAAGTAAGGAGAAGCCATTGAAGGCTTTTAAACACTGAATATCCGTCAGATTTGCATTTCAAAAAGAGAACCCAGTGGATGGAGGATAGAGAATGGGCAGAATGGGTAGGTGGGAAGTTGGAAGTGGGGAGACCAGTGATTGGAGGGGTCCAGGCAATTACTTCCTAAGTATGTCTTTTATATAGTTTACTGAAATATATACATACACAAACGTATATCATTAAACATATACATATACCCACAGAAAATTGTTTTATTATTTGAAATGTAGTTAATTAATCAGGGATTTGAGAAAAATTGTTCTTTGGTTTTTAAGGATTTTTTTTTAAAAATCATGTATACTGGAGGTGTTTCCAACTTTCTGTTCAGCTCCCAGCATATAAATGTAAAACAGTAGCTCTTTGGGTTACTATTTCTCTTCTTTCAGTGTTGTTCTCTTTTCCAATACCTGAGTTTGTCTTCCATCAGTATTGTTTTAAGTGTTTTTAGAGTTTCATCAAGTTGCCACCCTTTGGAGGGTGACTTGATTAGCTGTGATGGGAATAAGAGTGGCCTTCTATATTACTAAGGGTATGAGTGTGTGCATGAGAGAGAGAGAGAGAGAGAGAGAGAGAGGATGTGTGTGCTCAAATGAATGCCTGCTGACAGGCCCACAGAACCCTACTGAGGATCTTCAAACCAATGAGTGGGTCAGCAGTGTTCTGCAGTTTGAATTGTTCTTATGTTTTATGAGGAGAGAAGCAGAACACTGTCCTGGACCTAGTCCTGTGAAGTAGGTCAGGAACTGCTCTCTTAAAGGGAACCCTCCTACACTGTTGATGGGAATGTAAATTGGTGCAGTCACTATGGAAGCAGTATGGAGGTTCCTTAAAAAACTAAAAATAGACTTACCATATGATCCAGCAATCCCATTCCTGGGCACAGATCCGGAAAAGACAAAAACTCTAATTTGAAAAGACACAGGCACCCCAGTGTTCTTTGAAGCTCTATTTACAATAGCCAAGACATGGAAGCAACCTAAATGTCCATTGACAGATGAATAGATAAAGAAGATGTGGTAAATATACACAGTGGAATATTACTCAGCCATAAAAAGAATGAAATAATGCAGTAAGTCAGACAGAGAAATATAAATAGCATATAATATCACTTATATGTGGAATCTAAAATGAACTTACTTCCAAAACAGAAATAGACTTACAGACATAGAAAACAAACTTATGGTTACTAAACAGGAAGGGCGGGGAGGGATAAATTAGGAGTTTGGGATTAATAGATTCACACTACTATATATAAAATAGATAAACAACAAGGACCTACCATGTAGCACAGGAAACTATATTCAATATCTTATAATAACCTATAATGGAAAAGAATCTGAAAAAGAATATATATATATATATATATATATATACTTTGTTGTATACCTGAAACTAACACAACATTGTAAGTCAACTATACTTCAATAAAAAAATAATAATTTAAAAAATATATTCTTCGGAAACAATTTTGAACGGTTCCCGAAGTACAACCACAGAACTGTATAATGTTCTAAAGGACAGAATTCGACGAGTACTGATTAAACCATAATTTTCCTCCCAGAAATTCTCTAAAACTGTTGAAAATAGAGGTAAACACTTCATTTTACTCTAAGTAAACGGGTCATTCATGCCTGTTCAACTGCGTTCTCCAGGTCTTCAAAGGATCTCCTACTGCTGTTGTTGACATTGCTAACAGCCCACTGGGAAAGAAACTTTGTGGAGAAAAATGTCAAATATTTCCTTCTAGAAACTGGAAGTGGGGAAACGTACAAGAGGGGACTCTATGTGAGTAAATAAAGTGCTCTTGAATGATTTAAAAAAGAAAAAGAGCTACTCTCTTAGCTTTCCACTGTCTGGGCTCCAAAAGCCCTGAGCAAGCATCCTCGTGAGCATAACTGACATGAGTTTTAGTCCTTAACTAAAGAGTCTTGTCTTTCTCTCTCTCTCATGTCATTGGACTCAAGATTTTATTTGTTTCGTTGGATTTTCTATTTTGTTTTAGTCTTCAAAGTGCCTCACAGGGACATTTTGGGACAAATTTGTCTTTATATTTGTACAGAGTGAAGAAGCCTAGCTGATCTCTCTCCTTTATGCAAGGTGTTTCCGGTTTGCTGGCTCACATCTTGTGAAAAGAGTCACCTGCTGTTTTCAGTTTTAGCTTTTCTCACACTATGAAAACTTGCTCAATACTTTATGATGGACGTGATCAAAGACAAAGATAGATCACTGTTAAATGCATCTACTTACATGTTCAACTAGCATAATTTATGTATATGGTGAATTTGAACATCACAGAAAAGTTATCAAATGAGAACTGTCTCCTTTACAGTCCTCCTGATTTTTATTCCACTCCCACTCTTTTAATCTGATTGTTTAATTGAGGTATAGTTGATGTACAATATTATATAAGTTTCAGATATACGACATTCACAATTTTTAAAGGTTATACTCCGTTTATAGTTATTATACAATATTGGTTATATTCCCTGTGCTGTACAATATATCCTTGTAGCTTGTTTATCGTATGCATAGTAGGTTGTACCTCTTAATCTCCTACCCCTATGTTGTCCCTTTCCCTCACTCCCTCCGCTCGTAACCACTAGTTCATTCTCTATACCTGTGAGTCTGTTTCCTTTTTGTTATATTCACTAGTTTGTTTTATTTTTTAGATTCCACATATAAGTGATATTATACAGTATTTGTCTTTCTCTGATTTATTTCACTAAGCATAATACCCTCCAAGTCCACCCATGTTGTTGCAAATGACAAATTTTCATTCTCTTTTTATGGCTGAGTAATATTGCATTGTGTTTGTGTGTGTGTGTGTGTGTGTGTGTGTGTGTGTATGAGACATCTTCTTTATCCATTCATCTGTTGATAGACACTTAGGTTGCTTCTATATCTTGGCTACTGTAAATAATGCTGCTATGAACATCGGGGTGCATGTATCTTTTTGAATTAGTGTTTTTGTTTTCTTCAGATATATGCCCTGAAATGGAATTGCTGCATCACATGGTAGCTCTGTTTTTAGTTTTTTGAGGAACCCGCATGCTGTTTTTCACAGTGCTTGCATCAATTTACATTCCTACCAATAGTGTATAAGGGTTCCCTTTTCTCTACTTCCTCATCAATGAAGTAGCCCACTCTTAAGTTTCTTGCATGTGATTCCAGAAAAATCGTGGGGCGGGGAATGTAGTTCCAGCATATATGAGCATACCTGTATAGTTTCTTTAAAAATAAAAATTACTGTGCTTAATGTTCTGCACCTTCCAACAGATCAAATCATATTGTGTATAATATTCTGTGCTTTCCTACAAAGTATCTATTTTTACCAGTAACTAAAGCCACAACCCAAAGCTGGGTCACCAAACAGGACTCATGATAACATCTTGAAGAGGCCTTTTTAAAACCCTATGCCAAGATGCAGTAGGGACGATCTTCTAGTTAAAACCACTAAATATACGTAGTGAAACCAAGTGCTATAACAAAACAGAGGGAAATAAACTCCCAAACCAGTGATCAAAACTAGAAAGAGAAAAATTCCAACTGAGACCCAGTGAAAAAATCCAAAGGAGAAGAGAGTAAGGGCCAGAGAGGACAGAGACAGCAGCACCAGCTAGGATTTACAGACAAGTGAAAGCTGTTGCTATTTTTAAAGGAGAGGAAAGAAGTAATGACCATGAATAAAATTGGAACACGTTGAGCTACTGGGAAAGTGCTAAATTTGAAAAGAGAGAATTGTGTTTATGTTTAGAAAAATGCTCTAGAGTCACTTTAAAATAGGAGTGGATTCTAATCAAAAGTAGAATGGACATATGAAATAAACAATGACTCAGGTGTAAATAAACACTGATCTATTCAATCCAATAATTTAATTACTGGTTATTATTATTTAATCCAATAATCTAAACACAGTGTGCTCTGCCATAAAATATGTAAAAGTTTTACATAAACTGATTGGAGCTATGGTATCATTGTACTATGACGCCATATAATGCTTTTGGTCCCAGAAGAAGTCAGGTTCTTTTGTGTTTGTGCCGCGTGTGTGTGTGTGTGTGTGTGTGTAAGGGAGTGAACCTCTATGGCATTTTATCTAGATACAATGTTTCTCCTCCCAGCCTCCATCTCTTCTACTGTCATTGTTCTCCTTGTTCAAATGTTCTCCATGTTGCCAAACGCAAGTCCTCTCTGAAGGTCTAAGTCCAAAATCCCTTACCTCTTCTTTTTTTTTTTTTTTTTTTTTGCGGTACGCGGGCCTCTCACTGTTGTGGCCTCTCCCGTTGCGGAGCACAGGCTCCGGACGTGCAGGCTCAGCAGCCATGGCTCATGGGCCCAGCCACTCCGCGGCATGTGGGATCTTCCCGGACCGGGGCACGAACCTGTGTCCCCTGCATCGGCAGGCGGACTCTCAACCACTGCGCCACCAGGGAAGCCCTCAAACTTTTGTTTTTGATTCCATATTCTACTTTTTTTTTTTTTAAAGAGCGTATGCCCCAATGTAAGTTTTTGGTTATAAATTATATACATGTATTTTTGTATCAATATATTACATTAATTATAAAATATACATAAAATAAGTATTATATTAGATGCAAACACCAATACCTTTGGGCAGAAATGAAGTGGTGGTAGCCCTATATTACAGAGTTTGATAAAGGCTCTGTAATTAAAACACTGTGGGACTGGTACATGAAGAGACTGACAGACCGATGGAACAGAATATAAAGTCCAGAAATTGGCGCAAGTTCATTTATAAATTTAGGATAGATAGGGATAAAAATAGAGATCTATCTATCTAAACCTACCTTTCTATATGTCTGTATTTATCTATCTATCTATTTATCCACATATAAAATGGTAGCATCTCAAACCATTGAGAATTCTTATTAAATGTTGTTAAAACAGTTGTGCAGTGATTTAAGGTAAATTGGATCTGAACCTGATAGTGTACATAGGGATAAAGTCCAAATGAATCAGAGATCTAAATGTAAGTAAGTAAGCAAATAAATAAGACCATTGCCCACAAACAAAACAAAACAAACAAAACAAAACAGAACAAAGCATGGTACGTTCTTCTATGAATTGGACTATATATCCAAAGAGCATCTGCATGAAAAAAATAAAACACTATACACACATCAAAAGATAAATGTCTAATTGGGAAAATATATTTGTAGTTTAATCCTCAACCAAAGAGTATTATCACTGATATAACAAAGAGCCCATAAAAATGGAAAGAGAATAAAAATATAAAGAACAAAATAGAAAAATGGCACATGGGCATGCCAACACACACACACACACACACACACACACACACACACACACACACAAGCAAACCCCAGAGAGTTCCCAGAAGAAAAATTCAAATGATTCTTCAAGTATGAAGCTCTTTGGAATTCACTGGCTGTCTAGTGATAGGACTCCTTGCTTTCACTGCCAAGGCTCCCGGGTTCAATCCCTGGTCAGGGAACTAAGATCCCACAAGCTGCGCAGCCAAAAAAAAAAAAAAAAACTGATAAGTATGAAGCTCTGCTCAACATAACTTGAAATGTAAATTATTAAACCTTCACAAAGACTGCATCTCTTGTCTACCAGATTAGCAAAGACATATAACTCATCTGCATGTTCCTTTACTGAGGTTGTATGGAAATAGGCACTTTCACACACTCTTGATGGGCAGTGTAATGAGGTGTCTGCTCTGGAGTGCAATTCAGCAATGTGTAGAAGAATTACATATCTACCCTTTGACTCATCCACCCCACTACTGGGAGCTTGTTCCAGAGCTGTATAAAACAGGATATGATTCATGCATAATATTATTTATTTCAAAATTATTTATTAAAAAAAGACTGAAAACAATCAAATAGCCATCAGTAGGGGGTTGGCTGAATAAATAAAATGGTGTGCAATGTAGTCATGAAAAGGAATGAGGGCAGTCTCCATGTATGGATACAGTAAGTGAAAAAAGCAAGGTACAGAACTGCATAGCTTCACATGCTACACTTTTCGTAAGAAAGAAATGCTGGGCAGTTAAATGAAAACTATTCACAATGGGTAGAAGAGACAGGAATAGAACAGATTTCTCTTAATAACTTATTACATAGATTTGATTTTGAAAACTTAAAGGTTTTATTTAAAAGATAAAATTCATTAAAGCATCCATCTGTGAACATTCAAAACAGATGGAAAGAGATGAACCTACTGTATATCAAATCAGTGATATAACCACATAGAGGAAAGAAGCTCCAGTCTGAGCTTAGAAAATAATATTCCCCTGAATAGTAGGATATACTTTAGGGATGAATAAAGCTACAAATACTTTGTAAACTAAAGTAATTTAAAATAGTGGTTTTGTTCTTTTGAAACTACTTTGTATTACAGGACAATTCAAATCAGTAATTATATCGACATCGAAAGATAAAGATTTTCATTGTAGGAAAAAAGAGATACATGTATAATGTTTTTTAAAAAGGTAAGTTAAAGCCCTATAATGGTATATTTGATTTGAAAAATCACTATGAACTCATGATGCTTTTTTCAGATGCAAGAATCTGAAAAAGAATATATATATACATAAACATATATATGTATATATATACAGTAACTGAATCACCTTGCTGTATACCTGAAACTAACATTATAAATCAACTATATTTAAATTTTAAAAAATGAAAGAAAAAGACAAAAAAAAAAGGAAAGAACGACACATTTTCTGTGTCTGTCTACTAAAAAGGCCTAGATGAAATCACAACCTGTATCAGTCAGCTCTTATGAAGTAACAAAACCCACCCAAATCTCAGTAGTTTGCAACTATATGCATCATTTTTGCTGCTTTTCAATTTTGGTGGCTCCAGGTCAGCTGCAAAATCTCTGCTTTACATGTCTCATTCCTGGCCCCAGGCTGAAAGAGCTGCCCCTATTTGGGAGAGACAGTCCTTGTGGCCAAGGGCAAAGGCAGGAGGCAGAGCTAAATCATGCAACAGCTCTGAAAAGCATCCACTTAACATGATGGATGTCCACTGGTCAAAGCACGTCACATGGCCAGACCTGGAACTGGGGTAGGGGAGTGTATTCTGCCTGCCAGGATGCCCTGGAAATCATGCGATAATAAGTGGGAAGGGAATGAGTAGTTGGGAATAATAATATAATCTATTCTACAACCCCATAAAAATGATCACAAACAGACTGTGATCTAGATACCATTCCACACTAGCAGTGACTCGGGATCTTTGGAGGAGCATCTGATTCCATGTTTAGAGTGGGGCATATATGAGTGTGGGACATTTTGTTGCACCAGAAAGCAAGTTAGAACTCTCAGAGCTACTGAGGTTGTGTCTAAAAGACACAGGAATCAACATAAAAGGGTTCCCTTTGGCCAAATTAGAGGCAATTTGAGAATCAAAAAATTTTTTTTAAATATTGAATGCAATTGATTTAAAGATGTTGAATATATTTTTTAATGTATTAATTATGCAGATACCAAAAAGAGAGAGAAAGTCAATTAGAAAAAAAAAAAAAGACACAGTTACCACGCTTTGGTCACCATCTGAACTAAGTCAGTTTCTTCTTACTCTGATATTTGGCAGTCAATAATAAGGCTTTGTCCTGCTTTCCTTTATGTTTGCATATGTAACCACATCCTTAATTGACAAGGAAAAGTTCTTCTTTATAGAATTCAAGCTAATAAATGCGCAAAGATAATAGAAAAAAATAGAATCTAATTATTATTATCCTGAAACTTGTAATTGGCTTAGGATATGATTATTAATGGGTAAAAACAGAAAAAGTGTTGATGGGAAACTTTACAATGGAGGGATCAGTCTCTTTATCACCTGAAACCACTATTTAGTCTTAACATCATTAAAAGTGGCACAACCAAACATTCAGTGATATAATAGGAAGCATATAACATTCCCTATGTAGTATTTTTGACCATCCCTCAAAAAAAATAGTGACCTTTCCTTGAATCAACCCTCTAGACAAGCTAACTTCTTTTTGAAGGAGAGTAGATACATAGATTAAATGACCCCACAAGGCCACACACAAACTCAGAAACTGGGCTTTTCTACAGAATAACTGACCAGGTTTCTGCAACAAGTCAATGGCATGAAAGGAAAAAATAAAAGGGAGGAAAGAGCAGGTTAGCTTTAGATTAGAACAAACCAAGACAAAAAGCCTACAAAGCAAATGTAATGTTGAGACATGGTTTGGATCCTGATTCAAATAAAACATCAAGGAAATTGGACTAGGGCTGGATATTAGGTTATACCAAGGAAGTATTTTAAATTTTGTTAGTTGTTCTAATGGAGTTGTAGACATATGTCTTCAATTTGAGTTGATACCTACTTAAATATTTAATAAAGAAAAAAAATTTAATATATATGATTTGCTTGAAAATTCCTCAACAACAAAAAGGGGTAGATGAAGTAAACGTGGCAAAGTCTTTATAACTGTTGAATCCAAATAATGAAATATGGGCGTTATTGTTCTGTTCTCTCCACTTTTATGTCTATTTGGAAATTTTTCAAAGTAAAAAACTACTTAAACCCATAAATACAAATAAAGAGAAGAATGTGACAAATATATAGAAATTCTAATATTTTTATTCACCCCTCTGGGTTTTCTTATACATTCTACCTTAGAGTCTACTGGTTTAAAGAGAAAATAAAAAGACCAAAGTGAGTGTACATAAGATATCTGAATTATCTGTTTTCTTAAACTCCACACCTTAGCCAAGGTAGTCAATATAAGAAACCCACATTCTGTTTAAATAGCCCCCTTTTAAATCTAGTTTGTCTCTTTCATACTAATAAAATGCCTTCAGACAAACAAATGAACACCCTGCCACTAACTGGAACTTCACGATCCTGGGTTACACTGCAAAATCTGTTAGTAAATCCACTGCATAACAGCCGTTTTTCTTCATGATGTAGTGTGGATCTTTCGGTTCATTTATTTTGAAAGGAACTTTAATATTTTATTCCCTAAAATGTGAAAGGACCCATTAGATGAGTGCATGTCATATTCATAGACTGATGGCAAGAAAAGATGAATGTAAAAAGTGAGTTGATTAAATTCCTCAATATTTAAAATTTTTTCTCCTGCATTTATTTAATGCAGGCTGACTCAATCAGGCCTTTCTTATCAAGCATCTGGCTCTTCTAAACAACAAAAGAGAACACTTGCAGCCTTCTTATAGGGTAAGGGCATATCCAGCATTTGACATTATCAACTCTTTCAAAATTGCTCATACTTTCTAAAATATTTAATGTTCAAACCCTTGTCATTAATAACTTAATGTCAAGTTCCAAATGAGTTCTTTTATTTATTTATTTATTTATTTATGGCTGCATTGGGTCTTTGTTGCTGCGAGCAGGCTTTCTCTAGTTGTGGCACGTGGGCTCAGTAGTTGTGGCTCACAGGGTTAGTTGCTCCGTGGCGTGTGGGATCTTCCAGGACCAGGGATCAAACCTGTGTACACTGCATTGGCAGGAGGATTCTTAACCACTGCGCCACCATGGATGTCCCCGAAATGAGTTCTTTATATGATTTAATTTCCCATAGTTCCTCGAACCCTGAAGACTCCAAAGCTCTAAAGATTCTCTAGAGAAGACTCTGGTTGTGGGGAAAAAATGAAAGAAATAGAGGCGTTTGGAAGCAACCTAGAGCCTGTGTCAGCAGCTTATGCACACTAGCAGTGTAGTCATTTATGTCAGGAGCTATTTTCAACACTTTCCCCCAATGCGCCATGAATTCATGAGCAAGAGAATGTAGATGTTAATAGAGGAAAGAGTTTCACTTCACCTTCCATTCTATTATTTCTTGGTTTTAGAGTGCAAGCAAGATTGCATCACAACCCTCTAACCGATTTTATATTTAGAGTCCTAATTATTTGAACAAACAAGTCGTATCTCTCTAGCCTGTACCATTTTACACATTCAACTATTTATATGTTTAGCAGTGAGACACCCAAATCTGCTGAGGAATGATGAGAACAGTCAAAACTAGCCTTTTGCATTACATGGGCTAGAATAGCTGAAGAAATGTATTTTTCTAATTATTAGGGAAAAAAAGGACAAGTAATTTTGGAAGTGGGACACAGAGGTACTTTTTAATAAAGCTAAGTTACCTCACCAATGAGTGTGTAGAATAGTAATGTTTTTTTTCCCAGAGGACAGTGGATTCCCATCTTTTACTTGAAGGAATATCCATTACATTTTCCCTGACAGGGTGACTCTGGGGCATTTTCAAACTGACTGGGATGATGGGCAGAATCACCTTCACTTTTTAAATTAATTTTATGAATTATATTTCTAATGTATATTTGACAGTGATACATTATCAAATTTATAGGTTAAATATCCATGTGAAATGTCTCTACTGGATGGTTCAAAGAACCTCCTTATATTTTAAACCATAAATGTCACATTTGTTCACAAAGAAACAAAAAGTATGATGTAAATAAAATGGAGCTTGGGATCCAAGGAACTAAGATTGTGTCAGTTCTGCTCTTAGTAATGATATGGCTTTAGAAAACGGCTTAATTTTATTCAGGTCTTATTTTCCTTATTTGTAAAATGAGGGAGGAGGTTTGATTTAGTGATGATAATGTTCTTTATAATTTAATGTTTTATATTTTTTAATGGGGGAAATGTACCATACTTAGCCTGTGATGATAAAATTATGTGGAGTTGTGAACATGTTTTAATTCTAAACTGCCTTTTTCAGAGTTCTTATTGGTTAAAACACAGAGTTTGTTTTGAAAAGAAGCAAGACATGGACTCCAAAAGTGGCTTGGTATTCATGGAGCTCATATCTTCATGTATATTATGTTTAGTTTCTATTTGATGCAGTAGGCAACAGGAAGTTGCTGGAAGTTTTGATGAGTGAAACAATATGCCAGAAAATTGGTATTTGAAGTAAACAATAATTTTGACCCCTACATGTAGGATAGACAGGAGGAAAAAGGTAACTTTAGCCCAGATATTAAGTAATAGAGTCCAAGATTAAAGTAGCTGTCAAAAAAATTGTTTAAAAAGAGTTAAATCCAGAAGACATTTAAAATAGAAATTGGTAAGTCTTAGTGCTTGATTAAATATAGGGGACATCAAAGAAATCAGAACAATACTTCTAAGTATTGTAAACATGAAGAACCATAGAAATCATAGTATTTAAATGGAAAAGGAGTGATTATTGTCTATAGTTCGGGAGGCAACAAAATAGCCAACTAAAAATGTCTGTATAGACTATTGGAAAGAGGGTGAGAAGTGACTACAAATAGAACTACCATAGGACCCAGCAATCCCACTACTGGTCATATACCCTGAGAAAACCATAATTCAAAAGAGTCATGTACCACAGTGTTCACTGCAGCTCTATTTACAATAGCCAGGACGTGGAAGCAACCTAAGTGTCCATCATCGGATGAATGGATAAAGAAGATGTGGCACATATATACAATGGAATATCACTCAGCCATAGAAGGAAACGAAATTGAGTTATTTATAGTGAGGTGGATGGACCTAGAGTCTGTCATACAGAGTGAAGTAAGTCAGAAAGAGAAAAACAAATACCATACACTAACACATATATATGGAATCTAAGAAAAAAAAAAAAAAGTCATGAGGAGCCTAGGGGTAAGATGGGAATAAAGACACAGACCTACTAGAGAATGGACTTGAGGATATGGGGAGGGGGAAGGGTAAGCTGTGACAAAGTGAGAGAGTGGCATGGACATATATACACTACCAAATGTAAAATAGATAGCTAGTGGGAAGCAGCCGCATAGCACAGGGAGATCAGCTCGGTGCTTTGTGACCACCTAGAGGTGTGGGATAGGGAGGGTGGGAGGGAGGGAGACACAAGAGAGAAGAGATATGGGAACATAGGTGTATGTATAACTGATTCACATTGTTATAAAGCAGAAACTAACACACCATTGTAAAGCAATTATACTCCAATAAAGTTGTTAAAAAAAAAAAAAAAAAGAATGTAAAGGAGCAGAGACAATGAAGAAAAAGTGCCCAGGGAAGTAATAGGCAAGCAACAGAAAGAACAGTGTCATGGATGAGGGGAGGAATTTTGCCGAGTCAGTTGTTATCTGGAGGCTAAGAAGGATGAAGAAGGGGAAAGATCAGAGTGAAGTAACGGGCAACCTGAGGGATTAAAAAGTAAAGAAAGAACAAAATTAGCATTTGAATAGAACTCTAGGATTAAAAAAATACTTTCACTGGAATTATGGTATTTAAGTCGTGTTAACATCCCTTTGTGGTACCTAGAACTATTTTTATCACGGTTTCATAAATGAGAAACAGAGGCTTAGAATGTCTTTAGGGATACAGTACTTAGAGGCAGGACTTGAAGTTAGAACTGCTGACTCCAAATCTCATTTTTTTTCCTCTGTGGGTGACAAAGTATCAGGAAAGGTAGAAGGCTGAGGAGATTCGGGGGGAAATGAAGATGATCTTTCCTGGTGTTCACTTCAGCAACATGATGCACGAGGCAGGGAGAGAGGGAGCTTCCCTCCGTCTTGTTAGGTACAGATTTAGAATCAGCACAGTGGCCTGCAGGCGCAGTGCAAAAATGACTAATTGTTTCTATCGTAATAAGAAAATAATTTGACTATTCTATTTGGAATGTGGTTCATGGTTTAAATATCTTAATGAGTTAATAAATACTTTTTGATATTTCGTATATTTGCACTGTGGTTGTCTCAACATATATAAATGCCTTCCATGTTCACAACTCAAATTGAATTCAGAGCAATATTAACCCGAAGGGTAACCCATAAGCCTGCAATAAATATTTCATGATCTGAAAATCTTGTTTAAGTAAATGGGAAAAATATCCAAAAATGAGCATATTCAATATCATCAGGGATTTATTATCGAATTTAGTCAACCTAAGAGCATCACAGATCATTTTAAAGGGAAATGGAAAAAGTCCCCCTAATTTCTAGCCTTTTTTCTAAAAGTTAATATTATAAGATCTTTCAGAATGTTGAGTCCAGGATTTCTAATTAGGCTTCGGGCACTTATAGCTTAATTAATATGAGTCTCTGTGTTGTATCTTTTTTTTAATAAATTTATTTTTATTTATTTTTGGCTGTGTTGGGTCTTTGTTGCTGTGCACGGGCTTTCTCTAGTTGCGGGGAGCGGGGGGCTACTCTTCGTTGTGGAGCGTGGTCTTCTCATTGCGGTGGCTTCTCTTGTTGCAGAGCACGGGCTCTAGGCACGCGGGCTTCAGTAGGTGTGGCTCATGGGCTCTAGAGCGCAGGCTCAGTAGTTGTGGCGCACAGACTTAGTTGCTCCGCGGCACGTGGGATCTTCCCGGACCAGGGCTCGAACCCGTGTCCCCTGCATTGGCAGGCAGATTCTTAACCACTGCGCCACCAGGGAAGCCCTGTGTTATATCTTTGAAGGTGGAGAAAACTGGGTTATGATTTCATAATATGCTTACCTTTTCAAAGATTTTTATTGAAGATGTGGATCGGAGATCTTAAAGATCATTTAAAAGGGTGATAGTACATGCCTGAAAAAGAATAAAATAGTTTTGGGCATTCTGTTATTGAGAGACAAGAAGACTTAAGAGACATCAATTATCCCAGTTAAATTCATCAAAATTAGTTAAAGTTTTCGTAGCTGAAAATGTTATCCTTTGAAATACAGCATATTGTGAGTAGGAAGAATTATATTGGGCTTCAATTTGGAGCAGTGAGTAATTCAAAGTTGAAAGAGGTAAGATAGAAAGTAACAAAATTGAAAAGCCTCCAAACTGTGTAAAATAAGTCTTGAATAAATCCTGTATCCTCTCCAGTACCCCATTTGCAGTTTTGTTGTGAGGACAGGTACCACCAGTGTATCATGATACTGATTATAAGTTTCACTCTTGAAAAATTAACTTTATGGTTATGTTACATCAGCTGTATAAGTGGAGAACACTTTCAGTTTATTAAACAAAGCTTCCAAATTTCCGTTAGCTCAGAGTGTGTTCAAGGAATTCAATTGGGAACTAGCCCCAGGAGCGGTGTTCCTGCCCCAGGGGGTGTCATGGAGTTCTGTAGGACCTATTTAATTGTCACAGTGATAGGTGGTTTGTGGGGCAGGAACCAGGCTGATAAACATCTGTGTGCCAAGCCATGCTGCAAAATAATTTCCCTGTGTCCCTCACCTTTCATCCTCCATGACTTTCTCAGATTCCATTGCATGTTCATATAAGTGCAAACTTTTTACCTATGAACACAGTTTTTTTGTTGTTGCATTGCACAGCCTTAATATATATCTAAATATACAATTTTCTATTCTAATGTCTACAGTAACCCGGTTCTTTATTTTTCGGTACCATTTGGAATGGCTTCTGGTTTTCTTACTTCTCTTAAATCCAATTTAATGTTATTATTATTTTTTATGAGCTTTTTTTTTTTTTGGCTGCACACCATGGCATGCGGGATCTTAGTTCTACCACCAGGGATCAAACCTGCACCCCCTGCGTGGAAGCATGGGGTCTTAACCACTGGACCACCAGGGAAGTCTGTTTTATGAGCTTTTTAAGAAATTTTATTTTTTTTTAATATTCTACATATAAGAGAGGTCATATGGTATTTGTCTTTCTCTTTCTGACTTATTTCACATAGCATAAGGTCCATTTATGTTGCTGCAAGTGGCAAAATTTCACTCTTTTTTAATGGCTGAATAATATTTATTCAGCTTCTTTATGCATTTGCCCGTCGACAGTAGTTTGCATATCTTGGCTATTGTCAATAAGTGTAGATTAATATCTGACTTCTTCACTGTGTCTTCTAGTGTAGTCATGTACAAGCATTTATAAATTGAAATATATATTATGTTACTATAAATTGTTTTCCTTTTATTTCTCCTTAATATTAAAGGAATATTATATTTATAATTAGTTTATATAAATATTATATTTATATAATATATAAATATATTTATTATATATTATAAATATATATTTATATTTATTATAAATATTATATTTAGTTTTCCAAATTCTGTATATATAATATAAATATATAATGTTAATTATCTATAAATTTTGTTTAAGGATAATAAAAGAGGCATCAAAAATTTATTATGGGGCTTCCCTGGTGGCGCAGTGGTTGAGAGTCTGCCTGCCGATGCAGGGGACACGAGTTCGTGCCCCGGTCCGGGAAGATCCCACATGCGGCAGAGCGGCTGGGCCCGCGAGCCATGGCCACTGAGCCTGCGCGTCCAGAGCCTGTGCTCTGCAACGAGAGAGGCCACAACAGTGAGAGGCCCGCGTACCGCAAAAAAAAAAAAAAAAAAAAAAATTTATTATGAAAAGAGATTCTGATAGTGCTGAGAACCAATGAGTTAAAATAAATAAGTGTAAATTACATGTATTTCATCATTGCACTAAATTCTTCAGTTTGTGGCAGTTGAAGGTAGGAAATTTATTATATATTCTATTTTTAGGGAGCCAACTTTTCCCTTTCCAAGGTCCATTTTTAGCTGACATGAGAAAAAAAGTGAAATGGGAGAAAAATGTTAAAAATAATGACACTACAGAATGCACTGCAGGAAAACCATGTGTGCATATATGCACATTTCACCAAAATATGCTAAAGTAGTTTTTTCCTTTTATATGTAGTGAAGGTATTGCTAGTTTAGAGTTATGCAGTGTCAGTATTTTAGATTTTTGTAAAAAGAGGCTATAAACCTTTAATACAATCAAAGAAATGTTAAAATATAACTAAAGCTTAATACTTTATTTTAATTCAGCTAGTTTTATTCATTGGTCTAGTATGTCAGGTATTGTGCTAGATTAAAAAAATATATAGTTTAGAGACTTCCCTGGTGGCGCAGTGGTTAAGAATCCACTTGCTAATGCAAGGGACACGGGTTCAAACCCTGGTCTGGGAAGATCCCACATGCTGCAGAACAACTAAGCCTGTGCGCCACAACTACTGAGCCTGCACTCTAGAGCCTGGAAACCACAACTACTGAAGCCTACGTGCCACAACTACTGAAGCCCACGCGCCTAGAGCCCATGCTCCTCAACAAGAGAAGCCACAAGAAGGAGAAGCCCGTGCACCACGATGAAGAGTAGCCCCTGCTCACCGCAACTAGAGAAAGCCTGCACTCAGCAATGAAGACCCAAAGCAGCCAAAAATAAATAAATAAAATTTAAAAATATATATATATATATATAGTTTATAGTATATTTAAAATATGTTCTACATTAGATATATAGTTTATAGTACATATAAAATACTGCAAAAGAATTTATAATACATCTGATTTGAAGACAAAACATGTTCAGTCTTGTTTACAACAGACATTTAATTATCTCCTTTTGTGTGTTAAGCACAATACAGGTACAGTTCCTAATATCACCATGTGCCAACACTACCCAATGGAAGAATCAGATATGTAAGAGACAGTTTGTAAAAATAAACAAATAAGGGCTCATAAAAAGTGCTGTGTCATATAGGAGAATGGATGAGTATGTATAGAAGGACAGAAGGGGCTGGTGAAGACTTTACCTTTCCTGATATTTCAGCGGTGTGTTGAATTATACAGAGAAATTCAGCATTTCTCAGGAGAGTATTGGGGAGCAGGGATTTGAGGCAGAGAGCCTTTGAGACTGCAAAGGCTTTTGGAGTGAAAAGAGCCCACGTGAGTGGGAGGCCCATGGTGGGTGACTTGAACATAGGGTATGGAGGGGGGCAGTGATTGAGGGGGAGATTGAAAGACAGGAGCTAGTTCTGAAAGGCCATTTGAAGGAATTTGGAATTCATCCTGAAGGCAAAGGGGAAGCCTCTGAAGGAAGCTAAGTATGATCAGATTGTGTTTTCAGAATCTAACTCATGTAGGAGGGAGGCAGATGAATTGCAAACTTGTCCACATCTGTATTCGTACTTGGCTATTTCCCTCCCGAATCAAAGGAAGTGGAGTGTCTCCTGTTGAAAGCTAATTCCTTACTTGTGCTCATGATGCTCTTCTTCTAGTCTCATTGGGTCCTTTTCTTCAGCAGTTATTCCTATCTCATATATCTTCAACTTATCTTCATTATTAACTCTTTTATCACAGGCTATAGACATGTTCAAGTCTGCAATTTTGAGAGGGAAAAAGATCCACCATGATTCTATAGTCAAACATCTTGAATTGATGCTCTACATTTATTTTCTCCATTTTTTACTGACCATTCAACCTGCGTCAAACTGCCCTTCCCACGCCATTGAAATTGCTATCATTGTATCACCAGTAACTTATTAGTTCCTAAATTCACAGCTTACTTTCATCAAAACCTTACTTGACCTCTGAGACTTCAGACGTTGTTGATACTCCCTTCTTGCAAGTCTGCCCATCTTTGATTTCCATGACATCATTCTTTCCTGGTTTCTCTTACTTCTCTGATTGCCTTTTCTCAATCTTCTACATTCTTTTCTCTTGGACTTTTTCTCTCTTATTCTACTATAAATTATATCCCCCCCTTGGAAAGTCACAATAATCCTTAGCATATTAAGAGCTCTGTAAAGTTCTACAGTAGATAACTTTGATTCAACTTGCTAACCCAATGTTTGTCAAATCTTTATGACCATGAAACCTTCATCTTCTATGAAATGCTAAAAGTCAATGGCCAATCTGAGGGATGGGAGACAGAAAAGGAGCATCAGAAAAAAAAAAAACAGGAGGGAAATGGTGTCACAAAAGCCACCAAATGAGCCAAATCATAAAATGCTATTTAATTTTATCAAAGTAGATTGGAAAGGAAAGTTCCATGGGTAGTCAAAATATCATTCAGAGCTTTCACAGGAGAAGTTCCTAGAGGTGGTGAGACTTAAGAGGGACCTTGAAGATTGGAAAGAATTTTAGTGGAGAATTTTAATGCCCACACCTCCCCTCCAAGTGAAGACTCATGTGAAAATAATAAGGAAGATTCAATTAAACATGTCTTGAAGATATAGACATGGCTCTGAGAAGGGTGTTTGTTAAAGTTTAAAGAGGAGTGGTTGACTTTGTAAGTTTATTCTAGATGAGCTTTCTCAGAACATAAATGATTATGGAACATTTCTTAAAATTACAGTGTATTGCTGAACCTCCAGAAGGAACTCCTAAGATACAAAGAACACTTGTTTTGGGCTTCCCTGGTGGTGCAGTGGTTGAGAGTCCGCCTGCCGATGCAGGGGACAGGGGTTCGTGCCCCGGTCTGGGAAGATTCCACATGCCGCGGAGCGGCTGGGCCCTGTGAGCTATGACCGCTGAGCCTGTGCGTCCGGAGCCTGTGCTCCGCAACGGGGAGAGGCCACAACAGTGAGAGGCCCGCGTATCGCAAAAAAAAAAAAAAAAAAAAAAAAAAAGAACACTTGTATTAAATTAGACACTCCAAAATTAATTTATTACTGTAATTCATTATGATGCTTGTATTAGTCAGAATTCTCCAGAGAAACAGAACCAATAGGATATGTGTGTGTACATAGATATAAATATATAGATATCTAGATTTATTTTAAGGAATTGTCTCATGCGATTAAAAAGGCAGGCAAGTCCAAAATCTGCAGAGTGGGCCAGCAGGCTGGAGACCAAGGAAGAGCCAACGCTGCAGTTCAAGTTCCAAGGGTGTCTGCTGGCATAATTCCTTCTTGCTTGAGGGAGCTCAGTCTTTTGTTCTATTCAGAACATCTACTGACTAGATGAGGCTCACCCACACTATGGAGGGCAATCTGCTTCACTCAAAGTCTACCAATTTAAATGTTAATCTCATCCAAAAACAGCCTCATGGAAACATCCAGAAAAATGTTTGACCACATATCTGGGCAATGTGGCACAGCCAAGTCAACACAAAATTAACCATCACAATGCTATTTTAAATCATACATCAAAACTTTTAAAAAGCAAGTAATTTTGTTTTAAAAGATAAAACTTCTCACCTTTGTGGTTATTAAAATCAGAATTTTTTATTAAATTTACTTTTAGGTGACAAAGATGTTTTTAAAACAAGAATGGTGATTTATGGCATTTAAAATCACGTTTAAGGCAACTACTCAGAAAGATATTTTAGGAGTTGACTCATCATTTTTAGCATCAAATATGTTTAATTTTTTGTTGCAGCATAATATGAAAATTGATTCTCCACAGTGATGCACTAAGTGTTTTTAGGTTCAAATTGGCTGCTTCAAAATTTTTCATTGTTTAATCTTGTGCATCCCATCCCTTAATTTAAAAAATTAAACATAGCTCTTTATATTCCATTTTCATTTTCTCCATAATTAAATTCATTTCCATTCATTTGGCAAATATTTATTGAGTATCTACTACACATCAAGCATGATTCTTAGCCCTTGGGCTATTGATAAAGAAATAAAGGCCCCTGCCCTCAATACATAAGTACATTATATACTATGTTAGAATGACAGGTTCAATGGAAAAAAGAGAAATCAAAGCAGGATTAAGGGAAGCAGGAGTTTGAAAGGGAAAAGGTCAGGTGCAGGTGAGATTGTGATATTAAACAGGGTCATCAGAGTAGACTTCATCAAGGAGGTATATTTTGAGAATAAACTTGAAAAAGTGAAGAATTTTGTAAACCTCTGAAGGAAGAGGCTTTCAGGGAGAGGAAATAGACAGAGCCTGGCCTGTTTTGAGGAAGAAGAAGGCCATTGTCCTTGGAGCAGAGCTCAGAGGGAAGAGTTAAGAAGGTCTGAAAGGCAATGAGGCCAAATTGTATAGAGCCATCTTGGCCAATGAAGGACTTTTACCCTTACTCTGGTGAAATAAAGAACTAATCCAAGGTGCCACGATCTGATTTAGCATTTCAAAGGATCACCTTAGTGTATGTGTTGAGATTAAATTCTGCAGGAGCAGGATAGTGTAGAAGGCCAGTCAGGAGTTTATTGCAGTGATCCAGGCAAGAGGCAGTGGTGCTCAGATCAGGTGGTAGCAATGGAATTAGTGAGAATGGACAGTTTCTGGATGCATTTTGAAGGTAGAGCTAATAGGGTTTGCTGATGAACTGGATATGGCATGGGTTTGGGGAAGTGGAATCATTAAAGATAACTGCAAGATTTTTGGCCAGAGCAACCAGAATAATCATCTGAGGTGGGGAAAGTGGAGCAGGTTCATAAATAAAGATGAGGTTTGGACGTAGTGTTTGAAATGTCTGTTAAACCTTCAAGGTTGAATAGGCATTTGGATCTGAGTCCAGAGTTCAGCAGAGACACCTAGACTGGAGCTATGTATTTGGGAGTTGTTAACATCTGGGAGTGTTTAATGCCCTGAGTTTGGTTCACATCATTCAGGAAGGACGTATAGACAGAGAAGAGGAGATGTCCCAGGATAAGATCCATGAGAAGGAAACCTAGACAAGTGTATTGTCCTGGACGTTAAGTGCAAAAAGCATATAAAGGAGAAGGGAATGATGAATTCTGTGAGATTAAGGTAGTTAGGGAAGGTGTCATCATAAATCATGTATTACAAATGACAAAACACAATCCAAAGAGGCTATAACTGTCCCAAATATGTCAAAGCAAGAATTTAAACCTAGGCCTTCCCTTCTCTAGGCAGCCACTGTAATGAAGAAGTCAAGCTAGTCATTTTAAAAAGGAAGAAAAATAGGAGTTCCCTGGTAGTCTAGTGGTTAGGATTTGGCGCTTTCACTGCCATGGCCTGGGTTCAGTCCCTGGTGGGGGAACTGAGATCCCACAAGGCAAGCTGCGCAGCCTAATTAATTAAAAGGGAAGAAAAAGTAATAACTCTAAAAATTCATTCTCTGTTTTTATAGTCCATCCTAATACATGATTACTATGGAGTCATTTATGAAACACTAAATCTGCATCAACACATTGGATAAAAAACAATGTGGAGTGAGGAGAGGGAGAGGAGAAACAAATGTTTGTAGAGATTGGACCCTTGCCAGCATCGAGGCTAAGCAATTACATACTTTAATTTAATCTTTACAACCTGTAAGGAAGGCATTGGTAGCTTCATTTTACCTAAGTGGAAACTAAGGTTTAGAAGATCGAGGCTGTAGCTTGCCCAAGGCGAAGTAACTAATCATTCATAGCAAAGGGTTTCCAACCTAGATAGATCTCATTTCCTCTCTGTCAGTTCTGACTTCCTGAAGACAAAGAATGATTCTCTTTTCATCTGGAATAAAGACTTAGGTCACATTTCTATCAGACTACCCTTTCTGCACCCATCTGGACCTTAACGTTGCTTTTTGTTTGCCTTTGGATGATATTCAGTCAAAAAGCCAACCTGTGGAAGGTGGTGTTGGTGATACAATACTATTTAGCTCTTTATCCCCATGGGTGAGAAGTCAGTTCTAATATCTCCTCATCAGAAACTTGAAATGCTGAGACTGACTCTACATAATTCAAAATATCTCGCTGATTCTGCCACAAATTCAGTCTTCATCATGCTGTACAGGATGTCAAAGCCATTTTGCTTGAATTATGTTATGGCAATTAGACTTTTTTTTTTAATTTATTTTTGACTGTGTTGGGTCTTTATTGCTGCACGCGGGCTTTCTCTAGTTGAGGAGAGCGGGGGTTACTCTTCATTGCGGTGTGCGGGCTTCTCATTGCGGTGGCTTCTCTTGTTGCAGAGCATGGGCTCCAGGCGTGCAGGCTGCAGTAGTTGTGGCATGCAGCCTCAGTAATTGTGGCTCTCGGGCTCAGTAGTTGTGGCTTGCGGGCTCTAGAGCGCAGGCTCAGTAGTTATGGCACACAGGCTTAGCTGTTCGGCGGCATGTGGGATCTTCCCGGACCAGGGCTCGAACCTGTGTCGCCTGAATTGGCAGGTGGATTCTTTAACCACTGCACCACCAGGGAAGACCCAGCAATTAGACTTTTGCATGCCGTATTTGGACACAAATACCTTTGTCCATCTTTTTAATACTTGATCTGAATAAGGGTCAAAAATTGGATCTCTAATATTCCTTTTACGACCATTCCAGGGTGTAGCTCTGTAGGCCCCACTGATTTGAATGCATGCAGATTGTCTTAGTTATGTTGAGCTGCTATCACAAAAATACCACAGATTGGGTAGCAACAGACATTTATTTCTCATGGTTCTGGAGGCTAAAAGTCCAAGATCAATGTGTTTGAAGATGCGGTGTCTGTGAGAGCCTGCTTCCTTGTTGCAGACTGATACTTTTTTGTTTTGTTTTTTAAACAGCTTTATTGAGATATAATTCACATACCATACAATTCACCCTTTTAAAGTAGATAATTCAGTGTTTTATTTTAACATATTCACAGATTTGTGCAACTGTCACCACTATCCAATTCCAAAAGATTTTCATTACTCCCAAAAGAAACCCCATACCTGTAACAGGCACTCTCCCCAGCCCTTGGCAACTACGTACTGTTTTCTGTCTCTGTGGATTTGCCTATGCTGGAAATTTCATAAAAGTGGAGTCATAATATATGGCCTTTGTGACTGGCTTCTTTCACTTATAATATTTTCAAAGTTTATCCATGTTGTGTCATGTTATCTTAACTTCATTCCTTTTCATTGCCAAATAATATGCCATTGTATGGCTAGACCTCATTTTATTTATCCATTCATCAGTTGATGGACATTTCGTTTGTTTCGACTTTTTGGATTTTACTAATAATACAGACTGCCAACTCCTCGTATCCTCACATGATGGAGAGAGAGAGAGTGCTCTCTGGGGTCCCTGCTTTTTTGTTTGTTTGTTTGTTTGTTTTTCTGTACACGGGCCTCTCACTGCTGTGGCCTCTCCTACTGCGGAGCACAGGCTCCGGACACGCAGGCTCAGCGGCCATGGCTCACGGGCCCAGCTGCTCCGCGGCATGTGGGATCTTCCCGGACTGGGGCACGAACCCGTGTCCCCTGCATCGGCAGGCGGACTCTCAACCACTGCGCCACCAGGGAAGCCCTCTGGGGTCCCTTTTATAAGGACACTAATCCCATTCATGAGGGCACGGCATCCTCAAGACCTAATCACCTCCCCCAAACCCTACCTCCTAATACCATCACATTGGGGGTTAGGATTTCAACATATTAATTTTGGGG
The DNA here is from genome assembly GCF_937001465.1 of Orcinus orca. Taxonomy (NCBI): domain Eukaryota; kingdom Metazoa; phylum Chordata; class Mammalia; order Artiodactyla; family Delphinidae; genus Orcinus; species Orcinus orca. Next base: position 130,278,395 of record NC_064563.1, read on the forward strand.
AGACACAAACATTCAGTCCATAACACAGATGTTCATTAAATCATTTCTTTCAATTGGCTTAGTTGACTGGTCCTAAAAAATGCATTCTGGTGTTAGCTCACAGTTGGATGTGTAGGACCAGTTTTGAAATAAAAGAATGAGTCAGAGAACTGTCTTTAATAAAAGAAAGGGGAAGTTATAGTTCTTGGATTTGAGCACCCTAGAAATCAGGGTAACTAACCCTGAGCAATCTTGCCTGACAGTAGTAAAATATGACAGTTAAGCAACACCAAGCCATTGTTTCCATGTTCTGCACTTCAAAATAAATGGTTCTTGTTCCTTTGGCTTCCTGAAGATTAATCAAGGAAACATGAAGCAACAATAAACTGGGAAGCTTTCCCTTAGTTTTCAAATCTCTTCTGGAAGCATTTATGGTAATAGAATTTAATTAATAGCACATGTATGAAATGTAAGGGCTAAAGCTTTTATGAATCATCATACAGCAGGAGAGTTAAAAACTAAAATTTATTCAACTCTCATATTTTAAGAATTGAAATTTGAGAAAGAGAATACAATTTACTTGGTCATATAAAATCTTAGTGTTTTAGGGGCTTCCCTGGTGGTTCAGTGGCTAAGAATCTGCCTGCCAATGCAGGGGACATGGGTTCGAGCCCTGGTCCGGGAAGATCCCACATGTTGCGGAGCAACTAAGCCCGTGCACCACAACTACTGAGCCTGTGCTCTAGAGCCCACGAGACACAACTACTGACCCCACGTGCCACAACTACTGAAGCCCATGTGCCTAGAGCCCATGCTCCACAACAAGAGATGCCACTGCAATGAGAAACCTGTACACCACAACGAAGAGTAACCCTGCTCACCTCAACTAGAGAAAAGCCTGCTCACAGCAACAAAGACCCAACACAGCCAAAAATAAAATAAATTAATTTTTAAAAAAATTTTTTAAAAATCTTACTATTTTAAAGGTTGAACTATCAGACAGTTAGTTCAGGACCCTGGAGACCACTTTATTGTGGGTGGTCAAATTTAGAAAGCTAAGTAAACTCATTAATAAGGAGCAGTCCATAAGTGTGTGCCGGGATAGATTATTAGAGTTCTCACTAAGAAAAATTATACAAAAAAATCTTATCCTTGCAAATTTTACAAAATGTGCAAATTACTAGGCCCTCTTCACTTCACTCCCAGGCCCTTAGGAGATGTCCAGGCAAGGGAGGACCCCAAAGCTTAAGCCTTATTAAACTCAGTCTGTCTCCTGTTATGTGTCTATTCATTGTATTCTATAGATCTTCTAATTCAGAAAAAGATTGAAAACATTAGCTGTGCACTATCTTCATTTGAGAAATGCAAAGATAACTTCATTTGCAGATTATAAATTTAACAGACTGGTGATATTAGAGATCTTTTTGATACTTTTTATGCTAGTCTCTGTAAAACACAATTTGTATTCATAGCTGCATGTTCACTCTTTCAAAACATAACTTTTACTGCATTAAACGGTTGCTATTGATTCCTGAAATTCAGTCAGTAAGGTGGAGAAATAAAACTCTTGAAGTGTAAAGAAAGTTTAAAACAAACATCTATATAGAGTTGGGGATAGAGAGAGCTTAACAGATGGTAAAGAGCTGTCTTCTCACATATGTTGCTTCAGTGGATTTATAGATATCAAATGACTGTAGAATAACCATTTCATTGTCCCCTGGCCCAAACAGCCACTGAATAATCTGTGTTGTCAGTTGTTAGGACTTTCTGTGCAGATCTGCATATTGTAGAGATTCAGAACCAGAGTTCAGAATCCAGATTCAGAAGATTGGTTTTAGCTCTTTGCTCAGAGCTGATCAAACTTCTGGAGAAGTGACTAACAATACGTCTTCTCAAAAATTGTTTATTTGACAATTATATTAGTATGTTTATTGCTGCTGAGAAACGTAACTATCGAATGCTGGTGGTGGGACTTTTAATCTTGAAAAACTATATTGAAGTTTAAGAATTAGCAACTATAATTTTGCATTAAAGGGCAATGAATAATCTTAAATTAAAGCATCATCAAGTTCTCAAAGCCTGATGTACCATCTATATTTTAAGGTTGTTCCTGAGACACAACCCAGACTACAAATCAATTAGTGAAGAGAGACACTCAGGTTTATCTTCCATTTTAGTATCTTGGCCATTGTCTGTTTTGATACTTGACATCTTTAGTAACGATTTCTTATTTTACACTAACAGAGTGTTAAGGCCATTGTTTTCTGGCACCTTAATCTTAGGGAGAACGAATTAGGACATCGAATGGTTAATATCCATGCCTTACATTGAGTATGTGATTCCTATTAGCATCAGTCTGAGAGTCTGCTGGATTTGAGTTGACTGTTGTTGTCTATCTAAAATCTATAGTCAATGCCACTGGTGAACAAATTGTGTTTGGCTGAGGTTGTCACTTGGGGAGTGTCAAAGAAAGACCTCAGAATGCTCAAAGGGCTTCTTTCATGTCCTAGTGGTGAGCATCTGGTGAGAAATTCAGCTACTGATGGCTTTCTGATGCTGTTGGCCACCATTAAACATTTGAAGATGTGCTTGAAGAACATTTCTTTGAAATTTTTGAGAATTTATTTTACTGTAAGAAGTTAATTTATTTACTTCATTGCAAATATCACATGAAAAATTGAATCGTCCAGTGGTTTGGGTAACGGAAAACTGTGAAAGTTTCCCTAAATTTACTAACGCATATAGTTTTATGAAAACAACTTATACTTAGTGCCAAAGCATCATTTGTCCTTCTTGTATTCAAATGATTAAAAAATCAGAAAAGGGAAGGAGCATAAAATTTTTGTGCAGTATATAATATACAAATATACAAATATATACAAATATACAAAGTTTGTATATTTGTACAAAGTTTGTTCAAATTAATTCATTCACCATAAACATCTGTCCGTTAACACTTTCTCTGTTAAAATGGCAATTTGTTATAAACTCTCTGAATAATATTTTTACAACCCTAAAGATTGATAGTGGATGTGAAGTTGTCTGCAGAGTGCCTGAGAGTAGCATTGTTTGGTACTGATTTCTCCCAATGCCTTGCACAGATTTGAGAACGGGGGATGAGGGGGTGGGGTGGGAGGGGGTCTGTGGAGCTGGACTAAACGTATCTGTAGGTAGATTCACATCTTGGCTTCCCTGCTTTCTAGTGTTGTGACCTTGAGCAAGGTACTTAACCTCTCTCAATTGTCACATCTGTCAAATAAGGATATTAACAGAGTGGAGTCACATCTTTGTTAGATGCTAGGTTCTTAAGGGGAAAATTTATTCATTGTAAAAATCACCCTTAAATTCTTCAGGTCATCACTAACTCACCAGGACATCAGCCATGGGTAGCTCCAAAGTCAAACACATCTTTTATTCCTCCTTGCGCTTTGGTGTGGCTCCCCTTTCTCTGAACATAGGATGCCAATGTCTCATTAAGAAGAAGGGCCAGAATGGCCCGAGACTAGAAGAACGTGTCCGTCTGTGTGTCTGTCTCTCTCTCCCTTTCCCTTGCTTCCTTCCTCTCCCTCCTCCGCCCTCTCCTCTCCCTCCCCTTATTTATTATTTTTTGTTTGCGGTACGCGGGCCTCTCACTGTTGTGGCTTCTCCTGTTGCAAAGCACAGGCTCTGGACGCGCAGGCTCAGCGGCCATGGCTCACGGGCTCAGCCGCTCTGCGGCATGTGGGATCCTCCCGGACAGGGGCACGAACCCGTGTCCCCTGCATCGGCAAGCGGACTCTCAACCACTGCGCCACAAGGGAAGCCCTCTCCCTCCCCTTCTATGACCTATTATGGTTGAATGACAGATAGTGACAGAGATGAGTATATTATCTAATATATCCTAATTCCTACCTCATTAGGTTACTTTCTATCCATATAAATATTTATCTGTAATAAATACTGGATGGTATTATTGTTACTGCTAGCCCTATGGATTTTTAAAATATTTGTTACTCTAATAATTGTATATAAGTGATTAAACCACATGGTTAAGGGCTTCCCTGGTGGCGCAGTGGTTAAGAATCCACCTGCCAATGCAGGGGACATGGGTTCAAGCCCTGGTCCAGGAAGATACCACATGCTGCGGAGCAACTAAGCCCTTGCGCCACGACTACTGAGCCTGTGCTCTAGAGCCCGCGAGCCACAACTACTGAACCCGAGAGGCACAACTGCTGAGGCCGTGTGCCCCAACTACTGAAGTCTGCACACCTAGAGCCCATGTTCCACAACAAGAGAAGCCACCGCAATGAGAAGCCACTGCAATGAGAAGCCCGCGCACCGCGACAAAGAGTAGCCCCCGCTCGCCGCAACTAGAGAAAGCCCGCATGCAGCAACGAAGACCCAATGCAGCCCCCCAAAAAACAATATAAATAAATTTTTAAAAAGAAAACACATGGCTATTAATTTTTATTTTTGAAAACTTATGAAATAATTTATACCCACAGTTTTTATGACTTGCTTTTATGCACAGTATTCTCTCTAATGTACTTAAAAAAAATTTTTTATTAGAGTATAGTTGATTTACAATACTGTGTTAGTTTCAGGAGTACAGCAAAGTGAATCAGTTATACATATATGTATATACACTCTTTTTTAGATTCTTTTCCCATATAGGTCATTACAGAGTATTGAGTAGAGTTCCCTGTGGCATACAGTAGGTCCTTACTAGTTAGTTATTAGTCCTTATTTATTTTTGGCTGCATTGGGTCTTCGTTGCTGGACGCGGAATTTCTCTAGTTGTGGCGAGCAGGGGCTACTCTTTGTTGTGGTGCGCGGGCTTCTCACTGTGGTGGCTTCTCTTGTGGAGCACAGGCTCTAGGCGCGCAGGCTTCAGTAGTTGTGGCTCACGGGCTTAGTTGCTCCACGGCATGTGGGATCTTCCCAGACCAGGGCTCGAACCTGTGTCCCCTGCATTGGCAGGCAGATTCTTAACCACTGCGCCACCAGGGAAGTCCTCTCTAATGTATTTTTAAAACAAACAAAACCTCTGTAACGTATCAGTTTCTCCTAATCATGTTTTCAATGAAAAGTGTTCACTTAAATAACACTTTTATAGTAAATTTTTAAGTTGTGATAGTGTGAATACATATTTATTCTTAGTCAAACCAAATTATTTTAGACGGGTGATAGACATATAAGAACTTTCATTCTTACAGTGGGGGGGAGAAAAGAATCACAAAGGTTTTATTTGACTAGGAATTACTTGACTTGGAGATTTAGAAGTTATGGAAATAATCATCTCTTAATCTCATTTTATGAACTGCCAGTGATTTTGGAACACATCCATAGCTATGAAAGACGTTTTGTAACTAGGTTTAAAACAATTTTTGACCTTAATCAGCGGCCCTACTTGACAAGTTTTTATTTTTCTACTTAACTTACTCAAGAAAAGTGAAGAAAGAAAATCAGTTTAAGAAACCAGCCAGTAGCCTGCCAATGCAAGGGACGCAGCTCGAGCCCTGGTCTGGGAAGATCCCACATGCCACGGAGCAACTGAGCCTGTGCACCACAACTACTGAGGCCGTGTGCCACAATTACTGAAGCCCATGCACCTAGAGCCCATGCTCCGCAACAAGAGAAGCCACCTCAGTGAGAAGCCTGCACACAGCAACGAAGAGTAGCCCCTGCTCGCCGCAACTAGAGAATGCCCGTGTGCAGCAACGAAGACCCAACACAGCCAAAAATAAATAAATAAATAAATAAATATATTAAAAAAAAAAAAAGAATACGGCCAACAGATCCTATTCCTAACATCTGCTAGTGAAATACTGATACAAAACATTTTGTTTTCATAAATAGAGTTATTGGGTTCAAGTTAGAAAAATAAAACTGAATTTGAAGACTTAGGCTGGAAAACAGTAGAAATCTTATATATTTTTTTTAAGATTTAGAGCTTTCTGTTTAAATAAGTTCAACGTAAGTGACTACACTTTAAAAAATATTTTTACTTAATTAAAGGGAAACCTTGAAGTAAATGGAATTAGAGGAAGCAAGACGGCTAGGAGAAGATGCTTAAAATCATTGAAGGAAATATTCAACCTACCAAGAAATGCTATCTATTCATTAATTTAATAGTACTAAGCCCCGTTATAATTGTTTTGCCTTCATAGCTTTTGCAATTCAACCAATCCTTTCTTTTTCCTGTCTGAGACACATTTTTTTTCTATTCAAATATATACATACAAAAGTTATGAGGGAAGTAATAAAATTCCTGAAATTAACAGCTGTTATTTTCCATAGAACTTTAAAAGTGATTTTTGAAAATTAAAGAAATAATTCTCAAAGGAAGTTTTAGCAAGTAGAAAACTGGAACTGAGAAAAGGGAAGAGGGACTTCCCTGGTGGCACAGTGGTTAAGAGTCTGCCTGCCAATGCAGGGGACACGGGTTTGATCCCTGGTCCAGGAAGATCCCACATGCCACGGAGCAACTAAGCCCATGCGCCACAACTACTGAGCCTGCGTGCCACAGCTACTGAAGCCTGCATGCCTAGAACCAGTGCTCTGCAACTGCAACAAGAGAAGACACCGCGATGAGAAGCCTGTGCACCGCAACAAAGAGTAGACCCCACTCGCCACAACTAGAGAAAGCCCGCACGCAGCAACAAAGACCCAACGCAGCCAAAATTAATTAATTATTAATTTTTTTTAAAAAAGGAAAAGGGAAAGATGATTCAATCTGGTCCTAAATCTTCCAGTCTCAGATTGGACTAATGTTTGCCTCAAATGAAAGAAGGCCCAAGACTCCTAAAGAAAATAAACATTCTCAGTAGGCAATGTGGTGTTTGAAAAGTTCAAAGACATGATGTGAAGGGAACAAAGATTATCTTTTCCTATTTTGCCAACATTGTCCTCTCAACTGGTTTCTAGGGAATATGAATCTTCATTGTTTTGTCTAAAAAGTATACTAAAATAGTTCAAAAGTCATGAGAAATGCCAGTCATAATTGGAACTTCTCTGAGCACACTAATTTACACATTTCTAAAGGAGAAAAGAGACTCTTTCAAAGTGTACTTCGAAAGTTTCACAGAATAGTGGTTTAGAATCAGAATCACAGGAAAAACATTCAGCGATCATGTCATTTAAACGTGGGTGTAATGCACAAGGACCCATGAGACCCTAACTTTTCTCCAGCTCACTTAAGAGGATTCTGGCTTGGCCAGCTTAGTCTCTTCCCTTCCTCTGCTCTCTGAAAATCCAAACCCTCCTTTTGGACTCTACAAAATAAAATTGAGGCAGGAGAGGAGAAGCTGGAAAAGAAAGGCATGAGGGGCTGGTGGGGGAGCAGTTCAGAGGACTATGGGACATATTCTAGTATGTGACAAAAGTACATGGAAAAGGGAAAATAGAGTATTTTAAAAGATTTCTTGGACCCCTTCATGGTTTTTGAAATATGCAAGCAAAAGAGTTATTTTGAAATTACTCTTTGGTGGCTCCAATACCTCTCTAAGACTGAGCCAAGTGGGTTACTGCTTTATACAAATATATTTACAAGGTCAGTAAAAAGGATCAGTTCAGGCCTACATTCTTCACATAGATTGGCCAATTTCCTTAGTGAAGATGTTTGCAATTTAGAGATATGTAGAACCTGAATATTTAAACAATGTTGAACAGTTGAGCTAGACATTTGAGGTTTATAGTTTTCTGAGATTTTTAATTTCACAATTAGATCTGCTGTCCAGGCTTCCAAGAGAAGAGAGAAAGGAAAAAAGAAAAAATTATCCAGAATAGCATGTATTCTTCAGGAGTGATAGAATCCGGCACAGTGGAAGATTCATTTACATGTCAAGGTACTTATAGATAAATGATTGAAAGATAAGATGCCATGTCATATGAAGGATTTTTCTCTCCTTCACAAAAGTGTAATAAATTATTTCATAGTTAAGAAATTCTGATCTTATAGGAACTTTCCAAATCCTTGAACTCATGGTTCCTTGCCCTCTTAAGTCTATTCCTGGGTTGTCAAACCAGCCTAGCTGTAAGTCTAGAGCAGTGGTTCTCAACCAGGTAGGACTTCCCCATCTTACACTCAGGGGACATTTGGCAATATCTAGGAACATTTTTGGTTGTCATGACTTGGGGTAGGGGGGTAGGGATGCTACTGGCATCTGGTGGGTAGAAGCAGGTGATACTGCAAAGCATCCTACAATGCACAGGACAGCCTCCCACAACAAAGAATGATCTAGTCTCAAATGTCAATAGTGTCAACATTGAGAAAGCTTTATCTAGAGCTTTCCTCTGAGATTACCTTAGTGTCCTACTTCTCCAGTCATAGTCTCTTAGCTTCCACCTTCCTGTTATTCTTCTGAGCCAGTCCTTGCCTTGCTTATTACCACCAATTTCTCAACCTATGCCATCTTCATTAGACCAGTGGACTTTTCCACCAGGCACCTTTGTTAATCTGCAGTCCTTCCTCATAGTTCAGCTTGGGAGGAACGTGATGTGAGGCCCAGTATAGAACAGTAATAAACAATGTGGGCTTTGGGTATAATTTAGGTAAGTTAAAATCCCAGATCCACCACTTACTACTAATATAACCTTGGCCAAGTTTCTTAGCCTCTCAGTGCGTCAGTTTCCCCACCTGAAAAAAATGTGGATTTCATCAGGTGGGGAAACTGATAATATCGCCACCATCAGTCATCAACATCATCATCATCATATCAGATCCCATTAGGGATTTCAGTCTTATAGATCAGTGATTTTTCCAGGATTGGAAAATCATGGAACTGTTTAGGGGGATAACAAAGGTGTTCTGCTTGCATTTTTTATCAGACCTTTATTACACAAAGTTTATAATCATTATATATTATGTATATACTATGCACATATATACTATGTATATATCATGTACATACCATGTATGTACTATGTACATTTCATAGTAAATACGTTGAATGACTCATTTCTATATGATATAGGTATAGTCAGGGATAAGTTCATAAAGCAATTTATGTCCTTACATAAAGCACTAAAAATAATTAGCTTTTATTTGCAGGGGGCAATACCTGTGACAGTACTAGATCGCACATTAGGCTGAATTAAGGACATAAACTCTTGTTTAACAGTTGAGCTTGTGAGAGTGTGTTGTCTGAGGGGGCAGCAGGGGGGAGGGGCGCAAATAGATGCATGAGTTCTGCTTTGGGAAATGCTTAAAGGGCAAAACCACAATATAGAAAATGGAAAAAACGTACAGTTTGCCTGAGCTTTTCCTATTTTGATACTTTAAAACTTATGTGTTATGAATTGTGTGAAACTGTCACCAAACTTCAGGCTAGTTTTCTTTAATATGGCATCCCATTCAAACATTTGAAAATGGCCTTTTGCACTATTTTAATTATCCTGTCTGTTTTAATCTTTCAGATCATAAGGCCTATGGATTCTCTGCCTCAAAAGATCATCAAGTAGTCACAGCAATAGAGTATCAAGGTAGAGTACCTTACTGATTTTCACGGTCCATATTGTTGAAATAACTCACAGAGATGACACACGTTAGTGCCTTTCTGTTTGTCAGGAACCTCTGTCTCACTTCACGCTAACTCCCCTGCTGAAATGCTGCTCCCTGCTGTTTCCCCCTTGAGAACTCTTTCTCCACCTCCTCAGTAGAAATTTTGGACATTCCGTGAGAGACCTGATGTACAAAGAATGTCTCATTACATAAAGTATCTGCAACAAATCAAATCTAATTTGTAAAACTGGGAGAAGGAGATCTTGCAAAGTTTCCAGTCAGCTAAATTTGGTAAATGGGAATTAACACTGCAAACCCCACTCTGTATATTTAAGAGAACGTTAATATAGCCTATTGTTGGGGTATCATTTTGCTATTTATTTTAGCCTCTTAAAATATTTATAAGGGAGGAGTTGGTATTTAACAGGTGTAAAGTTTCAGTTTTGCAAGATGAAAAAGTTCCGGAGATTGCTTGCACAACAATGTGAATGTATTTAACACTACTGAACTGTACAGTAAAAATCATTAAGAAGGTAAATTTTAAGTTATGTATATTTTATCACAATTAAAATTTTTTTAAGGATCTAATAACCAAAAAGAATTATAAGCCTTTATAAATTTACTTCAAATGTTGACTATCTACTACTTCTCTGAAGGGTTTTTACCTAGAACACATTAATAATACTGGGCAACCTGAAAAATTACTGTTTCTTAAATGTGATGCTTCTTTAGACCGTAAACATTTAAGAAACTGATTTCAAATGTCTGATCCCTTTTCTTTAGGCATGTCTTAGTTTCCTGCAGTTGGAGAGAGATAGGTTTGGAGTAAAGAGAAAAAGATTTAAAAAGGGGGCCTGATGTGAGAAGAATTAAATGATCTAGTATTTAACCAGTCATGCCCGGCATAGAGTAAGTTATATGTGCTTGTTAAATAATAATATGCTATAATAAGAATCAGTGAATCAGTCATTCACTTAAATAATTATTTAGGTTATTCAGGTTCTTTGAAGTCCTACTATTTTACATGATTAAGCTAATAAAACACTCTTTATCATGACATAGCTTTAAATGGGGAGAGGTGGGAAAAAGAAATTAATGACTGGTAGTAATTTGGGACTATGGAGTACTTATAGGGAAGACAAACACGGCTGGGTGAGATGCCAAAAAGGAGACTGGAAAAGCCAATGAGTGAGCACAGTGAGAGGAAAAGATGGAGCAGGATATCCATGTGGGACAAAGGAAACAAAGTTAATTTCTCTCACTTTTTACTTTTCTGGAGGATCTTACTGTTGGGTCCAGCTGGATACCGTGGATATTCATCCCTGCCTCCCCAGGCCCTACGCCATGATATCTGAATTAGGATGCCAAGAGTATATTCTTTAGTCTTACATTACTTTAAAAAAATGTATTAAGGCGAAATTCACATAACATAAAATTCACGATGTTAAAGTGAACAATTAAGTGTCATTTATTATATCCACAGTGTTGTGTGACCACCACCTCTATCTAGTTTCAAAGCATTTCCAACACTCTAAACTAAAACCCTGTACCATTTTTATATCACTTTAAAATGTGTGTTTTATTTTTAAAATAAATCCTTCTACAGATAGGAAATAGAAAATCCTTCTATGTTTATTGCAATCAAATGTTAGTCTTATTTACTCCCAAGTAAGTATTTTCTATTTTTTTAATCTCGCCTCTGCTCCTTTTAATTAAAAATTACATTTTGATTCTATTTTATATGTGCTCCAATCATTCCAACTTGGCTTTCCATAAAGCAAAAATAAATTTCTATCTATCTTCTTCAACATTTCACTTTTAGGATATTTTATGCAGTAACTTAATTTTACTTAAAGTCTAAAATATTTTTTTTGTTTTTACTTTTTTAAATTGAAGTATAGTTGATTTACAATGTTGTGTTAATTTCTGCTGCACAGCAAAGTGACTCGGTTGGTTATGCATATGTACATTATACATTCTTTTTTATATTTTTTTCCATTACAGTTTATCCCAGGACATTGAATCTAGTTCCCTGTGCTATACCTTGTTGTAGGACCTTGTTGTCCATCCATTCTATATGTAATAATTTGTATCTACTAACCCTAATCTCGCAGTCTATCCCCCCCCACCTTCCCTTCCCCTTGGCAACCACAAGTCTGTTCTCTATGTCTGTGAGTCTGTTTCTGTTTTTTAGATAGGTTCATTTGTGTCATATTTTAGATTCCACATATAAGTGATATCATATGGTGTTTGTCTTTCTCTTTCTGACTTATTTCACTTAGTATGATAATCTCTAGCGGCATCCGTGTTGCTGCAAATGGCTTTTTCTTTTTTTTAATTTATTTATTTTATTTTTGGCGGTGTCGGGTCTTTGTTGCTGCGTGCAGGCTTTTCTCTGGTTGCAGCGAGCGGGGGCTACTCTTCGTTGCAGTGCGCGGGCTTCTCATTGCAGTGGCTTCTCTTGTTTCAGAGCACGTGGGCTTCAGTAGTTGTGGCACTTGGGTTCAGTAGTTGTGGCTCATGGGCTCCAGAGTGCAGGCTCAGTAGTTGTGGCACATAGGCTTAGTTGCTCTGCAGCATGTGGCATCTTCCCAGACCAGGGCTTGAACCCATGTCCCCTGCATTGGCGGGCAGATTCTTAACCAATGCGCTACCAGGGAAGCCCCCTGTAAATGGCTTTTTTTTTTTTTTTCATGGCTGAGTAGTTAGTATTCCACTGTATATATGTACCACCTCTTCTTTATCCATTCATCTGTCAATGGACATTTAGGTTGTTTCCATGTCTTGGCTATGGTGAATAGTGCTGCTATGAGCATAGGGGTGCATGTATCTTTTTAAATTATAGTTTTGTCGGGATATATGCCCAGGAATGGGATTGCTGGATCATATGGTAATTCTATTTTTAGTTTTCTGAGGGACCTCCATACTGCTTTCTGTAATGGCTGCACGAGCTTACATTCCCACCAACAGTGCAAGAGGGTTCCCTTTTCTCCACACCCTCTCCAGCATTTGTTATTTGTAGACATTTTAATGATGGTCATTCTGATCAGTGTGAGGTGATACCTCATTGTAGTTCTGATTTGCATTTCTCTAATGATTAACAATATTGAGCATCTTTCATGTGCCTCTTGGCCATCTGTATGTCTTCTTTGGAGAAGTGTGTATTTAGGTCTTCTGCCTATTTTTTGATTGGGTTGTTTGTTTTTTTGTTGTTGAGTTGTACTAAAATATTTTATGATTTGTGTATATGTGTGTTCCCCCCAATTCATTCAGTTTTTTGTCTCTTGTCTCTATGATTTCAAACAATTATGAATTAATTAATTCCTTCTTTTCAGTACTGCTTTTCTGTATCACCTCCCATAGTGATGCCAAAAGCAGAATGAGAGTAAAGCGAGCGCTGCTCTGCCAGGCTTGTAAGTTACATGAGCAGCCTTATGCAGAGAGCACAACCCTGAGAGAAATAAATCAGAATTTAATAGCATGCTTTTCTCCACAGAAGTAATAATTTATGGTAATTCTCCAGAACTACTTTGGTAGTATACATTCTCTTCTTGCATTATGTAAGATTTTGATGATTTTTAACTTGAGCACAGAGAATGAAATCAAACAAGAGTCAACAATACAGAATCTTAGAAAAATTAAAATTCACAGTGATTCTAGCTGTGTGATTCCTTAAAGTGATTATTTTGCTACATGTTGAACAAATGCTTTTTCCAAACAAAGAATTATCTTTTCTCAATCCAAACTGGAACAGATATTTTTGGCAATGTAATAATCATCTTAATAGAAAAACTTGGCGCATTTTTCTGTTCTAATATGCCTTGCTTTGAGAAAGTATGATTTATGTCTATATTATTTTCTTTACTGTCTCAAACACAGGAAACACTTTAGCTCAAATCTGAGTAATTTGGGGGTAGATTTATGATGGTATTAAGTATGGATTTCTACCATGCCAAGGCAAGCTTACAACTACAAGTAAGAGAAGTGCCTCATGGGTAAAAGTAATAATAACCATTTATGGAACATGGACTATATACAGAGTACCATGTGCACCCAAGTATGTAAATATATTATCTCATTTAATCTTTACCACAACTTTGCAAGATGAGTAATGTTGTTCTTGTCATTTTACAGATGTGAACACAATCACATCTTTTTTTAAAAAAGTTAAATAATTTGCTCAATATCACACATCTGGTTTATGGCAGAGGTCTAACTTCAAAGCCTGTGCCTTAAACTACTATATTATGGCATAATAATGCCGAGGGCTAGACACAGAAAATTATGCTGGCCATGAATGTTGAATTTGGGCTGAAAAGAGAGAGGAGAGTCCATGGTAGTTAGCTTCTCAGTTCACTTGGTTCTTTATCCTCAGATGTTGGCCCCATGATTCAGTAGATTTACTGTTTCTCACAGTTTTTGAGGTCAAGGTGTTCCCCTGCTTGGAACACTCCCAAAGAACCACAAGGCGAAATTCAGATTCCAGGAAATTCAAAAATTCAAATTCCCTCTTTTAAGTCTTTGGTTAATTATCACCTTCTAAATGAGGTGAACTCTGACTACTCTATTTTTTTAAAACTGCACCCCCATTCCCCAGATTCCCAAACTTCCTGTACTCTGATCTACTCTTATTTTCATAGCACTCATGACCTCTTAACGTACTATATAATTCACTTCGTGATGTTTCTTGTGTGTCTGACCCCCTGCAAATTGTAAGATCCCAAAGGGGAGGGATCTTTGTTTTGCTCACTGCTATAGCTCAAGAACAATGCCGGACACACAGTAAATACTCAATATATTTTGGACAAATTGCATAGACCATTTCTCCACATTTTATATGGTCAATGAGATTGAGGCTGGAGTGGAGTCACTTCACTTAAGAAAACCATTGGTTACATTTTAAACATAATTTCTGCAGAGGTTTTCCATAGAGTAATGAGTATAGAAATCAGGAAGAATTCACCAAAAGGAGTGTGTGTGTGTGTGTGTGTGTGTGTGTGTCCAGTTAAATATGTGAAACAATATGATTATTTGAGTGTAAATTTATTCCTAAGACCTAGGAGTGTGAGCTAAAAATGAGTGTGGGTGTGTGTTTAATTGCTGGAAACTCAACAAAATACGGGAAGGAAACCTATCTAGAGCTCAAGACTCCGGAAGGCCACCACCCATTCTCCTTAATCAACAGAACAGAGCCATGTTTCCTCAGACAAGTCCCTCGGCACACATTTGTCTGTGTAGCATAATTGTAAACATGCCTGTAAAATGATGTCTGTTTGTAACATAAAACCTTTTAAAACTAGGCATCCAAAAAAAAAAAAAAACCTAGGTATCCTTAAAAACAAATTTTGGATTATTTTTCCTTGTCTTTCTTTTCTCTATCCTACTTTCTATCTTCCATTACCTGTTATTCTATTTCTATATTTTTAGCAATGTGTGTGAAACTAAAAAAAAAATTAGAAACAACATTTTAACAGAAAAATCATAATTCTGTCACACAGAAATCATCACTGGGTTAATATTTTCATACATATTCATACAGGCTTTTTGTCCATATCTATGTGTATACTTTTAATAAAACCTGGGATAAATATTATAAGTATTGCTTTCTAATCTACCATGTCATGTAATATCCTGAATTATTTTTTTTTAACGGCATTAAGTCTGCTTAACATCAAAATCAGAGGTATGAGAAGGATTTTAACATAGTTTCTCTTCTAGTCAAAGATACTGTGTTTTTTAGGTCAAACTGTATGCATTGTGGAGGAAAAAAAGTTTCAGAAATATGAAGTTGAGGGAACTCTGCCCTGTACTCTGTAATAACCTATATGGGAAAAGAATCTGAAAAATAATGGATATATGTACATGTATACCTGAATCACTTTGCAGTACACCTGAAACTAACACAACATTGTAAATCAACTATATTCCAATATAAAATAAAAACTTAAAAAAAATATGAAGTTGACACTCCAGAGAGCTGGCTGAAACATACTTTAAAAATAGTTAGAACTAGGGCTTCCCTGGTGGCGCAGTGGTTGAGAGTCCGCCTGCCGATGCAGGGGACACGGGTTCGTGCCCCAGTCCGGGAAGATCCCACATGCTGCAGAGCAGCTGGGCCCGTGAGCCATGGCCGCTGAGCCTGCGCGTCCAGAGCCTGTGCTCCGCAACGGGAGAGGCCACAACAGAGAGAGGCCCGCGTACCGCAAAAAAAAAAAAAAAGTTAGAACTAGATATTTCCATTTGGCAACTTGAAGTAGTTGGCAGGCAAGCCCTGGGTTTTTCTTCCGTCCGTCATCTTGTGTGGACAGTTAAAGGAGGGGGCTCCTTGGGTAGTTCCAGGAATTCTTTAATGACATAACTGCAGTAAATTGCCCGTGGTAAAGTAACCTTAGTGAGCTACATTGAGGCGGTTAAACCTGATGCCAAGATGAAATCTTTGAATAATTTTTCTGGATTGAGGTGAGGGGTGGGAGTCAATGATTTATTAGGAGACCATATTGGGTGTGTATTAATGTATTTTCAGAGAAGGTTATCAAAAAAGGGATCTGAGTGAGCATGTAGCGTGTTGAGGGACCATTTGGGGTTCCATAGCATGGCCTGGGCTGGGCTAAGTGCCTTTCTTAGGCAGTAGGTGTGAAGCATCCACTATTTACCTCCATCCTGGCACTCATCACCTTGGACTGAAATTACACTGTCTTATTTGTCTCTTCTACCAGACTGTAAACTCCTTGAAGACTGAGATGGGGAAGAAAAAGATAAATAATTAATCATAGCTGCCATTTTTAAAGACTTACTATGTCCAGGCATGTGTGCTTTGCATATATTATTGTATATGAAGACTCAACAACTCTATGAGATACTATCTTATTTTACAGATGATAACTGAAGCTCAAGAACTAGGGAAAGTAGCATAGTGTCACAAAATTATTTTGCGAAATAATCATAATGCTTTCAATTCATCTTTGAATTAAGCCAACCTGTTGAGGAAATTTATGAATAAATAAATGAATGAATGGATAAAATAATAATTTAAGGATGTTAAAAATTTATTAAGTAAAATATTATTTCAGAGGGACAATTTTTTAAAAAGTATTTTTATTTATGTTCCTAGAGGTTATTTTAGCCTGTAAATACCCAAAGAAGACCATTTCCTCCAGATTGGAGTGGAAGAAACTGGGGCGCAGTGTCTCCTTTGTCTACTATCAACAGGCTCTTCAAGGTAAGATGCTGGGACTCGATAAGGTGAGAGCAAGAGAGCACCAAATACCCCAGGTCCTTTAATTAACCAATGAGGGCAGGACATGGCTGATGACTGAGAATGTGTTTCTGTAAGTGTGAGATGAAACCAATAGAGACTGAGACCCAAAACACAACAACCACAAAAACAGAGGACAGGGAACAGAAGAAGTTCACCTCCATGCATGAACTCCATGGAGGCCCTGGACCCCTCATTTCTCACTTCACTTCTAGAGGATGTAAGATGCAATTGTTCTTGCTGGCCCAGTAGATTAAACTCTTGCGGGAAAGGAAGAAAAGATGGTGTGGGGTTGGGATGGAGGGTCACTGCTCAATTGTAGTAACTTTACCCTATTTCCATATCACCATTGAGAAAGCAAGGCCATCACTGAGAAGTTTAGGGAGTTAAGACTTAGGGGAAGGTAAATACAGCTACCCTTATCCAGTGCTTTCTTTTTTACATTTTTTATTGTTATACATTTCTTTATACTCCCTATCGTTCTTGTTGAATATATAGTGAACTTTTAATTTAAAGTATTGGTAATGATAGATAAAATGCAATGGTGTCTGTGATTTAGTTCAAAATAATCCAGTGGTTAAAGGTGCAGATGTAGTAAGACAGGCGTAGCATTGATTAAAATTACAGTTGGGTGATGGTTTGTTGAGGTTCATTTTACTATACTCTCTAATTTTGTGCATGCTTAAAATTTTCCATTATAATTATTTAAAAAGTTGGAAATATAACTTAAGTATAATAAACAGGTTATTATTTTAAAATATGTTTTACTTTAATTTTAAAGAATTAAACAAGTGAACAAATGTTTAAAGTTCATAGAAAATTTAAAATATCCCTGTGGTTCTTACCTGTTAAGATAGGATTACGGGCAGCAGAGGCCTAATAGCACAGCTGTCTTTACTTGAATTTTCTGTAATGCTAATCTAATGTGATACAAAACACTATTTTAATTCCGCACAAATTACTATCAAAAACTAATCCAAAGAATGTTTTTAAAGACCCCCTCACCTTCTTTTTTGTGACAGTATCATGCAAGCCACCACACATAAAGTTACTGTTCCAGCTAGTTAAACTAGGCTCTCCAGTATCTTTTGAAGATGTGAATCTATTTATTCTAGCATACTAGAAAGGGGATGAGGCAGGAATGAGGGTTGAATTCTTTCAAATAAAATATGGGAATATGGAACTGAGTGTTCTTTTGTGAACAGTATGACGTTCTAAAAAAGAAATAGAAGTTTGAAAGAGCAGCACTCATATACAATTTTAAAATTTTTAAATTGAGTTTATTAATAGGAAAATAAATGCAGTGGTTACTGAATGAAGTGACTAGAGAAAGGTAGTATTAGAAAATGATTATATCATTATTAACATCATTGTCCTCTTTTTCTAAAAGGAGATTTTAAAGATCGAGCTGAGATGATAGATTTCAGCATACGGATCAAAAATGTTACGAGAAATGATGCCGGGAAATATCGTTGTGAAGTTAGTGCCCCATCTGAACAAGGTCAAAACCTGGAAGAGGATACACTCACTCTAGAAGTATTAGGTGATGTGCTTGTATCTGTGTGATTACTGTTCCCACCCTCATCCCCATCATCCAACCCTGGAGCAATGAGGCAACTCAGGGCCCCAGCGAGTGAAGTTATAAAGGTGGACCACCAGCACCGCTGTTCCTGCAAAATCTTGGCTATTACTCCTTTTCACCTCGTTGGCTGCTTAAATGTTAATGTTACTAACTTATTATGACAAAATCTCTTTTCAATTAAGATTCAGGTAAACCTTAATTGTCCTCCACTGTACATAGAAGCATTTTCCCCAAGAGTTTATTTTTTAACATCTTTATTGGAGTATAATTGCTTTACAATGGTGTGTTAGTTTCTGCTTTATCAAGAGTTTATTTTTCAGTCATTTTCAGCATAGGTAGTAATTCTCTTACCATATAAAATAGTCTCTGGGCTTCCCTGGTGGCGCAGTGGTTGAGAGTCCGCCTGCCGATGCAGGGGAAACGGGTTCGTGCCCCAGTCCGGGAGGATACCACATGCCGCGGAGCGGCTGGGCCCGTGAGCCATGGCCGCTGAGCCTGCGTGTCCGGAGTCTGTGCTCCGCAACGGGAGAGGCCACAGCGGTGAGAGGCCCGCATACTGCAAAAAAAAAAAAAAAGTCTCAAATGAGATGACAGAAAAGCAATAAAACAAAAAAAGTATTGGAATTAGCAGATGCAAGCTACTATATATATAGAATGAATAAACAACAAAGTCCTACTGTATAGCACAGGGAGCTATATTCAATATCCTGTGATAAAACCATAATGGAAAAGAATATGAAAACCAATGTATATATATGTATAACTGAATCACTTTGCTGTACAGCAGAAATTAACACAACATTATAAATCAACTATACTTCAATAAAATAATTTTTTTTTAAATGTAGGCTGGGGAAGTATAGAAGTTATTTTGGTAAAGAAAGGAAATTAGCATTTATTATGCAGCTAGTATGCATTAGGCTCTTTCACATGTGTAATTTTACTTAATCTTCACTGACAACCTGATTTTTACAGATGAGGAGATAGATGCTAAGTGATTTTCCTAAGGCTGCAGAGCTAGTAAGTATCTGGGCCAGGATTTGGATCCAGATGGGGTTAACTTCAAAGCCAATATATTTAGTTACTCTAAGACTCACTGATAGATAGTAACTGCCCATGATGACAACTGGTGGAGGAAATGATCAGTTCTTCTCCATAGATGTTACTATAAACTACTAAGCAAAGAGAATAAAACGACTCCTCTTCCTTTTTCTACATAGTCCAGGCTCTTTCTGAAATTCTAATGATGTACTTACTGTTATAGAAGAAATTTCATTCAGAAAACCTTGCAGGAGATTCAGCTGGTGTATTAGTCTTCTGCTACATACCAAATGATCACAAACTTAGCAGCTTAAAACAACCACCCATTTATTAGCTCACAGTTCTGTAGATCAGAAGCTCAGCAAAATGTGGCTGGGTTCTCTGCCCAGGATATCACAAGGCTGAGATCGAGGAGTCAGCTGGGCTCAATTATTGACTGGAGGCTCTGGAAGCAAATCTGCCGTCAAGCTTATTTATTCTTGTTGGCAGATTTCAGTTCCTTACGGTTGTAGAACTGAGGTCCCCTTTCCATGCTGGCTACCAGCTGGAGGCCACGCTCAGTTCCCAGAGCCACCACATTCCTTGCCATGGGGCCTCTCTATCTACAACCCAACAAAAGCATGTTGAATCCTTCTTGTGTTTTGAATCTCTGAATTTCCCTTCTGTGACCGGCCAGAGAAAACTACTTTTAAAGAGGTCATGTGGGGACTTCCCTGGTGGTCCAGTGGGTAAGACTCGACACTTCCAATGCAGGGGGCATGGGTTTGATCCCTGGTCGGTGAACCAGATACTGCATGCATGCCCGCAACTAAGAAGTCCGCAGGCCACAACGAAGATCCTGCATGCCACAAGACCCGGTGCAGCCTAAATAAATAAATAAATAAAATATTTAAAAAAAAAAGAGGTCATGTCATTAGGGCAGACCCATCTAAATAATCTCCCCTACCTTAAAGACAAGAGATTTGGGACCTTAATTACACCTCTAAAATCCCTTCAGAGTAGTACCTACATTTGTGTTTGATTGAATAACTGAGAGAACGTGTACATACACCAGGGCCGGGGAATTGGGGGGACCGTGTTAGAACTCTGCCTACACAGACAGTTCTGGGTTTTCCTGGATTTAAGTAAAGTCTGGTTTACTTTACAAATCCCTGGGACCAGAATAACCTTAATTCAGGTATTCTCTGTCTTGGCCTGAATGGGATTTTAGTTTGAGTACTGATCCTGAAAATATACTCAGGTTTGACTTTGTTGGAATATAGTTGATAATAATACATTAAAATCATTGATGAGGGGAGAAGTAGAGATTGTTTATCTAGAAAAGAATAGCTGTTGTAGTAGCTAATGTAGTGTTTGCAAGTGTAACAGGCAAGCCCTGAACTCTCAGTGAGTGGCTTACATAATAGAAGTTTCTTTCTTATGTAAGTAAAGTCTAAATAATTGGAGACAGAGATAGGAGTGGTGGAACTATATTGCCCTACTTAATGAAATCAGTAGGGACCCAAGCTAATGTAAGCATGACATCTTTGATACATAGCTTTCTGAGGTCACCATGGGTATTGACACCTCCTTGGTAGTGGGAGGGGGAGGGAATGGATGGAGAATCATACAGGAAGGTTTTATGGATCAGGCATGGGAATAGCATATATGACTTTTCCCCAGATTCCATTGGTCAGAACTCATGCATGTGATCCCATCCGGCTACAAGGGGGCTGACAAATGTGGTCTAGCTGTGTGCCTGTGAGGAAAGGAAGTGGGTCTCTTGAACAAGTAGCCAGTCTCTGTCACAGGTGTCCAATAAATCCATCTTTAGCTGGCTGTTAAAATCCTCATTTAGCTTGTAAATAACCAATGCCATTTGACTTCCATCCTCCAGTGGCTCCGGCAGTTCCATCATGTGAAGTACCCAGTTCTGCACTGCGTGGAACTGTGGTGGAGTTGCGATGTCAAGACAAAGAAGGCAACCCGGCTCCTGAATACACGTGGTTTAAGGATGGCATCCGTTTGCTAGAGAATCCAAAACTTGGCTCCCCAAGTGCCAACAGCTCATACACAATGAATACAAAATCTGGAACTCTGGTAAGGTCATTTCAAGCATTGGCCTAATAACTGTCTTGCATTTGGAAAAAAAAAATATTAGAACTAAAATAATGTAGAGTAGAGGGCTGATACCATTGCTGGTTAAGTAGAGAGAGGAAAGGATAGCAGGAAAGATGGCGGCACTCATACAGAGAAGTGATGGAAAAGGCTGCCACAGGAGAGGAGAAGACAAAACAGAGAACTAGGGAGTTGGACACAAAAAGGTCTGCACCAGGGGCCTGACGCAGGCCAAGATGGAGTCATGATGATGGATCAGGCCTGGAAAGGTACTAGGTGCAGTCTTGTATTTATAATACCAGGGAAATGCATGAAAACTCCCTTGGGAAGGGGACCCTCCTACACTGTTGGTGGGAATGTAAACTGATGCAGCCACTATGGAAAACAGTATGGAGGTTCCTTAAAAAACTAAAAATAGAACTACCATATGATCCTGCAGTCCCACTCCTGGGCATATATCCAGAGAAAACTAATTTGAAAAGATACATGCACCTCAGTGTTCATAGCAGCACTGTTTACAATAACCAAGACATAGAAGCAACCAAAATGTCCATTGACAGATGAAAGGATAAAAAAGATGTGCTGTATATATATATATATATATATATATATATATACACATACATACATACACACATATATACACACACACATATATATCACATATATTTCATTCTTTTATATTTATATATAAAAGAATGAAATAATGCCATTTGCAGCAACTTGGATGGACCTAGAGATCATCATAATAAGTGAAGTATGTCAGACAGAGAAAGACAAATATCATATGACATCACTTATCTGTGGAATCTAAAATGTGATACAGGGCTTCCCTGGTGGCGCAGTGGGTAAGAATCCGCTTGCCAGTGCAGGAGACACGGGTTCGAGCCCTGGTCCAGGAAGATGCCACATGCTGCAGAGCAACTAAGCCCATGCACCGCAACTACTGAGCCTGTACTCTAGAGCCCGCAAGCCACAACTACTGAAGCCCACGTGCCGCAACTACTGAAGCCTGCATGCCTAGAGCCAGTGCTCCACAGCAAGAGAAGCCACCACAATGAGAAGCCCGTGCACCGCAACGAAGAGTAGCCCCCGCTCACCACAACCAGAGAAAGCCTGCGCGCAGCAATGAAGACCCAACGCAGCCAAAAATTAATAAATAAATAAATATTTTTAAAAAAAGGTAAACAAGAAGGTCCTACCGTATAGTGCAGGGAACTATATTCCATATCTTGTAATCAACCATAAGGGAAAAGATTCTGAAAAAGAATAGAGATATACATGTATGTATAACACCACCAGAAACAAACACAACGTTGTAAATCAACTATACTTTAATAAAAAAAATTTTTTAAATAGAAAACTCTCTTGGGGATGCCCTGACCTCAGTACCAGCCTTGTGAGAATAGTGACTCTTGCCAACCTATGATAGGATGTCTGTGTCATTAAACTCTTCCATGACTAGCTCGTCAACAATTGACTTTGTGACTTGAGTATCTATTACTTTAGATTTAGTCCAGATTGTCTGATCGATTGAAAAGCCTTTCTAAGGAATCCTGTTGGAAATCTGTAAATAAGATCTTTAAAGTTAATGACATTTACAAATAAAAGTATTTTTACTGTTTTTGACTCTGACTTTTTAGGGTAGAGGTGGGAGTAAAAAAAAGACAATTAAATTTGAAGCTTTTTCTTTTGATTCAAAGTAATATGTCAGTTTAAAAATGCTGCATTTCCAGCAAGGCAGAATCACTATCACAACCACTATCAAAAGAATCTTAAAGGCGTGGTAATAAAAATTTTAATAAATTTTTAGAGGAGGTATAATATTTCCTTTCATCCCTTCAATCTACAAGTGCATGATAACATTTAAAAACTAGATCCTCTGGTAAGTAATAAAGCATATTGATAAAGTGACTGAAAGATAAACATATCGGTGGATTGATGTGGCTACTCCCTGAGGAAGGGATGCTCTGGCCCTTTCAGCATCAGCAGGCTCAGTCAGCAGGTCCAAGTGATTTTACACTGAGAAATTGGGTAGAAAACCTGCGGTCATACTTGGCTATATTTACTTTACAAATTTGTGTTTTCTCAGAGCAGGTGATGAAAAGCCCCAAGCCAAGTCTGAAAAGATATAGATTCACTTTCCTCAGCTCAACCCTTGAAATATCTGTGATGTCAAAGGGGTGCACCAGGGCAGAACCAGCATGGGTTATTTTCTGAAAAATGAGCAAAACAAAGACTCCAGTGTATGGAAGACAACGGCTTCCTTTTAATCACCAGTTATAATATCCTGGAAGATCATTTTCGGTTTTAGTCTAACTTTTGTTTATACATAACCTTGGCTTTGAGCTCATGGTGAATATCTTTAAAGGAGTCTGGCTCTTGGGACTGATGATTCCATAAAGTGAGAATACACAAGGGAATGCTTTCTATTGCACCATGTTGAAGGATACAGAAAGAAGAGGTATGTGGGTAGTGGGTAGGGAAAAGAGAGGAAAAGGCCGTAAATAGATCAAAACCCTGGCTGTTTTTAGGCACATATATTACATGAGGATACAAGACAATAAGGAAGTGCTCCTTAGAGGTTCATGGCCCCCTTGGACGCAGTCAGCAGTGACCACTGTGGTACTGAGGGTGTGACAGGAGGATACTGAAAGAATGGGTCTGAGCACCCCTCTCACCCTCCTTAGGTCCTGGCAGGATTCTTGAAGGTGTCCAGAACACACTGAATTCCCTCCCTCCTACTAACTACCTAACGAACTTCTCTCCTTCTATCCATCTATCTACCCATTGTTTCTTTCCTCCTGTCTACCTGCCTGCCTCCCTTCCTTCTTTCTTTCCTTCCTTCCTTCCCTCTTTCCTTCCTTCCTTCCTGAAACTCTCCGAGGTGCTAAACTACTATGAAGCCTGTTACATCAAAGTCTTGCCTTTCAGTTGCTTTGGCACAGAGTAGACAGAACAAGGGTTGGTTGGACTTTATCTTTTCATAATTTTCACAAATTCTACAACTGATAGAAGTTGTAATCCTATAAATGACATTAAGGCTTTCCTAGGCCCTATGCTACTTCCTGGTAGTAACTCTGGCTCTTTAGAGGAAGTGTTCATTGTTTGCTGCTGCAGTGAACTCACTGTGACTTAGAAAACTGCCTTTAAGGCCAAGGAGGCCTTTATTTATAAATGGTGTTTCCTAGGACTTAGAACTACCTACAATAGTTAATACTACTATGTGCTGTAAACTTTTAAAAATGCCCACTGTCTTCCTAACTGTACTACTTTTTCAGTATCACACACTAAAAAAGACACTTCCTGTATATATTTAATTCTTTCTCTGTCAAATTAAACAGAGGCCTAGCTAATTACTCCTTGAAGACATGGCAGATTTCTGAATTCACTGTAAAGATATAAAGTCCTAGGGACTTCCCTGTGGCACAGTGGTTGGGAATCTGCCTGCCAGTTCAGGGGTCATGGGTTTGATCCCTGGTCCGGGAAGATCCCACGTGCCGCAGAGCAACGAAGCCCGTGCACCACAACTAGTGAGCCTGCGCTCTAGAGCCCGCGAGCCACAGCTACTGAGCCCACTCGACTAGAGCCCATGCTCTGCAACAAGAGAAGCCACCGCAATGAGAAGCCTGCGCACTGCAGAGAAGAGTAGCTCCCGCTTGCCTCAACTAGAGAAAGCCTGCGTGCAGTAACGAAGACCCCACTGCAGCCAAAAATAAAGTAAAATTTTAAAAAAAATGTATAAAGTCCTAAGTCACTGAAAAGGAAAGACCGACTTAATGATAAATTTAAGGAACACAGTTCTTTTGGGAGTCTACTGATAGATTTATTGCTTAAGTAAATATGTATTTTTTTCTTCTACAAATAGCAATTTAATACTGTTTCAAAACTGGACAGTGGAGAATATTCCTGCGAAGCCCGTAATTCTGTTGGACATAGCAGGTGTCCTGGGAAACGAATGCAAGTAGGTAAGCACAAAATATTGGGAGGAACAAATGGTTTAAAATTAGTATGTGCAAATATTTGGGGGTGGAAGGAGCAAGGAGTAAGTAAGAGCTGAGTGATTTGAAGTATAAATGGAAGGGAATGTTTAAAATCAGTTTGACATAATATTACAAAAAGCAAAGATGCTGTTTTAATCCAGCTTCCAAGCAAGACAGGAATATTTATCATTGTATTTTATAGATTTTTGAATTTTTCCAATAATTAATTTTAAAATATGCTCATCTGAGCAATCCTCTTTGAAACAAAAGCTAAGAGTCCTGTAAGTTGCTCAGAGTCAAGAATTCAGAATGGGGGTTCAAATTCCAGCTCTGCCACTTATTAACTATGGGCTCTTCAGCAAGTTAATTAACCTCCATGCCTCAGTCTCCCCAAAATTGAAGTTATAATACACTGTCCTCATAGAGTTGTTAGGAAGATTAAAATAATTAATATTCAAAAGTGTTAGAATGGCACTGGTGTATTTTTAGCACTATATAGGTACTGGCTATTTTAATTGTTGGTAATTTGTTTCAAACCCCTGAAATAGTATGTTTATACTTATTGCAGAGTAGGCTGTCCAAAAAGACTTTTTTTTTTTGGCCATGCTGCGCGGCTTGCAGGATCTCAATTCCCCAACCAGGAGCTGAACCCGGGCCACAGTAGTGAAAGCGCAGAGTCCTAGGCCACCAGGGAACTCCCAAGACATGTTGAATATAGTTATGGATCTAGTTTGCTATAAAACATAGCTGCCATATATTATATTCACAAAATAAATGTCTTAGAGTTGAATAAAATTCAGGCTCAATTATCTTTTCAGATTACATGAGTTTCAGAGCAAACATTGTTTTTCATTTTACTTTTAACAATTTGGTTAAACTCATTCTTGTATGAAAGCTGTGTTTTGAAAATGGTTGTGTAATAGAGAGAGATGAGCTGGAGATGGCATCCGAGGGGTTAAAGGTCACTCTGGAGGGGGCTGCACCCTAGGTTTCAGGAGCTTGTCCTCAGCTTTGTGGGGTCAGAAATTCATTTTTTCAACACGTCTTGAGCTATGCAGGTACGTGGGCAGTAATTTATATTGTCTGTGTACAGTTAACTCTTAGCATGATATTTTAAAGAAAATATAATCTTATTAGACTTCAGGATATCCTAAAGTATAAGATATTCAATAGTATACTCTAATTTCCACAAGTAAGTTTGAATTTCAGGGTTTTTTTTTAAATTCGGGGACACATATTATCTACCCAACCCACTCAAGTGTTGACATTTAAAGTCAAACATAAGCATTTGCTTAAATTATCAGAAAATATCCCTCTCAATGCCGCTTTGGAGTTATTAGAAAATTCACTATCACATTTTATTTTTTCTTTAAATGATCATGTTTAATTTCAGTGCCTAATTTAGTTTTATCTTAAGAAATAATATAGGTGAAGTCATGGTTTTGACATACTAGTTAAATTTTTCCTAGCATGCAGTGAATAAATACATAACAAACTTTAGATTTCTGTGTTTTGCTAGTAGTATCACTTTAATTTGAACATGATTTCCACATATCTATTCTTTCTGGTATAAGTTGACTTAAAAGTTAGAATTGCTTTGTTTAAAGCTCATCCATTGATCCTCGATGTTTTACATCCTTGGTTTGGAATTCAGATCTTTGGAAATACATAATTCATGAAGCCTCATTTCCAGTTTTCTTTGTGAAGTATCACCAACAACTTGTAACCAAAACCAGATCTGTTTACTGTTCTAAATAAATTCTTTCTGAAGTACAGAAAGAAAGTAAATCATGGGTTTGCTGATTATTCCCAGGCTGCTTTATTGTACAACTCCAGAAAATTCTGCTCACACTTAGCATTTGGTTCCTTTCCTTTTATTTTAGAATAATGATACCCTCCTTTTATTGTGGCTTTTTTATTAAGAAAGAACACACAATATTTTCATATGTGTTATTACATTTTCTCTTTAGTGAGGCATAATAAGGCGGGCATATTACTTGCTCAGAATCTCACAGTAATTACAAATGGGATGAACACAACTTACCTCTAACTTACAAGTCTTCTATCTTCTTTTTTTGAAGAAAATAAAATAACATTTATACCATGACTTAGTACTTACTGGATAAAACAGTTTTTTTTGTTTAGAATTTGCCTTTAGCTTGAATACTTCATGGATGTCAGATTCATTGACAAACTACAGGACAGTTTTTTGTCAATGAAAATTTCAATCTAAGGGTGATTATAGCCCTTAGGTTAAACCCTTTGTAGGTGTCAAATCATTGACTATTACAAAGAAAATTGTAGGCAGTTTGGTTCTCAGGAGTTTTATTTAGTTATTAATTTAATTTTGCCTTAGATTATGATTATTGTGTAGTTCTTTTTTTCCTCTCTGCTATTTTTTGTCCAAGTGAATAAATAGATGAATCTCCACCTCCCAATACCCAAGCAAATATGAACCGAGTTTATATCAAGCAATAATTAAGGTTTCCTACTCTAGTCAAATTACTCAGCCTTTCGAAAGATTGACCCAGTTTCCTTTTTTAAAAAAAAAAATCAGTTAATATTTCAGAGGCATCTGGAAAAATTAATAACACTTGGCATTAAGAAAAAAAATTAAGACCAGGAAATTTTACGATAAGCAGACTCATTCAAATAATAGTTCTTAAAAAATCATTCCCAAAATGTGCACTGCTTTAAAATATCTAAAATTACTAGTGAGAAACTGGTACCTAATGTTTTCTCCAAGTTATTTAACCATATGTTAATTAATACTTGCTTTTAAAAAAAGAACCCTTTGTTCCTTTAAAAACTGTAGGAATTTGCATATTAATCAATACATAAGAAGTGTCTAAATGACAGAAGAGTATGGCTCATGAAATCCTCATGGACAAGATGGAAAGATGTGACCCAAATTGAATGTGTAGATGGATTCACACATGGTTGGATCCCTCACCCAGAGCATGCTAGTAAATTTTGTTATATGAAGATATATGTCTAATAGCCTGTTAAATTGTTCTTTCCCAAAGTCATGTTTATCATTTTATTAATGACTTGAATGTATTTTTGATGCAGTTCCCAGTTGCAGAAATATTAACCTCAGAAGGTTAATAATCTAATTCTTTGGCAACAGAATCAGTAACTGGAAAAACCTCACAAGTTGGTAACATGGTAGTGATTTTTCAAAGTTAGGTCCAAAAAATGCAGTTATGTTGGGTTAGAGGAAAGATGACTTAGTAGTAACAGGAAAAAGCCTGGGGAAGTTTAATTCATTTTTAACTTAATGGGATAACAGTTTAATGGCATATATGTATGTGGGTGTGTTATGTGTGCGTATGTACACACACCCACGCACAAGCCCATATAAATTCAAGAAAGAAGATGTTTCTGATACTTAGTTTTATAGAACAACAGTGGTATGGGCTTTCTTTGGGGTTGAATGAATTTTCCGTATTTGTGAAATTGACCCAGATGACGATGTAGAGGAATTTTAAGGAAAATTTGAGGGGAGTGTTGTAGTAGAATACTTGAACTCACTGAATTTCAAAGCTCACTTCCAATCTGATATTTAATCATATGGATTATTGCATCTCCAAATGCATGCAAGAGAGTACCATACATTTTATTTCTGGATCATAGAACTTTTTAAAATTTAAGATTCTTGCAAGACGTAGCTCTGCTAATATTTTCAATCAATTTTGAACCATATCCGTGGAAGTGAGTTAGTGGAACAGGCTTAAAAAGCATGAAACTATCTGTATTTATGGTATAGCTACAAAGGGGAGCTTTTATTTGTTTTGTTTTAATTAATTTATTTATTTTTGGCTGTGTTGGGTCTTCGTTGCTGTGCGCGGGCTTTCTCTAGTTGCGGCGAGCAGAAGCTACTCTTTAATGCAGTGTGCAGGCTTCTCATTGCGGTGGCTTCTCTTGTTGTGGAGCACGGGCTCTAGGCGCGCGGGCTTCAGTAGTTGTGGCACGTGGGCTTAGTAGTTGTGGCTTAGTTGCTCCGTGGCATGTGGGATCTTCCCGGACCAGGGCTCGAACCTGTGTCCCCCGCACTGGTAGGCGGATTCTTAACCACTGGGCCACCAGGGAAGTCCGAGGGGAGTTTTTTGAGCTTTTTCGATTTAATAACTACATCGGTCCATCTTTTTGACATGAATTCATGCATGGTTTATTTTGCATTCCAGATGATCTCAACATAAGTGGCATAATAGCAGCTGTAGTAGTTGTGGCCTTAGTGATTTCTGTCTGTGGCCTTGGCGTGTGCTATGCTCAGAGGAAAGGCTACTTTTCAAGTAAGTGAATTTCACTCTTTGCCAGACAACTTCCTGTGGATATAGTTTTCTTCTGAGACACTGTTTCTCCTAAGATGTTCTAACAGACTCTGGAGAATATTTTTCGTTAATTTTCCTGCAGTAGAAAATGTCCAAGATGACATGAAGGTGAGTCATGAAGCATCCCGGCGAATATAGGGAGGAAAGGCAGAGGTGTCTCATCGCAACATTCCAGGAATCATCACAGACTATGTGAGAGGCACCGGGGAGGGGCATAGCGCAGCGATACCGAGAGATGTGCAATGTGGATGGATATTTATAGCACATGTACATGTATTTAAGATCCTTTTATTTTAAGTAAGGGATCGTATATCTCAAGATGAAAATTAATTTCTAGTTTTATGATAAGAAATTTCATTGGAATAAATCTGTGAAATGTTTTATCAGTATAGAACAGTGGAATGTTGAATGTCAAATTTAGCACAACTGTATTTAGAAGACAATTGTTCAATTAAAAACTAGAAACCTATTGTATTATAGTTGCTTCTGAGGTTTTTAATTCTTCAAGTTTAGGTCTGTTGGAACTCGCGTTTGGTGATACAATAGGTTTGATGTAAATGGATAAGATTTTTAAATGTTTTATTCTCTTAATGCATTTCTTTACTTCCAGTCTTTAAAATTATCTGAGACCTTCAAAGTTGCACAACTCCATCAAGTCCACTAAAAATAGTGTATAAAGTAGAATTTTTAAGGATAATACATTTATAGCATGAACAAATTTTAGACCTGCTGTTTTTATAGTGAACATTAATTTTGAAATTTAGGTTTAAAAAATATCTTATATCAAAATAAAACTTAAATGTAAAGGGGGTTTCTAATAATACCTATAAATAGGTATTGTAAAATGTTTCCATGAATGTGGTTTCAAGGATATTCCCTATAATTAAGAATAACTGCTCTGTGAATGAATAGTAGCTGTTGTGTGGTGCTCCTATCCAGTCCAGTGTAATGTAATCCGGCTGAGTCCCCCTGCTGGTCAACAGTGGAAGTACAGACAGATAAGGTTGCTCATTCAAAATTCTTGTCTTTTCTCTCTACCTGCAAAGAATACCTGTCTGAGTGTTTTTATTAAAGACTTGGTAAACGGTTTTTCTTAAAATGCTGAATTAATTAAAGATTTTACGTGAATATTATTAGTTCATTAGCTAAGAATGTTACTCCCGTTTTCATCTAGCAGAAAATCTATCTAAGAGAACCATTTTCTTGAACTTGCATTTCAGACAGGGGCTGGCAAACTATGACCCATGGACCAAATCTGGTCTGCCACTTGATTTTCTATGGCCCACGAGCTAAGAATGGTTTTTACATATAAACATTGCAGTCTATTTGATAATAGGGAACCCTAACATTGAACCCCCAAATAAGAGAAATGTTATCCCTCCAAAGAATTCCATTCTTCTAATTAGTAGACCTGTATTACAAGACTTTGATTATTATTATTATATTTTTAATTCATTGATAAAAATTTTTGAAAATTTGTTTTCTCTTTTGTTATGTAAGTACTTACTTAATATCCTCGATTTTACCTCTTTGCCCACAAAGCCTAAAATATTTGCCATGTGGACCTTTACAGAAGAAGTTTGCCAACGTTTGATTTAGGAGGTATACAATGTCAGCAAGTGAGAATCAAAACTGAGAAAAAGGAATTAAGCTCAAACTCATTTTTATATGAATCTGTATCATACCCTATTAATTCTTGCATTAATGATATATACTTGTTCTTTTGTAGAAGAAACCTCCTTCCAGTAAGTATACTTTCTTAATGCATGCCTTCCCCCATATCAACTACTTTTTTGTTCATCATCCGTTTAAAGTCAAAAGTGGGAAGTTGGGTTGTTTGTGTGGGTTTAATTCTATGGGCGGTGACTCGAATTCATCAAGGAACACATCCCACCTCACGCCTCATGCCAACTTGTCAACGATGTTTAGTTACCTAGAGAAGAAATATAGTCATTAATTTGACTTTGTAGGCATTTCCATAGTACTACTTGAAAAACTTTTTGTGTTTTTCTAAATTTAAAATGTTCAAATAAATTTTTCCCTAAAACTCATTTTACATTTCATTGAATACCAAATATATGTGCAACCCTGTTCTAGGGACTGATAACAGAGCAGTGAATAAAATAGACCAAAAAACTCCTCTGCCCCATGGAGCTTGCATTCTAGTAGAGTAAGGCAGAAAGTAAACAATTACATGAGCGCAACAGTATGTCAGATTGTGATAAGTATTATGGAGAAAGATAAAGCAGGTAAGAGAACAGAGAATGCACAGGGGAGGAGTGGAGATTGCCCTTGTAAATAGGTGGTTAGAGAGGGCCTCACCTGATGAGGGGACGTCTGAGGGAGTGAGATATGCAGATAAGCAGAGAGGAGAGAACAAAGGGAAAGATCTCAAGCTAGGCGTGCCTGGAGTTTCTGAGGAACAACAAGGGGACCGGTGTGGTTGGAACAGAGTGAGAACAATGCAGGGAGGAGATGAGTGAACACAAATAGTGTAGTGGGGGCCAGATTATATGGAGTCTGTTCCAGGCAGTTGTGAGGAGTTTGGCTTTGGTTCTGAGTAAGATGGGACATCATTGGAGATTCTTGAACAGAGGGGTAGCATCTCATTTAATTCTTAGAAGCTCACGCTGACTGCTGTGTTGAGAATAAACTGTAAGGTGACAGAGGGTGGAGGAAGCAGGGAGAACAGTTAGGAAACTACTAACTAATCTAGACAAGAGAAAATGGCGGCTGGTCGCAAAGTGATGGTGTCAGAAATGTTGAGAAGTGATAGGATTCTGGATATATTTTGAACAGTTTGCTGGTTGATTGGATGTGGGCTGTGAGAAGAAGAGAGAAATCAAAGATGGCTCCAAGGCTCTGGGAAAGATGAAGTTACCATTTACTGAAGTGTGAAAGGTTTCAGGAGGAGCATGTTTGAGAGTGGTGGTGTAGGTAGGCAGAGAGGTCTGTCTGGAGTGCTTTGAAATTTTAATATTTGAGATGCCTATTATACTGCCAAGGAGAGTTAATTAGTGAGTAACTGAATATATGAATCTGGAGTTTGGGAAAACATCTTAACTAGAGTTAGAAATTTAGGAGTCATTGGTACGTGAGATCTGGATGAGATCACCAGAGTCTCCAGTGTATTTGCAGTTGATTTGTGCCTGTCTTTGTATGTATGGAAATGGCAGACCCAACCTCGACTCTATGGGCGTTCCCCTCTACTCTCAGCTGCCATGCTTCGGAGACTTTGTCATCTCCTAAGTCTTTTGAAGACCAAGAAGATGCCATTGATTTCCTGTTCCTAGACTTGCTCCTCAGTGATGGTCTCTGAGCCTCATAATATCCCAGTGCAAGTCCAGGATGAGGTCCAAGTTAACAGGACTAGCAGTAGCCAGGTCAGGAGTGAGTTCTGAAAAGCAGGGTAGCCTGATGGTGGTATGGCCAATCCCCCATCGCACTCCAGGCAATTGTGAGGATTCCCACTTTTATTGAGTAAGATGGAAAGTGATTGGAGGGAGGGTTATGAACAGAGAAGAGACATCATCTTATATATGGAGAAAGGCTGGCAATGCTAGGGTGAGGGAGGTTATTCTTTCATTCAGTCCCTATTACTGTCTCTATTAACCCAGGGAGGCAATATCTTTATTCCTATACACATCTTCCGTTTGTCAAATCCATGCTCCTCAAAATTTGTTGGACAATGAATTGGATGTTGTATTAGTCTGCTAGGGCTGCCTTAAAAGTGCCATCAACTGGTGGCTTAAACAACAGAAATTTATTTTCTCATAGTTCTGGAGGCTAGAAGTCCAGGCCTCTTTCTTTGACTTAAAGGTGGTGTTCTCCCTGTCTTCACACGATCTTATGTTTAAACATCCCTGTTTATGTCTGAATTTCCTGTTCTTATAAGGATATCAGTCATATTGGATTAGGACCCACCCTAATTACTTCATTTTAATTTAATTACCTCTTTAAAGACCCTGTCTCTAAATATGGTCACATTCTGAGGTACTGGGAGGTTGGGACTTGAACCTGTGAATGTTTGGTGGGGACACAGTTCAGCCCATAACAGGTAACTGGAACCGTAGTCACCACATAAAACTTTCCTTCCATGGAAAAAATGAAATTTGAGATTATAATGATTAAACTTTCAAAATAGTAAATGTCAATGAGTTGAGTTAAAAGTTAGTCTCTGGTTTGCATATTCCGCAAAAGTCATTAGTATCTAGCCCTAGGCTACAAGTAGACACACAGGGCTTCACACATGCAGATATTTTGTTACATGGTTTTCTCTATGAATATTGTCTATAAATATAAGAAATTCAGTTAGGATTTCTGGGGGCTTTTGTACCTTTTTTACTAAGATAAACGTTCATCTTCCTGTTGAGAAAATGTGTGGAGGTAACATTAACTAAAAGAGGATATATGTTTTAGAATTGGAAGCAATAATATAGTAAATGCTGTCTTTTATGTTCCACAAACAGGAAGAGTAGTTCTGCATCTAAAGCCACTGCAATGAGTGAAAATGTGAGTATTTTTAAAGCATATTTCACTTTTAATATACCTTGTACTAGTGTCTACCGCTGGTCTTTAGAAGGAGCTAAATAAATGTTAGCTCCCATCCCGTCTGGGAAGGCAGCATTTGTAGAGCAGTGGGGCTTTACCATCCCATTATTTTCTCTCATTGTGTTTTCTATTATTAGTCGGCCTCCTTAGTATCATTAGATCTGGCATTATCAGCTCCATTTTATAGATGAAGAAATTAGGACACACATTCTCACAGTATTACAATGGCCAAGCTGGGACCCAGGTACCTTGATTCTTGTCAGCTTGACCAAGCAGATCACTTCCAGAAGATCTGTGGTTCCAGGACTCTCCTGTGGTTATTCAAAGCACTTGGAAATTTTAGGGATATGGAATATCCTCTGCTTTTGCAGAAAGGAACATTTCAGAAATCCTTGAAAAGATGCAAGAATTACCTAATTCAGATTGTTAAGGGAACATAATTTAGATGCTTGGACCCTTGTGTACTTTTGCATTTGTAAGCACTACATTGAAGCAGTAAATACCATCATTGCTCAGATTTTGTAGCTCTTTGGATGGTTATTCAGCCTTCTGGACTATTTTTCAGCAATACAGTGAGGGAAGGGAGGTTCCCGATGTTTTTAGAAGTCTAAGCCCTTTCTTGAGAAATGGAGCGCTACTTCCCTGAATTCCTTAGTACTCTGTGGCAGGGATTTGCTTAGATTTCCTTTCAGTAGAGCTTGGGTGGGGCGTGTATTTTAAACACTCAAGTGACTCTGATAGACACTAACCTTTAAGACCTACATACTGTTCCATAGACTTTTTTTCCCGCCAAAAATTAAAAAAATTGTCTACTCCACAATCTATCATGG
The DNA here is from genome assembly GCF_937001465.1 of Orcinus orca. Classification (NCBI taxonomy): domain Eukaryota; kingdom Metazoa; phylum Chordata; class Mammalia; order Artiodactyla; family Delphinidae; genus Orcinus; species Orcinus orca. Next base: position 130,313,528 of record NC_064563.1, read on the forward strand.
AAATCACTTTATTTTGTGGTTTAAAATACCAAAGCATATTGTTCATCAATTAGCAGACAAGCAACATGTTAACTCTATATTTGCTCCTATAATTTGTAGAAAATACTCCTTTGAGTGCGGAGTAAAATAATCTCACCTGACCAAATAGGAAGAGACACTTTGTGGCTGAGTCGGAAGAACAAAAGCTTTGCTCTTTTTCTTTGTCTTCTGCTCGGTTGCCCTCGTCAGCCAAGAGCAAGAGTGTCCAATTTGAATTCTGCCCCAGAGCAGGGTTTCTCAACATTGGCACTACTGTCATGTTCTCCTAATTCTTATATAACAATTTATATAAGAAATGACAATTTCTTCTAAGGCTTATATAACGAATGTTTTATAATTTCACATAATTCTTTCTTGTTCTGTATGTTGTAGGATGCTTAGGACCACCTGACCTCTACCTGCTAGATGCCAGTAGCATCCCCCCAGCAAACAGGACTTCTCCTGTTCTAATTCCCACTCCTACTTCTTTGCTCTTTAGGCAGAGATTCAAGGATTTGTCTCCTGGTATTTAATTATTTAGTTCCCCATAAAATAGATTTAATTAAATATACGCTGGTTTGTACCTGCAAGATTCTCATAGTGGATGTATCTTTGTATTCATAAGATTTCTATATTTCTTTAAATGTTAAGTAATACATCATATTTAAACTTGTTTTTTCTTTCTTCTCCTAGGATTTCAAGCACACAAAATCCTTTATAATTTAAAAGAATTCCATCTTTGCGATGCACCAAAACCCCAGTTGTTGCACTATTAAAAGATTATAAAACTCTGCTTTGTCTTACATTTGCCAAGAGGTACATGAGGAGGTGAAATTGGTGTTTCAGTGTAATCTTTATGACTGCTACATCACTTGAAATTTTTATTTTACACAAATAGTTTTGTCAGCAGCTAAAATACAGTCTGGCTTCTTGTGTCTGGACAAAGTTAAAGGAGTCAAAATACTTTGTAATATTCTGGGGCTTGTGAAATGTTAAATATCGTAACTTCTAGAGTAAGTTACTAAAAATATATCATACTGGTTGTGAAATTAATCCACAGAGCGTGAAAATGTAAGCTGTATGCACCCTCTGTGCAAGAGTCTGATGTAGAGGGTTCAGAAAATACTCTGACAGATGCAAAAGGAACCTCTGGTCTCGTTATTCTGTTGCTCATTTATCACTAATATATTCACAGAAGGGAAGTGGCAGGAAGGGTCTTACACCCAAGGATTTGCACTTTTTGTTTACTTTCATGTCTGAGAACCAAAATCAACATGAAGAAAAATACCTAATGACCAGAGCTCACTCACCTGGTGTGTGCCGTTGATTTCTTCATTAAACATCAGTCTGAGAGTTCAACACAAACCCAAGTGTCTTATTTCACCCCCAGAGCTGCTTGTTGCTATTTACCTCCCCTAAGACCCCTTTGAAGAGGATCAGTGACTTTGACATCAGAACTCGCCATTGGAACCAACACACATAACCCTACAGATACTTGTCCCTGCGTGATGGTGACTTCACATCTCTCTGTCTCTAAAATTAGTGCAGTGAAATTTTGCATTGGGCCGAGTCCCTTGCTGTTACGGCCAGTGGTTTTCCAACCCTGCTTATGGCAAAGTCAGGGATATGGAGGGGAGGACAGGTTGCCTGACAAGTAAAATGAGATGAAACGGCTCAGGGTGGCTCCTGGCACCTGGTGCTACGCTTGATACATAGAAAACACAGGAGAAATGAAATGAAAAATGGGTCCGATTATCTGGTTTCTAAACTGATAGATCACAAAGACCTCCAGCTAGTGTTACAAAGTGAAAATTCCAATGATCCATGTAATAGGGAGAGTAATTAGACTGTGTTAAAAGCATAATCATCCAGAACTTATTCTGATTATTCGTTTCATATTGAAAAGACAATATGGCTAGGGCATTTCCAGTTCCAGGCAAATCTAGACGAAAAAGGTCCCTCACTACCTTTGACAACTTTGAACACGGTTAAACTGCTTTTAAAGGAGTCCACTCTTTTTGCCCAATAGGCAGAGCAAATCACCAGGATTCACGGGACAGACAGTTGGATTAAGTACTCACCAAGTGCCGAATATGTGCCTGGACACCAGGTCACTGGGAAGATGCCTGTTGTCACACTGCCCCCACTTGTCTGTGACATTCAGTGATTCTCACCAGACCTCTTCCAACAGTTTCCGTAAAGGGCCAGGTAGTAGATATTTTAAGACATGTAGGCCATATGGTCCCTGCCATAACTGCCTGTACTGTACTCAACTCTGCCATTTTTCATGTCATGGTATTGTAGCATGAAAGCAGCCACAGACAATACTTTTAAAATGGTCATGTTTGTGTTCTTAAAACAGGAGGCACAGACAGGATCTGGTCCACATGCATAGTTTCCCAACTCTTGGTGATGAAGCATGAAAAGAAAAAAAACAAAAAACTATCATTATAATTCTTAGAGCATTTTGATTTTGTTTTCATGAAGTAAAATTGTGTTTTATAAAGGTTAGGGCGTTAGTATCTTTAATAGCAAGTTTTAATTATTATCATTGTAACCAGATTTAATTTATTTTTACTCGGGGGTTTAACCCAACTAAATCTGGAACAACTGTTTTTCAATACAGCCTTGAAAAAAACTTCATCTCACAGGTGGTTTTGTCTGATTAAAGTCTACATTAATAAAAATAGCTGAACGTGTTCAATTTTTTAGTCCCATTTAATGGTGCAGGGCAAGAGTCATTCACCTATTGTTATTCAAATGAAACCCAGGAAACTAGTCCCTCTTACTGTCTGTAGCTACAAGGCTAACGCTTTAGCTGCCTAAGATGAGAATCTCATCTCTCAGCCTGGGTGCCTGCCAACCTTTCCAATGCTGAAAAAATGCTCTGAAAGTAAAATGTCACAACTATTTATTGAACACTTTATATATGTCGTGGAAGTGGGGGGTGGATGGAGTTGAGGCTGTATAAATCTCAAATTCACCTCAACGATTGTATAAAGAGGGCAATGTCGTCATTTTACAGATGAGGAAACTGAGATGAACTGAGTCAGTGACTGCCAAGTTTACAAAGCTGACAAGTGAAGAGGCAGTGTCTATGTGACCCAGGTCTATCCGATGCAGGATGTTTTACACAAGATGTTTTTTCTCTGCCCCCAACATTCCTTCCTTTGAAATTCTCAAATTCTTCTCTCCTAGGACAGCTTCCCTTCACCCTGCCTAGTCTCACAGCCTGTGATACTTTCTGCCTTCCCTTTGCCCCTACCCCAGGTAAATGCCATGGTGGATCATTTCATCCCCTTGCCACAGATACCCAAATCTTTGATCTTATTTTTTTCAAGATTGAAGCTAACCACGATTTAAACTTAACCACCATTTAAATTATATTCTCTACCACTACCACCCTCCCTATCTCCATTTTCAACCTCCCATTTATTCACAGACTCCATCATTCATTGGCACGATTGTCACTACTTTTTATCTCCAGCTACAATCTCACACCTTTTGTCTTCTGCTACCTTCCTCCCTCAAGTACCCCCTCTCTTAGTAGCATTTTTTTTTATATAATAACAAATGTTTTTGTTAGTTTTACTTTTTAGTTTCTAATTTCTTTTTTTTTTAAACATCTTTATTGGAGTATAATTGCTTTACAATGGTGTGTTAGTTTCTGCTTATAACAAAGTGAATCAGTTATACATATACATATGTTCCCATATCTCTTCCCTCTTGCGTCTCCCTCCCTCTCACCCTCCCTATCCCACCCTTCTAGGTGGTCACAAACCACCTAGCTGATCTCCCTGTGCTATGTGGCTACTTCCCACTAGCTATCTATTTCACGTTTGGTAATCCCACTACTGGGCATATACCCTGAGAAAACCATAATTCAAAAAGAGTCATGTACCACAATGTTCATTGCAGCTCTATTTACAATAGCCAGGACATGGAAGCAACCTAAGTGTCCATCAACAGATGAATGTATAAAGAAGATGTGGCACATATATACAATGAAATATTACTCAGCCATAAAAAGAAACGAAATTGTTATTTGTAGTGAGCTGGATGGACCTAGAGTCTGTCATACAGAGTGAGGTAAGTCAGAAAGAGAAAAACAAATACCATATGCTAACACATATATATGGAATCTAAGAAAAAAAAGTCATGAATAACCTAGGGGTAAGACGGGAATAAAGACACAAACCTACTAGAGAATGGACTTGAGGATATAGGGAGGTGGAAGGGTAAACTGGGACAAACTGAGAGCGTGGCATGGACACATATACACTTGGTAGCACTTTTAATCTCTCCTGTCCTGAAGGCTCCTTTGCCCTCTAGTCTCCCCCTCACACACCCCATCAGTCTAACAGTTACTGCCAGATTACTCTCTTGAACAGTCAACTCCCTTCTCCCTTTTCTCCCATCCCCTTGCTGAAAACCTTTCACTCTTTTCCTTTACATAGTCTCTCACCAAGGTCTAAACATTTTACCCTGAAATTCAGGGCCTCCCCCCACGTACACACGTTGTCATATTGTCACACCTACCTGTTCAGCCATATGTTCAAACTGAACTAAGGTCATTGTATCTCAACGACCCTTTTTTTCTTCTCCTTTACCTGGAAAGCTGATTCTCCTAATCACAAGATATGTAGATTCTAGTTACTCTTCAGGACATCTTTCAAATTCCACCTTCTCTATGCAGCCTTCCCTCTTCTCCCTTCTGGAAGAAGTTTCTTTCTTCTCTGAATTTCCATAGCACTTGGTTTTCTTATGGCACTTGTTGGTTTTATATTTCTTAATACAGTTATGTATGTACATCTCTGGCATCACCACCAATCTATTAATAGAACCACTTTGAGAAAAGAGCCACGTTTTACATACATATTTATAAGCCCCAAAGTATTTAACTGTATCTAATGTGTAGTCAGTATCCAGTAAGTGCTAAATGAATTTTTTAAGATCAAAAGAGCACTTGTGAAAGGGCAATTTAAAGAGTATTTATTGATAAAATTTCTCCATAGATTTAGAATATTAATACTGTATTTTGCAATGTTATTATAATCCAGTTCATTTGTTATGCAGAGTCACACAAATTAATGCTCCATGAATTCAGGCTGGACAGACATGACTTTTATTCTACTCCTATTAGTTATTAGGCATCCATTTCCACACAGTCCTTAAAAAGATCTTAAAATATTTTTCTACTTTAAAGTAAGACATACTAGAATATGTTTTTATACTTTTTACTAAGAAAATGTCAAAACAAATGAATAGTGTGTCAACAAAGGACTTGTTTAACTTCTTTAAGACTGAGGGCAGATGGTTTTAAAGCTCCATTTTATGATGTTTTCAACACTAAATGTGCTACACAGAAGTGCTTCTTAAAGATGGTATAAAAACTGAGATTTCTTTATGACCTGTAGTTAGATTCCTAAAGTTGCCCCCTGCCATTTAACTTTTCATTCTCAAGCTTCCTTTCCTTCCAAATATTTAACTACCATGAATTATACTGAAGTTGCTGTTGGTCAAGAAACCTAGTTTTCTAAATTTTAGGATAACATATAGCAAAAAGAATTAGAAAAAGTTTTATATGTAAAGACATATTCATGTAACAGAATGTCGACTGGGATTTTTCCTGTTGCCTGAAGGCTGACAAGTACCTCACTTTCTAAAGAAACCCATAACTAATTTGGGTATAAATACCTGCTTTGATGTTCATGAAGAGACAGTTGTGCTACCCTGAAATTATTACCCTGGTCGTCTCTCCTTTACCCCACCACACAAAATCCATAAACTAAAGTGTGTAGGGATGGATTGGGGGTGGGGAGCAATGGAGAGAGACAGAATGAATTGTCCAAGTCGTGTGAGTTTGCCAAAGTTGTGAGTTCTACTTCCCAACTCACCCCCCAAGGCAAGTAAAGAGAATTTTAAAGAGAATCACCTGCAACAATTGAAGGCACATGCCAAGAAGCAAAGAGCTATTTGAGCAGAGTGAAAAGAGAGTTGGAAAAAGATATCAAGGTAAAGAGCAGGGGAAATGGTGAAGCACCTATCTTCCCATTGTGTCTCAGGGCAAGGATGTGTGAGTTTCCTGTGGTCAAGTAGGCATCTTTGAAAGTAGCTGGCCTTGAGCCTTCTTGCCAGTGTCTGAGAGCAAACATCTGAAATAAGAGTCTGTGAACTGGACCATTGAGGTGGGAGCTGAGGGGAGTTTGGAAGAGATGGGTCGGACCTCCCATTTAAGGTAACCTGCATAATAGGAAACTTTCTAGCCCACAGAGCCTTCCAAGAACTCATACATTAAGAATCTAACCAGAGTAAGCATTTATAAGCCTGCCACACCGAGGGTAGCAACAATCAGAAACAAAAATTCTACACTAAATGGATTTAAGTAAAAATCGCCTACAATGGAAGCCCTCTTTGGTTATTGCTATTTTTATTAAAGGGAGTACTAGACACGTAACAGGCAGGCACATGTCCATTTCCAGTTCCTGTACCTTTCCTCAACTCAAATATGCCCTTATAAGAACACCAGTCTTCTTATAAGGACACCTGTCAGACTGGACTCAAGCCCACTCTAACAACCTCATTTTAACTTAATCCCATTTAAGGGTCCCAATCCCCAAATACAATCATATTGGGAGGTTCTGAGAGTTAGGGCTTCCACATAGGAGTTTTAGGGGAACACGATTCAGCCCACACCACCAGGCAAGGGAGAAAAATGCCATTTTAAACAGCTAAAAGCCTAGAAAGTTGAGGTCATTTGTAATAACATATAAGGTGGTCCCAAATGCTAAGTGCAGGACCACTTTCTTGTAGGCTGAAATAACAGATAAAGGCTGGAGTTTGCAAATTTGGGGCAGCCTTACCAGAAAGTTGAAGGGGCTATGAGGAAGAAGGGGCAATGGTTAACATCCATGACTCAAAGCACCACTACAGCATTCAGTTGGAAAAAAAACAAGAGCACTTCTCTGGTCAAAATTTAGCTAAATGCATAGCCCTAAGATATAGGGCATGAGTAGGATGCTTAACACAGTATCCCTGCAGAAAGCCACAAATAGAGTCCTTCTGTTTACATAATGAAGAGATTGGGATGTTCAAGCAAACTCCAAGTAGTTGCGAGACAGACAAAAAAAAATTATGAATAGGTGTGAGATTATAAAAGGTAAAATTCAACTAAACTCTGAATTGGGGAGGGAAACATGAACGGAAAGGGTCAGCCCCATCTCCACCTAGACTGGCAGGGTCGCTGTTGACCCCAGGCTGCTTGCTTGCCACAGGAAGGCGGAGTAGAGCCACTTCAGGGGAGGGGAGGTTAGACAAAGGAACAGATCAATGAGGCTTCCTTGGTTACCTTTAATGGTGCCATAATGAAACATCGAATTCTGTTTCAACGTCTACAACTATTTAAAAGTAGTCCAACTGACCCATCATTGCTTAGCTTCATTTGAAGAAAACTGGGCAGTTTCTTCCTACTACTTCACCCTCCCCAATTCCATCTCTTCACATCTTACTAATCACACCTATATCATTAGGAAATATTTGTGGATCTTTTGAAAAGTATTCCTCACCAGGTTGAGACTTCAGCTAGTATGGCATGCCATAGTAAAAATCTATTTCTCTTTTGAAGTGAGCTAACCTCATAAGAAAGGCTGTATTTTTGACTTCACATTTTTGAAGAAAATCTCTAAAGCTTTACTAAAGACAGGTATTTACTGACATAAGTCAGAGAGATTGTCAGATAGAAAAAGGCACAACTGCTTTTCCTGTTTTTAAAAAAGAATAATTAAAAATAAAACCATCTACTCTGAAATTTTGATGTGCTTGCTCTGCCACTTCTCTGGCACATCATATCTGCTGGACCTTCCATCAGCTGGGCAAACAACACCACAGAGCTTAATATATATATATATTTTTTGCAGTACGCAGGCCTCTCACTGTTGTGGCCTCTCCCGTTGCGGAGCACAGGCTCCGGACGCCCAGGCTCAGCGGCCAGGGCTCACGGGCCCAGCCGCTCCGCAGCATGTGGGATCTTCCCAGACCGGGGCATGAACCCACGTCCCCTGCATCGGCAGGCGGACTCTCAACCACTGCGCCACCAGGGAAGCCCTACAGCTTAATATTTTAAAGGAAATTCCTTTGTAGAACCCTCCCCTCTCTGGCTCCCAGCTCCCCCTGATCTATCCATATAGCCCCATAAAAGACACTGTGATCATTACACTGCAAGGGAAGAGGAGGGACCTGAGTTACTGGGATAATAAAAGCATTTAACATATGAGGAGATGGAAGTTAAAACACAATGGATGTTCCTGGACATATTCACAATCACACTTGAGTTTCCTGAAAAAGCTATGAAAAAGGATTTATGAACCATTTCTTCATATTCTGGGAACGGGTATAACATTCTCCGCAGCAAACATTCCTTAAGTCAGGTGGCTCCCCTCCAGCAGTAAGTCTCCGCAACAAAAAGGACACCCCTGCACTCAGAAGAATCTGGCAAGTAGTACCCAATTAATTCAAGGTCTCCATCTGCTTTGATATAACCAAATGGGAGGATCTAAAAACACAGAATTCAATACACTCAAGTGTACACCCAACACCACCAAATAATTTATTTTGAAATCAGAATTAAAAGAACGTATGACAGTTGTGAAATGTATGTTTATGCTGTTACTTCTGATCAGTTATACAATTAATCTAGGACAAATTACCAGATAAATTTTACATTATTTCTTCAGGACTGTGGTTTCTCGACGACTTCAAACTTGGGATCTAAGAGGAAAAAAAGGTTCAAGCTTAGCCATACTGCAATAAAGTTCATCTTCTAGAAAGTTTTAATATTTAACTCATCAATCTTCTGATTTTTTAAAGAAACATCTACATGGAAATATAACAACTGCTTAAGATTTATTCAGGACTTACAGTGAGCCAGGCTCTCTATGTCATTTAACTACAACTATCATTATGAGGAAAACAGCATAATTCTCCCCAAATGTCAGATGAGAAAGAGGGACCAATTAACTATCCAAAATCACACAGCTCATAAGTGATATTGTCAGGAGTTTGATTTTAGATCCCTGCCGTTTAACCTCTATGCTATGTGATCTCCTACCCCAATGGCATTTATCCCAGAGCTTCCCATGCACATGTCACTGTTCTAATAAATTCACATGTAATTGTCATTTAATCCTCTACACAACCCAAGTATAAATATTCTCCACTTAAAATGATCTCCCACAACAATGAATCTGTGATTAAAAAGACTTACCTTCAAATGTGAAGTTAGGGAACGTATTCATGTCTGCTTTACCATACATTTGCTTAAGCTTAAAAAGCTCCCTGTCTAGTTCTTGCTGATACTCTGGGCCAACATCAACAGGTCCGCCAGATGTCCTGTTGTGTAAACGACCAAGTTGAAAACAGATTTTAATCATTAGTTTACAAAAACAAAATTAAGTTTCATAGATCTTCTATATGTAGGGAAAAGCAGACTTTTCTGAAAGATAACAAGCAGTTCCACTTGAATTTCAGCTCAAACTATTTTAACTATTACGAGGTTTCACATAAATGAAGCAACTTCAAACAAACCTCTAACATTCAACGTCTGTCAGTATCAAGGATACTTATTAAAAGTCAACCTCTCAGGGTCTAAGCAGCAATAAGGTATAACGGCCAAGTCTGCGGGGTCTGGGGTGAATGACTGCTTCCGTTTCAGCGTCAGCTCTACAATTCAGTAACTGTGTGAACTAGAGCAAACCGTGTGAACTAAACTCTACATCTACAACTCGAAGTCTTACCTGATGGTGGCGTTGAGAGAAAGAGAGATTGTGTACATGTACCACTCAGCATAGTGCCTGGCACACAGTGAGCACTCAGTTATCTACTATCACTATGATTTAGATTAACCACCACTGGACGGCATTCAAAAACTTTAAGTCTCTATAACAGGGGCCTAACAAAGAAGCAAATTACTTCCTACCCCCAGAGGTTTTGCCATTTAGAAAAAAAAAATAACATGTTTATAAACAATTATGCTGTAAGGGAGTTAGGTGATAACCTACAAAGACACGGTTTAACAAAAAGCTACTTGAATTGAGGGATCACTTTTGCTAAGCTGAACAGGGAAATTTCATTTTAAAAAGGTGGCATTTGTGACAAACCATGCATTTGGGTCAGATTTTAATTTGAGACATTCTAAGACTGAAAAAGCAAGGATGAGGAGGTGGTAAAGCACTGGCTGTATGTGGGGAACACTAAACAGCCTAGAGGGAAAAGCCAGCGGGACCCAGATCACAGGAGGCTGAGAATGTTAAGCCTGGGACTTTGTATTTTGTTTGCTAAGCAATAAAATGACAAAATTAGAGCTGTGCTTTGGAAAGATAAATATAGCATCATGGACCAGCAGTGTTTACACAAATTCTGTTTGTCAGAATGTTACTGCCCACTTATCAATGAATATAATAAAAAAATCTATAAGTGAAAATTCTATCAAGGCTAATATTTTCACCCATGCCTATGATAAAAGCATACGATCTTATTTATGCTACAGATTTTCCACAAAAAATACTGAGCCAGCTCTAATTTAAGAACTTGTTAATGATGTTTCTTGCTATGGACCCAATGTTCTTCTACATCAGCATGTGCAACAGAACCTTCTGTGATAATAGAAATGCTCTATGTATGTGCTGTCTAATATGGTAACCAGTAGCCATATCTGGTATTGAGCAATAGAAATGTGACTAAGGCAACTGAGGAACTGAACTTTTATTTACACTTCATTAGAATTTGAATAGTCACATGTGATTAATAGCTATAGAGATATACAGTTCAGTTCTAGATAGAGCCTTCAACCAGATACTTTGATGACTGTTGTCCAGCTCTGGGATCCACAAGCTTTTAGAAACATTCACTCTTCCAAGCCGCCTTCCAAAATGCACCAGCTAGAAAGGAGCATTTCTTCCTATGAGTTCTCCAAACACTGAATGTGTCACTATCTTAGCATCTAACCTATTTAAACTTATATTGTATTTACTTGCTTAGAAACTTTCTACCCCATCAGACTTTAAGAGTATTGTGTAGGGATTCCCTGGTGGCGCAGTGGTTGAGAGTCCGCCTGCCGATGCAGGGGACACGGGTTCATGCCCCAGTGTGGGAAGATCCCACATGCCGCAGAACGGCTAGGCCCGTGAGCCATGGCCGCTGAGCCTGTGCGTCCGGAGCCTGTGCACTGCAACGGGAGATGCCACATCAGTGAGAGGCCCGTGAACCGCAAAAAAAAAAAGAATATTGTGTAAATGCAAAGTGGCTTCTTTCTTTGTAGCCCACCACTGTTAATAGTCCAGCACTTTGCACATGGTAGACAACCAAATAAAACAAAACTCTGAATTGATCTGTATCACTTTTCCGAAGATTTGGGCGTTGAACTTCATACTAAGGTCATCATTCATCTCCAAAACTGTGTGGTTCTATTATTATGTTGCTCCTGGACTTGCTTTATGTCATGAAGCAGGAGTCTTTTGATATTCCCAGAAATATATAAATATGGAAGTAGCATTAAAGAAAAAATGTTGTGTCTATACATTTCCCCCAAATCATGATGTCACAAAAAGGGCACTGAATTGAGAGTTAGAATATTTTGATTATGTTTTCCCCACAATTAGTTTTATGACCTTAGGCTAATCAATGTCTAAGGGGCTTAGTTTTTCTCAAATATGGTTCCTAAATGATTTCCAAGATCCCATGTACTTGTATGAATTGATTCTAGTTTATAATAAATGACACTATAGTAGGGATATATCTAAAATGGCACTAGATTTAATGGGATTCTCCCTTGGAACCCATATAAGGAAGAGAAAATTTGGGACTTAAAAAAAAAAAAATCAAGATTCTCATCTTCTTCTTTGGAGCAGGTAATGAACCTTTATGATAGAGATCAGCTCAGTGAAGGTCTTAGACACTTTCAAACGCCAAGTAATTTTTTATTACCATCTCAAAACTTACATACTTTGAATATTCACATGTACACCATAGTTGATTATCTACCCACTTACTGTCGCTTAGTTCTATATTCTCTAATCTTGTCCACGAAGAGTTTCTGGACAGGATCAAGTTCCTTATTAAATGCCACTGCCGTAAAACCGATGTTCCTCCTCAAAGAGACCGAGACTGCAGACTGAATGACAGAGGTCAACCTGAAGAGCCTCTGAAGAATCATGGTGATTCTGTTACTGGAAACAAGCACCAGAATGTGAAGATACTTTAAAATAGATATAATTGTAAAACACCTGTTAATATGTTATAGTGGGCATCTAATTCTACTAATTGCTACAGAACTTAAATCATACCAGAATTCAGTAAACACTAAGAACAGTCACCTGACCATAGCTCCCTTCCCCTCTCTACCCCACACTGCAAGTTTTTTGCTTCTTAACCAAAAGGCCCTGGAACCTAGCAGCAGTTAGGAACCACTCAGGCCTGCGTGTGGCTCCACTAGGGTCAGACGCAGAAAGCAAGCTCAGAATCTGGGATGGCATGTTTTCTTCTCCATGAATTTATTAGTCTTGGCTGCCCACCCTCAGCAGAAAAAGAATAATACTGATCCCCAAATTAACGTACCAGGTTTCCCTGACTCCCTCAAAAGGCAAAAAGGGAGCTGTGCAGGGAGCCTGGAGACAGTTGCCTGAGCCTCAGTTTCTACTTCCCGGGCCCACAGGGAAAGAAACTGCTCTGCTTGTTACAACTGCAGGATTCTAGACATTCAAGGACACTGTAAAAACCAAATCTAAGTCCAAAAGAACCAGCAAGGAAGACAGCAACTAGTCCAAGGGAGCCCACCAACAAGAGAGGAAAAATCAAGCAGTACAATCTGATCAGTGAAATAGAATTTGTGAAGGAGAAGAAAGTCTGAACTTTTAAAATAAGGACTTAAAGACTTCTAAGTCCTAGACTTCCTGAAGCTAAAATACATGGTCATCTAACTAAAAAATTACAGTATATAAATTAGAGGATGATCTCAGTTGAGACCTCATTTAGTGTCCTGAAAAGATCAAATGCAAAAAAAAAAAAATTGTATGCAAACAGAAATTCCAAAAGAAAAGAAATAAATAGGGAGACCATAAATAATTAGAAAAAACTGCCCAAGATGAAGAAAGGCTGATTAAACTGAAAGGGCTTACCAAACCCTTCTGGAATGATGATAAAGATTCACACCTCAATACAGCCTGGTAAAATTTCTGAACCTTAAAGTGAAAACCCAACATGCTAACATGTTTCCCATGCCACCCCCCCAAATTACCTAATAACAGCAATAACAATAAGCATCATCTCACTGACACTGGACTACTATTAAATTATAATACTACTGCTCAAAGTGTGGTCTGGGGACCAGCGGTAGTATTGCCTTACTGGTCTATAGTAATACCAAAATTGGCAATAAGCATTTAGAAACTTTTACAGCAAACTGACAGAGTAATTCATATCTGTTGAATTTAATAATACAAAAAGAGTTCATATTTTGTGTGTCTTCATTGTTTTGTCTTTCATCTACTAATTTTTCCAGTAATTCATTTTTACTGTATTCTTCAAAAATATCCACACGGGTTGAGGGGAAAATGGCCCTTTACTAATGAGAGTTGGAAAGCACTAAGCTAGACGACAATGGAGTAGCACAGCAGTTCTCAAATACAGGTGGCGGTATCCCCCAGGAGATATCTGGCAATGTCTGAAGACATTTTTGGTTGTCTTGATAGCGGCGAGTGTTACTGGCCTCTAGAGGATAAAAACCAGGATGCTGCCAAACATCCTATAACAACAACAACAATAACAACAATAGCCTGCCCACAACAAAGAAATATCTGGTCGAAAATGTCAATAGTGCTAAGGTTGAGAAGCCCTGAAATTGCACATAAAAACCACCAAAAGAAATCCTACAATCAACCAAATATCCTTCACCTGCCAGCATGAAAGAAAACTATTTGAAGAAATTAAAGATTTCATCATACATCACTCTTATACCTCATCAGAGGAAAAAAAGGGGGGAGGGGAGACTCCAAGCAAACAACAAATGACCTTAAGGTGCCACTTAATAGCATTCTCATTTTACACAGAAACTGAGGCTTAGCGGTAAGTACCTGATCCCAGGTTACACAGTAGAATTTGACAGAACACAAACATATTTTTCAAATTGTGCAATTCAGTGTATATTTTCCCCTTTGGCAACGTAAAAACACACAACACTCTGCAACGTGGTCACCTAACACTTGTTCAGCCCTAGGTATTTTGCAAAGTACTTCTAGACATATTCTCTCCTTGTACCCTTATGGCAATACTGTGAAGAAACAGAGAAAGGTGTTCTTATCCCTCCTTTACAGATAAGAAAATGTTTAAGAAAAGTGATTAAATTATTCATATTCCCACAATTAATTTGCTCTAAGTCTAACATTGCAAAGATCATGTTACTCCTACTGCAACATGGGTAAAACCCATTTTCATTTTTTGTATTTCTATCATCTAAGTACGAATGATTCCCAAATCACACTTCTAATTTTGGTCTTTTTCCTGAACTCCAAACCTATACATTCGACAGCTCTCATCCTTTCCTAAGTCCTACCGGGCCCTCAAATTCAACTTATCTAAAAAATGAACACATAATCTCACTATCAAAACTTGCTCCTTTTCCTTTATTCCGTTTCATTTTTTTCCCCACTGATTAAAGATCTAGTGAAAAAGATACATGTTATTACACAAATAGGTATAAAATACCAACTATGATTAAGTTCTCTATTCGAGTACTATGAGGGGCCACGCCAGCCTATGATAGGGATTTGACACACTCAGAAAGACTGGGGAAGGCAACAGCAAGAAAAGGGTACAGCGTAAGAGGCGGCCTTGTGCTGAGGGGGAGCACAGTTCTCCCGTTTACAATGATGACTGACCAGCCTTTCGCTGCGATTTCGGCGCATGTTCATTGCTGAAGTCAATCCACAACTCGCCTGACTTAACCGGCTCTCTTTTTCCCTCCTGGAATCCGTGATGTAAAACAAAGCTGCTTAACCAAGTTTTAGCACCACCAACGTTTTTAGGTGGGTTGCAAACTTTTAAGATTACTATTATCCTTTCCCCTCTTACGTTCTACTTTTAAATGCTGTAGTTCAGAACAATCGCCCGCGCGCCAGGGCTGAGCAGGCCTGGCTGCAGACCGGCCCCGCGGGCATGACCTTGGCTGCCCCAGCCGGGCGGCGGGTCCATGAAGCGCCGGCCCCCCTGCCTCCCACGCCACCCTGAGCGTCAGGCTGGCCCTGAGAGCGGTATTATCAGGGCTACCTACTGAGTCTACCGCAAACTTCAAGGCCTAAAGGCGCCGAGATCAGCAATGACTCCGGGCCAGACCGTGAAGGTGTCCAGGATACAGGCGGCTCTCTTTCAGAAGGGCAGAGGTGATAGGCATCCCAGACCTCGTGAAGAAACCCAGAATGCTCGTCCCTAGAGGCCAAGTGAGTCCAGTTACCCTCCCAGTCACCTTGCACTCGGTGCCGAGCTGCCAGAGCTACCACCACCACCGCCGCCGCCGCCGCCACCGTTTTACTTCCGGCCCTGGCTCCGCCCCCCCGCCTAACCGCCATCGCAATGCATTATGGGCCGCCGTTTCAGTCGGTCGACACTCACCGGACAGGAAGCGTCTCGGAGACAGTCGGCGACCGGACGGCTCTAGGTGAGACAGAAGCCAAACAGGAGGAGGAAGTGGAGGGTAAGTGCTTCCGGGTCCCCTGGCGACGCCTCCGCCATCTTTCCTTCTCCCAAGTTGACCTGCTCTCTTTTTCCCTCTCGGAAACCTTGTTTTGTACGCATGCGCACTTGGACTGGCCTTTCCCCTAGTTCAATCCCCACCGCCCCGAGTCAGCGTCCTCTTCCTTGGGGTGGTTGAGGTGTACGACTGTGCAGGCAAAGTGACAGAGTGTAAAACAAAGCGGATTGGGGCGTTGGGCTCCCTTGTGCCTCGTGAGCCTCCGTTGCCTCGGGCGTTCGTTTCGCGCAACCTGCTGGGAGTTGTAGTCCCGGACCCAGGGGTGCCTGGGAGGTGGGGGGGGGGTTGGAGTTTCTCTGCGCCGTTTTCGCGGGAAGGGCCCAGGGGCCTCTCACTTCGAGTCGCTGGAGCTGCGGGTCTTACCGGGAGAGACGCCGCACGTGGAGCCCGCGGCGCTGCGGTTTTCAGCCGGCTCTGGACTGCGGGCGGGGGCGACGGGGCCGAATCCAGAGCGGGTGAGTGCGGCCGCTGGGGAGGAGGGGAGCGCGGGTCCGCGCGGGCCGGCTTCGTTCCGGGGCCTTCTCCCCCACAGCGGCCCCCCCGCGGCCGCCTCTGTGTTTTGTTTCCGCTGGTCCCCGGCGCTGTGACTCCCATTTCCGTTCGTGGAGACTTGAGGGAGCCGGGTGGGGAGGGGCGGGGGAGGCTGTGCGGGGAGCGGAGGGGAGGGGCGGGGGGCGCGCGGCGCGGGACTCTGCTAAGCCGCGCGCACTCGGGGCCCCGGTCGTTCGTGTCACCCTTCGCCGCCCCCTTCCCTCACTATCCCCTGCTCGACTGTCCGCCGTGGTCCGCATTCGCCGCGGTCGGGATCTGATCCTGACGCCCCGGGGATTTCAGAGGAACATGCAAAACCATCCTCCTTGCCAACTCAGCGATTCGCTTTCACTTCGTATCCAGTTGTCTTTCTAGAATTCTTACAGTTGCATCAAAGCTATCTATTAATGTATATGGTGTCCGTTGGGTTTCTTTTAAAAACGAGGAAGTGTGAGGCAAGGGGAAAATGATGGGTTAATGTAGCTTGTCAGCTTTTTTAGTTTTTTTGTGGACTGGAAGATACGCCCGCGCGTGTTTGTATTTAGGAACCCTAGTTTGGTTAGGTTAACATCAGAGAGGACAACGCCTAATGTTGCACTGCAAGATGACGAGTAGTGATTTAGAAATACGCGCAGTAGGTCTGAGTCGTGAGAGGAGCAAAGTTTTAGAAAGGTCCACTTAAGCAAAGTGAAGAACTGGACAGTGATAACGTTCTTAGGTACTTTGTTGTCTTAAATATCAAAAGAAACTGGTCCAACTCGTTCGGAACTACTTAAAGGGAATAATAATCTCTCTCTCTTAGGGTTTGATCCAAGCTTTCCAAGCTTATTTATTTTTAAACATATTCTGACACTAGGTGGACTTAAGCAGTGTTTACGTGGATTGCGTCTACAGGACCAATGCCATGAGGGGTGTATAGTCTTGAAGTAAGAAAATAATGAGCTAGGTGTTTCGTTGAGGCAAGTCATGAGAGCATGTGGAGGCTGAATACCAAATTAAAACTGTTGACTTTAATCTTCCTCCAGCTTTTATTTATGAAACTTCAAGTTTACAGGAAAATTGAAAAAATTATACAGTGAAATTATACAAGGAACACCTTCACCCCCAGGGTCACCAAGTGTTAACCTTTCTCCACTCTTGCTTTCTTTCTCCATGTGTATCCACACAGATGTATGTGTGTTACTTTTTCTTAGCTATTGACTTTATCTTTAAGAAACAAAAATGTCTTTTAATTTACTCAGGATACTTAACAGTATTTTTTAGCTCGAGAGAATGTGCAGTTATCTGGTAGGTACTCCCAGATTGCACTTGTATTTATGTATCCTTTATTTATTTATTATCCTTTATTTATTTATTGTCCTTTACTGGGAAAAATTGGCCTAAACTCTGTAAACTAATAATGTGTTCCAGTGAAGAATAATCCTCAAATTTATCTGTGACTCTAAAAGAGAATGATAAACATAATTGTATTTTAAAGAATAGTAGCCTTTCCTGGAATTGTTAGTTAAATATAAATTTAGTTTGTATTCATTTTGTGAAGTGTTCTGAACCCAGGTTAGATTTAATCTAGGAGAAACCAGGGTGTCAAGGGACACCTTTTCCTAGGGGGAAGGGCCCAAAGTAACGCTCTCTTCTCCATTTTCTTACGTATTGATATAGAATCCTGGGGAATTGTTTCCAGAAAAAGAGCTAAGACCCACTCAAGCAGTGATATCAAAGATTTGGACAGTTTCCCAAATCTCTCCATTGCTTCTTTAGCTTAAATTTAGAGAATTGAGAAAGAGGAAGATCAATTCAGGGACTGTAAGTAGCATGATTTTTTCCAAAAGCATATTGGATTCTTTTTTTTTTTTTTCTTTATTTGGCACCTTCTAGAGACTGATCTGTGACTTTTTTGGAAGATCACAGGGTAAATTTCTTAACAATCCTCTGTCTTAGTGCTTATACTCAGAGGTACCAAAGGTGTCCCTGCTGATAAGCCCTCAGGGCCATTTCTCAGCCTCTGGTTGTTACCAGAAAACTGGGTTCATCTCTTGGTGGGTGGCAAGACAAAAGACACAACCAAGCCAAAGATCAGAAGAAGAAAGGGTGTACTACTTGCAGCAAGGAGAATACCAGGATCTTCCCAAAGCGGTATCCTGAACAGCAAAATTGATGACCTTTTAAGCTAAGGGTACTTGCATATTCATGAAGGGTCTTGGGTGGTGCATGCCTATTCATGAAGGGGCTTCAGCAGGAGAATTCAGCATAGAATTGGGGCAAAGGTTGACAGCATCCATGCTTTAGTTGATTGAGGTCACAAGGGTCAGAAAAGGTCAACATTATCATCCCTTAGGTTACAGTTGATCTGGTGGTTGAGCGCTGGGGGGGGGGGGTTAAATTCTGAAAAACAGCTTAAGAAAGTGCTTCAGGCTAATCTTTACCATGGAAAC
The DNA here is from genome assembly GCF_937001465.1 of Orcinus orca. Taxonomy (NCBI): domain Eukaryota; kingdom Metazoa; phylum Chordata; class Mammalia; order Artiodactyla; family Delphinidae; genus Orcinus; species Orcinus orca. The sequence continues at coordinate 130,332,305 of NC_064563.1, forward strand.
AGAACTGGGAGTCTTTATAACTGATTTATTATCTTTGCTATTGTTACTCCTTAAGAGCATTATTACTGAGACCTGTTCAAGGGTAATCATTGTGGCCAGGCTTAGATTCCCAAATGGCTTAGGCCAAAAATGGCTTCTCATGTCAAGAAAGCCGTGCCTGGTCCTTCTTCTCTGGGTACCGCCTACCCTATCTGCTTACAGTTACTGCTTCTTAGGCTTTCTGTTTTTACAAAGTTCCTAGAAAATTCACTTGTTTTCTAATCTTTTTTTTAAAGTTGGTTATGGAGATGGGAGTGAATGTCCTTGTAGGCCCTGAAAATACAACATAAATGATCCTTTTAAGTGCTGTCCTGCTAAAAACCTTATTCTGGTTCTTACTTTTTTTGTACAGTTTTTATGATTTTTGCGTGTATGTGTGTGTACGTTACCTCCTTGTTTCTAACAGCTACTGTAGTTCCATGGTGTGTACTTCTTTCATATTTTCTTGTATCCGCAGTACTCTCTTACCATGGATATTGGCTTCAGCTTTCAGCTATCTCCAGCAAAGCTGCCCTTAACATCCTATTATCAATCATCGTGAGAATGTCTCTGGAATGCTTATCTGAGGGCAAGATTGCTGGGTCATAGGTATAAGCACTTTATTTGAGCAAGTGCTGCTAGAGTTTTCTCCAAAATAGTCCTGTCTATACTCTATCAATAGTCCTGTCTATATTCGATGCCCCCATGTCCCTGCTAACTCTTTTCAGTATTCAACGTTCTAATCTTTGCCATATATGCACAGTATAAAGTGAATAATTTGAATGTGAGCATTTCTTCATGTCCGTAGCCATTTTGGTTTCTCTTTATGTGAGTTTCCTTTTTCTGTGCTTTACTGGCTTTTCTAATTTGTCCTGACTTTTGGGGGGGTGTTATCAACTTGCAGGAGTTCACTGTGTATTCCAATTATTAGTCCCTTGTCATGTGTGGATATTGGAAATATCTGTTTCTACTCTGTAGCCTGTCAGTTAAACATAACTCTTAATTTTTATGTAAGGAAATCTATCAGTTTTTTTCCTTATGGTTTATGTTTTTGAAATTATGTTTAAGAAATCTTTTCTATCATTAGACCACAAAAAAATTCCCACCATTTTCTTCTGTTAGCTTCATAGATTTACCTTTCACATTGAAGCCTTTTAGGCTTCTGGAGTCAGTTATATAGTGTGTAATAGTTGTTATAACATTCACTTATCCAACACATTTTAATAGAGTGCCTACAAAGGGAGAGGCAGTTCAAAGTTCTTTGTATATATCTGTGAACAAATACCCCTTCCCAGGTGAGCTTGTGTTGTCCTACAAGGATAGGCCTTATTGGGTCACCACCTCCTGTTTTGCTCTAGTGCTCAGGATGAATTCCACAGTTTTACACATAGTATCTGTTAAGAAATAGGCTTTATGGGGAAAGGGAAGACTTACTAGGCCAGGGTCAGCAAGAAAAGAAAACAAAAGCCCTTCATTCTTTCATCATCCCAACCAAAATCTGCTGGGGCCTAGGCATTCTGCTGGATGTGCATGATGTGTATCTATTTCAGTGGAGAGCCCCACCCTCTTATTATGCTTTCTTATTGTAGGGGAGCTGTGAGAGCAACCTTAATAATGTGGGGAAAGTCAGATCATTTTTGTACTAGGCAGTCTAGATTTGGATGCCAGCGATTTATAGAATAAGTTGTCAGAAAACCAGCTCCCCAGCATTTGGAGATGTTTGGACCTGAGGAGAGTTACAATCCTTTTTAAAGTGGGAAAGAAGACTGTGTTAGTTTCCCAGAGCTACTGTAACAAATTACTACAAACTTAGTGGCTTGAAAACAATTTATTATCATACATTTCTTGAAGTCAGAAGTCTGAAATGGGTCTTCCTGGGCTAAAATCAGATGTTAGCAGAGTTGCACGTCTTCTGGAGGCTCTAGGGGAGAATCTGTTTCCTTTTTCCAGGTTTTAGAGGCTGCCTGCGTTCCTTGGTTTGTGGCTCCTTTCTTTCATCTTCAAAGCCAGTCATAGCCAGCCAGTCAAGTCCTTCTCACTTTGAATCACTCTGGATCTCTTCACATTCCCTCTTTCCCTCTTAAGGATACTTGTGATTTCCTTGGACTCACCTAGATAAGCCAGGATAATCTCTGTATTTGAAGGTCAGTTTATTAGTAAACTTAATTCCCCTTGGCCATGTGAGTGAGCATAATCACAGGTTCTGGGTTGTTATTGTGCCTACCACAAAGACCTTGGTCCCTTGAGAAGTTGGGACCTGGGGAAGCCCCTCCCACCTCCGGTAGCTAGGGGCAGTCCGTAGGCCAGGCAAACCAACTTAAGTTCCTGGGGTCACTTTTGGACAGTTTTGGTTTTTGCACCCTGGCAATGATCCAACAGAGAAAGAAAGACAATAAATGTAGTAAATTATTAGTATGTTAGAGGATGAGTGCTGTGGACAAGAAGAAAGATGCAAGGACAAGTAAGGAGGCCAGTGTGGGAGAGGGAGTCAGAGCAGTAGTAGAATGGGGATGGGGAGTAGATCACGTAGGACCTTGTTGGCCATTGTGAAGTCTTTAGTTTTTTTTTTTTTACTGTGAATGGTATCAAAGGAGTGCTGTGATGTAACTTCAGTTTTAAAAAGGATCACACTGGCAGTTGTATTGACTGAGAACAGACTGCAGGGGGGCAAGGGCACCAACACAGGGAAACGTGTTAGGAAGAGGCTATTCCAGGTAAGAGATGGTGGAGGCTCTTGTTCTAGTGTATATTTGCAGTATAGAGCATGTACTTCAGTTGATAGACCTAAAGCATGATATTATGGAGCCACAGGCAGTTTAGCCTCACTAACCTCTGGATAGTTTTCTTATGAGGGTAGACTCAAAATAAGATTGTTCTGTGTAAAGCATTTGAATGTGGTGCCTGATACTCAGTAAATAATGGTTATTATTAATAGGAATGACTATTTGAATTCTTCATTTTGTCAAATCTTTAAAGTGGGAGCATGGACTCCTTTATAAACATTAAAGTACCAAATTTAGAGGACCATTCCTTGCAAGTCAGAGAGTTGAAGGCACTTAGAAGTACTTTTTTAGATGTAGTAGTAAACTTAGAAAACTCTATTCTGGACTGAGAGTATATATCGAGTCCAGAGACAGATTCACTGACGTACAGTGAGGTCCTAACAACCTGAAACTTACATTAACACCTTGGAAATGGTCATAAAGAAATACCAATATATGCAGCTATTTTATGCATTACTTAGCATTTTTTTAATTATAATGTTTTAGTATCACGAGTACAAATGGTACAAAATTGCACATAATGTATCAATGGTACAAAAATCAATGGAAGTTTAGCAGGTAATAATTTTACACGAGAGAATTAAAAACTGAAATAATGGTTTGTTTAAAATGTATAAAACCACATCTGAAAAACAATCATAAAAAATTCTAGTGTTGGGACTTCCCTGGTGGCATAGTGGTTAAGAATCCACCTGCCAGTGCAGGGGACACAGGTTCGATCCTCGATCCTTGGTCCAGGAAGATCCCACATGCTGCGGAGCAGCTGAGCCCGTGCACCACAACTACTGAGCCCACATGCCACAACTACCGAAGCCCACGCACCTAGAGCCTGTGCTCCACAACGAAGAGTAGCCCCCACTTGCCCCAACTAGAGAAAGCTGGCGCTCAACAGCAAAGATCCAACGCAGCCAAAATAAATAAATAAATAAAATTCTAGTGTGTAATCAGGGCAATAATGCACATATCTATAATGATTTTGTTACTTTATTTTGCTGTTTGAGAATATTGTACTGGCATTTATAAGAAATGTAACACAAAGCTGGGATTAACTTTTAATTTATATTATTTTGTCAGTATAATGGTTTGCAATAAATTCTGCTAATAAGGTACAGCTTTTAGCTGAACGATTGTAAATTGTTCATCTCCATGTTGTTTTTTGTTTGGCCACACCATGCATCATGAGGGATCTTAGCTCCCTGACCAGGGATGGAACCCATGCCCTCTGTAGTGGAAGTGCAGAGTCCAAACCACTGGACCGCCAGGGAATTTCTATGTTGATTTTTAAGCTGCAGGTTTGAATCTGTTATTAAGACTGAATTGCTGTAATATAGTTGACATGCCTTCACTTAATTTTGAAGTAACCTGAATTAATTTATTGGCTGAGATTGGGCTGAAAACATCCCAGTAAATCCAAGGGAATGATAATGATGTCATGTCAGGCTGATAAACACCATTTAAACAAAAACTAGTTTATAAATATTAGTTGTGGATTTTCTTTTATATGTGAAGATTACTTCCTCCTCTTCTGCTTATCCTCCACTTTTATTTGAATTGTGTCTTTACTTCTTGTATACCGTGTCTGCCTATGCAGATAATTTCAGAATGTCTTTCATTTTAACTTTTGTAGGGTCAGCTTTTGAAATACTTCAATCATGACGAAAAGAGAAGCAGAGGAGCTGATAGAAATTGAGATTGATGGAACAGAGAAACCAGAGTGCACAGAAGAAAGGTTCGTATTTTTTTAATTTACCACTTTTTATATTATCAACATGCCTAATTAAGAATGAAGCCAAGGGCTTCCCTGGTGGCGCAGTGGTTGAGAGTCTGCCTGCCGATGCAGGGGACACGGGTTCGTGCCCTGGTTCGGGAAGATCCCACATGAGAGGCCACAACAGTGAGAGGCCTGCATACCGCAAAAAAAAAAAAAAAAAAAAATCACGCTAAGTTCTTTTGGGGGCCTTTTTTTTTTTTCCAACTGACCTCAGCATTTTGGGGGATAATGTATTGCCTTTTTCCTCAGACTTACTGGGTTTGTTGGTTTTGTAGCTGGGAGGAAAAGATAGTTTTAAAGACAGTAATAAGCATAGCTGATAATGATCAAGCAATTGATTGTGATGGTTTTTCCCACTCAGGCACTGTTTGATTCTTTTTCCTTTTGTCAGTGCTGATTACTTTTATTTCAGTAAGAGTTTAATGCACAGCCTAAACTAATTCAACAAATAACAGCTGTCTGGAGTACATGAATAAATGAGACTGTAACTTGCCCTTGTAGAGACTACCTTGTATTTGAGGAAACATACATCTGTATGAGCCATCACAGTACTAAGCATTTAGAGAAGTGAAAGGTGTTAGTTTTTGGAATAGTAATAGAATATTACTTACTCCATTAAGGAAGGAGGGCAGTGGTAATGAGTTCAGAATCCAAGGAGAGAATATGGGTAAAAAATAGGGATTTGGGAGTCAAGAAGGTTGAGGAGGGTAATGGCTAATAGTCCTACTTTACTCTGTAAAGTAGGAGATAATAAACTGAAAGTAAAAGGACCTCAAGGGTAGCAGAAAACTGACATAGAGTAACGAAGGTTCAGAACAACTATGATGGGAATGGAGAAGATCACTAAAGTTGAGTAGGATGCTGAGTGTTGAGAGTGCAGCTGAGGTTAAAGACCTTAAATTTTTTAAAATTGTATTTTATTGTGGTAAGTATATTTAACACAAGATCTACCCTCAATAAATTTTTAAGTGTACAATACAGTATTGTCAACTGCAGGCATAATGTTGTGCAATGGATCTCTACAACTTATTTGTCTTGCATAATTGAGATTTCATGCCAGTTAATTAGCAACTCCCCCATTTTTTCTGCGGTTACTTATGCCACCTCTTCTGCTCAGAAGAGACGTTTGGCTCTAGCTCAAAAGAGAAACCCCAGTTTAGTGTCCTCCGTCCTGTCCTCCCCCACCATGCCCTCGTACAGAAACATTTTCCTGACAGAAAAGGTCTAAAATACCTTGACATGGCTGCCTGGGAGACCTTAAATTTTTAATGGAGCTTTTCAACATGTTCGGTTATGCTGTTTTCTCCAACGGAAGAAACAATAGGCTGCATGTCTTTCTTAATTTTCATACATGTGCACATATAAATGTTTAGGTTGTGTGTGTATACGTACATACATACATTTATTTATTTATTTATGTAGCACATTACCCCAGAACTTTGCAGCTTAAAGCACCCAACTGTTATTATCGCACGAAGTTTCTCAGAATCCGGAACCTTGGGACAGTTTAGCTGGATGGCTTTGGCTCAGGGTACTTTGTGAGCTTGCAGTGAAGCTGTTCGTCTGGGCTACAGTCATCTGAAGAGCTGACTGAGGCTGGCATATCTGTTTCTGAGATCACTCATAAGACTGGTGACAGGACCATTCGCTTCCTCACCACATGGGCTTCTTTCCGTGCAGGGCTGCTCATGACATGGTGGCTGGCTTTCCCTAAAGCAGATGGTCTGAGAGAGAGCCTTCGCCACAGTGTCTTATTTTTAAATAACCTAATCTAAGAAGCAGTACATATATCACTCTTAGTCCTTAGTCCTTTGGTCACACAGTCCAACCTTGGTACAATTCGGGAGGGAACTATGAAAAGATGTGAATATTAGGAGGTAAGAATCATTTGGGCTATCTTGGAGACTGACATGCACGTATTTATTTTTATATATACATACATACAAATGGTCCACAAAGTCTGAAGTTTTTACTGTTTGACCCCTTACAGAAAACCTTTGCTGATGTCTCATGTAAGATATTGGTAGTTACTGTGGTTGATAGTTACTGTTGACCTGGGGAGTAGCTATGTAAAGGAAGCAGTTATAGCTAGCTATCTAGTTGTAGCAGATTGCTATGCAGAAATTTAGGTCCAGTGATGTGAGATCATCCACACTTTCTCAAGGGAAATTGGTAATCAGGTTTTTTATATGGATCTCCCAAGGTTTAAATGGTGGCAACAGAATATTAAAAAGTGTTTTAAATGTTGAGCTCATGTAAAATAGGTCTTTAAAAATCTGTGTTAAAGTGACATTTTAAAGATTATTGTTATGAAAAAAAGAAAAATATAGCCCACTCTGCTATAGCTGAAGAATTAGTAAAAATACTCACTTAGCCAAAAGACCCAATTATTTTACCTTAACAAATAATAATAAGAATATGTTTACTATTATTTTTAAATAATCTTGTTTTTTTCAGTCATGACTGTTCTCTTTTATAAATTTTAAAAGTTTTAGGAATTTAGGCTGAATATGTTCAGTGAATATCATGTGTATATTGCATTATACTTGGAATTTATGTGAAAATGGAACTTGACAAATTTTAAATACATACTGTTTTTGACAACTGCAAATGAGATTTAAACCATATATAAATTAAACATGTCATGAAACTTGATTGAATTCTAGGTTTATCAATTCAGCAAATACTAATTGGTGCCTATTTTCTGTTTGGCCTCAAATAAGGATTCACAAAAGATACGTAGAATTACGTACCAGAGATTTTACCTCAAGGAACTTTGTAGAATTCAAAGTATGAAATAATAATGCAAAAGAGCCCTTAGAGAGTTTTAAAGGAAAATTATAATTTTTTAAGGTGGATCTAGACTGATTATAACCAGTAGTTTTCAGATTAGATTAAATGAAAATATTTTTGATAATTTATATTTTCATGTCTTATAATTTACATTATTAAATTGTATTAATCTTGGAAAGAGAAATTGACTAGTAGAGATGGCATACAAGTTTTGAAGAGGCTTTATATATTCCTTTCTGAGCCTAAAATTCTTCAAAATAACTTGGAAATATAATATAAATGCAAACGTTTCTCCTTAAATATTGTATATGCAATATTTGTATGTGTATACACACATGCATACATATGTATGTATATAATGTGGTGTATTTGAAAAGGTGCCTTAAATTTCAAGCTAGCATTTCTCTGTGCGATGTGATTCAGTATTAAGCTTGGCAACACTAACTGTTGATGAGCCTACCACTGTGAAAGGTGTCTGTGCAGAAAGGAGTTTCAAAGGCCAGAAATGTGTTTTGGTGTTGAATTTTGTTTTCACCATATCATTGCATTAATATCCAGGGTAAGAATGTAATTGTTAACCATTATATTCTTTAACACTGGATCCTTTAACATTGTATTCTTTAGCATTGTTGAACAAACCTACACTCCAGCTGAATGTGTAAGCCAGGCCATAGACATCAATGAGCCAATAGGCAATTTAAAGAAACTACTAGAACCAAGACTGCAGTGTTCTTTGGATGCTCATGAAATTTGCCTGCAAGATATCCAGGTATTATTTTTTTCTTTTTTGAGATTTGTATTTCAGCATTTATATCTGCATTAGAAATGTTTTGTTGTTGTTGGCCTTTTCTCTCTAGCTGTGACCTTTTTCTCCATTTGACCTATATTATTATAAAATGTAAGCATTTAGAAGTAAAAAGAATTCTTTCAGAAAAATTTCCTCCACTTAAAATTATTTTTAAAAGATTGAGTAATAAATCAAACATTCTTTTTTTTACTTTGACAAATATAAAATGAGAAGTTTAAATACATTTTAATCAGAGCTTAAAACGTAGAGTAGTGAGAAACACATTGACCTTGGAAGCTGAAGAAGTGTGTCCTCACACCCTGTTTCTAACTTTTAACTTCTTTGTGCATCAGTTTCCTCATCTTTTAAAGATAGTTTGACCAAATGATTTTATATTCCCTTCCATCTTTATTTGCTCCAGCAGTAAATTTTGGATAAGCTACAAAGGGATACATTAGAATGTGAACCCAGGCCTGTGTGACTCTAAAACTCTTCACTTGTTTGAGGCTGACTTTTTAATAAAGTTTTTATTGAATAATTCATTGTCACTGGACTTGACCTGTTTTTTTCTCATATGTAAAATTAAGGGACTCAATCTCTTACTTGTTTTTTAGCTCTGATATTTGTTGCTGCTCTTAAAATACCTGACCTAACCAAAACAAAAGTAACACCTGCAAAGTACCCAGCCTATCATAGGATCTCAATATATATTGGTAGAATAAATGGAAATATGCATAATTTATAGTATCATAGAATTCAGAGCTGGCCTTGCATCTAGGACATTTTGGATTTCTTCCTGTCCCCCTCCCCCTTCTCCTCCTCAAAAAGGATCTGAGGATAGTAACTTCTGTTCTCCATCTCAATTAATGCAAGTATACAGTTGGAGTCAGAATGCTTGCTGCTTGTGGTAATGCTTTTGTATTTTCAGATGAGTGCTGACTTCAGAGCTGATGAACAACAGTTGAGTTGTACTTCTCTAAGCAATATGACCTGAGATCAAATATCATGCTTGAGTTTTGTCCTTGTGCCAGCTCTTAACTGAACTAGCTAGAGTGTCCAGTACCTGAGAGCCCTCTTCAGAGTTATACAGGCTTTAGCTTCTAGTAGATAATACCAGTGTCTACTGGAGAGGGGAGAAATCTTGCTATGAGGAGAATTTTTAACAAAATGTCAGGCAGAGACTGTTGTCTTAAGGAGTGAAGCTGCCACGTTTGACCTGTCCAAGTGTAGGGTTACAAAGTTTGTCTTGTCTCTGTTTAAGTTAGATGCATAGTCACTTAAGATTTTAGGCTTTATGTGTATGATGTTTTTAATATTAGAAAATATGTTTGTACCATGACTACAGTATTGGCTGAATTCTTGGGAATGAGTGGGAGGAGCTTTGTACCTCCAGCTGTATGATATGCAGACACAGAGATACACATTATTCAAAATAATTACAACAGAAGCCTGTTTATAAATGGATGACAAAATGTCTAGAAGTCAGAATTACTTTTTGCCATTTGTGTGAAATGTATTCAAAAGCACTGATACTGAAAGGTACTGAAAGGATACAGAATTATGATTAAAGATATTCACAGCTAGGTCAAGTAGTAAGGTTATAAGTCCTTTAACTTCATTAACTTTATGATCAAAAATTTAGAGTTAACCCTGATCTTAAATGTGTATCATTGATTAAAAGGGAGATATGGCAAGAATTACGTAAATAAATTTATATAAATTGTCCCCACTAATAAAACACCCTTGCTTATTCATGGCAGATAAATAGCATTATCTTCTACTTTAAATACTTTTACAGAAAAAATAATTGCCTTTGGCATTATTTAAAATTCTAAACTAGACTTCAGAGCTAGAGAAAACCACCACTTACAGTAAATCCTGTCGTTTGTGTTGTCCTTAATTGCTACCACAGTGGTTAAGTTATTTTCAGTTTTGGCAAAGAATTAAATGATAGGACAACTTGAATAATTAAACGTGTTCTGTAACTTAATTAGTATGCCTCAGTAATTAAGTCCTGTTTGGCACATCCATTTATATTAAACAAGATGACTGAGCTAAAATAATCTTAATCATTTTATCCATGTTTAGCTGGATCCAGAACGAAGTTTATTTGACCAAGGAGTAAAGACAGACGGAACTGTACAGCTTAGTGTACAGGTAATTTCTTACCAAGGTAAGTTACTTTTAATGTTGTTACTTAAAAGTTTAGCTCATGTTTTTCTAATATGGGAACTCAATTTTATAAGTTTTAGATGTCTAAATTAGTTAATGTGATGTTATAGCCAAATATTCATGCTTTTGATTTAATTGTTTTATCTGTCAGGATGAAGCAGATAGTATAACACATTCTACCTACTTTAATCAGGAAAGGGTATATTACAGGGTAGTAAATAACAGGATCACAGGGAGGGCTGAAAGAACAGGTTCTAGTTGACTTTCTAAGAATGCCTCAGCCACGCTGTAGAACTGGACTGCCAAGGAAGCTGCTGCTCTGCCGGGATCTGGAAAATGCCAAATCTGAAAGCCACAACTATAGCTGTCGATTTGGAACCATGCTGCCTTTTCAGTGATTCACATTAGCCAAAAAATGGATGCTGTGTGCTTGCTTGTCCCCTCTTAACTCATCTCCAAATAGAACGCTCATGGCAGTGATTCTAGAACCTAAATCACATCTGCAACCGTAGCTGCAAGGACATGTATAGTCTCTGCAGCTTAGCACAGAGAGAGGAATTTGCAAAGGATGTGATGTGACCCAGTCAGCCATATCCATCACAGTATTTTACTAATCTGTGTAAATACACAAGTTAGAAAATTAGGAAACCATTTTTGGTGGGTTGAATTTTAGTTTTTTTAAATGTGGCTTTTTGGGATTTCTAACCAGAGTTTTAGACTAATTTTCATCTCTGAACATATTGTATTGCTTACAATTATATTTCACAAACCAAAGTTTTCTTCACATTATGAAAATGGTAACTACTTATGATCCTTAATTTCCCCAGGATTTACTATTGTTGGGAATAGGAAAGAAAATCAATCTTTGTTTTTTATCTTTAAAAGTTTAGTGACCTCTCAGTATAGGTGTGTTTAAGAAGAGTTGACTTGATGCAATTTGAATGGAGGATTAGGGGATAATTTTTAGGAAAAATCTTCTTCAAAAATTATAATTTGTTTCCTCATGTATATTTGAAAGAACTGACTTCTGTTTACACTACCTGATGAATTATAGCTGTATATTTTCTTGTAATAATGATTTTCCTGATTGAACTTCAGAATATTGAAAATGAGTTTTGTTTTTTCTTGCAAATACACTTTGATTAAATTTTTGATATAGATTGTAACTGAATCAGTGAGCAAACAGTAGCTGTTAAGTAGTATGATAGTTTTTTGCAGCTGTTATTTTAATATAAGTATCTGAGATTATTTCATAAAGGGCTAGTTTATTCTATTTTGAATATCTTAAGTATTTGGGTTTTTCTTCATTCAATTGAAAATGAAAATCAGAATTTAATGATGTGAATTTAATGTAACAAGCTTAGTGTCTGTTCATTTTTAATACATGTACTTTGTCTTCTAAAAAGAAAAGGAGTCAGTAAATAATTTTAATTTTTTCAACTTCTCAGGATAAGTAGCTACTCATTTATACTCTCCATAGTGTAGTTTTAATTTTTTATTCCATAGTGGTACTTTTTTTCCTAATGTTTGTAGGTGGGGTGTGTGTGTGCTTGCATGCATGTGTGTGTGTATATATGCATGGTGGTGGTAGTATTCTTAAATTATTTTAGACTTACAGAAGAGTTGCAAGTGTAGTAAAAGAATTCCTGGATATCCTTAACCCAGATTCCCCAAATATTAACTTTTACTATGTTTGCTTTATTCTCTCTCTCCCTCATCCCCACATTATTTTTTTGACCTGGTTAAGAATGAGATGTAGACATTATTCCTTCCTATCTCTAAATACATTAGTGTGTTTTCCGAAAACAAGACGTTCTTTTGCATGACCACAGTTCAGTTATCAAAATGAGGAAATTAATATTGGTACAATACTGTTATCTAATCTATCAAAGTTCTGCTGAATTGTTGTTTTTCTCATTTAATAGAAATTTGTTTAAATTCTCTAGACATAATGCTAAAAATATTTAAAATGGAGCCTTGCTCTACCATTTGAGAACATATAAACTAAACTAAATTTTTATTTGTTAGAGACTTTCGTGTTTTCACTTAGATATACTTGTTTTCTTTTTAATCACTGGTAAGGAATTGAACCAAAGCTAAACATCCTGGAAATTGTTAAACCTGCGGAAACAGTTGAAGTAGTTATTGATCCAGATGCCCACCATGCCGAAGCAGAAGCACATCTTGTTGAGGAAGCTCAAGTGATAACTCTTGATGGCACAAAACACATTACAACCATTTCAGATGAAACCTCAGAACAAGTGACGAGATGGGCTGCTGCTCTGGAAGGTTATAGGAAAGAGCAAGAACGTCTTGGGATACCCTATGGTAATAAAATGCATAATAATTATGTTAGGTAGAATAATAAGAATTAAGCTTGACATGAAAGACAGTAGGGTGAGTAGATTATCTATCTTAAATGTAGAATTTTTAGGAAATACATTGATTTTCTTTGGTTTTGGTTTTGTTTTTTTTGGACGGTAACATATGATGGTGCTGGGAATACAAAGATACAAAGAAAAAAATCTGCCCTTAGGGCATTCACAATGTAGTTGATGAGAGAGAAGATAATTGCTATAAACGTAACATGTTTTTAAGCTGTCAATAACTGGTATAAAGAAACATACTCTTAGAATCTCAAAAGGATCATAGTGGTCTGGGGGAAAATTGGGGAAGAGTTTATTATAGACAAGGAAACTGCTAGACATTGCCGACAGGAAATGTTTGTGCAAAGCTGAGAAGTGTGAGTAGTGAGAAGATGCATTGGGTAAGGAGTTATTCTGTAGCATTGTAGAACTGTTTTTGTTTTTTTTTTTGTGGTACGCGGGCCTCTCACTGTCGTGGCCTCCCCCGTTGCGGAGCACAGGCTCCGGACGCTCATGCTCAGTGGCCATGGCTCACGGGCCCAACCACTCCGCGGCATGTGGGATCTTCCTGGACTCGGGCACGAACCCGTGTCCCCTGCATCGGCAGGCGGACTCTCAACCACTGCGCCACCAGGGAAGCCCTGTAGAACTGTTTTTGATTGATGGAAGTGACAGTTGAAAATGAATGTGGCAGTGGTATATGGCATAAGTTGGAGCAGGTAATTTGGGTGTGACTAGGTGATAATATTTAGGTTAGCCTAGACCAGGTGATTTCTGTGGGAGCAGAAAGGAGGAGATGAATCAAAATAATGATGGGACTGAGCAACTGATTGATGGATTGTGTGAACGTAGAGAGGGGAGATTCAAGTATTGATCTAATTTCTCAAGCTTGGGTGACTAGGCAATAATAATATAAGAATTGGTTGCATCTTCATTACATATTTCCTGAGCCAGGCATCATGTTAAATTCTGGGCTTTCAGTAGTGCACAGGAAAGATAGTCCATGCCTTCTAAACCTTAGTGGGGAAGGTAGGAAAGTCTGGTATTGGAAAGATTTTTCAAGGGAAAGTATTGATTGTACTTGATTTTCAAGTAATAGTACAAATTCAACTGGAGGTCACCAGAAAGTAGTTTCAGGTGCACAAAATTTGGACTGGAGATAAAGATGTTATCTGGGACTCAGTCACATTGAATTTGTTAAAGTCATACAAGTAGATGCAGTCTCTGACGGAGAGAGATAAAATGGAAGAGAACATAATGCTGGACCTTGTCAACGTTTAGGGTTGAGGAACAGGAAGTGGGGGAGATATGGAAAGCTTAACAGATAGAAGGAAAATAAGAACCGTATATAGTGCTGATGAAATTGGGGAAGAGTTTTAGATGGTCACAAGTCTCGACACTGCTGAGAAAGTCAAAGAATGCTGACTGAGTAATATCTATTACATTTGGTCATTAGAGGCTCATTGGTAGATTTAGATAAAAGCAGCTGCTGAGTTGGAGCGACAAAGGTGAATTATAAGAACTAAATAAACATTGTAGAAATGGAGAAAATTGAGTATGAATTGGGGGGGGCAGGTGGGAAGAATGCTGGGGTAATAAATAAATAATATTGAAGGTTCAAGAGTTGGTGGTGACCTGAGTGTATTTGTAGATAAATGGTGTGGAACTAGTGGGAGAAGGAAAGATTAAAGAAGCAAGGATAGGAGTTATTCATAACAAGATAAAAGAGTTCAGTTTGAAGGATGAGACCTAAGCCATTCCTCAAAGAATAAGAAAGCTGTTAAGATCAAGTCTAGTGGCAGTGTGGATCTTTTCATTTGCTGTCAATTTCGGGTTTTCTGTGTAGCATCTCAGTCTGGCCCTGTGCTGCCCGGTGCCGTGGTCACCAGTCCCATGTGAGCACTTGAAATATGCCTGGTCTGAATTGAGATATGCTGTAAGAGTAAAACACCCAGTACAAAAGGAAAAGAATGTACAATCTTATAAATTTTTTACCTAGATTACATGTTGAAATGAAAACATTTGGATGTATTAAGTGAAATTATTATCAAAACGAATTTCACCTGTTTCTTTACCTTTTAATGTAGCCATTAGAAAATTTTAAAGTTACATAGTGGCCTGCATTATGTTGGACAGTGCTGATCTACACAATTTCTGCCTTCAGTACTGGGGAGTTTTCCTTCATTATTATTTTGATAATAACCTTCTGTGTTTCTCTGTTCTTTTTCTAGAACTTCTATCAAATCTCCTGGGTTGATCCTCTACATCTTTTTTCTTCCTTATTTTTCATCTTCATATCTATTTGTACTACTTTCTGCCAAATTTTCTTGTCTTTTTTTTTAATTATATATAGTTTATTTATTTATTTATTTATGGCTGCATTGGGTCTTCGTTGCTGAGCGCGGGCTTTTCTCTAGTTGCGGCAAGTAGGAGCCACTCTTCGTTGCGGTTCATGGGCTTCAGTTAGTTGTAGCACACAGGCTCAGTAGTTGTGGCTCACAGGCTCAATAATTGTGATGCACGGGCTTAGTTGCTCCGCGGCATGTGGGGTCTTCTCGGACCAGGGCTCGAACCTGTGTCCCCTGCATTGGCAGGAGGATTCTTAACCACTGCACCACCAAGGAAGTCCCTTTCTTTTCTTTATATTGCAACCTGATTTTTAGTTTCAATTTACAAGGGCTATTTATTTTGGTCGTTACCTTTCCATAGCATTCTGATCTTATATTACAGATATCATGTTTTCTCTCCTCTCTATGTTGATTACAGTGAAGTGGAGGTTTATTATTATTTTTTTTGTTGTTTGCAGTTTGTTATTGCATTATTTCTGCTTCCTCTGGGTTCTGTTTTTCTGTTTATTTTTGGTCATCTAGTGGTTTCCTTTTCGTCTCTCGAATATCTGATTATTTTTGACCATTTGTTCATATTTAAGAGTGAATAACTTTAAAGCTAATTAGTTTGAAGTCTGGAAGGAGTTTGTTGACTATGCCGGTGAAATGGGGTGTTGGTCATTTTATTAAAAGATTTTCAAGTGTCAGCATGTATAGATCTTTTTCCTGGGTCTCCAAACTTCTCTGGAAAATTGGCCAAACACGTGTCAGGAATAGAAGGTTGGGGTGAGGATTTAGGGTTGATGTGTGTGTGTAAATGTTGCATTCTGGAAGTGGAAAGGGAAGTGGAGTGGGTGGAGAGGGTCTCACTCTTCGGTTTGTAGACCGGTCTAAAGTGTTCCTGGTGCCTACGTGGTGGGGAGATGCTTCCATTTCTGTCGTTTCCCACTCATGTTCCTGTGAGTTTACATCTTTCAGAAGTTTCTTTAGCATCATTTTACTAAGGACTTAGAGAAAAGAGGCAGGGAGAACATGCATGGCAATTAGTTATGTTAAACTAGAAGACCTGGTATTATTTAAGAAAACAAGGCGGACTAACTATTTTCCCCTAACATGTTTTTTTTTTTTTTTGCGGTATGCGGGCCTCTCACTGCTGTGGCCTCTCCTGTTGCGGAGCACAGGCTCCGGACGCGCAGGCTCAGCGGCCATGGCTCACGGGCCCAGCCGCTCCGCGGCACGTGGGATCTTTCCGGACTGGGGCACGAACCCGTGTCCCCTGCATCGGCAGGCGGACTCCCAACCACGGCGCCACCAGGGAAGCCCCTCCTCTAACTTTTTGATCCTGATACTTTTTTGTTCATGTTTACATAAAATGTGCTTACTTGAACTTTGAAGTGTGTTTCAGGATAGCTTTTCTAACTTTCCAGAACTCCTTCTATTTGTTGTTTTGGAGTAGTATTAAAAAATAGAGCCTCTTGCTTTCTCAGTTCCTGTCAGTTCCTTGACTTCACTTTTATCTGGACCTCCTCTCTCCCTTTCCTTCGTGTTTCGATGCTACTCAATTTCAGTTCCACTCCCACCGGTTTCTCTTTATTGTGGTCTTCTCCTCTGGAAGTGATCCTTGGCTTAGTTTGAAAATTTCACAGGTGCTTCACTGCTCCATCTCCTTTAAAGCTGACCATGGACCTTTGTATTCCTCTGCTACTGGGTTGGGCAAAACTGTGCTTTCAAAGAATACTTCCTGGCTGTGTTCAGTTTTTCGCATGCTCGGGATGGAGAGTGAGATGTTCCTTTGCTTCCCTCTGCTTTCTCCTGCCCAGATGCTGATACCATACAGCTCTTTGACTGTTACTGCTTTGTCTTCACCTGCATGTATTTTGGGTTCCATGGGGATATCATGTCACCTGGTTTAGTTGTAAATGTCCATGGATTTTTGGTTTTGCTCTCTAGTTGCTTTTAGTGGTGGGTTTTGTTTTGTTTTATGTGTGCATTCAGAGAAATTTTAAAACTTTGCTGCCATCTTCTTAGAATCTTCCTTCCTTAACTTCCTTGTGAAAAAAATCAAATAAAAAATCAATTCTGTGGCTTGCAATCCTGTATTATGTTTGATTCATTTTTACTGTAAATTGGCTCTTGATAAGTACCTGAGTGTTATTTTTCCTCACTTATTTTCTTATTGAATAGCATGCATCTTGGGGGCATATAATCAATACCATTTGGATAGATGACCTTCTCCGTGCAGAAATACCTATACCAAAATTAATTCAGCTAGTATTTATTAAAATTCTGTGAGTAGAAATTCCGTTACATGCCAGGGATACAATCATGAACTATTTACACATGTTGACCATCTTTTTTATTTGTGAATTCATTCAGTAGTAAAAAACGATGAAGAAAATGAAACTATTTGGATTCACCTTTTACAGATTTAACAAATGTACGCACAAAGCGCCGTGGTAAGCTCTGAAGATTCAGTGGTTTACAAGACACAGTCCTTATATTTAAGACCTCAAGGTTTTATGGGGGGACAGCTGAGTAGACATGCAATTAGCGTGTTGTATTGTAAGTGCTACCATAAGGGTAAGTGCAGGAACAACTAGCTTTTTACAAGAAGTAAAAGTGAGGAAAGAGTACGTTCATATTTTGGAGAATACGTCTCCCCAGAAACCCCTTACAATTTTATTTTTTCAGTGCATCAAATCATACACTACGACAAAATAATTTTTTAAAACTTGTTTAATTTACTCCATTTTCTACAAGGTAATCATGTATTTTATTCTTCCATTTGGCCCACTGGAGAGCAGTTTTGCATTTTGTTTTTCTTGATAAAATTCCAGACTAACTGATGTAGAAATAAGTGAATCCATCAAAAATTTAGATTAAGAAATTGAAAAGGAGCTAAGGAGAAAATAGAGCATAAGAATCTTTTTTATTTCATATAATGAGTTTATTTACTTCACTTACTTGTAAAAAAAAAGAAACCTGTCTGGATTTTATCTGCGTGTTTGTGTGTGTTTACAAGTTAACTGTAAATTTATATAATATCTAAGATGCAACTAGGCCAATGGTAATATTTTTCTCTTTAGATCCCATACAGTGGTCCACAGACCAAGTCCTGCATTGGGTGGTTTGGGTAATGAAGGAATTCAGCATGACCGATATAGACCTCACTACACTGAATATTTCCGGAAGAGAACTCTGTAGTCTCAACCAAGAAGATTTTTTTCAGCGGGTTCCTCGGGGAGAAATTCTCTGGAGTCATCTGGAACTTCTTCGAAAATGTATAAAATTGAAATTATTGTCTATTTGCATTGTAGCTTAAGTTTAGTTTTATTTCTTTATAACTTTGTTTTCATCTAAATTGTTCATTGATAATAGCAATAATAATTAACATTTATTAATTGTGTAAGGTTGTACTGAGAGCTTTATATGTATTATCTCATTTGATCTCGTACTAATGCCACAGATCATTACTTTCCTTATCTCTTCAGATACGAATCTGAGGCTTAGAGAGCCCCTACAAGGTTATAGAACCTAGGGTGAGGCAGAGCCAGGCTCCAAACCCAGGCAGACTAACCCTAGAATCCAAGTTCTGAAGTAAGAGTCTATGCCCTGCATTTAGCTCTGTTCATATATTCTAGTTGTTGACTTCTGTTTCATCAGTCAGTCCTGTCCTTTATGCTCATCTTCTAGAAATTTAAGGTTATTTCTTCACAGGTGGCTTCCCTCGCATTCCCTTCATTATTGGGATTAACTCTTTTAAAATATCTTTTAATTGAATGGGATCTTAAGGGAGAAAGGGGAAGTGTAAGTATGCAACACACCATCTTGAATTGGAAGCCACAGATTATAGTGTTACCATGTTGCTTGACAGACATTATTATGATTAAGGCTGTCCAACAAAAAGAGCTCAAATAGATGTAAATTATTTTGCTTGAATTTTAATCCATCTTATATTTCAGTGACTGTTAAAATATCTTAGCAGTAACCCATTCCCTGACACTGTTAAATAAATCAGGAATGCTAGCCAAACCCATATAGTTTTCAGAATGTGTGAATAGGACATTCTGACTTTGTTTTATAACGGTTATGGATGAAAATGTAACTGGTAGCATTTCATCCTACTGTGTACCCAGTAAGGGGACAGATCTGGTAGAGGGATTTTTCACAATCATTTAATGCTTAGGGTTTTTATCTGCTGTTGAATAAGAAATGAGCTCTGTAGAGAAGCTTTCCTTCATTGTTTTTATTGGTAATATCTCTCTTGTGTTGGTTCTCTTAAATATCAGGAGGAGAAAAATATTTAAAAGACTTATTACATTCATTATATTTACACGGTTTATTTCCAGTTTCAGTTCCTATTAGATAAATAAGTTGAATGTTCTGGTTGAAAGTTTATCCTTGGCTTCGCAGGTTTTCTTCTCTGCAGAGCTTTTCAGCTGAGTAAGGTAAATTCCTGAATTGTTTCAGGTTTTTAACATGTAAGTTATGTTTACAGAAACATTTTCTTGTAGGGACTCTCGAGAATAGAACAAGGGCAGTGTTTAGACTACAGTTTAGTTTTTCTCAAATTCATGGTTTTCGCTCTGTCTCCCAGGTCAGCACTTTTTGGTTGTTTCTCTCTGGTTCGCCCAGTGCTTCTCAAATGTTAAAGCTCATTCGGAGACTTTTCCTAGTACAGGGGGCAGAGAAATCTTGTGTATCTTTCCATCTCCTTGCAGTCAGTGGTAGGATGGGTCTTCTTCAGAAGAGCTCTGCTCTGGAATTGTTTTGTTTTCAAAAGTAACAAAGCCCCAGAGCCTAGATGAGTATCTTAGGGAATTCCTTGCTTATCTGGCCGTGGTTCTTTGCCTGGTGAGGAAATCCCATCTGGTTTGGGAATCTAATTCTCAGAATCTGGGAATGGATAGGGTGGTGTGTAAGGCTATTTCTGGCAAACTTTCTATAATTCACAAGCCTTACCTCCCAGAACAGGCTCCTTTGGGCACAGTCTAGTTCTCTGGCCCCTCCTGTAGAGTGAAGTCTACAGCATATTTCTGAAAGGCATTTATTAACCCAGCATTTATTATCTTTTCCTCAATGATCTGTCAAGGAGACACAGTACTGAACAGATAGAGCTCCATCTTTACATATTTGTGTTAGTTTTCCCACCTGAGCCACTAGCTTCCTGCAGCTTCCCTTCTTGTGAAACTTCATCCAAGTCCTACAATACATGGGGAAGATAATTAGGAAATGTTCCAGTAGTACCAGCTCTATGATGTCCTTCTTCGTATGAATATGTCTTCTGCCACCAAAGGCACAAAGCTCTCAGTTTGCTGAGGGTCTTATTTAGAAAAAAGAATTGCCTTATACCTTTAGTGTCCAAAGTTTCTTCATAAAATGCCTCCATAGGCTCAGAGCTTTGCCCCTTAGGGCTCTGCTTCCTTCATGTATGACCAGGATTTGAGGGCTATAGAGGAATATGATATTTAGAGTGCCTGTATGGTCTTGGACCAGCCTTTCCAAAGCCCCTCTCTTTTTGTGTTCTGCCTTGTTATCTTGAGAGTTCCCCAGGAAACAAACCAAACTCCACTCTGAAAATCAGGGCTGAGAAGCTGATCTTACAGATCAGTAATGCCTGTGCTGTGTGGTGGTGACTCCCTTTCGCCTCTTTTTGGTCTAGGGCACTGTGTTTATTTACAGTCACGAATGGAACAATTTCATTCCAATAGCACTTTGCCTTTTCAAGTTACTTTTGTAAAATCTGAGGGAAAATATACCACAAATATAAAGCATGCATTTTTCTTCAAGAGGGACAGTGGTTCTTGGGGAGAAGGCTCAGAACTAGGAATGTGGATAAAAGAATAGTGTCTTCAATTTACTGAAAAGTTAACTATGTTTCAGGCATTGTGCTTCTTAAAAATATTTTCCTTTAATCCTTACAACCACCTCATACAGTGGTAGGTGGGGGTATCTCATTTCAATATGAAGAAATCAGTGGTGAAGTTGGTTGAATAATTTACCACAGTCACACAGCCAGTAAGTGAGTGCTAAGATCAGAACCCAGATCTGAGGCTAGTTCCATGTAATTGTTTAAACTCCCAAACTCAGGACCCCCAAAGAAAGCTCCCATCTGACAAGTAGGATTCAGATCTCTTTTTAGCTTCCCAGTCCTCTCCAGCTCTGTGTCTTTAGTTGGATCCTGGCATGGCATCCTAAGTAGAACTGTGTTGGGAGCCCAGGCCCCAGGACTCACTCAGTACACAGATGATTGCTGGTAGGTGCTATTTCAGTTCAAGAGAGAAGCATCCAGTCTATGATGGGCACTAAATAGGCTGAAGGAATATAGACTGGGAAGTGAAACTCTTGTCTGAGAGGTAAAGAATACCATTTAAGTAGGGAATAGCAACAGATGAGTAATGAATGGTTCTCCAAAGGGTCACTAGGACCTTTTACACTGTAACTCATGTCGAGAGCTGTATTTGTAGACATGTTAAATTATTTAGTTCAGTTGTGACACTGAGGACAGCTACAATTCCACTGAAAATTTGGCTGTCTTTAAGAAGAAGCATTCTAAAGTTAAAGCCGTTTTATTAAAAAATGGATGTTAGTTAAGTAAATTATGACACTCTCTCAGATCATCTTGAAGAGAAAGAGCCTTTTTGATGAAGAAAGTGTATCTAAATAATTTCATTGTGATGTATATTCTCATCTTTGATCTGATCTTTAAGATTTCCTATTTTATATAAAACATAGATAAATAGATTTAGAATAGGTATTTACATTTAGAAAACCCTGGTTCTCTGAATAACTTTTCTGAACATGAAAAGAATTTGGAACTTTCCTTCTACTTCTCTTAAAAATATCTTTTCCCTGTAAAATGATGATCAAGGATCTTTTTAAGTTATTATGCCAATAAGTTTCAGTTGTTTGATGTTTTGCTTTTTTGTTTGCTTGGTTTTTGTTTTAGTTGTGGAGTTTTTTTTTGTTTTTTTTTTTGTTTTGAATTTTACTGCATTGGAGTTTGCATTTCTGGTTTAAGTGAAAACAAAAAATTTTTGTGTGTGTTCTTCAGATGTATTGGCAAGCCAAGAACAACAGATGAATGAGATAGTTACAATTGATCAACGTGAGTATTCATGTGCCCATAATGTGTGGCCCATTTATCAATAAGAAACGTTTTCTTTATTTAGTACTGCAAGGTAGTAAAAAGAAAAACTAATTTTTAAATTTCATATGAAGTATTTTAGATATACAAAGAAATAATAAAGTATAACCAACATCTGTGTATACCATAAGAGATAAAACTTTATATATCAGGTCTACCTGTTGTAGATCCCATTTTAAATGACTATCCTGAACTTGATGTTTATTATTCTATGCATATTTTATCTTTTTACCAACTTACGTAACCATAAACACTTTAGGGCATTGTTGATTACATGTCTGAACTTTTGGGGAAAAATGGTGCTATACTGTGCATATCCTTTTGTAACTCGCTTTTTTGTTTAACATTTATGAGACCCATGTTGATAAATGTAGCTCAATTTTATTTTCACTGCTGTATATTATTTTTAAAACTTTGTGAACATCATTGAATGAATATTGTAAGAATGCTTGTGAGATTCTCTGGTTGTAATATCATGGGGTTTCTACCCTTTCAACCTTACTAGGTAAGACCAAAGTTTTTCTCAAAGGGGGTATGTTTGTACTCTTATCAGCGGTGGAACGTGAATTCTCATTTGTCCACATTCTCCAAAATTTGATAAACCATTTTTTATGATCAAATATTTTAAAAAATAATTTTTTAAAATAACTTTAATGTATCACTAGATTTATCACATCATTAAGTTTTTCCAAAATAAGGAAACCAACTTTTATTCGCTATGTTAAGATTCACAAACTGTAATACAGACATCATACCTTATCCTCTGAACTTGTGCTGAGGTAATTAGACGGGCATTAGTTAAACTAATTGCATTTTATTTCTTTCAGTAATTTTTTTCACTGTTTGTATTGGAAGGAGAAAAAAAAATTTTTTCCTTGTCTTGCTTTGCAGCTGTGCAAATTATTCCAGCATCAGTGCAGTCTGCTACACCAACAGCCATTAAAGCTATAAATAGTAGTGCAAAGGCAGCTAAAGTACAAAGAGCTCCAAGGATTTCAGGAGAAGATAGAAGTTCACCTGGGAACAGAACAGGTATTTTTGCATTATCATCTGGTATTTATAAAATTTGTTGAATTATGTATATTTCGTTTTATTTCACAGTATGAAAATGTGAATATGGACTGTTTCTCTGGCGATACTTAGACAGCATTTGTAAAAAAAATTTGTGTTTTTAGTATGGCTGAGGTATGCACCAGAAGACCTGTGTGTTGTCTTTTGCCTTCTGTTAATCCGTAGCATTGTGGTCAATATTTGTCATTCTTGTCAATTTTTAGGAAACAACGGCCAAATCCAACTGTGGCAGTTTTTGCTAGAACTTCTTACTGACAAGGATGCTCGAGACTGCATTTCTTGGGTTGGTGATGAAGGAGAATTTAAGCTAAATCAGCCCGAACTGGTTGCACAAAAATGGGGACAACGTAAAAATAAACCTACAATGAACTATGAGAAACTTAGTCGTGCATTAAGGTAAGAATTTATTACTTTTCTTTAAGTATCAAACCTTTCTAAAAAATAGCTAAGAAAAAAATAGAATAAGAATTCTAGTGTAAACACTGTTATGTAATGATGTTAAAATACTTGTTTATAAAATGTTTTCTTTATATAAATAAAACTAAAATTTTTCACATTTATGTTAAAAATTACTTCTTAAAAAGATTTTTAGTAATAATTTGAGGTATGTAGAGTTTTTTGAAAGATGATTCTAAGATTTTTATCTGATTTAAAAGCATGTACTATGTTTAAAACCAACATATCTAATCTTTGAGGTTTCTGTTATTTACATAACAGATGCTGTCGTTTGGTATAGGTGAACTGAATGAGTGTAAATTCTAGCAAATACGTAGATATTGTCAATTTTTATAATTAGATGCAAAATGTCAACCCATTTCCCTGTTTTTCCTTCCCCCACAATATGCCAAAATCTGAATATCCAAACTTTACATCAGTTAAATTGGAGTAGAATAATTATTTATAATTTCTCGTAAGTGGTATGAAAGTTTTTGACATAATTACTGTCATAAATTATGCTTACTACAGCGATAGAAATTCAGTATGTACACTTAAGTATCTGAGAAGTAGGATATATAGGAATTGTGTCTATATTTTTGGAAGAGTGAATTTGGTAAAGCAGTTCTGCAGTTTACCTCTGTATTCCTAAATAACATGCTTTTACTGCTACTTTATGTTTCACTGGAGCATTGTTTGTGAATTTCACACAGAGATTACGATTTACCTCTCATTATTAACACACATACCCTTCCCATCCCTTCATCCAAGTGTAATATAATTATGTGGAAGTGTTGATTAGATCAGTATTCATTGTTACAGGATCATGGCATGTAAGTACCATTACATAGTTTATCATGATTATTTTTCTTTTCCAGAATGACCATTTGTTTTCCTTAGCATACATAAGTAACTACAGTGCTTTATTTTCAATGTACTTATCACTTATTCAGTCTCAAACACTTTGCCAACTATCTAAAGATCCTTTCTGTATCATCAGTTTTGACAGTTGATGTGATTGTGTACATACAAGTCCCCTCAAAATTACAGATGAATTATTAGAATTAATAGTTAAGATGTCACTTCTCCCCAGATTGGTCTAACTTTCAATGCAGTAACCGCCTGAATAAATGTTTTCATAGAACTTGACAAGATAATTGTAAAATTTATATAGGAATATAAGGTATCGCAATAACCAGGACACCTGAAGAAGATTAATTAACAAAGTGGGAAGACTTGCTCTACAGGATATTGAGACTCACTGTAAAGCTACAACAACAGTAAGACAGTGATCTATTTGCTTAGGATAGACAAATAGACCAAGGATTAGAGTAGCTAGCCCAAATAGAACCAAGAATGTAGGAACATTTGATTTAAAGATGGCAGTGGGGAAAAGACCTACTTTTCAATCAGTAGTGCTGGGACAGTTGACTATCCATATTGACCCCTTCCTCATAGCATACTAAAAATCAATTCTATGTCGCTTGTAGCTCTAAATGTGAAAGTAAAATAGGGAGGCATCTAGAAATACCTACTTGACTTCAGTAGATGAGGAAAGACATTAACAGAGCCAAAAGCACTAACATAATGGAAAAGATCAATAAATTGGACTACATTTAAATTTAAAACTTCCGGTCATCAGAAACCATCATTAGGAGGGTGAAAGTCAAGCCACACATATCTGACGTAAGACTCTTACCTGGAATATGTAAAGAACTCTTACAAATCCATAGGAGAATTAGGAAAAATGGGCAAGAAACTTAAGCAGACATATTAGACTAGAGATTGTCCAAATGGCCGATGAACATATGCAGTGGTGCACAACCTCATTAGTAATCAGGGAAATGTATTTTATTTATTTATTTATTTATTTATTTATTTATTTTTATTTATTGGCTGCGTTGGGTCTTTGTTGCTGTGCGCGGGCTTTCTCTAGTTGTGGCAAACAGGGGCTACTCTTCGTTGCGGTACACGGGCTTCTCATTGCGGTGGCTTCCCTTGTTGCGGAGCACGGGCTCTAGGCGCACAAGCTTCAGTAGTTGTGGCACGCGGGCTCAGTAGTTGCAGCACACGGGCTTAGTTGCTCCGTGGCATGTGGGGTCTTCCCGGACCAGGGCTTGAACCCGTGTCCCCTGCGTTGGCAGGCGGATTCTTAACCACTGCACCACCGGGGAAGTCCAGGGAAATGTATTTTAAAACCACAATAAAATGGTACAGTGTACATCCCAGAGTGGCTAAAATTAAAATAATTGCTTTTAAAATTAAAACCAAGTGTTGGTGAGGATATGGAGCAGTGGGAATGCTTCTACACTTTTGGTAGGAATGTAAACTGTGACCGATAACCCAGTAGTTTGTCTTCTAAGGATGTACCAGACAAAAATGTACATATATGTTCACATGGATGCTTATAACAGCATTATATATAACATCCCCAAACCAGAAACCACCCAGGTATCTATCAACAGTAGAGTGAATAAGTAAACTATAATATACAAAGGGAATACTGTGTATCCATTAAAAATGCACTGATATGGGTGAATGTCACAAACATAATATTCAGTGAAAAAAATCCAGACCCAAAAGAGTACATACTGGATTTATATAGTAGAGTTTTTAAAAAAACCAGCAAAACTAAATTACAGCATTTATGGATGCATGTTTGGGTGATAAGACTATAAAAAGAAGCAATGGAATTATTATCATGAAACAGGATTGTGTAACCTTTTGGAGCAAGGGAGGAGTGATGATGGGGAGGCGCCGCAGAGGAGCTCTAGGGTGCTGACAGTGTTCTGTGTCCTGACCTGAGTAGTTAACAGGTGACTGTTTGCTTTGTAATAAATCACTGAGCTGTTCGCTTTTGTGTCCTTTCTGTTTGTGTAATATATTTCCCAATTTAAAAGTTTTTTAAAAATACAAGTAAAAAAAGGGGGTGGGGAGAAAAGAAATCATATCCATGAAAATACAGGCATCGAGGCTTCCCTGGTGGCACGGTGGTTAAGAATCCACCTGCCAATGCAGGGGACACAGGTTCGAGCCCTGGTTCGGGAAGATCCCAAATGCCACGGAGCAGCTAAGTCTGTGTGCCACAACTACTGAGCCTGTGCTCTAGAGCCCGCGAGCCACAACTACTGAGCCCATGTGCCACAACTACTGAAGCCCACGCACCTAGACCCCGTGCTTCACAACAAGAGAAGCCACCTTAATGAGAGGCCTGCGCACCGCAATGAAAAGTAGCTCCGCTCGCTGCAGCTAAAAAGAAAGCCTGTGCGCAGCAACAAAGACCCAACACAGCCATAAATGAATGAATGAATGAATGAATGAAAGAAAATACAGGCATTGTGTACCTTTCTACTTTCTTCATTTTAGGGGGGAAACAGTGAGTGCTGTTATATGTGGTCATGTGACGCATCTACTAGATTGGAGGAAGTATTAAGTAAAATTGTTAATTTAAATGAGAACGTATGTGTATGACATTTTATAACATCTTACCAAGAAACATACGATTATACCAGCTCCAGTTTTGTTTTAGAAATGTAAAACCACTTTCCCTCTTCATTTTCCTTTTTTCCCAAGTGTCTTATTTGTTACAGCCTTACATATTATGTCGAAATTTTCTTAAGAAATTGAAATGCCTACAGCAGTTTAACTGGATGACAAGCATTGGTGGTTTGTGGGCTGAGATCTAAATTCTGTATTAATGTAATTGACAAAAAAGGAGACAGGAGACTATGCCCAGTGTGTTATATCTCTCACTGGGAAAGTGAACATAACCATTATACTTTAGCTGTTCTAGAATTAGGGAAAGATGACATAATTTCCTGCATGTAGTCTTTTCATTAATGGATTTTTGGTTAAACTGAGTGATTTTTATAATAAAATCCTGCTAAATGTGATCGTTTGTACCACTGGTACTTTTGCAAATAGCTGTTGCTTTTGTAACAGCTCTTCATCAAATGGTGCAAATGAGCAGTGCAGTTTTAAAATAAAGGCTCCAAAATCTGCCAGCCCAGAAAAGTTTCGACTTACCTTTTTTTTCCTATTATTGGAATTGGCAGTGCATAGGGGTAAATAAAGTCTGTTTTCCAAAGTATAAATCCAACTGTTTTATATCCATAGAAAACAGCAGTAAACCAGACTTCTAGAGTGATTTCCCCAAATGTACCTGTGCAGGTTAAGAAACATTGTTTCTTTATGATGTCCTCTTTTATGTTTTTCTGTATCCTCTCTCTTTTTTTTTTTCAAGCCCTTTTGCTTACTCTTTTGAGGCTCCCTATTGGTTTGGAGAATTTCTCTGTAAGGGGAGAGCCTTTACATATTAAAATGATAAAGATGAAAGCATAGCTACATAATAAAGGATTTTGTACGAGACAGAGAGGAAATGGACATTCCAACAATCCAAAGAATATGTGTATTAAATTTTTATTCATATTATATGAATAAAGCTATATATCAATATAGCTTCTATTTTCTAGAGGGCTATATGTGGCAGTCATTGTGTGCTAAGCACTTTACAAAGATAATCCTTTTAATCTTCAACAATTCTATTAGTGTTAATACTGTTTTTAATGTCATTTTATAAATGAGGAATAAAAGCTTAGAGAAAATATGCCTTCCCTGTGGTCACAAAGGGTAATAAGTTGAGATGTTAGGTTTTGAATCTCGGCGTCTGATTCAGAGCCCTTATTCTTAGGCTCTATTACTGCTCCCAAGGTTTTTTGTTTTGCTTAGTAATGTTTATTTTTAAATCAGTGTTTCATCGTAATTTTTGAAAATATGTTTTGAAGATTTAGTACATAAAATTTGAGTGCTTAGCATTGAAATTTTAGTTAATGTTCTGAAGTTTCCTTGGATAATAACATTAAATATTTTATATAGACTCAGTGTTAATTGCTATTGTGATAGATACAATACTAGTCTTCTTCTTATGGAATAATCTGTGAAATATTGTAAGAAGTCCAAATTTTTAAATTTTATTTATTTATTTATTTACATCTTTATTGCAGTATAATTGCTTTACAATGGTGTGTTAGTTTCTGCTGTATAACAAAGTGAATCAGCCATACATAAACATATATCCCCATATCTCTCCCCTCTTACATCTCCCTCCTACCCTCCCTATCCCACCCCTCTAGGTGGTCACAAAGCACTGAGCTGATCTCCCTGTGCTATGCAGCTGCTTCCCATTAGCTATCTATTTTACATTTGGTAGTGTACATACGTCCATGCCACTCTGTCACTTCGTCCCAGCTTACCTTTCCCCCTCCCCGTGTCCTCAAGTTCATTCTCTACGTCTGCATCTTTACTCCTGTCCTGCCTCTAAGTTCTTCAGAACCATTTTTTTTTAGATTCCATATATATGTGTTAGCATACGGTATTTGTTTTTCTCTTTCTGACTTACTTCACTCTGTATGACAGTCTCTAGGTCCATCCACCTCACTACAAATAACTCAATTTTGTTTCTTTTTATGGCTGAGTAATATTCCATTGTATATATGTGCCACATCTTCTTTATCCATTCATCTGTCAGTGGACACTTCCATGTCCTGGCTGTTGTAAATAGAGCTGCAATGAACATTGTGGTACATGATTCTTTTTGATTTATGGTTTTCTCAGGGTATATGCCCAGTAGTGGGATTGCTGGGTTGTATGGTAGTTCTGTTTCAAATTTTATTTTCTGTTTTGTTTGTTTTGGTTTTGGCCGCACCACACAGCCTGTGGGATCTTAGTTCTGCAACCGGAGATCGAACCCGGGTCCACGGCAGTGAAAGCCCACGTCCTAATCACTGGACCACCAGGAAATTCCCAAGAAGTCCAAATTTAAAATTTTTTTATATAGTCCTAATGTGTTTTCTCTTTTTTAAAGGTATTATTATGATGGGGACATGATTTGTAAAGTTCAAGGCAAGAGATTTGTATACAAGTTTGTCTGTGACTTGAAGACTCTTATTGGATACAGTGCAGCAGAGTTGAACCGTTTGGTCACAGAATGTGAACAGAAGAAACTTGCAAAGATGCAACTCCATGGAATTGCCCAGCCAGTCACAGCAGTAGCCCTGGCTACTGCGTCTCTGCAAACAGAAAAGGATAATTGAGCCCAGGACCTTTTGGGAGTCCAAGGTCTTTCTTAAATGTTAGAGCAAGTATTGCTCTTACCTTTATTACTGAATTTGAATCTTCTTTTATTTCTAGACTGTACAATCTGATGCATGATTTTTTTATAAATATTTCATACTCTTGTGAATTTGGATCTTTTTACTTTGAGCATATATTTTAGAAAATGTGTATGTTAAACGATCACCACAATGTCTTTAGGCAGGTTCATTGTGGGATAGTTTGTTAACAGTCAAGAAAGCTAAACTGGTCAGTATTAATGTCTAGCCCAACCAAAAATAGCCAGTAGCTATTGATGAAAAATAAATGAAAGTATCTCCAGGAAACAGTCTGGCTTAACTATTTTTTGAAAATATAACTGTTTCCCCTCTCTGCTGCTTTAGATGTTGCTTTACATAGAACCAGAAAATGGAATTTTTCACAGCTGAAGCATGTATGCCTGTTTCATCTAATCAAGCAGAGCTAAAATAGTCATATCAAATAAAATTATAATATTAATAAATTACTAAACTAAGAGCATCACGTTATTAATTTATATATTTGCAAGCAAAGGACAGTAGAAGACTGGCAGAGGAACAGTGCTGAAGAAAGAGATCCAGGTTTAAATCTGGCTTTACTCAAGCCAATTTTAAGGATTTACTGTATAGCTATTTCATAATGTCAGGCCAAGAACTTAAATTATTATAAGAGAGGCATTAAATTCTAATAAACCAACTATTACAAAAATTCTCAAATGATCTCTGCTTTCCCTATCAGAGATTTAAAAAACTGAAAAAGTGTACCTCAACCTGAAAATAAAAGTTTGGTTTAGTTTGGTTTGGTATGGCTTTCTTTTTTTTTTTTTTTTAATTACCCTGTAGTGCTGGTTTATTATACAAAGCAGCTTATATAAGTCCTGGGTTTCTGATGAAGTGAAGACTTTAAATCAGTCAGTAGTACTTTACCTTTCAAGACATTAGTAAATTACTTGCAAATAGTTTTAAAAGGACATTTTGAACTCCAGTGTAGGCAGTCTTTTCTTAAAACAAAATTTCCCATTTATTTAATTTTTTCCTTTGAATATTATATATGAGTGTACAGATATCTGTATACATGTCCAGTTGACCATCTTATACATATATACATGTACACACATATAAATGAAGACATAATATTCAAAGCAAAGATATTTCAAAAGGTGATAACTCATTTAAAAAATTCTTTAAAAATTAAGTAACTCTTACATACGTAAAACTCCTTACTTACCACAAGCCAACACTAAACAGAAATGGCTAGAAATGTCTTTCTTTTTTTCTTGCTTGCTGTGCTTGGTTTCCTTGCTTTTTTTCGTTTTGTTTTAAGGTATTACGCACGAATCATGATATGAGATACTGGCAAATAATCCTCTTATAGCAGAAGATTGATTCTCAAATATTACTTTATGTATCTTCTCCCTCATCATCGCCTTTAAATCCATCCCTCTAAACAGCTTAATAAGAGCTCAATACTTTTGACTGACTAGGAGGAAAGTGCCATGCTAATGCAGTCAAAGAGGCACTGTTAGCAGTTGCTGCCACTAGTAGCAAATAGTGGTTTGGAGAGAACCATAGGGACAGGGATCTTAGGAACAAGGAGTAGAGGAGGGCGTCTGTGACCTCCTTTTCTGGTAACCTCACATCATAATATTAAGTGTTATGCTGTACGACTGCAACATGTAATGTCAGGTCATTTATGTTTTTATTATGTCTATGTCTAAGTCCTTTAAGACCCTGCAGTAGAATCTAAAAAGAATAAAATTTGTAATTTCCATTTTTACGTTTTTATAAACACATACAGAGTAGACTCACAAATTATTAGTTTAATTTGGATGCTGTGATTGCAAGGATATCTGAATAGAATAGCAATATGAAATAATATATAGAAGCTCTAGTTCAGATAACAGCTAAAAAGAAGGTTTGCACCATCCTCTTATGGCCTGGGAAGTTGACAAGTCACTTACAGTTTTAAAATAATAATAATAAAATTTACTCTTCTGGTATATTTTTCAAGAGCTTAAAATTATTGACTTTTTGATTTAAAATACTTTGGGGGAGACACGTTAAAGTTTTAGCCAAGATGACAGATTTCCGTTATGTCTCAACTGTATGTATATATATTTTTAAGACAAGGAACACCCATATTTCTTCTAGATCCCTAAAATCAAACTATTATTTCTTTTTTCCTTATGTGTTCCTCAGATACTTTTTTTTAAAGCACCGCATTCTATCCATTTTCTTCCTTTTGCAGTTTTTATTTTATTCCTCATCATTTGAACAGAGTTCTCATACATGATCAGGTGCTGTTTCTTTTTTCTTCTTTGCCTCTCACCATTGTTTTATGCACCATAAGTAATGAGATTAATTTCCCCAGTTGACTCAAGAAACTTCTGTTACTTTGTCTCAACTTATAAACTATTTCCGTTGTCCTTATTGAGGTTGCAGTTATCAGAAGCCAAGTAGTTTTTTCTTTTGTTGAAAGATAACTTGTGTTCTGAAAGAAAATATAATTTGCTCTGCTTTTATGAATAAATTTTCCAGAGAAGAATTTACAATATATTCAAAAGGGAGAAAGATAAAATTATTGGCCATCTTCCATACCATGTAAGTACAAAAATAATGAAGTGTGTTCAGTTTTGTTTTAAAACTTTTTTTCCACATGAGATTCTCATTGAGCCAACTTTCATACATATCTTGCTGGCCTTAAGTTTAGAAATTTGTGTTGGCATCAGAAAATCCAACAAATTAGGCAGAATTACTCTGTGGTTGATTGTCACATGAATCGACTCATCACATTTATTTTTGTGTCAGTCTGTGTCAGTTAATTAGGAAAAATTGTTTAGTTGTTTTTCTCCCCTGAATAAATGGTGAAATTCAACTATGATATTTCTTTAAAGGATTGTGCCTCCGAATATTTTAGGTGAGGTCTGCTGTTTTACATATTCACCATTTTATGCTACTGCCTTTTAAAAAGAACTAATGTATCTTTGAAATAGCACAAAAATGTTTTAAAATTCATAATTTCAAAACAACATGTGACTAACTTAATGTCTTCATATCTAGAGGGTATAAAAATATTGATATTTCAGTGATATTTCACTTGCTGCCAGAAAAAAATATTCTCAATCTTTTGTAAGAGGGAAGAGGATTTTTGCATACATTTTTACTCTTTAAATAAAGACACTTGTACTGTCATAACAACAATTATGTATTTGTGGCTTTTTTTTTGTAATTTTACATAAGACAGTTATTTTCTGTTTTTACTCAGATAAAAAATATTTGTGCATAAAATGTAAAAATAGTAAAATGAGAAAAATAAAACTATTATACAGTATATTTCTGTTTTTTAGAATTTTTTTCCCCATCATACAGATAGTCTCAAATTCCTGGGATATTAGGTTAGATGAAAATATGACAGTTCACATCTAGTATATAATTCCCATATACTTTTTTAAAAACTATCAATTTGGGAAGAACAAATTCCACTGAACTAAAATTAGGTGTTAGAGAGTTTAGTCTTTTTAAGAAAATAAATGAAAACCCCATCCACAAAGCCGAACTGTTTCAGAATAGCAACAGAAGAAAGGTAACACTGAGTACTTGTCAAAAGGCAAGTCGATGATCGCTAAAATAGAAATTCTTAGTAAAGTTTGTGGGTTTTTTGGTTTGTTTTGTTTTTAATTATGAAAAATGACCTCTCCCTGTTGTCTGAGAAACCAGGACCAGAGTATAGAGGGGTCAAAGGGAACAGGAGAAAAACCTGACTTACGCTTTTGTTTATGGTCAAGCAGTGATCACATTTTGACTGACATGCTTTAAAAAGAAACAGTTTGAGTGAAATAAACTGCTTTTCACACTGTCTAATTTTATCTAGTTTGAAGTGATGAAAATCATCAGGAAATTAATGAGGTATATTTGTTCTCCCAAGACACTTTTTTTGTGTACAACTTTAAAGCTTAATTTGCAAGCTAATAAGCACATGTTTAAAAAGATTTTTACTACTGGCAAACTGATTTAGAACACGACTTTTAAAATTTCTGTGGTCTGAAGGATGACTTTTTTATTTCCAGTTTGTCACAGACCAAAACTTTTATGAAATAAAAAGTGAATTAATGTGGGGAGGAGGAAATGGGGAGTTGTTTAGTGGGTAGAAAATTTCAGTTTTACATGATGAAAAAGTTCTGGAGATTGGTCCAGCAATGAATATACTTAACACTACTGAATTGTACACTTAGGCATAGGTAAGATGATAAATTTTATGGTATGTGTATTTTGCCACAATTAAAGCTTATTTTAAAAAAATCAGTTACTAGGAGAATTTAAAAATTCAATTAACTCACCAAATTAACAATACAGAGGGAAAAAAACATCATCTCAGTAGATGCAGGAAAAGTATACAGTGAAATTCAACATCCGTTCATGATGAAATCTCTGGGCCGACTAGAATTAGAAGGGAACTTCCTTAACTTGATAAAGAGTATGAAAAACCTACAGCTAGCATCATGCACAGTGGTTTGTTTTCCATCTAAGATTTGGGGAAAAGCAAAGAAATATCTGCTGTCACCATTTCTAGTCAACACTATACTGAAGACTACCTGGAAATAAGGTAAGAAAAAAAGAGGCATATGTATTGTAGGAAATAAAACTTCAGAATATATCAAATACGTTGAAAATCCTAAAGAATAGATTTTTTTTAAAAAAAAAATCTGCTAGAATTAGTGAGTTTAGGGAGATAAGACACAAGGTCAGTATACAAAACTCAATGTTATTTCTATATGCTAG
This sequence comes from Orcinus orca, assembly GCF_937001465.1. Classification (NCBI taxonomy): domain Eukaryota; kingdom Metazoa; phylum Chordata; class Mammalia; order Artiodactyla; family Delphinidae; genus Orcinus; species Orcinus orca. The sequence continues at coordinate 130,366,882 of NC_064563.1, forward strand.
CAACAAATAATTGGATATTGAAATTTAAAGCTACCATTTACAATAGTATTAAAAAGCATGAATTAATTAGGGAAAAATGTAGCAAAATTTGTGTAAGAGTGGTCCAATGAAAACCACAGAAATTGCTAAGAAATGTGGGGAAAAAAAGATACATACCATAATGGTCAATTGGAAGACTCAGTTTTGTAAATGTTGATTGTCTCTAAATCCATAATCAACTCGAAGTTCTGGCAGTGTTTTTTGTAAACAAGCTGATTATAAAATCTGTATGTAAATGCAAATGACCCAGAATAGCCAAAATAATTTGAAAAAAAAAAATTAGAGAACTTGCACTGTCTATATAAAGCTTTGCTATTCTTATACAGCAAGATGTATTGAGATAAGGATAGATACGGACTAGTGAACAGAATAGTCCAGAGATAGACTCACACATATATAGCTAATTGGGTTTTGACAACGGTGCAAGGTACCTGAATAGGGAAAGGATAGTCTTTTCAATAAATGTTATGAAAACTGGATATATTTATGGAGAAAAGTGAACCTCAGTCCTTACCTCATATCACACATAAAAATTGGATGGCTAAAAATGGATCATCAACCTAAACATAAAAAGTCTCAAACTTCTTGAAACTAATATAATATTGTCAATCAACTATACCTCAATTTAAAAGTTTAAAACCTCTCAAACTTATAAAACAACAAAATTTTCATGACCTTGGCATAGTCAAAGACTTCTTAGATAATAAAGCAGAATCATAAAGAAAAAAAATCAGTAAAATAGACTTCAAATCTTTTGAAAGCTCTGTTCTTTGAAAGACACTTCAAAAGTAAAAGGCAAAACAGGTTGGGGGAAAATACTTGCAATACACTTATCTTACAAAGTTCTTATTTCAAAGATATATATGGATCTCTTAATAAGACCATCCAGTAATACACGGTCAAAGTATTTGAACAGACATTTCACAAAAGATGTACAAATAGTCAATAAGTCTATGGAAAACTGCTCAGCATTATCAGTCATCGGGAAACACAAAATCACAATTCAGTACCACCAAATATTCCTTATAACTGCTAAAAGTTAAATGCCTCACAACACCAAGTGCTGGTGATGACATGGAACAAATGGAAATCATTCATGTCGCTGGTGAAAATGTAAAATAATAGCACGCTACGTTGGTAAAGTTAAACACATTTTTGTCACAACCCAGCAATTCCAATCCAAGGCTTTTACCCAAGAGAAATAAAACATATCTACTGAAAGACTTGTACACTAACGTTTATAGCAGCTTTATTCATAATGGTCCCAAACTGTAAACAATACAAATGTTCATCAGCAGGTGACTGAACAAGCAAACTGTGGAATACTCGTGCAATGGAAATACCACTCAGCAATAAAAAATAATGAGCTACTGCTTCACCAAGAACCCTAGAAAAGGCACATTTAAGTGTAAGAACAGAAGGCAGATCCCTGGTCACCTAGGGCTGGGGCTGGGGGATGATTTTCTGCATTGGGCACAATAAAATTTTGAGGGGTGATGAGCCTCTTCTACGTTATGCTACAATTACATGGGTGGACAAATTTGCCAAAATTAAATGTACTTGTAAAACTGAGAGCATGAGGCTATGTAAATTGCACCTCAGTAAAGTTAAAAACTGAATTACTAGAAAGATGAAATGAGAAAGACAAAAATACCCACTTTTTAAAATTTATCAAGTTCAACAGACATAGATTACTCTGTCAAATTGCTGTAGTTTCAATGTCTGTCCTTATCTTCCTGTGGACAGATAACAAGAGCTCACTGACTGTTACTCATCAGCAGACCACACTTATTTTTAGAATATTTTGTCATTAAGTGATGAGCATCACTTTTAACTGAATGATTATGGCAATGTCACTAGTGTATGAAAATGTCTCTGTAATCTGAGGAAAGCATTTTCTGATATCTGCTAACAAGGTAATTGATCTTGGGGTCTGTACTTCATGACACAACTAACACCCAATTAACACCTATGCTATCTTTAGGTGTAACAGTAACTATATATGAATGGAATAGAACAACTCTTCAATTCACTTGCTTAGAAATCTATGCAAAAAAATTGTTCTTATATTCTCCATACTAAAGGAAAAGTGGTTGGTTTTACTTTATGGATAAAAGGATATGGTACACATTGCATTAGTACATCCATCAACATTACTGTGTAGTTGAACCAGAATGTTCGCTTGGCTTAGTGATTAAAGGAAAAAGTTATGCATTAAGAACCCCATAGTAGGATTCTTGTCTTCAGATCTTAGATTATAAAATGGAGAGGATATTTTATTTTAAAGAAAATTCTTTAGCTGTGAATATCTACCCTGTTGGTCTGAAATTCATTAAGTGATTAAACAAATACAGAGTACCTAACTGTACAGAATATACAAGGCAGCATGTCAAGGAAAGAGCCAGAAGAACTAGGTTATAGTCCCAGGTTTGCCGCTGACTAGATATGAAACTGAGGGCAAGTCGTTTAGCCTCTCTGCTCTTGCATATCCTCCTGTCTAAGCTAGGATAATTGATAACATTTGTCTACAGTGCAGGTGTATGGAGTGGATTAAACGGAATCATGTAGGTGAAAGCATTGCATCTTACAATTATGTAACACTAAACAAGCACAAAGGTCTGGAAAAGAAAATTATCCTCCAAAGAATACTGTTTTCTATTGTTGAAATTAGTGCTTATCTCATTTAATGATAAAATGATACAATATTGTAAAATGACAAAATGCTGTAAAAATGGTAAAATATTGTTGAATGGCTGAATGAATGACTAAATGAATAATGGCTAATTCTGATCACTTAGCACAATACCTTCTAGGTCCATCCACGATGTTGCAAATGACAAGATTTTATTCTTTGTTATGGCTGAATAATATTCCACTGTGTATCTTCTTCATCTTGACTATTGTAAATAATGCTGCAATGAACATGGAGTGCAGATATCTTTTAGAATTAGTGCTTTTGTTTTCTTCAGAAAAATACCCAGAAGTAGAATTTCTGCGTTGTATGGTAGTCTTATTTTTAATTTTTTAAGGAACATCTGTACTGTTTTCCACAGTGGCTGCAGCAATTTACATTCCCGCTAACAGTGTACGAGGGTTCCCTTTTTTTCACATCCTCACCGACACCAGTTATCTGTTGTCTTTTAGATAACTGCCATTCTGATAGGTGTGAGGTGATACCTCATTGTGGTTTTGATTTGCATTCATCGTGAATGGCATCTTATATCACTTATTTTATAGACAAAGAATAAGTGTTATATTTGAGAACTCCTTTTTTTCCTATGTTTTTTTAGGATATAATTGAAATTTGGATCTGCTGAAACACATTATTGTCAGCATCAATATTGCATAGGGAAATAGATAAAAAAAAGAAATTGATTAAAAATATCAGAGGGGGAGGACGAGGGGAAGACGGCGGAAGAGTAAGACGCGGCGATCACCTTCCTCCCCAGATACACCAGAAATACATCCACACGTGGAACAACTCCTGAAAATATCAGAGGGACTTCCCTGGTGGCACAGTGGTTAAGGCTCCATGCTCCCAATGCAGGGGGCCTGGGTTTGATCCCCAGACAGGGAACTAGATCCCACATGCATGCTGCAACTAAGGAGCCTGGCTGCCACAACTAAGACCCTGCACAACCAAATAAATAAGTAAATAAATAAAATAAATATTTAAAAAAGAAAAAGAAAAATTGGTCTCACACCACATTCCTTATAAAAAAATATTAGAAATATCTTATTGATCACATATTTTTATCCACTTGATAGGGTAATTATGTCAATTTTTTGATTCTAAAAATATATATTGAAATATTTTCTCTTTCTGACATGAAAACAATAAAATTTGTGTGGATTTTTTTTTCTTTTTTAAGAAACATACCATGGTAGTAAAGTGCATGCTCATATTTCAGTAAATAGGAGACACAGGGAAAACAGTTTTTCACCACTTCAATGCTTAATTCTTTTCCATAATATATTTGATTTTTATATATGCCTTTTAAAATCAGTCTGAGAACTAACATTGTAGAAACTATTTTGCATTCAACTATTTTCTCCTAAATGGAATTTAGGTTGTTGCACTGATTGACTCCAAATCTCATTATGAACACACAGCAACTAATACCAATGGTTTAGGTTTGAAAAAGTGAAGGGCATAAGATTATCTGTGGCATTTTGATTTTATTTATTTTTCTGTTGAAGCTATCACATTTAATACACTTTGCTGTAAACTTTATATGATGTAGACATTTTATGAAATATTGATACTTTTTTTGTTTCTAACAAAGAGCAGTTTAGATAAATGAATGACTCAATAGTTTGCAAAAAATTTTAACATGCTAGGGAAGAACTTTTCAAAGTAGAAGGAAGGAAGTGAGCATTCTCAGAAGGCATTACTAAATGTACCATGTTACTACTCTAGATTGATATACCTTAATCATAAAATTTGATTTAAAATGACCCCAGAAATGACAGAAATCAGCTGTGTCACATACTAAATTTTGACTCCAAGTTATTAGAAATAACGAACTAAATTATACCTACTTTAGAATTCATTGAAATCCTGAAAATGCTGAAAATTTAAAAAAAAAATTTAAAGATGTTTGAAAGAAATTAGTATAAACAGAAAAATGCCCACATGAAATGCTGAAATGTGAAAAAAATGATAAAATGTAATTTTCTGAATATAAGACTAAACACCCTGTGATCCTTAATATTACACATCCATTGATACTTTTTATTGTTCTTCAAGGAAAGCACTTAATACATATTATTAAGACAAAATAAAAACTAATCAAATGCAACTTTGCAGATATTTTCAAAATCGATAAAATCTAATACCAAAAATAAATAAGCTTTTAATAAATCTATCAGTTTAGGGCACTGAATATTAGTAAATTATTTTATTTAAGGAATCTAGAACCAGTTAGTGTGTAATACATAGATACATTTAAGTTACTTCTTGACTACAGGACTTGTCAATACAAATGAAATGCTCTTTTCAATAGAACTAATGTATTATGAACACTTCTTCATTTTTTGAAAGCATCGAACTCAACAGTGTGCAATGCTCTGTTCATTTGTTCTCAGCTTTTAATTTGTGAATGAGTCACCTGGTGATCCTGTTAAAATATAGATTCCAATTCATTAGGTCTGCGGTGGCACCTGAGATTCTATATTTCTGACAAGCTCCCAGAGGATGCTAATGCTACTAGTCTGGGATGACACTCAGTGTAACAAGGCTGTAAAGAATAGAAAATATCCAGAATGAAATTAACAATGAATGTGTTTAGATTTCTCTGTTTTCACTGGCTTCAATTCTTTTTTTTTTTAACATCTTTATTGGAGTATAATTGCTTTACAATGGTGTGTTAGTTTCTGCTTTATAACAAAGTGACTCAGCTATACATATACACATATCCCCATATCTCTTCCCTCTTGCGTCTCCCTCCCTCCCACCCTCCCCATCCCACCCTTCTAGGTGGTCACAAAGCACCAAGCTGATCTCCCTGTGCAATGTGGCTGCTTCCCACTAGATGTCAATTTTACATTTGGTAGTGTATATATGTCCATGTCACTCTCCCACTTTGTCCGAGCTTACCCTTCCCCATCCCTGTGTCCTCAAGTCCATTCTCTGGTAGGTCTGCTTCTTTATTCCCATCCTGCCCCTAGGCTCGTCATAACCATTTTTTTTCTAGATTCCATATATATGTGTTAGAATACAGTATTTGTTTTTCTCCTTCTGACTTACTTCACTCTGTATGACAGACTCTAGGTCCATCCACCTCACTACAAATAACTCAATTTCGTTTCTTTTTATGGCTGAGTAATATTCCATTGTATATATGTGCCACATCTTCTTTATCCATTAATCTGTCGATGGACCGTAGGTTGATTCCATGTCCTGGCTATTGTAAATAGAGCTACAATGAACATTTTGGTACATGACTCTTTTTGAATTATGATTTTCTCAGGGTATATGCCCAGTAGTGGAATGGCTGGGTCATATGGTAGTTCTATTTTTAATTTTTTAAGGAACCTCCATACTGTTCTCCATAGTGGCTGTATCAATTTACATTCCCACCAGCAGTGCAAGAGGGTTCCCTTTTCTCCACACTGTCTCCAGCATTTATTGTTTGTAGATTTTTTTGTGATGGCCATTCTGTCCAGTGTGAGGTGATACCTCATTGTAGTTTGGATTTGTATTTCTTTAATGATTAGTGATGTTGAGCATACTTTCATGTGTTTGTTGGCAATCTGTGTATCTTCTTTGGAGAAATGTCTATTTGAGTCTTCTGCCCATGTTTGGATTGGGTTGTTTTTTTGATATTGAGCTGCATGAGCTGCTTGTATATTTTGGAGTTTAATACTTTGTCCATTGCTTCATTGGCAAATATTTTCTCCCATTCTGAGGGTTGTCTTTTGGTCTTGTTTATGGTTTCCTTTGTTGTGCAAAAGCTTTGAAGTTTCATTAGGTCCCATTTGTTTATCTTTGTTTTTATTTCCATTTCTCTAGAAGGTGGATCAAAAAGAATCTTTCTGTGATTTACGTCATAGAGTGTTCTGCCTATGTTTTCCTCTAAAAGTTTTATAGTGTCTGGCCTGACATTTAGGACTTTACTCCATTTTGAGTGTATTTTTGTGTATGGTATTATGGAGTGTTCTAATTTCATACTTTTACGTGTACCTGTCCAGTTTTCCCAGCACCACTTATCAAAGATGCTGTCTTTTCTCCATTGTATATTCTTGCCTCCTTTATCAAAGATAAGGTGACCATATGTGTGTGGGTTTATCTCTAAGCTTTCTTTCCTGTTTCATTGATCTATATTTCTGTTTTTGTGTCAGTACCATACTGTCTTGATTACTGTAGCTTTGTAGTATAGTCTGAAGTCAGGGAGCCTGATTCCTCCAGCTCTGCTTTTCTTTCTCAAGATTGCTTTGGCTATTTGGGGTCTTTTGTGTTCCATACAAATTGTGAAATTTTTTGTTCTCGTTCTGTAAAAAATGCCAGTGGTAGTTTCATAGGGATTGCATGGAATCTGTAGATTGCTATGGAAATATAGTCATTTTCACAATGTTGATTCTTCCAATCCAAGAACATGGTATATCTCTCCATCTGTTTTTATCATCTTTAATTTCTTTCATCAGTGTCCTATAATTTTCTGCATACAGGTCTTTTGTCTCCTTAGATAGGTTTATTTCTAGGTATTTTATTCTTTTTGTTGCAGTGGTAAATGGGAGTGTTTCCTTAACTTCACTTTCAGATTTTTCATCACTGGTGTGTAGGGATGCAAGAGATTTCTGTGCATTAATTTTGTATCCTGCTACTTTACCAAATTCATTGATTAGCTCTTATAGTTTTCTGGTAGCATGTTTAGGATTCTCTATGTATAGCATCATGTCATCTGCAAGCAGTGACAGCTTTACTTCTTCTCTTCCGATTTGGATTCCTTTTATTTCTTTTTCTTCTCTGATTGCTGTGGCTAAAACTTCCAAAACAATGTTGAATAATAGTGGTGAGAGTGGGCAACCTTGTCTTGTTCCTGGTCTTAGTGGAAATGGTTTCAGTTTTCACCATTGAGAACAATGTTGGCTGTGGGTTTGTCATATATAGCCTTTATTATGCTGAGAAAAGTTCCCTCTATGCCTACTTTCTGGAGGGTTTTTATCATAAATGTGTGTTTAATTTTGTCAAAAGCTTTTTCTGCATCTATTGAGTCGATTATATGGATTTTATTCTTCAGTTTGGCAATATGGTGTATCTTATTGATTGATTTGCATATACTGAAGAATCCTTGCATTCCTGGGATAAACCCCACTTGATCATGGTGTATGATCCTTTTAATGTGCTGTTGGATTCTGTTTGCTAGTATTTTGTTGAGGATTTTTGCAGCTACGTTCATCAGTGTTATTGGCCTGTAGTTTTCTTTCTTTGTGACATCTTTGTCTTGTTTTGGTATCAGGGTGATGGTGACCTCGGAGAATGAGTTTGGGAGTGTTCCTCCCTCTGCTATATTTTGGAAGAGTTTGAGAAGGATGGTTGTTAGCTTTTCTCTAAATGCTTGATAGAATTCGCCTGTGAAGCCATCTGGTCCTGGGCTTTTGTTTGTTGGAAGATTTTTAATCAGTTTCAATTTCAGTCCTTGAGATTGGTCTGTTTATATTTTCTATTTCTTCCTGGTTCAGTTTTGGAAGGTTGTGCTTTTCTAAGAATTTGTCTATTTCTTCCAGGTTGTCCATTTTATTGGCATATAGTTGCTTGTAGTAATCTCTCATGATCCTTTGTATTTCTGCAGTGTCAGTTCATTTCTGACATATTTCTTCATTTCTAATTCTGTTGATTTGAGTCTTCTTTTTTTTCTTGAAGAGGCTGGCTAATGGTTTATCAATTTTGTTTATCTTCTGAAAGAACCAGCTTTTAGTTTTATTCATCTTTCCTATTGTTTCCTTCATTTTTCTCCATTTATTTCTGATCTGATCTTTATGATTTCTTTCCTTCCGCTAACTTTGGGGTTTTTTTGTTCTTCTTTCTCTAATTGCTTTAGGTGTGTTAGTTTGTTTATTTGAGATGTTTCTTGTTTCTTAAGGTAGGATTGTATTTCTATAAACTTCCCTCTTAGAACTGCTTTTGCTGCATCCCATAGGTTTTAGGTTGTCTTGTTTTCATTGTCATTTGTTTCTAGGTATTTTTTGATTTCCTCTTTGATTTCTTCAGTGATCTCTTGGTTATTAAGTAGTGTATTGTTTATCCTCCATGTGTTTGTATTTTTAACAGATTTTTTCCTGTAATTGATATCTAGTCTCATAGCATTGTGGTTGGAAAAGATACCTGATACGATTTCAATTTTCTTAAATTTATTAAGGCTTGATTTGTGACTCAAGATATGATCTATCCTGGAGAATGTTCCATGAACACTTGAGAAGAAAGTGTATTCTGTTGTTTCTGGATGGAATACCCTATAAATATCAATTAAGTCCATCTTCTTTAACGTATCATTTAAAGCTTGTGTTTCCTTAGTTATTTTCATTTTGGATGATCTGTCCATTGCATTTTACTTTTTAAGTGAAGATTTTTGGTGCAGAATTCCAAAAATGGCAGAATTACCCTCCAGTTAAGATATTATTCAAGGATTCAAAAGTCGTACTAACCTTTCTTGTTCTATAAGCTGAAAAATAGCAGCTGTCAGGCAGAATTCTCATGACAAGTTCTTGTCAAATTCTCAGTACTGAAGCAGAGAAATGAACCATTGAAGAGCAGTAAGCTTCGAAAGAATTTAGCAAACAGGAAGTCAAAATCTTGCAGAGGTGAAATCATTCACCTGGGTGGATTTACAGCTGAAACATTCCATGATATGTATTTGATAAACTTTTGTGCTGCTGGGGGAGAAAAAATCTTCCTCATATTTATTTCTTGTGAAGAAAATTAGCTTATTTCATCCCTGTTGAGAAACAATGCTATGTATCTTTGCAAAGGTAAATCAAAGTAAGGTGGTCTTCTACATTTTCACTTCGTCTGTGAAGATACCAGAGTTTCCTGTGGCTATTTGATTTTCAAGTCATTGGCAATATCTTTGAAACAGGATCATCTCAGGTGTTCTTGAATCAGCCTGTGGGACCTACTGAGAGTAAATTAGACACATCCTGGAAGATGGATGTACTCTTTCTGAAAGTCAGTGATTATCTCAGCTTACTAAATAGCGTCCTAGAAATCTGAGAGAATTGTGCTTCGGCCATCTCTACTCCAGACACAGTATACTGGTTTCCTGAAGTAAATCTTTCTGTATTTTCTCCATTTCCCAAAAGTTGATAGCTAGAATGTCAGCTTGGTGTCTCATTGTGGTGAAGTATGAATAGGGACTATATTTCACCCTGTTCCCTCTGATTGAAATGTTTCTTCTCTTTATTCTTCCTTTTCCTCCCATTTCTCTGCCTGTCAAAAATCTTATCATCCTTTTTTGTCCTGAATCAAGTATCCCTTCCTTCTTGAACACACACACTTTCCTTGACATTACACAAACCTGATCTTCCCACCTCAATGGCACCTACTTTCTGGGCTCAGTACTGGGCCCCCTTTCTTCCTCCAACTTCACATTAGGTGACTATAACTTTTCAAATCATACATGTGATTGATTGCAAATCTTAATATCTAGCCTTGACTTCACCCAGAATCCAAGAATAATATATCCATAATAATATAACAATATCCAAGACAACTGTTTATAAGGATACATAATAAGACAGTAAATATGTAGAAGGTGGTACTTTTAAGTACTTTTAAGTTTCTAACCCACTTTTGCTCTTCCTTGATTTCTCTTCTCAGTAAATAGCTCCCCACCCACCCAACTGCTCAAGAGAAAGGACTTAAAATTTTCCTTGATTCCTCCATTTTCCTCGTCCTTACATCCAATCTATCAGTAAATATTCTATCACTAATATCTGTCATTAATCCATCTCCTCACCTCCATCTACACTACTACTAACCCATTGTCAAGCCCAGAGTACTCATGAGGATTTCTGGAAGAGCCTCTTTTAATATGGTGAGTTATATTGACTAATTTTAAAATGTTAAACCGACCTGGCTTTCTTAGAATTAGCCCTGCTTGGTCCTGATGTATTATTGCTTTAACATATTGCTGTATTTTGTTTACTAGTATTCTGCTGAGGGTTTGTTTGGGTATTTTTTTTTTCTGTTTTCTTAGGGATATTGGCCTGTACTGTTCTTTTCTTATCAGGCTTTGATATTGGGCTAATACTGACCCCATAAAATTTCTGGATAATATTGGTATTATTTCTTCCTTAAATATTTGGTAGAATTCACCACTGAAACCATCTTGGTCTGGAGTTTTCTTTGTGAGAAGACTTTTTTTAAATAACAAATTCAATTTTCCTAAATACATACAGGAAAATTAAGATTTTTAAATATCATTTTAGGTCAGTTTGGATACGTTGATTTTTTTCCCCAAGAAATTTGTCCATTTCACCTACGCTGTCATTTACTGACATAAAGTTGCTATTATCCTTTGAATGTCTACAGAATCTATAGCAATACCTTGCTTTCATTCTTGATATTGATAACTTGCTATTTTCTTGTCTTTCTTGATTGGTCTTTTTTTTTTTTTTCTCCGTATGCGGGCCTCTCACTGTTGTGGCCTCTCCCATTGCAGAGCACAGGCTCCGGATGTGCAGGCCCAGCGGCCATGGCTCACAGGCCCAGCCGCTCCACAGCATGTGGGATCTTCCCGGACCGGGGCATGAACCCATGTCTGCTGCATTGGCAGGCGGACTCTCAACCACTGTGCCACCAGGGAAGCCCCTCTTGATTGCTCTTGCTAGGAGTCTATCAATTTGTTAATCTTTTCAAAGACTCGATTTTTGTCTTGGTTAATTTTTCTACTCTTTTTTTTCTACTTTATTGATTTATGCTCTTATCTTTATTGCTTTCCTTCTTGTTTGAGTTTAATATAATCATAATTTTCTGGTTTCTTAAGGGGAAAACTTATGTTATTGATTTTACACATTTAAAATTTTTTACCGTATATGGAGTTTCCTTAAAAAACTAAAAATAGAATTACCATATGACCCAGCAATCGCACTACTGGGCATATACCCTGAGAAAACCATAATTCAAAAAGAGTCATGTACCAAAACGTTCATTGCAGCTCTATTTACAATAGCCAGGACATGGAAGCAACCTAAATGTCCATTGACAGATGAATGGATAAAGAAGATGTGGCACATATAAACAATAGAATATTACTCAGACATAAAAAGAAATGAAACTGAGTTATTTGTAGTGAGGTGGATGGACCTAGAGTCTGTCATACTGAGTGAAGTGAGTCAGAAAGAGAAAAACAAATACCGTATGCTAACACATATATATGGAATCTAAGAAAAAAAAAAAAGGTCATGAAGAACCTAGGGGTAAGACGGGAATAAAGACACAGACCTACGAGAGAATGGCCTCGATGATATGGGGAGGGCGGAAGGGTAAGCTGTGACAAAGTGAGAGAGTGTCATGGACATATATACACTACCAAGCATAAAATAGATAGCTAGTGGGAAGCAGCTGCGTAGCACAGGGAAATCAGCTCGGTGGTTTGTGACCACCTAGAGAGGTGGCATAGGGAGGGGGGGGGGAGGGAGATGCAAGAGGGAAGAGATATGGGAACATATGTATATGTATAACTGATCCACTTTGTTATAAAGCAGAAACACACCATTGTAAAGCAATTTTACTCCAATAAAGATGTTGAAAAAAATTTTTTTTACTGTAAAAATTTAAAGCTGTGCATTTCTTCTAAACACAGCTTTAGCTGCATCACACAAATTTTAGAATGTTGTATTTTCATTATACTTCAAATATATTTTAAATTCTCTTATGATCTCCTGTTTTGCACCCTTGAATTATTTCAAAATATGTTGTTTAATTTCAAATATTAATCACAGTGTTTTTATAATTGTAAAAAGTTAGGAATAACCCAAATTTCTCACAAGAGGGTATCGTTTGAGTTTATTATGGAAACCCATAAAAATTCAATCTATTAAAAATGATATTGCATATTAAGCAACAGAGCATATAAGCAACGTTTTATTAAGGGAAAAACAGGTTATGACATAGTATTCAAAATTTCACTTTGAGGTGTACATACATCTGTATCTATACATGTAAATTGCATGTATTTATGTGGCATTTACACCACAGCTAGCTTATAAGAAATGTGGATGCTGTTCCTTAACAGACATTTTTATTCTCTTCAGAATATTCATGACTTTGGGTACATGAAGGAAAGCCCAGAACTGAATTTAAAGGTAAGGTTTGGGGAGGCCTAAGTTGTTCTGTACAAGAAAGTAAGATTTTCTTGTCATTGTTTTTGACCCAGAAACTAAGAGAAAAGAGGAGAGCTGACAAACGTGTCTGTAAGACCTGTGTTGCAGAATCTTTTAGCAAAATTAATACCAAATATGGAATTTTAAGATGTTGGCATTGCTATAATAGATAGAAAGGTGATAGAGATAGAGATGTCAATCTAGATCTCTCTGTCTATATGTATATATATCCTCCTCTATCGCCTTCCTGCACCTGCACAATCTCTGCTTCACATACAAATGAACTGAATAGTAGATTTGGAAGCAATTAACTGAGAAACATGACTAAATCTGAGGAGTAAAAAGCCTCTGGGCTGACATTGTGTTTGTGTGTGCATACATTTGAGTATATTGTATATGACTTTTAAAGAATTAGAAGGTAATTCACTAAAATATAAATGTTTGTTATCTATCTCTAGGTACTAGAATTATGATTTGGGGTTTTTTTTAACTGTATATTCCAAATTTTCTATAATAAAACCATATGGCTGTAGTGATACTTCCATTTACGGTCAAGGGGGAATAACAGGGTGCTATGGTCTGAATGATTGTGTCCCACCAAAATTCACATGTTGAAATTCTAACGCCTAATGTGACAGTGTTAGGAGGTGGGGCCTTAGGGAGGTGAGTCGGTCATGAGGACAGAGCCCTCATGAATGAAATTCATCCCCTTATAATATAAGAGGCCTGAGAGAGCTCCTGCCCCTTCCACCACATGAGGTACTGTAAGAAGTCTGCAGCTCAGAAGAGGGTCCTCCCTCGGCCACACTGGCACCCTGATCTTGGATTTCGAGCCTCCAGAACTGTGAGAATAAATATCTGTTGTTTATAAGCCCCCCAGTCTGTGGTAGTGTTATGGTAGCCTGAACGGGCTAAGACATGGGGACTGGATTTACCCTCCTTCCTTAAACAAATGTAAAGCCATAAAAAAAATATGAGACAACATTTTCCAGACCTTGGACATCAAGCAGCACTGGACGGCGATCATAAGAGGGGGAAACAAATGAGGTAAGCCCTGTGATTGCCCCAGCATACGGCCTGGAATGAGATTCCAGCATGCAGCATGGGGGCGACGGAACTGGGGAGATGCCACTGGGAGGCCAAGACAGGTAGGGTTTGCAGAACGGGGTCCCAGAGGGAAGAGGGCTACGTAGAGCCAGAGCTTGGGAGACGCGTAAGGGGTTCCCTGGGAGTCTTCTGCTGAGTGCTGATCTGTACAGATAAGTGAGGACACTACCCAAGGCTGAGGTAAGAGCCACCTGTCAGGAGCACAGGGACCAATGCTCAGAGCTCCCCCAGGGCTGGAAGAGTTGTTTCCACCAGCCAAAGAAGAAAACTTTGCAATTCATGAGGCATTTACTAGGGTACTCAGAAGACTAGGGACTAAAAGCTGCTTTGGTCCCACCTAACAAATTTTTAAAAACAAGCTTAGTCCCAGAACAAAGCTTCAAAGTCCTTATAAAATAAAAAAATAAAATATAATATAGTATTTCTTATTTGCATTATTAAAAAAAAAAACTCTTATTCTTCAAATTCCAACTAAGATGCTGATTCTCTTCTTCTAAACTCTTAGAGCATTCTTTTATGGCAATTGACACACCCTATATTTTATGGGTTTTGTCCAATTTTATTGTAAGTGGGTTTTGTCTAGTTGTACTGTAAATTCCCAGGAGGCAGAGCACCCAAGAATTATGCATATTTGTAACTATCTTGCATTGTTGTTGCCTTACATATAATCTGATTTCAAAAGATTTATTTTCCTAGGAAATGAATGAGTACTCCAATAAATGTATCCAAAAGTATTAAGTATTAATTGGCTGTTAATTTGTATGATGAATTTATTTAGAAATCTACTTTTTAAAAAATGTAAAGGCTAGTAGTGTAGAAAGTGATGAATTTGGGGGTTTCTGTGATGCTTAGAGGTTCCAGTTCCAACTTTTTCCAGTTGATGTCACTATGGCAAAGGTATATCAAACATCTGGCATAAAGCAGTAGAGAGAGGAAATACAAATCTAATAATATGGCTGAATCAGGAGGAAACGTATTTTGGGGGATGTTGCTAAAATGTGGATGGGGAACAAGGCAAAACATCAGAATTCAATTCTTGGGAACCAGTGGCTACGTGAATGCATTTATCTGATCTTATAAGAGTCAGTAAAAAAGTAAACAAACAAGTCTATAACGAGTTGGGAAGCTGCTGAAATTGCTGCTCTTTGCAAAGACACAGCAGGTAAATCTCCCGGTGATCTGAACTGCCATGATGCCTTGAGGGAGCCGATTACAGCCTCAGCCTGGCTTCTAGGCTCTTTAGAATGTAGTAAATGGACCCTTTGAGGCTAAATTTCTGGCAATGGGCAGGTGTGCTGCCTCCCTCAGCACAGGAAGTCAGGACAGATAACAGAGGAAGTCCAATGTTGTTTATTAAAAGGAGTGGTAATGGCTCAGAGTATCTGAAAATTAACAGAAGTTGAAATTAAAACATCCACTTGGGCACGTTAGGCTCCAAAGTAAATAATAAGTCCTTGAGTTTCAGCAGCTGTTTAGGGCTTCCTCTATCTTGTAGTGTTAGTTTAAATGGCAAGGTAAAGGAACTTAAGTAACTAAAACACTTCATCCACAAGTATATACTGGATGTTTCTCTGAAATGGGAAAATTGATCTGTTTTCAGATATTACTCAGCTGTGCAGGGATGCAAACAGACGAATTCATTAGCACTCTCCACAGAGCATACCGTGATACAAGTGAGAAGCGCTCAAGCTGAGGTTACGCAAATGTTTTCTGTTATGAAACCTTGACTCTATGGGACCACAATTTTCAAGGAGAATCTCATTTCGGACCATTTCCTGTTGTCACACTTGATGTGAAAGGTGATTTTTCTAATTAAGATACTAATAAGCTGCTTTTACCTTGTTTCAAAGAACAACTCCTCTTGGTTTTTTTGGTTTTGTTTTTCCTCTGCCTAAAAGTAGGAAGCCAAAGCTGTTTAAAATTCAATTTTCCACATCAAGATACTGAGTGCTCCCAGTGAAGAAAAAGTTTTTGTGAAGTCTAAGGAATTTCAAGGCAAGACCGTGTGATGTCATCAGTGTTAAAGCTGTAACTAAGCACATCAACTAAGAATTGCTGTTTCTGTTTTAGACCTATGAACCGGTAATAGTGATGAGCATGGAGGATATTTATTTGGAATTCTGCTGGAGAAAGTCAGAATTGTGCAGCCTGACTTTCACATGGCCATCCACAGCTTTAGATGCTGAAGTACTCCATCAGTGAGAGTCATGGTGCCCAGAGAGGGGCCTCAGGCCGGGTTTTATGGGGAAGGTATCAGGCCCAAGATGGAAAAATGGGGAAGATCAGTCTCTTGATGCTCTCGTGTTTCAGAAACAGGCACTGAAACCATGAAATGGGTTTTAAAGATACAGAGAGGACCTGGGTTTCCGTGGCCTTGACCAGGATTTGGTTACAAATGGGCCTTGAATGAGATTCCTGGACTAGGTGGCTAGGAAGACACAGCTGGTTCCTAGAAAGCATCTGAGAAATACCTTCATCCCACAGAGGAGGCAGAGAGAGAAACCCCTTGGAGTGGAACACTAATAATGACCAGGGTAAAACGGAGCACAGAAAAAAGAGAGAGAGGAAATGTTGATTCTCGTTCACAGAATAAAATCTAGAAAGGAAAATGGTCTTTGTGAAGCAAATTCTGTCAAAATACATCTTGTTTTTCAAGTTTGGGTTTAGAATTAACAGCAAGACAGTTGCCGGTTTGTCTGGTAGGTGTGTGTTGAAGCATTTTCTTCATCTAGAATTTCCCCAGTGATCTTTCTGGGAATTTTTTCTGTATCCCAAGGTTTCAACAAATATTGATTAAATGTCTATTCTATGCTAAGAGATACAAAAGAAGCATTTGTCATCCCTTTGTAAGGCAAATAAATTGAGATGAGATTCCTAAGATTTGGGGATTTCATGGAAGAGTAAAATTACATAGAAAATACAAGCAAGAATATACTATTTTCCTAGGGCTGCCATAACAAGGTACCACAGACTGGATGGCTTAAAAAACAGAAATTTATTTTCTTACAGTTCTGGACGCTAACAGTCCAAGATCAAGGTGTTAACGGTGTTGGTTCTTTCAGAGGCCTCTCTCTTTGGCCTTCTTCTCCGTGTGTCCTCATGTGGTCTTCTCTCTGTGTGTGTCTGTGCCCCAATCTCCTTTATAAGGACACCAGCCATATTGCATTAGAGTCCACCTTAATGACCTCATTTTAAATTAATTACCTCTTTAAAGACCCTATGCTGAGGTACTAGAGGTTAGGACTTCAACATATGAATTTGGGAGGGACCCAATTCAGCTCATAGGAAAAACCAACAGCAACAAACCAACAACCCTAAATGGATGACACATAGCTTCAAACTTTTTATTTTGTCAAATCAGAAGTTTAAAAAAGCAACATATGATGCCATTATAATTTAATAAAAGAAATGATTTATTAACAGAAAACAAGAAGTAATAAGGCTATAATCAAGGAACAAAGGAATATCCTGTAAACTAAATGCGTTTAACCTTTTAAACGTCTTATAGATTTGTCCTTGTCTTTAGAACAAGTGAAATCTTGAAGTCTTTATTAGTGACTGGGGCCGTTCTGCTAAAATACGAGGACAACATTATTGTAACTTGATGCCCAAACTGAAATTTGGTTCCAGCATTTTCAAAACCTTAATCATCCTGGTGAAAACCTTGCAGGAAATGAAGACCTGAATATATCCCGAGGCCTCTTGTTTTGGGGAAACCACCAGAAGAGATTATTTGGCGATGCATATATTAAGCAGATTCCTTAAACCTGAAGAGGAGATCCTAAAGAGGTAGAGGGGTCTATGTAATAATAATCGAAAGAAAAAGAGAGAGAGAAAGAGAGGAGTGAAGGCAGGGTGGCATTTGTAGAGTGTATCATATTTCTCTGTATGAATTTAAACTGTCCTATGCCTTTGATCTGCCACTCTCTTTTATGGAGATGGGGTGTGTGTGTGTGTGTGTGTGTGTGTGTGTGTGTGTGTGTGTGTGTGTGTGTGTGTGTGTGTTGTTGCTGTTCTTATTGTTGTTCCTGTTGTTTGAGAAGTTGTTCATAAGGGATTGGGAGCTGAGACTTGATGTTGTTGGAAATTATGTGAAGCCCGATCTTCATCTCACACAAAGAGGGAACTAGACCACTCAGATGGAATTCAGCCCCAACTGTGCTGTTGATTTCCTGCTTGTGGAGCTATTAAAACAGAATCATCCCTATTTGGAGAAAGGTTCTGGTATTTTACTAATGTGTTCTGATGTAGTTTCCTACTGAGGCCCTATAACAAATTCAAAGCCCTGTAGGCAAGTCTTTTGTTGAACAAAGGGGATATTCCTACCACCAATTATCCCAGGAAGAAATGTATTCTAAAAAAGGAAATTAGGACTAATCATACAGTCCTTAGATTAGCTTAGAAGGAGGTGGATGGACCCTGGTTCTGTTGTGTAGATCTTCTGCTGGTAGGATAGGACAGTAATGTCAGGAGACAAGCTCAAGGGTACTCTCATTGGAGGGTAAAGTACCCTCTACCCCCATGCAGTTTAGGACAAGGTACCCAGTCAGGATGACTCTTGTCTGAAGAGCTCTGAGAGCAGCAGTATCCATTGATAGCAAAAATAAAACTGCTTGTCTATTACATTGAAATTACTTTCTGTAACCTTTGAGTCCTGATTAAAAAGTCTTATTAAGGAGTGTGCTCTGTCTTATATGTGCTTTGAGCAAGTAAAGAGTTGGTTCCATGTTGGGCCCAGGTGTGAAGGATTTGCAATGTTTAGACAAGATAATATACTGATCCTGATGTAATTTAAAACCTATATTTTGTTCATCATGGATTTTTTTTGCATACATTTAAAAAGATATTGCATTAAAATATTATTTACCCCAATCTCTGAGTTTTTGGTAAATTTTGCACCTTAGTATCAGTTATGAATTCTTTCAACTCTAAAATTCCAGGGTCTGTTTTACAATGAGACAAGGAGTTTTAAGTTTCCAAGTTCACAGAAAATGGAACAAGGGATACAACAATAATGTTTTATATCACAGTAGGCAAAAGCTTAACAAAGCACATAAAAGTATTTCATGACTGTAAGAGCCGTTGGCATATATATTAAAAACCTTCTCAGTAAATGGTAATTAACAGTGAGTCCAGAAGAAAGAAGAGAGAGGAAGGGAAAAACTACAGCCTTGGGGTGGCGATGGCAAGTCTAAATATGACAATCACACACAGATCACTGGTAGCATAAGATTCTTGGCCTGAAACTGTACATTCTGATATGATGTGTTTATGCTTATTTTTGGATATGGTATGAGGGTAAGTTGAAAATATTTCTACCCACACTTGTAATAAATCATTACTGTGGAACTGTTATGTCACATTCACAGCACTTTCTTGAGTTTAGAAAAATGTAAGCATTACAATTAAATATCTGGAAGACGAAGACTTCTGATTCCAGCTCCAAAATGTAGAGCAGTTGGAATTTACCACTCCTGTCCTCACAATAAGAAAAAGCTGAACAAATTGAAAATCTATGACTTTTCTTGGACCCATCAGAGAGTTGAAATTACAGGATGAAGTGCCATCTGAAACCTGGCAAAACAAGTGAATTCAGAGAGCCAATATCTGCTCAGCTCCACTCAAATAGAAGCTAGTAGAGCTATAAAGTGGTAGGAACACACTTAACTGGTAATTTTGATGAACTGCTGGAGACTTCATTTGGGTGAACTTGAGAGTTAAAAACTCCTGGGGTCTAGTCTAAGGGGAACTCCATCCTTTCTTGGATTTTTCCAAGAATCTCATCAGGTTCTCATGATGAATAGCCAAGAAAGATCCCTTCCTGGTTCTGGTAGAGAGAAAGAGTAACTGTTAGGAAACATGCCCAGAACATTCTCCATAACAAAAGAGACTCTTTAGTGGACAAGACTTTATCTCAACCGAGATAGGGCATTTCTCCCACTCCAGCCCCCCTCTACCCTTCTCACTTAAGAAGGAAGACAAGATCAGAAAGTCATAGCCCAGGGACATAGGCTCCACAGAAGTACTGGGATTTATTCTGAGTATAGAAAATTTATCATCCCTCACACCTTACCACCACACCAACAGTGATCCACTATAATAGCAGTGGATTGCTGTCACAATGATTTTCATTCCTAGAATTTCCTTTTGATTCCTTTCTTAGAAAATACATAAGCTGCAAGCTGCAGACTCTCTCTGAGGAGTTCTTAAGGAAACACAAAGTCAACAGGAGAGATGAAAACAAGGACACTAGAGGAATCTGAAGTCTTTGGCATGGACAGTTACACACAGCACAATTCCTAGTCAGATTAACATACAAACTCACTCCAAAACCCTATACACTCAGCTCATATTACCTGATACATCATGTCTGGCTTTCAACAGAAAAATTTCCAGACATGCTAAAGGCAAAAAAAAAAAAAAATGAAAAAAAGGAAAGAAAAGAAAGAAAACCACAAAGTCTGAAAGAGAAAGCAAACATCAAAACTAGACTCAGTTATGATACAACTTTTGGAATTATCAGAGAGGGAATTTAAAATAACCATGGCTAATATGTTAAAGGATCTAATACAATAACAGATGGGAAATATAGGCAGAGAGATGGAAACTTTAAGAATGAATCAATAGGAAATGTTTGAAATCAAAAGCACTGTAACATAAACACACAGTGCTTTTGATGTGCTCATCAGTAGGCTGGACATGGCTGAGGAAAGAATCAGTGAGCTTGAAGATTTGTCAATAAAAACTTCCCAAACTGAAATACAAAGAGAAAAAAAGAATGAATAAAATGCAACAGAACATCCAGCAAAGGTGGAACAATTTCAAAAGATATAACTTACCCATAATTAGAATAACAGGAGATGAATGAGGATAAAGCAGGAGAAATATTTGAAGTATTTATAGCTGAGAATTTCCCCAAATTAATGACAGGCACAAAACTATAGATCAAGAAAGCTCAGAGAATACCAGCTAGATAAATACCAAAAAGTCTATATATAGGCATATCATATTCAAACTGAAGAAAATCAAAGACAGAGAGAAAATCTTAAGTTTCAGAGTAGAAAAAAAATCCTTACAGGTAGGGAAACAAAAACAAGAATTACAATGAACGTCTCATCAGAAAACATGCAAGCAAGAAGAGAGTGGAGTGAAATACTTAAGCATTGAAAGAAAAAAAAAAAACCCACCAACCTAGAATTCTATATCCCACAAAATTATCTTTAAAAATAAAGGAGAAATAGTCTTTCTGAGATGAACACAAATTGAGTGGATTCATTGCCAGCAGACATGTCCTATAAAAAATGTTTAAAGAAGTTCTTCAAGGAGATGGAAAATGATATAAGTCAGAAACTCAGATCTACATAAAGCAAGGAAGATTGTTGGAGAAGGAATAAAGTAAAATAAAATTTTTATTTTTCTTATTCTCATTGAGCTAAAAGAAATTATTTAAGTAACAATGTTGTGAGCGATTATACATATAAGTGAAATGAATGACAGAAATATCATAAGGGATGAGAAGGAGGAATTGGGAATACTCTGTTATAAAGTATCTGTGCTGTATGTTAAGTGGTATATAATGTTATTTGAAGGTTGACAGATTAGTTACAAATGTATGTTGCAAACTCTAGAGCAATCACTAAAAAATTAGAAGTTTAATTGCTATCTAAGAAAGGAGATAAAACAAAGTCATATAAAATACCCAATTAAAACCAAAGAAGGCAGAAAGATAGGGAAAAAAATAGAAAACATTTACAAACACGGTAGATATTAATCCAAGTATTTAAATAGTTACTTTAAATGGAAATGGTCTAAATATATGAATTAAAAGACAAAGATTGTCAAAGTAGATTAAAAAACGAGACTCAATTATATGTTGTCTATAAGAAACCCACTTTACACATAAAGACTCAAATTAAAAGTAAGAGGGTGGAGGGCTTCCCTGGTGGCGCAGTGGTTGAGAGTCCGCCTGCCGATGCAG
Source organism: Orcinus orca (assembly GCF_937001465.1). Taxonomy (NCBI): domain Eukaryota; kingdom Metazoa; phylum Chordata; class Mammalia; order Artiodactyla; family Delphinidae; genus Orcinus; species Orcinus orca. The sequence continues at coordinate 130,388,831 of NC_064563.1, forward strand.
GGGACACGGGTTCGTTCCCCGGTCTGAGAAGATCCCACATGCCGTGGAGCAGCTGGGCCCGTGAGCCATGGCCGTTGAGCCTACGCGTCCGGAGCCTGTGCTCCGCAACGGGAGAGGCCACAACGGTGAGAGGCCCGCGTACCACAAAAAAAAGTAAAAGGGTGGAGAAAGGTACTCCATGATACCATTAATTTAAAAAAAGATGGAGTAGCTCTATTAATTTCAGACAAACAGACTCTTCAGAGTAAGAAAAATTATCAGGGATAAAGAAGGGTGTTACATAAAAATAAATGGATCAATTCTCCAAGAAAACAAATCATCTTCAACATTTATGCACCTAGCAATAGAGTGTCAAAATACATGTGGCAAGAACAAATAGAACTGCAAGGAGACATAGACAAATCCACAATTATAACTGGAGACTTCAACACTCCTCTCTGAGTAATTGATTGTTTAAGCAGGCAGAAAAACAGTAAGGATATATATAAGAATATAGTTGATTGAACAGCTCCATCAATCAATTGGATCTAATGTGACAGTTATAGAAGTCTTCATCCAAAATAGCAGAATACACATTTTTCTCAAGCTTATGTGGAACATATAGACATGGAGCACACCTGAACAAATTAAAAAATATATATATCATACCAAGTATGTTCTCAATCACAAAGGCAGTAAAGCAGAAATAAAGAACAGAAAGATGGCTGGAAAACCCCCAAGTGTTTGGAAATGAAGCAACACAATCCTAAATAACTCATGGGTCAAGGATGAAGCCTCAAGAGATACTAAAAATGTTTTGAACTAAATGAAAATGAAAATACAATGTATCAAAATTCTTGGGACGCAGTGAAAGCAGTGCTTAGAGTGAAATTTATAACATTAAGTGCATATATTAGAAAAGAATAAAGATCTAAAAGCTATTATATAAGCTCCCACCTTAGAAAACAAGAGAAAGGAGAGCAATTTTAAGGCTAAAGCAAGCAGAAAAAATAAAATAAAATTTTGAGTGGGAATCATTGAAATTGAAAACAGGAAATCAATAGGCAAAATGCATGAATGCAATGAATGAAAAGCTGAACTTCAGTTAATAAAATTGTATTGTTATTGGTTCAATAGTTGTGACAAATATAATATGTTAATAATAGAGGAAACTGGGCATGGGGCATGTGTATCTCTGAATACTTTTTACTTTCTTTGTAATTCTTCTGTAAATCCAAAACTGTTACAAAAATTGTTTCTTTAAAAAATTAAATATCTAGCTTGAGAAGGTGACCTCATTACCAAGCAAGCTGGCAGAACCTGCTTTTTTGAAGAGCTGTAAGAAAACACATATATTTGGGATGGTGCAGCTCAGACCCAGCCAAGGCTCTCAGGCAAGGCATATTTGGGGTTTCTTGAGTACGAAATTGTGTAAGATCTCTAAGCAGTCACCTCCCATCCATTTCCAAATGCAGCAGGGTATAAATAAGTCAGTAGCATTTAAAAGATCAGGTGTAAAAGGATACAAAAGCAAGGATATAGAGAAAAGACAGAAAGGTTACCTCTGGAAATAGCATTTAAAAAGTGAAAGTTCAGCATGACTGTAGAGTTGCAAAAACTGCTTAGGTTAACTGCTGGCTTTTTTTTTTTTTTAATAATTTTGAAAGAAAGAAAAGAGGAACACAGACCTCATAAAATCAGCCTTAGAAAAAATGAGGTATTATATTGCTATTTCTTCTAATTTTGGTTTAAGGAACAGGAACACCCCGATGAACAGGAACTTAAACAAGATAGAAAGCTCATTTCATTCTCTTATCAAATTTGGAGGCAGATTGACCAGGGCTTGATTTCCTCATTTGTAAAATTGATGATAACAGTACCTGGTTCTTGGGCTGTTTAATGATTATTATCATCATCATTTTAGCTATTACTCAGACTTTGAATGGGGAATGGATTGGACATAAATATGAGGGACAAAAGCAAATTTTAAGACCTGGGACAGAACTTAACTCTCAGCAGGACTGGATTTATACCCCATTCTTCCCTGGAATACTGGTTAAGGGATGAGTATGATAGTTTTGGGAGGTAGCTCAGGAAGGTACCACAAGTGCCCTCAGCGCTAGGGTAGAGGGCAGACCACTGATTAATTTTCCTATTTCGTCTTACAATTTGTGGTATATCTTTGAGATTCAGGCCACTGGCTGTATGTCAGTCTTGGTTTTCAGTGTATTATGAGTTTTTACCAATGTGTTTGCAGAGATTTTTAATGAAAACTTTTGCAGTAACTGCACTAGGAGTTGCTCTCTGGATGCCCATTTTAATTTGAAGTTCATTTTTATAGCCCCTAAAAGGATGCCCTGCTGTAGTTGTTAAAGGGCTCCTAACACTGTAAAATCTGTTGATGGGTTGTCTATGTTTCTTAATCTTCCAGCAAACATTGGAATAAGTGCTCCTTTCCTGATGCCAAGTCAGAGAGCATTTGAATAGGGAACTAATAATCTGTAGGAGTTTTAGTACATTACATCCAGCGGGTCTTGAGAAGTGGGAAACAATGGAAGAGTTCAGGAAACAAAATTTCATGACCAGTATCCACCAGCTAAAGCTAAGCTACATCAGATGGGATTGCTTTTCTTAGAAAGATAACAGCCCATGTGTCTTCAGATATCTCATTTACATTGCATGCCACTTGCTTTGGAACATTATTTTCATATTCATACATCTTTGATTTTCTTATTCTACTAGTATCCCTGTCCTAGTTTCTGGATGTGTCACTGATCAAAAAGCGTTGACATCGCACAAGTGTTCAGACCAGAGATCATCTTCACTTTACAGGTAAGGAAATGCACGGAAAGAATTTCAAAGTCAAGTTTATACTGTGAGTCAGTGGCAGAGACAGGGTCCAGTCTAGATCTACCTGACTCCCCAGCTGGTGCTTTCTCTCTCACAACTTCCTTCCCAAAGTGCTGCTATAATTTGGCTTTCAATATGAGGGGCTTATGTTTCTCTGTATGATAAGCTAGCAACTTTATAGCATTCTTTGCCCAATTAGCAATTTGATAGCCAAAAACAGGGATGTTAAAAAAATCTGTAAAGCTTTTCCTAAGAGAATGGGGCATAAGATGTTCATTTACAAGGCTCTCTCAGCCAACAAATGTGTTGTGTATGTATGTGTTTGTTTGCATATTTAGACACACATGCATGTACACAACATCCACAAAACTCCCTTTCAAAAAAGTACCAAAGTGCTTTTTAATTGACAACATATAGAAATATACAGCTTATTGTTTATAAAAGAAATAAAGCTCTTAAAATCCACTACAGGAAAATGGAAAGAGTTTAAGATAATTCCAACCTTTTCATAATCGCAACCAATAGCCATGCAATGATTTTATTCACCATTCCATGTCTCCTGTTATTTAAATAGTAACTTGTCTAATATACTTAGACTAAACTCACACACCATCACCATACGCCAACAAGCTAGAAATCAATATGATGAACTCCAGCCTGACAAGTCCTCAAATATAAGACTTTGAGTTATGCACAAGTTATGCACTTTGAGTTATGCACAATGATACATTTTCTATTGCATTAATGTTTTAAAATTTAGAACATTAACATTTCATTAAATTCAATGTAAGAAATGCATACTTTAAGAAGAGCTTCCACTTTGGCATGAATTTCGTTGAAGAAAATGTCAGAGGCATCATACTCAGAGGGAATTAAAAACAGCATGAAGCTGAAACTAAAAATAGGTTTTTAGAAAAAGTTTATTCCCTGTGGCATAGATTTTTTTTCTCCCTATAACCAATTGCTATATGGAAATTAGATTCCCCTCCATTCTAGCAACCCCCAAGGAATAAAATCATCCTTCCAACAGGGAATGGAGCTAGGAAAGATAAAGTCACTCTTTGACTTCTGATATTCTATTTTTCTGCTGCTTTCTGTACCTGCCATTACTAGTTTGGCAAAATATTCTCCCTTTGAGGTTTTAATTTTCCTTATTGGTTGTTGCAATTCTCAAGAAAGTGAAAAGACTATGAGCCTGGACACAAATTTGGAAAAAGACCCAGTCTTCACAAAGAAAAAAATCACGAGACACTTAATAAAATGCTTAGTGGGTTGTTTGTGTATAGAGTATTTTAAAATGCCACCTAATAGCCCTGAAAAGCATTGTTACAAACTCTTATGTATCAGAGCATAGTTACTATGCTTTGCAACTCTTTTGAAAAACTAAAATAAAATATTCCAACCATTAAAACTATATTTTTCCTTTTAGTCCCTTGACCTGGAATTAATACAGAATCTCCATTCAGGAGGGCCTTAACTTCACTCTTTGGTACATTCCTTCTGTTCCAACATACAGCACTAGTAGATAAAGTAAAAAATGGAAAAGTAAAAAGACATAGTTATTATACTCAAAAAAAAAAAAAATTGATGTAGACTAAGGACCAGCAAGAGGTGGGAGAGCTGAAGACCCAGGACTGTGGCTCTGGAACCTGGCAGAGAGAATGGGCAGTTTGACTCTGATAAGGTAAATTGATCCATAGAAGACAGAGGGCAGAGTTAGTCCATTGCTGAAGCAAAGGCTGATGTGGATCCCCTGCCTCTGAAATATAATTCAGAATTTCTGCTGCTGACTGTTACTTGACACTAGGGTTTCTGTGCCACTGCAGACCCAGAGAGAGAGGATATACACACACTCATGAGTAGGAGCTGCTTAAAACAAGCCGCCCTGCTGCTCAGTGACTGAACTGTCTTCTCTCCAGTGGCACCTCCTTGTGATGAACTGGTTCTGCCCTGGGGCCCAGCAGTGGCCAAACCACTGGACAGTGTGAGGTGAGCCCACTGAGAGAGTGAAAACAGAAACAAAAGCAACATCTAAAAAGCCTACAAACAAAATATTCAGAATTCATCTAGAAATATAATGCCAAGACAAACAACTGGCAAAACCATGAGGTAAAAGTGGTTAGAATAAATTAAAAATAATAGAACTTTCTGAAAAGAAGACTTTAAAATAAATATTTTAAGATACTTAAAGAGAAAATAAAGGGAAACAAATTCCTCAGAATGAAAAAGTAGAAGTAAAATATTATGAAACAAAATAAGCATAAGTGAACCAAGAATAGATGGGTATGAAATATAACTAAATAAAAAGATTAGAAATGAAAAATGTAGTCATAAATATACCTTAAGAAATAGGATAAACTACTGAACATAATGGAAGAAAAAATCTTACTTAGTGGAAATATTCACCCAGAAATAGCGATTAACGTGAAAAGCACCCCCATATCCTTATTGGAAGGTACAGAGAAAGAAAATGAGGGGATGGTGGAGAAATTATATTTAAAGAGATTAGCTAAGGCTTTCCCAGAATTGAAAGTAAACCTAAGCTTTTACATGAAAAGGGTATTCTAAATACCAAGGATGATGAATAAAAAATAGATTGAAACAAGATATATTATAGTAAAACCCTCTAAGCAAATTTAAAAATTACTGGGGAGAAAGATTATCACATGTTCATGATTTATTATTATTACCAGCAAAGATAGATGCATAGAGACAGGAGAATAGTATCTTAAATGTCCTAAAGGCAAATAATTATCAGCCTAGACTTTTATACTAAGAGAATAATGGGTATACTAAGATTAAGAATTTACTACAGGGCTTCCTTGGTGGTGCAGTGGTTAAGAATCTGCCTACCAATGCAGGGAACACGGGTTTGAGCCCTGGTCCGGGAAGATCCCACATGCCGTGGAGCAACTAAGCCCGTGCACCACAACTACTGAGCCTGTGTGCCACAACTACTGAAGCCCACGTGCCTAGAGCCCATGATCTGTAACAGGAGAGGCCACCACAATGAGAAGCCTGCGCACCTCAACAAGGAGTAGACCCAGTTCACTGCAGCTAGAGAAAGCCCATGTGCAACAACGAAGACCCAATGCAGCCAAAAATAAATAAATTAATTAAATTAAAAAAAAAAAAGAATTTACTACACACATCCTCTCAACTAAAAAAACAAAAAACTATAAAAAAAATGTACTTCAGCATGAAGAACATTGAACCCAGAGAAAAGTCATTGGAAGACAAGAAATAACTGTAAGTATGGAAACAGATATAATATTTTGGTGAGAGTATTACTGACTATAAAAATAAAATTATATCTCTAAGCAACAAGAAAATGAAAGGGCAGGAAAGAGGAAATAAAGAAGCAAATAAAAAGGGTGGTGAGCAGAAAAACAAGGCAAAGAAAGAAAGAAAATAAGAAAGTAGAAACAATTGCAGCTATTTAAATAACTCCAAAGGTAAGCAGATTAAACTCACCTTTTAAAATGGCTGAACTGATCAGATTGGATAAAGAAACAAAATCTAGCTGTATTTTGCTTACAAAAAGCATACTTCAGAAATTTCAAACAAAGGGATGTATAGTTATGCAAGATGTGAATACCAGGGGAGGCTGATTGGAGTGTATGGGACCTCCCTGTATATTTTTTGTGTGTTGTTGCAAATTTCTGTGAATATGTAATTATTTCAAAGAAAAAAGTTATATACGATTAAAACAAAGGGATGGAGAAAAGATATACCATTCAAATAGAAACCTAAAGAAAGAAGTATAACAAATGAACTTACCTATGAAACAGAAACAGACTCACAGACATAGAGAACAGACTTGTGGTTGGTAGGGAGCAGTAGATTGGGAGTTTGGGATTGGCAGATGCAAACTATTATATAGAGGATGGATAAACAATAAGGTCCTACTGTGGAGCACAGGGAACTATATTCAATATCCTGTGATAAACCATAATGGAAAAGAATATAAAAAAGAATATATATATGTATAACTAAATCACTTTGCTGTACCTCAGAAATTAACACAACATTGTAAATCAACTATCCTTCAATAAAATTAAAAAAAAAGAAAAGTGTAACAATCTTAATACCATGCAAAATCAAATATAGGGCAAAAATAATAGGGATTAATAAGGATCAATTGGTAATAACTGAAGGAAAAATCCATTGAGCAAATATAATATTTATGAGTTTGATTATACCTATAACAAAACCCAGACTTCTATGAAGGGAAGTCTGATAGAATTACCTGGAGACATGGACAAAACCACAGCCATAGTGGTAGATTTTAATGTCTATCTATCAGAAGCCAATAAATTAGATCAAAAATTAGTAAGGATCAGAAGATATACAGGACTTCCCTGGTGGTGCAGTGGTTAAGAATCCGCCTGCCAATGCAGGGGACATGGGTTCGAGAGCTGGTCTGGGAAGATCCCACAAGCTGCAGAGCAACTAAGCCTGTGCGCCACAACTACTGAGCCCGCATGCCACAACGACTGAAGCCGAGTGCCTAGAGCCCATGCTCTGCAACAAGAGAAGCCACCGCAAGGAGAAGCCCACATACCACAACGAAGAGTAGACCCCGCTCACTGCAACTAGAGAAAACCTGCATGCAGCAGCGAAGACCCAATGCAGCCAAAAATAAATAAATTTATATATAAGAAAAAAAAGATATACAAAATAAACTAGCTTTATCTAATAGATATCTAGAACTCTGCCTCCAACAAAAATTATACAGGACATTTCAAAAATTAACCACTCACTTGATCCCTGAGAATTTTCAGCAGATGTCAGTTAATATGATATGGTGTGCTCTCATTGTAACTCAGTAACGTGAGAAATCAACAATAAAATCACTTTTTAAAATACCTAATCCTAAAAACTGCATTAAAAAGCTGCAATCCTAAAAACTTCCTCCAAAAGAATTCCCAAGAGAAGATTAAAAAATATTTAGAACTGAATAATAATTAAAATATGGTATATCAAAACTTGTGGAATTCAAATATCTACATTTAGAAGTAAATTTGTATTCTGAAATACATTCATTAAAAAAAGAAGAAAGGGGGCTTCCCTAGTGGCGCAGTGGTTGAGAGTCCGCCTGCCGATGCAGGGGACATGGGTTCGTGCCCCGGTCCGGGAAGATCCCACATGCCGCAGAGTGGCTGGGCCTGTGAGCCATGGCCTCTGGGCCTGCGCGTCCGGAGCCTGTGCTCCTCAATGGGAGAGACCACAACAGTGAGAGATCCGCGTACTGCAAAAAAAAAAAAAAAAAAAAAAGAAGAAAGATTGAAAAGTAAGAAGTTATCTCAAAAGCCAATCTCACCATGCTGGGCTTCCTTGCTCACTCAGTCATTGCCTGGAGAACAGACTTCAGTCAACCTTTCCGTCTAGGGAGATCACATAATTTATTATCTGAACCTGGACATATAGTAAACTGCATCTCAGGATGACAGATATAAGTGGGAACAGTCTTGGGAAAATGGGATGTATCATCACCCTAATCATGACCTACACTGTCCAGAACATCTCCCCATAAATCTAACTTGATTCTCTGTACCCTCATCTTCACCCACGTCCATATTATTCACTATGCGCTCCAGGTCTGCAATCAGCAGATCCTCATACATTCCATCTCTTTGATAAACGTTCTTTCACTTCCTGAATTCACCTGAAACCTGGCTCCTCCCTGGAATGAAATGTCTTCACCCTTCAAATCTCTCAAGTGGAGACTAGTTTTGCTCTAATACTCCTTGCTTCTCAAGGTGAGACTATAGACTCAAAGCTTTCCTTTTTGCTTCTCACTGCCATTTCCAAGCCATTTCTCCACCTTTCTTGGAAGCCGGGGGATTTCACCTGCACTTTTGAGGCTGAGGCTACCTGACTTGAAAATTTCCCCCCTCTTTATGGTTGTCACCTGGTAACATCTCTGCCCTTCCTCTTCCTACCTTGGGAATCAGTTCCTGGCTGTCAACTTTTATCTCCACATCAATTCCTGTCATAATGACAAGCAACTTCAACCATCAATGTGACTGATCTGGTATTTGATGATATTATATACTTATTGTTAGTTGTTTTAAATGTGATGATGTAGAGTGGATATGTTTTTAAAAAGAGTCCTTATTTTTTTACAGATGCATTCTGATATATTTACAGATATCAAGATGTGGTGTTTGGATTTGCTTCCAATGATAAAAGAAGATTGGCCATGAGTTGATAATTGTTGAGGGTGGGTGATGTATACATGGAGGTTTATTATACCCTTCTCTCTGCTTTTGTATATGTTGAAAGTTTTCCATAATAAAACATTAAATAAAATATCTGTAAGTGTCCCAGCCAACCCCATGGTCTCTCAGTTCCTTGACTTCTACTCCACTTGAACCACTCAGTGTCATGTTCATACTTAACCTTGCCAACACAAATTACTGTAAGCAGATAGGGTAGGGGTCCCCAGAGAAAGAGAACCAGGCATGGCTTTCTTGAAATAAGAGAAACCATTTTGGTCCTAAGCCATCTTGTGATCTAAGCCTGGCTACAATGCTTGTCCTCGAACAGGTCTCAGTAATTAATGATCTTAAGGGAACAAGAGAATGCAGAAGCAAACTGTTATCAGGCAAGAAAAGTAACAACAACAAAGATAATAAATCAGTTGTAAAGACTCCCAGTTCAGTGGTAAAGATTAGCCTGAAGTGCTCTACCATCAGATCAACTGGAACCTAAGGAATGATGATGTTGACCTTTTCTGACCCTCGTGACTTCAGTCAACTAAAGCTTGGACCCTGTTGACTTTTGCCCTAATTCTATGCTGAATTCTCCATTTGAAGACCTGTCATGAATATGCATGTACCCTTGGCTTAAAATTTTACCAATTTTGCTTTCGGAGAGACACTGCTTTGGGAAAGATCCCCAGTGTTCTCCTTACTTGATGAAAGTAATAAATCCTTCCCTCTCCTGATCTTTGGCTTGGTTGTGTCTTTTGGCTCGACACCCACCAAGAAGTAAACCCAGTTTTCTGGTACATTACCACCTCCAAAATCATTTCTAGCCTTTCACCCTCACACTACAAATGCCTGTATTTCAAGCTTACTTATTCTAGCATTCCAGCATTCTCAGTCTCATTAAGATCTCCATCCATTGACATGACAGCAACTTTCTCACTTACCTCCCAGCCCATTTCTGCATTCACTTCCCTCCTTGTCTATCTTGAATGACATTATGGAAAATCCTTGCAATGTCCTTGACTCCTTGCTTTTTCAGCTTTCTGACTTATCTGGCTAACAAAATCCTAACACTGGCTGCAATCTACCATCTGTCATCCTTGGGTTAGCACTTGAGCAAAGTCAGCCCCAAATAGGCTGACTGATTTCTTTTTAAATTCATGTTTACAACATTCAAACACACTTAACGCTGTCCAGGAATCTACCAACATTTTTCTAATAAGGCTGTCTACTCACTGAAATGACTAATTCAACAGCCTCTCCTCTTTGATTAAACCTCCATATTCTCCTGCCCACCCATTTCAGCTGACAAACTCCCTCAAGTTTCACTGAAATGACAAAATCCAGCTGAGAGAAATGTCCTTACCTTCTCATTACCAAATCTTCGAAACTCCTACTTCTGCATTGGCTTCCTCTTCCTACCTATTTCTTCTTCCTTTCAAAGGCCAGTTTGGCCCAATGCACTTAGAACATTTTGCCTTGTCAAGGATTTAGATCCTTTGATGAACTCCCCTCTCTCTACATTATTAATCTACCAGTTCAAAGCTGTCTGTCTGAAGATTCTATTCATTTCTCTGAAAATCTATCATACAACCCAAGGGTTGGCATTCAGCTGGTACATATTGGTATAATGTACTAATTATTAAAATATTTATGTAGTGGTTACTAAATAACCACTGCTTTGAGCCCTCACTACTGCCATGGCTTTGTTTCCACTAGGTTACAAGCCCCAACCTAGAAGCAAGATCTAAGCTAGCACAAATCGAACAAAATTTGCATATGAATCATCTGGAGGTCTCATTAAAATGTAGATTATGATTTAGTAGGGCTGGGGTGGTGCCTGCAATTTTGCATATCTCAAAAACTCCAAGGTGATGCATCATTCTTTGACTAGCAATGCTTTCAAACTTTTTAGAAGCCAAGTAACAAGATTCTATGTGGTAGAGGTATAAGCAAGGATGTTAAAAATACCAAGTACAGCAGAAGGGGTATAGGTCATATTTCTGGAGCAGGACCCCAGGGCCCTCTGCTGGGTCATTTAGTTCCCATATTATGAAGTGGTCCAGAAGTGTCCAGTGGTAGTAGTGTGGACTCAAGGTAGTGTGGTTTTTAAATAACTGGTACTTGAATATTTTAACAACTAGTACATTGCACCAGTATGTACCAGCTGAATGCCCACCCTTATGTCATATCATAAATTTTCAAAGAAATGAATAGAACCTTCAGAAAGACAGCTTTGTGCTCAAATTAAGAACATTCTTATAATGCCAACCAAAGATGAAGTGGGTGGAGCAAAAAGGAAATTCCTATCTTTGAAGGGGTTTAATCCCAGGGAGTAAAAGTGTTTGGCTGAGAAGATGTAGAAGATTGGTTGGACTAAGTAATTTAAGATTCCTTCAAACCCTGGATTCTATAAATCCTGCTCTAGTAGACAGCCATTATACTTCTAGTATCACCTTTAAATGTTTTGAAAATAAACTCATGGACTTCAAATTGCAATTTACTTTATATCATAGTTTATAGACTATCAGACTTTTTCAGAAAGAAAGGTTTAAAAATAATTAATGGATTAGAAATATACATTCTTTTCCAATCTTTCTAGTTGTTTTATAATTTTCTTTTTGTTGACTTATTGCACCTGATACCTATGCAAATTTTGCAGGTTTGTAGGAAAGAAGTCAATGAACAAAAATCAATTGTATTTTTAAAAACTAGTGGAAAATAATTGGAAAATGAAGTTAAAATGAAGAATACCATTTATAACAGCACCCAGAACATTATTATCCTAAAGGATAAGTTGAAAAAAACTTTGTGCAAGATTTATCTGTGTACTGAAGACTACAAAGTACTGCTGGAAGAAGACTGAAGTAAATGGAGAGATACACCATGTCATTGGATAGGAAGATTCAATATTGTTACGATAACAATTCTTCCCAAATTTATCTGTAGATTCAATGCATCCTTAATCAAAATCCCTTAGGCTTTTTTGTAGAAATTGATGAACTGATTCTATAATTTATGTGAATTGTGAATTTATGTGAAACATCATTACAAAATACTTGGAATAGCCAGGACCATTTTGAACAAAGTTGGAAAATTTACATTACCCAATTTCCTGACATAAAATAAAATATTCACAACAATATAGTGTTGGAGTAAGGATCAATTAAGTAAAATAGAAAGTCCAAAAATAGACCACTAACTTATGTGGTCAATTAATTTTTTTTAATTAAAAAAAGTTATTTAATTTATTTATTTTTGGCTGCATTGGGTCTTTGTTGCTGCGTGCGGGCTTTCTCTAGTTGCGACAAGAGGGGGCTACTCTTCATTGCGCTGTGCAGACTTCTCATTGCAGTGGTTTCTCTTGTTGCAGAGCACAGGCTCTAGGCATGCGGGCTTCAGTAGTTGTGGTGCGTGGGCTCAACAATTGTGGTTTGTGGGCTCTAGAGTGCAGGCTCAGTAGTTGTGGCGCACGGGCTTAGTTGCTCTGCAGCATGTGGGATGTTCCTGGACCAGGGCATGAACCCATGTCCCCTGCATTGGCAGGTGGATTCTTAACCACTGTGCCACCAGGGAAGCCCAGTCAATTAATTTTTGACCAAGGTGCTAAAATATTATTTGAGGAAAGGAGAGTCTTTCTGACAAATTGTTCTGAAACAATTGGGTATCTGTGTGAACAAAACTGATCCTCAACCCTTACAACACATCACACATGAAAATTAACTCTAAATAATTGATTAACTGAATATAAAAGTTAAAACTAAAAACACTTTGAAAGGAAAATAAAACTTCTAAAACAGGGCTTCCCTGGTGGCGCGGTGGTTGAGAATCTGCCTGCCAATGCAGGGGACACGGGTTCGAGCCCTGGTCTGGGAGGATCCCACATGCTGCAGAACAACTGGGCCCGTGAGCCACAACTACTGAGCCTGCGCGTCTGGAGCCTGTGCTCTGAAACAAGAGAGGCCGTCGACAGTGAGAGGCCCGCACACCGTGATGAAGAGTGGCCCCCGCTCGCTGCAACTAGAGAAAGCCCTCACACAGAAACGAAGACCCAGCACAGCCAAAAATAAATAAATAAATAAATTTTTAAAAAAACTTCTAAAACAATCTTGAAGTGGAGGTAAAGATTTACTAGGATACAAAAATTGCTAACCAAAAAAAAAATGATACAGTGAACTTAATAAAAATTAAAAGTGTCTGTTCTTTGAACAACTGTGTTATAAGAAATGAAAAAGGCAAGCCACAGTCAGAGGTGGGGCGGAAATTGCAATACATTTTTCTGACGGAGAACTTGTATCCAGAATATGCAAAAAACTCATATGACTCAGTGAAAAATGGACAAAAGATTTGAACAAACATTCCACTAAAAATATAAGAATGACTAATACACACATGAGAAGATGCTCAGTCTCATTAGTCACAAGATAAATGGAAATTAAAGCCATGTTGAAATACTACTGTATCTCCACTGTAATGACTAAAATGGAAAAGAGTGACAATACCAAATTTGGATGAGAATATGGAGCACCTGCAACTTTTATACATTATTGGTGGAAATATAAAATAACGTGGTACACAAATCTACAGTAATCAAAACAATGTGGTACTGGCATAAACACAGGCATATAGAACAATGGAATTGAATGGAAAATTCAGAAATAAACCTTCACATAGATAGTCAAATGATTTTTCAGCAAGGGTGCCAAGACTGTTCAATAGGGAAAGGCAGTCTTCAATCAATGTTGCTGGGAAAACTGGATATCCACATGCAAATGAATGAAGTTGGGACATTACCTCACACCATATACAAAATTAACTAAAAATGGATCAAAGCATAAGCATAAGAGCTAAAACTATAAAACATTTAGAAGAAAACAAGGGAAAAGTTTGACGACTTTGGATTTGGCAATGATTTCTTTTTTTTTTTTTTTTTCCCGTACGCGGGCCTCTCACTGTTGTGGCCTCTCCTGTTGTGGAGCACAGGCTCCAGACGGGATGTGCAGGCTCAGGGGCCATGGCTCATGGGCCCAGCCGCTCCGCGGCATGTGGGATCTTCCCGGACCGGGGCACGAACCCGTGTCCCCTGCATCGGCAGGCGGACTCTCAACCACTGCACCACCAGGGAAGCCCGGCAATGATTTCTTGTATATGACACTAAAAGCATAGGCAAAAAAGTAAAAATGGACAAATTGAACTAAATCAAAATAAAAAACTTATTTATATCAAAGGACACAATCAACAGTGTGAAAAAAGCAACCTATAGGATGGAAGAAAATACTTTCAAATCATGTATCTGATAAGGGATTAATATCCAGAATATATAAAGAACTACAATTCAACAACAACAACAAATATAACCCAATTAAAAATGGGCAAAGGGGCTTCCCTGGTGGCGCAGTGGTTGAGAGTCCACCTGCTGTGAACATTCCTGTACAAGTCATCTTAAGGACATGTTTTCATTTCTCTTTGGTAAAGTGTAGCAGTGGAATTGCCAGGTCTTATGTAAAGCGTATGTCTATCTTAATATGAAAGTGCCAAATTGTTTTCAAAGTCGTACCATACTATATTTAAAATTTTTCTTTTCTTTAATTATGGTAAAATACACATAACTTACAATTTACCATATAAATCATCGTTAGGTGAATAAAGTTCTGGAGTGTCAAATACATTCACATTGTTGTGCAACCAGTTTCCAGAAGTCTATTCACTTTGCAAAACTGAAACTCCATATCCATTAAATAACAACTCCTCATTCCCCCCTCCCCCAGACCCTGGCAACCACCATTCTACTTTCTGTCTCTATGAATTTGACTATTCTAGGTACCCCCTATAAGTGGAATCACACAGTATTTGTCTTTTTGTGAAGGGCTTATTTCACTTAGCATAAAGTCCCCAAATTTCATCCATGTTCCTTTCATTTTTAAGGCTGAATAATATTCCATTGTATTTATATAACATATTCTTTATTCATCTGTTGGTTGGGTTGCTTTTACTTTTTTGCTATTGTGATGATGTTACTAAGAACATGGAGTACAAATATCTCTTCAAAACCCCGATTTCAATTCTTCTGGCTATATACCCAGTAATGGAACTGCTAGGATCATACGGTAAAAATATTTTTAATTTTTTGATGAGACACCATGCTGTTTTCCATATTGGCTGTACCATTTTACATTCCCACCAACACTGCACAAGAGTTTCAATTTCTTCACATCCTCATCAATACTTGTTATTTTCTGTTTTTTTGATAGTAGCTACCCTAATGGGAGTGAGGTGGTATCTCATTGTGATTTTGATTTATTTGCATTTCCTTAATGATTAGTGATGTTGAGCAACTTTTCATGTGCTTGTTGATCATTTGTATATCTTTTTTAGAGAAATATCTATTCAAGTCCTTTGCCCCCCTTTTTTTTTTTGCGGTACATGGACCTTCATTAATAGCCCCAAAGTGGAAAAGGCCCAGGTATCCATCAACAAGTAAATAGATCAACAAATTGTGAAATTCACAATGAAATACTTATTAGCAATAAAAAGGACTGAATTATTGATACACATAATTTGGATGAATTTTTAAAACACTAGGCTGAGCCAAAGAAGCCAGACCAAGAGCATACTTACTATATGGTTCATTTATATGAATTTCTAGAATAGACAAGACTAATCTACAATAGTGGGAAGCAGATCAGACCAGAGGGAAGGGACAGAAAATTGATTGCAAAGGGACACAAGAAAACTGTTCATGGTGTTGGAAATGTCCAGTATCTTTTTTAAAAATTTTATTTTATTGAAGTATAGTTGATTTACAATGTTATGTTAATTTCTACTGTACAGCAAAGTGATTCAGTTATACATATATATATATTCTTTTTCATATTCTTTTCCATTATGGTTTATCACAGTATATTGAATATATTTCCCTGTGCTATACAGTAGGACATGTTGTTTATCCATTCTATATATAGTAGTTTGAATCGGCTAATCCCAAACTCCCAATCCACCCCTCCCCCACCCCCTCCCTCTGGGCAACCACAAGTCTGTTCTCTATGAAAATGTCCTATATCTTAATTGTGTTGGTGGCCATATGTGCGATTAGTATTGGAGGAATCAGGTAATGCTCTTTCTCTGTCAAGTAAGTGAAAGTCAGTTCCACAGATTCTGATAAAGTCAATGAGAGAGTGTAAGAAATTTTCTTCCATTTTCTCTTAAATGCTTGGCGTTTTGTAAGAATATTGATTTGTTCCCTGACATTTTCAGTGAGGTGCTTGAAGACCTTCCATGGAAGCAATTCACAAATGTGAAACTTCAGGGTTTGTGTACTGTTCTCCTGGGTATTTTTTGCTGTCATTTACCCTGAATCATGTTGTAATGGTCCAGCACGATGCCCATGTTCTCAGTAATCCTTATGTCCTTTTCCCCTTGTCTTCTCATCCACTCCAAACCTTGGATTCCTGCCCCTATCTTCAATTGAGCTTCTTAGTCCAGAGTGACACCAAGGCTGACATAATTCATTACCAAATCCAAGTCCGTTGAAAATTCCCATTGTCTTGCTTAAAGTCCATCCTTCTGCGCCTCAGAAAAATTTTAATTCATCTCTTCTGATTCCTTACCACAATCCATGCAGTGATTGTGCCAGGCATCCTTTCTCTCCCTCTTCTCAAAGCTTTCTTTCAGTGACTTTGCTTCCAGTGTTACTGAGAAGATGAGGCCACCAAATGTGACTCCCTCGGTTACACGTGTTCAATCCTCCCCTTTTTTGCTTCTGCAGTTCCAGCTTTGCCAGCAACCTAGCACTAGGTAGAGACCCCTTTCTCTGTATTCACTCCTGGCGCTGTAGTTGTCAGTGGGATCCATTCCACATTTATGCTATTCATTGTCATCAAGGTTTTTATTCCTTTTTAAAAATCTTATTCCATACAAAGATATTTTGGAACTTTTACACAAAGCCACTGCTTCATTTTACCAATTGTACCTATTACCACAACAACTGCGCCAATTTTCCTGCCCACCAACAATATGTGAGAGGGAGTCTCACTGCACCCAGCAGTACTATATTAGTCCATTCAGGCTGCTGTAACAGACTATCATAGACTGGGTGGCTTATAAACAACAGAAATTTATTTCTCACAGTTCTGGAGGCTGGAAGTCCAAGTTCAGGATGCCAGCATGGTCAGGCTCTGGTAAGAACCCTCTTCAGGGTTGCAGACTGCCTGACTTCTCACTGTGTCCTCATATGTCAGAAAGAAGGCAAGAAAGCTCTCTGGGGTCCCTTTTATAAGAGCACTAACCTCATTCGTGAGGGCTCACCCTCACGATCTAAATACCTCCCAAATACCCCTTCTCCTAATATCATCATATTGGGGGTTAGGATTTCAACATATTAATTTCAGGGGGACACAAACATTCGGTTCATTGTAAGTATTCAGAAAGACAGTCAAGCCTGGTGGTAAGAGCCTGGGCAGGGAACCCAACTATTGGGCGTGGAGTCTGGCTAAGCCAATTACTAGCCACATGACCTTGGTTAAATTACTAACATTTCTGTGTCTCAGTTTCTTCAACTGTAAAATGAGGATAATAATAGTACTACTAATATTGAATTGTTGCAAGAATTAAATGATTGGCAGATGCAAAGCTGTATAATACTGTTTAATAAGTGCTACATTCACACATTAAATCTGTGCCCAGTGATTTCTGTTGTGGATGTCTTTGACAATTAATAATGTTGAATATATATTCACATGTTTTTTTGTCATATTTTTTTCTTTTAGGAAAGCCTGTTCAATCCTTTGCCAAATTGTAATGGCCCATCAATATTTTCTCATTGATTTTAAGCTCTTGATGAACTAAGACTCTTAACTGTTTGTATTTTTCTTTGTTTTATTATTTGAAAACTTCTTTTCAGTCTGCTATTTGCCTATCAATTTATTACATCTTATATCTAATTTTCTTCTATGCCTAGAAAATTCTTTCTCATTATTATATCAAAGTTTTTACTTTCTGTATTTTCTTCTTTTCCCCACCTCCAATCTGAACTCTATTTCGGCAACTAGTATAAAGTTCTTTCAGCTCTTTGGAGGAGGGTAGCAGTCTGAAGAGTGCTCATTACTTGGTTTTGGGATTGTTCAACACATAACGGTAAAGAGAGAACTTGGAACTACACCTGTAAATCAAAGAATTTGTTATCCAGTCTCCTTAAAGATGAGGA
The DNA here is from genome assembly GCF_937001465.1 of Orcinus orca. Lineage (NCBI taxonomy): Eukaryota > Metazoa > Chordata > Mammalia > Artiodactyla > Delphinidae > Orcinus > Orcinus orca. The sequence continues at coordinate 130,407,077 of NC_064563.1, forward strand.
TATTACTAGAAAAGTACCATAATTGTCTGAAAAATATGTACATTTAAAAAGCCACATACAATGAATGTTAAAAAAGAAGCCTACTTCCTATGATCAAATACTGCTTTATGTAAACTTCTTTGGGGAAATCAGCCTCTAGGAATTGTTGCTCTTGGTGCCTTTGCTTCTCTTACCATTTGTAAAGCTGAATTGAGTGGAGCTTCTGTGTGATGTCTTATCTGTCTGATAGGAGCTTCCTCATTATCTCCCTGGCCCTGTTGCAGATCAGCGCCTGGAGACAGACATATCACACATTTCTTCTAAGCTCTTGCTGTAGGTTGTCTCTAGGAAGTAATGAAAGTGCTGAATGTTCTCAGTGGGCAGGCTCCAGACCTGCAGCCCCTTGCCTTGAGCCCTCAGCAGCTGGCAGTGGAGTAGAAGCCATTATCCAAGAAATCTGGAAGGAGTTCATCTGTACTCGGGATCGTTTGACTTTTGCAAGATTTGCTAGCGTTAGCTAAGAGGTTTTTATCTGAAAATCCTTTCTGTCTTATAATTCTGCTTCCTGAAGACTCTAAAAATAGCAAACACTGACAAATTATGTTTTTGTTGTGGTCTACTTTCTTTCAATCAGCTAAAGGTTATTTTGGGCTTCACTTGAGACTGTAGCTTTGCAGCTTTGTTCTCCAGAGCTGTTTCATCCTGGTGTTTGGGATATTCTTCTGGCCTTTGATACGAATCCTATTCTTAAACTGCTTTATCATGAAAAGTGTTCATTTTGCCCAGGTTTAGTCAGTTTAAGTGAATAACAGGCAGAAATTCTGCTGTCTTCAAAAAGAAATATTAGAGCAGAATGAGAATGAGGAAAGCCACCTTGCCAGAGCCTTTTTAATAAAAAGTATTCTTTTGTGTGACTGTGAGTTGCTGGGTGACCTTGAGAGAAAACTGAGTGCAGAATAAATTATTCAGAGGTGACCTTGGTTTTCAAATTAATAATCAGTTAGTTAAAGAAACATACTCAAAACCCTTGCTCTTAGTAGTCTTTAGATTACAAATCTCATTATTCTACTTATAAGTCTAGCAAACTCTAACAATCACTCTTAAAATGTGTAGTGGGTAGGATAGTGTCCCCTCCAAATTCATGTCCACTCAGAACCTCAGAATGTGACTTTATTTGGGAAATAGGATTTTTGCAGTTGATATTTAGGTAAGGATCAAGATGAGGTCATACTGGATTAGGGCTGGCCCTAAATACAATGAGAGTGGCCTTATTAGAGACAGAAAATACACAGAGAATAGGGTCATATGAAGACAGAGGCAGAGACTGGAGGGATGCTGCCACAAGCCGGGGAAAGCCAGGAGCCACCAGAAGCTTAGAGAGGCAGGAAGGATTATTTCCTAGAAACTTTGGACGGAATGTGGCCCTGCTGATATTTTAATCTCAGGCTTCTAGCCCTCAGAACTGGGAAACAATAAATTTCTGTTGTTTTATGCCATATAATGTGTGGTCATTTGTTACAGAAGCCATAGAAACTAATATAGGGGTTTGATCCTTGGTTTCATTTACAAACTTCAACTCCTTTCATTAGATTAAACCACAGTTTACATATTTGATTACCTTTTAAGATACTTCAATTATCAAATAAACCTCAAACGTATTTAAATTCTTATAACTCTCATAGTGGACTTGGAGAGCATTATGTTAAGTGAAATTAATCAGACAGAGAAAGACAAATACTGTATGTTATCACTCACATGTGGAATCTAAAAAATACAACAAACTAGTGAATGTAACAAAAAAGTAGCAGACTCACAGATATGAAGAACAAGCTAGTGGTTACCAGTGGGGAGAGGGAAGGGGGGAGGGGCAACATAGGGGTAGGGGATTAAGAGGTACAAACTATTAAGTATAAAATAAGCTACAAGGGGGGGTCTTCCTCAGTGGTGCAGTTGTTAAGAATCTGCCTGCCAATGCAGGGGACACTGGTTTGAGCCCTGGTCTGGGAAGATCCCACATGCTGTGGAGCAGCTAAGCCTGTGCACCACAACTACTGAGCCTGAGCCCGAGAGCCACAGCTACCGAACTCATGTGCTCTGACTACTGAAGCCCGCACGCCTACAGCCTGCGCTCTGCAACAAGAGAAGCCACCACAATGAGAAGCCCGCACACCACAACGAAGAGTAGCCCCCACTCACTGCAACTAGAGGAAACCTGCGTGCAGCAGTGAAGACCCAATGCAGCAAAAATAAAAGTAAATAAAAAATAAATAAAGCTACAAGAATATATTGTACAACATGGGAAATACAGCCAATAATTTATAACTATAAATGGAGTAAAACTTTTAAAAATTGTGAATTACTATATTGTACACCTGTAACATATTATATTATTGTACATCAACTATCCTTCAATAAAAAATAAAGTTTATTAATATGGTATATCCTAAATCTTTGTATAACTTCAATGTCATAAGTTCAGTAAGAATTTTTCTCATTCCTTTCTACTAAAATCATGAGTTAAGATCAATTAATCAATGATATGTTTTAAGTTGATATCATAGGCTGAATTGTTTTTGTAATAGGCCAAGTTCTCTTAAGCATGACGGGTTTTAAGTACCAAATATTATATGTATTTTTCTTAAGCACAATACAAAGAACGTTAATACTATATGCTTGATTTTCTGAGACATCTCTAGACCTGATTCTAAAGTTTTCCAGAAAACAGCTGGTTGAGGTGGCATAACAAGTGGAAATGTTGCCTAGGATGACAACTGGATTGATTCTTCCCCAACCCAACTGCTAAGCCAAGTACAGTCACTGTATCATGGTTCCAAAGTCAGAGAAGATAGTTATCATTTCCCTGGTGTATTAGGGTTCTCCACAGGAAAAGAACCAATAGCATATACTTATATGTCTATATCTATAAACATGTATTATATATATTTATTTATTTATTTATTTATTTATTATGAGGAATTGGCTCATGCAATTATGAAGGGTAAGTCTCAGAATTCACCAGATGCAAACCAGAGAATGAGAAGAGCTGATGCTATAGTTCAATTTACATCCAAAGGCCTGAGTACCAGGAGAGCCAATGGTGTTAAGTCTCAGTTCAAGGCAGAGAAGACTGATGTCTGAGCTCAAGCACTCCTGCCGAAAAGGGGTAAATTCTCCCTTCCTCTGTCTTTTGTCTATTCAGATGCTAGTGGATTGGAAGATGGCCACCCATACCAAGAAGGGCAATATAATTTACAGATTCAAATGCTTAGCTCATCTGGAAACACCTTCATAGACAAACCCAGAAACAATGTTTAGTCAGTTCTCTGAGCATCCCTGATCCAGTCAAGTTGACATAAAGTGAAGGATGACACCTGACATTGCCTGATTTCCTTATCTTTTCCTTCCATCTACAAATAAAAGATTACAGCTCAGACCCAGGACAGTACTATACTTAATTGAATTTTACATTTCTTTGGTGCATACTATACTTAAATGTTTTCTCAGCTAGATCCAAAACACTTTGAACTTGAGGGAATTCCTCACCCTCTTCCTAATTTCCTTATGTTGTAAGGTCCCAACTCCTACTAGATACTAAAATGACATCTAATTGGATATTGGATATTCCCTCATGGCCTTGTTGGATAATATGGTCTCAACTCCTAAAATCATTCTAGTGTCACTTGAAAAGAAAAGCATTAGAAAATGTTCAGAAGCAATAAACTTTATCGGATGCTACAGAACTAATCTAGAGTGAAGAAAACACAAGAGAAGGAAAAGACCTACAATAACAAAGCCAAAACAATTAAGAAAATCGTAATAGGAACACACATATCGATAACTACCTTAAATGTAAATGGATTAAATGCTCCAACCAAAAGACATAGACTGCCTGAATGGACACAAAAACAAGACCTGTACATATGCTGTCTAAAAGAGACCCACTTCAGACCTGGGACACATACAGATTGAAAGTGAGGGGATGGAAAAAGGTATTCTACATAAATGGAAATCAAAAGAAAGCTGGATTAGCAATTCTCATATCAGACAAAATAGACTTTAAAATAAAGACTATTAGAAGAGACAAAGAAGGACACTACATAATGATAAAGGGATATAACAATTATAAATATTTATGCACCCAACATAGGAGCACCTCAATACATAAGGCAAATGCTAACAGCCATAAAAGGGGAAATAGAGAGTAACACAATCATAGTAGGGGACTTTAACACCCCACTTTCACCAATAGAGCAATCATCCAAAAGGAAAATAAATAAGGAAACACAAGCTTTAAACAAGATGGACTTAATTGATATTTATAGGACATTCCATCCAAAAACAGTAGAATACACTTTCTTCTCAAGTGTTCATGGAACATTCTCCAGGATAAGTCATATCTTGGATCACAAATCAAGCCTTGGTAAATTTAAGAATTTTGAAATCATATCAAGTATCTTTTCCAACCACAGTGCTGTGAGACTAGATACCAATTACAGGAAAAAATCTGTAAAAAGTACAAACACATGGAGGCTAAACAACAAACTACTAAATAACCAGGAGATCACTGAAGAAATCAAAGAGGAAAGCAAAAAAGACCTAGAAAAAAATGACAATGACACCACGATGACCCAAAACCTATGGAATGCAGCAAAAGCAGTTTTAAGAGGGAAGTTTAAAAAAATAAAATCCTACCTCAAGAAACAAGAAACATCTCAAATAAACAAACTAACCTTGCACCTAAAGCAATTAGAGAAAGAAGAACAAAAAACCCCCAAAGTTAGCAGAAATCATAAAGATCAGATCAGAAATAAATGAAAAAGAAATGAAGGAAACAATAGCTAAGATAAATAAAACTAAAAGCTGGTTCTTTGAGAAGAGAGCAAAATTGATAAACCACTAGCCAGACTCAACAAAAAAAATGGAGAAGACTCAAATCAATAAAATTAGAAATGAAAAAGGAGAAGTAACAACTGACACTGCAGAAATACAAAGGATCATGAAAGATTACTACAAGCAACTATATGCCAATAAAATGGACAACCTGGAAGAAATGGACAAATTCTTAGAAAAGCACAACCTCTGAGACTGAACCAGGAAGAAATAGAAAATATAAACAGACCAATCACAAGGACTGAAATTGAAACTGTGATTAAAAATTTTCCAACAAACAAAAGCCCAGGACCAGATGGCTTCACAGGTGAATTCTATCAAACATTTAGAGAAGAGCTAACACCCATCCTTCTCAAACTCTTCAAAAATATAGCAGAGGGAGGAACACTCCCAAACTCATTCTATGAGGCCACCATCAACCTGATACCAAAACCAGACAAAGATATCTCAAAAATAGAAAACTACAGACCAATATCACTGATGAACATAGATGTTAAAATCCTCAACAAAATACTAGCAAATAGAATCCAACAGCACGTTAAAAGGATCATAAACCATGATCAAGTGGGGTTTATCCCAGGAATGCAAGGATTCTTCAATATTTGCAAATCAATCAATGTGATACACCATATTAACACATTGAAGAATAAAAACCATATGATCATCTCAATAAGTGCAGAAAAAGTTTTTGACAAAATTAACACCCATTTATGACAAAAACTCTCCAGAATGTGGGCATAGAGGGAACTTACCTCAACATAATAAAGGCCATATATGACAAACCCACAGACATCGTTGTTCTCAATGGTGAAAAACTGAAACCATTTGCTCTAAGCTCAGGAACAAGACTAGGATGTCCACTCTCATCACTATTATTCAACATAGTTTTGGAAGTCCTAGCCACAGCAATCAGAGAAGAAAAATAAATAAAAGGAATACAAATTGGAAAAGAAGAAGTAAAACTGTCACTGTTTGCAGATGACATGATACTATACATAGAGAATCCTAAACATGCTACCAGAAAACTACTAGAGCTAATCAATGAATTTTGTAAAGTTGCAGGATATAAAATTAATGCAGGAAATCTCTTGCATTCTTATACACTAATGATGAAAAATCTGAAAGTGAAATTAAGGAAACACTCCCATTTACCATTGCAACAAAAAGAATAAAATACTTAGGAATAAACCTACCTAAGGAGACAAAAGACCTGTATGCAGAAAACTATAAGACACTGATGAAAGAAATTAAAGATGATACCAACAGATGGAGAGGTATACCATGTTTTGGACCAGTAGAATCAATATTCTGAAAATGACTATACTACCCAAAGCAATCTACCGATTCAATGCAATCCCTACCAAACTACCAATGGCATTTTCATAGAACTAGAACAAAAAATTTCACAATTTGTATGGAAACACAAAAGACCCCGAATAGCCAAAGCAATCTTGAGAAAGAAAAGCAGAACTGGAGGAATCAGGCTCCCTGACTTCAGACTATACTACAAAGCTACAGTAATCAAGACAGTATGGTACTGGCACAAAAACAGAAGTATAGATCAATGGAACAGGAAAGAAAGCTCAGAGATAAACCCACACATATATGATCACCTTATTTTTGATAAAGGAGGCAAGAATATACAATGGAGAAAAGACAGCCTCTTCAATAAGTGGTGCTGGGAAAACTGGACAGCTACATGTAAAAGAATGAAATTAGAACACTCCCTAACACCACACACAAAAATAAACTCAAAATGGGGTAAAGTCCTAAATGTCAGGCCAGACACTATAAAACTCTTAGAGGAAAACATAGGCAGAACACTCTATGACATAAATCACAGCAAGATCCTTTTTGACCCACCTCTTAGAGAAATGGAAATAAAAACAAAAATAAACAAATGGGACCTAATGAAACTTAAAACTTTTGCACAGCAAAGGAAACCATAAACAAGACGAAAAGGCAACTCTTAGAATGGAAGAAAATATTTGCAAATGAAGCAACTGACAAAGGATTAATCTCCAAAATTTACAAGCAGCTCATGCAGCTCAATATCAAAAAAACAAACAACCCAGTCCAAAATGGGCAGAAGAGCTAAATAGACATTCCTCCAAAGAAGATATACAGATTGCCAACAAACACATGAAAGAATGCTCAACATCATGAATAATTAGAGAAATGCAAATCAAAACTACAATGAGGTGTCACCTCACACCAGTCAGAATGGCCATCATCAAAATATCTACAAACAATAAATGCTGAAGAGGGTGTGGAGAAAAGGGAACCCTCTTGCACTGTTGGTGGGATTGTAAATTGATACAGCCACTATGGAGGACAGTATGGAGGTTCCTTAAAAAACTACAAATAGAACTCGCATATGACCCAGCAATCCCACTACTGGTCATATATCCTGAGAAAACCGTAATACAAAAAGGGTCATGTACCACAATTTTCATTGCAGCTCTGTTTACAATACCCAGGACATGGCAGCAACCTAAGTGTCCATCAACGGCTGAATGGATAATGAAGATGTGGCACATATATACAATGGAATATTACTCAGCCATAAAAAGAAATGAAACTGAGTTATTTGTAGTGAGGTGGATGGACCTAGAGACTGTCATATTGAGTGAAGTAAGTGAGAAAGAGAAACAAATACCATATGCTAACACATACATATGGAATCTAAAGAAGAAAAAAAAAGGTTCTGAAGAACCTAGAGACAGGACAGCAATAAAGGGGCAGATGTAGAGAATGGACTTGAGGACACAGGGAGGGGGAAGGGTAAGCTGAGACAAAGTGAGAGAGTCTCATGGACATATATACCCTACCAAATGTAAAATAGTCAGTGGGAAGCAGCCACATAGCACAGGGAGATTAGCTCAGTGCTTTGTGTCCACTTAGAGGGGTGGGATAGGGAGGTTTTGAGGGAGATGCAAGAGGGAGGAGATATGGGAACATATGTATATGTATAGCTGATTCACTTTGTTATAAAGCAGAAACTAACACACCATTGTAAAGGAATTATACTCCAATAAAGATGTTAAAAAAAAAAACTCATTTCAGCAAGGTAAGAAATGCTTTATACAAAGTGAAAAGAAAGGTGTCAACTGTGAAATAAATATTTGCAACTCCTAAAAAACAAAAATAGAGTTTTGGTTGGTCATGTGATGAATTGAGTGTATGATTGCATAATTATATGCCGAGACCCTTCTTTTCTGCCTCTGCCAGAGTCTTTTGGTACAAATGGAGTGCTGTCACATTATTCACCTCAGTTTTCTGGCTTATTCACTCCCCTGGCAACTCACCACCTCACAAGTCTCACTGCCTCCTCACAAAATCTCCCCCTCCTCTGGAAAAAGACCACTCTTTTCTTTAGCTCTGGCATCCTCACTGAAGGTGGCTTCCCCAGAGGCTGTAGTTCACCCCTGCCCCAAGGAAGAACAGGATTCTCCTACTAGAAAGTTCCTTAGGTTTTCTTGTCAGTTGTCACTCTTCTTCTGGCGTTCCATGCAGAAATCAGTATGCCTCTCTTCCCACTTCAGGGCTCCATTTTATCATCTGAGACCCAGAGCAGTACTATAAGCTGCTCTTAAAATCCTTGATGGAAATCATTCCCTTCAGGAGTGTTCTATATGGGATCAGGCATATCCCTGGGACTGGCAAAGAGTGTGTGATCCTGTTGCCCTCTGTCTCCTCAGGTCTTCTGCCTCCGTCCCAAGAAACTATGCCTCAAACATCACAGTCACAGACGAGACCTGCGTGCCCTGCTCAGCCAATCTTAGCCAGAGCCACCTAAACTATGGTGATGTGGATTATATATATATATATATATAAAATTATTATTATTTTATTTTATTTTATTTTATTTATTTTTGGCTGCGTTGGGTCTTCGTTGCTGTGCGCGGGCTTTCTCTAGTTGCAGCGAGTGGGGGCTACTCTACATTGCCGTTGCGTGGGCTTCTCATTGTCGTGGCTTCTCTTGTTGCGGAGCACGGGCTGTAGGCACGCGGGCTTCAGTAGTTGTGGCTCGCAGGCTGTAGAGCGCAGGCTCAGTAGTTGTGATGCACGTGCTTAGTTGCTCTGCAGCATGTGGGATCTTCCCAGACCAGGGCTCGAACCCATGTCCCCTGCATTGGCAGGCGGATTCTCAGCCACTGCACCACCAGAGAAGCCTGAGATATAGTTTTAAAAATATGTGATTATCCGGGCTTCCCTGGTGGTGCAGTGGTTGAGAGTCCGCCTGCCAATGCAGGGGATACGGGTTTGTGCCCCAGTCCGGGAAGATCCCACATGCCGTGGAGCGGCTGGGCCCGTGAGCCATGGCCGCTGAGCCTGCGCATCCGGAGCCTGTGCTCCTCAACGGGAGAGGCCACGGCAGTGAGAGGCCCGCGTACCACAAAAAAAAAAAAAAAAATGTGATTATCCACTAAATGCTAAGGTCAGTAGATGGACGTTTAAAGAGATGCTGAATATTTGCATAGCCTCAATTATTAATAATAATGGGGAAAATAGTAACTTTATGGTAGAGAGACCTGGCAGATACCAGCTTAACCAAGTGGATCACCTTTAATAAGATATATTATCAACATACTATACCAGCTGATGTGATGCAATAAAAAGGCGCATCACCACTGTGTTTTACTTCCTCAAAACATATAACTTCAATCTCATCATGAGAAAATATCAGACAAACTCAAACTGAGGGATACTCTGCAACTATCTGATTAGTACTTGTCAAAAATGTCAAGGTCATGGAAAGCAAAGGAAGACCAAGAAACTGTCACAGATGAGAAGAGACCAAGGAGTCGTGACAATTAAATGCAATGTGAAGTCCTAGATTGGATCCTGGAACAGTAAAGAAACGTTGGTGGGAAAACTGGTGAAATCCAAGTGGAAAATGTAGTTTAGCTAAGAGTCTTGTACCAAAATTAATCTCCCTGTTTTGATTCATGTTCCTTCATTATGTGAGATGTTAGCATTAGGGGAAGCTAGGTGGAGGGTATAAAAATATCTCTGCATCATTTTTTTTTTTGCATTTCCTCTACACTTCTATAATTATTTCAAAAATAAGATGTTAAGATAATTGTGATTACAATAGCAAATTAGAATTTAAAGTAATATATTCTTGCTGCTTGTGTTGGTATCTAAGTAGAAATATCTTATAACTAGGCTTATGGAACAGGACAGTGGTTCTCAGTAGTGAGTGTCACAATCACCTGGAGGTCTTGTTTAAACAGATTACTGGGCTTCACCCAGAAATTCTGATTCAGTAGGTCTGGGGTGGGGCCTGAAACATGTGCATTTCTAACCAGATACCAGGTGATGCTGACACTGTTGGTCTGGGGAACCACACTTTGAGAACCACTGAAAGAACATTAACTATCTGCTTCAAGCAAATAAATATGTGTGTGACAGAGACTCAATTGCTGGTCCCTTCAGCTCCTTCCCAGGCAGGTGAGATATGGACCAGGGATGAGCCAGTGGGGCAGAGCCTGTATCCACGCTCTAACACAGATAGCCTTGAATCACAGGCTTGGCAAGGAGAAGCTGCCTGGGAGCTGGGAGGACAGAGACATGTGCACAAGATCTTTTTTGTTTTTTGTTTTTTTTGGCTGCACTGAGCAGTGGCTTGCAGAATCTTAGGTCCCCAGCCAGGGATGGAACCTGGCCCCCTGCAGTGGGAGCACGGAGTCCCAACCACTGGACTGCCAGAAAATTTCCAAGATCTTTTTTTAAACAACAGAGCATCACAAGTATTTAAGACTGGAGACAAATATGCATTATTCCAGAACCCTACTAAAAAATGGTTGTGTATGTCCTATTAAGTAAAGTCAGCATGTGATTTTTCTGTGCTCTGGAGCTATGCAGATAGATTTTGTTTTCTTCTTTTCAAGAATTCTACTTTGATGAAGGAGGACATAGTAACTCTGTGGATTTATACCTCTAGTCATGGTATGGCTCCCATTTCTGAACTCTGACAAGAGCAGTTAGTAGTAAACCAAGGCCAGCACATAAAACATTACATTTTCTTCCTTTCAATTTAAAAAGACATGGCCCATTATAGAAAGCTAGAAAGGTATAAGAAGTATCATAATTTCTTCACTCTGATACAATCTTGACCTCTTTTTATTTTTTGTGACTTTCTAGTCTTTGGTGCTTTGATAATTCATTTAATTATAAATATAACTCACGCAGTTTTATATCCTATGTTTTCCCAATGAATTCAAGTCACAAATTGTATTTCTGTGTAGTCTTTATATTATCATTTTAATGGTAGCATTTCTATGTAGTTTTCTATTATCATTTTAGTGAATACATAAATTTCCAAATGATTGTGTCCTAATTTAATGCTAATTGTTTGATGCAAATTGTTAACCTAATGCTATGCACATTTCCTGGGAGAGGTAGACTCTGCCACTGAAACTAACAGCATTTGAGCTGGTTCAGAAAGCTTGGTTGATGAGAACACAGTGCTGATGAGACAAAGCTACAGCATAGCTCTAATGAGAAAACTGTCTCCCCTCGACCAGATTAGAACTTTTGATCCACTTAGCATGATTCCAATGCATGCCATTGGGTTACCAGGTTTAGACACACCCATCCACTATTGCTCCAGGATAAAAGTCAGTGTATTAGTTTGCATCTCTGATGATATCAAATTCATTTTCCTACAGAGAACATTTTTTACAATAGTAGCTGAAAATGGCTGAAACTTTATTCAGACATCAATCTTGTGGGAGATGTTTTTCCCCAAAACAGGAAGATCAAGACTTATGACATTTCCTCACAGGGCAATGGCAGAAAGAGATACAGAATGGAGTTTTAACATTCTAAGTCTAGATGGATATTCTAGAGAGACAATTCCTCTATATTTAACTGACTGCTCTTTTTTTGAGGACTGAAGTCACTTGCCTAATAACACATCTTTTGGATCTGCCCTTTACCATAGAACTGTTCAAGGAATGATGTATGATCCCAGGATCCACTGCTTGAAGTGAGCCACTGGTATAACTTTCCATCAGAGACCTTAGATTGCTTTGAAATTATATATTCACTAGTCAATTTATGTGATTATCATTTAAAACTGAGCCTCAGTTTCCTCATCTCTCTTTTTTTTTTAAACATCTTTATTGGAGTATAATTGCTTCTCAGTTTCCTCATCTCTAAATTGGAGATGATAGCAGTACCTATTTCATAAATTAAATTAAATGAGTTTAATATAAGAAAATGCTTAGAACAAAGCTGAAACTATAAGCACCACGTAAATGTTAGCTATTACCTTTTTTTTTTTTTTTTTTTTTTTTTTGAGCACGCCGCACAGCTCCTGGGATCTTAGTTATCTGACCAGGGATTGAACTCGGGCCCTCAGCAGTGAAAGCGTGGAGTCCTAATCACTGGACTGACAGGGAATTCTCTAGCTTTTACTTCTTTAGGACTGTTGGCAGGGAACATATCTTTTTTGTGCACCAGTATATCCCCGGTGCCAAACTACAGTGTCTGGCAAATAGTGGGGCTCAATAAATGTTCGTGAATGACTTAATAGCAACAAAATATATACATGGAGTGGCTGACAAAGCTCTTGTTTCGCCTTCTTGTCCTCTTTATTTCTTGTTTTCCCCAAACTCTATAATTTAGGGATTAGGAACAGCTGGTTGCTTATGTTCATAGCCCAAACACAAAAAGAACTCAGCAGGTCTTAGAGGGAGGGCCGCAATGTCTTATAACCACATAGCTTAGAGGGTGGAAGTTTATTTCCACATTAGCTGTTTTCATCAATGAAAATTGCTTAGAACATTATTTTTGGAGTGTTAGACACTGAAAAGATTGACTGGAAATCCATAATTTTCACAGCCATGCTCTCCAAAATTTCCTTTACTCTTAAAACTGAAGAATGAAAAGAAAAACAGGAAAATATCCGTATGTGTATAGGAAGCCCTTGTGTTTGAGAAGTCTCCAGTCAAGAATTCATTTGTTACAATAACTCATGATTCCCTTCTCAGGGTTAACTTCCTGTTTCTCCTAAATTGCAGGCACACTTGCAATGTAAGGAAGGGGAGGTCAGTGGCTTTGAACTCTCACCCAGATCAACAGTCTTATTTCTGCTCGCTGGGACGGATGTCCTTCGTTCCAAAAGTCCAGCTGCAATCCGATGGTTTAATTTGCAGTGAATTTCCCTAGAGTAACAATGTTAGGTTTCACAACCAGATTAAGGAATCCTATTAGTCTTACTCAGAAGGGGAATTCAATATGAATAGTGCTAGAAAATCCAGCCATCATTTGTAATGATTGCTGTATGGGAGGTTTTTAAACTCTCCATTTAGGGAGCCAGAAATGTATCTTTCTTTTTTTTTTCTTTGTTTTTTCTTTTTATTTTGCAGCACATGGGCCTCTCACTGTTGTGGCCTCTCCCGTTGCGGAGCACAGGCTCCGGACGTGCAGGCTCAGCAGCCATGGCTCACGGGCCCAGCCGCTCCGCGGCATGTGGGATCTTCCCAAACCGGGGCACGAACCTGTGTCCCCTGCATCGGCAGGCGGACTCTCAACCACTGCGCACCAGGGAAGCCCGGAAACGTATCTTTCTTAAAAGTGAAATTAGGGACCACACTTCTCTCCACCCTCTACTTGCTGTCTTTGAAAGTAATGATGCTTCCACTCTCCACCTAAGCAGGAGGTGTCTCCTCTGGACCAAACAGACAATGAGAAGTCAGGAGGCAACAAGAACCTGGAGGACATGATCCACCTGCAGGGTAACCTCTGAACTCAGTCTGACTTTTTTGAAACCCCCAAGACTTGATCTACAGCATGCTACAAACTCTGCTGTTACCATCCTTTATTTCCAATTAGATCATGAGCTTCATATTAAAAGATGAGTTCCTGGAAAGATCGTTGCTTGATAAATCCTTTATCATGACTGTCTAACCACATTTCCTGTCACATATGAGGGGCTATATCATCGTTGAAATGAAATCTCTCCAATTTCTAACCATTCCTGATCTGTTAAGGAGGATTGTATACTTTGATAATTTCTCTCCTGCCTCTTACATAGAACTCAAGTTCTACTGTCAACCCAGGTAAGAACTCAGCTTTTTGGACGCATCTTGTGAATATCATTGCAAACAGTTAAATAAAAATAGGGCATCGAGAGCTTCCCTGGTGGCGCAGTGGTTGAGAGTCCGCCTGCCGATGCAGGCCACAACAGTGAGAGGCCCACGTACCGCAAAAAAATAAAAAAATAAGGCATCGATTTCCAGCCAGATCCCATAGGGAAAGACAAATCCTAACTCTTCTTTTTTTTTTCGGTACGCGGGCCTCTCACTGTTGTGGCTTCTCCCGTTGCGGAGCACAGGCTCCGGACGCGTAGGCTCAGAGGCCATGGCTCACGGGCCCAGCCACTCCGCGGCATGCGGCATCTTCCCAGACCGGGGCACGAACCCATGTCCCCTGCATGGGCAGGCAGACTCTCAACCACTGCACCACCAGGGAAGCCTGACAAGTCCTACGTCTTATAGGAAGATGTGCTGGCCATGTTTCACTGTGTTAGCCTGTGTGAACCTTGGACCTGTAAACAGAGAGGCAGCTGAATTTACTGAGAGATTCCCCAGCCTGTGGCTGATTGTACCATAAAGCAGCTAATTGGGTGACTCCCAGTGGTGGGGACCTGTTGGGTTCATGTACCCTAACATCAGACTGTGTACTTTCTGCCTTGGTTTATCTGAGATTCTTCTGTGTCTTTTCAGTTACTATCACAACTCTTATCTCTTTTTTTGAGTTATCATGACTGAGACTCAGTTTCTTGAGACCAAAACAATTTGACCAAGACAATGGAGCTAGGTGTTTAAGGATAAAAACAAAAAAGGAAAAAAAAAAACCCAAACCCATCTTCTACATGTCAGAGGAACTTCTACAGGAAATGGGGAGGAGACCAGGGCTCTGAGGTCTGTAGATTCATATATGAAATAAGGCGTGGTGGGTACTGGAGGGGGAAAAAAGCCCCGATTTGTAGTGTTTGCCAATTTTTGAGTATAAAATACTTGGATCATGATGATTTAAAGCTATTAATACTTTAACAACCAATTTACAAAATTGCTGTAGATTTAACAACAGATTCTTGCAAGCAAGCCAATAAGCACTTGCTCTAGGGTAACACACATGGACAAGCGGTTGGAGAAAGACCCTTAGGACTTTTCTCCCTTTTCACTCTTCCCTTCACATTTTGACCTGAGTGGTGAGAAGTGGGTTCTCAGCTGGAGGAGACTAAGTTATCTAAAAAGGAGTGAGGAGAAATGAGCGCAGCAGATAACTACTGATGGAGAGAAGCAATGTCCTGCCAGTTGAGAAGGTGAATAGAGTATTCATTCATAAGATTAGTGGTGGCCGGAGCAGATACATTGGGGGATGGCTTTTTTTTTTATTCTTGGTAGACTTACTTGAGAAATAAACATGACACACCAAAGGCTCCCTGCTTATATCCTACTTGTACATTTTACCCACTAGAAGCTCAAATAAGTTGATAATTTCTACTCATGGTATGTAAATAGGTCAGAAGTTAGAACAATTCCAGTGATACTCATATTGTATTCTGAAGGAGTTCAGGACCTGTTGCCCCAAAATATCCCACTTTGGTATATTGATTATTTTGAGCTATAGGCACTTGAGAAACAGCAAATGCAGCGAGACACTTTCTCTGATTTCCCCTTATCTGCCTAAAGACAGATGCTTCAAAAGGAATGCAGTTATAAATCTCCTCTCTGGGAATTTCTTCAACCAGGGAAGATCTGCTCTGATCACAGGAGAGGAGAGGAGAAGTGGAAACCACACTCAGACAAACTTTATCAAAAATTATCAGGTCTCCCACCTGTTTTTCTAAGGGCTCATTCATCTTTCCTAAAAATCATTTACTTTCATTTAAATGGGTTACATCACCCCTCCACCTATTGAGACAATATATAAGCTCTCATACATCACTCTTTTTTGGGGTATTTTTTTTCTGTGATGCCTCCATACATGTAGTACTAAGTTAATAAATTTATAAACATTTTCTCTTGTTAAAGTCCGTTGTCAGTTTATTTCATAGGCTCAGCTTTTGGACCTAGGAAGGTAGGGAAAGTCTTTCCTCCCTACAGTTCTACAGAAATGATTTCCTTTCACTCTTATTTTGTGTGACTAGAACCCTCAGGACTTGCACAGCATGGGAGCCCTGTGTGTAAACAACATAGAAGAATTAAACCTATTGGTTACATATACCATGATGTCAGTTATTTGATCAACTTTTTTATCTTAGTGATATTAACCCGTGTGGAATAGAGCTTTGATTGATGGACTAGGTAGTCAGTGCAAAGAACAATAGTGTAGATCAATCTTATCTGTCTCAACTCCCATTTTTAAAAAGCTTTTAAATGAATTTTTAATTGTAGTAGAGGTTTGGATTTACAGAAAAGCTGTGAAGGTAGTAAAGAGAGTTTTTGTCTATCTTCCACCCAGCTTCCCCTGTTATTAGCATTTTACCTTAATATAGTACATTTGTCACAATTGGTGAACCAATGTTAATATATTATTATTAACTAAAGTCCATACTTTCTTTAGATTTCTTTCATTTTTCCCTAATGTCTTTCTTCTGTTCCAGGATTCCATCCAGGAAACCACATTACTTTCAGTCATCATGTCTCCTGAGGCTCCTCTGGACTGTGACAGTTCTCAAATTTCCCTTGTTTTTGATGAACTTGACAGTTTTGAGGGGTCTAGTTAGGATTTTGTAGAATATCCCTCAGTTGAAATTTATCTGCTGTTTTTCTCATGATTTGACAGGGGTTATGGGCTTTGAGGGGAAGACCACAGAGGTAAAGTACCATTTTCATCATATCACATCAAGGTACCTACTATCAACACAATTTATCACTGTAGTTGTTGAATTTGATCACCTGGCTGAGAAGTATTTGTCAGGTTTCTCTCTTGTAAAGTTACTCCTTATTTTGACCCTTATTTTTTATTCTGGGAAACAATGACTACAAAGGATAAGATATGTTTCCTGCAGTGCTCAATGGCTTAATCCATGTATTGAAGCTACTTTACTCTGGATATGGCTCTTAAGCTTAGCTGGCCATAAAAGTTGCATTGCAGTTTTTATTTTCTTTTAATTTTCTTTGGCCGTGCCACACAGCATGCAAGATCTCAGTTCCCCAACCAGGGATGGAACCCTTGCCCCATGCAGGGAAGCCCGGAGCCCTAAACGCTAGACGGCCAGGGAATTCCCGCATTGCCATTTTAAAAAATGCACATTCCCGGGTCCTACTCCTGAAAACTCTGATTCATTTGGACAGGGGGACCTTGGGCAGGAACCCACATTTTTAACAAACAGAGGTTATTTTAATATAGTGGTCTCTAGACTACATACACTTTGAGAAAATAGACCTACACTGTAAAGGGAAATTAAGAAAATCTGGATATACTCAGAAATAGCCATTTCCATTTATGTGATGCTGGAATAGAGGAAAATTTCATTCTGAGTTGCCCTTTTTGGCATCACCCCAGGGCATAACATGCAATCAGGATCTAACCCAGTGCTTTCCCCCTCTTTAAAGCACTTTTGTACCCCCGCTGGATGGGCAGTACCACTTTCCAACGTGCTGCGAGAGCATTTTGTTAAAACCAACATCCTATGTTAATGCAACTATTTGTGGGCTTACACAGCAAAAACAGATGAAGAAATACATCCTATATTTCAGTGGGAAGAAAAATATTATTATTAAAGAAAAACCTCAACTGACTTGCCACATTTTTATTCTGTGAGGATAGCAGAATTCACCTCATGGAAAATCATATGCTTTGGTTTAGAAAAACTACTTAGTGGGCCCTTTGGTTATAAAACGAAAAGGCCTGAACCAAGTCTGGGCTTAGAGAGGAAGTAACAGAGCAACTAAAATGGTGTCCTCCCTGGGGATGGAGAGAGTGACCCAGGATGGCAGCTGCTAGGTGGACTTCCAGAAGGAGTAGATGTCAGATCCCTGGAACTTAGGGAAGACGGGGAGGGAACAGGCTGAAATGACATGATGGAAGAATGGGAGGTTAGAGGAGAAAAAGTCATCGAGAGATGCCCTGGGGCGGGGAAAGGTAGATCAACTTTAGCATCAGGGCTGCTGATTCTACCTGCTGCAAATTATTCCCTTTTGAGAAAAGATAAACTGAAGCATAAGAAAAGTTGTAAGAGTTTGAGCAAAAGTCAATTTGAATTGGACAGCATCCAATGTAGCAGATAGAAAGGAGCTCTGACGAGCTGTACAAAATGAGAGACTTATTGGCAGAAGGGGGAGAGGTCAAGGAAGTTAGACTAGACAAAAAAGCGGGTGGGTTATTGCAAGGTCACCTTCCTTTAGAGGATGGCAGGGTCTATAAGCAGGTGACCTCAGTAGTGCAGATCAGGAGATTCCGGATGAACTGGCTTAAGATTCCATTTCGAGAGAGCTGAAATTGTAATTAAGTCTTGTTCGTGATGCGGAGCTTAGCATAAATGACTCTGTTTTGTGCCTGTTATCTTGTTTTTAACAATCCTAATCCTTCATGCCCTAGAGCCTCATGTTAGTAGGTCACCTTCTGGGGCTCAGGAACAGGGCAGATCAAAGAGACCTAAAGCAGCATCAGAAGGTAGATTCAGACAGCCAGCCAATGTTGGAGGAGCAGATGAGCAGGATTCTGGGTGTGCTGTAGCACCCACATTTATGCATGGGCTTGGAGTTATTTGATCTGGACCCATTTAATGACTGGAAGACTGAAGGCCTTTCAGTTATGAGTAAGAGATACCCTAAAGGCTCCCTAGTTTTCCTGCAGATCTGAAAGAGGACTCTTGAAGGAAACTTTGGTAACAGATGGATATCTCCATTTCTTCCCTCAGATTATATTTGCTTAGTTCTCTGCGATTTTTATTGTCAACCCAGTGCTAAATTTTCAAATAAACTCGTGCTCATGAAGTGGATAGTATTTCATCATATATGATTTTGTTCAGTTTCATCTGGTCTAAATACAAAGTGGATAGAATTTATTTTTTCTATTACTGACAGCAAAATTCTCTTGCACGAACCTATTTCCTGATACAGACAAACAGTGTTGAGTAAGGCCTGGTAGTCTAAGTATCCCCACAGTTGAGAGGGATGGATAAAATGACTTCTGCAATGTAAGTAAGAAACTAAGATAAAGGGTAAGGCAAAAGAAACCGATCTATCAGCTAGCAAAAACAAGATATAAACATGGAAATGAAAAGATACTTCTTCCCCTAAACCTATAGTGCTATGTATTATTTGAAAAGAGTAAGTAGCAGGAGAGGGAAATTTCTTTTTAATCCTTTGGGAAATGTTTGTGCATTTTGGTGTGTATGTGGGGAGAAGGGATAATGAATAAAGGAGAATATCACATTAGAATAACGTCTCATAAACTGGTTGCCCTATTACTTTTAGTCTCTAATAGCTGACAGGGAAGCTGGTGAGAATTTTGCAAGGATAGAAATTTGACAGAAAGCAACAATATTCTCAAAATTTAATGTTTTCATTTTATTGTTTTAATGTTTATCTCTTTGGGTTTTAAATTAGTTTCCTATTGCTGCTGGAACAAATCACCACACACTCAGTGTCTTAAAACAACATAAATTTATTATTTTATAGTTCTGGAGGTTAGAAGAGTCACACTGGGCCAAAATCAAGGTGTCAAGAGGGCTGTGTTCCTTTCTGGAGGCTCTCAGAAAGAATCTATTTCCTTTAACTTTTCCAGATTCAAGAGGCTGCACACATTCCTTGGTTTACGGCCCCTTCCTCCATCTTCAAAGCCAGCAGTGCTTTGCATCACTTGGTCCTTTTTTTCTGTAGTCACATCTCCCTCTGATTCCAGCTGGGAAAGATTCTCTGCTGTAAGGACCTATAAGAGATTAGATTGGGTTTACCCAAATAATCCAGGATAATCTCTTCACCTCAAAGCCATTAAGGTTATCATACCTGGAAAGTTCCTCTGCCATATACGGTAACATATTAACAGGTTCTGGGAATTAGAACGTTGACATCTTTGGTGGGAGGGGGGTAGTTATTCTGCCTACCACAAGTTGGGCATAGATTTCATCGTCCATCTCATCCCTCTTCCCACCAAAGTCACTGAAGAAATTTTTTAGTGCAAAGCCATGGACAGGCTTGTAGCGAATTAGAATTTCATGATTCCTTGCATTCAGTGGGGAAAAAAAAGTTAGGGATTACGTTAAATTGGGATTTCCCTTTCACCAGTTATTCAAATCATCTCATCAGATAGCTTGGGGTATTACTGATGATGAATAATTTGATTCCTCATTTAAATCTTTTCCTTGAATTAATCACTTGTTTTTTGGGGTTTTTTTTGCGGTACGCGGGCCTCTCACTGTTGTGGCTTCTCCCGTTGCGGAGCACAGGCTCTGGACGCGCAGGCTCAGCGGCCATGGCTCACGGGCGCAGCCAATCCGCGGCATGTGGGATCTTCCTGGACCGGGGCACGAACCCGTGTCCCTTTCATCGGCAGGCGGAGTCTCAACCACTGTGCCACCAGGGAAGCCCGAATTAATCACTTTTATAATTGAACTTTTCTACTTCAGCTTGAAATATATACAATAGTCACGGCTAGTGCCTTGTGAGGAGGATTTGGGTTGTTTTTTCAACCTGTCACTGGAAGATACCTTTTGAGCTATCAGACCAACAAAGATCAGGGAAGAAGCACTTCTGGTAAGTTCTTCCCAGATTTAGAAAACCACAACAACCAGCATCCTCAGGAGAGGAAAAGTTGACTTAGAGGCAGGAAATTAAGGACTCTCTTTAGAGAAAGAAAGGGTCATTCAATACTCTAGAGCAACAAAATCCAACAGAAATATAGTGCAAGCACATATGTAACTTAAGACTCTTTAGCAGCTATATTAAACACAGTAAAAAGGAACAGGTTGAATTTTTTACTGTATATCCAAAATATCATTTCAACATGTAATCAACATAGGAAATTATTGATGAGATTAAAAACTTTTTTTTTTGTATTAGAAATTTGGGATCTTCTGTGTACTTTACACGTATAGCACACCTGAATTCAGACTAGCTACATTCGAGTGCTCACCAGCTGCATGTAGCTGCTAGATAGAGTCTACCACACTGGACAGAGCCAAGTAGAAGCTTCTTTCATTTAAGAAGCATCTTTGAGTAAGCTTGTTCATTGAGTCTTCATAGCATTCCCTACTCTTCCTCCGATTCAAAAGCTTGACCCCCTTAGATCATATGGTGGTCACTACTGTCTGTTTCAACACGGATGTCCCACAGCTTTCTCCCCTGCCAATATCCACTAGAGAAACAGGAAGACAAGCACTCACTTCCCTAGTCTTCTTTGCAGCTGGAAGTGGCCATTTGACTATTCAGGTCAATAAGAGGTCAGAAGAATTACGATCAAGGGTCTCTGGGAGCTGGCACTGTTCCTTCCTTCTAGATGCTCTGAATGCCATGCCTGGAACTGTAACATCCCAGAGAATCTCCAAGACACATGCCCGGACACCATTAAATAACTGAACCAATGTTCACAGCCATCCCATCAGCACCCCATTTCTTTCTACTGAAAAAACTCAATCCTTACTTATTGAAGCTACTGTTCATAGATTTCTCTTTAATGTGCATCTTATTTCATCCCTAAGTGATACAAACAGCTCTCTGGATCCTGCTTTGCACAAACTGCACTTCTTTGCCCCTGGCTTCCCACTAGTTCTGACAATGAGGGGCGCTAGAAAGAGGCTGAGAAGTAAGGGGAAGGAAAAACGACTCCTTTTTTTCTTTTTTTTTTTTCTCCAATTAGGATCATCCTGAAATACCTAGGGTGGTTTCTATTTCCTGAATGAATAAACCCCTTGCATTCTCTTCTCCATGTGGCAGGAGGAATAATAATTTTAAAACATAAGTCAGATCGTATCTACAATGGCTTCTAGTATCAATAAAAATAAAATCTAAAGTCCTTGCTTTAGCCTGTGAGGTTCTGCATATGTGCCTTTGTGCTCCATCCCTGACATTTTACGCTGCCATTCTTCCCCTTACTTTCTCAGTCCAATCACTCAGAGCTCCTTAGTCCTTCAAGTCAAGCCATCCTGACACATGCTGCCCTCACCAGCTCTGCACTGGCTTTTCCATCTGCCTGGAATTGTCTTCTGCCAGATCCTCACCTGGCGGCATCTCTCACTCGCTTCAGCTCTCTGCTCAAATACCATCTTATTGGCAAGGACTTCCTTCAGCACCCATATCAGACAAACCTGTCACTCTTGATCCGTTCACCCTGCTCCATATTATTCCTCCAGCACTTCCCCCCACCCTGATGTTTTCCATGCTTAATAGTTTATTATTCATCTCCCCCAACTAGAACAAAAGTCTGTAATGTTAGGAGCTTTGACTATTTCATTAGCTGCTTTATCCCTATTATATGGAACAGTTCCTGAGACAGGAATCACAGGAAAAGGATGGGGGGGAAAGTGGAGATAATGTTAAATTTGGATGTGGTGATTTTCCGGTTGCCTGTTGGATATTCCTGTGGACATGCCCTGCTGACAGCCAGGGACATATGAGTCTGGAGCTAATAGGAGAGATGAAGTTAGTTGAATTAGATTTGATTAAAGCCATGGGTTTAGAAAACATCCAGGAAGTGTTTATAGAAAGAGAGGGGAGCCAGGACGAAATTGCACAAGACACAAATATCAAAGAGAGATACAAAGAGGGACTTTGCAAAGAGATTATGAATGAAGGTCAGATTCAGATGGAGAGAAGTGGTGACTCAGAAACCATGAGAGGAGAAATCGTCCAGGGGAGAGTGATGAAATGCCTCAGTGATATCAAAGAAGAGATCCCAACTAAAACTGCCCTTTTGGTTTGGTATCTAAAGACGCTGGGTGGGAGCTTTTGTGGAATGATCAAATGAGAGTTTTTAGAGAGGCAGATTGCCATGGATTGAGGAATAAACAAGAGATGAGGAACTATGGGCTTCTCTTTCAAGAAGAATCTCTTTGAAAGGAGAGAGAGGTTTTCTAAGTGAGGGAGAGACTGAGCCAATAGAAAATTGCACTTTTTGTTTTTTAAAGATGAGAGATGTAGGGACATGTCACACAGCATTGGAAATCAGCAAGTGTCGCTAAGAGCAGAGGTCAGGGCCAACTTAGGATGCCTCTGCACTCTGCATGGGGACCATTTCCAGGCTCAATGTTGAGCAAATCTGGGTCCATGGAGGAATCTTTGCTGAGTCTTTGACACCAGTTATGACAGAAGAAGCCTTTTTAGGAAGTGTCCTTTTGAGATACCTGTTCAGAGAGACTTTGGACTTCCCTGCTGTTCTCCGAGGCAGGGCTGACCCCTGACACCCTTGTTATTGGGTGGAAACCGTCCCGCCTCCCAATTTTGCAGATATGGTGTCTAAAGAACTTGCAAAAACTCATATTTTCCTCTTTTTATGTCCTCCGTACGAGCTTCAGGTCGCATATTCAAATAATCTTGGAACAGACAGATTGGTAAAACCAGAATCCCCCAAGATAAATATGCAAACCAAGTTCTAGTAATTTCCAGAGTGGTGGTTAATAAAAATTGTTAAATGAGTGAACCTTGTTTTGTTTTAACCTCTTAGATACTCATCCAATTTGAGACCTGATAACCGTCTTAACCCTTTTTTGTGAATATTGATGATATGCCTTGATAGAGAGTACACCATGAGTGTATAATAATTTTACAAATCTATAGTGGTGAGAAATATCTCTGCATAATGTATTGTTCACTGCTGATTTGAGGCCGAAGTGTGGTAAAAATCAGTTAGAGTGGTTGCCCCACACTTTTTTCCTTGGGCCCTTGCGACCGCACCCTGTGTACATTAACATAAGAACAGGGAGTGTGCATCTATGATCTTACTGGTTCGCCAGCAATCAGGTAAGAGAGCTCTGCTTTTCATGAGAGTAATAACAATTCCTTCTGAGGACTTTTCTGGAAGTGAAAACCAGCTTAAAGCCAAAACAAAACAAACAAACAGAAACAAACCCCCTGCCCCCCAGAGATCTAATTATGAAGCCATTCCTAGTAGAAGGTATATTAGTTTCCTAGGGCTGCCAGAACAAATTACTACAAATGGGGTGTCTTGAAGCAACAGAAATGTATTCTCTTACAGTTATGGAGGCTGGAAGTCCAAAATCAACATGTCAGCAAGGTTGGTTCTTTTTGGAGGCTCTGAAGGACAATCCGTCCCTTGCCTGTCTCCCAGCTTCTGGTGGTGGCCAACAATCCTTGGTGTTCCTTGGGGTGCAACTTGATCACTTCATTCTCTGCCTCTATCATCTCACGGTTTTCTCCCTGTGTGTCTCTGTGTTCCTGTGTCTTCACATGGCTTTCTTATAAGGACAAAAGTTATTGAAATTAGGGCCCATCCTAAAGCAGTATGACCTTCTCTCAACTTGATTACATCTGCAAAGATGTATTCTATTTCCAAAGACAATTTGCATCCACTTGTACCAGAGGTTAGGACTTCAACCTATCTTTTGTGGGGGAGACTCAATTCCACCAACCACAGAAGGCTATCGAGAAATAGGTATTTAGATGAGCTCAGCAGAAGAGTCCACACTTAGCGTGCAAGGAATGAACTTTGTATACTAAGTAACAAATTATAACTTTTGCGCATTCAAGCTTTGGTCAAAGCTGGGATCTCTCTGGGAAAATTAAAAATCCCACAGATTTCTTATATCCTGAAATTGTGGGTAGTGGAAAACAGATTTGTCCACTCTGTCTGGCACCAATAGCACTTTCTTTTCTTTTCAAATTGGATAAGTCTGCCTTGGAAACTGGAAAGACCAGTGAAAACCACTCTTAAAATTTCACAAAATTCTTAAAATTAGTCAAAATTGTAGCCATTTTCAATACACTGCACCTCGGGAGAATAACATCTTCTGAATCAGAATATCCAACTCTCAGATTGCCTTTTTGTGTGCACTGAGGTTACAAAGCATGTTCCTGATGACCCCCATCCTCCATGGTGCCTGAAACTCTTCAGAGTTTGTATAGCTTATTTTAGGAAATTTGCTATGCCTCAGGGCATTTGTGCCCCTTACATGATGAATAGTATTCTGAGTGTTAAGGTCTTTCAAAATCAACCAAATATTTCTTTCCTTACAGTTAGAATGATTTGGCTCTCAGAGTTATGCATTACATTAGTTTCTTTTGGCTGCATTTCATTTTATAATTTTTAAAATTCTTTACAATATTGTTCATCTGTGCTATTATTTTCCTTGAGTTCAAAGATGTCACAGCAGACAGAACTCTTTCCTGAGCTGAATTCTGTCACTAGGGACCTGCATGTTTTTGGAGCTGTCTAGGACTAATAATTTTCACCATACCAGCTGTCACATATAATTCAGTCTCCTAAATTCCAATACATTGGCAGAATGGGTGAGCAGTCACTTGAAAGAAGACTTTTCAGTATCAATATTTTCCCTTTATATCAGCGTTCAGAAATTCCAATTAAAACATTTTGGGAAGCAGAAAAAATTGGTAAGTAATGGAATTAGATAGTGCTTCCCACATTCCCCTTTCAATTTGATCTGCATTTAGATGGAAGTTAGGACTCAGTCCTTATTTCCTTAAGACTTGGTACGTGCAGAGCAATGCACTGGAAACTGTGGAACTGACAGAGGATCCCTGCCCTCAGGGACCTGATTGCCTCAATTCCCAAGAGTAAACCAATGGTAAGAACAGCAGAATGTTGGCGAGTGTGTTAGTTTCCTTTTGCTGCTGTAAAAAAATACCACAAATTTGGTGGATTAAAAAAATTATTATTTTACAGTTCTGGAGGTGAGAAGTCTGATATGGGACTCGTGGGGTCTAAATCAGAGTGTTGGCATGGCTGGATTCTTTCTGGAAGGCTTTTGCCTTCTCCAGCTTCTGAAGACTCTTCACATTCCTTGGCCCATGTCCCACTTCTGTCTTCAAAGCCGGCAAAGGCTGGTCAAGTTTTTCTCATGTCTCATCACTGACACTGACTTTTTCTGTCTCCTTCTTCCACTTTAACAACTTTTGTGATTACATTCGGCCCACCCAAGTAATCCAGGATAGCTTTATTTTAAGGGCAGCAGATAAGCAACCTTAATTTCATCTATAATCTTAATTCCCCTTTGCATGTTAAGCTAACACATCTGTAGGTTACGGGGAATAGGACATGGACATGTTTAGGGGACCATTCTTTAGCCTACCACAAGGAGCAAAGTTCAGTTATGTGTCCTCTTCTGATCAAAAAGATAGGAGGCTTTGTCCAGAACTGTCCTGCTTAGTAAATATATTTTACTGAGTCATTCTGGCGCTGGGTGGAGTGAGAGACAACTCAAACCTCATACTATACCCAGTTTTTGCCTTATTATCTATCTCCTCCATCCTCCCCTAAATCTGAGCATGGAATTGTGCAGTCTTTTCCTTTAGTTGGTCAATCTTTGATTTTTACCTAGCAAAACTAAAAATTTGAAGAACAGGTATATTTCAAGTGGAAATATGATTAATTCTTAGAAATAGTTGACCCATTTGGATGGAAATGAACAGTGGAAAGAAGTTCCTTCAAATGTATTGCAAGAAAATACGATGCGGTAGTGACATCCTCTATATATGTAATACCATTTTTACGAAGATCTCTGGTTGTTTTCTTATATATAGTTTCGTTTATCTTTCTGCGGTAGATCTTCTGTACAAATACCTGCCCAGCAACCACGCTACCTATCACGTACACAGCCGTGGCCACAGTCCCACTTCACAGAATATGTTCTCAGCCCTGCTGAGTGGGCAACAGACCCCCGTGGCCTCACCCCCTGGGGGGGTGAACACCTACTCCATGAAGCCCATTAGATTTGCTCATCTAGGAACTTAGAATTGAGATTCAAACACTCTGTTTATCCAACACAAAGAGTGTCATAATCTATGAACTTTGGTTAATAATAACGTATAGGGCTTCCCTGGTGGCGCAGTGGTTAAGAATCCGCCTGCCGATGCAGGGGACATGGGTTCGTGCCCCGGTCCGGGAAGATCCCACATGCCGCAGAACGGCTAGGCCCGTGAGCCACAACTACTGAGCCTGCGCGTCTGGAGCCTGTGCTCCGCAACCGGAGAGGCCACGACAGTGAGAGGCCCGTGCACCGCGATGAAGAGTGGCCCCTGCTCGCTGCAGCTGGAGAAAGCCCTCGCACAGAAACGAAGACCCAACACTGCCAAAAATAAATATAAAATAAATAAATAAATTTTAAAATAATAATAATAATAACGTATAAATATTGGCTCATCAGTTGTAACAAATGTACCACAATAGCGCAAGCTGTTAGTAATGGGAGCACCTGTGTGTGTGGGTAGGCAGGTAGGAGACCCGGGAACTCTCTGTACTCCCTGCCCAATTCCTCTGTAAAGCTACAACTGCTCTAAAAAAATAAAATCCATTCATTGGAAAACCAAAAAGCGCTGTATAGCCAGCTTCTTTGAGGCTCCAGGTACGGGGATGACTTAAATTCGGGCTATGTGACATAAATGGAAGGTATAGGGAGCACAAAAGCTGTCAGCTATAGCAACACATGCTTCGAGGGCAGGAACAGATCCCGATTTCTGAAGCACATACAGCGTAGGGTCCTCTTCTGGACAAACAAACCAACTAAGCCAAAATGGAGTGTGAAATAGAATATCTATTTGGAAGAGGCCCTGCAAGTGAGAGATCCTGCAGCTTAAGCTTCCCGAACTTTATGATTAACCTTCCTTGGCTTGTGTGTGTGGCCAGGGTGGGGGGCTGGGGTAGGAGAGGTGGCTGCAAAGAAAGGAGGCCTGGAGAGGGAGGACGGGATGGAGAGAGAGGCAGAGGCTAGCCTCCCTGAGATATGGAGAGAAAGTGCATGAGCTCCACTTCCCTGTCTACATTCCATCCTCTAATGAGACCCAGATTTGCTACCAACAACTCATCCTTTCTGGTTTAAGTTAGCCTGTTGGAACCAAACAAGCAGCAGACCCAGAATTCCCTGGGAAGAGGGGAGAAGGCGGTTGGAAGTGGCTCCATTTTGTCAGTAGCCCAACTGAGGCAAAAGGCAAAGTGGGGAGTGGCCCAAGGCACATACTTTTCTCTCCTGGAGCCCGCTTCTCCGCCCCTCAGTCCAGGGGTCCCTTCTGTCTCTTCCCAGTGGGGGTGGCACCTCCTGAGAGAGCCAGTGCCTTGGGATCTCATTACTTATTCCCTGCCCAAGTTACCGTTCAGGGAGCCCTTGAAATTCAATCCTGTCACCCTCGGAGACTGAGAATAATGCATTTAGAGTGAACAGGGGTAAGTGTCATAAGATGACACTTTTGACAGTATGTCCAGAGGCGGCTGTTCATTACGGTTGGTTATTGAGACCCTCACCTACCTTCTACTAGAGTGATTTGCAATAAGGGTATTTTTTGAGACCTTCCCTCCGGGAAGTTTCTTTCACACTTTGATATGACAAAGGAAGTAAACAGCCTTAATGTAAGCAGATTTCAACTGTAGGCTCCTGAAGCCCCAGATTTAAGTTACAATTGGACAGTGTGGCAAAAGACACGTTAACACACATCGGAGACTTGTTAGAAAGAATGCATGCGGTGAGTGGTGGCCAATTATTCTGGCGTTACCCTGGCTGGGGCGTTTGCGTTTTGTTTTATGCTGTGGCATTCTCGCTCGTGATGGCCACTGTGTATTTGCTGTTCAAATCCATGGAGGTAGTTTAATCCCTTTTCACTACGTGTATCTTGGCAGCTGCTAACTGCAGACTAAGAACAGAATCTCCAAGGGTAGAGAGAGAAACAATTTACATGACCATTTTCTGTGTTCTCAACGCACTGTACATAATAGTAAATTTGAATAAAGTCTCACTTTTTTTTTTTTTAAAGCAATCACAGTGCTTTCAGGTCAGTGCTGAGAATCTTCTCTATGCTAGCACAAAAGTCCGGAAAACAATCCTGCAAAGGAGGAATAATCTCTTTTCAAATGGAAGCAAGGGGAGATTAAACAATGTGCATCCAGTTGGGAAGTGTCAGACCTAGAAGTCGAGCCCAGGTTTCTCTGACTGCAGGGACCTATTGCCCATTCTGTTCAACCCTCCATCATAGTACTAACCATTGCCTTCCCAAATGGGGTCCTTGAGCACCTAGACAATGTTATTCATCTTTGCACCTGTAATATCTATCTCAGTGCCTAGCTGTTCAATAAGTGCTTCTTAAATAATTGTTGAAGGAATGAATGAATGAATTTTAACCCCAGCTCTGACTGAGTGGCTAAGACTGGCCTCAAAAGTTATCATCTGGGCATTTTGGTGTCCTTTCTTGTGCTGGAGGTGCTTCTTTTTCTTTTTCTTTTTTTTTGGAGGTGCTTCTTGAAAGTTAATGCATCTCTGCACAGAGCCCCAAGTAGCTTTGTGGCTCAGATCTGCCTTGGCAAGGGCCCATCTGTAGGAGTCAATGTTGGGCCTATCTAGGGAACAGATTAGTCTGATGTCACTGTCCCTTTTTGAAGGTCAGGCTGTTGCCTCCTTGTCAAGAGTGAGTAATTTGCTTTTCAGCTTCTCTGCTTTGGTACAGAGTGATTTGGATTTGTGGGTGAGCGAGTCAGCATTTGGTTAATCAACCATTCTACATGGCATCAATGTTTTTGAATTTTTGAAATAATTTTTGTGGATTATTCCCTGTCTCTCTCCCATTTAGCACCTCCTACACCTTGGTAACTTCGTCTTCTGGCACTGGTTCTTCTTCAAGTTCTCTTCCACGTTCCCTTTCTGCCCCCTGATAAATCTCTGGAGAAAAACTGCTTCTCAAGATTTCTCTGTCAAATGGTCTCTGGTAATGAGAATATAGCTGAGTTTTCAGATCGTTGCTATGGAGAAAGTGTGTCTTCTCATTGCTCTATTATACTTGGGCATGTTTCTAGTCTGAAATCTTAGGGTGACACTAAATTTGCACTCCCTAAAAGAAGTCTACTGTCTCTCAATTATATAAGCAAGCTTAATTGTGCTTTTTTGGGGTTTTATTTTTATCAGTTTTCATGTCCTGCTTTTGTCGTCCAGTGTAACAGGTGGCCTCACATCTGTGGTTGAGATACAAGTCCTAATTTCTCTCTTGCGTCCACACTGACTGTACTCTGCTGCCTTTTATGTGGAAAGATAACACTCCAATCTTAGACTGATTCAAATAAGTAACACCAAAACGACCAGTGTGTGAAGATCACTGGTTCCTTCCATACTCCTCACATTTAGAGGCTGTCTTCTGCTTCTACTTCTAACTAGTCTTTATTTAATTAACATCATTGAGTGCTCGGGCATTAATAGATTCTAGAACTCGACTTTTTTTTTTTTTTTCTTCAGCAGAATCCTTTCTTCAGTGGAAATGGTATAGAAACCTAAGAGTAAAACCAAATAACTGAGGTGGGAGAAAGGGGCTCAGAGCACTCCACTTCTCTCCTTCCCTGTGGGTGTCCCTCGGGCTCACCAAGACAGCCTCTTGGACTTGCAGAATTCAGCTGGAAACCCACTTTGAAAATTGCCACGATGATGAACAGACTACACACCGCCTTCCCTTTGGGAGCTCACAGTTGAGTGGGGAAATATTATGTACTTAATGCAGAACTAGCCGTCACACAACTTGATAGTTGCTTTTAAAGGTAAGGTAGACCCTGGAAGGTGACACAGTATGGTAGATAAGACAGTGAGCATTGGACATGGGGTCACCATCCTGGTTCTTCAATTCTCTCAGTGACCTCAAGCAAATTTGCAAACCTCTCTAAATCCCAATTTCTGACCTCTAAAATGAAAACAATACTACCTACTTACTCTTCCCAGCGTTCTTGAAAGTCTTAGGAATAGAATAAGGTATAATGACTGGAAAGTACTTAACTCAGTGCCTGGCATGTTATAGATGAGGGTGTTGCTGAATATAGTACTCTTGAAAATAATAGTTAACGTTGAGTGATTTCTATGTAGTAGAGCTAGCTTTACATGAGTCGTCTCAGTGTCTTCACTAAACTTGTTTGTGGGTATCTTACAGATAAAGACACTCAAAATCTTGCTTAATGTTTTATTCATTTGTGCTCCTACTCATTCATTCAACAAATAGTTTTTGAGAACCTCTTAAATGCTACATGCTGGTCTACTTCTGGGGGATACCTCAGTGATCTCTGCCTTCATAGGCCTTGTGCTCTCATGGAGGAAACAGACAATAAGTAAACAGGTATATTCTTTGGATGGCAGAGTAAGTAAACAGAAGTAAATGTCTGAGAGGACGATCAGGTGTTAATTTTGATGTTTTTACCTGACCGTCAAGGTCTGGCTTGGCTCAAGGCATCACTCCTCTTCTATCCTCTGAGTGCCGAGATGATTAGTTTTTCCTGGAGTCTCTGGCTATGTCATATGTGCCACATTTATCAAGAGCTGTAATTTGAGCTCCCCACTTCAGCTCTTCACAAAGGACTTGCTTGGAGATTCTGTACTTGTCACCGATTCAGTCCATCCATATAAACCAATGTCAAGTGTCTTCTCCTCTGGGAAACTGCCCTAACTCCTCCAGATCTCCCCTGCACCTAGTAATTAACCTTCGCTATTGCAATTATTTGTTCACATATCTCTCCTCTACTATTCTCTGTGCTCTTTGTGGGCAAGGATTATCTTTATTTAATCCATATTTATATCCCCAGAATCTAGCACACATAGCACTGAGTTGTTTTAAGCTAATTAAGACAAACCCTGATAGAAGATCTATAGATATATGTCCATATCTACAAATGTCCATACTACGGGAAAAATTACAGCTGAATCTTCCCATATGTTTATTTTTCTCCATCCACCTCTCCACATCCTCTGCCTCTGGCAACCACCAATCTATTCTCTATCTATAAGCTTTTTTTTTTAAGGTTCCACATATAAAAGAAATCATACAGTTTGTAAGTCTTTCTCTGTGTGACTTATTTCACTTAGCACATTTCCCTTGATATCCATCCACATCACAAATGACAGATTTCATTCTTTTTTATGGCTGAATAATATTCCATTATATATAAAATACATAAAATAATATATATATATCACATTATATGTAATAATATAATTATATATTTAACCACAATTTTTTATTCATTCATCTGTCAATGCATACTTAGGTTATTTCCATGTCTTTGCTATTATAAACACGCAATGAACACAGGTGTGCATATATGGACATTTTAAGAATATTGATTCTTCCAATTCATGAGCACAGAGTATCTATTTATTTGTGTCTTCTTCAGTTTATTTCATTAATATCTGTAGTTTTCATTATACATATTTTTTACTTCCTTGATTAAACTTATTCCTAGGTATTTTATTCTTTTTGATGCAGTTGTAAATGGGGTTATTTTCTTTATTTCTCTTTCTTTATTTTTCTAGTTTGTCTACTTGAGTATGGAAATGCAGCAGATTTTTATGTATTGATTTTGTATCCTGCAACTTTACTGAATTTGTTTATTAGCTTTTGCTTACATGTTTTATTTCTCAACATGTGTTTTGTCACCTGCTGTTTAGATGCTGAGGCAGGCAACTGAGACTCCTGGCTCTCTGTGGCTGGTAATGGTGGTGGTCATTTGGTATTACTAAATAAACCTTTGTTTGTTGCATTTATCTATTTGCATAAACTGATTATTATGTGCTATTAAGAAATATGCTCATTATTTCAAAATTCTTGCTCTGGAGTGTAAACATCTTTATTTAGATATAGATGATGACAGGCAATGAAACCTGCCCTAAATGAATTGGTTAATCAGTCTTGTTTCCCCTAGAGAATTATTTTTTAGTGCTCTACTTATATCTCTTTTCTTCAGTTCAGCTTAGGATCGCTCTGATGAGATTAGTTATAATAATGACTAATTTAGATCAACCAGCTGAATCCCTACATACATGGATCAGGGATTATTTACTTGCTCCCTGAGCTAGTTTTGGAGAACAGTTTTGGAGAACACTGGATTGTTCACTGTCAGAATCTGTTCTTGGTTGAGGCAGACATAATGTAAAAAGTGCCCTTTGCCTCTGTGATGTTTGCTTCCCCAACCTGTTATGCATGTTTCATCAAAAGAGTCATTTTGTATCTCCTATGAATGAAGTGCATTGATGATCTCTATTTCAGACTGTAAAGGGCCAGGAAAGAGAGAAACTCTTCAGAGTTTACCCAGCTCTGTGTTGGAGTAACCCATGATGGACTTAAAAATGCCATTTGTCTATGAAAGCAAGCTACCACAAGTCAGAACCAGACGCAGATATGTGTACTACAGGCAGAATAATAAATCAGGCACCTTTGTAAACAAAAATTCTCTAAATATTTTCCAACATGGGTAAAGAGGAGAGTCCAAGAGCTGTGAAGAAAATAGGTGGTGGTGGGGGAGGACGTATGGAAGTCTGTGCTCAGTTTCTTTTTTTTTTCTTGAATTTTATTTTATTTATTTTTTTATAGAGCAGGTTCTTATTAGTTATCCATTTTATACATATTAGTGTATATATGTCAGTCCCAATCTCCCTGTGCTCAGTTTCTTTGCTCTTGCTCCAAATATCTCAACTTTGGCCCCAAACTTGTGTAACTCACATCACTAAACAAACTGAAGATTACAGAATTCTCCCACCTGAGAAGGTGGTTTCTGGGCCTTGTCTCATCCCTCACCCCATCAACAGCAGCTC
Organism: Orcinus orca; assembly: GCF_937001465.1. Lineage (NCBI taxonomy): Eukaryota > Metazoa > Chordata > Mammalia > Artiodactyla > Delphinidae > Orcinus > Orcinus orca. The sequence continues at coordinate 130,440,645 of NC_064563.1, forward strand.
CTCAAATTATTCTTCCTCATCACATGCAGCATCCTCTGAGATGTATACTATTTAGCAACGCCTTTCTCCATTTCAGTTCACGTCTGGTAAGGTTTTCATTTCCTGAATCATGTTTCAGTGCCCCTTATAGATTACAATCCTAGAAGAGGTCTCATGGCTCACTTAATCTCTCTCTGGATAAAAATCTCATTTATGTGATATATTTTATCCTTTAATTCTTCAAACCTGTATTTTTCACATTAAGCTTCTATCAGAGTAGTTGGTACTGAAGTCCTGAAAATCCTATACTCTGTCTTCAGTTGGCTCATGGACCCCCATCTCTGAAACACAGCAGACAGATCTCATCCTCTGTTGGCCCCATCTATACTCCACTGGGCCATAGGCCTCACATTTTCACTATGCAATATGGTCCACATGGCCTTGCATCCACAGCCCATACCCCCACCCTCTGGGATCACTTGTCTGGCTATGGGGCCATGTGACATAGCCCTGTTTGGACCACACACTTGTCATCTCCTCAAATGACAAAGGGGGAGCCTTTGTCGTCCCCTCCTGTGGGGCTAGTTCTACCTGCAGCTGAGCTGGATCCTCATAACCAGTTTGTATCTTCTTCTCAAACAGGGAAGCTTTACCCAAAACACTCCGCACAGGCCACCTTCCTGCTGAGGCCTGCTGGAACAGCTGTCTTCTTCTCTCACAGTATAAACCATCTCAACTCCATCAGCACCAAACCATGGACTTACTTACACTTATAGGACCTCCCTGCTAGGCCCATGTGCTCACCATGCTGCTTCAGACTCCAAGGACTAACTCCACCAAACCCCACACCTCTGTTAAACTCTATCTGGTTAGTCATATATTATCTCTCCAAATCTTACTCTATTCTGCTTTGTTTACTACACCATCTCCTCACCACCAGATACAACTCCCTGAACCTATTTATTAAGTCCATGGGAACTCCATCTTAGGTGGTGACAACCACTGTTTATTCTCAAACTCTTTTTGCCTTTATCTCTTTCTCCTTTGCACCTCTCTTACCTCATTCTCATCTACTACATATCCTTCATTTCCTCTCCCGAGCATGAACTGTGTCCTCTAATGATATTGCTTTATTTGCATCCCTCTCAAGTACAGGATATTTATTTATTCACACCTCACACTTCAGGTTAGAGTGCCAAGTCACTTGCTTCTTGCTTTCCAATGCCTAACTCAGTCCTTTATTCCTCTGCTCATTTATTAAAATCCTAGCTCCTTTTCGGCCTGTGGCATCTGGCTTTTCTGCCATTTACCTGCACTTTGCTCTCACTTTGGTTGTTTGTTAATTTTTCTACACTTGACACCAAAACTTCTTCTCTAATGCTATTTCTGTCATCATACTTCATGATGTCAACATGCCTTTAATTACTCCAACTTCTCCGTGTCTTTACCTCACCCTTCCTAGTACGTTTTCATCCACTCTTTCTTAGCCACATGGCTAGGAATGGTCATGATTTGAACCTTGTCTTCAACAGAAACATTGCTGTGAACATTACAAGTTTGAACATCCTATTCTCCAACTATAACTGCTTATATTTCTAGCTCACTTGCTTAAAATACCCCATGGAAACAATTATTTTCTCTCATTAGGATGTAAAAGTTAGTTTTTCTACATAACCAACTATCCCAAAACTTAGTGGATTAGAACAAGAACCTGTTACCCAGCTCATGATTCTCTATGCTGACAGCCTGGGCTGGGTTCAGCTGGGAAATTCTTCAGTTCTTGGCCAGGTCCAGATGACCTCTTGCCTATACTTTCTCATGCATCTGTGGTCAGCAGTTGTGATGACTATGCTGGCTGATTTATTATGGTCTCAACTGGGAAGACTGGGGCTACTGGGATAACTGAAGTCTCTCTCCATGTGATCTCTCCTCCAGCAATGGGCTAGCTTGGGCTTGTTCATGTATAATTTGAAGAGCTCCAAAAGCAAAACAAGAAGAAGCATTCAAAGCTCTTGAGGTCTAGGCTTGGAACTCACTTGTTCATCACGTCTGCCACACTCTCTGGATCAAAGCAAGTCATAATGTTACCTCAGATTTAAGGAGTTAGAAAATAAATTCCACCTCTTGATAGAAAGAAATGCAAAACACTGTGACCAATTTTCCTATATAACATTTGGATATTTTAATTCACTGACTCTCTTTTTATCACTTCTTGGTTTTACTTTCCTCCTTACCAGCTTATATGTTTGAATTCATCATTGTAATCACTTTTTTGAATCTACACTCAAATGACTTATTCCCCTCTCCATCCAGTACAGCCAATTTCATAAAGCTACAGCCCTAGAAAACCATTCCCTTTTCCCTTGCCTGCATACATGATGCTGAATATTACTGGGAAAAAAAACCCAAACATGTAACTGGGCTAAATTTAGTATTTGTGGATGGAGATCTGCGTTGCTTTAATATTCACTCTTCTTATTTTCTTAAATAATCCATGGACAAGGGGGCTTTGACGTTTTGTTTTCTCTCTCTCCCTGTTCTTCTCTACTGTAATAAAAAAAACTTGGGCAGCATGAAAGGAAGCTGAACTCTTTTATCTTGTATCACTTCAATGTTGCCACACAAGTTTCTCCAGAGGCATGCTGTAATTATGTTTGATTGGGTGATAATTTCTGAAAGGCAAAATAATTTTTTCAGCTGTTTAGATAAGCTTAAAAAAAAACCCCTCTAAAATTTGATATGTGTAAGGCCTGTCTTGGACCCGTGACTTTCCTTGGAGCTGACCCAGTGAGCAATGACCCTCAGGATGCAGGCAAGTTCACCACCATCAACAAGCAAATCATTCTTCTCTCTCCTGTGCCTTCAATCTGATATTTCATTCTACTAGAGAGTAAGAACATCTAGTCTCAAAGCTTATAGAAGTTGGTGGTTGCCTGGCAACATCATTCCCAGCACAAGTTTGTGGCTTTCTAAGCAGAGGAGAAAGAGGAACTTCCTTTCTCTCTCAGCTCCCTGGGAGCCTCTTGTTTTCTCTTATTATGCTGATCTCTGGCTGATTGAAAGCATATAAGATGATATATGTAAAAATCCTTTCAGACAGTCAAATGCGAATACAAATTTGGATTATTATCTCTCATTAAAACCCATTCTAATCCCCAACTCCTTAGTGCAGTATCTTTGCAGCCAGGATATGAATCACTGGTCTCCAATTTCTGGTATATTCTTCTGCTGCAGACAGAACTGCAAATGTCAGCCCCAACAAGCAGATGAACCGCCCTCTAAATTCTTTTGTTCTTTCTCTTAGACATAAGTAGCATCTGTTTTTCGGCCTGTTCTTGGCCCCCTGTTTCTCACTTCCCAAAGCACTGCAAAACTGGTTGTTGGAATCTCTATTTGTGATTGCCCCTCTATTTCCCAGTGAGTTTGATCTAGCTAGTTGGCTTATTTTAGCTATTACTGCACATTCTATTTGTTTAGCCACATTAATTCTTTCTCCTTATGTTGCATGCTTTTAAAACCTTTGTGCTGTGCACTTGCCAAGCCAAAGCCAAGAGGTCTATAAAGTCACCTGAAAATTATGAAAACATTGAATTGTTGGGAGACAAATCTTCATAGATCTCTCACATTTCTACATGTCTTGTGAGCTGAGCTGCCTTTATTCCAGGCTATCTTTCAAGAATATTTGTCTTGGAAGCTAAAGATAGTATCTTCCTTTAAGGAAGGTTTGCTTAATGCTCGTTGTAAAATATATGGGTTTCCTTTGTTTGGTGTTCTTCTTTAACACACTCTGTGGCTTATATAGGTACTACCTGGCTCTCTTCACATTGTCCTGTGGGAACTGGGTCTCCAGGAACTGATGCAAATGCTGATAGTTTGGCTACTGCCATTGCTCTGTGTAGTAGTCCTTTGTCTCTGACCCAGGACTCTTGGGTCTATTGCTGGCATCTGTGAAATTGTGGCAGGATAACTTGGCTGGAAAGTGGGGTAAAATATCAGACCCTTTGCAGCTCTAGTGAGGATCTTAGTAGCTTGATGCTCATTAGTTTAGGAGATATGTGTGTTGGAACATATTTAAAACTGGTCTGAAGATACATTTCTTTTAAGGAACATGTTAGAGATTTTAGAGGCCTGAGATAACACATGAGTTTCTACCAAAGGAAGAGCAAATCTGCAGTTCTTTCTGTGCAATTATGGTCATAGCATTTTATTAAAAACTTTTTTTTGAGATTTTGGTTTCCAGTAAAATTAAAATTCCTTTGCTGGCGTTCAGTAACCAAGAAAATACAGATTTGGCTTACCTTATACTTCTACATATGCTCAAAGCTCCAGAAAACTCAAATGTTGAAAGTAACTAATCTACTTCACCAGAATAATATTTCTATCAGTGGATGACGTGCTAACCTACTGGCCATTCCCCCAAACCCTGGTAGTCTGTTAATCTTTCCTGTTCATTATCATCCACATCCAACCATTAGTGTTACAAATATCTCTAGTCTCTTAAATATGTTCCCTATTCTCAACTCCATCAGAGCTCTACTCATTGAATTATTGCAATAGTTTCTTAATTGGTTTCTCCAGTTCCTGTTTGTATATTTAAAATCCATCCTCCAAACTGGGCTCAGACCATTGTGATCCATACAAAACACAAAACTAATGCCATTTAAAACCCTTTAGCAGGGCCCCTACTACAGAGAATTGAGTCCTGCACCTTTGGATGACCTCCATGACCTGACTCTATCATATCTTTGGCCTCATGATTATTTTATGTTCTGTCAGGGCAGTATGGCTAGTGAGTAAAAGCAAGGGCTCTGGAGTTGAAGTTGTATTCTGGTTGCTTCATCTATGAGCTGAGTGACCCTGGGTAAATTTAACTAATGTTCTATAATTTTGTTTCCCATCTGTAAAATGGGACTAAAAGGAGCACATACAAGCAAAAAATACAATTTTCTTTTTCTTTTTTTTGGCTGCGTCGGGTCCTCATTGTGGCTGCGGGCTTCTCTCTAGTTGTGACGTGTGGGTTTTCTCTCTCTAGTTGTGGTGCCTGGGCTCTGTAGTTTGTGGCATGCAGGCTCTCTCATTGAGGCACGTGGGCTCAATAGTTGTGGCGTGCGGGCTTAGTTGCCCCGCAGCGTGTGGGATCTTAGTTCCCTGACCAGGGATGGAACCTGCGTCCCCTGCATTGGAAGGCGGATTCTTTACCACTGGACCCCCAGGGAAGTTCCCCAAATAAAATATTTTAAATAAAATATTCTGTAAGGTGTCTGGCACATAAGAGATGTTCTATAACTGGACCATTTGTTTCCATCATACGTCATGTTATTTTTCAACCCTTTGCCTTGCTCTGTTCTGTTTTCCTTTGCCTGAAATGTCCTCTCCTTCTTCATCTATGGCATAGTGACTTAGAGCAGAGGCTTTGGGATGACATTGAACTAGGTTTGGATTTAGGACACTTTTGTGTATTGTGTGACATTGTAAAGAGCTTAGCATGGTGCTCGAAAAATGATTATTATCTTATCTTACTTATCCTTCAAGATCCAACTCAAGGGAAATCATCCATGTGCCAGTTATTTGGCTATTTCTTTTAGCTCCCAACTCACTCTTCTGTAGTTGGCTTTGTGATGCTGGACCAGGACTCTGCTTTGCCTGCAGGCTCCCTGTTAGACTCTTCCTCTAGGGGATGGGAGAGGGAGACTGCAGGGCTGGAGGAGGAAGAAGGGACTGATTCTCCCTGTTTGTTTTCTGGGTGCTTCCCTCAGGCTGTCTGCTCCTAGGAGCCAGCAACACTTAGTCACCTAGCTGTGATACCTTAGAGTTCTCTTTTTCTTTTAATTTATTTTTTATTGAAATTGATTTACAATGCTGTGTTTAATTTCTGTTGTACAGCAAAGTGATTCAGTTATACACATATATGTATTTCATACTCTTTTCCATTATGGTTTATTATAGGATATTGAATATAGTTCTCTGTGCTATACAGTAGGACCTTGTTGTTTATCCATTCTATATACAATAGTTTGAATCTGCTATTCCCAAACCTCCAATCCATCCCTCCCTCACTCCCTCTCCTCCTTGGCAACCACAAGTCTCTTCTTTAAGTCTGTGAGTCTGTTTCTGTTTCATAAATAAGTTCATTTGTGTCATATTTTAGATTCCACATATAAATGATATATGGTATTTGTCTTTCTCTGTATGACTTGTTTCACTTAGTATGATAATCTCTAGGTCCATCCATTTTGCTGCAAATGGCACTATTTCATTCTTTTTTATGGCTGACTAGTATTCCATTGTATCTATGTACCACATCTTCTTTATCCATTCATCCGTCAATGGACATTTAGGTTGCTTCTATGTTTTGGCTATTGTAAATAGTACTGCTATGAACATAGGGGTGCATGTATCTTTTTGAATTATAGTTTTGTCTGGATATATGCCAAGGAGTGGGAGTACAGGCTCATATGGCAATTAGAGTTCTCTTCTACATTTTCACAGGGCAGAGACCAGGGTGAGGTCAGTGAGTCAGCTGCCTCAGGCATAGAATTCAAGGGGGCATCAAAATTCTCAGGAATCCAGGTAAACTATATTTGAATGCAATACTTTTCAAAAATCAAAATTAAATGTACAAACCATGATGAACAAAATATCAACATTTTAGAGATCAATGTCATGCCGAGGCATCTTAGAGCCTGAGGCTAAAGGAAAAAGTGTGCTCCACTGGCTTTAATAGACACAAACTCATCAATAGTATCTTTAAAATATACCTTTTTGCTTATTTCAATTAAAAAAATTATTTATTTATTTTTGGCTGGGTTGGGGCTTCATTGCTGCACGCGGGCTTTCTCCAGTTGCGGCTAGCGGGGGCTACTCTTTGTAGTGGTGTGCGGGCATCTCATCGTGGTGGCTTCTTTTGTTACAGAGCACCTGATCTAGGCGTGTGGGCTTCAGTAGTTGTGGCTTGCGGGCTCTAGAGTGCAGGCTCAGTAGTTGTGGTGCATGGGCTTAGTTGTTCCGTGGCATGTGGGATCTTCCCGGACCAGGGCTCAAAGCTGTGTCCCCTGCATTGGCAGGTGGATTCTTAACCACTGCGCCACCAGGGAAGTCCGCTTATTTCAATTTTTATTGAGAGAATTACCATGTTTGACCATTTCTCCTGTCCAAAGGATAATTTTGAATTAGCCTAAGCTGATATGAAATTGTAATAAATTAGGTCTGAGTATAAAAACAGCATTTAAATTAAAAATAATATTGTGAATTTTAATACACCAACTTTTCAATTTTTGATTATTTTTTCAAGCTACTTTAATGTTCTGGAAAAATTCACCATTTAAAAAATACATAAAAGCATGTATATTGGGGTGCACAAGTTTTCCTTTCCTTTTGCCTCAGGCTTCAATATGGTTCGTACTGAATATGACTAATACTACTTTTTCACTTATCTGGTTCAGAATTTTATGTTAGTTAGCTATTCTTTTTTTTTTTTTTTGCAGTACGCGGGCCTCTCACTGCTGTGGCCCCTCCCTTTGCGGAGCACAGGCTCCGGATGCGCAGGCTCAGCGGCCATGGCTCACGGGCCCAGCCGCTCCGCGGCATGTGGGATCTTCCCGGACCGGGGCACAAATCCGTGTCCCCTGCATCGGCAAGGGGACTTTCAACCACTGCGCCACCAGGGAAGCCCAGTTAGCTATTCTTTATATTAACTTCTCTCTGTTAAAATAGCTGATGTGATTTATCTTTCCTGAATGTACCCTGAATGATGCAGCCTCCAAGTATGAAATGACTTCTTCCTGTTCTCTTTCTCCCTTCTGAGCACTTTTCCACATTTGTACTTTGCTCACTTTCTGCATCACATGAAATCCAGTTCTCCCTCTCCTCCACATACATTCATCTCTTCCTGTCCAAATTCAATCCATTCTTCAAGATCCGTTCACATGTCATGAAGTCATTCTTCATCCCCCACAAAATGAATATGTTTTCTCATTCTATTGGATCTTAGAGCCGTTTGGGCATTCATGCCATCACATTCTGCCTTGTCTTGTTGTTATTTGTGCATATTTCTTATTTCTATGCCACTGCACTTCTGAATTTAAAATTTTTGAGGATCAAGGGCTGATCTCCTTCTGGTCTTATTCATTTTTGAGCTTTGGGGCACTATGCACAAAAAGAGTGGGAGACATAGGTGGGTGATGAGATGCTGGGCTTCTGCACAGTGGTGGGAGGCAACATTATGAAGGGGAGCAAAATTTGCCACCCCGAAATGTGTCTCTTTGGTGCGAAGATTAATTGAGGCTGATTATTTTTTTTTCTCTGTTTTGTTTTTGTGTTTTTGGCCGTATGGCTTGTGGGATCTTAGTTGCCCAACCAAGGATAGACCAGGGCCCTTGGCAGTGAAAGTGCCAAGTCCTAACCACTGGACCACCAGGGAATTCCCAGAGGCTGATTTTTTTTTAACATATTTATTGGAGTATAATTGCTTTACAGTTGTGCATTAGTTTCTGCTTTATAACAAGGTGAATCAGCTATACATATACATATACCCCCTCCCTCTGAGGCTGATTAATTTTAAGGCCCAACAGACTCAGGAAGAACCTTTGACCTTCCCCTTAACTGCCTAAAAGAATGTGGATAGAAAACCTGTTAGATAACTATAATATGAACTAGGTGTGTAGACAGGGAGGAACCTAGCAAATTTGTTTGTTAAAATTCCTCTCTGTGTCAGTTGTCGTTGCATGGCCCAGCGAACATTTGTTTACCAGACATTTGCTTTTTCCTCTCCGTGTGAATTGCTTTCCTCCCCTTCAAGTCCCAAACCACTACTCCAACGTGCTCATTTGTCTTTAGCATACAATGGTATTTAAGGTGAGGGTTCAGTCATTCTGGCAAGATACTCAGTTTTCCTGGGTCTCTCCCATGTATACATGTTACTAAACTTTTGTTTGTTTTTCTCCTGTTAATCTGTATTATGTTAATTTAATTCTTAGACCAGCCAGAAAAACCTAGAAGGGTAGAGGAAAAATTCTTTCTCGTTGACAACTGTTAGATGTTTAATTTTTTTGTTTGTTTTTAACATTCCCAATGCTCTAAAAGCTTTCTTCCTTTTTTTGCCATCTCAGTCTCGGTGCTCAAGTTTGATCCCTAAAAGGGGTGATTAACTCCTCTTCTTTGCTTGGCCTGCTGAGCAGAGAGTGCCATTTAAAAGTCAGGAATAATCTCTCCCTGGAGTTAGGAAGAGAGTGATTTCTAGGAAGTAGAAGATCCCTATGCGACATTTATCTATGGGAGCCAACTAGTCCTGCCATAAATGCATTATGAACACGTCATTTTCCTCACAGCAGAGATGGGGTGTTAGCCAGACTTATTAATGAAGGGGCCAGTGGGGATATTCTGCTCACTTCTATAGCAATAAAAATACCTCCCACAAAATTGAAACATTAGGAACTGTCCATCCCCAGCCTTCTACAGGCCCCAGTTTTGTTCTTTTAGAAAAGTCAGAGCCCACTAAGACTGGGGGTATCATGTCAGAACTTTGTTTATTTATATAGCCTAAAGATGAGATCTTCAAATTGGAAACTGACTGATTTCAGACTACAAAAAGAATTTTCCAAAAACAAATCCACAAGGTCAAGTTTCAGAGTCACAGAAGGGGTAATTTAGACAAACTTGGCCAACCACAATAGAAGATGGCATATTAAATTACTGCTGTGGAAAAGGAATTTGCATTTATAGACCTCAGGCAGGCCTGGAACCTCAGATGTAGTTTGAACTGAGAGCTTGCCCTGAGAAGCCTGCATCTTCATCATACTATCTGCTGACCCACTTTAAGCAGTTTTTCCCCGAAAGGTGGAGGGAAGAAACATAGTAATACAAATGGTGGAAGAGACTCTAACACCTTGGTGTATTTATGTACCCTAAATGTGCATTACTTTCCCTGACGAGGGCCATGGCTGATTTAATTCTTTTTTTTTTTTAATTTATTTATTTATTTTTATTTTTGGCTGTGTTGGGTCTCCGTAGCTGTGCTCAGGCTTTCTCTAGCTGTGGCGAGCGGGGACTACTCTTTGCTGCTGTGAGTGGGCTTCTCATTGTGGTCGCTTCTCTTGTTGTGGAGCACAGGCTCTAGGCACACGGGCTTCAGTAGTAGTGGCTCGCGGGCTCTAGGGCACAGGCTCAGTAGTTGTGGTGCACAGGCTTAGTTGCTCTGAGGCATGTGGGATCTTCCTGGACCAGGGATCGAACCCGTGTCCCCTGCATTGGCAGGCGGATTCTTAACCGCTGTGCCACCAGGAAAGTCCCTGATTTAATTCTTAACCTGGCAGCATTATTTATTGCAGAATGGATGAGAGACCCGAAGTAACACAGTGTGTTCCTGGCCCTTTAAATTACAACTTCAGAAGCTCACTGGGATTTTCTTTTAGAGTCAAACACTTTAACCTTCCTTCATCACTAAGATGCTCTTTGCGTACCCTGGTGTAGTGTAGGTAAAGACAACCAAAGAAAATAAATCCGTACCTCCCTACGTTGATTTCTTTCTTATTTCACTTTTTCATTCATCTATCCATTCGTCCATCCATCCATCCATTCATCCATCCATCCAGCCATTAAAGTACTTACCAGAGCATACTATAATGCTAACACCATGCCAGGAACTGGTAAGTAGCACAAATAGGAAATACATAATCTCTGCCCTCCCTCTCCAAACCTTCAAGCCTGGTGCAATTAACATATTCACAGACTTTTGGAAGGCTCTCTTAAAGTGATAGGCCCTCAAATGAGAAGTTTTAGATTTTCTCCATGAGCTAAAGTCAAAGCATCAAAAATTTGGACCTGAGAGTTTCATGAAAAAACTAAAGGTGCTTATAAGTGGCTCCTTATCTTAAAAAAAAAAAAAGCCAAAAACAACAGTGGTTTCAACCAGGTGCGATTTTGTCCTTCAGGGCACATTTTTCAACGTATGGAGACATTTTGATTTTCTGGACTGGGGAAGGGGTGCTATTAGCATCTAGTGAGTGGAGACCAGGAATACTGCTAAACATGCTGCAATGCCTAGGACGGTACCTCCAACGCAGAGTCATCTGGCCCGAAATGTCTGCAGTGCTGTTGTAAAAACGGTCTTTTAAACCAATACAGCCATAAAAATTCATTTTTTTTCCTGTTTCAAATCAAGATGGATAACTTTATTTTGAAAAACAATGTTACACTTGCTAGGTTTATAATTTATATTTCAGTTTCACAATGATAAGCCATAACTGGAATTTACATAGACCTTGACTACAGAACTTTCTTTTTTTTCAACAGTCTTTTACTTACCACATCCCATGTTGGAAAAGACGGAATTTTATTTGTTTGTTTGTTTTTTTGCGGTACACGGGCCTCTCACTGTTGTGGCCTCTCCCGTTGCGGAGCACAGGCTTCGGATGCGCAGGGTCAGAGGCCATGGCTCACAGGCCCAGCCACTCCGCGGCATGTGGGATCTTCCCGGACCGGGGCACGAACCCGCGTCCCCTGCATCGACAGGTGGACTCTCAACCACTGCGCCACCAGGGAAACCCAACAGAATGTTTCTGAGTCCCCGTAGTTCTGCCTGGCACTAGCTTGTGAGCGGGTGACTCCTGATCTTCAACTTCCTGCCTCTAATGGCCTCAGCAGACATTCTGTGCTTCTGCCCCAGTCACCTCTCTGCCTCTTTCTCAGAAAAGTCCTGGGAGTTTAGCTTACTTACTTGAGAGATACAGAACCTGCAACCAAAAAATAGGGCTTAATCAAGGTCACCCAGCAGGGATGCAATTGGGCTTTCTGCCTCTCTCCCACTGGCTCATTACTCACTAACCCCTCAGAGGAAATGTAGAATGTAAATCAGAAATGCCTCTCACCTATAGTCCACTAAGTGTGTGAAGGTTAAGTTTAGTCAGGCAGGTGATTTATACTTGCTTATATCCTTTAAAACCAACCTCTATGGAGAATGAAGAAAGCTTTCAGCTAGGATGACAAGGAAGGAAATCAAATATTTTAAAAGCTCTGTTGTTGTTCTTCTCCAAGTATGAAAATATTATTCGTTTAAAAAGTCTGTATGGGCTTCCCTGGTGGTGCAGTGGTTGAGAGTCCGCCTGCCGATGTAGGGGACACGGGTTCGTGCCCCGGTCTGGGAGGATCCCACATGCCGCAGAGCGGCTGGGCCCGTGATCCATGGCCGCTGAGCCTGCGCGTCCGGAGCCTGTGCTCCGCAACGGGAGAGGCCACAACAGCGAGAGGCCCGTGTACCGCAAAACAAACAAACAAACGAACAAACTTGACCTAAGTAGCAGTAGTTTTTATGTTAGTGACCCCACTGAGAAATGGAGATTGAGATGGTTAGCTTTTTTGCAATGGCTTTGTTTTTTGAGCATGACAAAATACTTGCTTGCAATTAGTGTAGTAAAAGGGGATGTGGACTAGTCTAAAATCCAATAGCTTAGTCTTTGATGATCTTCACCTCCTCCCTCCACCTCCCCTTGGCACCTGGGATTGACCTGTATTCTCAAGGGAACCTGACTCAGAACTAAGTTACATGGTCTTTCTGGATCACCAGCTTTTCTTTAAATTACTTTAAAATGTAAATGACTTTTTAGTGGTGAATAAATTTGATTTAGTGGTAAATAAATTTCTTCTGCCTGGGTTAAGGAAATCTGAGTGCCTGCTTTCGTGACAAAACAACTCAGCAACCAAGTATGTTTGTTAATTATCCTTTCATCTGAATGTTGCCTGCCCTAATTTCTTATGCTAAAAATGACATATCTAGTAACCCCAAGATAGGCCTTCTAAATGTGGCTCTCCCGAAAGCTAAATAACTTAATGATGCTTTTTCTTCTTCTGGCTGAAGCCAGCGTTCTCTCAGGGCAATTCGTAATTGTTTTCTGCTAAAAAGCATGACTTGGTTTATTAGAATGGAACTTAACCCAGTTTAATATGCCAAGGCATGGACAGTCAATGGAATATACCGAATGAATCAACAATATGACTCAAAGAAAACAAAGGCCAGTGGGTTTCTGTCTTTATAAGTCATATGTTAAACATTAGCATTCCAGAAGACAGCTCAGTTGTTCTTTGAAATAACCTGGAATTAGCAAACATAGCCCAATTTTTAGCTGTCTGTCTCTTGTTCTAATAAATCAATGAATTATAGGTTCAAAAAACAGAGCAAAATCTCTGAAATCTCAGAGGTCGTGGCAACAGTAGTCACAGTTGATATTGAAATAAACTGAATCGTATATATATGTTCATACATGTTTCTTTCTTTTTATTTATTTATTTTTTTTTTAAAGAGAGAAGGCCTACAGTTTCCAACACATTCTCAAGTAGCCCATGAACTAAAAGATATTTAGAGCCACCTCTCTGAGCATCTGTGTGATAACTGATATTTACCATTCTAACACTGGAATGTAAAGTCCACAAGGGCAGGCGTTTTGTCAGTTTTGTTCACTGCTCTCTCCCCAGTACCTGGGACACAGTGGGTCCTCAATAAATGTGTTAAATAAAGGAACAAATCACACAAAAACATTGTAAGATCTCAGTGTTCTATTAACTAACTAAACAAAGACCAAATTTTATTCAATAAGAATCAAATGTTGTTGATTGCCTCTTTTTTTTTTTAAATGGGTGATCCAAATCTGATTAAGGTCGATTAAGCAGAATATTCAAATAGCTGGAAACTCTCATTTTGCAAATATTTGGCTAATTGGCAGTTTCTCCGCTTTTCATTCATTCATTGGCTCATGTTGTCTAAGAAAATCTGTATTTTTTTCCTTTACAATTACTTGCTCATTTGTCACTTTTCTGCAAGTTTGGACAAGGCTAAGCAGTTCAGTCAGCCCTTCCCTTTCCCATCGCCCTCAGAGTGCCTCCTTGTGGCTGTCGACTGAAAAAAAAATGCACAACATAAAAGTTGAGAATTATGTTTTATTTGGCAGACTTTCTGAGGACTTCAAGCCCAGGAGACAGCTTCTCAGATAGCTCTGAGGGACAGTTCCAAAGAGGTCAGGGAGGAGCCAGGATAGATAGGAGTTTTTGCAACAATGACCAGGTAATCAAAACATCAAAATATTACTGTTCATTAAAGAAAACCATGTATATCAGTTAAGGAATGTACTGCTTTTCTACCTATGGGAAGATGCAAGAGTCTGGGCTCACTGAAATCATTCCTTTGATATGCACCTTAGCTATCTATGGCCAGCACCCACTTCTTTCTCATCCTGAGTTCCTTCAGGGATCACTGTAGGGACGGCTGTACTGGTTTGATGGCTGTGACATTCTTTGTTTACTGATATGGCAGGCAACATTTTCCATTCACATGGCAAACCTTTTGAAATTTCACTCATTCATCCATTTATTTGTATATTACCTGCAAAGGTGTCAACAAGAATGTAATGATCCCTCTGCTGTTCAAGGATTTGGAAATGCTATAAAAGAAAATTTTTGCTTTTCTCTCCAAACTCTGCCTCCACTTCTTTTCTGGTTCCCAGATGAGTTTTGGTGCCACAGTTTTGGGCAACAGAACATGCATTTAGGGTTAGTTATAAATTTTAATAATTAGGGAATAATTGAGAATGCCAAGGTATATGGTATGTCTGTATAAGAGTATTTAGAATAAAATGTATTTGTTTTCTTAACAAATGCAATTTATTGATTTTTTATTTTAAAAATCAAATGATAAAAGATATAATAGTAGAGATGATAAAAGATTAGTAGTATAGAAAATTAAAAAGTTTATGTTAAAGTACTCCATGCAAATTGTTTAATGTTATTGCCATACTGTAGACATTAATGAAAGTTCAAAATTAGTGTGTTGAGGGGAAATGAAGGGGTAGTTAAAAGTAAGCAAACTGGTAAGAAGCATATTACAAAGAGCATGTAAAAAGTGTGGACTTAAAAAAAAACGCGCAACGTAAAAGCTGTGAGTCAAGTTTATTCATTGTCTTACTGAGGGCTATAGTCCAGGAGACAGCCTCTCAGTGCTGAGAAACTGTTCCAAAGAGATAAGGGGGGCAGGTCCGTATATATGATTTTAGCGAAGGGGGTAATGCAACCAAGCACACCTCTAGAAGACTGCTGCGAGTCGTGAGGAACAGACATCTTAGTTAACGGTTCTAGTGCATTTCTAAGTATGGGAAGATGCAAGGATTGGGGTTCATAAAATTTTCTCTTGAAATATCTAACACTCTGAAGGCCTGTTCTGCCAGTTTTCCCAGAGTACAGAGTGCTTCATTCCTGAGCTCCACCCTGAACTCCTTTCAGGTTGTGTTGAAGGTCGACTGCAGTGGCTAGTGATTTCATTCTTGTATCAATAGAACCAGATGGAAAACAACTTTTTTTTTAGTTGTGTAAAGTACAGGGAACCAAAGATGTCTATTTCCTTCCATTTTTGCCAAATTAATTTACTCTTACAAGCTGCTAATAAAATACATGCTAACAGTGAATCTAACTTTTCTTTCTCAGTCTCTGGGTTATCTAGTAAATTTCGTTGTTCCCCATCAACTGCTTCTTTCTTTATGTTTTGTGTCATTTCAGTTTAAATGGATTCAAACTGGGACACTTTGAGGTTTTCATTGGCAATAGCTATTGCGTCTCCATAAGAGTATTTAACTTTTTATAAATAGTGTCCACAAGGTTTATTATGATAATCATCCAAAAGAGAGACCAGCTCATAAAGACTCTGGACTTTGATACACCCCTACTAACTTCTTTTAAAAAATCTTGTACCATATAATACTGGTTTTTAAAAAATCTTTTACCTTGAAATAATTTTAGGCTTACAGAAAGCTGCAAAAATAAGAAAGAACACTCCGTATACCCTTCATCCAGCTTCCCCTAATGCTAACATCTTACATGTACTCATAGCACAATTATAAAAATCAGGAATATAGTGCTGTTTCAAATTTAAAATAACGTGTCCTAGCTGATGGTGCCATTGTTGCTCTTTTCTTTCTCATTGCATTAGATTTCCACTTTGCCACCTCAGAAAAGGTAAAACCAAATTTTGGAGAGGGATCCACATATAATAGGCAGTCCTGGGAAATAGGCTCATTCTCTAACCCTGTGCTTATTTTAGCTGGATTCTACCTTCTCATTAGCATGGGCCTCTGTGATGTTGAATGCCACTGTTTTAGCCTGGAGCTCAGAATCTTGGCTTGTTGTTTCTGTATTAAGAACTCTCAAAATCTTCTCATGGGGGCTTAAATTAATCACCTAAATCTATCACATGCCCATGCATATGCTCTACTTAATAAGAGGTATAGCTCCTTTTTAGTTAACACCATTCCTTTATTTAAAAAACCCATATATGTATATAATGGAGAGTATATATATATATTATATATACATTACATGTACATTCTATATACATATATATGTATACATTACATTATACATTATAACATACATTATATAATGGAGATAATATATTCAGCTTGGACATTTATTTCAAGGTGGTTCCAAACTCTAGCCTCTGGTTTGTTATAGTGATTTTCACAATGCTTAGATAATGGCGACTATTTCAAACGGAAGGCAAAGAGAAATATAAATATTTCTTTATAAAAAAGTCCGAGAAGATTCATATAAAGGGTCTCATTTCTAGCTCATGGGTTCTTGTCAGTGTATGTCTCCAGCTTTGTTTTGCTGTGTGTGTGTGTGCGTGTACGTGTGCGCGTGCGCGTGTGCGTGTGTGTGTGTAAAATGGGTGTGGCATCTTACAGGGAGCTCTTGGTTTGGGGTCAGTGCCATCCAGCCCTGCTGTCTCCCAAATCAGTGGCAAACACACAGGAGTGGTTTCGTGTTCTTCACAACAATAGACAAATCCTTCCTGGGATGTTCTTCCCTGGGGAGTACAAGAAAAATCCATTAGAAGTTTTGTGTTGAACTTTCTTGCTTACAGAGGTTTGTTGGCAGAAAACGCCTTGATTTTATTGACTGAAGAAATGAAGGAAAAAGCCAAAGGTGAAAAGTTCATGGATCAGTTTGCTATTCAGGGTGGAAAAGATTTATTTACAAGAGTCACATATGGTGTCTCTAAGCTCTCTCTACTTACCTTACCATACTGCTCCCTCCTCACTCCAAAAAAAAAAAAAAAAAAAAAGGAGAGAAACCCTTTGTGGTCTGTTGTCCGGGTTGTTTAAATACCCATTGGACCCTCACAGCCAGTGAAATGATTAGAAATAGCTGGGTTCTGTATGGCAGGGGCAGTCTGAGCCTCTGGCCCAGCGGAATTTAATCTGAAAGGGCTCCGCGCAGGTAGTTGAGAACGGATAATTACTTCATTAACTTCTGGAAGGTCTACAGCATTTGTGTTGCTTTCTGAAGACTCCACTCCGCCACAGGGAGAGAAAAGACAAGATCTACCCAGGCCATTGTGCCTGCCAAGCTTTCCTTTCTTTCCACTACAGGAAACATTATACTGGTTGTGGGTAAGATCCAATATTTTATCACACTAAGGTGGGGAGACTTACCTACTGGGCAGCCAGAGAAAATATTCTGCAGCCTTGGCTGGTCTGTAAGCCCAGAATTTTCATTCTATTCCCCTCAAACTTTTGCCACTTTTAACCAAGAATTATTTTGATCAGTGTTATTTTCTTTCCTTCAAGTGAATCCACTCATATTTGAAAGTTAAATAGATTTATGTGCAATGAACCATATATATTTGCCAGACTTCTCTGTAATTTTTAGGGAATTTTAGGAAAGATTTAGGGGATGGTACAGAGAAAAATATTATTCAAGAGACATTGGATTGTTTGGGAAAAGTCTCTGTGCAACTGAGGTCTGTTATTGTCAAAGTGATTAAACCAGCAAAGGCAACATACATTAAAACAAAAAATCATGTAATTCTGTGTCTGAAGCTAGCAGCAGGATGCTTTTCCATCCATTACTGTCATCGAAATATTTTCATCTTTTGCCGCTGGACATTAAAATGTGACTAATCCACCACCCACAAAATCCATTAGCATAAGCAATAAAAAATGAATGGTCAGATGACTCAGTGATAGCATTGAAATTAGTTTAATAAAATGTAGATATAATGAGACTACTGGTGTCAGAGCAGTTTGCATCATAATGGAATGAACTGTTTTGGACTTTAATTCTGGGTTCTTTTATATATGGCTATTGTGCTTTTTTTTTTTTTTAAATAAAACATCTGTGTTCTGTTACTTTTTTGTTCTGTGGGGTTTTTTTTCTTTTCCTCAAAGTTTTCTGATGTTAGAGTTTTGTCTACTGTTTATTACAGGGTAAAGAAAAAACTCCCTCTAGCTCTCTTTTGAGTGAATGAGAGAATTATTTCTTCTCCTAGGAAAGCACAGGCTTTAGGCCATCTGCCATTGTGGCTTTGCCTCTGACTTTCTAGATAACTGCTGAGAACCAAGCCCTTCCAGTCTTTTTTTTTTTTTAACATCTTTATTGGAGTATAATTGCTTTACAATGGTGTGTTAGTTTCTGCTTTATAACAAAGTGAATCAGTTATACATATACATATGTTCCCATATCTCTTCCCTCTTGCGTCTCTCTCCCTCCCACCCTCCCTATCCCACCCCTCTAGGTGGTCACAAAGCACCGAGCTGATCTCCCTGTGCTATGCAGCTGCTTCCCACTAGCTATCTATTTTACGTTTGGTAGTGTATATATGTCCATGCCACTCTCTCGCTTTGTCACAGCTTACCCTTCCCCCTCCCCATATCCTCAAGTCCATTCTCTAGTAGGTCTGTGTCTTTATTCCCATCTTGCCCCTAGGTTCTTCATGACCTTTTTTTTTTTTTCTTAGATTCCATATATATGTGTTAGCATACGGTATTTGTTTTTTCTCTTTCTGACTTACTTCACTCTGTATGACAGACTCCAGTCTTGACATCTGAAAGGCCAGACCAAGAAGGTAAGCACCTCCCAGCAGGGCAGGGACCCACAGCAGCTGAGACCCATGGTGCAGCTGCAGCTTTAACTGAGTGTCACCTACAAACTGGCTCTTGCCATTGGTACTTGCCATCTACCTGTACAAGGATTAAGTTCTGAGCCGCTGCCGCGCCTGGCCTTCAACACCCCCTGAAAGGAGTTCGGGGTGGAGAGCAGAAATGAGGCACTCTGTGCTCTGGGAAAAACTGGCAGAAGAGGTCTTCAGATAGTTAGATATTTTCAGGGGAAGATTTTATGAGCCCAATTCTTGCATCTCCCCATATCTAGAAAAGCACTAACGTCCTTCATGGTGATGTCCACTCCTCTTGACTAGCAGTGACCTTTACTGGAGTAGCAGAAACTTTTGCAAAAAATATGTACTTGATTGCATGTACTCCCCATTCACCAAAATCACATATATACTGACCTTTCCCCCTACCTCTGTAGAGCAGTTTCTCAGAGCTATCAGAAATGCTGTCTCCTTGGGGCTTCCCTGGTGGCGCAGCGGTTGGGAGTCTGCCTGCGGATGCCCCGGTCCGGGAGGATCCCGCGTGCCGCGGAGTGGCTGGGCCCGTGGGCCGCTGGGCCTGCGCGTCCGGAGTCTGTGCTCCGTGGCGGGAGGGGCTACAGCGGTGAGAGGCCCGCGTACCGCAAAAAAAAAAAAAAAAAAAGAAGAAATGCTGTCTCCTGGGCTCTAGCCCTCATTTTGCCCCAAATAAAACTTAACTTACAACTCTCATGTTGTGCAATTTTTTTCAGTCGACGTGAGACAACAAAGTTCTTCCTTTAAAAAAGTGGGGGAGAATCCCACCACGATATGTAGTTTCTTTCCTTACTTTTTCTTGAGTTTTTGCCTTTTAGACAATAAAACGGTTAGAACCAGATAATTTTTTAAAAATTTCTTCTAGCAAAACATCATTAGTGATTTTTAGTCCCAAGCTGGCCTCTTTGGCCCTTTCAACAATCGTATGCTCTGCTGTACATCATAGTGAAAACTAGGAACAAAACCTCATTCTTTTGGCTCAACAAAATCATATTGGGATTGGGGTAGGGAATTTCACAGCATGAAGATAATATAGGATAGTTATCTCAGTCCCTATCTGTGTGGCCTATTGAGAGATGACTTTTTAACTTATTAGCAACTTGAAGTTGGTCTTTTTCTGACATAATTTGAAAACAATAAATAATGTATTTAATGCCATTTTGCTGTGATTTAACATGAAATTGGCCTTGGCAGTCCAACATTTGCAGTTGTGTAGAGTAATGCCTCTGGTGGGTGATCTTTTCCTAGCAGCCTGTGTTTTCCTAGGAGAAACAGTGAGAATTCTCTCACTCACTCAAAAGAGAGCTAGAGGGAATTTTTTCTTTACCCTGTAATAGACAGTAGACAAAATTCTAACATCAGAAAACCAAGCAAAAGCAAAAAAAAAAAAAAAAAACCCAAAACCAAAAAACCCAGAAAACCTGAACAGAAAAGTAACAGAACACAGATATTTTATTTAACAAAACAAAACAAAATAACCACAATAGCCATATATAAAATTCTATTGTTCTTCATTTATTTTTTAAAGACAGCCATAAAATCAAGTGGAATGCACTCCTCTTCTCTTGGAGGTAAAGATGCAAAATCTTTAGCTGGAAACAATTTTAGAGACTTGTAGAAGAGTCCCAGGGCCAGGCCCTGCATGCACGTTGGCCTCGGTCAAGGGATGCTCACAGAGTATGGTGCTGATGTCTCTGCTGAGAGTCCACTGTTTTCTGGATTATCTTTTGGCTTGAAGAAGATTCTCCTTCCATATATGCAGACCTTTTATGACCTAAGTTTGAAATGAGCCAAGAGAGACCAGACATGTGCTTATAAATCTCCATTGAAATTGGCTAGGTATGATCTCCAGTAACTCAACTTTTTTGGCCCATTTCCTTGTACACAGTTTTGCTTCCTCAATTCCTAAAGCTTATTAAAGATTCTATTGAAACACTTACACATATACATGTTAGAACCTGCTATCTTCTAAAGATCTTTTTTCTGTTCTTAATTTGGCACTGTACCCTGCTGGTGTCTTATACTGTACCAAATCTTATCTAATTTTTTTGTCTTATATCGTCCATCAAAGTTAGTATTTTAGCAGGAAAAAAAAAAAAAAAGGTTCTATACTGAATATTGCCTTTGGTTGGATCCTCCCAAGGTGTTTCTATTTCTCTGAGTTTGTTGTTTTCATCTCTCCTATTAAATATCTATATTTCATGGTGCAATTCACCAAAGCTTTTATCATAACTTCTAAGCTGAAGTAAAATTCTTCAATAATAGGTGTAATTTTCATCAAACAATTGCTTTCCTTTTCTTATTGTTGGAGCTCTATCACTTGATGTGAAAAGATTGCTGGCCGGAGATAAAACCCTCTGGTTTGGAAAAATGAATAAAAACGATGGAAGCAATTTAGGAGCTTGTTTTTTGACACACAAGCTGATGAGAAGCCTATCTTCTCTGCCAGGCCCTCCCAGCCCATTTCTGACATGGAAGAAACTACCATAGGAAATGGACACAAACATAGACATTTTATTTAGACCCAGCCAACGTACTATGAATAATATTTAAAACTATTTAGTCTCCGAGCGTATCTTGAGAGAGCAAAACAAGATATACAGCTCTGCTGTTTCTCTCTAGTTTTTATATAATATTTAAGTTTTCCCCCTTCCTCTCATTACTCCTCCTCCTTGCTCCTTCCTCTGTGCTAGTTGCCGAAGTGTGTCAACTCAAATTCATACATTTTTTTTTTTACATCTTTATTGGAGTATAATTGGTTTACAATGGTGTGTTAGTTTCTGCTTTATAACAAAGTGAATCAGTTATATATATACATATGTTCCCATATCTCTTCCCTCTTGCGTCTCCCTCCCTCCCGCCCTCCCTATCCCAGCCCTCTAGGTGGTCACAAAGCACCAAGCTGATCTCCCTGTGCTATGCGGCTGCTTCCCACTAGCTATCTATTTTACATTTGGTAGTGTATATATGTCCATGCCACTCTCTCGCTTTGTCACAGCTTACCCTTCCCCCTCCCCATATCCTCAAGTCCATTCTCTAGTAGGTCTAAATTCATGCCTTTTTAAAATAAATACTCATTGAACAATCATCACATGTGAGACCCTGTTCTAGGCACTAAGGATTCATCAGTGAACAAGACGGACAAAAAAATCCCGCCTTTGTGGAGTTTCTATCGGAATGAAACAAGGGCAATAGCAAATAAAAGAGTAAAACATATGAGTCAGTACCAAGAAGAAAAATGGTGGTGGGAAGGGGTGTAGGAAATGCTGGGGGCAGGGAGGGAGTGTAGTTTTAACTGGCATGGTCAGGTACGACATCATCCAAACAATAATATTTGATCAAAGACCTAAAGGAGACAAGGACATAAGATGAATCGTTAACCAGTGGCTTTTGACCTGAGCAACTGGGAGAATGGAGTTGTCATTTGTTGAGAAGGGAAATGCTAAATGAGGAGCAAGATATCTGGAGTTTGACATTGAATGCAAAAAGGGTGAGACGTCTGTTAAATGTTCAAATGGAGAGACCAGAGGACAGCCTTGATGAATTGGGAATGACAGATGCAATGTCATGGAACTTCTGAGAGACGAGGGCATAAAAGGCAATACAGTTTCTGCCCTCCTATTTGGGTCATTCACCCTGGAAACCCTGCCGCCATGCTATGAGGAAGCCCGGGCCGTATAAAGAGGCACCTGTGGAGGGGAACTGAGGCTCCCAGCCCAACTCCAAGCTGAGAGCCAGCATGAACTCACCAGCCATGTGAATGAGTCATCTTGGAAATGGATGCTCCAGCCTTCAGTTGAGCTGCCCAGTTGATGCTGTGTGGAGGAGACCAGAGCCTTCCCACTGGGCCCTACCCAAATTACTGATCTGTGGCAAAGTAAAAATTGTTAGCGTACAAGCCATCGTTTGGGGTGCTAATGGTTGCAGACTTAAGAGTGGGACTACTATTTTTTTAAAGCATTGCATCCCCCATCTCTGGCATTGTCTGAGTGCATACAGTAGGCACTCAATAACTGTTTTACATGAATGAATGAGCCAAATGAAGCAGCTGTGGCCATCTCACAAATGAAAAGAGGGAAGTTAGAGATCACTTTGAAAGATTCCTAGTTTGGAGAAACAAAGTTCAGTTTCAGAAAAACTCAGTTCATGGTGGTTAAGAACTGTAGTATGCTCTGAGGTGTGTAAAACACGTTATCCAAGAATACTTTGTTATCTAAGAAAACTTATTGACAATAAGTGATTTACTTTGGAAATTAAAACCTGAGTGATGATAGATATGAGACGCTATGTGCTGGTTGCAGGAAGAGGTGGAGAACAGCTTCTGTTGCTTAAATAACCACAGTGGAGCGTCATATTCTGATTTGATCTGCAAATGTATTCTACAAAGTAAATATATATAATCAAAGCAAGGGATTTAATAAGTGATTTCTGCTCCAATTTTTCCTACATGCAGAAAATCTTACTAATATAGGGCCCTTATGCTTGTGAGTTAGGGGACAGAGAATAAGAGAATGGCCTCAGGGACCTTTCAAGAATTCTCTACAGGAGAGTTATCCCTGAGTGACCAGCCTAATAGGGAAATGGTATGTATGACGTGGCCAAAATTAGTCTCTCTTTTTTCATTTCAACTTGGCGATACATGACATTACCCAAGTCCCTTAGTCTTGTGGTATTTTGAGAGGGCACTCACATACTCTACTGATGGGAGTGGGAATTCCTTTTTTTTTGGAAAGCAATTTGGTATTAAACTAAAGAGATAAGAATTAAAAATACCCTTCTACTGGGGAGGGAGAGAGGGAAGGAATGGACTGGGAGTTTAGGGTTAGTAGATACAAGCTATTACATTTAGAATGGATAAACAACAAGGTCCTACTGTATAGCACAGGGAACTATATCCAATCTCCTGGGATAAACCATAATGGAAAAGAATATTTAAAAAAATGTATACATGGGTATAACTGAGTCACTTTGCTATACAGCAGAAATTAACACAACATTATAAACCAACTATACTTCAATAAAAAAAAGAAATACCGGGGCTTCCCTGGTGGTGCAGTGGTTGAGAATCTGCCTGCCAATGCAGGGGACACAGGTTCGAGCCTTGGTCTGGGAGGATCCCACATGTCGCAGAGCAACTAAGCCCGTGAGCCATGGCTGCTGAGTCTGGAGCTTGTGCTCCGCAACAAGAGAGGCCGCGATAGTGAGAGGCCCGCGCACCGCGATGAAGAGTGGCCCCCACTCGCTGCAACTAGAGAAAGCCCTTGCACAGAAACGAAGACCCAACACAACCAAAATTTAAAATTACTAAAAGCATATATGCAAAGGTATTAACAATACTTTCCTCTGGATGGTGGGATTATGAGTGAATCCTTCTTCTTCCTATATTCTGTATTTTCTGCAATTCACATGCCTTGCGTTTATGATCACAATGCATGTTATCAAAACAAAAAATAGGAATCTGGGCCTGGGACTCAGGGAAGGGGTCTAGGTTTAAGCTATTGCTTTGCACGTGAGGTATTACCAATACTTTCCAGGTGGCTGAGATTACTCAGAGAGAGTGTATAGGAAAGAAACCCGAAGACAGAGCCTTGGGGTCCACCAGCAACCAAAGCAGTGATTTTTATGATCTTTCCTGACTTGTGTAGTCACTGTAGGGGAGGGAGTGATCATGCAAAATGCATGATCTTAATTTGGTCTCAGATTTCTAAAAATAACATACAAAGCAAGGAAACAGTGGTGCAGCCTTCTCAAGAAACTTAAGGATAAACAAGCTGCACTTCAAATTTCAAGGTCCTAGAAAATGGGTTTTGA
Source organism: Orcinus orca (assembly GCF_937001465.1). Lineage (NCBI taxonomy): Eukaryota > Metazoa > Chordata > Mammalia > Artiodactyla > Delphinidae > Orcinus > Orcinus orca. Next base: position 130,465,375 of record NC_064563.1, read on the forward strand.
ACCTGCTAGAACTCCAGGACACTGTTCCCATGTGCTCCTGCTGAGGAACTGACTGGAGGGTGAGCTCCATCCTACCTAAAGATGTCTAGGAATAAAAGACTGATGGAGAGATCCACATACTCAACTGCAGGGCTAAGACTAAAATGGGGGGCGGAGGTCATGGGCTGAAAAAAAACCTGTCAACACTTATGTACAGATAAAGTAGAACAAACACAACCAAAAAAATGGGAGGAGAGAGAGAAAAGGGGGAAAGGACAGTAAGACCACTGATTGTTGTATAGATAAGTGGGAGGCAAAGAATGTCATTTAGAAAAGACAGGTAGCAAAAGGTTAAGAAAAAAGGGATTAAGAGCATTGGAAAAAATATAAATGTAACAGTAACTACTAGAATAAAAATACAAAGCTTCCTATAACTCCCCTCTGCCGACAGGCTAAGAGTCCTTCCCTCATAGAAGTAAATATAATACACTCAGTAACTATAGGAGATATGAAAGAATTGAGAGCAAACATAGCAGGCATATCATAAAACTGAATGGGCTTAACTTGTGTCTTGAAAGATTTTCAAACTGGCTCACATAGCAAAAACCCAACCCTGTGCTGTATACAAGACACACACTTAAAGCGCAGCAATTGAAAAAGCTAAAAATAAAAGCTTGGGCAAAGGTTTACTGGGTAAATGGAAACAGTAAGACAGCAGGGGTTGCAATCCTGATAGCCAAGTAGACTTTAAGCCCAAAACAAAAGAGATAAACAGAAAATTCAGAGTTATTAAATGGCCATTGAACATATGAAAGAATTTCCAACTTCACTCATAATAAATACATATGAATTAAAATTATATTGAGGGATTTCCTTGGTGGTCCGGTGGTAAAGAATCTGTCTTCCAATGTGGGGGACTCGGGTTTGATCCCTGGTTGGGGAACTAAGATCCCACATGCCGTGGGGCAACTAAGCCCGCACGCCACAACTACTGAACCCGTGCGCCTCAACGAGAGAAACTAAACCCGCACGCCACAACTAGAGAGAAGCCTGCATGCCCCAATGAAAAGATCCCACACGCCTCAACGAAGACCCCGTTATTATAAAGAAAATAAATAAATAAAAAAGAAAGAAAAAAAGAAAAAGAAAAAACCTACATTGAGATTCTGTTCTTCATCCATCAGGCTTGCCAGGCCAAACTCCCTCAAAATCCTTGAAATTTGGCCTGGGCAACTACTACTACAATTTTATTTTGTAACACTTTAGTTTTGTGTAAATTATCTATTGATTAATCTCCAGACCATCTGGAGAATTCTTTCATTATACCTTAATTTGAGAATAAGATTATAAGGCATTATTCTTTTCCTCCATAATTATATACAGTATATGTATACATAATTGTGTGTATATATATACATATATATGTATATATATACTTAATTTCTTTTCATTAGCTCCAAAATGGTCAAAGCTAAAGGTTGCAACTACTGGCATTAAAGGCTGGCTTGGGAGTAACATCGTATGTTTGAGAAGGTTTGGTTTCATTTCATTACTGTTATTTCATTACTGTTATATTAGGACTAATTTCCCCCCATTAGCTACCTCTCTTTGGGTCAGGCAAAATGGAACTGTTGCTTATACATGTAAACTGTCAAGTTAAGCATCTTCATATAGCAGTCATGTCTAATTGCCCTGAACAGCAAGAGGGAGCTGAGTATTTTGTTCTCCTCAAAATAAGACACAGTCAGATGAGTTTTAATTGAGTCTGTTCATACTGCATAGTGACATGATGAAACAATTCTGATTAATTTTCTGTGCTTAGTGTTTGAAAGGTTGCTACTTAAGGCTAAAAGGTGCTGGCTGGTTCTCATGTTCCTGTTATCAAGCACAGCACAGCAAAAACACCAGGGTCAACGTGTTCTTAGACCTTTGGAATAGAAGTTGACCAGACTTCTCCAATTAAAAATCATGCACAAGGCTTCCCTCGTGGCACAGTGGTTGAGAGTCCACCTGCCGATGCAGGGGACGCGGGTTCGTGCCCTAGTCCGGGAAGATCCCACATGCCGCGGAGCGGCTGGGCCTGTGAGCCATGGCCACTGAGCCTGCGCGTCTGGAGCCTGTGCTCTGCAACGGGAGAGGCCACAACAATGAGAGGCCCGTGTATCGCAAAAAAAAAAAGAAAATCATGTACAGTACACATGACATTGTTTTAAAATAGATATAGAGCAGAGGTTCTCAAATGGGGATCATCTTCCCCCCATAAGGGACATCTGGCAATGTCTGGAGACATTTTTGATGATCATAACTGGGGAGTGCTACTGGCATGAAGTGGGTGGAGACCAGGAACGCTGCTGAGCATCTTACAATGTTCAAAACAAGGAATTACTCCCTACAAAATATCAAAAGTGCCACGGTTGAGAAATCCTGCTTTATTGATAGCTATCAGCTGGTCTTCTTTTATTTCCCTAGAACTTTTCTCTTCATATCTTATTAAGGGCTGTTACAATCTGTCAGTATGTTTGTGTTCCCCCAAACTTCACATTGAAGTCCTAATGCCCAATGTGATGGCATTAGGAGGTCGGGCCTTTGGGAGGTGATTAGGTCATGATGGTGGAGTTCTCATGAATGGGATTAGTGCCCTTGTAAAGGAGGCTCCAGAGAGGCCCTAGTCCCTTCCACGTGAGGACACAGAAGTCTGCGACCTGGAAGAGGGCCCTCACCTGACCATGCTCGTACCCGGATCTCAGACATCCAGCCTTCAGAACTGTGAGAAACCCAGTAGCTACCCAATAGCTTATAATTTTATTATAGTAGCCTGAATGGACTAAGACAGGGACAAACTTGAGGATGAAGATATGGCAGCAAAATAGTTTGGACCAAGTAAAAACTGAATTAGGTCTATGAAGTATTTTACTAGCACTGGGAGTTGCCTGTTGGCCCCGATTTCCTGCTCAGACTTACAGCTAAGACACCACAGGTGTGGATGCCCAGCATTAGAATGTTCTTAGCAGTCTTCCGATGACTCAAGGATCAGAAGGTTGTTACCATGGAATCATTCACACCAGCACAATGGCGCTCCTCCAATAATGTATTTATTTACATGAAAACACCGTTTTATACAAATTGAAGACAAATCTCAAAGGGTTTGTCTAGGCTTGCCTTCCACATTCCCTGATTTTGTCCCTTCCACTTTCATTTTTTGTTTTTTTTTGGTATCATAAATAAAGTGTTTCAGACTGCGTGAAAGAAACTGAATCTACCTCTTCTTCCCCACCCAAAATTACTTTGAATATTTAACATCCATAGTCATTCTTCAAAGAAAACTCTTGCCCAGCATCATTTTATTTAATTTATTTATGTAATACAGTGTAGAAAGCTATCATGGTCATAAGCAATGATTCTGTACAATCATCCTGCAGAAAATTTTTGGGGAGAATTCTTGGTAATTGGAGACCAGCAGAGCAATCCCATCCCACCCTCCCCCACCTGTAAAAGTGCTTACAATGAACAGGGATTCTTTTATTTATCAAAGATCCGAAGATACGTGGACAAAAAAAAGTTTCAATTCTCAATGCCTAATGTGTGCACATAAAACAGGCACAAAGAAATAAACGTGTATCCTCATAATTCCTATATAACAAATATAGCAGAAGCAGCAATCTGTACAGTAAAATGCCATTGTGGAAAAAAAAAATCCTCTAACTCATTTGGAATACATAAAAATGTTTAACTTTAAAATGCATAGTGATCAGGAAAAGAATACTTAGGCAAGAGAAGCAGCTAAACTCCCACGTTCACATGAAGCATCCCCCATCGATTCTTAAAGCATATTTCAAAGTAGGACTTAACTGGGTCACAAACCACAAGAATAATATACAACTGGCTAAGGGGCTATGTGATAAATAATCAGGAGGGAATCTATTCATGCACTAGTTCGATACAGCTAAATTCTTTACAGTACACAAAACCCATTAATAATGTAGTGGAGAGACCGAAATATGAAGAGAGAGAATACATTACTGATTTGTATATTAATTCAAGTTCAGGCATCTACTTGTGTTACAGCACAGCTGTCGAAAGGCGATAATGAGTAAATAATAAAACAGAAGGGTTTGTTTCTTTCCACATTATTCTCTAAATGAACACCGATGGGTTGTGAAGCAATGGTTTTGCTGTCCAACTTCAGAGGCTGCTGCGGTGGTGGTCTAGTTCTGCATCTGCTCAAAGAACTTGTAAGTTGGGTTTTCGTAGCCATTCTGCTGCATCTTGGAGAGGTGGCGCTCCTCTGGGGTCACAGCAGCGTCAACCTGCAAAGCAAGAACGAGGACAAATGCGTTAAGAAAAGCAATCTTTTAAGAGTGCACACGGAGAAGCAGTAAAAAGATAAGGTGCACTGTACTCTTTTCTTGCCAAGATTTGAGAACACCCACAGTTTTCCCTCTTTCTTCACCACTTTGACATGGAGCAGAACGCCTGTGCCCACCAGTTATGCAGATGCTCCATCTATCACTAGGTGGCGCTTAAAACCTTGACCTGCTGGCTTTGCTTGCGAAGCGCTCATTGGTTGCTTCCCCAACTGAATAGTAACTGGATACATCTAGGGCAATAAATATTTTTTTCTTCCCCTGTTGGCTCGAAAAAAGACAAAAGGCTTCCAGGAAAGACTCCCTTACTTGAAAAGTGTGGTGTTAAGCTAGAAAAAAAAGCCAACAGTATTACGGAGAGAGATTCAGCAAAGTAGAAAGGAAGACTGCTGAATATCTCCCCGAGCTCGTTTTAGTTTGTCTCCGTGTTCACTAAATTTAAGATGTTAAAGAAAGACTCTTTTAATTAAAATAATGATATAGGTATATCAAAAGATATTAAAAGACACAGAAAGAACATGCTGTTCCAGATTATTATTTTTTAACGTAACATTAAGATTCTAAAAGTATGTCATCCGAAGGTTTAAAGAGATTCCCTCTGTGATATGGTGGTTCCCCTCCAAGATCAGGCCAGCAGTTGTAAACTTGTGTTCCTCCCCTCAGTGTCACTGTTAGGCCAGAGCTACACTTATTTACTCTCTGCAGGCTGGGCCAGGTGTGTGTTGGGGTGTGTGGGGAGATGTTTAGGTTTCTACTATATTTGCTGTACCTCAAATAGTCCACAGACGAGAGGAAGCAAATACTTAACTCTTTGCTGAATAAATGAAAGCTTAGTTTTGTTATAATTGCTTTAAAACTTCTGTAAAACCAGTGGAAGATGGAGAAAATCAACACAAATTTAATCAGAGTGAAGAAGCATGTCTTCCACAGGAAAGGGTAAGATGTGCTGTCCAGAAGTTGTTTTTTCTTTCAAAGGGATGTTTTCTATTCTGTACATGATGAGATCGGGGTCCCTTCATCATTTCCAGAATGCCGCAGGCCTGTTCTCCACTGTCCAGTGCTGCAAAGTGACATCTAGCTCCTGAAGCAGCTTTTCCCCCTGAACCCGACGAAGGACAAACACCAGAGAGTGGGTGTGTTGGTGCTAGGGCACTAGGTCTAGGGGATGGAGGGCGACTGATACACCATGACTAAACCACACCGGCTAATGAATAATTTAGACCGAAAGCATGGTGCAGTCACTATGGAGTCTCCTCAGTAAACCAAACATAGAACTACCATACGACCCAGCAATTCCACTTCTGAGTATGTATCCAAAGGAAATGATATCACTATCTTGCAAAGATACCTGCACCCCAATGTTCAGTGCAGTATTATTTACAATAGCCAAGACATGGACACAAACTAAGTGCCCATTAATGGATGAATGGATCAAGAAAATGTGATACACACATGATGGAATATTATTCAGCCATAATAAAGAAGGGAATTCTGAAGTTTGCGACAAGATGGATGAACCTTGAGGGCATTATGCTAAGCAAAATAAGTCAGAGAAAAAGACAAATACTATAGGACTTCACTTATATGTGGAATCTAAAAAAACCCAAATCATAGATACAGTGAGCAGACTGGTGGTTGCAGAGTTGTTGAAATGGGTGAAGATGGTCGAAAGACACAAACTTCCAGTTATAAGTTCTGGGGGTGTTATGTAGAGCATGGTAACTATAGTCAACAATACTGCATTGTATATTTGAAAGTCGTTAAGAGAACAGATCTTCAAAGTTCTCATAACAAGAAAAAAATTGTAATTATGTGAAGTGATAGTTGTTAACTAAACTTATTTGGGTAATCATTTCACAATATATACATATATCAAATTATCATGCTGCAAACTTAAAACTAATAGTGTTATATGTCAATATATCTCAATAAAGCTGGAGTAATCTGGTTCCCCCAAGGTTACTTTGTATGACTCCACCTCATGGACCAATTGACACCTTTCAGTATGGTCATGAGTTGGAATGATCACCTTGGCTAATCTCAAGGCAGCTGGAATAAAAAGACGTAAAATTCCCCTCAGAGGACACGGCTCAAATGGATGCTCACCATCGCTGGCCCTGGGGGAATAATCACTGGTGTTTTCTCATCCCTTTCTCCTCCTTTGATCTGCTCTGTTGTCAACAAATGAGGTCACCTTGCTTTAATTGGCAATTGTGTCATTAGCCACTAACTTGTAAGTTAAAACGCCATCATTAAAGGTCAGCTTCCTGGTGGGCTTCCCTGGTGGCACAGTGGTTGAGAGTCCACCTGCCGATGCGGGGGACATGGGTTCGTGCCCCGGTCTGGGAAGATCCCACATGCTGCGGAGCGGCTGGGCCCGTGAGCCATGGCCGCTGGGCCTGCGCGTCCGGAGCCTGTGCTCCGCAATGGGAGAGGCCACAACAGTGAGAGGCCCGCGTACCGCAAAAAAAAAAAAAAAAAAAAAAGGTCAGCACCAATAACAAGAGATTTCATTCATTCTCCAAATCTGCTTGCAGGAAACAGCCTGTCTGCAGCCCTATGCCATTTGAATTTGGGCTTCTTTTTGCGCTGTGCCACCTCTTAACTGAGATTTCAAAGAATGTGGAGATTAAAAAAAATCTTGCCAAGGAGATCAAGCACAAAGCTGCTATGTTTCTGAGTGTAGAAGAAAACATAGCGTTGCTTGATTGTTGGAGTATTAAACTTGTATCTCCCCCTGGAGCCAACGTCAACCCTCATACTGGCTGCGTTCATCAAGGACAGGGGAACACCTGGCAACTTAATAGTTGATCTTCTCTTCAAAGGCCAAAGCCCAACTCTTTAAGAGAGCCCTGCCAGTAAATGCGAGGCTCAGAGGCCGTATGCAAGTCAGGCAGCTAACTTTCCTGTCTTTTCTTGGCCTCTTTTCTACTTGCTAATCTTCAGGACCCTTTGCCGCTGGGAGGGCAGCTGTTCGGCCAGTCCTGCAGTGAGGCGGCTTGGCCCTCAGGCCTCAGAGGGCTCAGGAGCTACAGGAGAAGGGACTGCCTTTACAACATGGCACCCAAGGAGTGTGGATTGCATCTTTTTATTCCCAACCCCTCAAGAGCTAAAAGTGAAACACAGTACTCATGTCCATGGATAAACCTACCACTGAAGGAAGGGCAGCAGGTAAGGGGGAGCCTTTCATCCCAACAAGCCTCAGCTATCTGTCACTCACTATTTCCCTGCAAACGGAGCTGGGGGAAGATGTAGCCAGTGGTGCTTATTCTGGAAGAACCCACAGAACAATGGAGTGGGGGACAGGATCCCCATCTGCTCCCCGGGGCAGGAACATGTGTCACTTGCTGAGATGAAAACCCACCCGGCACAGCACCTCTGAGCGTCCCCTCTCTGGACTTTCTGGACTTGATGGGAGTAGTGACTGATCTGAAGTCTTCATCTTTGTTAGAGACCCCGGGCCCCTGCGCTGCACCCCACCTTGGACTTCCACGGTCACTGCTGCTGACACACACTGAGAACTGAGCCCAAAGAGCCTGATTCATCTGGTCCTAATACGACCTTGAGTAGGGCTTTTGACTACTGTTTGGCTAATGCCCTCTTCCTACCCCTTTCTCCCTGAACTTGACTCTTTGGAGCTGTTTATTCCTTCACTATATCCAGAAGAATTTATAGCTCAACCATTAGACTGTAGACATACGATCTATTTGGGTCTCTCCTTAATTTCTAGATACCCCTGCCATCCCGTTTCTCGTGTAGGTACTTTAAGCTTGGAGGAGGGCCAGTGGACACTGTACTTTAATTTTATTATGTATAGTAATCAGCAGGATGTGTGTTGATGGGTGTCCCTTTATGCATGGCCCAACAACAGAATCCCGGCCCCTAAGACTTTTCATTTCAGGTCATCTAGGTGGACAAAGAATGGCGGATAAGATAAACTAAACATGCAAAATAACCGGAGAGTGTAAGAACATCAGAAACACCAGGAACATGGGAAGGAAAAGCACAAGCAAAGAGAACAGCAATGACATTTTCAAGCTAATGGTTTATCCCTTCTAGTAACCTTGCAGTATTGGTTTTCTACTCTACAGTATACATGTTCATTTTCTTAATTATATTTCCATCTCTTTATAAGTAGTTCAGTGATATTTAGTGCCTACATCAAGTAATTCTTCAGGCATGCCCTGGAACTCTCCCGCTATGCTGAGGACTTCCTCTGACCTTCCAATTTCTCCTCCTGCAGTTCACTTCCAGCCACCTGAAGATTTTGAGTCCACCTTCACTTTTTCTTACCATTGCTTCCAATTTAACCTGACCAATCTGTCTGACTGCTATAGCGGTGGCTAGGTGCCTCCACTAAAGATTGACTTTTTGTCAGGAAGAAAGGACCCATAAGGACCTATTTTTATAATGTCACCAATCTGATAGCACATTCATTAGAAAGAGTCATATGCCATATCTCCATAAAAAGCTAAATAAGCAACTCTCTTCTTTAGATCATTCATGAGATGACTGGGGGCGGGGATGGGAGACTTCTGGTGTTCTGGTTATCAGATCTGTGAAAGGAAAATTTTTTCATGTCCTTCAATAAAGAGAATTTGTGCCCCCCCTTCTTATTAAAGATGAGAAGTAGTGGACATACTACTCCAATATATATTTTAAAATATTCAGTGTCAACTGACATCAGTGTAGAAAAGGCCTGTCTGCTACTAAACAGAACCTGGGGTCAATGGGCTTTGCAGAACCTGATTACAGCAGGACAATGGTGGGTAATTCAGCAGGCGCTGGGATACTCAGCCACCAGAGATGGTGCACACGTTTGGGAAACAGAACAACGGAAGGCTATCTTGTCACTGCTTGAAGCACAAATGAAGCACTGTCATCTCCTTGGGAAACCGTGGCTAATGACTTACAGACTGAATCTCTGGCCCTATGACTAAGCAAGTCACTAAATCAATATTTATTGCTTAGTTTTTCAAAACAAAAACTAGCAACTGCTCATTTCCACCGGGTAACGATTCTATTAATAAAAGTACTGGGCTTGCTTTCACTTCCACACCTCTGTGATCTTCTGCAGGAATCTTTTCCTCTAAGAAGGAGCGATTTCCTGGACACCAAGGCTTTTGTCGTGATTTCTCCTTCATGCACGGATGGCGTGAAGTGTGTCTGTATTCTGTTCTGACAGACTTAGACCCATCCATCTGGGAATACCCATTTACTCATTTTTGTTCTTAGTGAAATAAGGTTACTCATTAATGAAATGTTAACCAGAGCTGGCAATAAACTTATTTCCACGTCCTTGAGGGTGACAACCTGCTAAGACAGGCAGAGAAATGTGTGTGGGAGGATCACTTCGTTCGGCGTAGATTCTGAGAGCAATCATGTTGAAACCCCCCAAGCACCCTGCATCACCCAGACCACGTGAGGCACCCTAGGTGTCTAGGCTGGGTTGCAGCTCTCTGTGTCCAAGTGCAAAACCACCACAGCTAGACTATCACCTTCCTAAGGGCAGGGATGACGACGAGCACCTTAGATGAAGTTAGCCTGAAGTTCCTCAAGCTCCGTGTTGAACATTGGCTCAACACGGAGTTTGAGGAAGGGTTACCTAAGGAATGGAGAGAAAGGAAGGCCTTTCCAGGGAAAAAGGGATGGTTTCCCGGCTCTTGACAACATCGTTACTTTAAGGAAGAAGGAAGTGAGAGGAAATGAAGAAAAGAAACACAAAAGGAGGTGGGGCAGTCACTCTAGAGGTTCCTAGTTGCTCTCAAGTAGCTAACAAAATAAATACCAAGAGAAGGGCTGATCGACTGCCTTCCCTACAAGGATGCCTTCTGGTTTAAAAATTAATTAATTTTTTTTCAGAACTCATGTTAAAGCATCAACTGCTCTAATATTCCAAAACCAAGGAGACTTTTCTTGCTAACTAACCAAAAGAAACATTTAACCTAGGCAGCTGTAAGAAGGCTTAAAAGGCGACTAGTGAGAGACTGGTGAGCTTGGAGACAAGGAGATACCATTTTCTACTCCCTAAGGTTTGGTTAGACAACAAAGAGGCAGGAGTGGTAATACTATATATACATCAGTGATTCTCAAAACTGACTGCATGTCTGATTCAGCTGCGAACATTTTCTACACTCAGATTTCCAGCCTCTTATTTAGAAATTCTGTTTTCCTAGGTCTGGGGTGGGACCTGGGGAATGTGTCCTTTGAAATCAGTACCCGGTAAGTCTCATGCACAATCATGGCAATCACGGCAAAGAGCCCCTGAGATGCCTTGTTTTACCGCCCAGCATCACTGGCCTCTGTTATGGGCGGAACTGTGTCCTCCCCAAATTCTGATGCTAAAAACCTGATCCTTAATACCTCACAATATAACTGTATTTGGAGGATCTTTAAAGGTGAAATTAAGGTTAAGTGAGGTCATTAGTGTGGACCTTATGCAGTTAATACTGGTGTCCTTACAAGAAGAGGAGATTAGGACACAGACCTGCACAGGGGAAGGTGATGTAAAGGCACAGGGAGGCCACCTATGAGCCCAGGAGAGAGGCCTCAGGAATTGTGAGGAAATACATTTCTGTTGTTTAAGCCACGCTGTGGCTTTGCTATGGCAGCCTGAGCAAACCAATATAGGCTCTTTGTCCTTTGGCACCAAAGACGGGCACTTTGATAAAAAGGAAGCTTTTGAATTATTCAAGTATGAAAACAGGTTTGTTTTTTTTTTTTGCTCAAACATGCAATTAAAATAAAAAATGAAAAAAAATTGTTTTTTTTGAAAAAAAATTGTTTTGAGTAGAAATGAGATTACTGATGCTAATAATGCTACTAATAATACATCTTATACTGTTTCAAAGGACAGAAGCTCAGAAATACTACTATGAAGAGCAGCGCCCCACACTTCATGACGTCGTCATCGCTTATTTATGTGCTCACCCTCCTATCTGTCAATCATTCAGTTCTTATACATCTTGCCACCTATTTCCTGAATTCATTCATTTCACTGTTCTTTAGCACATCTACACCAGGGTGGACATGGAAAACAAGACTCAAAACCACTTTCCATCAGCAGCTCCTGTAAACAAGGAGCCTGGATGTTCCAAGTGCTGAACTAAATGAGGTTTCTGGCTTTGCCACAAACTTAATTTATTTAAACTGTTCCTGCCCTCCTATAATCAAGAATGGTTTGGAGCACATTTCCTTGGGGTTAGTGAGAAGTTTAACTCACTGGAAATATCTGAACTTTGCTCTGATGGAAAAAGCAATGGACAGGATGTGGGGAAATCTGTACTGTGAACTTGGCTCTACGGAATTTGACACTGAAAGGACATGTCTTCTGTCTGGGTCTGTTTTCTCATCTAGAAAATGAGAAGATCAATTAATTGATTATTGAGATCTCTTTCAGCTCTAAAAATTCTAAACTTCTCAAGATGTATTAATTCACTTTCCCTAACAGTTTCCTAAAAAATACATACACTGTGAGGTTCCTCCCCTAAACCCTGCATTTTAAATGCATATGAAGAACTTATTTGCACATTTAATTTTATTTTAAACTATTTTGTATCATGGGTTTAAGGCATCATATTTGAATCCCGCAGCTTACTCTATTTTGTTGGTGTAACTCGCTACCTCTGTGCTGTACATACTCTTGTTTCTCACAGGCTGGGGTGTTTGGACAGTCTCAAGTAGATGTGATTGTCACTTTGTGGGTTTTCTCTCCACCTCCAGTGCCACTGCACTAACACCTTGAAACTAAGATATTTCAGGTGGATGTGCAGGGTGACAGGTTAAAGGTCTTGAACAACCTTGTATATTTCACTCAGCCTTTTGGTATAATGTGATTTTCTGTGAGACTTTAAAGGTAAGACTCTTTACTGAAAATTATTTACTATTACCTGGCTTGAGTTAGAAATGAAATTATTTAAGATAAAAAAATCCAGGAATAAGCGTGCTTAAAATTTTTTTTTTTTTAAAAGCAGGCTTCCACTTCCTTTTTTTCATTTGTGACTTCTGCTGTTATTTTTTCTTTTAAATGTCTGTAATCACAATATCTGTAATCACAATATCCATAAGCCAGGCATTACCATTAGTATTATTTTGATATTTCAATACAAATTATAAGAAGTTGAGATAGCAGCATATATCCCCAATGTCTCGATCACAGTAGTTATAAGTTGGAATGAATAAAAACCAGAAGCAAGAAAACAGCTGCAACTTGAGCAGCAATATGGATTGTTTGTTCAAAGAGATACTTGGATGATTCTTCGTCTAACACCCAGCAAGATTTTCTTCATAGTCTTTAACTCCCACCTGCAAACATGCAGCCACGTTTACCTACCTCCACCACACCATGATGGATGGACGTGTACTGTTTCTTCTTTAGCATCACCAGGGTGATGACAATCACTGTTGCTATGACAACACCGCCCACCATGAGTCCAATGATTGCACCTTTGTTTGAACCCACATCTTCTGCAAAGAACACCTGGAAAACAAATGCAAGAGAAAGGATTGTAATTGCGGGAGATATCTGGATGAAGTATGTGAAAAGTTTCAGTATATTCGGTATATATTTTATGCCGTAAGTTTGAGTTGTTGGTCACTCAATTATTTGGTGTGTACTTGAAAAAAACCCCACATTCCACTTACTAAGAATGACATCTGTAGTCTATAGAATGATGTACAACATGTGGCTTCCCCAGTTTTAGGAAGTCCACTTCGCTCCATCCCCCACATGTCTCTAGAAAGGCAAAACAGAAGCCTGCAGGGACCTGAAACCCTTTGACAGATGGAACATTCTGTAAGAGGGGGACGGCAGCTCTCGGATCTATCAAACACTGGAAAGGCACGGATCGTGATTATGAAAGGAGGTCAGTATTTTCCCAGCCACAGCAGGTTTAAATTGGGAGACCTGACGCATGACCGCTATGCCTTAGGTGCTTTTCCAAACTATAGATGCCCTCATTTCCTTAGAGGGACATTTTAAATACATAGGAACAAGCATTCTGAAACAAAGGCATTAAACAGAAGAAAAAAGGCATCTTGTTACCTACTTTCAGCCACAATAATTCAGCAAGACACTAATTAACCTTGAGAAGCATAATGCTTAAAAGGCACTTATTTCAAAGAGAAGAAGTAGTAGGCAACAAGATAGGAATTTTAATGGCCACACATTAACACATGCTTTCTTACTATGTTGTCCCTGGCAACTCAACTAAAAATGTTGTTTTATTCTTGATGTTTATTTGTGTTAAACATGAAAAGAATTTAGAGAATACTGTAAAGAAGAAATTTATTCAGTGATAAATTTATTACACTACATTCCTTCATACTGTTTATAAATGCAAGTCATTATTTTTTCAACTTTACTTGAATGGAATTATAAAAACACACTGCAACTTTTATCATTTTTTATGTAAGGAGATGATCTTATGACAGATCATCTGGCCCAACTACTACTGAACATATACTACATTTGCTATGTAAATTAATAAAAACAGCTCCCTAAATAATTCTTTTAGTATAATCTCAAGACAGTAAAATGACTGACTGTCATGGCTAGAACTAACATCCTAGCAGTCTGAAAAGGCAACATGAAGTACAGCAAATAAAGCAAATTTCTAAGAGTTTTACTTATGGTATATCTGCAACAAAATTAGAAACTGTTCATAATTATGCCCCTTTCTAAACAAATATGCTCACTCAACATATTTATAAAAAGCAAATCATTAATTAGCTAACGATAAAAGTATGAGGTAATCAGAAATGAATGCAAGTGTGGACATCTTCCTATGTCTTTAAGAAAATACTGTAATTCTGTAACATTCATTGCACCAATTATAGTACATTATTTCATCAACTAGTTCCGTAGAGGGAGCTGATTCTCTCAATTGCTGCTTCTGCCATTAGTCACGGTCATATTACAGGAGTTAGTGTAATTGCGGAGATGGGCTTTTATGACACAGGCACCAGAAAACGCAAATCCACACATTAATCTTCAGCTCTCTGCCCCACCAGCTCCCAAATCCTCAACAGATTCCACAAGTTGTTATTAACCTCTTCAGCATCAGCCAGATCAAGAGTGCCCCTGATTCTATAATAACTGACACTGGATTAACTTGCCAACGAAAACCGCACTTCAAAAAGTTCCCTGTGCTTTTATCAAAAAGATTATGGGAGTTAAAATGCAAATCTGAATCTCAAGTCAATTTTGAACTTGCCTCAATTGTTTAGAGTGAAAAGAGGCATACACTATACTTTATAGGGGTTTCGGTTGGAGTTTAATACTTGGATTTGCAAATTTTATTTATGAATAGTGGAAAGACAGTTTCTCCTCGAAAGGGAAAAACACATGTATACACACACACAAACAAAAACAAAGTAAGTGCCTGAGAGAGTCCTTCTCAAGTATTATTACTGATTTCAGAATTTGATTACCACTTTTGTTCAATACTGAATGTGCAACAAAATTGTCTTCTTTATTAGTTTAAGCCACTTACTGGGCTTATTTACTCTTAAGATGGGAGGTCCCCTAGCATAACGCAGGATTGATTTATCTGAAGCTTTCGGTAAAGGTTTTTATGTAACCTTAAGGGAGATGGGTGCCTTTTGATTTACTCCAATTCTAACATTTGGGGGGAAAAAGGGTAATTTTGTCTGAAAAGGAAGCCACAGTCTTTCTTGCCCAAGCCTTCTGCTGAACACACTGCTGGGAACATAATGCAGTCTGGCTCACCTACCCCTCTACCTACCTCCAGGGAGTCCCAACCATCCCACTGCCGAGGAAAAATTTAAAATGTGGGGAGGGGACAGAAAGGAGGGGTGAGAGAGAGGCGACGAAGCCCAGGGGAAGAGTTTACAAACGTGAAATTAAGCCAGCGGCCGTGAAGCTGTTCTGTGAACCCAAGCAGTGTTTACACGTGTTGTATTTGAGATTTCGATCCTTCACACAAGCCTATTATAAACCTGATTTCCTAGAAAACAGACAGGAAGTTTATTAAAATGGCTGCTAGAATGCAAAGTAATTCCACTTTAAGCCCAACGTGGGCTCAGCTGCTTTCTAGACCTAAAGAACTACTATATAAAGAGCCTCTTTTTCTTTTCTTCACGTTTTCATGATGATCCTATAGGCAAGTGTTTTATTTTCGTTTTAATCTCTTCCTTAACTGGATTTCTGACCCAAGAGGAACGAAAGTCATTTGACAAGACAGAGTGGCCTGAAGAGGTAGATTATGTCACGTACCAATTTTTGATGATGAACTTCATATCCTGAATCATGTCGGAACTCTGCATCCATCTTCACTTCCGAAATCTCTTCCGTCTTGATATTTGTCAACCCCGAACCTGCATGATACCATAAGCATTATACCATAATCAAAATACGCAGGCCAGTCCATTTGTTTTATCTATAAACAATAACATTATAACACAAAGCCTACCAGAAACTTCTTTCTAGGCCTGAAGTTAGAGGAAAATGGATTAATAACTTTCCTCCAGAAAATGACACCCTATATTTAAATCCTTAACCACTACCTATTTTAAACAAAAATAAATTAAAGATTAAAGAAATTTGCACTTCAGGCTTCTATTGCCTTTAAACACATGCTATAATTTTTTTTTTTTTTTAATGGGGAAAAAGACAGAAGTTAAATGCTAGTTGGGAGGCTGCAAAGGATTTGCTCCTAGAATATACTCGCTTGCTTTAGGTGCTTATTGTTTAGCGTATTATATGTCTTTTTCCATGTGCTCTCATTCCTTCAGAAAAAATAATAAAAGGCTTTAAAAATGAGCATTAATTACCTGGCAGAACAAAACTGCTCCTTTAGGACTTTGTTCCAATTACAAATAAATTATGTTCATGCATCTATGCAGTGAAGCACTGTAAAAATCATATCATTTATTTAGTTAAGTGATTTAGTTATAGATACAT
Source organism: Orcinus orca (assembly GCF_937001465.1). Lineage (NCBI taxonomy): Eukaryota > Metazoa > Chordata > Mammalia > Artiodactyla > Delphinidae > Orcinus > Orcinus orca. Next base: position 130,481,641 of record NC_064563.1, read on the forward strand.
AATGTAAATGGTTCATCTGCTGAATAAAGAACTGCAGTACATAATGTTTGAAAAATGCTTCTGTGGGACTAACAATTTCTAACATGCTAACTCTTCTTTCTCTATAAATTGCTATATGATTCTTTCACTAATTGTTATAATGAATTTAATTTTTCAGATAGTAATTTGAAGCTTAAAAACAAAACGCAAAGTAATTTTTAAAACAAAAGGTGAAATTACAAAGTATAAATATCGTTTCCACGTTGCAGCATTTAAATATCAAAAGTCAGAATTTTAGGATGAGAATGGCTTCTAAAATCATCTCTTCTCTGGTGTTCCCACCCAGGGGTAAACTCTCAGCTCTACTTAAACAGAGAGGAATTATCAGTTTGCCTCCATTTTTGGACAGCTTTGTCTACTAGAATGGCCTTTCTTACATTAAGCCAAAATCAGTTTCCTTATAACTTCCACTCTGTTCAACATAGAGCAAGCCTAAATCCCCCTTCTGCACTGTAGCCTTGAACAGATCAGATACCCAAGGAGAGGCATCATGTTCCTGCTGATTCTTCTCTTACTTGGGCTACATGTTACCAAGTTCCTTCAGCTCCCATGGGACCCGATTTCCTGCTTTTGGTCTATCAACTTTTACATCTTGTCTACAAGGTGCTGTGAACCTTGTTACACATCTTGCTGAAATTGAAAAGCAATGTCCACAGCGTATGACGTGCCAGTCTAACAGCACAGTCTACACAAAGAGAAAAGAGGATAATTTTACAAGATCCAGGGAACCCACGCTGGTTGTGACATATCACTGATTCTTGGTCAACTATTCAGAAAGCTTCCATTTAATAACCTATTTGAAAATGGACCCAAGATCAATGTCAGTCTCCACCCGGCATGTAGATTGTGATGCTGTCTTCTCTCCCTTCGGCTTGTCACAACTACATTTTCTTATCCCTATCTTCCAAGTCCACAAAGATCAGGGAGAGGGGTTCTACGATCTTGCCCTCAAGTTCTCCCAGCCCATGATTTATAGGAACTTGGACTTGAGTAGAGAAGTGTGGTAGTTTAAAAATATATCCACAAATTTGTGGATGCTCCTCCCAGCAAGAGGTGGGATTGGGCTTCCCTGGTGGTGCAGTGGTCGAGTCTGCCTACCGATGCAGGGGACACGGGTTCGTGCCCCGGTCCGGGAAGATCTCACATACTGCGGAGCGGCTGGGCCCGTGAGCCATGGCTGCTGAGCCTGCACGTCTGGAGCCTGTGCTCCGCAATGGGAGAGGCCACAGCAGTGAGAGGCCCGCATACCACACACACACACACACACAAAAAAAAAGAGGTGGGATTTAATTCCCTTTTCCTCAGGTGTAGACCTGATATAGTGACTTGCTTCTACTGTTAGAATATGGCAAAAGTGATGGGGTATGACTTCTGAGACTGGGTCATACAAGGCAGCTTCCTTTGTATTCTCTCTCTTGGATCACTTAGTCTGGGGAAAGCCAGCTGCCATGTTGTGAGGACACTCAAAAGTTCACATGGTGAGGTACTGAGGTCTCCTGCCAACAGCCATGTGAGTGCGCCATCTTGGAAGAAGACACACCAGCCCTAGCCAAACTTCAAGCCCTCAGATGATTGCAGCTGTGGCAGATGTCTTGACTGCAACCTCCTGAGAGACCCTGAGCCTGAAGCACCCAGCTAAACCATGTTGGAAATCCTTGAAATTCATTATAAGAAGGTAAATGTTTGTTTGTAAGTTGCTAAGTTATGGGGTTATTTATTGCATAGTAATAGATAACTATTACAAAGGGCTAGTGCCTTGTTTTCTCATCTTCACCTGTCTTGGACTTGCCTTTCCTTTAACAAAAGACCATCTTGTTTAATATACACATGAAAGACAGAAGCACAATCAAAGCAGGACAGTTTCTCATTCTCTCTCATCTTTTAACTGGTCCACTCACTGACTGTCCCCTGATTCCTAACCCCATCCCAAGAGCTGTAGGGCTCTCTATTCTTATTTATGTTCTTGCTTTAAAATGATTAGCATTTTCTAATAAGTTTCATCTTATTCTGACCTCTAATCTTCCTGATACAAATGTTTATTGGGCTGTGACACTAATGATCTTTTTTTTTTTATTTTATTTTTTTTACTAATGCTCTTTTATTTCTCATTAGTTGTATACTTTTATCTTTCTACAAACCCTTTTAAATCTGAGGTCCCTTTAGAACCAAAGTGATTTCTTTATACCTTACCCTCTTTCTGTCATTGGGATCTAACAGTGCAATAGTTAAAATTATATTTCTGAGATCTTAAGAACACTCTCTTGAATAGTCTTTCCTTCTAGAAAAACCCACACTCTTTCTGAAAGGACACGAAGATTACTTTTAATAATCAAAAAAATTTCAAATTCATGTAGCAAGTCAGAACAACAGATAATTAATTATAGCACAATAGTTTGCAGGACTCAGCGGAAAGAGCTCTCCCTAGTTCATTTTTGTACAGCATGTATAGTCATTCACTGAAAAGCCTTTCTATATATTAAGCAAATGTCATTAAAAAGGGGAAAAAATTAATAAGCTTGCACCAGGAAAATGTCATTGATAATAAGCTGAAACTGCATATAGTGATATGTGATGAGAAGTTTTAAATAAATCGCAGGGACCTTCACTTACAGTTTTACCACATGCATTTTCCGAGTTGTCCTGATTCCACTCTAAGCTCTGACACCAGACTCTCATTCTCTAAGCTCTGACACCAGGCTCTCAGTAAGAAGGGAAGCATGTTCATTTGAAGAAGGAAAGCATGTCCTTCAGGAAACCTTTCTCAAAGGATCTGGTTTCCTTTATTAGGACTGGAGAAGCATGGTTAAAATTATAGTGGAAAGGGTAAGTTTTCCACCCTGTGAAGAGTCTGCTAATGTACAGACGTAGCTCAGAGATACTGCAGGTTTAGTTTCAGACCATTGCAATAAAGTGAATATTGCAATAACGTGAGTCATACTATTTTTGGGGGGTTCCCAGTGCATATAAAGGCTATGTTTGCACTATACTGTAGTCTACTCTGAAAAACAATGTGTGTACCTTAATTAAAAATACTTTGTTGCTAAAAAATGCTAACCATCATCTAAGCCTTCAGCTAGTTGTAATCTTGCAATAGTAACATCAAAGATCACTATCACAGATCACCATAATATAATAACAACAAAGAAGTTTGAAATAATGCGAAATTACCAAAATGTGACACAGAGACATGAAGTGAGCAAATGCTTTTGGGAAAACGGCGCCAATAGACTTGCTCACTTCAGGGTTGCCACAAACCTTCAGTTTGTAAAAAATGCAACATCTGTGAAGAGCAATAAAACGAGGTATGCCTGTATTTGTCTCCTTTATTCTGGTCAAATGGTGTTACTTGTCTTTCAGAGTCTATTTCTCTCTGGAAATAAGCCCAGGGGAGTAGCTGTAATGGTCACCATCCCTAGAAATCACCACTGATATTAAAGGTGTTCCTTCCTTGACACTACATTCTAGAAGTTACTGTACCCTGTTATTTCAGATATGGAAGTCAAGGAGAAGTCATTTTCCTCAGTTGTGATTATACAAAAGCCCTTTCTTTACTTGTTTCAGAGTGACAGCAGTGATTATTTAAAAAACAATGACATCAATTGAATAACATGATGTGACAATCCTGGAAAGGGGTTTCTAAGTTTGGAAAATCTAATGATATAATTGAGCACGTTAGACTCAAACACGTGGTCTCATAAAGTGTGATGATGAAGAACCGAAAGTAATGCTAGAAAACACAGGGGGAAACTGGTCCAAATGCTCAAAAGACTCACTACAAGCACAAAAATATAGAGCATAGTATGTCTTAAGACATACGCAGCAAATAGGACTGTTCATAAACATACCTTAGCTAGAATCTCCCTCACTTCCTATCTGAGCATTCTTTCCCCACTATGGCCCTCTTCTATTGGGGAACCCAAGCCTTACAATAGTGTAAGAAAGGAAGTTTGGCCCAGGCCATTCTCTCATCTATCTGTATAGAACATTCCACTCTTCTTTGACAATGGATGTGCCCAAAACCTTTCAAAACCTATCTTAAAGCTCATCTCCAGCAAGTGCCCTGATTAACGCGCCCCTTGGTTAATGTCCCATCTGCTCAAATCACAAACAAACATCACAAGGTGGTTTACACTTTATGTTACTTTGTATATCCGTGCCTTTCTAATTCCATCTCATCTTTCTAAATACACAAAATGTGGTCTTTCTATTCAAGCTCCTGAGAACAGGGGCCTTATTACTTAATTTCTTTTGACCCTCCAAAGCAGTTGGAGAGTCTGTGAAATATCAAAATGAGCTATTGCTATTGTTACAACAAAGACTTTAGAAGGAGTTTCTTCCCATCTGTATGTTACCTCTAAGTATTCTCAAGCTCTTCCCTTAAAACAAATTGTTTTTGTTTAAGAATGTATAGAAAAGTCCTTTTCATTTTAGATTTTTTAAAAAAGGAAAAAAATCTACTTCAGTGGTGTTACCTCTTCCTGGGTATTTCAATAGGAACATAATTGCCCAGTGTGCTCAATGTAGTAACTTAATAAAATTGGTTGAATGAGCGCTTCTAATTCACATTTCATGCTTGTAGATGAAAAGCATCTCTTCCTTTAAAAATAAAGTAGGAAGTGCCATAAAAAAGGCCCAAGGCAAAGGACCAACCTAAGCTAGTATCAGCTGCAGTTAGAATGGAACGGACCCTCACTCAGCCTTGGGCCCTACCAGTGGGCTGAGCAGGCTGGGGATGTGTCAACTGCTGGTTCTTTGAAATTTATTTGTGTGACACTGGCAATAAGGAAGACGTTAGAAGAGCTGAAACTGGGTCTGACTTACTATAATTTAAATTTCTCTGAAAAGCCCTACAGAAAGAGATTCATAAAATCAAGGAGATTGGCTGTCAAGATGTGTCACTCCACGGCCCCCGCTGCCCTGTTAATTATAGCGCAGAGGCATGAAGGTGCCACAAGGCAGACACTGAATTTCTCGTCAGTGATTGTGGTGGGAAGCAGATGGAACCTGAGCCTGTACTGGCAGAGAGGGGCAGGGGCTGCTCCTGGCCCGGCTGCTGACTGCATCTCAACCTGGGAGCAAAGGTCAAACTCCTTGTGTTAACATCTCCATATGAGGTTAATGCCCTGTTCCTAGTACCGCATGGGGACATTACGAAGATACAGAAGAAAACATTTATGGGTAGGTTTGCACTGTTGGGAGTAAAATCTCCCCAGAGTATATACAGATTTGTCAATTCAGTAACTTCTCTTTTTGATTCATTGAAAGCAATGGGTACTTATCAGTTGGGCGAGGTAGTGCACGGGGTCAAAACCAGGCATGTATGTGCTTTTGTTGGGTGTGACATTATTCTTAAAGCTAAATTTGAGATATAGGAAGGTGAAAGTGTGTTTCTTCTTAATGCTTGGGAAACTACCAAAAAAAGAAGTGTCCACCGAGATCAGCTCGGTGCTTTGTGACCGACTGGAGGGTGGGAGGGAGGGAGACGCAAGAGGGAAGAGATATGGGAATATATGTATATGTATAACTGATTCACTTTGTTATGAAGCAGAAACTAACACACCATTATAAAGCAATTATATGCCAATAAAGATGCAAAAAAAAAAAAACAAAGAAGTGTCCATATCAGTGTTAATGGGAATTTTAAGTACTATAAAAAAATAAAGAACTTGTATAGAAAATTAGGCACATACCTCAGCTGCATTTTAGACACTCATCAAGAATAAGTATATATAACCCACAAAAGATAAAATGGAAATACTTCTGGGCTCTAAAGATATTCCAATTCTGATATTTTTAGGAACTCATGTCTACTTGAGGAACTGACTCAAGTTTGAGCCCAGTTCAGTTAGAAATGGACCATCCGGATACCAAACAAGAAAGAAAGAATGAGATATTCCAGCAGTAACCAGGTCGTCACCAGCTAGAGTCTGCATCTGTGTAGGTTTACATTCTTGAGGACCAATAGGCTCTACAGAACCCTCTCCACCAGAAAATCAAAAGGAAAAAACAAACGTTGGAAGGGCTCCTTTTTATTGTTTCAAAAGGAATGCTCAGAAAGCAAAAAATTGATCGCCTAATTAGGAACTTGGGAAATGAAGTGTAAGGAAAAGCAAAGGGGAGTTTTAAAAAGTTTGGTTTCCATGGTCATTTTAAACCCTGCTTCTCCATATCTGCAATTCAGAGAGGCTGACCCCCAAGAAAGGGGCTGCGTCTGTGCAAGCGCGAGATGCGGAGGGGCGGAGGGTCACCGGGATATACCTGGTCGAGTGGTCAGTCCTCGGTCGGCGGCAGGGCGGGCGTCAACAGGCTCGACTGGGCACAGGAAGCAAGATACACGGAAAGCAAACAAGACAAATCGAGATGGTAAGTCGTGGCTCCTGAACACAGCGCAAGGAAAAGCATGTGCAATACACAAGTTATAAAAAAAAAAAAAAAAAAAGCAGCTAGAAAAGAACCACAGTGAGTTAATCCTGAGCATCAAGGATGGGAGGGGTACCACTTCAAAAGGCTTATCGCTCTTGATGTGCCAATCCTACTCCTTAGTTTTCTAATAAATGTGCTCACCAGGATAAGATACGCGGCAACATCAAAGAAGAGGGGCTGGGAGTGTGGGTTTTCCTCTCAGCGAATTTAGAAATAGTTTCTTGGCTTTTGATTAGAAATAAAATACATTATGCCCAGCGCAGTGGAAAATCTTAAAGATACCTCCTTTTACAACTATCCAATCTTATCTTTCTTTTAATCTTATTTTATTTTACAGTTAATTAACTACAAAAGGACTCCATTAAATCGCCAGGAGAAATGCAAATAGGAATTTATCAGGAGAGGAACGTTTCACCACATAATCTGCCATTTAGCGAATCAAATTTGTTCCCAGTTTGAGGGTAGAAGAGGTAAACCAGAGTTTCCTCCCCCTCTCTCTGTATTTTTAAAGACTGGTTTCTATTTAATAGATGACATACAGTTGAAATGTGTGAAGTGCAAATACTTCCTTTCATATTTGTCGACTTTCACAATTTTTCCTTTGCAAGTATTCTGGGTCTGACCCAAAGAAAACATTGCAGTCAGCACAATAGTGCCCACTGTTGTTGACCATTAGCTGGTATTTCCAAAGTGCTTCTGATTCTCAGAAAATATTAACTTGAACTTACCCTGGTCTTTGAAGAAACAGGCAAGGGAAAGAAACAAAGCTTTTAGGATAAATAATGGACAAGGGGCCAGTGAAGCCATGAGGGAGGATAAAGCCTCTTGGGTAAGGTCTGGGAAATATAAAAGTAAGAAGGTAAGGAAAAGTGAGCAGAGGTGTCCATCGGAAGAGAAGGTGTGCTCGACGGGATGGCATTTGGATCAAAAATTTCAGTAAGACCATACAGCTTACTGATGCACGCAGCCCGGGCATTCAAAAATGGAATTATAAGCCCAAGTCGATTTTGAATGCCACACGTTAGCAGGGAACAGTAAGGGAGAAGGAAGTGGCAGCAAGCCAAGTCTTCAAAATAGGAAAAAATAATGTTGCTGAGAATACCAAGACATTTGGATGTATCCAAAGAAAAAGGTGGTTTGGTCCTTTATCATGCAGCCTGGCAGCACCGTAGAGGAGAAAAGGAGGGCGGAGGCATCTAAACCCAACATTTACAATGCAGGCGACTTGGGCCAAATGATCACATCTGAGGCTGTTTCTTCACAAGTAAAATAGAAATAATAACTTATCTTCTAATTGCAATGAGGAACCAAAAATTTAAAAACTCCATTTCAAAAACTCTCAAATACTATAAAACTCCATTTATTAAATATCCTATTTATGAAATATTCTATGACAACTATTGTGAGGATGAGTAACACTCTATTTGTGTATCAGATTAAGACATACTTCCTTCTGCAACTCACAAATACATTTGAACAATACTGTTTCTCTGTATTTCATCCTTTTCCCCATCCACAACAACATATAGTGAGGGACTTTATTACTCCTTATAAAATGGTGTTAACTGAAGGATTATTGTACTTTTTGAGAGCTTCCTGATGACAAGAGCCCCAAATGGTGCTTCAGTTGAAGGTAAGAATGTACCAAAGCAAACTCACAAAGCAAAAAAATAACTTAAAGTGATTACCTTCATCAATGGTTAAATCATTAGAGACTCTATTCCACTCAGGGGAAAGCAGTTGAGTTTGTGGTTTAAATTTGGACTGAAGATGTGGTAGTCAGGCTAGTCTCAGGGTCCATTTTAATGCCACCACTTGTTTTCTCTGCACTCTTGGGCAAACCTCCTTCTTTCTGAGCTTCTGTTTTGTCACAAGGAAGCTGGGTTTTTCCAGGGCTCAAATGTGCACACATATGCCAAAGACCCTTACAAATGATAAAGCCCTATTCCATAATTACTCAAGGGAATATGGAAACACATCACATGCGCATAGATAAAGGTCTGAAAGATATTACCACAAAAAGCTGTCATTAGTTTATTCTGGGTGAGGAGATCATTCCTAGAAATTTCTCTGCCTTTCTGTTTCAAGGTGCGTGTATTATTTGAAAACAGTAATAAAACTATATTTTTCAGGAAGATAAACAATAATAATTTTAGTGACTTAAACTGTAGTCTGCTTTAACAGTGTGAGGCTGATTTAATATGAGTAAATATTCAAAAAATAAGTAACTCGTGTTCAGTGATCAGACATCAATAATTAAAAGATAATTTCATCACTGCAAAAAAGAATATACATTGACAAGAAAAAGGAGTGCATTACTCCCCAATCCAAAATAAATACTTTCTAATTTTTCAAATGGACCATTACTAGTTGAACCAGCAAGTAACTTCAATATAGTATTCAAAACATGTTACTTTGGCTGTTTAGTAAGTTAAACATTAGAAACAGATTGTCTTAAAGAGTTAAAATAGGCAGAAATATGTTATTCTACTGCCATCAGCAGCTCTGAATCAAATAGTCCCCTATAAAAAGAGAGAAACAAAATGATGGAAGCGCTAGGACTTTTGAGTTTCTTAGCTCTGGCATTCCTTGTAATAGACCAGTTCTAAGCTAAATGCTGCCCAGCACAGCCTCCCCTCCCCATCAGGCCTAAGGTGATGGAGGAATCAGCAGGAAATCAGTTTTACTCGTAGATAAGAGGGGCCTGAAAAGCCCTGGCTTGCAGGTTTGATGAAAGACATTATTTAATCTCAATTTCCCCATTTAAAGTGCTTTGTTCATTGCTGCTTTATGGCTAAGCGAAAATGTACGAGAGGGCAAATTCACAATGCAGTTACACAATACGATGTTACAAGACCTAGTGTGCCTCATGAAGAATATTATAGTGTTTTGTGTATGTATTATATACACAGACAAGCTGACTGCTGGCCACAAAAACTTTCTGGTGGCCACTGCATTCTTCCTCATCTTCAGGCTGTTCTGGTCAGGCAGTCATGAAAATGCAGAGCAAACACAAATGCTATCAGCACAAAAGCTTTCAGCCAGATGATTTCACAATCCATGAGAACAACTGTTTTATGAACAACAGCTTCACTTCAGTTTAGCCATTTCAGTTTTGTGGCTCAACCACAGAATAACAATCCCTGAAGGCAAATCGCAGCTGGTCAAAGAGCCTAAAATATTGGAAAACTGTGTTTGTGATATGCTTATTTTTTCAATATAAATTAACAGAATGCTTGAGTGTCTGACCCCCTCTGTGGACTTGACTGATTGTTCTTGAGAAAAACAAATTTTTGGTAAGCGTTCGAAGCTCTGATGATGATAAGGGTTGCATGAACAATGAAAGGAAATCCTTTGAGAATTTTAGATATTTTCAATAGCTTTGTGTGCAAGCACATGTCTGTAAGATTAACAAGGAAAAGGCTCTGGGGAGAGGGAGAAGAGGAAGATGGGGAGAAAGGGTAAGATTTTAGGACTGTTATACGGCTTGTTATATTCATTAATTTTAAGGATATACTGTTTGGGTGTTAGGGTGACTCTCTGAGACAAGCTGGTAAAACCTCTCTAATATGATCCTGGTTCTATTTAAAAACAAACAAAATAAAACCAACCAACCAACAAAAAACTACCACTGAACATTTACTACATTCTAGGCACTTTGCTAAGAGTTTTCCATACCATCTCATTTAATGCTCACACCCTGTCTCTGAGTTAGCAATTATTACCAACTTTATTTTACAGACTAGGAAGCAGCCCGAGAGGCTCTGTGACTTGCCCCAAATCACGTAGCAGTGCTGGAATTTAAACTCTGATGCACATAATTCTGTAGTGTGGGATGTTGATATGATGGGAGAAGGAGGGTGGACATTACTGGCTTTTAGTGGCTGGGGACCGGGGATGCTAGATGGCATGCACAGGGCAATCCCACACAAATAAAAATTGTCCTGCACCCTACACAGCTTCCTAAATTCCTGTTGGACATTTATGTATTTACGATTATGTGAGTCCAAAACCTAATTCAGCTTTATATATAAACACAATGCATTTCTGCACAGTTCTTACTGTAGATCTTCCTGGAGCTCATCATTGGATAAAATGAAGAAAGAAAAACTAATTCAGGGCCCCTGTATCAGTCTGCATCTGTATTTGTCACATCCATAAGGGGGCAAACACCTGACTGCCATTGTTTCCACTGGTAGTCAAGCCTGAACACTCGTTGAAATACTTACTATAAATTACATCCATGGTATTGACTCCCCTACCAAACTCTGTCAGTTCAGTTTAAGATTCATTGTTAGAGAGACTTTTCAAAATGTTATAAAAGGAGTGGTGGTCTGATGATGGTGAAAACCAGAACTCAAGCTCTGAGATCTTACATATTATTGCCTCCAATACTCTTATGTAAGATTTTGCTGTTTGTCAATAACACCCTTATTTAACAAGAATATTAGCTCTTTTTTTTTTTTTTTTTTTTTTTTTTTTTTTTTTTTTGCGTTACGCGGGCCTCTCACTGTTGTGGCCTCTCCCGTTGCGGAGCACAGGCTCCGGACACGCAGGCTCAGCGGCCATGGATCACGAGCCCAGCCGTTCCGCGGCATATGGGATCTTCCCGGACCGGGGCACGAACCTGTGTCCCCTGCATCGGCAGGCGGACTCTCAACCACTGCGCCACCAGGGAAGCCCTGAATATTAGCTCTTTTGATGAGGCCTAGGCAATGTAATAGCTGTATCTTGGTCAGGGATCCAGAGGCACTCAGTCATGGACTTTGTCCAACTGGGCACCTACCTTGGCAATACTCAAGGGCCCTGGTGTGTGTGTTCAGTCCATTGCTGTTCTGGGGTATCTCCAAACCATTTTTGTTCTTGACCTTCCAAAAACTGATCACCTTGGGTAAACTGATCACTTTGGGGAAACCCAGGATAAATCCAGTTTTTTTTGGATTATTTGGCAAGAGAAGGAGAAAAAAAAAAAATCACAGCTTGCTTTCTAACTTGTACCATCACTGCCTTGTTTCTTGTTTGATTTGAGGGAATTCTTAAGGGGCAGAAGAACAGGAAAACAGTTGAGAGTGCTGACAATGGCATCAGGGGTGGGATTTCAGGAAGTGGCTTTAGTGAAATAAAATAGTTCCTTTTTATATTTCTACGTAAAAGGAACAGTTAGCATTATCCCATTTTTTTTCTAAACAAAATGGATCAGTTTGGCTACTATTTAAAAATTTTAACATAAGAAGCATGTTTAAATATTGATAGAAGGCGTATAATTTTTAGTGGAGATCATATATATGCCTATGAGTACACATAGAGTCAAGATAAAATGCTTAGGGCGTATAAGAGCAGATTTATTTAACTGCGGTATTACTTATACTATTAATATGATAAATGCAAAGCTAAATTTAACTCATTAAAGACACCAAGGAAACATGTAGGCTGATATTCATATATAAAGCAGTTGAGCTCTCAAGATTTGATGGAGAAAGGGAAATTCTGAAATTCAGGAAGTGAAGCACCTTCTGGAATGTTTATAATGTTTTGCTATTCTCTATTGCGGTCTGTGGTACCAGGCTCATTGCATTTCACCGTATTCACTAAATTTGAAGAGTTAACATAAAACAGGGGCTGGAGTGTCTTTTATCTTCATTAAACTTTGCACAGTTCACATTTCTAAAGGAAATACCAAATATGACAACAAACATCCACATTAATGTCTGTAAATTAATTTTACTCTGCTGCTAACTTAGCTTACGTTGTGAGCTTTCTAAATCCCTTTCCATAAATTTTACCATAAATAAATTACAATTCGCAGTACAAATTTGTAGTACAATTTGTAGTACAAATTACAATTTGTACAAATTTATCCTCTATTATTTGTGTGTGTGTTCATAAAAATGATTAAGGTAAACTCTAAAGTATGTTTTATCCTACTTTTCCAAAATCAATAAATAATGGAAAATATTAAATGGGAACTTTTCATTTATAGAAAATATATATTTAAAAGACGTGAAAAGGTCTTAAATTATAAGAAATTGATATTTAATTCTTTATAAATTATAATTTTAGAATCACATTGGAGATGAGTAAGTTCTCAATGGCAGAGGCAATTTTTAATAAAAATAGAGAATAATCTATGTATTTAAATTTTTCCATAAAAAGCTAAAACTTGGACATAAGTGACAAACTACACATTTAACATTATTTGGTATAAAAAGGGCATTAAGGACTGCAATTTTCTACCAAACAAAGTTTGTTAAGACTCCATACATGTTACCTATTTCTCCATCAATTAAACAACACAGTATCCTAAAGGAAAAGAAAAAAACTTGTGTGTGTTCAGTTTACAAAATGTTTACAAAATTCAGTTTACAAAATTTTTCACAAAAAAATCTCATTAGAGACTGACTGATGAGGATTTTAAATGACCAAAATGTATTTATCTTAAAAAATGACAAAACTAGCATTCTAGTAATAATACAATTTAATAGGGAAGTCACCCAGATCTTTGATAACTAAGTATCCTTAAATTCTTTTCCTCTATGTTAGAACTATTTTTATAAATGGTAGTCTTAATTATTTTTATATTATAAATAACACTGCTGTTTATGGTCTGATAGTATTACTAGAAGGTACCTTTTTCCAAATTAATGAAACACATTTGGGGTGATTACTCATGTTATGGAAACAGTCCATATCAAGATTTTCTGCAATGGTTCTTTAAAAAAAAGCTTCTCGGGCTTCCCTGGTGGCGCAGTGGTTGAGGGTCCGCCTGCCAATGCAGGGGACGCAGTTTTGTGACCCGGTCCGGGAGGATCCCACATGCCACGGAGCGGCTGGACCCATAAGCCATGGCCGCTGAGCCTGCGCGTCCGGAGCCTGTGCTCCGCAACGGGAGAGGCCACAACAGTGAGAGGCCCGCGTATCGCAAAAAAAAAAAAAAAAAAAAAAAAATTAAAAAAAGCTTCTCCAGTGCACTTATGGTCTAATATTGGATTTATATTTAGTCTGAGGAGTAAGTGATTGTATTTTGAGGTATCCATACTACATATATCCATATTTATTACTGTCAAAATATTACTGTCAAAAGTTGCTTCTTTAACAAAGAAAAACCACAGATAAAATCCTATGTGTTCTCGGGCTTCCCTGGTGGCACAGTGGTTAAGAATCCACCTGCCAATGCAGGGGACACGGGTTCGAGCCCTGGTCTGGGAAGATCCCACATGCCGCGGAGCAACTAAGCCCATGCGCCACAACTACTGAGCCTGCGCTCTAGAGCCCGCGAGCCACAACTACTGAGCCCGCATGCTGCAAATACTGAAGCCTGCATGCCTAGAGCCCCTGCTCTGCAACAAGAGAAGCCACTGCAATGAGAGGCCGGCGCACCACAATGAAGAGTGGCCCTAACTCGCTGCAACTGGAGACAGCCTGCGTGCAGCAACAAAGACCCAACGCAGCCAAAAATAAATAAAAATAAAATAAATTTATTAAAAAAAAATCCTGTGTGTTCTTGAAAAACAAGGTATTAGTATCTCGAAATCAAGGTGTTCCTATGTTCAAAATTTTATACTTCTGAACATGTAAAATGATATGGAATAAGACTAAAAAATTCTCTCTCCTAAATAGATATTATTTGAAAATTTCTGCTAAGAAATCCCTGTGAATGAAAAGTACATAATCCATTGTGCAAGTTTGTTGACAGAGAAAATCTTGCTTTTCTGAATTATCATAGAAGAAATGTTTAGGTCAATGTGCTTCTTAATTTTGACAGCTGCCTTATATTTAACTTTCCAAACACAGAATTGTATAACTCTTAAGCAAATTACTTTTCATGACATAAGTTGTTCTTTATCTTTGCCTTTAACATTTAATGTGATCTGAGATGTAATGCACTAGAATAAATAACCAATGAAGACTATTTTGGTGGCTTTCAAACCTCCAATTATGCAGGCCCCATCAAAATTTCTCTCTCTGGGAATTCCCTGGTGGTCCAGTGGTTAGGATTCTGTGCTTTCACTGCCGAGGGCGCAGGTTCAACCCCTGGTCGGGGAACTAAGATCCCGCAAGCCTCGCAGTGTGGCCACAAAAGAAAAAAAAATTTTCTCTCTCCACTGAGTGAACTGTGATTTCCACAGTTTTATCACATGTCTGTTTTCTTCAGAGGTGTGCATTCTAGGTCACTGTCTCATAAACACTAATTGAATATTGTGCTTTCATTCCAGAAGCAAAAAAACACCTCTCAGTGAGAAAACACTTTTAAAAATTCATATCAAAAGTCACCTCTTAAGAACACGAGAGAGATTATACAACCAGACTGAACACTTGTTCCCTCCTGGGCTTCTTACCTTCGTTTTCTGTGTTGGCGGGCACGGAGTCGACCCCAAAAGGATGCCAGGGCTGGAGATCATCCAGGCTGAACTCTCCATTCACGGGAAGAAGCTCCACAGTGGTTTTGGTTTCAGTCAAAGATGGCATGAGAGCATCATTGCCATAACTGATCCTTGGTTCGCTGATCATGTTGGCCAAGACATCGTCCGAGTAGTTCTGCTCTTTCTGAAGCAGCTCATCTAAACAAAACAGAGCCATGTCTTTGGTGAGTAACAGCAACCATCACAACAGAAGGAGCAGCAGCGGCTACCAACTGCTGTCTGCCAGGCACGAGTGTAACTACTTGACATGCATGATCTTATTTACAGCCACAAGGTGGGTACCATTATCGTCTCCATCCTACAGATGTGAAAACTGAGGCACACGGTATGTAAGCCACTTACACAAAATCATAGCTAGCAATGCCCAAGGTGGGATTTGAGCCCAGGTAGAGTGGCTTAGGCCAAGGCTGATGCTCTGACCCGCTGCACCACTCCCCCCAGTGGTGAAAAACCTTGAGAGGTCAACGGTCATTCTGTCCTAGTCTGCTGTGATCACAGAGGAATGAGAGCATGCTTTGGGGGGGTGTTTGCAGTGGAGTGGCGGCAGTATGCAAGGTACAGTTTCTTTCAAGCTGAAGGACATATCCAGTGAGTCCCTAGTCTTTCCATGAACATGTGTTAAGGACAAGAAAAGCGTGATGGGACGCCTGCCTGCTCCATTCTTCAACAGTTCTCATTGTTTTGCCTTGAAAAAAAATCTGTCTTTCTCAAAGGCTCCCAGGTGCTGCACGATATATGTTCTGAGGCAACAAAGAAGGCCAGTTTTGGCTTTGCAGACGTGAAGCTCTGCTCCAGCCTTCTCTTCTGTGGGATAAACAGCCCCGCCTGCCAATATTTCTCATGGCTCTCAAACCAAATATCCTGTCTTTCTCTGCTGCGTCTTGTTTGCATCTCGTTTCAAAAAATACTATCAGTTACCCCTTTTTAAAACTGACTAAACAAAATCAACTTTATGGAACATAATCAACCTATCTGAAGTTCTTGTAGACCAGTGAAAATTCCCAAATTACACATTTCATTATTGAAATGCATTTTTACTGGAAAAAAGAGCTGGGAACATAACTCTGTACTAAGTGCAACTGCAGTTTTAAAAACTGAGTATCACAGATCTGTGATTCTCTTATTATGTTGCCAAAGATTTACCAGGTTTTTCTGTGTGACGTATTTTTAACATTAGAGACTTATAAATAGCATGTGTGCTATCAACAATAACACTAATCAGAACTTTTCACTTTCTAATCATACCTCTGTCAAGAGTTTACTGTATTATATATTTCAAACCAATCACTGGTTAGTATTATTGATGTAGAAAATGAAAAAAGTAAAATCAGGATTTAAATTTGATTTGTAACATCTTACTATTATCCTTCACATTCTCTTCTAAATTCACAAAAAATTTATCTGAAAAATTAAAATTCTGTTCAAATATATTAAAACAGTCTGACAGACTAGCATTAAAGTATGAGATTAATGTCCTTCTATGAAGTCAGTTTTATTGCAAGATATTTTAAATGATAAAATCTCAAGCAAATCGGTCCTCTTGAAGTCTAATTTGAGTTATAATATATATCTATTTGCTGGGGTACCATTCTAAAATTCAATATTTGATGCTTGCAATGACCTTTCCCATACAGATAAAAGGCCCGCATTACATTTCTTCCAATTTTTTCATGTCTTACAGAGTCATAGGTAATGGCTAATAACTTAGCCAATGTCTACTTTAATAAATTAAATGGGTCTTTTATATAAATCTTATGCTTGTGACTGTTAAGTAGTTAAAATGTAAAGAGAGGATCTTCTGGAATAATTATTGGTGCTTACATGTTCATCTTGTGAGGGAATGAATAACCTTTGCCTGCAGGATCAGCTCCTGGCCCTACCTGGTGCCATGTTGTTCTTGGTGTCTTTGTGGCATTTACCATCACTTAACCTCTTCCTCCATCTGGAATTTTTTTCTCTTTGCCTTGTATACTCAGTACTGAGCTTATTTCCTGTGATTTCTCTGAGTAAATCTCTGCTCATTTTTTCTAATCTCTTCGCCTCTGTCATTTTCTTCTTGTATCTCTTTCCAGCTCTTTCTTCAGTTCTGCATTTGGAAATCCCACCCACTCTTGAAATGCTAAGGACCCCCTACTTTTGGTTGAATCTGAAATGTATTTCCCCGGCTCTGACTTCTCCCTCCCACTCTAGTGTACATATTTCTAACAGTTTGCTGGAACTATTAACTTAGATCTTCCATGAACTTAGTATGTACAAAACTGGGGGGCTTCCCTGGTGGCGCAGTGGTTGAGAGTCCGCCTGCCGATGCAGGGGACATGGGTTCGTGCCCCGGTGTGGGAGGATCCCACGTGCCGCGGAGCGGCTGGGCCCGTGAGCCATGGCCGCTGAGCCTGCGCGTCCGGAGCCTGTGCTCCCGCAACGGGAGAGGCCCCAACAGTGAGAGGCCCGCATACCGCAAAAAAAAACACAAACAAACAAACAAAAAAACCGAGCTCAAGGCTCTCCTCCTGCCTTCCAATTTTCTAATCATGGCAGAACTATTCTCCCAGCCACAGGCGTGAAACCTTCAGCACCATCTGTGACTCTATATTTTTGTGTCCCATACTTGAATTACTGACGGCTCCTTTTTAATTCCATTTTTGGATTCTCTCTTATTCATTTCTTACTCCTCTTTTCCATTACCCACCTCCCTTGAGCCATCATTACTTTTTGCCTGGATAATTGTGATAATTCTCTCCTCAGTGCTCTCCCTCCTCTAATTTTTATCCCTCTGTTTCCCAGATCTTTTCCTGATATTAAGGAATGGCTCCACCCTATTTCAATGGCTTCTTGGTTTCTAATAACTTAATCCCAAACTCCTCTGACAAATGTTAAAGGCCCTCTGGGATCTGGGCCCACCGCATCTTTTTAGCCATGAGGCTCACAGCTCTTTGCTGTATACACCTGTGATATTGTGATTTACAATAAGAAATATTTATTTGGTCTTTATAGGCACAGAGGTACTAAAACCCTTGGAACTTCTTAGGTGATGTGACCTATAAAGGTGTCTTTTTACATTAATGAGGTGACTTCTGAAAAGCTCCTAGGTCACCTAAGGATGGGGGCTTGTCACCAGGGGAACTAACAACATGCTTAGAAGGTTAGAACTTTCAGCCTCACCCCCAAGGGCCAATGATTTAATCAAACATGCCTATGTAATGAAGCCTCTGTAAAAACCCCAAAGAATAGGGTTCACATTATTTACAATAGCCAAAATATGGAAGCAACCTAAGTGTCCACCACAGGTGAATCGATAAAGAAGATGTGGTACATATACACACAATGGAGTATTACTCAGCCATAAAAAAGAATGAAATTTTGCCATTGGCAACAACATGGATGGACCTATAGAGTATTATGCTTAGAGAAATAAGTCAGACAGAGAAAAGACAAATACTGTATAATATCACTTATATGAGGAATCTGAAAAATACAACAAACTAGTGAATATAACAAAAAACAAACAGACTCACAGATAAAGAGAACAAACTGGTTACCAGTGGGGGGGGGGGAGGGACAAGATATGGATAGGGGTTTAAGAGGTACAAACTACTATGTTTAGAATAAATAAGCTACAAGGATATATTGTACAGCACAGGGAATATAGCCAACATTTTATAATAACTATAAATGGAGTATAAGCTTTTAAAATTGTGAATCACTATGGTGTACACCTGAAACTTATATAATATTATAAACAAGTATACCTCAATAAAAAAAGGGAAGAAAAAAATTAAGTGAATTTAGCAAGGCTGCGGAATACATGGTCAATATAAAAACTCAGCTGTATTATATACTCACAACAATTAGAAAGCAAACATTTAAAAAATATGCTATGTAAAAAAAAGAATAGGGTTAGGAGAGCTTCAGCATTGGTGAACACGCGATGTGGAGATGTGGGAGCGTGCTGGGCTGGGAGGGGGCAGGAGAGCTCTGAGCTCCTTCCCACATACTCTGCCCTAACCTTCTCTTGTTCCTGAGTTAAATCCTTTTTAAATAAACCTGCTAGTTTATTAAAAATCCAGTAAGTAAAACATTTATCTGTGTTCTGTGAGCCATTCTAGGAAGTTAATAGAACCTAAGGAGGAGGTGGCTGGAGTCTCTGATTCACAGATGGCCATCAGAAGGCCAGGTGACAGCCAGGACTCGAGACTGGCTGTGGAGGGGAGTGGGGTGGGCAGTCTTGTGGGACTAAGCCCTTGCTTGACCTGTGGACTCTGACGCTACCTTCCAGGTAGTAGTATCAGGATTGGGTTGAACTGTAGGACACTCAGCTAACGCTGGAGAATCACTTGTTGGTGTGGGGAGAACTCCACACATTGGAATTGGTGTCAGAATCATAATACCACATCTGAACGGTCTGGAATACTCTCAGATGGGACCATGCATTCCCCTCAGCACACCTTTGCTCTCTGTTCCTGCTACCTGGGAAGCCCATCTCTGCTTATATAAACTATAATGAACTCTTCAGGGCCCAGCTCCAATGCCCCCTCTTCTACAGCTCTCCTCCCAATAACTTTATGAGGCAGGCATCATTACCTTTACAGAACATGAATCTGAGGCCGGGAGAGGTGAATGGATTCTTCAAGATTCCATGGCCAGTAAGCATCAGTGCTGAAACCCAAGTCCTGGGCTACATAACACCAACCTCCCTGATTTAACCCCTACCTATCCAGGGTCACTCTAATTCTCATCACTGGACTGTTCATTTACAGAGTAGATGGAGAAACCAGGCATTATAAGCATGACTTCCATAATGTCTTCCACATTTACCTTGTAAGCTGACTTAAACACCATGAGCCCTATGGAATGGTTACTGCTTTTGTCCCCTCAAATAGGCATTTCCCAGGCATGGGAGCTGGGGGGAGTCCTGTACCCATCTCAGCCATGGCAGTAAAAAAGATAGTGTAGGGAACTGTCACACTGGAAAATCTTACATCTGTGCTTCATAAAATAGGCACGACATTTCAGATTGCAGCAAATCATGGTGTGCCCCCTTTTCTCTTTTACACTGTTGGCAGGAAATTTCCTCCAAATGGCTGCTAAAATGTAGAGCCCCATGGTGGTTAATTTTCCTGGTTTATTATATTCATTTTCAGAAAATGAAAGAACAAAACATTCAACAAACATTACATTTTTGGCAGACTGAGAAGCACTTAAGCTTTAAAAAAACTTTTGGTACCAAAGCAGAAATCCACTTTCCTATCTCTCTTTAACATAGGAGATTTAGAAACAACCACCTTTGGTCATCTCACTTGGAACGATGAGGTCAGTGTTGGGTTTAAGGGAAGAAAAGAGGGTGGAAATGATGGATTACTGTTAGCTGGAGTAGGATTCAATTTTCTGACCATAAAATGTCTAAGATGGCAACCTACTTCTTGACATTATTAAGGGCTCAGGATTTTACCAACTGTTAACACAATTGGCACCAGGCAATTTCTCTTATGATAAAAAAAAAATTCAAAGCCAAATATCATTTCATTGTTCATTCTGAGTGGGACTTAATCTTTGAATTTTGTGGCCAGACTAACTACACAGAAACCACACTTCTACTATGTCGGTGGCCCCGATGGATTTTTATCTGAATTAATTTAATATTTTATTACAATGCTTTGATGGCATATATTGGGATGTCAAAGCTTTTAAGCATCTACATTTGCCAACTGCTGTATTAAACTAAAAGGCACATTCCCCCCAAGACTCTTTATTTTCTTAAAGGCTAACTGATACTGCCCAAAATTGCAGCAGTTACCTCTGTAGTTAAATATCTTCTGTAATACCCAAGCATATGAGCCTTGCAGTTAAAAGTGGAAATACTTAACTGAATTCAATGGTGGTAATATTTAAACTACAGTGTAAACAATAAAAAGATGTTTAATTTCAAATATTAAACATGAAATGAACCCCACTGTATGTTGCCCTCTTAAAAATGTTTCGAAGATGTATATCAAACATACTTATAGTAAATAAGAGAAAGAAAATGAAACACCTCACCACTTAGCTATCATTGAAAATATTTAAAATATTTTAAAGAAAGCAACATCAGGGCTTCCCTGGTGGCACAGGGGTTAAAAATCCGCCTGCCAATGCAGGGGACACAGGTTCGAGCCCTGGTCCGGGAAGATCCCACATGCCACGGAGCAACTAAGCCCGTGCCCCACAACTACTGAGGCTGCGCTCTAGAGCATGTGAGCCACAACTACTGAAGCCTGCGCACCTACAGCCTGTGCTCCGCAACAAGAGAAGCCACTGCAGTGAGAAACCCGTGCATCGCCCCAACTAGAGAAAGCCTGCACACGGCAAGGAAGACCCAACGTGGCCCCCCCCAAATAAATAAATAAATATTTTTTTTTTAAAAAAAGAAAGCAACATCAAAAGAGATCCCCCAGTGGTGATTTCAACTTCAAATGACTAACATATTTTGTTTTTGTAGAAGCAATAGACTTCCATGATAATTCATTTTGAGAGAAATGGCCTCATAAAGGACTATGAATGGGAAACAGATGAATCCTAGATAATTCACCTAATGCTCTTCTTTTAATTATTAATCCACTAGGCAAACTCCTTCTAAAAGTTTAACTGCCATATTTTAGGTTTCAAGAAAATGAAGTTTATAAACATTAAATCAGTTCTTCTACAAGCTTCAGTTGTAATTACTGAACTACCTTTTCCATCCTTTAAACACATTTGGGGTGGGTGGGAAATGTCCTTCACATAGAGGAGGTCCAAGCTCAGTCTTTTCCCTTGTGAAATACAGCTATTCAAGGTCTGATCTGGAGACCAGTGAACATGCTCAGGCTTGCTGGTTTTTCTACTGTATAGAACTGACCCTGCATAGCTATCTTCATTTTTCCCCAATCTTCTGATTCTTCTGGTTCCTAGTGGAAAAATACACATTTATCTGCAGCCTCTTCCCCAAATGGAAATTTTCTATCAACCTTGTCTAACAGAAGAGTCTCACATGATCAATCCTTATATTTTAACAAATGATTACTTATGCATTTAAAAGGACTGAGGATTACACCTCTATACAATGCATCCCTCCACCATGCCACCCCTGCAACTGCCACAGCTGCACTGGACGTATTTATAAAAGGGATGTAATTTTTTCCCCATCAAGAAGCTCTACTATAAATCTGCTGTCATCCATTCTAGGCATTTTGCCCACACCAGGACGATGAGATCAGATTTAATTTTCCAATCACAGTCTGTGCATGTCTGATACATGGCTTAGCATATAACTGCCACGCTGTTCATTATACTTAACATCACCATGGCCTCTGAAACTCCCTAAGCCTTGGTTCCTCATCCATAAAATTAGGAAGTTGGATGGACGGTCTTCGTAGTTTCTTCACTTTGAATCCTGTTATCCATAATCTTGCTGTGTGGGCATCCCCTGAGAGCTTGTCGAAATACATAATCTCGGGTTCCACCCAGAGCTAGGGAAACAATCTGCACGTTTAACATGATCCCCAGGCAATTTTTAAAAAACTGAAGTATAGTTGATGTACAATATTATATAAGTTACAGGTGTACAATATAGTGATTCACAATTTTTAAAGGTTATACTCCATTTATAGTTATTATAAAATACTGGCCATATGCCCTGTGTTGTACAATATATCCTTGCAGCTTATTTTATACATATTACCTCTTAATCCCCTACCCCTATAATGCCCCTCCCCACAGGTAACCACTAGTTTGTGCTCTGTATCTGTGAGTCTGCTTCTTTTTTGTTATATTCATTCGTTTGCTGTATGTTTTGGATTCCACATATAAGTGATATCATACAGTATTTGTCTTTCTCTATCTGACTTATTTCACTTAGCATAATACATCTGATCCCAGGCGAGTCTTAAGCACATTACAGTCTGACCACTGCCACGAGGTCTACAAAGGCATCAGTACAAAATGGCCTGTTATCCCCTTCCTACAAGACAAGCCTCAAAACAAACACAAGGTGTGAAAGGTGAGTATGGCCAAGAAACAATATTGCCAGAAGAAACCTTGCTGCAAAACACCTCAAAGGCATGTTCATAAACCCAACCCACCCTATGGCCTTGAAGCTGTCATTCACGATAACATTTTTCTGAACCAGGAAGCCACAGGAAAGGAAAGACTAGTTATGAATTTCCTTTGTTTTGCCAGACTATTTGTCAGGCAGGAAATTACATAGGAGCCAGAGCAGGAAAGTGTTCAGGAAACAAACAGGTCATTGTTATTCAGACCCCGAGCAAAAGAATGTACTTTAAAAAGTAGAGGGCACCAGAGGACATACTTCACTGCTGTGCTCTCCCCTATAAAGACTGAATTTACGTCTTAAGCATGGACTGACTTATAGTTCACTGGAGCAGAAGTTGTTTGAAATGCTGATTTGGGGGAGAACCTATGTGGTCTTCAAGTGATTACTGCACATGGCTGGGATGTTTCGATCAGCGTGTGACTGGTGCGACAGCAATACTGTGATGGAATTGTGTCATGCTATGACATCTTGATAGCATGAGATTAACGGCACCAATGACGCCTTCCATGCCTGTGGCCTTTACATAGCTGTTAGCTCATTTGATACCCACATCAACCTTCATAACGGGATTACTACCCCCAATGACAGTTGAGCAAACTGTGACGCCAACCTTGAGAAATACATGTAAAGTTATCGAGTAACTGAACTGGGATCTGAACACAAGTATCCCGATTCCTAGTGCAACCTTCTCACTATTCCATTGGAAAAAAAAAACATTTTATGGAGGACGTGGCTATTTCACTTTGATTAGTAACAAATATTATAAAAATACATCCACATCTATCATCACAAGCATCCTGTTTTGCATACATTATTTTTGATCGATTTGGAAAGTGATGAATGTAATGATATCTTTTTTACACGTGAAGAAACCAAGGTAATCACAGAGCCGGCGTCCAAGGTCACAGAGTTTCTTGATGGTGGGGCAGAGCTGAAAGGCCAGGTGTTCCCAGCTACACAGCCATGCACTGCTCCCTTCTCTAAGTGAGGCTTACCTGTCACTCCTGTTTTGATGGTCCACCCTCAGCAGCAGTTTCTCCTCTCACCCATCTCCCACTTCTTTAGATTTCCCTTTCTCTGGTAGACTGGTATAAATATGATGGCCACATGAACTGGTATAAATATGATGGCCACATGAACTGTCATTAGGTTTCACCGATTGAGTCAAATTTAAGATATTTAGACTGCTTTGGATTTTGAGCGATTTAAATTTACAAGGCTGCCATATTTTCCAACATGAGGAAAAAATGAGATATATTATCACAAAGCAAAACTGTTCCACAAATCTAGTTTTTATTTTGACCTCCCAGAAAACTGGGTCAGTCCTCTTATTTTTAGCTACACTATCAACCCTGAAAATCTCTCACGGTCTCAAAATTCAGACTCCACGTCTGAATCTGGGTTTATTTTTCTTTAGTAGTTTCTTGGACAGAGATTTTAAATGGAGCATGCTTTGTCCACTTATGGCAACAAACTATCCCTGAAGGTGATACAAACATGGCTACACGTTACTTGTGAGAACATTCCTTGTTGCAAGTGACATTCTCCTGAAGCATCGCTTGTCTCGCTTAAAATGGAGCATACAGAAGAAGTTCCTTTTCCAGACAAATTTCGTTTTGACTTTCAAACAATGCAGATCAAACAACTTAGACCTACCAATGGCCATCAGAAACCAAGATAAAAGTCAGTCAGGCTCCCTGGTTTCTAAAAACAGAGTAGAGTTCCTACTTCATGTTTACTTGTGGAACTTGAGCCAATGACCTACCTGATCTTATTTCCAACCACAGTAGGAGTCTTGGTCCCGCCTGGGTAGTCAGGAGCCTAAGCAATCCTGAGGGGAAAACTCTTCTAAAGTTTAAGCTAAAAACCAAGTTTACATATTACAGAAAGAATCTCAAAGTATGCTGTGTTGAGGGCATAATTCATATATAAATGTGCCCTAGTTTTGAAGAAACAACACATAGTGAAGAATTTCAGTGTAAAGGGCCGATCTGTAGTGCCAGCTTTAGCCTGTATGTGTATGGATGTTTTCCTCTGGTTAATACATATAGTGAAAATGCATATATGTCCATGAATGTAAGCAGATGCAGACTAAATGTCCTCTGCAAACTAAATTAAAATAAATGTGATTTTTATGTCTTAAATCCCTTAAACAAAAGTCAATGATTTCTTATGGCCTTCAACCTAGCAAGACAGTTGTCTCTTCATATGTTAGAGGAAAAACTGGCTGTCTTGGGGTAGTTGAGAGATGTATACTTTTATGGCTAAGCTCAAGGAGTTTCAAAGTAATTATGATTATGTAGAATTTTCTCTTCAAAATTGTCTTTAAGAGCCTAACCCCTGCAGCATCACTTCACTGTGATTCCTCCTTATATAAAAATGTAGTTTGGTGCTAATTATGAGTCATATACATTCAGTGCAAAGAAAACAAAAGAAACAAAAATTCACTTGCCATCCCACCAAAAATAATTTTTAACATAGTTTTATCCTTTACGGAATCAATTATTTCATCTCGTCCCCTCATCACTTTATTATCTAGTTGTTACGACTGTGGTCAAGGAGACAGAATTTTGTGAGATTACTGAAGAAGGCCCCTGGAATTGGAGTTATCAGATTTGAGGACACAGAGAGACGCAATCACAAGAATCCGTATTTCTCCAGTGCCATTCCAGAGTATGTATTTCTTTGTTCTCTGGTAGGTTGTTCTGCATAGTTCGTACAGTTTATTGTTTGTTTCTTTGTACTTGTAAGTTCTCCGCTATACAGTAAATTGGAAACATGAAATAAAACCTGAGGTTTGCTCTATCTGGGTCAGTATCACATTTCAGTTTTTAAAAATTGCTCATGCTTTTAGTGAGCACAAGAAAGGATAATGTGGAAGATTATTTTTAAAAAGGACTCAAATGACTGTTTAACTGCTCTTGCATACATTTTTATAAATGCAAAGTCATTCTGGCAGCTGTATACAATCTGAGCACATACTCCCCTGGAGCCTTCGCTGTGGATGCTGGGGCATTCTGGGCACCGACCCACAATATCCCCCCTTTTGCTCTACCTCAGCTCTAAACCAACTAAGAGAGAGCAGCTGGAGATCAAAACATCACCTTTACTTCTGATAAAGGCCAGGCCCTCACCAGCCCACAGGATGCGAGTCACATATAGGGCACATGGCTTGTCAAGCTCTGTGCAGACTGCATTTCAGCTCCACCCTGTACCCCCAGCTGCACGTGACAAGGGAGGGAGTCTGAGTGATGCCCCTACCACTGTGTCCTGTCCAACCTGCGCACTGTAAGCAGTGGTCCTGTCTTATTGGCACCTTCTCCCAAACTCGTGAGAGAAATCTTTCTTACCTGGGTAAGAGACACCCTATGGGCAACAGTGCCCCTCTCAACAGCTAGTAATCATTCTCTGCTATGCTATGAAAACAGTGCACAGTAATTGATTCATATCTGATAAATGCCTAATCGACAGAACTCTATACAGGCATACAATAAAGGCAATACTTCGCTTTACTGTGCTTTGCATTTTTTTACGGACTGAAGGTTTCTGGCAACCCTGTGTCAAGCAAGTCTATTGGTGCCATTTTCCCAACAGCATTTGCTCACTTTTTGTCTCTGGATCACATTTTGGTAATTGTTGCAATATTTCAAACTTTTTCATTATTATTATATTTGGATGGTGATCTATGATCAGTGTTTTTTTTTTTTTTTTTTGGTGGTACGCGGGCCTCTCACTGCTGCGGCCTCTCCCGTCGCGGAGCACAGGCTCCGGACGCGCAGGCTCAGCGGCCATGACTCACGGGCTCAGTCCCTCCGCGGCATGTGGGATCTTCCCGGACCGGGGCACGAACCTGCATCCCCTGCATCGGCAGGCGGACCCTCAACCACTGCGCCACCAGGGAAGCCCGATCAGTGATTTTTTATGTTACCAATGCAAGAAGATTACAGATCGATAAAGGCTCAGATGATGGTTAGCATTTTAAGCAATAAGGTATTTTCTAGCTGAAGTACGTACGTTGTTTTTTAGACACAGTGCTGTTGCATACAAAAGAGTACAGCATAGTTTGAACATAACTTTGACATGCACTTGGGAAACCAAAAAATTCACATGACTAGCTTTATTGAGATATTCGCCTTATTCTGGTGGTCGGGAACCGAGTTTCCAATTATCTTTTAGGTATGCCCGTATTTTGAAGCATGTAAGGTATTGGTTACCCAGGCTGCCTAGCTCATGGTAGAAAGTAACATTTTCAACATCCATACATAGGTGATTTCACTCAAGGAGCCTAAGATTTATGCTGGTAAGTACAAGGGGTGCAGGCAGGGGTGGATAAGGTCAGCGCGAATCACAAGCGAGGATGCTCCTGTTCCTGTAGACAGCGTATCATGTTTGTATGCGTGGCAGTGCACCTGAAAGGTTTATTTATGCAGGTTGAAAAGAACCACATCAGCCCTCTATGCTCTTCTGCACACTGGCTTATGTTTGTTTTCTTTAACACAAAATGGTTCTGCAGTGAACATTTTTAGAACAGCAATGGTCCTTTCTCTTCTGCAGTAGTGGACTCACGGGATCCCTTAACAATATAGGGGGAACCAAGCCTGGCGATGGAAAGTGCTTGGCATCTGAAGCTTGGCGATGGATGGAAAGTGTCTGTCTTTGGGGAAGCATTAATAGAGCAGATGTGGAGAGGCTGAAAGGACTCACTTTAAGAAAATTAATCTGGAGTCAAGAAA
This sequence comes from Orcinus orca, assembly GCF_937001465.1. Classification (NCBI taxonomy): domain Eukaryota; kingdom Metazoa; phylum Chordata; class Mammalia; order Artiodactyla; family Delphinidae; genus Orcinus; species Orcinus orca. The sequence continues at coordinate 130,509,318 of NC_064563.1, forward strand.
ATTAGAATCATTTTATTATTAATTAATGAGCTCATTCATTCATTCATTCATTTATTCACCTGTTCAGCAATCCTACGTCTTCCAGGCCAGGGCAGGAAATAACTAAGGCAGTTTCTTTTTACTCAAAGCTCACGGCCTCAGATGGGCATAAAAGTAATTCCTATACAAATGCTATGGTAAGGGGTATAGACAGAGCGAGAAAGAAACAAACTGGGACTTTGGGGTGGGGGAGATAGTGATATTACAGCTTCGCTAAGGAAGACAGGCTACTGTTCTAGTATTTACAAGTGCATGGATCAAGGCACAGAGGATGGGCTGCCCAAGAGCTGGGACTCTTCTTGTTCCTGGGACACAAGGGAGGTGAAAAGCGAAGCAGCTTAGACAGAAGCTAGGGGCTTTACATTTGTGGGATACACACAGGGCGAAGGAATATACTGACCTGCACGAAGAGTAGGCCATTAGCAAAATCCAGACTATGGTTATTCCATGGGTTGAGTGGCCCGCAGTTCAGTAATAAGTAAATTATAAAGAAAAGAAAAGGATAGAGGGGAAACCTGAGGATTATAAAATCCTAAAGAGACATATCAACATTAAAAAAAAGGGGAAGAAGATAGTGGGCAAGGATGTACACTAGTGATAAAAACTGAAAGATGTTTAAGGAAGTGATACAAAGAACAACAGTGTTACTTTGGAGGTGGTGGGAGGTGCACCAGGGAGGGTGTGACTGGGATAGGGTGGAGGTGCTATTGGGTGGCTGGTAATATTTTTATTCTTGACCTCAGTTTTGTCCATCAAAAGAGCAAATATGGGGGGAGAAAGACAGGTTCTATTTGGACATGTTGAGTTTGTGATCATGGTGGACATCATGGTGGAGAGGTCTGGAGCCCCTGGAAATATGGGCCTGGAGAGCTCACGGAAGGACTGAAACAGGCCCACTGGGAAGCACTGGGATGAAAATGGGAGTTTTCCCATTTTCCCAGGTATTTTAGTAAAAAAGCCCACATTAGATTCCCCCAGGGGGATTTATCATACGTTGAATTCTGCTAGATAATGAACAGTTCCATCCACAGTGAAGTGTCACATCCTCACTAAAAATTCTTTACAGTGTTGAACTGCTGTGCTTAACAATAACATCAGATTGGTGGTTACTGTTAAGAATGACATGGAGCAAAGTATTTTGCATCCAGAAAGTGTCACAGATCTTCCCCTCACCCCCTCTTAAATCCAATCATTTCAGTATGAGCACCCATGAGATGATGAAAAAAAAAGCAACCTTATTTTTTTTTTTTTCTGCAAAGAACACATGAGAAAACTGTGTAGGAGATAAAAAATAAAGTAGACCCAATCCTTTTGCTAATTTACCTTTGAATATGCTCTCCCTTCAGACAATGATGAAATGAAATGGGGGTGCTGTCATTGAGGCCAGCCAGCTCTGCTTCAAGTTCCCTGTAAGCCATGAACCCTGGTGCCAGAGGTGTGTTCCACTGAACATGGTAGAAAATTACCCCAGATGACCACTTCCTCACCAAGAATGGATAACCCATTTTGCTGCCTGAGACAACTGTTTCCACGATATACTTCCCTGCTGCCTTGTAACAGGGATCTTGCCCTAGTTTTTCCTTCTAAACTGTTTCTAATCTCCGCACTTTCCAATCTCAGCACTAGACTCGTCCAAGCCCCTGATGCTTTTCCTGTTGAAAACTTACATGGAATTCTAGTAATTTCCCTTCTTCAAAAAAGTTGCTTAAAAATGTTATTTTCATCTCAGCAGAGTCCTCCTCCACCCTGCTCTGAAAAAGTCTCAACTCAGAAATAAAAAAACAAAAAACAGACTTCATCTTAAATTATGATATACTATATAAAGAGTTATCAGTTTGGTCTCAGATTTCTATTCTTTCCCCTTTTACACAATCAGATTAAAAATATAACTAGCTTTCTCTGAATATACAGTATCAAAACATGATCATCTTCAATAATATGTAAATAATTAACCTCAAAATTTAGAGCCCTCTACACTAATTACCACAGGGCTCCAACAACCTTTTGTGTGTGTGTTTGTGATATAAGCAGTCTTTATTCGAACATACTATAAGCTTCAACAACAAATTAAAAAATGATTCACCTTATGGTGCATTTATCCATGTCTTTTCATCTTCCAAATGTAGTAAACATTAATTAACCTTGGCTAATTAAAACAGTCATGGTTTACAAATTTACTCATTAATCACCCTCAAGCAAATGCAAAGGATTTAAAGCCTTTCACAATTCGAACCAGTTAAATATGGAAATTATTCTTTTTTAAGTGAAGAGGTCATAAAAAAACATGCAGCCCTTTGACTTAAATTTGAGAGTGTTTTGGAAAGAAACTTGGACAATTTTTTGGATTTGTAGAAGTCAAAGGAAATTAAAAATAAAACTGCCTGGGACTTCCCTGGCAGTCCAGTGGTTAAGACTCTGCGCTTCCACTGCAGGGGGCGTGGGTTCCATCGCTGGTTGGGGAACTAAGATCCCGCATGCCCGTGCGGTGTGGCCAAAAAATATATAAAAAATCAAAAAAAACCCTGCCTGGTATGAGTTGAATTGTGTTCCCCCTCCAAAATATACCGATGTCCTAACCGCCAGTCCTCTGAATATGACCTTATTTGGAAATGGGATCTCTGCAGATGTAATCAAGTAAAGATGAGATCATACTAGAATAAGGCCCTCAGTCCCAGATGGACCCTACAGGAGGCAGGTGGGCTCTTGATCATATTGAAAACAACACACAGGCAGAGGTTGGAGTGATGTACCTACAAGCCAAAGAAACGTCAGTGATTGTCAGCCACAGCAGAGGCAAGAAAATGGAATGAAACAGATACTCCCCTAGGCTCTTCAGAGGGAGCATGACCCTGTGGACACCTTCATTTTAGACTTTTAACCTCCAGAATGGTGAAAGCATAAATTTCTATTGTTTTAGGCCATCCAGTTTATGGTCATTTGTTCTGGCAGTCCTAGGAAACTATTACACTACCCGTATAAGTGAATATATTAACCATCTGCTAATGAGATAGCCATTTCTGACTATAAATAAATATGCAAGAGTAGAATGTAGATTTTTAGTGGGCCCTTTATTCAAAGCTGGAATAAGTGGATTGGAGAGGAGTGAAGAGCTCTATAATCTAATAGTCTAATTTGGCGCCATCAGTGCAGAGATGTTTTCCCTCTGAACACCAGAAAGTGCTTCAATGGAGACCAAAAGGTTTCTCTGTTTCAGCTCTCAGCATCTCTATTCCCTTCTACAGGGAAACCATCCACTTCCTTTTCTGGACCCTCACTGGCTGCACGGGAATTCTGGGTACCAGTGTCAACACAAACTCAGCAAGGCAGTGGAAGGGCCTCAGTTTCAAAACCCTTGTAAACACAGAGGTTATATGTTATGTTCTTTCTAAGAAGCTGGAAGCTGAATTGTCCTTGGCAGCACAACGCATGGCAAATGCCTGGCAGGTTTCAGGTTTTATTAACTCTAGGGTGATGAAAGCATAACCCTCTCTCATGCCAGAACTGAGTCTGCATATGCCAGTATGACGTAGGTCATATCTCCATTCAGCAGCTAAATGGAGTGATGCTCAAATAGCTCGAGTCATCTATAACGTTCAGCATATCAATTTTAACTTAGAGTCCATTCAACAAGCTGGATCTTAATGAAACTTCTCCAGGGGCCTAAAGTTTTACTTTTATTCTTGTATGAAATATGGATGATTGGAATAGAATATTTTACAGAATGAATGTTTACTACAACTAGGTTATTTGTGACTTTTGGCTCAAGACATGAGAAAAGATGGCTACCAATACCTGGTTGTGGATTTATCCTGCTCTACTTTGTTATCCTATCTGGTCTGTCCTTATGCCTCAACACTGGGAATGCTTGGCTTTCGTCACTTAGAGATGAAGAGAAGAATATGGAGAAATTAGTAAAAGAACAACATTTAAAAATCCATCAAATCAATCCATGTCAAGTGTATGCTTTTTATATATCAAAGAGGTCTGTATTTGAAGTTCACAAAGAGAGAGTAGAAGACTGCTGACATGAAAACTGGTTTCAGTGACTTAGGGTAGAGAAGCAGGAAAAATGTCTTTCATGGCCTCCCTTGACTTTCTGAGGATGAAAGAACCCACATGCACTAAATAGATGATGGTTGCAGAATACTGAAGACGGGGTACACTGGATCTATCCAAAAACATGGTGTAGCCAACTATTATGGACTGGATTGTATCCCCCCCCTCCCCCAAATTCATATGTTAAAGCCTTAAGCCCTAATGTGACTGTATTTGGAGACAGGAGCTTTAAGGAGGTAATTAAGGTAAAATGAGGTCATAGGGTGGAGCCCTATTTCAACAGGCCTGGAAGATCTCTCTCACTTGTGTAGAGAAAACGCCACGTGAGGACCCAGCAAGAAAGCAGCTATCTGCAAGCTAAGGAGAGAGGCCTCAGGAGAAACCAAACTTGCTGAGACTTTGATCTTGGACTTCCAGTTTCCAGAACTGTGAGAAAAAAAAAATTCTGTTGCTTAAGCCACCCAATCTGTGGTATTTTATTATGGCAGCCTGAGTTGACTAGAATGCCCCCCTAGTCATACCCAGATCAAAGGAAGATCAGTCAGAACAGCTTTTTCAAAGAGATTTTGCTGCTTTCTTCTTCTTCTTTTTTTGGAAAGGTAATGGCTGAAGATGAGAAAAGGAGTGTGAATTACCAGTGGGTCACCAGGGATGAGCAGTGAATTTTATGTCCTGCCCCTTTCATAAAAGTGACAAGGAAGTGATTTCTTCCAAATGTGACACAGTCCAAGGTTGGAAAGTATACTTGACCTTTGGGGCTTTTTATTTTCCTTACTTTTTCTGGCCATTTGCCAAGAAAGTTCTCAAGTGCTAGCTGCTCTGCTACCTGCCTTCACTACAGGCAGAGGGAAAATTCCAAAGGACGATTTCCTCACACATCTGGGACATTTCCAGTTACGTGGTCTACTTGCTTTGGGGGAAAAAAATAGATGGTGTATGATTTTTATGCCAAGTCTCCACAGGAGATACTTTAAGTAGCAAAGGAATATAATTTGCATTCCTGTATTATCAAAGAAATACATACACTGCTGCTTAACAGAATGAGATGCTCTTAGGTCTGGCACCTGAAGTTGGTACCCAGCGTGCCTTGTCTTGGTAATTTTTTTTTGTCAATTCGCTATGGAGACACACACTTCCTGAGCTAATGTTAGGCTCTCTGACAATCCTCCAAGATTAAGCTTTTACCGTTTGTCATTTACAATGCTGACAACTCCAGGTGTATTTTGTCAATTTTCCCTTTTATCCTTTATTAAAATAATATCACTTTGGATTTGAAGAGAGCCTAAATCAGTAGTTTCTTTGAGTAAAATGTCAGTATCAATAATAGAAAGTGAAGAATCTAAAGAGGGAAGAAAAGATTCTGGTAGGTAGAATAGTAAATTCACAATTTCTGAAAGCAATAAAAGAGCAAATGGGGGGCTTCCCTGGTGGCGCAATGGTTGAGAGTCCGCCTGCCGATGCAGGGGACGCGGGTTCCTGCCCCGGTCCGGGAAGATCCCACATGCCGCGGAGCGGCTGGGCCCGTGAGCCATGGCCACTGAGCCTGCGCGTCCGGAGCCTGTGCCCCGCAACGGGAGAGGCCACAGCAGTGAGAGGCCCGCATACCGCAAAAAAAAAAAAAAAAAAAAAAAAGCAAATGGGGAAAACATTAAGAGAGACAGCATTTGCTGACTGAAGCCTGCCCTATTCTTGTTCATTTCTTTTAGACATAGTTAATCAAAGTTAATAAGCTGTTTATGCCAATCCCTTTTCATAGCTAATAAGAAGTCTTAACGTGGATAAAGAAAACAGCCACCAACTCTGTCACAACTAAACAAATTCTCAATGAATTTGAACTTCAAGGTTAATAATGCTCTTCACTTTAATATTTTAGATAGTCACTGCTTTGGAAATAAGCACCACTAGAAATCCACATGGCTAATTTTCAATGACAGCAACTGCTATTCTTCGATGTTTAAGACCAACAGAAACATAATCTAAGCCTGTAAGAATCCTTGTATTTTTGGTACTTCATATAAACATGAGTTTTAAAACTTTTGAATATTTAAGAATCACCTGGGTAGGGTAAGGAAAATGAAGATCTTTGTAAATCAGAGGTGGAGCCCAGAGATCTGCATTTTTAACAAGAATGCCCAAACATTATTGGGCATCACTTGGCCCCAAGAGCACATGGCTTCCAGAATAACAACTTCCACAGGGAGTGCACTGGATGAGTTCTCAGGTGCTTTTCACATCCAAGGACTTACAGCAACCAAACCAGCAAATGCCAGATACTTTCCTCTGTCCATGGCAGATGTACAAAGGTGCAGAAATCACACAGGGCAGTGAAGGAAGCCTAAGCTATGAGCTGTTGAGTCAATACACTCATCACACTAGCCTGCTCTGTTGGTGTGGACCCATCTCTTTATTTTACATCAAAGAGATCTAGAAAGCAAGCAAGGTCTCTCTCATACATTCATACAATATTTGACTTACTGGACAGGAAATTAGGCCTTTTTTTTTTTTTTTGGATAACTTTGTTTCAGTAACTCTGCAGACAGTCTCAACTTAATTCCTCTCTTATACCCAAAAGAGGTACTTCAGGTATAAGAAAACTTCTCCATCAAGATGGAAAGAAGGAACTGAAGTGTTGAAAATTGGTTTTCTGCCAAAAGGAAGGCAAGAGAAATAAAGCAGAGACTTAGCCTATAAACTTGAAATCCATTCCTGCAAGGCCTGAGTACTAGATTAAAAAGGTACTTCCCCCAGACCTCATCTATTCCTACTTTTCTTGAAACAGCTTCTGTTTTCTGTTTTCCTCATGGTAACTGCCATTGCCAACAGCAATCTGGAAACTGTTCTGATTAATTCTTAGCAGAAAACCGAGAGGCTATTCCTGTAATTATTATTATTATCCTCAAAACACTTAAATTTGGTTGGTTTGCTTCAAGTGTTCATTCTCAGTATCAAAAAAAATTGCCAAGAACTTGTTTTGACAGATGACAACACCCTAAAAAACAGGAGGAGGGAAGCAATAGTGCTTTAGGAAGTATTTCCGTTCTTTTTTTACAGAATAGCATAGAAATTGAGATCTCTAGGGTTACAGTAGACTATAAAACCTTGGAAGAAAAAAAACAGAGATGGTCTAACACTTTCACTGATCATTTAGACTCGGGACTTAAAACCATTTCCACCTAAGTTTCTTGAAATGCTACATTTCCAGCCAACATCACGTATTGCAACTTCCCTACAATTTTAGGGGCATGGAACACCAAACTGAGAGAAATATAAACTGAAGAGGAGTCAGTTTATAAATATAAACTGAAACGGGAGCCAAGTCTGCTGCATGTCATTTGTCCTTTCTTTATAGTTATTTTAAAGGCAGTGATGCTTATCAAAAAATATAAATAGTCCTGAGGGGTTTCAAGTGACAGTAGAAATGTCCCTCTCTTCTCCACAGGATATCCGGGGGGATATGGTGTCAAATTAGAGAAGACTGTACGTTTTAATTTATTAGGGAGAGGCAACCAGTTCCATAAAAAGATTATACCCATCTAATGATCAATAGCTTATGAAGTTCCTTTTCACTTGCCCCCATTATGACAGGGTATGACAGGTTTAAAAAATTACCAATTTGATAATTTAAAAAAATTATGTTTTGATTTTTAGTATTTAATCATGAGAAGTGTATCTTTTCATCTAAGACTATTCAGCAATTATGTATCTTTTTCTATAAATGGAGCTGTTATATTTATGAATTAAATATATTAACTTCATTTAGGTTTTCACCTTAAATACTTCTTGTGGTATATGGTTTTTTATCATGTGGATTTAGGACATAACAGTATGGGTAAATCTAAATGGCTTATTGGTGGGCTAGAATAGATCCTCACCTGTTTACTAACTTTTTGTAAGTTGAATACACTCTAAATCAGTAATTCTCAAAGTTCTGCATGCATCACAGTCACCTGGACAGCTTGTTAAAAGCTAGACTGCGAATTCCTCAACCCAGCATTGCTGATTCAGAAAGTCTGGGGTGGGACCAGAGAATGTGAATTTCTAGCAAGTCCCCAGGGGACGCTGATGCTGGTGATCCAAGAATCACAAATCTTCTAACTGAAGAATTCCTTGAAGACACGTATTTGTAATACTGGCTTGTACCTAGTAATTTGTTTCAGGAGAAACGAATGCACAAGAAATTTGATTCACACCCTCAAAGAGATTATAATTAGTACAGGATAATTAGTTGACATGTACACATCAAAACAACAGCACACACATGTAATATATAATGATCATTATAATGATCAGAGTACAGATGCTTTGTGTTAATTAAAGAATTAAAGGGAGAGGTGACACGAGAGTTTGGGATTTGGAAGCTCAAAAAGATCTCAATAGGCCAAAACTGGGCAGGGGTATTGCAGGCAGATGGAGCAGAATATGTAAATATATCCAGGGCTGTGGACGTAAGATCAGCCTTCTTGGAAGGTTAGGCTCATGAAGGAGAATAAGGGGAACAACTATTTGCTTTGCCTGTCCAGGGTTATTTTATTATTATTTAAAAAAATTGAAGCGTAGTTGATTTACAATGTTACGTTAGTTTCAGGTGTACAGCACAGTGATTCATATATATATATATATATATATATATATATATATATACTCTTTTTCAGATTCTTTTCCCACTATTTGCTTTGCTGTTCAGGGTTATTTTGAGAATCAAATGAGTCTTAAACAAAAAAGAGAAGAAAAGAGAGCACCTACCAAGCACCGGTGCGGTACCACGGACACCTAAGGGGACAGGAGGAACCCCCAGGGACCGGGTAGGAAGTGGGGCGAGTGAAGGGGGAGGAGAAGTGGAGGCGGGACGGGACTGGTGTCCCTGAGGGGCAGTTGGGAGAAGGGAAGGGATCCCACGTCCGAGGTGGAAACTGGGGGACCATTGGGAGGGCAGAGGATCAAAAGGGAGCATGGTCAGGTTTCCCCTGCCCACATGGGCCCTGGGGAACCTGCTGAGATCCCGGGCCGGATCCTCTGCCCACCGAGGCCCCCTCCAGCCGTGTGGGTCCTGAAAAAGTGGGAGGGAGGGAAGCGGGAGCAAAAGTAAAGGCCGGACCTCCGGGACCAGCACTCCTGAGGGGTGGCTGGTGGAGGGGAGGACGTCCTACATCCAGTGGGACCCACCCATGGTTAGGGGTCCAGCAGGGATGGTGAGGGAGGGGCGCAGAGGAACAGAAGGGAACGGGGCCAGCGCTTTCCCTGTCCACTTGAGCACTGGGGAGCCGGCTGGGCTCCCGGGCCTACTCCTCTGCCCTCGGACCCTCCCTCCCGCAGTGCAGAGCCCAAGCCCTGCCCCTACACCCCAACCCGGGGCCCCACCTCTACACTCGGAGACCCCCTCTGAGACTCCCTCCAACCGCACTGGGCCTAAACCCCACCCACACACCCTCACCCAGGGCCTTACCTCCAAACTCCAGAACTCCACACTCCAGAGGCCCTCCTTTGGACATGCTGCCCCTCCCTTTCTATGCAGGTCCTAAGCAGAGGCCCCGCCCCACGCTGAAACGTCACCCCCCACCCACCTAGGTCCTGCCCCACCCTAAACCCCGCCCCTGCCTAAGTTCCACCCCTGCCTAAACTCCGCCTCCATAGCCAAGGCTCTTCTTTTTTTTTTTCTTTTCTCTTTTCCTCTTTTAGATTGGGGTTCTCTTTTACCTTGTTGATTCATTGTTGTTGATTTTTTAATATTTTTATTTTTCCTAATAAATCTTTTATTTTTCTAATTTTATTTTATTCTTTATACATTATTAGTGATCACTCCTTTTGGCCTGTTGCCCCCCCCCCAACCCTTTTTTTTCTGCTGTAGTTTTATTTTAGCTTGTTGCAGTTGTTTCAATTATAGTTTTATTTTTTCTAATATATTTTTTATCTTTCTAATTTTATTTTGTTTTTTATTCTTTGTACGGCTCATTTTTTTCTTTCTTACTTTTTTTTTTTTTTTTTTTAACCATGCCATGAAGCTTGAGGGATCTTGGTTCCCAAGCCAGAGGTCGGGCCCAAGCTCCTGTGATGGGAACTCCAAGTCCAAACCGATGGACTAACAGAGAAACTCAGACCCCAGGGAATATCAACCGGAGTGAGGCCTCCCGGACATCATCATCTCAGTACCAAGACCCAGCTCTATATAACTGCCTGCAAACTCCAGTGCTGGACATCTCAGGCCAAACAACTAGTTTGGCACGAATAAAGCACCACCCATTAAAAAAAAAAAGAAGAAATGGAAAATTAAAAAAGAAATGAAAAAAAAAGTTACATACGAAGGAGCAAGGTAAAAACCTATAAGACCAAATAAATGAAGATGAAATAGGCAACCTACCTGAAAAAGAGTTCAGAGTAATGATAGTAAAGATGATCCAAAATCTCAGATACAGAATAGAGAAAATACAAGAAACATTTTACAAGGATCTAGAAGAACTAAAGAGCAAACAGTGATGAACAACACAATTACAGAAATTAGAAATACTCTAGAAGGAATCAATAACAGAATAACTGAAGCAGAAGAACGGATAAGTGACCTGGAAGATAAAATGGTGGAAATAACTGCCAGGGAGCAGAATAAAGAAAAAACAATGAAAAGAATTGAGGACAGTCTCAGAGACCTCTGGGACAACATTAATGCACCAACATTCGAATTACAGGGGTCCCAGAAGAAGAGGAGAAAAAGAAAGGGTCTGAGAAAATATTTGAAGAGATTATAGTAGAAAACTTCCATAACATGGGAAAAGAAATAGTCAATCAAGTACAGGAAGCACAGAGAGTACCATACAGGATACACCCAAAGAGAAACACTCCGAGACACATATTAATCAAACTATCAAAAATTAAATACAAAGAAAATATATTAAAAGCAGCAAGGGAAAAGCAACAAAATAACAGACAAAGGAATCCCCAAAAGGTTAACAGCTGATTTTTCAGTAGAAACTCTGCAAGCCAAAAGGGAGTGACAGGACATATTTAAAGTGATGAAAGGAAAAACCTACAACCAAGATTACTCTACCCAGCAAGGAACTCATTCAGATCCGATGGAGAAATTGAGACCTTTACAGATAAGCAAAAGTTAAGAGAAGTCAGCACCACCAAACCAGCTTTACAACAAATGCTAAAGGAACTTCTCTAGGCAGGATACACAAGAGAAGGAAAAGACCTACAATAACAAACCCAAAACAATTAAGAAAATGGTAACAGGAACATACATATCGATAACTACCTTAAATAAAAATGGATTAAATGCTCCAACCAAAAGACACAGACTGGCTGAATGGACACAAACACAAGACCCGTACATATGCTGTCTACAGGAGACCCACTTCAGACCGAGGGACACATACAGACTGAAAGTGAGGGGAGGGAAAAAGATATTCCATGCAAATGGAAATCAAAAGAAAGCTGGAGTAGCAATTCTCATATCAGACAAAACAGACTTTAAAATAAAGACTTTTACAACACACAAAGAAGTACACTAAATAATGATCAAAGGATCAATTCAAGAAGAAGATATAACAATTGTAAATATTTATGCACCCAACATAGGAGCACCTCAATACATAAGGCAAATGCTAACAGCCATAAAAGGGGAAATCGACAGTAACACAATCATAGTAGGGGACTTTAACAACCCACTTTCAACAATGGACAGATCATTCAAAATGAAAATAAATAAGGAAACACAGCTTTAAATAATACATTAAACAAGATGGACTTAACTGATATTTATAGGACATTCCATCCAAAAACAACAGAATACATTTTCTTCTCAAGTGCTCATGGAATATTCTCCAGGATAGACCATATCTTGGGTCACAAATCAAGCCTTGGTAAATTTAAGAAAATTGAAATCGTATCAAGTATCTTTTCTGACCACAACACTATGAGAATAGATATCAATTATAGAAAAAAAAAACTGTAAAAAATACAAACACATGGAGGTTAAAAACAATATGTTACTAAATAACCAAGAGATCACTGAAGAAATCAAAGAGGAAATCAAAAAATACCTAGACACAAATGGCAATGAAAACACGATGACCCAAAACCTATGGGATGCAGCAAAAGCAATTCTAAGAGGGAAGTTTACAGCAATACAATCCTACTGCAAGAAACAAGAAACATCTCAAATAAACAACCTAACCTTACACCTAAAGCAAATAGAGAAAGAAGAACAAAAAACCCCCAAAGTTAGCAGAAGGAAAGAAATCATAAAGATCAGATCAGAAATAAATGAAGAAGAAATGAAGGAAACAATAGTAAAGATGAATAAAACTAAAAGCTGGTTCTCTGAGAAGATAAACAAGATTGATAAACCATTAGCCAGCCTCTTCAAGAAAAAAAAGAAGACTCAAATCGACAGAATTAGAAATGAAGAAGGAGAAGTAACAACTGACACTGCAGAAATACAAAGGATCATGAGACATTACTACAAGCAACTATATGCCAATAAAATGGACAACCTGGAAGAAATGGACAAATTCTTAGAAAAGCACAACCTTCTAAGACTGATCCAGGAAGAAATAGAAAATATAAACAGACCAATCACAAGGACTGAAATTGAAACTGTGATTAAAAATCACAATGCAAATCAAGCCCAGGACCAGATGGCTTCACAGGCGAATTCTATCAAACATTTAGAGAAGAGCTAATACCCAACCTTCTCAAACTCTTCCAGAATATAGCAGAGGGAGGAACACTCCCAAACTCATTCTATGAGGCCACTATCACCCTGATACCAAAACCAGACAAAGATGTCACAAAGAAAGAAAACTACAGGCCAATATCACTGATGAACATAGATGCAAAAATCCTCAACAAAATACTAGCAAACAGAATCTAACAGCACATTAAAAGGATCATACACCATGATCAAGTGGGGTTTATCCCAGGAATGCAAGGATTCTTCAATATATGCAAATCAATCAATAAGATACACCATATTACCAAATGGAAGAATAAAAACCATATGATCATCTCAATAGATGCAGAAAAAGCTTTTGACAAAATTCAACACATATTTATGATAAAAACCCTCCAGAAAGTAGGCATAGAGGGAACTTTTCTCAGAATAATAAAGGCTATATATGACAAACCCACAGCCAACATTGTTCTCAATGGTGAAAAACTGAAACCATTTCCACTAAGATCAGGAACAAGACAAGGTTGCCCACTCTCAGCACTATTATTCAACATAGTTTTGGAAGTTTTAGACTCAGCAATCAGAAAAGAAAAAGAAATGAAAGGAATCCAGGGGCTTCCCTGGTGATGCAGTGGTTGAGAGTCTGCCTGCCGATGCAGGGGACATGGGTTCGTGCCCTGGTCTGGGAAGATTCCACATGCTGTGGAGCGGCTAGGCCTGTGAGCCATGGCCGCTGATCCTGCGTGTCCGGAGCCTGTGCTCTGCAATGGGAGAGGCCAAGGCAGTGAGAGGCCCGCGTACCACCAAAGGAAAAAAAAAAAAAAAAAAAAGGAATCAAAATCAAAAAAGAAAAAGTAAAACTGTCACTATTTGCAGATGACATGATACTATACATAGAGAATCCTAAAGATGCTACTAGAGCTAATCAATGAATTTGGTAGAGTAGCAGGATGCACAAGTAAGGCACAGAAATCTCTTGCATTCCTATACCCTAATGATGAAAAATCTGAAAGAGAAATTAAGGAAATACTCCCATTTACCACTGCAACAAAAAGAATAAAATACCTAGGAATAAACCTACCTAAGAAGATGAAAGACTTGTATGCAGAAAACTACAAGACACTGATGAAAGAAATTAAAGATGATACAAACAGATGGAGAGATATACCATGTTCGTGGATTGGAAGAATCAACATTGCGAAAATGACTCTACTACCCAAAGCAATCTACAGATTCAATGCAATCCTTATCAAACTACCAATGGCATTTTTCATAGAACTAGAACAAAAAATTTCACAATTTGTATGGAAACACAAAAGACCCCAAATAGCCAAAAGAATCTTGAGAAAGAAAAACGGAGCTGGAGGAATCAGGCTCCCTGACTTCAGTCTATACTACAAAGCTACAGTAATCAGGACAGTATGGTACTGGTACAAAAACAGAAATATAGATCAATGGAACAGGATAGAAAGCCCAGAGATAAACCCACACACATATGGTCACCTTATCTTTGATAAAGGAGGCAAGAGTATACAATGGAGAAAAGACAGCCTCTTCAATAAGTGGTGCTGGGAAAACTGGACAGCTAGCTACATGTAAAAGAATGAAAGTAGAACACATCCTCACACCATACACAAAAATAAACTCAAAATGTATTAAAGACCTAAATGTAAGGCCAGACACTATCAAACTATTAGAGGAAAACATAGGCAGAACACTCTGTGACATAAATCACAGCAAGATCATTTTTGACCCACCTCCTACAGAAATGGAAATAAAAACAAAAATAAACAAATGGGACCTAATGAAACTTAAAAAGTTTTGCACAGCAAAGTAAATGATAAATAACATGAAAAGACAACCCTCAGAATGGAAGAAAATAGTTGCAAATGAAGCAACTGACAGAGGATTAATCTCCAAAATTTACAAGCAGCTCATGCAGCTCAATATCAAAAAAACAAACAACCCAATCCAAGAATGGGTGGAAGACCTAAATAGACATTTCTCCAAAGCAGATATACAGATTGCCAAGAAACACATGAAAAGATGCTCACAATCACTAATCATTAGAGAAATGCAAATCAAAACTACAATGAGGTATCACCTCACACAGGTCAGAATGGCCATCATCCAAAAATCTACAAACAATAAATGCTGGAGACGATGTGGAGAAAAGGAAACCCTCTTGCACTGTTGGTGGGAATGTAAATTGATAGAGCTACTGTGGAGAACAGTATGAAGCTTCCTTAAAAATGTAAAAATAGAACTACCATATGACCCAGCAATCCCACTACTGGGCATATAACCAGAGAAAACCATAATTCAAAAAGAGTCATGTACCACAATGTTCATTGCATCACTATTTACAATAGCCAGGACATGGAAGCAACCTACGTGTCCACTGACAGATGAATGGATAAAGAAGATGTGGTGCATATATACAAAGGAACATTACTCAGCCATAAACAGAAGCAAAATTGAGTTATTTGTAGTGAGTTGGATGGACCTAGAGTCTGTCATACAGAGTGAAGTAAGTGAGAAAGAGAAAAACAAATACCGTATGCTAACACATATATATGGGATCTAAAAATAAAAAAAAATGATTTTTATGAATGTAGGGGCAGGACAGGAATAAAGACACAGAAATAGAGAATGGACTTGATGACACGGGAAGGGGGAAGGGCAAGTTGGGATGAAGTGAGAGAGTAGCATGGATATATACACACTACCAAATGTAAAATAGATAGCTAGTGGTAAGCACTAGCTATTGTGCTAGTGGATTCTTAATCACCGTGCCATCAGGGAAGCCCTACCTATAATTTTGAAACCCTGTAATATTCCCTTGATATTATTAGAGTGGTGACTGAGAATTAAGGCACTTACCTAGTGATATATCAGTGGCAATGATAAAGTTAATTTTTTTTTAATTGACTAAAGCTGTTTGAGTAGAAAACTATAACTATTAACAACATTTCATATACAAAAAGTTTAGAAAACTGCTTTTTGGTATCATGGAAAACTTATAAACAGCAAGAAGCTTATGTTATCTGGTCACAGTCATGACTAAAGAAAAAGTTTTAGTGTAATAGAGGAAGGTTACATTATGAATGATTATGCTTTCAAGTCCAGCTCCACACATGATACTCTCCTTATTGTGTATGCCACATCAAAAAGGGCATTTTGGCAACTTTCCTTTCTATCAAATATGTTGACTATCATTGGAGAGTAAACTCATTTTAATTATTTCAAGCCTCAGTAATCATCAACAAAACGAAGGCAGGCTTTTGCAAAAGAGTGACTAATTTAGAATTTCAAACGCCAATTTCTCTCTCCACATCTCCTGTCCTCTGCCTAAAACCTAGAATGTGAAATTTGCTTTGCTTCTAGAGTTACCTAAATAAAAACAGTATAAGACGTTAATAAGTATAATCATATTAATATGATATGTTCCCTTTTGCATTCCCAGCTCTCCACTGTTCAGGTCCCAGGAAGTTCCTTCATAACTTGGCAAAGCTTCAGAAGCACCTCACTACAGCCCCAGAACTTCCCTTCACTATGCTAGCCTCTGAAAGAGAAGAAATGCATCATTTGCCAAGACCAGGCTGGCTCAGGCTCTTGCTTCTGAGAGGCATGAAACTTGCAGCTGGCCCTTCCTCCTGCTCTCAGATGACAATGCCTCTGGTCTCTACTGGCCTTAGGGGAAGCTTTATCAAGTTTAATGTTAAAGAGGAAGCTGAACACACAGTTCCTCTATCTGCTCTCATGGGATGGGCAGACTTTTCTAACTACCACCCAGACCAAAAGCAAAGATACTGAGACATGCATAAGACAATACAAGTAGTCACCATTTGCTGTTCCACAGAAATAGTAAGATTTAATTCATGCTTTTATGAGCACATGTAAATAAATATATTTGTAAAAAATTAAACACATTAAATAGGCTATTTTAAATTCACTGTCTCAGGTCAATGGATCTAGCAACAGTAGTTGAAATTAAGTAACACCCTAACTTTGGCCTTTTGACCACCTGTTTTTCACTCCAAGTCCAAAAGATTGTTTCTGAATAGTGTTTTGATTCATATGATGTAAACACTCCTTTGGACACATGCCTCATAATCTGGAATGGGTTAATAGATTGATCTCCTGTTTTTGATGAGACATTATACCCCAGTGTCTATGACTGATTTTCTAAAGCAGGCCATGGTATAGATGGCAGGAGAATAGTTAACAAAGAGTAACAGAGCTTACTCAGGGAGTACACTGCAAAATTTGTCTCTGAGTTGAAGAGCAAGAGGCAAATTAACATTCCTTCCAAAGTCTTTCTCACATGCAAATACATTCATCTCTCTCCCAGTTAGACTTTGTGGAAACAGATTTCAAAATTAATCTCAATTTGAATGCATCTCTATTTTCAGGGTGGCAAATATCACTACAATTTTTTTCTTCTCTTTAAAAATATGAACCTTGAAGGCAGCTGGTTGTGAAAAACAAAATAACCAGCCCTTGTTCCCCAGTGTAAAATCACTGGTTGCTCCCCAGAATCTACCAAAAAAAATCAGGATACATCTGTGGCAGGGTTCCCTGCCAGAAGTAGTCTAGGAGTTCCCATTGTGGTCTGACTTCATCCCCCAATCATTTTAGTTAGGATTTGTTTTTGGATTTTGATTCAAATTACAGGGCCATGTGCAAGAGCTGTTGAGTTAAGGAAAAACTCTGGAACTGCACTCGATCATCACAGGCACCAGAAGAGCTCAGTGTGAGAGGCACTGCCTCAGCCTTCACCCATTTGGTCAAGGTGCACACACACACACACACACACACACACACGCACACACAAACATATCAGAGAATGGCATGAAAATAGACAAAACCCACCAATGTGTCACAGTTGTCATGATTTAAGGAAGAGTTCACAAAGAAATTTCCTTGAATCTCACCAAAATTTTGAGTAAAGGGTGACAGTGTGCTAAGTCAATTTTCCTGCGACTTCTAAACATTTACCCTCCTGAATGGGGTCAAAGCAGAATCATCTCATAGTGGATATCTCTTCAAGTAGTGATAGTGTTTTAAAAGTTCATTAAAAAAAATTACAATAGAAATACTCCCTAAATTGATCTACAGATTCAAGGTAATCCCTATTAAAATTCTGACTACCTTTTTAGCAGAAATGAGGAAAAAAAGACTTTAAAATTCATATGGAAAAGCAAGGGACCCCAAATAGTCAAAACAATCTTGAAAAAGAACAAAAGAGGAAGACTCACATTGCCTGATTTCAAAACTTACTACAGAGCTACAATAATCAAAATAGTGTGGTATTGTAATAAGAATGTATATATAGAAGGAATAGAATTGAGAGTCAAGAAATAAACCCATATATCCCTGGTCAACTGATTTTTGACAAGGGTTCCGATACCATTTAAAGTAGAAAGAATAGTTTTTTTCAACAAATGGTGATGGGACACTGGATATCCACATGTAAAAGAATGAAGGGGGCTTCCCTGGTGGCACAGTGGTTGAGTCTGCCTGCCGATGCAGGGCACACGGGTTTGTGCCCCAGTCCGGGAAGATCCCACATGCTGCGGAGCAGCTGGGCCCGTGAGCCATGGCCACTGAGCCTGTGCTCCGCAACGGGAGAGGCCACAGCAGTGAGAGGCCGTGTACCAAAAAAAAAAAAAAAAAAAAAGAATGAAGGGGATCCTTATCTCACATTACATACAAAAATTAACTCAAAATGAATCAAAGATTTAACTATAAGAGCTAAACTATAAGACTCTTGGAAAGAAACACAGGTATACGTATATTTGACCTTGGATTGAGCAATTGTTCTTAGATATAATACTAAAGCATAAGCAACAGCGAAAACAAATTGATAAACTGGACTTCATCTAAGTTTTACAATTTTGTGTGTTCAAAGGATGTCAAGAAAGTGAAAAGAAAACCTACAAAAAGGGAGAAAATATTTTCAAATCATATATTTAATGAGAGTTTAGTATCCAGAATATATAAAGACCTTTTACAACTCAATAATAAAAACGCAGAGCCCTATTAAAAAATATGCAAAAGATTTTAATAGATACCACCTACTTATTAAGACTGAAAACATAATCCATAGAGCCACTGCAATGGTATGAAATAAACAATGTGGTTTATATGTAAGTCATCTAATGACTGCCAGGGTACACTGGGATCGCAAGAAATAAGATCAATATACCACTCTGAATTATACATATTAATGTCTACAATCTATCTATTCTATTCTATTCTATTCTATTCTATTCTATTCTATTCTATCCAGAATGGCAGAGATTATGCTTATTTGTTTTAAATTAAACTTTTTGACATTCATTCTTCCTAGAAAGTGTATACTTTTTTAATAATGCTAAACGATTGACTTTTCCTTTAAAATTATGGATCAGAAAATACAGAAAAAAACACATCTGTTTGCCAGAAGGGAATATTATAAAAATTACCCAGGGAAACTGATGTTGTTTCCCTGAATAATTTTCATGTCAATAATTTACATATGTCAAGTTACATACATCAACTTTTTTTTTAATATTAGTCAGTATTTAAAAATATTTTTTTTAATTAATTAATTTATTTATTTGTCTGCATCGGGTCTTAGTTGCGGCACGTGAGATCTTCGTTGCCGCGTGTGGGATGTTTGTTGTGGCACGCGAGGATCTTTATTTGCGGCATGCAGGAATCTTCCCATTGCAGCATGTGGGATCTAGTTCCCTGACCAGGGATTGACCCAAGGCCCCCTGCATTGGGAGCATGGAGTCTTAGCCACTGGGCCACCAGGAAAGTCCCTACATACGTCAAAAGGACCCTACCACTGACTTCCACAGATCATCTGAATGACATACACTGTATTTATAGATTCAGTCATTAAACTCCTAAGAAAAGGACAGCTTACATATCATATCCAAAAAAGGTATAAAGAACTAAATGCCTGCAAAGCACTAAACTAGACACTATGGGTGAGTTAAATGCTTAAGGGCTGTAACCTCCTAAGACTATTTACAGACCAGTTGGGTTTGAGGTATGAACTCATTGGCATTGACACATCTACGTTTTGCTGTTTTGAGACATTTCAACATGGCAGGCAAAGCATCAGAAAACTGGGTTGCTGTTGTCATAGTATACTTTTCCGTTTTGAAGATTAATATGCTTACATGTAGGTCACTTGACAACGCAGTTTCATTTTCTCATTTATAAAATGAGTTGTACTATTTTGGAAGAGTAAATGTCTTGCTTAAGAGGGAGACAAAGATATACATTTAGAGGGTAGGCAAATAAACACTGGTCAAACCTGTAATTCAGGTAATAATACTGGAAAAAATACTAATAAGGACCTCTGAGACTACTGTAAAACTAAAGGAAGAACATGTCTTTGGCAATTTATGATACAAATAAATGTTCTTGTTGCCAAATACTTAAATCAGTTCTAAAATGTAAAATCTACTTATGCTTAAAAGCCATTTCCTATGGAAAATAAGAGTGGAGTAAGTTAATAGTTCTCTCACTTTATTTACTTTTATGATTTTTTTTTCTTCCTGATGCCCTCCCCTGACGAACAATTATACACAAGGATACTTAAAATTCTCAGTAGTAATGAATGTTCCATTTTGTTGGTCTGTAAGTGCCATAGATATTCTAAGTCTAGACTACTTTGGATTCATTAAATCCAAAAATCAATAGGTTTACTAGGAACAGAGAATGGAAACACTGTCCTTGAAATAAACATGCTGTATTTTTCCCAAAGAGCAGAAAAGTTTATCAGGAGGCCACAGTCAAATTGTAATAAAAAATTATAAGCCTTCTTTCATTAACTTGAGTTTCTTGATCTCCTGCCACATATTTCAATCCCACCCCATTCACTATGGATTTGTTCCGCCAGAGATCCTTCCAACATCTGGTTTACAATAATTCATGTTTTTACTAATTTTGAAGGCTAAAAGAAAAAAAAAAACCCAGGGTATGAAACAATTAGGCCTTCCTTCCCCCTTTCCTTCCTCCTATCTTTCTCATAAATTGATCATTACAGCATTCTGTGAAACAGCCAGCCCTGAGTTGAGAGCTACAATGGTTTTAGCCTTGAGGAAGCTGTAAAATGAAGTACTCTGGTGAGTGCTGATAGAAGAATAGAATCCTTTTGGCACAGATTTAAGGAAGATTACAAAGGATAAAAAAATCCACTCATTTTGAAACAGCAAATTGACAAAGCAAAGCTGAGATGAACAATAGTAGAGATGAAGGAATTCTGCTTTTTTGAAGGGTTAAAAGATGATTAAGACAGAATATGGACATTGAAAAGAGGCATATTTTCCTTAAATTAATGATTATATCATTTGCTGAATAAAAAAAAAAATTGTCCTAAACAGCTATTTTAAATGAGGAAGGGATTCTTTCCCCCTCTACAAACGCCTTATGTCTTTCTTTACAGAAAGCTTCATAATTTGTATGCAAATACAATTTTTAAAAAAGGAAAACATTAAGTAATAAATGATGTGCCTGGGAACTTGCACATAATAGTAATTCAAACTGAACTGAAAAATTATTATAAAAGAATAAACAGCAAGCTTTTATAAAACTAATAGAGTAGTTTTGATAATTCATACTTATTGGTGAAGCAAAGCAAATAAATAGCCTCAGACTCTGGTTGATGGAAAAGTCAAACCAGACAACATATTTAATAAATCAAGTGTCAAAGTATATGAATTGGGCAGAAAGCCAAACAGCAGAGGGTCATGGATAAGATATAGTACAATATTGTAAAATGTTATTAATTACAGTCCTGAGAACTCTGCTTTATTCTTTATTTTGATACCTTTGCCAACGCTCCCATTTTGTTGGCTTGATCAATCATAGCTTTAGAGAATGCTGCGGCCGAGGACAAAGGTTTGTTTTGTGTAGCACTAGCTATGCTAGGTGCTAAGGAAGGAGCTCAGGGTGGGTCTTTAGGGTTATGGAGGAGATCACCTGATCCACCTAAGTTAAGGATCATCTACTTTGCAGCCTAGGGATTTGCTTCAACCTAGGCTATGATGACTAATACTACAGAGTACCAGGTCCTCTGCTGGATCCCAAGGATACAGACATGACCAAGACATGTCTTGGAAGATCACACAGGACTGGGGGCTGGTGGAGGTGTCAATAAACAATTAAATACAAAGTAGAGTATGGTATTAGAGGTGGATACATGGTGCTTTAGACACTGAGGTTTAGTAGAAGAAAATTCTACTGAATTGAGAGTAGGAAAGTGGGTAGCAGAGAGAGTATGAGTTTCGGACTCATGCAGACCATGGCTCCAATTCCACTTTCATCACTTTACTATCTGTTAAGGGCAAGTTAGTTGGAGGTGCTGTCACTGAATTCACCAGTGTTGTCACTAGCGCATATGTTGCATTTGTGTGAATTATAAGAAAGCTCCACTTCACGTGGATGTGGCCCCATCCCAGAGGGCTTGGCTTCGTCAGTGGGATGTGGAATGAATGTCAGTCTATGCTTTTTCCCTAAACCACCTGTCACATTTATATGTGGTGGCCCTGAACCTCAACATGGGTGAACTTTCATAAAGAACTCAGGCCAGCAACATCGTCAGTAAGAGATTCTCATCAGTTCGCTATATAACTGTCACTCAAACACCAGCTCTTCCCTCTGGTCCCTACGCAAATTAGTCAAGGGCTCATGGGAGTGTGGACATTTCAGTTGAGTATTGAAGTATGCTGCTTTTCAAGCAAGGAAGAACCATGTGCAGGTTGTATTTTCATTTTAGCAGGGAACTCAGCCCTGAAGAGGAAGAATTTGGGTAGGAGGGGACCAAGAGGCAGGATGACTAGTTGAGAGTCCAGTGAAACTCATGTGAGAGGATAAGGATCTGAGCTAACAATGTGGATTTACAGAGCAGGGATTCCACATGAATATAGGAGGTAGAATATATAGGATTTCAGATTGATAAGCAATCATGGGTGGAGGAGAGGAAGGCATCACGGATATGTATAGGACAACTGGGATAACCCATAACTGAGATTGTAAAATGGGTCAATTTCAAGAGGGACACAATGATTTCTTCCTTACACACATAGTTTGGAGTTTGAGAAACAGGTGAAATATAGGCATACCTCGGAGACACTGCAGGCTCGGTTC
Source organism: Orcinus orca (assembly GCF_937001465.1). Taxonomy (NCBI): domain Eukaryota; kingdom Metazoa; phylum Chordata; class Mammalia; order Artiodactyla; family Delphinidae; genus Orcinus; species Orcinus orca. The sequence goes on from NC_064563.1 coordinate 130,532,230, forward strand.
CAGACCACTGCGATAACGTATCTCAACTTTATATCTCAACAAAGCAAGTCACATGAATTTTTTGGTTTCCCAGTGCATATAAAAGTTATGTTTACCCTATACTGTAGTCTATTAACTGTGCAATAGCATTACGTCTAAAAAGACGATGAACATACCTTAAATAAAAAATATTTTATTGCTAAAAAATGCTAACCATCATCTGAGCCTTCAGCGAGTCACTATCTTTTTGCAATAGTAACATCAAAGATCACTCATCACAGATCACCATCACAAATGTAATAATAATGAAACAGGTTGAAATATCACAATAATTACCAAAATGAGACTGAAGTGAGAAAATGCTGTTGGAAAATGGTGCTGACAGACTCACTCAACACAGGGTTGCTACAAACCTTCCATCTGTGAAAAATGCAATATCTGCAAAGCGCAATAAAACGAGGTATGCCTGTGTTCTGAGTCTGGAATATGTCACTGGGACTCAGCAGACAGATTGTTGTTATGGATATGGGATTTACTGAAGTTAACAGTAGAGCAGCATAAACAGATGGCTTTCTCAGGAAAGCACAGTGGGTGAAAACGGTCAGGGCTGGAACTCATGGCCCTGACGAATTCTGGGCTTTAGTCAGTCACACTTTACTGTTCTCACAAATTTGATGCCAGTTCCCACTTTCGCCCTTTTCTTTCTGGTGTGACTAGCTTCTTCCTCAGTTTCACCCATAATAGAGAATTCTACCCTCGTGGGAGCATAAACTACCTGAAGCAGATAAACCTATGTCACGAAAGATACTAGCAGTTCCTCAGGACTGGTGAAAACCCTTCATCTCCAGAGCAACTATTACCCTTATTTAACAAAACTATTGTATTTCTCTCCAGATGGTTTACTGTATTAAACATATTCTAACTGCCTGCATTTATAAGCACAAACTTTTATATAAACAACATGCATTTGTAGGTTCTTTTGGATCTTCTCCTTTTCCCAGCAGCTCTGAATTTTAGTATGCTTCTTACTTACACTGAACTGACTCCAAATCTAAAATCTGATTACACACAGAAAAGGCAGATGCATGCAAATCAGACTAATGACAAAGCATTTAATTAGAAATTAAATGTACAGGACATACACTGGAAGAAATCTGTGCAGATTCTATTTGGAAAGTAAGCTAAAAACCAACTTCTATTATGGAAAATTTCAAGCGCATATAAAAGTAAAGAGAATACTACAAAGAACTCCCGCTCAGCTTAAACAGCAGTCAGCTTAAACAATTGGCACTCACAGCCCATCTTGTTTCATCTATGGTCCTACTTTAAAAGTAAGTTATTTTTGGGCTTCCCTGGTGGCGCAGTGGTTGAGAGTCCACCTGCCGATGCAGGGGACACAGGTTCGTGCCCCGGTCCGGGAAGATCCCACATGCTGCAGAGTGGCTGGGCCCGTGAGCCGTGGCCGCTGAGCCTGCGCGTCCGGAGCCTGTGCTCCGTGGGAGAGGCCACAGCAGTAAGAGGCCCACGTACCGCAAAAATAAATAAATAAATAAATAAAAATAATAAAAAATAAATAAAAATGGAGGCAAGAAAGATTTTTTAAATGATCATCTTTCAGGATTCGGTGTTCGGTATACTCAGAATGACAAAACTATTTTTAAAAATGACATGCTCTTAAGCTTACTTAACAGTTTTTTTTTAAAGAAAAAATTCTATGATTCTAGTTATCGGAATATTCTCCCTGCCACTGAGATTTGAAGTTTAGTGTGTGGTTCTACTCTTGGGGCATTTTGCAACACTCAAGACAGCTGAATCACCATCTGTTCTGTGGAACTGCGACTTATTAGTGGTCACTGCTTTCAGTAGTATTTTGCTGAATGAAAACGTCTGGTAATTTAATTAGAAAGAGTCAACCATAATTACTGGCTGAGAGTGAAATATTCTAGTCCTTTGCAATGGCTTATTCCTCTATAGTTTGGTATTACTGGCAACACCTCAGTTGAAGTTCCTTATGAAAATAAGCTTGATAAGATGGCTATAAGGCCAAAATACATCCATCTAGAAGATTTGAGCTTCAGTTCATTAAGAACGTGATTTTTCTTTGATTTTGTCCCTTCTACAACTTATTGGAGGCCTTTCTCATACTTATTTAATACACAGTATTTTAAAGGTTCCTTACACATGTCTATCCTAATATATAACAAGAATATTCGTTTCTTAAAGAAAGGATCCTGTGTGTTAATACACAACACTGAACAGACCATTATTACCTGATAAGTGCCAACTACTTGGTAGTAATACAAACAACACTTGCAAGGTATTACTAAGTTAGAAAAAAGAAGAGTAGAACAGCACTGTTATGAAATGTAAAAATCGAGCCAAGCCGTGTTTTGGGCACTTCAGAGCAGGAATTCCTGCAACCGGTACACCATCTACAACATCCTGGGTGTTCTGTTTTCAGATAACCTGCATCTGTTTTAAACCAAATTAAGCATCTACTTCCAACCCAATTAAGAAAGAACAGGACTCATTATGGAGAGGGATCCACCACACACATATTGCTTATTTACAGATGGTTTATCGCCCGGATTCATACATCTGCTTTATGTTGAAAGATGCACTAGGGTAATTGCATCTAAGTACTTCTGTGAGGCAAAGTTAAACAAATATGGGCATTTGGGGGGTTTGTGGAGAATCATGTTATGCAATACTTTACTCCCTTTCCAAGAAAAACAGAAAAGGGAGAACTTACTCATACGAAATATTAAAGATGTCATTACGAAAACTAGGGCCATAGGAGACAGTGGGCACACAAGGTCGGTTTCCTGGTTTTGATAATGCATGATGTTACATAAGATGTTACTACTGAGGAAGGTGGGTGATGTCTACTTTGGACTACTCTGTATTATTTTTCCAACTCCTTATGAGTGTATGATTATTTTAAAAGTTTAATGAAAGATAGCGGGCATATAGTTAATTAAGTTTAAACAACAATGTGGTCCAGAGAACACTCATGGCTATGCAGGGGGCGGGGTGTGCATCAAAGAAAGATGCGTTACTGAATATAACAATAACCTCAAAGTCAAAGATCAGGTTTTGTGGTTTTGCTGTGCTCCTTGGGATATGCATGACATAGGCAAGTTTCTTAAATTGTAAGTTTGGACTCCTTCATCTTAAAAATGAGGATATCATGGCACTCATAAGATTATGATAATAAAGAATTAAGAGATGAAGGGTTGTTTCTATTAAACTGTAAAGTACCAAAGCATCATAAGGTGATATTTATAAGATTGACTAAATTAGAAAACTGTTGACAAGTATAATCCAACAAGAAGTGGCTCATTATCACACAAATAGACCAAAGTCAAATTACATCCCCCTCGGCTTTTGTCAGTATGCAGTTAAGACCTGATGCAATTGCTAAGATGAGAGCAACTTTCACTCCCCAATAGCTTCACTGTAGAAGGGAATCTGCTCTTTTTCCTTCCACATATTAAAACACTGATGATTCCTGATGCAGATGAACTCAGTTCCCTGATTTTCTCCTACAGGAGGAAAATATGTTTATATGCACAGAACCAAAAAAACAGCTCACTCACCAACTTCATCTTGAATTTCCTCAGCCACAGCAGGAACATTGTAGAGCAGGGAGAGAGACTGGTTCATGCGCTCGTAAATCACGCGGAGGTGTGTCATAACCTGCAGCAAAGGATGATAGCTCCAGGTAAACCATCTCTGGAGTAAGGAGGAGTTATTTTCCTTACCAAGCACCGCAGACAGATACAAACTTCCCAAATAAAACTGACAAAATGCTGCTGGAACTTTGAACATGAACGGGCATCTTTATTTTTCTTATTCCCTCATTTTTTGTTCTCTAACTTTGGAGCTGCTTTAAACTTTCCATTATATTCTATGCTTGTAACCATAAGATATAAAGCCAATTGAAAAGACCATTTCTGCCCAATTCTGATTCCTAACATTGAGATTCCTAAATAAGCTCTGATGCTCCATATATATATATATGTCTTTCCAAAGTTTCCAATAGATGGGATCATATGGATATTTCACATGAAACATAGATATTTCATGATAGATATTTCAAAAAATTCTTCTGTTTAAGGAAATGTAAAATTTCAGATTTCCAGAGGTAGATCCCAGTTGTCAAGTTTTGAAAATGGCAGAGTATAAAACGTATCACTACCAAGCTTCATTTAGTCTCACATTATCTCCAAGCATTACAGTAGAAATGGAGTTTATGATTGTCTTCTATAATTTAGTTGAACCAAATTTTAGCGGTTTTGGTTTATACAATTTTGTTTTCATTTTAGTCATCAGAGTTTGATGGTTCCTTAAGAATCAGTAGCAGTAGACACTCAAGATTTTTATATTCTTTGTTATTTTCATAACTCAGAAAGTGCCAAACCACATGTTGCCCTAGGACAAGCCTTTAGAATTTACCAGGTATTAAAGAACTCTTGCTATACAGGTCCAACACCCATGGCTATTCCGGGAATACCTAAAGATCCAACTCAAAGGGCAAGAACACTGAATTGTCCAAGTTGCATGATTACCACATTCTGTGCTTACCTGGGACCGGATCTGGGCAGCTTTCTTTGGATCCACCATGCGAACATGTTCAAAATGCTTTAAGGTATGCTGTCTATCTTTCTGTTCGGCACGGACATACTTCTTTAGCATGTTGAACACATGACGAGGCTGTAGGGGAAAAAAAAAATTTCAGGTTTGTCCAAAATATTGCTTCTTCCAATGGCTTTGGGTCAGAGGTCCCGCTAGTTCATTCCATGATGTGAAAGCACTGTGAGTCACGTTTTTGCAATTCTCCATTCCCTTCTTACTAGGTAATTCTTATTTGATTGGTCACTTTTCATTTCTGTAACAGCATTTAGCATTTGACACATATCATGATGGCTATCCTTGTTAACATTTTCTTTTAAAATAGTGTCTTCTGCTATTGAAGGACAGTTGATTTTGGATCTGTCAGATTTAAGTTAGGTACTTTCCATTTTCCCACCCAAATATACAGGGGCATATGAGACTATAATTCTATCTGCACAGTCTTAATGGTTGTCTCAGCAGTAACTGTTGCACAAATAATCCCACCATCAGTAGCATGTAATAATCAAAATGAGAAAAATAATAGATAACCACTACTAACTTGCAGGCCAAGAAACAGCTGATAAGTTCTAAGAGACATCATATTTTTCTGGGAGAAAGGCCAATGTATTATTTTACTTTGGAGTTTAATTAAATCCTTTCCACGCCATCAGATTCTAATTCTTTCAGCAACAATTAAGTTTCTTCTTAAGTGCTTCTATTTTTTTCTAATTGATTCCATTTCATTTTTATTCCAGTCTTGCTTGAAAGCATTCATCCTCATAAAAAAAAGGGACAAGGTCTGCTTTCTTTATCTTTAACAATTCTCTTGCTACATGCATTCTACTATGATTTTTTAAAATGATTTCCAAAGATACATGTTTCTTCTTCATTAAAACAAACAAAGAAAAATTACCTATGCAAGTTCATATCAGAAATAGAATTTTGGCCATTTGGGTCTATCTAGTTATTATTAACCTGTGAGTCATGGGCACCTTGAAAGCAATTGGAAGGTACAGAATTTATTCAGAGATGGTGTATGTGTTTTCCAATACCTTATGGACTGTGCCTCCCCTTCTCCTGTTGCTTAGCTTAGGGCCACCTCCCTGACATGCCAGGTGGAGGTGGTACCCTTTCTCTGTGCTCCCATGAAATGCTATGCAAACCCTCATTATTGCATTTCTGACTGCTCTCTTCAACTGTGAGATTCTTAAGGGCTAGATTTTGTCTTTCTTTATCAGGAATCACAAAATATACAGTGCCTGACTCAGAGAGGGTGCTCTGTACTATACCTTCCATAGGCCACATTCCTATACTTAAGAAAAACAAACAAAGAAATACAATGAAAAGAAAGTAAACCTGAGTTCATCTGCCTTATTTATTTCTTTTATCCTTTTATCCTAATATGCTTCTCCATAATCTTCAAAAAAAGGCAGATATCACAGCTTGAAACAGTTTTGGGCAACACATCATTACAATTTTCACTGGTACTCTGAAATCTGGTTGACCCTACAAATCAGGGAATGGCCCTTTAAATCTGAAAAGGAGAAAAGTAGTAAAAGAGATAAAAACCGACAAACTTCTTCGATAATATACATATTTAAAAGACAATAGGTTTTAAATATATATATTTAAAAAAGGTGAGTTTGGGGTCAGAAATCAAAGGCCAAGTATTGTTGAATGCAATGGATATTTTATATGCAGGACTGTGCAATCAGGATATTATATACATGCTTGTTCCTTATTCAACACCAAGTCCTAAAGAAGTCCCTCTAGTTCTACTGCAATTATGCTTCCAAAATTGGAGACTACAACTAATTGCATTCATCAAAGGTGTCCCAGCCGACTGGCTGAATGTGCTTTCTCAGGTGCTCTATTTCATTTCTTTCCTCTTGGAAAGGCTTTGTTGTTTTAAAGAAAATGGATTTTTTTTTTCTTTAAGAGCTCAAATAAGAAAAAAAATACTTCAGTTGAACATAAAGATTGTTTTTCATCATAACTTTCTTTTCTTCTTCTTCTTCTTTTTTTTTTTTTGTAGTCAGTCACCTATAAATGTTTCTACAAGGCATGTTGTCCTCAGAGGACTGTCACCTCCAAGCATGGGCACTAGGATATAACTGCTCCAAACTGGCCTTGGCATTGCTGCTCTAAGCTGAATTCTGCCAACTGACACTTGGGTCTCCCCCCACTGCTTTTTTCCACTATCATCACAAACAGTATCGATTCCCACTTGCTATTATTAATGTTAACATTAATTTAAAAATAAACACGAGCCACAAAATATCTAAGCCTCATCTTCCTCATCTGTACCATTCAGATAACGATCTTTCATACGGTGTATGTGGGAATTAAAAATGTTGTTAGTTACTCACACAACGCTGCATCCACAGCTGCTACTCAGTAGCTGATTTCTTCTACTCAGTCCCTACCTCTATCCCCTCCCCCTTTCCCTTTCTTCTAAGCAATAACAGTTCAGCACTTATTCACTGCTTATATGAATAAGATTGTGTTTCAAGTGCTTTATTCATAGTAACTCATTAAATCTTCCTATCAACCCTGTGACAGAGGTGCAGCTGCTTGCCCCACTACATTGATGAAGCAAACAAGGCACAAAGGAGGTTTAGGACTACGAAGCTGGTTCCATTTAGTTACAGAGCTAGTCAGGGGTACAGCAAGAACAGGTAGCCCAACATTGGCTCCGCAGCCCGTTCTCCTGATCACTATGTGATCCTGCCTTTCAAGGAAACTCTAAAATGGACCACACCAAAGACATGTTCCACAAAGTAACCTATAGAACTGGAAACTGAAAGAAATCGCTGAATAGTTAGAAATGAGAGCCTGTTCTAGGAGTCCTTGCCTGGATTTCTAGCTTTTATAAGCTCAGATAATATTATTTTGGGACACGCTAATATCCGCTCTTTTAATTGTGCTGAAAATCATCCAGATTTGTTCAATCTTGGAAATACTGTCCTTGGTTTTTGGCATTCCGCTGTGCTTTAGCTAATGCCTCGGATGTAGGGAGGAGAAATAGCAAGATAGGAAGGTCCTCTTTCAATCTGTTTAGGATTACTGGAAAAAGATTATAGGTATTAATAAAAAGTTAGGCTTTTGTGACATTCATGGATTCTAGTTCTAAATCCATCCTTATCTTCTACTAAGATAGATAATTAAATGGTGAATGTGTTCGAATGCTGAAAATTGCTTATCTCCTTTAATACTGACATTTCTTTATATGTTTCAGAAGTATATTCAGAAATATATTCCTAACTTTCCCCCCCAAATCCCTAGAGCTTGACAATGAAACAGTAGCACACCGGGCTCTCGTGATGGCCCAGGCCTCTCTCTGCTGGGGAACAAAGCTCCTGTGAGGATAATAAGCCCTAAGAGCCCAGTGTAAGCCATGACCTCATCACTGTTTATGTGAGTTCAGATACACACTGCGCGTGCATCTACCAGCCTTTTCTTCCCACTGCCTACACCTCAGGACACCAGAATTCAGGAAGACACTCAGAAAGACACTCTGACGTCCCTCATTAAATGAATTACAAGGTTCTGTTTGGTTGACTTATTCACGTAAACATATTTCTAACGATCATGCTTAGAAATGAAAAATAAAAGAAATCAGATTAGTTTTTATGTTGGAGTAGACAGACAAATCATGTCAAATGAAATGGCAGACGATACCTCATAAACGCTATTTTAGTTAAGAAAGAAAAATAGATAACATTCCTTTGTACTTCTGTATATTCATTTGCTTTAGTTAAAAAAAAAAAAAAAGAGTTCTGCCTTTGGTATGTGATTCATGAGTGTTTCATTCAAATACAGAAATAACTGCCTTTACAATTTTTAGGCAGAACGCAGAATTTCCAAGGCTTAAAACTATTTCTAGAGCTATTTCACATATCACAGAATAACAGGGAACCTCCATTGTTTCGGGAATTTTATTTCATTATGTTAGGACAAAGATGAATTTCTTAAAATTTTAATTAAAAACTCAGAACATTCATATAGAAATGATAGGAAAAAATACCTGGTATCTATAGAAATATATTCTCTTAAAGTAACTGCTATTCTACTGTCATGATCCTTACATTTAAGACAGGATTATTCAGGCGATTAGAAAAACAAGCTTAAGAATTCAGTGGCTCATTGTAAGGATATTGGCAGTAAGCAGAGATTAGGAAACATTTTAACCTCTATGCATATAATTTCAACCTTTCTCAAGTCTTTAACATCTTCTGTAACTAGTAATAACATTTTTTTCTGCCAAATTCCCCTCATTCCACAATATTCTATGCATTAATACTGAAATCTGGTTATATTGCCATTGAATGGCTAATCTTATTATTAAAAATTATAGCAAAGAACAGAGATAATAAAAGGAAAAGATCTGCCCCAGGGGGACTAATTATATCCAATCCTTTTTTTATTGTCATTATTGTTTCTGAGTGTTTAGCCCATAATTACAAAGTATCTATTTGCATCAGATGTAGCACTTTTCAGTACACATTAAATTCACTTCACAATCACACTGCATTAAAAAAAATCATTTCAAAAAGAAATTTCGTAAAGGATTAAGAGTAGGCCCTACTAAAATAGATTATACTGAACCTGAAAATAGAAGATTTACATTTTGGAACATTAACCATTTCCCTCTCTTGGAACAAGAGTGTAACATATCACTAGCTCCTGGCTCAGTTCCTGGCATAATTTGGTTGTCAAAAAAATGTTAATTAAATTAATGAATAACCTAGAGCTAAATATAACTTGCACAAGTAGTTCCAGGGGCATAATATATCCTTCACGGCATCTGAGTTGAAAATAACCATCTCTCAACCAAGAAGAGATGCATTCCCAATTTTTTGGTACATACTGATCTATCCACCCAGTCTGTTGGGGTCCTTTAGGGAGCTGTTTTAATGGGGAACTCTTCCCAGAAAATATTTCATAGGCTCTACAGAATGTTCAAACCCCAGTGTCCACAAGATTCATATCCTTAATTTCAAAAGATGTTATAGTTTGTCTTCTTGTGGCTTGGGTTTTGATGTCAGGCTGATGCATGGAATTTTGAAAGAAATTTCACAGCCTTTCCCTCTAAAAGGTAACTTTAAGAAATTAATGTTCCCACTTCTCAGATGTATTGCCTTTTTCACTTGGTTCTTTTATGCAATTTCATAAACTTGGTGTCCATGGACTTTGGATCAATCAGACACATTTGACTGACTCAATGCCAATCACGTCTGAGTGGGTAGCTTTCTATTCCACAGTTCACTTGGAACTGTGGTACATTAAGACACAATTGTTCAGCTCCACTCTGCCTCTCTGCAGCGTTATGCTTGATGTAGAAATCTGGCATCTTATCATAACAGACACTTGTGCCTGAAACCATCTCCTGATGGGAGGGAATGATCTGTCAAGAGCCTTTAAAAGCCCTAAGCATAATCTTGTCAAGAAGGAAGTAAATGAGTCACTTTATGGGGAAGCACCCTAACCTTTCTAGTTCACAAGGGACGTATTCAGAAAACCCTCTCCTGAAGCATTAAATTGAACCCTAGTTGTTTCCAACCCTGTGACTGGGGAAGTTAATCACCTACCAAGAAAATGCAATTCTCTCCTGTTTTCATAAGTAGGTTCAGGGCCATTATTTTCACAGTTCTACATCTTGGATTTTGAGATATCTTGAGCACATAGATGTACAATGTACAAAATCTCTGTGTGCAGGTTTAAAAAACTCCCTTAAGAGAGTTTATCCTCTTTCCGCTTGAGATGGTCTCTTGGATGAGTTTATTTTGCCACGGTAGACCTCCCTTGGCATTTCACATGCACTCTCACGGTTGCAAGAAAAATCTGAAAAAAAAAACCCATTTGGGGAAGCTTCCACGGGAACCTTTGATCACAAAGGTTTAAAACTAGGAGTTGAGCTAAAGTCCACTGCATATTGCTTTCTTCAGAAGAGCACATAAGTGATTTTTGTAATAGTTTAACATGACTGTAAGAAGGCAAATGACAATTCTATGTCAGGTTGAACATAGAAGTGTTGAAGAAGCAACAGAGGAAATGGGAGTAGATTCTCATGCGCAGCTCCATTCAGTGTTCCTCCAGCTTTGGTAACATGGAGGCATTAGATATATCCCTTCCCAGCATATCCAGATTACTATTTGGCTCTGTAACACAGCACAGCAGTACACAGGCAAAGCCATCTCCCATCCCATCCCTCCTCCACAAGGAGGCAGACGACTTCCTAATAGGGACAAGGCACCAAAGCCTCTATAGTCTGTCCTAACAATCGTTCTCTTCTTAGGGAGGAAGATATCTTTCTACTTTACAGTCTCATCTCAACCTTCGATTAATCCTTTTATTTTTCTAATTATGGCTAACAAAATGCTAGACAATGCTAATTACAAAAAAGTAGAATGATTAACCCCAATTTGCAAATAGAGGAGAAAGAATCCTTCTAATTAAGTCACTTGTTCCAAGTTATAAGATGGCAAACTTGGTAATTAAAAATAGGTGTTTATACTGTACTATAAAATATGGGAAATAAGGGTGGTTTTAATCCTGTCACTCACAAATTAGGGACCTCTGGACAGTTTGTCATATCTGGTAGGTTTTAGTTTGTTTCTGGGATATTTTGCTAGTTCTCAGCAATAATTTATTTTGGTTACCGTGACATAAGAAATACATGTTTCGGGCTCCCCTGGTGGCGCAGTGGTTGAGAGTCTGCCTGCCGATGCAGGGGACACGGGTTCGTGCCCCGGTCCGGGAAGATCCCACATGCCGCGGAGTGGCTGGGCCCGTGAGCCATGGCCGCTGAGCCTGCGCGTCCGGAGCCTGTGCTCCGCAACAGGAGAAACCACAACAGTGAGAGGCCCGTGTACCAGAAAAAAAGAAATACATGTTTGGTCTCTGACCCCAGTTCCTGACACAGAGCTCCTAAAACAGTTATAAAATTTGGTGGCAGGAGCATGTTTTGTCATAGTATTTGGTCTTAGTCCTTGGTTCCAGACACAAGAGCTTATTAGACCCTTAGAGAGATAAGAGTATCTTTTTGTATGCTAATGAGGTGACTCTTGGAGGATGGGAACTGGTTGCTTAGAGGAACCAATATTTGGTCTTAGTCCTTGGTTCCAGACACAAGAGAACCAACCAAATGATTAGAGGGTTGGAGCTTTCAGCCCCGTTTTCTGATCTCCAGGGAAGGGAGAGGGGCTGGAGACTGAGTTTAATCACCAATAGCCAATGATTTAATCATTCATGGCTACTTAATGGAACCTCCCCAAGAAAACCCCTAAGCAATGGAATTCAGACAGCTTCCCAGCTGGAGAACACATTGGGATGCCAGGAGGGTACCACGCCTCGAGAGGGCATGCAAGCTGCACACCCCTTCCCCCATACTGTGCCCTACAGTCTTTTCCATCTAACTCTTCCTGAGTTCTATCCTTTACAATACATTGCTAACAGTAAATAAGGTACTTATTCTGTGAGTTGTTCTAGTGAATTATCAAACCTGAGGAGCAGGTCATGGGGACCCTTGATTTATAGCTGGTGCATCAGAAATACAAGGTGAAAATCTAGGATTTTGCGACTGGCTTCCGAAGTGAGGGAGGGGGCAGCCCTGTGGGACTGAACCCTTAACCCGTGGCGATCTATGCTAACTACAGGTAGTTAGTGTCAGAATTATTTTATGGGAGGGAAAACCCCACACATATTTGGTGTCAGAGTACTAAGAGCAGAGGGACCGGTTCTTTCTTCAGTTACACAGACCCCAGCTATACATCAATGAAGACAGCATACAGAACTGAAATTTAGGATCTGGCCCAAACCCCATGATTTATGCTTTTGGACCAGCTTAGCATCCATTGGATACAGACCTTGGATCTGCTGACCTGCGAGCAAAGAAGCGCCAGAAAGTGTTTGGATTTGTATGTCTTCAACTCTCGTTTAGTCACGCAGTGAAACATGCTGAAGCCCTCAGTGATGAACAGGATTATTAACGCAACCCAGATGGCAAAGCCCGCAGAGTTGAGGAAGAAATCGTAAACAAAAGATGTTTTAAGATACCACAGACCTTCAGAAAGATTTGTCAAATGGTCTGATCATCTGACAAATGCCAACCATGCCATACTCTTGACTTCTTAAGAGAGAATTACAATATGCTTCAATTTTGTATATTCATACTTAGATTTTGGCATTTTTGCTTCAAAAATCCCCCAAGTGGCTACACCATGTTCTAAGATATGCACATTTATATTTCTTTCAATTTCACTCTCTTCTCATACTCTACCTAACCACAGTGCCTTGACCTCCTAGAAACAATATAAGGAAACCTATGTGTGATTTTGTGTGCACACACACACGTTTCTAGGGAGAAGATCCCTTGTTGCTATCTGTTCTGTAGGGCAGATATCTGTCCAGTTAAGTAACCACTGGATTATTAAATAATGTGCTATGTATTTGTCTAAAACAACTAAATATTTATGTTTTCATAATGGGTTTTCATTTTCAAGAATGAATGAAAATAGGTATTGACATATAAATATGTATGTGCAACCTTTGCTAGAACGAAATATGACATCCCAGTGCTGTATGTTTGACAGCATCGGATGAAGAGCTATTTCGACTTTGAAGACAGTGACTAAGTGGGGCTCTGCTATGGAGGGAATCTGGGTGAGGAATAGGGTCTCAGAGGCACAGGACAGCTTTCAAGTGGATGCCTTGCCTACATATGTCTTAATTTTCTATTTAACTTAATTCAATTAAAAACAGAAAACACTAGTGTCTCTCATTACACACTTCCTGCTGGTCTTTAGTAAGATCTGTCTATTCAGCTAGGTAAAGATTCAAAGCAAGGTAAGACGTAATACTGAGAGGCTTTTCCGGAATAGCATGCAAACCACACAGCACAGTTTATAGGACTTTGTTTGATAAATGAGAATTCTCCCATTTGTCTTTCCACCCACCATTTGATATGGGGTCTGTCCTTAAAAGCTCTCAAGTTAACAAGTCTCCTTGTGCTCACCAATTTTTACAAACCTCAACTAAAAATAAATGAATGATGAATGAATGAATAATAAATATATAAGGTACAGGATAATTATATTCCTCAAAGATGATTTTCAAGCCAGTAATCTTTTAAGTACATTCTGATCAGCTTTACAAAATTTTGATTATATTCAAAACTTGGGGACTTCCCTGGTGGCGCAGTGGTTAAGAATACACCTGCCAATGCAGGGGACACGGCTTCAAGCCCTTGTCTGGGAAGATCCCACATGCCGCGGAGCAACTAAGCCCATGTGCCACAACTATTGAGCCCGCGTGTCACAACTACTGGAGCCCATGTGCCTAGAGCCCGTGCTCTGCAACAAGAGAAGCCACTGCATTGAGGAGCCTGCGCACCGCAACGAAGAGTAGCCCCCACTCACTGCAACTAGAGAAAGCCCACGCGCAGCAATGAAGACCCAAGGCAGCCAAAAATAAATAAAATAAATAAATTGAAGAAAACAACAAAAAACTTGAGGGTAGGATGTTTGAAACTTCTTAGTGCTCATCTCCCTCAGTGCCTTCACATATTAAGATGTCAGCAAATAACTTTTAATTTATTTACCATCCATTATATTGAGGTGTAGATGCAGTATATTTACCTTGGAGATATATATTATCTACATATATTCTATCAATGCTTCCTATTTCTTTTGCGACCAGAAGTGATTAGCAGAAAATGAAGAACTGCAGGGAGAAGGGCAGTTAGAAATTATATAAAAACAAAAGCAGTCAAGTTTAGCACCTCAGTTTCTGTTTACGTTATAAAACATATAGTTACACCAACATTCATATTGGCTAAAGACTGATTTAGTTGGTACCTCCTCATGCTGTCACTAGTTTGCCTGCTACGGCATACCAGCTAATTGCTGCCTTTTATTTTCTCCAACGATTGCTACTTTTTATTGAACACGTATTGCCCTGCTGCTAAAATACACCTAACAGCAGTGAGCAAAATCTCAATTTAGGGAAAAAACCGTGCTCCTTCATGGTAAATCTCACAAATCATTCTACTAAAGAATTGTATGAAGACATTTTCAGGAATCTCAAGAAAATTTAACATTTGGCTGAAGTAATCTAGTATACTGTTGGTGGGAGTGTAAACTGGTAGAGCCATTATGGAAAGCAGCATGGAGATTCCTCAAAAAATTAAAAATAGAACTACCATACAATCTAGCAATTCCATTCCTTGGTATTTACCCAAAGAGAATGAAGACACTAATTCGGAAAGATGTATGCACCCCAATGTTCATAGCAGGTTTATTTACAATAGCCAAGATATAAAAGCAACCTAAGTGCCAACTGCCAGATGAATGTGTAAAGAAATGTGGTATAGGGCTTCCCTGGTGGCGCAGTGGTTGAGAGTCCGCCTGCCGATGCAGGGCACACGTGTTTGTGCCCCAGTCCGGGAGGATCCCGCATGCTGCGGAGCGGCTGGGCCCGTAAGCCATGGCCGCTGAGCCTGCGTGTCCGGAGCCTGTGCTCTGCAATGGGAGAGGCCACAGCAGTGAGAGGCCCGCGCACCACAAAAAAAAAAAAAGTGTGGTATATACACTTGCAACAGCATGGATGAATCTGGAGAGTATTATAATTAGTGAAATAAATCAGACAAAGACAAATACTATGTTTTCACGTATATGGGGAATCCAAAAAATAAAACAAATGAACAAATATAAAGAAACAAAAACAGACTCACAGATACAGAGAACAAACTGATGGTCACCAGCAGGAGAAGAGGGGAATAATGGGTGAAATTGGTGAAGGAGATTAAGAGGTAGAAACCTCTAGTTGTAAAACAAACACGTCCCAGGGATGTAATGTACAGCATGGGGAATACAGTCAATAATATTATATAATAATTCTGTATGGTATGCCATCTATAAAAATATATAATCACTATGTTTTACACCTGAACCTAATATAATATTGTAAGTCAACTATACTTCAATTAGAAAAAAAAGAAAAGAAATGAGAAAGGAAAGAGTGCAGGTGCTAAAGAAACTGCCTCCCAATTTTTTTGCTCAATTAAATGTTGAGAGTCTGAGTGTGAAGCATCAGATACAAACATGAAATTAATTTTAGTACGGATAAGATGGCTGCAATGCAGTATTTAGTATCCAAATTTAGTATGGATAAGATATCTCCTGAGACAGTGGATAAAAACCAAAACAACACTACTGGCACACAGACACACAGACATACATGAAAATGTTTCTTAATTCTTTCTTCCACATAGAAAATTCTTAAAAGTTGTTGAAGTCAGGATAGTAATTAGGATGTGGTCTAATGGAGATTTAGACTGAGTATCTGTAAAGACACCAAAAATCCCAGAATTACATAGAAAGCTTTGGCTTTTTGTCTCTTATCTTTAAAACATTTCAGTTCTTACTCCAGCTCCTAAATTTTTCCAGACCTAAGCCTACAATGGAAAGTTTATTTTAAACAGAAATTCCAATGCAGCCTTTAGTTTATCTATATGGGATCCCACTTAAGTATAGTTTCTCTTCAGATTACAGAGAATGTTGAACAGTCAGGCAATAGCATAATCTTTTCTCCATCTATGAAGTAGACCCTGCCAGTTACAGGAGGGAAGGCTCAGATAGTATTTAACTCATTATTTCATGAGTTGCATCAATTTGAGCTCTGTGAAAGTAAGAAGCCAAAGTCCTGTGTTTTGTGATGATAATTTAGTTTAAAGCAGTACTTATGTTTAGTAGCTTAAAGGCCTCCAAGGGTGATAGAAGTTTAACCATGTGCGATGCCACTTTGGAGAAGACTTTAACTTTTCTGGAAAAAAAAGTGTAACTCCTTTATTTTTCCAAGGAAACTTTTAAAGAAGTGAAAATTTTGAAGAGCTGGTCCTTAGAAGAGTTACTAGCCCTCTACAGATTAAGAGTTTATCCTAGTGCAAAGACACAACTGCATTCTAATTTTTTTATTCCTGGGGGTTGAGAGAGGGGGAAAGAGGATGGACGGACATGGAGAGACTGTTTTAACAACTGTAATATGTGAAGTATATATGTATATAAAAATTCTAAATATGATTCAAACAATGCACTTCTAGGTTGGCCATTCAGTGTATCAGCCAGTAGGAATGTAATTCATCAAAAAGGAAATTTGGAACATAAAGCACACACAGACACAGGGACTCACAAATGAAATTCGTGGTAGACCAAGGAATTCCAGCTGCACAAAAACATCATCACATCATACTTCCAAGCTTGGGTTTAAAAAAAAAAATGAAAGCATGGATTAAACCTAAGCTTCAAAGAGACTGTATAAACAATCCGCGTTGCTCCAGATTCCTGTTTGTGAAGTTGGGGACTATTTGGCAAAAGTGGTCAGGGTTAAGGGGATAGTTATTCTGACGTGATTATCAGCTACAGAATCTACAGAAAAAACACCTGACTAATTCATTTTCTTATATTCAGCTAACATTGAGTAAATATTTTGTATTTCCCAGGCACTGTGTAAGTATGAGGGAGGTTTCAGAAATACTTATTTATGGCTCCAATACAAGACATGACCTTTCTCAGAGAGTTACTGGCAAGCTTCTGATTTATGTCTTTCAACAGCAATATATAAAAGTCCTCAAGAAGGGATTTAGAATTTTCTCGCATTTTCCAAAGTGTGGAGCTAAGTGCCATGTCAAGCTATACATTAAAATTCAAATAAAACCCACAAAGACAATAACTTAACAAAAATGGCAGGTAATCCCAAGATTGCATGCCTGTAACTACCCAGTCCCAGTTTTTATTAGATGGGAGAGTTTTATGCATTTCTAGGTAAGAATTCAACGTGAATCCTTGGATCAATCAACAAATATCTGATTTTTTGACAGTTAAATAGTTCTTCTTAATCCAATTTAAAATTTTTATTTCAAATAAACATGTTGTCTAATTCTACACGGCGTGATCACCTGACTCTGGGCAAGCATGATTATGACCAAATCTGAAATTATCCCCTTTGAAAACACAAGAAGCTTTGGCAAACATTATTCTTGTCACTGTCTTTCCTGTGATGGCTGATGGGACTGAACTGAAAGATATGAAATATGCATTTGTTGAAGACTCCATTCAGTCCTCATCTTACTTACAGCTCTATCAATGACCATTTAGCAAAGATCTTACTTCAGAAATAGGACTTTTAGCTGGAACGCTTCACTAAATGTCAGCTGTTCAGATTCTGGTCTCAACACCCACCGCCCTGCCTTGCTCTGGCAAATGATGCTGATGGCCCCGCACCCCAAAATAAAGTCCTGTAAAAAAAGACAGTAACCAAGGAACTCATTCTCCAGATACATAAACATAATTTTACTGAACAGTGCCAGGACAGATATTTTTCTGAAGAGAAAATGAAAATGCTAATGTGAATATTCTTTTTCAAAAGGTTTCTGTTCTGAGAGGAAGCCTGGTCTGGTAGAAGGCCCCGCGGTGGTCACCTGTGACTCACAGCTCCACCCTGTCCATTACTAGTGGTGTCACCCTGAACTAGCCACTCAATCTCAGTGACGTCATTGGTAAAACAGGGTCAATACTATTTCGCCATCTGGAAGACTACCAGAGCTCTCTTACGGTTCCTCAGAGCTTTCTGCTCTGAACCTTAGTATAGAAAGAAAAATCAAAATGACGAGGAGAATCAGTGCAAGTGGGTGTTTTTTTGGTTTAGTTACATAGTGTACACACAGACTGCCACTTCCAGCCAAGATAAGTAGTGGAAACTAGATTTACCTTGCTGCCAGTAACCACCAAAAAATGGACAAACTATATAGGACTATATTTCTGTAAGATATCAGATGCCAGGTAAAGGACAGAGACCACTGAGAAATAAGAAACATATTATGAACTCTACAATTGCCCAAGCTTACTGCCTTGAGTTTCCAGGCTGTGGCTCCAGGCGTGGAAACCCAGTCAGAGCCTGGGAGATTCCAGAGAGCTGAAGATATGGGGTGAGAGTCTGAAGAGACGGAGGTGGCTGGCAGTCACAGGAAAAAATACTGGAGAGGAAGGAGTTGCTCAGAGAGAGAAACTGGAGATGATACCCTATGAGAATACAGCTGACTAATGATCAATGCACACACATGAAAGAAACATGAGGCCATGGGGAAAAAAATCACCCAAAAGGATTAGCGGTAACAGTGTCTGGTGTTCACACAGGGTCAGAAATAGTACTTGTTTCCATGATCTAGATGGAAAAACTCAACATTCATGGTAGATTACTCAGAAGGATCTTGCTTCAGGATTGAGGAATCACTAGCCACAGGTTGATAACTACTCTGTTTCCAAGTAATTTACTGCATTACAGAACAAAGCTCAGGCATAGTAATAGGTATCTAAAAATACCCAGCACTCAACAAGGTGAACTTCACAATGCCGGAAAGCCAATAACAAAATTCCAAAGGTTCAAAAATTAAGTAAAGATATGGAAAATATGAAACAAACATACAAAAATCCAGATTAAAATTCTAGACATGAAAACTATAATGTATGATATGAAAAACAGCCAGAGGGGATTAATGGCAGGTTGAAATATACCAGGACACATCATAATCAAATTGCTCAAAACTAGTGATAAAGGAAAAAACCCTAAAAGCAACCAGATTAAAAAAAAAAAAAGATATATTATTTACAGAGACATAAAGAAAAGGATGATATAAGTATTTTTGTTGCAAACAATGCAAATAAGAAGACAATGGAGCATCCATCAAGGCAATTGAAGAAAAACTTCAACTCAGCTCAGAATTCTATCCCAGTAAAAATGTCTTTTAAAGGAAAGGTGAAATAAGGATATTTTCAGGCATACCCAAGCACAAAGAATTCTTTATGAATCTAAATGCATTAAAATAAATTTTAAAGGAAGTCCTCTGGGTAGAAGAAAAATGATTCCAGATGGACCTACACAAGGAACAAAGAACACCAGAAATGGTAAATATATAGGTAAGTAAATATTTTTCTTATTATTTAACTCTTTAAAAGATAATTGACTGTTTAAGAAATAACAATAATGTAGTATGGAAAAAGTATGACAACAACAGCCCAAAGAGTAGGAAACGCGAAATGGAAGTAACTTATTGTAAGGTTCTTGTAATATAAGGGAAGTGGTATAACATCATTTGTACTGGTATAATACCATTGTGAAAAGTTAAAGATGTTTTCTACAAACTCTAAAGCAAACACTAAAATAAAGAGTTAAAGGTAAAAGCCAACAAAGGACACAAAATAGAATCATAAAATATATTCAATTAATCCAAAAGGTAGCAAAAAATAAAGGGGGAACGAGGAACAGATGGGACAACTAGAAAACAAATTGCATGATGATGGATTTAGGCATAATCATATCAATAACTTCATTAAATGGTCTTCTTAATTAAAGGGCAAGACCCAAGTATATGCTGCTTAGAAGAAATGTACTTCAAAGATAAACAAATAGGTTAAACAAAAACACAAGAATGGGGCTTCCCTGGTGGCGCAGTGGTTGAGAGTCCGCCTGCCGATGCAGGGGACACGGGTTCGTGCCCCGGTCCGGAAAGATCCCACATGCCACAGAGCGGCTGGGCCTGTGACCCATGCCCGCTGAGCCTGCGCGTTCAGAGCCTGTGCTCCACAACGGGAGAGGCCACACAAGGATGGAAAAATGATACACTATGATACATTAAAAGAAAGCTAGAGTATCTTAATTAATATCAGACACAGTAATTTTAGAGCAAAACATATTACTAGGGATAAAGAAGGACATTTCATAATGATAAGGGGGGTAGAGAGGACATAACAACACTGAATGTTTATGCACCTAAGAACAGATCCTCAAAATACACAAAGCAAAACCTGAGGGTATCACATGAGAAAGAGTCCAATCCACAATTATAGTTGGAGATTTCAATATTCCTCACTCAGTAATGGATAGAACAAGCGGACATGATGTACACACACTCATGCTCAGAATGTTCCTTACATCCAAAGTAAGCTCTCCCATGAAGCCTATGCTTGCAGTGCCTGGTAAGCCTTTCTGGGCATTTATCCCTGAATACCACAAATAAACCCCTTTGCTGTGGGCGTCATGACCAAATAGGGCTCCTATCCCCAGAGAATATGGCTGCTGTTCTCAGCAGGAAATTTCAGTTCTAGGTCCTATTTTTCCACTAAAAATCCTTATAACCCAGCCAAATCTCAGCTTTTCTTGATCTCAGTTACATCACATGATAAGGGGGCTGGGCTAGGTTACATCTAAATTCCTTCCAGCTCTTGTGGTTCCCTGACTTCAACTATATCATGAACTGTCACCATCCAGGGATATCAACTCAAATCAGGTCTTGCACTGTGAGTCCCCGGGAAGCCTGTCTGACTCCTCGGTGGAAAGGTGTGTCTACTGTGCAGAGATGGTACTATGGAGGCAGCTGCTCTGTGACCCTTTAACCTTCAAGATAAAACAGACTGAGGTTGTACCTGTGAATAATGGTGCTCTTAGAAACTTCTCCCGATTGCTTTCTTATGGCCTTCAGTCCCCAGTGTCCCCATGCCTACTGGCTGCTGTGCCCTGAGCTGTGAAGGGAGGCCTACCCGAGGTGGCACAGCCTGCAGAGCGGTGATGTAATTCTCCAGGGCCAGGCGGCGGCGGTCATTGAGCATGGCTTCCACTCTGGCCATGTGCGTCTCCACCAACTGCTGTCTCTCGTTGGCTGCTTCCTGCTCCAGAGACTCCACCTTTTCCTGGAAATGCTGCCGTCACAAACAGAGGCACATGACAATCGGGAACCAGACAAATAGGACGGAGCAGCAAATTCAAGTCTTTTAAAAGGGATATCATACTTTATTGTGTTCAAAGACTTCAGTCATTCCAACATTTTGACTAATTCAGCATGCTTTATGGGTTCCCCTCCATTTCCCTGCTTTTCATCCCCAGACCTAATTTCTCAATGTAAATCATTATTTTATATGGTCACTGAAAACTGATTTGACTAACCGTAAGGTAGAATAAATGTATATACTCTTGAAACTCTAAATTACATGCATATTTATGAAAGTCCTCTCTTACTCAAAGAACTTTAAGAAAATGATCATGATAACCTCATGGTTTACTGAAGGTAATTCTCAGAGGGGTTCCAGTCAAAAATTCAAATTATCATGGAAATTTGCCACGGGGAAGAAGTAGCAGAAGATTATGGCAACCAGAAAGATATATTACTGATAAAAATTAGACTTTAAGTAACAATGTGAGTTTTAAAGAAATGAATTATAATGAGCTAATTGGGAGCAAAAGTAAGGCAGGGTTTAAGCAACTGAATTATTAGACAATGATGAGCAGTAGTCCAAGTTGAGGGAAATATGAACGATCAGGCATGAGGTTCCAGCAGTTGCTTGAAAAGGTGCAGGCACTACATCAACAAGGGTGTGATGCTTGGTGGAGGATGGACTCAGGGTTTACCTGGATCACTGCTTTCTTATCAGCTTTAGGCAAGTTCTTTGCTTGACGCTCTGCCTCTTCCCACTCTCTCATGACCTACAAAAGGAGGAAATCATTTAAAACCATCAGTTCTTTCTTCAAATATAGATTTAATGAGCTAGATCACTGTGGGTTTTTTTTTTCTACATTTGACATTTTAAACATGAAAAATAGGATCACGTTCCATTCCCAGCTCAATAATATTTGACCTCTCACTAAGATGTATATACTCTATCACAGCAGTACAGTAAACATAAATATTCACCTTTATATGGCTCTTTGAAACAAAGTTGGTGTTTTTTCTTTTCTATTACTTTCAGAAATAGCTGAAAGTCATTTTATTTGATGTGCACCAATGTCAACGATTCATAAAAGGCATACATTACCTGTACAAGGTCTTCCAACATTAAATTGAACACGTTGGTTTTAGTCTTTTGTGAAAGCAAGTTATAAAAATTCAAACAGTATGAAGGGGGGGAAAAACATATGTAACACTTTATGCATGTGTACACATGCCATGAGCACAGTACCAAGAAGTATATAATAGAGGAAGGAAATGAAGATTTCAGCTGTCAGAAATCCTAAGATCCACCCCACTGAAGAACTGAGGGGCAATTAGAACATTTTGCTTGCCAACTTGCCTCACCAACAGCAAAGAATACTCTAAATTCCTCCAAAAATTCCAAGACAGTACACATTATAATGTTCTGAATGTAGCAAAAAGTATTCTTGGTAAGTAACACTAATTTGGTAACCAGGCTAATCTGTTTTATAGGAAAATAAGACTTCCTCTTCTCATCCATGATGTTCACTCAGGATTTCTCTAAGAGAAGTTCACTCACTGATCTGAATGCAAAAAGGAAAAGTCTGCAGCTGTGGATGCCGCTGAAAGGAAATGATATTTGATTCTTACCATGTACAGCTTCCTTTTCCTTTTCAAGTGTACTACTCACTATCAAGTAGTTTTTTTTTTTTAAGTGTAGCTCATACCTGAGCAAGGTAATATAAAGAACAGAAAGATCCAGTAAACAAAATAATGGTCTGTTGACAGCTGTTTACTTGCATACTTTGTGGACATACAAAGCACAAGAAACCCTGATTTCTGTATTATAAGAGCCTGTTATTTACAGGTATTTATTCCTAAGGAACTGATTTTTTTCAGACATCCTTGAAGCTTGGCGTAAGTAACTACTGACAGAGAAGTTCTGTGAGAATATCACATCACATCATCGTGTCAGTTTTTAATTAGATACTTCATTGCCAGTTAGCATCAATCCATTGTATAAAGTACAAGACAAGCTTCCCCATGTTGTGTGCATGAAATTATGGAGAAAAAAGAATGGAATGAATTCTCTGTTACAAGTGAAGAGCATATAAGAAATAATCTAACACATTCACAGCAAAATTGGGGAAAATGTGCAGCTGCTATGAACAAGAACAGGATATAGAAGGAAAAGAAACATATTGCCCCAGATGCTTCGGTGGGTCCAAGAGTTAATGAAGAGCACCTGTGAGATGGGGGCTACCGAAGACTACTTTTGCTTTACAGATGAGATAAGCCTTGAAATAAAAATATTTGAATTTCCTGCTTCCAAAATGTTCATAGTGGCGGTATTCTACCACAAATTCTTCAGGTAAGGAATCTCAAAATTAGTTTGAGACAGAAGTCAGATGTCTTATTGGAATGTGAAAAACTGATTTCCTGCATTACATTTAAATCTTTACCATCTTCCTTTGTATATTCAGATCTTTCATCTTTGAGCAGGGGAATCCATGGAATAATTAAGGAGATTTATTTAGCTAATGCATTGAAAATAAGCATTCCTACATAAATGAAATAAAATTTTGATTTTCAGAGCAATTTAATAATATCCTCCGTCCTTCCAAATAAAACAATTCACCTACACCATCACGCTAGGCCTACTTACTGAAAGATAAACACACACTGTGGGCTCAACATCTCCCTTTGAACAATGGCTTCCACTGATAATAGAGTGCATCACTCCTGACCTGCTAAATACCAGATCCAGTATTAAGAGCTTTCCAAAATCGCTCTCGTTTAATTGATTTCTCACATGAGATTAGCCTTGGCCATCCCCATTTTTTTTTTTTTTTTGCGGTGCGCAGGCCTCTCACTGTTGTGGTCTCTCCCGTTGCGGAGCACAGGCTCCGGACGCGCAGGCTCAGCGGCCATGGCTCACGGGCCCAGCCGCTCCACGGCACGTGGGATCCTCCCGGAACCGGGGCACGAACCCGTGTTCCCCGCATCGGCAGGCGGACTCTCAACCACTGCGCCACCAGGGAAGCCCGGCCATCCCCATTTTTATGAATCAGGTTAAGTTACCTGCTCAAAGTTATGCAGGAAAAAAATGGAGAAGGAAGGATATAAACCAAGATCTCTATGGCTCTAAAGACCATGCTTTTGTCCCCTGTGGCCCAATTAGCCATTATAAAATGGCAAATCCAACAGATGAGCTAAGTTTATTTATATTTGGTGACAGGAGAAAAGGCCGTTCCTAAGATGTTGATGCTTCTGTCGTAAAAATAATAAATGTAGAGAAAGGTCAACTTCCATTTTGAAGAACCTTACTTTAAGGATATAGTAAAACTGTTAAAATCATATGGAATAAATGATCGTGCACCTTCTTATATTTGCTAGATACTATTCATAACATAGAACAACAGAAATCTGTAAGTTCAGAGTTATCATGAGCCCCAGCAACAACAAAAGCCCCAAATTCTCTGTATCGTAAGAAAACAAATAATAAAAAAAACTGTAATAAAAATCATTTTAAAAGATGAAATTTTTAAATTAAAAATTCTCAGGATCTAGACTTCACAGTGGCCCCATATAGTCTTATCAAGCAATTTTCCACTGCATGCATGAAAGTATCAGTATCATCCGGATTTATGGATATTCAAAGACTTTGCTGTTTCATGCAGAGAAAATGACAAGTAATACAGAGAGATTTAAGAGGCAGGCAAGTTCAAACAGTCTCCAGAATTCAGTACCATAGATTATGATGATAAATGTTGATCTCAAGCATCTCATACGTCTATGATCCCTGGAATCTAAGAGACAACATTCTCTGCTCCAGGATAACATTCTTTAAATTATCTCAGATATAGGTAGTAACTAAAAGGTGAAGAAAGTCCATTAAAACATATATGAACTAAGTCATGGCTTAAATAGGTGTGCTAAAATAAAGTTACTATTCTAGGACAGATCTATAATATCTGAAAGAGTAGTTAAAATCAGTGCTATTAACAGGCTCAAAATGACCAATAAATAATGGAAAAAATTCAGAATCTGTATTTTTTAAAAAAATAATGACTAAGTGGGTTCAAGATAGAAATGCAAGGTTAGGAAGGTACTTATATAAATGTATAGGGACTAAACGTTTACAATCCAGCTGGAGGAATAAAACTGGTGAGCAAATATTTAGTTAAATGCAAAAGAGCAGTGACTGCTTATCTCACTCTGAGGACTACGTGAGTGTAAGGAACGGCTGAAATGTGCCAGCGTGAAGAAGAGTGGGACACCTTTCCAGAGATCAATGCTGAGAGCAGAGAGAGGCCGTGATGGGTTTAGCATACGTTGAGCAGAGTGGTTTAAGGCTGCCCATATGACGACGGTAGCAGTTGAGGTGGGAGAGGAAGTAAGATGACTGGATTTGGGGTGCAGGAGGTTGGGTGAGGGGGCAGGCACTGGAAATGCCAAGCTGAGCGTTCAGTGTTTATTTTGCTATTTTTCTTTTTGGGGCCTTCATTTTCCCACAAATGGATTTTGTGGGCAATAACAAGGTTCTGAGAGCTTCAGAAACAAGTAGTGAGACAGGATTTAAGTTTAAAAGATGTCTTTTCAGTGGCAATAAGTATGGCAGCTGATAGCCGTCCTACTCCTTCTCAACAGTGATTACATATTGTGTGTATCTTTCCTAAAGAAAAACCCTATTTTTCTTTCTTCATTCACTCAGTTATGTTTCCTTGAATCTGACTTTTCCTATTATTTCTTCATGTTCACTCGTCAGGGTACAGACTATGAGTTGAAACGGTGATTGGCAAGTAAGTGATGGATACGTATATGTTGAATGACTGAACGAATGAATAAAGAATCTGAGAAAGGGAACTTCCCTGGCAGTCTAATGGTTATAGACTTCGCCTTCCAATGCAGTGGGTGAGGGTTTGATCCCTGGTTGGGGAGCTAAGGTCCCACATGCCTCAGGGCCAAAAAAACAAACATAAAACAGAAGCAATATTGTAACAAATTCAATAAAGACTTTAGAAATGGTCCACGTTAAAAAAAAAAAAAAAAAGAATCTGACAAAGGACTAAAATCCTCAGTATTATCTACCTCTAATACAACAGCTAGCACCTGGTAGCAGGCATAACTTAAATTGTAGTTGGTATTATTACATGTAAATTAGTTGTTTTGGAAACAATTTTTTGTTTCATAAAGAACATGATTAAAAAAAACAGGATTTGTAGCACAATGTAGTGAAAAGAGCACTGTACTAGGAGCAAGAAAGGCTTGGGTTCCGAATGCCTCTCTGTGTTACTTATATTGCTTTGTTCTAGAGTGGGAAGCTAAACGCTTGAAAGTTTACTGCATTATCTGTCATTTATGGGACTAGATGAAATGATCATTATGGTTCACTTTGGTTTTAAGCTCCTGGGGGAGTCCTATGAATTAACTCGGTAAGAAATGTTAGGTTCAAAGTTTTCATAATTTGGTATTCCATACAAAACTATTCATCTTTGCTAACGAACATTTTAAGTGATTTTAATTTACAACACCATTACAGGACTACGCTAAACAGAGTGACAAAACCATCAAGAAAGGTGTACACACAACTTAATTTGTGCTTATAAAATCTTACTATACTTACTATACCTGGGTCTTTCCTAGGTGGCAAGTTCAGGGAGAATGCAAAAAGCCCCAAATCGGTGCCCTTGTTGAAAACATTTACAATTAAAATGTTATGTCTTTAAGATCTGGATAAAATTAGAGCCTTACCCACCCCTAGGCATTCATCAACCATAGGGCCCCTGGGGAGACTCTGAGGCAGAGGCAAATCCAGATTTCCCCAGTATTGTACGACTGAAGGATGGAAATTCACATGTACCTGGGACATCCTCTCGCGATGCTTGGCCTCCAGCCTCTCTTTGGCTTTCTGGAAATGGGCATGTTCATTCTCATCTCCAGGTGTCTCGAGATACTTGTCAACGGCGTCAGGGGTGCTGGCTGCTGTTGTAGGAACTATAAAGTAGAAGGAAAGAAGGCTTGAGGAGAGTGACAGACTATCCAGTCATTTCAAAGAAAGCCCTATTTTCCGTTTATTCCAGAACAAAGAACTTAGTAAAGAAGCACATACAAGATGTTAATGCTGTTTAAGAGACCACGAGACATTTTGCAGCACAGTAAGGATGTCTTTCCCCCCTTTCAAGGATAGGGTGAAGGAAAATCTTGAAAACAGTCCATTTTGCGATTACAGTATTATATTTAAAATTCTTTGCAAAACAAGCATGCATAGAGTAAAAACAGTTGGTGTTTAATACACACATGTTGCACCAAATACCTATGCCTTGCTAGATTAATGTTTGTAACCTTGAAAGTAAATGGTGGTATCAGTATCACACCTTAAGATTCCTGAAAAACCCAAATAAATCTCGAAATTAGCCTATGCAGAATAAATGCGCCTCAGAGTAAAGATAAATCCTACACTATATATTTTAGATAGCTGGTGAGCAGTATTTGAAACAGTACCAAAAAACTCATAAATGTCAAGTTCATTTTTGAAATTACAAAAAGATCTTTCTGCCTTCACAAATTTGGCAATAGTCAACCAATTCATTATACTAGTTGTCAAAAGGAAAGTGATTTCTATTTTGAATTCCACTAATACTGCTGAGCAGTATTACTGAATTGCAGCATATACTGCTATATTATGTGGAAAAATAAATACCCATAAAACTGAAGAGTACTATAAAGCAAAAATGTCTGAAACTCATGAGCCAAGTGATTTATAATGCTTATACCAGCAGTTTTACAAAAGATCAGTAATGACTAGTGAGAATTCAGAGTATTTATGAGCTTATTAAAAAAAAAAACATGAAAAGAAAACAAGATTTTGATTTAAACAAGAAAGCCTGGGACTTCGCTGGTGGCGCAGTGATTAAGAATCTGCCTTCCAATGCAGGGGACATGAGTTTGATCCCTGGTCTGGGAAGATCCCACATGCTGCAGAGCAACTAAGCCCATGCGCCACAACTACTGAGCCTGCACGCCCTAGAGCCCATGCTCCACAACAAGAGAAGCCACTGCAATGAGAAGCCTGCACATCGCAACAAAGAGCAGCCCCCGTTCGCCACAACTAGAGAAAGCCCGTGCGCAGCAGCAACGAAGACCCAATGCAGCCAAAAAAAAAAAGCATGTTCAACCAGAAAAATGAAATTAGGTGTTTGTTTTCACTGTGTTCTCAGGTCGAATCAATTTATGTGTTTTATTCAAAAGATTACTCAACTATCTCCAGTGTTCTAAGTATTCTTCTTCCCTAATCTCATCTAAGATATCTGAGATACAATAACCCCAAAAGAACTTAAATGAGAAGAATTAATTGCTAGGTCATTTTGAAACTAAACTGTAAGATAGGTGTCTTTTACGCATGTTTCAAGAAAACATCTGAAAATTCCCCATCTGAAGGCTCCAAGATTTGAACCAAAACGAGAAAGCTTTCTTGTTATATAATGAAGTAATAAATTTAAAGAGAACTATTCATTCGGATTTCTTCCCTTCTACTTCAATCACTGTTTAATAATTCTTTCTTTACAAAATAAAAGCAGTTTAGTTGTCAATGCAGACGTTGCTCTGAAGTGGAAGGATACTTCACTTCAGGGCATATTCCTGGAATTGTTTTCAAAATACCAGGGGATTTTGAGTCAACTGGTCTGGGATTGGCACAGGGCATACCTATTGAAAGACATCTGCCCCCCCCCCCACTGTCTTCTGTGTAATAGACAAGGGGGAGGTGTATTTCAGCAGCGCAAAGAAAGAAAGAAGCAAAGAACGTGAACTGTGTAATCAGGCACACCTTGATTTCAATAACATCTTGATCTTAGGTTAGTTGTGACCCAGAGCAAGGAACTTAAGCACTCTATGTTCTAGTTTATTCATCTATCAAGTGGTGACAACAGGCCAACATACTAGGAGTGCTGGGAAAATGAGAAGCTATACCATGTGGCAGTCACCCTGCAGAAAGGGTAGCACACATGGCACTTCATTCATGTTAGCGCCCTTCCCTCCTTTGCTCATTATTGCATCCTAATTCAAATCTCAGCACTTATCCTAACCATAGGAAAAATGAGCTACTTTTATTTCACATCCACTGAAAATGAATTACACACAGTATCATGAAGTACCATGGATAGGAAAAGTAATAGGTACTTTTCTAAAAAATTTTGGTATGACCTGCATAAAAGGCTGAAATTATTGAAAATGTATCTTAATTTTTAACACTGAAAAATAATTTTCAATTAAATTTTTTTTTTTGTTAAAAAACAAAGGTAATCCAAGGTGATTCCCTCTTCCAAGGGGCCTGCTAGTGCCCCTCTTCAGGAAAGTAGCAACTTGGAATAAAATCTGGCACGCCTCTGGTTTCTGGGGAGAGGGGATGTTTGTTTCCTTGCCTTCCTTTGGCTGCCTACATGTATGCTTAAGTCTCTTTCTGGATAGACTTAGGGTGTCCTCTCATTCACACACTGAAGCTGCCTTTTTTCTGGACATAGGCCAGAGGCATCGATGTGCAGCAGGTTTCCTTAGTCATCAACTATGACCTCCCCACCAACAGGGAAAACTACATCCACAGAATCGGTCGAGGTGGCCGTTTTGGCCATAAGGGTGTGGCTATTAACATGGTGACAGAAGAAGACAAGAGGACTCTTCGAGACATTGAGACCTTCTACAACACCTCCATTGAGGAGATGCCCCTCAATGTTGCTGACCTCATCTGAGATGGGCTGTTCTGCTACCTAGCCCCAGCCAGGGCTCAGTCCTTGGGGGGCGCTGAGGAGCAGCAGGAGGGGGGAGGGAAGGGAGTCAAGGGATGGACAGCTTGTCATTTTTTTCTGTTTTTTTTCTTCTTTGAATAAATGTCACTTTTTGAGGCAAAAAAAAACAAAAAAAAACAAAGGTAAATGTTTTTCTGCATCAGCTTAAGCAACTCAATATGCATGTATTTTTAACTTAACCATGTCCACACTTGAAATGGAAGTGGTATTTAGCATTTTTCCCCATGATTTTAAACATTTTCTCATCTTTTCTGGTAGCAAATGAGAACAAGTTAAAGTTCTTTTGGCATAGGACAATCTGGCAGAATGATATAATTAGGCAAACTATATTTCACATTTTGAACAGATGAAAATGTATAAATGTTTGGGATCATATTTACAGATCAAGGTAACTATCTGCTGTAAGTTGCTGTAACCATAGCATGGCACCCTCTTTGGAAAACTGAAATTGTAAAAGTTACTATATAAGTAGAAAGATTCTCCAACTTTATGGTTTTCTCTGACTCTTGTGATTTGCAAATCTACTGTTTTATGGAGAGAAACACTAAAATCCTAGTCACTGTAATCTCATTAGTCTAAGTTGAAATGTAGCTTTGCAATATTAAGAATAAAACAGTAAGAAAGAACCGAGCAAGCGAGGTATATTTAACAGGATGAAGAATATTTTAAGTATTAAAACTTACATTTTAGGAACAAGGAAATAAATACAAATCTTGTATTACAGATTTATTCCATTTAATTGAGAAATATTTCTCAGTAAATCCTTGTTAGTGGCCCCTGATACTTTCTTTAGTTGAGGACTTTAAGAGAAGCTATCTCTCTTTTAATTTTTTTTTTTTTTTTTTTTTTGCGGTGCGCGGGCCCCTCACCCCTGCGGCCTCTCTCGTTGCGGAGCACAGGCTCCGGACACGCAGGCTCAGCGGCCATGGCTCACGGGCCCAGCCGCTCCGCGGCATGTGGGATCTTCCCGGACCGGGGCACGAACCCGTGTCCCCTGCATCGGCAGGCTGACTCTCAACCACTGCGCCACCAGGGAAGCCCTCTTTTAATTTTTAATTCAAACATTGTAGTCATTCATACTAGCCCTCCATCTCAATTGGTTTAAGTAATTGAAAATTTCCTGTATTCATACCAATCAGCAAATTAGATCACTGACCAGTCAAAGAGAGAAGAATGATGGTATTTCTTAATACTTTAAAATGAATTTAGTATATTATCACTACCTTGCAGCTGGTGAGGAGAAAGGGGAAAACGTTTTAAGTTTGTGCAGAGAGCTCAGCTTCTATTTCCCCTAATTTTCCTACATCCTAAACACATGGTCATAGCAGGACTGGCTGCCATTTTGTGATCATGACCATGGTAGGCCAGAGACATGATAACAAGGATGGGTGGGTAGGGGCAGGAAAACCTGTGCCTTAAAGCCCTTACTCTTTCAAGGTGCATCCTTTTGGGAAAGGAGCAGCTCAAGGCATGTCAGGAATGTTCCAGGGCACAAAGGAACAGGAAGCTGTATATCATGAGTCACTTAAACCGCTTAGAAAGCAGAAACAAATCGACTTTTAGGAGGGTTTATTTTTGTTGTGTTTTTTAAACAAAAAGCACAAAGCAGTTATCCTGTTCAGAGACCTTTGAGGTTCCTTAGAAACTGTGATACAGGCTCAGATTTCCAGGTTGGCCAAATAATAATACCCTCCCTTCATTAGCGTCTACTGCGCTAGGCACTTTACATGTGTTCTCATTTAACAGGTGGGGAGGAGAAAACATTACCCTCTTATATACATTTACTGTGTAGTAAGGAAATACTGTCACTTAACATACTCACATCCCCAGACACACACGTCAGTCTGAATTTAGGATGACTAAGCCATGAAGAGGCTATAAAGTTAATACCTAGAGCAGTAAGGGGCTAATCGACATGTCTGGGGTACTGGAAAGGGTTTGGTTTGTTGATGACCAACCTGTACAGGCAAAAGATATGCTTTGTTATGATAACTGCCAGCCTATTTTCTAACAAACAGTTTCCTGCCCTGAATGCTATCTGGTAAATGACCACCAACCAACGTTTCAGCAGCAGAAGTAGGGTTATGAAGCAGGTCAGGAGAGAGAACCCACTGAGCTTGAATCCAAATGATCTTTTGGCCTCTGGCCTCAGCTCAAACATGCTCCTTTGTACCTCCTGCAAGCAGGCTCACTGGGTCTATTCACCCTTCCGCAGAAAACCAGACTTAAACATCTTAAGCTCTATGTTTTGACCTCTTCAGCTGGCAAATAATTAGCAGCAGTCTCACCATCACGGTGCATGGGCTTTTGACTTTTAAATGACCTTCATATTGATTTTCTTAGTCTAGTCTCATAACAGCCTTATGGAATATAGTTAAGACATAGACCTTTTAATACTGAGAATGGGTGTCTAATGTAATACCAAATGAAAACATGCAACAGAAACGCAGTTCCAATTCATAGCACGTTACTGCCTCAATGTGGACTGGATGACTAATGCTTTTGATATAAGCCTTATCTCTTTTGTCTTTTTTGCAATCCTGGGAGGTCAGAGGTATCTGAGGAGCTGCATAGCAGCTTGGATGTAGACTCTGATGCCTCGAGTGTGCTTGTTCATTTCTTTATTCCTCCTTTCACCAAATCAACAGGTATTACAGCCCCTAGTACCTGTGAGGCATATGGCAGAAACCAATGAGTGAAACAAAGACACTTGTCCTGGTGGAATTATATTCTAGTGAGAGAAACGAACAGGACACACACACACAACACACACACACACAACACACACACACGAAGACAACAATAAATCATATTGTTAGAATGTGACTTGTGTTATGGAGAAAAAGAAAGAAAGATCAGGGTTAAGAAAAGAGTTCCGGGGAAGG
The DNA here is from genome assembly GCF_937001465.1 of Orcinus orca. Classification (NCBI taxonomy): domain Eukaryota; kingdom Metazoa; phylum Chordata; class Mammalia; order Artiodactyla; family Delphinidae; genus Orcinus; species Orcinus orca. The sequence goes on from NC_064563.1 coordinate 130,565,253, forward strand.
AGGGGGGACACTGCAGCAGTAAGTAGGTGGGCCAGGCTCAGTCTAATTGAGAAGGTGACGTTTAGACAAAGAGCTGAACTGAAGCCTTACTTCCCAGTTACCTGCTGGAAGAACAGGCAAATGAAGAAACTAGCACAAAGGCCTTTGGAAGTGAGTATGCCTGGAAACGGGAAAATTCCAAGATGAGCAAGGTCTGTGTGACCAGAGCAGAGGAAGCAAGGGAGAGAGTAGTGAGACAGGCAGAAAGGAAATAGGGACAGATCACGAAGGGCCTTGAAGCCATGGTAAAGGCTGTCAGGAACCCATGGGGATTGTTTTGAGGAGAGAAAAATGTGATGTGATGTGTTTTAAAAGGATCGTTCTGTCTGTTAAGGGACAAAGCAGAAGATGATCTTTTAAGAGTAAAAGATGAAGATGAGGGTGGCTTGGAAAAGTAGCAGGAAGTTGGTAAGGGGTTCTCATGGAAGGTACCCCCCAATACCCAAACAAAGAGACAAGAGAAAGAGCACAGATTTACTTTTTTTTCTCACCCCAAAATGCTGTTTCCTAAACCATAGGGTAACCAGATACTAAGGGAGACGTTATTTTCACATGTTGGTGAAGGTTCATTTCAGTTTTGATAATGATGCATCAATGCCTGTCACAACATTTCCACTTCACACTATGATCTCCTCTCTTAGTGTCAGGCAGAGCTCTATTTTTTGTGCGGTGAGGATGGTGGGAGAGGGGAGCAGATTTGCTTTCAATTTGTTAGCAAACCCTCGAGCTGCACCCAATGTTCCTGCCACAAAATATACCACCATCGTTGGCGACATGGTGCCAATGAAACCTTTTCATTCCTGTGTTTCCCCCAGAAAATTTAATAATTGTAAGGGGCGTTACATCAAATAAGGTAGAGACGGTTATGGTCTTAGAATGTGGTAGAGAGCACTTTTTTGGGCACGGATGGAGAACCTCTGTATCAGGGACACCATCAAATTTAACTGCAAATGCACCAAATGCTCCTTTTAGTTCTGATTCTGTAATCACTGCATAGTGCCCCTCTCCTATTCATATTAAAAACAGCAAGAACGGGGCGTCAAAAGTAGGGACATGGTGAAAAATTGCCGCTATCATTTTGATATCCCGTTTGTCTCCTCAATCTCTAGGGTGACATATAATTTTAAGGTCATAACGGGCTCAGGATGCAAAAGGAGAAATAACCGCATCTTCAAACAGTAACAACTATGACTACCTCTCTAAACAGAGGCCATAAATGGCATGTAGTCAATATACTAATGTTAGAGTCTAACAAGAAAATTTGGTTGGTCTCCTTTCATCAGCAAAAAGGCAATTTATCTCTATAGCATTGACAACAGAAGATAAAAGTAAATTAAGACCCATACAGTCATTGCCTCATCATTGAAAATCCTATTTTATACAGAGCTAGCAATGCTGTCACATGAAATGGCTGTGATTTATATGATGGGTGACAATGAGGATAATTTATATACAGGAAATACAAACCTGTAAAGGAAGATCTGATGCAAAAATTTCATCTCTCCACACGGCAGAGCTTATAGACTGACACCCCAACTTTAAAAAAGAGAAAAAAAGTCTCTCCATTTCTCTAATTGCAAAATAACTAAGATCCCTAATGCATTCTAAACTCAAGTATTTATCAAGTCCCAGTTAGATGAGACATTTATAAGGCGAAAATAGTCTGCGATCCTTACATGTGGTACCAGACTCTACAAAAAAAAGAACAAAGGCACTTGCCCCTGACATGCCCTTGTAACACACTTATTTTATAGTCAGTGCAGTCATAGTTGGCAGACTATCAATGCATCGTGTGGACATAAGTTAATAAGAATGTAATCTATGCGGCATTTACTCTAGTCAAGCTACATTTCTTTTTTATGTCTTATGGACATGTACTGATGTGGGGATTTTGTCAAATATGTGAAATGAGCATGAACGAATCAATGCTGGTGTTATTTTTATTAATGTCTATATCCTATTTAGCACAATGCACCAAAATATAAGAGCAACTTCAAGTCTGAATCTAAAAACCATATGTGAGGCCATAGCAACAATCACTGGCATCTAGGATGTCTTAACCTTCAGTTATTGTTTTTTGTCCATTTGTCAGAGCTATGCTCTATTTCATTAATGGTGGATCATAAAGGGATGACCTGCCACCGTCACTTGATGCTCAACAGATGAGTTCAAAAAGTCACACTCTTCAGTATTGTCCACTTTCATAGAAACTGTAACCATAAAAGTCACATGGAACTGTTAATCTCTATGGAGGTCTTAAGGATAAAACCAATTTCATTCTACTCCAGGCTTCCACAGCCATGTTTCCCTCCACTTGTGCATTTTAGTTTATATTGTTATTTAATTCCAGCACATACTTGAGTCTCATCACATTGATAAAACTGTCAAGTTATTGAAAGTAGGGTATCTGGTTTAGTTTGCTGGTGTCCCTTGAAATACCTAGCTTAGTACCGGCATGTCCCAGGCTCAAAAGTAACAGCTTTATTAAACCAGGGATTGGCCTGCTGGTCTCTTTTGGTAAATAATGTTTTATTGGAACACAGCTGTGTCTATTCATTTACCTATTGTCTGAGGCTGCTTTCACACTACAACTGACGCGTTGAGTACTTATAACAGAGACCATTGGGCCTGTGGAACTAAAAAACTGACCCTTTGGTCTTTTACAGAAATTTTTTGTCGACTCTTTTATTAAACTATCTAATTACTCTTCTTTGGAAATATTGTAGCTAAAGAACAGAGCATATACATAATGAGCAGTTTTTACTGTTCTTAGTAAATGAACTTTTTTTTTCTTTTTTGTTAGATGCTGGTTTGCTGAGCAAATCAATTCTTTTCAATCTTAGGGCTTTTCACTATGGTAGCTTGGTGGAAAAAAAAAAACATTCTTTTTATCCTGACAATTTCTGGATACAAAAGATGTGGCTTCTCATACTTGTCAATACAATAGATTGTATTGGCACTGATGTGACATGTAATTTAATGCACCACCGCGTCTTTTAATTGTTTTTAATAATGCTTGGCAGTTTCATAAAAATATCAGAGTTCTATTAGTATCAGAGAATGTGTTAACGGGAACTAACATTTGCTCTTTCACAATCAGAAGAACAAGTATAGTTAAGAACAATGGTTCAAGTCTGCCCAAAGACTAGATGGTCTTGGTATTATGACAGGACACTGCAACTCTGGGACTAAGGTGGCACATTCCATTCAAAGGACACACAGTACGTTATTCACAGTGCCAGAACTCACTGCAGGTAAAGGGGTCAAAGTCATCGGTCATTCTCTTTGGCCAGACCCCTTGGTGCAGTTGGCTGACTTGAAATTGGCAAGATGCTCTTTGAGATGAAAAGCATCTGTTTACCTTTGGAGATGCAATCTGATGGGAAGAACACCAGGGGAAAAAAAGATCATACTCTCATGATGTTTATGTTTGAAACATAAACTTATCAATAAATATTGCTGTACTAATTTTATTGTTCACAAACACTGCACTGGGCCAAGTGAATGTGAAACCTTTGTATCATCCTAACCCAAATGGGCAGACACAAAATTCATGTCAGAAGCAACTCAAGTTTCATAAGATTTTTAATTCCAAATGGGAAAGGGATTTTTTTAAAGGATTCAAATCCATAAATTTATGAGTAAAATGAAAGCTCTTAGCCTCCTGTCTCTACCCTCTCTACCTGTAGTTTAGATTCTTACCTATGATAACAAAACCAAAAATATCAAGTGTCCCTTAAAATTGCGATGCTCAAAATCGGTTTTTATGACAAAGATTTAAAATCTAGAAATGCCTAATTATAATAAGAAGTCTTGACAGGAAAATTATTGTATTTATAATGTAAACCATCACACATTTTCTCCACACAAGCAATCTTATTATCAGTTTAACTGAAGAGCTTTGTCTAGCTCATTTCACATTTATTATTTGACCAGAAGCAACTCAGACTGAGAAACCTAGAAGACCACCCACCTTTGTGAAAAAAGATGTCCTCCGATTAGCCCTAGGTTGTGAAGCAGCCAAAGGCAAGCTCCAGCTGTCTAATCAAACGGGCTTGCTCACCTTTCTCAGTCTGGCTCATTTTCTCCAACGCCAGTCTGCTATCTGCATTTGACCTCCTGATGACTATGACTTTTTCAATTCAAATGTACAGCTTTGCTATAAATAAGAGAGCATAGCTGCACAGGCTATAAATAACTAGAAATTATATGCCTTCTCTAGTCTGTTTGTACTAGCATTGCAAAACCCTTCACTTTCTGTGATTGAACAGTCTTTGCAGGAAGACAAGAAAATACAGCTGCCAAAAATCACCCTCACCCTCCTATAATGGAAAGGTGTCATGATCCCACACATACTACAAGTAGATGGAGAAAATTACCAGGAAAGAGAAAAATTACAAGAGATTGTCAAGGTCTGTTTTGAAGAGTTAAGGACACAAGTACAGTACCTCACGAAAATAAATTTATCGAATGATGATGTTCATTCCCAGTAATTAATAGAAATAGACAATTCTTTCATATGCTTACAAATGATATAAAATGAAACAAAGTAAAAATAATGACTGTTTTGTAAAAGGGTGGGAAAGATTTAATTTACTGATACACGCTGTATTCATGGCATTTAGGAAAAAATGTTTTTAATACCCGTCATCCACTTCCCATGATTTTCTGTATTCTTAAAATGTGCTTCTGAAGCTCAAATGTAATTTTTCTAACCGGGAAAACAATATCAGAACCAAATAGTTGGCCATTTGGAGTGCAGGGCATAGCCACACATGTCATTTAAGCCTCAAACCTGGTCCTGCCACATTTGTTGGCTGGGGACAAGTCGCCAAGCTCTTGAAGGCTCATTTTCTCATACACACAAAGGAAATGAGGAAAATGGCCACAAAATATTCTTGAGAAAAAGAAATGATCTATGAAAAATGCCTTGTAAAAACGTAACACGCCATGCAGCTCAATGTACTATCAAGCCCACAGTATAAAATCTAGAGTTCTCCTTAGTTCTTCTATGTCTGCCCACTTGCCATACTTTCAACTACAGTTTATCTCTTTTAAGAAATGATCGCTAGCTTCATCAATTGTGAGACTAGGTTTTCTTTCCCCAGGGTGATATAGATAAGTGCTAATTTTCACTATACCTAAGCTACAACTGAAATTGTGTCTCTTCCCCCAGCAACCATAAGCATCCGTAGTATATATCGTCCCTAACCTAATGCTGGAGGAATCTATTCTGGGATATAATCCACATTTCAAAATGAGTATTTGTGTGTTTGACAACACATTTTTAAACAAAGCTAGACTGACAGGCCAACTGAAATCATCACAATGCACAGACGTTATAAGGTAGGTTAATATAATATTTCTTTATAGGAAGCTCTTTCCCTACATCTTAATGATGAAATCAGAAGATGGGCACTTCTGTCCCACTAGTGTGCGTTCAGGGAGGGGACAGAGAGGTCTTGATTTCTAAAAGCGACCGTTTATTTCCTAAAGCATAACAGCTGTCTTGAAACACACCCAACTGAAGCCTTCGCGTATGTTACTGGTCCATAAAGTTAGTATCATGCATGCACATTAAATATTTTTCTGGGAAACAAGTCACTTAGACACACAGGCTTTTGCTAAATCGTGCCATCTTGTGAGCTTTAGGAAATAAAATATTGATGCCAAATGAAACACAAAATAACATTGTATATACAATATTTTATAGAACCACATGAAATAAAAAGGAAACTGATCAGAAATAGAAGAAGCTTAGTCAAAGCTCTTAGCCCAACAATGGAAGCTATCTGGCAAAATCAGACGTAATTACAAGCAAGGCAATGGAAATAAACATTTGGTTAAAAGACAGGTGTTCAAGAAACACAAAACCATGCAAAGGTGAGGAGGCTGGAGCTACAGTCCAGCCATGCAACGTTCTCCTCCCTCCTCCCCTCCCTTGAGTGAATGACAACGTACGTTTAACAGGATCTTGGGGAAGAGGTTCCTGGGTGGTCTTGAGTAAACTTTGGGACACTATGGAGAAAATAAGAGAACATAACTAAAAACAAAAATGGAAACATGGGAATGATGGATGAAACTCACTCATATGATTCTACTGACCAAAGGAAATAACAAAAACGAAAACATTGAATTAAAAACAAAAACTAAACAAATATCCTGAGCTTGGGCCCCAGCATGGAACCACGGTAAACACACAAACAAAAGATATTTTTCCACAAACACATCTTGGATTGTGGATATTCTGTCTCTGATAGTACATCCCAGTACCCCGTGGAAGGATTTCTTGCTCCCATCTCCCTCCTTAGTGCCAGGATCACCAATTCCCATCCGTCCCGTCTTCATGGTATCTCTATTCTTTTCACCCATTCCAAGGGCAGCCCTGGCCGTCGGCTCTGGTCACTGATTGAAGCTTTTACTCTCCACTTACATCTGTCCCCTCTTCTAACTGGTCTTCAGCCTCCCGTGTTTGCTCTCTGGATACATTATTCTATAACCCACCTCCCCTGAAACTAAGTACTGACTGTTTGTCCATTACACCTTTGTTGGGAGCATCTATCTTTGGCAAATTTCTTGGCAAAGGGTGTGCCATCCAGAGCACCTCTAGAGGCTCCATCTGATCTGTGGTGCCCATGGCTCTTGCTCCCAGTCTGAGTCAAATCAAACTAATCAAATGGAGGGGGTGTGCAGTGAGGGTAATAGTGAGATTTTGGGGGGGGGGGTGGAGGATAATTTTTAATGTTTTTTTTTTTTTGGCGGCACTGCGGGGCATGCAGGATCTTAGTTCTCTTGACTAGGGATTGGACCTGCGCCCCCTGCAGTGGAAGCGCTGTGGCCTAACCACGGGACCGCCAGGGAATTCCTGATAATTTCTAATTCTTGATGCAAATTCATCACTGCTAATAACTTTTAAAACCCTCTTTCTTATTATATATATATGTATATATTTGTATATATACCCACACATACATATTTATATTTCAAAACATAAATCCACCCCAGGGAAAGGGAGAAAAAAGTTGGAAATCTGCCAGGAAATCTCCCACAGCAGTGAAACCACCGAGAATCATTATAACAAAAGCCCTTTGTTCAAGAGGCTCCGGGCAACAGAATCCGCCATTGTCCTCCAAGTTACCCAACCTAATTAACGTTTTTGTTTGAAACTCAAGAAAGGAGTCTTTTGAGCTGGAAGCCACAATCTTCCCATCAGAGCCAGAAAAGAAGCCCTTGGGGTTACCAGTTCCTAAACCTGTTCTCACACAGGGTAGAAGTGGAGTCATCTCTCACCCAAGAGACCAACAGGAACTTTTCCAGTAGATTCCACTTAGATACTGGGCTTCACAGTAGAAGGTGTTGATATTGCAGACCCTTTGTTGTTTAGCTTAATCTTATGATCACATGGAAAACAATTTATATAATCCCTGGGAATCCTAGGCAGGAAATGGTGGCTGTCGCTCTCACCAGAACAACTGGAAAAAGGCAGGAGTCTCTCAAAAGAGAAGCATGTAATTATTGAGTTTAACCTTTAATTTATCAAGTTGAGTAACTATTCCTTGAGTAGATCCCACTTCCTTCTAGTGGAATAGATAGATAGATACATAGGTAGGCAGGTAGATAGATAGACAGGTAGGCAGATAGATAGACAGACAGATAGATAGATAGATAGATAGATAGATAGATAGGGAATTTAATGTGAAAGGCTGTTAAGAACAGAGGTCCCAAATGTTTGGTGTGTTACCTCTGGAGAACTATCTCTGTGGAAATAGTTTCAACTTGCATTTAAGTCATCATGACTTCATTTATTTATTCCCCCTGAGTTATGAAAAACTTAAAGTGGAAGAGAAAAAGGCTTGGAAAATTATATTCCCTGAGCCTTAGTCACTAACGCTAAGTGAGGAGTTTTCTTCTGTCCATTCCAAGATAAGACACGAAAACTCGCCATCGCAAACGTCCCTGTGTGAGCTCAGGTGCCACTGGGGCATTTCTATCCTCTGGCATCTGAAGTGCATGTGCTCAACTCAAGCCCATTCCCTCGCCACCACCATAAACGTCACGTGTTATGAAATGATACTCATCACGGCAGTACGCCTTGCCAGTGGCACGGAAGCGTCATCAGCCAGGCTTCCGGTGGTAACCCTTCTTTACACGTGGAGTGCACATGCAGAGGCCCGAACACAGAGGTACACGGACAAACACGTAAGTATACATTTGCAGAAATAGCTGAGAAGACAAAACAGCAACTCCAGCTTGGCTTAAAGAGAAGCACTCAAAAGTCCCTCGAGACTGCAAGACGGATGCACCATAGCTAGTACAAGAACACATCCACGGCCATGCTTTATTAGAGAAAGACGGAGATGTGTGCTCATGATCGAACGTCCTGGAGGAGATGCCCGGCAATTAGAGACATTGACAGAAACATGGTTAGTGGTAGCAACAGACCCATTCCCGAGAACCAGGAAAACCATCGGAAAACCAGTCTGTTACAAAGAGCAGAGTCAGTGGCGAGAAAGATGAAAAGGTGGCCAGGCTGGAGGAAGGTCCACTTACTGACGCTGCCACACACGGCCATGCAGTACTCCTCTGTGTCAAAGTTGTTTCGGTTGCCGCCACATCCGCCGTAAAAGAACGGGGCGCACTTCCCTTCAGTCACATCAAAGTACCAGCGGGAGATCATTGCTCGGCATGGCCCCGTCTCGGCTTGTTCAGAGCACACCTCTAATCAGAGGAGATGTGGGGAACCACATTTAGCATGAAAAGGTACGGCTGGCTGTTCATGTACACGTTTACTATTCTTAACGCGTTAGTCCTCCCAGTGGTAATTGGGCTGGGTTTATCCGGCAGCATCTGACAGACATTTACTAAGGAATTTAATTATCTACCAGGACTTTGGAATTACTTCTGAAACAAAGCAGTGCATGCTCGTCTGGTTTAATGAGTGTAGCTCTCAGTAGTAATAAAAGGATTCCAGCTAGAGGTGAACAGACCTTTTCGGTGCTTTCAGATAATATTAAATGCCTGAAGATGTGCGCACATCAAAATATTTCTTCCCTATAAAAAATAAACTTCTCTTTTAAATAATTTGAAGGCAACTTTAAAGGTAAAAGGATTATGTCTGGTTATGATGCAAAAAGTTTAACCTGTCGCAAACACCTGATTGTTTTCCTTGAATAAATGACTGCCTTGACTTAAAGTATAAACTAATTATACATATTCTGAATGTGATCCAGTTTTCAGAGAGACCCAGCCTGTCCACTGACTATATTTGAAAACATACATAAAACCTGTGAAAGTGACTTCAAGTTGATTACGTTAACTCTAATTAAAGACAAATCCTTCTTTGAATATTTGTCTGTCCCTTGGCCAAAAATGGTTCAAATAACAAAACACAGTCAAACAACTCCAATTTGTTAATACATACCATACATTGTTTTACATTATAACACAGCTTACCTGTCAATGCCTTGCCACCCTCACCCAAATCAGGTTCATAATCCCTGATTGACTGAAAGTGTAGCAACCTGTAGGATTCCATTTGTAAAGTTATTGCAATTAGAATTAGAACTCTACCTCCCACGTATATTCCATTTTTGTTAGAAGTCAAAACGATTTTCCTACTCGGTTTGCGTCCCACCCTAGCTAGGCTTACAGAGATCCTTCTGATACCTCAGCACACTCAGATGTCTTGCTTATTCTTAGTTTTACTAACAAGCCAGGGAAAAGCATGCTTCTTCTAAAAGACAAAAATCCATGCATAATTCAGAGCTTCCTATTAGGAATATTCAACAGACTGCTCTAGGAAGAGTCTCATCAATCAATCACTCAAAGACAAAGATCCACAATGTTGATGTAAAAGGAACTACTGTTTTGCTTTTCTCTACACATACCACTCATTGTTCTTTTCACTCAAGGTCAAGAGGTGATGGCAAAACCAGAAGCTGCTGCCATCATGATGATGTCAACAGAGTAGGGAGGGAGAGTCAGCACTGAGCCCAGAAGGCGAGTGCCAAGCTCTCTGCAGAAGTGTCCTGTGTAATAGATGTCTAAGATGACTCTGGCTCTCTTTGGATGGTTTTAGGATGGAAACAACTGGCTCCCAGAGCATCAAGCTCAACATCACCCATCATTCTGGTCATCCCATTTGATAGTTACTTTCAAAGTCCATGCTTGCCAAGCCATGATGTGTTTCTAGCTAGTTTTCTTTATGGAATTTTCCTGTATGATAAAAATCTGCCAAACGGTTGACACAGTATCCCATCCAGCTGGTAATTTGATTTATTCCCCAAATTAAACGACTAGCATTCTAACTTACAAAGGATTAAGTTAGTTTTGCTGTGTGTGTAGGGGGGTCTGATCACCTCTGAGTTACTGACAAAGCAGCTTCCGGGCTGTAGAGCTAGCAGCCATGCGTGCCCACATGAGGAGTCCCTGCAAACCACAGCTCTCAGCTGTCTCCACTCCTGGATGGTATCTTCTCTCTCTTTCTCTCTCTCTCAGTTGTAAGAAACATGAACAGGTTGGCTTTACCCTCCTTTTCTATACCTCCCTCACCAATCTGTACATGTTCACGTGATATGCTTTCCTGTTTCTAACACATAATGATACTCATCCTTGTACCGATTCCAAAAAGACTGCCAGGCAACCGTGTCTACACTGTGGTTGAAGTCAGACTGAAGTTGCAAGTGGCTTCTGCTACAAAGAGAGGCACAGAAACACGACCCTAAGTCACAGGAGCGTGGGCAACAAACCTCACTGTGTCTCAACAATTCATGCTGCTGCTCACGTTTTATACCTCTTACAGCACCAAATATGTATCTTCTGATACGTGCCTGCCACAGGTCCATTTATACATCACAGTTGTGCAGGGGCAGAAAACGTCTTTATGCTACATCCAATGTACTAAATAAAACTGGTAGAATTTCGGGTGGGTGCAAGTTAAGTAATGGGATCTCAAAGGAGTTAATCCATGACAGATATTTTCCTTTGTATGTGACCTAATACGATATCTTACTTTTCACGAAAGCAAAACTTCCTGGTCTAGAACCCAGGTGATATTACAATATATTGTCATTTTCCTATACTACGGGTGAAACATTCATTTTTATTTTATTCATTTTTGTTTTTCTTCTGCCTCATTCTAAATGGCTATGAAACCCTCTGTTACAGCTAATTGGTAGAGCCCCAGTGAAGAAGAAAAAGGATTCAGGACTCAAAATTCATTTATATATCAACTAAGCAAATAAAATAAACTACCTGAGGAGCTTACAATTCTTGTTGGAGTTTCCAGTTATAAGACCCTTGACTCATCAATCCCTAAAGGCAAATAATCTCCATTTGGAGTGTTTTGTTGGTTCTCCCTGACATTACCATGGCTGCTGGCACTCCTGACTTTAAATGGGCCCAAATACTTTCAGGACTCTGGTGTATGTGGACATAGTGGGGAGTAAGAATCAATCCCATGGTACTCATATACAAGAGGATATTCGAGATAACGTGGTCAGGAGTTGGTATAACAGCATATCAAATGTCATAATATATGGAGCAACAGACATATGTGAGCCTAGAGGAACAGGAATGTACCTGTCACTTTGGAACCTCTGATCTGCTGACGCGGAGGAGTGTGCTCCAGATGTGGACAAGTGATAAAGGGTATCTCATTGTGATCCCTCCAGTTATCAGCATTGCTAATCAGCCGTCCTAGAGGAGTGAAGCTGATTTCAAAGGGAATTCTTTTTTTTTTTTTTTTGGCTCAGCTGCCATGGCTTACGGGCCCAGCCACTCCGCGGCATGTGGGATCCTCCCGGACTGGGGCACGAACCCGTGTCCCCTGCATCGGCAGGCGGACTCTCAACCACTGCGCCACCAGGGAAGCCCTCAGAGGGAATTCTTGAGTGGGATGGATCACTTTTCATCTCTCACTAGTAACTGTATTTCTACTCTACTGTAGAGCACACCAGTGTTTGATCTCTCTGACCTTTTCTCTAACCCTTCTCTTTACAAAAAACATTGTCCATGTAATTGAAAAGAGAACCTTTCATTTGTCTGGGAGAGGTTGAGGGGTAGTCATGGGGTCAGCACTGGGGAAGTATTATGTTAATGCCTTTACACACGGTATTAGTAAGTATAAAGGAGATGGCCAATGACTCTCCCAAGACAGTGAGAAGAAAGAGCACATACTTGGGCTGAAGAAGTGTTAAGTGGTCAATGTCAAGTTCATAGCTGTGATATTATGCTATAAATGGGGAAAACTGGGTGAAGACTATTCAAGATATCTTTCTATTAATTCCTTCACTGCATGTAAACCTACAATTATCTGCAAAAAATGTAAAAGAAAAAAATCTCACATTAAGAAACATATAAGAGGAAGGTTGGTAGTTCAGTTTGCCTTGGAATTCTATCTTGTCTCTTTCCCTGAATCATTTATCGTTTCAGAGTAATTTCCCTGAAGGGCTACAAATTTCAGTTTGAGAAACATTCCTTTAAATTCCTTTCTAGCACTGAGAAATTACCAGGAAATCTATCCAATCAAGATCCTAACAAAGTAAAACAATTTTAAAGAATTAAGCCTGAAATATATAATTTGAAAGCTCCATGGCTAGATTCAGAGAAAAAGAAATCTCGAGACATTTTATTATTTTTTCAAGACATTTTAAATGCTTATGTTTAGATTATTATTTTTCTGAATAGAGAAACTTTTTCCTTCCTAATCTTTCGGAAATACTGAAAAAATTCAGTGAAAAACGTGTTTCATATTCATTACTATAATCAGCCAGTGGAAAATTATTTACAAAATCATCCACTAAATGTAGAGCATGTAAAATTAGACCTTATATAATTGTAACTTCAAACAGAATTCATCTGAAAATTAAAACTGCAGCTTCCTTTTCTCATCTTCATTCTCTTCTCAAAATCTAAAATAATAAATGAAAAGATGAACATTTAAAAATTATTTGCTAACTTTATTTTTTGAATTCCAAACCACCTTTGTTTCTATTCAAAGTAAATGTTACATATAATAATGAAGGAGAAAATTTGCCCAGAATTGAAGTAGGGATACTTCTCAAAGCGAATGTTTCAAGTTAGATAGAAACACAGGCAAGACTTAAACATCTAAGGAACTATGATCTTTGTTTATTCATATTTAATTCTTAGACTTTTAAGATCACAAATAGGTTTCCTAATATTCACCTAGCTGAATTCTTCTGGCAAGGAAGGCTTATCTCTTCTTTTATAACAGCTCTATTCACCTTTCAAGACAAAGACCATTTAATAAACTGAAATGCTAATGTACACACAACAGTATGAAAGTGTTCATATGCTTAAAAAAAAGAGCATTAAGCATTTTATATCTTTTAAGGTAGGTCCTGACTGAGATCTTTGCTGGTTTCAACACTAAATTCCATTATCTAAACATCAATACTATACAAATACAAGATTTAATATTTTTAAAAATATCGATATTGATACAATATTTAATATTTTATTAAAATATTAAAATTAATATATTATTAAAGTATATAATATTTCCTACATTATATAAAATGATTATGCAATTCACTGTTCCAAATGTAATGCTTAACCACAAAAAATTAACTGAATAGATGTCAAATTGGAGCAAAATTTTTTATGGACCACCAAATTTAGAAAGCTAATTTTACACTTAAAAAAAAAATTTCAACATAAAGACAGCTGTGAAAGTGGCAACTAGGATAAGGAGAAAATCCCCATTTTCAAGAGTACAGTTATTATAATGTCTTCTTAAAAAGCAGAGCTAACAGAGTAGCAAGTAATTAGCTTTAAATAAAGCACTAACTAAAGAATAATCTCATACTGTAAAGCTTTTTATTATTATTTCATTTAAATAACTGAATTTGAATTATTCTAAGACTATAGGAATGTATGTGAAATAAAACCGTATATTATATGGAATGCATAAAGTTTAAATTTACAAATTTTGAGAAAGTAACCACTTGAATAATCAAACCAATCAAACTAGAGTTACTTATAGAAACCTAGGAATTATATATTCTGATATTGTTTAAAAAAACAAAAAAAGTAGCATAATTCCTCCTATGATACAAGACTATGTACACAATTAAGGTTCATTTAAAATAAAAATGACTTAGCTGGCAGTTTTAAACTAGAGTAGAAACGGCAAATGTATGAAGACAAATAAAATTTGGTCTTGTGACAAGTCACTTGTTTAATATTAACAATAAAATAAAATGAAACAATGACAGAGTACAGAAACCTACTAAATATGCTTATCTTTAATATTTCAAATAAATGTTGATTCACCTGCCTAATCATTCAATCTGTTAATAATGAAAATGGCTGATCTCAATGCCGTTTTATAACTTCACTTTTCAGCCTGATTAAATCATTCCAACATGCTAGAAAACCAGTTATTTTTTAAGAATGTATTTTTTGCAAAAATAGATGCATGTACTTTTAATGGGTAAGAGTATTTATAATGTGCTTGCAAATAATAGCAAACAGTAATAAAAGAACATGTCCAATAGAAAATTCCCCTAATTGAACAATTGTGATCAGATATTTATTACCTACTAATCCTATTTTACTAAATAGAGGCATGTAAAATTAGGCAAGCAAATTTGAACTAAAGTCTTATGACAAATCTCACTTAAGCCCCAAATATGGGTTGAAATATATAAACAAATGATGGGAACAGCTGTGCATGGTAATGAAATCACTGACTCAGAATGAAATGACGGGTGCTAATTTGTCACGGAAGTCTCTAGAAGATATCTGCAGTTGGCTTGCCTTTTTACTGAATTGTGTTGATTCTCTAAGGCTATCCAGTACATGTGTCATTCGAGTTACACCTGGCCCGATTCTCACTTCTCTCAATGATGAAAGATTACTTATAAAAAGGCCACCTGAAAAAGTACTTGTAAAGTGTTTAGACTAACCATACTCTTGTGTTGGTGATGCTGGTCACCGGCATTCACAAAAGGGCACTGCTATTTTTCCTAATACCTTTGTTTCCTGTTTGTTATGGGAATAAACTTATTTGTCATCAAGCTGTGTGGTTAGTCTGAAGCACAACACAATATTATAAGAAGCTCTAAACTCTGATAAGACAAGATATCACGTCTTTTGCTGGAAATGAGAGGAAGAGGTTTTTCTTCTTGATTGAGAGGTGAGGTATGCTGGGAAATCTGACTGTGTCTGGAAAACCACAAAAATAAAACTCTCTGATTTATACTGTTTGTTGACTTCCATGGTGTAAATACTCCCACCATTGGTATTTCAAGCTACCAATGGTAGTGGCTCACAAAATTCCTCAGTACTTGAATAATCAGCTTTTACGGGCTAGCAGGAGTCAGCTACACCATATCTATGAGAGGAAATAGGGGCCCAGGTGAAACTAGGAACAATTATATAGTTTGGGAAATTGTAAGGGTTTTCTAATTTGCTCAGTCATGAGAGTTGAATTTTTACAACATTACTCAGTAAGTAGACCTATCAGGATTCTTTCATACTTGGTGACGTTTGATACTACAGTAAGAGCAATGACACCACAGATAATGATGGTTTCACCACCATAGATAAGGATAATTTTCCTTTTCAGTTTCTTACTCTGTCTCAATCTAAATCTGCACAGTATGGGGGCATGTAATGATACTAGAGACCATTCCTCAAAGTGTAGCCAGCCAGTGGACCAGTAGGACCGGCATCACCTGGGACTCAGGACCTACCCCAGACCTACTGTCTTAGAATCTGTGTTTAGGAAGCACTTCAGGTCCCTTGTATGGGCATTAATGTTTGAGAAACACCATGATCAATCCCATCTTTTACAGGCAGTTAAAATGTCAAAAGTATCTATATATATATAAGATTCAATCACTTTCTAAAAAAGACCAGCGGGAAAGGATTAGTAAAAAGTTGCACAGGTTTTAGCTTATTAAAAGAAGGTACACATATTTGGGAAATGAGGGGTATAACATATTTTAATAGAGCTGAGAGATTCAAATGTATACATATACCAAAATCTTAATTTTAAGAGATTATCTATAAATATTTCTTTTACTCTGAAGTGCTGTCTCATGCAAAATCAAAGCAGCTTTGATACTTCTGCCTTAAATTTAACACCAACACAATATTTTTCTTACTCATATTTAAGTCTATGAAAACTCAGACTCCTCAGAAACCCAAATTTAAGTGATATTGTTCTTGTAACTTGTCAGAACGTTAGAAATATCAAATTTTTATTTTTATTGGGGAAAAATAATTAAGAAAGCTGACATAAGATCGAGGATAGATCACTGAGCTTGGAATTTGCACCACTTCTCTGTAAGAAAGAATTACATGGCATTTCTGTTACTGCAAGAAAACGATGTTTCTAGATATGAGAGTCAAGGATTGGAAAGATGGTCCTTTTCTGGGGTTCACCAAGCATGTCCACCTCACCATGTTAAACTCATCCCTGTCATGGTACCCAGCAGGAAAGAATGGGTGGCTTCCAGCTGAAAACAGCAGTAACCCCGTTTGCTCTATGGATGGTAACCACCATTTGCTATTTTATGACAGGGGACCAGGTGAGAGTGAATTTCTTGTGGAAGAATAAAAAACGAAACCCGGAAGGCAGTTTTCCTCTACCTCTCATTTGCCTACATGGCAAATATGCATACGTAATATTTTAAAAATAATAATTGTATGTTGATTTGTCTGTAAATATCAACTATGAGATTGTACATGACACATCAAATATCTGTTTTTATCTTACTAAATGAGTATTTATCAACTTTTTTAGCATATGTTTTACTTTACTTTTTCTTCTCAAATAAAAAAAATGTTCACTGCTACCTACAATGTGCAAAGCATGGAATGAGGTGTTACGACTGACAGTAACATGAGACACAGTATTGTAAGGGTATTTCTCTGCTTGTGTATTTAAAGCCAGATATCACTGTCGACCTCAATGTCATAGCCCAGTGGTTTGCAACCAGAGAGATCCTGCCCCCATCCCCTCCCAAGGGACATGCATCAATGACTAAAGACGTTTTTGGTCATCACACCTGGGGGGTGCTACAGACATCTAGTGGGTAGAGCCAGGGATCCTGCAAAACATCCTACAATGGACAGGACTGTCTCCACAACAAAGAATTGTCCAGCTTAAAACATCGATAATGCTGAGGTCAAGGAACCCTGCCATAGTCCAAGTAAACACCAGGATTCATGCTGCGTTTTAGTAATTTCGCCCAATCACTTGACCAAAGCTACTGTGCAGCAGTCACCAGCAAGTCAGAAATCCTGGGTAACAAATGCTATGAAACTCCAGAAGAGATAGAATCATAAGAATTAGCCAACAAGGTTGTTCATTTCTTCTATCATGAAACATCAGGAACTTAAAGTCACATGCAAGCAGCATGAAACTCCTGTCCATATTCTGTTCTCTGAAATTATACCCAAGAAGAACATAAGTAAATTTAAGGGACAGAGACAACCCCACCCTCACAGTTAATACTGGAATTGTCTTACCACTATTAACTCAATATAGTGCACTTTTAACAAAGTGAACTATTCTAAACTCCTTTTACTGTTTCAAGAGTCTTCTAGTTTTGAAAATTTGCACTGCTGTCTTGAAGGCCAAGGGGTTTTCCTGAACATCGTTTTAAAAAATGTGATTTTATTCAAGTGTAGTTGATTCACAATGCTGTGTTAGTCTCAGCAAAGTGTACAGCAAAGTGACTCAGTTATACGTACATATATATATATATATACCTACTTTTTTCAGATTCTTTTCCCTTATAGTTATTGTAAAATATTGAGTAGAGTTCCCTGTGCTATACAGTATGTCTTTATTGGTTATCCATTTTGTGTATGTAGTGTGTATATGTTAATCTCAAACTCCTAATTTCCCCACCCCACCTTTTGCCTTTAGTAGCAGTAAGCTTGTTTTCTATGTCTGTGAGTCTGTTTCTGTTTTGCATATAAGTTCATTTCTATCTTTTTTTTTAGATTCCACAGATATCGTATGATATTTGTCTTTGTCTGGTTTACTTCACTTACTATGACAATCTCTAGGTCCATCCATGTTGCTGCAAATGGCATTATTTCATTCTTTTTTGTGGCTGACTAATATTCCATTGTAGAGATATACCACTGAATATCATTTTTGTATGAGATTCATTCAGTCTTGCTTCCTCCTGACTTCTTACTCTTCCACTAACAGAACCCAAAAGGTCAGATGTTGGAAGAGGTGATAAGTTTTTAGGGGCGCAAAATGATCCAAGGCTGAGAGAAAAAGGTGTTTAGGTTGAAATCCACCTTGCTTAAAAACTCCAGAAAGCATTTTTCTACAAGGCAACTAAATATTTCCATTAAAACACACACTGTTACCTGCCCAAGGAATCAGAGTCTCTACTCAATCGGACATATGGATTAGCTAAAAATTAGCTGAAAATGACATGCATGTTTAGATGAACTGTTCTCCCATTTGCTGGATTTCTTTTACTAGGTTTGATGTTTTCCTTTTATTTTTTTTTTTTGTGGTACGCGGGCCTCTCACTGTTGTGGCCTCTCCCGTTGCGGAGCACAGGCTCCGGACCCGCAGGCGCTCAGCGGCCATGGCTCACCGGTCCAGCCGCTCTGTGGCATGTGGGATCTTCCCGGACTGGGGCACGAACCCGTGTCCCCTGCATCGGCAGGCGGACTCTCAACCACTGCGCCACCAGGGAAGCCCCTGATGTTTTTCTTTTTTTTTTTTTTGCAGTACGCGGGCCTCTCACTGTTGTGGCCTCTTCCGTTGGGGAGCACAGGCTCCGGACACGCAGGCTCAGCGGCCATGGCTCACGGGCCCAGCCGCTCCGCGGCATGTGGGATCTTCCCGGACCGGGGCACGAACCCGTGTCCCCTGCATCGGCAGGCAGACTCTCAACCACTGCGCCACCAGGGAAGCCCTGATGTTTTTCTTAATTGCAAACTCTGTGCTGTGGAAATACATACAATTGTCAACATTTGTATGTTTTTTTGAACAGCAACTGATTTTGGGAAAAGCATAAAAAAGACTAGAATTTTTAAAAACCTGGTTTCTGGACTTTAATTGAATTGGGCTAGAAATTTTATTTTTAAGAAATTTAGACATAATTGTATTAAAATACCTTTAGCTGATTATTTCCTTTTCTAACATTGAATTGAAGAAGCTTGACACAAATAAAAGTGTAGAAGGTAAAACTAACTAAGCACTACTAGCCATGTAAAATTTCAAACAAAATTAAGTTCAAAAATATAATTTTCTAGGTGGCAATGCAGATCTTTGTGACTATACTAAACCATTGACTTCTCTACTCCATGGTATGCAACCTATATTTCAATAAATTTGTTACTAAAAATAGAAATTTGTTACACACCACACACAGTTTTTCCTATGGCTCTGTTTCTCACTCCTACATTTTAAGCAAACGATTTGAGTGGGCTTTCTAAATTGGGACCATTAAATGACATGGAAAGAAGCTTGTTAATGCCACGCTTCACTCTGCCTCTAACAAAGCATATATCAAACACCTCAAAATCAATGGCTGTGGTGCCATGGGGCACAAAATAATAAGGCTGCCACCTGTCACATCTGTACCCAGTGTTGATACTAGTTCTCTCAAAGTCATTAGAAAGGATGCTACATTCTGGTCCAGGAACAGGAGTGGATCTTACTCGCCTGTGGTCATAACACAGAGAGGTAAAGACTTCCTCCACAGGGAGCAGCCATTATCCCTTTGCCCTGTTCACAAACCCAAAATGGAGCTTAATTTTCATTTTGGGCCAGTGCGCTCCTATGAGGCGCCCAACAAAAGTATGTGAGTACACTTCCATGTCTGCAGCAAGTCAAGCTCACAGTTTTCTCCAAACTTTGTGAAAAGCTAAATATGAATGATAAGCAAGGATCGTATTTGTGAATTATGGGATACCTTGCAAGAGGCACATTCATTACAGATGGGTCACACCGGAGACGTGAGAATTAGGCTAAGCTCTGTTTGCTCTACCCTTGAGATCAATGCAAGCTGTTCTGATTTATTTATGGTACTTCTTGGATTCGTTCTATTTGGTGCTCCATTAACTGGCAAATCCCTGTTCTCCTTTAAAAATCATTCAAACGACAACTTCTTGGCAATGCTTAGTGGAAACCTCTGTCCCTGGGTGAGCACTTTCCTTTCCCTGTGTGCCAAAGTTCTTCCCCAACCAGGTCAGAGAGACTGATTTCTCCCCAAGACTGAGTGTACAGCTATGTCTGGAAGTAACCTGAGTGAACCACCCTCTTCATATCCCTTTGCCCTCAGGAACCGGTGCAATGCCCAGTACCTAGGAGTGCCTGGTCCACGTGGGTGGAATGTACAGCAGCAAATCACATGATGCTTCTTAGAGATTAATGGTAACCAGAGGGAGAAGAACAATAGTTTAATTCTGTGAGGTCAGTCACCCCGCCCAAGGCAAGCAACATTTAGATCAAACTTTTCAACTTCATCATCATATGGTATGCTTAAATTGCGACCTCTATCGGTGTCTCTGTCCATTTAATAGATGAACTTCCAAGAGGTTTAAAATACCCTCAAGAAATGAAACTCCATCTTGAAATGCAGTGGCATTTAATACTATCTTGGTTCAATTTTCAGCCAGATATAAAATTTAACTGCAGATACTTAAATATATAATATATTCACAAAAGATATTTCAATCAAGAAACCAAGTTTAAGCTGTTTTTTTCCTTAACATATGTCCATAAATATTAGCTCTATGATACCAACAGAAATGGATACATCACATTTATGCTTTTTATAATTACAAAAGACAGTCTGTTGGCTTACCTTTGGCATTCCTAATTAGTAGTAAACATTAGTTCTCTGGAGGATCAAAATGATGTGTATAACCAGGGCAACTATAGTAGCTTAGGTTAATTGAGCACTTACTGTCCACCAGGAACAGTGCCAAGTGTTTCCTGTGGATTACTTCATATATTGCTCACAAAATGGTTAAAATTAGGTAGGTATTATTAAATCCCGTTTTCAAGAGGGAAGCAATGAGGCATAAAGGTTATTTCACTGATACAAATATACTAAGTTAGTAGGTTGTAAAGCCAGGATTCGACCCTGAGCAGCCTGCCCTTGCAAAACAAACTGAACACTTAGAATGTGCCAGGCATTATATGGTAAATACTTAACAGGGATCATCTAAAGTAATTCATATAAAAAACATGCAACATCATATCAGCATCTATAAAACACATGAAAAGACAGACTTACCAAGATTATGTAACTGGCCCAAAGCCAAAAAACTATTAAAAATTCTCTTTTTAAACACTTTACTAGTCTGTCTCTAACCCTATGAAAACTACCTTAATGAAATTTACTTGGTATGGTAAAATCTGAAATATAAAAACTTCTTAGTATGTTTCTAATGATCAGTATCAGAGGTTTCCTATAAAGGCTTGAAAAGTAAATATTTTCAGCTTTGCAGGCCACATGGTGTCTTTTGCAACTATTCAACTTCACCTCTGTAGCATGAAAGCAGCCATAGATAATATGTAAACAAATGGGACTGGTTGTGTCCAATAAAACCTTTTGATTAGAAAATAGGTGACAGCCCATTTTCAGCCCATGGCCACAGTTTGCCGATACGTGGGCCACGACCATAGCTTGAAATAATAATAATATCAGTATTATTTAAATAAGAATTCTAAAATGTAGGAAATGCTCAGAGTGAAACAATAGTAAGATAAATATATGCTATAGCAAAGGAATACACATTTACAAGGGAACACAGGTGAAACTGGACTAATATGTATTTAAATATAAAAGGAAAAACAAAAAATTGGCATTAGGGTGGTAGAAATACTCTGGTCCATCTGGGTTCAAATCGTGGCTTCACCAATTACCAGCTTTGTGACCATGGACAATTTTTTAAAAATTTCTCTCAGCTTTAGTTACCTTGGTTTTATTTATTTACTTATTTTGGTACGTGGGCCTCTTACTGTTGTGGCCCCTCCCGTTGCGGAGCACGGGCAGGCTCAGTGGCCATGGCTCATGGGCCTAGCCGCTCCGCGGCATGTGGGATCTTCCCGGACCAGGGCACGAACCCATGTCCCCTGCATCGGCAGGTGGACTCCCAACCATTGCACCACCAGGGAAGCCCATTGCCTTGGCTTTAAATGGGCAAGTACCATTTCTACCAGTCAGCACAAATTAATCAAGGATTAACAGACAGAATCACTGCCCTAAAGGGCAAGGGGAGTGGTGAAAACACAAGAAATTCCAGGCCGATCTGCCACAATACAGTAACAGCCAATTCCTCACCACACCTTCCACAGCAGCAAAGCGCTGAGCCATCAGCAGAGATGTAATGAATATGTATTTGCTGAATCAATGAACATACGGAAAAAAACAGTGTCACTC
This sequence comes from Orcinus orca, assembly GCF_937001465.1. NCBI lineage: Eukaryota > Metazoa > Chordata > Mammalia > Artiodactyla > Delphinidae > Orcinus > Orcinus orca. The sequence continues at coordinate 130,587,698 of NC_064563.1, forward strand.
TGGATGCACAAAACTGGCTAGCTTAACTCACAGACTATGTCATTTATTACAACACTCATGTTTAATCGGAGTTTAAAATTCACAATTGAGTCACAGATTACCTTGCTGTCTTAGGTTTAGGAAGTGCAATCCCTTCTCAAAACACAGAAAATTAGGAGCAAGTGTCTAAATATACTCTTATTGTACTCAAATTGGTATTGGCTTATTCCACTAGGTCAAAACAACAGATCCAATCTTTCTCCTCTGGAATCAGTAACATAGTCAGAACTGACATCTTCTACTTTGGTATCAATGATTCTAACACAATATGGCATGCTGAAATGTCCTGTATTTTTCTTTCCTCTGCCTATTTCTTTCAAATTTTAATGGGTTACAAAACTATTGAGTTTTTTTATGAAGTACATGGAAGACTCGTATCAGTGGCAGTATGTTGGTAATGAAGAATGTTCATTATTAAGTATGGTTGTAAATCACATTTTCTCTCGGGCACTGAAACATTAACACTGGACACTAGAGGGTAAGCCTCTTTTCAATCTCTCTGCTTTGCAAGTCATTTCCAACTTTTATTCTCAGCACAGGAGCAGGCTACTCGTAATTAGAGTTTTACAAAGTTAGCAATCACCTATTGGCATTGACATTGTTCTTCATCAGGCAAGAGCTGTAACTCACCTCCTACACCCATGGTGTGGAGGGAAAAGGCTCTAGATGACTGGTCGCTTTAATGCTACCATCAAAAACTTCTTCTGGGCTTCCCTGGTGGCACAGTGGTTGAGAGTCCGCCTGCCGATGCAGGGGACGCGGGTTTGTGCCCCAGTCCGGGAAGATCCCACATGCCGCGGAGTGGCTGAGCCCGTGAGCCATGGCTGCTAAGCCTGCGCGTCCGGAGCCTTTGCTCCGCAACGGGAGAGGCCACAACAGCGAGAGGCCCGCGTAACGCAAAAAACCCCCCAAAAAACAAAAAAAAAACTTCTTCTACTCCTTTATCAGAATTAGCTGGGAACACAGAAAACTCTCTGACATGGATGCAATATACCACATGTTTCTCCTCTTAGGTCTCCTTTCCCAGAAAGACTTGCTTCAATCATAGCTTTTGTCCATTTCAGGAGTCTTAGATGGATGCATGGATTCCCATTAAAGGCTCTTCTATCTCTAGCAATAACAGTTGGTACCTCTAAATGATCAGGTATTTGCTTTCGTAGGTCACTTTTAATGCTTTTCTTGACATCAGCATTATTAACTTATCTTTTAAGGCTAGTTTCTTTTATTTTTTTAATCTTTAGCCTGGAGATTTTTTTCTAAATTCTCTTTTAATTGCCTTTGTCTTTCTATAAAAATACCAAAACATATATGTCCCTCTATGTTCTATCTTAATACCTAATAATGCTACATGTAGAGAAAAACTGAAGCAAAAAGAACTGGACTTATTCAGAATGTAACAAGACCATATTATCTCAAGAGAGTTCTGTCTTGGTTTGGAATACAGGCATAAGTTTATGTGGCATTCTCTCACATACTGAATAAATTATGTCACTCCCTGTTCACCCATCCCCTCAATAGTGGTAACATAAAAACAAAATCTCTTCGTTGTTTCTACTAAAAAAATCCTTACCACATAGCAGGTCCTGAACTGATCACCCTCAGTTAATACCCATACTTGCCAGCCTGTCATTAAAGGTCTCCATATTGTAGGCCCAACCTAATTTCCTGTAACCCTCTTATGGAAGTTTTACCTGCTCTAGTTTAAACTGGACTAACCTTGTCTCCCAAGCATGCCACGTACCTTCCCAAGGCACCATATTGGTTTTGTTATTCCTACTGACTCTAAAGTAGGCTACAAGAAAATCCATCAGTAGTAGCTCTGCCACCAGCCCTTCCAGTTCCCCTTCAAATGCCATCTTTTTCATAGACCCTTCCCTGATCAATCTCCTATTCTTTGAAGTAGGCTCTGGGCTCGTAGTGTTTTCACAGCACACTTTGTATTTCTTTGACTTATGTTTCCTACTAGACTTTAACATCCATAAGGGTCAGCTATCCTGTGTATTCTCACCACATGATTGATCCACTGAGCCCAGCAAAATGGCTCATTCCAAAGAGGTACTCCAAAAATGAATGTTGAATAATTGGACAACGATTATTATGCAAACAGCTATCTTGATGGAGAGCACAAGAACTTGAGTCCCACAGCAGAATACTAGTGCTGTAATTTGTAGTCACACAACTTTTCGGTTTCAAGAAGAAGCAGCCCTGTAAAATATGTCCTTCCCTGCTAGGAAAATAGAAGCTAACAAGTTCATGTAGCCAGATCTGCCACAAATGGTTCTAAGAGGTACACGAAAAACACCCTGAAAAACAGTGCCTCCAACAAAATGTGCATTTACTTAAATGTGTATCTACTCCACATGCTAAATTGAATAAGAAGTTGTCATTACGTAGGGAATGATAAAGTTAAACAATCTATCTGGTACTATATGTATATTTTAAAAGAATATGTGATACCTTCAGTGGATTTTAAGCTAACCCTGAGTGTTAGCTTAAAATAATAATCTCAGTTTTAAAAGCTGCAAGTTAGGGCTTCCCTGGTGGCACAGTGGCTGGGAATCCACCTGCCAAGGCGGGGGACATGGGTTCAAGCCCTGGTCCGGGAAGATCCCACGTGCCACAAAGCAGCTAAGCCCGTGCGCCACAACTGCTGAGCCTGCGCTCTAGAGCGCGTGAGCCACAACTGCTGGGCCCACGTGCCACAACTAGTGAAGGCCGCACAATGCAACGAAGAGTGGCCCCCACTCACTGCAACTAAAGAAAGACCGCGCACAGCAGCGAAGACCCAACGCAGCCAAAAATAAATAAATAAATTTATTAAAAAAAAAAAAAGCTACAAGTTAAAGAAATGCAGAACTTCGAAACTACTATGTTAAGTGAAAGAAGCCAGACACAAATGGCTACGTATGACCTCACTTATATGAAATGCCTAGAAAAGGCAAATCTGTAGAGACATAAAGTAGATTAATGGTTGCTGGGGGCTGGCAGTGAGAACAAGAATTAACTGTGAATGGGTGTGAGGGCTCGTACTGGGATGATGAAAATGTTCTAAGATTAGATTATGGGGATGGTTTCACAATTTGGTAAATTTATTAATGCCATTGAATTATACACCTATACACTTAAAGTGAATGAATTTTATATGTAAATTGTACCTCAATAAAGTTATAAAAAATGCAGTGAAGGGAAGAAGATACTACAATGATCACCAGGAGTCTACTTGAGGCAAAAAAGTAGCCCCTTTTAAACTCCAATTTAGCAACAGAGCAGAAATCATTTTACTTTAATAAAAGTGAGAAAAAGACCTACAATGTTGTAGCGTTTGTGGATAGACTTTAAAAGTATTTGAAATACATTAAAACAATAACTCTGTCCACATTCATTCAATCTAATCCTAGGACCATCTTTTACTATTTGCAAAACAAATGCATACGCTTTAAGAAAGGCAACTCAACAGTTCACTAGCTTTGGTTGTTTAATGTAAACTGAATCCTTGCTTTTATTTCATGGAGACAAAAAGGAAGTCTTTTAGTTCATTCTGTTTACAACATTTCCAATAGGAGCATTAATGAAACAGAAAAAGAAAGTCTAAGATAGTAACACTACATCTACCTCTCACTGTCACTTCCCCCAATAAAATACTGTAAAGGCAACACAAGGCATCCTAGTTAAATTTCACAGCAAAAAATAATGTGATACTCACCAAATAGCCTTCTTTTGCTTTAACGAAATCTAATTGCAACTACTCACTCAACCAAGATTTATTGAAAAGTTTCTATAAGGCAGGCACTCTGCATCATATTAAGTAAAGTCCAGTCTTTGACATCAAGGACCTCACAGTCTAGATGTGAAAGTGGGTGTAATAAACACCCACTGTCAGGAGAATACCAAGGAGGTTGCCTAACTCAGCCTTTGTCAAATGACGTGGTCCACAGTTAGGTGGAGTTTTACAGAAGTGTACCAAGTAGCATACATAAGGCACAGAACAGACTGTAAAATCAGCATTTCATGTTATTTGAAATGAACTGTTAGACTGCTTGTTCAACCAAAAAGAGTTCAACAAGCATAAGACAACTTGTTCTTATGAATTTTTATTTTTGGTTGGGGGACGAAAAGGTGGTAGGGTGGATAGAAATTTCAAACTCTGGTGTGATGCTTTCCTTTTCCCCAAGAAAGAAAATTCAAGTGAACAGTGGATTACCTCGGACCACCTCTTCCACAGACTCCGTGGTGGTGGTCGTGGTGGTGGCGACGCTGGTGGTCCTCTCCGTGGCCTCTTCATAGGGCTCCTCCGCTTCTTCCTCTACCTCATCACCATCCTCTTCATCCTCGGCTTCCTCTTCCTCAACATCAGCCACTTCTTCCTCCTCTGCTACTTCCACGACTTTGTCTTCACTGGATCAGGAAGGAGAAATAACAACGATAGTCATTTAAACAAATTTCAGGAGAGGAAAACAAAAAATCAATGACGAGGAATTCTGGACATCTGAGAGGAAATCTGACATTGAATAAAAACACACACAAGGTTTGAAGCCAGCAGGTCAGAAATGAATTCCAGCTCAGTATATCTGCAACTTTTTACCCCTGAGCACAGCTCTTCTTAGTTTCTGCAGTTGCAAAAAAGAGAATACCCGATTCCAACTGTATGACATTTTGGAAAAGGCAAAGTTATGGAGACCATAAAAAGACCAGTGGTTGCTAGGAGTTTGGGGTAGGAAGGACGGGATGAATAGGCAGAGCACAGGGGATTTTTAGGGCAGTGAAACTGCTCTGTAAGATACTGCATCAGTGGATATCCACTGATACAGTGTATGTACAACAACATGCATTTGTCGAAACTCTAAGAACTGTACAATACAAAAAGTGAGCTCTAATGTAAATTTACTTTAATAATAATGTATCAATATTGGTTCCAAGCATACAGTGCTAATGCAAAATGTTAATAATGCAGTGGGGAGAGCTCTCTGTACTTCCTGTTCAAATTGTTTCTAACCCTAAGACTGCTCTAAAAAATAAATCTATTAAAAAGGCTGGGGTGGGGGGAGACCAAAACAAAGTTTACTGTGTTACCAGGATTACTTCTCCTCCTGTATGTGAAAATACCCCACAGCACCTGCAGAGTAGATATTCAATAAGGGGAGGTGGAAATTCGTTCAAAATTACTATTGAAAGTTTAAACTGGAAATGAAAGGGGAAGAAGAAATTGGCTTAAATAAGCCTGTAGCTCAATGGTCAGGGATGCCTACTGAAACTACACCTATGCTCCCTTTTGCTAGTTGTGTAAGCTTTCTAGAATATCAGATATCTCTTTGGCTCCCAAATTTCAGTGAGCATCAAAAGGATGCACCTGAAAGGCTTATTAAAACACAGATCACCAGGCACCACCCCCAGATTTCTGAATCAGTGGTGGGACAGAGCCTGAGAATTTGCCTTTCTAACAATTTCCCAGGTGATGCTGACACTGATGGTTGGGGGACAATATTCTGAGAACCACTGAAATATGCAACACTGAGAATAATGGTAACAGACAGGCAGTAAGTCACAGTATAATTGGGAAGGGGATCAGAAATAATATTTATGGCATTAAACATGTATATACTTAATCAGTGGTAAGTAATAAATCAGCAAATTTGGATGGCCAAAGAAGAGTATGTCTAGAACAAAATCAGAAGGTCCAAGTAAGATATTCTTGTGGCAGTCATATACCTGCCAGTACAGACATGGTCAAGAGCATCTGGAAGATGATAAATGAAGATAGGAATCTAAGTGTTAAACAGTGACAGTATCTCATGTGCCATCTGGCTGGAGAGGAGAAATAGATATTTCATCCTTGATCAGATCACAAAATCAATACAGGAAAAAGATCTAGATGTGCGGAGGACTTCAACTCCCCAGAGCATCTGCCACAGTTCTCTTTAACAAGAAGCACTAGGGGAATAGGATTGAGAACTGCCATGTTGACATTTGAATTTTACCCCAGAGTTGATTCTTGCCCACAAGGAGAAGCTCATTGTTTGGGAGACATGACAGGAATCTGGAGAGTTTGTGTCAGCCACAACCTGGAGCCTTGGGATGCTAGTGTTGAGTTCGGCATTGTACAGAAAATCAGATTTCAAACGTGTTAGGGAAAGAAAATGGTAGGATTCCATGGTGTACAGGGACAGAAAGGAAGATGGCAAAAGGCTTTCAAAGACTGAAAGTCTGACAGGAGAGCCACAAGTACTGAGGGTGAAAAAGAGAAAGATATGTAAAAAGATGAATATAGCACTAGAAAGAATTCCCTCTGCGATGACCTAGAGAGGTGGGATAGGGAGGGTGGGAGGGAGGCTCACGAGGGAGGGGATATGGGGATATATGTATGCATATGGCTGATTCACTTTGTTGTACAACAGAAACTAACACAGTATTGTGAAGCAATTATACTCCAATAAAGATTTATTTAAAAAAGGAAAGAATTCCCTGATTAACTCAGAATTTAAAGGACTTTTATAAGTTCTAAAAAATTGTGTATAACCCCCCGTCTCCCAAGTGGAACGCCTTTTAAATTCTGACTAAATATGACTTAAGATAATAAATGGACACATCAAAAGCAGTTGAAATATGTGGTTAAATAAGAGAATAAGGAGAAACCTATCTGGCAGAGTAAAATCAATAATAACTTATTTATAGATAAATTATTATTAATTGAACAAATGAAGTGTTAATACAGAGAAAACCCTAACCAGTTATTTTAACACTTCCAAGAGACCGTGAAAAATAGGTGAGAAGAGGAAGAGAAACATTCGCACTGACAATCAGATGGTATAAGCCTTCATCTGCTTAGAGATAAGTGGGGTACGCTCATTGATTTCTTGATTGCCTGAATTCCTGCACAGAAGTCTACCACTTAAGACAACATTTCAAAAGAATCCTAAACTCAACAGTTGCTTAGATGCCAATTTTACCCAGGATACTGCCTCTTTATTTTTCTACAGAATCTTGATGTTGTACTGCTAGTGAATAAAAGAAAGATGACCTAATGCGTGCCATCAGCCAACTTCTTGTGTTTGAGCTCTCTTCTGTGTTCAATCAAATCATAGGCACCAATATTCTTTAGTTATCCAAATTAAGTAGACAATTCAGGTAAAACTAGGGAGAGAAATCATATCCAATGAGTCTTCTCCTTAAATCATGACATGTACATGCTGTCCTGAAGCACGGATGGAGTGACAGGGTCCAGGTATGTGACCCAGGGTTAAGACAGCACTGTGCTTCTAGGTGGGATGGTGAAAACATGACCCTGGGCCCCAGACATCTCTGTTATGACTTGAATGTTACATTTAAAACTCCAAACAGAAAACATGCGTATAAAAACAGCTGTGTTTAAAGTGATCTGCATTCTAGTACGCGTGGAGCCATGAAAAAGAGTGAAATAGATGCCCACCATCCATCACTGCATCTGCCTGAGCAATTTACTGGCATCATAACAAGGAACAGAGACACGTAATATTTCAGCTGGCCGAGGAATTAAATTACTTGGCCTAAGAGAACTCGCGTCCAGTTCTTATTACCATAGCTTTGATTTCTGGAATTAAATTTAGATGTCCACGAATTCAATGATCTATTTGGACACCATTAAAACAGTAGCACACAGTTATGTTTTAAAGATGTGGCATCTTCCCAAAGAAGGCGCAACATGCCAATATTACAACTTCCAGCTGCAGTTTTCATAAATAACTGGAAACACAGAAAGGGGAAAAAAATATTTTCCACCTTTTTTTCAACTGCTGGACAGCTTTGTTCTGTGATGTGACTAAGGTGAGCCGGTTTTAGAGAGGTGATCGCAGTGGAAGAAAATGCGAGGAAGGGCTAGTTTATGGAAACGTGAGGCTGAGCGTTTCCTTATAAACAAAGAAGTCACAATAAAATAGTCCCTTGAGAACATGGTGGAATATTCATTCACTCATACATTTTAGCACCTGTCAATTTAAAGCAGACAGCTTTTACAGCTTTTAAATTCCAATAATAAAAAATACTTCTAAAGCATGAGGGAACTATCTGAAAATGCTCATCATCTCAGGAGTATCTGAATTAAATAAGAAGGTTAAAGGGTCAAAGGGACATTATTTTGAGGAAATAAATCACTGATGCTAAAGCTTCATGTGTCAGCACACAAGACTTCAGTTTGGTGAAGGATAGACTGCATCACAGCGGTAGCTCTTCTTGTATTTCTAAGTCAAGGCTGACCTTGATTCCACTTGCCATTGCCTCCCTGATAATCCCTTTAGATAGTCAAAGGTTTTTATTCATATTTTAAGTCCTTTCTGTTTAAGTATGCAAAACAATTCACCATTTGCATTCTCTAAAAAAGCTATATTTATTCTTTCATCGTCTCTGTTAAGACTGATGTTTTTTTCCGCTTTGTAGGACAAAGGAGAGGAAATGGCAGAGAGAAAGCTGATTCCCATGGTTTATGTGAATTGGACAATCACGAGACCTGAACTACTGCAGTGACGAGGGGAGAGTGAAAACAGAACAGCTGTCAGCTCCCAAAATGTAAGGACCACCTGGGGGCCAGAAGGGCAAGTCTCAACAGGAAGACACTCAGACACTTCCGTGTTGATCTAGAATGGGGAAGAAAGAGTCTCCCAGGGCTGGAAATAGAGAAAGAAAATAAAGCAAAATTTTGAAAAAAGGAAACAGACAGTTCTTTCCCACCCATTCCTCCCTAGGTCTTAGTGCTGCCAGTTTAGCCTGGAAGGTACAAAGGCTGGATAAGTCAGTTTGTCCCAGGAGAAAGCAGTCTCTGAAATTATTGCTGTTAAATTAGGAAAATTGGAAGCTGCCAGAAAATGTGAGAAAGTAAGAAGCATATTCTTCCTGGTTCTGAGTAAATGTTTCAAGACGGGGGACAGCTAAGTAAGAAAAAGCCACCCTCTCTCCCACCTAAAGGCACCATTAGAAGCCAAACATATAAGACACAAGACACACAGCCTGATTCCATTTATATAAACTATGAAAACACTTACTCCTCACCACTGATAGAACTCAGAGGAGTTGTTACACGTAGGCAAGGGGAAGTTTAGTAACTAGGAGGAAACAGGAGACAGGCTTCTGGGGGCTGGCAAGGCTGTGTTTTGATCTGGGTGTCAGCCATCTGGTTGTGTTCAGTTTTGAAAATTCATCGAGCTGTACACCTGTGTGACATGCACTTCTCTTTATGTACATTACAGTTCAGCAAAAAGGGTTAAAAAGGAGAGGACACTGCTACTGTAATGCCTCACTCTTCTTAAATACTCTCACGACTGGCCTAGAATAAGAGCTTGTTAATTAATAAAATTGTTATCTTCAGGGCCTCCAAATCTGAAAAAATATACCTCCACTCCAAGCCCCCAACCCCTTATGGGCACAAATTATAAGGAGCTGAACACACACAAAAAGAGAAGATTATGATACTTACAAATCTATGGCTCCTTCAGTCATGGCCTCACTGACTTAGTTAAGTGACTAATTCCCTAAATTAATTCATCAGTTTAGATATTTCGTAAATGAATTTGATGCCCATAGGATTCAATCCATCATATGTTGATGATTACTAAAAAAAAAGTTATCTACCTTGAAGGTACTGTCCGAATCTCTGTTACCTATAGGTAATATCTAAAACTGACCCCCACTTTAGCAGTCTACTGAATTTCGGTATAGTTGTTTTGATGGCATTCCTTAGGTAGTGGGTATTATTAATTTGTCAATGAAAGGATCTCTGAGAATCTGACTCATCTCTCCTGAAAAATGCCCTGCAGCAGAAACTGTTTGAAAGCTACCCCAAAGCCACTCTTAACTCCTTTCTCCATCCCTTTTTTGACCAGAGAAAGTAAGAAACCAAACAGTCCATGCCCTTGGGGACGGGGAAAGGCCATGTGACCGAGATATTTCTGGATAATCAGATGCCAGAGGACACCTGCTTGGACTTTTAGGTGGGGCTTTTAGGAGGGTTCTTACTTTCCAGATGAGAAGATTCCTACTGATGGTCAGAGCGTTTTTGTTTCTTTAGCCCCTGCTCTTCTACTTGATCTCCGCCTGGAGGGGCAACAGCCAGCTGTCAATTGTTAGGTGATAAACATCAGGATGCAGAAGCTGATTTAGGATGGTGGGGTGGAAAGATACAAAAAGGTGGCATCTTTGTATCACTGCACCAGCCCAGCACTCCTACAACCAATGACTGGGTTTCTGTTACTTGCAGCTAAAGGCATTCCTTGCAGGCCGTTCACTAGCTTACTCTGGACCTCAGGTCACAGACTCCTGCTTTAGGAAGATAAGGACCAAATTGAGACACCAAAAATTCATGATTCAGGCATTAGGGGTGAGCTAGATAGGTCACAACCTTAGTCTAAACTAGGATGTATCATCATTCTTACACATTTAATGAATCCCTATTCCAGGAGAGATAATCTACACTAATTACTGAGTAATAGACGTACTGCATACTAAATGCTTTAGAAATTCCAAGGCGAAAGTGATTCTCGTGAGCTAGAGGTGTTGGATCTGGTAGGACATGAAAAGTGGGTGTGAGGATGAAGAAGAGATATCCTAATAATGCACGAGCAGGAATAACAAGTACCTAAGCCTGACTACAACGGAATTTTACACAGGCTTTGGGTTTTAACAGCGATGCATGCTCAACTGCGGAGACCAGGTATTCAGATATTTTTTCTTTAGTCAGTGAACAGTTGAGTATTTGAGTTGAGAGAGATGTGCACCGACTGATAATCAGCAAAAAAAAAGGGTAATGCACTAATTCGCCCATCCATCCGACCATTCCATTAAGTGCCTCTCAAAGCCACAGACCAGCGATTCAATCAACAGCGCTGACTGTGCTTTTACCAAGTGCCAGGTGCTATTCCAGGCACCGGGGGTAGATGAGTGAACACAACAAAGCCTCTGCTTTCTCGGAACATATTTTAGTGGGGCAGGCACAATATGAGCAAATAAATAACAAAAAAATAATGCAAAGAAGTTGATTGAGAAAAGAAAGGCTAATGTGTTAACCAGTGGCTATAACAGATGTGTGTGTGTGTGGGGGCGGTATAGGGGGAGCATTTCAGATAGGATGATCAGCGGAAGGCCACTGAGAAAGGGTCGCGGGCACCGAGACTTGGAATGCTGAAAGTCAAGGTGGGCGGATGGCTAAGATACGAGTAAGAGAATGTGCAAAGGCCCTGAACGCAAGGGCAAGCTTAGCACGATCACGGAAAAAAATACAACAAAAAGCCAGTGAGCTTGCGGGGGGTGAGGCAGGGGGAAGAAGCGTACGCTAGGGTGGTAGAGACAGACAGGTGGGGCATGACCCAGCAAGGCCATGCTGGTTATGGTCAGAAATAGCATGTTTATTTATATGCAATGGGAATGACTAAATCCGATTTGTTTTAAAGATGACTCTGGTTGCTGGGTGGAGAGTGGGCTCTAGGGAGATGAGAGCAGAGCTGGGAGCCTGGTTAGGGACACATGCTGGGAGCCAGAGATACACTGGGGCGCAAGGGTAATTCACCTGGGCTAACAGCCAAAAGGACAATGATATCATCACCTGTATAAACATAAAATTGTTACTGTGATACCAATTACGGAGGGCTAGGAGACCCAAACAAATGAGATCTGAACAGATCTGGGGGTGTATAACAAGGCATCCACGAGGAAGGGCCCTGAAATGTGGCCTAAAAAAAGCCCCAATTTAATGAAGTCCAGAGGCTAAAGACAGCTGTTGAAAGGCAGAGTGGGTAGAACATGTGCAAAGGTCCTGTGGTAGAGGAGAGAGGAAAACTTGAGTGCCTGAAACAGATCAGCTGACAAGAACACAGAGTGCTCAAAGAAGGACAAATGAGCAGTGGCGTGGGGCAGGGGGTGGCAAACTACGGCCCATGACTTGTTCCTGGACATCTTGTGAGCTAAGGGTGATTTTCACATTTTTAAAGTGTTATAAGATGAAAAGGAAAAGAAAACACACACACACACACAGAAAGAAAAATATGTGACAGAGACCATATGTGGCCTGCAGAGCCTCAAATATTTATTATCTAGCTCTTTACAGAAATATTGCTGACCCCTGGCCTAGAGGGTGGGCTGGGCTGGGATGGAGATGGGAAGAGTGGGAGGCTGTGCTGTGTCCTGATCTGAGGACAAAGGAGATACAAGAAAACAAAGAGAGAGGCCTCACGGGCTCTAGGGTGTCCAAGTTCTAAAATTCTACAGCAGAAGCAACGTGATCCCTGCCTCTCGCCTTCTTCAGAGAGGGCAGAATGCAGGCTCCAAGGAGGCGAGGCTCTTCGGCATGGCAGAGTGGTTCAAAGTATGAACTCTGGGGCCAGACTGCCTGGATCTGAATCTCAGCTCTGTGACCAGGAGCAAATTACTTAACCTCTCTGTGCCTCCTTATCCTTGTTAAAACTTGCAATGTACTTAGAAGAGCACCTGACCCACAGCAAGTATCACATAAGAGAGAAATAAAGCCAAGGCCACAGGCACAGTGCCTTGGCATGGCACGTGGCTCAAGCGTATAAATGAATGAATGATGTCATGACTAAATCTCAAGGGGATAGTCCTCCAAAACACTCAGAACTGAAATAATCTATGACAATTACATGAAGAGGTTGACTTTCTTTATTAGAAAACATAAAAGAGTCAGATGTTAGGCAGTCCTAGGAAAGATCTTAAGAGAGGGAATACAAAAGTACTTAATCTTTAAAGTTAAAAAAAACGCTTATGCTACAGATTATATTTTCAGAATTCTATTATCACTTGGCACACTGATATGAATAAAAGACTATAGAATCCAGTGTTAAATTCATGGGTGTATTAACTACTCAGGTGCTTGCCAATTCCAAGAATAAAACTAATGGTATTCACTGTAAGATGCTAGACAGGAAAGAAAATGGAAGAAAGGTTATAAAAATGATAGTTTAGCATAAAATCAACTTTTCTTCATACCAGCTTTTAAATGTTACCCTGCTTAATTTAGTTCATGTCTAAAAAACAAGAACAGCAAAGAGATAAGAGAAGCATTAAAGCAAGGTCTGGTGTAACTTGCAGCACTTGTTTAGAACATTTGAAAAATAATTGATCTTATCTTCATTTTCTCAGTACATACTATACTCATCAGAAGAAAAATATTCCAGGAATAGAGAAACAATTTAAATAATACCTCTAGGACCTAAGACAAGTCAAAGGATGGGCAGTTTCTAGGAAGACGGGTACAGTTTCTTTAGTACATCGATGTCATGATATAAAAAGGGCTGCTCTGAATCCTAAGATTTAAGGATGTAAGATGCTAGGCCTGGTCCTGCATGGGATATGGTGTGGAAAAACAAGCAGGGGAGGTCATTCCTCAGGTTTAGGGAAAATATGACTACCTAATGATATTTTAAAAGTATTGTTAATTTTGTGGGTGAGATGGTATCATTTGGGCTCTGTAGAAAAATGTTCTTAGATTTTCAAGATATAGTCTAAAGTACTTAGTACACTTGCTGTCTTACCTTTAAATCATAAAAATACGTTGCAAGGGAGAAAATGTTATTCTGGCAAGACTTAAATATTAAGTTTGGAATATAATTATAGTAAGAAGCTAAATTGCTTTTTAAAAGGCTATCTTGGAGGCAAGAAAAGCCATATATAATCAAAAGCAGGTTCTTTTCCTGACAGCTTCATGAACCAAGTAGGATTAAAGAGAAGCACCTAAGGTGATAAAAAACTTTCAGAGTCATTTTAAAATCTTGATACATGAAGCAAAATCTTGGTTATTCAGATGCTATGCCAGAAAACTTTGAATGAGCAAATTCCTCATACCCAAAGATTAAGCTTGCTGGTACGTATAGGTGATCTGTGTACATTTTGGGTGAAGAATTGGAAATATATGATCTTTAGCCATCTAACATATTTGAGTGGGTGCTAAGTTCCACAGGGTCTGTTCCAGACACTGAAGTTATTGCTGGGAATAAAACAAAAACTTCCCTGTCCTCCTGGTACTTATATTCTACTGGGGGGAGAGGTAGAAATATAAGAAACCAAAGCAAAAATGTTATCTCAGCACATGCCAGGTGACAACCATTATGGAGAAAATGAACACAGGAAAGCTAGGTAAGATACACTGGAGTCGGTAGTTGGAGGACTGTTAACGTTTTTAGAGAGTAGTTAAGAAAAACAGAAATAGACTCACGGACATGGAAAACAAACTTCTGATTACCAAAGGGGATGGGGGCGGGGAGAGATAAATGAGGAGTTTGGGATTAATATATACACAGTACTATATACAAAACAGAGAAACAACAAGGACCTACTGTAGCACAGGGAATTCTACTCAGTATCTTGTAATAACCTATAATGGAAAGGAATCTTAAGAAGAATATATACACGTGTATGTCTAACTGAATCACTTCACTACACACCTGAAACTAACACAACAATGTAAATTAACTATACATCAATAAAAGAAATAAAAATAAATAAAGAGAGTAGTAAGAGAACATGCCCTGAACAGGTGCCCTTTCAGCAAAGGCGACGTGCCTAGCATCCTTTTCCACTGGATCCACATACATGGGCACTGATATAAAGCTATAGATGGTTTCTGCACAAAATGGCCACAAAGCCCTTTAGAAAAGCCACAAAGCAAGACACCAGCCTAACCTTTCTTTTGGGGACACCTTGTTAAGTACCTGCTCCTTAGAAAGGAGAGAAGCTCCCCGATTCTGTGGCTCCCCCCACCATCTCTCCTGTGAAAAAATAAGCGGTTCTACTTGGGAAGCAATAACAAGCAACTCTCCTCCTCTCTCCAGCACAAGCAGAAACTTCCTGGATCCCTCATCCTGCCCCAGATTCCTGGGGCGGGGTGGACGGGGGGGGGAGGATTCCCAGGAAGAAAGAGAAACAGGCATACCTCATTTTATTGTGCTTCGTAGATAATGCATTTTTTCACAAATTGAAGGTTTGTGGCAGCGAGTCTCTCGGTGCCATTTTTCCAACGGCAGTGGCTCAATTCACGTCTCTGTGTCACATTTTGGTAATTCTCACAATTTTTAAAATCTTTTCATTATTATTATATTTGTGATGGTGACCGGTGATCAGTGATCTCTGATGTTACTCTTGCAAAAAGATTATGGCTTGTGGAAGACTCAGATGATGGTTAGCGTTTTTAGCAATAAAGAATTTTTTAATTAAGGTATGCACATTCTTTTTAAGACAGTGCGATTGCACACTTAAGAGACTACAGCATAGTGTAAACATAACTTTTATATGCAACAGGGAACCAAAAAATTTGTGTGCTTCCTTTTATTGTGATACTTGCTTTATTGTGATACTGTGGTAGTCTGAAACCAAACCCACAATGTCTCTGAGGTCTGCCTGTACATCTAACACCAATCATCAGGTGATACAAAGTGCCATTTATCCCTAAGGGAAAACAAGCCACAAGGCTCCCTTGCCTCTTTGTTCTGAGGGCTTGAAATAAGCATTCATTTTATTTTTGAAGTGATGACCACAGTAAATTCAATTCACACCGATCCTCTCATATAGATACAAAATCAAATAGAAAAAAAATTTTTTTCTTTGTGATGAGAACTCTCAGGGTGTACTCCCTTAACACCTTTCCTGTATAACAGACAGTAGTGTCCATTACATTACATCCTTAGCACTTATTTATTGCAATAAGTATTTTAAATTATACGGGAGAGAAAAAAGGTAGAGCCAAGTATAGCCTGGCTTTCACTTTTCACTATTATGAAAGCCTTGATGAGCCCAAAATGGGCTTCTGAGAAATAGCAAAGATAATTGGTTTTAAGAGCTTATTTATGCCAAGGAGCTTTATATGGAAATTTCTATCCTATGAATATTTAGATTCCTGAACCCAGAGGCCATCTGGGCCTGTTTGTACTGGTACCTTGATTAGGCAGATGAAGAGGGAGGAAAAATACTACTTTGTCAACTAATACCAACGACAGAACAAAAACATAGTGTCCTATTTAGGAGTCATGGTCAAAGATCACAGATGTTCTAGATACAGTATTCAAGACAGAAATTGGACCTACAGAGTCAATTTACCAACGTGCATGTTGGGGAAGAACATTGCCAAATGGAAGGAAGTGGGAAAGCCTATCTTGTTAAGAACGGCCTGGGCATAAGAATTGCTCAGTGTGTTTCAGCACCGATAATGCCTTGTATTTGAGGTTGGACGCTAAGTGGATTAGGTACATACAGATGCTATGAAAGTGTGGTCTTGGTATCCTGCTCCTCTGTGATTGGTTCTACCATCATTAAATTACTTCAAATGCAATGTTGCTGCCTGTGACTACTGTATAAACAATTCATAAAACCAAAGTGCTTCATTACCACTTCAACATGTATATGACTCCTTGGTCCCAATTTTCTAATTTTTTTTTTTTTTTTTTTTGCGGTACGCGGGCCTCTCACCGCTGTGGCCTCTCCCGTTGCGGAGCACAGGCTCCGGACTCGCAGGCCCAGCGGCCAAGGCTCACGGGCCCAGCCGCTCCGCGGCATGTGGGATCTTCCCGGACCGGGGAACGAACCCGCGTCCCCCGCATCGGCAGGTGGACTCTCAACCACTGCGCCACCAGGGAAGGCCTCTAATAATTTTTAACTATAAAATTCTCCTGAGAACTACTTGAGGTGAACCACCTAATACTCAAAGGAGGTACAAACACTTAAATGGAAAAAAATGAACAGCATGTTGAAGGAAGAAAAAGATTAAAACTTTGATATATATTTTCCCTTATTTACCAGTAAAGTTTGAGATACCATAATTCTTCTGAAACTGTTTCTGAAACATAATTTAAATATAAAATTGAAGGTCTTCAAATATACAGAAGTTGAAAGCAAAATGATTTACTGCTATTTGAACATCTATTGAATTTTTATTTAAAATGTACAAAAGAGCCTAAATTAATCTACATTAAGTTTTAGTCATTTTCCAATCCTAGGAGATCATATTTACTAATAGTTTTTGCTTCCCTAAAATAAAAAGGACTCCTGCATATTTCAAGTCATAAAATATCATTAGTTGTTTACTACCAAAATTTATTTTAACAATGTTCTCAATCTCATCTAGGACAGAAAGTACCTAAGTCATTATCTATTATTTTTGATTATAATAATTACAAGGCCTACACTACTTTCTAAAGACCTAATTAAAAAGGGACATGTTATAATAGCCATGATTATCAAACCAGAGGTAGTAGATTAGTCATTACACCCTAAGGAGAGCTTTTCTCTTTGACAGTGTGAGTGTGAATTGATTAAGGAAACACCAGCCCCACACTGGCCTGCCCTTACAATTCCAAGCCATGCATTACAAACAAGTTAACTGTACATTTTGCCGTTCAACATGCATCGATATCTATTCTTTAGCTCAGTTCTGAAAGCAAGTACTATGATACAGGTTATTCTAATTTTTCCCATGTTAGATGTAAAGAAACAGGCCCAAGAAAGTTTTATTAGGTTCAAAGCACACTTTAAACCTTCAAAGACACTTCTGAAGCAAAGATCATCTTATTCACTAACAAGTCCTTTCTTTCCTAAACCACTTGGGTGCATCTGTTACTTTAGATTTCTGTCTCCACACAAAATGTTTTTTTTCTTTTTTAAAATGTGGATTAGTTCTACCATCATTAAATGACCATAAATGCAATACTGCCCTTTCCTTCATGATGATTATCTCTTTTCCAGGTTGGTAGCTAACATGTGTTAGCATTTTTAGTATCTAACACAGGAATCTCATGACTATTCGTATTGGAACAGCTGACATAACAAGATAGCAAATTTCCACTGCAACCTCTACAACCACAGTAAGAGCTCTTCACATAGGCCTGGCAACAGGTTGCTAAGCAGAACACATTGGAAGACAAGTTCAACTAACAGTAAACAATGGTCTCAAATGCAAAAGAAAACTTCATTATATGCTACAAGGAGATACAATAGCAACTCATTTATATAATTTGAGTTACTATTGCTCTCAATAAAATGGTGTTCTCCTATAAATAGTTTTTCAAGTAACTTCTAATATAATGCTCTATTTTGGGATATCCACTGGCAAATCTTTTCCAGAATTATACACTATACTTTACTAAAACAATTTAGTCAATACACAAGCATTTATAGCCCATTATGTGCTCAGTGTTCAGTTCTCTTTACAACTATTTATATGGCGCAACGTGTTTGGTAAAAGAGGACATAAATTACAACAATGAATATCCATCTGTTGTATCTTCAAACGTGTAAAGATAGTATAACCAGATCGATGGTCTGTGTGTCCTTATTTTTTAATTTGATGACAAATGAATAGAGACTAATAAAACGTAGAGCTAAAGAAACCACTACTGCTAGGATTATTTTAAAACATATAAACATTCATAATTTGCACTTTAGCTACCTTCAAAAAGTTTATGAAGATGCTATAAAATTCTATGATACTAGATTATGTATACAATTAAGAAACTGGGAAACCAGCTGGAGTCAATAAAGTATTACACGTATAATGTTTTTATTTCCTACCGGAATCTTACTGATTAAAAATAACCATAACATCTGATGCAAGTAAAATGATACCCACTTAAAGGTGCTTAAATATGATCAGTGATACAGTTTTAAAAGAGACAAAAATATGCTTATCTTTATGTGACCTGTGTGTTTTTTAAGTAAATAATGTTATCAACACTAAGGATATGTATAATGTACTCACACTATTTGGGTCAATTACAAACAAATAATAATTTATTTGTATAAATAAATATATATAATATAGAACACATACATATACAAAATAATACAAATGGTAGACGAAAATATTACTACTCATAATGTGAATACGAAATCATTAGTTTGAGCTACTATATTTATCTGGTAGTAATAAATTCATTGCTTTCAAATATTGTACATTCTAAAGTTTTAACTACTGAAGACTGTTCTTCTAATGTCTCACTCCATACAGGAAATTTGCTACAGGTTAACTGAGGAGACAATTTCATTTTCAGATAAGTGAGGCTATTTTTTTTTTTTATTGGAGAACAGTTGCTTTACACTGCTGTACAGCAAAGTGAATCAGCCATACATATACATATATCCCCTCTTTTTAGATTTCCTTCCCATTTAGGTCACCACAGAGCACCGAGTAGAGTTCCCTGTACTATACAGTAGGTTCTCATTAGTTATCTATTTTATACATAGTAGTGTATATATGTCGATTCCAATCTCCCAGTTCATCCCACCCCGCCTTCCCCCCTTGGTATCCATACATTTGTTCTCTACGCCTGTGTCTAAGTGAGGCTATTTCTGAAGGAAGGAAAGGATACTATTCCTTTAGGATCATTTCAAAACAAATGAAGCATCAATAAATCATGAACATTGAACACACACACACATATACTTCAGGTGAACACTGGCTTCAACTAAATGGAATAATGCCACCCTCTTCCATTTACATACAGAAAACACCGAAAATGTTACTTTGTAAATATGGAAGGTGAAAAAGGAAGCTGAAGTTAGTTCTTACTTGGCATAGATTTTGTTTATCTCTAATCAAAGGAAATAGTTTTGAGTACAGTCAGCTCTCAGTATCTGCAGGGGTTCGGTTCCAGGGTGCCCCCCAACCAGGATACCAAAATCTGTGGATGATCAAGTCCCTTATATAAAATGATGTTGTCTGGTTGGCCCTTGAACAACAGGGGTTTGAACTGCATGGGTCCACGAATAACCGGGTTTCTTTTACTAAATGCATACTACATGATTCCAGGTTGGTTGGAACGGACTGTAAAGTTATATTGGGATTTTCCACTGCGCATAGGGTCTGTGCCCCTAGCCTCTACCCGCCCCTCGCAAGTTGTTCATGGTTCTACTGTATTTGCATATAACTTACGTACATCCTCCATTATACTTTAAGTCATCTGCAGATTACTTTTAATACCTAATACCATGTAAACAGTTATAAGTACTAAGTCAGTGCTATGTAAATAGTTGCTGGTGCACAGCAAATTTGTTTTGGTTTTTGGGAACTTCCTGAAAACAACTATTTTGTGTGAATATTTCTGATTCATGGTTGGTTGAAGCGTTAGATGCAGAATCGTGAATATAGAGGGCCAACTGTATCTGGAAATTATTTTCCATATGATTGACTTCCTTCCAAAATAAACACAGGGTTACGAAAGTTTCGCTAAGTTCTTTGTGAATGGGGTCTTGGTACTAGTTTAGATGGAGTGGGGGAAACCTCATGTACTTCTATTTTAGGGCTCCCAGAAGCCGACTTTCATGTAACTAAGTTCAAGATAAAGTTCCAACATGCAATTGTTAGTTACCAGGGATTTGATGAGCCACATGGCTCAAGTGAAGGAAACATTTCTAGGCATAATATGCTGTTATGTGGATCTTGAGGCCAAAAGAAAACACACAAAAAAATACATAACTTTAAGGGCCCCCTAGACATGAACAATGGTGAATCCCATCTAAACTAGGGGTTCTACACTGAAGATAATAAAATCCAAATGTTGGTTTTAGCAAAGAATTAGTGTTTGGGGGTTACTACTGCCAGAAACCTGTCATAATCATAAGGATTGGTATTTTCTTTCTCTTCTACTGTTTTGTAATCCAGGAAATCTGGATAGTTTAATTAAAAGACATTGGGAGGATATATACCCAGAAGTGGAACTGCTAGGTCATATGGTAGTTCTATTTTTAGTTTTTTGAGAAACCTCCATACTGTTTTCCACAGTGGCTGCGTCAATTTACATTCTCACCAACAGTGCAAGAGGGTGCCCTTTTCTCCACATCTTCACGAACATTTGCTCTTTGTGTTCTTTTTGATGATGGCCATTCTGACAGGTGTGAGATGATATCTCATTGTGGTTTTGATTTGCATTTCCCTGATGATTAGTGATGTTGAGCATCTTTTCATGTGCCTGCTGGCCATCTGCATTTCCTCTTTGGAAAAATGTCTATTCAGTTCTTCTGCCCATTTTTTAATCAGGTTGTTTGGTTTTCTGAGTTGTATGAGCTGTTTATATACGTTGGATATTAATCCCTTATTTGTCATACAATCTGCAAATATTTTCTCCCATTCAGTAGGTTGTCTTTTTGTTTTGTCTATGGTTTCCTTTCCTTTAAGTTTAATTAGGTCCCATTTGTTTATTTTTGCTTTAATTTTTTGCTTTAGGAGATGGATCCAAAAAAATATTGCTGTGATTTATGTCAAAGAGTGTTCCGCCTATGTTTACCTCTAGGAGTTTTATAGTATCCGGTCTTACATTTAGGTCTATAATCCATTTTGAGTTTATTTTTGTAAATGGTGGTAGAGAATGTTCTAATTTCATTCTTTGACATGTAGCTATCCAGTTTTCCCAGCACCATTTATTAAAAAGACTATCTTTTTTCCATGGTGTATTCTTGCCTCCTTTGTTGTAGATTACTTGACCGTAAGTATGTGGGTTTATTTTTGGGCTCTCTATCCTTTTCCATCGATCTATGTGTCTATTTCTGTGCCAGTACCATAGTGTTTTGATTACCAATTCAAAAAGATACACGTACCCCAAAGTTCATAGTAGCGTTATTTACACTTGCCAAGATATGGGAGCAACCTAAGTGTCCATCAACAGTGAGTGGATAAAGAAGATGTGATATATATGTGTATACACACACACACACACACACACACACAAACAATGGGATACTACTTAGCCATAAAAAGAAAAAAAATTGCCATCTGCAGCAATATGGATGGACTTGGAGGGCATTATGCTAAGTAAAATAAGTCAGACAGATAAAAACAAATACTGTATGACATGAGAATCTACAAAATACAACAGGAAAAAGGAAGTAGACTCACAGATATAGAGAACAGACTACTGGTTACCAGTGGAGAGAGGGAAGCGGGGAGGGGAAATATAAGGCTTAGGGAGTGAGAGGCACCAACTATTGAGTGTAAGGTAGGTGCAAGGATGTATTATACAATACAAGGAATATAGCCAATATTTTGTAATAACGGTAAATGGAAAGTAACCTTTAAAACTTGTATAAAAATCTTAAAAATTTTAAAAATTAAAATAAATACATTGGGAGGATAAAGAGAAACCGTCCATGCCTCAAAGGCATAAAATTCTCAGCACCGAATAATCCAACTATTCAAATAACTTTTACAAATGAATCATTCCCCAGCACTTCTCATTCAGTGACATCTGGTTACTGGGGCAGCTTGCACCATTAGGTCCCAGTAAGCACAGTGATCACTGCCAGATGTAGCTGGGATGGCAGCAACCCAACCCTGAACTTCAAAGGTATCTCTTCTTCCAGCCATCACCTGCTTAGAAACCAAAACAAACCCCACTGGTTTGGCCAAACATCTATAATCTAGTTAAGGTTATTAAAGGCTTTTGTTTTTGACATACATGCGGTCCAAGATTATTCAATACAGAAATTCAGCATTTTTAGTAAGACCTCAGAGCTGGCAGCCAGTTTCCTCAAGAGAAAATGCAAGCTTCTGCCTCTCTCCTATTCATCATTTTCAAATTAGTTTCCATATTTCAGTACAAGACTCAGTGATACAATTACAGCCTCAAACAGTGCTAGATGCTGCCAACCCATCACTGTGACAGTCATTTCTCAAAGCCACAGACTGTTTCATCAAATCTAGTCTTTCTTGACTCATCCACTGGCAAAGATTTAAGGCTGTAATGTATCATTTGCATGATTCACTTTGTGACCCTCTTCCAAAGTTGTTAGTTTTTTCCCCCCTGTCAGCACTTACTACCACCTTCTCAAAATGCAAGGCAGTAAAGCAGCTGAAAGATTATATATTCAAAGAATTTTAACTCTAGACATCCAAATAAGATATAAAGCCAAATTAAGCCTCTCTCTCCCTCTCTTTCTCAGAACCAATTTTAAAGACAGACAAAGTACTGATCCACTAACAGACACATTCTCACAACAGTCTGAGATCAGGTAAGGCTATGAATGTTTCCACATCCCAAGGTAACTGGAAGACAACATGGGCATAACTTACTCCATGATTCAATGACAACTTTTCACAAGCCACAAATAACGTGTTTGTGAAATGCACTCTCCACGCTACCATCTGGTGATTATTTTCTGAGAAAAAGTTCTTGGAGCACACAGACCATAGTTAAATTGACTTTCAACTATACCTAGCACTGTGCCACCCACAAATCAAGCCTTAATAAGAGCTTTTTATGCTGACTGCAATAGTGACCATGATCAATATTTTATCCCTTATGTTCGAGCATCAGCTTGTGTCGGTCTCTGCTCAAGTTTCTGGGAAATGACTGGAAATGGTCTGTACCCAGTGTTATTAGCAATTCTCTCTGCTTCTGGAGCAAAGGTGAGTGAGTCCCAGGTCCCTAGAGGGCTTAATAAGTGGATTTTTAAAAAATCTCATAATCGTGCTCATGTAGCGGGTACAATAAAACACTCCCAGTGGTTGTGTCTAGGTCAACGTATTTCACGTGCCACATATTCTTACAGGAAAGATAGATCAAGACACCATGAAATCATATTCCTGTTATTTACACTAGAACTCCATTAACAGCTTCAAATGCAGCCATGGACACAACTGTCCTCAATTCAAAGTAAGCTTACCATCATTGTTTTATACTTTGACATGTTACCTTGGGTTGGGGTTACTGGACTATCATTTCCCCCTCCATAAATAGTCAGTTTAAACATGATGGGCTCACAAGCTATATTATCAGCTCCATCTCTACCTTATTTGATTCTAATAACCAACTGAAACCATCAATAACAAACCAACTGAAAACATCAATAACAACATTAAAATGGCCTAGCTATTGACCAAAGGGAGATGTTAATTTTAATGTATATTTCTCTCCGTTCATAACAATCCCATTCTTTATAAAATAGACATATCTCTGTGGAACATTTTACAGAGAAATAAGATGCTTCTCCTTTTAAAGGGAATCAGATTGAAGAGACCTCTACTAACCTAGAAGTAGAGTCTATAAATTCTCTGTCCCTCCATTAATCTCCCCCTCCCCCTCCCTCCACCCCCCCCCCCCAGTAAACAAATAAATAAAAGGCAAGAACTTGAAGAGAAATAGCTCGCTTATTTTAGGTACCCTAAGTTAGCCCTCTGCAGGTTCTGGCCTTTTTCTAGGCGTGTGACACAACGTATATATATATATATATATATATTTCACATTTCCCATCGTAAATATTAAACTAATCTAAAGCTTGAGACTATACATACTCCCAGCCCCCGCTTCCCCATGGAAGGCCCGAAACTAGCGCAGATTAAACATGGAACCAACGTACACTATACTATCAGTAAACATCAAACATTTTTAACTTCTCTCCAGTATGAATTATTCAATCAAAATTATTTGTCTGAAACTTTTTAAATCAAAAGTGAATAAATTAATCATTCTTAAAATTATAATTTATATGTGCTCAAGGTAGAATGCAAGAAATTTAGTTGAATGACAAAAGTGCAGATCATTAATGATATTTCTTTAATGTGGAATTAATGGAATGAGAATCAACAGAAGGCTTCTGTTGAATTTTACACCTGAAATACCTGTAATATTTATTTGGCAGAAGAAAAAAAAATGTAAATCCTCAAGAATACATAAATCAGCACAAATCTATTCCTAGTTTCGGAAAAGCCCAAATAACATTCATTAAATCATTCTACAAGAAACTAATAGATATTAAAAAGTGGTGAACATTAGACAGGTTAATATATGCTAGGTGTTCAGAACACTGGTTTGCACATAGCAAGATTACATAATATCTATTACGATTATTATTATTTGCCCACAGACAAGGATATAAGAAGGCAATAAAATTTAGTCCATGCCGTCATGACACTCATAGTCTAGAAAAGCCTGAAAACTTGACAGTATGTGGAAGGAACATGTTATTATTAACAGTAAAAATCCAGTACTGGTAAGTATGCAATGACAAAATAAATCCACCTGCTGTCCATATCTCACTGTAAATGGGCATAAACATTTAGATAAACTTTAAGTCCTGTCAAAACATTCATATCTTTTAACCCAGTTGTCCTATTTTTGGAAAAGTACTTTAAAGCAATTATAATATTATATAATATGGGAGGAAAATCTAGATGCATTAAGGAATTCAAAAGCTTGGCTTCTATAACGTAAAAAAAGGAAGCAAAAAATGTCTGACAATAAAGATATGGATGAATAAATTCTGAAGGAATATACATAATTAAAGGGTGTTAATATGAAAATTATAAATGTATTTTAAAATATTTAAAAATATTATTTTAAAAATGAAAAGTTTCTATTTCAAACAGAACTAAATAAAAACAAGAACAAATAGAAACATAAAACTTACAATAAAGTCAAATTATAGGTGATTTTCCTTGACCCAACTCCTTTTAAAAAATTATCATACTTTAAACATTTTTCTAATTAGATGTAAGGGAAAATATTTTAAGTGGAGTTAGTTTTTCAGGACTCTAAATACATCAAATATTTCAAAACATGATCATTTTGTCCCAGAAAGTATGCTGATATTAGTGTAGTCAAAATGGACAGTAGTGACACTAATAAAAGGAAAAAAAGAATTGACATAATGATTAGAATTAATGAAGTAACTGAGTGCAAATAAGAAGACTTAATCATCCACTGTATTTGAGCACATTTTAAGCTCTGGATGCAGTTATGTCTGAAAGGTTTATTTTGACCTCAAACATGCCCATGTGCACAAAAGCTGCATTCAAGAGGCAGACTCCTGGGGTGTTTGCTTTTCTGTCCATAGGAGATCAGGGTGAGGCAAAAGCTTGGAATGGAAGTTGTGTTTTTTTGTTTTTTAAAAGAATAATATCCCTAGCTTTCCCGTACTAAAGAAACCTCTAAACCAGTTTCTCAACCTCAGCTCTACGAACATTTCTTTGCTGTGGGGCTGTCCTGTGTATTTCGGATGCTGAGCAGTATCCCTGGTCTCTACCCACGAAATGCCAGGAACATCCACCCCCCTAATTGAGACAATTAAAAATGTCCGCAGGTATTTCCAAAGGTTCCTTGGGCGTCAAAATCGCCCCCAGTTGACAACCATTGCTGTAAACCAATGTTTGTTTACTCATTTTTAAAATCACACAATGCTTGCCAACAGCTAAGGGAGGTGAGATGGTCTCATGACTATAACTTGTACTTCCTGAAATTTTTGCCTACTGATGTTTTTAATAAAGAGCTCCAATTTGACACTAAGGAACAAAAAATGCTTGCTCGTTCAAATAAGAAAGCCACTTTACCAATGGACTTTTATCCAAAAGTTCAAATAAAGATGAATCTTACAACTCCACTTTCATTTCATTTTATTCTATTTTATTTTACTTTTTGAAGCAATGGAAAGATATTCTATTAGTAACTACAGTAAGGGTGCTAAGCGGTTGTAATAAATGTTCCTAAAGGCCCTAGTATTTTTTTCCCCAATATTTCTAGCTTTAGAGACTCCTGATGCAATTTCACTTAATTCTTGCATGTCTGCAATGATATTCCTTGGTAGCTTTTGTTTTAAAGCCCCATTACCTTAACCTTGAGATACCAATTATGTCTGTGTATGCGTTTAACCTGAATGTCAATTCAATTCAACTCAAATATTTGTTGAGTACCTAGTTTGTAGAAAATTAGGTCAAGTGTTTAATAAAGTCACACAGGTCTCATAATAAATGTAAACTCCTGATGACCCTTGGAATACCACCAGGGTCCACTGGACACAATTTTACATTTTAAGTTTCATTTTGAGCAGTTGTATCTACTTCTAAGGGTCAATAATTCTAATTTTTACACTTTCTTAAAGTATTTTTTTCTTAAAATATTTTTTTCAAATGGAATAAAACTCATTCTATCTTGTAATTACCATATCACTCAACTGGAATTTTTTTTGATGCTTAAGACTTTTTTTTCTGCAATTTTCTTATTTTTATCATCCCAAGAATTATTTCATCATTACTCACTAATTATTTCCCACTGTGTTAAGGAAGACCAGATAACATGAAAATAAAAGAATGAAGGAATTGCCTAGAAGGATGATGCAAGAGGGGAATTGTCACAGTTTTATTACTGTGTTTCCCAAATACTGCATCATCTTTCAAGAAGGAATAAAATAAATCTAGAGACATTCCCTGAATACAAGTGAAAATCAAAAATTTTCATTTTCTGCATTGGCAAATAGGAGAAAATTGACAGGAGATATTTCACAATTATTAAACAAATCAGAAGATGACTAAAATTGATCACATAAGCAAAACCTCAGACCATGAGTCTTCAGATGATGACGTCCTAGATGAATTTTCTCAAGCTCAAGAACTGCAAAGTGAGCAATGCATTTTTAAGAACAAAAAGAAAATATGGTATTCTCATCCAGTTAGTCATTTGATGACATCATTCAGTATTTTGCAACAAAAGCAGAAACTATTGCTAAAATTGCTAAAAACATGTGTGACAGTATTCTTTCCTCCTTTGTGATGTATGTGCAACAAATTTTATGATGTTTGTGAAACAATATTTTTGATATACTTTATAAGGAGACAAATACCAAATGCAGGAGTATCTAAAAAGCAATGAGAAGTAAAGAACAAATGTAAAATGAATTAAAAAAGGACTGGATTAATGATTCTCATGGGTGTTTATAAATCCAAACTTGAAAATATTTTGCAATTATGGACAGAAGATAGTTGTTTTCTCTTCAACAAAATTATGAGCTCTTAAAGTTTTTGAAGTATTGATTTTTTTTTTTTACAATTATCAAGGGAAAATGCTAGTGCAAGAAAACGACCAAGAAGTACGAGGCTAGAACTGAACAGAGATGTATTTGAACCTGGAATCAGTATTTGTAAGGTGGTTACAGTTCGGGTTCATGCATGGCAGATGATTAGCTGCTAGTTTTATTCAAAGGATATTGCCCGTTTCAGAAATCCTTACCTTCAAAACCAGGAAAAGATGAAATAAAAATCTGGCTTAACTGTATTTATTTATTAATTTATTTTGATGTGGACCATTTTTAAAGTCTTTATTGAATTTGTTACAATATTGCTTCTGTTTTATGTTTTGGTTTTTTGGCCGCGGGGCATGTGGGATCTTAGCTCCCTGACCAGGGATTGAACCCGCACCCCCTGCATTGGAAGGTGAAGTCTTAACCACTGGACTGCCAGGGAAGTCCCTGGCTTAACTGTATTTAAATTTTAATTTAAATTAAGATATTCACTATATTAATTCTTATTAAAATTTCTAAATGAGGTTATTTCTTACCATCCCTTTATTCTTGTTTTTGTAAATCATCTGTAAAGTAATTTAAAAATATAAAAAAAACTATAATAATAAAAAGGGCCCACTGTACCCAGAGAGTCAGTGATAGTGGACTGGCTTTTCAAGTACAGTGCAGGCAAGGCAAACGCCAGAACTGATTCAGCTGACTGGGCTCAGTGAGCATCACAAGGTATTACATGTTCCCATGTGCACACACATGCATGTACACACACATGCGCACACACTACTGAGGAAACCTTCATCAACTAAAGAAAACTCTCCTGAGCTACAAAATACAGCCTTTAAAGAAGGGCATGGTGAGATGTGGTCACAAGCAATCACTCATCTGGATCTATCTTAATGACTTTTATTCTAATTAAAAGGAAAAAGAAAAACATATCATCTAATTATCCAGGAAGATATATCAGGTTACCTGTGAGCACATTCTCACTAATGCCTGCAACTCTAAAAACAAAACAAGAAACTGTATCCTTAGAGATTCTGTTTTGAAAAAAATGTAAGGACATACTCCCTAGAGGCAATGTGTTGTTATAAAAGAATTAGAGGGTCTTCCTTTAAGTCATTTCGCTACAAATTCATCATCCTCTGTGGATTATGTGGTTTCAGTCAGATTTTGCAGTTCCAGGTGGGGGAGAACTCACCCTCCAGGCCCTCACTCCCAAGGTTAGACTGGATATGGGATTAGTCTTTACACGTTAGTTTTCCAATGAATTTTCCCATGGAAAAATTCTTACCCAAGGTGGCTGGAATCTGTATACTATTAACATAAGCTGCATTACTGATCACTTAACTAGGTATTTTGAGGTGGCCTGAGAACTTAATCACTACAATACCGGAGAAATAAATACTGAGTTATTTACAAATAAATTTTGGGAACAGTGACTGATTTGTTTCTACTCAATCTTTTAAAAGACTTACCTCTTTTTCAATGAGGTCATAAAACAGAGCTCATCCTACAAAGAATGTTTCTCTAAATGCCTCATTACCAATGGGAAAACACTCATCTCCTTCAAAAAGCAATCTCATTACCTACCAATCAACAAAGTGCATTAAGCTGTGGATCAAATTTCATTTTGGAGGAGCAGAGTTCCCCTTTCTTTTCCCCTCTTCAAGACGTTTCATATAGTGTCCCCTAAGGACCTCTCAAGCAGGATGTGTTAAATAAATTCTTACTCTGATTCTACATTTCCAGTGTCACAAGGCAGGCTTGTTCCTGGAACCAGGCAGCCACCAGCGGCAGGAGCCCAGCTTGTGTGTGGGTCAGTGATGCAATACCTCTCTCGCTATGCTTTGCCAGATGAGAAAAAAGGGATACATGCCTGCAGGGCTAACAGAAAAACACGTTCCAAAATGAAGTGATGCAAGTGCCCTGATATCCTAATTACATTAAGTTCAAAACAATTCTTTTACTTTTTTTTTCCAGTTCTAATTTATCTTTTTTTTTTAAATTTTATTTTGAAAACTGAAATATAGTTGATTTACAATGTTGTGTTAGTTTCTAGTGTACAGCAAAGTGACTGCTATACATATGTATATTCTTTTTCATATTCTTTTCTATTATTACAAGATATTGAATATCATTCCCTGTGCTATACAGTAGGACCTTGTTGTTTATCTATTGATATTTTATACACAGTTGTTTGTATTTGCTAATCCCAAATTATCCCTCTCTCCCCTTTCCCCTTTGGTAACCATAAGTTTGTTTTCTATGTCTGTGAGTCTGTTTTGTAAATAAGTTTATTTGTAACATAATTTAGATTCCACATGTAAGTGATATCATATGATATCCGTCATTCTCTATCTAACTTACTCCACTAAGTATGATAATCTCTGGGTCCAACCATGTTGCTGCAAATGGCATTATTTCATTCTTTTTTATAACTGAGTAAAATTCTATTGTGTGTATATATTTATGTATATATATCCACATATATATATATATGTGGATACACACACACACACACACACACACACACACACACACACACACACACCACATCTTCTTTATCCATTCATCTGTTGAGGGACATTTAGGTTGCTCCCATGTCTTGGCTATTGTAAATAGTGCTTCAGTGAATACTGGGGTGCATGTATCTTTTCAAATTAGAGTTTTCTCTGGATATATACCCAGGAGTGGGACTGCTGGATCGTATGGTAGTCTTATTTTTAGTTTTTAAAGGAACCTCCATACTGTTTTCCAGAGTGGCTGCACCAGTTTACATTCCAACCAACAGTGTAGGAGGGTTTCCTTTTATCCACACTCTCTCCAGCATTTATTATTTGTAGACTTTTTAATGATGGCCATTCTGACTGGTGTGAGGTGATACGTTATTGTAGTTTTGATTTGCATTTCTCTGATAATTATCAATGTTGAGTATCTTTTCATGTGCCTGTTGGCCCTCTGTATGTCTTTGAATCTTAAAAAATCAAGTTACAAAAGAAAATAAAAATTCCTAGTTCAACCTTAGAATGTATTACTGGGTGTATAAACCTTTCGTCTGAATGGAAAATAAAGAGTGATTAGAAATTTTAAGTATCTAGAGCTACAATGACCAAATGACCAATACCACTAGCTACGTGTGACTACTGAGCACATGAAATGTGACAAATGACAATGAGATGGTCTGTAGGTGTAAAATATGTGCTAACTTTGAGGACCTTGTATAAAAGAAACAAACGAAAAAGACTGTGAAGTATCTCATAGATAACTATTTCATATTGGTTACATGTTGAAATAATATTTTGAATATATTGGATTAAATGTTATTAAAATTAATTCACAAGTTTCTTTTTACTATTTTGACAGTGGCTATTAGAAAGTGTAAGAAGTACATTATGTGGCTCATATTATATTTCTGTGGGATAGATCTGAGCTAAAACACAAGAGATTCTGTAACATCCATTTATGGACCACAAAATCATTACCAAAAGCTATGAAAAATTTTTTAAAAATAAGCAATTCAATTTGGCCCATATTTATTAAAGACCAATGTGCAAAATATATCTGTACATAATTTGCAGCTTTAATCCTAGCAGATAAAAGGAGAAATGATGACAATTAATTGGAAGAGAAATCGCAGTATAAATAAAAGAATACAAAGGAAGAGCAAGGGTAGGAGAAGAAAGAGTATTTCAAGGAAAAGTCAGAGAAGACTTGTAAAGGAGGCATCTTTTGGGGGGAGCATTAAAAAATACATAGGATTTGGGCTTCCCTGGTGGCACAGTGGACACGGGTTCAAGCCCTGGTCCGGGAAGATCCCACATGCAGCGGAGCAACTAAGACCGTGAACCACAACTACTGAGCCTGCACTCTAGAGCCCGCGAGCCACAACTACTGAGCCCGAGTGCCTAGAGCCTGTGCTCCGCAACAAGAGAAGCCACTGCAATGAGAAGCTCACACACCGCAATGACGAGTAGCCCCCGCTCGCCGCAACTAGAGAAAGCCCGCATGCAGCAACGAAGATCCAACGCAGCCAAAAAAAAAAAAAAACAGTCAAAGCTATCTAGCAGTAACTCTAATACACTGCCTATTAAAAAAGAATACATAGGATTTTATACGTCCTGATAAGATGTAGCAACTTAGAATTGACAAATGTCTTTGTGGTACATTAACACCATTTGACAAAAAAGAAATACATTTTCAAAAGGGGCAGAGAAGTGAAAACAAAAGCTCAGAGAAAGAAATGGCCAAGGTTTGGGGGTTTCATTTAAGGCAAATGAAACCCCCAAATTTTAGTGTAAGGCTAAAATGCAGGCTGGAGCCAAGTAATAAGAGTACTAAATGCCCTTCTGGGGAATTTACACTTTTCTATAGACAGCAGGAACCATCACTGTTTCCCAGCAAGTGTCAATACGATTGAAAATGCAGAATAGAAACATTACGAAGGCGTGGAGTATTCCTGGGAAAAGAGTAAACAAAGGCTTGTGGGGCAAGAAGAATGAATTCCAAGGGATGGGAATAGAAGTCAAGGTCCTATAAGAACACAAGAAAGTACAAGGGTAACAGAAGAAAATAAGGCATTGATGTAGTAAGGAGTAATCAGCGAAGTTAGTCTAGTAGGAGGTAAATGATGGTCTGAACTCAGGAAGTGGCAGTTCAGGAAAACAGCACGGTTGCAGGTAGAGGT
Source organism: Orcinus orca (assembly GCF_937001465.1). Classification (NCBI taxonomy): domain Eukaryota; kingdom Metazoa; phylum Chordata; class Mammalia; order Artiodactyla; family Delphinidae; genus Orcinus; species Orcinus orca. Next base: position 130,620,153 of record NC_064563.1, read on the forward strand.
GAAGGAGCAAATGACAAGGGAGACTGAAAATAAAAGAATGGATATGTGGATGGCAAATAAACATATGAAAAGATACTTCACATCATATATCACCAGGGAAATGCAAATTAAAACAATGAGATACCACTACACACCTATTAGAATGGCCAAAATCCAGCACACGGATGACACCAAATGCTGGCAAGGGTATGGAGCAACAGAAGCTCTCATTCATTGCTGGTGGGAAGGCAGAATGTTACAGCCACTTGTTAGACAGTTTGTTGGTTTCTTATAAAACTAAACAGACTCTTACCATGTGATCCAGCAACTGAGCTCCTTAATATTTACCCAAAGGAGTTGAAAACTTAGAGTCACACAAAAACCTGCACACAGGTGTTTATTCATAATTGCCAAAACTTGGAAGCAACAAAGGTGTCCTTCAGTAGGTGAATGGAGAAATAAACTGTGTAGACCCAGACAATGGAATATTCCTCCTCACTAAAAAGAAATGAGCTATCAAGCCATGACAAGACACAGGGGAACCTTAAATGCTTATTAGTAAGTGGAAGAACACAACAAGAAAGGGCTACATACTGTACAATTTCAACTATATGATATTCCAGAAAAGGTTAAACTATGAAGACAATAAAAAAAAATCAGTGGTTGCCAGGGTTTGGGAGGTTGGGAGAAATGAATAGGTGGAACACAGAGGATTTTTAGTGAAAATACTCTGTATGACACTTAGAATGATAGATGCATGTCATCACACATTTGTCCAAACCCATTTGTCCAATATCAGAAGTGAACCCTAAAGTGAGCTATGGACTTTGGGTGATAATGATGGGTCATTGCAGGTTCACTGATGGTTAACACATGTACCACTCTGGTGGCGAAATTGACAATGAGGGAAGCTATGCACGTGTGGGGGCAGGGGGTATACAGGAAATCTCTGTACCTTCTGTTCAATTTTGCTGTAAACCTAAAATTACTCTAAAAAATAATCTTGAATAAATTTTTAAAAATCCAAGACAGGAAGTGGAGGTGATCAAGTATGTAGATGTAACATAATCATAAAAGGGACGATGGGGAACCAAGAGATGGAGGAAGGTAGAAAGAGATGTTGAGGTAGAGGAGAAAATTCACTAGTTTATTCAACAAACATGTACCAAGCACCTACCCAATCGCAGGTACCACGATGCAGAAATTCACAATGGATGACTGATGACTGTGAAGGGGTCATTTGAGGAGCATGAAGGAGAGTGATGCTAAGAACCAAGGAGAATGGAGTTGGCTTGGATCAATTGCTATATGGAAGGTGATAGGTCATCAAATAGTGATAATTCGGTGTATCTAGTAACATTAAGATCCCAGCTGATGTTACAGCATGAATAAGAAATGGAATTAACTGGTGGGGTTATATGACATGATACATCAACCTTAGAAAACTAAGAAGCAGTTAAAGGGAGAAATTAATTTTTCCCAAATATGGAGGACTGATGAAAATATCTTTAGAAAATGTGAAGGGTATCAATAAGTCCAGGATATTCAAATGAATATGTAAAAACGGTTATCCATTGGGTCCATCCTGGTCAGAAAGAACCAGAAAAAGAAAGAGGATAATGGACTAAAAGCCTGAATTGGGGAGGTGATTATTATGAGGGAAGAGTGAAATCAGTAGGACATAATTAGTGTTGTAGGTCTAAGATCAGAAGATCATATTTAGAGAGTACTGTCGAATCTGGAAACCCTATAGGTGCAGCATTTCTTAGTGATGCAAGAGTTCAAGGGATGACTGTGTTGCAGATAGCAGAAATGGAACATAAATGAAGGTGCCGAGGAAAAGCCAGCTACATTTCAACTGAATGTCAATTTGAACAGTGATATAACTGAAAACAGAAATAGGCAAGGTGACCATATGACCTGGTTTTGTCTAAGTCCTTTAGTTAAGACTGTGGTCCTAGTGTCAAATTTGGTTTGAATAATAAATTGTGTAGTTGCCCAAATAATAGGTAATGCAATAAATTAAAAGAAAAAAAAGTGTTAAAGAACAGTATAATAGTGCCCTACAGTTTGGTGATTGTAACAAAGAAGGCATATAGTAGTCACATAACCAGAGAGATGGGTATAAAAGAAGGTACAGTTACTGACTGATGGTAATAAATAAATGAGGGACTTGAGGCCAGAATGGGAAGCCCTGTGGGTCTCTTACCAGGAATGCTGAGACAGGGTGTAGGAAAAGAAAGGGCCACTGAGAACTATTTCATAAGATATGATGTTAGTAATGCTTTCAATTAGGTCAGTAAGTTGGAAGAAGTGTAGGAGGAAAAGATCAAAACACATTGAAATCTATTCCCAATAAAAAGTAGGTTTTAAAAGACACAAAAGATATGTTAATTGTGGAGGAGGGCCTGACAAAAGTCTGTCACTCTCAGGTAAAGCACAAATACCCATTTTTAATTATAAAAGTCCCTCGTATATAAATCATCATGAATGGCGGGTCACTAACCTTGATACAGGGTTACAAGTACACAGCTAGCGCCATATGATTTTTAACAGCAGTCATGGAGCTTTCTTGGTTTACTCACCATTATTTGGGTTGTTTACTAAGTACAGAGTCAATTCAGTAACAAGTGATCAAGTATCCAACAGACCGGAATAAAGAAAATGGCTGAACAACCTCAAATTTCCTTTTTAATACTGATTGCACTGGCATCATATAGTAAGAGCCCCGGTGACAAGATAAGAATCATTTCAAGAAGTCACCCTTAAACTTTCAAATCCAGATATGACTGAGGAATAATATGAAAAAGCTATAAAAATAATAAGAAGTAAGCAACTCCAACTTTTAGACAAAGTGGCAATTAAACTCAAACCAATGGACATTTCTACACCTGGCACATGGAACACAGGTGAGGGGACCAGCCATGGACCAGAAAGCAATGCTCAGAAGATTTCCCACTGGCCAGTCCTACTCTCACTGATGTTTCCTGCCACGGGAGAAGAAGGATTTATACTATTTAACTTTCATCTCTTAGAAACATAAAGAAATATTGTAAGCATTCAGTGAACTTATGCTTTATTTCTTTCTCCCGATCTTTAGAATTTGTTTAGCTTTATGCTTGATACATTAAACTCAATTTTTCTAAACCGCGTAAAGAGGAAACACAAAAGAGCTTAACAAACAAGAGAGTCATGATAAAATTGGGCAAGAGCCACCAGAGAAGCCTGCATTATTAACTGATAAGAAATGAAAACTAGGGTACCTCAGTGTACATAGATTCTTATATATTTGTAAAATAGATTGTACTTCTGTAAAATTACTTTTAAAATTCTACAAAATGTTATTAAAAAATCTGTGCCTGACTATATAAAAATCAGAAAACTTTATATTAATTATTATAAGTCTTAAGTTCATATTTAATGTTTTATTTGGAAATCTGTAACACTAGGGAACATCTGAGAAAATACTGAAGGAAAAAGTGAAGTGATATGTCATCGTCACCTTTGGGGGATGAGATAGGATGAAACTGATGGCTGAACCAGATGGCCTTTCTAACCAAAAGTTGCTGATTTTATAATTTTATGATCTGACTATAAATGTTTGCCTTTAATTAAAAAAAGAGTCTATAAGTTATGGGATTAAAATTCCAAAGAAAAAAAGATGAAAATACATTTCTTAAAAATCACAAAACCAGACAAAGAACTTTTTTTTTAACATCTTCAATGGAATATAATTGCTTTACAATGGTGTGACAGTTTCTGCTTTATAACAAAGTGAATCAGCTATATACATACATATATCCCCATATCTCCTCCCTCTTGTGTCTACCTCCCAACCCTTGTATCCCATCCCTCTAGGTGGACACAAAGCACCTGTGCTATGTGGCTGCTTCCCACTAGCTATCTATTTTATATTTGGTTGTGTATATATGTCCATGCCACTCTCTCACTTCATCCCAGATTAACTTTCCCCCTCCCCGTGTCCTCAAGTGAATTCTCTACATCTGCATCTTTATTCCTGTCCTGTCCCTAGGTTCTTCAGAACCATTTTTTTTTTTTTTTTAGATTCCATATATATTTGTGTGGGCATATGGTATTTGTTTTTCTCTTTCTGACTTACTTCACTCTGTATGACAGACTCTAGGTCCATCCACCTCACTACAAATAACTCAATTTCGTTTCTTTTTATGGCTGAGTAATATTCCATTGTATATATGTGCCACATCTTCTTTATCCATTCATCTGTCGATGGACATTTAGGTTGCTTCCATGTCCTGGCTATTGTAAATAGAGCTGCAATGAATGCTGTGGTACATGACTTTCTGAATTATGGTTTTCTCAGGGTATATGCCCAGTAGTGGGATTCCTGGGTTGTATGGTAATTCTATTTCTAGTTCTTCTGCTGAAAGATCAGCTGCTAACCTTATGGGGATTATCTTGTATGTTATTTGTTGCCTTTCCCTTGCTGCTTTTAATATTTTTTCTTTGTATTTAATTTTTGATAGTTTGATTAATATGTGTCTTGGTGTGTTTCTCCTGGGATTTATCCTGTGTGGTACTCTTTGCACTTCCTGCACTTGATCATATTAGAGAAGTTTTCTACTATAATCTCTTCAAGTATTTTCTCAGTCCCTTTTTTTTCTCTTCTTCTTCTGGGACACCTATAATTTGAATGTTGGTGCATTTAATGTTGTCCCAGAGGTCTCTGAGACTGTCCTCAACTCTTTTCATTCTTTTTTCTTTATTCTGCTCTGCAGTAGTTATTTCCACTGTTTTATCTCCAGGTCACCTATCCATTTTCTGTCTCAGTTATCCTGCTACTGATTGCTTCTAGAGAATTTTAAATTTCATTTATTGTGCTGTTCATGATTGTTTGTTTACTCTTTAGTTCTTCTGGGTCCTTGTTAAATGTTTCTTGTATTTTCTCCATTCTATTTCCAAGATTTTGGATCATATTTACTACCATTACTCTGAATTCTTTTTCAGGTAGGCTGCCTATTTCCTCTTCATTTTTTGGTCTTATAGGTTTTTACCTTGCTCCTTCATCTGCTGTGTATTTCTCAGTCTTCTCATTTCGCTTAACTTACTGTGTTCGGGGTCTCCTTTTTGCAGGCTACAGGTTCGTAGTTCACATTGTTTTTGGTGTCTGTCCTCAGTGTGTAAGGCTGATTCATTGGGTTGTGTTGTTTTTCTGGTGGAGGGGACTAGTGCCTGTGTTCTGGTGGATGAGGCTGGATAGTGTCTTTCTGGCAGGCAGAATGGCTTCCGGTGGTATGTTTTGGGGTGTCTGTGACCTTATTATGATTTTACGCAGCCTCTCTCTGGGTGGGGTTGTGTTCTGTCTTGCTAGTTGTTTGCCATATGATGTTGAGCACTGTAGCTTGCTGGTCATTGAGTGGAGCTGGGTCTTAGCATTGAGATGGAGATCTCTGAGAGAGGTTTCATTGTTTGATATTATGTGCAGCCAATTATGTGCAGCTGGGAGGTCTCTGGTGGACCAATGTCATGAACTTGCCTCTCCCACCTTAGAGGCTCAGGCCTGACACCCAGCCAGAGCACCAAGACCCTGTCAGTCACACGGCTCAGAAGAAAAGGGAGAGAAAAGAATAAAGAAAGAAAGAAAAAAGTAAAATAAAGTAAATAAAGTTCTTAAAATAAAAAAAATATATATTAAAGATTAAAAAAACAGGTAAGAAAGAAGAGAGCAACCAAACTAAGAAACAAATCCACCAATGATAACAAGGGCTAAAAACTATACTTAAAAAAAAAAAAAGAAAAGAAAATGGACAGACAGAATCCTAGGACAAATGGTAAAAGCAAAGCTGTACAGACAAAATCATACAAAAAAGCATATACATACACGCTTGCAAAAAGAGAAAAAGAAAAAACATATATATATATATATAAAATAAAAAAGAAGAGGGAAACCAAATCAATAGACAAATCTACCAATGATAATAAGCTCTAAATACTAAACTAAGATAAACATAAAACCAGAAACAAATTAGATGCAGAAAGTAGATCCCATTTATAGTTGCTCCCAAAGTCCACTGCCTCAGTTTTGGGATGATTTGTTGTCTATTCAGGTATTCCATAGATGCAGGGTACATCAAGTTGATTGTGGAGATTTAATCCGCTGCTCCTGAGGCTGCTGGGAGAGATTTCCCTTTCTCTTCTTTGTTCGCACAGCTCCTGGGGTTCAGCTTTGGATTTGGCCCTGCCTCTGAGTGTAGGTCACCTGAGGGCGTCTGTTCTCCGCCCAGACAGGGTGGGGTTACAGGAGCAGCTGATTAGTGGGTCTGGCTCACTCAGGCCAGGGGGAAGGAGGGGTACAGAATGCGGGGTGAGCCTGCAGTGGCAGAGGCTGACATGACGTTGCACCAGCCCGAGGCGCGCCGTGTGTTCTTCCAGGGAAGTTGTCCCTGGATCATGGGACTCTGGCAGTGGCGGGCTGCACAGGCTCCCGGGAGGGGAGGTGTGGAGAGTGACCTGTGCTTGCACACAGGCTTCTTGGTGGCTGTAGCAGCAGCCTTAGCATCTCATGCCCGTCTCTGTGGTCCGTGCTGATAGCTGTGGCTCGCACCTGTCTGTGGAGCTCGTTTAGGCGGTGCTCTGAGTCCCCTCTCCTCGCGCACCCCGAAACAATGGTCTCTTGCCTCTTAGGTATTTCCAGACTTTTTCCTGGGCTCCCTCCCGGCTAGCTGTGGCGCACTATCCCCCTTCAGGCTGTGTTCACGCAGCCAACCCCAGTCCTCTCCCTGGGATCTGACCTCTGAAGCCCGAGCCTCAGCTCCCAGCTCCCACCTGCCCAGGCGCCTGGGCAGACAAGCGTCTCTGGCTGGTGAGTGCTGGTTGGCACCAATCCTCTGTGCAGGAATCTCTCTGCTTTGCCCCTGCACCCCTGTTTTTGTGCTCTCCTCCATGGCTCCGAAGCTTCTCCCCCACCCACCCCCCGTCTCCGCCAATGAAGGGGCTTCCTAGTGTGTGGAAACGTTTCCTCCTTCACAGCTCCCTCCCTGAGCTGCAGGTCCTGTCCCTATTCTTTTGTCTCTGTTTTTAATTTTTTCTTTTGCCCTACCCAGGTATGTGGGGAGTTTCTTGCCTTTTGGGAGGTCTGAGGTCTTCTGCCAGCATTCAGTAGGTGTTCTCTAGGAGTTGTTCCACATGTAGATGTATTTCTGATGTATTTGTGGGGCGGAAGGTGATCTCCACGTCTTACTCCTCCGCCATCTTGACGGTCCCTCCCAGTTAAAGAACTTTAGCAAATGTTTAAGTTTGTCTCTGAGTTCATTTATATAGGAAAAGATGACAAAACACAAAACCCCCAGAAAAACAAAAAACAAAAACCCACAATAACAGAAACAAAACCAAACCTTTCTTAACAAAAATTCAGTTTTAGCTAATGAGTGATGAAATGATTCCTAAATCCCCCCTGCAAATTTCTAAATTACAGACCAAAACAAAATGCCATGTCGTTCACCCAGATCTCAATTCTCTGTAGTACTACCAGTGACCTATTATAACATCAGTGGAATTTTGATCCCAACTCTTGAGAGTAAAATAAAATAGTTAAAATTAACTCAGTGATGCCTGATCAATTATACTAAAATTAAATGGTAGGCCATAACCAGAACAGAACCTCATGGTTAGATTATTTTCCCATAAAAACAAAATCTGATAGGAGTGGGCAGAGATTATTTAAATGAGAAACAGAAAGATAGATAGATTTATAGAAGAAATAAAACTATGTGCTAGATGTTCTGGCACCTACAAAAGACCAAACATAAAGGCCACCTTACCTCCCATCTGCATAGTCTGTATCTGCTCCACCCCACCAGACATCCGAGTCATCCTCCTCTGCGTCTGCTGAGTCAATATTGTCACTTTCCTCAGCCAGTGGGCAACAAACAAACTCCACCCCTCTGAATTTGTCAATTCCACAGGGCAGCAGCATGCCATAGTCATGCAAGTTGGTACTCTTCTCACTACAGGTCTACAAAAGGTAAGGAGAAAATGGTGAGAGTACTGGAATAGATGTGCTTCATTGTAGGAAAATCTCAATCATAACAACACACAGGCCCAGTGTATCAAGAACCAATTTCACAATGGAAAGAATCATTTGCTTTTCGAGGGGATTTACAACAGAGTTTCTTTAGCACAGGCTTTTTTGGTACCCTTAATTTTTAACTTTGTTACTTATTTAATAAGGATATGTTGTTATACTATAGAAATTAATTAAAAAATAGAATAGAAACTAATTGGGAGCTAAGATGTAGAAGAGGTTGCATTGTGAATAGTTATCAGAGAATCAGTGCTTTCTGGCTTCATTAGCATATCAGGAAGTAGTGGTAGTTTCACGTATATCCCCCCAACCCACTTCTACCTCCCATATGTATGGAAGCCTCTCTCACTCAGACCTATCGCATTCTAGAAATTCTAACTGTCTTGGCTCACTTCCAAAATAACAATCCTGGGAAGAGAAGAAATTATCCTCTGCTATGAATCAGAACTTAAAGTCAATAGAGATTTCTCCTTCAATATCCTTTTGCTTTCCTGGGATTTGCTAAATTCCCACACATTTAAATTAACATAAAGCTTTGAAAGCATCCAGCAGTGACAGATGATAATTCAACACACATAAGTAAACAATGAAATTTTACGAGTGTATTTTGACCTCATAGGAATTAGAGTCATTTTGTTTCTTAGCAACAACAAAAAAAATTTTTTAAACTCAAGAAGAAATAAAAAATGACGTTATCAGATGGGTACTGGGCTTTAAATTACTTAGTTTTCTTAATATCTGCTCTTAAACATTTTTATATAAAGACAAGGTCACTTGCCAGCAAATTAAAACATATTATTTTTAAAAAGGCAAAATTAATGCTGAATCTTAAGTGGTGTTTTCTGCCTAATAGTGTTAAGGCTATGATGCAATGTTTAAATGAAGGTAGATCAGGGTTTTTTAACCTCAGTATCATTGACATTTTGGACCAGATCATTCTTCAGGGCAAGGGGAGAGGAAAAGCTGTCCTGTTCACTGAAGAATGTTTAGCAGAAGCTCTGGCCTCTGGCCACCAATGCCAGTAGTACCACCCCTTAAGCCAATAATGTCTCCAGACATTGGCTCATGTTTCTGGGAAGGGACGTGGAGTAAAACTGACCCCATTCGAGAACCACTGAGCTAGATAAAGTAGGCTAATTCTAGGAGACTGATCGCATTACAAAAAAACTATACAAATTTACTAGAAAAACCTCATAATATATCAAAGGGACAAAGCAGTTTTGAAGGTAGTAATATCAAAAAGTGACATTTGGGGAATCCCCTGGTGGTCCAGTGGTTAGGACTCTGCGCTTCCACTGCTGAGGGCCCGGGTTTGATTCTTGGTGGGGGAACTAAAATCCCACCAGCCACGTGGCACGGCCCCCCCTCAAAAAAGGTGACATTTTATGCTAACTTTTTTATGTCTCTTATCAGCTTATAAAAGCAGGGGTTAGCAAAGCTTAGAATTGGTGACATAGACTCATCTACTATGGATCAACGAAGGTGGTGGCACGGCATATGGTGAACACAAAACTGGGTGGCACAACTTAGAAACTGAGCTTTCCAACTGTAGCTTTCAGGTTGGTACAGGAAAAGCTATTGTTCTCCCACTGTATTCCCGAACAGATAATAGAGAAAAAGGTTAAATCCTGAAAACTTGGTATATGACAAAAGAAAACGAGATAAATTAAAAAGAAATTTTAAAGGTATGTTTGAAGGTTTATAGGGAGTATAAAATTGTAGTTTCTAAATTATAAAACATGGCATAGACATCCCAAATCTAACTAAATATAAAATACTCATGGATGGTTTTTTAAATAATAATAACTTATTTATCAACACAGCTGTTGCCTCAAGATATCCTCTTAAAATATTCATGAAGTCTTTTATTTTTAACAATAATAATTTAAAAAACATATTTATCAACACAGCTGTTGCCTTCAAATACCCTCTAAAATGTCACTGTGCATAGTTCCTAGGAAGTCGTCACTTTAAAAGTAGAAAGAATGAATGGGTGGGTACCTCTTTGGCAACGGTGTGCCAGTGAAGGTGGGTTTCACAAACATCCATCCTCTCCTGGTGTAAGAATTTGCACTTGTCGGGAACGAGGAGGGCATCGCTTACAAACTCACCAACTGCAAGAAAGGAAAACAGCTTCATGTCATCCCGTCTGCATCCCAAGGGCCTTATCCCAGTGACAGTAACAAGGAAAGATGGGCTGAAAGAACTTCAGAGAGGTTATACAGCTTTTAGAATGGTGAAGTAATCAATCCAGGAAAGACTAGTACCTTTAGAATGTTGAGTCCTGCTTCCTTAAACAGCCAAGTTCCTTGCCACATTACCTTGATGGTTAAAATACTTCCTACATGTCTTAAGTGAAACTTTAACTTAACTAGTATGAATCTCTGACTGCAAATTAATCATACAAAAAATTGCCATTCAATTGCGACAAGGATTAAAAAATGACAGACTGACACTGCCTACGTAATCACTGGGAAGAATCAAAATAAATGTCCACTCCTCTTTCTTGGACATTTTAATCTCTTTGTAAGCTAATAGAAAATTTAGCATTTTTCTACTTCCTAAACAAACAAAATCTATATATACACATATGTGTATTATTATTATTTTAATATATGCTTAATGTTTTTATTTTATTTTATTTTTTGATCATCAAGAAATTTAATTAAAGTAATGGTTACTTTTCAAGTGTATGGAATCACAGAGGAAAACAGAGAAATTCAACTAGATCCATAAAATTTTACTTCTTAAAAAAATATCTAGGGCTTCCCCGGTGGCGCAGTGGTCGAGGGTCCACCTGCCGATGCAGGGGACACAGGTTCGTGTCCTGGTCCGGGAGGATCCCACATGCCGCGGAGCGGCTGGGCCCGTGAGCCATGGCCACTGAGCCTGCGCGTCCGGAGCCTGTGCTCCGCAACGGGAGAGGACACAACAGTGAGAGGCCCGCATACCGCAAAAAAAAAAAAAAAATATATATATATATATATATATATATGTGTGTATATATATACATATACATATATATATATCTGAAGCAAATACACATATGTGTATTATATGTTTATATACAATACACATATATACACATACACAGAGAGTTTAATTCAATTAAATTATGAAAACTCCTTAGACTTTTGCTATATATATATTTTAAAATTGTATATCATGCAAACTATTTTTAGCATTGCTGGTACTTCAGATATAAAGATATTATTGATACATAAAGTCCTATAAGAATTCACATTCTCATAAGGGTGAAAGTTGGATAATTACAACATAATGTATAAGCTGTGGGCTTAATTTTTTTTTTTTTTTTTTTTGCAGTACGCGGGCCTCTCACTGTTGTGGCCTCTCCCATTGCGGAGCACAGGCTCCGGACGCGCAGGCCCAGCGGCCATGGCTCACGGGCCCAGCCGCTCTGCGGCATGTGGGATCTTCCCGGACCGGGGCACGAACCCGTGTCCCCTGCATCGGCAGGCGGACTCTCAACCACTGCGCCACCAGGGAAGCACTGTGGGCTTAATTTTTATTTGCTTTGCTCACTACAGTATCCCCAGCTTTCAGCATAGATTCTGAACACAGTAGGCAATAAATGTCTTGATGAATGAAGATATTAAACGCTGTAATAGAAATAAAGTGATGGGCCAACATAGTGAACATATCTGCTTGGGTGTGCTGGGAAAGACCTCAAAATAGAAATAACATTAGAGATGAGCCTAAATGGATGAGCAGGAGTGTGACATGTAGGAAATGAATGGGAAGTTGCAAGATGTAAGGCAGTATCTATCTTGTTTAACGTCCTATTCCCAATCCATGGTCCAGTGTTGGCAAACATGACCATATTGGATGGATGGATGGTTGGAAGGATGGCAAAAGGAAACTTTCTGTGCAAAGAAAGAATAAGGGACAAAGCATATCTGTAGAAGACACAGAAGTTCACTGTGGCTGGAACACATGGTAAGTGGGAAAAAATGTCCAGAAATAAATAAGACTGGAGAAATATGGTGGACTCCAGTTTTAGAGTCTAAGGTTTTAGATGCCATTTTGGACGCAACATAGGCCAAAGGATATTTTAAACAAGAATGATGTGCTCAAGTTTGATTTTCAGGTAAACTCTTTAATCAAGTGAAGGATGGACTAGCGTTTTGAGACCATGAAAGCAGGGAGACCACTGAGTAAGGTACTGCAATCCTTCAAGCAAGACATGCGAGAAGAGATTTAAAGCAACGACTACAAATGAGCAAGGAATACAAGTTGTCCACATATCAGAAAGACAAGAACAATTTTTTTACTTTCATAGTCCGTTACATGAAATCTTCTGAAATGATACATAAAGAGATAAATGTCCTAAGAAGGGGAAGAAAAAAAACTTTTCACTCCCATTATATAAAAGGGGCTTGTGGGATCTTAGTCCCGACCAGGGATTGAACCCGGGCCCTTGGCAGTGAAAGTGCAGAGCCCTAACCACTGGACCACTGGGGAATTCCCTAAAAGTGTGCTTTAAAACTCTCTTTCTGGGCTTCCCTGGTGGCGCAGTGGTTGAGAGTCCGCCTGCCGATGCAGGGGACACGGGTTCGTGCCCCGGTCCGGGAGGATCCCACATGCCGCGGAGCGGCTGGGTCCGTGGGCCATGGCCGCTGGACCTGCGCGTCCGGAGCCTGTGCTCCGCAACGGGAGAGGCCACAACAGTGAGAGGCCCGCGTACAACAACAAAAAAAAAACAAACAAAAAAAAAACAGAAAAAAACCTCTTTCTATAAAGGTGCTTAAATTTTAGTCTGTTTCTAGCTGAAACATGCACGTCTCATGATATTTACGTATTTAGTTTAATAAATAATATTTAGATAAAATCTAAGCAAATCACAGGGGATAAACAGCGTGATCTTGTCATTCCTCAAATCTTTGAAACAATCGGTGGTGCCCACAGCATCGTATTGTGAGTCACAGAGAATGCAAGAATTAATGAGACACGTTGCTCCCAAGGGCTGTGTGCAGTTGGAACTTGGTGAGAAAGGAACCCTTGAGTCCATGGAGTGGCTAGTTCTCCATATGCATCATTGCATCTCAGCTCCCCAACAGCTGTGTGATGGATCTCTTATAATATAAATCTCATTTCCCAGAAACATGTCTAAGGCCGCCTACCTTCAGGAGATTATAACCTAGCCCCAGAGATAAACATTAAGATATAAACTATAAGGAAAGAAATGACATAATGCAAGTGATGTCACATTTTTCTTTTGCTTTTACATAGAATACTGTAAAACAAAAGAACAAATAAGACAAACAAACAAAAAAAACCAAACTAAAACCAGATGAGTTGGAAGAATGGAAAAAAAATCCTCATCCAAAACCAATATACCTTTCTCCAAGTGGACTCTTCATGGTTTCTCAGGGCAGGCAATCAACCATAGCAAGAATACTTTATATCTGAGGCATCCCAATTTTCAAGGCCACAGGAGGCCAGAAGTGACCAGTGGCCTGAAGATGCTTGCCTGATTTATTAGCTCTGGTCTGTCAAGCCATACTGCCATACCTACAAATGTCCGAAATACTAAGCAATGTTTTTCTATTTTACAAGTAGTTATCGGGAAAGATTCAATGTCTGGCCCAAAGCTATTAAATCGGTTTATGAGACAATCAGGAGAAGATATCAGATACTCCCAACTTTGTCCTGAAATAGTTCTTGTGGCATAAACTGGGTAATAGCTGCCAGACAACAGTGTCTTGTTTTACTTGACCTTAGGCCAGTCTGCTGAGGAGTAGATTTTAATGCAAAGTCAAATTCACTGAAAGATAGTTACCCTGGTAAAATCTAATGTTCATCAAAAGGACATGTACAGCATTAATTTACAAAAGGATATTTGATTTTTTTTTTAATTCGGAAAATGACACTTCATTTCATAGTGTCAAGATGCTCTTAGGTTTCTAATATTGCACAGAAGCCAAGAAATGTATGTCCCTCAAATGAGATTGTTTTTTTAAAGGACTAATACTGGTTATTTAATAGGCCCTCGGGACTAATGGCAAAATAGAAAACTCATTGTACTCTAACATCAAAATAAAATTCAGCAAAGACTGGATTTTACAACCTTGCTTATATTACTTTCAAAACTGATGAAACATACTAGAATGTTACACATCAGAAATTTTAAAGTAATTAAACCAAAAAAATCTGTTAAAATTTTTTTAATAAGGAATTAAAGAGAAGTAGTAAAAATATAACAAGTCCTTTTTCAGAAACGGGTTTAGTTTAACATGGTTTACGTTTCCTCTCTTTTTAATTCTAAAAGCATTATTCTTAAAAACCTATGATATGACAGAGGATTATGTGTGAACTCTCTGTACTTTCCACTCAATTTTGCTGTGAACCTAAAATTGCTCTAAAAAATAGTTGTTTAATTTAAAAAAATCTGATAGTATATATACCTGGAGTTTCCATATAGAACCATGCACACTTTAATTTTTTTTAAAACAAACCTTCTGTCTTTTTGGTTTGATCCTCAGGTAAAAAAAAAAATTAACAGAATTCAAGTGAAAGAGACCAAAATAAATTAAGTATCATAATAAGATAATTAAGTATCATAATGTTTCAGCTAATGCTGAACTTTAGGAATTTGGCACCATTTAATCCTAGTGGTTCAATTCAGTGTACACTGTGCATATTTACTGATAATCATACAACCTGGTTTCTTGTTTTAAAAATTCACAATTTATATTACACACACTGCAATTGAAAGGGAATTTTCACAGCTAAGGAACAAAATCTGTGCTTGGCTTCTTAGCTAAAAAGTCTTGGCAAGGTAAACAATAATGCCAAATTCAGCTGAGACTCTGCAGGCATCAATCCACTGGCTCTTTGGTGGTCTTTGAGAGGATTGGCTTACTTAAATTACCTCATTTTGCAGATGGGAGGGAAATAATCCAGGTCAAGTGGCCTGCCCACAGAGCCAGCTGGCGGTGGAGCTGGCCTGAAAATCTGAATCTCTGGACTCTCCATCTAAGTGTGGTAACTCAACTTGCTGCCATTTAAAGTCTGCTCGAAATGGGTTATTTGGCCAATTCCCTTTGGCTTTTATAAAGGTAGATTCACTTTTGTACTACAAAATACTTCAGTGTTGTGATCTACAATGTGGTCAGTTTGACAATAAAACTGGAGTTAAATTAGCTAGCAAGTCATGTAAAACAGCTGAAAATGCATTCTACTGCACAGAATAGAGCACAGGATAAACACAGAAGAGAATGCATGACAAACAGTGGCTTAAAAACACGATGGGAGGGCTTCCCTGGTGGCGCAGTGGTTGAGAGTCCACTTGCTGATGCAGGGGACACGGGTTCGTGCCCCGGTCCGGGAAGATCCCACATGCCGCAGAGTGGCTGTGCCCATGAGCCATGGCCGCTGAGCCTGCACGTCTGGAGTCTGTGCTCCGCGATGGGAGAGGCCACAACAGTGAGAGGCCCGCGTATCGCAAACAAAACAAAACAAAACAAAAAAAACACGATGGGATTATTTCTCTGCAATAAGAAGTCTGGTATTGAGGCTGAAGCTACTGCAGATGTTCAATGCTGCCCTCAGGGACTAGGTTATTCCTATCTTTCTGCACTGTTGTCCTTAGCATGTTGGCATTTGTCATGATGTCTTATGGTCACAGAATCTTAAGACTTCATATCCAAGTTTCAGACAGGAACAGGAAGAAAAGGCCAAGGGATGAAGGTTTTTTGGTATGTTTTTTTTTCCCCATTAAAGCTTTGCTGTCTTACATGGGAGGAACACCCTCCCCAGTATCCACATCCTATATACCATAGCTATGTTATCTGGCACACTAAGCTGCAAGGGAATCTGCAAAAAGTATTTCTGGATGAGCACACTGTCACCGTGAATTAAAAAAATCTGGAATTCTGTTCGAAAAGAAGAATTGGAAATGAATATTAAACAGGCAAGTACTATGAAATTTGAAGATAGGAATGTATTTTTCAATCTCTTTATGTTCCTTTTCAAGAGACAGATGATTCCAGGAAGAAAATAGAATAGAGCAAAAGTATTACAACTAAAACCAAAGAGACTGTGAATCCATGGCACAGGGAGGGAGAAAAGGGGGGAAAGGATATCAGAGGAAAGAACAGAATTTCTCAAAACTGAGGCTGCTAAATTTTTGAGAGTCAGAGTGGGATTGAACAGATTGATTAAAAAAGATTCCAGAACCACACATATGTTCTTCAAGACACAGAAAGCTCAGATGAATAAACTGTGTTTCTATGAATTCACAAAGACTAAAATGGTGTTGGCTAGAAACATCTGAAGTCTTTGTATTTTGGCCCAAGGTGTAACCTCTCTTCCTTGTCTCTCAAGAGTTAAGGGAGGGCTTCCCTGGTGGTGCAGTGGTTGAGCGTCTGCCTGCTAATGCAGGGGACACGGGTTCGAGCCCTGGTCTGGGAAGATCCCACATGCCGCGGAGCAACTGGGCCCACGAGCCGTAAGTGCTGAGCCTGCGCGCCTGGAGCCTGTGCTTCGCAACAAAAGAGGCCCGCGTGCCGCGATGAAGAGTGGCCCCCGCTTGCCACAACTAGAGAAAGCCCTCGCACAGAGACGAAGACCCAACACAGCCAAAAATTTATTAATTAAAAAAAAAAGTTGAAAAAAAAAATAAAAATCTTTAAGAGTTAAGGGAAAGGGGGCGGAAGAACATTCTAGCAATGGAATTCCTGAAAAATGGCAAAGCCTCAGTTTCCTTCCTTGTGCTATACTCTTCTATGAGAGATGAGATGTGGCCCAGACCTGGCTCTCGAAGGTAAGATTCAATAGTTCCAGTAATTCTGGACCCTGTGCCCAGCACTGGCCTAAATGCTTCCTGGACATCATCTCACATCACACTCAGAACCACACACCAAAGCAGCTATAATGATCTCACTTTATAAGAGAAGAAGGTGAGACTAAGATGTTACATAATCAGCCCAGCTCACACATGTGGTAAATGGTGGAGTTGGGAGTATGAGTTAATATTCATAAAGCACTCAACTCAGTGCCCACAACAAAGATGCTCAATAAATTATTTTATTAGTATTATTACTAATACCTTTTCCCCAGTATGTCATCGACCACTAAGTCTTCTCATATTAATACTAATTATAGTTACTTAGAACAGTAACAGCTACTGAAGGCAATAGGGTTTTATTTTCATTACACCATCTCCACCAAGTTATAGTTCTATAGATAAATGGTATTACATTTGAGTATTGCTTATGATGTGAGAGGAAAAAACAGTGGTCATTAGGGTGGGGTGGAATCCCTAGGACAGGAGAAGTAGGGAATCCGAGTGATCAGTGCTTCCGCCTTTCGCACAGGACTTGCGAGCCCTGGCTGTGGGGGTGTTTCCTGAATCCCCTCCGTTGCTCACTGTCCTTCATTCACTAACTCTCCACTGCATACCTTCTATTTTTCCTTAGTGCTGGGAATACAGCAGTCGACTAAAGAGATGAAACTAAATGGGATTCTGGTGGGAAAGATAAAGCAAAAAAGTAAAAGAGAATGTCAGATGGTAATGAACATTACGGAGATAAGGCACATGAAGGGATAGAGGCTTTGGTGGAGGAGGGGGTAAAGTTTTAAACAGTGTTCAGGGAAAGCCTCACTAAAAATAGGACATGTGAGTGAAGACCTGAGGAAGTGAGGTAACAAACCAACCAAATCTCAAAGTGCAAAGGACCTGAGGCAGGAGGCTGCCTGGTGGGTTTACAGAATAGCAAGGGACCAGTGTCGTCACAGATGAATGACAGACAGGAGGTCACTGAGTGGGAGCAGACTGCACGGGGCCTTAAACATTGCCCACACTCTGGCCAGCACCCTGAGGGGCACTGGAAGACTCTGGCGTGGTTTTCTAAGCGACTTATTCTTTGCCCAAGCGGGCAAGATTAGAAGGAGGAAGACCAGGTAGTGAGCTGTGGCAGTGATCCAGTTGGGAGATGACAATGGCTTGGACCAGGATGATGGCAGTAGAGATGGTGGGCAGTGGTAAGAGTCTGGATACAGTGTGAAGATAGAATCTAAAGGATTAACTGAGGGGCATAAGAGAAAAAGTGTCAAGGATCTAACTGGTTCCATTCCAGGAGCTAGAAGATGCTTTATACTGAAGACGGCAGAAAACGATTGGGCAAGACTCTCCTAATCTTTCCCAGGGCATGGTGCAGACGAGTAGAACATTCCAGATTCATGTACTTAGTAACCTACACTACTGCATCCATGCACATCAAAGTGGGAACTGTAAACAAGCATTCACTCAGGTGATTTTTAATTTTACCATGTCAGACTCTTCCTCTGCTAACATTTTTATTGAATTTGCTCATTACATATTGATATTTTGTAACTTTCACGTGTTAACAAATAGGCTGGGACATTTTTCTGGAAGGTATTTGAGTTCAAGAGATGGAAAGAATTGTTACAGAAGCACCCAAAATACTTTTCAACAAACTTTTCATGTGATAGAACTGTTATGGTCTTTGCTTCAGAGAACGGGTAGTTACTGGGTTCTCAAAGAGGACATGGGACAAGGGTGAATTACCCATTTGAAAAGATACATGCACCCCAAAGTTCATAGCAGCACTATTTACAATAGCCAAGACATGGAAGCAACCTAAATGTCCATCAACAAATGAATGGATAAAGAAGATGTGGTATGTGTGTGTATATATATATATATAATGGAATATTACTCAACCATAAAAAAGAAGGAAATAATGCCATTTGCAGCAACATGGATGGACCTAGAGATTATCAGACTAAGTGAAATAAGCCAGACAGAGAAAGACGAACACCATATGATACCACTTATATGTGGAATCTAAAAAAATATATATACAAATGAACTTATTTGCAAAACAGAAATATACCCACAGACATAGAAAACAAACTTATGGTTACCAAAGGGGAAAGGTGGGGGGGATAAATTAGGAGGTTGGTATTAACATATACACACTACTATATATGAAATAGATAACCAACAAGGACCTACTGTATAGCACAGGGAACTGTACTCAATATTTTGTAATACCCTATAAGGGAAAAGATCTGAAAAAGAATACATATATATGTATACACACACACACACACGCACACACACACACACACACACACACACACACACATATGTATAACTGAATCATTGTGCTGTACACCTGAAACTAACATTGTAAATCAACTATACTTCAATTAAAATAACAACAGGGCTTCCCTGGTGGCGCAGTGGTTGAGAGTCCGCCTGCTAATGCAGGGGACACAGGTTCGTGCCCCGGTCCAGGAAGATCCCACATGCCGCGTGGCGGCTAGGCCCGTGAGCCATGGTCCCTGAGCCTGCGTGTCTGGAGCCTGTGCTCCGCAACGGGAGAGGCCACAACAGTGAGAGGCCCGCGTACCACAAAAACAAACAAACAAACAAAAGAACAACAACAAAAACCGTGACTGTTGCTATCACCAACATTTCACAGTAACTATCACCAGATAGCAGTGAGAACTGACAGATGGCAGTCTTCAGATCAGAACTGTTTGCCAGATGGCAGAAATTACATGAATCAAGATAAGAAAAAGGCAAAAGAAGTGAAAACTAAAAGTTTCCCCTAAATCCTCTCTCTAATTTTTTCAAGTGAATGGAGCCCAGTCTTACGTACATACACAAATGGCAGCTTGTACTAGATAGAAATAGTCTTTTACCCAGGCTCTGAATAACACTGGTCTTAAGATGATAAAAACAGTGCAAAGGACATATGTTAAAAAGACAAGAATAAAATAAACGTTTGTTAGCAATTTTGCAGCTTTTTAAAAGCCTCACAAAGGTATGAGCTAACAACTCTGATACTGTTCAGCAAGTGCACAATTGAACAATTGTGTAAATAGAAGGTGGATGGTGGGACCAGGTTTCCCACTGTTGGAGTGAGAATTTACAGATGAGCAAGGGGAGGAGGAAGAAGGATCCGTGTAATAACAGAGTAGAGCTGGAGACATAAGGATGAACTGATATTTAGCTTAATATAGATACAAATGGTTAGCTATAGAAATATGCATACAAGGAGGACTATACACAAATATAACGCCTCACTCTGTCAGTTGAGAGGACTTAAAAGCAAAGATGTTCCAGTAGCAATGAGCACACCTGACACCCAGATCTCAGTTTTTAATATTATTCTCCAATAAAAGGAACCAGAGCTCCTTAGAGGAATAATGGATTCTAGGATTGGGGCATAAAATATAGAAGATGAGTTGGAGCATCTTGTGGAGAAAAAAATAAAAGAGGGTATTTCAAATAAGCACAGGAGGGCTTCCCTGGTGGCACAGTGGTTGAGAGTCCGCCTGCCGATGCAGGGGACATGGGTTCGTGCCCCGGTCCGGGAGGATCCACGTGCCGCGGAGCGGCTGGGCCCGTGAGCCATGGCCGCTGAGCCTGGGTGTCCGCAGCCCTTGCTCCGCAGCGGGAGAGGCCACAACGGTGAGAGGCCCGCGTACCGCAAAAAAAAAAAAAAAAACAAGAGCTAAATGAATGAGCTCCCAAAGGCCAAAACTGGAACAATTAGAGTAATAATATATATATAATTAATAAAGTAGTGTTAGATTATAACACAAAATATAAAATATTTATTTATGAGTCAAAATAACTGAATAAATAAATGGGTGGAAAGAGGCAAATTCTGCCTGTGCAGAATTCCAAATCATCTATGCCCTTGAGGAGGTGAGGCATAATGGTCTTAATTGTGGGCGTGCCTAGTGATTTCCTTTTGAAGAGTTCAATACACAATGGGGAGAAAAGAGCATCTTTATAGTGAAGAAACCTGACAACCACTACCCCAGCCATGCGATCAAAGTCAACAACAGTTACGTATCATGTTGATAATAGATGCCCTTGATGTGATATGATGAAAAGGGCACTTTACCTCTGTAGTCTTTCTTCCAAAAACCCATAACCCCAGCCTAAGCATGAGAAAATTGCAACAGAGGGACATCTAACAAAATACCTGACCAGTACTCCTCAAAACTGCCAAGGTCATCAAAAAGGAAGGTATGAGAAACTGTCATGGCCAAGAAGAGGCTGAGAAGACCTGGCAAGTAAATGTCATGCGGTGTTCTGGATGGGATCTTGGAACAGAGAAAGGACTTTAGGTAAAAACTAAGGACATAAATAAGGTATGAATAAAGGACAGACTTTATTAATAATAATGTATCAAAATTGGTTCATTAACTGTAACTAATGTACCATATTAATGTAAGATGTTAATATTAGGGGAAACTGGGCAAGGTGGTATATGGGAACTCTCTGGGCTATCCTGTCAATTTTTTTGGTAATCTAAAACTTAAAGTAATGCCTACTTAAAAATATTTGAAGCTTCCGCAACAAATTTTAATAAGGACATACCTACTTACATCTATATCAACATTGTGGCCTTCAAAAACTGTCCATGAAATTACTGTCAACTGAAAAGAACTTGTGTTAAAAAAGATCTTTACAAAGGAGAGGTAACAATTGACACTGCAGAAATAAAAGAGATCATGAGAGAGTACTACAAGCAGCTCTATGCCAATAAAATGGACAATCTGGAAGAAATGGACAAATTCTTAGAAAGGCACAACTGCCAAGACTGAATCAGGAAGAAATAGAAAATATGAACAGACCAATCACAAGCACTGAAATTGAAACTGTGATTAAAAATCTTCCAACAAAGAAAAGCCCAGGACCAGATGGCTTCACAGGCGAATTCTATCAAACATTTAGAGAAGAGCTAACACCTATCCTTCTCAAACTCTTCCAAAATATAGCAGAGGGAGGAACACTCCCAAACTCCTTCTACGAGGCCACCATCACCTTGATACCAAAACCAGACAAGGATGTCACAAAGAAAGAAAACTACAGGCCAATATCACTGATGAACATAGATGCAAAAATCCTCAACAAAATACTAGCAAACAGAATCCAACAGCACATTAAAAGGATCATACACCATGATCAAGTGGGGTTTATTCCAGGAATGCAAGGATTCTTCAATATACGCAAATCTATCAATGTGATAAACCATATTAACAAACTGAAGGAGAAAAACCATATGATCATCTCAATAGATGCAGAGAAAGCTTTTGACAAAATTCAACACCCATTTATGATAAAAACCCTGCAGAAAGTAGGCATAGAGGGAAATTTCCTCAACATAATAAAGGCCATATATGACAAGCCCACAGCAAACATCATCCTCAATGGTGAAAAACTGAAAGCATTTCCACTAAGATCAGGAACAAGACAAGGTTGCCCACTCTCACCACTCTTATTCAACATAGTTTTGGAAGTTTTAGCCACAGCAATCAGAGAAGAAAAGGAAATAAAAGGAATCCAAATCGGAAAAGAAGAAGTAAAGCTGTCACTGTTTGCAGATGACATGATCCTATATATAGAGAACCCTAAAGATGCTACCAGAAAACTACTAGAGCTAATCAATGAATTTGGTAAAGTGGCAGGATACAAAATTAATGCACAGAAATCTCTGGCATTCCTATATACTAATGATGAAAAATCTGAAAGTGAAATCAAGAAAACACTCCCATTTACCATTGCAACAAAAAGAATAAAATATCTAGGAATAAACCTACCTAAGGAGACAAAAGATCTGTATGCAGAAAATTATAAGACACTGATGAAAGAAATTAAAGATGATACAAATAGATGGAGAGATATACCATGTTCTTCGATTGGAAGAATCAACATTGTGAAAATGACTCTACTACCCAAAGCAATCTATAGATTCAATGCAATCCCTATCAAACTACCACTGGCATTTTTCACAGAACTAGAACAAAAAATTTCACAATTTGTATGGAAACACAAAAGACCCCGAATAGCCAAAGCAATCTTGAGAACGAAAGAAGGAACTGGAGGAATCAGGCTCCCTGACTTCAGACTATACTACAAAGCTACAGTTATCAAGACGGTATGGTACTGGCACAAAAACAGAAAGATAGATCAATGGAACAGGATAGAAAGCCCAGAGATAAACCCACGCACATATGGTCACCTTATCTTTGACAAAGGAGGCAGAAATGTACAGTGGAGAAAGGACAGCCTATTCAATAAGTGGTGCTGGGAAAACTGGACAGCTACATGTAAAAGTATGAGATTAGATCACTCCCTAACACCATACACAAAAATAAGCTCAAAATGGATTAAAGACCTAAATGTAAGGCCAGAAACTATCAAACTCTTAGAGGAAAACATAGGCAGAACACTCTATGACATAAATCACAGCAAGGTCCTTTTTGACCCACCTCCTAGAGAAATGGAAATAAAAACAAAAGTAAACAAATGGGACCTAATGAAACTTAAAAGCTTTTGCGCAGCAAAGGAAACCATAAAGAAGACCAAAAGACAACCCTCAGAATGGGAGAAAATATTTGCAAATGAAGCAACTGACAAAGGATTAATCTCCAAAATTTATAAGCAGCTCATGCAGCTTAATAACAGAAAAACAAACAACCCAATCCAAAAATGGGCAGAAGACCTAAATAGACATTTCTCCAAAGAAGATATACAGATTGCCAACAAACACATGAAACAATGCTCAACATCATTAATCATTAGAGAAATGCAAATCAAAACTACAATGAGATATCATCTCACACCGGTCAGAATGGCCATCATCAAAAAATCTACAAACAATAAATGCTGGAGAGGGTGTGGAGAAAAGGGAACCCTCTTACACTGTTGGTAGGAATGTAAATTGATACAGCCACTGTGGAGAACAGTATGGAGGTTCCTTAAAAAGCTACAAATAGAACTACCATATGACCCAGCAATCCCACTACTGGGCATATACCCTGAGAAAACCATAATTCAAAAAGAGTCATGTACCAAAATGTTCATTGCAGCTCTATTTACAATAGCCCAGAGATGGAAACAACCTAAGTGTCCATCATCGGATGAATGGATAAAGAAGATGTGGCACATATATACAATGGAATATTACTCAGCCATAAAAAGAGACGAAATTGAGCTATTTGTAATGAGGTGGATAGACCTAGAGTCTGTCATACAGAGTGAAGTAAGTCAGAAAGAGAGAGACAAATACCGTATGCTAACACATATATATGGAATTTAAAAAAAAAAAAATGTCATGAAAAACCTAGGGGTGAAACAGGAATAAAGACACAGACTTACTAGAGAATGGACTTGAGACTATGGGGAGGGGGAAGGGTAAACGGTGACAAAGCGATAAAGAGGCATGGACATATATACACTACCAAACGTAAGGTAGATAGCTAGTGGGAAGCAGCCGCATAGCACAGGGAGATCAGCTCGGTGCTTTGTGACCGCCTGGAGGGGTGGGATAGGGAGGGTGGGAGGGAGGGAGACGCAAGCGGGAAGAGATATGGGAATATATGTATATATATAACTGATTCATTTTGTTGTGAAGCTGAAACTAACATACCATTGTAAAGCAATTATACTCCAATAAAGATGTTAAAAAAAAAAAATCAAAGGGAGGCACTCCTCGATCTAAAAAAAAAAAAAAAAAAGATCTTTACTAACTTGGGTTTTTCGTCTATGTCATCTAAAATAACTAGACAAAGCTTAGTTTTAGATTTTCTTAGCAAATCTCTTTTTCAATAATTTGTGTAATGTGTGGCATTTAAATTCTTTTAAAAATTTCAGAATATTCACACATATATCAATAATAAAGGAAATTCTTTGCTTTTCAAGTTTAACCTTGTCTTAGAAATGTAAAAGTCACTGATCACAGAATTCAATTCCTCTTTACAGATTAGGAAACTTAGGCCTGATCTGGTTTCTGTCTAGTTAATAACAGAACCAGGTTCAACTTTGGGCCCTAAATCTATTGGAATGCTCACTATTTCAGCAAAGTGTTACAGTATTCCACAAATTCTTTTTCTGGTTTTGTTTTTAAATTTTATTGAAGTATAGTTGATTTACAATACTGTATAAGTCTCAGGTGAACAGCACAGCAATTCAGATATATATATTCTTTTTCAGACTTTTCCCTTATAGGTTATTACATAATATTAAGTATAGTTCCCTGAGCTATACACTAGGTCCTTGTTGGTTATCTATGTTATACAAAGTCATGTATATATGTTAATCCCAGCCTCCTAATTTATCCCTCCCCCACTCCTTTCCCCTTTGGTACCCATAAGTTTGTTTTCTGTGTCTGTGAGTCTCTTTCTGTTTTGGAAATAAGTTCATTTGTGTCTTTTTTTTGGATTCCACATATAAGTGATATCATATGATATTTGTCTTTCTCTGTCTGATTTACTTCACTTAGTATGATAATCTCTAGGTCCATCCATGTTGCTGCAGATGACAATATTCCACAAATTCTGAATCATGCCTTCCTCACCAAACCACCCAAGACTAGTTAAGTTACATGTTTTTTCTGTTGCCCCTTTTTTATTGCTTTATTACTCATATTCTTGATTTTTATTAATAATGGGCCTTTTTATTACTTATATTTGTAATTATCCCAATATCAGTTAAAAGATGGAATTATGAAAATAATGGTTGTTAAATCTTTCCAGGTCGGGGGTTCTCAAACTTTAATGTGCT
This sequence comes from Orcinus orca, assembly GCF_937001465.1. Taxonomy (NCBI): domain Eukaryota; kingdom Metazoa; phylum Chordata; class Mammalia; order Artiodactyla; family Delphinidae; genus Orcinus; species Orcinus orca. The sequence goes on from NC_064563.1 coordinate 130,645,772, forward strand.
TCAGAGTCACCTTGTGATGCTTGACCAGACAGTAGTAGCTCCATCCCCTTCTGGCCCCAAGACCTGGACCTGATCTGGGATGGGTGTGAAAACACACCTCCTCAGAGGGATTCAGATTCAGGTGGTTCATGGACCACACTTTGAGAAATGATGTTTGGAACAGCATTTCTCAAGCTTTAACGTGTACCCGAATCACCTGGGGATCTTGTTAAAATGCAGTTTCTGATTGGAAAAGTCTAGGGTGGGACTGATTCTGCTTTTCTAACAAGCTCCCAAGTGACTGGACTCAGCTGTTCCTTCAGGTAGCAAGGGTGTCCTTAAGATAATCCATTATAACTCATAAAGTGTTGTTTTTTTTTTTAAGTTACAGGTTATTGCATTATGAAACACTTTTTAGAATGGCTTTTCTTTCTCTTTTTAATAGTGGTAAAATACACATAACATACAATTTACCATCTTAACCATTTTTAAGTGTACAGTTCAGCAGCGTTAAGTACATTCACACTGTTGTGAAACCAATCTCCAGAACTCTTTTCATCTTGCAAAACTGAAACTCTGTACCCATTAAACAAGTCCCCATTTCCCTCTCCCCCAATCGCCTGGCAACCACCATTCTACAATACTTTCTGTCTTTATGAATTTGACTATTCTAGGTACCTCATATGAGTGGAATCATACTGTATTTGCCTTTTTGTGACTGGCTTGGTCTGTCCCTATTTTGAAAAAAATAATCAAACCTTCTACACCTTCCTTCCATAAGCCTGTGTTCTGTCCCATAGATTGGTGACATTGGCACCATCTTAAGAATTGAGCACATTTTCACACATCCCTAAGAGCCAAGTCTCTCCGTTTTGTCTTTTGTTTCTTTAATCCCAGAAGTTATCACAAAATAGGGTAGAAAGTGTTCTAGATTTGAGGCAGAGGGGAGAAGACTAACTACACAGTGACTCAGGGGATGGAATGATTTCCGTACGTGAAAAGGTGAGGCGAACAAAGCCTCCCGGCCAAAGATGTTCAAATAGGATGAGGAACAAGAATAAAAATTAAAACCCAACATGATTTGGTTGAACTTTAATGGATCATCTCTATTACCACTGAGTAGTTCTGAATACCCGTCTGTACTCAGTTCCATGAAGGATACAAAAGAACTGAGACATAATCCTGCACCAGAAGAGCTTTGAGCAGCCCTGTCCAATGGAAATGTAATGTGGGCCATATATGAGGTTTTAAATTTCTAGTAGCCACATTACAAAAGTAAAAAGAAATGGGTAAAATTAATTTTATAATATACTTTCTTCAACCCAGTATACCCTAGATTTTATCATTTCAACATGCCATCAATGTAAAAAATCATTACTAAGACAGTCTACATTCTTTTTTTTTTACCCCTCAGACTAACTCTCTGATAGCTGATGTGTATATTCCACTTATAGCACACACCACTTTGGACTAGAACATTCCAAGTGCTCAATAGCCTCGTGTGGCTAGTGGTCAGTACTAGCTTAGCTTCAAATTTTAAAGATCACGGAATATCTTTCAAAGAGTGATTGATGAGTTGAACGTGGACAGGTTGAGGTTAGGAGGGAAACTGAATCTAAGGATACGTGTCTAAACAGAAATAAACGTAAGACTGAATACACTGAGAAGACTATATACCCAGTTCTATATGCCGTCACAACACCATATATTTAATCACTGAAAGGGATATTCAATTTGTTACTACTGTTTACCCTATTTACCAGCAAAATGCCCTTTTTCCCTCATTTCTCTTTTTGCACTTCTCATATTATAATTTGTACTCATGAACATGCGATTAATTCAAATGTGGAAATTTAAATAAGGTTTCCTTTACACCTACTCATTTTTAGCCTAGTTCAGCCTTCTATATTTTGAGAGATGAGATGAAAAGCTGATATTATAGAGATATCCTGCTAAATTCTCTTTTTCATCTCTTGAAAACGCAAGTATCCTCACTGGCTGCTTTCTCCTAACATTTTCTTGCTTTCTGACATTAAAAAAATTCATAGCCTGATGGGTTTTAAAGATGCAATTAATTGGGGTTATGTATGGGGGCTTTTAAAAAGCCACATAATTGCCGACAAAATACCAATCAGGCTGATGCATGGTGAGGCAAAAGAACCACCAGCTATTACCCAAACCTTAAATTATACAGAGAGGTAAAAATATACAGCATGTTTTGTCCACATACCTTACTCAGAAACCCATGTGTGAGGCAGGCTATAATCAAAAACAGGAAGAGGTGCTTTCACAGATAAACTTCTCAACAGAGTTGTGGACTGTCACTTTCAAGCCCCGGACTTGCTCTTTCCAACCCATCACCAACAATCTTGGGCAAGTCTTCTTTCAAGGTTAGCAGCAACAAATGCATTAGTCTCTTCTCAGCCCTCAAATCAGCTGTCTGCTCTCTACCATATCACCTTCTTCCTTAAATTCTGTCTTCTCTAGGAATATTTGCCCTCCCGTTCTCTATCTTAAGCTAGTCATCCTTTCCCTCTCATTGACTCCGCTTTGAGTTAACTCTGATTATAAAGTAAGACTCTGTCCTCAACCCTCTGCGAGTACTTTCTCACTCCTTTGTCATGCCTAAGGATTCAACAGCCTCCTCTACTCTCAGTGTTGACCTTTCAGTCAACATTTCCATTCCCTCGCTGGACACTCACATGGAGAGCATTGCTTTTAGCAATCGTATTAGAATCAAGTACCAACTGACCATCAACTCTTGGAACCGTACCCAAAGAACAATAAGCAATTCCTCACTGGGTCAAAATCTATCTTATATGGAAGAAATATAAGGGAATAAAACCAACATTCAACTTTTTTTTTTCACATACAATTCAATTTATTTGCTGTTTTACAACTTATAATTCCAAAGGTTTTACAATAATACATTTTCTTAACTTGTTTATTGGTAAAATAACTTTAGCAGTTCCAATCAAGAGGGAGATCACACATTCTAACCCATCATAGCCATGAAATATTTAACTCTTCCTTGTAGCTGGAGCTCAGCAATTTGTTTCCTCTATATCTGCTGCATATTTCCTAAACTTTATAGCATCTTCCTTGAATCTCTGTTACTTTGCAAGGTACCCTGGTTTTTGATCTCTCACAGTTACATTCCATTGATTTATGAGAGGCTCTCTTGAACTCCAATCCCTCCTGCTCAGCCATGGTATGTTCCTTTCAGAGCCTGCTGTGAGGGGTTGGGGAGGGAGAGGGCTCTCAGGTGGCACCCTGATTATCGTACCAGCCTTGAGATAAAACCTTCCTTTGGAAGATGTCAGAGGGCCCTGTGGGCTAACTTCTTCAAGGAGACAGTCTACCTCATACATTCTAACTACTTCCTCTTCCAACTCAAGAGCCTTCTGAATCCTCAGGAAGCACAATGCTCAAGCCAGCGTTTTTCCTCAACTAAGAGACTGTCTTAACGTTTGAGAAGCTACTCAGGTCTTCCAGCTTCCTGCTTTCACAGTCTTCTTAATCTCTACACACTTTTTGAAGTTCTCATTATACACTGCGTCAATCTCATCATTTGTGATTCCTTCTTCTTTTGTTTTTTCCCATGATCCCTTTATTTTGCAGTAAGGAGAGGATGCTCCACCCATGGAGGGCATCTGCCCAGGAGGTTTCTAGAGCTGTGCATTGTTGGTACCACCAGCTCCTGTCACACTGGGTGGTCTTATCCACTTTGTTGACCTGGGCCAGCCGGGTAGGGGAGGGAACACACCCCTCAGAGTAGCTATTACTCTCTACCACTTCATCTTCATCCAGGTTCCTACCCTCCACTGACATCTGCTCTGCTCCCTTTCTACTGCTTTCTGGTGAAGGTTTGGGGGCATTTCTCAGACTGTGCATCATACCACAACATTCAACATTTTGAGGGAGCCCCAAATGGGGGCTGAAGAAATTCTACTTGGTTGTAAAACCCAGGTCCCCCATCCCACTAAGCTAGGCTTCTATTTTCTCCAGGAATATTTATCACCGATTTGTGTCCCTATCCCCACGGGCTGTACCTCTACTCCACTCAAACTATCCATATTTCGGCAGATGGAGCTCAGATCATATCAGATGTAAAAATGTTCTGAAATTCTGAACTCCAGTAAACCATTCTCTGAGTGAAAAAATATATATATCCTTCCAGTTCTCCCCTCTCCTTTTCACCTCTACAGCTACTACTCATGACCTCACATCCCAGACTCTCTATCACTTGCTAAGGTTAGCAGAGGAGTTTCACTACCTTCATTTCGTTTCCCTGCTGGTCTGGCCTAGGACCTTTAACACATTCATTCATCATCCGTGCTTACAACCAGCTACCACTCCGCGTGTTCACGATGCCCAGACTCGGTTGTTCCAGCCCACCTCTCTCCTAAGTGGGAGACCCCTAACACCCAATTGCCACACTGTGCTCCTTGAGAGCTTATTAAGTGTCCCTTCTGGATTCTCTTGTGTACAGACTAGACTTGAAATGTCTAGCTTTAGGAGACAATGGAGTTGTCTCCTAACACTCAGAGGAGTAAATGTTGCTCTATATTTCAGGAATGTTCTAATTCACAACTTCCCCCCCAAAAAATTATATCTTAAAAGATGCAAAATTATTTAGGGTAAGAGGAAGTAGATAAGGAGAGAATGACGCAGAAAAAGGCACGGCATTTAACAAAAGAGCTAGTCAGGAAATATCTAGGATGTGGTATTTGGAATTAGTACAACCTTTTACGGGTATGAGTACACTGTTCTAAATTCCCAAGGCTTTGTTAAAACATAGAAAAAAGGATTAGAATTCTGTCATTGTACCGGAAACGCTATCAACGGTAGAGGGACACAATATCTAACAGAATAAGAAAATGTAAGTATACATGATTCATCAAGCGCTTCAATAAAAACATGTTTTAGAAATTACCCAGTTCTACTGAGTCATGTTTCAAATATCATGTGAACTTTTCAGTGGGGATGGATCCAGCTAAATTAGAATCTCTCCCTCTGTTACCACTCCACGGTGGACTTAGGAACTGCCACTCAGATTTGTAAACAAGGCTTAGCTTCATTACTGTCAATCAGTTTGCCAGGGCTTATTGCTCCTGAGAGAACTGAAATAACTGAATTTCTAGACTTCCAAGGAAGAGGGTTTGGGGCAGGAAATTACTACATTAAAGCTTATATATATATTCCAAAAGGTATATCATGAACTGTTTGGAGAATTTCCCCTGGAAGATTCTGATCCTACTCTCTAATCCACTGTCTTATGATGTCTTCTAAGTTTGGCCCAACTGAGTTATCTGTCTACACTTGCTCAAACTCACAACTACAAGCAAAGAAATTACTGTGAATCTCTGTGGTAATGCAACATAAAGCCCACATTTTAACAAATAAATAACGGACTTGATAATAAGTGGATACTGAAGTCTGTTTAAGGATACTACAAAAACCCTAGAAAAATCTAAGGTCAGTTAAAAGATACACACAATTTGAAACTATTGATCAGAGCCATCCTCAACAACATAAGTATTAAAAACTATTTCTGTATTGACCAAATCCCCCGTGTCGTGTAACAGAATGAGAACAAGGCTATTCTTGAACCTAGCAATTTTCTTTTTATCACTGCAACTTCAGTCATGGATGTAAATGAAAATTTCTGCTCACTTTGCTACTTTTCTGCTTGACTGAGGTTTGTAATGAAAACGTCTGTTCCTTTCCAACAGAGTACAGGTGTCATTCCGATTTTACACAGCAGGCAGAGAGTGAATGCATTTGTTTAGATGCAAGATCATTTAAATCTGTGTCACTACACGCTACAGCCCACTATGGATGCGGCTGTTTAAAATTCTCTTAAGCAATAAAGAAAATGATCAAATGAAGGTACATTCAGGCTTCAAACATTTTCAGACTGGTTCTTCCCATCTGAACACAGCCAGCCCTGTGCAGCCCTGCCCCCCTCTCCTGGCTCTCCTCAACAAGAAAGCAGCAGAACTCTGCCAAAGCCCATTCCATTACCCAAACGTCTTCCGGGTAAACAGTCCAAAGTCACATGACAACTCTGTCTTCAGCTGACTTTTCCAGGGAGCAAATACTCTGAAGAGCAAGAATTCCAGGCATGCAGAAGCTCAGCCTTTAAATCAAACTAAATCTGAGCTAGTTTTTCAAAGTAAGGCCCTGGTGCAGAGAGAAGGCACACAAAACATGTTGCAAGACGGCAAATCTCTCATTTCAGATTTAACATTTATAAATGAGGAAATTATACATGATTAAGGCTTTCAAATACAGGGGTAATTCCAAGGTATCTCTCACTCCAAATAATACCGTTTCTGTCTTTTACTCAAAATTGTAAAGATGACTAAAATGTAGACCAAAGGAAAATCATACTTAGAGTCTTCAGTTGTTTTAACCTAGAAATGTTCTGGTTTTGGGAAAATGCTGAGGAAAAACTTTTGATTTTTGGTAAGAATATTTGGTTATCAGAATCATCTAAGAAAAGTGTAAGTGATTTGCTATTTTCTGGTCCAAAGCAGACTTTCTAACAACGCAATTAGGCTAACAGGTCACAGGATCTACATTATGTAAGCTCAAGGTAACCCATTTAATGGCTTAAAGTAGGGTTTACTCAAGGTCACCATTACATAAGGCAGGCATGTCCGCCTTTCTCCCAGTCAAAAGAAGCATAAGGTCAGTTCCCCCTCTTGGCCTGACACCCTTCCCACTCATGCCATTACATGATAATTCTAGATGTTTCTTTTTCTTTTTCTTTTTCTTTTTTGCGGTACACAGGCCTCTAGCTGTTGTGGCCTCTCCCGTTGCAGAGCACAGGCTCGGGACGCGCAGGCTCAGTGGCCATGGCTCACGGGCCCAGCAGCTCCGTGGCATGTGGGATCTTCCCGGACCGGGGCACAAACCCGTGTCCCCTGCATCGGCTGGCGGACTCTCAACCACTGCATCACCAGGGAAGTCCCTAATCTGGATATCCCAAAGCCTTAGCTTTTAAATTTCTATAACAGGGAAGAAGTTGGCTACTTATATAAATCTTAGAAAATGCATATTTCAAAGGCCATATATAGAAGGCCATCTCTTTGGGAAGACAGGGCTGAGGTATTGAAAAAGCCAACTGCACACCAAGTAAGTACAAAAGACATCTTTGATAACAGTTCTCAAGTGCATATAAACATTCATCAACTATAACAATAAGTAATAGGTGGTATGTGTGCTTTCTTGGAAATCTGAGCACTTGATAAGACTATCTTATTGTTCTTTAATCATTTAGGCAGCTGTTTAATTAATATTCCTACGCTGGGGCAGTTTTCCATGTTTTGCTTCCAAATGATTTAATTCTCTTCTTCCAGTTACAAATCTTAGTACGAATGGAAGATATCCTCACAGCATAATATGGTAAATCCAACACTGAGATCACATCTATATAAAAAAAATATATTTTGTAAGAAATTTACATGTAAGTTAAAACAGCTAAAAATGTTTTTTAGAGTCAAATTTTTTAGAGTCAAATTTTTTAGAGTCAAATTTTAGAGTCAAATTTTAAGAGGCGATTATGCTTAATTGTATATCTTCATTTCTTTAAAAAATGTGAAAAATGAATGCACGAATATTTCCTAGGGACTTAAGTTTGATTCATTTTATTCTTGCATACTAGTTGTCATTAACCCACAGAAAGAGCAAAATAAAACAAAGCAACAACAAAAGCCTTTGATGATGGTGATAGCCCAGCATGGGGTGTATTTTTGCATCAATAGTCTGATGCATTAAGCTCATTCAAATGCAATTAATTCCTTTGCATGAAATCAAGGGTCCAGGAGATATTGATAAAAGTTGAAAACAATCCTACCTTTTGCCTAAAACAGATTTTTATCCCAAATGATACAATAAACCAACAGAGAAAAATAGGATAGGCATATCCCATGCTCATGTGCTCTGTGTTTAATCTGAGACTCCTAAATTCACCAGTTATTGATAAGGAAATCTGGCATACACCTTAGATGAAATGTCCAGGAAAGCTAAGAGCCAACCAATACTCTGCGCTCTTAGCAGTACGCTGCCTACTCTTTTCCTGCAGGGACAAGGCTAATTATCAAGACTCTGGGAGTCATAGGAAGTCTGTTGACGAGTAAGTACTTGGAGGCCTGGCCTGGATTTAATAACTCAGGATCCATCAAGCCAGGCCTTTGGGAAACCAATGCACTGATGAGGTTTCCTAGCATGTGTATTGTGAGAAAATAAACAACCCAGGAGGACTCATATAAACACCAATATTGAGAAGGCTGCAGAAAAATGAGCCAGAGGAAGACTGGGAGTCAGCAGAGAGAATAACAAAGGCAAGAGCATAATAATAGTGTGGGGAGAAGGCAGTGATCAGCAGGGTTAGATACCACTGAGACGTCAGGAAGGACAAAAAAATGTGCAAAGAGCTCATTCACTGGAGTTGAAGGGATGGATACCTCATAATGGCGAACTGGAGGGAGGTGGATGTTGCAAAGATAAGATAGGAATGGCTGACTATCGTATCAAGAAGCACAGCTGTGAATGGGTAGAGCAAGCGTGGAAATTAAAGATTTGGGGTTAAGTGATTGACCTGAGGACCCAGGGGTCTTTGATGAACAGGAAAATAAGAGGAGGCTAAAAATTGCTGATACATAAAATAAAATAAAGGGTCTACTGACCAAAAGTCATTATGAAGTCAATCTCAGATACAGTGAAGTTAAAGAAACTACTGAAGAAAATATATGCACTGGTACCCATGACTCAATTGAGAATTTTGGCTAAAAATTTAAAATGAGAACAAAAATAGAAAAAGAAGCTAAAATTATTTAAATGGCAAAACAGGATAACTTCTTGGCATACTGAAAATGAGCCTACTATATTAAATATGCTTAGATAATGCAGAATATCATAAGTCCCTGACTGACAATTAATTCTGTTTTCAATAAAGCAAGAAGAAAGAGTCACATGACCAACTCATAGGAAACCAGCAACCTGGAGCTGATGAAGATATACAATAAAGGAGATCTTCAGTGACAGCAGAAAAAAAAAAAAAAAAAATTCTCTCAAAGTAGTTAAGACTAAAAGGGGAAGATTTAGGGGAGCTCCAGCTGGGTAACATTTTTGAAAATACATGTACCCCTAAATTAATAAATCAATAGGATGGCCCAAATTTTAATGTCATGAGAAAATTTAAACCTCTAGAAGGGGAGTAATTAACATCTACATATCAAGTACCTACTAAGCACCACATTCACCTCATCATCTAACAAAGGCATTTCAATATGATAGGAATTAATGGTTAGTAAACACATATATTATCCTAACTCTTAAGATACAACGCAAAAATCTGAAATAAGTTTGTAGATTCCATTACCATTATAAATGATACTTAGAAGTGGGTTTCTGTTAAAATAACCCTTTAGTATTATTAGACTTAAAAGCTAAAGATAATGAAACTGCCATAAACTAATCTAATGGTATGTTTTATGTCTGAATACAGATGCCTCTGGTAATACTGGTGTCAACCTTTAAAATAAAACAGCCAGTTATTTTACCAGCAAAGTGAGTTTATTCAGGAATAGTACAGGAATTGCAATTCGGGACAATCAAGCTATAGCAAATATCACAGTCAAGCCCAGCAAATGAAGGAGAAGAAGGTTACTTTATAGAGAAAGAGGAGGAAGTTGGGCGGGGCTGATCTAAGCAAAAGTCCATTGAAGGGAAAGGGAGAGTTCAGGGTGGTGATGGCTTCTCATTGGCTGAGTTGCAGAGTTTCCCATTGGCTGGGATTGTTATTGGGCAAGGAGGAAATCTTCCTTCCTCCTGCTGGGGTAGTAGAGACCTTGCTGCTCAGAAATGTAAAGCTGCGATGGTGTGTACATAAGAGCTCCCACTTCAGGGATGCCTGACTCCACTTTAAATGAGGTTTCTCTTATTAATTTTTATACTGGCTTTAAACTAGACACATACAGATTTCCCAGAGATAAGAATTTAACGTTCTTTTATCCGGGTCCAAAAAAATCTTAGTTTCTACCTAATCTGAGATTCCTACGTTACTTCTTGGTTGTTAAATAAAACCTGCCCTTCCCCTACTGATAAATACTGGCATAAGTAAATGACATTTATTTCTGTAACCTTGGAGATTCTTTTAGGCATGTGAAATTACTGCTTTACGCCCTTTGCCTTCCCAGTGTTTACGCTATTTCTTCCTTAAGATTTCCTTCCTTTTAAAACATTCATCTAACTCCTCAATTCATTGATTCAATATGCACTTATTAGGTACCTACTATGTGCCATGCCATGCTTAAAGCTCTGGGAATATATTTCAGTGAATAAAACAAAAGTCCCAATTTTCACAGAGCTTACATTTATGATAAAAAACAATTATTTCCAAATTTACAAGCATTGCAGGAAGGGCTTATTGCTTATTCTTAGTATAGCTCTATGATTATTCTTTTCCCTCATTAGGCCCTCAAATCCACTAACTGTAAAACTTTCTCCCAATTTACTACCCTATTATGGATCTGCTATTTAAATTCAAAACATGTTGAGGTGCTGTGTGGTCAGGTTACTACAGTTTATGGAAATATTACTCCAAAGTATAAGGAGTTTTTTCTCTAATCCAATATACCATCTGTTAAAAGAACTGACATAATTAAAGGCTTAAAACCGCATTGACTGTTCAGATATTTTTTCTAGACACCACCTAAAAGAAACAATCAAATGAATTTAATGTCTTTGCAAATAAAAATGTGATTTCTGTGCTATTCCAAACTTAATCAACCATCTTAGTTCTGTTCTAATTTTCCAACATTATGTACCAATATTACCGACACAAACTGTTGTCCCCGGAAAATGTTTTCTAATTCATATCTCTTCATTTTCTCTACTTATGCCTTAGGATCCATACTATGCCTCATCCTCTTCCCAGAAACTTCTACTGTATGCTCTAGCCTTATCTCCTATTCTTACAGCAATCCCTTATCTTACTCACAGAAAAAGTTCATACCATCCGGTCATAAAGCAAATTTGAAGCAAGTGTAAAAATGAGTAGAGATTTAACAGATTTGTGGTTAGGAGAGAACTTCCAGGGGAGAGGAGTCGAGTTTTGATCATGTTGAGTTTGGGTCCTTGAACAAACACCTATCACTAAATCAGCAGAGAAGATCAGCATGTTTCCAGAGTAAAAACAATCACAACTACAAACCTCTACAACATCTAAAACAGTAAAATTCTGCCCTGAATTCTGTAAAATAGGTATAAGGATAATTTTATATGCATATAGTCATAAATTATGCCCATGGAGAAGCAAACATCTTCTAAGGAAATACACAATACACAACAAGCTCCCCTCTATGAAATCACAGTTTAACTTTATCCAGCTCAAAGTTAGCTAAATAAGGACACCTCTAACACTACTTTCACTTGCAAATTCTAATTTTAAAAGAAAATTTCTAGATTAAAAAAAAAAATCCCTGGAAGCCTAAACTCAACCTCTTCCTGCCATAGACCTACTTGATAAATTTCTCTGTAGCAAAAAGGGGTAATAAAAATCATTTATTACCATCTCATTTAGCTGTCTCTCTGCTATACACCCCCATATTTTTAAACTCTGTAATTAAACAGCTATTTTCTTTGCTTTTTCCACTTTCAGTCTTCCTAATGTGAAGGTGTGTCTACCCCTTCCCTTCCCACCTTCCTTCCAGTATGGTTTTATCATGTAAATAGCATCTGTATCGTGACGCCTCAGTATTGTTCAGACCCTGGCAATGGCATATTCTTTCTTTTTCTCTTACAGCTGTTTGTTATTTTTTAACTTTTGGTTTTTCTTTTTCTAAAGTTAATACCTGCCCCATTTTTACACTTACTTCATTTTCTCTTGCACCCATCAGTACTGCATCTTTCCCGAACTCTGCAACAGAACTCTATAACCACACTAAGTACAGGCAGGCCCATCAGGTACTGCATCAGTGCTATGGTATTTTTTGGTCTGGAGACCTCCCTCCTGGGAGCCTTTGCATTCTCCTCCAGTCTGGACTGGCTTCTCTCCAGACTGCAGTACAGCTGTTGCCTTGGGACTTCCCTTCACCACCAGGTTTCAAAGCTGAAGTCTGAGACTCACTGACAGAAGAAAAAAAAAAAAAGATTCCTGGGACACATCACATCACCAGCAAGAGCTGAAATTTATCAAGGGATGTGGAAGAGAAAGAAAGTTTAATGAAGCCACTCAGTGACTACCGTGATAAAAAAGAAAACTAACAGAATTTATCTCTAGACTGCTGAGTAAAACCAACACTAAGCACTCGCAGTGTCGAGTACTAAAATTTGAACATTGAAATACATCTTTACTCGGGCTTCATCTTGGCTGTCATCTTTATGTCATTTCTTACATTCATGATGTTTTCTTTTGTGCATACGTTTTGCCTCAATGCTCTTTGGTCAATTCTTTCATTACATACAAACATTAAATTACTTTTCTGAAATGCATTAAAATACCTCAGAGAAATTATTTCCCCAAATTTCACTGTAGTATGCTTGATATAATGAACTCTTCCCTTCATAGTAAATACAGTTATACTTTAATGGGTACTGTTTGGAGATATTATAAAGATATGCTGTACCTAATTAAACAAGATCAAAACTAAAATTTTTTAAGTCCACAAAAAAGCATTTCTCAGTACTTTTTCCTAAAGAAGAAATATATCAAAAATTTCCTGTAATTTGTGATGGCATTAAGTGTATCTCTAATATATTTTACATTATTATTTACATAATTTTTAAAATATAGTTTGCTAATTAAAATATAATGAAAACTAGGATTTTGTGGTAAGAGTCTGAGTTAATTTACTGAATTCCAATTGTTATGTTGGGTTTAAGCCACTTTCCCGTCCTAGGAACCATAATGATAGCTGTCTGTACCACTCTAGAGATTTTCTTACATTTTATATTCTCTTTCTGGTTACAATTATTCATGTGGTATAAAACATGGTACCCTAATTCCCCCCAAATCTTATACAACTGTCAGACAAATTATATTTTCTACTATAGTTCTTTGGAAAGTTATTTACTGGCCAAAACAGTAAGCAAAATCAAGAAAATATCTCAAATATGTTATTTGTTTTGGGAAATAACACGATGAGAATTGAGCTGTAAACACAAAAGGGAAAATCAGTTTCCTTTCTCTGTTGCAGGTAGGAAGTGATGGCAAGCAACATACCACCTAAAAAAGAAGTTCCCAGAGTGAAAAGAGAACTTTTATGGAAGTCCATTTCTTTCTTGATTCCCTACCATAATCACTTCTACTCAATCACATCAGGAAAAAAGAAAAGTTCATGACAAAAGACACAGCTTGAGGTTAGCTGGAAACACTATGGCCCTTCATATTAAATTTATGTTAAAACAGCAAGCTAATGATTACCATGGTTACATTATGCAGATGCAACCAGGAAGCAGCTGTTTACTGGTTGGCACAGAAAAGTAAATGTTTCAAGACCATCAGATCTGATGTGACAGTACCGATTCCAGATACACAGAGAAATTAAAAACTCAAAATAACATACATCCACTCTAGCTGATGTGTTACTAAATCTAAAGCCATTTTTGCCCTTTTTTAATAAAGTAGGTGAAAATGTGACCATGTGAAATTTAAGTTACATGTGATTTTTTTTAATTTCTGGGATGTCAGCATCTGTCTGTCTGTCTCTTTATATATATGGAAACAATCTAAAAGCAATATAAAAAATAAAATTAAACACAGAATATACTTTTCATGAATTTAACTGCTGTTTATAAAAGCAAACAGTAAATAATGGGGGTCATAATTTACTTGTATGGAGAATCCATAATAATCTCAATTTAAAAAAAATTCATATCCCAGTATCTCTTGGAGAGAGCCACAGTACATATATACAACTCAAATAGTGCTGGTATTTCATATAAAAATGGCAACCAGAGCAGCACGTGATTCCTGAGTCTCTACTCATCTTTTTTATTATGACTGAATTATTAGCTTAAAAAAAATGTTTTCTACTCTCAAAAATTCTAACCTCAGTTGCCAAAAGACAACAGTTAAGTATCATGTGCATATACATAAAAGGAAAGAGGTATATATTCGATGCCAGCCTGAAAATAAGTAGTTAGACATAAATTTAAATTTAAAATGACAACATAATAGTATTTACTATAAATGAAGGAAAACACTAATGCTTTTAAAAAACTAATACCCTATCATAACCTACTACTCCCTCTTCCTGAAAATGATGCATAGCCTTTAAGGTCCTACCTTCAGGACTTTGTTCATCATTGTCTAAATGCCTAAAATATATCTCCATTCTTGCCCCCATCCTTGAAATCCTGGCACAATGCTACTTCTTGCCAAGCCTTCCTCAAAGTCCTTAGCCAGAAACCCCTACTCCTACATTATAAACCCAGGAAGAGGGACAACATCTCACCTATCTTCAGGGTCAACCACATGCAGGTGGTCAATAAAACCTTACATAATGAATATATAAATTACAACTTTTACTAGTCACTTTTGTAGGGTTTATTTCTTTGTGAATAGTCAATTGACTGTTTCCCAAGTTGGAAATTAAGAGAAAAAATATTTTAAATAGTCTCTTTATTATTAACAAATAATAGAAATTATGAATGGTTTTTAACTCATTATCAAGCAAAATATCAGAGCTAAATATAGAGGTATCTGTATACTCAGGATCACATATCAGTTAAAAATTTTCCTCCATATTTTAATACATACAATTAAATAGTACATATCTTTTATAAAAGCAACTATAAGATGTGCAACACCTGCAGGTAATAACTGTTTGTAAAAATCAAATGAAAGCAAATATATCTACCACGATGTTTGTCACAGCATCATTTACAACCATCACAACAAAACAAGCAACCTAACTGCCAAAAATAAGGAATAGACACACTGTAGTGCCTGGTGTAATGCTAGATAAAAGAGTGTTTTCAAAGAAAATTAAATTTCATGAATAAAGTATAAAAATGTTAGGTGAAAAAAAAGCTGGCGACAAAATGGGGAACAGACTTACATAACTATTAAAAATAATAAAAACAAAACATATATGACAAAAAATAGACTGAAAGGAAGCCAAATGGTTTTTTGGTTATTACTTTTTGGTAGTGGTCACATTTTCTAAACTTCATACAATGAACATGTGTTACTTCTGTAATCAGTGAATTTCAAGCACACAACTGCAACCTGCAGCACATATTACAAACGAGATGCCTATTAACCTCAGTATATATACTTTTCAATGCATTACTGAGAAGTGTTGGAACAATATCATGTCAAATAAACTGAGATTTCTTTTTCTTGCCTATCATCTAGGACCCTGCAGATAACTGTGTATTTTAGGACAACACTGACAATGGAGCACACCCATAAAGTATAACGGCAAATTTTCGAAAGCTGTTGTTTTTTTCTTAATGACTCATATTACGTAATAACTCCTAAATATACCTCCAGTTAAAAAAGACAAAATCAAACATTTCACTAAGTAAATTATTCATGCTATCATAGCTCTTATCCCTACAAAACATAAGTTATTAAAAGTCCCAGAATCAGGACAAAATAGCAGATACAACAATTAAAACCAGAAGAGGAAGCTAAATTGGCATTGGAGGCAACAAAAAACACTAAATTTCTCTTTTCTAAGTTTGATTTAAAAAAATCAATCTTTCAACTCATTCCCCTTCACAAACTTTCAGAAAACAAATCAAGCTGGAGCCAGCATAACTGGGACCAACATGGATCACTGATCTTGGCAGATGGCCTAAATGGAAGGAAAACATTTTTATGGGGTTTTCTGCTTAACCAAATGGGAGGGCCTTCACCTTCTAAGTCCTTCACCACCCAGAAGGAATCTATAGGATAAATGTAGTCTTCCTATTCAACAATCCACCCTGAAACAAATGTAGCTTCCATATGCAATTTTTTGAGAAAACAAACAAACACACACAAAACAAAAACATTACGCAAGATCAAGGATCTTTTCTGGACTTCCCTGGTGGTCCAGTGGTGAAGAATCCACCTTTCAATGCAGGGGACTCGGGTTCGATCCCTGGTCAGGTAACTAAGATCCCACATGCCGCGGGGCAACAAAGCCCGCTCTGGAACCGGCGCGCCACAATTACAGAGTGCATGCGCCTCAACTAGAGAGCCCGTGTGCCGCAAACTACAGAGCCCACGTGCTCTGGAGCCTGTGCCCCACAACTAGAGAGAAGCCCTTGTGCCGCAATGAAAGATCCCATGTGCCGCAACTAAGACCCAACACAGCCAAAATTAAAATAATAAAATAAATAAATATTTTAAAAAAGGATTTTTTCTGAAGAATTTTTGATGATTAATGCTGCTTAAACTTGGTTAAAGGTAAGAAGGGAGACATTATCCTTTTATTTCGGCAGCATGGTGTTTCTAAAATATATTTTCCCATAAGAAGTTATTCCTACTATATAAAACTCCTAAAGCATATCTACCAATAGATAAAACAAATTAAGAATCATTCTGTGTGTCCTTTCAAGCCTTTTGACTCTTTTTTAACCATCACTAAACTGAAGGTAGATACAAAATTTTATGTACTGATTTCATGGCCCAGCTTTTTCTGAACATAAAACTATTTGTTTATTATAAAAATTAATAGAAAAGGCCTTAAATAAAATAAAAATCACCTGTAATCCCACTGTTTGGAGATAAACACTGGTGAGATTTCTTTTCCATGCATATTTTGTTTTACACAGTTGAGAATCAGACTCTATAAACTGGTTTTGGAGTATGACTAATATTCAAAGTGGAAGATCACATAAAAAGAAGTCTGATGTCTCTACGAGGTGGGTGATTAGCCTTCCCTGATGAAGAAATGCTCCGGGATTCTGATCATTCCTTATGAGAGCACAGTGTAGACAATCCTTAAAAATATAGAATATTCAAGGGTTTGTATCCGTCTCATGTGCAGAGGCCAGGCTCATCAAGCATCGTTCCCACTGTATATTTATACAGTCCCAGCGCATACATCTTCCAGGACTTCATAAGGGATCAGATCTACAGAGTTCAGAGGTCATAGGACTGGAGGAGCCAGAGGCATTGACTAGCTATCCTACTGGATTATCGCGCTGGGGCATCTGGGCATTTAAAAAAATCCTTAGAGTCCACAATAAAAATGTTCTCCCATCCCTATCCCCATTCTTAAAGTTAGATGGAGTCTTATGTAGCAGTCTTGAATGTTGTTCTGCTGTTTACTGTGTCTCAAGAGAATTGTTTCGGATAAATCCAAAAGACTACGCTGGTACAATATCTGTCAAAGTATCCAAACACATGCTTTTCACACTAAAGAAGATTAAGATAGCTGTAGATAATTGACACAAAAGTAGTCGCCTAGAAAACAATGTTTGCTTGCCTTAAAATTTTATTAAAACAATAAAATTCAAAATTAAAAGGAACTGAATAACTTTCATTTCTCATCTGACCATATCTGAATAGCTTCCTTGTCATTACTACTTGTAAGTTTGGAAAGCCTTGAGTATAAAATGAAATAAAATGAGATTCACGGTAGTAATTCCTTAATTCCTAATTCCTTTGGATTAAACTATTAACCCTACTTTGCCCCCATAAATCAACAGTAACTCTCCTTATGCAATGTACCTTGCCTTTACTGGACAGTGGCAAATGCAGAAGAGCATCAGTTTCAATAGCGGGTCTATACCACCATGAAAAGTAGTAATTCAAATGGAAAGGGGTTGAATGCTTTGCAAAGAAAATATTCTTGAGTAATAATGATGTGCTTGAATCCCATATGAGATAATTAATAAAATGTTCAAATGATTAAGACAGATCTTACCGTCTGGTGCCAGAGGCATAACTAAAAGCAAAGGGTGAAATGAGAAAGCCAGCTCACTCTCAAGGGAAATCATCCACTCCATGGGAGGAAAGGGGCAACAGCAACCTAATATGCTTTCTCCATCTAGACAAGGAATGCAAGACACCTTAGAGCAGGGATGCCCAAGGCAAATACATGGCTTAGAGAAAAATAACCCAGTGTGGCACCGGATCCTGCATCTGATAAAAAGGTCAGGAAGGCTGCGTGCTGAACATAACAGGCATTTTTCTCTCTTCAAGCTTTGCTTTGAATTTTAATATGCTTAATGTTTAAGACAATCTTGTTTTCTAGGTAGCACCTTTCTAAGAATGAACTTTAGTAAAATAATCTCTTTTGTCTAAAGTATTTATTTAGATACAGCCAGAAATTTTAGAGGGTACTTATGGTAACGCTAAACAGTAATTTTTTGTTCAAGCAGCAAGTAATATATAAGAATGTTGCCTATTACTACCACAAAGTGGAAACCTGATCACGCAGAGAAATTTATCCTGGAACCATGGAGGTTCCGGTGACATGGCTGTGTCCTTTATGAGACACATTTACAGTGAGATTATTTTTAAAGTGTTACTTAGTGCCTCCAATTCATAGCCTTTCCTCAATGATTTGATTTTGTAAATCAGGTGGTTATTGGCTCTAGTACAATTCTTTTCTCATACTGTAAGGAACACTGGATTGAGAATTGAAAGACCTCGGGCTTTGGTCCTTATTCTACCACTAAATAGCTGTGTGAGTTACTGCAAGAAATTCAATCTCGCTGACCCTCATTATTTGTGCCTGTGAAGTGAGACTAATAAAACCAACATTGCCTGCCTCACAGAGGAAGTATTTCAGTGGGTGCCCTATACAAGTATAAAGAACTTGACAGTGCTATGTGTAATAGATGTTAAAATCTAGGGAGGAAAAAAGAGGGAAGGGAGGAAAGAAGGAAGGAACGAAAGGGAAAGGAAGAAAATAGGAAAAACAATATATAAACTTGGGACTGTGCAGTATTAATGGAATTAAAATAATATATAAATTACACACTTATGTTTTCCCACTCCTTTTCCTGAAAACAACACACTGTGGTATTCATTGTGGTTATATTATACACCATCTTTTATAATATTATTAGTTGAAGAATGAAATTTTGCCATTTGCAGCAACATGAATGGACTTTGAGGGCATTATGCTAAATGAAGTCAGTCAGACAGAGAAAGACAAATACTGTATGATATCACTTATATGTGGAATCTAAAAAATACAACAAACCAATGAATGAAACAAAAAAGAAGCAGATAAAGAGAACAAACTAGTGGTTACCCGTAGGGAGAGGGAAGGGGGGAGGGGCAGGGGAAAAAACGGGGTTATTATGGGATTATATGAAATCATGTGTGTGAAACTTCTGAAAATTGTAAAGCACTATAGAATTTAAAGAATCTTTCATTTGATTAAAAAAAAGCAGGAAAAAAAGACTTTTGGAAAATTTGGTATCACCTAGGAATCAAGTAGTACCCATATTCCTCAATTCTAATCTAAGCTCAGTAACAAAGTAGAAAGCATTGTACGTTCTATTGATACTTGTCATGTTAGGGTCTAATTTTTGGTTCAGTGGAAAAATACCAGGGATTCATACAGGCCAGGTACCTAGTGGAAATACTTATGATTATCTAGTCCCACTTGTAGTCAAGAAGCGGTAGTGTCGATGTGTTAATTTAATACCAGCTACTATTCCAGACCTGGGGAAATTGGCTAAACACATCACAAGTGACGTCTTCTGCAATTATGCAATCTATTCAAAAGATGAAAAAGAAATCTGATACATGCTGATGCCAAAGCCTCAGCAGGAATCAACTCCTTCCTATACTTTTACACAGCCTTTCAGGGAAAGAATTATTTTATCAGCTTTTCCATTTCCTCTTGCCCATCTTCACCCTGCACATTACAGCTCTGTAAATATTTGTGGAATATAGCTCTGTAAATATAGTGGAATGACGCATTTTGAAGTGGCCCTCTTTCCACAGTGGTTAACAAAATACGGTGAGGACAGGTCATTAACATTACTATCAAATAAGTGTTTTCTGGGTAAGATTAATTATCAAAACCCAAATTACTTAGGATGGAGTTTTCCCAAATGGTACATAACTCAGCTGATCATGATAAAAACATGTATCTGATAGTAATCATAGCATTATCACAAAATCTCCTGACTTCATATTTAGATCTGAACATATTCTAAGTATCTTTTGTTCCTTCTCACAGCGGTTTTTCCCTTGGAGTTTCAATACTCCTGCCGTAGGAAGAGAGCTTTCCAGAGACAGGGAAGTGTATGGAGTAGGGGCGGGGAGAGTGGCTGGCAGAGGGGATACAATCCATCTGGGGTCAAAAGAAATTTGCCACAATAGTGGCACTATGGTCGTGAAGCACGATCTTAATGTGGATTACACCTTTTAGTTAATTCTGAGAATTCAGAATAGAATTATGAAGCAGAGAGATCTAAGCAAAATGTTATGAGTTTACTTCTGAAACACAGCTACAGTTGTGAGTGTTGTATCAGCTGTCATCAGCAATAACACACATCCAGAGACCTAGTACCTATTCCCAGTGAGCTTATATCATGAAGAAAATGTTATTTGAAACATTTCATAGAATGGGTAAGTAAGAACCAAAAGATTGGCCCACCTAGTTAACTGGATCCCGATCTACTTCCTAACTTATACTGAATGAAATGGTTTTTAGGTTTAACAACTAAATTAGACTGAAATATACAGTTCCTGAAGACAGCTGACCTCAATATTTCTTGACACTGGAGTTCTGTACCTAGTATTTAAACATTACTTATTTTCATCTTATTAAAACTTCACTTCTTGGGCTTCCCTGGTGGCGCAGTGGTTGGGAGTCTGCCTGCCGATGCAGGGTTCATGCCCCGGTCTGGGAAGATCCCACATGCCGCAGAGCGGCTGGGCCTGTGAGCCATGGCCGCTGAGTCTGTGCGTCCGGAGCCTGTGCTCCGCAACGGGAGAGGCCACAACAGTGAGAGGCCCGCGTACCGCAAAAAAACAAAACAAACAAACAAAAAACTTCACTTCTTGACCAGTCAGACAGAAATGGCTTAGAAGCCTTGTAAAGTATCGAGGAACAACAGATAAGGAGGAACAAGGAATCTCTTCAATTGCCAAATGTTTAAGAATCTGGTTTTCTACATTTTCTTTATCATAAATCAACCAGATGAAATATTCATTCATTGGGCATTAGCCCAGTTTTCTATTAATGTCTCAAATTGTGTTCAGGCATGAACAGTAATCAGTATGTTCTTATGACATTCATGTTTGACCCAAGTATTATACAGATCTCCAGAATCTGTCATCCTGACCCTCTAAGTTTGCTGCTGGGACTCTTTTTTAAAGACAGATCCCTTTCAGTCTTTACAAGATGTCATTGGAATGAATATCCACATCCTCCACAGATAAATCGCTATGTCCTTATTTACAACTATCCTACCGATGAATAAACTTCGGGAAAACATCTAGATGCCAGCTATCAGATCAAAGACTGCTGATTTTCCCAATGCCTGGTTACATAAAAAAATCAACTAGGAAGAGACAGAACCAAGTCAGATTAAATATAGAGTATGAGAGTATTTCCAGAGGAAAAACTATGATACCACAAAAAAAACCTCAGTTTTTAAAATAACAAATTAAAGTAAAATTTGAGGTCAGAAAGGAACACACATTTAAACCTTAGTGATCAAACTGTTCCCTCTAGTTTTTCTAGGTAAGCAGGAAAAACAAACAAACCAACAAACTCTAATTCCCCAATTATCTTCAAACAGGAGGTGTAGTGGGTTGTTGTAGAAAGATTTTTAAGAAATTAGCAAAATGCACATTAGGCTCTCTTTTCTATGAAGTCTATTGAAGAAACACACAAGGTCTTAATTCTACTAAGTCCAGTTAATTAGTGTGCATGAGCATCATCTACAGAATTTGGTAAAATTAAGATTCTTGGGGGCTTCCCTGGTGGCACAGTGGTTGGGAGTCTGCCTGCCGATGCAGGGGACGCGGGTTCGTGCCCCGGTCCGGGAGGATCCCACGGGCCGTGGAGCGGCTGGGCCTGTGAGTCATGGCCGCTGAGCCTGCGCGTCCGGAGCCTGTGCTCCGCAACGGGAGAGGCCATAGCGGTGAGAAGCCTGCGTACCGCAAAAAAAAAAAAAAAAAAAAAAAAAAAAAAAGATTCTTGGGCCCCATGACTAGGCATTTTCACTCAGCAGTTATGGCATAGGTCCACAAATTTTTAATGATAATAAACACACTCGGTAAATTCATTCTGAGGCAGGAAGCTCAGACATACTGCGTCCAAAATATAGTCCAATGCAGGGTGGCAATGTGCTGAAGGAAGAGCCTGCATATCTGATCTAATAATTAGAGCATCCTTCCTTTTCATCCCCAAAGCCCATAGTCAATCAACGCCAGCTCCCAGGTCAGTCAGCTCACCTAAGCAGCGGTAGGGAATCACAATGTGGGCATGGGTCTTGCACTGCTTCCGGCCTCTCTTGCACCAGTTCTGGATGGTCACTGGTTGGTTGGCTTCCACCACATTGGTGATCTGCAGTTCAGAGTAGACCTGGGAGAGCATACAAAAAGGGTAAATCGTTACCTGAGGCAGGGCTGGCACACAAGCACCCGTTGAACCGCCACTGTTATTCTAAGTTTTTCAAGCCTGCTCTAATTGTGAGCTAGCTTGGGGAATTCATGGTAAAGAAAAAGATCAAGAACCTATCATTCCATTCAAAACACCAAGCAATATAACTTTTACTTTATTTTACTGCACCCATTCCAGCTTAACATATTTTCTAGGGGAGATAAAATAGAAAGGGAGGAGGGGGCCCTCTTAAAAGCATGGGGTCATTTCAATGCAAAATAAAGTGGTGTGACAATGATACTCTGTAATGCCCTAAATAAATGTTATAGTAGATACACCTGGGAATATTACCATGACTTAAATTCAACCCTCCCATGTCTTACTCAATTAGGCAAATATTTCACATACAGAATATGACACACAGCAAGCTTCCTACATAAAAATCTTTATCTTTATTCAAAGTAATTTACATAAGAATAATTTATCAAACAGTTATCATGACTGTCATTTAGATAAAGAATTGCATTGATGAATCTCTTCCCTTGAAAATTACAGCCCTTTGCTCTGATTACTGTTCTCAACAAATCATGGTGTTTACTGAGCACTTGGAAAGAAATGGAAACTTGATGAACTAAAATATATTTGTGAAAATATCAAATCCCTTCTATTTATTAATAATAGTAGAGATTTGAAGGAAAAATATAAACATAAAAATTTATTTCTAAAATGGGCTTTCCCTTGCATAAATCTTGCATTTCACCAGGGTTGCTGTTTTGCCAGTTAAATACAATGAAGAGAGAAAAGCATATGGGAACTGAGGGTAGAACCAAGGGAATGGTTATAATAATGGGCCATGAAATCTAAAGTGGGACTATGAAGGTTGAGATACACGTTTAAAAGGCTGTAGTATCAATGAGTGGTGGTGTGTGCTACAGAATTTTGTCCTAAAGATACCAAAGAAAATGGGGTGGTTAGAAGCAGTACTTGGAGAGTCAGAGAGCTGAAATTAAGATTCTGGGGGAGTTACAGTTATTGGTAATTGCAAGGAATATAACATGAGTATCAGAGGGCATGGCTGAAAAAGAATGATAAAGGCAAGATCACAGGAGGAATGAAAATAAAAAAAACAGAAGCTGGAATCTTGGATCATCAAGGTCGATATTCAAATCACCTAAGAATGGGGCTTCCCTGGTGGCGCAGTGGTTAAGAATCCTCCTGCCAATGCAGGGGACACGGGTTCGAGCCCTGGTCCGGGAAGATCCCACATGCCGCGGAGCAACTAAACCTGTGTGCCACAACTAACTGAGCCTGCACGCTAGAGCCCATGAGCCACAACTACTGAAGCCCATGCGCCTAGAGCCCATGCTCTGCAGCAAGAGAAGCCACCGCAATGAGAAGACCATGTGCCGCAACGAAGAGTAGCCCCCTCTCACTGCAACTAGAGAAAGCCCGCACGCAGCAATAAAGACCAAACACAGCCAGAAATAAATACAAATAAAATAAATAAATTAAAAATCACCTAAGAATTACAAAAGATGCACTTGACTGAATGACAGAAGGTCAGGACCTAAAACCTTCAAAGATTGCCACTGCAGTAGAAAGAGCTCTCCAGATGCCTCCAAGAGGTGGAGGAGAGGGGTAAATTAGTCCAAGACCATGTATTTCACAGTTTGGGTGGGGGACATTTTAGGGCGAAGGAAAAAATGGTTTGGAAGTGAAAATGAGTGAGAAGGAAGACATCCCTACCTCTAGGCACAATGCTATGAGGGTTGCAAGGGAAGAGCTACCTGAGGAGGCTACAGGGGAAGCAGTGCCTTTGGGGAAATACCAGGTTTCAGAACAAGAAGATACTGTCAAACAGTATGGAGGTTCCTTAAAAAACTACAAATAGAACTACCATATGACCCAGCAATCCCACTACTGGGCATATACCCTGAGAAAACCATAATTCAAAAAGAGTCACGTACCAAAATGTTCATTGCAGCTCTATTTACAATAGCCTGGAGATGGAAACAACCTAAGTGTCCATCGTCGGATGAATGGATAAAGAAGATGTGGCCCATATATACAATGGAATATTACTCAGCCATAAAAAGAAACGAAATTGAGCTACTTGTAATGAGGTGGATAGACCTAGAGTCTGTCATACAGAGTGAAGTAAGTCAGAAAGAGAAAGATAAATACTGTATGTTAACACATACGTATGGAATTTAAGAAAAAAAAATGTCATGAAGAACCTAGGGGTAAGACAGGACCTACTAGAGAATGGACCTACTAGAGAATGGACTTGAGGATATGGGGAGGGGGCAGGGTAAGCTGTGACAAAGCGAGAGAGTGACATGGACATATATACACTACCAAACGTAAAATAGATAGCTAGTGGGAAGCAGCTGCATAGCACAGGGAGATCAGCTCGGTGCTTTGTGACCGCCTGGAGGGGTGGGACAGGGGGGGTGGGAGGGAGGTAGACGTAAGAGGGAAGAGAGATGGGAACATATGTATGGGAACATATGTATATGTATAACTGATTCACTTTGTTATAAAGCAGAAGCTAACACACCATTGTAAAGCAATTATACTCCAATAAGGATGTAAAAAAACAGAAGATACTGTCCACAGTGTGGGTTATGGATAGAAGGAATTTTTCTTATGATTGTCAGTCACATTCAAAGAGAGCATGCCATGATCCTGTCTTTATTTGTAATGTTGATATTTTGTTTGTTGTGGAGTTTGGGGCATTAATTTTTAGTGCACTAAAGGAGTTCCCTGGTGGCCTAATGGTTAGGATTCTGGGCTTTCACTGCCGTGGCCCAGGTTCAATCGCTGGGCAGGGAACTGGAAATCCCGCAAGCCACGTGAAACAGCCAACAATAAATAAATAAATAAACAAATAAATAAAAGACAAAATGGTTATATTTTTTAAAATTAGTGCATTAAAATATTATTTATCTTGCTTCCTGATTGCCTCACTTGCCTCACCCTTGTCCCAACCCCGAGGTCAATCAATTAAAAAATCAGACACTGAGAATGAATAAAAGCTGTGGTACATCCAATGGATTACCTAGCACTAAAAAGAAAGAAGCTATCAAACTATGAAAAGACATGGAGGAATCTTAGTTGAACATTACTAAGTGAAAGAAGCCAGCGTGAAAATACATGTATGATTCTAACTACATGACATTCTGGAAAAGGCAAAACTATGGCGACAGTAAAAAGACCAATGGTTACCAGGGGTTAGGGGGAAGGAGGGATGAACAGGAAGCACATAGAGGATTTGGGGGGCACTGAAATGATTCTATATGATACTGTAATGGTGAATACATGTCATTATACATTTGTCCAAACCCATAGAATGTACACCACCAAGAGTGGACCTTAAGGTCAACTATGGACTTTGGGTGATAATCACGTGACAATGTAGGTTCATCAATTGAAATAAATGTACTACTGTTCTGCTGGGGGATGTTGAGAAAGGGGGAGAAGCTATGTATGAGTCGGGGAAGGGGGTACACAGGAAATCTTTGCACCCTCCTCTCCATTTTGCCACAAACCTAAAACTGCTCTAAAAAAATAAAACGCTGATCAGTGTAGTACAAGGCAAATTCAATGGGGAGGTACATGCTATGAAAACACACAAAAAAGGATATCTAAATCAGATCCTGGGCGAGTACTGAGAAAGTTATTCTTCCAAAACACTTGCCAGTAACTTAGCTCTAAATGGAAACAGCTCTTTCCCTTTATTTTATTTTGTTCTTAAATATTTTAACTCTTCAATGCATGCATTTCAGTTGTAGATATGCGCAACTTGAAATGCCACTAAAATTTAATATCCCCAGGGTTTTTTCCTATATGATGAAAGGTGAAGAGTGGCTTTTTGTGCGGCAATATAATTCTCCCACCACCTCTCCTTGTTTATTATATCACAAAGTACAGCACTCATGAGTTATAAACTTTATGACACTAGAGAGTTTGCCATGAGGGACACAACATTATGTGCAGTAAAGTGTGCGTTACTATATTTTTCTAAAGGGGTTCTAGCTGCCACTTCACAGAAATATCACCCTGCTGAGGATTTTCTCAGGAGTTTTCAGTTTTCTATTAAAAAACTCCTACAGGCACAGTCAAGTCATATTTTCTTCTTTTTAAGTTAAAACCAAAAAGCTATCTGTAGGGTACAAATTGATAAGTTAAAAAAAAAAAAAGGTCTCTTGCTCATGATGTGCTCCATCTTCAGTGTCCTAAGGTATTGCACCAATAATACCTGGTACAACAGAGCAGTAACTTATTCGGTGGATAATTTTCTAGCAGATAGAACTGCATACAGACCAGTTAAGATCAGTGAAGACAGGGCTTCTCCCCTGAAGGTCACCAGAGAGCTTCACAAGGTGATCAGCCAAACACAAAATTCCCTTCCAGTTCCCACCCGGAAATCTAGGACATACATATGTGTTATTTACTGTGCTGCAACTCCTCTCTCCAGAACGTGGACAATGATAATTGTTAACAGGCAGTTGGAGGAGATTATAAAATCTGAACCACGTGACTCCCACAGGTAGTTTGCCTACTGCCTTAACAATGGAAACGGAAGTGGCAACTTCCATGCTTCCAGCCACTTTTTTTTTTTTTTTTTTTTTTTTTTGCGGTACGCAGGCCTCTCACTGCTGTGGCCTCTCCCGCTGCGGAGCACAGGCTCCGGACCCACAGGCCCAGCGGCCATGGCTCACGGGCCCAGCCGCTGCATGGCATGTGGGATCTTCCCGGACCGGGGCACGAACCCGCGTCCCCTGCATCGGCAGGTGGACTCTCAGCCACTGCGCCACCAGGGAAGCCCCCCAGCCACTTTTATCCTGAGACAAGGAGTTATTAATTCGACTTTGCCAAAGAGTATAAAAATTTGCTGTTCTCAATTCAGGAGGTATATTTTAAACAGGAGAGGAACACCAAACATTAAAGTGACAAAACTTCCTCTGAAGCACATCTAGTCCCAGTTAATCACAGTGATTACCACAGGCACAAGAAACCTCCAAGTCAGAAAGCAAACACCAGAACACAAAAACACAACAAAAAACATACTAAAGTTTCTGACAAAAATTCCGAGTACTAGATCTTATTTTTTATTAAGCAGGTCCAGTATATCACCAGAGACAAATAAGCGTTTTTGTGTTATGAGACAAATAAGCATCTCATGTTGAAAAAGTAGCATAGTCTTCGGCAAGAATAAAAATTAAAGTAATTAGGCATGCAAATGTGCTCGTGGTTAGTTGAGTCCCTGACTTTTCACCATAATTAAGTATAAGCATAGCTCAATGTTTTACATTTTCTTTGTGCGTCTCACATCTTAACATAGGAAATAAAGATATCTGAGATCCCTAACCTATTTAATTTGTATGTATTCCAACACATGCAACTGCATGTATTGCTAACACAACAAGCATTGCTGATGATTTGCTAAAACAGCAGGCATTAGCAAAACCCGACTTTTATACAGCCCCCTTCCTTTTCTAAAATGTATCCTATGTGCATCCCAGTTATGAGTGACTATTTTTTATTATTAAAAAATTTAGATGACAACAGCTGTATTAAGAAACACTTAAAGCAGAAACAAATCCAGCTTGTGCCAGTTACTTGAAAGGCAAACCATCCTCAGTTCCTACAAACCTTCCTGAATTACACAGGCAGCCGCTGAAGAAATACACACCCTGTGCCCCAAACACACTCTTCTTAAGACCCTAACATCACAGTTCAGATGCCCAGGCCCCGTAGGGTCTCCCAGGTGGACAAACCTCCTCCACTCACAGTGTAATAGATGTCAATCCCTCTCTCCCACTTCAGGAATGCTTTATTGTATTTATTGCAGTGCTCCTCACATTGGGGTTAGGTATACATGTGAACCACCTCCCCAGTGAAAATACACTTTCCAAGGGCAGGAAACACAATTTCCTCCTCCTGTGTTGCTCCACCTTCATTAACGTTGGTTTCAGGTGATCAGGAGGCTGCCAACATGCCTGCCCCTCTCTGCAGTGCTCTAGCCCCCCGTCCTCTGGAAGAGCACTCATTAGTGACCATATTTTAACTCTGCAGCTCCGGCCCCGTAGCTGGTTACAGCCTGAGGAAAGCACACTGAGGACGGCATTCTCCTTCCTCGAGAGTTGTGAACTAACACATCCAGGCTCTGGTTAGATGAGGGAGGATACACGGCTGGCAGGCAGGGTAAGTCATAGCCAGAGATGGCGCCTGTCAAAACCCGCAGGGGAATGGGAACTAGGCCTCTGGAAGAAGCAGGGAAATAAGAGGTACAGAGAGAGAAGCTAAGATGCGACAGCTGTGTACCCAAGACAGCGATAGACAGCGAACAAGACAGGGACCACCTGAGCACCTCTAACGCCAGCGAGGCGTGCCGCAGCTCCTTCAATAAGCCCCCTTTTAAACATAAGCTATTTTGGTAGCTTTATTTCCCTTCCGAATGAACAACACCCAAGAAAAAAGCCCAGCTCAAAAGTTGGTTCACTAATGTTCCCTTCCCTGATCACTTCAGCCTCTGAATCCAAAGCATTTTATCCGATCGCTTGTATTTGGTCACCGACCACTTTCCACCTCCTATTACACTGGTGTGCCTTCCTGCCCCATTAGAACATACACTCCTTGAAGGCAGGGACAATATGATTCATTTTTGTGTTCCCTCAATGGTGGTCAACACTGTGATAGCACAGTAAGTGCATGATAAATAGGTAATGATTATTTCTTGCTAAGTTCAGTCCATTAGACATAGGGAAATTTAGTATATATTAAGCTCCCATTGGGTATTATCAATGTATCTCTTAAAAAAGATTATCTGAATAGTATGATATTATAGTTGGATTATAAGCTTTTGAGAAAAATAAGCACTCAGTGCCTTCTAATATTATTCTTCCAAGTATGATGTAGCAACTTTTACCAGTGATAACATCTTATATAAAAAGCAATAGATTAATGTTAATAAATACACAGCTGAGGAAGATACTTAGGAAGATTAAAAGCCAAGCTCTCACTTAGGCTAAGGAGGCCCATCTGACTGGCCCAGGCATCTGTAACAAGCAGTTATTTTGGCCATACAAACATGTTTTATCTTTGAAAGCAAATCTATCTGTACATATATTTTAAAAAAATTTTTTAAGTAAACTGAAGAAATTTCAAATACTAATAACCAAGAGAGGTAGAGTAGAAACAATCTTAGATCCATATTAGAAGGTTGTAGTTGGTAACTTAATTGGTTTTCCTTACTACAGAAAACTACCTTAAAACTTGGTCACCATCAGAACACTTTCATTCTAAATTTTAAAAATCTAGAGTCTCCCTTTCTCTCTCTCTCTCTCTCCCTCTCTCTCTCTCTCTTTCTCTGTCTATCCAAATTGAAAATATATTAATCTCAGACAAAATGACATTTAAGTTGTTAAATACACAAACCAAGAAAATACATGGATGATATTTAAGAAAGCCAAGAACATATAGGTATATATACAGAAATATAAAAATATTTAAGACATATATTGTCAGAGTCCTACAAAAACTTTCCTTTATTTGCAACATTAAGGACAAACAGAAAAGTAAAAAAAAAAAAAAAAAAAAAAAAATGTGGGCTTCCCTGGTGGCGCAGTGGTTGAGAGTCCGCCTGCCGATGCAGGGGACACGGGTTCGTGTCCCGGTCCGGGAAGATCCCACATGCCGAGAGCGGCTGGGCCCGTGAGTCATGGCCGCTGAGCCTGCGCGTCCGGAGCCTGTGCTCCGCAACGGGAGATGCCACAACGGTGAGAGGCCCGCGTACCGCAAAAAAAAAAAAGGACAAACAGGGGAACCCTTGGAGTATCCTTCTGCAAAGGCCACCTGGGACAAGGGATTAATTCATGCCAAAAGTCATATTTACACACAACTAGATTCCAAATGACCAAGGATATTTCAAGAACACAAAATCAAATGTGGCTAATAAAAAGCTGTAAACAGAGTTAATGGTCAGGGTCATGGGAATTGCTCCTAATTCTGAAAAAATTTGCTCACTGTTCTTTCTAGTCTTTCAACATTTAAAATCAATTTTTAATCAAATTCTCCAGTATATTTCTTTTTGAAAAAATATGCTAGAAATTATGTAGTGTTATTAAACTGGTGTTTTAAACATGTGAGTTAGAAGTCAATAAATAACGTGTGTTCCTTTAGTTCATCTTAATCAATTTACAGCTGTGCAAAAGGGATAAGCAACACATCTATCTGCACAAGGGCCTTGCAAAAAATAATGTGGACTCTGAAGGAGGTAAGATAGAGAACTGGGATTCCAGACTTCTCAAAGAACAAGAGTGACTAGATTTTATAATTATTGGAGTGATAAGCACAGGGGGCATTTATTATACTATTCTTTCTACCTTTACATATGCTTGAAATTTTGAATTAAAAAGAACTAAAAGTTAAAAAACGAGTCCAGTGGAAACAAAGTCATGCTTTTAAATTTACATTACAAGTGAAAAAACAAAAATATAAACAAATCAAGATCTTAAATGCATGATGGCACCTAGGTAGCATGTATGAACAATACATGAAACAAAAAATCAAACTCTATAGTAAAATGGTATAGAGGTAGCCTAATCATAGGATATTTTCATCCTGTGAAAGTTTTACATATCAATTTCTTTTCCAAAGAACATATCCAAGAGAAGTATAAAAAATATATGTAATTGAAGGTTTATTATGTGTCTGAATCATTGCAAATGTTTTATGTGTAGCAGGTCATGTAAACCTCTATCAGTTGATAATGGCTCCATTTCATAGAAGATGAAATTGATGAAGTTAGAACACAACAATGAAAGTAGGTGACATCTCCGTTACGGGTTATCACAGGAAATTAAATATATAGTTCCCTGTGCTATACAGTAGGACCTTGTTGTTTATCCATTCTATATATAATAATTTGCATCTGCTAACTCCAAACTCCCAATCCTTCCCTCCTCCACCCCCCTTCCCCTTGGCAACCACAAGTCTGTTCTCTATGTCTGAGTCTGTTTCTGTTTTGTAGATAAGCTCATTTGTGTCATAATTTAGATTCCACACATCACTTTGCTGTACAGCAGAAATTGACACAGCATTGTAAATCAACTATACTTCAATAAAATAAATTAAAAAAAGAAAATTTATCATAAACTTTAAAAAAAAGTAGATGATATCTCTGAGCACTCAAAGAGTGTATTAATTTTAAGTTCTAAACTACTTCCACTTCAGAGTCTAAGCCAAAACAAAGCGTGTGCTAAACAATATATTTTTGTTTCTGGATTAAAATAACATAGTCTCTCCTTTAAAATTTTCTGGAACACAAAGAAAAATAATATCTTAAATTGTTTCTCAACATAAATTCTTGTAGTAATGAGAGATATTGGAGACAATATCTAATTTAATTGAGAAGGAGAACTGGAAACTGAAGTTGTTCTCTGATTACAATGTTTTTTTAATTTATTTTATTTAATTTATTTATTTTTGGCTGCATTAGGTCTTCGTTGCTGCGTGCAGGCCTTCTCTAGTTGCGGTGAGGGGGGGCCGCTCTTCGTTGTGGTGAGTGGGCTTCTCATTGCAGTGGCTTCTCTTGTTGCAAAGCATGGGCTCTAGGTGTGTGGGTTTCAGCAGTTGTGGCATGAGGGCTCAATAGTTGTGGCTCGCGGGCTGTAGAGCACAGGCTCAGTAGATGTGGCACATGGGCTTAGTTGCTCCGCGGCATTCCCGGACGAGGGCTTGAAGCCATGTCCCCTTGCATTGGCAGGCGGATTCTTAACCACTGCGCCACCAGGGGAGCCCTCTGATTACAATTTAATGAGGTGCTGGGAAGCAAGATGCAGCTGATGAAACACCAGTGCAATAATGGAAAGTACGTGCAGTGCTGTGTTTTCACAATGATGACCTTATCTAAGAGCAAGGCACAGAAAATGTTTCAGGGCACCAGCCTATTTCCCAATAACGTGGCCCAAGTCTGTTTCTGACATTGTATGCAAATATATTGTCATATGCATACACTCATACTTAGAATTGGAAAATATTGTGCAAGAACCTTGTACGACGTGTAAGTCAGTCATACCAACGTGCTGAATGTAAAGACAAATGAGGAAGGTACGGACACCAAAATAAATAGGACAGGACACGAATGTGAAAACACAAACAGATGTATCCACGTACAGCCAAGATCCTCATTCTCTCTCTGTCAATTTATGTCTAATTTTCTAATTTTTAAAATGTCAAATCTATTGTTAATCAAGTATACTCCAATATAAAATAAAAATTAAAAAAGATATATAAAAAAACAAACTTTAAAAAAATGTCCAATCTATACAAGATTATTTATTTGTACCTCAATAAAGCTAAAAAGAAAAATATATTATAGAAAAAAACATTTTAAATAAATAAATAAGGCGGCAAATATAAAAGTCCGTAGTGTTACTGCAAATATGTAATAACTGAGTATGCATTTCGGAAAGAGCTATATAGTAACAAGGACAAATGTTAAATCAAACATTAATCTCATTAAATGAAAACTGTGTGGGAAAAAATATTCAAACTGGTTTCATCTCTTTTACCTCTGAATCCTATGGTTTATGCAAGCAATCCTTATAAGCATACAGACCAATAATGCAGAAAATATATCTGTACTCGTATATAGATAGCTGGATACCTCTACTTAAAATTTTTCACTTAATATGAATTTTTGCATCTTTCAAATACCAAAACCACAAAGCATAGGTGCCTGTCATCTATAGGTCAATTTTAAGCTCAAAAAGGTAGACGGCACACAGAGCAAAATAATAATGGCCAAGAATGTTCCACAGCTTCTACCATGGCAGTGTGTCTATGATATGCCCTCAAAGTTGATTAGATTTAAAGGATCTCGTGTTGTTATTTTTAAAATTAATTTTAACTTCACATCACTACAGAATGAAGGCAGCAAGGTTGACAAACAAGTCTCGTCTGGGAGTCCCTGTCATGTTATATATTTTAGAGTAGACAGCTGGGCAAAGGAAATGGCTTTGTTTAACTCATCAGCTTTTGTTTGGTCCAGGCACTGGTATGCTTTGTTCGGCGATCCTGTTAACTTATAGACAAAACAGCTGTTCATTTAGAGCAAGAAGGTTAAAGAAACAGAAAACACATACTGTTAATTGTGGAAAAGAAAACACTTAGGAAAAAGAGAGTTTACCCATAATCTAATAGAAAGACTAGAAACAAAGCCACATTCACCTAAGTTTCCCAGATGGAAATCTCTGCCAGCACTTGAGGCTTAACGTGTTCAAAGCTCCCTCCAGAGACCTGCTCCCAGTGTAAATTAGCAGAGCCGTGGACACCTGCTCTAAGCCCCTGCCTCCCAGGATGTGTTCTGCATGTTAGGGATGCAGAGGGTTGAAGAGCCTGGGTTTTAAGTTCTCTCCTTAAAAGAGGAGGAAGAACAGTACTGAGACTTACACAATTTCTCGTTGAATTGACCATATTTAACTTTTACAATACACTCCTGTGTGCTCCTATCATAAAAGGAGGACGTGGTCTAAGATTGGTTAAGCAGCTTTCCTGGACTGCTCAGGTGTCAAAGAGCAAAGGCTGCATCTGAATGAAGGTTTGATAGGGAAGCCCATGCTTTGCCTTCACTGTGCTTGACCCTAAGGGCTCCCTTATAACAGCATCTTGGGGTATCTCATATGTGCTCATCTATACAACAAGGATGGGCATGATGATCTTTCCTATCCCTTTCACACTAGCATCTTGAGATTGGAATTCCCTTCTCTCCCCAATCCAAATCACCCTTAGATATAGGCTAATTTTTCCAAAAGTGTCTTGACCAGAAAACACTCCTGCTAAAAACAATCCCATAGCCCTTACTCATCTCTAGAATTAGATCTCAAAACCCAGATTTACAATCAAGATCCTCTACTTTACAGCCCCATTCTACATTTTCAATTTCCTAAATTCTTTTCTCAATATATCTAATTGTGTGTTTAGAAGCTCCTATGAGCCAACAATGTTGTCTGGCCACTCAGCAACACCTGACACGAAATCTCATCTTGAATCAGGAAATATCTGCTCAATTTGCCTGAAATAAATTTGGGACAGAATAAAACTCTTCAGATGAAGAACTGAAGTATACTTCCAATATTTTCTTCTCTCAACCTAAAGCCTTTGGTTTAAATAAAACAGTGTTGTTTTTCTTTCTTTTGAAATGAAACCTCATTTCATTCAAAAGAAAGAGGACAACAAAATCTAAAAATTCTAATTTTTCTTCCTAGGCTTTATAATGTATGTTTCAAGGGGAATATTATCCTAGTTTTGATATACTTATAAGACTTCTAGGTTCTTTAGGCCAATACCTGGGTAATGTAACAGTTCATTAAGGCAAGTGGCCACCTTAGGCTGTTAAATGATGAATAATTTACATAGCTATTTTCAAATTGTTTCTGCGATGGCAGCACTTTCTATATCTAGTATAGAATGAAGGAAAGGAACTTTTTTCTACCAAAGGACCACAGAGGACAATAATCGTCAAGGGAACATCTGTTGTCATCTATTACTGCACACAAACTATCCCAAAACTTAATAGCTTCAAACAGTAAGCATTTCTTATCTCACACAGTTTCTGGGCCTGAGGAGTCTGGAAGAGACTGAGCTGAGTGATCCCGTCTCTTACAAGGGTGCAGTCAAGATGTCAGCTGGGGCTGAGGTTAAATGAAGGCTTGACTAGGCTACAGGATCCACTTCCAAGTGGTTCATTCATTGCCTGGCAAGTGACTGCTGGCTGGCTGCTGGCAGAAGCACCGAGGTCCTCAGCACATGCACATCCCTACAGTGCTGCTTGAGTGTCCTCATGACATGGCGGCTGGCTTCCACCATAGCAAAAGTATGTAAGGTAGAAGCCACGTGCTCTTTATGATCCAGCCTCAAATGTCGTACACGTCATTTCTGTAATATCCTCCTGCACACTGCGGGAGGAGACTAAGGACTACGTGTGGATGCGAATACGAGGAGGGAGGCAAGCACTGTTGGGAGCCATCTTGGAGGTTAGCCACCACATAATAATTTAGAATTCCTCACAATTCTGTGAGTTGACTGAGCGATTCTTCACATGGTGTCGTCAGCTAGAGTACTGCAAGGAAGCCTGCGAAGTCCATCCTGGCCTTGCATACGTGGCTGGTGTGGGCAGCTGCCTGGGAGCTCAGGTAGGGCTATTGAATGAGGGCCTCCATTCTCTTCTACTTGGGCGTCTCCACATGGCTGCCTTCCCAGAGTGCAAAAGGAGACACTTCTAGGCCGAATTAAGGCTTAGACCCAGAACTAAACCAGCACCACTACCACTCTATTCTACTGGTTAAAACAAGTCTCATGTCCAACCAAGATTGAAGGGGAGGTTGTAACTGCTAGAAAACATAATTCAGTAGTCAACAGTAGAACATATTAACACAGGGTCACATAAAGAACCATCTAGGGTTGCTTCCTGTTTTCAGGAAGTGTACCTAGTGATCATTTAGTACATTTAACTGAATATTTAAGGACCTGCTATATGTTTATCACTCTACTATTGAGCATTATCATGGCACCTACATCTCAAATGGGTAAAAATAAACTGAGGGCAAATTTGGACTGAGGGCCAGCAACCCCTAACTCTTGCTTAAAAGTTTCTTTAGGATTCTATCAATGGAAAGAAACAGTCTCTGCAGGAGGAGACCACAAGGCCATTTCAGGAGAGGTTCTTTCAGTGTAGAGAGCAGGGCAGAACACCTGCCCTATTCAGTTCCAATCTCTGTGCCAACAACAGGCCGTCCACAAGCAGTTACTAAATGACAAACCACATGCTCTGAGTCAGAGCCGAGTGTTGCATAAAATGCTTTGTAAAGCATGATCTCTAGAAACAGTAATTCTCAGTGACACTTTAGGCCTAAAATCCTTTTGCCCAAAGGAGCGAAAGTAAGTCCTAGTCTTAGCTCAGGCTGCCATAACAAATTACCGTAGACCAGGTGGCTTAAATAACAGGAATTTATTTTCTCACAGTTCTGGAGGCTGGAAGTCTAAGATAAGGGTACCAGCATGGTTGGGTTCTGGTGAAGGTTCTCTTCCTGGCTTGCAGATTGCCACCTTCTCTCTAGGTTCTCACATTATCTTTTTGTGTGAACAGTCAGAGAAAGCAAACTGTGCAAGCTCTCTGGTGTCTTTTCTTATAAGGGCACTAATCCCATCACAAAGCTCCCATCGTCATGACCTCATCTAAACTTCATTACCTACCAAAGGCTCCATCTCCAAATACCATCCCATTGGACCTTAAAGCTTCACCATATGAATTTTGGGAAAGACACAAACATTAAGTCTATAGCAGTCCTCAATACACATTTGATGAAAAAAAAAAAAATGAAAGAATAGTGCTGACTGTGCTAATAAAAAAATGTAAAGAAAATTTTTATATTTCAAATATGCAAGTATTTGAATGATGACTGGGCAAAAACATAACTATTATGATTGGGGAACAGGAGGGAATTTATGGGTACCAAGAATGTGTATGCTAGGAGATAAAACGCTGATTACACAAACCTAAGTTTCAAACTATCTTCCCAATCAAACTTTATAAGGGCTTTATAAGAGCAAAGGTAAAAGACTCGATTTTTACTTTTTTCTCCCTAATCTTGCCCTTGACCAACAATAGGACCAAAGAAATCAGGAGGCAAAAATGCCAACATTAATAATAACAACAAAACAACCAACAGCAGGGAATACAAACTGAGAGGAACGTGAAACTATGAAAGATATGGACTAGATAATTCACTATCAAAAAAAAATATTTGACACATCATATTAAGCTAAGCACCAACAGATACGATGTGCAGCTATACAAGTGAGTTAAATTGGTTAGCAAAAGGTCAAAAAGAGGTCACGATCATGAGTTCAGTTGGTTTCATTCTGTCCTAGGACCACAGACTGCTCACAGCTGCCTCTCTGATTCAGCCAGCTGTCTCTAAAACATCTGTGTTTTGGTCACAAGAGGGACTGAGAACATAAAGAAAAAAATGATTCATCACTACTGAGAGAAAGTAATCAGTAAATGAATAGCACTGTAAATGGTGACAGTAATGGGTTTTGTACATTTAAAAAAAAGGGAATTTGCACAATGATGCCAGAATATAGTGGATAAGCATCTTCATGGTGCTGAACAAACATACTTATCAACCTGGAATTCTATACATAACTAAACTATTGTTCAATAAGAACAACTTCTGGAAATAACTAAGTAAGATGACAGGTACCCAAAAAAATAGAGGAATCAAAATAAACATTATGGGAATAGAGATGCTTTGGTGAAAGGATTTGCTGTAAACACTCAATCCAGTTAAAGACAGAACCTACGACTGTGAGAATTATGACAACAGAACAGACCATAATATTAAACTTCAAAAATATAAAAATGATATAGCTTACAAAATCTGTGAGAAGGGGAGTTGGAAAAATTACAAACATGATTTTCTTTGGCTTTCTTAGCAGGGAGTCAATTAACTGTCTAAAATTAAAATATGGAGCTAAAAGAAAATAAAGGAAAATAAACATTTTCCAATAACACACACAAAAATTCAATCCTACAAATGAAACTATTATTTCTAATTATAAAAGAAAAAATTTAGACTACCTACAAAGTGGAAAGTGGCAGAAAGACCCTAAAATATCAATAAGCAATGTTCTAGATAGTTTAGGATGCACCATTCAATAGAAAAAGTTGAACACTGTTTAAACGTTCTGAGTGAACAC
The DNA here is from genome assembly GCF_937001465.1 of Orcinus orca. NCBI lineage: Eukaryota > Metazoa > Chordata > Mammalia > Artiodactyla > Delphinidae > Orcinus > Orcinus orca. Next base: position 130,684,054 of record NC_064563.1, read on the forward strand.
CTCTCCAGCACCCACCCCCCAATACCTTCCCCAAAGCTGGTTAAAGTCATGATGTGAATTCCCTCAGCTACCTACTCTCCAACCTATAAAACTTTTAAAAGGCATTGTGTGTTTCTAAGCCCATTGTGTTGGGCTTTGGTCATTATTCTATTTTGCCCCCATGCCACTCTTCAACCTTTTTTCTGGCAAGAGCTCCTCTCCCCACACCAGTTGGCTCTGGTTGGGATGCCAAACAAGCCATACACCCTCATGACCAAGGTGGGCCAGTCCCAGTACATACTGAGTCCTTGTGGATATGGTGACTAGTCCAAAGATAGATGGGTGACTGAAAGCAGGACCAACGAGAACCCTATCTGGGAATTAGAATGCACACTGGCAGAATGGGGTTGGAAATCCAAACTGGAACAACAAACTCCCAGAGTTGCCATCTTCCCTGGCCTCCTAAAGGAAGCCATCTTTGCAGGAGAAAATGAGGTGAACATAAAGGAGAAAGGATAAGTGGAAAACAAGAGACCCCAACAGAGAAATTCCAGGCAGCACTTAGTCTCAGTTTCGATATCTGAGGACCCAGTTACTGGTTGCCTTTTTTAAAATTCTGTAAGCTATACCTATCCCAAGATCCTCTCCATCAATGGGAGAAAATATTCTCCATGTACGAGTAGATTTCAATCACCTGACAACATAAACTGCCTAATTAACCCACCCTATTTCCCCATCTTTTATTCTCTTTTCTAAGACTCAGCCAGTCACTAGTTTTCTTATGATGGATCTACCCTTCCTACAGTTTAGTGTAAGCTTCCCTCAGCTAAAGTTCCTTCTCTTTAAAAACAAAGCCCAACAAAAAACAAAGCCTTTCCCTTTTCCATGAATTGCCCACAGGCTCTTTGCCTCTTGGACTTTCCTCAGAGAGACCACAGATGGCATCAACACCCATACATGTTATTCTTCCTGGAACCTACTGTAATTTGACTCTTCCCATGCTATTCCCTTGAAATTGCTATCTTAAAGATCAATAATGAACTTTTATTTGCCAAATTAGGAGACTGTTTTATTATTAAAAATGTCCATTATTCAGAAAGGGGCAAAAGAGATTATGTACTGGGTGTTCTAGCAGTGAAATGCAGGTGTTGTCTTCCAGAGCCTGGGGTGGTAGGGGAAAAGATGACCTGATTAAACAGGGTATGTTCTTCTGATTGACTCTCTATAGGCTACTTTACAACCCTGTAGGAGTAGATACTGTAGATACCTGATAGCAATGCAAATGTTTTCTGTCTTATGCAATGCAGATCAGATAATTCCTGTTCACAGCCCTGTGAATGAAGTTTGTTGAAAAAGGATTTAAATCTCTTCAAGTCAAACTGGTTAACATCTTACAGGTTACCTCATCAATTAATGAACTGAGTAAAAGTTTTGATACGCATTCATTTTGCAAGGCAGTCATGAGTTGCCTTGTCAAAAATTATACTTCAGTCACTTCTGGTCTGCATCACACTTGCACTCTCATCATTTTCCTCATTTAGATATTAACCTGGCTCGACTTCCAGAACATAATACCACCTAATTCTGATCCTAGGTTTCTTTGTTCCCCTTAAATGTTGCAAATCACCAAGTTTCTTTCCCAGGATTCTTTCCCAGAGGCATCATGACGGTAAAATGAGGGCAAACACTTGGCAAGGTAGCTCAGTACCTTGTTAATGCTCAATAAAATTTAGTTGGTACTAGCATTATCAACATTATCGCCATGTGCCAACATCATCATCATCAGTTTTTAAGTTGCTAAAATTATTTTATAAGCCTTTCTCAGCCCTGCGATCTCCCTCTAAGAACATGTCCTGTATCTTACTCATCATTGCACCCAGAGATATAAGTCTGAAGGAGGAAGAGAGAACCACTGGACTCTAGAAAAGTATTCATATAATCATCTTGCACTAAAATATTTTTAATGAAAGACATATTTAAAAGGCCCCAAATAAGCCTCTCTAACTCCCAAGCACCAGTAAAATTCTGGGGGAAGGCCTGGAGGGACTCTTCACTTCCGCTTCCCTCTCCCACTTGCTAGATCATGGAATCTAAGACCCTTACAGCCCAGAGTCACTGGTGGAATGGGGCGAGGCAGGACAGCAACAGTGTTCAATGGAAATATAATATAATGGAAACATAATGCCAGTGTAATGTTAAATTCCACAGTAGCTACACTGAAAAGTAAAAAGACACAGTTGAAATTCATTTTAATAACATACATATTCACAATTTAGTAACATATAGATGATGTTTACAACAGTATATACAAAGTATTATCATTCCAATATGCAATCAATATGAAATTATTGATGTGATTATTTTATACTCTTTCTTCATGTAAATCTTTGAAATATGGTATTTGTTGATATCTTACACTTATAGCACACATTATAGCCACACTGCAGGCACTCGACAGCCATGCGCCGCTAGTGGCTACTGCCCTGGACAGCTCTGGAGTAGAGGCTCCAGTTGGGTCCCAGGGAACTGAGAAACTAGATATGAGGTCAGAGTGACAAAGCAAGGGGGTGGTTTTTGTTTTTGTTTAGTTTTTTCAGGGTCAGAGTGCTCATATTGACCAGCCTTCTGACTCAGTCCTTCATGATGATTCACAATAAAGTGGTGATTGATAAGTTTATTTATTTTTAATTTAAAATTAATTCTTATTGGAATATAGTTGGTTTACAATGTTGTGTTAGTTTCTGCTGTACAGCATAGCGAATCAGTTATACATATACATATGTCCACTCTTTAGAGTGGATATATGTACATGTATCTTTGGATACATATACATCAAATATGTGATTCTATAGAATCAATCTATAGATTGATTCTATAGAATCAACTTTTAGATTCTATTCCCATATAGGTCATTACAGAGTACTGAGTAGAGTTCCCTGTGCTATACAGTACGTTCTTATTAGAGGGTGACTTTTGGAAATGCTAATGTACAGTCATTCTCTTTCTTTTAAAATAATAAACACCTTCCATGACACATCCTGGTGTTACAGAATAGAGATCAAATTCATTAAAAGGGTCCACAAGGCCTGATGGTCTGGCCCTTTCTTAACTTCTCTAGCCTAATGTTTGTCTAATCCATCTTAAGACTCTGGCCTGTTGTGTATCATTGTACAAGACCTCAGTGGGTGGTAAACTGAGATAGGCAGATATAACCAGAATTTCAAGACAAAGGAGAAACAACCAAAGGGCTCACTTTCCTCCCCCTACCTCCACCCCACGGTCACCAACAATCTGGCAAAGGCTGGGACTACGAAGAACCACTCTGTGGCTTATCCCTGGGACAAACAACAGACTAAAACAGGAAGCGAAGTTACCCAGGCATTAGTGGGATCTCTAGGTGGAGTGGGAATAGGGTTGTTCTCAGGGTCATGAAGAGTAATTTTTATAGAGTCATCATACAAATGTAAAAACATCTGATTATTCATGACTGACACTGAAGAAAAACTTAGATGCTAACTACGATATATACATCAAAATAGCCATTCAACAGAAAATTATGTGGTCAACGTCATTAAGGAAATTTGAGTTGTAGCCTTTAAAAAAATTTATTTAACATTCAGAATGCATAATCTGCATGTGTATCCAGATAAGTAAAATGGTATCAAAAACCTAAAAGCATGCATGCACAGAGTTCCAATTTACCAACTCATAACTCATCTACAAAACTGTACTAGAGGAACTCTTCCATACAATGTGAATATTATTTCCAAAAATGTATATTTTAGAAATGTCATATCCAGGCAAAAGTGAATTTATTATCAGTCCCTATATAATAAATGTTTTTTAAAATAATATAGAGGATGCCAATATTAGTGATTTCTACTTAAACATGAAGAATTATCTTTTCACATCATAGTTCATACTCCTTCAAGACAAAAGTTACTTGATATGCAATATATTGTGATAATGCAAATGCTTCTTTGCTTCTCAAAACACAGGAGTTAGAATTTAGATTGTCTTTTCTTATAGTGCTACCAATAAAAAAAAAAATACATGTGGGCATATATGTATATGTTAAAAAAAAAAAAAAAATATATATATATATACACACACACACACACACACACATACACACACACACAGATATATATTTCATTAAACACTCATTTTGGATCCAACAGGGCTAAAGAAAATTTTCTTGTACATAAAAGATTATAACAAAGGAAATGTTGCCAGGTTATCCATTGTTTATGTAGGGTAAGAAATTTTGCTTTGCCAAGAGGTGTAAGACTAATTCCTTTAAATGTTCTTAAAACACAAAAAGCCACATATTGTAGGAATATATAACTGTCTAGAAATGTGGGACAAAATGCCTTGGACTCCAGTTATTTTAAACTGAATTAATTTAAAAAAAAACCCTATACAATAATAGCAAGAAAACTAAGAGAAATCACACAAAGGCTGAAGATCTCTACAAATGGCAAGGGGGTGATTTCCAGGATCTAAAAGTTATATTAAAAAAGCAAAATACAGAACAGTGCTTATTGTAAGCTACCTTTTGTATAAGCAGAAGAAGGAAAAATATAAATTCTCTCTTTTTCAAGAAGGATAAATCAAGAACGATGAAAATATTTTTTAACAGAGGATGGATGGCAAGTGAGATTTCGGAGTGCAACTTCTTATTTCAATATTTTAACGATGTAAATGTTTTAGGTTTTCAAGTCGTAAACATAAGGAGAGAAAAACTAAAATTAAATATAAACAAATGAATGAACTAAAATATATCAAATTGGTAACATAGAGAAAATTAATTCTAGTCACTTTAATTTTATTTTTTTAATATTTTATTGGAGTATAGTTGATTTACAACGTTCTGTTACTTTCTGCTGTACAGCAAGGTGAATCAGTTATACATATACATATATCCACTCTTTTTTAGATTATTTTCCCATACAGGTCATTACGGAGTACTGAGTAGAGTTCCCTGTGCTATACAGTAGGTCCTTATTAGTTACCCTATACAGTAGTGTGTATATGCCAACCCCAATCTCCCAATTCCTAGTCACTGTTAAACACAATACTTTGCATTAGCCACAGTGTGATATACTCTAAAGATAAAAGGAAGAGCCAAGGTATCTTAAACTTTACTCAGTTGGGTTTTTTTCTCTTTTTTTTTTTTAAATTAAAGTATATCTGACATACAAGATTATATTTCAGTTGGTTTATTGATGGTTATTATATGACATAATTTTTAAAATATTTATGCATACTGTAGGGTAAAGCAAGTAAATACATTAATGGTATGGTGAATCATTAGGAACCAAGACATTCACTGCAAGAGATAAAATACAAACATAAAAGAAATTAAATTAAAAAAGCGTGCATGTGACCCAACATGAACCGCTGGCCACCAGCGGAGACTTACTTCTTGGCAGTACTGTAGGATGCCCTCCTTGGTGCCAATGCAGGTTTTGGTCCCCGATGGATCTGACTCCCACTTGCCATTCTGCACGTTCATGTGCATGTTCAGTTTGCCACAGAACATGGCGACTTGCGGTTCTGCAAGCAGGCCAGCATTGCCATCAGTGGGCACCTGAAAAAATAAGTTTTGGTTAGTTACAAAAATCCATAGCTCTGGGGTGGAGGCTGGGGGGAAGGGCTGTAAAGAGAAACATGGCCTGGAGCAATGCCAAAAATAGTTCTATTCCTCCTAATTCTCAATTATGAATTCCTTTGGGTTAAGCATTATGTATGCTACAGACATCTCCAACCACATATAATACAGTGTTGGTTTTTTAACATTGAAATGAAGAAATTAGCAGTATTGAGAAGAATTTATTCATTGAAAAGCTTATACATTTCCCCCATGGCAGATTTCATTGACAAGTTTATCCATTTTGCTTACTGCAAGGTCCTGACAATAAAATCAGATGTTTTTCTGAGATAAATAGAATCACTCTGGAGGAAACCATATTCCAATAATAACCTCCAAGTGACTCACATAAAGAACAATGCCAAGTCCCTGCATGGTGACCAGCTCTGTGAGTAAGGCTGTATGTCACCTCCCAGAGCTGAGGGCATGGTATCAGTGGCGCTTTACTAATTAGCAAGTGACAACTTCATAACTTTTCGGACTGAAAAATTACTGTAGAATTTACCAAGCACAAACATGAATGAATATGTTGGCCATTCCATCGGTTTTCTCCAGAACATTCTCTGGTTATCACTCTGTCAGCTCTGAAGAGTACAGTAAGGTTGCTGGTGTCTCATCTCCTCAGCTACACTGCAAAGAGGTGACAAGTCTCACCCAGGGCCCAGCAGAGCACCTACTGTGTAGCAAGCTCTCAATAGGTCTTAGCTATGACCACTGCAGGCCACACACCATTTTGCCAAAATAACTTTGAAATGGGTGCCCTTTTGTATTTCCAAACCCTTCTGCCCACCGGTATTACGTTCATATAAATATATACATATTTTTTTGGCCACATGGCACAGCTTGCAAGATCTTAGTTCCCCGACCAGGGACTGAACACGGGGCCTAGGCAGTGAAAGAGCTGAGTCCTAACCACTGGACCACCAGGGAATTCCCCATATAAATATTTTTAAAAGGGAAAATGGAAGTTCTGAAATATCCATACTACCTCGCTTAATAGCTCAAAAAGAAAAAAAAAATCAGCAAAAGATGAAAAATAAATCCACAGGAGTGCAAGTGTTATGCGAAACCAAGGTATCAAAAGACACGGTGGCAAAGTAATCCCTCCCTTGTTAAATCCAGCTTCGGAGGAAATGTGTGAGATCCATGCTAAGAAGAGTTAACTTCCAACAGAAGCCATTCATGCAGCGGAGAACTGGGTGATTCTATAATAACTTGTATCATTTCTAAAAATTGTTCACAGGAGGGGAAAAAAACAACACTAAAATTACACCAAGAGATTTCAGTTAAAGAAATAGCTTCCTGACACTTCCCCCCACAGAAATGTAAAAATAGATCAAACATCTGTCCGTTCTAGTCATCATCATATATATTTTGTCCATAAATCCATAAGAGGATTTTTGTCCTTTAAAAAAGATAATCTTGTACTGAACCTAGCTGAGACCTATCATAGACCTGAGTGCAAAAGCTCCTGGCACAATCTCTAAAACCATGTTTCAGGTAACATTTTCTGCATTTCTAGTTCTACTTTATATGGCATGTTTAGTAAAATTCTACCTCTCTGCTGCCAGATGTAACAAACAGCAGCTGAGGCCACAGTATCGGATCGTCAGCAGAATAGCTAGGACCCCTCAACTCCCCAATTTGCGGCCTTGCCCACCACCTGCAATTTCCAAGCCAGAAACTGAGAGGCTCATTCTCCAAGAGATGCAAAGAGGCAGCCTAAACAGAATGTTCCATAAACGGAAGTTTCACAGTTTTCCTGAGGGAATAAGAGAAAATTCAATGCTTTGATCCTCAAAATCAGAATATAAATGTTGTCCATTTTACTGAAGTAAGTAGTAAGATAATAACATTGCGAAAAAGTCAAATAATGATCAGATACCTATAGATAAGGCCCTATCTCAGACGCAATGAAGGACATAAAATACATTTATAATATATAGATAAATATATAAAATTTATTAATGTACTTGTTTATAAAATATGGGCTTTGCCCATGTTTTAAATTCCATTATCAAGGAATTTACAATCTAATAATGAAATCACCATTGCATTCCCCATTGCACTTTATTCTGCTCAAATTCATTCCCGTCCCAAAGATTTCCAGTCTTAGAATCTTGGGGCCTTACCCCTAACTGAACAGAGGGACTAATGACCCTTTACCACTGTTGGTATTTATTTTGCTGAATAATTCTACCTCCACCATCTTAACATTTCTCTGTACCTCTGACTCTCCACAGTGTGTTCCATAGTTACTATCTCCTTGTCTATGCAAAGGCCCTTCATTCCATATCCTCCCCTCAAGGAACAATGAAGTACCAATTTCTCTCCCCCATGGTAGCCAGCTTCCAAGATGACCCCTAATGGTCCCTACTCCCTGGATTCATGCTCTCGTCACGGCCATCCCATAATGTATCAAGGTTTGTCTGTAGCAACAAATAAAATAGGGCAAAAATATGTGTTTTCCAAGGCATGGTCATTAAGGGCACTAGGGTTTCTTCCTTGCTCTCTGGGATCACTTGCTGTGGAGGAGGTCAGTTGCCATGTTGTACAGCCACTCAAGCAGTCCTGTGGAGAGGCCCATGTGATGAGGAACCAAGGTCTCCTGTCAACAGCAATGTAAGTGAGCTGGGAAACATCCTACAGCCTCATCAGCCTTCATCTGATGGCAGCCCTGGCTGACATGACTGAAACCTCAAGAGAGACACTCCCAAATTCCCAACCCACAGAAACTGAGATAGTAAATGTTTGTTGTTTTAAACCATTGGGTTTGAGGTAACCTATTACACAGCAGTAGATACCCAATAAGTTCCTCCTTTTCTCCAGTTCCATAATACATCCACAAATAGGCTCTGATCTCCTCTACTGAAAGAAAGCAAATAGACAAAAATTACCTCATTCCATTCTGTTATCCCCTAGAGGAGGGTGTCAGCACATTTTCTATGTAAAAGGCCAGAGAGTAAATATTTTAGGTTTTGTGAACCCTGCAGTCTCTTGTAACTAATCAACTCTGTTGCTGCTATGCAAAAGCAGTCTCAGACAATATGTGAAATGAGTGTGGCTACTTTACAATAAAATTTTCTTTACAAAACAGGCGGTAGGCCAGATCTGGCCAGTGGGCCATAGTTTGCCTGCCTCTGCTCTAGAGGAACCGTCATCTTCCCATCACTTCCAACAAATTCTAGCAGGTGGTGATTTAAACACTCACTGATACCACCTTCGTACCTGCTTCTCAGGACCCTTGCAGTTTGGTTTACATTCCTACCATCCGAACAATTTTCTCAAAGGTTACATACAACCTCCTGAGAAAGGAAAGCCCTTTTCTTCAATACCTGTCACTTTTCATTTTCTTTGCCATACATGAATTCTTCCTTGGAAGTCTTTTCTCTTGGCTTCTGTCGCAATCAACTACCCTGGCTCTCTTTATTTTCCTGATTATCCCATTACTAACTCAAAATCCTTCAATTCCACAGCATAAGACATTCCTAAAGATTAGGCCATTGCTTCTCTTTTACCTACTTTAAGAAGTCTTGGTGTTTGCACGCTTTCACCTCCTAGCTGCTGAGAGGCAACTCCAATATAACAACAGCAACAGTAATAAACGACAGCAGCTAACATTTCTTCATTCAGTAAGTTTGAGTATGTAACACATGCTAGGCACTGATGTATTGGGTTGGCCCAATAGTTTTGGGGACAAAGCAGTAAGTCAGGCAAGTCCTTATCCTGACAATAAGATAACCGATCAGTTTGCTTGGATCTGAGGGGTTTCCAGGATGTGAGACTTTTAGTGCTAAAACTGGTAGACTCCCCAGCAAGCTGAGACAACTGGTCACCCTACCTGACAAACACATCAACTGTTTTTCGATTGTTTCCTAGCTTGACTTCTTAACATCTTTCTATTTCTTCCATTCTTCACTTTGTTATCCTTCTGTCTTCTTGACTTTACAGTTATTTTGATGCCATCTGTTTGCATGTTTGTATGTTCCAACTACCAAATGGTGGTAATCTTTCTCCCATTCCCTTCAAATGAATTGATTATGGCCCTATCAAATTACTGGAAAACATCTTTAATTGCCTTATGATCTCTTCCTTTTGACAATGGGGGCTAAGACAAGAAAACATGCTTCAGTTCCTTTTGGATTTTCTACCAGACGAGATTTAATATTAACTTAAAAAAATAAGTATGATCATTAACATGACCCGTTTTCTTAGAATGGAGCTGTGTAATAGTTCAAACTTTGATTCCTCAATACTTAGGGTAACTTATTATGCTAGAAATTATAAAACTGGCTGTACGTATATATCTGTTACATTTGACATTACAAGAGGCCCTTCACAAATAAATACTTCAATCACAAAGACATGTTTCTTGGGCAAAAATTCTTTCCCGAGCCAACACCAGATCAGAGTAAGGCGCTGGGAGATAACAAATTGAACCAGAAGCTTTTCTATTCTTAATGAAGCCCACCTGCAAAGAATTTCAGGTTTTAAGAAACATATCCCTGGCTCAGTTAATTAAAACAAGACAAACAACCCAGGATCCTTACTGGAATCAAATAACCCATTTAAGAAACAAAGCCTAGCTGCTAGGAGCAGCCCACTCCCTGGCATTCATCCAGAAGGAAACCATCACCAGCCAAGGTGGTCACATGGAAGATAATACTTAGCCTTCCAAGGGCCCAACAGGTTTACTCAAATCCCTTTTTTCTGAATGAAGCCTCAAAAAGTGGCCTAATACATCATACACAAGGTCCTATTCAGGACGTGTTAAAATGGATGCTCTTAAAACTTAAATCTTTCAGTCCTAGAGTAAGTTATTTATAGCCAGTGAAAATGCATACCCTGTCAAAGTTATCCTAAAGATAATGATTCCTAACTTTACAAAAAACATTTCTCTTAATAAAAAGAAATACAAAAGCTTTAGTGGATGGGAAATATAACCACTTAAATAACTATTACATTTTAATGTTGTTTTCATCTTAACATTATCTAAGGTAACTTAAGGTTACTTGGCAGAAATCCAAGACAACACCTAAAAGATTGGCACCCTGCTATAAATGGCCATTCATGGTCCCTGCATTTCTGAGAGACTGAAGATGAAGATAATTCTTGTAACCTGAATGACTTTGCACTGACATCATAAGACCAGAGATGCTTTCCCATGGGAAAACAGTGCTCAGTGACAACGGGCAGAATAACTGGCTGAAACAATGGCACAAGCACACACTGCCTCAAAAACAACAGGCTATTTACAGAATGCTCTGAACTACAGAGACTCAAACACTACACCTAAAAATGCTGTCAATCTTTTAAAAACAACCATTTGCGGCCAGAAGAATATTTTAGGCTCATACTATATAGACAAGCTACTCAAGTGAAAATGGACTTTCCAAAAGCAAGTTAGCTAGAAAACGGCTTTCCAAAAGCTTAAGGGGAAATTAAAATAAACAAATATACATATATACCTAATCTGGGCCAATCTGCAGAGGTGACCCCGAACCTACACCTAGAATCAATGAAATTTACAAGCGCAAAAGCAGCTTCTCAAACAAGTTCTCCTGCTGTCTTTCAAACTGGGTGTTCCCTTTCCCCAAAAAGTTTCTCTTTATTATCATCAAGGAGATCAAAATTCCTTATAGAGCTGGCTTGGCAACATTCCTCCCCACACAGTCCCAACTAAAAGGGAAAGGGAACAAGGAACTCTCTGTTTCACTGGCTGAAAAGTCTTGCTTGGCAAGGAGAAGGCACGGATCCATAGCTCAGTGCATCCGTGGATTTATGTAACTTTAAGGTTTGTGGCTAATGAAAACCATCTTGTTTCTGCATTTAAACAAACTTCTCCCTAGTCTGAATAGCTGGCCTCATATAGTCACTTATTTGGTACTATTTAATCAGTTCACAGTTTCCTCAGGGTCAGATTCTCGTATAGTGAGTATCTTTTAAAAAGCACACAGCAATGCTATTTCTATTCCAGCTCTGGTTTCCTCACATAAATAATTTCCCCTTAGCCTGGGCATAATATAATTATACCCCATGAAAATGCTTTGAAAACATTCCAATATTCCATTTTCAATGTAATTATTCTGTAGAATCACAATCAAGAAGATTTGAGTATGAACCCCTTTCAAGGCCAAATAAAGTACCTCACTTAATCCTTAACATAAACAAATTTTCATTCTCAAAAGGAAAAGACTATCTGTAGGGCTTTCCTTTGAATGCCAAAAAACAAAACAAAACAAAACTTAAGCAGAACCAGAACATCTGAAATTGCCCATTTTATCTCTAACGGAGGAGAACTGAAATTAAAATCAGAATCACAGAACTGAAAGGATCTGTAAAATCATCCATCCCAACTCTAAGCAGAAGGAAAAGGCTCTGAAGGATTTGTCCAAGGCCACAGAGTTATGAAGAGGCAGAGCTGGGTGTTGGACCTACACCATCAAGGTTTTGTTGATGCGACCAGGCTAACTCTCAAATTAAAATGGAAAATTGTAATTTTCCAAGGTTTTGCCCCTGTGCGTGTGTGCACGTATTTGTGGTGAGAAAGAATGCAGGAGCTAATCAAAGCATACAGAAAACTGAAATGTGATTACCGAAACTGTACGCAGCTTCAATTTCCCTGTGTGGAGAGGCGGCCATGTTCCTCACATCCATTAGGTGCTGCACAGTTATTTCAGAGCTTGAGTTTCAGGCTAAAAATGATGTGCCACAAAAGTGCATGACAAAAGATGGGAATTTCCTGGTGGCGCAGTGGTTAAGAATCCACCTGTCAATGCAGGGGTCACAGGTTCGAGCCCTGGTCCGGGAAGATCCCACATGCCGTGGAGCAACTAGGCCGATGTGCTACAACTACTGAGCCTGTGCTATAGAGCCCATGAGCCACAACTACTGAGCCCGCATGCCACAACTACTGAAGCCCGCGTGCCTAGAGCCTGTGCTCCGCAACAAAGAGAAGCCACCGCAATGAGAAGCCCGTGCACCGCAACGAAGATCCAACACAGCCGAAAGTAAATAAATAAATTGAAGAAAAAAAAAAAGTGAGTGAAGAGAGTAAACATTCCTTTCAGAGAATTAATCCACATATTTCACTCCTTGAAATTTGACATTCTTTTGGGGACACTGTTGACCTGGCTTCAAATGACAAGTTAGAGCTCCTTGATGGATCCATGGCCTCTGTTAATATTGATAAAGCTAATTCTTATACTGGGACCCCCAAAATGAAGGCCATCCCAGTGGTGTGGTCCACATCACAAATCTAAACCTATACCAGCCTGCACACAAGGTAAACACCTGTCAAGAAATCCTAACAAACCAATCACAATCCTCCAACTCAGCTTAAGCTAGCTTGATTTACCCTAAAAATAGGACCTGCTAGCCTTATAAGGAAATTCCCTTCCCGACCTCCTAGACAATCATGCCGTTTCAGTGTTGACCCTTCTAAAGCTCTATAAACGCGCTCTTGTCCCAAATCCCATTAGAACAGTGATCTACTGCTTATGAGGCACTGTATTCCCCCAATCCATGGATTGTCTTCCTTTGAATAAAGGACAACAAACTCATTATTAAATTGTTTTAGTTTTGCCATTTGACAGTATGAAGCTATTTTTCTGCTTAAAGGATAGATATTCTAAAGTTGACCCCAAATTTCTTCCAATTCATAACAAAGGCCTGTAAATAAATTCTTGCTGCTGGTGCACAGTAGAAAATCAGTTCTCCCAATAGAAACCTTTGTTATTCAACAATCGTGGAATTAATTACCAATGTCGAAAGCATGAATTTAGGTAGGCCCAAGAAAGAGTGATGCCCACTGCCTAGAACAGATATAATACTGGAATTAAAAAAAAACAGAGCCTCATGTATGACAAACTCTTTGCCTATCATTTTCGATCCAATTAATGCCCATTTAGTCCTAAACAGTAAATGTTCTATATTCTAACTGCATGCATATACACATATACATCATATATATACTAGACCATGTATAATTGTGTTTACTGTGCTCTGACATTGGTAACAGTCAAATTCTTTTCAACATTTTGATGTTTATCTCTTTAATTCTGTCTTGTAGTTTTACTGGCATGTTTCACATACAAAAACATACAGTATCATGATCTTTATACTATTTTGACTCTCTCAATATTGTTATATCTCATCAGGCTTGATCATGTGAACATGGAGATCGGAAAAGAGTTAAGGGCAAAGACTGAAGCATCTACTTAGGCCTTTCCCTTCATTATCTCCTTTGACTCAGAAGAACCTAGATAATTCACTTCCACATCTACTTAGATAATCAGAGAGGCTCAAAACCTGCCGAAGAGTCTAATCAAGGCTGTTTACTCCAAAACCCATGCTTACTTTTTTTCATACCAAGCCAGGTGGCATTCCTGCTACTCCTTCTCAAGCTTTTTTATTTTCAATTCTTGAATATTATTTTCAAATAACTTTTTCCCCTGATGATAGTAGTATTTTGCGGTTCTTTGTTACTGGTTCTTAAAAAATTAGTTTTAGACCAAGTAAAGGGGAAGCAAATCCAGTTTAAAAAATGTTTAATCTGCACGTCTTAAATTTAAATCCCTAGATGTTAACATCTAGTTACATTTGGTAGCTTCCTCTTTAAGAAACCTCCCCAGAAATGAAAACAAAAAACTTTCTCCTAAATTAGTTCTTTCCTTAAATCAGAAACAGCAAATTGAATTACCAAAGTAGGGGTCCAGAATCTCCAACATTCCAAATTGTGAACGCATGTTCTTCAAGGCTTACCTTATTTGATCTCTAATTTCTCAACAATGAACATATACCTATATATGCATATCCCTGTATATATACCTACTATATATGGCCACCTGTGTAATATGTAGTGGTGGTGTTAATAGTAATAAACACATACACACACAGAGTTTACAGGGAGAGAGCAATTAGAGCAAATTTCAAATGACAGTGCTTTGCTAAAAATCTCACTGTAGAGTTACTGCACTTAAGTCATATTGCTAACAAGCTGAAGGATGTGGAAATTGGGGTCCTCAGGGATGCTGGTTTGAATGGCATTCTCTGTAAAGAAGTTTGATGGTAACAACTGAACTATTTTCCAGTATGATTTCCATTAGTTCTGACAGCTAGGGCAGATAAGCTATTATTCAGCACATAATGCAACACAGAAAAATCAAACTCTATTACTCCTCTCCACTTTAGATATGAGACAATTTATACATATTCAGTTTCTTAAGTTTTACTGTTTTCTATCAAATTTGGCCAAGCTTAGCCAAGATCAGCTGACCCATAGGCCTGTGAGCTATAAAAATGATTATTATTTTAAGCCACTAAATTTTGGGGTGGGTTGTGGCTTTGCAGCATTATTTATAGCAAGAGAAACTAATACAGGCACATATTTGCCAGGAATAAGTAAAGTACTAAGTGATAGAATCAGGGCTCAAGATTATTTCAGAAGGTAAAAATTCAAGTTGAATTTTTAAAGTGTACACAAGATCCTATATTTTGCTTGAAATAATTCTTTGAAGTAGTACAGGACAGGAAAGGCATAGCTGTGTAGCTGTTTCATAAGAAAAAGTTCCAAAGGTTTTAAGAGATGAAAAGAAAAGAAAAGAAAAGAAAAAAGCTAATGCAGTCTCATGCTTTACAAATACAGGGCCCTAAATATCATGGGAAATCTTGCTGTGTTAAATCACATCTAGAATGATGTACTCACATTTTTAGATAAACGTTAAAAAATTAAAGAAAGGTTACCTTGGAGGCAAACACAATTTTATCGGAAGACTCTAAGGAACATAGGAAAGAATAAGGGGGGAAGAAGACATTAGAAGGAAATTCACAAGGAAGAAGCTATAAACAGGAAACCAGTGACTGAACAGTTGTTGGGAAGGAAAAGCCTCATCAAGGAGGCACTTAAATGGATGGATAACCAGCCCTCAGGGTTTCAGAAGGGGTCACCTGCTCAACTGGGTTGGGACGTAGATGAGATTAACAGTTTCCAAACGTTTTTAAGCAGTAGGATCTTGTGCTCAAATCATATTTTGTGTGCAACCCTCACAGCTGGGTTCTCCTCTCAGAACCTGGATGTCATCCCCACCCAGCTTATTGAGGCACTGGTCTCCCAGAAAATCTGCTTTTCTACTTTTTCTATTGTTAGCCTATGGATCTTATTACTTGGTTCTCAAGAAAAAGGTTATACAGTCCCTCAGTACCCGGAGGGGATTTGCTCCAGGTCCTCCCTCCCAGCCCCCGCCCTCCCTGCCTCCCTACCAAAATCCCCAGATGCTCAAGTACCTTAAGCAAAACGAAGCGGTACACAGCACGCATTCCTTGGAGGCCAAACCTGGATACCCAGGGCTGACTATACTGCCGTGCACCCTGAACTTGTACTGTCCAACGAGGGTTAGCACTAGCTAGTTCAACTGAGGAACTGAATTGTTCGCTTGAGTTCACTGTAATTAATGTAAATTTAAATTAAAAAAACGATTACTCAATCCTATTAATGAAAAACTTTAAAGCATGTTGATAACAACTTGGGTAAGCAAATCTACTTTCTGACTAAATTTTATATACTCTTATCAAATTTTTCCAATGAAAAATCTCCAGTTGAGATTTTGATGACTTAGTGTGAAAGATACATTATAAAATACCTCATTAATAATTTTATAAGCTGAAATGATAATTGGGTTAAATAAAATATATTATTACAACTAATTTTCTTTTTACATTTTAAAATGAGGCTCTTAGAAACATTTTAATGATATATGGGGCTTGCATTATATTTCTACTGGACTGTCAGACATAAGGCAGCACAAAATTTACAACACAACAATAAATTACATTTATGTCAACATATTACCCATTTGTCTTTCATTAATCTCATTGCACACTTATCACTTCCTCTCAGCCTTTTTTATTGGAAAGTACGGACTTCAATTAGTTCAACTAGCACAAACCAGCACATTGATATTCAGAAATCTAACAAATATTTGCTATTTCATGTATTCAATGAGGTAGGGATCAGATAAGAAAATGGCTCAGCTAGGGCACGGTGAGCCATACTCTCTTGGTTTTACTTCCTAGAACTGGAAACGAAGGTCTGAGTTGGGGGGAAATAAGATGGTGCTCCAAACACATGCACTGAAGCTTTTAAGAAGATGGCAATCGACTGCTATCTTTAAATTTGACTGATTTTGTGGGCTTCTTAATTTTTCTTTCTTTTTCTCTATACCTCTGTAAGTGATAAACAATTTGCTTAAGTGCGTCGGTTTTAAAAAATTAAATGTATTTTGTTTTCACTCTGTTTTTTTAAATTGAAGTATAGTTGCTGTATTATACAATATTATATAAATTGCAGGTGTACAATACAGCGATTCACAATTTTTAAAGGTTATACTCCATTTATAGTTATTGTAAAATACTGGCTATATTCCCCATGTTGTACAATATGTCCTTGTAGATTATTTTATACATAATAGTTTGTATCGCTTAGTCCCCCACCCCTAGATTGCCCCTCCCCCCTTTGCTCTCCCCAATGGGAACCACTAGTTTGTTCTGTATATCTGTCACTCAATATGTTTTTAAAAGGAAATACTTTAATAAAAACAGTGCAATGCTACTAAATAGACCACGCTCCTGCTCACATTTTACATGTGGCTGTGTGAATACATCTTATTCTAATTACACTTCCTCCAGCAAAGGACATGCAAATTTCATCACCAAATACTCAAGCCACTAAGATCCCACTCCACCAACCAGTATGCGCTTGTTGAAATCCATGGAACACAAGAAGTGGGTTCTTGCCACACAGAGCCCAGGCCCAGCTCTCTATGAGAGGTAGATGTGTGTGCAGAGAAGAGGGTGGGGTGAGAAATGGGGACACATGTAGTTCTGGAATGTGGGGTCGAGTACTTCTGTCATTTGATACCTCACATTGAGATCATACCAGATTTCACCCAGGTGGCACCAAACAAGTCCCAAAGTTAAAGTCTCAATGTCACCTGAGCTTAGTGCTTAAACACAGCCAAGTAAGTGGAATAGTTATGAGCTCTAGATATAATTTATTTTATTGCCTTGGAATATACTGTCACCACATAATTTGCAAGCTAAATTGTTAGGACTATTCCTGGGGTGATTCCCCTTACTTCTTTTTTTTTGTAATATTTATTTATTTGGCTGCTCCGGGTCTTAGTTGCAGTATGCAGAATCTTTTAGTTGAGGCATATGGACTCTTAGTTGTGGCTCATGGGCTCCTTAGTTGTGGCATGCAACTCTTAGTTGCCGCATGCATATGGGATCTAGTTCCCTGACCAGGGATCAAATCTGGGCCCCTTTCATTGGGAGCACGGAGTCTTAACCACTGAACCACCAGGGAAGTGCCCCCTCCCTCACTTCTTAATATGAGATATTGGATGTTGACATAATTGCAGTACCTCACTCATCACCTGGCAGGTGCACTTAGCCTTTATCTTTTATGCAGTATCATATTCTTCACAATCTAATGCCACAGCTCTCAAATGGACCTTTACTTTATCAACAGCACTTTATCTATAGCACTACAATGGATTTTCTAAAGCATAAAGCTTATGCTTAAGGTACAAATAAGTGCAAATATTAAAGTTTTTTAGTTCTTTTTTTCTTCTCTTTATTTCTTTCACTTACTCACTAAAATATTGTACCATTCGTGATGTATATAGCATAGAAGAAATAGAGCCCCAAGGGATCATGGGATGGAAAGGAGAAGACAACAGTGTTTGAACAAGTGGCAGGAGGAAAATAAATGGAAAACAAGCTTCCAGAAGAAGTGGATTTATAAATGGAGCCAGATCATCATTTAATTAGAACATGTACGGTAGGGTCAAACTCATACATCCTTATCTTAGAGTTACCCATACTACTTGGACAAGGGGAAAAAACAGCATACTTCTTTACTCTGTCAGCCCAAAAATTCACCCCTATTTTCCTTTACAGCCTCAACTATGTTTCAGGCTTCAGGCCACTGTGAAACCGACATAGGTGGAGAGACTAAAATGAGGAGAGGTGGCTAATGGAATTCCTGGTCTTAGGCTTCAATGAGGCAGGCAGTAACCATATCTGGACCCAGTACATTCCAGACTATCCATATCCCTTAATATCTTTATAATTTCTAATACTAAATGCCATGAAATTACTCCTAAGGTTGAAGACCCCTACAAAGATGCTCATTATCCAGGTAAATTAAGATATAATGCTGTCCTTCAATGTATATTAAAATCTCAAGAGCAGCTCTCGGGGGATGAGGGGTGCTCACATGAACCTCAGAGCCCCGTTAAACCCTCTAGGAAGTCATTTCCGACAGATTTCCTACTAGCCTGGGGCAGTTGAGAGACGGCTAGCATGCTGTTATATGCCAAATTTAAGGTACCTGTAGGTTTTAGCATGGGCCCAACACAAACAAGGGCTTGTGTTTTATAAGATGGTACCAACAAGTCCTTGACATCAGTACATGGTTTTCAATTAACAGCATGAGGAAGATCCTAAGTGGAAGAATGATAATCAACAGCTTTCATGAAAAGGTTTCTGAAAAGTCTTCTTTTCAATTTTTTAAAATTTATTTATTTAGATTTTTATTGGAGTATAGTTGCTTTACAACGCTGTGTTACTTTCTGCTGTACAGCAGACTGAATCCGTTATATATCCCCTCTTTTTTAGATTTCCTTCCCATTTAGGTCACCGCAGAGCATTGAGTAGAGTTCCCTGTGCTATACAGCAGGTTCTCATTAGTTATCTATTTTATACATAGTAGTGTATATATGTCAATTCCAATCTCCCAATTCAACCCCCAATTCCCCCCTTGGTATCCATACGTTTGTTTTCTACATCTGTGTCTCTATTTCTGCTATGCAAATAAGTTCATCGGTACCCTGAAAAGTCCTTAAAGCAAGTCACACTGGAGGCGATCAGGTGAGCAGGAAGAGAATGAAGAGGAAATAAAACAATTTACTCGTGAAAGCTAACTGAGACAGAGGGATTCAGATATTTACCATTTACTTCTCTTCTCACTTCTTCAAACATACGCACATATGCACACACTTTCACAATTTATGTATAGAGAGGAGGAAGCCACCTACACCCTGCTGGAACAAGACGGTACAAATAAATGCATTATATGGGCTAAGGGTTCAAATATCTGTAAGGTGCATCAAAGAATTCCTGGTCTTAGACCTTTAACTTTCGTTTTTAGAATACTGATAGAATGATTTCAGGAAGAGAACATTATCTTATTTCTGATAAGCAGAAAGGATATTTACATTCTATCCTTTATGTCCTTTCAAAGTTGAGTAATATTTACTTATCTACCTTTTCCGTGTATTTGCTACTGGAACTTTTTGGTATAGGAGAAAACTGCTTTGCAAACACAATAGAAATCAGAGAGAAGGTTAAGTTTATGTGAAAAATCTACGATAACTTTCAAACAGCATTCCTGCTCATTGTTCCAAGTGTTTTCTGTTAACTTATCACTTGTAGGGTAAACCAAGATTATTTCTCTTCCTCCCGGGTTATAACATTAAAGAACGCTCAAGGTTCAAGTTTCAGGCTGTTTGCTTGATAAGCACGGATAGATTATCCCTCTTAAGTAAGGCACCAAGGCACTTCTCAAAGAAGCTTTCCATTTCTAAAGCCCTAAGACTCACAATAAGATTTTTCAAATTGCCTTTTCTATCAGAATAAAGACTATTAGGAGCTACAACACGAGGAGAAAATAATTCAGAAGAAAGGTAGCGGTGAAGACTTGATTTCTATTTTCTCAGCTACATAAAAAAAAATGTTGCAGAAACAATAGAAGACCAGGAGCCAGAAACATTGGAGTCTTACTTCTAATGTCAGTTGCAGTGACACAACATCTGAGTCTTAGTTTCTTTATCTCTAAGTGAGGACAGAACCCAGAGGGCTGTATGGGGGCCCAGATATGATCTACACGGAGGCAATCGGAAAGCAGCAATGATAATATTGTGAGGTGCTGCTCCTATGAGGATGCAGTTGATGGTACTACCTGTAAGTATTCATCTGAGTTTTCTCTGTTGGAGTAAAGATAATGTCTAAACGCTTCAAGTAGGTGGAACAAGCAGCCTAGTCCTTTTTTTTCTTTTTTTTTTTTTACATAAATTCAAACAAGATGAGGATTACTTCACTGTCTACGTGAGATCTGCCTTGCTCTTTACTACTCGCCCTCCCCCCTCCGTCTCTTTCTCTCCCACATACAGGCACTCAATAAATATTTATGGAAAGCATTAAGGAATGCCTGGCATGAAAATAAAAACAATAATAGAGTCGAATGTAGAAAATGTAATTATTGACAAAGGCATGGAACAATAATTCCACTTAGATACTTGTGAGATTTTCTTTTTTTGTGGCACCAGGAGAATGATTTCCTCTTGTGGAGAAGGGAAAACTGCAGCACCCACACCCCCCTGCCTTTACCAACTCCCAAATGCCAGCTACAGCTCAACTTGTTGGAGACCCTCAGGCTCCTCTTAGAAAAACAAGAACAAAAAACAAGAGGGCACAAAAAGCAAGGTGGCTCCAAAGCTTCAGAGTTAATTTCCTGACTCTTTGAGAACACATTCCTAAGAAAAGCATCAGTTTGCAATTCAGGCAGGTTTAAAAAAAAAAAAAAAAAAATCAGAGGGCTTCCCTGGTGGTTCAGTGATTAAGAATCCGCCTGCCAATGCAGGGGACACGGGTTCGAGCCCTAGGTCCGGGAAGATCCCACATGCCGCGGAGCAACTAAGCCCATGTGCCACAACTACTGAGCCTGCTCTCTAGAGCCTGCGAGCCACAACTACTGAAGCCCGTGCGCCTAGAGCCCGTGCTCCACAACAAGAGAAGCCACCGCAATGGGAAGCCCGTGCACCGCAACGAAGAGTAGCCCCTGCTCGCCGCAACCAGAGAAAAGCCCAGGCGCAGCAATGAACACCCAACGCAGCCAAAAATAAAAATAATAATAAAATAAAATAAAATAAAAATTAAAAACATCAGATTACCTCACTAAACTCCAAGAATTTCACGAATTGTGTGAGCAGCCAGACTCCTTTAATAAAGCATCCAATCAACCATTTTAAAAAGTCCTGCAGCTAAAGCCCTCAGCGGCACTGAACTGATTCTCAGAGGTTTCAGTGTAACTCAACACCTAAAGGGAAGGTTCGTGTGAAAAAAAATACACCTGAAAATACTACAGGGAAGAGACAGAAACTATTTGTTGAACAGCTAGGCCAAATAGCATATGCTTTTGATTATCAAACACTTGCCCTTCCCACTTCAAATAGACAAGGTCCCAGAGTTGTTCGGTTCCTGGGTTAAGTTTCAGGAAAGTTCTGACTTGATGCCGTACATTAAGATAAACATTTCCCTGGAACCAAACACGTTCAAGGCTGGGGATGGAGGGGTGACCCAAACACCCCTGATTTCAATGGACATACAATGGTGGAGATGAAAACGAGGAGGCCCCACTCGCTCATAAAAGTCGCTGATATGATAAAGCATTGACTGGTTTGATTTGGAGAAGGAGGAGAATGGAGTTTGCGTAGAATAGGCAGAACCAAAGACGGGAGAAGAAAATCTACATAGGGTGAGTGTGGGGAGAGGAGATGTGAAAGGTAGGACAGTGTTGGGTGTGAACAACCTTGAATTTGTAAGAAATATCCAAAGCCACAGGGAGCAACTGCCACGTACAAGTACGAGGCGGATATGTGACTCCTGATACCTTTACTGGGCCCCCTTCATCTCCAACAAAAATCATTAAAAGTTACACTTTGGGGCTGTGATGGTATAAAGATGAGTGTAATTCAGGCTGGATTCATTAGTATATATTCATTATTATAGCTATTTCTAATCTGATTTTAAAAGAAATTAACATTGAAACATTTTCACCCAAGGCACTGTGTCTACTATGTATAATGGAGAATTGGCCCTGGGGTGTAGGGAAAAGGGAGATGGGCATAGTCAAGACCACAGCATGAGTTTAAGCATAAGAAGTAGAGCCCCAGTGGTGAGGACAGAAGATGGAAGTGGAGGTGGAGAAGATGCTGAGAAGTGTCAATTTCAGGATGCGAGCACATGGGCGGGGTATGAGTTTGCAATGCCTTCCCAGCTAACAGCAACAGGCATCAGGCTAGAAGATTTGAGTTCATCCCCATGGGGTGGAGGAAGGAAGGAAGCAGTCGTGCTAGTCACCGCTTCTCTGATTAACAAGCAACCTATTCCGCCACTACTGCTGTGCCCCCCACAGATCACACCAGGAGTTCTTATAGTCAGTCTGGTACATCCATCCATCTACATTTCCTTGCCTTGAGTGATAAGAAATTATTTTAATTTTCAAAACTAGCCAATGTGTAATGGAGCTGTGCAGGGTTGCTGTTCCAACACGGAACACTGTGCTTATGTAACCTGGGGACAGAATGATCTGGAATCTTGCATTGCTAGTCCGTTCCCGAACCACAGGAATGTCTTTCTGACATGTCTAAGGAAAAATAAGAGAAAGAGCTTGCAATACAATCTATATCCTGCCCTTGAGGAAGAGAGGCATTACATTGTGTTGGAGAGATTTAAGTTCCACGGAGAAATCTAACTATGGACTGTTTATGTGAGAAAGACTTTTTAAACGAATTTGTTCAAATAAACCAACAGAGGCACACAGCTGTGATATCTCTCACACACACACACACACAAGGGGTGATAACTGCTTCTGAGCAAAATTCACATGAAAGTAGGGTCACACACTCATAACTAGGGTTCCAAGACCAAGGAATCCAGCCAGATCTTCTCTCATTGAGTGAAGACTTTCTAATTTTATCCAATCATTTCATAATGAATGAGCTGGACAAAGGGAAAGAGGGCTAAACCACTGGAATCCCTTTAAATAATTTATTAACTCTACTGGAATAAAAAGTGTGTGCTAACAGGTTACATACATCAAAAACCCTATGACAAGTCATGACTAAAATTTTCTTGTTTCCAGAAACTTCTTTATGTCTTGTACCTGCAACTATGAACTAGTTTAATCCATCACTAAAAGAACTCTAGAGACCTCAAGGGACTTACAGGTTCAGGGTACCTGTAGGAGGGACCAGTTGAGGAAACCCACACCTTAAGGTACCATTATAAACCTTGGTATCAAAAGGAAAAGATGCTGTGTCTAGCACGTATCTGCTGTTTGGGGGGAACTTCTTAACTCTGACTCTTGACTTCCTTTATCTCTAAAATGGATATGTTAACACCCCACCTCACAGGTTATTATGATTAAAATTCAATAATAAATAAAGTGGATGGTAAGCAATTTGTTTTAAGAGCGAACCATAATGATTCCACTTGTGTCTAGCAGGAAGAAAGAAAACAAGGAATTCCAGGATGAGAAGCTTCCAGAGACATCTGGTGAGACTGAACTAATGCATGTAGAGTCCTTGAAACCTCCTGAGAGTTACCCCACAAAGATGTTTGCTGTTTATTCAGGAATTCTAAGAGAGGATTTTCTGCTTTCAAGAAAATGCTGACTGTATAACCAGAGATGACACACTGGTAAAGAATGTCTTATGCTACCTGAAATAGACAATCTTTCCTCATTTATCTGCAAGATGTCTGCTGCCAAGTGGTCTCTAAGAGTGACACTGCAGCCCATGTGTCATTCCCAGCCATAACCTGCAAGCTCAGTGTGGCAGATCTGACTCACCAAGTGTTAAATAGCATTTTTAAACCATCTAAGATATTTTAATTCATGCAGGTTAATGGCTATTTTAGCTCTTTTCAAAATCTCTAATACAGGTTCATGAAGTCCACTCAGTGTACTATCAGTGAATCACAACAATTCTTAACAGGGTGAAGGAGCTGTAGCAAATTTCAAGATGTTAAGAATTTTTCGGTCTGTTTATTTAGCCACAGTATAAAAATTCATTTTTAATAGAAAGCTTCTTTTACATTAAGACATTTTTTTGTTGCAAGCTCGTACCAATAAATTATTAAAAATACATGTGTGTGTGTGTGTGTGTGTGTGTGTATATATATATATATATATATATACACACACACACACATATATACCACGAATAATGTATACTCCAAATGGCCTGGTGGAGTTCAAGACATGTTTTTCAAAGAATTAATGTACGCCTCAATTAATTTCTCAATGTTCTCAGAAAGAGTTTCCAAAAGACTTTAACGGTTATTTCCTGCTGGAGGGGAAATTCCATTGTCAAACACATATGGGAAATGGATCCTTCAAGATGGATATTGGAGGCTTTGAGAAAATCCTGTAATAATGAAGCCAGTTTGACTTTTTTTACACCAAGTTTTCCCAAACATATTTGGCCTTGAAACCCTTCCATTACAAATTTAACATATTTGGAACAGAGTTTGAAAAACATTGCAAGAGATTTGAAATGGATGATCAAGCAAAATTTAAGCAGGTCACTTTAAGTAAAACAAAATAAACAAAACCAAAAAGAAGTCTTGGAGGGAACAGAGCGGTGAGTGTTACCAAGTGCCTGCAGAACTCATTATAATAAAGCATCCGATTTGGCTTTAGTCAAAGTAATGATATGACATGTACAATGCAGAGCAAGAAAAGAGATGATAGGAAAGAAGCTGTGTTCCCCAATGCCCCAAATACTTCAAAAGCAAGTCATGAGCATTCAGGAACATGCAAAAAAGTGAAAAGTTAAGAACTTTATAAGGTCCCAATAAAATTCTAGGTCTTTTGCCTTTTAAACTATACAGGTAAGCTGAATTAAGGGGGTCTGTTAAAAGTTAGATTTTCATCTTGTGAAATAAATGTGAGAAGGTTGATGACAGGTGCATGTGCTTAAATCACATCCTGGGATTCCAAAATCACATCTGTAAAATTCAATAAAGTGATGCTAAATAAAAACAATGGGTGAATAAAGACTGAAAAGAGAAAAGGCAGAAGACATGGCTATCATAACTCTGAACTGCAGCACATACCCAAGAGGAGGAAAAATTAGTGCTTGTGTTTCCACAATATCCGGCATGCGAGTCACTACTGAGGTCACAATAGAGAATACAAATTACTTCTGACGTTCCCATTTTCATACAAGTGAGAGAGAGGTCAGCCCAGCTGCTAAATAAAGAAGACCTTATTTTTTACAGATTTTTTAACACGTGTTTTCTGATATTGTGGAGCTTATCTATGGTGATAAATAAAAAGCACCAGGTAAGTAAAAGGTAACTAATATAATACACCGAAACTCACTATTTTTAAATAATGTTGTCTGCAAATATTACATGAAAAAGTTGTTCTAATTTTCACTGTAAAGAAGCTAGAAAGGAGTGGGATAGGGAGGGTGGGAGGGAGATGCAAGAAGGAGGGAATATGGGGATATATGTATACGTATAGCTGATTCACTTTGTTATACAGCAGAAACTAACACAACACTGTAAAGCAATTATACTCCAATAAAGATGTTAAAAAAAATTAAAAAAAGAAGCTAGAAAGCTTTCAACG
The DNA here is from genome assembly GCF_937001465.1 of Orcinus orca. Classification (NCBI taxonomy): domain Eukaryota; kingdom Metazoa; phylum Chordata; class Mammalia; order Artiodactyla; family Delphinidae; genus Orcinus; species Orcinus orca. Next base: position 130,710,168 of record NC_064563.1, read on the forward strand.
TCACACAAAAGGCAGACTAGTTATGCTTACAATCAGAAATGCATAGACTATAATTCATACGAAGGTTACATTCACAAACAAAACTAGACACAGAGCATTTTGTATGTAATGTTTAAGGCAGCAGAATTTGTATTGTTATTTTTTAAAATAAATGGTATAATTAGGCCCTTATAGTTAGTCACAGATTAGATTTATGCAAAAGTTTTAAACCATCCACAAAAGAAAACTTTTCTTGTTTTAAATTTCTGTTTGAAGATCGCCAAGTTTCTCAGTGTTTCTCTGGAGGTAGCAATGCATAACTTTTCAAAGGACGACCAAAACTCTGCAGAAAAGAACAAGGACTCTCTTCATAAGGGGACATGCTTGTCCCTGACAATAGTGGCTTCTAGCTGAAAAGCACACCAACTAACAATCGTCTTTGAATTTTAGGCACAGGCTCTGAGCAGTAAGTACCTCTCCATGTTTACAAAACTCATAAAATCCTCAAGAAAACTTGCTTTGGATATTCAGAATATTCCATAAGACAGTCTGTAACAGTAAAAATACTTAGCAATGGCTCAACTGTTTGACAACGATTATGGCCAAAGGCAAATTCCTATTTCTAAATGTGTCAGGTCTGGACAGCACAAATATGTGAGCCTGACACCCAAACAAAGACTTTACTTCTACTCAGCAATCTGTAGTTTTAGCAGTAATTCTTCCCTTTCTTCCTCCCTCACCGCCACAGAAAAGAACAAAGCAGGAAAAACATTTTTACTTAAACAGCCAACACCATCTTTTCATGGGAGTTCACTACTAAGAATAAATTCTATTATTTTCCTTTGAGTATACCCATTCTTGGGTAATATAAATAGATGTTATCACTAAAGTAGTGAAAAGGCCCATAAAATAAAATACTCATTTTTTTATCCAAGGAGCACCAAGGTTGTCTAGCACTAAATTTGACAGTTCACAGTGGTTCTATAAACTTTTTTTTCTTTGAAAACAATTGCGCCTAGGGCTTCCCTGGTGGCGCAGTGGTTAAGAATCCGCCTACCAAGGCAGGGGACACGGGTTCAAGCCCTGGTCCGGGAAGATCCCACATGCCACGGTGCACCACCTAAGCCTGTGCGCCACAACTGCTGAGACTGCGCTCTACAGCCGGCGAGCCACAACTACTGAAGGACGCGCGCCTAGAGCCCGTGCTCCGCAACAGGAGAAGCCACTGCAGTGAGAAGCCCGCGCACCGTAACGAAGAGTGGCCCCCGCTCGCTGCAACGAGAGAAAGCCCAGGCGCAGCAATGAAAACCCAAAGCAGCCAAAAATAATAAATAAATAAAATAAATAAATTAAAAAACAACAACAACAAAAACAACTGAGCCTAGAACAATATACTCAGCCAGTCAGTCAAAATATTTGTTGGCTCCTTTTACTAAGTCAAGACAAAGATTATCAGACTCTTGTGGAAACATCAACTGTGTAATGGAGGCATGCTGAAATAATAAGAAAATGTCTACTGCATAAAGCAAAACCTCAGCATTGATGCACAACATTTTCGAGCCAAAATGAGCTACTCAGGAAAAACACCCAGTCATAACAAGCTCCTCTGAATTATAAAGTTTAATTTATTGACAACTGACTTGAACTAATACCTAATTCATCTGAGAAATCCAACTAATTGCTCTCATAAGTGAAAAATGTTATATAATATAAATGTTATACATAACACAATATGGTTGAAAGACATCCAAGTCTGGAATCTCAAACTTTCAGAATGATAAGCCATGAAGCTCAAATTTGACACCCAATTTATACAGATAGGTGTCTACTTCACAAGAGATGGTGATAATTAATTCGTTTTTTCTGCTCACATCTTATTTTCTAAAACAAGGAAAAATACTAGGACAAACTCCTCACCACATTAAACAGCTACAAAAAAAACCCCAAGCTGCCCATCTAATCTTTAGATGACAACCGATGGTTCTAGTTTTGCCCCTAGATAGAGGATTAATCTTGCAAATAGGGACAATTAAAAACAAACAAACAAACTCAAGATAAAAATGCTCTGCTGTGGTAAGAAGTTATGCCTCATATATGGCATTTAAGGCTCACCAATCATCACGCAGTATAAGGGGAAAAAATTAAATTGATAATACATATGCCGTATTCCTGAATTCTGATTTTAGCTCAGCCTTACCGTTAAATCTGCACCTTGTACCAATTAGATAATCTGGCAAACTACAGCTCTTTCTAACCAAAATCTACAAGAAGAACAGGGCCCCAAGTGCAATGAATTACACTTATAAAATCCAAGATGTAAAAGTCACTCCTCTTTAATAAATTTAGCTCTCCCCCACATTAAAATAAAATCTCTCCGGGCTTCCCTGGTGGCGCAGTGGTTGAGAATCTGCCTGCTAATGCAGGGGACACGGGTTCGAGCCCTGGTCTGGGAAGATCCCACATGCCGCGGAGCAACTAGGCCCGTGAGCCACAACTACTGAGCCTGCGCATCTGGAGCCTGTGCTCCGCAACAAGAGAGGCCGCGATAGTGAGAGGCCCGCGCACCGCGATGAAGAGTGACCCCTGCTCCCCGCAACTGGAGAAAGCCCTCTCACAGAAACGAAAACCCAACACAGCAAAAATTAATTAATTAATTAATAAACTCCTACCCCCAACATCTTCTTTAAAAACAAACAAAAAAATCTCTCCTACTCCTCAACTACTCCAGGACTTTGCATTTCCATTATGCAGTATATTATTATCTGCCTTATTACCTGGATATTTGTTTAGCATCCACGGAGTATATTTTATCTCCACAAGTCCTGAATCTGCTGACACAGCACCGCCTTGCCCAAAGAACACACAAATATTTGGTTACTTCAACTTAGTTTTTAAAAAAATAATTATATAGTCTTTTGAGTTTTAAAACCATTTCTAAGGAACATACTTTGTGCTGACTCACAACAGAATCCTCCCTGAGTGCCTACGTTAACGTCTTAGTAAAAAGATCCCAAAGGTCAAAATGAATGAAGAATTGGCTTGATTTCACATAAGAAGTGAGTGAATGGATAAGTGGTCTTCCTAGTTCATGTATTCTATACTAGAAGTTCACTATGTGTACTTCATTGCTGAAACAATGTCAAAGAGAAGATACAAAATCTGATAATTCCTGAGTAATCGGAAGAAACCTATCAATATCATATATGCAATTTTTATTAATACACTGGCCAACATCTTGATTTTAGGACCAGCCTAATGTTTGTGTGATGCTAGATCCAAACTAAGTTTGAATGTCTTAATTATTCATTATAATTACTAGGGAGACTAGACTGGATTAGGTGCACAATCTTGTTCTACATCTTTTTGGCTGTTAACTGATTAAAAATGATAATAAAGGAAAACGCCCCCCTTTCATTATCCAACCAATCAGAACCAATATAAGAAAATTCTCCTCCATCAAAATAGAGATCTATTTTTGGATGACTAGATAATAAATCTCTCTTCCTGGCTCTGATCTAGAACTTAACCTCGTTAACAACTTTGATTTCAGACATCTAAAAAAATGACATTCAATATTTTATACTGACTTCTCTGACGGTGGAATTCCTTTGTCGCATTTTCCAAAGGTATTAAAGCAGTACAGCATTTAGAGGAAAAGCAATGTTTGCCTGTCTACGATTATTTATATAATTGCTTCTCTTTCTAGTTCATATTTTACACATTCTTAGAAGCATCATCCCAACATACTCTCTTAAAGAAAATTACTGAGAATAACAAATATGAAACCATCACTACTATTAATATCCATGAAAAGACAGCCTGGGCTGCAAATCAATGAAAAGAGCACATAGGGGCTTCCCTGGTGGCGCAATGGTTGAAAGTCCGCCTGCCGATGCAGGGGACACAGGTTCGTACCCCGGTCCGGGAAGATCCCACATGCCGCGGAGCGGCTGGTCCCGTGAGCCATGGCCACTGAGCGTGCGCGTCTGGAGCCTATGCTCCGCAACGGGAGAGGCCACAACAGTGAGAGGCCCGCGCACCGCAAAAAAAAAAAAAAAAAAAAAAAGAGCACATAATAAATTTAATTAACAGGTAATCAAGCAACATATTTTAAATGGGCAAGAAGGCCATTTTCTAAAGCAGAATTTTAAAAAAAAAACTCACTCTTGAAATTCTTCCTATGGAAATTTTCAGCCCTTATTAGTTAACACTAAGTGTGAAAGTTTTTCTTTTAAAAAAAATTCACTTTTCACAGCAATTTTCTAAGTGTGATTCTAGAGGAAAATACAGAGTCCCACATTTCTTCCCTTCCGTTCCCTCCCCCTCACTCCAGAACATTGATAATAATTTTCCATGATTACCCTGTAAAATCTGTTGTGAATAAATCAAAATTCAGAATGAGATTATTATGTTTTTAACACAAGATTTACAAAGATTTCTCCCCAAAACATTGCTGACAACCTAAGTGTCCATCGACAGATGAATGGATAAAGAAGATGTGGCACATATATACAATGGAATATTACTCAGCCATAAAAAGAAACGAAATTGAGCTATTTGTAGTGAGCTGGATGGACCTAGAGTCTGTCATACAGAGTGAAATAAGTCAGAAAGAGAAAAACAAATACTGTATGCTAACACACATATATGGAATCTAAAAAAAAAATGGTTCTGATGAACCTAGGGGCAGGACAGGAATAAAGATGCAGACGTAGAGAATGGACTTGAGGACATGGGTAAGGGGAAGGGTAAGCTGGGACGAAGTCAGAGAGTGGCATGGACATATATACCCTACCAAACATAAAATTAATAGCTAGTGGGAAGCAGCTGCATAGCACAGGGAGATCAGCTCGGTGCTTTGTGACCACCTAGAGGGGTGGGATAGGGAGAGTGGGAGGGAGACGCAAGAGGGAGGGGCTATGGGGATATACGTATGCATATAGCTGATTCACTTTGTTATACGGCAGAAACTAGCACAACATTGTAAAGCAATTATACTCCAATAAAGACATTAAAAAAAAAAAAACACTGCTGACCATTTTCCTGGAGTAAAAATATCTGATATTTCTTATTACCCAAATGTTTCCAAATATCTAAGGGATCTACAAAGAACTAAAAATAAAATTTTCACCACTCCACTTTCAATAAGATTCTCCTTCAAAATCGTCCTCCATTTTAACATTTCCCCACATCTCTCTGTATATACGAGTATCCATCTCCCACTATTCGTAGAGCTTTGCACTCACACTATTGCTAGTGAAAAGGCAGCAAGAGATATTATCCCTTATTATAATTGTGCTCTGTGCATAATCAGATAGGAAGCCAAAGATAAAGCCAGGATTAGAATTACCTTCTTAAATTCTTAGCTTATCAACAAGTTGAATCTGGCAAATATGGATGACTACCTCTACAGTAGCACCAGAGATTGTCACTCAGGAACTCAAGACCTCCCCCATCTATCGGAAAGCTTACAGGGATTGCAAACAGCCACATTAGATACACAACTTCCATAACTTAGGACATTCAAGTACATATCGATATAAATCATTTAATGTTATACAACTTCCTAACTAGTAATCCTAGGACCCTGAAAAAACATGCAAATTCCAGAAGAGTTTTCGGCTTAATCTAAATGCAAACTCAATCCAATTACTTCATATAGACCTCTTTCATTTTAACCACTACAAGAATCTCAATTTTTAAATTTCCCTATTCATATATCAGGAAAAATGAAAACTAGTTAGAGAAGTGGACACACTTGGCTATTACCTCAAACTCATGCTTACATAAATCTTTTCATTTGCCACATGGGGAGTCCTTCAACAGAGGTTAAATGAAAGCCTTACCTGGAAGACACTGGAAGTGTAAGAGTTCTACCTGCCTTTCCCTCTTCCTCACCTTAGACCTCCATCTCCCCAACTTCACCAAACTAGGGGTGTCCTGCATATGTGGAATTGTCTGTTAGAAATAGTTTTGCCACGTACACACATTTGTAATCCTCGCATACTGCACCCCATTGCCTCTCTGGATGAGAACACTACACACACATACACACCCACACCCCCCGCATACCACACACCACCCACTCTGCACACCACCACCCCACCCATCACACACAAACACATACACACACTGCCCTCACATATCACACACACACACTACACCCACCGCACACAACCCTCCCACATACCTCCTCCACACCCACACATACACCACATTCCATACCCTCTCACCCTGCAGGATGCCCCCTACCACACCACACACACCCCACTACATATAGATGCAATCACCAGACAATCATGATAAATCTTTAAAGAAGTAAATAAATAGATGATTTGATGATTCTACTCCATCATGGAGCTGTCAAGACTCTAGGGAATGTTATTTTTGAATGTGTACAAGCTTGTTTAGGTTCTTAGTAAGTTACTGCAATGTTTTATCCCCTTAGAAAACCTGAAATTTGAATTTAAGACAGAAGTTGACCTTCAATTCATCTTTGGCATCTACAGCAATTTGATTCACAAATGATTTTCAAAATGTGGATCTTTAAAGGACAGTTTATTTACCTCGATCTACGTGATCTATTTTTTCAGGAACGCTATTGTAGAAATTTGTGCCAATCACTTCCTTGTATCTAAGCTTTGAGTAACCTACAAGGCAGACACTGTAATCAGAACACAGGCTGGTTGTTTTCTTAAAAAATAAAGCTGGTTTCTAAGCTAGGGTCAAGTCTTGGCCCCGACTCTAAGGCAAATCTGTCTTCTGCTGCTAGATCTGTAAAAGATTAGAAAGACCCTTCCCTGAGAAACCACAAACTAGCCCCCTTAGACCACTGGTTTTCAAACTGTGTTCTCAGGAACCCTGGGGCTCCTTAAAGGTGCGTCAGTATTTGAGAGGAGGCCAAATAAAAGAAAGGTCTTTTAAGTTGTCAATGAAAGCAAATGGGTTTTTTTTAACCTATTTTATAAATTTAGGTCCTACCCAATCTATATTTTTGTTTGAAAGAATTGGTTATGTTGCCTTTTTTTTCAAACCCAAGTGAAAACCCATGCCTTATACTTGGACTAAAAATATTACAATTAGAAGTAGAATTTTGTAACTATGTATGATTATGGATGTTAACTAAACTTATTGTGGTGACTTTTTCCCCCAATATATACAGGTATCCAATCATTATGTTGTACACCTGAAATTAGCATGTTATATGTTAATTATATCTTTTTTAAAAAGTAGAGATCACACTCTAAGAATGTTCACTGTCACAAAACAAGTTTCCGGGGATGGGCTGGGATGAGGAAGGCTCCTTCATCAAACCAGGAGAACACTCCCAGCAGGACCCCTTCCTTGCTGGGAATTTACAGAAACCTTCGGAGGCTGAGAGCAGAAACCAAGACACCAAAACGAGACAAACTTTAGGAGCTACAATCTCTCATTTGGAAACTCCAGATAGAACTAAAAAAAGGAAAAAAAAAAAAAAGAAGTATATATTTCTAAAATTCAAATAATATAAGTTAAAGTTAAAAAAAAAAAAACACTTAGCAATAAAAGAAAATATTCTAGTCACCCATCCCAGGGATAAATTAAAAACACAGGGGGGATCCTATTTCTGTTTATTCATTTAGTGGATATGAGTCACGGCTGTCTCTAGGACTTTACTGATGAAACAAAATACACATTTGTTCTATAAACAAAGGGCTTCCTAGGGAACGGTCATCCCCTGAAGTGAGAGTTGTCTGATAGGTATTTTTTTGTGGTTCTAATGAATATTTTAAGAAACTTATAAGGGCTCTAATGTATTTTACAATGACTGTCTAAACTAAGAGTAAACCATGTACTATTTTCTGGTGGTCTTTATCTTGTCTGTACTGTTTGAATTATATCAAATACTTTTAGGAATCTATGGGTAGAAGTGTTTACAAGTAAAACAATATGATGCTTGGGACTTGCTTTAAAATACCACAGAAAACAAACAAAAAACACGTGTGTGTTGGGGGCTGTGCTGAGCAGAACAGTGAAATGTAGCCAGTTGTTGAAGCTAGATGAGATACAAGTCTGAAATTTTCCACAGTAAAAGTTGTTTTAAACCCTTTGGGAAAATGGCAAATTATGTAAAGTATGCACAAATATCATACATGTTCTAGGATCAAAATACAGGATTAAACCAACAGATTAAAAGAATTTATAAAACATCATTCTCTCAATGTCACAAATAATCTGTCAGTGGATAGTTTCCAATGGATACAACAATACAGTATCTGTTAATAGTTATCAATCGCAAACACAAAATGGAAGTCTAACTGAATTGAAAAGCAAACTGACATTTATTTGCTTTGCTATTTGGTCCAACGAAAGGAAAAGGAAGGCTTTCTACAGCATTAGTGCCTACTTTTTTGGCAAGCAATAAGGTGTTTGCAATTTTATGTAGACTGGAGGAAAAGACTGTGACATCCTTACACTTTTGTATATATTGGATTACTCTGAATCATGATTTTAGATGGAGTCTGTACATTTTAATATGGTAGAAAAGGCTGATCAATACCTTGAACTGCAGCGGCTACAAGAAACGCCAGGATGCAATGTTAAGTAGGAGATGAGAAGTGAGTAAGGAAAGAAGGTGTGTCAATGCACAAAACCAAATAACAAATAATTGGAAAGAAAAACACAGAAAAGCCAAAGATGCACCCCTCCTTGACCTTGAAAAGAATGCATTTTATCACATGGAGATACCTTAATTTCAAAGGTTACTCATTATCAAATGATTATGGGAAAAATCATCCTTTACCTTGCCAAAGATACAAAACGTTGTTTTTCTAGAAGCTCAAGGTCAACAGATTGTAACTCTATATGTAAAATTATATTAGTGGTTCTCAAACTTTAGCTTCCATCGGAATCCACTAGAGGGATTGTTAAATAGATTGCCTAGCCCACCCCCAGACTACACTTTGAGAACTATGGGATATTCCATGATCATTTCCTGCAAATTACCAGATTTTAAAAGCAGCTGCAATTTCTAAAAAACTCAATATACAATTTATAAGAAACATTTTATTAATCAGAATTTTTTTTTTTTTTTTTTTTTTTTTTTTTTTTGCGGTACGCAGGCTTCTCATTGTTGTGACCTCTCACGTGGCGGAGCACAGGCTCCGGACACACAGGCTCAGCGGCCAGGGCTCACGGGCCCAGCAGCTCCGCGGCATGTGGGATCTTCCCGGACAGGGGCACGAACCCATGTCCCCTGCATCGGCAGGCAGACTCTCAAACCACTGCGCCACCAGGGAAGCCCATATTAATCAGAATTTTCAAGCTGAGCAGGAGTGTTTTAGAAAGAGAATTTTTACCCTGGTTAGAGAATTGCATTTCACACACTAACAAATTAAACAGGTGTCAAGTATTTGTAAACCCTATCCCTACTTTGGATGTTACACATTTTTATAATATTGTAATTTGCAAACAGATAGTAATATCTGAGAACAGAGTTCTTAAATACAAACTTAAACACAGACTTAAAAGAATGCTTCCTTCACAGAACTCAAACAGCTGATAAACAGAGTGCCAAATCTTCTGATTGGACCGTTTGAATCTGAGAGAGAGCTGATCTCCAATCATCTTCAGTTACATCAGCAGCTGTGGAATGCTCCCTGCAATCAACAAACCGTTGCTGCAGTGACCACAACTGACCCGCGTCAGAGCTTCCCTTCTTGGCAGGGTGAGTCAACAGAGCGTCAGAACTAACCCAACTTCCACTTGACACAGCAACGCGTGGATCACAGGCACTGGGACCAAGTTAAGAGGTGATACGGAGCCAACAAAGGAAGACCACAGCCTGGGTATCTTAAATCAATTTCCTTTTGTAAATTTCTTCACACAAAGCCCAGTGTCAGGAGTAGGGGATGAGGGGCAGAATCCTAAAGAACTATTGGCCAAAAATTCCATCTAAGGGTTTACCAGTGATGTAATTCCCACTACCTCCCACCTCTAAATCAAACTTGTTGAAAAAACAGCTGGAGTCACAATAAAAATTCAAGATTTCAACAATTCAAGGTGAAATTCACATTTCAACAATTTCAAAGTCTACTGCACCTGTGTAAAAATGAGGATAGTATAAATTAATCAACATAGGAAACCTATTAGGCAGAAGATACATGAATTAACACCTTTAAAAATTCTGATTTAAGAAAAGTAGTAGCCTTCATGACCTTCTCACCAGGTTTTGGTGCTGGTGTCAATTCACAGGCTTTCCCTTAAACTCAACTTATCTATTGAAAAAATGGCAACAAATATTGCAAACATTATGGGGTGTGGTTGCGCTACAGATTCTCAAGTTTCTTTCTAGCTTTATCACAAGTCTAAGAAAACAATTGATTTATAGACTTTCTAGAGAAGAAAAAATAGGGAATTTGAAATCAGACTGCATAGGCTTAAATTCTAACACCTAACTGTGATCGTGGACAAAAGGCTATGATTTGGGTTCTTCATCTGTAAATTTGGGGATAAAACAGAACCTACCTCACAGGAACAGAGTAGGAATTAAATGAGCATGCAAATTGCTTAAGAAGCAAAAATAGGGATGCTAATGATGTCATGTAAATCTGAACTTGGAAATACCAACACAAAGAGTCTAATTAAAATTTTCAGAAAATTACATATCACTTGTCCATTACATGAGCCTTAGAAGTTTTTACAAGCCACAAATTACCTTGACTTAAATGTTTTACATTTAACATGAATAGCCTGACTGTGTTTTACAGTTTCCTGATTTTTGCCTGCATTTTAGGCATGGTCACATTACAAGAGAAAAGAAAGCAACAAAACCAAAGGAAAGATAAAGTGCTTTTAATTTTCTATTGAAAAATAGAACTGCAAGACAGGGTTGTCGATGACTGAGTTCTTTTACTCTGGGGATAAGAACTGATGCTGAAGGCAGAGGGTTAAGAAGGTTACACGCTGTCACTTATACACATGGGTGTGTACACTGGCAGAGCCACTGAAAATGTCTGGCAAATAGAAGATGTTATAAGCCAATCATCAATGCTGGCTTACAGAGTAGTAATAATAATAAATGTTTACTGAGCATATACTATGTCCTACGGGCTATATTATTTCTTTTAATCCTCACAACAATGCTAGAAGTTAGGTACTTTTCTAATTATTCCCACTTTACAGATAAAGAAACAGAGAGGTGTAAGGTGAGTTTTCAAAAGAAATAACAGTTAAGACATCACAGAAATTCACAAAAAAAGCATTCAAGAATTCAGAAAGGCCTGTGGAAGGCCCTTGACCTGCACAGATGGCCGACACCTCAGAGATAACCAATTGTGTATGCCCCATTAGGTCACATCTACATGGCTGTATGCTAGTCATACAGCCTAGTTGCCTAGTCATACTATGTAAACTATGGACAAGGCTGCAAGATGAAGGAAAAGAAATGGTACCCAGAAACCAGATGTTAGTTCCCAAGGATGGGGTATTGCAAAAGAAGTTTTTGTAACCATTAAGGTGATTATGCTGGAGTTTCACTGTAACATGTTTCTGGGTATAAGTGGCTTGGTAAATACCCATTGGGTTTTAAAGCTAGAGACCTATCCAGGACAGGTGAAATACCTTGGCAACCAAGCTAAGAACGATGAGAAACTAGGAAAACTCAAATTGCTCCACCAGATATCCCTAGCCTGATGCCTCGTCCTGATGAACTTTGCCAACAATATCGCTGCGGATTTACTGCAGTAACTAACACTTTTCTAACATGGGAATATCATGTGCTTTTTTCACCGAGCTTCATACCCATTTTTCCACAGAACCATTTCAATCCTATTAAATGTTTCCCTATTAGATGTTTCAAAATTAAGATAATGTCACTCAACATCACTTAAGAAAATTAGCAAAAATAAATCCTACCTGTATTTCAGGAATAGGCAAAACTTGAAGTGAAGCAGTCGATACTAGATTTTTATTAAAAGAGGTTGATTTTTTTAAATCACTGATGTTATAAGAAATTTTAAAATCTTTATTCAAGGTCAAAGACAGGTTTAGAAAAATTCAGTATTACTTTACTTGCTATAACCTCCAACTTTTATAACCAGTGTGGAATGGGAATGGATTTTGATAATAGTTTCGATCCATAAAATGAGTGGAAAAATCAACCTTAAGATGGAAAAAGAAATGCTTCCATGTTTAATATATAAACCAAAGAAAAGGATAAGTAACAGAGATGCCTTCAAAAATAATGAAGTTTTTAAAATCAAAAGTTATTGGTTATCGTTCTTTCAGACTTTACCATAGGAGTCATAGAGAGGTGCCCTGGTTAGGTTACTTCTACATTAAGTCTCAAGAGCCTGGGTTCCAACCTCAACCCAATTACCTACCACAATTTGGGGCAAATTATGCAGTTTCACTGAACCTAATTTTGTTCATATTTTATTTTGAGATAGTACTTGCCCTGCCTTTCTTACAAAGCTGTAAAGAATATAAAGTTAGTGAGTGAGTCGTTATACTACAAACATCTTGGTAAATTGGAAAGAAGTTCTCCATGTTTCATATTTGGTTTACATTATCCCTGATACAACCTCAATTTACAGTTTTAATTCAGCATAATACTGCACAAATATTTTCTATCTTAAAACAATGTACATTTTATTATACTGCTCCATACCCACAGTCATTAAAACATTTGTTATTACCTTAAGAGGGTCTATATTCAACCTTAAATTAAAAAGTCAGTTATAATTCCCATTTGTTAAGAAAGTATAAAATAAGATAAAGACAAATGTATCATGGTCAAGTCTTTTCAATAACTTTCTGGGTTAAAATGCAGAAAATATAACAAATCTCAGAATTAAGTTCAGTGGGGAGAGAATATTTCCATTAAATTGATAAGAATTCCATCACTATTATTAGTATCAATCTGAGAAGGGATATTATAAGCATCCACACTAGAAACTTTGCAGTGAAGAAGTTACTTCTTGATGTTCAATGTAGGGCAAATGAGCCTTAAGTAATAATTTCTATTTCCAATACTTTCAAAAGCAAGTTTTGATATAAGAATCAGTTACCCGTGAAAATAAACAGATGAAATTCACTGAAATGACCTAGTTTTATAATACAATAAAACTTGCTATTTTCAACTTCATAAAAGTAATGTTCCTTAGAAGAACAGTTGGGAGGATTCTAGATACCACATCAAAATACATGTCTTCCTAGAATTAGAGATGTTTTAAATGGAATGGCATGGCTTGTCTGTGGAAGGAAGTCTCTGGGGACAACTGTTAGAAGCCAGTTGATCACCTACCAGGAATGACAGAACCAAGGAGTTATACATCCAAGATGTGGTGAGACATCTTGGTGGGACACCTCTAAAGTGTCTGCTTACGGTTAAAAAGATCCAAATATTACATAAGGTAACAATGATAAATAAATATGTACTACTGTCTCCTCCATTCCACCGTCTCACCATCTAGAGGCAAATTTTGTTAGATTTACTTGAATCTTTCAGATACATTTTATGCACAGAAATTTTGTTTTATATGTAAAACTTTCCTTAATGTAATTTATTATGCCTGCTTTCTGAAAATTTCTCTTTTCACTTAACATTATTTTTCATTTATGATGGCATAACATTCCGGTTTGCACAACATAGTGAAAAAACAGGTTTGTTTAAGTGATACAAATAACGTTCAAACAACATCCTCATCTGTGGGCACTTATATACTATAGTTCTAATTCCTAGAATTGCTAAATCAAGGGGTATGCACATAAAGTTGTGAATGATTGCTCTTGATAATGCTCTTGTAGCATTGACAGTAGGAGAAAATGTGTTTCTTCACATAGTTGCTGACTCTGGCAAGACTTTAGTTTCTGCTGATCAGAAGGTTAAAAAAAACCCTTATCTTACTGTTTTAATTTGCATTTCTTTGATTACTAATGAGATTGAGCATATCTTTATAGGTTTATTGGATATATCTATTTTTTTTTCCTGAATAATACTACTTGTTAAAATTCTTTGCTTCTTTCTTTTTTCGGGTCGATTTCTTTTCAATTCTTTCAGAGGTTCATAAAGAAGTATGTATGGATAAAATTATATGACTGAATTTATTTCAAAATAACCCAGCGAGGAAGAGGAGAATGAGGAGGGGAGGTATTTACAGGTAAGACAAGATAACAGATAATAAAGTCGGCAATAAGTTATAATTTGAGGCTGGGTGACAGGTACCTGGGGATTCATCACACTATTCTCTTTTGCATGTTTTAATTTTTTCATAATAAAAGTTCTTTAAAGTGCTTTTCTCATTTTTCTCTTATGATTTTCATATGTAGTATTTTTTAATATTCTTTTCATTATGTTTTATTATGGGATATTGGATATACCTCACTGTACTATACAGTAGGCCCTACTTGTTTATTCATTCTATGTATAATAGTCTGCATCTGCTAATTCCAAACTCCCAATCCTTCCCCCCTTCTGCACTCCCTCCCTCCCTTGGCGACCACAAGTCTGTTCTCTATGTCCACAAGTCTGTCTCTGTTTTGTAGATAAGTTCATTTGTGTCATATTTGAGATTCCACATATAAGTGATATCTTATGGTATTTGTCTTTCTCTTTCTGACTTACTTCACTTAGTACGATAATCTCTAGGTCCATCCATGTAGCTGCAAATGGCATGATTTCATTCTTTTTTATGGCTGAGTAATATTCCATTGTGTGATATATATATATATATATATATATATATATATATATATATATACCACATCTTCTTTATCCATTTATCTGTCAATGGACATTTAGGTTGTTTCCATGTCTTGGCTATTGTCAATAGTGCTGCTATGAACATAGGTGTGCATGTATCTTTTCAAATTATAGTTTTGTCTGGATCATATGTAGTAATTTTAATTGATTTATAAGAACACTTTACAGAATAAAGAAATTTGCCTTTTGTTACAGAAACTGTAAATAATCTCTATGGACAGATATCAACAACACCATTTATTGAATAATCTATCTTTTCCCCCTCTGATGTAGAAAACCACTTTTTTCTTGCATTCCTTTCCAATCTACAGACAAG
Source organism: Orcinus orca (assembly GCF_937001465.1). Taxonomy (NCBI): domain Eukaryota; kingdom Metazoa; phylum Chordata; class Mammalia; order Artiodactyla; family Delphinidae; genus Orcinus; species Orcinus orca. The sequence goes on from NC_064563.1 coordinate 130,725,206, forward strand.
TTTATTTCTAGACTTCCATTTTGTCCTTTAGGCTTGTCTTTGCATATGCTATACAATTTTAACTTCTATATTGACATATTTCCTGAGTTTTTTTTGTCTATTCTTACTTAATGATTTTCCCAGATGACTTTTATAATAATTGTGTTAGTTTTCCTAAGTATCTATTATGTTTATAAATATCTCTCCCTCTAGAACTGCTTCTCTAACACAGTGTAGCTTGGTTTCCTCTTTGACATCAGTATGTTTTCATGTTTTTACCTGGGGTCTCATCTGTTGCATTCAGATTCTGAATTCACTTGACATACTGCTAGCTCGTGAATGTTAAATAATTCTTTTCTCAGTGCAAAATGTATTTATTTAGCTACTGTGAAAGGTCAAACTGCAAAAACAGACTGGTGTAACATTTGAACACTACCATTTATATCGGTCTTATTTTTATGAATAAGCACCTGACTAGAAATTCAACAGAGGAGCATGTCATAATCAGTCTGAGGAGAAGAGCTTTAAATATAATACACTAATTTTAGTCCTAAGCGTTTCAGTTTTTCTTTATTGCTCTACAGCTTAATAGGTAGATGAGACTTCTTTAAGAGGAAAAATATTTTTTATATGGCTTGATCAACTTATTAGAAATAAGCAGCAGAGAGCATCTGCATTCACACAACAACTGTTAAATTAATCTGTGTTAAGTCAGCCTCAAAGCACTTGGATGCAGCTACAGGATGTGAGTGTAACAGGATCGCACAGACTAACACCTGATAGGGCCTTACACTTGCTAGGTCAGAAGGAAGAAATGGAGAAGAGGGAATGTATATCCTTCTAGAATCAAAACATCAAACACCCCTGCAGTCTCTTGGGATTGTCTTGAAAAATTCAATCCCTCCCCAATCCAGATTAACCCCCTGAAATAAACTCTGAAATAAAACTCCCCCAAAACAAAAACAGACTGCTGCATTCAATTCATACTTTGTGAGTTAATGAAATTTAAGAGTCACCTGGAACCATCAAAGGTACATGGTGATTTTTTTCCTGAATCGAATGTTTCATGACATGAGAACAGAAGTACACCGATCAAATGCGAAGAGAAATGAACATTCCTCATACATAGTATGAGCAACATGTGAGCAGGTCCCCAGAGATTTAAATTGATTCTACCTAAAGCAAGAGCACCACCATTTCAGAAAGCTTCTGCAGGTGCTAGAAGCCACAAGTCCCATCAGAAAGATGTCTCAATTATCTCCTTCCCAGTCCCCTTTGATACATGACAATCTCTTTATTTTCAAAGGGGTTAGCAGAGATCTTTGAAAGAGAGCAGCCAGGAATTTTGTGGCTGCTTCCAGCTGGTCCCAACAGCCAAGACTGTCACTTGTGTAGGGTCACTGCTGAACATGCCAACAAGGGGCAGGACTGGGAGAGGCAGGAAAGTGGGCGGGGAAGACAGTGGCATCCCGGATGCGATACACATGCTTGACATTCCTTTCCTAGTGGTTTTTCTTCGGGGTTCACAGACATCTCGGACTCGAACAACTTAACCAAAGTTTACGCAGGATTTAAAATAGGTCATTCCTTGTAGAGAATAGACTTGAGGACACGTGGAGGGGGAAGGGTAAGCTGGGACAAAGTGAGAGAGTGGCATGGACATATACACACTACCAAATGTAAAACAGATAGCTAGTGGGGCTTCCCTGGTGGCGCAGTGGTTGGGGGTCCGCCTGCCGATGCAGGGGACACGGGTTCGTGCCCCGGTCCGGGAAGATCCCACATGCCGCGGAGCGGTTGGGCCGGTGAGCTATGGCCGCTGAGCCTGCGCGTCCGGAGCCTGTGCTCCGCAACGGGAGAGGCCACAACAGTGAGAGGCCCGCGTACCACAAAAAAAAAAAAAAACAGATAGCTAGTGGGAAGCAGCCGCATAGCACAGGGAGATCAGCTCGGTGCTTTGTGACCACCTAGAGGGGTGGAACAGGGAGGGTGGGAGGGAGACACAAGAGGGAGGGAATATGGGGATACAGATATACATATAGCTGATTCACTTTGTTATACAGCAGAAACTAACACCACTGTAAAGCAATTATACTCCAATAAAGACGTTAAAAAAAAATAGGTCATTCCTGTTTTCAGATGTTGAAAATGTTATCAGTGAAATGGTGAGATACCACAGCCTTCCAGCTATTTGATAGCACTGAAATGTGAAGCTAAACAGTGCAGTATCACGGGCCACTGGGCCGCTTCCCCAGCCTTTGCATTTTCACGGGGGTAAAATAGAGCTGACTTGAACATCGAGGATAGTTGTGAAGGATCAGAGGCGACGTTACAAAGAGACTTAAAATGAAAACCAGGGCCATTATTCACTCAGGGCCTGCTACTGTTCAGGCTCTATGCTTTGTACCTGATTCTAAAGTGACTTTTCCTCCTGACCGACTTATTTATAGATACTTTGTAGATGTGGAAATTTAGGTTTAGGGAAGTTAAGTCATTTTCCTGCTCGTTATAACTCTATAATTAATTGAAGGAGTTGTGACTCAAATCCAAGGTCTGAATGACGCCAACGTCTACACTCTGAACAATCTTATTTGGGGTTGAGAGAAAGGGAAGGAAAGGGATTGGGATGGAATGGGAAGGGGAGAGGGCATTGTAGAAGGTGAGAGGGCGCCATGTAGAGACATTGGTGCTTGGAATTTCGCGCAGGTGAGGCTGGAGGGAAGGGGGAGCCGCCAGGAACTGAAGGTGGAACAGATTAGTCTTATTGCTAAACAAGCAGCCACTGTCACCCTGGTCTGCTTCCGCAAGGAGCTAAATGCCTAGTTCAAGAGGAAATACCTGCTGAACTCCATCCACTACTCCATTTTGCCAGAGGCAGAAGAGATAAGTGGTTAAGAATACAGACAGTGAAGACAGAGAGCTTGAACCTGGTCCACTTTCCAGCTCCTTCCCTGCTGATACTTCATGGGCTTGATACATGGAATGGGGATGACTTAACAGTAGCTCCCTCACAGGCAGCTGCTGAATACATGAGAAGCACTTCCAACACTGCCCAGATCATAGAAAGAGCTAGATACCTGTTTATTATTGCAAAAGCCAAGGAAGCATCTATACTTACATATGCCAGAAATAGAGCTATTTATTCCAGAACTAATAAATCACACCAACATGACATGATTGCCAAATTTCTAATGCATGTTAGAAACAAAAACTAAAACAAAAAACCCGAAATAACTGTAAAACAGTATTTCTTCCCATTTTAACTTTTTAAATAGAGGCAAAGATGAATTATTACACACTCCTAAGAGCTTTGTTGAATGTTTAGAACACAGAATGTCTTCCATAAATCCCTCTTGATTGAAACATACATTCTTCTCCAAGACTGAGTAAATTCAATATAGAAGACGCTGAACATTAGTTTCCATAAATGATTCATCAGTGTGAACCATCATTGATAAATTATGTACACATAATTCACGTAACAGCTCACATACTTCTTCAGACTCCTCACGGCCTTCGCATTTACCATTCCCTCTAGCTTGAATCCTTGTAGGAGAGGAAAAACAGTTTCTTTCCTCTACCCTCTTAGGTTTGGTTCCCGGTTCAATTCAAATTAAACTGACAAAAGACAGATCAACAGAGAAAAAGCATACAAATTTTATTTGATGTTAACATTTTTACATGGGTTGTAGGGCAGGGAGGGTAAGAAGAGGTTCACAAAAAGAAGTGACATCCCTAAAGAAGAGATTCGGTCTGAGAGATTATATACATTTTAAGAGAGAGCAGTTAATTGTGGAGACATGACAAAGAAAAGAGGTTTGGGCTTCTAGGGGTGGCATTTATTCACTGTATATTTACTGTGTTCTATTTATTTAAAATAAGTAAAAGTAAACAACATAGTCCTTGCTCCAAAAACCTATGATATGAAATATGGTAAGATATAACTGGTTAAATGTCCATGTGAATAGCAGTTAATAATCAAAGATTAATATGAGTCTGGCTGAATGGGTGCCACAACCCTACACAGGGTTCTACGGAAGTGACACTTCATCACACATTGTTCAATTTAAAGACAAATCTACTTATTTTTTGTGGCTAAAGGTTCTTACTTTGGGGAACTTCATGGAGTAAATGTTTCTGACTTATTTTTTAACCACATAAAATCAGGAGAAACTTAAACAGCAGGGAAATGGAAGGAGGATGCTTTATTTACATCTGTGTAATCACGTTACCTGATTAACGCTCCCAGTGAGTGGCTCTAGAAACTGAAATCACAATTTCACTGATGTCTACATTCGATCCCTGGCTATATTTGTCTGTCAGGTCTAATAACTTCTTACAGCCAAACTTCTTCCTACAAAAGTGATCATGGAACTATTGAATAAGAGAACTGTTTGTCTGAATTACTAGGTCAGGTTTTCTTTATTTCTTCATCTTCGTTAATCTCTAGTTTCTCTTCATCTATTTTTCTTTGAGTACTATATTATAGCTGACGGACCACTGTGTTGAACACTCCTTGAGAGCAGCAATTTAGATCATTCAATAACTACTTAAAATATTAACAAGTATTTGGCACAGGGTCCCTCCCTACGTCACTACTTTTATCCTAACCTCGGGCTGGAAATGCCAAATACGAAAAGCACATGTCCACTATTACAGAGCTCCTGTTGCCCTACACATATTCATACATCCATTAGACATTATACTTACGAACAACTGAGAATGGCATGAGATTTAATGTTAAGGAATCAAATGCAGGATTGGATAAAATGGAATCTACAGCATGATCTCAAAAATGCTTTAAAAAATGAAATAAAACACATTTGTGGGTGGTAGGGTCATGCATGTTTTTATATTTTCTCTAAGTTACCTACAATGAAGTCGTAATACTTTTCTAACTCAAAAACTCTTATACATAGTTTTAAAAACTATGACACCCCCAAACAGTTTAAAGCTCTAACTTCTGTTCCTCTTGGTTATATGTACTATGAAAAATATATGGAAAATGGCTAAAAACCGTGAATTTTTTTAGGCTTAAAGACATTTTTTTTAAGTTTAATAATAGTCAACTGCCAAAGGAGATACAGATATCCCTGTACTTTTAACTCATTCCTGCAAGCCCTGAATACTCTAAGCATTGTCTCATATATCAGCATTTGCAAAAACGCAATTGTTTTCACCCCAGAATATGAAGAAAATGCAGTGCATGCTTAACTTAAAGATCAATTGCACCTTATGGGTAAAGTCTAGCCGCAGTTGAGAAGTCCTAAGATTCAAATAGAATAATTGTCAAGTTTAACACTAAATCTAAAATCACTAAACCTAAGTCACTGAATAAATTTAAACTCTCTTCAAAGCACTCATAAAATCTACAACATCCAGGCTGATAAATATTTTAAAACAACTTCCAACTTTAAAAGTTCACTCCGTGCTTTCTCATACCATAAAACAAATACTTTACAGCAATGATCCCAGGAGTACATCAACCTCCTGCCTTTGCCAACCCACAATGCTGTGTGGTAAGTTTTCCACATTTGCTTGCATTTGGAAAATAACTACTTTACATGCCAGGAGTGCACTGGGCTTAAGTTGTCAAAAAATATCATACTTTAAGTATAATTGGGTAAGAACTATGGGCACACACGTGGGCAGCCTTCCAAAAAATGGAAGAAAAAAGAAAAAGAAAGCTTAACCCAGTGTTTCCAGGAAGAGACCTCATACACACAACACATTGTGCACAGTACATAATGTCTTGTTGATCTCTTTTCCTTTCACTGGGCAGTTGACATTTCAACCAGTGTTCAGAGTTACATACTATGAGTCCCAAAGGGTCCACCCAACTCCTACTCCAACAGTGCCCACATCAAAAAAAGACAAAATTGATCACGAGACCCAGCATCATCTCACATTACTATTCCCCTAAGAGATTCTAGATATCCCTGGTAATTTTACTTACCCTGCCTCAAAAGAGAGTTTTGTCTGGATCAGGCCATGCCTATCTCAGGTGAGCCAGACTTTCTTAAAACTCAATGTTTAACTGATAGCAACCACCTAACGTTAGTACATATTTAAGTGGACTCTGCAACATACAAAAGAAGGAAGAATCAGGGTGATGAAGAAAGATTAGAAGCCAGAGGACAAGGATAGGGCTTTGACCCTTAACAGTCAAGTGATATTGGGCAACTCAGCCATCTCCAGATCCAAATTTCTTCATCTGTAAGATGAAGAGGCATAGACAGGAGGTCTTATGGATACTACCTGCTCCAAAAACTGATTCTTTTCCTAGACAGTAGTGAGTTGAGATGGCCCTTCTATAGCTGCACTGTCCAGTATGGTAGCCACCAGCCACATGTAGCTATTGACTACATGAAATGTGGCTGGTCTGAATTAAAATATGCTCTATGGGTAAAATTTTGAGGACATAAAAAAAAAATGTAATATATTTCATTAATGATTTTTATACTGACTAAAATAAATGTAATATGTTTCATTACTAATTTTTATACTGACCATAAATTGAAATGATATTTTACATTTATTGGGTGCACTAAAACATACTAGTTTTGCCAGTTTCTTTTCTCTTTTACGTGGCTACTAGAAAATTTTAAATTATACTTGTGGTCCTATTATACTTGTATTGAACTGCATTGTTTGGGAGTTGGGCCTAGGCGTTAAGTGAGGGCCAGAGGAATTCTAAGATGAAATGACATTAGGAGAGCATCTGAGTGGAACATTGCCATTCCCTGGCTCTTCACTATTGGGACTTGGAGCTTATCATTTCCACACAATACTTATAAATGGCTGTTTTAAAGCCTTGCTTTTGTTCTCTTGTTCTGCTCACCAACAGTGAATCAATAGCAAATAACACTGGGCCTAAAAAGAATCAATATCACTTCATTTACTCTAAGGCTAAGTCTTAATTATCAACTGTAGGATTGTATGACAGGATTGAAGCATAATCCTGAATGGATGCGCCTTCACACAGGCACAACTGTTTTCCGTTTCCTTGAATTGAATATATATTTAAAGTAATAACTGAGTTTCCTTCACAAAGATGACCACAATCTTCCTTTTTTTAAACTCACATTCGAATTTAATAGGAACAACTAAAACAAACTTGCATGGATGGAGCACATTTTATTGATATCTAACTAGAAACTTTTCCACTAATTTTTACTATCTGTATCAATTAATTTAATGTATTTTATTTTATTATTTTTTTTAATTTAATGTATTTTAAATCATCAAGGAAGCAGAGATCGTTTCTAGAGAGCTTGTTTACTTAGAAATACAACAGGCTATGAACAAAGCCAATAAAATATAAGATTCAGGTAAGTCGAGAATAAATATTCTTCTCAGAACATTTTCTTGGACTGCCAACTTTTTCAATTAGGAAATCTTAAACAAAGGAATCCATCTATTGATAATCGCCTGCAAAATCAACTACGAATTATTTAAAGCAAGCAACAGTCTCTAACTCTGAAATCCAAAGCCAACTAAAGGCACAACCATTTCAGACCAGGCTTAAACCATAGCCAGTAATTACGTCAAATATTTTCAGATATGTGAAAGCAGAACAGAATTCAGAATAAAATATGCCCTTTGAGGAATTTTTAAATAATAAATAAAGTTTTAAAATAAATTTTCTATATAATATATATGACCATTAGAAAACTATGCAGGAATTAAATAACAAATTTTCTTATATTTTCAAATTCTAGCTAATATATTTAAGACAAATATTCAAACTTCCATGATACAATGTACCACCCACTCTTTTTAGGGGGAAAAAAGAGTATAATTTCAAAATATGACCAGGATGTGAGAGAAATCTATGTTCACACACATATCGGCTCCTCTTTCTGATTCTCATGATTAATCAACAACTATTTCAGACACTACACACTGTCAATTGTTTTTCTGAAGGCAGTCTCTTTAAGTGATAAGAAAATATTTTCCTTGCTAGACACTTCAAAAGAAAAGAAATGCCAAGATTTAAGATGATCAAACTTGAACCATGCTTTTGATTTCTCTTAAAGAGAACCAAGGGTTCAAAAAGAAATAATGTGGAAAATAAAACCAAGAGTAGTTTTTGAGGAACCATAATATTTTAGACATTTCCTTAAGACAGAAACATGTACAATATGTCAAACTATTGGGACATATTTTAAATAAATCTTGAGGTGCTAGTAAAATGCCTACTATAAAAACTCAATTATGCCCTAATGTGGATAATTATATCAAGCCTGCTCAAGATTCTAAGTTTTTCTCCCTCATCTTTATTTCATCACATACTTTCGGTAAATATCTTCATTTGTCCACATCTAGAATAACTGAAATGAATAAGAAAATAGATAAGTAGTTAAGATGAGTTTTAAAATGGCAGCCTCGTTTTTACTGATTGATTTATTAATTTTACTGATTTATTTACTAATAATTTACTAATATATTAAGGTTTATTTTCCTCTTTTCCACAGATTTTTCAATTCTGTTTTAATAACACAGGTGCACATAAGCAGATCTGAAGGGGTGTGTAGCAATGGAAAAGAAGTTGAACATGGTAGGGAAATCTAGCTCAAAAGAGATTCCCAGTATCATCCTCTTCTCTAAAAACCTCAAAGCTTGTTTTATCTGCTATTCCTTTCAAAGAACAAGCACAACAACAAGGGTGCTTTAGGGAAGCTTCTAGATCAAATGAAAGATAGTCTACCAGTGCGGAGAGTAAACTGATACTGCCATTATTATCCACAGAGCCACTGGAATTACAACTGTTTCCATCACTCTGATTGAAAGGATTTCCAGGGCCCCAAGTCTAAACCACCTTGGGTACAATCTGCCACAGTAAAGGCTTAGCTCTTGGGTGTTCCTGCCATAAAAATAAAACAGCATTCCCCATCTCCTCCTCCATCACTCCCCAAAGATGTGCTTCTTATGTGTTTAGCAAGCAGATAAGGAGAAGTGGGCAAATCCCCAAAACCTAATCTAATTGCTCAGAGAGAACCTTTCCTTCGGTTTGTTTATTAATCTACCCCTTTTGTCTATATTCCTTTGTATTGTATTTCCTCTACATCCTAGAATGCCAGTTGTCACTCAATACCTTACCTCTGCTTTATCAGTAAGAGAACCTGGAATGTATTCCTGATGGCAATACTCCCAGCTAATAGACCACATGTACCAGCCTCCCTTGCAGCTAGGTGCTACCATCTGGCTAGCAAGATGAAGCAGACACTGACAAGGACTTCTGCAAAGGCTCCTAAACCTAACTGAACCACAGTCATCAATGGCTACTCTCATTTTAGGAACATCTAAAAGGACCCCATTGCTGAGAAAATGAAGTTCAAACTCATCAAGGCATCCAAAGCTCTTAATCTCCTACTGTCCTCACACCATCTCCCTCACCCATATTCACATGGCTTCCTCTTTTTAACCTCTACACACTTGCTGCTCCTTCCATCTGGAAAGCCCTACCATGATCCAATTAACCTCCACTCATCCTTGAAACCCAGTTCAAATGCTGCCAGTCTTTTCTATGACGACTTTGTACCTTCTTCCATTGTGACCTTTGGCACACTGTACTTAATTATTTCTGCATCTCTTTCTTCCCCTGTCAGGCTGTGAATCCTTCAAGGAACAGACCGAATCACTTCTCTGTTTATACATAGCCCCACGAAGATTGTAGGGCTCCTGTCACCCTGAAATACAGAAGGCATCCAGCATATGTCCGAAAAAAAGAATGATGTTTTTAAAAATTCAAAAAGTAGGAGAAAAATGCAGTGAGATAAAAAAAATTAGGAATAATGAAAATCGAAAATCCAAGGGAGTGTCAGTAACACAGGCGCCAACCACTAACGCCCTGAGAAAATTTGGAATAGAGACAAAACAGGTGAACACATAATCCAAGTATCCAATTAAACATCCTGCATTAAACTTTCCCCTCATCTGCTAACAGAAGAATCAATCGACGGGCTTGGGTTTGACTTTCACATGTTACATTTCTGAGATGAATGAGCAAACCAACAATGAGGTTACGTGTCAGATTTTTTTTTAAAGCATAAGTAATTTAACAGTGGCAATAAACGCTGAGAATGATATTTTAACCAATTTTTTTTTTCCAGGAAAAAAACCCCAATACTTAAGCTAAAATGTTTTTCTCTTTACTGGCTATTTATGAAGTCAATAATGCAACTAAGAACACACACAAGAAATATTCCCAACAAACTCAATACTTCCCATCTGTGTCCTTACAGCACCACCCAGAAAACTCACAAAGACACAAATTTAACCTTTGAGTCCAGGCTCATGAAAGTGAAGTGAAATATTTAAATGGCAAATACAGACAAGGAAAGGAATTGCTTGGGAACTGGGTGGGTCTGCTTCCTATCTTGTTTATTTAAGTATATCCTCCTGTTCATCATCTTTGTCCTGGATGTCTCAGATGGCCACGTTGATTAATTACTCAGTCCCAAGTTCCCGGTACTTGCACTATCTTAAGATAGCTCTCTACCCAGCAGCCTTTGCTTCTACTGTTTGAGCCATTCAGTCACATGGTCACGCTCAGAGAATTCCCTCCTCTCATAATTCACTAAACAAGTATGCAGTGATCACAAAACTGCAGTTTTGTCACAAATGTATTCTTGAAACTGGAGCCTTTCACAATTCCTCAAATCAACAGAAGTACATAAGTTGCCTTCCTGTTCCATTGTCCTATCAGTTAGCCAAGAACCTGCCCCGCACAAAACAACTACAGCATTTTCAAATTTAGTTTACTTTTATTGGATTGAAATTTTCTGGATTCTGTGGTGTAAGAGGATTTAACACTTGACACAAAACGTTAAAAACAAGCCTGAGAAAACACTGACAAGACACAAGGCTAATCATAATGACCTCAATTAGATTTTCAATGCCTGTCAAGTTAATAGTATATAGTGGCATTGGCTTCAAGACCTTGAACTTGAGAAGTACAATTCCTTTAGAGAATAGAAGTAACAGAATTTCAATTTTTTTCTTAAAAGGCCAATTTTGATCCTGGTTCACATTAAAGTAAAAAGTAAATATTAGCTGTAAAATGGCAAAAAAGCAGAAAACTGAAGAGACAATGATAATGAAATTTTCATTTTGATGGCCACTCAATTTCATTCCAATACACAATGTTTGCTTTCTAAATTCTACTATCTTATTCAAAGAAAATTATTTCTAGGCATTCTCTATTGAAAATGTCCCAATCAATCAGAGGATTGATGAAATATTTCACGAACAAGGCATTTTTCTGCTAGGTCAACTGAATGTCTGAAATAAAGAGTTGCAAATGAAGTTGTTGACAGCATTTATATAACCTTTTTCACAATAAAATGTTTTAGAAAAGGATGAAAAAAATAAATCTTATTTAAAAGGCTTAATTTTTTTCTGTACACTTATAGTTAGGTGTCATTCACAATTTTCATAAACATAAGAGAAGTTAATTCAACTGTCAAAAATCAAACATAATTATCATTACAGTATAAAATTCCTAGAGTCCTGATTTTAAAGCATTTGTCAAATATTTTGTAAATACTAGATGTAAGGCACTGTAGTGAGTTATGAAACAAATTATAGGAAACAGTTTGTGATCACAGTCAATAGTCCCTTCTCTGCTCCACCATTTTTTTTTCAAATAATAATAGTATTTATTATTCTAAATAATAAAAAAGCAAGTGATAATAACAGTAACACTTATTACAAGAAAAATAGCAATACTTATTGTAAGTAATAATATAGTCATTTTAAGCACTACTAATAGTGATAATAGTAATACTTACAGTAATATTTATAGTAATACTAATTACTATAATAGTAATGCTTATTATATTACTAATAGTAATGCTTATTACTATCATAGCAATATTTATAAGTAATAGTGGTAATTCTTATAGGTACTAACAAAAAATAGTGATAATAATGGTAACACATTACTATGAAAACAATAATAAACAACAATAGTATTACTTATCACTATAATGATATAATGGTAGTTTCCCAATTAATGAGATCTTATCACAATTAAGACATGACGTCAATCACTACATAGATGATTTCCCCCTATGCCAAACCTCATTTTGCCCTTCTCTTAAATGGTGATATTAAAAATCCCAATTTTGGGGTTGGGGGAGGGATAAATGAGAAGGTTGGGATTAACATATACACACTAATAACATAAAATAATCAACAAGAACCTACTGTAAAGCACAGGGATCTCTATTTAATACTCTATAATAACCTATATGGGAAAAGAATCTAAAAAAGAATAAATGTATGTATAACTGAATCCCTTTGCTGTATACCTGAAACTAACACAATACTGTAAATCAACTATACTCAAATATGAAATAAACTTTTTTAAACTAAATTTATTTATTTTTGGCTGCATTGGGTCTTCCTTGTTGCGCATGGGCTTTCTCTAGTTATGGCGAGCGGGGGCTACCTTCGTCGAGGTGAGCAGGCTTCTCATCGCGGTGGCTTCTCTTGTTGCAGAGCACGGGCTTTAGGCACGCAGGCTTCAGTAGCTGTGGCATGCAGGCTCAGTAGTTGTGGCTTGTGGACTCTAGCGCACAGGCTTAGTTGCTCCGCGGCATGTGGGATCTTCCCAGACCAGGGTTCGAACTTGTGTCCCCTGCATTGGCAGGAGGATTCTTTTTTTTTTTTTTAAATTTATTTTTGGCACTACTGGGTCTTCGTTACTACGCGCAGGCTTTCCTCTAGTTGCAGGGAGCGGGGACAACTCTTCGTTTCGGTGCACCGGCTTCTCATTGTGGTGGCTTCTCTTGCTGTGGAGCACGGGCTCTAGGCATGCGGGCTTCAGTAGTTGTGGCACATGGGCTTAGTTGCTACACAGCATGTGGGATATTCCCGGACCAGGGCTCGAACCCATGTCTCCTGCATTGGCAGGCAGATTCCTAACCACTGCGCCACCAGGGAAGTCCCAGGAAGCTTTTTCATTTGGAGAAATCTCCAGGATTCAGGAACTCTGTGTGGACCTTCTATCTTTGGGCAAAGAGAGGGGGCAGTGTGCCTCTGGAACTCCTTTATACACAGGGACCATTCAGATTTGCAAATTTTGAACGGACTGAAGTCTGGCCACACCTACTCTTTGCTCTCCTGGGGCTTTCTGCCTCTGCTTACTTGACTTTCCTATGCTTCTGAGGCAGGAATAACTTCACCCTTCCCACTTAAATTTTTACATGTTGATTTGTCATAGCAGCAGTTCAAGAGTTCTCTAGGCAACTTGGAAAATACAGAAAAGCACAAGGAAGAAGCTGGTACTCTCACCACCTAGGAAATTGTTCTGTTCTACAAATACATATGTGGAGGACATGCCACGCATGTGGATAGGGATTCTGAAATAATGGGGTGAGCTGGATTTGAAACTGAGCAGGACCCTCTCAGGTAAAAATCCTTTCCCCCGTTTCTTGTTTGTAGGAAATAGGCTTCCTTCAGCCTCCTACAGCTTCCTGAGTTCCTGCCCCACCATTTTTGTTTTTAATATCTAACCACCAAAGTAGATCTGTGTCTCTGGTTATTGTTTTACATCACAGTGAAAAAATAGTTCTCTCCTCCAGATATCTAAGTTTACATTTGGGTAGTGACCAGGTCAGAGAATTTTCCTGATAACACCACATAAAATATCACACTCACAGCAGATTTCCACCTAGCATTTGCTTATGATATCCTTACCCACCTTAATTTTTTCCAAGTCCCCTATTACTTGCTATTTATTCTGTCTACCCCTCATTATATTGTAAACTCCCATGAGGGGAGGGACCTCAAAAATATTGGTTAAATGAAGGAGTGAATTTTCCTTTCCTGGGTGTGTCTATAAAAATCTAAGTTTCTGTATATGAAAATATGCTAGTAACTTCTCTATAGACATTTGATTTTAATTTTAAATTGCTCATTCATCTAATATATAAGTATCTGAATAAATTATTCTTGGAATGATCACTCTGCATGTTTGCAAGTTTCTATGGGAGTTTCTTAAAAACTCACCATTTGTATCTTCAAACCAATACACCGCAATGACAAAACTATTTGTTTAAAAAAAAAAAAAGTAAGTAATTAAGAGCATCAGCATGGGGAATATTTGCTCTCAAATATAACTTTTCATATGATGTTTTTATGTTAGTCTCTGAAGAGTTAAGCAAAGATTTCAAAAAGTTTGCATCAGTTTCAAAGGCTCAATCTTCAAAGTAGATAAGGCCTCTTTTCTTCGAAAGATGAAAAAAATCAATAAATATGGTTACAAAACAGCACTTATCTATCTTTATCATGTGTGCCTATTAATTCCATTACAAAATAACTGAGTTGTGTTATTTATAAAAACAATAATTATGCTTTTGAAAAGCCATCCATTAGTTAGAGCAAACATAAAAAGTCCTTTTTTTGGACTAACCAAGCCTTAATAGACAATACTATTTTCTTCATTTTTGACTAAAAATAAAAACTACGTTGCCTTGTTAGTTTTATTGTAATCCAGCATGTGCAGACAGGAGAAACAACAAATGAGTTTGTGGTCACTTGGGGGTAAGACGTCTAGGATTAAACCTCTCGTCTTTATTCCTGTAAAATGTCTCCACCGGGTCAAAATATATCAGTCATTAAAGCTTTGAAATTTAACAAAGCAACAAGAGTAACAACGCATTTCTTCCCTTAATACAAATGACTCTTTTTGATAGAGCAGATCTCTTATTCTCATAAGCATCCTTTAAGGCTGAAAAGTAATTTATCAGTCCCAATCACCTAGGATGCCTTAAACATTCTTTAGTAAGATAGAATGTGGGTTTCTGTGGAAGCAAAATGAGAGCATAGGACAAATTATTAGATTCTCTATGAAAGAGACTCAAGCAAAGAACTATTGCATATCAACAAAATAAATCACTAATTTTTTTTTTTTCTTGCTCAAACTTCTCAACTAAAAATCATCGCAACTTGGGAAGAAAAAATAAAGAGAGAGACCATCTGGAAATTAGAAGATACAAATACTGGGGTCCATCACTAATAAGACCTTAAGAATTCTAGAATTTGTTCATCTACAAAACAGGGTTATTGTTCTTTTCCGTTTTCTGAAATGTTCATCTTGCTTATAACTTGCCCCTGCTCATTCACCCTACATAAGTGGTTGTGGTACCTGCATTCCTCACTGTATCCATTCTGAGCAGCATGTTTACTTCAAACATGGCTACAATAATTGCATCCTCTGACTTGAACTCACTTTTTTTTGATTGAGCAGGACAGTGATAAAGAAATACAGGAACTGGTGTGATTAAAAAAAAAAACATACAGATTCCTTGGGATTTTGCTTATTGATTCTTCAATGTGTTAATAATACCTTAACCACAGTATCACCAATTTGGGGTATTCTCAAATATCTTCAGCCTAATTTTGAAACTGAGATTAGAAAACTTTTATTTTATAATGAGCAAAATATGCTGACTTAAAAAACTATGCTTTTAATTAAGCAGTAGATCACTATAAAGTTTTAGAGTAGACCACCACAGAATTTATCATCATCTAGCTAGTAAAATAATTCATTTTATTTTGAAAACTGATTTCTTACAGAAGCGTTATCTTCTCAAGCAGTCAGCTTTTTGGTTTCCTGGTCCTCTGATGAAGATTATTTCAAGCTTCTATTCTAGGTAGCATCAAAATTCTTTTGCTGGCATTTGAAATCTTCCATTTCTGCCTAGATTGGCCAAACCTGTTTATTCACTTTTCTAGAAAAGGTTTTGTTGAGAGCTAAACCAAGCTTATTCACAGCTCTTTGCACACAGCTGATAATCAACTAATAGCTGAGTTAATAATCGAGCCAGAATATAAACTTGCTCAATTTCAGACATGTCTAGCAAGCTGCCAGGGTCAACACATTTAAAATAGGTCTTACTCACTTGTGTAGCAACTGCTTATGCGTTTTACATATTTCTGTATAGTGTTCAAGTTTTTCTATTAGCATGAATTGTTTTAATGCTTTTCAAAAAAGCCAACTGAAATATAAAATACATATGAATATTTCATAAATGAAATTTTATAATATATACTTTAGAAATTTTATTTGTGATAAAAATTTTATCTGTAATGTCTTTTTTGCAATTTAAATCAGATTAATTCATTCTTCTCAAAAACAAGATGCCAAATTCCTGTAACAGTCTTAACTGGTCGGTAAGTGCATTAGTCAATAAGTCATGAAACATCATGTAGTTTTTTTTTTTTTTAACTTTCAACAATTATGAGATTAAATGTATCTATTTTACATCATCATCATAAACAGTAATTGTAACTAACAGGTAGTGCTTATAAGGTGCCATCATGTTACACATATATTTACTCACTTACTGTTCCAAGAATTTTACATATATATATTTACTCAATCTCCAACAACCATAAACATTATTATCCCCATTTTACAAGGGAAGAAGCTGAGGCATGAGCTACCCACAGTCAATATTTTGATCAATGGGAAATGCTGCCTTCCCAGAACACGTGAGAAACTCCATGACTTGGTTGCTGGCCTGACATCACGTTGGTCGAAATCAAGGCTATAAATGTAGGAACAGTTCCACTATTTTCCATAGAGCTGGCTTTCAAAAGCCTTTCATTTTCCCCATTTCAACCACTACCTTCTTTCATAAAATACTACAATCCTAGCAACGCTCAAGCTAAATCTGTATTTTATGCTTCTTCCAGATGTAGCCACGTGAAATAAGTAAAATGGCCCCTGAGCTCCCCATCTCAGCTAAGATTTCACATGTGAAACTGAGTCTTCTGTATCCCACTCTGAATAGTCAGCTAACTAATCTATTCAGCATCCCTTTTTCATATATCTATTAGTTCATGAACACGTCCAGGCTTTTTCTTTTCTTTTTTTTCAATGACTTACTTTATTCCTAGAGCAGTCCATTCGAATCTAGTTTTTGGTGCATTTCTACTTCTAAAAAGGTACCAGGAAAGCATATCTACTAACCATTAATCTGAAGAGAAAAATTCACCAGGTTTTCTTTTTTGCAAAGAAAAACACTAGTGTCCTCACTGAAACAGTTATTTCTTAAACTATCCACATTAAACTGAAAAAACAGTTACATAACATCTTCCCCTTCCTCTGGTTTTCATTTCCAAATTCAGTTTGAGGGTTCAGGTGCTATTTGCTTTCCTTTTACTAACAACTACAAGGAAAACTAAGAAATAGACATTTTCTGGCTTAAACTTGTTACTCATTCAGGGGGTCTGCTCATTCCTTCACTTTGGCGTCCTCTGCCTGCCACCCTCCATCTTCCTCCAGCCACTCACGAGGGTGTCTCTGGATACGGGCTGTGACACACAGGGTGACAGCATCCCCAAGGATTTGCAGAAGATGGTGCTAGTGTCAATTCTCACTCCATACATATGTATGTGAGGTCCTACTATAAAAAGGAAACCATTTCATAGTCAAGTAGAAGATGAAGAGGTAGAAAACTACCAGAAAAAACTACAACAAGCTAAACATTTTATTTTCCCCAGCCTCCTCATTGCTGCCCAGTGAATCACTTTTTTCATCATGTACTCATTCCCTCAGTCAAGGTGCTAATGAAGATGCCGCCTCAGAGCTCTGAGACCCTGCTTTCAGCCCCTCACCTTCGGTCCTTCACCTCCTTATTTGGAATTCCCTACTCCTCTCCAGAGTGTACCCTGCACCTTTGCTTTCTGTCTCAGCATCTGTCACAGTTCATGAGCACACACTTATAATGATTTGTGTATGGTCTGTGTATGGTCCCCACTAGACTGGAAGCTTCCTGAAGCAAATGATGGTTTTGTTCACCAGGTTAGCTTCAGGGCTACAGGAGAGAGCTTGGTCCAAAAGGAGAATCAGTTAAAAAGGTCCCAAATGAATAGACGAGAAACTAAGAAAATCAAATCCCACACTGGCTCCACCCATACCCTCAGGGGTGTAGGGGTGTAGGGGTGTGTGTGTGTGTGTGCGCGCGAGTGTGTCTAGGAGGGGAAAGATGGAGAGAAGTATGTAAACAAATATGTAAAAGCAAAGACTTAATCTCCCTTCTCCCAACCTGAGATACAAATCTGGCTGGAAAGGAACCACCAAGAAATTCTCCAGGATTATCTCATCCCACTGTTCCTTTATTCCTTATATATAGATGTTTATACTGTTAATATTTTACTCAGTATGCCACTTAATCTGTACTTTCCTCTTGGTACTTAACGCTTTCTGTTTTCTTTCATAATCATGTGCCCGTCTTATTTACTCTGCAAACTTCCTGGGAACAGGAGAAGGAGGGTGAGGGGAAATAAGGTGTATGCAAATCAATCTAAACCTTACTTCCTGGAGCTTTATTTTTAAAGTACATGTATAAGGCTTATCTTTGCATTTGTAACTGATATAACTAGGCAGAAATTAGAGAAGTATATTAATCGAAGATGCTTCGTAAGTCTCTTAAGGTAATACATATCCCCACCTAGATCAAACGTGCAGAAAGAGAAGGTACATTTCTACTGAATTTTACCACACTCAATGGTAGTTTAGTGGTCACACGAAAGGCACATAATAGCTCTGTTTATTTCTAGAATGACTGACAACCTTCATCTTCATACAAATATCTGTATAGAAATCTCTAGTATGCCATGAAAAGTAACACAAAATAGAGGTCCTCTAGCAACAGGGAGAAAGCCTTTTCCACAAGGATAACCTCTATGTTTTTCTCTTTTTTTCCTGTTCCATTATGATTCATTACAGGATACTGAATATAGTTCCCTATGCTACACAGTAGGGCCTTGTTGTTTATCCATTCTATATATAATATTACAGTTTGCATCTGCTAATCCCAAACTCCCAATCCAACCTCCCTACCCCCCCTTCTCCCTTGGCAACCACAGTCTCTATATCTGTGAGTCTGTTTCTGACCTCTCCGTTTTTCTTCAAACCAATATTCAATGGGCCACATTATTTCTTTTTTTTTTTTCAATCGGCCATTTCTAATTTAACCTTGTGATTTATTTAGTTATATGTTTCTCTTCATTTCCCCAACCAGAACCAGGGATCATTATTCTCTCTGGAGTACTTCTCTGCAGTACTAATGGCCTCCCAAGTACCCATCACATGCCTCTGCTGGTTAGGGTGACAAGAGAGCCGCTTGGGTGCCCTGCCCGTGTCATGGTTTTCCACAGATCAGGCAGAAACAGTGATTCCTTATACCTCACCATCAAATCTGAGCTTCACTATTCTGTGCTCAGGCATCTACCATTAGGTTAGTTCTGGCCAGTGTGAGTAGGTATATATTATCTGTGAATCAGCACCACTATGAAAGCAGGTACTTCTGATTAGGTTAAATCCCACAATATAGGAAAACAAAACTTAAGAGGAATTAAGTTTAAATAAATAAATGCCAGGTTTTTTTTAACTCATACTCGGTCACTGTACTAGGGAAAATCGTCAATTCAGGTAATGATGCTTCCCCCAGAAGCTGAGGCCCCATTGTCATTGCCCTTATTCATTTCTTTTTTTGAGCCATCTGCAGCAGACCTATTTTCTCAGCCCTACAAAAGACAGTCAATTCATAATTACATCTTTTCAGTGGACAGAGATTTAGCTGCATAAATCCCCCTCAAACCTCATCAGAGTGAATTGCCTACTTTTCCATTAACGCTTTGCAAAATGCAAACTGTGAATCTCACCTCCACCCTTTGAAGGAGGTGACAGTAACCAGTGAAAATGTCCAAAAGGATGGGAGGAAGAGCAAAAAAATGCAGTCAAACAGGCTAAAAAAGAAATCTGAATCATATTTGCCTACACGCTGCATCCTTTTACACAGAAAAAAATATTGCTCAAAACAGTTATTTTTTACTTTTTGGCAAAAGCTTCAACTATAAAGGATATGATATGCTGTTAATTACTTAATATGTGTCTTTTAATGTGTAATAAGACAATCAGGAAAACTGAAATAATCATTGGAGTAAATTTAAGTATTGGAAAAATCCCAGCTCCCTTAATTAAATGCATTTTTTAAATAGAAAACCAAATTCTTCAACTCTTAAAAAATCTGTCTTAACTAGCCCTGAGGTGATTCCTGAGCCACTTGTAGGAAAAAGACAGAAGAGGAAAAAGTTCAATGACCTTGTAAATTAGGGACTAAAAAGCTGTAACGGTGTGACACTCAGTATAGTCTCAGTGGAATTACAGGAAAACATTTGTCCAGAAATTGCTTTCTTGGAAAATCACCATGAGGTAGGGGAAGAGGAGAAACAAACAAACAAACAAACAAACATCCGGGGAAGGGAGGTTACCAATGGTAAAATACAGAATGGGAACCCAAAGGATGCGAAATACAACCTTTTCTGCCCCAGCTGCCAAGCAAACAACTTCTAAGCATCTTCAGATAAAAAGGAAAATAGTCATTTTGCACAGGCGTTAGCTGAATGTTCGAGAGTTGGATCAATGGGGAAGACTTGCTATACACCTAGCGGTGGGTGGATTTCACCAGGCTGCAGCCTCCACAGATTTTCTTTGCTGCACTGCAGAGGCGCCATCTTCTCCGTCTTAATCTTCACTCAATTCAACCCTTTCATCTGCACCCTAAAAAAAAGACCCTAAGGACCCTCCACAGCAGGCCGCGTCCCCAGAGGAGCTAAACCAGAGTGCCCAGCGCTGCCAGGGAAAAGGCCGCGCCTTCATCAGACAAACGCCTCCTTTGATGCACAGGAGGGGAGTGCTCGTGCCTCCCCACCACCAGCCACTGCCCTTTCCAGACGCACACCCCACTCTCCGCGTATTTCTCCTCAAGGACTTCACAACCGAGCACAGAATCAGCAAGCCGCGGAGGTGATGGGAAGTTGGGGGGGGGGGAAGTAGAGGGGCCCCGAGGCACCGCCAGAGCCCCCTCCGGGACAGACGCGCAGCACAGGGAAGGGAGTCAGGCGGCAGCCTCGGTGGCGCACAGACCAGCGCGGCTCAGCCCACCGCGCCCCGGGCTGGCGAGGGCGGGGTGTCGCGGCTTTTGTTCCCAGGGACCTTCGCCCTCACCGGGAGAATCGGAGGGTGCGAGCGAACGCCCACAATGTCCTGGCTTGGAGAAGGTGAGAGGTGGCTGCGGGTGTCCGACCCCTCCCATCTCTCTCAACTTAACACAAAAGGGAGACGCAGAAATGTACAAAGTTTGCCTGTGGAGGGTGTTGTGCGACCCTGCATGTTGGGGTCGCACTCGGGCGGCAGCCCCGAGCAGCCGCGAAGAGGAAGGGAGGAGGAAGAAGGTCGGGCCGGAAAGGGGTGGTGGGGATGCGAAGAGAAGGTGAAACGGGGCGGAAAAGGCAAAGGGAAGCTGGGGGTGGAGGGTGCCCAGCTTCCCGAGCTGTCCCGACTCCTCCTCGCCAGGGCCCGAGAGAAAGGGAAGGGCAGCGATTAAGTGCCGGGGACAGGATCCAGGGACGCTGCGTTTTCGGTTTTCCCCACGTGCTCCCTCCCCCTATCTCTCATCTGGACTTATCTCGCCTCCCCCCCGGCCCCCGAGTCAGGGACTGAGTCAGGGTCCGAGCTCAGGACAGCCTCCTCCTCTTCTCGCCCCCGACTGGCGCGGACCCAGGGGCCCGACGCCTCGCCCGCTCCCTCTCCGCTGGCCGGAGCGCGCGTCCCCAGGGCAGGGCTGGGCCGGAGGCGGGGATGCGCAGGGCGCCCGCAAGCGGGGGTGTTGGGCGCGGAGAGGAGAGGGGTCCCCTCGACTGCCCCCCGGCTTCTCTGGATTAAAGACTCAGAGGGAGCGGGTCCCCTCCTCCCCCCCCCACACCATTCCGAGGCGCGGCACCCACCTCCAGCGCCCGAGCAGTCCAGGCGGCCAGCAGGACCAGTGCCAAACCGGGCAGCATCGCGACCCTGCGCGGGGCACCGAGTGCGCTGCTGTGCGAGTGGGATCCGCCGAGCCCTTGCTCTGCCGGTGTCGCCGCCGCCGCCGCCTCCTGTGGCCCCGCGCTCGCGCTGCTCAGGGTGCTCTCTCCTACCGCTGCCGAGGAAACTGACGGAGCAGCAGCGCGGCGGCGGGGCTCGGAGCCCGGCGAGTCAGCTGATCCGGCCCAGCCCGCTCGGCACCCGAGAGAGACCCCTAGCGGAGCCGCCGGGGAGCTGCGCCCGCTCGGCCGGGAGGGGCCCGCGCCCCCGGCGCCCACAGGTGCGGCGACCTCGGCTCCCCCGGTTCCCCGAGCGCCTCCCCGGCCGCCTGCCGCCTGAACCCCACGAGCAGTAGGAGGGAGAGTCTGGGGCCGGGAGAGGGACGGCGGAGGATCAGGGAAAGGTGAGTCCTAGGACGTCTGGGATGCAGAAAAGTCGAGAGCGCTCCGCGCCGTTACCCGTGAGCTTGACTCATCCGACCCCGCAGGCCTCTCGGGGGTATCGTATAAAGGGCTGCTGCTGGGTGCGTTTTTATCCGCATTTCGCTTTCTGTCTCGGTTTGAAGAGGTGGGGGAGGCGTTTCTGGAAGAGAATGTGAACAAGACAAGCTTAAAGGAAATAGGATTTCTTTGCTTGTAAAGGGAGCAAAAGCCTCATTTTTTTCCCGTCAAAAGCAACCACGAGTAACCTGGAATTTCTATCTTTAGACCGAACCGAAGGAGAAAGGCGCCGGACCTGGAGAAGAAGCAGTGACCTATTTACTTCTCCTTGAAAGAAGGTTTTTTTTTTAAAAAAAAACTTTTTTGGTTTATTTTTTGTTTGTTTTTGTTTTGAGAAGGGGACGGTCATCTGAGTTTTTGTTGTTGTTTTTAATCAGGCAGGGATGTAACATCATCTGAGATGTGGGTGAAGTGAAAGTTAGGAGGGGAAGGGTCTGGAAAGATGATTCCCTTTAGACCCCCATACCTCAGAACTTCTGACCTCAAACTCTGTACTTGTTCTTCCTCGTGTCTGTCCTAAATTACAGAAATCAGCCTTCTGGGAAGCCACTTTCTCCTAGGTTAAACAGAAGCCATCCAATGCCGGGTTAGTATCCAGTGAGTCTAGAATGGGCTAGAACTGCCCAGATACATCTGCTCTTGACCTGAAGGAGCATCAGCCACCAAGGCACAGTCCAGAGTGGGGCTGGTGGGAGGGAAGGAAGCCACGGACTTCAGATGTGGGATCTTGGCTCAGCCAGGAGGATGCTGGCTTCTTTCCCAAGAAATCAGTATTTCTCTGCCAGCTCCCCTAGGTGTTGTCTTCTGTCTTTACTTACCAGGCATCCAAGCCTGACCCATGGATTACTTTTTCCCCTTAATGACCTCTGAATGTCCTCAACAAATAATGACAAATATTTGTTACCGCGAGTCATTTGTTTACGTGCTTTATGTCATTCACTTCCCATGAATGTCAATGAGGCCCTTACTGTTATTATTTCCATTTATAAGTTAGGAAGCTGACACTAAGGATCTCCTTCCTAATCTGACAGCAAGTAACAAAAAGTTGGGACTGCAGGGGAGAAAAGCACCAGTGACAGCAAAACCCAGCTGCTTCCAAACACGTTTACCCACCACTACAATTCTGTCTGTCCCAGGTTTATAGGAACAATTGAAGGCATCTGAATGCAAATAGGAGTATGACTCAAAAATGTGGAGGGGATAGGATCAGCTCCAAAATTTGCAGGGTCCAGTGCAAAACGAAAAGGTGGGACATTTTGTTCCAAAATTAAGAATTTTAAGATGGCAACAGCAGAATGTTCAACCAAGCACAGAGCCCTCCTGAGCACGGGACCCTGTGTGACCCAACAGATTGCATGCCCATGGAACCAGGCCTGGGAAGGAGGAAGCAATTTTTAAGAGTAAGGGACTTTCGCTGAGCACAAAATTCAAAAATATAGAGGTGAGGTTATAACTATGAAAATATGAGTCCTTAGATTTGGCATTTTCCCTTCCCACTGTTGAAACATGCCCCTCCTCACCCATCCCTGGAAAAGATGTTCCCTAGGGGAAGATGACTAGCTGCTGACTGTGTCAGAATGAATGGACGTTCTTTACTTCTTCTCCCATTTCATCACCACTCAGAGATCCTGATGGCTTTTACTTTTCAGCCACTGTCTCTGTTCTGTGCTTTATGCTCTTTCCTGCCCTGAAGTATCTTCAGGAACCTCTGAGCAGTAAATACAAGAACATCTCTAGTTAGAACTATAAGCGCTGGGACAGGCACTGACCACCCATTGGCTGGAATCTTCACCACATTCCCAGCCCGGCCTCAAATGCCTCAGCTTGGGAGACATTCACTAGCTCTTCCAACAATGCATCCTGTCTCTGGGCTGCTCTGGTCACTAGAAAGTTCTAACCCCACTTAAAGCCCACTTCCCTTTCCTTTACCGTCCCACTCAGATGTCCTTGTTGCACCTCTGTGACCAAGCCAAGCCAGTCTTTTCCACACCACAGATCGTCACGTAAATAAAACCCGCAGTTTTCATGCTGCTTCTGCCTCAGCGTCCTGTCTCCACTTCCCTCAACAGGTGTGTAGATGGCACAATGGCACCTGTTTCTGGTTCCTTCTGCACTCCTCTAAATGTGTTCCTGTTTGTGTCTTTTCACAGTTCTCCAAGGGTGCTGTGGCCACTGCAGCATGGAGGAGCCTGTTGCCCCCCTCAGCCTGTGGGTGAGTGTTGCATTGCATTGGGTGGACTCAGATTGGTCACATTTGCTCCCAAATCTCCCGTCTGTTTTATGCAGAGTGCTGCTGAGTTGCATCTCTGTCATCTTGTGTTTAAGGTGTTATCTGTGCCCTGCAGATATCACCGAAAGCAATCTTTTTGTTATTAAGGTATAGTAGATGTGCAATATTATGTTTCAGATGTACAGTATAGTGATTCATAATTTGTAAAGGTGGTTATACTCCATTTATAGTTATTATAAAATATTGGCTATATTCCCTGTGTTGTACAATATATCCCTGTAGCTTATTTATTTTTATCTAGTAGTTTGTTCTTCTTAATCCCCTGCCCTATCTTGCCCCTCCCTCTTTCCGTCTCCCCACTGGTAACCACTAGTTTGTTCTCTTTATCTGTGAGTCTGTTTCTTTTTTGTTACATTCACTGGTTTGTTTTACTTTTTAGACTCCACATATGGGTGATATCACGCAGTATTTGTCTTTCTCTGTCTGACTTATTTCACTTAGCATAATACCCTTCAAGTCCATCCATGTTGTTGCAAATGGCAAAATTTCTTTCTTTTTTATGGCTGAGTAATATTCCATTGTGTATATACCACATCTTCTTTATCCATTCATCTGTTGATGGACACTTAGGTGGCTTCCATATCTTGGCAATTGTAAATAATGCTTCTATGAACGTTGGGGTGTGTGTATCTTTTTGAATTAGTGTTTTCAGTTTTTTTGGATATATACTCAGGTGTGGAATTGCTGGATCATATGGTAGTTCTATTTTTAGTTTTTTGTGAAACCTCCATAGTACTGTTCTCCACAGTGGCTGCACCAGTTTACTTCCCACCAACAGTGTACAAGGGTTCCATTTTCTCCACATCCTTGCCAACACTTGTTATTTGTATTCTTTTTGATGGCAATCATTCTGCCAGGTGTGAGGTAATATCTCATTGTGGTTTTAATTTGCATTTCTCTGTTAACCAACGATGTTGAACATCTTTTCTTGTGCCTTTTGGCCATCTGCATGTCTTCTTTGGAAATGTGTCTGTTCAGGTCTTCTGCCCATTTTTTAATCAGATCATTTGTTTTTTTGATGTTGAGTTGTATAAACTATTTATATATTTTGGATATTAACCCCTTATTGGTCATATCATTCACAAATACTTTCTCCCATTCTGTGGGTGTGTGTCTTTATGTTTTGTCAGTGGTTTCCTTTGCTGTGCAAAAGCCTTAAATTTAATTAGGTCCCATCATTTATTTTTGCTTTTATTTCCTTTGCTTTAGGAGACAGATCCGAAAAAAATATTGCTACAATTTATGTCAAAGAGTGTTCCGCCTATGTTTTCTACTAGGAGTTTTGCAGTTTCCACCAAAAGCAGTCTTAATCTGAGCCAGAAGGTGGGCCCTGTATTAGTCTGCTAGGGTTACCATAACAAAGTATCACAGTCTGGGTGGCTTAAACAACAGAAAATTATTTTCTTGCAGTTCTGGAAGCGAGAAGTCCATGATCAAAGTGTCCATAAGGTTGATTTCCTCTGGGGCCTCTCTCCTTTGCTTGTAAATGGTCACATTCTCCCTGTGTCTTCACATGGTCTTCTCTCTGTGTATATCTGTGTGTTAATTCCCTCTTCTAAGGATACCAGTCATATTGGATTAGGGCCCACCCTAAAGACCTCATTTTAACTTAATTACCTCTTTAGAGACCCTATCTCCAATTATAGTCATTTTCTGAGGTACTGGGGGTTAGGACTTCAATATATGAATTTGGGGCAGGGGGAGGGGCACACAATTCATTCTATAACAGGTGCTCATTTAGAGCAGCTAGGACTTGTTCTATAATCCTGTCACTAATCTTTGACATTTATTACCAATGATCAGTGGTTCTTCTGCCCTTTTCAATTGGAAGATCATTCAGCTCAACAGAAAAAAGTAGAAATTTAGGGGACTTCCCTTGTGGTCTAGTGGTTAAGACTGTGCTTCAAATTCAGGGGGCACGGGTTTGATCCCTGGTCAGGGAACTAAGATCCTGCATGCTACTGCAGCTCAACCAAAAAAAAAAAAAAAAAGGAAGAATTCTGCTTTTTCTCCCTCCCATGCTGCATCATGATCCCCAGCATCTACCTTAACCAAGATCATCTGGTTCTGAAAGTAAATAAAATGTTCTTTTACATTTTTCCTTAGATATTGTTATCAAAGCCTAAGTTTATAATGACAATTAAAATCTATATTAGTTTGCCAGAGCTGCCATAACAAAATACCACGGACTGGGTGGCTTAAGCAACATTTCTTTTCTCACAGTTCCAGAAGGTAGAAGTCCATCGAGGTGCTTGCAGGGTTGGATTCTGAGGCCTCTCTCCGTGGCTTACTTATGGCTACTCTCTTGCTGTGTCCCCACTGGGTTTTTCCTCTGTGCCCACACATGCTTGGTGTCTCTTTCTATATGTCCTAATAACCTCTTCTTATAAGGACATTGGTCAGATTGGATTAGGGTTCCACTCCAATGACCTGATTTTAAGTTAAGTATCCCTTTAAAGCCCTGTATCCCTCATACAGTCACGTTCTGAGGTACTGGGAACTAGGATTCAACATATGAATTTGGGGGGAACACAATTCAGTCCGTGTCAGAACCCCTAACATTATCCTCACATTTAAGCTACTCTCCTATCTGTTCTTGAGAGTGGATTCCTGCCACCTTTTATTCACGTCCTTTCGAAACCAGCCTGCTTCCTAGGTAACCAGAGTGATTTCTTTAGCTGCCTCCTGGTTGAATATTTGGATAACTTGGACACTCCGGACTTCCAATAGTGTTATAAATCATGGTACCTTCTAGAGAGGTGCTGCCTTGCTGAGTATTAGCTGTGATGGCAGATACTGTGACATATTTGAGCATGTCACATGCTTCACAACCTGTCTTCCCTTCTAGAAATTCATGCCGATTCCTCTCTGTGGACAGACCAGAAGTGAATCTTGAGTTGCATTCTCTCTCATCTCTTTTTACCTTCTCTGAGATGGAGGGAATTATATATTTCTTTATCTTGACTACAGCCTTCAATATCCACAGACGTCTAAACTGTACATGGCATTCAAGCTTTTCATGATAAAATTCTTTCTCACAATAATGGGTACAGTTTTTCACATAATAAGATTTTCTTTCTTTTTAATAAACAGACATAAAGAAAATTTTAAATGAATAATTAACCCTTAACATACCTGTATTTAACTGCACATAGCTAACATACCTTCACCTATACAGAAGATGCAACATTTTATTTGCCCTGTTTCTTAAGTTACTGCTTCATTCATGGGTCTTTACTTCACTAATGCACCTGTGAAGTGTTCATATATCTTCAAACAATACAACACCTTAAAAATTAGTCCTCTGCAATCACTACACAAAACTACTTCAGAGACAGCCTTCAGATTCAAATAAGAGATAGTTTAGAAATAAGAGTATTTCAGTAGTAACTCTATGGAACAATAATATTAAATGTTTAACCAGAGACCACTATTGGCAGCTGGTTTACATAACTTGTTTGAAGAATGATGGTAATTCCAAAGTTGCCTCAAGGACTCATTTGAAAGAATATTCCTATGTTTTATGGAATAACAAGGAATAACAAGAGTGGAGAAGAAAGTAGACCATACATGCCAATCCCAGAGGTAAGAAGTGAGAAAATCAATCCAGTAGCAGGGAGATTTAATGGAGACCATACAGGCATTACACCGGTTTGCTTCTTTAGAGAACTTTAGTAATAGAGCAGCAGTATGCGATGGTGTAAAGGACTCAGGCTTTGAGAAACCTTGACTACTACATCTCAGTTTTGGATATAGTTGTGGAACTTACCAGAGCCTTAGTTTCTAAAAATGCATCCCCTCATCAGGTTGTGTGACAAACTGAGAAGGTGGCCAGCACAGTGCTTAGTTTATAATAGAAGTCAGTTCTCTTTTTTTTTTTTTTCTTTTTTTTTTTTTGCAGTATGCGGGCCTCTCACTGTTGTGGCCTCTCCCATTGCAGAGCACAGACTCCGGACGCACAGGCTCAGCAGCCATGGCTTATGGGCCCAGCCGCTCTGTGGCATGTGGGATCTTCCCGGACTGGGGCACGAACCCGTGTCCCCTGCATCGGCAGGCGGACTCTCAACCACTGTGCCACCAGGGAAGCCCAGTTCTCTTTTCTTGAGAGAGCAGTTCACCTGAGTGACCGGGACAGTCCTGACTTTGACGTTGCATTGATCTTGCCAGGGGCTGTCAGTGAGCGCAGTGACTGTCAACCCAGTGTTACTTAGGTGGATCCCCAAGTAATGTGTTGCTAATAAAAGTTCCATATTTGTGAGTGATTTACTTTTTTGACACAGAAAGGAGAGCAGACTCAAGGTTACTCTTTTATCAGACTGCTCATTTGTATTCCAATAATGTAGGCTTAGGCAATATGCACAGAATTAGGAAAAACCTTCACCACTCCCAAGGGCCTGTGCCAGGTACATGAAAGACAGGCATCCTGTCTGCAGGTGGCACAGTGCTTGGAAAGGCTGCCTGCCAGAGGTGCTGAGAGGACTAAATGGGGCTGGCCACCTCCTGCAGGATGGAGGACCATATCATGTGATCAAGAAGAGTCACTGCCCAGAGCAGCCGCTGGAAGTCACAGCTCTCAGTAGGATTGCTGTGGCCTGTGTCATTCAACACTGGTGACAAACGTTGAGGCTGAGGGCTGTTATGCTCCAAGGCAACTAGACCTCTTTGTCTCCATACATCATGCCTAGGGATTGTCCTTCATGGTTTCCTTTTTAAAGAGAGAGAAGTTCTAGAGTGTTTGATGAGTTAAGGCTGTAGCCAGAGAAGTGTTACCTAAACCAAAAATGATTGGGAAGATTCCAGGCAGATAGAACTTGAGTATTCCTGAACACATTTTCTAAATAAACAATATCCTGAATGACAAAACAAACACGCAAACCGGGCTTCCCTGGTGGCGCAGTGGTTGAGAATCTGCCTGCTAATGCAGGGGACACGGGTTCGAGCCCTGGTCTGGGAGGATCCCACATGCCGTGGAGCAACTGGGCCCGTGAGCCACAACTACTGAGCCTGCGCGTCTAGAGCCTGTGCTCTGCAACAAGAGAGGCTGCGATAGTGAGAGGCCCGCGCACCGCGATGAAGAGTGGCCCCCGCTTGCCACAACTAGAGAAAACCCACGCACAGAAACGAAGACCCAACACAGCAAAAATAAATAAATTAATTAATAAATTGCAAAAAAGAAAACACACACACAAACCAACTACCAAATAAATAAAAGCTTCACAGTCATTTGTCCCTAAGTAAACACCCCAACTTTGCTATATCCAACTTTGCTATATCCCTCAATTAATATTTTCTGTCCTAGGTGTAATTTATTCCAGTTAAACTGGAATAAATATAACTCCTAGGAATGAAAGTGTTTGGTATTGGTGGATCAATCAAAATTTTTTACACTTCCACTGTGGATGGAGTAAAAAACTGATACATTCACTCCCCTTAAAGAGCTTATGTTTATGTGAGAAAAATATCTGGGGGAATAAAAGCCATAGTGAATGGTGACTGTAGTTAACAATACTGTACTGTGTATTTGAAAGTTGCTGCGAGAGTAGATCTTAAAAGTTCTCATCACAAGAAAAAAAAAAATTGTAACTATGGTGGTGAGGGATATTAACTTATTGTGGCGATCATTTCACAATATATCCATATATCAGATCATTCTTATACACTTAAAACTAATACAATATGTCAATTACCTCAATTAAATTTTTTTTTTAAATAGTGAAAACCATACATCAGTAAGTACAACTTGAGTGTATATATATGAATTCATCAGAAGAAAAGTAGAATCATAGACCTGTAGTATTGGAAAGGGTTAATCTGGGACATCAGGAAGAGGTTTTATTTTTTTTGTAGGGGATTTGATATCACCATATAAAGGGAAGAAAAAGGGGCAAGAAGGAAAATGTCTTAAGGAAGGGTTATGCGAATACATCAAGAGTGTTCCTGATGGGGCTGTTCAGTGGGAGTTAGCTGCAGGGAGGTGTTCGTGCTTGGGGAGCTGGGGAACTTCGGTCAGATGGACTGGACTTCGGTAGGCTGCTTGCTGCTCACTACAGGTTTCCTCATCAATCGGACATATCCTCACATTTCTAGAGAAAGGTCTGTCAGTGGCGAAGTGGTAGGGTAATTTGGAGGATGAAAACGTTGCAGTTGGGAAGAGTGAAAAGGGAATGCCAAATGTTCCAGGTGTGACCATAAAAAATGTGTGAGGACATCATGGTAGGACACTATGACTGATAAGGTGTCAGGATTACTGTGTGCCAAGCTGGGGACTTTACACGCAGGATCTCAAGGAATACTTGTCAGTTGTGTTGGGGTGACCCTCCATGTCACAAATGAGGAAGTGAGAGGGGTTCAATCAGCCAAAAAGGGATGGAAGAGGGAGACACCTGCTCTGTCTTACCTGGACATCACTGATGATGTTTTTTTTTTTTTAATGAGGGAAATCATAAACTAGATTCTTTGTGTGTTTGTTTGTATTTAGGGGTCAGAAGTACGTACAGTAAGAAGTACCTGAAGTGTGACAAATAAAAACAAGGGAAGGCGAGTGAGAGATGAACACTGGAGGTGTGACTGTGGCTGTTGTCTGTGACAATTGATGATTTCTCCCCAGCCGATGAGCTGTTGATGATTCAGATGAAGTTAAAAAAAGAAGATATGTTTTTGTGTTTGCTTATAAGAACCAAATAGTCACTTGGAGGTTTACTGTTTGTGAGATGAACCCTAGATTGCCCTGTAAATGCAGTGTGAGAAAGAAGTGAGCTATATTTCTATCTCAAGATTATTTTCCACTACAGGCATGCATTGGAATAGTCCTTTCTGAAAAATGAAAAGTAGTATCACCTAGCACAGTTTCCAAACTGTACCATGGAATCCTAGTACAGCAGCATGTTACTATTTGTTGCGTTCATACATACAGGAAAAGAGTCTGTAATCAAATAAGTTTGAGAAATAAGCAGTTAAATAAAATGAAGCAAATATCTTTTCTTTAGAATGCCTACAACCGTTTACAATGCTGCTTTGCATTTTGAATTTTAAACAGGGTATCTCCTAATGCTGAATCCCGCCCCCCTCCCCTGCTTTTGTTTTGTTTGCTGCGTGGACTCCTGGTACCAGTGTTGCACAAAGCAAGCTTTAGGGAACTCTGCTTTGAAGGCATTCTAATAGACTCTCAGATTTTTTTTTTTATTTATACCCTTGAAGAAATGAAGGTTTATAGTGTACATTTTCACCAAAGCAGATGGGTTCTTTCCCCTGAAAGGTGTTTCCACGCATGACCTTGAAGATAAATTAATAAAGGAAAAAAAAAGTAGAAATATTAGGCTGACAGACGTTTTAAAGTAGGGCATAACAGATGCCATAAAAAGCATTCTGAAAGTTTAAAGTAGGAGTTAAAATGTGTGTTATATGGAAGATACCGGATTAGAGTCTTTGAATATTTATAATACAAATGTGCAAGTATATGACCAGCTTCTTCCCAGTTTGGGAGAGAAATGGGACAGAATCCAATTCACATGTGAGACTGCTTCTCTGTAAATTTTCTTACGTGAAAAGGAGGAGGTATTGCTAAGTTTACAAAGGTAAGGCTCAGGATAAGACTTGAGTTGACTGCACTGCCTTTAATCTTTCGGGATAGGGGCCCTTAAGAAGTGTCTAGGACCTCTATGCAGATGGGTGAAGAGTTCCAGGAAGGAGAGTTGAAGGAGACAGCTACTGGATTAATTTTAAGAAGCTTTTGCTGAAATTTCTCATAAAGTATACATGGAAAGCAAAGGCATAAGGAGATACAGAACTCTCTGGGTCAAAAAAATAAATCTGAACTTCCATCGTTTTTCTCTGTTAGTCTTTACTGAAAAATTCATTTACCATTAATGGTGTCAAGGGGCCCTGTCAGCCCTCATTATTGTACCAAAAAGAATAAGGAAAAGGCTTAGGGAGCCCAGTCTGAAAAGGAATGTTGTCATTTCTGTTTTTTCAACTCTCAGTAAAAACAGGTTCTGTTATCTAAACCTCATGGGACCAAGGGTCCAAATAATCCACCTTGTTCTGGTGAGTTTGTGAAGCCTGGGAAGAGATACTGATGAAATAAAAAGGGAAACCAGGCAGATCTGCTTTCTTTCACAGAGGAAGAGTAAAATAAGATGGAAATAAACGGGGACAAGGGTGAAAACACAGATCTTGGTCTCAGGTAATTCTAGAGTTGGAGCATCTACCCTGGATTAAATCTTGGAGAATATAAAATTTGGTACTCATTTGGGGCCTACATAAGAAAACAGGTCACAGATTTGCTTAAAGTCCATTGTACCATTTCAATCCCAACTACTTGGAAGCTACTGGGAATTTTTTTAAAAAATCAGATTTGGTCAACAATGCTGGGTACTTTTCCACCGAAATCTCTAAAGAGCCCCCAAAGCCACATGCAGGGCGCGCCTAGCAGAAGGTAGACCAAGATGTTAGATACGGAGCTGGAATAACTCAAGTCTTTACTGCTGCCTTATTAGTCTCAGTTCAACACCTGGGAAACATCCACAAGAGATGTTTTTCAGTCAAGATGAAGCAGCTCAGGCAAGCACAGCAATGCGCATTCACTCACAGGCTTACTTCTGTTTGGAATTAGTCTTCAGTGATAATCGTTCCATGTATGATTGAGTCTCCAGGAACCACAGCACAGCACACCCCAGTGTTTTATTAGTCCCTTGGGAGTGAGAAGCAGTTTTCTGTATAAGTAGCAGTTTCATCCCGATTTTTCAAGCTTGGAGCACCCTCACCTTTCACACCCTTGAAGAGATGTTGGATGACTGGCCCAGAGGAACTTGTTCTCTCATTTCTGAATTCCTCTGGTAAGAAAGAATTTGATTTAACATGATTTTCCTTCAATCCAAACGTGCCAGCGTGCCTCGTCCCCCTCCCATGATACCCTGTGACCGTCTTTCATCGCAACTCTCTTCCAGTTTCTAAGATCTGAAAAAGAACCTAGAATTACAGTGTTTAGAACAGAAGGGACATAGTACTCATCTAGGCCAAACTTTTATTTATTTATTCATTCATTTTTATATGCAAATTATTTTTTACATTTTTATTTTAAATATTGGACTATAGTCTGTTTACACAGTTGTGTTAGTTTCAGGTGTACAGCAAAGTGATTCAGTTATACATATACATATATCTATTCTTTTTTTTTTTTTTTTTTTTTTGCGGTACGCGGGCCTCTCACTGTTGCGACCTCTCCTGTTGCAGAGCACAGGCTCTGGACGCGCAGGCTCAGCGGCCATGGCTCACGGGCCCAGCACCTCCGCGGCATGTGGGATCTTACCAGACCAGGGCACGAACCCATGTCCCCTGCATCGGCAGGTGGACTCTCAACCACTGCGCCACCAGGGAAGCCCCATATATCTATTCTTTTTCAAATTCTTTTCCTTTAGGTTATTACAGGATACTGAGCAGAGTTCCCTGTGCTATACATCAGGTCCTTGTTAGTTATCGATTTTAAATACAGTAGTGTGTATATGTCGGTCCCAAACTCCTAATTTGTACCTCCCCCCACCTTTCCCCTTTGGTAACCATAAGTTTGTTTTCTATGTCTGTGGGTGTATTTCTGTTTTGTAAATAAGTTCATAGGTATCATTTTTTTTAGATTCCCCATATAAGAGGTATCATATGGTATTTGTCTTTCTCTGTCTGACTTACTTCACTTAGTATGATAATCTCCAGGTCGATCCATGTTGCTGCACATGGCATTATTTCATTCTTTTTTTTTTTTTTTTTTTTGCGGTACGCGGGCCTCTCACTGTTGTGGCCTCTCCTGTTGCGGAGCACAGGCTCCGGACGGACGCGCAGGCTCAGCGGCCGTGGCTCACGGGCCCAACCACTCCGCGGCATGTGG
This sequence comes from Orcinus orca, assembly GCF_937001465.1. Taxonomy (NCBI): domain Eukaryota; kingdom Metazoa; phylum Chordata; class Mammalia; order Artiodactyla; family Delphinidae; genus Orcinus; species Orcinus orca. The sequence goes on from NC_064563.1 coordinate 130,759,738, forward strand.
GATCCTCCCAGACTGGGGCACAAACCCATGTCCCCTGCAGCGGCAGGCGGAATCTCAATCACTGCGCCACCAGGGAAGCCCTATTTCATTCTTTTTAATGGCTGAGTAATATTCCATTGTGTATATGTACCCAAGCCTTCAATTTAGTGAGGACTTACTGGTGACCCAGAGAAGTGAAGTATCTTGCCTACAGTCGTGTGACAATTTATTGGCAAAGCTTGGCCCTCGTCTCCCTGATTTCCCATTCTCATTTTATCTTGTGATACTTCCCAGACCTGGCAATCTCACCAGACCCGAGTCATGAAAACAGTCGGGCACTGAGACCAGCCATACTTTGTGAAGTGGTGATGTTTTTCCTCATCTAAAGTTGATTTATCTTTCTAGAATCTTGGAGTTGGAACCCAAGTTAAAAATCACCTGTTTGATCCACTCGTGAACGCAGGTATCTTGCCTGCAATATTCTTGAGGTAATTAACTTGGTTTCTGGTAATTACTTGGTTAAGTAAAATAAGGTTTCTGCTTCCTTATTTTCTATGATTGGGAGCCATCTTCTGGAAGCATAAACGTTTCACTGGAATTTTTTTTGTTGTTATATTGAGCTAAAATTTACCTTCTCTTCAGTTCTATCCGTTGGTCCCAACTTGGCCAAGTGGAGGAATGCTAAATGCAAAGAGTGAGTTCGGGGTCATCCACTGGACACTCCTCCAGAAGTTTTAGGTCATTTATTCCCAGTGTTCCCTTAGGCCTCTCTTCTCTTTTCTCATCAAAACATTTGATTTTCTGAACAGTGGCTTATAGGATATCATTGCCAGATCCCTTATGATGCTGAACTTTAGAGGTATTCCTTTCTGCAAATGAATATATTTTATTTATTGATTCATTCAGCAAATACTTAATGAGCACCTATTAAGTGGAGGGAGATCAAAGAAAAACAAGCAGGTAAATAAGAAAATATATAGTGTGGTAAATAATGATACAGGCTATGGAGACAAATTAAGAACAATCAAGGGGAGATGGAGAATCTGTGTGTAGTTAGGAGGTCTGAGGCTTGGTATAGGAATAACCTCACTGATAAGGTGACATTCATGTGCACATGAAAAGGAGTTGAGAGAAGAGGAGGGCTTGCAACTGTTTTGGGGCAAGAGGATTCAAACATGAAGAACAGCTCCTGAAGCAGGAATAAGCCTGACTGTTGGAAAAGCAGCAGGATGACTCCTGAGGCCCTAATGTAGAGAATGAGGGAGGATAGTGGTAGGAGGTGAGGTCACAGAGGTTGTTACAGGCTGAATTGTGTCCCTACTCCCTAAAAATTCATATTATGAAGTCCTAAGCCCCAGTACCTCTGAATATGACTGTATATGGAGATAGGGTCTTTAAAGAGGTAATTAAGTTAAAATGAAGTTTTTAGGGTGGGTCCTAGTCCTATATGACTGATATCTTTATATAAAGAGGAGGTTAGGACACGGACGCACACAGATGGAAAACCATGTGAGGACACGAGGAGAAGGTGGCCATATAGAAACCAAGGAGACAGGCCTCAGAAGAAACCAACCCTGGGGACCCTTTGATCTTGGACTTCTAGCCTCCAGAACTGTGAGAAAATAAATTTCTGTCGTTTAAGCCACCCAGTCTGTGGTGCTTTGTTATGGCAGCCCTAGCATACTAATACAGAGGTGAAAAGGGCCAGATAATGTAGGACCTTGAAAGCCATTGTAAGTACTTTGAGTGCAACAGGAGCCAATTTGAGGCTTTGCAGAGAGTAAGGGCGTGATTTGTCTCCTGTTTTAAAGGGATTACTCTGGCTTCTGTATTGAAAGTTGTCTATAGCGAGGCAAGGGCAGAGGAAGGAAAGTCAGGTAGGAAGTTATTGCAAAAATTTATATGAGGGTGGGAGATGGTAATATGAGAGAAGTTTTGGAATATATTTTGAAGTTTGAGCCAAGCTGATTTTCTCATGGATTGCATTTGTGATGTGAAAGAGAAAAGACTCCAGGATGACCCAAAGCTTTTGTCCAAAGCAATGGGAAGAATGGGGTTAACGTGCACAGAGATAGGAAAGACTGTAGGAGTAGCAAGTTTTAGAGGGAGGACAGGTGTTAATGGGGAAGTCCAGGAGTTTAATTTTGGACACATTAAATATAAGGTATTTAGAGTAAATACGGCACCAAGTGTTGGTGGAATAGGGCTGACAACTAGAATTATGAACAAAAGCAGGGGTCTTTTGCAAGAGAGACTGACCTGGGAGTATGCTATTGCTTGCTCAGCTAGAGCAAGAATTTAAAAGCTCCCTCTTCAGGCAGACGACCTGAGTGGTCTCAGACCCAGGAGAACTCTGTCATCGTGCAGGCCATTAGGGCAGGATTTTAAACAGGAGTCTCACATCACTGTTCGACACTGGAACACCAGATTGTGTTGTCTTTATCAGACAGTCCATTCTCTCCTTCTTTATTCCCTCTCTTATACTGGTTTTATGTATTTCTCTCCACCACACTAGACTTCGAGGACACAAATTGGTGAATAGAGCACAGATCTTGTAAATCACACATGTACCTTACACCTGGCTCTGTCAGTTCCCACATAGTGACACCATGGCAATTAGCTAAGCTCTGTCCCATATCTTCCTCTGTAAAATGAGATAATACAACCTACTTCCTGGGGTTATGGTGAGGCTTAGAGATGACATATGCTAAGCGTTTGGCACATAATGGGCATGCAATAAATGCCGGCTTGGTACTGAAACTATGGATGTGGCTTGGACAGGGACTTTTATATGGTTCGGCTGCTTATACACAACCGCAAAAAAGAAGAGTTCACCGTGCCGTAGCGGACTAAAACAGGCTAAGTGTTAATGAGCTCTGACTGGGGCCTTGGAAATTGGCTGGGTAGAAATGAAGTCCTTAATATGGAACATCTTCAGCAAATGCCTGAAATGAAATGGATCTCGTTAACATACTGGGAGGATTCTTATGGGCAGCCTTTAGTCTGAGATGTTTTCAGCATTCTCTCTCGGTCTGTCTCCCCCCGCCTTCATTTTAATTTTTTTATTATTATTTTTTTCTTGTGGTACGCGGGCCTCTCACTGCTGTGGCCTCTCCCATTGCGGAGCCCAGGCTCTGGGCGCGCAGGCTCAGCAGCCATGGCTCACGGGCTCAGCTGCTTCACAGCATTTGGGATCTTCCCGGACCAGGGCACGAACCCGTGTCCCCTGCATCGGCAGGCGGACTCTCAACCACTGCGCCAACAGGGAAGCCACCCCCCCCCCCGCCGCCGCCTTCATTTTTAAACAACTTTACTGGGGTATAGTTTACATATCATACAATTCACCCCAAAACATAAGCAAAGTGTACAATTCAGTGGATATTAGAATATTTACAGATATGTGTAGCTATCATCACAGTCAATTCATCACCTCTAAAAGAAACTCCATAGCCTTTAGCTGTCACATCCTCTACACTTCCTCCCCGTGCCCTAAACAGCCGCTAATCTACTTTCTGTCTCTATAGTTTTCCCTGTTCTGGACATTTCATATGACTGGAATCATATAATATGTGGTCTTATGTAGCTAGCTTCTTTCATTTATAATAATGTTTTCAGGGTTTATCTATGTGGTAGCATGTATCAGTACTGTATGGCCAAATAATATTCCATTGTATATATACATACTACATTTTATCGATGTCTCGGTTGGTGGACATTTGGGTTGTCTGCTGTCTTTTGGCCATTATGAATACTGCTGCTATGAGCATTAATGTATATTTTTTGTATGTGTGCAGACACAAGTTTTTATTTCTCTTAAGTATATACTTAGGAGTAGAATTGCTGGATTTCAGCCTTCTCTTTATACTCATCACTGGGAAGGTTAAGAGTTAGTGATTCTACCATCATCTCCCTGAAACACTTTCCTGTGACAGTCCTAAATTTTCTGCATTTTATTCACTTAGTTAATAATTACTGAGAAATTACTGCAAATCAGGTAACATTTTAGGCACCAGGCAACTTTGGTGGGCTCTTTGGGTTCTAGACTCTTCAAGATCTAGATGGAACCTGACAGTAGGGTAATTACTTTTTTTTTTTTTAATCTATTTATCTGCGGCTGTGTTGGGTTTTCGTTGCTGCGTGCGGGCTTTTCTCTATTTGCGGTGAGCAGGGGCTATTCTTCGTTGCGGTGCGCGGGCTTCTCATTGCGGTGGCTTCTCTTGTTGCAGAGTATGGGCTCTAGGCACCTGGGCTGCAAGAGTTGTGGCTCGAGGGCTCAGTAGTTGTGGCTCGTGGACTCTAGAGCGCAGGCTCAGTAGTTGTGGCGCACGGGCTTAGTTGCTCCGCGGCATGTGGGATCTTCATGGACTAGGGCTCGAACCCATGTCCCCTGCCTTGGCAGGCAGATTCCCAACCACTGCGCCACCAGGGAAGCCCAGGGTAATTACTTTTATCTGTAGAAAATGTAATTGAAGACTACCTTATGCAGGAAAGCAAAAATAGCACTTAACCTGCATCTTCCTTGATTACCTAAATAAACATCATCATTTTTCTTTTTTTTTTCTTTTCTTTTTTTTTTTTTTTGCGGTACGCTGGCCTCTCACTGTTGTGGCCTCTCCCGTTGCGGAGCACAGGCTCCGGACGCGCAGGCTCAGCGGCCATGGCTCACGGGCCCAGCCGCTCCGCGGCATGTGGGATCTTCCCGGACCAGGGCACGAACCCGTGTCCCCTGCATCGGCAGGCGGGCTCTCAACCACTGCACCACCAGGGAAGCCCAATATCATCATTTCTTAGCTCCTCTTATAAAAACTGTCCATAACCTCTTATAGAAGCGTGTTGTTCACACTGCTTATTTATACATTGATATTTGTATTCATTAATCTCCTCATCCATTCATTCCATACAACTTTAGTAAACACCTACACTCAATCATTATACTATACTTAGTTGATATAAAGATAAGACACGCACTGCTCTTTGGAGAGAAATATACAAAAATAGGTTGTTATAATACACTGTGGTATTGATGAGATGTTCCTAACCCATTTTGGGGTTCCTGGGGAAGGCTTCCTGAAAGGTGAAAATGTACAGCATGGATATAGAGACAGGCCAGGGTAAGGTGGGGAACTTTCTAGGAAGAGGGAACAGTGAAAGGAGATACAGAAATAAGAAATATCATGGTACAAGTAGTTTAGAATTGCTGGATCATAAAGTGCATCTGAGATAAAGAATCTTCACAGGGAAAATATAATTACTTAATATGTAGCCTGCCAGTGGGAATGAATGATTATGCAATAATTTACAACTGCCCGATAAATAGCTGTGTGACATAAGATAAGCCATTAACATCTCTGTGCCTCATTTGTTATGAAATGTTGAGTGGGAAACAGATTTCATGAATATCTCCTTTCTAAAGTGACACATAAATTGCTAAAAAGAAAGTCTTAAAGAACATTCTAATGTTGTCCCAAATACAGCCAAGTCCTGGAAAGATAGACCTATACGAGATAAAGGAGGTATGTCATAGATAAGATTCCAGATTAAACAGATTGAAGAACTCTGCAAAAAGGAAACAGATGAATTTCAGACCTGGCTTGGTGCCCCGGTTGTGCTGACTGCCTACAGAAGAAAATTCCCAAGCCCCAAATTCAAGTCTGCACTTATCCTTCCCAAACTCCACCCTCCGTGATTCATGAAAAGGGCACAACTATTATCTGACCTCAAATCCTCTCCTAATACTTGTTTTGGAATTTTTGATGCGCCTCTGCAGACTGTGGATTGTGAGCCTATGTAGCTATCCCATAGTATTCACAGTACTCATTTCTTCACAAAGTGGTTGCTGTGTTCTCCTGTGAAATTTGGCTATTCCTAGGTCTTCAAGATGATATATGGGGCTCTATCAGGGCCTGCATCACATTTTATTCTTATATGTATTGCTAGCAGTGGTCACTGGTTCCCCTTTTCCTTTTAGAAAGCTATACATTGTTATCTTTGACCTTCATTTGCTGCTTCTAGCTCAAGGCAGCCATACAACAAGCAAATAGAAGAGAAAGAGCCTGACACTCCAAGTGCCACAGCAACACTTTAGGTTGGGTTTGTGCCAGCCTCCAGAGCCTTTGCCCTCATACTTTACTCCATATTGGTAAAGCAGCAAGGGAGACCAGGGGGTAACCTTGGTGCCCATATGTAACTGTCCCCAAACACAGGCTGTAAATGCACAGAAGCACAAGAAGGAAGGAGAAGGGCTGTTGCCAATTCTTCCATCCAGTTGGTCCACCTGAGAGGTAGTCTAGTCTTGCTTCTTTAATAGTCAATCCTGTGAAAGAGGAACAAGCAATCTATGACATGGAAAATGAACAGGGAAGAAGGCATGATGAAACCTGCAAGACATTATATGTAAGGGGCATAGAAAGAAGAAATGGAGACACACTGTGCTATTAGAGAACAGGTGTCAATTAAGTAACTAAAGTCTATGGTTCCCAAGTTGCTCTAAGATCATATATTGCTCCTTGGGAAGGGCCATTGCTAAAGTGGGTCCATTGCCATTAATGAAGGGAGACCTTACCCTGGTGAAAGGAAAACTCCCACCTGTGCTGGTAAATCTGCTGTTGACTTACGTGGCACAGAAGCTTCTGGAATTACTACCATTTGTGACATAAAAATTTGAGTCATTTAAATTTTTTTCTTTTATGAAATAAAAATTTGCATAATCTAATGAAATTTGCACAGTAGCTATTATTCATGGAATGCAATTTCCAGCACTGAATTCCTAGGATAGGCTGCATTTGGAATTTAAAGTTTTATTACAAGCACCATTTAAGCTTTCTGTTTTCATCCGCTTTGTAATTTTTTAGTTGTCCAGTGGTGGGCTACCAAATCACTGCAATTTTATTCAGTAAAATGTCTACATATTGAAAACATAGTTCATGTATGTATTACTAAGACAATAAAACAACCACCAAGCCATAGGAAGTTCTTTTTTTTTGGGTCAAATTAAATATCAGGAAAAAACCCTCTGGGAGGTTTGCATGCCACACCCAGCTACTATGTGTGTTAGCTGCTAAAAGCCACAGCTGCTCCATTTGATAAAGAATTGACCTCCATAGATGGGACCCACCTTCCCGGACGTTGCCTGGAGGGAAACAGCCTTCACCCCCAACCAGGAGCAGCACACACCCACTTGACCGATAAGGAAATATGAACGTCCAGCTCCTTTGCCTCAAGGTGGGACAATGTTTGTGGTGTCACTTTTGTTCCAAAACTATGGGATCAGGCTGAGACTAGACTTCAGCTGAAACCACATCTTTGCTTTGCTTTCCCCCTGTGTCCTATCCTGCTTCCTTCACTTCCTTACAAGTTTCTTCTGAAACACTCCCTCAAAGAATCAGTAACATAAGGATCCTTATCTCAGGCTCAGCTTCTTGGAAACTCAAACGAAGACTATGTGAAAACGCTCACTAGTCCCAAAGTAGGATAACTATTGAAAAATGTTAAAATAAAGTGATACAAACCATTTTCAGAAAAAGGACAATTACAAAGTAATAAAGGATATCCATTTAAATATATAAAAATATGCATTGATGTTTGGAAATTTTGACATGCAATGACAGAGTAATGTGAAAATTGTATGCAATTATTGACATTCAATTAATAGAAGCATAGAAAGTCAAAGGTTAGCCATAGATGACTCCTGTCGAGAACAAATGTGTATGTCCATGAACCTGTATTTAATGGCCATAACCTTGTCAGCTACATCCGGTTTGACATGTACAGAAAGATATGTGATAATGGGATTGATTAATTCATTAGTATTATGAATCACTCAAAAACAGAATCTTTTAACACATTTTATTAAAGATTGACTAAAAACTGTTGGTTTGGAGAGGAGGAAGATTACAAGTGTTTTAAATTGGTTTCCCAAAGGGCAAGGAAATTGAAGCAATCCTTTTGACCCTAAATGATCAGGGATGGAATACACATCTCCCCTATGGTGTTGTGCTTGGGTGGCCAGTATGGCCAGAGGAGTTTATGTAAGTCCAGAAAAGCATGATACTGGGAAATGAGCAGAAAGGGAAATGCTGAATGCTGAGCCAGGCACTGGACAAGAAGGTCTGTTCTTATTTTTCAAAAGAAAAAGATGATAGATTTGAGATTGAGGATCATTCATTGATTGATTGAACCAGTATTTAGAGAGCACCTCTTCTATGCTGGGGTTCTGTGCTCGTTGCTGTGGTTCTGTGCTCGTTGCTGTGGTTACAGACATGAAAAGGCAGAAATGACCTCCCAAGCCAAGATTGCTGTATTGTACTCATTCCTGGTCTGACTTCCATGCTTTTTGCAAATGATTTCTGGAGTTTATAACCTCGTTCTACATTTGTGTGGTTTCCTAGGGCTTTCAAATATTTAACCATGTCTAAGCTTTTCCCAATTGCCTTAAACTCTTCAGTTAATTCACATTCCAAAATTCTCATAGGGAAAAATGGATCTCTCTCCCTGTGCCCCTAAAAAGCCCCAACCCTACAATTATGATAATTTAATGGTGAATAGTGCTCATTAAATATGCTGTGTCTTAACTGTATTTCCCAGAGAAAATGAAAATGCTACTTATATCTCTGGGAGTCTTATGCTGAGTATTGGCATCCAAGTTGTAAAATTCTTCAAGATTTTTGGACCCAAGAATCCCCACTTGTGAGAGATCGGGCCATCTTGTGTCATGCATTAGAATTTAGTGTGTTAATTTATTTATCCTATTCTATCCCTAATCCATCAGTATTTCAGTAATCACAGCAACTAGTATTTGTAGATATCTTTTCATTATATCTGGTTTGTCACAACTTTGAGGATTTTATTTAAGTAAATTAAATATCTTAACAGTTAGTATGCAGTTAGGACTCTGAATATGTAGCTAGAATGTAACCTTCTAAAGAACAGGAGTTTGTTCTATTTTGCTAAATAACTTGTTATAGTTTGATGAATATTTTGACTAACTCTGGAGATGGATTGATGGGGCTAAATTTCCCAAGTACTTTAAAGAAAATTATTTATGATGGCTCTTTCATCTGTTAATGGAAGAGTGTTATCTTTCTCTTAATGATTATAAGGATTTTGTATCTTATTTTTAGAATAGAAATATGTAAATAAAACTTGGACTTTGGGAACCAAGTACTTTGAATTTCCATAAATGACTTTCTTTTCATAAAACCATACTGCATGAGAACTCGCACACTATTGTGCCTAAATTAGTGTGTAAACAGATTCTTAATATAAGTTACCTTTATTGATGGAATCTTACTAGTGTGTTTGTGCCTGTGTCAACTTAATTCTCATAGAGCCTCTTGGGATTTATGGGTTGTTGGATTTTTAAAAATCCATTGGAAGCAAGTGGATTCTCAATATAAGAGTAGTACCTAGTTAAAAGAAAAGCAATATTTTATCTGATGTTACAAAGAGCTCTTCATTTTTAACATTCAATCTCTGAGAAAGTTAACTTATGAGGAATAAATTACATTACTTAGCAACCTTCTTTTCATTTCACCACATTGTTAAAAGCTTATATTATGTAAATAATTCACATAATGAAACAATGGACATAAATTATATACATAAAGAAAGATTAAAAATTCAAATAGTTATAACCTGATTCGAAGGTCATTTTTCTAAATCAGTACGTAGATTGTTAATTTCTAAGAAAATGAATTTCTAAGTAAATTTCTAAGAAAATGAATTTCTAAGTAAATTGTTAATTTATAAAAAAAAACTTAGATAAGGTTTTATTTAGGGGTATCTTGAAGTAGCAAAGGTATGTTTTAGAGAAATTCTATATTTTATAGATTTCATTCACTGCTTCTACAATACATATATTTCTACTATGTTTACTGATTGATTGGTATCCTATAAATAGCTTAAATTTTTAACATGCCTCATATTACCGGGGTTGGTCCTCAGGTGTGTATATCAGAAAGCAAACACAGAGAGATGGCTGAAATTGGGCAGGCTTTTATCAGTCCTAATAAGAATACATTTTCTGGGACTTCCCTGGTGGTCCAGCGGATAAGACTCCGCGCTCCCAATGCAGGGGACACGGGTTTGATCCCTGGTCAGGGAACTAAGATCCCACATCCCACATGCCACACGGCGCGGGCAAAAAAAAAAAAAAAAAAAAGAATACATTTTCTTAGCAGGTGCAAAATTCAAACTATAAATTGAGACAACACCGAAATAACAAGTTTGCATATTGTGGATAATTTCTGCAATATTGTAAAAAGTTTCTGCAAATTTAAGACAAGATACTGATAATTTGTTAACATGTCTGAGGCCCTATGATAAACAAAAATCCACGAAAAACCACAACAAAAAACTATGAGAAAATTTTTAAAAATTTAAGTGGTTGTTTGCAATTTAATTAAGACAATATCTTGAATGAAAATGAAGAAGACAAGTTGAAAGGAACATTAGAAATTGTCTTGCTTGATATTCTAATTTTATAGGAGTGGAAACTGAGACATGCTGAGCTTAAGTGATTTATCCAAAGTCATGGTTAGATTGTTCCAGAGTCTGCTCCCGACTCTCTTCCAGTTCACTTTCATGCCTGCCACTGCTTCCTATGACAGAAGAACATGTGCCGGATAATCGTAATTGCTTAAGCAAAACCATTTGGAAAAATAGTGAACTGTAATCACACATGGGCCGAAACAACAGTATTTAGGAGAGGAAACACCATTCTGGAACATCCATCTCAGACTTGGCAAGCTGGAATGACAATCTGCAACTTTATTTTCACCACTTATCAATCACTGATATAATGAGGCAAATGCTACCAGAGAAATTTAATTACCGAATCAAATTATTTAAAAATATATATACGTTTAAATCTTGTACAAAGGAAAGAGGTTGTATTTTCTTCAACCATAAAATTCTCTCCTTCTTCCTTTTGATTTGATGTAAGTCAGTCAAATCTGTATGGAAATAATCCAGAGGGGGCAAAACAAGTCTAACAGATCTCATTTTGCAATACTATGAATCTAAATAGACCTATATTCTACTGAATGATTTTCCTCAACTTCTCCTTAGCAGTGGGTAGAGGGACAGATAATAGCTGGGTCTAATTAAATTTGTTCATTGAGTGCTTTCTAATTTTTTCCATTTCAGTATTTGTATCTTCCTTCTCTGACAGTGAACGGCTCCAATTACACTGAATATGTATACTTATTTGATCACTACATAACCAGACTTCTATTGACCCTGCTATTCCCTGCTCTGCATGGAAGCTCTCCTGTCTCTCCTTGGCCTCTGAACCCCATGCCAGATCACCCTTCCATGAAGATGTTTCTTCACTCTTCTAGGCTATGACACTCTACTCTGGGTAGTGTTTCTACACAAATGTCCTTCTCACTCACTTCAGTTTCTGGCATCCTGAGCTGGGCCATTCAGCTCTCCACACCCCAATCCCTGCTGGCCTGTTTGCCTACTTTGCTGAACCCTATGCCCTACTTACTGGATTTATGATTAAATTGTTCAAGAAGGAAAGGAAGAGAAAGGGAAAACAACCCATTAGATTTTAAAATTAAATGTCAAACTTCTAAAATATTTAAGTGACTCAGTATATTATTAAAGGAGAAGGATGGAGTGTATTTCTGGAAAGTTTGGTGGGGTTTTTTTGGTATTAGTTTATAAAAAGAGTGCTGGACAAAGACTAAGAAGACTAAGCTTTGCTCACAAAGTTAATTGCAGCATGTTGGAGAAGAAAGCCTTGATTGATAGCTTAAAGTTGATAGAGGTGAGTGACCAATACAATTTCTGCCACAGACAAAGCTTTAGGACCTAGTTCCCTTCCTTCAGTCAAGATTCACTTAATCATACTTTTTTACCCTTTGCAATGGTTACTTTTTCATTTCTTTGTTACTGAGAAATGGTTCTGGATTTTGTGATTGCAAAGGACCTACTTTTCTGTACCATCAATGTTAATGCTCTTAAATAATATTTTTTTGGACGTGTTAAGTCATTTAAGTCTTTATTTTTAAATTTTCTAGGTCACAGAGTACCAAACACATTTTATGTGAGGGATGGGGACCCAATTCCTCAAAATATAACTGCTAGTAAGACAAGAACATAACAAAGTTAGCCTCGTCACACAGAAGCAGGTCATGGGGTGTCCAGGTGGAACCACAGGGGTCATTTGTCCAGGGTCCCAGTGTTAACACCCTACCATTTCATGTCCTTGATCAGTGGTCACTTCTTTCCTGAGTATCAGCCTATCTCTAAGATTTGTTCTAGTCAATCAGAACAGAACGCCTTTAATGTGATAAACCCTAACGGCCCCTACAGAATTGTTTCTGTCCATCATGTCAAGTTCTCCTTTGGAGAGAGTTTTGACTTTATGGATCATTGACTTGATAAACCAGAATGAGCCCTTTACAGCTCTTGTGTTTTGTCAGGTGGCTGAATTTATCAGGGTTGCATGCGCAATGAAACTATCTTTCCTGGAGTCTGAACACCTAGGAGGTGACCAGTGTCTCTTCTTGATGACCTGATGTAGTTACTTGTTTTTGTCCTTCATTCTGTGAAGGAGAGACTTCACTTTTTGTGTTACTATTGGAATACCATTGCTGAGAAATGTGCTTCTGTTTCACTCTGTGGAATGCTAGGAAGTGATTTTTTTTTTTTTTTTTTTTTGCTGTACGCGGGCCTCTCACTGTTGTGGCCTCTCGTGCTGCGGAGCACAGGCTCCGGATGCGCAGGCTCAGCGGCCATGGCTCACGGGCCCAGCCGCTCCGCGGCATGTGAGATCTTCCCGAACCGGGGCACGAACCCGTGTCCCCTGCATCGGCAGGCGGACTCTCAGCCACTGCGCCACCAGGGAAGCCCTAGGAAGTGATTTTTGGGCATTCTTCATGGAAGCGTTAATACTTATGAGACAAATGGCTTATTATTGAACTTGGAGCTGGAAGACCTGGATTTGAATGCTGACACTGCTTCTTATTAGCAATGTGATCTCAGTTTCCTTATTTGTAAAACTGGGTATTATCATTATCTTACAAAGTTTTTTCTGAGCCTCAAATAAAATAATTCAAGAAAGTGCCATGCAAATGCAAGGCATTATTAGTACTTTGTAAAAAGTCATTTCTTTAAAGGTAAAACAATTCATTATAAGGAAAAGTCCAAATGAAAGCAAAGTAATAAATAAAATTATCTTAAGAACTGTTGAGAGAATTTTGGTTTTGCAACTGTAAATTTGTTTTCATATTTAATAAATGCAAATATATTTACTCTTAATGTTTAGTTACTGTAAGTTCTAAAAAGTTTCAAAAATGTTCACTTCAAAAAGTCATTGCCTTGCTTTGAAAGAAAGTCTAATTTCAAGGACAATATACCTACTCTTTCCCCAAATCAGCTCTAAGCAATAAGTCTAAGAGTATTAACATAAGGGGAGGTGTTAAGTCTTTATTCAGAACGCACAGCTGATTCCAAGTCAGCCAGCATATATTCTAAGACAACAAAAACGAGGAACAATGATTTAGAGACTCCATAAAGTGGACCAACCACTGTAACTCTTTCAGCCAATATGTGTTAAAATTCTCTGTCATGGGAGAACTGTATTGGCCTCAGCAGCCTGGCAGACATTTATCTCCCTCAACAAACCTGGTGTATTAGACAAAAGGAAGAAGTATATTTTGATGGTCATCATCCTAAATAAGGGGACCATGAAAACAGACTTAGAGTCTCCCTGAAAGTCTCCCTGAAAGCAGAGCATGAGACAAATATGTGGGTACACATAGTTTACTTGGGAGTTAATCCCAGGAAGCGGAGGTGAGGGAGTGGGAGAGTGAGAAGTGAAGTGGGGAAATGGTGAGTTATTGGACTGGCCACCTCTGTAGACAGTTGGTGATCAATTCTGTCGGAGCCCTTTAAGAATTCACCTTAGAAAAAAAAAAAAAAAAGAATTCACCTTAGAGATGTTCCAGCGAAGGACAGGGAGGCTGCCTCCATTAATTCCTGTCTCCTGTTGGTTGAGGGCTGCCCCTAGAGGCTCATTTGCTCTATGCACTTCCAAGCTGTGCTTAGTGGGGGGGAGTTGTGGGCTGTGCTGCCTTGTGTGACATCAGAGAAAGCCCCAAATCTGAGAGGTGCCACAGTGTGGCTTGAAATGCATGCTGGTCACTTGCACAGTATTGTCCTGCACTGCTGTGCTGAAATCTGGTGGGCCAGGCGATATGGCCAAGTGTCTGCTACAAGGAAGAGAAAGCAGAGAGTGTAAGAGAAATCGTTATGTAATCATTTATTATAGAGGTGAGATAAAGTTGTAATTGTAGGATCACTGGCTGTATGGAGTGGAAAATGAGCATTAAAAGCATTTCTCTAGAATTCATCAGAAGAGAGAATGCTGTGATTCTCATGGTTAATGCTGAGTATCTAAATGGATATATTTCTGTAATGGCTGAAATCTTACAAGCTATTTTTGTTTGCAGGAAACAGGTTTTCAGAAGCACAATGTCATATGTTCTGATCCTAAGTTCATTAAGCAACATCTGATCTGTGATTTTGTTACCAAACAGAAGTTCATGTGCCTGACACACAGTGAGATCAAACAAACCAAAATGTCGGAGTTTGGAGCAGAGAAAGGTTTATTGCAGCCCATGCAAGGAGAACGGGTGGCTCATGCCCCCAAACCCCTGAATCCTTTGAAGGGTTTCAGCAAAGCATTTTTAAAGGCTAGGTGAGGGAGGGGCCTGGTTGGTTGGTGCAAACTTCTTGGTATCAGAATCCTTTGTTCTTGCAGCTGTCCAGGTAGGTCAGGTCATGATATTCCTGTAAACCTCCAACAAGACAAATGTTAGTCTCTGTTCTGCAACTTTTTATCTCTATATGAACGGAAAAGTGTTATACCCTTAAAGGTCAGAGCCTTGAGAATCGGTGATCCTATGTATTTCAGGCTATAGGCAACATTCTTAACTTGAAGCAAAAGCAATAAAATACAAAGATTAAAGTAAAAGAAACAGATCTAATATGGTGTCAGATTTGTTCTTCCTTATTACAATTTGCTATCTGGATGAACCTACCCTCAGAAAGGGAGTCTTCTGTGCAAATGGCCATTTTTCAGAGAAAGTTCCTGTTGCATGGACTACCATATTGGAGTTTTGGTTTGAGGCAGCCTCTTGGGGGGTTATTATCATGTTTCAAACTCATCATACCAGAGAAACCCAAATCATTGTAAATTGAAGGGTTATTAGGTTAATAAGCATTTCACTGAATCTGAGATTTTGAGTGACCCTCATCTAATCTGCATCCATTCTCTTAACAGAGGCTCAAAGGAATTTCATAATTTACCTAACATCAGTTTGTGAATGGACAGGCTGGGATGAGCTCCTCTGTCCCTCCTGGAATTCAGTTCAATATTCTGCAACAGCATCTCAGATAATATGCACTTGCCAATTTGCATAATCAATCTTTCACTTTTGTACCACACAGGGTCACTGTTTAAGTACACAGTGATACACTTCCTGACCTTTAGAATTTTAATTCACTGGGCTTAGTGAAATTCCCCAGACACCTTTAAGAACTTCTGGAAAGGAAAATGAATGCAGGCTTTTGGAATGTTTTGAATACCAAAAGCCAAAACTGCACAAGTAAATGACAAGAGTTTAAAAAGAATGCCTTAACAGCTGGCTGAATAAGTCAACCAAAGTTGAAACGTTCACTTAACTTGTCTGTGAAATTTTTCTTCCTCGGAGTGAGGGACTCCTTGGGGGGAAGAGGGTAGCAGGTAAATATTTTCACCTCTTGCTTCCTCTGCAATCAGAATGTGCTGCATAGTTATTCATATGCTCTATATGTAACATAACACAAAACTAAACTTTATAATCC
The DNA here is from genome assembly GCF_937001465.1 of Orcinus orca. Taxonomy (NCBI): domain Eukaryota; kingdom Metazoa; phylum Chordata; class Mammalia; order Artiodactyla; family Delphinidae; genus Orcinus; species Orcinus orca. The sequence continues at coordinate 130,775,575 of NC_064563.1, forward strand.
TAGGACGCCCATGGTGTGGGATTCAGACTGCCGTGATCATCCCACGTACTGTCAAAGAAACTTCTGCAACAAAATAATGTGCCAGCCTCTGAAGTTAGATTTCATGAAGGTACTTCATGACTTAGGCTTATACTTTTGTTGCTGGGGAAATGGAATCCCTACTGTTGCCAGTGAATTTAAGGTTCTTTCTTTGTCACGAAAGAATTTGGAGACAAAGTGATAGGTAAGAATCAGATTTACTTAGAGGGAAACACACTCCACAGAGTGTGGGCCATCTTGAAAGGCAAGAAGCAAGAGGCAAGAGGCTTCGAAATGTGGCATGGTTAATTTTTATGTGCTAATGAGTGGGACGATTAGTCCAACTATTTGGGGAAGGGGTGGGGATTTCCAGGAATTGGGCCACCGCCCACTTTTTGACCTTTTATGGTTGGCTTCAGAACTGTCATGGCACTGTTGGGTGTGTCATTTAGCATGCTAATGTATTACAATGAGCATATAATGAGGCTCAAGGTCTACTGGAAGTTGAGTCTTCTGCCATCTTGGACCTAGTTGGTTCTCACTAGTTTTCATCATGTACTATGGCTATGTCATTCTTTTAAAGGTTGTGCCCTGCCCCCTTCCCTCCTGTTTCACTACTATTTCCTCCTGTTTGGCATCAGCCTTCCGGCTAATGTCTCCCTGTGGCTAGCCAAGGGCTTGTCCTGTCCCATTTGGGAAGGAGGTAGAACCTCATTTTCCTTTATACATCTTCTATGATTCACTCAGAGTCCTTGGAATGGTCCTTCCGAAGTATCTTAAGTGAAGAACTAATCCAAACCCCGGGTGTGGGGGGGAATGATGCAGATTCTAAGATGCTCTGGGTCACCTGGATCCAGACGTGGGTGTCTGTGGCAGTGTGTGATGCCCAGGGATGAAGGAGACCTGTTACTGTATTCAGAGCAGCCACAAGCAGCCCTGAGAGTGCATCCTGGCCTCCACTTGAGGGGAAGACATCAGTAGGTAACAGTGCTCCTTCAACTTCTTCCTTCTGCCAGGGATGCCCTTTTCTGGCTCCTGAGGGAAATGAACAGTGAGAGACCCAGGACAGAGAGACAACAGAAACAGTGAAGATTGATGTGGGTGGGCTTCCCTGGTGGCACAGTGGTTAAGAATCCACCTGCCAATGCAGGGAACGTGGTTTTGATCCCTGGTCTGGGAAGACCCCACATGCTGCGGAGCAACTAAGCCTGTGTTCCACAACTACTGAGCTTGCGTGCCACAACTACTGAGCCTGCTCTCTAGAGCCCGTGAGCCACGACTACTGAGCCCGCATGCCACAGCTACTGAAGCCTGCGCACCTAGAGCCCGTGCTCTGCAACAAGAGAAGCCACCGCAATGAGAAGCCCACACACTGCAATGAAGAGTAGCCCCCGCTGGCTGCAACTAAAGAAAGCCCGCGTGCAGCAACCAACACCCAACGCAGCCAAAAAAAAAAAAAAAAGATTGATGTGGAGCTGTTTCCTGAAAACATTAACAGAAACTGTAGAGCATGATTTATTAAAACAATCAGAGTGAAAATGCTTGTATATGGACCTCATGTGTTACAATTATTATTTTTATAATTAATGTTCATGTTTATTGAATGAGAGCAATGTACATGGTTAGATAAGTGCTAGAACTAATGCTGGATAATAAACTTTAAAAAAATATGTTCATAATGGAAAATTTCAAACATTTTCAAAGAGAGAGGAGTATAATGAACTCCATGTACCCAGTGTTCTCTCCAACAATTATACAATTATCACTCAATAGCTAATTTCATTTGACCTGTACCCCCTCTCCACCCATTCTCAAATTGTTTAGAAGCAAATCCCAGATATAATACTTCATCTCCATGAGGTTTATCTTTAATAGTTTTGATATATTTTTTTAAAAAGACCTAATTCTAATAAAATTACACCTAAAACTTAATTCCTTAGCATCATATAATGTTCAATCTGTGTTCAAAATTTACTAATTTCTCCATAGTCGGTTCGTCTGAATAAAGATCCATGAGACTCACACATTGACCGAGGCTGATATGGCCCTTAAGTCTCTTTCAATGTAGTGGTTCCTAGTCTCTCTCTCTTTTTTATGGCCTTTTTATTGTCATTGTTATTAAAAAAATGTTTGGTTTTAAAGCAAAACGTTGTCATTTCAGTTCATACATCAGTGTTACCGTGATTGGTTTATTCGTGGTAAAAAATGATTAAAGAAGACAATTTAGGTGACATAAACTTTATTTACTACTCCTTTCAGAGAACTGCAGAATGGGACTGAAGGCAGGAAGCTTTTCCAGGATAAAGAATAAAGAACAAGGCAGAGAAAAATAGAAATTATCCGATTGGCTGGGGCCACATAGTCAACCTCGTTTGGGGATTGGCTGACCAGATATTCTGTATTTCTGGTCAACGGGAGCATTTATAGGGATGCAAAGGTTATCTAGGTTAAAGTTCCCTGATAGGGGACCCTGGGCAGGAGTGTCTCCATCTTGGACCTAGAAAATTATTTCAACATTTGAAACCTGATTTCATTATGCTGTTGCTCATAAGCCCTGCTTTTCCACCATCCCATATACTCCTGGAGGGCAGTGTTTGTTTTCCTCTGTGTGTGTGTGTCCCAGGCTTATCTGCAGGCATTGCTTCATGGTGAGAATCTTTTCATCTGACCCTGTGTTATAATACCCTAATCATTTTGACTTACAGTTATGGATTAAACTTCATAGTAAACCACCTGTTTTTGCATAGGCCAAAGCAACTACAAGTAAATAAATCGAAGCAGGTTCCCACAGTGGGTAAACGTGTGCGGTTTGGGGCAACCTGGCCCTGAGTTTGAAACCTAGTGACACTGGCTGGCTATGTTCTTTTGGGCAAGGACTTAACAGCACCTGCTTTCGGTTCCCTAACCCTCAAGGGAGTGTGAGGATATTGGTATTAGCTGCCACAGAGCAGTATTGTTGGGGTTAAATGAGGTGATGTTTGAAAATTCTCAGCTTGGTGCTCCCCATGCAGTAAGCACTGAGTAAATGAGAGTGTGATGAAGCTGTGGTACTCTACTCCCACCGTCATTTTGGGGGTATGTTTTATTTTTTACGCTTTTGAAAAAATACAGTTTTAGATTTATAGTGTAACTGAGCAGATAGTACTTAGAGTTCCATACACTCACCCAGCTTCCCATTTTCCCCATTATTTCCCCTATTATTAATATCTTGCTTCCAGGTGGTTCCTTGGTTACAATCAATGAACCAATATTGATATGTTATTATTAACCAAAGTCTGTAGTTTCTATTAGGGCTCCCTTTTTGTGTTGCACAGTTCTCTCAGTTTTGACAAATGTGTGATGTCATGTATCCACCATTACAGTTTCAAACAGAACAATTTCACCATCCTAAAAATTCCCTGTGCTTTACCTGTTCATCACTCCGTCCCTCCCCCCAAGCCTTGGGCAGCCACAGGTCATCTTACTATTTATAGTTTTTCCTTTTCCAAAATGTCACATAGTTGGAATTATATGGTATGTATCCTTTGCAGGCTGGCTTCTTTGACTTAGCAATATGCTTTAAAGTTTTGCTTTTTAAAATGCATTTGATTTAGTTATGGGAAGGATTACACAGTGTGTGTTCTATGTGAAGACATGGGAACTGCTTTTGAGTTTCATCCACTTCCCTGACACAATATGAGGCAGATTGGATGGTGTTCCCTTCGAACGTTGAGCAGAGGGTAGGAACTGAAAATACCAGGATTCTGGATCCTCTGTAAGTATACTGTTTGTTAAGCTGATGCACATGTGGGTGTAGTGCAGTGGTTCGTATAGCTGGTCTATGACTGGCTGCAACCAGAAATAAATAGTCCTCTGGCCCTGGGAGTTTCTAATTCTATGGGGTTGGAATACTTGGGAATCTGTATTTTACTGGGCTCCCCAGGTAATACTTAGAGCCATTTCTTTGTTAGTAAAGTGAACCCTGGCTTTGGCATCAGAGGATTTGGCTTCAAGTCCTCACTCTTCATTAAAGAATGAAACATTTATTTAGCTCCCACTGTGTGCCAGACCATGAGCTATGTTCTGGGTTGCTATAATGAGGAGTTCAGCATTCATACTTTGCACCCTAATGAGCTTATACTCCAGAAGAGGCAGGCATTAATCAAAGAATCTATTTATCAATGTTATTCATCCACTCTGCTAGGTGCTAGAAAGAAAATACAGAATACTATGAGAATGTAACAGAAGGGTCTAACTTAGTCTGAATGGGGTCAATGGTTCACTTTTCCCTGAGAAAATGACCTTCGACTGAGATGTTATCTGTGAAGTGACGACAGGATGTCTGCCACCAGGGCACACAAGGTCAGTATGGTTCAGAACACCAGGAGAGAGGGCCGAGGTTGTGGAATTAGCCACTCAGCAGCTGCTCTTCTGCAGACAGACAGCCAGGGGCTCTGGCTCTCCAGCCATCCTCTTACTCAACTGCACTGAAATTTCTCACAAATCTCTAAAACATGTTTTATGATTCAGCCAATTATGTTTATCAGAAGCTCAAACAATCAGGTTGTAAATAGGCCTCTCTTAAAGAGTGTTAGAATGTGGTTCTTAAAGCTCTCTCTATTTGGGTGGGACCAATTATTCATTTACGAAAACATATGCATAGAAGAGAAAAGCATCTGATTTTGTATCATGATTACGGAAGAACTGTGTAGTGCTTGAGCATTTATCAAGTGTTTTTACTTGTGGTGTCATTTCTTCTTCACCATAGCCTGAGAGATATGGATTATTACCATATCCACTGTACAGATGTGGAAGCAAAAGCTGAGAGAGATGCAGAACCCTACTGCAGTCACACAGTAAAGAACTGAGTGCAGTGGTTGGCTATAAGTCAATGGCAGCTAGGACCACTTATTACTACCATTGTGTCAGTTTTGAGCCCCAGGTATATGTTCATGTATCGAAAATATACAGTTCAGACACATCGACTTCCCAGGACCTTTCTTCATCCTGAAAGTGAGTTTCTATAGAGGACTGCCTGTGTTTCTTCTTCTACTCTCCAAAGCTAACAAGATCTCCTCAGAAACCTGCAGCTCAGTCCAAGGCGAAGCAAAATGAATTGTCCTAAAGTTATAGATGTTATTAAGAGTTCTGCCCATATGAGCTGGAATTTTGCTTTATTGCCTGATAGATCTTTTTTAATATGAACCATATTTCTACTCTTCCCCTGAGAGATTGTTGCTGGAATTGGACCATGTGGGAAGCCCTATAATCAGCAAGGTTTTTTCCTATACATTGGAGAGTGTAGGTGACAACATAGGATTGTTTATTTTAGAGGTTGCAAGACTACTTACCTCCCTCCTGATATCTTTCTTCCTATCTTATTATAGTGCATGCTGTTTCTAACTTTGAGTCATTCCCTGAAATTTGTAAGGCCTTGTATATAAAAAGCCCCTGTAAAATAACATGCTACCTTAAAAAAAGTAACCCATTAGCATCCATTAAGGCTTAAATGTTAATTGTAACCATGAAGTTTGAAAGTTATGGGTAAATGGTTTACTACTAAGAAGCCAAAGGCCTCTAGATATGTCTGAATCCAAGGACAGAGCCAAAGTTTGAATGATTCTAACAATGCAAAAATATCAGTAAATTATGGGATATTCCTCTCCTCCCCTTTATCTTACCCTAAAGTACTACTATTTCATGATATATTTAAGTGTTAATCATGTTGGATACTGTGAGATCATAAAAAATGGTCTAAAATATAGTAAGTCTCTACTGCCTTTTTAAAGCTTTTATGGGAGAACTGGTTTCCTCTGTTTTCCTCTGAGAATTTTGCTTGGCTATTGTGTCTGTTCTAATGCTACAATAGTTGGTCTTAGGTTTGAACAGTGCGGTGGAACCTCATTTTAACCAAACAATATTTTGGGTATATGACCCCTATTTTTAATTTTTATTATATTTTGTATTCTAATAAATTATTCTGAATTTTCCTTCCAAAAATTGAAACCTCTTAAGGTCTAGGTTTTGCCATGTTGAATTCCAAACCCTATTAGTTGGCTAAGACTTTCTATGACCTGGTTGAATTGTCAACAAAAGGTAGTAGATTTCTGATAAACTGAGTACGTTCTTATTCTCTCTAACAAAAAAGTGGAGGAAGGAACATCTTTGCATGCCCACATCACCTGGCACCATCATTTTAACTTTATTCATTAACTTTATTTTGCAATGTGTGAGACCCAAGAGAAAATCTCCTTCTCTTAGCCCTAGTTGGGCTTCCAAATAAAATATTAGTCTGTTAGTTCCTTTTGCTGTATCACATCAAAGTTTTGTCACGGTGCTGATGCTAGCTAGGATCCTGACCAGATGGGAAATGGATGAAGTGCATTTTGATGGAGGAGACAGGGAAAAATACAGAGCAGGGGAAGAAGGGTTAGGCTGCTTTGGTTGGGTGCCTCAGTTGGTGATCCTCAGGAGCCAAGAAGCTCCAGTTTCCCACATGTTGTTTGGATATTGAAGCTAGAAGTGATGAAGGCATAGGAGGTAGGATACAAAGACCAAATTCTTCCAGTTCACAGCTTCATTTTGAGAACAGCCCAGAGCAAATAAAAGGAAGCAAATTCTTATTGGAATAGAACTTCAGCACTCCTGTTGTAAAGGCCAGACTCATGCAGATATATCCTTGGGATTTTCTTGGTTTTTTATTTTTTTGCGGTACGGGGGCCTCTCACTGTTGCGGCCTCTCCTGTTGCGGAGCACAGGCTCCGGACGCGCAGGCTCAGCGGCCATGGCTCACGGGCCTAGCCGCTCCGCGGCATGTGGGGTCCTCCCGGACTGGGGCACAAACCCGTGTCCCCTGCATCGGCAGGCGGACTCTCAACCACTGCGCCACCAGGGAAGCCCCTATCCTTGGGATTTATCATACGTAGACTTGGTTCCATTTAAGCAATGCTCCAGCAATTCGAGAATCCAGGAAAACCTCAAACACTTTAGACTCAGCTGGAAAGCCTGTGACAGCCACACTGTGAGTACACGCATGAACCTGAGGGCTCATCCCAAACTGAGTGGAGGATCCTCTAGTCCAGTGACTCTTAATCAGTAGGCATTAGACCACCTATGTCGGAAATTGATGTATGTTAAAATGCAGATTCCTCGGCTCAACCTCCGGCCGACTGGAACAAAATTTCCATGAGGGGAGGTCTAAGAATTTGCATGTTCACAAACATGCTAGAACCTTCTTATTCTTACTTACGGCAGATATCCCTGGGGATATGTCAAACCCACCATGTGGGAATGAAGGCAGAACTTTGAGCCTGCAGCTCAAATGGGCTGGGATATTTTTGGTAGAGCTTCTACTATAGATAAAACAATAGGCACATCAGTAGCAAAGGGCTTCAAAAATGTTCCAATGTCCATGGATGGCATAGTTCCCTGTTGTTCTCAAATCCTGATATGTTCTAGAGAAATTTCATTTTTTTCATCAAGTCTCACAGCTAATAAATGTGCTGAGGCTCTGAGTGTACTTGTAGTTCTTGCATTGGAATGTAATCTAACTGAATAAAATTTCATAGAGCTGTTTGGATAACATAGTACAACAAATAGATTTGTGTCTGTGCATTTACAAAAGTTCACATTTTGCATATTTATATGTTTTATTATTTAACAAACATGGGCTAGGCACTGTCCCAGTGCTTTAATTATAATCTAATGTGATGTTATAATTATAGTATTAAATTATAGTAATTTCATATAATATCATTTGAATACTATTTACTTTTTTTTTATACAGCAGGTTCTTATTAGTCATCAATTTTATACATATTAGTGTATACATGTCAATCCCAATTGCCCAATTCATCACAATACCCCCCCAGCCCCCTGCAGCTTTCCCCCCTTGGTGGCCATATGTTTGTTCTCTACATCTGTGTCTCAATTTCTGCCCTGTAAACCCGTTCATCTGTACCATTTTTCTAGGTTCCACATATATGCGTTAATATACGATATTTGTTTTTCTCTTTCTGACTTACTTCACTCTGTATGACAGTCTCTAGATCCATCCACGTCTCAATAAATGACCCAATTTCATTCCATTTTATGGCTGAGTAATATTCCATTGTATATATGTACCACATCTTCTTTATCCATTCATCTGTCGATGGGCATTTAGGTTGCTTCCATGACCTGGCTATTGTAAACAGTGCTGCAGTGAACATTGGGGTGCATGTGTCTTTTTGAATTATGGTTTTCTCTGGGTATATGCCCAGTAGTGGGATTGCTGGATCATATGGTAATTCCATTTTTAGATTTTTAAGGAACATCCATGCTGTTCTCCATAGTGGCTGTATCAATTTACATTCCCACCAACAGTGCAAGGGGGTTCCATTTTCTCCACACCCTCTCCAGCATTTGTTGTTTGTAGATTTCCTGATGATGCCCATTCTAACTGGTGTGAGGTGATACCTCATTGTAGTTTTGATTTGCATTTCTCTAATAATTAGTGATGTTGAGCAGCTTTTCATGTGCTTCTTGGCCATTTGTATATCTTCTTTGGAGAAATGTCTATTTAGGTCTTCTGCCCATTTTTGGATTGGGTTGTTTGGTTTTTTTTAATATTGAGCTGCATGAGCTGTTTATATATTTTGGAGATTAATCCTTTGTCCGTTGATTCGTTTGCACATATTTTCTCCCATTCTGAGGGTTGTCTTTTCGTCCTGTTTATGGTTTCCTTTGCTGTGCAAAAGCTTTTCAGTTTCATTAGGTCCCATTTGTTTGTTTATGTTTTTATTTCCATTACTCTAGGTGGTGAATCAAAAAAAGATCTTGATGTGATTTATGTCAAAAAGTGTTCTTCCTGGGGGTTTCCCTGGTGGCGCAGTGGTTGGGGGTCCGCCTGCCGATGCAGGGGCCGCAGGTTCGTGCTCCGGTCCGGGAGGATCCTGCGTGCCACGGAACGGCTGGACCCGTGAGCCATGGCCGCTGGGGCTGCGCGTCCGGAGCCTGTGCTCCGCAATGGGAGAGGCCACAGCAGTGAGAGGCCTGCGTACAGCAAAAAATAAATTAAAAAAAAAAAAAAGTGTTCTTCCTATGTTTTCCTCTAAGAGTTTTATAGTGTCCAAACTTACATTTAGGTCTCTACTCCATTTTGAGTTTATTTTTGTGCATGGTGTTAGGGAGTGTTCTAATTTCATTCTTTTACATGTAGCTGTCCAGTTTTCCCAGCACCACTTATTGAAGACTGTCTTTTCTCCATTGTATATCCTTGCCTCCTTTGTCATAGATTAGTTGACCATAGGTGTGTGGGTTTATCTCTGGGCTTTCTATCTTGTTCCATTAATCTGTGTTTCTGTGCCAGTACCATATTGTCTTGATTACTGTAGCATTGTGGTATAGTCTGAAGTCAGGGAGTCTGATTCCTCCAGCTCCGTTTTTTTCCCTCAAGACTGCTTTGGCTATTCGGGGTCATTTGTGTTTCCACAGAAATTTTAAGATTTTTTGTTCTAGTTCCATAAAGAATGCCATTGGTAATTTGACAAGGATTGCATTGAATCTGTAGATTGCTTAGCGGAGTATAGTCATTTTCATAATATTGATTCTTCCAATCCAAGAACATGGTTTATCTCTCCATCTGTTGGTATCATCTTTAATTTCTTTCATCAGTGTCTTATAGTTTTCTGCAGACAGGTCTTTTGTCTCCCTAGGTAGGTTTATTCCTAGGTATTTTATTCTTTTTGTTGCAATGGTAAATGGGAGTATTTCCTTAATTTCTCTTTCAGATTTTTCATCATTAGTGTATAGGAATGCACGAGATTCCTGTGCATTAATTTTGTATCCTGCAACTTTACCAGATTCATTGATTAGCTCTAGTATTCTGGTGGCATCTTTAGGATTCTCTATGTAAAGTATCATGTCATCTGCAAACAGTGACAGTTTTACTTCTTCTTTTCCAAATTGTATCCCTTTTATTTCTTTTTCCTCTCTGATTGCTGAGGGTAGGACTTCCAAAACTGTGTTGAATAATAGCGGTGAGAGTGGACATCCTTGTCTTGTTCTTGATCTTAGAGGAAATGCTTTCAGTTTTTCACCATTGAGAATGATGTTTGCTGTGGGTTTGTCATATATGGCCTTTATTATGTTGAGGTAGGTTCCCTCTATGCCCACTTTCTGGAGAGTTTTTTATCATAAATCGGTGTTGAATTTTGTCAAAAGCTTTTTCTGCATCTATTGAGATGATCATATGGTTTTTATTCTTCAATTTGTTAATATGGTGTATCACATTGATTCATTTGCATATATTGAAGAATCGTTGCATCCCTGGGATAAATTCCACTTGATCATGGTGTATGATCCTTTTAATGTGCTGTTGGATTCTGTTTGCTAGTATTTTGTTGAGGATTTTTGCATCTATATTCATCAGTGATATTGGTCTGTAATTTTCTTTTCTTGTAGTATCTTTGTCTGGTTTTGGTATCAGGGTGATGCTGGCCTCATAGAATGAGTTTGGGAGTGTTACTTCCTCTGCAATTTTTTGGAAGAGTTTGAGAAGGATGGGTGTTAGCTCTTCCCTAAATGTTTAATAGAATTCACCTGTGAAGCCATCTGGTCCTGGACTTTTGTTTGTTGGAAGATTTTTAATCACAGTTTCAAGTTCATTACTTGTGATTGGCCTGTTCATATTTTCTATTTCTTCCTGGTTCAGTCTTGGAAGTTTATACCTTTCTAAGAATTTGTCCATTTCATCGAGGTTGTCCGTTTTATTGGCATAGAGTTGCTTGCAGTAGTCTCTTAGGATGCTTTGTATTTCTGCAGTGTCTGTTGTAACTTCTCCTTTTTCATTTCTAATTTTATTGATTTGAGTCCTTCCCCTGTTTTTCTTGATGGGTCTGGCTAATGGTTTATCAATTTTGTTTATCTTCCCAAAGAACCAGCTTTTAGTTTTATTGATCTTTGCTATTGTTTTCTTTGTTTCTATTTCATTTATTTCTGCTCTGATCTTTATGATTTCTTTCCTTCTGCTAAATTTGGGTTTTGTTTTTTCTTCTTTCTCTATTTCCTTTAGGTGTAAGGTTAGATTGTTTATTTGAGATTTTTCTTGTTTCTTGAGGTAGGCTTGTATAGCTATAAACTTCCCTCTTAGAACTGCTTTTGCTGCATCCCATAAGTTTTGGATTGTTTTGTTTTCATTGTCATTTGTCTCTAGGTATTTTTTGAATTCCTCTTTGATTTCTTCAGTGATCTCTTGGCTATTTAGTAGCGTAGTGTTTAGCCTCCATGTGTTTGTGTTTTTTACGTTTTTTTCCCCTGTAATTCATTTCTAATCTTATAGCATTGTGGTCAGAAAAGGTGCTTGATATGATTTCAATTTTCTTAAATTTACTGTGGCTCAATTTGTGACCCAAAATGTGATCTATCCTGGAGAATGTTCCATGCGCACGTGGGAAGAAAGTGTAATCTGATGTTTTTGGATGGAATGTCCTATAAATATCAATTAAATCTATCTGATCTATTGTGTCATTTAAAGCTTCTGTTTCCTCATTTATTTTCATTTTGGTTGATCTGTCCATTGATGTAAGTGAGGTGTTAAAGTCCCCTCTATTATTGTGTTACTGTTGATTTCCTGTTTTACAGCTGTTAGCAGTTGCCTTATATAGGTTCCAGTGACCTCCTGCTTGAGTTTGATTAATGTACTAGAGCAGCACAGAACTCAGGGAAACGTTTTACTTACTAGATTACCTGTTTATTTTATAAGGATATAACTCAAGAAGAGCCTGATGGAAGAGATGAATAGGGCAAGGAAAGGGGAAAGGGTGAGAAGCTTCCATGCCCTCACTGAGGGCCACTCTCCCCAAATCTGTACGTGTTCACCAACCCAGTAGCTCTCCCAACCCTGTCCTTTTGGGGTTTTATGGAGGCTTAATTACCTAGGCATGATTGATTAAATCATTGGCCATTGATGACTGAACTTAATCTCCAGCCCTTCTCCCCTCCTGGGGTGGTGAGGCTGAAAGTTCCTAGGCTCTAATCATATGGTTGGTTCCCCTGGCAACCAGGCCCCATCTTTAGGTGCTTTGTACAAGTCACCTCATTTACATAACAAAACACCTTTAGGAAATTCTGAGAGTTTTAGGAGCTCTGTGTTAGAAACAGGGACTAAGACCAAAAATATATTTATTTATTTTTTTTTTTGAGAAAGTAGTAAGGATTTTTGTTGCCAAAACAAGTTAAGAGAAACAAGCATAACAGAAGACACAAATCAATTAATTGCTCTGATCATTTTAGACTCCAGGGCATCTCTGTGGGAAGATCAGCTCAGCTCCTTGTGTAGACACCATACTGTCCAAAGCAAAGGACAGCAGGAATTTGAGACAGTGTTCAAGACAATGATTGAACATGTACACAGTGAGGAGAAACAAAAAGGTGGTTTCCCTAGTTCCTTTCCTCAGTGAGGTACGTGTTTATAAAGGTATGAGGCTCATTTGGGGGGAAAATGATTGCATACAGAAAATTTTTTAATTCTTCCACCTCCCAGGAAAAAAATTTTCAGGCCCTGGCTTGAACAAGAAACTCAAAATAAGGTGACACTAGTTTCATATGAACCGCAAGACTATACTCAAACTGCAGTTGCTGCCTCCTTTAAGAAAGGTTAACATCCATTTATCTATACCAAACCAGTAGACTGAATTTTCTCCCTTAGGAAGTTTTCAACCAAAAGGGAGTTAAATTAATCTCACTTTAAAGTGCAACAAAGGATATGTAAGGCTAGTGTTTGTTCTGTGACACACAAAAGAGAAGCATCCCTCCAACAGCACTGGCCCAAGAGATACTACAGTAAGAACTGGCTGCAGGACAAAGTGATCCATGAGGTCTACCAAAAAGCAAGGAGATCCATGAGGTCTACCAAAAAGCAAGGTTTCAGCAGAAAACAGAGGGGATCCCTGCCAAGGCTGGCTCTTAACTATACCCATATCTCAAACAGATCCTGGGTCCCCATAACTGACGAGGCTGGAGCACACAGTGCCAGCATAGCCAAGAGGGCTAAAGTTGTCTAAACTAGTCAGTGAACGCCACTACGCCATGATTTGTCCATGCACACATGGATAGTGGTAAAGGAATCAAGAAGCCTTGGTTTTGGAACAACACAAACATTATTTACCTAGTAAGTAATGACCAAAGTTCTTGGGTAGAGTAAAGATACAAAAATAGGTAATGAGGTCTCCATACATCACTGCTGAGGTTTAGTCTAACTTTAAACTAAAGCAGTACAAAATGGCTTCTTCTGCACAAGGACAAACTTTGCACTAATGTTTCTCAAAAATCAATTATGTCTCCAGCTCTAGCCTCAGTTTGAGAGAAATTTTAAAAGACAAAACAAAACTTTTCCTATGTCAGAGCCAAGGTGAAGGGGAGCTGGGCTCAAGACACCCTCTATCCAGAGTCCCTGGAACAGAAAGAGCTCTAGAAACCAGTGGGTGTGAGAACATTCAAGTCCTACGGTTTGAGATTGTGGGCCCGCGGCAGCTGTTTCTTCCCTTCTGTCACTGGGATGTCCATTTTGGGTGGCTTGAACACTGCTGGATCCTCGGCCATTCGGGTGGCCTGCATGCAGATCAGTTCCACTGGAGAAGGCTTCTGGGCTCCTTTGTAGGCCTGGATGGCAGAACCTCCGGAATCAGACTTCTGGAGGGATCTTGGTCCAAAGAGGCTCCATTTATCTGCCGAGCTTCTGTCTTTTTCCCCGCTTCCAGAATCCATGGTGCTAAGATTGGGGCCAGGTAAGGCTGTGGAAGAACCAGAAGTGAACCAGCCTCTGGGCTTCTGCTTAGGGGAAGAGTGGGAGTTACTGCTTGGGGTGGACTGGGTGGAGGCCGGCTGCTTCTCCTCTCTTGTTATCTCTCCACTCTGGAGCTTTCGTTTGTGGAGTGCTTCTGCCACTCGAGGGTACTTGGTCTCCTCGGTGGTGAGGCCCTTGTGGGGTGTGTAGCCAGCATCTCTCAGCCCTGCCTGGTGCTCAAAACGCTGAATACTCTCCTGGGTCTGTTTTGTGATCAGAAACCTCATGATGACATGGGTAGCTTTAGCCTTCACCACGGGGACCTTGTCCGCACCGTCAGTGGCCGATGGCAGGGCATGGGACGAGACACTGGCCTCTCCTTCCTCCACCTTGGCGAGGTGCTGATACTTGCACTCTGGAATCACTGGCTTCCAGGGGATGCTGTCCATGTCTGATGGAGGAGGAATCATGGGCGTAGGGTCCTCCAGGGCATCATCATAGCTGAATGCCCGGTGGTACGTCCCGATGGGCAGGGACATCTTGCCTAGAGGCCCCCTAGGCTCAAGGGCAGGCATTTCTGGTTGTCTCGAAGCCATTGAAAGACTGGGATCCAGGTGCTTTTTCTATACAGAATTCAGAGCTGAGTCCCTGCCACCAGAGTGAAATGATGTGAAGATTATGCCGACAGGTGTTAAAGAGGAGCATTGTCCAGCTGCTGCAAATTAGCAAAGCTGCTCGGGAAGAGTCCATCCATTCCAGAGGTTCTGTTTTTTCACCTCCGCGGAGTCGCCTGCGGCCCGAGCTCCGGCACTAAAGAGGCTCCGAGGACCCACGTCTCTCGAGAGGCTGTGGCGCATTCATGACCCAAGCCATGGTGTGAGCAGCACTGTGCCCGTGGCAACACAGAAGGCCCCGAGCACCAACCAGGGAGGGACCCAAAAATATATTTCTTATTATGAATCACAGCATCACATCATTTACATGAATGCTGAGTGCTGACTTGACAGCAATAACATTTCTTTTGAAAATTTCAAGAATATGATCCTTAATGAAGCAACAACTAGAAAAGTTAAAAAGTTCACACCACTGTCAGAAAAAAATGTGGCCTTTTTCCATGTTAGTTGTAGAATTCTGGCTTAAAAAAACCCAGGGAGGAACTGATTGGTCTCAGGATGTTAGGAGGTGATTTTTGGTGGACAAAATGATTTTGCAAACAGATTACTGTTTAATCATTCAGATGGCTCTTTTGAGTTACTTTAAGATCTGTGAGGTAGATGCAGGCAGTAAGTTCAATAGCTTGTCATTGTAAGCTGGACCGTTTTACAGAATATTGTATTATTTTTTTTCAAAGGCAAATGCAGTCAGGGTATAATGTCATAGCCACTTTCTGGAAAACAATCCAAATGTACATTTTTTCAAACACAGTTGTAAGCTGTGGTTGATGTGGCAGCCCTATAGCTGAAGTGGACTGATTTCTGTATAACTAATTTCTTTGTGGCGTTTAACCTGGCCATCCTTGGGTTCCACAAACCTCATTGATCAAGTTTCCACCCTTTGCTCGTGTCCTGTAATGTCTCAGGAAGTGGTGTTGAGAGGAATGAGGAGTTTGACCCACTTGGAGCTGAGTCGCCATGTTTACTGAAGCTAACAGTGATTTGACACATCCAAGGAAACTTTTCTCCCTGCAGGAACCATTTCCCATCATGTCTCAAACTTTTCTCCATTCTACTAGGAAAGATGAATTCTACTTTCCTCCGAGGTAGTAGAGGACAGTCAGGTTGCTGCCAAAAGACAGCTCTTCACACTCCTGAGAATGTGAAATGAACTAGTGTGTGGCCTGAGAGGCTGAAATTTGGCAGAATTGGCAGGTGTGAACGTTCTTCTTCACCTCGTGCAGAGTCATCTGGGGGAAGGAGACGGAGGGTCCTGATATGAGCTGTTTGCCGTTGCACAGTGCCGGCCACTGCATGACACTCTATACCAACAGAGAAGATGTGTGCTCCTGTGAAAAGAACTGACAGATATGATTTGGTTCTGGGAACTGAGCCACATGACACCATGCTGGAAACGAAGTCATTAGCTGTGATCTTGTAAAGATTCTGGCATTGTGAGATAAAGTGGTTTGATCACCAATGTGTCACATAATGAGGCTTTGGAGTAGCTTTAAAAGGCACTGTAGATCCGTATGAAAATGAAATGTTTTACATCTAATGAAAAAATTCTACTCGGAGAAGAATATATTCAACCATTTAAAGTCTGTGTGTGTGTACATGCATGCATGCATATGTGTGCGTATGTGTGTGGTATAGACAAAGAGAAAATCCACTTAGGAGAACTTGTAAAGAACCTACTAAAAATCGTATGGCCAAGACATAGCCTTTAATTTTGGAACTACTGGATGTAAAAATTGAAGGAAGTGAGCATCAGTGAGTGTAAAAGATGACAGCCAGAAAATATCACTGTGAGTTACCATATCAATAGAGCAATGAATTACCAGTGGCACAGAGGTGCTTTATGAGCCTTGGCAGCCAATTAGGTAAGAGTGGTTTCTCCTGGCATAGCAATTTGAAGTGGTTATTAACTATGTATACTGAAATTTGATGGGCTAAAAAAAAAGTTAAAAAAAAATAACTTTCACATTGAATTGTTCCCCCCACTATGCTTTAAAAAAAAACCCAAAAAACTCACGATGAGCTGAAGTAAGAGATTTTAATTCCCAAACAAAGATGACTAAACTGAAAGTATAAAACCTTCTAGTTTTAGTGGATCCTGACATTCTTTACTGTTTGCATTCCCAGTTTCCAGATAATATGTTCTCCAGTTGGCCAGTTATTGGGCAGTAAGTAACATTTCACTATGTCAGCAAACAATGGCATGAACTGAAAGAGTAAAACAAAATCTACTTGGAAAAAAACTAACATAGAAACACGGACGTCTAGAAGTAGTCTAATCCCTTAGAAAATAAAAGACAATAAAAGTGGAGTTAAGATAAAAAGACAATACTATAGATTTTTCTTGGCTATATAAGTGCATATTCTTGTTTGTATTTTTATCTACATGATTGTGAAAAATCACCAGTCGGTTAACTGAATGGAGAGAAAGAAGATGTCAGTTTTTTTATTTTATATATATATATGTATTACATTGATATATATTTGGGTATTTAACATATATTTAGTTCAGTATATATCTACCTCTTTATATATAAAATTATATTTTGACTTTCCAATTGATTCCAACTGTATTCTAAAATAATTATTTAATATACATCAAATATAAGCATATATTATTTAATGTTATATATTATATGAATATGTCAGATATGCATATATATTAAATATTTATTTTTAAGCCTGACCATTATGTTCATTAACAAAGGAGTGAAGCAGAATTCTATATTGCTATGTAAATGTGCCACAGACTTTGACATTTTAAGTATTTTCCTTATATTTTAAGTGTGCTTATCTTGAATTACCTGCTACTGGGGCACAGGGTTGGCTGATACCAGAATACACATGAAATATATTTTAAAAAATTAAATGAACACTTTCTATCTTTTAAAGCAATCCATTCTATTGTGCTAGACTATACATAAGGATTAAAAATATATTTATGGTTATTGAACTCGGTTTTGTCCCTTGTCATATCTGCTTGAAAAATTAATTCATATAAATTTTCTGAGCATATCTATTTGTAGAAGTATTTTAAAAAAAATAAGTTATATGAATTCCAAGGGAAGGAAAACATAGATGAAATAGAAGATGATAAAGCAAGTGGTTCCTGACCTCCATTTGTTGTTCTTTTCACTCTTCGCTGAATCACACTTATGGTACAATTACATTTACAATTAATTTAAAAATAAAGTTAAATGTCTAATTTTAGAATCTTAGAAAGTAGAGGCCAAAGGAAAGCACTCTCATCACAATAAACAGGAAAAGTGGAATCTTCATCCATGCAATGTGGTAACATTCATATCATCACTAGCAGTTTCTAACTATCAGCATACGATTTTGCCGGTGGATATAAATCTGCTTCCTTGCTCTCTATGTCAATCAAAAATAGCATCCTGGCATTTCATTTCGTGTTTCACAGACTGGAGATTTTTAGCAACCTGAGGACATGTGACTTGAAAGCATGAGCAGCGTTGAGAACTGTATTCTCTTCCAGTCTTCATAGCTAAAGGGAGTTAGAGTTGAACAATTCCCAGTGCAGCAGAGAGAGCTAGAAAATATTAAATTCACAGGATACGGTTTTGCCATAGAAAAATGACTTTGGAGGTTTTCCTGAGTTAGGAGGAAGGGCAGCCAAGCTAGGGATTTGGAGTCATCAGAAATCATGCTGCCTTCCCCTCAGAGATTTTTCTAAGTAAAATAGTTAATTAAAATCTCAGGATCTCAGTTTCTACATCTGTAAAATAAAAGGTCTGAAGAGAGAAACTCTAAGATCCTTTTCAATGAAGAAATTTTATCTTTGTATGACACTATCCGTAATTACAAAGATGTATAATCCTATGGAATTTACAAATTAATTTCCCAAGTGAGGTATTTATTAGCTCTTTTGATGGCTGTATGTCATTCTTCGTGTGACTTTGACATTTCTTGGTCTATGTGTGACATCTGACCTATTACTGCTACATCCTGAATCAGAGCTTTGGCTGAGCAGAGATGTCCAAGTATAATCCTTATAACCCAGGGAGTCTCATAATTCCCCACAGGGACATTCGAGGGACCTTGAAGAATTTATGTTTGTGTTGGTAAATTTCTCCACATGGCATCTCTGGGAGCAGCGAAGGAAATGTACATTCTGACAGCTGCAATTTCCTATGGCCAGTGGCTTCTCAGCATTACTGCAGTCATAGGTGTCTGGAACTCATAAAGTACAAAGGGCGTCATCATAGCTTCCTATTACTGGTCATGCTCATGTGATCAGTACTCTACAGAGGGCACTTAGAATGGACTAGCACTTTGAAGACAGAGAACTAGGTTCAAATCCCAGTTGCAGCAGCTGGCTGTGTAACCTTGGGGAACTTGACCTCTTTCCTTCGTAAATGGGTGTGATGGATTACATGAGGTCATATTTGTAAAGCACCTAGTATGGTACTGAAGAATTCAAGGAGTGTGCTCTTTGTGCTGCCCTTCCATGCTGTGTTTACTCCGCTACAAATAAAATCAATTCAACCTGTTAGACTGTCAGCAGCTTCAGAACTGGACTTCTCTTCTGGCTTGAGGCATGCCACCTGCAGTATTTTCCACCAGAAAATAGTGTACTTAAAAAAATACTTGTCAATGTAGACTCTGAATATATCTTTGCATTTATAAAAACAAAACCAAAACAACCAGAACAAAGAACATGAACAAGCCATTTACAATAGAATAAATACAGATGGCCAATAAATATGGAAAAAATGGTCCAACTCATCCATCACAGAGAAAGCCACAATTAAAAAACACAACAGATTTTTTGAGATATATTTCATATAGCATACAGTTCACCTATTTATAGTGTAAATTTCAGTGGTTTTTTTTTTTTTTTTTTTTTTTTTTTTTTTTTTTGGTGGTACACGGGCCTCTCACTGCTGTGGCCTCTCCCGTTGCGGGGCACAGGCTCCGGACGCGCAGGCTCAGCGGCCATGGCTCATGGGCCCAGCCTCTCCATGGCATGTGGGATCCTCCCGGACCGGGGTACAAACCCGTGTCCCCTGCATCGGCAGGTGGACTCTCAACCACTGTGCCACCAAGGTAGCCCAATTTCAGTGGTTTTTAGTATATTCACATAGTTGTATGTGAATATCACTACAATTAATTTCAGAACATTTTCATACCCCCATCCCGTCCCTCCTCCTTTCACTCCACCTTACCCCGGGCCTCCAGCCCTAGGCAACCACTGATCTACTTTTCTGTCTCTGTAGATTTGCCAATTCTGCACATTTTATATAGACTGGAATCATACAATATGTTGTCTTTTGTGACCAACTTATTTCATCTTGTAAAATGTTTTCAAAGTTTATCCATATTGTAGCATGTATCCGTACTGAATTCCTTTAAAAAAAATTTTAGAACTTATATTTTTTTCATTTTTTTGTTGTGGTAAAATATGTATAACATAAAATTTGCCATTTTAACCACTTTTAAATGCATAATTCAGTGGCATTAATTACACTCACAATGCCATGCAACAAACATCAGTACCTATTTCCAAACTGTTCTTTACCCTAAATAGAAATGTAACCATTAAGCAGTAACTCCCTATTTCCCCCTCTGCCTCCAGCCCCTGATAACCTCTAATCTCCTTTCTGTCTCTATGAATTTGCCTATTCTAGATATTACATGTAAGTGAAATCATGCAATATTTATCCTTTTGTGTCTGACTTATTTCACTTAGCATGATGTTTTCAGGGTTCATCTGTGTTGCAGCATATATTAGAACTTCCTTTCCTTTTATGGATGAATAGTACTCAACTGTATGGATATACCACATTTTGTTTATCCATTCACTGTTGATGAAGACTTTCTACTTTTTGGCTATTGCGAATACTGCTGCAATGAACATTTGTGTGCAAATATCTGTTTGAGTCCCTGATTTCAATTTTTTTTTTTTTTTAAAGAAGATGTTGGGGGTAGGATTTATTAATTAATTAATTTATTTTTGCTGTGTTGGGTCTTCGTTTCTGTGTGAGGGCTTTCTCTAGTTGTGGCAAGCGGGGGCCACTCTTCATCGCGGTGCGCGGGACTCTCACTATTGCGGCCTCTCTTGTGGCGGAGCACAGGCTCCAGACGCGCAGGCTCAGTAGTTGTGGCTCATGGGCCTGTTTGCTCCGCGGCATGTGGGATCCTCCCAGACCAGGGCTCGAGTCCGTGTCCCCTGCATTAGCAGGCAGATTCTCAACCACTGCGCCATCAGGGAAGCCCCTTTCAATTTTTTTGAGCATATACTTAGGAGCGCAATTGCTGGGTCGTCAGGTAACTCTTTTTGAGAAACTGCCAGACTGTTTTCCAAAGTGGCTGCACCAATTTACATTCCCACCAGTAGTGCATGAGGGCTCCAAGTTCTCCATAGCTTCAGCAATACTTGTTATTATCTGTCTTTTTGATGATAACCATGCTAGTGAATATGAAGTAATATCTCATTGTGGTTTTGACTTGCATTTCCCTGATGGCTAATGTCTTTTCATATACTTATTGGCATTTGTATATTCTTATGCTGCTAGTACAAGTGTAAATTGATTTAATAAAAACAACTTTGGATGACAGGTGGCAATTTTGTTCTTTTTGAGCCAACAAACCCACTTATGGGAATTTACCTGAAGGAGATAACTAGACAAGCATAATGTACACTTAAGTTCCTGCAATTATTTTTATAATAAAGAAAAATTGGAAATACACTCAGCAAAAGAAGTTTTTAAAATAAATTATTTCATACATAAGATGGTATACCATGCAGCTATTAAAGTGATGATACAGAAATAGATATTTTGACATATAAAATACCTAAATGTATTATGGAATGAACGAAGTGGATCACAGAGTAACATGCAATTTTACCATTCATGTTAGTGCTCGTCTTCTTCTCTTTGTATTTATGTACATAGGGAGACATCCAGCAGGATACCTGGTAAAAGTGAATAGTGCTTACCTCTAAATAGTGGGAATTGGGATTACATTTTTATTTCTCCTTTGAGACTTTCTTTACTGTTAGAACTTGCAAAAAGTTCTGGTATCATAAGAATAGTAATAAAGCTACTTTCAAAGGAAAAATAATTCTGCTGTGAATTGTGCCTCTTACTCTCTCCCTTACTATTGGGGAGCGTTCTGCTTTGACCTCGAATGCCTACCTTCAAACCGCAAGAGAATCTCAATGAACTATAGCAACGTAGAGAGCTGGTGGAACAGAAATGCCTGTGCCTGTTTTCATTGAATTTCCTTGCAATAATTACACAAGTTTAATGACAGCAAATAAATTAAAATCAATACACTGGAATCAATATGCACAAAACAAAATGTGCTTGTTTTACAGGTCCTAATAGGATCCCAAGTAGGAGCCATTCACTCACGTATAATTCTAGCACATCAGCCTTTGAATGGAAATTTGTGAGGGATGATGAGGGAAAAATCTAGAACATTTCCCCATTCTGGCACCCATCATTAGCCAAGAGTTCAGTTCATCCAGGCTTGTTCAGCATTGTTTGTGCTCTGTCATGCCTTTGTATATGTTGTTCTATATACTACCAGAAGGCCTCTCTCCATCTCAGATTCCTAAAAACGTCCCACTGTTCTACCAAGACAGGCTTTGTTTAACACCTGTGTCTTCCAAGAATATGTAAGTGATTGGAGGTCAGTTTCTTGTTTATCTGTCTTCACAGCTCCAGAGCACAGTGCCTTTGCTCTCACAGCAGGCTTGTCATAAATTATTGACACTTGCCAGTCATGGATTTGTCTGGAAAGTTGCTTTAATTGTGTCCATTTTTAATTCTTCCACGTGCTTCTTCCATGTGCTTCCCCCAAGAAGTGGAAATGTCCTCTCAACCCCTTACAATTACATTGAGTAATTCATTGTTTTCCTTGAAGATACCCTTCTTGAAGCACTCCATTTTCTAGCTCCAGTGTGGGCTGGTGACTGTCTAGACTAGCTTCATAGCTGTTGTCCTGGGATCTCCCTTCACTATCATCCTGGGAATTCTCTCTTCCCTCTCCTGGATTGGACCCAGGGCTGGTTTCATGGGGTCTGGGTCCTGTGCCATTACACTTAGAAGGGTCTGCATTTGGCTTAGTGCTCAGTTGTCATCATCTTGAAATTCTTAATAAATTTTGAACAAGGGTTCTTGTGTTTTCATTTCATACTGGGTCTCATCCTGCAAATTATGTTGCTGGTTCTGAAATGGACCCTGAGTTTCTGTTTTTGGTTTCTTAGTAAACTCTCTGATGTGGAAGAGCACCTATTCTGGTAGCTTCCTGAGTAAAGCTGAATAGGAGGTAAATGTTTCTGGGAATTTTGCATGTCTTGAAAAAAATCTTTATTTTACTCTCATACTCTAGTAAGAGTGTGGCTCAATATGGAGTTCCCAGTTGGAAGTCATTTTCCTTCAGGGTTTTGAAGGTATTGCTTTATTTTCTTCTTGTGTCCAGTGCTTCTGTTAAGAAGGAAGATGCCCTTCTAATTCCTAACCTGTGTGTATGACCTATTTTTTTGTCTCTCAGTCACAGCTTTGCTGTCTCCTTTTTGGTATCCAAGCTTGATTGCTGTAAGCTCCTCTCCTCATCTCCTTATTTTTGCAGGTGAATTTTTTTTTAAAAAAATCATCATTTTAGGGCTTCCCTGGTGGCGCAATGGTTGAGAGTCCGCCTGCCGATGCAGGGGACGCGGGTTCGTGCCCCGGTCCAGGAACATCCCACATGCCACGGAGCGGCTGGGCCCGTGAGCCATGGCCGCTGAGCCTGCGCGTCCGGAGCCTGTGCTCTGCAACGGGAGAGGCCACAACAGTGAGAGGCCCGCGTACCGCAAAAAAAAAAAGAATCATCATTTTAGCAGTATTTTGCGAGAGAACAGAAGATGTAAACACGTTTTCAATCTGAGCCACATTTCAAGGGCTGTGTCACTTAGCAAGCTTGCCCTTTCTCTTGGTATGCAGAATTAGATGCTAGTGGTGGGGAATAATTTGCATAAGAAGCCCCATGCCTTCTGGAAGAAATACTAATCTCTCTTTTCAAAATTCAGTGTTAAGGAAAACCTTTGCAGTGATTAAGGGCTGCAGACAAGAAAGAGCACCAAGAAATCCAGAGAGAAGTTCGCCTTGAGAAAAGAGTAGACTGTACCGGTGACCCAGTGTGCTACTTATGCTGCTGGAATAAGGGTTGGCTACATGAGGCTGAACAAAAAAACATCTCCTTGTCATCCAAGAAGATGTAGCAAACCAGTTCTCTATTGTTGAACACTAATACGTGTGGTTTTCAGTTATTACGAATAGTGTCATCAATATCCTTGTACATACATTTTTGCACGTTTTTCTTTTTTACCCTCACATTTTATGTGTTGCTTTGTGTCAGAGTGCCTCCAGAAAAGTTACTGCCTCCTTGGACTTAGTGAGATTTTATTTAAAGGAAAGGATTTCTTTATAAAGACCTAAAAATGTTTTCCCCCCTTATTTCATAAATAGAAGAAACATTAAGGTTATTTGAGCCTCTGTTTTTATTTGAGTATGAATATTTGTTAAGGTTCAGTTTCCACTTTTGGTGGAAGTGGAATGCATTTGTAATATGGTTATAATACCTAATTATTCATATTCCAGAAAGAAGGATGTATTTTTTATGGCCTCTGAGATTTCATTCTTACCCAGGTCTACATCTATTTATAAGTATATATTTTACAAGCATTTCTCTGGAAATTTCAGCCATGTGGAAGTAATCTGATGATAGAATTAAAGAAACTTTTGTTTGCACTTTGTGCTTTTGAGGTTAATGGAAATTTAAAGTGGGCAGCTGTTGGTCTGCACCCTCGGGAGCTTCCTGGGTGAAATCCGAAATTGGCCCCCATACCCAGAGGAGAAGGAGAGGCCGAAGAAAGAGGCAGACCAATTGAGATTGGCAGGTGGCAGTTTTATATTTGAGGCTTGGGTGGCCAGCAAGATAAGAAGATCACTGCACCCACCTGCCAGAATCTTAAGAGTTTATATAGAGGCCTTAATGGGGTTCAGTCAGGTATTCAGTCCAGATGGTCTCAGTAACACATTACTCTCTCAAGGGTAATCCTTGAAATGGTTCCAGCTATAGCAACGGTGGGCAGAATGTATATTCCAAGGACAGGGGAGCGAGTGAGGATCCTCTGATTGCCCAAGTCCAGCTCTTGGGTCAACTGGCAGCCACGTCCTCTTGATGACCTCCCCCCAAAGCAGCAGAGCCCTAGAGAGAAAGCAAAAATAGCAGTTCTCGCCCACCCCAGTTTTACTGAGATGTAATTGACATATGACATTGTGTACGTTTAAGATATACAAACATAATGATGTGCTATATGTATGTATGGTGAAATGATCACCACGTAAGTTTAGTTCCATCACCTCACGAAGGTACAGTTTGTTTCCTTGTCATAAGGATTCATAAGATTTACTCTCTTAGTGACTTTCTAATACACAATACGGTATTACCTATTAGCTGTAGTCACCATGCTGTGCATTACATCCCCAGACCTTATTTATCTTATAACTAGGAGTTTGAACCTTTTGACCACCTTCACCTAACCCCAACCTGTAACCACAAATCTGATCTCTGTTTCTATGAGTTTGGTCTTTTTAGATTCCACATATAAGTGAGAGCATGGAATCGGGAAGAACAAATCTGACTCCATACTGGATCTGTTTCTTTTACTTTAACCTTTATATTCTATTGTTTTTGCTACAAGTTAACCACTAAAGGGATGTTGCCTATAGCTTAAAGTATACATAATGGCCCATCTCTGGGAACCCTGCCTCCCATGTCTGAGCATTAAGCTAAAATACCTTTGTTTAAGCTCACAGGAAACATCCTGACCAGGCCCACCTATGAATGGCTGCAGGAAGGAAGAAATTAACAAATCCCCTCCAGAGTCTGGAGGGACCCAGGAAATATTTTCAACAATTTATCACCTTTCTTGTACTTTACCTCCTCACTTTCCCCTCTTTGCTTTATAAAAGAAATTACCATCCAAACGTGGACAAGATGATTCTTTGGGACACTAGTTCACCATTTCCTCGGTCTACTGGCTTTCTGAATAACGTTGCCATTCCTTGCCCTACCACCTTTTCTCTCGATTCATTGGCCTGTCCTGCAGTGAGCAGTATGAGCTTGGACTCAGTAACAATCATACAGTATTTGTCTTTCTCTCTCTGACTTATTTCACTTAGCATAAAAACACCAGGTTTACCACCATTCATATAAATGCTAGAATGTGGTATGTTTTCAACCATGTTCCAGTATATTTAGACTGAATGATATATAAATTCAGGTAGATAATTTCAAAATATATTGACTTCAATGCACAAGATTGACTCCAAAGGTGTGTGATCTTTTTCTACTGTTCTACATGGCTTTGGATGGCTGAACATCCTCCACGAGAGGCCCTGACAGTTGGATACGTGGCCGTGGTGGGAGGAGTACACCTGAGGGTACCTGTGCTCAGGTGGCACAGTTTGTAATGCAAACCTTCTTGAAGGTGACTATTGATTTCCTGCCAAATGTAAGGGCAGAACACTTAATAAACAGCAGCATTTTTTGCTGAATTATCTTTAATTAAAAATATATCACTCATACCAATATAGCTTTAAATTTTTTTCAGAAACATATATATATATATATATATATTACTTTTCAAATGTTTATTTCATTTTTTAAAAACTTTTTATTTTATATTGGAGTGTAGCCCATTAACAATGTTGTGATAGTTTCAGGTACACAGCAAAGTGGCTCAGCCATACATATACATATATATTTTTAAAGAGCCTGGAAGTTACCTTCAGCTTCACTCATATTTCCTCACCCTCCTCAATGTCCAGTTGAGCATAGCAATTCAACTTCCAAAAATATCTTGCAAGTCAGTTATTTTTTTTTCCATCCTATGCTACCATTGCCTTAATTTATGTTCTACTATGAATTCAAGATCCGAGCAGCTTCTAATTAGGACCCCTGCTTCCAGGGTCGTCCTTATTTAATAACTCCCCACTGTAAACTCATTCAGTCATTCTCCTACTTGAAAATCTTCATGGATATATTATTTACAAAGGGTTAAGATAGTACAAAGATGGTGAGGTTCTCTGGGGCTAGTAAGGATGGCAGCCTACCACCCCTGGACCAGAGGAAGTAAGTAAGGAAACAGTGACCCTGAGTGAACTTGTGACTTTAGGGCAGGCATGCTGCCTTGATAGAAGAATATGGTCACTGCCAAACTGTAACTGGGCAGGGAGGGAACTGGGGAAATAAACACCCCACCTATCTCTGCACGCTCTATGATCTCCTGCTGGAACTAGCCATTGCCCAACCCTGCCAAAAGCTAGAAGGCAAGCAAGGGAGCATGGTGATGCTGTCCACAAATATTAGCTCCCTGGGATACAGATCAGGTAGAGAGAGAATGTGGGGGGAAAGAGCAAATTGCTGAAGGCAATTCAGCAGAGCAGCTTTTTCTGATTCCCCCAAGCTGAACTCATTTCTCCCTCATTGAATTTCCAAGGACATTTTATTCATTCCTTCACTCAGGCACCTGTGATATTATATTTGTAAATTATTTCCATGTTTAGATGATTAACTTCATTTAAAGGCTCTATCTGTTTTTTTTTTTTGACATCTTTATTGGAGTATAATTGCTTCACAATGGTGTGCTAGTTTCTGCTCTATAACAAAGTGAATCAGCTATACATACACATATATCCCCATATCTCCTGCCTTTTGCGTCTCCCTCTCACACTCCCTATCCCACACCTCTAGGTAGTGGCAAAGTACCGAGTTCATCTCCCTGTGCTATGTGGCGGCTTCCCACTAGCTATCTATTTTACATTTGGTAGTGTATATATGTCCATGCCACTCTCTCACATTGTCCCAGATTATACTTCCCACTCCCCGTGTCCTCAAGTCCATTCTCTACGTCTACGTCTTTTTTCCTGTCCTGCCCCTAGGTTACTCAGAACCACTTTTTTTTTTCTTTTTTTTTTTAGATTCCATATATATATATGTTAGCATACAGTATTTGTTTTTCTCTTTCTGACTTACTTCACTCTGTAAGACAGACTCTAGGTCCATCCACCTCACTACAAATAACTTAATTTCGTTTCTTTTATGGCTGAGTAATATTACACTGTATATATGTGCCACATCTTCTTTATCCATTCATCTGTTGATGGACACTTAGGTTGCTTCCATGTCCTAGCTATTGTAAATAGAGCTGCAATGAAGATTGTGGTACATGACTTTTTTTTTTTTTAACATTTCTTTTGGAGTGTAATTGCTCTACAATGGTGTGTTAGTTTCTGCTTTATAACAAAGTTAATCAGCCATACATATACGTATATCTCCATATCATCTCCCCCTAGTGTCTCCCTCCTACCCTCCCTATCCAATCCCTTTAGGTGGTCACAAAGCACCGAGCTGATCTCCCTGTGCTATGTGACTGCTTCCCACTAGCTATCTATTTTACATTTGGTAGTGTGTGTACATGCATGACTTATTTTGAATTATGGTTTTCTCAGGGTATATGCCCAGTAGTGGGATTGCTGGGTCTTATGGTAGTTCTATTTTTAGTTTTTCAAGGAGCCTCCATACTGTTCTCCATAGAGGCTGTACCAATTTACATTCCCATCAACAGTGCAAGAGGGTTCCCTTTTCTCCACACCCTCTTCAGCATTTATTGTTTGTAGATTTTTTGATGATGGCCATTCTGACTGGTGTGAAGTGATACCTCATTGTAGTTTCGATTTGCATTTCTCTAATGATTAGTGACATTGACCATCCTTTTATGTGTTGTTGGCAATCTGTATATCTTCCTTGGAGAAATGTCTACTTAGGTCTTCTGCCCATTTTTGGATTGCGTTGTTTGCTTTTTTGATATTGAGCTGCAGGAGCTTCTTGTAAATTTTGGAGATAAATCCTTTGTCAGTTGCTTCATTTGCAAATATTTTCTCCCATTCTGAGGGTTGTCTTTTCATTTATGTTTTCCTTTGCTGTGCAAAAGCTTTTAAGTTTCATTAGGTCCCATTTGTTTATTTTTGTTTTTATTTCCATTTCTCTAGGAGGTGGATTCAAAGGATCTTGCTGTGATTTATGTCATAGAGTGTTCTATGTTTTCCTCTAATAGGTTTAAGTGTTTGGCCTTTAACATTGAGGTCTTTAATCCATTTTGAGGTTTTTTTGTGTGTATCGTGTTAGGGAGTGTTCTCATTTCATTCTTTTACATGTAGCCGTCCAGTGTTCCCAGCACCACTTATGAAGAGGCTGTCGTTTCTCCATTGTATATTCTTGCCTCCTTTATCAAAGATAAGGTGACCATATGTGTGTGGATTTATTTCTGGGCTTTCTGTCCTGTTCAATTGTTCTATACTTCTGTTTTCGTGCCAGTACCATACTGTCTTGATTACTATAGCTTTGTAGTTTAGTCTGAAGTCAGGGAAGCTGATTCCTCTAGCTCCATTTTTCTTTCTCAAGATTGTTTTGGCTATTCAGGGTCTTTTGTGTTTCCATACAAATTGTGAAATTTTTTGTTCTAGTTCTGTGAAAAATGCCACTGATAGTTTGATAGGGATTGCATGAAACTGTAGATTGCTTTGGGTAGTAGAGTCATTTTCACAATGTTGATTCTTCCAATCCAAGAACATGGTATATCTCTCCATCTATTCATATCATCTTTAATTTCTTTCACCAGTGTCTTATAATTTTCCGCATACAGGTCTTTTATCTCCTTAGGTAGGTTTATTCCTAGATATTTTATTCTTTTTGTTGCAATGGTAAATGGGAGTGTTTTCTTAATTGCACTTTCAGATTTTTCATCATTTCATCATAGGAATGCAAGAGATTTCTGTGCATTACTTGTGCATCCTGCTACTTTACCAGATTCATTGATCAGCTCTAGTAGTTTACTGGTAGCATCTTTAGGATTCTCTATGTATAGTATCATGTCTTCTGCAAACATTGAGAACTTTATTTCCTCTTTTCCAATTTGGATTCCTTTTATTTCTTCTTCTTCTCTGATTGCTGTGGCTAAAACTTCCAAAACTATGTTGAATAAGAGTAGTGAGGGTGGGCAGCCTTGTCTTGTTCCTGATCTTACTGGAAATGGTTTCAGTTTTTCACCAGGACGATGTTGGCTGTGGGTTTGTCATATATGGCCTTTATTATGTTGAGGAACGTTCCCTCTATGCCTACTTTCTGGAGGGTTTTTATCATAAATGGGCATTGAATTTTCTCAAAAGCTTTCTGTGCATCTATTGAGATGATCATATGGTTTTTATTCTTCAATTTGTTAACGTGGTGTATCACATTGATTGATTTGCATATATTGAAGAATCCTTGCATTCCTGGGATAAACCCCACTTGATCATGGTGTCTGATCCTTTCTATGTGTTGTTGGATTCTGTTTGCTAGTATTTTGTTGAGGATTTTTGCATCTATGTTCATCAGTGATATTGGCCAGTAGTTTTCTTTCATTGTGACGTCTTTGTCTGCTTTTGGTATCAGGGTGATGGTGACCTCAGAGAATGAGTTTGGGAGTGTTCCTCCCTCTGCTCTATTTTGGAAGAGTTTGAGAAGGATGGGTGTTAGCTCTTCTCTAAATGTTTGATACAATTCGCCTGTGAAGCCATCTGGTCCTGGGCTTTTGTTTGTTGGAAGATTTTTAATCACAGTTTCAATTTCACTGCTTGTGATTGGTCTGTTCATATTTTCTATTTCTTCCTGGTTCAGTCTTGGAAGGTTGTACTTTTCTAGGAATTTTTCCATTTCTTCCAGGTTGTCCATTTTATTGGCATACAGTTGCTTGTAGTAATCTCTCATGACCCTTTGTATTTCTGCAGTGTGAGTTGTTACTTCTCCTTTTTCATTTCTAATTCTATTGATTTGAGTGTTCTCCCTTTTTTTCTTGATGAGTCTGGCTAATGGTTTATTAATTTTGTTTATCTTCTCAAAGAAACAGCTTTTAGTTTTATTGATCTTTGTTATCGTTTCCTTCATTTCTTTTTCATTTATTTGTGATCTGATCTTTATGATTTCTTTCCTTCTGCTAACTTTGGGTTTTTTTTTTGTTGTTGTTCTTCTTTCTCTAATTGCTTTAGATGCAAGGTTAAGCTGTTTATTTGAGATATTTCTTGCTTCTTATGGTAGGATTGTATTGCTATAAACTTCCCTCTTAGAACTTCTTTTGCTGCATCCCAAAGGTTTTGGGTCATCGTGTTTTCATTGTCATTGGTTTTTAGGTATTTTCTTATTTCCTCTTTGATTTCCCCTGTGATCTCTTAGTTATTAAGTAGTGTATTGTTTAGCCTCCACATGTTTGTATTTTTTACAGATTTTTTCATGTAATTGATATCTAGTCTCATAGCGTTGTGGTCGGAAAACATACCAGATATGATTTCAATTTTCTTAAATTTACCAAGGCTTGATTTGTGACCCAAGATATGATCTATCCTGGAGAGTGTTCCATGAACACTTGAGAAGAAAGTATATTCTGTTGTTTTTGGATGGAATGTCCTATAAATATCAATTAAGTCCATCTTGTTTAATGCATCATTTAAAGCTTGTGTTCCCATATTTATTTTCAATTTGGACGATCTGTCCATTGGTAAAAGTGGGGTGTTAAAAGTCCCCTACTATGATTGTGTGACTGTCGATTTCCCCTTTTATGGCTGTTAGTATTTACTGTATGTATTGAGATGCTCCTACGTTGGGTGCATAAATATTTACAATTGTTATATCTTCTTCTTGGATTGATCCCTTGATCCTTATGTCATGTCCTTCTTTGTCTCTCATAATAGTCTTTTTTTAACCTCTATTTTGTCTAATATGAGAATTGCTACTCCAGCTTTCTTTTGATTTCCATTTGCATGGAATATCTTTTTCCATCCCCTCACTTTCAGTCTGTATGTGTCTCTAGGTCTGAAGTGGGTCTCTTGTAGACAGCATATATACGGGTCTTGTTTTTGTATCCATTCAGCCAGTCTATGTCTTTTGGTAGGAGCATTTAAGGTAATTTAAGGTAATTATCGATATGTATGTTCCTATGACCATTTTCTTAATTGTTTTGGGTTTGTTATTATAGGTGTTTTCCTTCTCTTGTGTTTCCTGCCTAGAGAAGTTCCTTTAGCATTTGTTGTAAAGCTGGTTTAGTGGTACTGAATTCTCTTAGCGTTTGCTTGTCGGTAAAGGTTTTACTTTCTCTGTGAAATCTGAATGAGATGCTTGCTGGGTAGTGTAATCTTGGTTGTAAGTTTTTCCCTTTCATCACTTTCAATATGTCCTGCCAGTCCTTTCTGGCTTGCAGAGTTTGTGCTGTAAGATCAGCTGTTAACTTCATGGGGATCCCCTTGTATGTTATTTGTTGTTTGTCCCTTGCTGCTTTTAATATTTTTTCTTTGTGTTTAATTTTTGATAGTTTGATTAATATGTGTCTTGACATGTTTCTCCTTGGATTTATCCTATATGGTACTCTCTGTGCTTCCTGGACTTGACTATTTCCTTTTCCATATTAGGGAAGTTTTCAACTATAATATCTTCAAATATTTTCTCAGTCCCTTTCTTTTTCCCTTTTTCTTCTGGAACCCCTATAATTCGAATGTTGGTGTGTTTAATGTTGTCCCAGAGCTCTCTGAGACTATCCTCAACTCTTTTCATTATTTTTTCTTTATTCTGCTCTGTGGTAGTTGTTTCCATCATTTTATCTTTGAAGTCACTTATGCATTTTTCTGTATCAGTTATTCTGCTATTGATTCCTTATAGAGAATTTAAAATTTCATTTATTGTGTTGTTCATCATTATTTGTTTGCTCTTTAGTTATTCTAGGTCCTTGTTAAACGTTTCTTGTATTTTCTCCATTCTATTTCCAGGATTTTAGGTCATCTTTACCGTCATTACTCTGAATTATTTTTCTGGTAGACTGCCTGTTTCCTCTGCATTTGTTTGGTCTGGTGGGTTTTTACCTTGCTCCTTCATCTGCTGTGTGTTTCCCTGTCTTCTCATTTTGCTTAACTTACTATGTTTGGGGTCTCCTTTTTACAGGCTGCAGGTTCGTTGTTCCCGATGTTTTTGGTGTCTGCCCCCTGTGGGTAAGGTTGGTTCAGTGGGTAGTGTAGGTTTCCTGGTGGACGGGACTGGTGCTTGTGTTCTGGTGGCTGAGGCTGCATCTTGTCTTTCTGGTGGGCAGAACTGCATGCTGTGGTGTGTTTTGGGGTGCCTGTGACCTTATTATAATTTTAGGCAGCCTCTTTGCTAATGGGTGGGGTTGTGTTCCTGTCTTGCTAGTTGTGTGCCATTAGGTGTCCAGCACTGTAGCTTGCTGGTCGTTGAGTGGAGCTGGGTCTTAGCTTTGAGATGGAGATCGGTGGGAGAGCTTTCACTGTTTGCTATTATGTGGAGCTGGGACGTCTCTGGTGGACTAATGCCCCGATCTCAGCTGTCCCACCTCAGAGGCACAGGCCTCACACCCAGCCAGAGCACCAAGACCCTGTCAGCCACACAGCTCAGAAGAAAAGGGGGAAAAAAGAAAATAATATAAAATAAAGTTATTAAAATAAAAAATAGGGGCTTCTCTGGTGGCGCAGTGGTTGAGAGTCCTCCTTCCGATGCAGGGGACATGGGTTCGTGCCCCGGTCCGGGAAGATCCCACATGCCACAGAGTGGCTAGGCCCGTGAGCCATGGCCGCTGAGTGTGCGCGTCTGGAGCCTCTGCTCCGCAATGGGAGAGGCCACAACAGTGAGAGGCCCATGTACTGCAAAAAAAAAAAAAAAAAAAAAAAAGAATTATTAAAAATAAAAAGCTTAAAAAGTAATGAAAAAAAGAACGAAGAGAGCAACCAAAACAAGCGCTAAAAACTATAGTAAAAAACAAACAAACAAAAATGCAGACTGACAGAGCCCTAGGATAAATTGTAAAAGTAAAGCTATACAGACAAAATCACACAAAGAAGCATACACATACACACTCACAAAACGAGAAAAAGGAAAAAAGTATATATATAGGAAAAAAAAGGAAGAGAGCAACCAAATCAATAAACAAATCTACCAATGATAATAAACTCTAAGTAGTAAATTAAAATAAAAGTAAAAACAGAAAAAAATTAGATGCAGAAAGCAAACCCCAAGTCTACAGCTGCTCCCAAAGTCCACCTCCTCAATTTGGGATGATTCGTTGTCTATTCAGGTATTCCACAGATGCAGGGTACATCAAGTTGACTGTGGAGATTTAATCCGCTGCTCCTGAGGCTGCTGGGAGAAATTTCCCCTTCTTTTCTTTGTTCTCACAGCTCACAGGGGCTCAGCTTAGGATTTGGCCCCGCCTCTGCGTGTAGTTCGCCTGAGGGTGTCTGTTTCCCACCCAGACAGGAGGGTTAAAGGAGCAGCTGATTAGGGGGCTCTGGGTCACTCAGGCCAGGGGGAGGGAGGGGTACGGATGTGGGGCGAGCCTGTGGTGGTAGAGGCCGGCATGATATTGCAGCAGCCTGAGGTGCACCGTGTGTTCTCCTGGGGAAGTTGTCCCTGGATCACGGGACCCTGGCAGTGGTGGGCTGCATAGGTTCCTGGGAGGGGAGGTGTGGATAGTGACCTGTGCTTGCACACAGGCTTCTTGGTGGTGGAAGCAGCAGCCTTAGCCTTTCATGTCGGTCTCTGGTGTCTGCGCTGATAGCTGCGGCTCGCGCCCGTCTCTGGAGCTCGTTTAGCAGTGCTCTTAATATCCTCTCCTTGCGCACCCCAAAACAATGGACTCTTGCCTCTTAGGCAGTTCCAGACTTTTTCCCGGGCTCCCTCCCGGCTAGCTGTGGCTCACTCTCCCCCTTCAGGCTGTGTTCATGCAGCCAACCCCAGTCCTCTCCCTTGTATTTGACTTCCGAATGCCGAGCCTTAGCTCCCAGCCCCCACCCGTCCCATTGGGTGAGCAGACAAGCCTTGCGGGCTGGTGAGTGCTGGTCAGCACTGCTTCTCTGTGCAGGAATCTCTCCGCTTTGCCCTCTGCACCCCTGTTGCTGCACCCTCCTCCATGGCTCTGATGCTTCGCCCCTGCCACCCCCGTCTCCGCCAGTGAAGGGGCTTCCTAGTGTGTGGAAACGTTTCCTCCTTCACAGCTCCCTCCCCGAGGTGCAGGTCCCGTCCTTATTCTTTTGTCTCTGTTTTTTTCTTTTCTCTTTTGCCCTACCCAGGTTCGTGCGTTTTTTTGCCTTTTGGGAAGTCTGAGGTCTTCTGCCAGCGTTCAGTAGGTGTTCTGTAGGAGGTGTTCCACATGTAGATGTATTTCTGATGTATTTGTTGGGAGGAAGGTGATCACGTCTCACTCCTCCGCCATCTTGAAGCTAAAGTCTCTATCTTAATTATCTTCATATCCTTCATATTTAGCTTTGTCTTACAGAGTGGTGCCCAATGAATGTTTGCTGAGTAAAGGAGTAAAAGATGGCGGGCACTCCCATACTGGGTGTCTTCGTGAAAATAGTGGCTGAAAGGAAATCCTACTCTTGCCACTACATTTCATATATGGTGTTTTTTGACTATTTCAAATCAGCTTGAGTCAGGGAGTAGAGAAATGCAGAATGCAGATATTGGGTTTGCTTAATTAGAGGAGATAGTGACTATAGAAGGCACTTTGTGAGATATGATGCTATTCAAATATTACTAGCATCATTTTCATTATTATGGAGTAAAAATAAGGAGGAACAAAAGAGAACCAACAAAGAGCAGTCCATGGGGAGAAGATTAAATCCTTTGTTAGTCACTATTACCTGGAGAAAGTTAAAACAGACAGCAAAGGTGCTTATGCAGCTAGGGCCAGTGACCAGATCGGGGTCATTGAGGACTATTTTCTGTTCTCATCCTGACTTATTTTGTAATATTTGGTAAATCACTTAATCTTTCTGCAGTGCCAGTTTTTCCAATCCATTAAGTGACTATTATAGTATATTCTCCCTGCCGATGTGCAAGGATGTTTGGGTTACTCATTCAATAATTGTTGTAAAGCACTTTGAGTCCCTTAGAGAAAGCCAGGATCACAAGATTTATCTGGTATTATTAATTGGAAAGTCTTTTGGCATTAGTCGAGTCTCTGATTCCTTTGTAGTTCAACTGCTTTTCTGTGGCTTTCCCAATTCCAGTCAATTTCCCTTTATACAATTGCAAGTGTGCAATGATGTCCTGTCCTGTATCCCAAATGATGGTGCTATAATCAAATTAACCTGTTGGGTAGATGTAAAAAAAAATTAGAAAAGTTTGAGGATTTTTAGCCTGCCTTAAGGTGACTAAGGAAAACACTTAAGGTGGTTTGAGTGAAGAAAGATTATCCATGAGTGACCAAAATCAATCAGTTACATAACTGAAGTGTTAAGTCCATGGCAAATGACATATGACATATAACACATGATGTTTTGGGCCTGCTAAGGCAAAAGAACAACTGGTTCCAGGATGAAAGAAACTTCTTAGTTTATATTGTTTGACACATAAACTTTTGAGTCTGTTTGGATGTTGGTGATCCAGTTTTACAGAATTTTCCACCAAAGGATACAAACATTACGGATAATATCAGTGTCTCTTTATGGAGTAACTAAGAGATTGTACCAGGGCCTCTTCCATATGCTTTTGGGAGAATGAGAAAATGCGTGATTCTTTGAAATTTTCAGTCTTATTTTATTCTTTCAGGTTGAGGAGTGATATAGGCTTTTGTTTCATTATGGCTTTTTGGAATTTTTTTTTTTATTTAAAAAAATCCAGAGCATATAAATATTTATCTCGTGGCTTAAGCTTTCATGACTCTAAAGAGAAGTTTAAAATTGGATTGTACCTTTAGCCCTGCTCTCTCTCCCCTGAGAGATGGCCTTATACCTTGGAGCAGTAGGTTTGCATATCAAAATGCCAGCTTGACCTAGCTGCCTGAAAGTCCTTAATGTCAGGCTTGCAGCAGAATTCATTAATTTCTCTTCACAAGTTGGTAATTTCCTGTTATTCTCCTAAATGTTGCTAATTTCAGGTACACCTTTGCCATGAGGGGATTCTAGATCCCCAGTATTTTTAGCATCACCTGGCATGTGTATTATCATCATATACTGTCCTTGCTTTTCCAGAACCCAAAGAAATGGTAGCCACGTGAAGTAGGCAGGTGTCATACCAACTCAGTTTACAGTTATCGAAGCAACCATTGAGTCAACAGAGAAACTGAGGGCACAAGATAAACATTTACATTTTCAATTATATGATGCTAAATTTTCTTCAAGATGTTGGAGAGAGAATTAAAATGGAACAGAGGACAGAGTGTGGCAGGAGCACAGGCCCACTGGGTCCTTCTCTATTTGTGGTGGCTCCCTTATTTATTTCCTATCTTATTTTTATCTTTCTTATGTCATTGTTTTATTAATCTCATTTATACCCAGTGATTAAAAACTAGGCAAAGAAATTGTTCCCAATTAGAGGCCCTGGAGAACCATCTATAATCAATAGATAAAACTTGCTTAAGGCCAAGACACTAGTGGTATTAAGTTGTTGCTCTTGATTTGACTTTTAAAAAGTACTTTAAAAATAAATGAGATAGGACGTGGTATATGTGCTTGTTGTAAAATAATTCAAACAGGAAATTTTTGAAGTAATTGTCCTTCAGTGTCATACCTGCTCTCCCCCTAGCCATGCAGTATCACTGCCTTTGAGGCTCCAGCCCCCTTTCCCTGGGCTAAGTCTGTTAGAAGCTTTTCAGAAACCTTTGCATACACACACATGCGTGCATACTCTGTGCATATGTATCAATCATATCTTTATATATATTACATTATATGTAATTATATTACATATATTTTTTTGTAATTTATAATTACATTATATGTAATTATATTACATATATTTTTTTGTAATTTATAATTACATTATATGTAATTATATTACATATAATATAATTATATTACATTATATGTAATTATATTACATTATATGTATCATATATATCATATATATGTCATATATTCTATATAAGATATATCTTTTTAATTTTGACAAAAAATGGATCTCATTCCATGTACCATTCTGTGGTTTCTCTCTTGCGCTTAATTATACATTGTGGGCATATTTCCATTTCAGTATGATCAATCTACCACATTCATCCTAATGGCTGCAAAGTATTCCCTTGAGATGTACCCTAATTTATTTAAACAATTCCCAACTGAATGACATTTAAGTTGTTTCCAGTTTTTAACTATTGTCAATATGCTGCAATAAACATATTCATACATATAATCTTTGCATTTTGGGGGGAGCATATGTGCAGGATAAATATCTAGAAATGGAATTTCTGGGCCAAGAATATATGCATATGAATTTTGAGAAATATTGCTAAATTGGAAAGGGCTGCATGAGTTTATTTTTTCACTAATACTGAGGGAAAATATTTTATTATCTGAGTCTTTACCAACTGGTAAACTGAGCCAAACCACAGAGGGCTGGTCTGGCTTTGAAGACTGGCAAGGAAGAATGGGACTCTGATTAATGTTGCCTTTATTTCGGTTTACCACTGAAATGGCAAGCAAGCAGGGCAAAAGGTATTCACTAGACCAGAGCCTCTGAAAGTGTGGTCCCTGGACGGGGAGCATCAATACCTCCTAGGAACTTGTTATAAATGCAAGTTCTCAGGTGCCACCCTAGACCTCCTGAATCATACATTCCCACACCAGGACCCAGCAATCTGAGTTTTAACAAGCCCCCCCATGCGATTCTGATGCTCACCAAAGTTTGAGAATGACTGCAGTAGAGCTTGCCCAAAGCTTTCTTTATGCCTCTTGGAGGTGAACCTGGGAACCTCTGGTTCAGATTGAAGGTGTCCAGGACTGCATATTCTCTTCATCGCATACCATTTGGGTGAGGCAGGGGCCACGGTGCCACTCAATGGAGTAATTACTCCCATAAGTGGCAATTCCTGCTGCCCTTAGCCGTAAAGTTCTGTGTCCTATTTCTTACTGCAATAGGAGGCATGCAGTGGACATGGCCAAATATTAACAAAATTTTGGCTTCTCGTCTATGTGAAAAATGGCACCTAATCCCTATTTAATATTAATTTCTTTAATTGTAAGTGAAGTGAAATGAGCATCATCTCATTTTATAGGCCATTTGCACTTTTTTTCCCCTTTACTATTACCTCTTTATGTTCTTTGCCGTATTTTCTATTGGTTGGTTGTCTCTTCTTTATTCCTTGTGAGAACAATTTTAAGTTTAAGGAAATTAGCTCTTTGACATTTGTGTTGCCAATTATTTTTAACCCAGTTTGTCATTTATCATTTGAATTTAGTTACAGCAAATTTTTGCATCACAGATAGTTAAATTTTTCGTGAAGTCAAATTTAATAGTTTTTATCTTTCTGAATTTTGAATTTTATGTAAGCTTAGATAGATCTTCCCAACCCTAGGATAATTTAAAAAATACTCATATTTTCCTCTAAACTATATGGTTTTATTTTTAGCACATAAGTCTTTGATGTGAACAGAATTTATTATTACTTAAGGATTGAAGTATACACGTAAACATATTTTCCTAAAGCTTAAAAGTTATCCCAATTTCATTTATTAAATAATTTGTCTTGTCTCCAATGATTTGAAGTAGCTTATTAATCATATTCAAAATCAGAAAGTATATTTGGGATTATTTCTAGAGCCTGTTCTATTGACATTGAAATTAATTTATAGTTCAATTTAGGGAAAAGAAAGACCTTTAATTTTAATACAAAGTTTTCTTAACCAAGAACAGAGTAAACTTTTATAGTTACTCATTTTTTCTTTTTTCCTCAGGAGTGATTTAAAACTTTCTTTATATGGGTGTTGCATTTTTTTTTTAATATATTTGTGAATTCCTAAATGTGATGTTTCCCCCATTATAGATTTTACTAATTATTTGCATGTAGGAAAGCACAATCAATATCTTTGTGTATTAATTTCATAGCCAGCCATCTTATTGAATTCTCATATGTTAGTGTTTGAAGGATTCCTATGGGCTCTTCAAGGTGGCAATAATCATCTACAAATAATATAAAGTATCCTATCTATGAGATTAGACTTTTATTATAAAGTGTGTTTTAAAGGAGAATATGACCTTTCTAATTTCCTGCTTTTAAAAAATCACCTTTTATTATTCTAAAAACTAAAAATCATAATCAAGTAAGTTTAGAAAGCATGAAGCCAAACGTAGTTAAACAGACTTTTTATTGCAAGATTTCTCTGAGCTTTTAGAGTTCCGCAGCAGAGACTGGCTAATTGTTGTCCACTTCTCTTTTCTATACCTAGACACATAGGATTGCCACATTTTCCTGATGCTTTATTATTAAGGTTGGGGCCATGTGACTGGTTCCATCCAACAGAACATGATCAGAGTGATATGTACCATTTCCATGTCTGATCATCAGATGTCCCACCTCATTTTCCTTACTTGCTTCACTCCTTGGGGAGCTGAAGGCAAAGTGTCCATCAGGGACCCCCAAGGAAGTTGTGGATGTTGGCACCAAAACAGGGAAGGAACCACATCTTAAATCACTACGTGGAAGGCCACTTAGCAAGCATATAATCATATTATATCTAAGTGAAACATTGCTTGTATTAAGCCACTGAGATGTTAAGGATGCTTGTTACAGCAAATCTGTGATAGCCTTACAATTGCCTTTCTTCTGCCAAGAAATTAATATTTCATAAATTACTTTCATCTTTTACTTTCCTGTTCAAACATTTTTGTGGGCTTTATGTTAACCTTCTGAAAGATTTGAACATCTTTATTCAGCTTTAAAAGCCCTCCTCCATCTGGGTGTAACCTGGTATCCTTCTCCGCAGGATGAAACCTCTGCTCCAGCAGATCCACTGTAAAGCAAAAGGTCATGTCCATGCTCCTTTCCATGACTAAATCCCTCTACATCATACTCATCCATCAAGGTTCAGCTTGAAAACCTAATCCAAAGGTATGGTTTAGAGCGTTCTAGTTCCTAGTGCTCTCCCTCAACTTTAAATTGTTTCCTTCCTTTCATTTTTTATATTCATGTTTTAGTTTTTTAAATGATGATTCCCAGCGTTTGTTTGTTTGTTTTGGCTGCACTGGGTCTTGGTTGCAGCACAAGGGGTCTTGGTTGCAGCACAAGGGATCTTGGCTGCGGCGTGGGGGATCTTTCTTTTAGTTGCGGCATGCGGAACTTCTTGGTTGTGACGTGTGAACACTTAGTTGTGGCATGTGTGCAGGATCTGGTTCCCCCGCAGCGATGGAGCCCGGGCCCCCTGCATCGAGAGCACGGAGTTTTGCCCACTGGACCACCAGGGAAGTCCCTATATCCACATTTCAAAAATGTGGGTATATCAGGTACCATACTAGGTCCAACAGATATAGTAGGAAACAGGGATCTGATCCCTGCTCCCCATGAAGCTAACATTCTAGAAATAAACTACGATTTCCCAGAGGGGACAATGCCTTACTGACATTTAACATCTAGTATGTAACATAATTCATTGACAGTACTCAGAACATTAAAGTGTCATTGCAGTTATTGTCTTGGTATGCTAATGACTTTCCCTTAATTATATATTATCTTGCATTAAAAAAATCACCTTTAATGAAGTAAATATACATACAACAAAATTTGCCAATTTTAAGTTTGCAATTCTGAGTTTTGACAAATGTATACAGTTGTATTTTGTGTAGTTACACAAAAATAAAGTTTACGACAGTTGCGCAATAACAACCACAATCATGATCTGGAGCATATCTTTCACTCCTGAAAGTTCCCTCCTGGTCCTTTCTAGTCAATGGCCTCTCCCTCTGCCTGCCTGCTGGCAACCACTAAATGGCTTATTGTCATTGTAGTTTTGCCCTTCCTAGAATTTTGTGTGAATGGAGTCACACAACATGCAGGTTTTTTGTGTCTGGATTTTTTCACTTTGTATTCCATTGCATGGATATACAGCAATTTATTTATACTCAATAGTTGATGGACATTTGGGTTGTTTGCAAATTTTTGGTTATCGAACACCGTGACTATGAACATTCAAATACATATTTTTGTTTGGGCATATGTTATTTCTCCTGGGTAAATACTTAGGAGTGAGATTGCTGAGTTGTATGGTAAGAGTATATTTCACTTAATAAGAAACCACTAAACTGTTTTTTTCGTGTGGATGTACCATTCTGTATTTCCATCAGCAATGTATGAGTGATCCAGGAGGTCTACATTCTCACCAGCATTTGATATTTTAAGTTAAGTCGGGGTTTTTTGTTTTTAATTCTAGTGAGTGTTTTGTGGTATATCAGTGTGGTTTTAACTTGCATTTTCCTAATAATGTTGAGCATCTTTGTATATGTTCACTTACCATTTATCTATCTTATTTGATGAAGTGTCTTTTCAAAAAAATTCCCCAATTTTAAATTTAGATTGTTTGTCTTATTGAGTTGTAAGAGTTATTTATATATTCTTGAAGCAAATCCTTTATCAGCTATATGCTTTGTAAATATTTTATCCCGGTCTACAGTTTGTCTTTTTATTTTCTTAACAGTGTCTTTATAAGACACTGGCGCAGTGGTTGAGAGTCCGCCTGCCGATGCAGGGGACACGGGTTCGTGTCCCGGTCTGGGAAGATCCCACATGCCGCGGAGCGGCTGGGCCTGTGAGCCATGGCCGCTGAGCCTGCGCGTCCGGAGCCTGTGCTCCGCAACGGGAGAGGCCACAACAGTGAGAGGCCAGCGTACCGCAAAAAAAAAAAAAAAAAAAAAAAGTCAAACATAAAAAGTATAGATAGTAAGTGACAGTTAGTCCCAATCCTTCACCCCATCCTTATCTAAAAAGTAACTACTGTTTAATGCTTTTCTATGTCTACTTCTTGACTTTTTCCTCTGCATGCTTACACTTAAGAATTTTCTGCTTTATCCCCATCCT
Organism: Orcinus orca; assembly: GCF_937001465.1. Classification (NCBI taxonomy): domain Eukaryota; kingdom Metazoa; phylum Chordata; class Mammalia; order Artiodactyla; family Delphinidae; genus Orcinus; species Orcinus orca. The sequence continues at coordinate 130,817,900 of NC_064563.1, forward strand.
TCACCCCATCCCTATCTAAAAAGTAACTACTGTTTAATGCTTTTCTATGTCTACTTCTTGACTTTTTCCTGTGCATGCTTATACTTAAGAATTTTCTGCTTTACTAGTGTATCTTGGTGACCTTTTTATGCCAGTACCTATTTTTCTACTACCAAATGACTTATTGCATGCTGTGGTTGTAATATTGTTTATTTAACCATCTACTGTTCTTGGCCACGTATTTACCCTAAAATGCTGCAATGAACAGTCTTCTACATGGATACTGCAAGTGCACTTATCACATATAATCCTAGAAGTGGACTTTGTAGGTATAAGAAAAGGCACAAGTAAAATTTTCAACAAGTCCATTCCGATGTCTTCTTAATGAGAGTCTGTTTCCCTGCACACACCCTTGTCAAAATGCAATATTATCCTGCTTTTTCACTTTTGTCCAATAAGTTAAAAATATTAACTCGTTGTTCTAAAAAAATGCATATTACAAATTACAGTGGAATTTCAGATTTTTTTTTTTTTTAACGGTATGCGGGCCTCTCACCGCTGCGGCCTCTCCCGCCGCAGAGCACAGGCTCTGGACGCGCAGGCCCAGCGGCCATGGCCCATGGGCCCAGCCACTCCACGGCACACAGGATCCTCCCGGACCGGGGCACGAACCCGCGTCCCCCACATCGGCAGGCGGACTCCCAACCACTGCGCCACCAGGGAATCCCTCAGCATATTTGGAAAAAATACTCATTAGACACATTTTTCTTTGTGAATTCCTTTGCCTATTTTTCGAAGGCCTTTTTTCACTTCTTTACTGATTTCTAGGGGCCCTTCACATTGGTTATTAATACTTACCTATTACAAATGTTGATATTGTCCCACAGTCAGTATCTCATCTTTGAACTTTATTTATAATTTTTATATTATTCAAACTATTTGAATTTTTATATAGCCAAATCTTTTAACTTTATGACTTTTGTTGTTTTGGGTTATGAAAATATTCCCCATTTTAAGATTAAGACATAAAACTCTTATATATTTTTACTAATACTTATATCATTTTTAATGCTTTTAATGTTTTATTGAGCTTAGTTTTTAATGTCTGTACATAGCTAGCCTGTTATTCCAACATCACTTATGAATTATTTTCTCCCCGATTTGAAATATCACGTGCTTTTATCTTTTCATATTGATCTCTTTATCTAATTTTGGACCAGTGCCACACTATTTTTCATATTTAGAATGATCGTGAAAGTCCCTCCTCATTATTCCTTTTATCCAAGCTTTACTGGCTATTTCACTTCATTTCATTTATTTCATAAGACATCCCTTTAGAATTTTGACTGGGAATTGTATCAAATTTATCTATAAATTTGGAGAGATCTTATACATTATTGAGTCTTCCCATCCAGAACCAGTTTGCCCTTCTATTAATTTAGAGCTTCTTTTTCTTTCTTCAGTAAAAATTTACAGCATTCTTCATAAATGTGTTGTACATCTCTTGTTGGACTCAATTATAATATGTAATATTTTTCTTTGCTATTATGATGGAATCTTTAAATGCATTCTAACTGGTTATTTCAGAGGTATAAAAGCTACTATTAATTCTCATATGTTGACCTTGTATCCACCTAACTAAACCCTCTGTTCTAAAAGTTTATTAGCAGAGTCTTTTGGGTATTCTAGATGGACACTCACATTGTTTGATAGTAATAATAGTTCTTATTCTTTCCAATATTTACACTTAATTTTTTTATTATAATAACGTTCTTTCAGTAAAAAACATTTTTCCTGTAATAGGTATTTATTGAGTCCAGAGTATCTCTTTTACAGTGTTAAATTCCTTAACTATTTAGTGTTTCTTGTTTTCTCTTATTTGTGGTTAAGGTTCTAGATTGAACATTTCATTGCTTTTGGGGTGTATTTTCTCAGCCCAAATGAGAATCCTTGTTTGTCTGGCAGTTGACGCAACTCTGATGACCTCTGGTGAGTCTACAGGAGAAGAAGACCAAAGGGAGGAGAGGAAAGTGTGAAGGAGGCTTGACCTTTGGGAATGAGACTGCTCATACCTCCTGGTAGACAGAAACTCTCTCCCTTTCTTTTGCTCAATAGCCACCCTGGTTGTCTCACACCTCAGATTTCTTAGGAGAGGCTACTCATAGCTCTAACCTGGGGACAAATACAGTAAATGGGTGAGTGGGGAGTTGCTGTCTTATCTGTGTCACTCATTAGTTAATTACCTAAAACACTATCATACTCTCCTTCCTGCCTCTGCCTCTGACAGTGGTGTTATTCTGGAGTTTTCCAGGGAAAGAACACTATTTGGGGATGTGTTGTTTGTCTTCTGAGAGGGGTTCCTCAGCTCTTTTGGGTTATGTTGCCAAGCTTTTTGCTGTTGCTCTATCACTGCTGGAGATCCCTCATTTTTCTAGTCTGCTGGCAACCTTATTTCCAATGTTGTCATGAATTTGCTAACTTCTTTTTTGGAACGAATTTCCTTTTTGAATTGTATTTATGTTAGATCCTTTGGATTAATTCTTATCCTTGATTAGGAATAGCGCTGTCCAGGCCTGCTAATTTGCTCAAGAACTTAGTGGAGATGTGTTGGGGAGTGACTGGGAATGGCATCTTATTCAATATTTAAAATAATTAAACAGCTTTTTTTTTTTTGCTGTAATAAGTTTCAGTGTATAACATAGAAAATACAGAAAAATAAAAGGAAGAAAGAATAATGCATAATCCTATCATGACAATTACTGTTAATATTTAGACATGTTAACCTTCAGTCTGTGCCTTATGCATATTTTAACATTCTTGTGATTATATTCTCTATAGCATTTTGTATTTATTTTCAACTTATGTCTTAGCACATGTCTTCTATACTATTAGAAACATTCATGATTAAATCCTTACTTTAATAATATCATGGGATATAATCAAATGGATCCTCCAAGGGTGATACTTCCCTGTGTTGGGCCATTTGGGTTAATTTGGTATTTGGCTCTTTATTTTTAAGAAATAAATTTGATTTATATATATTATTTAATTTTTGAGATAAAATTTATAGTGAAATGTACCAATCCTAAATGAATAATTTGACGAGTTTTGATAAACGTTTACATTCAAGTAACCATAACCCCAACCAGATACAGAATATTTACTTGACTCATTTTAATAATGCAGTGATGAATACCTATAAGAAGCTTCCGTATATTTAGATTATTAGGCTATGCTCCTAGAAGCGAAATGATGTGGGTTCATTTTATGAAATTTTTGATGGACATTTCACCCAAATGCTTCCAAAGGGTGGGTCCATGCCCATTCCCACCAGGCAGTGGAGAGTGCCAGCATTATTCAGCCCTTTCTCTGTGACCCCCTTGACACATTTTGACTAGCCCCCAGCAGGAGAGCTCCACCTTTTCTTCCTGAAAACACATTGTGACTCTGTCATGACAATACCCACTTCCATCCGACCATGGCTATGTGTGCATATTCATGTATAAAAAATTGCTATTTCTGCTTCCAGTGGGCTTATAACACTCTCCGCACAGGAACCATCTCTGCAGCCTGGCAGTGGTTATCAGTGGTACCACTTATTTGTGCCAGTGTCTTCCTGATGGAATCATGTCTCAGATCTTCTCTGTCTTCTTTCGAACAGACACTGTTTCTAATTGCATGGGCTCTAAAACTCACGAGCCCCGGTTAACTTCTCTTGCTCCAGTTGATGCCAACTCCTGTCCATTTTGCTTTCCTAGCTCTTCCCCTCTTTCCATTTCCATTCTCAATGCCTTATTTTAGCCTTTCAGGACCACTTGCTTAAACAATTTCAGTTGATTCCTTTCTCCCTAACAAATCTGTCTGGGTCATGGCTGCTAGATCAACCATCCCAAAGCGTTTGATTATGCCACACTGCTGCTCAAAATATCTTCAAGAGTCTCCACTCAAAGTCTGTATCCTGGCATTTCAGGTCTTCCACAGTCTTCCAACTTGACTTCTATCTTTTTTTTTTTTTTTTTTGCGGTACGCGGACCTCTCACTGTTGTGGCCTCTCCCGTTGCGGAGCACAGGCTCCGGACGCGCAGGCTCAGCGGCCATGGCTCACGGGCCCAGCCGCTCCGCGGCATGTGGGATCTTCCTGGACCGGGGAATGAACCCGTGTCCCTTGCATCGGCAGGCGGACTCTCAGCCACTGCGCCACCAGGGAAGCCCAACTTCTATCTTTTTCATGAAATCTGTATTCCAGCCAGACCAAACTACTTGTTATCCTCATATTTAACACATTTTTTGATTGTTCTCTGCTTTATTCAAGTACTTGCCTTTTCTGGAGTGCTTTTTGTTCCTCCATGATTTAAATGTCCAAATTTTATCTTTCCTTCAAAATCCAGTTTAAATGTCACTTCTTTCACAAAATCTCCCCTGTTAACCCCAGCAAAATAGTCTCTCTCCTCTCTCATCGTAGTACATTATTATTACATTTTTGTTTTGTGTATTATTTTCAGTCTGGAATTATAACAATTCATGGACTGTCTTAACTTTTTTGTTTAGACAGAAACTTCCTTAAGGGCAAGTTCCAGGTTTTAAAATGTTCATGTATGTTTTCAGTGCACAATAGCAGAAGCTCAGTAAATAAATGTTTTCTTTTCCAGCTTTGTTGTGGTATAATGGACAAATAAAATTGTAATATATTTAAGGTATACAATGTGATAATTTGATATGCTGTTGGAAGAGGTCATCAAGAGGGTATTACAGCTGATTTAGCTGTGAGCTGGACCAGGACAGTCAGAGGTTCCTCACCTCCTCCCTGTGTCCTTGGAATGTACATTCACCCACTCTTCCCACAGTAGAAATCATTTTCAAGGACACAGCCTTGGGAAAGCAAGGTGTTGTTGAGACCGTCTGTACTGTGTGTGTGACTGAACCCCATTAAGGCCTCTATATAAACTTTTAACATTCTGGTGAGTGGGTGTGAAGATCTACTCATCTTGTATCCGGCCAAGGCAAGTCTTGTATGTAAATTCTCTTGCTTATTATTATTATTTTTTAAAGTTCATTGTATATTTTAATCACACACAAAAAAACATTTAATACATGAAACATGGATTCTAGCCTTAGATAATTACAAACAGCTTTCTTGTTTCCACGACAATCTTTCAGGGCAAGGGACACATCTTCATCTTGCATCATTATCCCACACATTGCAATATTTAAAACCTTCCCCAGGGTCTTCCCCACTCCCTAAATTTAAACAGGCTTCCCTATTAAGTCATGTCATCATCATGATCACCAAAATCTCTCCCCAAAACCTTCCCAGATGCCACCTCATGGAAGATATCTCCCTATTTAGAACCAGAAATCTAAATCTTCTATCAGATAATAATTTACATTTATGTTACACATTTTTCTACAACTCTGTCCCCAACACAGTGCTGTACACAACATACTGGCTGTATTAAGGAATGTTTGAATAGTAAATGAAAATGAAGCATGAATTATAATCACCACCTGAATTGTATTCTTGAGTTCAGTGGTTGAAAGTCACACAGACTTGCATCTAAATCCTTGCTCCAGATTATATTAGCACTTTGACTTTAAGCAGTTTACATGTCCTCAATCTCAGATTCTTCATCTGAAAATTGGTTATGATGGGAGTAGGGCAGTTCTTTTTAAATTTAATTTAATTTAATTTTTTATACCGCAGGTTCTTATTAGTCATCAATTTTATACACATCAGTGTATACATGTCAAACCCAATTGCCCAATTAATCACACCACCATTCCCACCCCCCGCGGCTTCCCCCCTTGGTGTCCATATGTTTGTTCTCTACATCTGTGTCTCAACTTCTGCCCTGCAAACCGGTTCATCTGTACCATTTTTCTAGGTTCCACATACATGTGTTAATATACGATATTTGTTTTTCTCTTTCTGACTTACTTCACTCTGTATGACAGTCTCTAGATCCATCCACGTCTCAACAAATGACCCAATTTTGTTCCTTTTCATGGCTGAGTAATATTCCGTTGTATATATGTGCCACATCTTTTAATCCATTCATCTGTTGATGGGCATTTAGGTTGCTTCCATGACCTGGCTATTGTAAATAGTGCTGCAGTGAACATTGGGGTGCATGTGTCTTTTTGAATTATGGTTTTCTCTGGGTATATGCCCAGTAGTGGGATTGCTGAATCATATGGTAATTCTATTTTTAGTGTTTTAAGGAACCTCCATACTGTTATCCATGGTGGCTGTATCAATTTACATTCCCACCAACAGTGCAAGAGGGTTTCCTTTTCTCCACACCCTCTCCAGCATTTGTTGTTTGTAGATTTTCTGATGATGCCCATTCTAACTGGTGTGAGGTGATACCTCATTGTAGTTTTGATTTGCATTTCTCTAATAATTAGTGATGTTGAGCAGCTTTTCATGTGCTTCTTGGCCATCTGTATATCTTCTTTGGAGAAATGTCTATTTAGGTCTTCTGCCCATTTTTGGATTGGGTTGTTTCTTTCTTTAATATGGAGCTGCATGAGCTGTTTATATATTTTGGAGATTAATCCTTTGTCCATTGATTCGTTTACACATATTTTCTCCCATTCTGAGGGTTGTCTTTTCGTCCTGTTTATGGTTTCCTCTGCTGTGAAAAAGCTTTTCAGTTTCATTAGGTCCCATTTGTTTATTTTTGTTTTTATTCCCGTTACTCTAGGAGGTGGATCAAAAAAGATCTTTCTGTGATTTATGTCAAAGAGTGTTCTTCCTATGTTTTCCTCTAGGAGTTTTATAGTGTTCAGTCTTACATTTCGGTCTCTAATCCATTTTGAGTTTATTTTTGTGCATGGTGTTAGGGAGTGTTCTAATTTCATTCTTTTACATGTAGCTGTCCAGTTTTCCTAGCACCACTTATTCAAGAGAGTGTCTTTTCTCCATTGTATATCCTTGCCTCCTTTTTCATAGATTAGTTGACCATAGGTGCATGGGTTTACCTCTGGGCTTTCTATCTTGTTCCATTGATCTCTGTTTCTGTTTTTGTGCCAGTACCATATTGTCTTGATTACTGTAGCTTTGTAGTATAGTCTGAAGTCAGGCAGTCTGATTCCTCTAGCTCCGTTTTTTTCCCTCAAGACTGCTTTGGCTATTCGGGGTCTTTTGTGTCTCCATACAGATTTTAAGATTTTTTGTTCTAGTTCCATAAAAAATGCCATTGGCAATTTGATAGGGATTGCATTGAATCTGTAGATTGCTTTGGGGAGTATAGTCATTTTTACAATATTGATTCTTCCAATCCAAGAACATGGTTTATCTCTCCATCTGTTGGTATCATCTTTAATTTCTTTCATCAGTGTCTTATAGTTTTCTGCAGACAGGTCTTTCATGTCCCTAGGTAGATTTTTTCCTAGGTGTTCTACTCTTTTTGTTGCAATGGTAAATCGGAGTGTTTCCTTAATTTCTCTTTCAGATTTTTCATCATTAGTGTATAGGAATGCACGAGATTTCTGTGCATTAATTTTGTATCCTGCAACTTTACAAATTCATTGATTAGCTCTAGTAGTCTTCTGGTGGCATTTTTAGGATTCTCTATGTATAGTATCATGTCATCTGCAAACAGTGACAGTTTTACTTCTTCTTTTCCAATTTGTATCCCTTTTATTTCTTTTTCCTCTCTGATTGCTGAGGGTAGGACTTCCAAAACTGTGTTGAATAATAGCGGTGAGAGTGGACATCCTTGTCTTGTTCCTGATCTTAGAGGAAATGCTTTCAGTTTTTCACCATTGAGAATGATGTTTGCTGTGGGTTTGCCATATATGGCCTTTATTATGTTGAGGTAGGTTCCCTCTATGCCCACTTTCTGGAGAGTTTTTATCATAAATCGGTGTTGAATTTTGTCAAAAGCTTTTTCTGCATCTATTGAGATGATCATATGGTTTTTATTCTTCAATTTGTTAATATGGTGTATCACATTGATTCATTTGCATATATTGAATGATGCAATCCTTGCATCCCTGGGATAAATCCCACTTGATCATGGTGTATGATCCTTTTAATGTGTTGTTGGCTTCTGTTTGCTAGTATTTTCTTGAGGATTTTGCATCTCCAGTCATCAGTGATATTGGTCTGTAATTTTCTTTTTTTATAGTATCTTTGTCTGGTTTTGGTATCAGGGTGATGCTGGCCTCATAGAATGAGTTTGGGAGTGTTACTTCCTCTGCAATTTTCTGGAAGAGTCTGAGAAGTATGGGTGTTAGCTATTCTATAAATGTTTAATAGAATTCACCTGTGAAGCCATCTGGTCCTGGACTTTTGTTTGTTGGAAGATTTTTAATCACAGTTTCAAGTTCATTACTTGTGATTGGTCTGTTCATATTTTCTATTTCTTCCTGGTTCAGCCTTGGAAGGTTATACCTTTTTAAGAATTTGTCCATTTCTTCCAGGTTGTCCATTTTATTGGCATAGAGTTGCTTGTAGTAGTCTCTTAGGATGCTTTGTATTTCTGTGGTGTTTGTTGTAACATCTCCTTTTTCATTTCTAATTTTATTGATTTGAGTCCTCTCCCTCTTTTTCTTGATGAGTCTGACTAATGGTTTATCCATGTTGTGTATCTTCTCAAAGAACCAGCTTTTAGTTTTACTGATATTTGCTATTGTTTTCTTTGTTTCTATTTCATTTATTTCTGCTCTGATCTTTATGATTTCTTTCCTTCTGCTAACTTTAGGTTTTGTTTGTTCTTCTTCCTCTATTTCCTTTAGGTGTAAGGTTAGATTGTTTATTTGAGATTTTTCTTGTTTCTTGAGGTAGGCTTGTATAGCTATAAACTTCCCTCTTAGAACTGCTTTTGCCACATCCCATAGGTTTTGGATTGTCGTGTTTTCATTTGTCTCTAGGTATTTTTTGATTTCCTCTTTGATTACTTCAGTGATCTCTTGGTTATTTAGTAACGTATTGTTTAGCCTCCATGTGTTTGTGTTTTTTACGTTTTTTTCCCTGTAAATCATTTCTAATCTCATAGCATTGTGGTCAGAAGAGATGCTTGATATGATTTCAATTTTCTTAAATTTACTGAGGCTTGATTTGTGACCCAAGATGTGACCTGTCCTGAAGAATGTTCCATGTGCACTTGAGAAGAAAGTGTAATCTGCTGTTTTTGGGTGGAATGTCCTATAAATAGCTATTGAATCTATCTGGTCTATTGTGTCATTTAAAGCTTCTGTTTTCTTATTTATTTTCATTTTGGATGATCTGTCCATTACTGTAAGTGAGGTGTTAAAGTCCCCCACTATTATTCTGTTACTGTCGATTTCCTCTTTTATAGCTGTTAGCAGTTGCCTTTTGCATTGAGGTGCTCCTATGTTGGGTGCATATATATTTATAATTGTTATATCTTCTTCTTGGATTGATCCCTTGATCGTTATGTAGTGTCCTTCCTTGTCTCTTGTGACATTTTTTATTTTAAAGTCTATTTTATCTGATATGAGTATTGCTACTCCAGCTTTCTTTTGATTTCTGTTTGCATGGAATATCTTTTTCCATCCCCTCACTTTCAGTCTGTATGTGTCCCTAGGTCTGAAGTGGGTCTATTGTAGACAGCATATAGATGGGTCTTGTTTTTTTATCCATTCAGCAAGCCTGTGTCTTTTGGTTGGAGCATTTAATCCATTCACGTTTAAGGTAATTATCAATATGTATGTCCCTATTACCATTTTCTTAATTGTTTTGGGCTTGTTTTTGTAGGTCCTTTTCTTCTCTTATATTTTTCACTTAGAGAACTTCCTTTAGCATTTGTTGTAGAGCTGGTTTGGTGGTGCTGAATTCTCTTAGCTTTTGCTTGTCTGTAAAGCTTTTGATTTCTCCATCGAATCTGAATGAGATCCTTGCCGGGTAGAGTAATCTTGGTTGTGGGCTCTTCCCTTTCATCACTTTAAGTATATCATGCCACTCCCTTCTGGCTTGTAGAGATTCTGCTGAGAAATCAGCTGTTAATCTAATGGGATCTCCCTTGTATATTATTTGTCGTTTTTGCCTTGCTGCTTTCAATAATTTTTCTTTGTCTTTAATTTTTGCCAATTTGATTACTGTGTGTCTCGGCATGTTTCTCCTTGGGTTTATACTGTTGGGACCTGCTGCACTTCCTGTACTTGAGTGGCTATTTCCTTTCCTGTGTTAGGGAAGTTTTGACTATAATCTCTTCAAATATTTTCTTGGGTCCTTTCTCTCTCTCTTCTCCTTCTGGGACCCCTATAATGCGAATGTTGTTGCATTTAATGTTGTCCCAGAGGTCTCTTAGGCTGTCTTCACTTCTTTTCATTCTTTTTTCTTTATTCTTTTCTGCATCAGTGAATTCCACCATTCTGTCTTCCAGGTCACCTATCCCTTCTTCTGCCTCAGTTATTCTGCTATTGATTCCTTCTAGTGTAGTTTTCATTTCAGTTATTGTATTGGTCATTTCTGTTTGTTTGTTCTTTAATTTTTCTAAGTCTATGTTACACATTTCTTGCATCCTCTCGATCTTTGACTCCATTGTTATTCTGAGGTCCTGGATCATCTTCACTATCATTATTCTGAATTCTTTTTCTGGAAGTTTGCCTATCTCTACCTCATTTAGTTGTTTTTCTGGGGTTTTATCTTGTTCATTTATCTGGTACATAGCCCTCTGCCTTTTCATCTTGTCTATCTTTCTGTGTGTGGTTTTTATTCCACAGGCTGCAGGATTGTAGTTCCTCTTGTTTCTGCTGTCTGCCCTCTGGTGGATGAGGCTATCTAAGAGGCTTGTGCAGGTTTCCTAATAGGAGGGACTGGTGTTGGGTAGAGCTGGGTGTTGCTCTGGTGGGCAGAGCTCAGTAAAACTTTAATCCGCTTGACTGCTGATGGGTGGGGCTGGGTTCCCTCCCTGTTGGTTGTTTGGCCTGAGGCAACCCAACACTGGATCCTACCTGGGCTCTTTGGTAGGACTAATGGCAGACTCTGGGAGGGCTCACACCAAGGAGTACTTCCCAGAACTTCTGCTGCCTGTGTTCTTGTCCCCACGGTGAGCCACAGCCACCCCCAGCCTCTGCAGGAGAGCCTCCAACACTATCAGGTAGGTGTGGTTCAGTCTCCCTGGTGTCACTGCTCCTTCCCCCTGGGTTCTGATGTGCATACTACTTTGTGTGTGCCCTCCAAGAGTGGAGTCTCTGTTTCCCCCAGTCCTGTCAAAGTCGTGCAATCAAATTCCACTCTCCTTCAAAGTCTGATTCTCTAGGAATTCTTCCTTCCCAGGTTGGGAAGCCTGACATGGGGCTCAGAACCTTCACTCCAGTGGGTGGACTTCTGTGGTATAAGTGTTCTCCAGTCTATGAATCACGAACGCAGCAGTTATGGGATTTGATTTTGCTATGATTATGCCCCTCTTACCGTCTCACTGTGGCTTCTCCTTTGTCTTTGGATGTGGGGTATCTTTTTTGTTGAGTTCCAGTGTCTTCCTGTCGATGATTGTCCAGCAGCTAGTTGTGATTCTGGTGTTCTCGCAAGAGGGAGTGAGAGCATGTCCTTCTACTCCGCCATCTTGGTTAAGGCTCGTTGCTTATTTTTTTTTTAAACATCTTTATTGGAGTAGAATTGCTTTACAATGTTGTGTGTTTCTGCTGTATAACAAAGTGAATCAACTATATGTATACATATATCCCCATATCCCCTCCCTCTTGTGTCTCCCGCCCACCCTCCCTATCCCACCCCTCTAGGTAGTCACAAAGCACCGAGCTGATCTCCCTGTGCTATGCGGCTGCTTCCCACTAGCTATCTGTTTTACATTTGGTAGTGTATATATGTCCATGCTACTCTCTCACTTCGTCCCAGCTTACCTTTCCCCCTCCCTGTGTCCTCAATCCCTTGCTTATTAAAACTGCCACATACTAATCTTCAAGTGGTCTACCTCTTTCTTTGGTCTCTCCTTGCCCTCTGTGTACTGGTGGGGAGGAGGGGGAAGCTCCTAAATTTGGGAAGCAACATACACATATAGAGTGTGAAAGGATTCCCACCAATGAGTTAATTAACACGTCCATCACCTTGCATTCTTACCTTTTTTGTTGTGTTAGAACACTTAAATACCTAGGTTTTACTCTCTTAGCTCATTTCAATTATACAGTACAGAATTATCAATGATAGTCACCATGTTGTATATACTCAGACCTTACCATATAACTGTTTGATAGCCTTTTACCAGCCTCTCCTTATTCCCCTACATCCCAGCCCCCGGCAACGACCATTCTACTCTCTGTTTCTATGAGTTAAACTTTTTTTTTTTTTTTTTTAGATTACAAATACAAATGACAACATGTAGTATTTGTCTTTCCCTGTCTGGCTTATTTCACTTAGCACAATGCCCTCTAGGTTCATTCATGTTGTCACAAATGGCAGGATTTCCTTCATTTTTAGGCCAAATAGTATTCCATTGTGTCTATATCTGTCACATTTTCTCTATCTATTCATCTGTCGAAGGATGCTTAGGTTGTTTCCATACCTTAGCTCTTGTGAATAATGCCACAATGAACATGGGAAAACAGCCAGCTCTTTGAGATAGTGATTTTGTTTCCTTTGCATGTACAGAAATTTCTTGAAAATATTGTGGGTTTGGTTCTAGGCCTCCAAAGTAAAGTGAATATCACAATAAAGAGAGTCATATGAATTTTTTCATTTCTCAGTGTATTTAAAAGTTATGTTTACATTGTACTGTAGTCTGTTAAGTGTACAATAGCATTGTGTCTAAAAAATGTATATACCTTAATTAAAAAATACTTTATTACTAAAAAATACTAACCATCATCTGAGCCTTCAGCAAGTCATAGTAGTAACGGCAAATATCACTGATCACAGATCAGTATAACAAATAAAATAATAACAAAAAAGTTTGAAATATCGAAAGAATTACCAAAATGTGACACAGAGACATGAGGTGAGCAAGTACTGTTGGAAAAATAGCGCCAATAGACTTGCTGGATGCAGGGTTGCCACACACCTTCAATTTGTGAAAAACACAGTATCTGTGAAGCATAATAAAGAGAAGGGCGGTGAAACGAGATCTGCCTGTATACCCAGGAGTGGGATTCCTGGATCATATGGTAGTTCTCTTTTTAATTTGTTGAGAAACCTCCATGCTGTTTTCTACAGTGCCTGCACCAATTTACATTCCCACCAACAGTGCTCAAGGGTTCCACTTTCTCCAAGTCCTTACCAATACTTGTTAATTCTTGTCTTTTTGATAACAGAGATCCTAACAGATGTGAGGTGATACCTTATTGTGGTTGTGATTTGTGTTTCCCTGATGGTGCAGGCTGATTAGAGGCTGGGCCCTCAGGCAGTAACTGGGAAAGTAAGTAGTCAGTCTCCTTCCGGGGAGAAACTGGGCTATGGGCACTTTTGCCTGCTCCCTTTGCACTGAGTCCAGGTGTCGAGCTGCAGTGTGTGTGTGTGTGTGTGTGTGTGTGTGTGTGTGTACTTGGTTACTCCGGCACCTGTTTAAGAACTGCTTCCTTGTTTGCTGTAGTCCTGTGGGACTTGTGCATGCGAGTCCTGTTGGCTATCACCTGGGATGTTTGGAGGCCAGGCCCTCAGGTGGCTGCTATAAAACTAGGAGCACTAGGTATGTGGACAAGCATCTTCCAGGGAGATACTGGACACTTGGTTTTATTGTTGGGGCAAACCGGAGCGGGGAGAGGGCAAGTGCCCACCAGCCCGCTCAGTCTCTGGGGAGGATCACAGTCATCACCCAGATGCCTACTCATTAGAAGCTAGACTCTCAGGCAGTGGCTTGTAAAATACGCAGTCAAACCCTTCTCGGGGAAGGTCGGGCGGGGGGCGGGCCTTTTTGTCTGTTCTCTCTGTGCTGCGGTGAGTTCTCCTGTGTCCTGTTAACAACTCTTTCTTGGTTTGCTACAGTCCTGTGGGACTTGGTTGAACAAAACCTCACTGGCTATCAGAAGTAGGGGACTTGGGTGTCATCCCTCAGTGGGAGGCTTAAAAGTTAGGGAGCCAGATATGGGGTCCAAACCCTTGTCTCCTCAGGAGAAGCTGAGAGTTTGGGATTCCCTCCCAATTGTATGTTGCTGTGCCAGGTGAATTTATGGCAAGAGTGTGTCTCAGCCTTTCCTACCTATTTCGATGTATTTTCTTTTTTCTTTTTTAAATTTATTTATTCATTTATTTTTGGCTGTGTTGGGTCTTTGTTCCTGCGTGCAGGCTTTCTCTAGTTGCGGTGAGCGGGGGCTACTCTTCGTTGTGGTGCGTGGGCTTCTCATTGTGGTGGCTTCTCTTGTTGCAGAGCACTGGCTCTAGACGCGCGGGCTCCAGTAGCTGTGGCATGCAGGCTCAGTAGTTGTAGCTTGCAGGCTCTAGAGCACAGGCTCAGTTGTTGTGGTGCACGGGCTTAGTTGCTCCGCGGCATGTGGGGTCTTCCCGGACCAGGGCTCGAACCCGTGTCCCCTGCACTGGCAGGCGGATTCTTAACCACTGTGCCACCAGGGAAGTCCCTCGATGTATTTTCTTAGTTGTCTGATGTGTAGCAGTCACTTGGCTAGTGCCTGAATCTCTCAGAGGGATTTGCTTTGTGTGTGTAGCTGTACATTTGGTGCGTCCGTGGGAGGAGGGAAATTCAGGAGCCTCCTATGTCACCATCTGGGTCTGGAGTAGTAAATACAATGTCTGTTGACTAAGTGAGCCATAATGGGGAGAGGAAATGGGATTTGGACCAAAGATATAACTTATTTTAATTTCTCGGGAAAGCAGCATCAATCTAGCATTTGTCCTTTTAAGAAAGGAGTTACCATTTGAGACAAATAGCAAGCTCTTTAAAAAATTCAAGGGCTGATACATTTCTGTGGGATATTCTGGTTTGACTTTCAAATCACCTCTGGGTCAAGGCAGTGGAGATAGTTTAGAGCTTAAAATAGAAACACATAGGTCAGTGGAGAGGTAGATCTTCTTGTAATGTGGCAAAATGTACAGGAAAATGGAATTAGCATCTGCCTGTAGTATTTCACGCCCCCCATGCCTAAAGGTAAACTTTCTGTTGTCTTAACCTCTTTTGACCTGGGATAGCCATATTACATAAATATTTATTAAAATAGCTCAGAGCACTACCTTTTCATCTGTTAATATAGTAGATTTTCAGGATAGGGTCCCTTTTTTTAACTTTTTATTTGATATTGGAGTATAGTTGATTAACAATGTTAATCAGGTGTACAGCAGAGTGACTCAGTTATACATATACATGTATCTATTCTTTTACAAATTCTTTCCCATTTATATTGGGATCTAATATTCGCTAAACTTAGTTTTGTGTTTGTGTGTGTGCGTGTGTGTCTGTGTGTGTGCGCATGAGCACTCCACATCCCATAGAGTCATCTCAACAACTCCTTCTTTTTTCTGGCTTCGCCTTGCAGCTTGTGTGATCTTAATTCCCTGACCTGGGATCGAACCCGGGCTCTTGGCAGTCAAAGCGCGGAGTCCTGATCACTGGACTGCCAGGGAATTCCCTCAATAACACTTTTAATGTAGTTTTTGTTTATGTTTTACCTTCCTCTTTAATTCCCTTCCACTATCACAATTAAAATATACAAAACTCTTACTGTGCAAGATATGCCCATTATGTTGCCAGCTCTTCTACGATATTTGTAGAATATGTCAATACTCTATAGTGAATTGGCATTGTTTTGCTATCCTACTTATTATCAAAGAAATGAAACAAATGTCCCCCCAAGCAAATAATCTAACCCCCTCAATAACATTTACAAGATGGAAAATGTATTCATGACAAGAGCTGAGCATAAGGGAAAAATGTGCCAGGGACTCATCGGAGATGCGCTGCCCCCAACTTTTCTCACTTCCTCACTCTCCACCTGCACCACCCATCTGAATAAATTAGCCTCATGGAGAGGGAGGGGCCAGCAAAGAGCACATCTGCACACATGCAGACTGCACCGCTTAGTGAGGGATTGCTAGGGAAGCAGTTTTTGAAAAACAGGGGAGGAGAATCGTCATGGTTTGTCTCATGAAATTTGCCCAGCAGAACAGATGATGCATTTGGGTATAACAAGCTCCAAGTATCTTCTTCTGGCACTTTTCTCCCACATCTCAAGGCTTTCGGAATTTTGCTGCAACTTATCCTTTTAAGAGGCTTTTCCTCTCACACATTTCTCCATTGAATGTTAGTCCTGAAAGGGGAGAGATTATGTTTAAAATGTCCACTCAGGACTGATTTTCTTAGAATCAGGCCAGTCAGGACAGCCAGCCCCTGTAGCATCTTCCCTCACTCCCCTCCTTCATTCTGAGGGCCGCATCCCTCCTGTTGTTCAGATTGTCTGAAGTTGGAAGAGGGTTTGGCGTTGTTCAGCAGCCTTGGGTCAAGCTCAGAGGGCACTTGGCTTTTTCTGGAAATGGCCTGTGGAATCACATGAAATGTGAAGGTGTAGAAAGGCAAGGAAAAATGTGATGTGGATGTGATCGTGATGTACTGTCCATGGAACTACCTGGTCTCCTAGAATTTTGGGGACGTTTTGTTTTGAAAAGTGGGTGAGCATTCAAGGCTAGCAAGTGAAATCTTCACCCAGAAGGGTCCATTAGCAGAGGCCATCATACTGACTTACATTGTACAGTGCTTCTAACATTTAATCCTTACCACCCGAGGAAGTAAATAGTATTATCTTTATTTCTTAGGTGATTCAACCAAAGCTCAGAGAAGTCACACTTCTGTGTGACTTTTATCACACTGTGATAAATGATAAGTAATGGCGTCTGAAGGAAATCTGGAGCTCTCACTGTTGTCTATAGGTTTTTCTACTATGGAATCTCCCTAGCAAGAAAAAAAAAATCCTTCTCTAAAGTACATGGCCTTGCTTTCTCTGAAATAGTGGATAGTAAGGAAGCAGGATGGGGGTGATTGGTGACAGTATTTGTATACACAGAAGGAGAGAGAATACTTCTTTAGATTCAGGGTCTCTGGTGTAAATAGAGCTGCTTCTTTGATTTTATTTCATAGCTCCATGATACTAGTGAGTGTTATAAATGTCCTAATCTGAGATCTCATCTCCAGTTCCCTGCCGTAAGCTCTAAAACAAAGAGGGCTTATCATTTGCTTTAATAGACTTTGCTCTGTATGTACCCAAAGACAGCAAAATTCCAATTAAAAGAGTATCGATTGCTCATAAATTCATGCCATCCATTCAAAATCAATGGTCTCTGAACTTCTTCCAATGATTTTTATTGTGAGCCCTCTTGGCCCTTATACTTTGCTTATTAAATGTTCCACTGTAATCGTATGCCCAATTAATATGGACGATTCCTTCACTATTAATATATAGCTTTCGGATTTTAGTCTAGTTAGCATTGTTAGTCATTGCAAATGAAAGCCAGTGGACTCTTACAAACCCAAATGCCTTCCCTTGCCTGCCTTCAGAGATAATTTTTATGCCCTCATTCCTCTGAGCTTAAAGCAGGTAAACATCTTCAGTTAAGCTGAACAGAAAAATAGAAATTCTCTGGAATAGCAAGAAAACAGAACAGAAAACCCAAACCAGGAAAATAAAGCAGAGAACACGAACTATGTCATAGGGAAGTTATGACTGAATCAACGGGGGATATAATTTCATCGCCTGTGAGGCAAAATCATGACCAAACGTGCTTAGGGACACAGGCTGTTGTACCTCCGTGAGGGGCTCCCCTAGAGCATCATGCTAATTAAATCTGAAAGAGAGACACTTCGAGAAGCAACCAGGTGTCAGCCTGAAGTCTGGCAGTGGAGTAAGAGAAGCTGGGTGAGCTCAAGGAACACATTTCAGAAGACAGATGTGATCACTGTGTGAGGCTGGGGGAAATTGATCTTCCGGTTCAGTGGCTGGCCCGGGACCGTGAAATAACCTGTGGCCCATCAAGGTATTTTTGTGACTCATGCTAATACTTCAGACTCCAAGGATTGCACATCCCACTTCTTCCCACTGGTGTCACCGTTAAAGGCCATTAAGGAGAAGCAATTAAGCAGATTCTGCCTACTTTGGCACTTCTATTCTGAAGAGAATCGTTCATTTATTTAACTAATGTCTGCTTTCTGCACGAGGGGGACTCCTTCATGGCTCGGTGTGAGTGGGAATAGAGGGCAGAATCCTAGGAGAGAAGGGTATCCAGTGGAATTATTCTTTAGGGACCAGGAAACTCAGGATCTAATCTCAGCTCTGTCACAGATTGGTTGCAGGTTGTTTAATATCTCTGTGTTTGTTTGCTTCTCTATAAATAAAGTCGTACCAAATAGCCATATCCCTTCTAGATTTAAATTTTGTTCTACTATAAGATCTAGGATAGTATCCTCCAACTGTTTGGCTCTTGTACTTCCTAAAATAATTTTTAAAAGGTGTGTACCCCCCCATATTTTTAAGTCCACATGTCATAAGTTTAGTTACAAAGGATGTAGTTTCTAACATACTGTATGTTGCATAAGGGTTTTTAATGTATTTTAATCAAAACTGCGGACCTGTAGATTTAGCTTCTCCGGCTTATGGTACATACTGCCACATCATCTAATTAGCAAAGCCAGTTCTTATTGTCAAATCATTCAGCCAAGTCAGACTTAGTTTTCATTAGAAAAGGCTGAGTTTATTTTTTTCATTCAAATACATTTGTTAACATGCAACCTGGTGACAGCCATCTCATTTTAGAATACAAATTC
The DNA here is from genome assembly GCF_937001465.1 of Orcinus orca. Taxonomy (NCBI): domain Eukaryota; kingdom Metazoa; phylum Chordata; class Mammalia; order Artiodactyla; family Delphinidae; genus Orcinus; species Orcinus orca. The sequence continues at coordinate 130,836,559 of NC_064563.1, forward strand.
TAGGATTATTAAATAAATAATTCGATACTCAAAAAACTAGTTAGCCAGCTAGCTAATGCAGGAAGCCTTGCCATGAGTATTTCGTAATTTGTACTTTAAAGACGGAACTTCAAGAGCAATATGGTCTCCCAGTGTTCTTTTGCTTGGTGTCAGGTTGGCTAGTAAGCTTCGGGGCAAGATATCATGGTAGGTCTCAGGATGAGTGAGAGGTATGCCTTTCTTTTGTAAAGTCAGAGAACAGTGATTTTGAGATGAGAGGCAGAAAAGGAAAACTAGCAGCCGGCAGGCACATTATTGGGCAAATTTATTGTAAAAAGGATACATGTGGAAGTTGAGGATCTGGAAATGGATTCACGTAAAACCACCATGATGCATATCTGCTGGGAAGTCTTCATGTCCCCCTGCCAAGGAGCATAAAGCCCAGATGCACAGAGGAGGGCTAGGAAGTATGACACTTTCCATTGTTATTTCACACCAGCTTATCAGTCGGGCCAATACTGCAAATACTGTCCTTTGTGAGGGTCAGCAATCCTCAGACCTCGTGCATACTCCCCTTTGAAATGAATGGTCCATTACAAGACTTTCTATAATCAAATTTCCAGGTGTGTTATCAGGATATTGTCACCTTATCAGCTAACATTTACTGAGACTAATTTGCAGGTGCTTGTGGGAATATAAAATATAATTTATGCAATCTATGCAATTTCTGGTTCTCCAGAAATCAGAATGTCTATAGTCAAAATAAGGTACTGGTTAAAAGTGATGACTCTGGAATCATTTGCCCTGGGTTTGAATAGTGTCTCTGCAATTTTACTTGTGTGATCAGGGATAGCTTCAGTTTTCTCATCTGTTAAAATGGAGAAAAGGATACCTTTCCCAAAGTGCTTATTCTCTTTTCTCCATCTGTCCTCTTCCCCGACTCCCACATCCATTGTTTCATCTTCTCTGCTCTGGTCAATTCTTTGGGAAGGAGATGCCTGCAGACCATATTATCAGGGTTTCCATACCAGTTGGTTGGCTTCCATTTGTTGCCAAAGAGAGGCACCAGTGGAGATCAGAGGGTGAAGAAAGAGAGAGGTGGGCTGTCTCTTCCTGGCTCTCATCCTGCTCTGGGCCATATTTTATGCAATAGCTGAGTCCCTTGGCTACTGTTCTGCCGATGGTCCTGGCTTCATATTTCCAAATCTAGCCCTCTCATACCATCCTCACCTCTCGTGTCTTGAGGCCTAGGGGTGGTAACGTCTTCTCACTATTTCCGGTCTCTGACCATATCATGAGAAAGACTTTTTAGCCATTTGAATTGGATTCTGATTCCTGATGGGACCCCAGATGATAAAAGGTTATTATTCTTTCATTCTTCAACAAATATTTATTGAGTCTATGATAACTCAGTAAATTCTGTTGTGTTTATTGCAGTAGCCCTAGGCATATACTATGGGATCAATAAATATTTGTTGAAAGAATACTTACCATATAGACACTATACTGGGTCCTGGTGATTAAATGGTGAACAAGACAGACAAACTTTCTGACCTAATGAAGCGTTTTTTCAACTTATGAGGATTGAGTGAGATCACATGAAATAGTGTTAAGCCTGGCACCTGCTTACTGAGTTAACCCATCCGAGAAACAAGCTTGGCCTTTTTCCTCCTCTGTCAGCTGGTCATAAAGGACCCTTCCATGTGGCCAAAGGTGTGAACTGAGGGAGAGGTGATGAAGTGACAATTGTGGATTACATAATAGTCTAGGTCACCTGATTAGGCAGCTTACTTGTGTTTGCTGGCTGAGTGTGCATCTAATCCATTTTACAGTGGACTGCTGGACCTGCTCAACCTTTATTTTTTTATAATTCAAAAAATATTTTTTTTATTAAAAAAATTTTTTTTTTTGGCCGCGTTGCTTGACTTGCAGGATCTTAGTTCCCCGACCAGGGATAGAACCCACACCCTCGGCAGTGAAAGCGTGGATTCCTAACCACTGGACCACCAGGGAATTCCCCTTGCCCAACCTTTTACCTTAGTGGATGTGACAGAACCCAGGTCTTGATGCTCCAGTCACATGATCACTTGGGGTCCCACAGTCAGATAATAAAAGGGCAATGCTAGAAGCTGCTTTTGGAATGGTGTATAGTTTTTACTGGAGACTGTATGGCTTGCTCTAGAATGCTGTGGGCCTGCATTGTGATTCTGCTATTTGAAACAGTCATAAACTCCACATGGTTCCTTTTCCATCACACAGGCCTCTGGGACCATAGGGTCTGCCAGGTTATATGACCCAAGAGACAGGGCTGAATGATCACAGACTGGACGTGCTCTTGGCTTCTCTGAAAGCTACCAGCCTTCCTTGTCAGCTTCCAAATAGATCAAAATAGTACTCCCAATTGAGGAAATGTGCTGCCTCTAGAACCTGAAAACGTTTATAAGGCAATATGCCTCTGTCTTAGGGGTTCAATGAGCAATAATTTGCCCTTAACTTCAGAAGTGATGTTCTGGTAAACCCCCGGCTCCTGGACTCCTGGACACATCATTGATGTGGTGGCCTCCTGCGACTGCCATAGGATTTATGTTCTATACTCTGTCACATGTGTCTTAACCAAGGGCTCCACTGTATGTGCCACTTCCTGTTCATCTGGTTTGATTAATATCATGTCATTTATATAGTGGACCAATGTGATGTTGTGCAAAAAGACTGTCCAGGCCTCTTCGGACCACATTATAACAAGAGTGAGAGGATGTATATTATTATTAGATGTCTACCATAGATGTATACCATTTTCTGTTCTATGTGAATACAAAATGCTTCTAATCCTCTTCATGTTAGGGAGAGAAAAGAATGCAAAATTGTCAGCTGAAACGTAGCATACCCTGTGTGTTAATCTGTGATAGCAAAGGTATCCAATCTAGCACAGCAGCTGCCGTTGGGCTCATGCTTGTTTAATTCAGTAGCAGCTTGTTATCCTTCACCATAATTAATTTGGTGTTTGAGGAACCTGACTAGTGATTAAATTAAGAACTCACGAAGACCACCATCCCTGTCTTCTTTTTTTTTTTTTTTTTTTGCAGTACGCAGGCCTCTCACTGTTGTGGCCTCTGCCGTTGCGGAGCACAGGCTCCGGATGCGCAGGCTCCGGACGCGCAGGCTCAGCGGCCATGGCTCACGGGCCCAGCCACTCCGCGGCATGTGGGATCTTCCCGGACTGGGGCACAAACCCGTGTCCCCTGCATCGGCAGGCGGACTGTCAACCACTGTGCCACCAGGGAAGCCCCTATCCCTGCCTTCTTTAAACTGTGAAGGTGGCAGTGCCTCCCCACCACTGTGCTTTTGTTTTGATTTACTATCTTGGTCAAGGAGGGAGCAGTTTCAGACCTTTCACTTGGCCTTCTCCACTATGATAGCTTACACCACATATTAAGGCACCGATGTGATATATTTGGAGTCTGGTAGAAGTGACCACTGGATGGGTTCACGGACCGAGTGAATGAACTATGAGAGGGACCTAGGCTAGGACTTCATTCATTACTGGTCTTTATGTGCCCCAACAAGGGGACCGTGGTGATGCTTTGGATCCCTGGGTATCAATCCAATTTAGAATCTTTCAACTCTTGAAAGGTCTGGGCATTCCTTTGTCCTCAATTCATGGTTACTTAAGTAAATGGCATTAGCCCCTTGGAAGAAGGACTTGGGAACTTACTACTGAATATACTTACTATGGTATTTCAGACTCTTTGTTCAGAGGGTAATTGGTCTTTCTATAGTCAGTGGGTTGTAGGGTCTGAGAACAGGCTCATGTCTGGAAATTGAGCAAGAGATACCCAGTTTTTATTGAGATGGCTGCTCTCAGCTTCCTGATCATCTTGATTATGTAAGTTCAGAAGGACTCTCATCTGCTACCCATTTTGCCTTTAGGAACATTTCCATTGTGCTCTGAGAGTCAGGCTTCCTGGCTGTTATTCCAACCTTGCTTCTTATTTTGATAATTGTGCTCACTTGCTTCCCAGGATTAGGTGCTGCCACTTGGTCTCTGTTATTTCAGGATTCTGTCATCTCTATTGCCATGAGCGAGCCTGGTTCTGTTAAGAACAAGTTTTCCCATTAACCCTATTCATGACCGGCTTCGTGAACGTGTGTCCTGTGCAGTTGCACATAGCCCTACACTTGGAAAGGTCCCACACTTCGTTTAACGCTCAGCTGTTGCAGGCTTGAAATTCTTTTTAAGCAAGGGACTCCACATTTTCATTTTGCACCAGGTCCTGCAAATTAGGTTGCCAATCCTGGCCCTGCTCTTCAGAATATGGCCGCTACTGAGCTTCCTGGTAATGCTGAAAACTTTCTCACCAGTGCATTCTTACTGCATCAGCAAAGGGAGTCTTCTGTGTGCCTACTTGCAGAAAATAATAGGCTTTATGTAGTACATCTACTTTACCGTGCCCACCTTTCTGAGTACTTTGATTCCTTATCCTACCCACTGCTATATCGATTCTGGCATTTCTACTTCACTGAGTGTGGGCTATTGCTTTGTCTAAGTTTCCAGGAGCCAGCCTAGCTGTGTAGAAGCATTGTTTTCCAGGGTCCTTGCCAGATCATTAAATCTGTATTCTGAAAGAGGATTAATAAACTTTTCCTAATCCAACTTCACATCCCTCTCCTTTATCCCTTGATCCAACATTCTTTTAGAATCCATATTCACAGCTGTACTTTCCAAGTTTCTGGTCGTATGTTTTAACCAGCTCCTGCAGAGCCATAGGTACATCCACTTCTGCTTTGAATCGGTGCTCAAATCACCCTTAGTTAGTCATTGCTTCTTTTTATGAATCAATGGACCTCAACAGCCACCCAATTCTATTCTTATAGTTGCCTTTTTCCTCCTCTCTCTCAAGCACTAGATACACTGCATTGGCTAGTGCTTTGCCTTCCAGTGCTATCACATCCACTGTACAAGTGAAAGTTTGAACAATTGCACCGCTATAGCATGCCAGATCCTATTTACTACCTTCCGCTACCTACTGACCTCATTGCCAGCCAGCTGGCAGGTGATCCAGCTCCCAAATCCCAATTTAGTGTCTTCTTCCTGGAACCACTCCTGGCATCAACCCACTTAAACTAGGTTCCTTGGAAAGATTCTGAGATAAGGAGCTACAGACAGCACTAGAAGGTTTGTTGGGGAGTGTTCTTGGGAAATACACTGGTAAGGAAGTCAGGGTGATAAGATTGAGAAGACCAAGAAGCTGACCTCCAATACACTTTCAAGGGAGGCTTCAGCTAATACCAAGGGGAATTTTAGAGCTGGGATGGTCCTTCAGGTTCTCCTAAATAGAGGAAAGGGAGCTTGGCCTTCAATCCCCATAGCAGCTCGTCATTAGCTGTGGGACCACCTTCTCCAGGAGATGTGACCTCGGGCAAAGCAGTTCCTGTGACAGAGGCAATTCCCAGTGTGGGATGCAGCTGTGAGCCCTCAGCCACTGGGAGTTGGGTGGGCCACTCGCAAAAGAGGCTCTGGACAGAGCACTACTACGCTGTAGCCAAATCACAGTCCAGATACTAACGTCCTCCTGAGACTGCACAATATGAACTAGAATGGACACATCTGAACACTAGAATTTGAACACATTTTATTCTCTTGCATATCAATTTTCTGTTGACAGGCTAGATATTTCCAATGTAACAACAAAGACATTCCGACAGCGGTCACAGCAATGGTAAAATTGGACACGTAAATAAATATTAAAAAGTTTTGACAGTTTTAGCTACATTTAGCTTAACATTGTGTTTATGCTTGTTACTTGGCACAGCTTCTGTTGTTCCTGAGAGTATCTCAGAATATGCTTATTTAATTTCCTTTCTCTGCCATTTTTACTTCATTTGTTCCACCACATTGACTTTCCTGCAGTTAGCTGACAGTATAGATAGAAGCAGAAGAGCTCAGAAATCTACCCCAAATGCTACCCCAAGCATGGTTAGTAATTTCAAATACCATGGCTTCTGCATTACATCTTCTTTCCCTTTTATTCCTAATGATGCTTACCTGCTTTGGTTCTCAGGAAAGAGTCTACGTGGAAAAATTTCAGCAATTCTTGTCCTAGAGAGTCTTGAAACAGAAGCTGATATCCACTGTCAAGCACGTGGAAAGTCTAATAAAGACAGAGAAGCTGCTCAGCTTCACCCCAAATGAAAGCTTTAGTTGAGCTGACTTGGAATCTGCTTTGCAGATTGGCTATGCAATTTTGATATTTCATAGTTTTGTTTTCCCTTCAAAATCATGCTAAGGTCATGGTCTCTCATGAAGTTTTATTTTTAATAATCTATTTTTTTTCTTCTTACGAGTCAAAGAACACAATTGCCTGAAATCGTTTTCCATTGGATTGGGACTTTAACTGGCTGATAGAAGTAATTGCTTAAGGTGAAAGAACAGTTTTTTCTTGCTTGAGGTAGATGAGCCCAATACTGTTTATGATACAGGTAATTGTTAAACACTATTGGCTGGTGACCTGTGACTCCTCATTCACTTGTCCCCTTTGGGAAGGAATAGGGTGCTCTCCTTACTTGGGGCTTTGCTCTGCTCAGCTGTATCATCCTCCAGAGCACAATGCTCTGCATCCCAAATGTGTCACCAACAGGTTCCCTATTATACAGGGTAGGCAGGTCAGAGTCACTGGCATCTGTGTAAATGATGAGTTCTGTTTCCTCATAAATAACCTGAATATTCATGTCCTATTTGAGATTCTAGAGCCTTCCTCTTCATGTATGCAATAAGAGCGACACATATACCTATCTTGCTGTGGTGGAAAATAACCTCAATTCTCACTCTCAATGTTCTTGTTGCCGAAAACTGATTTCCAATGTCAGATCACTGCACAGAAGGTAAAGAGTTATCTGAACTTTTAAACAACATAAAATAATTTTAAAACATTCCACAGAGCAACTGAAGCAAAGGATGGTGATTCAATTAGTCTTTGGAAGACATCCTTAAATTCATCTCCAGAGCAATACTGAGAAGGAACACAGATTCTCCTCATTCTAACTTTTGAATCCTAGGTGAGGCTATTTGCAATCATGAGCTTTAAAATCAGACAGTGGCCACCACGTGTTTCCTGGGAGTATCTGTCTTCTGCACAGGAATCCCTATGTGAGGGCTGGGCCTTAACTGCCTCACCCCCATTAAACCAGAACTCTCACAACCAGATGATATAGGCATCCCTCAAACACAAAGAGGGAGTGAGCATAGGCAATGTTTCTGAGGCTGTTCTCAAAACACATCATTATCTGGCTTTTCTGTTTCAATAATTTGTAAGCAGGCTGCCTACTCTATAAACAGACCAGCAGGAAAGCAGAAAGGCGTGTGAACTATTGAATCTCTACTACCTGGGGCTTGGGAAACATCAATTTTACTGCGTTGAAATGTGGAACTGACTCTGAGGGAATGCCATTTGGATTATGACTGTTGGAGAAGCCTGGGCTACTTTAAGGAATGTGGAGAGACACTCATTTCATGACACTTACTTGCCTGGTATCCCTATGAGAAATGTTAGCTAATGGTTTTTAACCAATGTTTCCAGCAAGATTTGGGAATAGAAATGTGAACAGAAGCTCAATATAGTTATTTATTGCTCTGTCCTGCTATGAGCACTACTTGTTTCATACATGATTACAGTAAAGGTCTCAGGCTGAATCAAAGCCATGCTCACCCTCGGATTCCTATATATTTGGGTATATCTTGAGTCCTGAAGGAGGCTTTGGTGGGTAGTGGGGATCCTAAGAGTAGCATGAGTCTATCACTTGTACTCTGGATGGGCCAATTGGCCTCATCCCAGACCCTATGAAGAGGGATTACAATAAAAAAGAATATGTATAAAAGAACTGTCTAAAACCTCCAAAAGATATTGAATGCACAAAAGCATTGCTTTGAGGCTTTTATTGCAGAGTATAGCCTTAGAGGAAGGTGGAGGATCAGTAGGCACATGGACCCAGCATAGAAGAAAACGAGGCCATGTAGCATCAGGCCAGACCTGCCTGGACTTGGCTGTAAGGGGAAGCTGGGAAGGCCACGAGCCACACTGTGTGGGCACTGACACCCTTGGTGTCCACATCGACAGCACTGTGCTCCTTAGACAGAGGCTTGATGGCTGCCTGGCAGCTGTTCTGTGTTTTATCTGCGACCAGAGATTCTCAACTAGTGGCAAGTTTTTCCTGCCGGGGACATCTGGCAATGTCCAGAGACATTTTTTAGTTAACACAACTTGGGGGGATGTGGTGGGAGGGTGAAGGAGTGTTGCTACTGCTGTCTGGTGGGTGGAGGCCAGGGATATTGCTATACATCCCACAATACTCAGGACAGTCCCCACCTCCCCTCCAAAACAAATAATTATCCAGTTCAAAATGTCAGTAGCACCAACGCCTATGACTAACTTGCACCTATGACTGTATTACTGTAGTGGTTTTGAGCAAGAAAGGACAAATATGGAGGCATCTCTGGGTAAATGAGAGGATCTGTTCCACAGGCACGTCTCAAACATCCTGGTGGGGACTCCAAGCCTTGTGAGAGGGCTGCAAAGGGAAGGTGCTTCTGCCGAAAACGAGGGGTGTGGAGCCAGGTAACTGTGATCTGGGAAAACATGCAATACATATAAATATCTCCATAGTCATGGTGCCTTTGTAAGCTTTCAGATCCTTTGAAAGAACTGTACCTTATGCTTAAGGTCACAAGTGCCAGATGTGTGAGGTATTGCCAATTGCTTGGCAGTTTTATTCCTTTTTAAATTCAGTCAACATGTGTTGACTGTCTGTTACACTGCAGGCATTCTAGACATAAGGGAGATTAAAATAAGACAGACTCAGTTGCAGTCTTCCTGAAATTAAATTCTAGTGGAAGAAGTTGACTGAAATGAATAAATATTCAAATAATTAATTACTATTGTTTTAATGGATCTATGGGAAAAATACACAGTACTATGAAAGTATATAAGGGAGATCCTAACCCAGTTTTGGCCTTCAGAAAGAATTTTCCCTGATGAAGGGATGCCCTTGCTCAGGTTGCTTGGGCTTCCTTATAGCATGGCAGCTGGGTTTCAAGAGCAAACCCCAAGAGACCAAGGCTGAAGTACATGCAATTTATGATCTAGCCTTGAAATTCACATTGTGTCACTTCTTTCATACTCTTGGATAAGGCAGTCACAAGGATACAACTGTTTCAAAGAAAGACACTACAGCTTCATGTGAGAGGTGCCATGATCATATTGTAAGAAAAGCAAGAAAGATGGGAGATATTGCTACAGCCATCTTTGGAAAATACAGTTGGCTGTAAGTAAAACAAGAGCAAGTCAGTACAAATTTGGGTTTAAATATCTTCTCTTTTTTGAACCAGAGATAAAACTCTAAAGAAATACAGAGATCACATAAAGATATCTCTAAATATAATGTTAAATCAATAAAAAAATAATCAGCAAGTGAAAAGTTACAGATTCTAGGAAGCTTGGCTGGTGAATACAATAATAATTTATTAATCTTAGTCTTAGGTTCGGATTTTAGATTCTTTGGAAGATTGTTTAGGTTCACGTAGGCCCCAAACGTATAGGTGCATCTAAGGTCTCATAGTTTCCATTAGGGTGCTCTAAGACTAGAGTAGTTTTGTAAAAACAAAAGGTTTTGTTGTTAGAGAGATGATATTTCTTGTCTGTGTGTATGTGTGTGTGTGCGCGTGTGTGTGTGTCTGCCTGTTTTGAAGCTGTTGTCCAACAGAACTTTTTTTTTTTTTCTGGTTATAAAAGTCTGTTTCTGTTGAGAAAAAAATCTGCACAAGTTCAGTGTATATAAAGAAGACACTCTGGTATTGGTTGGTAATTGAACAAAGCTCTGGGCTGTGGAGCACACCTTGCTTTGATGTCATCTCTCTCCATTTATTAGAATGAAAATGTCTTAATCTTGAGCAAACAAAATGGAGAGCTCTGAAGAGATGCATGTATACTCCTGAAGAGCTGGAGGGAAATCAACATATTCTAGCAGAATATTCTCCCTATTTTACCTGAGATCAGTGGTTTATGAGTTTTTATGATCATTGAAATAATAATTTTCCATTGAATTATTGGCCACTCTTCAGAGATTTGAATTTCACAGGGTGAGCCAATAGTCCAGTAAAGTTATTGCTGTTTATTTTGCAGACTGTACTATCTTCTTCAACATGAAATTTTGGGGATTTCTTAGATGATGTTATGGGATTGACTCTTGTGTTGAGTTTATAATAAAGTCCTTCAATGACAGTGCTTGACTGAAGAAATTTTCATAATTATATTGACCTGAGAAAATGTGCTTGCCAGAGACACCGCCAGTTTATCACAGAATACAAATATTGTTCATCGTGGGAAAGCAAAGGATGAGGCCAGTGTGGTCTGCAGAAGGCAGGAAATATGTGCCCCAGACGATAGGCAGACTAATTTTGTTAAGCAACTCTTGCAGGTCACGTTCCCAGACAACAGATTCTGAAGCAGAGGTTTGTGGCAGGAGGTTTATTGGGGAGTGCTCTTGGGATCAGTAGCTCTGGGAGAATGAAGGAAGTAGGATTGGGCAGACAGTGAAGTTGAACTTGAATGTGGTTCCAACAAAGGCCTCAGTTGGTCGCATGGGATGTGGAGGAGCTGAGAAGGTTCTAGAGTGTTCTGAATAGAGGCAAAGGGGCCAGGGCCTTAGATCCCAATATCAACCATCATTGGACACGGGCTGACCCAGAAGAGGGGGCAGATATTTGGGTGAAGTGACTCTTTATACACAAGCAATGCCTGGAGAGAGGCTCAGCTGAAAACTCTGAGCAATCAGTAATTGCAGCAGCTAGAACGTGTCTCAGTTCTGGAGCAGGTGCATCACAGCATCTATCATAAAAGGGTTTTTTTTGAGCTACTGAAGGATACACCATAAGCACCATAAAACCTAGATTATCAAATGTAGGTGATGAAGGAAGCTTTATTTCAGGGAATAAATTGCCATTCAAAACCCATCATAATCGAGCCCAAGATCCATCATACTAGTTCTCATCACCTGGTGATACTGATTAATTACATGGCAGTGAAATGTTAGATTTGTATCATTTCCAGAAGTTTCTGTGTAAGATGCTTCAAGTTTCTGCAAATTTGCAACAATTCTCATACTTAATTGTGAGTACAAGAGGAGAATGAATGCATTCTGGATGATTTTTATTAATAATCATAAAGATAGTTTAAATCGTCAAACATGTTTGTTTTCAAGGCCCTTCGTCCTGCTTCTCAAGGCCAAATTGCTAGAGGCTAGAGCTAAACAACTGTGTTGTAAATGTACTATTCTCCCTCTGGATAGGAAATTGCAACTTGCCATATCAAGAGGGGCATCGCAGACGTCTCCTAGGAAAGAACTGGTTCACATCCAGTAGGAACCAAATGCTAGGCATTAATGACAGAATGGCCCAATTATAGAATCTCATCCATAGGGAGACAGTATATAGTAGTTAAAGTTAAAAAGTATAGATGCTGCTTGGTTCAGAGCACAGCTCTACCACTCTTTTGCTTGGTGCCCTTGGGAAAATTAAGTTCTCAGTTACTCAATTTTCTCATCTCTAAAATGGGTATAATAAATAATACAGTACTAGGGTTTTAAAGATTGAATGACTAATATGTGTGTATGGCAAATAGTAAGCACTTTATAGATGTTTGTTATTATAATATTCAGTTGTGGTTTTTTTGAGGAAAAATATGAGGGAACCAGCTTTCTCTGTATTAAATTATTGCACCATTTTTTTGATGCTGGTGGTGTACCTTTGCTGTTGGAAAAAGCCAAATAATGTTGGTTGTAATGAGTCAGAATCTTTGAATGACCTTGTGATTGACATGTGAAGAGGGGTGGGATAGGGAGGGTGGGAGGGAGGCTCAAGAGGGAGGGGATATGGGGATATATGTATGCATATGGCTGAATCACTTTGTTGTACAACAGAAACTAATACAGCAAGTGAAGCAATTTTACTCCAATAAAGATGTATTAAAAAAATCTTATTCTAGATCTTTTAAAGAGGGTTAGATTGAAAATTTATTTTTAAGAAAAATCTATGTGTCTTACATTTTTGGTATATTATCTCACTGAATCTTCATACCAATCCTGAGACTGGTGCTGTAAATTTCTCCTTTCTACATATGGAGGAAAACAACACAAGAGGTTATGAGAAGAGACTGGAGTAGAGTTTGGGATCTGAAAACAAGTCAGTGTGACGTCATTGCAGTGCTGGAGTGGGGGTGGTGTCCCCCGAGGTGCAATTGAGGTTGGATGGCATTTGTGCAGAATATGGATGGCCAGCGTCCTTTCCTCACTGTGACCAGCTGCAAAAGTGAGCTCATAATAGCAGAACCATTAGCTTTGCCTTCTCTGAGACCATTTGCCTTTGGGTTACTTAGTTATTTTAGTAGAGCAAAAAGCATGAAAACCCCTTTGGTCATATAATTACTAAATTACTTGGCATGTCTCCCCAGGAGTATAAGACAAAGGTATCCTTGCAAAACAGGGGCTTTTCTTTTCTTCTCTTTTTTCTTTTCTTTTCTTTTTTCTTTTCTCTTCTCTTCTCTTCTCTCCTCTCTTCTCCTCTCCCTTCCCCTCCCCTCCCCTCCCCTCCTCTCCCCCCTCTCTCTCCCTTCTTTCCTTCCTTCCTTCCTTCCTTCTCTTGCTGGTTAAAAATTAACTTATACAAGAAAGAAAAGGTATTAATGTTTGCCAGAGGTCACTGGGAATCAATATATTTTTGTTTCAAGACAACTTGTATTGCAGTTGCATCATGGATATTTGGAGAAAGAAGAGCAAATAGCTAAAGGAAATAGCTTTGATTGTGAAAATTGTCTTCTTGAGGGCCTGTTTCTAATCTTTTCTACTATAGAATGTTATGTTGATTTAGGAAATTAACTTTGCATTTAAAAAAACTATAATTTGGAATAGAACTACATTTAGATCAGAGAGAAAGATAAATATGGGGTTTTGAAATTTCTAAAATCTTACATTTGAATAGTTCTTCTTATAGTTGCTCAGTTAACATACTTCCTTTTTCTATAAATAAAATGGCTTGCAATGTTTTTTCTGTTCCAGGAAGTCTCAAGCTATCCCTGAGGACTAAATCTTGAGAGAAATAGAGGAGCAAAATTTCTTTTTGTGAATTTGTAAAGAATATTCAATTATTTAAAAATATACTGATCTAGAAATCACAAAAGAAATAAGGTTTATATTGTATTTTAAAAATAAAAGTGACTTAGTGGATTTGCATGGTCCTTTGCTCTAAATTAGCTAAAGAAAATCAGGTAGAGGATGACACAGTATAATTAAAATATAGGAGGGGAATAACCATGAGTCAGTCAGGATAAGAAGATAAATCAAAAGGATAAAGAAATGAAAAGATCTTTTTGTACGTATAAAACCCTTTTTAAAAAATAACCATGTGACTGGAAGAGAATAACAGTGAAACATTTAAGTGGGAGTATGTGGAAAAGAACAATTCTAGATCAAAAATAGTCTACATACATAGTAGTTATCTAAGCTTTCCGTAGTACATATACTAATATCAGTGGCTCTTTATTGGTTCCTTTGAATACAAAGTTAATAGAACATATTAAAAACAAACATTTACCCTCTCTCAAGCCAATAAAAACGTGATACAGTTTTTCTACTAAGTCATTTAGCACTATGACCAGATGGTTAAAGAAGATCAATTTTAAGAGTTGATTTTCAGATTTTAGAGGAAACTGCTGTTGGTTTTCTGTTTGGTGCACTTCATTTGCATATGAAAAATGCTTCCATAATATTGTAGTTCATTTACTGGTCGAACAGCTTGAATATATATTGTGGCTTTACGGTGCCAAAACAACCAGTTGATCTGATAAAATTATAAGTAGATTTCTGGGTGGAGGAGAAAGTAGTAATAAATCTGTTATATGTCAACTTGCAGAAGAAAGAAACTATTTGCCTACTCCCCAGCGCTCCTCAACTTTGCAGTTGGTTGAATTTACATTGTGCAGAGAAAACGTGATGGTATTAGTACTTGGTTATTGATTAATCCTGTTAAAAAGAGTAAGTTACTTGTTGCTTTAATTCATTGATTTTTAAAACTGCCAGTAAAATTCTTGAAAAATGATAGACCTGTATAAACACAGTCTGAATACACACTTATAAAATTTAACTGATATTTGGATGCCCACTCTCTCAAGGTGTCTTGTTAAAATAGTGAAATAATGATTCAATGCTTTAATCACTTTTTAAAAATGATTGGTTGACCATATAAGCAAAAAATATCTTTCATCCTGCATACTTGATTACATAGATCTGTTATTTGAATGAAGGAACAGACTTTTCTGGTTAATACTATCTAAATGATTGTTAGGCAGGTACAGCCTCTGTTTAAAGGTGACTTTGTCTGTAGTGGACATTATTGTTGCTTCTCCAGAATCAATTCCATCCCTCCTTTACAATAGAGGAGCCACTAATCCAGATAATTGGCATGAGCTCTAGCTTTAGAACTAGACTCTAATTGTCTTAGCCCATAGTGCAATCCCATCTCCCTGCTCACGGTGATAGGTTCAGATTGGTTCACATGATATGAGTTGTTCCTAGCAGAGTGAAGCCCTGATTGGCATTTATTCAAAGCTTGGGAGAACAGAAGTTCTCTCTCCTTCTGGATGGTGTAGTGTCTTGATGTGAGGGCTGGAACTGCTATACATACTTTGCTACTATGAGGAAAGCCACTCTCAGGATAAAGCTGGCACACCAGGGTGGTAAATCTCAGTGAATGACAGAGAACTACAGGTATACCTTGGAGATATTGTGAGTTCAGTTTCAGACCACCACAATGAAGCGAATATCATGATAAAGCAAGGCACACAACTTTTTGGTTCCCCAGTGCATATAAAAGTTATGTTTACACTATACTGTAGTCTATTAAATGAGTAATAACATTATGTTTAAAAAACAATGAACGTGCCTCAATTAAGAAAATATTTCATTGCTAAAAAATAAAGCCTTCAGTGAGTTGTAATCTTTTTGCAGTAGTGATCAAAGATTACTGACCACAGATTACCATAACAAATACAACAATGAAAAAGTTGGAATTATAGTGAGGATTACCAAAATGTGGCAGAGACACGAGGTGAGAAAATGCTGTTCGCAAAATGGTGCTGATAGACTTGTTCAATGCACGGTTGCCATAAACCCTCAATTTGCAAAAAAACACAGTATCTGCCAAGTGCCATAAAGCGAGGTATATCCTTATCAAAGCTACCAGAAGCCTAAATGTCCTCTGGACTGCATGAGCCAGTGAATTTCAGTTTAAGCCAGTTTATGTTGGCTTCTCTGTTACTTGCAAATGCAGTTATCCCAAGAGATCCAACAATGCAATAGCACCAAGGCCAAGGCCTCTTATTAGTCTTGGTTCTACTCTTCCCCACACACAAACACCCATAAGAGACTCCTTTTCTCTTCCAAAGCTGTTTCTTAGTTGTGGTTCGGGATTTAGACAGGCTTAATGTAAGGGTAAGTTCTCCATACTTACATACCTTATTAGCTTCGGAAAGCCTTCAAATATTTGGATGCTGCAGAGTTATTTTATTTTATTTATTTTTATTTTTTTATTTTTTGCATTACGCGGGTCTCTCATTGTTGTGGCCTCTCCCATTGCGGAGCACAGGCTCCGGACGCGCAGGCTCAGCGGCCATGGCTCACGGGCCCAGCCGCTCCGCGGCATGTGGGATCTTCCCGGACCGGGGCACGAACCCGTGTCCCCTGCATCGGCAGGCGGACTCTCAACCACTGCGCCACCAGGGAAGCCCCTACTGCAGAGTTATTTTAACTTTTTATTTTGAAATGACTATGGACTTACAAGAAGTTGCAAAAACAGTACATAGAATCCCTTGAATCTTTCACCCAGCTTCCTACAGTGAGTGGTAACTTATATAACTATAGTTCAGTATCAAAACAAGAAAACTGACATAATTTAATATGACACTGAGCAGTGTTTATTTATTTGTTTTCTTTGGAATAAGCTTTGAAGTTCTCTTGCCTCAGAGAATTTTTCTGGAAAACTCAAATAACATATTGTCTGAAATTTCACTGGATAACTTTGTTGAGATGCACCATCCAAATCATTATAAGAAAATGCTTACAAGTTTAAAAGAAAGCTGAATTATTGGTAACTAAATGGTTTATTAATTGTTATTATAGCTGGCATATTCATTTTAGTAGGTTAAATGCATGACGTAATATGGTTATATTTATTTGGTTTCTACATGTTTATCATAGAACTTTCTAGCTGTGTGACCTTGGACAGGACAATTAGCTTCTCTTGGCTCCTGGATTTTATCATCTGTAAAGTGGTAATACAATAATATGTTCCTTTCAAGATGAAACAGTAAAATGGGTACAGGGAATTCCCTGGTGGTCCAGTGGTTAGGACTCGACGCTTTCACTGCTGGGTTCAATCCCTGGTCAGGGAACTAAGATCCCACAAGCCGAGAGGTGCAGCAAAAAAAAAAAAAGAGTACAAAGCTGTTAGCTCATTGTCTAGTACATAGCAGGTACTTAATACCTGGAATCTAGTATTATTATCAATATCACTTAGATATAGATATACATATATGTATATATATACATATATATTGCATGTATATATGCCATGTGTATGTATGTATATATATGCCAATATGTACATAAACAAAGAACTATATCCATTTTATAGGGCTCAGGGTATTATTTAAATATTTAAACAAATACATTGTTAATAGTTGTAGCTCTGTTTTTTGACATATTGCTAAGCACTTCTGTAATTTATCTGAGTTTACATCCTTGGAGAAAATACAACCTGTGATTATATTTTTCTTATGAAAAAACTTGATCCATTTTTTGTGAAAGTTGTAGGAGGTGTTTATGTCAGACATCAAACCTCCAGCAAATAGCTGGGTGCATTACTAAAATACTGGTCATGGTGTTTATACCCCTATAGGCAAAGCTAAGAGTATCTTCTAGGTAACAATGACTGAAGTTCTTCAAATTGATCTTATGTTCTACCAGTTTCCAAGATGATTGAGTCTTTTCACGAAGAGATGCTTAACAAACTAAGGAAGTTCTCATTTTTTTTGCCTCATGTGCCCTAACAGTGCTTTTCAAAGGGTGGTCAGTGGAACACCCCACATTGATATCACATGGTGATTTTCAAGGGACTAATCTAGCCCTCTAAATGATTTCTGAGGGAGAAGCGTAAGAAATCTGCTTTTTGACACACATCTCATCAGATTCCCAAGTGCATAAAAGTTGAAGAATGCTACTCTGGTGCCATATATCTACTTTCCTTTAAATAAAAGCATAAAGAGTTCTAAAGAACACAAGAATGAATGACACCACAAGTACTAATAACATGAAAAAGCAATAAGGCAAAAGAGATAGTACAGGATAAAAGAAATATATAAGAATACAAAAAAGTATTTTCAAAGAAGCATCTCAAGATAAAATCATCTTAGAATGAGTAACCTAGATATATTGCTATTTCTAAAATATAATTTTTAAATTTAAAATGTAACATTAGGGGCTTCCCTGGTGGCGCAGTGGTTGAGAGTCCGCCTGCCGATGCAGGGGACAGGGGTTCATGCCCCAGTCCGGGAAGATCCCACATGCCGCGGAGCGGCTAGGCCCATGAGCCATGGCCGCTGAGCCTGCGCATCCGGAGCCTGTGCTCCACGACGGAAGAGGCCACAACGGTGAGAGGCCCGCGTACCGCCAAAAAAAAAAAAATAAAGTAACATTAACATACAATAAAACAATTTTTGGAGTACAGGTATATAAATTTTAACACATGATAGGTTTGTATTATCACACCATAAGCAGAATAAGAACAGTTCCACTACCCTCCTCCACCCAGTCCTTAGCAAATATTGATCAGTTTTATGGCACTATAGTTTATGTATTTTTAAAGAATGTCATATAAATAGAATTATACAGTATATAAATTTTTGGAACTGACTTCTTTCACGAGGCATACTGTACTTGAGATTCATTAAAGTTGTTTGATATATGTGCATTGATACTTTTTATTGCTGAGTCATATTCCATTCTAAGGATCTATCACAGTTTGTTTATTCATTTACATGTTGAAGGACATTTAGATTGTTTCCAGTTTTTTGGTGATTACCAATAGAACTGCTATAAATATTCATGTACAGATTTTTGTGTTAATGTAAGTTTTTATTTCTCTGGTGCAAACTCCCAGGAATGAGATTGCTTGATCATATGGTAAGTATATATAACTTTATAAGAAACTGCCAAGCTGTTTTTCAGGGTGGCTTTACCATTTTGCATTCCCATCAACAATGTACAAGCGTTACTGATGCTCTGTGTCCTCGTCAGCACTTGGTATTGTCAGTATTGCTTATTTTAGCCATTCTAACAAGTATATGGCAATATCTTCTAGTGGTTTTAATTTACATTTCCCTAATGGCTAATGATCACTGTTGAACATCTTTTCATGTGCTTACTAGCCATCTGTATATCCTCCTTAGTGAAATATTTATTTAAATCTTTTGACTTTTTCTAAAATCAGATTATTTGTTTGCTTACTGGTGAGTTTAGAGAGTACTTTACATATTCTATTTAGATACAAAGCTTTGTCAGGTACGTGATTTGCAAATATCTTCTTCTGGTCTATAGCTTATCTTTTCATTCTCTTAATAGTGTCTTTCACAGAGTGAAAAATTTTAATTTTGATGAAGTCTGATTTATGATTATTTTTGTTGCATTCATGCTTTTGGTGTAATATCTAAAATTTCTTCACTTAATTGAGGTAATGAAGAAAAACTATTTAAAAAGTTTTATAGTATTACATTTATATATATATCTGTGATTCATTTTGAGTTAATTTTTGTGTGAGGTATGAGGTTTAAGTAGTGGTTCACTGTTTTTGCTTATGTATGTTCAATTGTCTTAACGTTTTGGAAAAGACTGTCTTTTCCCCATTTAATTACCTTTACACTTGTGTAAAAAAAAATCAATTTGTTCAAGAGAATAAGAAGAAAACCCACAGAGTGGGAGAGAATATTTGCAAAAGATATATCTGATAAAGGACTGTTATCCAAACTATACAAAGAACTCTTGAAAGTCAACAGTAAGAAAGTGAAGAATCTGGTTTAAAAATGGCAAAAGGCCTGGACAGACAACTTGTCAAAGAAGATGTACAGGGCTTCCCTGGTGGCGCGGTGGTTGAGAGTCCACCTGCTGATACAGGGGACACGGGTTCGTGCCCCAGTTCGGGAAGATCCCACATGCCATGAAGCAGCTGGGCCCGTGAGCCATGGCTGCTGAGCCTGCATGTCTGGAGCCTGTGCTCCACAGCAGGAGAGACCACAACAGTGAGAGGCCCACGTACCCCAAAAAGATAAAAAAAGAAGAAGATGTACAGATGGCAAATAGGCCTATGAAAAGATACTCAACATCATATGTCATTAGGAAATTGCAAATTCAACCAATAGTGAGATGCCATTACACACCAAAATCCAAAACACTGAAAACGCTAAATGTTGGCAAGGATGTAGAGCAATAGGAACTCTCATTCATTGCTGATGGGAATGCAAAATGATATACCCACTTTGAAAGACAGTTGGTAGTTTCTTACAAAACTAAATATACTCTTACCGTACGATCTAGCAGTTGTACTTTTTGATGTTTACCCAGATGAGTTGAAAACTTATGTCCACACAAAAACATGTACGCAGATGTTTATAGCAGCTTTATTCATAATCGCCAAAAACTTGGAAGCAACTAAGATGTCCTTCAGTAGGTGAATGGATACATAAACTATGGTACATCCAGAAAATGGAAAGTTATTCAGTGATAAAATGGAATGAGCTATCAAACCATGAAAAGACATGAAAGAATCTCAAATGCATATTACTAAGTGAAAGAGGTGATCTGAAGATGTATCTACCTTATGAGCCTAATTATATGACATTCTAGAAAAAGGCAAAACTATAGAGACAGTAAAAATATCAGTGGTTACCAGGGGTTATGAAGAGGGAGCAATGAATATGTGGAGCACAGGATTTTTAGGGGAAAAAAAAAAAGAAAAAATCAATTGGCCATTTCTGTGGAGGTCTATTTCTGGATTCAATTCTGTTTTATTGGTTTATGTGTCTATCCCTCTACCATTACCATACTATAGCTTTACAGTAGGCCTAAAATTCATACTTCCAGTTTTATTCTTTCTCAAAATTGCTTTGACTTTGTTTGCCCACATGAATTTTAGAATCAGGTTGTCTATATCTACCAAAAAATCTTGCCGGGATTTTGATTGCTGTTGTGTTTTATCTGTAGATCCACTTGGGGAGAGTTGGGTTCTCTTATTTGTTGGGCCTTGAGTTCCATGAACATAGATTTTAATTTTTTTTGCAGTTATTGTAAATGTGTGTATTTAAATATTGTTTTGGATTGCTTATTGTTTATTGTTAGTAGATGGGAATATATGATTGAGTTTTGTATGTTGACCTTGTACCATGTGACCTTGCTAAATTCACTTATTAGTTCTAGGAAGTGTTTTGTTTTTTTGTGTGGGGGGGTTGTTTTTTGTGTTTTTTGTTGATTCCTTGAGATTATCTATGTAGAAAATCATGTTGTCTGTTAGTAGAGACAGTTTTATTTTTTTCCTTATAATCTATATGATTTTTCCCCCTTATTGTTATGGTTAGGACTTCCAGTATAATATTGAATAGGAGTGGTGAGAGTGGGCAACCTTGCCTTGTTCCTATTAGGATGAAAGCAGTCAGTCTTTCATCATTAAATGTAATGTGGAGGTAGGTTTTTCATTAATTAATGCCCTTTATCAGATAGAGGAAATTTCACTCTATTCCTAGTTTGCTGAAGGATTTTATAATGAATGAATTTTGAATTTTGTCAAGTGCTTTATTTTGCATCAGTTGATATAATCATGTGATTTTTTTTCTTTAAGCTGTTAATATGATAGATTACATTAATCGATTTTCAAATCTTGAACCAGTCTTTCTTTCCTGGGATAAACTCCATTTGGTCAGGGTATATTCTTCGTTTTATATATTACTGGATTTGATTTGCTAAAATTTTATTGAGGATCTCTTTGTGTCTGTTTCATGAGGGGTATTGGTCTGAGGTTTTCTTTTCTCCCTGTCTTTGTTTGATTTTGTTATCAGGGTAATACTGGCCTCTAAAATGAGAGGTGTCCCATCCTCTCCAGTTTTCTGGAAGAGACCGTGTTAAGTTGGTATTATTTCTTCTTGAAGTATTTGACATAATTTACTAGTGAAGCCATCTGGGCTTGTAGATTTTATTTTCAAAAGGGTTTTACCTAGAAATTCAGTTCTTTATGAGATACAGATAACAGGATTATTCAGGTTGTCTATTTCATCTTGGATTATTTTCTGAGGAATTGGTTTATTTCATTTTAGTTGTTGCATTTATGTGCATAGTTGTTTGTAGTATAGTCTTAGGATAATTTTAATATCTGCAGGGTCAGTAATGATATGTTCTCTCCCATTCCTTGTATCAGTAATTTCTCTCTCTTTCTTTGTCAGTCTTGCTAGAGGTCTTTTTAAAATATCAACTTTTGGTTTCATTGGATTTTTTTCTTTTTTTGTGTTTCATCAATTTCTGCTCTCACCTTAATTACTTTATTATTTTTCTTCCTCTGCTTGTTTTGAATTTGTTTCACTTTTCTTTTTCTAATTTTTTTTTTTTTTTTTTTGCGGTACACGGGCCTCTTACTGTTGTGGCCTCTCCCGTTGTGGAGCACAGGCCCCAGACACGCAGGCTCAGTGGCCATGGCTCACGGGCCCAGCCACTCTGCGGCATGTGGGATCTTCCTGGACCGGTGTACAAACCCATGTCCCCTGCATCGGCAGGCGGACTCTCAACCACCGTGCCACCATGGAAGCCCTCTTTTTCTAATTTTTTAAGTTGGAAGTTTATATTACTGAGTTGCGACCTTTCTTATTTTCTAATACAAGCAGTCCTTGCTTTGCCTGCTAGTGCTGGGCTGCAAAAATGACCATGTAAGCTGAAATGGTACAAAATAGTCTTAATAATCATAGAAAAGTTTTAATTTTTTTCCATGACTGTTAACAATTTTCGTAAATACATTACTTTCTTCCTCTTGGTTACAAGTGTTTGGCAAATTAAAGAAAATAACCAATGAAACTAATACTTATTTAATATACTGCAATTTAAAATGTTATAAATTTTGAGAAATGAAATGTTTTATCAAAACTTAATCAAAGTATTTTGAACTTCTCTTTGTGTGGAGCAAACATCTTGTCCATGCTTTGACAATTTGTCTTATTGCTTTCTAAGTTTGGATTATTTTCCAATAGTTTATCCTTTGGGTTCCTAATGTTGTGAACTATTTCCATAGTTTCTTTAATGTCATGTTTTGTCAATGTCATTTCCTTTGAGACTTCTTTGTCCTTTTGGTTGCTACCACTTTCCTTGTTTGTCAAAAAGTTCATCTGCACAGAGTTCCTCAGGCTCCTCCAGAACCTCCTGAACGGCTACACTGTCAACATTTCCGCAGCCAGCTGTTTCTTCTATAACTCCATTTATGTTGGATTCAAATTTCATTTCACTTCTTAGCTGCACATTCTTCTTTGTTGGCCAGTTTCCTCTTTTGATTATACATTTTAGAAAATGTCAGATGGGTTTATCACTGGGAATAAAGGATTCAACACAACTACACTTTTTGCTGTCTGTGCATGAACTAAGTAATAAGCTTATAGTGGCCAATTATTGATAGACGTTGAAAGAAGTAATCGGTCACTGATCATGATGCTTTTCTGTTACTTACACAGTGATTTGTGGACTAAAGAGCTAGAAACAAAGCTTGTATTTTATCCAATTATTCACAGTAAATATATACTAAAAATGTAGTTTTTAGTAACTAAAATTTGAACAGTGTTGTTGGGAGGCTGATATTATTTAGTTAAACTGTGGTAACAGAAATTCATATATACTGAAACTGTCCAAAGCTAGGGCTGCCTATATAAGCATTTATTGCTATAAGTTTCCCTCTGAGCACTGTTTTAGCTGCATTCCACAAATTTTGGTACGTTTTATTTTTATTTTTGTTCACTTTAAATTGCTTTATAATTTTCCTTGAGATTTCCTCTTTGGCCTATGGATTATGTAGGAGTTTGTTATTTAATTTCTAAGTGTGTGGAGTTTTTCGTGTTATAGTTATGTTATTGATTTCTAGTTTAATTCCATTATTTTCAGAGAACATATTTTGTATGATTTAACTGCTTTAAATTTGTTCAGGCTTGTTTTCTAACCCAGGATATAGTCTATTTTTGTATCAGTTCCAGGTGCACTTGAAAGAATGTGTATTCTGATTTTGTTGGGTGGAATGTTTTACAAATGTCACTTAATTACAGTTGGTTGATGTTGGACAGTCCTTTTGTAACCTTTCTACTTTTGACTTTCTACTTTGACTTTTTGACTTTCTACTATTTCTATTGCTTGATGGGAGAGGAGTTTTTGTTTTTCCTACCTTTATTGAGGTATATCTGACATATAGCACTGTGTAACTTTAAGATGTGTAAAGTGATAATTTGATACACTTATATTGTGAAATGATTACCACAGTAGGGTTAGTTAACATCTCCATCACGTCACATAATTACCTGTTATTATTTTTTCCTTTTGGTGATAAGAATATTTAAGACTTATTCTCTTAGCAGTTTTCAAGTATATAATACAGTATTGCTAACTGTAGTTACCATGCTATACCTTAGATCTCTAGAACTTATTCATCTTATAACTGGAAGTTTGTACCCTTTGACCAATACCTCCCCATTTCTCCTACCCCGCAGCCCCTGGCAACCACATTCTACTTATGAGAGGAGTTTTGAAGTTTCTAAATATACCTATAGATTTCTCTATTTCTTCTTTTAGTTTTGTCAGTTTTTCTGTATTTTGAAGCTCTGTTCTTATGTACATACAGATTTAGGGTTGTTTTGGCTTTTTGGCAAACTGACTCTTTTATTATTATGTGGTTTCCTCTCTATCCTTGGTTATTTTCTTTGCTCTGAAGTCTACTTTGGTATTAAGTCTACCACTCCTGCTTTATTGTGATTAGTGTTTACATGTTTACATGTGACACTAGTGTTACATGTGATTAGTGTTTATATTTTTACTTTTTAAAGTGCATAGTTCATTACATTTGAATGAGTGTCTTATAAACAATATAGTTAGGTCATTAAAACAAATCCATTCTGACAATTTTTGTCTCTTGATTGGTCTGCTTAATCATTTATATTTAATATGATTGTTTATATATTTGGGTTTAACTCTACTATTTATTATTTATTTTATTTCTTCCTTTTTATTCCTCTGTTTTTCTTTTCCTGCCTCCTTTTGTTTTTTTTTAATGTTTTTAATATTTTGTTTTAGTTTGTCTATTGTATTTTTTACTATGTTTCTTTATATGGTTTATAGTTTGTTTAGTGCTCTAGGGATTACAACACACATACTTAACTTTTCATAGTCTATTTAGAACTAATATTTTCTACCTCAAACAGAATTGAGACAACTTACTACCATATAGGTCTGAAAAAATTCCTTAAAAAAAAGGTGGATCATTGATTAACTATGTATTGCAGACCCATCCTTATAACTCTTCTTATTTCTTAGAAAGACATTACCCAATAAATAAATATCTAATAAGTTATAAAGTAATGATAACATATTTTATTCTAAAGTCTAAAATAATTATAATGTAGCTATTTTAAAAGTGATGAATTATATTTTAAATAATTTGATGTGTGAAGAGTAGAGATTTATTAATATTGAACATATTTATGTGGATAAAATTAAATTAAATTTTTATTTTCAGGTTTCTTTTTCCCCTCCAAATGACTAAATAAATGAGTGAATTAGCAAACACTGAACATAGAAAATAAGTGACAAATCAAAACTTGTTCACAGAAAACCTATTACTTGTGATGCTACTTATAATTAGTTTCTGGAAAAAGAAAATCACCCAATCATTGTTTTTTCTACATAATTAATGAACAAAAATGTTGTCTACCTCTTAATTTCTAACAGTATTTTAGAGCAGGAATGAAAGGGTTACTTTTATTACAACAGTACCAGGTAATATTCATATTCTACTTTTTTCATATTTTAAGTGCTACTTCTCGACAACTGTATGAAGTAGATTTTCATTTTAAACATGAGAAAACCAAAATATGAAGTTAAGTAAGTTTTTCAATTCATACAGTTTTTTTAGCATCTTTATTGGAGTATAATTTCTTTACAAAAGTGTGTTAGTTTCTGCTTTATAACAAAGTGAATCAGTTATACATATACATATGTCACCATATCTCTTCGCTCTTGCATCTCCCTCCCTCCCACCCTCCCTATCCCACCACTCTAGGTGGTCACAAAGCACCGAGCTGATCTCCCTGTGCTATACGGCTGCTTCCCACTAGCTATCTATTTTACGTTTGATAGTGTATATATGTCCATGCCACTCTCTCACTTTGTCCCAGCTTACCTTTCCCCCTCCCCGTATCCTCAAGTCCATTCTCTAGTAGGTCTGCATCTTTATTCCCATCTTGCCTCTACGTTCTTCATGACCATTTTTTCTTTTTTCTTTAGATTCCATATATATGTGTTAGCATACGGTATTTGCTTTTCTCTTTCCGACTTACTTCACTCTGTATAACAGTCTCTAGGTCCATCCACCTCACCACAGATAACTCAGTTTTGTTCCGTTTTATGGCTGAGTAATATTCCATTGTATATATGTGCCATATCTTCTTTATTCATCTGTTGATGGACACTTTGGTTGCTTCCATGTCTGGGCTATTGTAAATAGAGCTGCAATGAACATTTTGGTACATGACTCTTTTTTTTTTTAAATTTTAATGACTCTTTTTGATTTATGGTTTTCTCAGGGTATATGCCCAGTAGTGGGATTGCTGGGTCGTATGGTAATTCTATTTTTAGTTTTTTAAGGAACCTCCATACTGTTCTCCATAGTGGCGGTATCAGTTTACATTCCCACCAACAGTGCAAGAGGGTTCCCTTTTCTCCACACCCTCTCCAGCATTTGTTGTTTGTAGATTTTCTGGTGAAGCCCATTCTAACTGGTGTGAGGTGATACCTCATTGTAGTTTTGATTTGCATTTCTCTAATAATTAGTGATGTTGAGCAGCTTTTCATGTGCTTCTTGGCCATCTGTATGTCTTCTTTGGAGAAATGTCTATTTAGGTCTTCTGCCCATTTTTGGATGGGGTTGTTTGTTTTTTTAATGTTGAGCTGCATGAGTTGCTTGTAAATTTTGGAGATTAATCCTTTGTCCGTTGATTCGTTTGCAAATATTTTCTCCCATTCTGAGGGTTGTCTTTTCGTCTTGTTTATGGTTTCCCTTGCTGTGCAAAAGCTTTTAAGTTTCATTAGGTCCCATTTGTTTCAAGTTCGTACACTTTGAATGGAAGAGGCAGATTTAAACCTGAGTATTTTGACTTCAGAACCACAGTCTGAACTGCCATATCATCTGGTCTCTAGAGGAGAGGGCAGTAGTATCATAGTATTATCTTGAGAATTTTTAGAATATAAAACTATTGTAAAAAAGAAGGCCAATATATTATGTGGGGTGTGTGTGTGTGTATATGTATGCACATATGTGTATAATTTTTGCTCACAGTAACTCCCAAATTAGGTTAAGGATTTTTTTATTGGTTCCATAATGGGAAAAACATCCTATTAGGCATTAGTACATTCTAACACTTTGATGTTTACTTTCAGGCTTCACTTTGATCTCTTTACACATAGATGCATATACAAATAGCATGAGACAACCGTCAAGTGCTGAATGCCACCTCTGAGAAAGGTCACAAGATTACAGTCTTACAACTTTAATGAGCACAGTCTAAACTGACAACATTTTGCATATCATTATGATTCCCTTGTAAAGTGGATATTTCCTTGTGCAATATTCTATTTTTTTGAGCTTAAGAACTACTGTACACCAGTAATCAAAATTGTTATTTTATTCTTTTATGCCTTATTTCTTTCCCACTCTTCAAATGTTGTTTTCTGTAAAACTGGTCTGAAAACAAGGTTCGAAAAATCAAATTATCGAATGTTGCGATGTTCTGAAAATCAAAATCAGCTTTGCTGATTATAGAATGTGCAAAAGGTATTTCTCATTATAGAAGTATGCTTTTCTTATTCTGCAGTAGAAAAAAAATGAAATATGTTAAAAAAAAGAAATATGTTAGCTAATCTTTAAATAATTTAAAATTTCATACATGATGTGGAATGTCTTAATGAGGAGTGCAAACTTTGCATGGGAAAATGTTTTGTGTGCTTTGTGACAACAGAAGGTAGATTTTCTTCAACCATTCCTTATAGAATTCTTGTCTCTTTCTAGATATCGACAAAACAAAAAATGATAGCTAGTCTCTTTGTAGCATTTAAATAATGATTTATTAACATTTCATTTTTTATTTTCTACCTATTATTCCTCTAACTCTCCCTTAATTATTTTAGTGTATTCTTTGTTGGAATTTTAAAAATTGGCTTTAATTTAAGGGTGTACCCAATGCCATGGAAGGAGAGTTTCCAGAGGTTGGTAGAGTTATGCAACTTATTATTTTAATAGGCATTTAGAAAATGAAATCTTGGTACAGATTCTTATGTACACAAATAAGAGTTCTCATATTTTATGTGCTCTAAAAATATGATAATGCTGGAAAATGCATAGCAATGGTAGTCCCAGTTAGACTGACCTTCCATTATAGCTACACTGGCTGCAAAGACAGTCTGTTTACATGGCCTCAAAGAACCTCACTTACCACACCACTGCTAAACCCTGAGCCCCAGTGTTTTCAATGGTGTTATTACAATCCAGTGAAATCAAAGATGAAGTTATGGCCATAAAAAAAATCACACCTATGTATATTAAGAGATCTGACTTCAACAAAAAGAGCTGGATTTCGTGCAATTTTCTATTGTACCAGAGAGACAAAGGTGGAAAAGTAATTTATGTTAGGAGATTGAGAGAGACAGCTAATCTGATCTATGATTTTGTTTTAATATAAATCATAGATTGCTAATAATAGACACCTCATTTCTTGGTGTAGATTTATTCTCTTTCTAATGTTTTCATCAGGGCTTTCAGCAAATATGCTCTTCTTCACTTGATTTCCCAGTATACTCCTGGTTCAGTGACTTACATAATATGAGTTATTTAAATTAGTAAGAATTATTAATGAGTAAACAATCTTGATATTTCCCCCTAGTCCTCAGAATAATGCACGTTATTTCCTCTCTGTTTTAAAGAAAATATGGAAGATGTGGATATTCAGTTGAACAACTCACCCGGATAATACTACATGACAGTCGGTCAATAAGGACCTTCAAAAAATACGAAGGAGTACAAATTCTATCATTTCCTTTGACCATTATTTAAATCAGCAAATATTAACTGACAGCATTTTAATTATAGATATGTTTTGTGCATATATACATATATATGTGTATATATATATAATAACTTCTTTGCTGGCAATAGTTGGAAAAATCAGAACAAAGCAGAAAAATATACATGCAGATTTTTAAAATTGACAAAGCTGAGACAACTGTTATGTGTTTACGTAGGCCAGAGTATGCCCACATGATGCTCTGTACTAGGAACACAAAAATGAATTAGGAGTGATTTCTGTTCTGGAGAGGTTGAGAAGGTGTGGTGATGGGGAGACAGATGTATGCACAATTAATTTGATAACTGTAGATATATCAAGTTGAATGGAAGCACAGAGGAATTAATTGGTTATGCAGGCTGGATAGCTGGGAAGGATAAAGAGGAAACATCATAAAGAAAAGCACAGAAGTCTGAATGTTTATGTCAATGATCTGAGGTTGGAGAATCATCCTCAGTGTGCCTGAAAAATAGAGTCTGGGAAAGAGAGGTGAAAGAAAACCCAAGCAATGGATTGTGAAGACCCTGGTTGCCAGGCTGAAGGGACCTTGCTTTATTGGAAAGGATGAGGTGGCTGAGAAAGAAGGGTGGCTGAGATGTAAAAATTGGTTTTGTTAAAAATACTGAACTTGAGTAACAAAAATATATCAAAAATACCTACATGATGTGGAATGTTTACTGACAAAAGTTTACATCAAATTTTATTTTATTTTGGACTACATGGCTTTTCATTACCACCCCCTGCACACACACAATAATTCACTTTCTACTTTCAAGCAGATAAAGGTTTATTTAAAAATTACAAGTTTACTTTTCTTGACTGACCAGTTTTGTGACATTTGCACATGAAATGAAATAAAATATTTGGCCACAACAAAATATTTTTTCCACATTAGCTTTTGACAGGAAATTGACATGGATTATTCAACCACTATATACAAAGTTGAGACAGCAACATAATTTCAAGGAAAAAAAATTCTCTTTATCAAGAAACATTAAATTCTTAAGGGAAATGAACATATGTTCCAAAACCATAACTTTGTCCTAAAGAAAATTTTAAGAATGCTAGTTTTCCCATAATGGCGTTATCCAGAATTTTAATTCCCTCATTAAAGGAAGATTGGCCATAATTAGGAAACAAATCAAATAATCAAAGCATTTAGAACAAGATAAATTGAAGTTTCCGCAAAGAAAAATATTAATATGCTTCAGTAGATATTTGAAGGCCTTTGTGTATACATACAGAGCTTTAAAGGGAAATTTATTCAAGTACTTAAGATGGTAAGTAATGCTCACATGTAAGTATATTTCATTCCAAAAATATCACTGTTTTGGGGGAAGTTTGGAACAAGATTAAATAATTTAACTTAAGACTTAGAAACATTTTTGACTGAACAACCAAATCCTCTCTCCCTTAAAGAAAAGGGGTGTGGGGAGAAAAAAGTTGGATTTGTCAGAACAAAATAAAGTCAAAGATCACAAAGATTTATATGTGTGTAAAAGGAAAACCTTCAGAATCCTTCTGCAGCCCTAAAGAGCTCTAACATGAATTTGGACATCTGCCAATGGGCTTGCCATTGGCAAGGGTGCTCTGTGTCTAGACATCTACACAGATAGGTAAGATTCATACTGTTGCATCCAGTGTCACACCTCACAGACCTAGCAAGTAAGTGCAAACCTAGCACATAAGAGACAACAATCACACTCAGAACCTACTTCTTGGGTAGCTGGTATTTCTTAGTTTGTGTCCTGGGCAGAAAGCTCCATTACAGAACTCCCCTGTCAACTCAGACATGGTAATCGTTCTTTCAACAACAATTTGAGGGCTTCTGTGTTTTGGGTGTTGAGGAGAAAGCTGTAAACAGCACAAACAAGGATCCTTCTCTCAGATAATTTATAAAAGAAACATTAATGAAAAAGTACAGAAAGAAATAAGGAATTACAGATTGTGACAATTGCTGTGAAGAAGATCAATAAAGTGATGCCTAAGAAAGTAATCAGGGAGAGGCTGCTTTAGAGAAAGTAATAAGAAGAGTCAATAAAAAGTTCCAGTTGAATCAAAGACCTAAGGATGAGATTGTGCTAGACATCTAAAAAGCCATGGAAGAAGAATTCCAAGGAAAGGGCAATACCCCCGAAGGGCAAAAGGGCTTTTCATTTATTCAACAGGTATTATAAACATTTCCTAAATGCCAAGCTCAATGTCAAATGTAAAATTCATGTCCTTGATCTAACAAGGTATTTTAGAGAAGTAGGGAGACACATATGTAAGCAAGTGAGTTACTGGTGAGTTAAGGGGGTAACGTTTGGATTGAGAGATTCAGGAAAATGCTACATTTTATTTGGGTTGAGGGGAGAAGGGAGAAAGAGGAAAGGCAGCTAGCTAGGAAAGAGTTAAAAATATTGGTGTGCTACCAGCTGATTCTGTTTGTTTGAACCAGCCAGCTAGCAGGCAGGTTGAGTAACTGTCTTCTGTTATCTTCATTAAGACCCTGAAGAAGCAACATAATGACCAGTCATACATTCAGATTATCTACAGGTATCCATGGCAACAAGTACTAATTGGCTTGCCCTGGGTTCATCTTTCCTGAGAGACTGTCGCTCAGATACCTCTTGGTAGAATTTCTAGTCCAGGAAAACTTAAGTGAAATGACAGAAAAGAAACTCATGACCTGATAGCTTTTGTTCAGTAACTTTCCTAGGAAATGCCTGGTGCAGTGAGGACTCATTATTTTGGCCATGTTAGCACTGATGTTATTTATGTTTCAGTTTAGCTTCTGTAGCTCACATGTCATTTGAGAAAGCTTGACCTCTGAGAGTCAGATGAAATTGGCTAGATGCCCCCTCCCAGTGGTGGCTGAAGACCAGGAGACTAAGCAGCACAGCAGGCTTCCAGGGAGAAATGTGGCTAAACACTTTTCCTAAACTTTTTTTGTCTCAGAGACTTATTTTGCTGAAGAAATTCAGGAAATGGCTCATTTAGTCATTTTGAGAATTCTCATCCTTTTCCTCATCTTGTTGTTCCAGTGAGGACCATTAAGCACACAGGCATTTGTGTGTCACCAACTTTACTGAAGCCACAGGTAATGGAAAGGGGTGTTACACCTCAGCTTTAGATCTGTTGAGTTGAATATCCAACTTTCTGTTTCTGTGGAGTCTCTTGGGCATTTCCATCAACTCAGGTTCTAAGCTTTTACCCCGTTTCTTGTCTCTCTTCTCTTCTTCCCTTTTTACTGCCCAACTCCAACAAAATGATGTAAAAATGTTTGCTAACATTGCTGTCAGTCAGGGCTTGGCATTACCAGGATGGGTGGCTATTGGGATGCTGTGACTCAAAAGGCTTGCCTACCCCAGGGTATTGCTATCATCGGTCAGACAAGAGTATCTGCAGTCCTCACTATCACGGCCATTCTTTTGTCTTATTCCTGACCGCTGGAAGGGCCTTTTTCATCTGAGTCTGTCTCCTGAAAGAAGGAAACCTCATAACCGATTTTCCTGCCTCATCAGCCGTTAATTTTTTTTTTTAAGTGCAAAGTAGTTCTCCGTATTGGTTGGAGACTGGGGACAGATAAGTAGAGGAGTGGGAGAGTCGCATAGTCAAGCTACTTCTAGGAAGGCAGCATGATCTATTATGAGTCAACCTTGATAGCTGGGGCAAGAGTGAGGGTGTGTTCAGGTACAGGACAGGAGCTTTGCAGGCATAGAGTAGAAGGAGGAATTCCATAGAAGGATAGATTTCCGCTCATGTGTGTGGCACATAAAGTGCAGAAGACAAAATCTGTTGGCTTTCCAATTTTATTCAAGGCTGGCTCTTATTCTATAACTTGGACTGAATCAGTGGCCCTGCCTGACCTTAGAGGTATTTTGCAGACAGGCTCCCCTGTGATCTTGATGAAGTGAAGAAGCTTGGTTAACTCTATTATAGCTAGGGGCAAGAATCTATAAAGTTTGCTGCCTTGCTTTTCATTTGCCTTTAAAAATTTTCACAATCAATATAATCTATAGTTTTTCCCTCCAAAAGGACTCAGTAGATCACTTTACCTCTTTGATATTGATTTACTTAAAATTCTAGTTTTAAAAGAGGGAGGTTAGTTCTTAGTTTTCCCAAATACAGCAAAAACCATTAGTGAAAAATGTAAGGGATCCAAATTAAAAGAATACAGATTATTTGGTATCTTATTTATCTTCAGAACATTTAGCAATTCTCTTCCTTTAAACAAAGAATCGTTGAGATTAAGAAGTAATTTATGTATAAATCTCTGATACTGATTTTAGGATTTTTTTTTCTTTTTTTGCGGTACGCGGGCCTCTCACTGTTGTGGCCTCTCGCGTTGCGGAGCACAGGCTCCAGACACGCAGGCTCAGCGACCATGGCTCACGGGCCCAGCCGCTCCGCGGCCTGTGGGATCTTCCCGGACCGGGGAACGAACCCTCGTCCCCTGTATCGGCAGGCGGACTCTCAACCACGGCGCCACCAGGGAAGCCCCTGATTTTAGGATTTTTAAAGTTATGGTAATTCTGTTTTGATTTTCCCATTAAGTCATAAATTTGGGGAAAGCTAGTACTGATTCTTTTATTTATTTAAAGAGAAACAATCATTTCTGAATTTACATCTAAAAATTTAAAACATACTGAACAGTATAAAAACAAAATAAAAAGTGCCTTGAATTATCTACCACTACTCAGGTAACTACACTGATAACTACTCAGAATTATCAATTATTAATATATTGTTCTACTTCCTTCTAGTGTTTTTCTCTTCAGGCATATTAATGCATATACGGTTATACACTGCTGTACTTATATATGGTATATGTGTATATGTTTATACCTAAACCAAATTTGTCATATGCTGGATAGTTTTAAATGATACTTTGTCACCTAACAATATGTCATTGAGTGTTCTTCAAAAACATGAATTTTGAGGCATGCAGAGGGTAAGAACATACGGATACACCACATTTTATTTTACTATCCTATGTTTTGGAGCATTTCAGTTGTTTCCAATTATTTGTTATTAGAAATGAGACTACAATGAATATTTTTTGTTTTTGTTTTTGTTTTTTGCGGTACACGGGCCTCTCACTGTTGTGGCCTCTTCCGTTGCGGAGCACAGGCTCCGGACACTCAGGCTCAGCGGCCGTGGCTCATGGGCCCAGCCACTCCGTGGCATGTGGGATCTTCCTGGACCAGGGCACAAACCCGTGTCCCTTGCATCTGCAGGCAGACTCTCAACCACTGCACCACCAGGGAAGCCCTACAATGAATATTTTTGTTCATAAATTTTCTACTCACTTTTGAGGGAATTACTGGATCAAGTGTCATGAATGACTATTTTTACTTTATTTTTTAAATTGAAGTATAGTTGATATACAATATTATATGTTACATGTGTACAATATAGTGGTGCACAATTTTTAAAGATTGTACTTCACTTACAGTTATTGTAAAAATATTGGCTATATTCCTTGTGTTGTACAATATATCCCCGCAGCTTATTTTATTTTATTTTTCCCATAGCTTATTTTATACGTAATAGTTTGTGCTTCTTAATCACCCACCCTATATTGCCCCTCCCCACTTCACTCTTCCTACAGGTGACCACTAGTTTCTTCTCTATATCTGTAAGTCTGCTTCTTTTTTGTTATATTCACTGGTTTGTTGTATTTTTTTAGATTCTACATATAAGTGATATCATGCAGCATTTGTCTTTCTCTGTCTGACTTATTTCGTTTGGCATAATGCCTTCCAAGTCCATCCATGTTGCTGCAAATGGCAAAATTTCCTTCCTTTTTATGGCTGAGTAGTATTCCATATGAATGACTATTTTAAAATAATGTTTGGTGCATATTTTCAGGTTTCCCTCTGGAAGGGATATATCAGTTTCTCCCTTCATAGTGTACAAGGGTGCGATCTCATTGTATTCTCACTGACACTGGGCAGTATAATGCTAAGAAGAACTTTGCCAATTTGCTGGGCAAAATGGTCTCTAATTGTTTTAATTATTTTTATCTTTTTTATCTCTGATTGCCACATTGGTAGCTCCATAAGACATATTAATTTTCCTTTCTTTTATTTTAACCTTGAAAAACAATGGTAATAGTTGCCTTGTGGGGAAATTGGGACATCTAAATATGTATGAACATGTTATATAAATATTAGGAATTACTATTGTTTTTAAGCCACATGGAAAGAATGAGAAATCTTCATTAAGTGAGAGTGAGTTGTAAAGAACATGCTTCATGCTTTGTTGTCCTCATCTGAAACAGAAGCCCTTGGTGCCCATGTTGCATTTACTCAGCTGTCTTCTGATTTTAACCACAGCTGTGGTGGACAGACTGTGGAAGCTCAGACTCTTCTCTTCCTGACAGGATCTTGCTGCAAGCACTTGCATCTGTCTCTCTGTAGTCTTCCCCAGACCCTTCTTCAATGCACGGGCCCCCCAGCTGGCTCACATTGGGAAACCCAGAGGTGCAGGGATGGCGGAGGGATTCGTGTCCAATGGGAGATGGGAGCCAGCGGGAAAATGTTCCACTCTCTCATCATTCAGATGATCAGTTCTGGGAGGCATTTCATGAGTGTTTTCTCAGCAGTTCTGGCAGAATCCCACTCTTGACACCTATAACAGAGACTTCATTAAAGCACCATCTCTCTAGTGCTTTTCCTCCTTCACTGCCTGACTCTCTTTTTTTCCTCACTTCTGCTTCCTAAGATCAGCTTCCAAAAAAACTTAACTGTAACCAAGTCCTTATTCTAGGCTCTTCTCTTAGGGGAACTCTAACTAAGGCATCATCCTTTTGCCTTCTTCCCCAGCAATGCTGGACTTTCCCCCCTTCCCCTGTAGAACATTCAGTTAACTAACTCAGCCATTACATACTGAGTACTGACCATGTGCCAGACAGTACTGTCGTGAGGGATGTGGATGCAGACTCAGATGCTGCCATCATGGAGCGACATTCTAGTGGGGCAGGCCGAAAGTGACACAACAAATAAGTTGTCTTCATGAGACTTCATAAATTCCAAGGAGAAAAAAGTAAGGGAGATAGGAAATGTCTGGGGGAAGGGGTGAGTTGTCATTTTAGATAGTATTTCTAGGGAAGACCTTATTGAGAAGGTCTCCTTTGAATAAAGATTGGAAGAAGGTGAGGAAGTGAACCATGTCAATATCTGTAGTAAAAATATTCCATCTGAGGAAACAGCACATACATGGACCCTAAGATGGGAGCATGCCTGGAGCATGTAGGAATATTAAGAAGCCCAGTGGGGCTGAAGCAAGTTGAAGGAGGAGTAAACTTCACAAACTTAGCTAAAATGTAGACTTCCCACTCTAAGATGGTATGGTAGGCAGAATAATATCCTTCCCAAAATGTCCATATTTTCATCCCCCAACCCTCTGACTATGTTATATTCCATGGCCAAAGGGAGTTTGCAGTTGTGATCAAGGATCTTGATGCCTTTTGCAGCAACATGGATGGACCTGGAGATTATCATACCAAGTGAAGTAAGTCAGGCAGAGAAAGACAGTTACCATATGATGTCACTTATAGGCAGAATCTAAAAAAAAATGAGACAAATAAACTTATTTACAAAGCAGAAAAAGACTCACAGACATAGAAAACAAACTTATGGTTACCAAAGCGGAAAGGTTAAGGGGGAGGGATAAATTGGGAGTTCGGGATTAACATATACACACTACTATACTTAAAGTAGATAACCAACAAAGACCTACTGTATAGCACAGGGAACTCTGCTCCATATTCTGTAATAACCTAAATGGGAAAGAATACATATATGTATATGTATGACTGAATCACTTTGCTGTACACCTCAAACTAACATAACATTATAAATCAACTATGTCCAATATAAAAAAAGAATTTTTTTAAAGAAAAAAAAAATTAAGGATCTTGAAATAGAAAGATTATCCTGGATTATTTGGGAGGGCCCTAAAAGTAATCACAAATGTCCTTATAAGAGAGAGGCAGGAGCAATTTGAAGATCCTACACTGCTGGTTTTGAAGTTGGAGGGAAGGACCACGAGCCAAGGAAGGCAACACCTATAGAAGCCAGAAAAGGCAAGAAAGAGATGCTCCTCTAGAGCTTCCAGAAGGAGTGCGGCCCTGCCGACAAATTGATTTAGCACCATAAGACCCAATTTTGAAATTCTGACCTCTGTAACTGTAAGATAATAAAATTTGTGTTGTCTTAAGTCATTCAGTTTTTTTTTTTAACATCTTTATTGGAGTATAATTGCTTTACAATGGTGTGTTAGTTTCTGCTTTATAACAAAGAGAATCAGTTATACATATAAAAATGTTCCCATATCTCTTCCCTCTTGCATATCCCTCCCTCCCACCCTCCCTATCGCACCCCTCTAGGTGGTCACAAAGCACCAAGCTGATCTCCCTGTGCTATGCGGCTGCTTCCCACTAGCTATTTTACATTTGGTAGTGTATATATGTCCATGCCACTCTCTCACTTTGTCCCAGCTTACCCTTCCCCCTCCCCATATCCTCAGGTCCATTCTCTAGTAGGTCTGTGTCTTTATTCCCATCTTGCCCCCAGGTTCTTCATGAACTTTCTTTTTTTCCTCTTAGATTACATATATATGTGTTAGCATACGGTATTTGTTTTTTCTCTTTCTGACTTACTTCATTCTGTATGACAGACTCTAGGTCCATCCACCTCACTACAAATAACTCAATTTCGTTTCTTTTTATGGCTGAGTAATATTCCATTGTATATATGTGCCACATCTTCTTTATCCATTCATCTGTCGATGGACACTTAGGTTGCTTCCATGTCCTGGCTATTGTATATAGAGCTGCAATGAACATTGTGGGACATGACTCCTTTTGAATTATGGTTTTCTCAGAGTATATGCCCAGTAGTGGGATTGCTGGGTCGTATGGTAGTTCTATTTGTAGTTTTTAAGGAACCTCCATACTATTCTCCATAGTGGCTGTATCAATTTACATTCCCACCAACAGTGCAAGAGGGTTCCCTTTTCTCCACACCCTCTCCAGCATTTACTGTTTGTAGATTTTTTGATAATGGCCATTCTGATCAGTGTGAGATGATATCTCATTGTAGTTTTGATTTCAATTTCTCTAATGATTAATGATGTTGAGCATCCTTTCATCTGTTTGTTGGCAATCTATATATCTTCTTTGGAGAACTGTCTATTTAGGTCTTCTGCCCATTTTTGGATTAGGTTGTTTGTTTTTTTGATATTGAGCTGCACGAGCTGCTTGTAAATTCTAGAGATTAATCCTTTGTCAGTTGCTTCATTTGCAAATAATTTCTGCCATTCTGAGGGTTGTCTTTTCGTCTTTTTTATGGTTTCCTTTGCTGTGCAAAAGCTTTTAAGTTTCATTAGGTCCCATTTGTTTATTTTTGTTTTAATTTCCATTTCTCTAGGAGGTGGGTCAAACACGATCTTGCTGTGATTTATGCCACAGAGTGTTCTGCCTATGTTTTCCTGTAAGAGTTTGATAGTGTCTGGCCTTACATTTAGGTCTTTAATCCATTTTGAGTTTATTTTTGTGTATGGTGTTAGGGACTGTTCTAATTTCATACTTTTACATGTACCTGTCCAGTTTTCCCAGCACCGCTTATTGAAGAGGCTGTCTTTTCTCCACTGTATATTCTTGCCTCCTTTATCAAAGATAAGGTGACCATATGTGCGTGGGTTTATCTCTGTGCTTTCTATCCTGTTCCATTGATCTATATTTCTGTTTTTGTGCCAGTACCATACTGTCTTGATTACTGTAGCTTTGTAGTATAGTCTGAAGTCAGGGAGCCTGATTCCTGAAGCTCTGTTTTTCTTTCTCAAGATTGCTTTGGGGCTTCCCTGGTGGCGCAGTGGTTGAGAGTCCACCTGTCAATGCAGGGGACTCAGGTTCGTGTCCCGGTCCGGGAAGATCCCACATGCCATGGAGCGGCTTGGCTCGTGAGCCATGGCCACTGAGCCTGCACTTCTGGAGACTGTGCTCCACAACGGGAGAGGCCACGGCAGTGAGAGACCCGCGTACTGCAAAAAAAAAAAAAAAAAAAGAAAAGAAAAGAAAAAGATTGCTTTGGCTATTTGGGGTCTTTTGTGTTTCCATACAAATTGTGAAATTTTTTGTTCTAGTTCTGTGAAAAATGCCAGTGGTAGTTTCATAGGGATTACATTGAATCTGTAGATTGCTTTGGGTAGTAGAGTCATTTTCACAATGTTGTTTCTTCCAATCCAAGAACATGGTATATCTCTCCATCTATTTGTGTCATCTTTAATTTCTTTCATTAGTGTCTTATAATTTTCTGCATACAGGTCTTTTGTCTCCTTACATAAGTTTATTCCTAGGTATTTTATTCTTTTTGTTGCAATGGTAAATGGGAGTGTTTCCTTAATTTCACTTTCAGATTTTTCATCATTAGTGTATAGGAATGCTGATTTCTGTGCATTAATTTTGTATCCTGCTACTTTACCAAGTTCATTGATTAGCTCTAGTAGTTTTCTGGTAGCATCTTTAGGATTCTCTATGTATAATATCATATCATCTGCAAACAGTGACAGCTTTACTTCTTCTTTTCCGATTTAGATTCCTCTTATTTCTTTTTCTTCTCTGATTGCTGTGGCTAAAACTTCTAAAACTATGTTGAATAATACTGGTGAGGGTGGGCAACCTTGTCTTGTTCCTGATCTTAGTGGAAATGGTTTCAGTTTTTCACCATTGAGAACAATGTTGGCTGTGGGTTTGTCATATATGGCCTTTATTATGTTGAGGAAAGTTCCCTCTATGCCTACTTTCTGGAGGGTTTTTATTGTAAATGGGTGTTGAATTTTGTTGAAAGCTTTTTCTGCATCTATTGAGATGATCATATGGTTTTTATCCTTCAGTTTGTTAATATGATGTATCACATTGATTGATTTGCATATATTGAAGAATCCTTGCATTCCTAGGATAAACCCCACTTGATCATGGTGTATGATGCTTTTAATGTGCTGTTGCATTCTGTTTGCTAGTACTTGGTTGAGGATTTTTGCATCTATGTTCATCAGAGATATTGGCCTGTAGTTTTCTTTCTTTGTAACATCTTTGTCTGGTTTTGGTATCAGGGTGATGGTGGCCTCATAGAATGAGTTTGGAGTGTTCCCCCCTCTGCTATATTTTGGAAGATTTTGAGAAAGATAGGTGTTCGCTCTTTTCTAAATGTTTGATAGAATTCGCCTGTGAAGCCATCTGGTCCTGGGCTTTTGTTTGTTGGAAGATTTTTAATCACAGTTTCAATTTCAGTGCTTGTGATTGGTCTGTTCATATTTTCTATTTCTTCCTGGTTCAGTCTCGGAAGGTTGTGCATTTCTAAGAATTTGTCCATTTCTTCCAGGTTGTCCATTTTATTGGTATAAAGTTGCTTGTAGCAATCTCTCATGATCCTTTGTATTTCTGAAGTGTCAGTTGTTGCTTCTCCTTTTTCATTTCTAATTCTATTGATTTGAGTCTTCTCCCTTTTTTTCTTGATGAGTCTGGGTAATGGTTTATCAATTTTGTTTATCTTCTCCAAGAACCAGCTTTTAATTTTATTGATCTTTGCTATCATTTCCTTCATTTCTTTTTCATTTTTTTCTGGTCTGATCTTTATGATTTCTTTCCTTCTGCTAACTTTGGGGTTTTTTTTTCTTCTTTCTCTATTTGCTTTAGATGTAAGGTTAGGTTGTTTATTTGAGATGTTTCTTGTTTCTTAAGGTAGGATTGTATTGCTATAAACTTCCCTCTTAGAACTGCTTTTGCTTCATCCCAAAGGTTTTGGGTCATCGTGTTTTCATTGTCATTTGTTTTTAGGTATTTTTTTTTCTTCTTTGATTTCTTTAGTGATCTCTTGGTTATTAAGTAGTGTACTGTTTAGCCTCCATGTGTTTTTATTTTTTACAGATTTTTTCCTGTAATTTATATCTAGTCTGTTATCAAAAGAGGAGATAATTGCACTGGCACACATACCCTGCTCCCAAGTGTGGCCAAGGGGAGGCTGATTGTGGGGTATGGGGCCTTGGGGTTGAGCTTCAGTTGTTGAGCTGGGATTTCTACATGTGAGTTTATGAAGGCCTTTGAGGTGTGACATGGAGCTGGGGTAGGAAGGAATGGAGCAGGCCTCAGGCCAGAGGCTGGGGGCTGGCTCTTCCCTCACTTCATGTTCTGGGAAATTACCCCAAAATGTTGGAGAATTCTAAATTTGAACCTGGGCTCCCAGGTTGTCAAGCAGGAGGATTTGTCAAGGCAGAAGTGTAGGACTTATTTAACAGTGTATTAACTTGATTTAACTCTTTAAAAATCTTTTAAAGATAGATGGACTAGGGGCCTCTGTTTGTACTCTTGCCCTGAGCCCTGCAAATGTGGGGGCTTTAGCTGACTACTTGTCCCTGTTGGATCATTTCTGGATAAATTCAGCAGAACTTTGCGTGGCACAAGATTCACTTTGGCATACCTTGTGATGTAAAAATTTTCCCAATTGAAATCCTTAAATTTAATTTTTCGTATAATAATTCAGTTTACTTGGTGTAGAAAAATATAATGGGGCATAGGGAATTTCTCTTTAGGAATTATGGTCATATTCATTTCACCCATTGGAGTCAGTCACATGGTCCCCATTGCCTTTGCTCTGATGCATATGCTTTGCTATTTTTACTGGGTTATTTTCCAGTATCCTGTGGGCCAGTGAGAGCTATGCTGGGAAGCAATCACATTTTCATGGCAAGACAGACCTCCCAGCTGCTAAGCTCCTTTAGGGTAAGAGAGGAGCAGCCCTCGCTAAGATGGAGAGACCTTTCTGCAGACATCTATCCCTTGATGCACATGGACCATTTCCCATCTCAGCTGGAATGCAGTCTAAGGTAGGTGGTTTATTCCCCTTTACTGTCTCATATAAACTAGAGCTCTTGCTCACTTGCTGTTCATGTTTCTAGTAGACATGTATTGTTTTGGCCTGTCCTGAAACACTTCCCCCTTACTTTATACATATCCGTCCCGCTCACTCCTTGGGTCCAGGAGAGCTGTCAACCACAGTGGCCTACTCTTCTTCCCCTGCTCGGTAAGTGCAGGAAGGGAGTGTATGTAACCCTGGCACATCTGGATAATCTTTGCCAGGTCTTTAACTTTGAACAGAGTAACAACTTAGGCTAAAGGGGGTTAAAACTGACTTGTTCTAGAGGAAGCATCCAGAAGAGACATGTTACTGCTACTGAGCTCTCTTGGGCTACCCTTACCTATCCTTACTTAAGCTTGCTGGGTTGGCTTTCTTTCTGATTTTGTGAGCTACCCAGAAACTTTCTAACAAGTTCTTTTGTTTACCTAAGTTGGCCAGAGTTGCTGGCAAGGAAAGAGTCCTAAGTGTCACACTATTCTTTCCATTTGGAACGTCTTCCCCCAACCCAGCCCTACTTCCAGCTTCATGCCCTACATCTATCCCATTTTACTTTCTTGACCTGATGGGATAGCCTACTATTTCCCCCTAGAATTTTTCCTCGCTGATTGCCTGGATGGCAAATCAGAAATTACTCTAATTTACTGTAGTGAACTTTCAATATCAGAACTACAGTTAGATTTTTCTCTCCTAGTATTTCTGTTAGCCCAGTGTGATGATTAAATCTAGAAAACTAGAACTCATAATGCTTTATGCTGATGTTGTTTGCTATCTTTAACCTTTAGAAAGTCCATAAATTGGACAAAAAGCTAAAGTAAAATTAGAGCAATGTTAAATTGTTCTGTTTCAGGGTAGTGTGTGTATCAGAAATTGATTGTCACAATAATTCTCTTTAATAAACAACAACAATCTCAGTGGGATACAACAATAAGTGTTTATTTAGCTTCTAGGTCTGCAGGTTCAGCCGATCAGCCCTGGACTGGGCTCATTGCATGTGTTTACAGTCAGCTATAGGTTGGGTAGGGGCTCTGCTGAGCTTGGCTAAGCTCTCTTCCACATCTGTGTGGCTTCTAAGATGGTCCTGCTAGGATGACTGGGACAACTCAGCTCTGGTCCTTGCATCCCTCATTCTCCTCCTGGTACAAGAGGGCTTGCTGGGGCATGTCCTTTTTATGGCAGTGGCAGAAGTAAGCTCAATCATGCAGGTGCCTTCCATGCCTTTGTTTGTGTCACACTCATCATAATCTTATTGGCCTAAAGCGAGTCAAATGTCTGAGCAGGATGGGAGATTGCTGTAGAGTTACAGACAAAGGGTATAGCTATAGGGATGAATGACAAGCTCGGGCCATTATTACCTTTGATCTACCACAGGGGTACACTTTATTTCTTTTTTTTCCCTTGCTTTCCTGCATTTTATGATCTTTCTACAATAAAGCCTACAGTTTTTTTTTAATAAAGGAAAATTTCCAAACTAGAGCAGATTGAAATTTGTTGAAAACTTCGAAAGAACTGTATATATTATGTACCTTTGGCTATTCCATTGGCTAAAGTACATAGTAATTTATTACAGCTTACCAAAGCAACTAAACTGCTTGAGTACTCACGTTATTCTCACATTGGGTAAATACATCTTTCCCTGTTTCTATTCACTGTGACTAGAGCTGGTAATTGAGTGCTGAAATTTATTTCTCTTATAGACTTGAATGTACCAGTAATACTCTGGTGAGGATTAAGTGCTGTGTGCTGTCTTGCTAGGGACTGAACCCAATGAACTGCTTATTTCTGTAAGCTATTTACAGTGAGTTTGGAATTTCATAAAACTAGAAGACAAAGCATGAGAACCTACGCATTTATCTTCTTTTTACATCAACATTTTCATGTCCAAATGATTGTCATGCTTTTAGAGGGACATGAGGCGTGTAACTTAGGTTTAATTGAAGTAGTTCGTTGTCTTTACACTGTACCTTATAGCTGAAATGTTCAGATTCTGATCATGGAACATAATTTACCATGACTGTGGTTCAATTATCAAGTCTGAAAGAAAGGCCACCTCCTCAGAGAGGTCTTTCCAGACTATCCTGTAAAATATCTATTCTCTGCTATTATTCCCTAGTTCATTCTTGTTAGTTTATTTCATACAGCTACCACCACTAATAGTTATTTAATTATTTGACACTTTGTTTGTTTTCCCACCTCCTTCACCTGAATGTAAGCTCCTTAACAGCAGGGATCATACCTGTCCTGTACATAGTGG
The DNA here is from genome assembly GCF_937001465.1 of Orcinus orca. Lineage (NCBI taxonomy): Eukaryota > Metazoa > Chordata > Mammalia > Artiodactyla > Delphinidae > Orcinus > Orcinus orca. Next base: position 130,880,184 of record NC_064563.1, read on the forward strand.
CACTCCTAATGCCAAGCACAGTGCCTGGAATGACATGTGTATTATATGAAGGAAGAGCCATCATAATTTAAACATTTACATTTAAGAACCATATGTGTTAATTACCCAACTCATAATTTTTTTTTATCTTACAGTTGTAAAATAAAAGAAACAAACAACACTGGTATTCTCTTGCTAAAAGTAGTTGCGAGGCCCCATCCAACAGTACCTTCAATATACACCTGATTAATTAGAAGTAACACCAACTGTTTGGTAGCAATGGTGGTTATAGGGTCAGAATCAGAAGTACCGATGACTCTCAAACATTCACAGTGGAACAGCTGTCTAGGACTCATGGACATTGGTGGACAGGCACAATAAACCTTCCTGATTTTGAGGAAAATCTGTAACTTGGAATCTACTCAATAAAATATCGCTCCATCATACAGGCTGACTTGTGGGGACGTGTTCGTGTGGGTGTATTTGCATGGTTAACATTACGTGAAGATAGATGAAAAGGTCACAAGCTGGGTGGCTTAAACATAGAAATTATTTTCTTACATTTCCAGAGGCTAGATGTTTGATCAAGGTATCTACATATTTGATTTCTTCTGAGAGCCATGAGGGAAGAACCTGCCCCAGGCTTCTCTCCTTGAGTTATAGACGGTCTTCTGCCTGTGTCTTTACATGTCCTTCCCTCTGTATGTGTCAGTGTCCAAATTCCTCTTATAAGAACATTAGTCATATTGGATTAAGGCCCACCCTAATGACCTCTTTTCAACTTAATTATCTCTTTAAAAAAATTCAATTAATTAATTTAATTAATTAATGAATTTATGTTTGGCAGCATTGTGTCTTCATTACTGCATGCGGGCTTTTTCTAGTTGCGGCAAGCGGGGTCTACTCTTCATTGCAGTGTGCAGGCTTCTCATTGTGGTGGCTTCTCTTGTTGTGGAACACAGGCTCTAGGTACACAGGCTTCAGTAATTGTGGTGCATGGGCTCAGTAGTTGTGGCTCGCAGGCTCAGTAGTTGTGGCACACGGGCTTGGTTGCTCCATGGCATGTGGAATCTTCCCAGACCAGGGCTTGAACCTGTGTCCCCTGCATTGGCAGAGGGATTCTTAACCACTGTGCCACCAGGGAAGCCCCTCAACTTAATTATCTCTTTAAATAAAGGCTGTATTTCCATATACAATCACATCCTGAGGTTCTGGGGTTAGAACTTCAATGTATGAATTTTGGGGGGAACACAATTCAGCCCATGAATACTGGTCTCCAGCAAAGTCTGTCCCTCTTGATATTGTGCAACCAGTTCCACATAGCACAAGGGCCATGGCACCATCAGTAAGAGGAGTTTGTCTAAACAAGTGGATCTGGACTGAGACTCTAACTCCTACCTGTCCAGAGAAATGGCATCTTCTCAAAACCATGCTGCGTTTCCCAAATCTGCATATCTGGTCCTTTCCATTGGCCCCTGAATGCATATTCCAGTTGCCCTGTATCTTAGTCTGCATGGGTGGTGACTGGATATTCTGCTTAGCTCTTGACAAACTTCTCTCCTTTTGATGAAGGCTCTCACCTGGGGTTGAGCATCAGAATAACTTCACCTTCTCTTCTAGAGCTTCTTCCATAAAGAGGAAAAGGAAAAGGTATAATTTCTAGTAAAACAAACAGAAAACACTAGTTGAGACTTACCTCATCACCTCTCTAAGCAATAATAAAATAATAATAATAATACCATTTACTGACTATTCACTAAATGCCAGTCATAACTCTACAATGTAGATACCACTTCTGTCCATGCTTTTTGGATAAGTAAACTAAGTCTTAGGATGTCAGAGTAGATTATTTACTAGTCACACAACTAATAAATAGTTGACATAGTATTTGAACTTGGTTATGACTTAAACTTAAGCACAGTTTGTTATACTGTTAGCTATTCTCCCTTAACTTGCATCCATAACCAAGTAGTATCTCCTAATCCAGGTAGACTACTTTCTGGCACCCTTCCCCATTTTGCCAGACCATTTGGAATCCCAACATATCTTGAGGAAGATGCCTCCATGATAGGACATGGCTACTGGCTTCGGTAAAGGTCTAGCCCTCAGCCTCTGCTGTTCTCCTTTATGTTCTTGTATCTGGTTTGCTACATCTTGTCCCACTGCCTATGTTTTCCATTTTAAAGGCCATCTTCTAAAACACCGATAAAATATTCAAGGGAACTAAAATTTTCATTTACAAAATAATGAGTATTTTGTGCTATAATCCAAAGTTCTTCCAATAGTCGACTCTTAGGAAAACCTGGTTCTTAATGCAGACATGGATTTTTTTTTAAACATTTTTATTGGTGTATAATTACTTTACAATGGTGTGTTAGTTTCTGCTTTATAACAAAGTGAATCAGTTATACATGTACATATATCCCCATATTTCTTCCCTCTTGCATCTCCCTCCCTCCCACCCTCCCTATCCCACCCTTCTAGCTGGTCACAAAGCACCGAGCTGATCTCCCTGTGCTATGTGGATGCTTCCCACTAGCTATCTATTTTACATTTGGTAGTGTATATATGTCTATATATACACTACCACTCTCTCACTTTGTCCCAGCCTACCATTCCCCCTCCCTGTGTCCTCAAGCCCATTCTCTAGTAGGTCTGCATCTTTATTCCCGCAGACATGGATATTTGCAGCAGACTTCTGCCCAGTTACAATATTGGTAATAGAAAAGCCTTTTTAAGTCCACACCTCATAATATGCTATTGCAGGAAAATGCTTCTTAGCAGTTTTCATAGAATCTTGTGTTTTGCACAACAATAAAAGACAATTCTTCATTTTTGTGCAGCTGTTTAACAAATAGAATTTCTCATTTTACGTTTGAGAGGACAAAAAAGCAGTTAAGGATATTTGGTTTGTGATGATCACTTACCCAGCTGGTGAAAACCAAAGTTGTTTCTTATACAATAACCACTGCATTTTAAATAAATGACAGAGATGAGTCTCATTCTATGCAAAGATAAATACTTGAATGAAAATCAATTTTTTGTAAATGGAATTACATTTTAAATATACAATACCCATAAATTACTTATAGGTTTTTTTTCTGTTAGTAGAATATCTCTTTTATATAAATAATTGCTCAATATTCACTAATATAAATTCAGATAATTACAATAGGGAATTCATTTGGAACATATATAGTATACATATAAAGTACATATAAAGTACACATGTTTGTAACATAATTTTGGAAAGAATAAAAAAATGCATGTTTGTAAAAGACGCTGCTATTTCTAAATTTGTAGACATAATGTTTGATATTTGAAAAGTAAATGTATTGAATTATAAAAAATATATATTATTATTGCTTAAGGTGGGCTGAAGTTAGCCATCATAAAAGAGAAAACAGAAAACATAGTTTCTTAGCTTCAGTTAAGGACAAATTTTATATTTTTAGTCAAACATTTCTACATTTGTTCAGCTTGTTTCTTAGGAAATTTCTTGTTTATTAGGAAGTTTTACATGAAGAATTTTATCCTCTATCACATGCTATCATATTACATAGGTATTACTGTTTATGTCCTTGAAAATCATTCATGTTCATTGCATTAAGCAATGTTCTTTTTCTCTTTAACTGCTAGGTAATTATTCTACTGTTAGTAGACATTTGGGTTGTTAGGTTTTGGTGATTATGAAGAAGGTTGCTAAGAATTCTTGTTTTTTTTTTGGTGGACATATACATTCATTTCTCTTGGATATATATGTAAGAGTGGAATTATTTGGTGATAGTATATGTTAGGTATATATGTAGTTTTAATAGATACTATCAAGTACTATTCCAAAGCAAATTTATTGTAGCAATTCACACTCTTACCAAAAATGTATGAGAGTTTTACTTGCTCTATGTCCTTGCCAACACTTAGAATTGTTAGCCTTTTCGGCATATGAAAAGATGCTTGCATTGCTAATTATTAGAAAAATACAAATCAGAACTACAATGAGGTATCGCCTCATACCAGTCAGAATGGCCACCATCAAAAAGTCTACAAACAATAAATGCTGGAGAGGGTGTGGAGAAAAAGAAACCCTCCTACACTGTTGGTGGAAATATAATTAGTACAACCGCTATGGAGAACAGTATGGAGGTTCCTTAAAAAACTAAAAATAGAGCTACCATATGATCCAGTAATTCCTCCTGGGCATATATCTGGAGAAAATTGTAATTCAAAAAGATACATGCACCTCAATGTTCACAGCAGCACTATTTACAATAGCCAAGATATGGAAGCAACCGAAGTGTCCATCAACAGATAAATGGATAAAGAAGATGTGGTTTATTTATACAATGGACTATTACTCAGCCATAAAAAAGAATGAAATAATGCCATTTGCAACAACATGGATGGACCTAGAGCTTGTCATACTAAGTGAAGTAAGCCAGACAAAGAAAGGCAAATATCATATGATATTGCTTATATGTGGAATCTAAAGAAAAATGATACAAATGAACTTATATACAAAACAGAAATAGACCCACAAACATAGAAAACTTATAGTTACTGAAGGGGAAAGGGGGGATAAATTAGGAGTTTGGGAATAACATATACACACTACTATATATATAAAATACATAACCAAAAATGACCTACTATATAGCACAGGGAACTATACTCAATATTTTGTAATAACTTATAAGGGAAAAGCATCTGAAAAAAATATATATATGTATAACTAAATCACTTTGCTGTACACCTGAAACTAACACAACATTGTAAATCAACTATACTTCAATAAAAACAAAAAAACAAACACAAAAGACAAACAAAAAAAGAATTGTTAGTCTTTTTAGTTTTTGCCATTCAGGTAGGTGTTTAGTGGTATCTTATTTGGGGCTTTAATTTGAACTTCCCTATTGAGTAATGTTTAGCATCTTTTCATATGCTTATTGGCTATTTTGATAGACTCTTTCATACAATGCCTTTTCAAGGTTTTTGACTGTTTTTAAATTGAAAATCCCCCTTTTTTTAAAATTGAAAATTCCTTTCTATTTGTACTTGGGCAAATTAGGGGAAGAAATAGTCACTCCTTTATGGGTGGAATTTCATTTTTTTGTGTACTGATTTATTCCCAGAGAACTTTAAACCTTGCTGCACTTTGTGTTCATCTTTGTATACACAGTGGATTTTGACTCTGGTTCTTAAGATAGTTTTCCTATCTTAATTTTAGTCCCCCAGATGCTATTTTTATACTGTTATCAGAATGCACAATAGCATTTTGGATGGGTATATAAATTACATATTCCTACAAATTGAATATTAATTAAATATTAACTCACATTAATATGATTACATTATTTAAGATTAGTATCATAGCAATAATATTATTAATAATAATAATTAATGAGGGGGAATAGAATAAATGATTTACATGAAAGTGGACACACAAGATTAGTGTTAGAGTCCCCAACTACTCAGATTTGCATTTTTCTTTCAGCTGTATTTTGTGACCTCTGTAGAGATTGTTCCATATATTTCTACTTTTAAATTGTTCTTGATTTATTTTCTTAACACACCATAAATGTTATTAGAGAACAAAACCATTGTAAGTAATTAAGAGAATAAACTGTTTCTTCATTGTTAGAGTATCATGGTGTGTATTTATGCCCTGGGGCCAAGAGACCCATCTACTATTTTAAATAATGTGCTCAGAACATTTAGTATTACATATTATGGAAAAATAAACTGCTGAGGAATAAATAATTGGCTTTTAAGATTAAAATGCTTTATCTTCCTAATTAAAAAGGTTGATACTAAAAAGCCAAAGCTAAATTTCCTTAGCTTCTGGATTTTTTTGTGTTGTTTTGTTGCTTTAATGGGAGAAAAAGAGAAATTGCCTAATGTTGGTTTAAGCGTATGGCATTATCTTGGGAGCAGTCATAACGTTTTAATAGAAAGTGTAGAACATTAAAAATAGGATTTTAGGTGCTACTTTCTCGGGCTTAGTTAGAGGACAGAACAATTACACAGTGGTTTTATGATCACTCCTGATGTGTAATATTTATTTTTATTTGCTCTTCATTTATATTTAGTGCATGTTGTAAAACTACATAAGGCTATCAAATAATTTTAGAAGTTATAATGGGAAACAGTTCTTAATGACGATTTTTTTAAAAAGATTCACTTTGAAGTGTACTAAAGACACATTCGACTGAGTAAAGCAGCCTCTATGCATCATAGATTTAATTCAGACACATAATAAAACCTTTCCATGTGCTTGTAGAAATAATACAAAGATCAATAACCTGAAAGGAGCCAGAGGCATGAAAATACATGGTAAATGAGGCTCGTTTTGTACGAGACAAGAGAAGGAATATTTAAAGCTAGTGACAGGTTAATATGGTCTGCTTTAAATTTTGCCTGCTGTATTACCAGAGAGTTGCATCTGTTCCCAGAATTTTAATCAAAACCACCGAAGGAGAAAGCTGGACATTCAGAAAAATGAACCTAGTGGCTGACTAAAGACTTTCAGCAAAATAATATATTCTGTATAGCCTGTTATCTCTCTTTATTTTATAAGGACCTCATCTTTGAGTTGTTTTGGGCAACTGTATACCTACCCAGACTGTGAAGTTATGATAAATGATTATAACATCAAGATACCAAGAAAACTTCCTTAATTTTTGCCTTTAAAAATTAAGGTTCTTCATATATTTGGCATTTAGAAAATACGTGGTCAGTGGAAATCACTCTAATGAGGCATTTAAAAGTAACGTATTGACCTCATGATGTTTGCATGTCAGACATGAGAAAAGAATGCTCTTAAGTATAATAGTTGTTTCCATTGATAGCATGGGTCGAGGCCATTGGTCTGGCTGGCTATGTGAGTCCTCTGACTTCGTCATATTTCCAAAGCTTTGCAAGAAATATGAGAGAAATCAAGAGCTAGGAGAGGACACTTGCAAGATAACGCAGGATGTTTTTTTGTCAAGGCTAAATAGCAGGGACAAACTCAGATGCCCACAGGGATTGGGCAGGCTGAGTTTAACAACTCAAATTGAGTGACAAATAGCAACACAGACCTCAGAGTCAAGAAGTGGTTGTAACTATGAGAAACCAGAGTGCTTATGCTTGGTTAAAGAGGCAGCTATTACCTAACTCTAATCAATTGTATGAAGGTCTATTGTTGCAGTGTGATAATTGTATTTTAGAGCTATAATCACCATGACTTTCCCTATAGACCAAGTTAGCACCGAATTCATGAAACCCCAGGGGGTTTTGTACTTGTTAAAAATGTTGTTACTTTATTGATTGACCATCTGGGTAAAATAGCCATAATTTCAGTACAGTAAACCTACTGTCAAAGTTGAGATCATAAAGCAGATGTCACAGCCATGGTTTGAACACATTCCTTTTGAGAACATTAGTACCTAATATGAGTCATGAAACTGGAAGAGTTAGAAAGGTGAATAACCCATCTTCACAGTCTAGCACCAGTGGATACAATTTAAATGCAGTCAGAAAATAAAGGTCATGTAACTTAATGTTTCTTACAATGTTTATGTTATACTTTGAATAAGCTGATTTCAATATTTATTTTGGTTTCTAACTACATGACAATTCTAAATAGCTGAGTATTTTCTCTTAATTTTAACTCTTGAATTTCTAATTTCTTATATACTGTCAATGTGAAATTAGAATACTGACTCCATTTATGCTTAGTGCTGGAGTGCTTATATACTGAATAGCATTTGGATTAGGAGATTACATTTGTACTTCCAAAGAAAGTATAGAAGCATTTTTTTTTTTTGTGGTATGCGGGCCTCTCACTGTTGTGGCCTCTCCTGTTGCAGAGCACAGGCTCCAGACGCACAGGCTTAGCGGCCATGGCTCACGGGCCCAGCTGCTCCACGGCATATGGGATCTTCCCGGACCGGGGCACGAACCCATGTCCCCTGCATCGGCAGGCGGACTCTCAACCACTGCGCCACGAGGGAAGCCCTAGAAGCTTTTTAAAATGTTAAGATGAAAAAAATTTCATTCTTTGTATTTTCTCAGTTATGGCCTTTCCCTAACTTCAAAGTGAGTACCAACAAACATCCTTTCTTGACACCAGTTCTAAGATGGAGAGTAAATTTGGAGTTTTAGTTCCACCCGGAAGTAGAAGGTGATATAATTTTACAGACACAGTCCTGGTAATCTTTTTCCTTAGACAGCCTGTGCATTCCTCTGTTGAGGTAGCCCAGGTCATGGGGTTGGGTTTGGCACCTCTGTGTCTCTAGCATTGTCACTTATGCTCCTATTGGCCCATCCCACCCTTTGGATTGGACCTTCTTGAACAGTCATACCTGTATGAACCAGGCTGATTTCTCTATGTGACCCTGAACAAAATATATTAATTTGTTGGTTACTCCTACAGCAGAGTTGAGTATCGAGTGGTCTCAAATGTGGACTTTCCCTCTTCCACTCTCCAGGTGAAAGTGAGGTCCTAGTGTTTTGTGGTGGAGACTGTCTGAGACTCAGCAATATTTGCATAACAGTCTAGAGTTTTAGAAGTTCTTTAGTATCAGAATTTGAATCCCGGAACTACAGCCTGTTTCACCTTCCAGAACATCATACAGTGTCACTTCCATGAGACTGTCTTAGAATAATAAACACCATCACAAGGTCAAAATTATTGATCAAGGAAAAACATAATTATTAGATAAAGCTATTGTTTTCCTTGCTTACATCAAAATGGTCTCCAGGTAGCCATGAGATATGCTCATATAGAATTAATTTTTGATTAAAAAAGATAGATATGAGTTCTCATTTTCATTGCTTCCTTGTGAATAAAATGTTTCCGTTGGGAAAATCTGAAGTTAAATACACAGTTGCTGCAAGTATTGCCATTTTGGAGCTTGTCAATATTTTGCACGCTGGCATCATCACAGTAGGACTCACATTTCTTATTCATTGTTTCTTCCTTTTCAAACAACTTTATGTCTCATAATAAGATGGTTGTTAAGGACTTTAAAGCGTGAATTGAAAGATTCACAAATTATTATTATGCCTTTAACTGAAAAGGGAAAAATGTGGAAAGTATAAAAAAACAGGTAACTCTTGCCTTTAAGTTAAAATTTTGGGAGCCTTAGCCTTGTAGCACTGCTCTTGGCTAATTTAAATAATCTACAGTAAGACTGAATTAGAAAGTGAGCCCTTCTCTGGCACACAGGGGGAGTGATTATGGTGATTAAATAGAGGCATTTTCCTTGAATTGAATTCTTGGCTCCAGCATATATTTTATTGGATTACCTTCCTAAGCCACCATCCACTGTGTTATGAGCATACATCACTCGCTGTAGCTAGGCAGCTGTGAAATGCAGCACAGTATCTACTCTGCTGAGGAAAAAATTCATTTTCAAACTTTATTTTATATTCTTATGACTGTGGATAAAAACATTCTACACTCCCTGGAAGTCAGAATTTCTCAGTTTCATTTTCAAACCTGAGTGATCTCCTCTTCTCACACTCCCACAATTATCTTCTACATTTGGAAGATTATTGAGTGTACTGTCAACTGGTCTTTAAAATACATTCTTCAAATCCTGTTTGTGCTTGAATAATGTCATCTCTATCTTCAGCATGTATGAATGACTGAATAATAAAAGATATTTACTTAAAAATAGGTTATATTTGAAAGCTACTTGATGCTATGCATATGATATGAGCTGGCATTTTTAAAATGTAGTATATTTATATTCACATAAGTAAAAATTTGTGAAACTAGTGGTATTAGTAAGGATAGGATGAATTATGCTGCACTAACAAATTAGCTCTGAAATCTGGTCTAAGACACACAATAAAGGTTAGAGACAAAAAGAGATTTATATAATGATTACACAAAGACTGTTAAGGCTCAAGCAACTCTCCAGGGTCGCTCCTTTCTATGTGATGACTCAGGAACCCAGTCCATTTGCTTCTTGTGGTTCTTCCATTTCAACACATGGCTTCCAAGGTTGCTTCCTAAAGCAAAGAGAGGCTCGTGAAGGCCACAGTTTGGAAGTGAACTAAATTACTTCCACTTAAGTTTCATTGTCTAGAACAGGGTTTCTCAACCTTGGCCCTATTGGCATTTGGGGCTGAATAATCCTTTGTTATTGGCAGGCTGTTTTGTACTTGGTAGGATGTGTTGCAGCATCCTGGGCTCTTTATACTAGTTGCCAGTAGCACTGTCTACAGCTGTGATAACCATAGATGTCTCCAGACTTTACTAAATGTCCTCTGGTAGAGTGGTGGGGAGTGAGGGAGAAAATTGCTCTCAGTTGAAACCCATTGAACTAGAACTAGTCATTCAGCTCTAACTGCAAGATTGTTGAGAAAAATGGTCTTCTTGTGTTTGTAAGAAGGAAAGGAGAACCATATATGAATATGCACTAGTAGTCTATAACACATTAGCTAATGGAAATAGAGAAATTTCAAAATTTTACTATATATCTAAACATATATGAAAATGTTAATATGTTTCAGTTTCAACATGAAACAAATAATATTGCATGTTCAAAGTAAATTTAACAATTTTAAGAACTAATTAAATTTTATTAAACTATAAAAAGCAGTGAAAATACATTGAAAGAATTAGTAAAATAAGTTGAAATTATATTTTTTTGTATTTGATAAGAGACTTAAAACAAACATTAGGTATAATGTAAATATGAGTGTTAGAACAAATTAGTGTTACTGTGAAAACTTGTTTAACATCTCTGAGCATGTATTTAATGTTAAGATAATTTCTTCTTTGGCATTAAAATAACCATTTCTAGGATAGACTAGTTAAACGTATACTTGTTCACACATTTTGGGAATCTTTGTAATCTGCTTTGTAAATATGTTGCTAAACTGTATGTATTAATCATGGAATAAAAAATATATATTAGTCATAGGATAATTAGTCAGAATGCTTCCAGTTACAAGCATAGAAACCTGGTGGAACCATCTTCTGGAAGAGAGAGAGAGAGAGAGAGAGAGAGAGAGAGACTGATTTATTAGAAGGAGTTTTTGTTGCACAATAACAGATGTTTGTTTCTTGTTCATTCTAGTTGTGTCTCTGTTCCACATACATTCTCATTCTGGGAACTGGGCTGAAGGAGCACCCCTGATTTCAGTCTTGTGGAAAAGAAAACAAATAATTGTAGAACCTGGTGGTAGCTCATAAAATTTTTGCCTGGATGTATCATAAATTACTTCTGGTTGTATTCTGTCAGTTAAAGCAAGCCACGTGGCCAAGACTGATGGAAAAGGTGAGGGAAGTATCACCTCCCACAGGGAGATATTGCAAGTGACATGACCAAGGAAGGGATGTAGAGTCCTCTTACAGAGAGGGCCACAGATCATTGTGAGCAATAATAGAATCTACCACAGATGTTAAGATGAATCATTGAAGATGGAGACAGACCTAGAACTGGGGGCACAATTATAACCATTTCTGCTTCTTCCAACTATGGAAAGGAAGATGAAGTGAACAGCAGTCCTAAGTTTACATTCTCCTTGTTAGGAACAAAAAGGAGAAGGACTTCTCTCCAGGAATTAGTTCTGAACATCCCTGATGGGCTGATTTGTTAGAGCTTTTACTTTACAAAACCATGACTGATTGGCCACACCCAAGAATCTACTCTATGTGGTTAAAAGTAGAGCACTGAGATTTCAGCTTGTCCATAATCATGTCTTGAGTGGGGGAAAAATGTTTCCCTCAAGGAAGGCAGGAGTTGCTGTTGCTAGAAGTAGGTGCAAGTGCTGGGAAGTCCAGAAGAGATGCCAACTGTGTGGGCATTACTGAAAGGTAGTAGGCCATAATATAAAGAAACAATAGAAAAAGGTGAACTTTTCAATCTTCATTTAAATTTTCACTTCCCTAGTCCCATAGTTACACAAAAATCTTTGCCACAATCAAGGGGTTGCAGAGAGCTCAAAAATCAATCAGGGGGAAAAATAATTCCCCAAATGCTCCTTATAAATCTTTGAATAGGGATCCAGAACAATAAAAGCTTATTGCTCCATTACAATAATATTGCTAACTTGGCAAAGAAGATAACTTAAACTTGCTTTACCCTTGTTCTCAATTATTATTGATTTTTTTTCAAAAACTCTTTTGATATACTGAGATTCCTTAATGTAGTGAGTTGGAAAATGATCAGTGAACCAACAATTATACATTGTAGCCATTTCTAGACATGTCTGAGATAAAGAGAAACTCAAATTATAGTCATTGACTTTGAAATGTTTGCAGATTAAAAGTAGAGATAGACACATTCATGTGAAGAGATAATAGCAAATAGCAAATACCAAGAGGGTAGAGAAAATGAGTTGTTCATAGCCAGGGCTCTTTCAGTAGTTGGCTAAGGTAGTATAAGAAAATGAGAGCCCTGAGATCACAGGGGCAAGGCAGAAAATTGGGAATAATTTAATATAGTACTCATTGTAGTACAGACTCCATTCCCAAAGGAACATGTCTATCCAGGCAGGCAGGCGAACTGTGGTGTCAGAAGGATTTAGCAGCAGGTTCTGAAAATTTAACTTTACATTTTAAGGCAGTGGTTCTCAAGCCAGGGCGATTTGGCCTTCTCGGGAAGATTTGGTAATGTCTGGAAATAATTTTGGTTGTCACACCAAAATGGGAGGTGGTACTACTGGTATCTAGGAGGTAGACATCATGCATACACATCCTACATTGCACAGGACAGCCCCTCACAACAAAGAATGATCCAGCTTAAAATGTCGATAGTGTTAAGTTTGAGAAATCTTGCATTGGAAAGGTCCATGGTGATGAGGTAGATCTGGACTAGGGTGAAATGTAAATAAAAGAAGCAATATATATCAGAGTCATTGCAAAGAATGAACTCATGGGAGGATGTGTCTGATTGGGTAGAGCCCATAATAAATTTGTCCTGAAATTTATCTATTTTCATTTCTTACATTTCAGTTTGGGCCCATAATTGGCAATCTTTTCATTGACTGAGGGAATACTAACAATGCTATAACAGTTGGAAGGAAACTTAGAGGTAATTTAGATCTTGGGGCAAGAAAACTCGAATGTCTTCAATGCCCAGACTAGTAACCAAATATGTGGCTTAGGTCAGGTATAAAACTAAAGGGAGGCTCTGTGAGCTGAGAGGACCCAAAAGAAACAACACCCTGGGAGCAATGAGCATACCTACCACCCAGATCTTGGTTTCTAATACCATTCTCCAATAAAAGGAATGAGGATTCCTGGAGAAATGGTTGATTCTAGGACTGGGGCAGGAAATGTAAAACATAAATCTTGAGCATCTTATAGTATTGAAAAGTAAGAAAGAGCTAAAAAAAAAAAAAAAGTCCAAACCCACGTTGATGGGGTGTGTCAAAGAAAAGGATCCAACTGAAAAAGCTTCAGATAACAAATGCTAGGACAATCCCCAAAGTATAAAATAAATATCCATGAGTTCATATTGATATAAATAAGTGATTGAATGCATTTTAAAAGGGGAAAAGACACAAATCTCCCATACAGAAAAAATGGCAAATAATTTGTTGAGATATTCCACCTCAAGGAGCAGGAGTCTAACTACCAACTCCTTAAGTGTGGGCTGCACATAGTTGCTTCCTTCTAAAGTATACAGTGTGGACAGGAAGAAAAGGAGTAACTTTTCAGTGGAAAAGCCTAACAAATACTACTTCAGCCAGGTGATCAGATCAATATCAGCAGTCATAAATCATGTTGATAGTATGTACTGTTGATATGATGTGATGAGAATGGTACTTTCCTTCTGTGATCTTCCTTCCCAAAACCTACAACCCCAGCCTATTTATGAGAAAAACATCAGACAAATTTCAATAGATTAGCATCCTACAAAATACCTGGCCAGTACTCCTCAAAACTGTCATGGTCATCAAAAACAAGGAAAAGTGTGAGAAAATGTCACAATCCAGATTAACCCCAAGAGACATGGTGACTAAATGAAATATAGTATCATGGAGGGGATCCCAGAACAGAAAAAGTGTTACTGAGTCTAAACTTATACTGCTTACAGCACAACAGGCCAATAAATTGAGAGATGAGTTGTTGGGGCAAGAGATAGTGACTTTATTTGGAAAGCCTGAAGACCGAGAAGATGGTGGACTAGTGTCCCAAAGAACCATCTTACCAGAGTTAGAATTCAGGCTTTTTTTGTACTAAAAGGGGAGGGGATATGGCTGCCTGTTGCAAACTTCTTGGGGCAGGAATCCTTGTTCTTGCAGCTGTCCATGTAGGTCACAATGTTCCATAAACCTCCAACAAGACAAATGTTATTCTCTGTTCTGCAACTTTCTATCTCTATATGAATGGAAAAGTGTTAGGTTTTAAAGGTCAGAGCCTTGAGAATGGGCTATCATGTATATTTCAGGCTGTAGGCAATATCCTTTTGCAAAAGGTGCAGAGGCGGCATGACTAAACACAGGCAATAGAGCACAAGGGTTAAAGCTAAAGGAACAGATCCAATATAGAGTCAGGTTTGTTCTCTGTTACAAAAGACTTGAGGCAACAAGTAAGGAAATTCAAATAACTAAGGATTTTATTAATAATAATGTATCAGTACAACATTGGTTCATTGCTTGTAACAAATGTACCATACTAATATAAGATGGTAATAATAGGGGAAACTGTGCAGGGGATATATAACTCTGTACTATCCGGTCAATTTTTCTGTAAATATAAGACTATTCAAAAATGATGTCTGTTAATTTTAAAAAGATTAAAATGAAGGAGTGGGGCTATGATGTACCAGAAAGTGAATGTCCTGCCTATCTGCATTCTGCAGGCTGACAAAAGACAATGGATTTGGCTTGCAAAGAAACCTGGTCCATAGATGTCAAATTTGTTACCCCAATCTAGTCAACCTCTTTCATTTTGCTGATAATAGGATCAGAGTGCCATCATCAGTGAAAGATTTACCAAAGACACACAACTATCAATTACAAAGTCAGGCCCTGGAAGCAAACTGCCTTTACTTCTGGGCAGTGCTGTTTCCTCTCTAAGTAACCTGTGCTATGGGCCTGATGCTGTATCAGTGAAAGTGGCAGACAGTAGTGACCAGCCAGTTCATCTTTGCTCTTCATTTCTAGATGTTTGTGAATAGAACAACACTGAAATTTATTACACAAGAAAAACAAAATTCAGGAAACAATTCTAAACATAGCTAGCTATTAGAAGAGAAATTTTAACCTTTGTCAAAAATTTTTAAGAAACAAAGGAATAACATAATTCTTTATCTTGTCATGAAGTTCACAGTAGCCAAAATTGGTGAACAGAGAATAGTAGGCTTGTGGGTTTTTTTTTTTTTACAATGGTAATGAGGATACAATAAAAAATCTGGGGATTTACAAAAATCTGTAATTGTTTGAATGTTACATGATGAGATGTTTAAGTAGGAGTCAAAATGCAGACTAATTCCTTACTTGGCCAAGCTATAGTTTTCATGACTATGGATATGACAGAACCTAATGATAAAGTTAGGAAAATATTGCTGTCGTTGAATACTTCGATGTTATTAATGCACTTTAGATGAACTGATACTCTAATAAATGAGAAATGAGCACAGCATAGGAAAATAAAATAGATTTTTTAGAAGTGTTATTAACCTTTTAACAAGGGAGTATTCTACATTAATTATCAGTTTGAAAATTGACTATTTTTATTTTGAAGAATTGGCTATAATTTTAAAGACTTCTAAAAGCCAAGTATTGATATCAAAAAAGGCATACTTAATAGAAAGAAAATGTGTTTTTTCTTCAATCATCAAATCAAACCCTTGGCATTTGATAGTCTGGCCCAATTTCCCATCTTCTTTCTCTTGTGTTAAAAATTGGTAATATTTCTGAGAACTTGCTATGGACTAGCTCATTTGATCTTTAATATCAATACAATCCTCAGAGGAGGAATTATAGTTTTATGATTTTAAAGATGTGGACACTGAAGGTGACTGCTAGTAAGTGGCAAAACTGGGACTTCTATACTTATCTTCTATGTTCTACTGATGTACTTTAGTTGTTTATAAAAATGAAAATCTGATCATGTCATAACTACTTAAAACCCTGCAAAGGCTTCCCATTTCTATCAGGAGCAAGACTCAGGAAAGTCTTCCTTTATGAACTCTTGCTACTTATCACCACCCCGCAGAGGAGATCAGGTGGCCTTATTTTATGTTTCCATATAACAAATCTCTATAAAATAAATAGCTTGTAATTTTTATTTTATAGTGCTTTAAAATAAAATCTTTTATTTTATTTACTTTATTTTTTTTATCACACAGCTCATTGTGTATTTGTTTGATGATCTGTTCAACAGCATTTATCCCATAGCCAGTAAGCTCTTCCAGGACAGAGACCATACAATTCATCATCGCCTTCCGAGCACTTGGAATAGTCCTTGAGACACAGTATATGATGGAGAAAATTTATTGAAGGAATAAATGGTAAAGGGCAATCCATTTAAACAGGACAGCATAAAATTTAAATAGAGTACCTTATACTACTTGTCTTACTCTATAGCCCATGTGGGGGACTATCTAATATAGTAACACTTTTTTTTTACTTTTCAGAATTAAGTGTGTTTGGATAGAGTTCTAGATAGAATTGTTTTGGACTGAAATCTATTTTTCATTCAATGATATGAAGGTGGGGCCGAAGTACAATATATCAAAGTTTGTTGTACACATTTTTCTATTTATTATTTGTTTTGGCATTACCACACCAAGAAATATCTGATCATTGTAATCATTGGCCTTACTATTGTCTAATGTGTTTTTGGTTGTTTACCTTTTCGTTATGGGAGTTTTCAAATATACATATATGTACATATATACACATAAATATTTTCATATAAATATATATATATTCAAATATATACATATATTTTCAAATATATGTGTATATATATTTGAAAATTCCCATAAATTTCCATTAAAATTTCCATAAAAATTCCCATAAAATCCCATAAAAATAACTTTTTTATTATGGGAATTTTCAAATATATATACATATTTGGTATACATACATATATTTGAAAATTCCTATAATAAAGTATAGATAGATGTACATATCTATACATATCTATACAGAGAGAGAGAGGAGTAAAAAAAAAACCTATATCTAATTATGTAGCTTCAGAATTTATTAATATATGGCCATTTTTGTTTCATCAATACCCCCATACATTCCCACTTCTAGATTTGTTTGAAAGCAATTCCCAGACATGTCATCTCATTGTAAATATTTCTGTATGTATCTCTATAAGGAAAGGACTCTTAAATATATTACATCCATAATACCATTATTGAAAAAAACTCGATATTTCTTTAATATCACCAAATACCTTGTCGGTGTTCACATTTCCTCAATTGTCTTATAGAATTTAAAAATTATTTTTCAGTTTATTTGAACTGGGTTCTAAATAATATCCATACAATGCAACTGGTTGGTATCTCTTTTAAAATATAGAATTCCTTTCTATCTCTTTTATTTTCTTGAGTATTACTTAGAGTCAAATAAATTACTCTCACTTTGGAAAGAAATAGTTTAGCCAATAATTTTTACCCAAAGGTAAATTCTGTGCTTGTATCCACCCTGAAGAATTGTTGATTCTATTAAATAACTAGTGTTCCTAGTTGTTACTTGCAGCATTTTAAATTAGAAATCGGATAAAATGATCCTTGTCATTCCATGGCTGATGGGAAGGACTAAAGAAAAATATGGAATACCCAAAAAGAGAATTATTACTGCCTTTTAGAGTGTCAAAGTTGATAGGATTTTTGATGTTTTCTCTACTGTTGACTGAAGCAGAGTGTGATGGAATCACTTACAAAATGCAGAAATAAATCCGTCTAGTCCAAGAAGCTGACTTAAGTACAAGATATAATCGTGACTATTTCCTCCTCTGAGAACTGCATGAAGAGTTTAATGATTGAGAGAAGGCAGAATAAGACAAATCTTTTCAAGAATATTTTAAAATAATTTCATGTTATGGTGATTTTGGATATTGTATATTTGCTTTGTCTGTATAGCTGACATCTCCCATTTTTCAAAATCTGCGTATGGCTTGGTTTGTGCTAGTCAATTCCTTTATCACACTGATCCATTTGTCATGTACAGAATTGTTTATCCTTAGAATTTTTGAGGATTTCCTTTACTTATTCTGTTTCCATAATGCACTGGCTTTAATAAACAGAGAATTTGCTACTGACTCATCACAAGTATCTTTTCCAGTTGCGGTAAAGAGATGATGCTTAAATTAAAAGCCATTATATCCATGAGAGCTATTTAGGATTCCAGCTGTGGCTTTGAAACAAAGCAAAGGGGTGTATCCTATGTAAAAATCAGATACTGAACAATGAGCACTGAGTTCTAGTCAATTCATTCATTTGTACTTAGTAATCATCCATTATGTTCTAGGTCAGTGGTTCTCTGACTTGGCTGCCTTTTACAATTGCTTGTTAATCTTAAAGCAAGATGAAAGAGTGATGCTTGAATCTCTTGCTCCAGAGAGTATGGTTTAATTGTCCTGGATTGAGCTGGGGCACCTATCTGTTTAAAAGCTCCCTGTGTTTCCAATATAGATTAAGTTTGGGCAAAGTTGTTCTAGATACTGTATACAGTGGCAAACCAGGAAGTTGATAAGGAAACTTATGTTCCAGAGTGAAAAAGGAGGACCAAAAACAGGTGACTAAGATGAATTCACAGAGTGCTCAATTCAACAAAAAAGGTAGAAATAGAGAGAAAGGTAGAAGAGAGGTACCAAGGAAGAGCTACTTTAGAAAAAGTAGTCAAGGGAAGCCCTTTTTGGACAGATGAGAATTGGATAGAAACTTGAATGAGTTTATAATGCTCAAGAGAAGAGGAGAAGAGAAGGAAAGTTATTTCTTTAAAGATGAGTCAAAATATGTAAATCTCATCCATGTTAACATTAAGAGCTTTATTTTTCTCAGAAAGTTAAGATTCAGGACTTGACATTTTAATAGTTTAATATTGTTGGACACTTACCTAATGTCACACACTGTGCTAGGCACTGGGGTTGCAAAGATGAATAAGGCATGAGAAACTTTTAATATAGTGCCACACAAATGAACATATTTGATGGAACATGGACCGTGCTGACATAGAAGTAATAGTGAGAGGGAGCCTGTGACCCACCAGTGGGTTTCAGGCTCCCTTTAACACATTCAAGGGACTACTCACTCAGGCTGTTTTCTATTTAGCACTTCTTTTTACCTTAATTTTGACTTTTGCCTTCATATTTTAGAAAGCTGGTTTTAAATGAAAGAGCTGGCTTTTGTTAAGCAACTGTACTGATCTTTGGGTAGAATTGATCAATTGAGTAATTTAGTTTAAGAACATTTGCTTCTCTTTAACTGTGAACTCTGCTAGGTACAGTAGTGATTCAAAATGAATAAGATGTAGTTAGTTACTTGGATGAATTTAAGGAAAAGCAGGTAAAACAGGAAAGAGCATAATCACTCACAATGCAAAGTTATAAGTGCTATATAATAAGGTGTGCAAACAGTGTGTGGTTGAGTGGAAAATGGAGTGAGGAACTTACACCAATAATAAACCTTGTTGACATCCAGGGTACCTCAGGGGGCTACAGTGCTGGCTTTATTCATATTTATTCTACAAGACGATGCAACTGAGAGACTGGTTCAAGATGGCAGAATAGAAGGATGTGCACTCACTCCCTCTTGCAAGAGCACTGGAATCACAACTAACTGCTGAACAATCATCGACAGGAAGACACTGGAACTCACCAAAAAAGATACCCCACATCCAAAGACAAAGGAGAAGCCACAATGAGATGGTAAGAGTTGTGCAATCACAATAAAATCAAATTCCATAACTGCTGGGTGGGTGACTCACAAACTGGAGAACAATTATACCACAGAAGTCCACCCACTGGAGTGAAGGTTCTGAGCTCTATGTCAGGCTTCCCAACCAGGGGGTCCGGCAACGGGAGGAGGAGTTCCCAGAGAATCAGACTTTGAAGGCTAGCGGGATTTGATTGCAAGACTTCAACAGGCCTTGGGGAAACAGAGACTCCACTCTTGGAGGGCACACACTCGGGATGCAGGGTAAGGAGCAGTGACCCCATAGGAGACCGAACCAGACGTACCTGCTAGTGTTGGAGGGTCTCCTTCAGAGGCAGGGGGTGGCTCTGTCTCACTGTGAGGACAAGGACACTGGCAGCAGAAGTTCTGGGAAGTACTCCTTGGCATGAGCCCTCCTGGAGTATACCATTAGCCCCACCAAAGAGCCTGTAGCCTCCAGTGCTGGGTTGACTCAGGCCAAACAACCAACAGGGAGGGAACTCAGCCCCTCCCATCAGCAGACGAGCCCATTAAAATTTTACTGAGCTCTGCCCACCAGAGCAACACCCAGCTCTACCCACCACCAGTCCCTCACATCAGGAAGCTTGTACAAACCTCTTAGGTAGCCTCATCCACCAGAGGGCAGACAGCAGAAGCAAGAACTACAATCCTGCAGCCTATGGAACAAAAACCACATTCACAGAAATACAGATAAAATGAAAAGGCAGAGGACTATATACCAGATGAAGGAACAAGATAAAACCCCAGAAAAACAATTAAATGAAGTGGAGATAGGCAACCTGGCAGAAAAATAATTCAGAATAATGATAGTGAGGATGATCCAGGACCTTGGAAAAAGAATGGAGGCAAAGATCGAGAAGATGCAAGGAGTGTTTAACAAAGTCCTAGAAGAATTAAAGAACAAACACCTAGAAGAATTAAAGAACAAACAAACAGATGAACAATACAATAACTGGAATGAAAAATACACTAGAAGGAATCAATTAGCAAAATAACTGAGACAGAAGAACGGATAAGTGATCTTGGAGACAGAATGGTGGGATTCACTGCTGCAGAACAGATTAAAGAAAAAAGAATGAAAGGAAATGAAGACAGCCTAAGAGACCTTTGGGACAACATTAAACATACCAACATTAACATTATAGGGCTCACAGAAGGAGAAGGGAGAGAAAAATGACCTGAGAAAATATTTGAAGAGATTATAGTTGAAATTTTCCCTAACATGGGAAAGGAAATAACCACCCAAGTCCAGGAAGTGCAGAGAGTCTCAGGCAGGGTAAACCCAAGGAAAACATGCCCAGACACATAGTAATCAAATTGACAGAAATTAAAGACAAAGAAAAATTATTAAAAACAACAAGGGAAAAACAACAAATAACATAAAATGGAACTCCCATAAGATTAAAAGCTGATTTCTCAGCAGAAACTCTACAAGCCAGAAGGAAGTGGGATGATATCTTTAAAGTGATGAAAGGGAAGAACCTACAACCAAGATAACTCTACCTGGCAAGGATCTCATTCAGAAACGATGGAGAAATCAAAAGCTTTACAGACAAGCAAAAGCTAAGAGAATTCAGCACCACCAAACCAGCTTCACAACAAATGCTAAAGGAACTTCTCTAAGTGGGAAACACAAGAGAAGAAAAGGACCTACAAAAACAAACCCAAAACAATTAAGAAAATGGTAATAGGAACATACATATAAATAATTACCCTAAATGTGAATGGATTAAATGCTCTAACCAAAAGAAACAGGCTTGCTGAATGGATACAAAAAAAAGACTGATATATATGCTGCCTACAAGAAACCCACTTCAGACCTAGGGACACATACAGACTGAAAGTGAGGGGATGGAAGAAGACATTCCATGCAAATGGAAATCAAGAAAAAGCTGGAGTAGCAATACTCATATCAGATAAAATAGACTTTAAAATAAAGAATGTTACAAGAGACAAGGAAGGACACTACATAATGATCAAGGGGTCAATCCAAGAATAACAATTATAAATATATATGCACCCAACATAGAAGCAACTCAATACATAAGGCGAATGCTAACAGCTATAAAAGAGGAAATCAACAGTAACATTATAATAGTGGGGGACTTTAATATGTCACTTACACCAATGGACAGGTCATCCAGACTGAAAATTAATAAGGAAACACAAGCTTTAAATGACACAATATACCAGATAGATGTAATTGATATTTATAGGACATTCCATCTGAAAACAGCAGATTACACTTTCTTCTCAAGTGTGCAGGGAACATTCTCCAGGATAGATCACATCTTGGGTCACAAATCGAGCCTCGGTAAATTTAAGAAAATTGAAATCATATCAAGCATCTTTTCCGACCAAAATGCCATGAGATTAGAAATCAGTTACAGGGAAAAAAGCATAAAAAACACAAACATATGGAGGCTAAACAATACGTTACTAAATGACCAAAAAATCACTGAAGAAATCAAAGAGGAAATCAAAAAATACCTAGAGACAAATGACAACGAAAACACGATGATCCAAAACCTATGGGATGCAGCAAAAGCAGTTCTAAGAGGGAAGTTTATAGCAATACAATCCTACCTCAAGAAACAAGAAAAATCTCAAATAAACAATTTAACATTACACCTAAAGGAACTAGAGAAAGAAGAACAAACAAAATCCAAAGTTACTAGAAGGAAAGAAATCATAAAGATCAGAGCAGAAATAAATGAAATAGAAACAAAGAAAACAATAGCAAAGATCAATAAAACTAAAAGCTGGTTCTTTGAGTAGATAAACAAAATTGATAAACCTTTAACCAGACTCATCAAGAAAAAGAGGGAGAGGACTCAAAATAAAATTAGAAATGAAAACGGAGAACTTACAATGGACACTGCAGAAATACAAAGCATCGTAAGAGACTACTACAAGCAACTCTATGCCAATAAAATGGACAACCTGGAAGAAATGGACAAATTCTTAGAAAGGTATAACCTTTCAAGACTGAACCAGGAAGAAATATAAAATATGAACAGACCAATCACAAGTAATGAAATTGAAACTGTGTTTAAAAATCTTCCAACAAACAAAAGTCCAGGACCAGATGGCTTCACAGGTGAATTCTATCAAACATTTAGAGAAGAGCTAATACCCATTCTTCTCAAATTACACCAACAAATAGAAAGATGTACCATGCTCATGGTATGAATAGATAAAGATGTGACACACACACACACACACACATATATATACGTGTGTGTATTTTTTTCTCTCTCTATGTGTGTGTGTGTATTATTCAGCCAAAAAAATGAAATCTTACCATTTGCGACCACAGGGATGGTTCTAGAGGTCATTATGCTACATGAAATGTGTCAGACAGAGAAAGACAAATACTGTATGATATCACTTATATGTAGAATCTAAAAAACAAACAAAATAACCCAAACAAAATAAAATAAAAACAGATTCATAGATACAGAAAACAAACAGATGAATGCCAGAGGGAGGGAGTTGCAGAGGTACAATAAGTGAAGGGTACAGATCTTCAGTTATAATATAAATAAGCCACAGGGATGTAATATACAACATAAAGAATATGGTCAATAATATTGCAGTAACTATGTATGGGGACTGATGGTTACTAGGATTATTGTGATGATCATTTCATAATGTATGCATATGTCAAATCACTATGTAGTACATCTGAAAGTAACATAATATTGAACCTCAATTATATGTCAATAATACAAAAAATGGAAATACATTTCATAAGGCTATAGCTACCATAGATAATGATTCTTCTGATGGATCTGGATAAAATCAATTTGAAACCTTCTGAAAAGGATTTACCATTCTAGATGCCATTAAGAACATTTAATGATTCATGGGAAGAGGTCAAAATACCAACATTTTGAGGAGTTTTGAAGTTGATTCACCCTCATGGATGACTTTGAGAGGTTCAAGACTTCAGTGGAGGAATTAACCACAGATGTGGTGGAATAGCAAGAGAACTGGAATTAGAAGTGGAGCTTGAAGATGTGATTGAATTGCTGCAATCTCATGGTAAAACTTTATGGATGAGGAGTTGCTTCTAATGGTTGAACAAGAAAAGTGGTTTCTTGAGATGGAATCTATTCCTGGTGAAGAAAGATCCTGTAAAGATTTTTGAAATGACAAGAGAGGATTTAGAATATTATATAAACATGGTTGATAGGCAGTGGCAGAGTTTGAAGCGATTAATTCCAGTTATGAAAGAAGTTCTACTGTGGGTAAAATGTTATCAAACAGCATTACATGTTACAGAGAAATTGTTCCTGAAAGGAAGAGTCACTGATGGAGCAAATTTCATTGGTGTCTTATTTTAAGAAATGGCCACAGCCACTCCAACCTTCATCAGCTACCACTCTGGTCAGTCAGCAGCCATCATCATCAAGGCAAGACTGTTTACCAGCAAAAAGATGATAACTCGCTAGAGCTCAGAAAAAGGTTAATATTTTATAGCAATAAAATATTTTTAAATTGAGGTATGTACATTGTTTTTTTAGACATAATGCTATTGCATACTTAATAGACTACAGTATAGTGTAAGCATAAATTTTATATGCACTGGGAAACCAAAGAAGTCCATGTGACTTGGTTTATTGCTATATTCGCTTTATTGAGGTGGTCTGGAATAGAACCCACATTATTTCTAGGGTATGCCTATAATTGATAGCTGGTTCTTAACAAATTGACTAGATTCAGTTGGCTATTCAAATGGTCAGTTTTCCTATCAAATCACCAATGGCAGTTTTCACAGAACTAGAACAAAATAAGTTTTAAATTTGTATGGAGACACAAAAGACCGCGAATAGCCAAAGCAATCTTGAGGGGGAAAAAAAAATGGAGCTGGAGGAATCAGGCTCCCTGACTCCAGACTATACTACAAAGCTACAGTCATCAAAACAGTATGGTACTGGCACAAAAAGAGAAACATAGATCAATGGAACAGGATAGAAAGCCCAGAGATAAACCTACACACCTATGGTCAACTAATCTATGACAAAGGAAGCAAGGATATACAATGGAGAAAAGACAGTCTCTTTTGGTGCTGGGAAAACTGGACAGCTACATGTAAAAGAATGAAATTAGAACACTCCCTAACACCATACACAAAACTAAACTCAAAATGGATTACAGACCTAAATGTAAGACTGGACACTATAAAACTCTTAGAGGAAAACATAGGAAGAACACTCTTGGACATAAATCACAGCAAGATCTTTTTTGACCCACCTCCTAGAGTAATGGAAATAAAAACAAAAATAAACAAATGGGACCTAATGAAACTTAAAAGCTTTTGCACAGCAAAGGAAACCATAAACAAGACAAAAAGACAACCCTCAGAATGAGAAAAAATATTTGCAAACGAATCAATGGACAATGGATTAGTCTCCAAAATACACAAACAGCTCATGCAGCTTAATAGCAAAAAAAAAAAAAAAAAACCCAATCAAAAAATGGGTGGAAGACCTAAATAGACATTTCTCCAAAGAAGACATACAGATGGCCAAGAGGCACATGAAAAGCTGCTCAACATCACTAATTATTAGAGAAATGCAAATCAAAACTACAATGAGGTATCACCTCACATTGGTCAGAATGGCCATCGTCAGAAAATCTACAAACAATAAATGCTGGAGAGGCTGTGGAGAAAAGGGAACCCTCCTGTACTGTCAGCGGGAATGTAAATTGATACAGCCACTATGGAGAACAGTATGGAGGTTCCTTAAAATACTAAAAATAGAATTACCAGATGACCTAGCAATCCACTACTGGGCATATACCCAGAGAAAACCATAATTCAGAAAGATACATGCATCCCAATATTCATTGCAGCACTATTTACAATAACCAGGTCATGGAAGCAACCTAAATGCCCATTGACAGATGAATGGATAAAGAAGATGTGGTACATGTATACTATGGAATATTACTCAGCCATAAAAAGGAACAAAACTGGGTCATTAGTAGAGATGTGGATGGACCTAGAGACTGTCATACAGAGTGAAGAAAGTCAGAAAGAGAAAAATATCATATATTAATGCATATATGTGGAATCTAGAAAGATGGTACAGATGAACCAGTTTGCAAGGCAGAAACAGAGACACAGATGTAGAGAACAAACATATGGACACCAAGGGGGGAAAGAAGGGGTGGGATGAATTGGAAGATTGGGATTGACATATATACACTAATATATATATAATAGATAACTAATGAGAACATGTTGTATAGCACAGGGAATTCTACTTCAGTATACAGTAGAAACTAACACAACATTGTAAAACAACTATACTCCAATTAAAAACAGCAACAACAACAAAAAAATGGTAAGTTTTTTTCACTAGTGCAATCAATTATTTTTCTTCTCAAAGTGACTTGGGATAGTTGGGTATAAATTTTTGGAACTGACCTGAAGGCTATAGTTGAAATTAGGAAAGTGTGTGTGTGTGTGTGTGTGTGTGTGTGTGTGTGTGTGTGAAGTATATATATACATAGCACACATATATATGTATAGTAAACTAGAAATGTGTTGACCTTAAGCATAGTGATTCAAATATGCATTACACATTGTGCTTTTTTTAGCAACTTTTGATCTCTTGTTCTATTCTTGGTGACAATGCAGTTTTACCAATGATGTCAAAGCCCAGCTTCCAAATCCACTTTTTTTTTTACTTTTTTTTTTTTGCTGTATGGGGGCCTCTCACTGTTGTGGCCTCTCCCATTGCGGAGCACAGGCTCCGGACATGCAGGCTCAGTGGCCATGGCTCACGGGACCAGCCGCTCTGCGGCATGTGGGATCTTCCCGGACCGGAGCACGAACCCGTGTCCCCTGCATCGGCAGGCGGCCTCTCAACCACTGCGCCACCAGGGAAGCCCCCCAAAGCCACTTTTAGAGTGACTGTTTCACATGTTTCTGATTGCTTTTCTATTTATGCAATGAAATATTTTTTGGTTGTAGGTCTTTTTTAAAAATTCCTAAAATAGAATTTTAGTCTACGTATTTATTTACTTTCCTGAAGGTAGAACTCAACAGCCAGGTTTTTTTTACATTAACACACACACAAAATAAAATAACTTCATGTAGCCTTTTCCACTGAAAAAAATATTCAACTTATTCTAAGTGCTTGACCCTTGGCAAGATTCTTTTGGATATGAATAAGAATAAGACCTTATACTTGCCCTTGAAGAACTTATTGTTTAGTTGGGAAACAGACACCTAAATGGTTGACCGTAATATACCATAATAAGTGTTATAAAGTAAGAACAAAGTGCTAGTAACAGCCATAAAACCATATGTAGTTTTAGCTATATATAAATATCTCTCTGAGATATGAATACACATTAAATTCTTTTTTAAAAACTCCTAGTAGGCTGCATGATGATATACAGTAATGCTTTTTAATATTTTTGGAACATATTCTCTCCACAAGGCATATATTTTCTAGACTCTAGAGAATTAAAAGTAAAATAGTTATGAGAATGGAGGAATGAGGAAAACAAGAACAGAGAAGTCTCTGTAATTTGGAGGAGGAGGGGGCAAGATGAGGGTAACTAAAGAGACAGCTTTAAGCAACCATGTGGGTGACAGCCTTCTGGTCAATGGCTGGTGAAAGACAGAACATTGATCTTGGCAGTGAAGCTGCAGTCATTGTGAATTCTGATGGTCTTGCCAAGAGTTATAATTTCATAGCTCAGTGAGATTATTTGAGCAGGAGAGTTTGAAGATACATATATAAACCTTTAGAAGAAAGAAGTTATACATTTTTGAAGATAGTAGATAGGTAATAATAAGACATCTGTGCAGATTGCAACATTTTCTGTAGACTATTGAACTTTTCCCTATCCACGTTGAGTGGATTTTTTTCCAAATTTACTGTCACATCTAATCTTTAAATAAAACATGGACAACCCTCTGCAGAATAACAGCAGTTACTTCACACTGTCCTTGAAGACAAGTGCAAAATACTTGCTTTTGTTAACAGCTGTGATGAACAACATCTAAAAAAATATTCAGAGCCCTAAAAACAAAGTCCTGATGCCGTTTTGATAATCATGATGAGCAGCATGAGAAGAGGTGGAGTGGGGCTGCTCTGAGGGCTTCCTAGCTCTCAGGCTGTGTCCCACAGATTATAATTCTAATTTGAGATTAATTCCTTTGCCCTATGTGTATTAGGAAAGTCACACTTTCCTCAGTGAAACACAAATAGCCCCATCCTAATCTCATGACTTTCGGGAAAAAGAAAGGTTAAAGAGAAGGTGGGATGACACTAAAAATTCATCTATTTATTCATTTATTCAACCAATACTAATTTTGGAAGTTTCAATAGCATATAGGTGCTAATGGGGTAAAAAATTTCTGGATTTAGATAACTAGAGAAAGGAGGCCGGAACAATGGGAGATGGTGATTTGTAAAAGTCATTGCTGAGGTGAGGCTGTGAATGGGGTGCTCTTATTAGTAGTGATAAGATCTAGTGCAGTGCCTTCTAGCACTTTTTCCTGTCATGGTCACATAGAAAGTGGTAACAGTTTATAGCATATCTGTACAGTAATCTGGCCTGAAGCCAGTAGTGATTGGCTGAGGGCTTTGCAGGCTCACACAATTCTCAGCCTCTTTGAGGGCAGAGTAGCTCTCCGCTCAGGAGTTCTGATCTATGATGACCTTGGGAGTGGGTGACTGGGTCAGAGAGAGGAACAAGGAACTGGGAAGCTGAGGTGTTGGAAGGATCATGCATATAGTTCTAGAAATCACCAAAGATTGAGACAGAGGTTGTATAGGAGAGAGGAACAAGACGAAATTAAGAATAAAAAATTTCAAAGATGGCTACAGATAAACAGAAGCAAGGAAGATGAGTATCTGATTGTACTAGTCAGCTAGGGACACCAGAAAAAATACCATAGTCTGGGTGGCTTAAACAACTGACATATCTTCTCACAGTTCTGGAAACTAGATATCTGAGATCAAGGTGTCCGTCAGCAGAGTTGGTTTCTACTGAAACCTCTTTACTTGGCTTGTAGATGACTATCTTTTCCCTTTGTCTTCACATGGTCTTTACTCTGTGAGTGTCTGTGTCCAAATTTCCTCTTATAAGGACACCAGTCATATTGAATTAGGGCTCACCCTAAAGTCCTCATTTAACCCTCATTACCTCTTTAAAGACCCAGTCTCCAAATACAGTTGCATTTTGAGGTACTGGGGGTTAGGAATTCAGCATATGAATTTGGAGGGACACATTTGAGTCCATAACACTGATAATTACATGTTATTGATGCTGGAGACAGGGGTTAGGAAAAAGAGAGTAGAGTTGTCTGAAAGAGGCAACAAAGAACAATGAGGACACCTACCCTACCTGCAGACCCAATGTTATCAAGGCCACCCCTTGGAGCAGCAGGAAAAACTGTGTCCTCAGGTGTACAAAAATGTGAAGGGAAGATTCAGAGAAGAGGGTGAATTTCTAGGGGATTTTATGTCTGGGAATGTGGTAACATACATGCTTTACTAACTTAAATCCCTGTTTCTCTTGTGGACCACAGATACTTCTAGGAGTCAGGTGTCATATACACGTTTGTAAACAGTCTACTTCTGCTCCTCCACTCTAGCTCATTTGGGGAGTATCCTTCCTCCAGAGTTCTTGAGAGTTGCAGTTCTTACCATCTCAATAGGGGGGCCCTTAATGAATATGCTGATGTCTACACTTTCCGCATCCCTCATGGTGTCAAAGTGGTGGTGTTTTCCCTTTTGTGTACAATAAGCCTGAAATAGACCGTGCTTCCCCCCCAAAAAATAGAGAGTATGCCCCTCCTCTACACTTGGAATGTGCTTTGTCCCCTAGATGGTGTTCCTTTGTGT
Source organism: Orcinus orca (assembly GCF_937001465.1). Taxonomy (NCBI): domain Eukaryota; kingdom Metazoa; phylum Chordata; class Mammalia; order Artiodactyla; family Delphinidae; genus Orcinus; species Orcinus orca. The sequence continues at coordinate 130,909,903 of NC_064563.1, forward strand.
CTCATGAGCCCCTTGGAAAACAGTGCCTTCCTCCATCTTTGACCTGCAGCAGGTGTTTTCATTTGTCTCAGACGGTGGTCTCTGGACCCACGCTGGGTAACAGAAACTGTTCAGTCCTCCTCAGTGCTTCCTTTGCTTTTCACCAGGTCCTTGTTCCTGTCTCTCTTAGCCAAACACCAAGGTCTATGAGCAGATGAAATCATAGACACTGGGATCTCTTGGACCTGAAAATGAGTTCATCAAACACGTCCAAACGTGCTTGAACCCTAAGCAGCAGATACTGCTTCACTCTATGCTTGGAACTCTTTCTTCTGCCAGCTCCTTTCCACCATTCAGGTCTCAGTCAAAAACTACCCCTTCTGGGAAAAGCCTATTCTGACCATTCTATTTAAAGAAGTCCTCTCACTTCCCCTCCACAGTCAGTCTCTAACACATGAACCCACTTTGTTATCCTCCTGTGACAAACAATATCTGGAATTACTCTATATTTTTATTGTTAATTTCTTTTGCCCCCCACACCATTAGAAATCTCTGTGTCTTGTCCGCTGGTGTTTAGAACAATGCCTACCACATGTTATTTGCTCAACTAATGTTTGCTCTATGAATAAATTAATGAGTTGATGCATCGAAGCTGCAATAGCATTGCATCTGGTTTTATCATTCAGTTTTTTAAATTACAAATTTTGTCTTCTTAAGTCTGATTTATTTTGAGTCTGGTTCAATTTTATTGAAAGCTAATTTGTATTTGAGAATCTGGTCTTGATGGAGTACAAATATGCCCTAGAACTGATCTGATTTACTAACAGGACACAACAATCTGTAGGTCCTGAGACCTTGCATTTTTTCTGTTACCATCTTTTCCATTCTCCTTTCTAACTTATTTGTCATATGGATCTCTTGGCTGTTCCCTCAGTAAGTAGCCAAGAGGTTCTGGAAATAATCTTCAGGCTGCCGTTTTTGATGTTTCAGTGCCCGGAGGTAAATGGAACCTTACATGTTAGGCAAGAGCATCTTTTTACAGTTCCATCAGTGACTGCCTTCTTTGTGTGACCCAACTGGGGTTCAGGTTGGGTGTGGGCTGTAGTACTTACTCTGAGAGCTCAGTTGCTGAGCTGGGGAGCCTATTGTTGCCATTTCATTCTAATCCATGCTCTAGGTTTCTGGGTGTTTGCGCTCAGCCTGCTGTGCCTTGCCTCCAATTGCAAATCCCCTTGTCTCACATGACTTGTTGACAGCTAGCACTGCAGACAAGTCCCAGTGCCTCATTCCATCCTGATTCCTCCGTTCAGATCCCTTCAACAGTGGGGCTGGCCAGGAACGGGCTTGAGTTTACTTTCCATCTTTTTTACTTAAATGCTTTACTCCTTCTGCATGGAGCCAGTTCTTCTTCTGTGAGTTAGATTTCTCAACTTAACTATTCTGTGCTAGCTGGGCCTTTCATTGAAAGCTTTATCTCTTCATATGAATTCCCAGCATATTTTTCTGCTTATGTATTATTCCAGCTGCAAATTCATCCAGCTGTGTCCTGTAGACACAGGTGTTCACAGAAATCAAACATAGAGAGATACCAAAGAAAGAATACATTAAAAAAAACTTAAACTCACAGCTTGTTTTCAAAAGATTGACCTTAATAGAATGTTAGGCTTCCATTGGGTATTCAAATAACTGGAGCAAAACCTAATATTATGCAGACATTTATCATAAAGAATACCAACCATCAAATTAGGTCCCTGAATGATAAGAGCTTCATACAATAATACCCTGTAGTTATATGATTAAATTATGGTCATTCAGTGTGTTTCCTGATACCAACATGAAAATGGGCTTTTCCTGTGCAATGGAAAACTGAGTAATTTATTTTGGTCATTGATAGGATAGACCAGTATTTATCTTCATGGATCTGTGTTGGATATTAACTAATTGTAAAAAAAATTAATGCCACTATAGCAAAGAAACACTCTAATATAAAGAGAAGGTGCATTGGACCAAAAATCAAGATAGTCATTCTATCTATGGAGGCACCGTTTGGAGAAAGACCAGGAAAGTAATCCTTCAAGTTAGGGTCCTGGCCAAGGACCACTCTTGTTTTGGGCACTGTATGCCCATGAGAGCACCTTTGGGTGGATATTTCACAGTAACAAATATAATCATTATTAATTCTCAAGACTGATTAAAATGTGTGTATCATATGAATCATTGTGGGGATATCAAATATTTAAACCAAATCAAATATATTAACCATATATTTTAAATATAATGAAAAATTGTTTGTCTAGGTTCTTTAAAATTAGGACATTTTTGGAATCAATAAATCACTTTAAGACTTCTGAAATGCTAAAATGTATGCTCACTGTATAAATGTATGCTCACTATGGGCTCTGTCTATGGAATAGAATGCAGTTCTTCTTTCTGCTTTTTACCTACTGGTGGCTTTGGTTTAATTTTCTTCAAGAGGGAGGCATGAAAAATAATGTTATCTAATGACTGGAGTTAGGATGGTTGAATGTTCTGACGCTGGCTTCCACTGCTATATTAAGTAATTGGATCAAGAGGTGCCTCTTAAGATAATGTATATCAAGCAACATGTAGCTTGATATAGATCAGGAAATTTCATCTCTTGTGCCTATGAATAAGAAGTTATTTATAAGGAATAGGGTAAAAGAAAAGTCTTCATGCCCCCAATTGTCCTTCCCCAGTAGCCAGCCATGGGACCTGAGATGCTCTCATTGTAGATGCTCCCTCTGGGTGCTGATTCCATAGGGCCTGGTAAGACCATGAGATGAAATGGCACGAAGGGTCTAACCTGGTATCCATAAGCACCTGGAACTCAGAAATCTTATCTTATACTTTCTGCTCTTCCTTATAATACCAAATACCATGTTAAGCACACAGTATGCTCAATATTCAAAAAAAGCCATTATGATATTCTTCATGGTCTTTACAGTTATCAAGATACTAAGATGGTGGCTATGGTCTAAAAGAGAAAATATTTTTAAAGATTGTGAGAAAGGATAAAAGGGCTCTCTGCATTAAAGTTCATGCATTCATTCATTTATCAAACATCTATTGAGCACACGATATGCATTCTCAAATAGCAAATATATAGCTGCTACACAAGAGTGACAGGTGCTACTCTAGCTGCAGGCTCGTGGAGTACTGATATTCTGGTCATACTCACAGGAAAGCCTGCACCAGATGTTAAAGCATGAAAATGCTTCTTTGCTGGTTGAAGGTCACTGTTGCAGGTCCTCCAAATGAGACTTGACTGCCCTGGCTTCCCAGACCACTTCTTAGGATCCCTTGTGCCTCACCTTCATCCAGCAATTAAGATTTGGCATTTGACACATTTGGAGGTCTCTCTGACACTCTTCCCACAAATCCCCCAGCACAGCTGCCATCACCTATTCTAACTGGTTGATATGAACTGTTCTTATTTTAACTATTCCCCCTGTGTACCTGGTGGAAGTTCAGTGCTCAATACAGGTGACTGAGCCAACCCCAGCACTCTCAAATTAAGCCCCTAGGTGGGATCTAGGCAAGTCAAGAATTGTGTTAGAGGGGCTTCCCTGGTGGCGCAGTGGTTGAGAGTCCGCCTGCCGATGCAGGGGACGTGGGTTTGTGCCCCGGTCCGGGAAGATCCCACATGCCACAGAGCGGCTGGGCCTGTGAGCCATGGCCGCTGAGCCTGCACATCCAGAGCCTGTGCTCCGCAACGGGAGAGGCCACAGCAGTGAGAGGCCCGCGTACCACAAAAAAAAAAAAAAAAAAAAAAAAGAATTGTGTTAGAGGAATATGGCTGAAGGGTATGGTCTGTTCTTTGGAAAAGAACTCACCAGTTAAATAAGGAGACTCTTAGCAAAGCTAAGGCAGAAACTCTAAGCCAGTGGGTCTCAATCTTGGCTGTACATTGGAGTCACCTGTGCATAAGAGAAAGACAATAAAACAAAACAAAACATCGAACTGATATCAGAGTTTTACTCCAGAGATTCTAACTGAATTGGTCTGGGCTATGTCCTAGACACAACTTTTCTTTTTGATGTTCCCCAGGGGATTTTAATGCATAGCCACCAAAGTCAAGAACTACTGCTTCAAGCAGAAAATAAAACAAGTTAGAACACCTAGCCTTGAGAATAAGTATAAAAGGCTTGAAAATAGAAAAAAATAAAGATACACTGATAACAAGGTATTGTGTGTATGAAAGAGAGAGAGTGAAAACAAGAGAGCATAAACTAAATAAAAAGGATACTGTATAAATGGCCTCATAGACTTTCTTAAGGTTTTCCTAGATTCTAGCAACAGTAATATCATTATTTTTGGTTTTCTTTAATGTATCTCTGGGTGATTGACAGATTTGATAGTTCTGATTATAAAGTTCCTTGCCTATAACATTACATGGCATTTTGAGTTTTATAAAAACAGCTCAGCTCACTAATTGCTGCTTCCTTCCCTCTTTGCTTCTTCTTTCCCTAACTCCCCACGGCAGGCCCAAGTAGTGTTTCCTGTTCCAAGGTCCAGGCCTGAGGCAAACCTCAGCTGCCTGTGTAACTCCAAACGTATTACAGTTGTAATAAATGTTCATCCTCTAAATGTTGGCCCATTCCTTAGAACTGGGCTTCTGTCTTGAATTCAACTTTGCAGTGTCAATCCCTCCAGCCAAAGACCATGAGGAGCTCACCTGCAATTGGACAAATTGGGTTTATCACTTGCTTCAGCGAGGGAGAACACACAGCATAGGAAACTATGGGGTGTCTCTGTAAGAAATGAGAAAGACCCTCTTACAGCAGGGGTCCCCAACCCCCGGGTACCGGTCCGTGGCCTGTTAGGAACCAAGCTGCACAGCAGGAGGTGAGTGGCGGGTGAGTGAGTGAAGCTTCATCTGTATTTACAGCTGCTCCCCATCGATTGCATGACCACCTGAGCTCTGCCTCCTGTCAGATCAGCGGCGGCATTGGGTTCTCATGGGAGCTTGAACCCTACTGTGAATTGCACACACGAGGGATCTAGGTTGCACGCTCCTTATGAGAACCTAATGCCTGATGATCTGAGGTAGAGCTGGGGCGGTGATGCTAGCGCTGGGGAGCGGCTGCAAATACAGATTATCATTAGCAGAGAGGTTTGACTGCACAGAGACCACAATAAATCAACTGCTTGCAGACTCATATCAAAGCCCTATCAGTGAATGGCAAGTGATAATTAAGCTGCATCAGGTGGCAGGCTTTAAGTCAGAATCTGACACTTATTTTAGTCCACTCGGGCCACCCATTATCTTATTTACCACTTCCATCCGTGCCTCCTTCCCAAACTATGCACTTGTCTCAGTCACAGTTTTGGTAAGCCCACAAGCTAACCCTAGACAAAATGAGTAAAAAACAAACGTTGCTGGAGAGCTTCTTTGAAAAGGGGGAAAGACCCAGTGATGAGACAGCAGAAGACTCTAAGACTGCCAACAACAAAAAAGCTGCATTTAAAAGAAAATACCGAGAGTCCTACTTAAATTATGGGTTCATTGCAACAGGTGATTCACATTCTCCAAGCCTGCTTTGTATAATATGTGGTGAGGCCATGGAAGCCATGGAACCTCCAAAACTGCTTTGCCACGTGGAGACCAAGCACCCTGCATTCAAAGACAAGACTTCGGAGTTTTTCAAAAGAAAAAAAAAAAAACAAAAAAGATGAACAGGAAGAACAGAAGCAATTATTGAAGGCCACCACTTCCTCAAATGTATCTGCACAGAGAGCATCATTCTTAGTGGCTAACCACACTGCTGAAGCTCAGAAGCCCTTTACTATTGGTGAAGAGTTGATCCTGCCTGCTGCTAGGGACATTTGTCGTGAACTTTTAGCAGAGGCTGCAGTTCAAAAGGTGGCACGTGTTCCTCTTTAGGATAGAACCATAACTAGATGAACTGACGAAATAGCAGAGGCTATTGAGGCACAATTGTTAGAGAGGATTAATGAGTCACCATGGTACATAATCCAGGTTGACTAGTCTACTGATGTTGGCAACAAGGCAACAGTGCTTGTTTTTGTGCGATATATTTTTCAGGAGGATGTGCATGAGGATATGTTATGTGGCACTTTCGTTGCCAACCAACACCACAGCTGCAGAAGTGTTCAAGTCTTTGAATGATTACATATCAATAAAACTGAATTGGTCATTTTGTGACAGTATATGCATGGGTGGAGTGGCTGCCATGACTGGACGGCTTTCTGGTTTCACTACTCAGGTCAAAGAGGTCGCTTCTGAATGTGAGTCTATGGACTGTGTCATCCATAGAGAAATGCTGGCTAGCCAAAAAATGTCACCTGAACTTAACAACGTTTTGCAGGATGTGATCAAAATTATCAGCATCATTAAAGTACATGCTCTTAATTCATGTCTGTTCGTGTAGCTCTGTGCAGAGACGGATGCAGAGCACACACGTCTTCTCTTATACACAGAAGTGAGATGGCTTCTAAAGGTAGGTCACTGGCCAGAGTTTCTGAGTTATGGGAGCCACTCCAGAGATTTCTTTTAGAAAAACAGTCACCACTGGCAGCACATTTCAGTGACACAGAATGGGTTGCAAAACTTGCTTACTTGTGTGACATATTCAACCTGCTCAACGAACTCAGTCTGTCACTTCAGGGGGGAATGACAACTGTGTTCAAGTTGGCAGATAAAGTGGCTGCATTCAAAGCCAAACTGGAATTATGGGGGCGACGAGTGAACATTGGGATTTGTGACATGTTTCAAACATTAGCAGAGATTTTGCAAGAGACTGAGCCAGGGCCTTCTTTCTCCCAGCTGGTGCATGATCACCTATCTCAGCTTTCAAAAGAGTCTGAGCATTACTTCCCAACCACAAAAGACCCCCAAACTGGGAAGGAATGGATCCGTGACCCATTTGTGAATAAGCCAGGTGAATCGACTTTGTCCGTGCTAGAAGAGGATCAACTGCTTGAGATCGCGAATGACGGTGGCCTTAAACATATGTTTGAGACAACTTCAAATCTCCATACGTTCTGGATTAAAGTCAAGGTGGAACATTCTGATATTGCCACAAAAACACTGAAAAGCCTGCTTGCATTTCCAATGTCCTGTCTTTGTGAAGCAGGGTTTTCTGCAGTGACAGCAACAAAAATGAGATTACGGAGTAGACTGGACATAAGTCACACACTTCAGGTGTCACTGTCTCCCATCACCTCCAGATGGGACCATCCAGTTGCAGGAAAACAAACTCAGGACTCTCACTGATTCTACATTATGGTAAGTTGTATAATTATTTCATTGCATATCACAGTGTAATAATAATAGAAATAAAGTGCACAATAAATGTAATGAGCTTGAATCATCCCGAAACCATCCCTGTCCCCTGTCCGTGGAAAAATTGTCTTCCAGGGAACCAGTTCCTGGTGCCAAAAAGGTTGGGGACCACTGTCTTAGAGGATCTGGGCTATGGTTGAGTGATATGAGGGAAGGTCTAAAAAAGCAGGGGGGTCACTCTAGATTGGATGCTGTCAGAGAGCAGGGCCAGTTCTACAATCGGGTATCAAGAAATCTTACCTATAGGGCTTCCCTGGTGGTGCAGTGGTTGAGAGTCCGCCTGCCGATGCAGGGGACACGTATTCGTGCCCCCGTCCGAGAAGATCCCACATGCCGCGTAGCGGCTGGGCCCGTGAGCCACGGCCGCTGAGCCTGCGCGTCTGGAGCCTGTGCTCCACAATGGGAGAGGTCACAACAGTGAGAAGCCCGCGTACCGCAAAAAAAGAAAAAGAAAAAAGAAATCTTACCTATAGACAGAGCAAACTAGTAAAGAAGGAGCAGCCACTCATGGTGGCCAAGAGAAGGGGTGTTTGGTATTTTATGGGTGGCGCAGTGACCTCGGTTTTATCTGCACTTAGACAAGGTTATGAAGTAGGCTTGTTTTGTCTTACTTTATCTTAGTCTCAGAGTAACCTTGTCTGATGTTGGTATTCTGTGAGATTGTTGGTGTCCAATAGGAAAATAACATGACCTAGCTGTGTGTGCAAGGCCACCTTCTGGATGTCAGGGGCTGCTTTTTTCCCTTTTCTTTTCTCAGTAGTCTGCATGGTTATACTACCCAGAATCTCAGTTTCTTTCTAAAACTAGGACAGGGCCAGAACCCAGGTATGTTGGGGCAGATACTATCCCCATTTCTAGGCAGTCCTTTTTCACTGAGAATGAGGGCAATGGTGGTGGTGGTGGTTCTCTAGCCACTGGTTAGGGTGCTGTTGAGGATGGGATAATGTTCCAAAATCTTGAAATCCAACTTCACATCATAGCCAGGGAACCTCCTTCCCAATAGCTGAACAGGGTCCACTGGTATCACTGCCTGATTCCATCAGGCCTGTTCTGACAACCCTACTGGACAAGCCAGTGATTCTGCTGGCCCAGCCTGTGCAGCTAGGGTAGTTGTATGCAGGTTGTGGTAGTACCCAGAATTTCCTTCTTTTTCAGCACATGGCCTTCTTCTAGCAAAGCAATGCTCTCTATCCTACATGTCTCACATTTAAGCAAGTCGACATGGGAAGAAAAAAATTTATGCTGAGTCAAAAATTTTTCTCTTTGAAACTCTCCTAACTTTGTCCTATTTTTGTCTGACAGTCCTTCAACTCTGTTATTGATTACATGCTTGCTGAATGAATAAATCATCTCCCATATGCTAGAACTCAGTAATATGTAGCCCTTTCTTTTGTTTAGGAAGTTTGAAGTATTAAAAACAAATGTGGATTATATAAAAGAAGACTGGGGAAGGGGCATGGAGCAGATATGAAAAAAAGAAGGCCATGAAGAAAATATTGTAACATTTCAATGAAGCATGAGAAATGAAGGAAGTTCATAGGCTTTAACAGTTGCCTAAGTATTCTAATCCAACTTCCTGCCCAAAGCATAAATGTCCTCTGATTCTCTGACATAATCACACAGTTACCCAGGAATGTTGGATGGTCATATCATAAGGGAAATTAAATAGGAAAACAATAAAATGTATATAATAGGAAGAAATTAAGGCAATATTAGAATGATTCTTGCAAAGAGAGAAGATGCAAGGATTTTTCCATTGTTGTAGAAAGAAACTCTGAAATGCAAAGAAAAGCCCAAATGACTTGCTCAAGGTTGCCTGGCACCTCAGGGCAGACTGGGGGGTGGATTCTTTTCACACTCTATCTACACTACCATACGGTCTCTGTAGCAGTCTGCCTCTAGGCTAAAGTCAACCTGCAGCACAGTTAGCACTGTGCTTCTGCAGAGACTTGAAGAGAGCAGAATCACCATTTCAGGAGGAAGATTTATAGCTGTACTTAATGAATCTGAGTAGTTGTTTTTCTAAGTACATAAATATCTTTAGTATGGAGGAACAGAATTCAGTTTTGATAGCCACCTTGCAATGCTGACTGTAAATGCTTTGTTAGTGACAAGTCTAGCTAAAAAGGAACTAGAATGTTTATGAACTGCCATGAAAAAAAATCTCTGCAAGATTCACATTTGAACTACAGTGCAATAAAAGTGATCTTATGGATTATTCAAGGGAGCTGTCTTGGAAACTGACTACTGTGAGGATTCTGAGAATTACCTGTATAAAGAAAATCAAATTGGGAGGATGGACCATTCTGTCATTATATAGGAAAAGTCATTTTAGTTTTTAGGAGATTACCTAATATGTAATAAAATGGAGACTATCACTTGCTTAATTTTCTTGAAAAACCATTGCCATAGGACAGTACAACAAAACAGCACTTGTCAATAGTTGGACTGAAAGCCAGGGGAACAGTTACACACACACACACACACACACACACACACACACACACACACAAAATCTCTGCAACATATTCCTAATTATTATATTTATACAGGTTTGAAAGAAGTTAAAGGTAACTACTGTTATACCGTAATAGATTAGACCTAAAAATAGTAAGATCATACCAATTCTAGCATTCTACAGAATTGAAACCAACGTAAAATTGAATCACATCTTTTCCAGTTTATCAGACCTTAATGATACACCTGATCTAATACAGGTCTTTGTTTTACCTTTTATCCCATGACATTCTGTCTACCTTGAAATGATGATGGCATTCTTCATGAGGCCCTTAGATTAAACCCAAATCATGAATTTTTGGTGACAAGTGGATGGATATTTGGGGCCAGGAGGAAGTAAATGGTGACAGGAATGTTTTCTGCGCAGACATAGCTTAGGGAATGTTTTCTTGGGAGAGCGTTCTTCACTTCCCCCAGTGAGTCATCTGACCCACTGCTTCTTCATGTAGGCAAACACACCACGGCTCAGAATAGTCTCAAGATAATCCTCCATACCACAATGGCCAGCCTTCACTTACTGTTTTCTCATGCTCTCCCAGGACAACTCCAAGAAGAGTAGAGAATCCAATTTATCGATGCCCCATAACATCTCCAGTCAAGGTGTGGACAAGGTGTTCCAGTGAGTAATACGGCACCTTACTTCTATAAACGCCACGTGTGTGACAAGGCGTTCTTGCGACAAGGCCAGGACAAACAGCCCTCATCAGTCGTATGATCTACGTTGTGTTTGCAAACACAGGCCTTGTTGGGGCTTGCAGCTCCCCACTTGCTGTCTCCCCTAACGGTCAAACCCCTTCCAAAACAAGCTTTCCCCTGTCAGGAAGACCGACTTCTCTCATCTCAGGGGCTGCGATCCTGCGGAGCCTTTATTCTCACTAGCTGGTTCTGACTGTGGCAGAAATGTTGACATAGCAGATGGTCCTGATATTTCTGAAAACCAGCAACATCTTTGCCATTTCCACCCCCAAACTCTTGGCTACTGTTTCTCCTTCAAGTGGTTTGGGTCCTTTTTAGCAAACCTGTATATTCTGATGATTTTTCTTGAATATCAGAACAGGAACACTATGCTATACAACCACCCTTCTAGAATATGGACAGAGGCAGAATATTAGGGGTCCCTCAGAGAAAACCCATAAGCTGAGATAAATTTTATTTGGCGTGATGGATTCTTACATGAATTTGGATGAGCAAATAGTGAGTAGATTTTAGATATTTGAGGTGTGAAGTATCAGGCAGTGAGATGTGGCTGATAGATTGTGCTAGAAGAAATGGAATTTAAAGGTCATGCTGTTTGAAACCTTTTAAAGAAGTAATATGCCATTGAATAATGTTTATCCTTATTGAACACAACAGGACTTGAGAGAAGTGTGAATATAATTGGGTTAAAGAATATTACTCAGCAGTGTCTCCGGGGCCAAAGCAAAACGAAGGTACCATAACAACTTGATGATCTGGGACCTAATCCAGCCGTTCTGAAAAATTAAAGCAGACTGATTTATTCTTCCTTGCTTGCCCCATGCAAGCAGGCAATGTGAACAGTCTCTTAAACTCACTAAGTAATGGTATAAAAAAACCTCTGCTTCATTCGGACTATATCAGTACAATTTTTGGAAAATGCTCCTTCTTCTGGAAAGGAGTGCACAGATGGGAAGGAGGCATGAGTAACGGTGCCTCCAAAAGGTTCAGCCACCTTCTTGTGAGTCAGCATCCCTCCCAGGCCTGTAGGACTCACTGGTTAAGAGTGTCTTTTGGGTTGGCTAATAAAGGACGGGTGAGGACCCTGACTCCAGAATGTCACCGACCAAACCCAGTTCACTAGGTACAAGTCTTTTCTTCTCATGATAGCAGTAAACATCACATCAGCAGAGATGTGTTTAGATGATCAATTTCTTTGAATGACAAAAGCAGAGTCCTAAGGATGAGCACAGAGCCATATGGATGAAGGGACTGTATAAAAAGGAGGGGAGGAGAGACATGGACATAGAGAACAAACGTATGGACACCAAAGGGGGAAAGGGGAGGGGGTGGGATAAATCGGGAGATTGGGATTGACATATATACACTACTATGTATAAAATAGATAACTAATGAGAACCTACTGTGTAGCACAGGGGACTAAAAAAGGTACAATCTGTTTGTAGAACATATATTAAATTAACCTTAAAAATGCATTCCAGTATACAGTAGGTGCAGACAAATACTGTTAGATTCCACTTATATGAGGTATCTAGAATAGTCAAATTCATAAAGTCAGAAAGTACATTGGTTAATGCCAGGGGCTGGGGCTTGGCAGGGGGGCGTGGAGAGGGGGAAAGGGGAGTTAGTGTTTAATGGGGACAGAGTTTCAGTTTAGAAAGGTGAAAAATTCAGGAGATGGATAATAGTGAGAGTTGCACAACAATGTGAATGTACTTAATGCCACTGACCTGTACAGTTAAATATGGTTAAAATAGTATGTTTTATATTATGTGACTTTTACCACAATTAAAAAAAAAGGATGGGAGGAATTTGTGAAGGTGAACATGGGATGTCCTAGGCAGGGCAAGTTGAATGAAGAAAACCAATTTGAATGTGAGGTGTATGAGAGTGGGATGGGAAGAAGGCATACACATTACACAACGGAGCAGAGAGTGCCAGCTCCATGGGTCATCATGAGAATCTGGGGGGTGGGGGAGTACTAGGTACATGATCTAATTTCCAGTTCCTGTCTGCCCTGATGATAACATTAGTAGGGTCTCCAAAGTAATGCACTTCCTGAATTAAAAGATTCATTTCATAATGGAGAACAGCTCACTTGACAAAGAATATTCTGGTAACGCTACCATCAATTTGGCTTACTATATCTAAGCACAGAAGGACAAGTATAATTAAAAGACCTTAGATAATATGAAAAATATTTAACAATTTGATGGATGGCCACAAAGCAATCAGAGCAGACACAGTCATAGAGCTAGAGTACAGGGGAGGTCAGTGGGACCCAAGGGTGGTGGAAGGGTGGTGGGGGAGGGAGTTTTAGGATAATTCTAAGGGTACCCAAGGATTTCTATTTTAATAACCAGTCATACCAGCCAAATACAAGCCCCAGAGACAACCAACATTTCTATAAGTCATGCAGTGAAATCTATTTGTCTATAACAGGTTGGGAGTCTATTTCAGAAACAGTAATAAAGTTTATAGAGCCAAGGAAAGAGCCCACATCTGAGACCCTTCTGACCTGCGAAGACTTCTTACTCTTTATCAGACTGCATCTGTTAACCAAATAAGACAAATAATAAAAAAGGGATCCTCCCACACCTTTTCTCTTCAATACTAGATGGGAACTTCAAGAAAAAGTGCAGAGAGTCAGCAAAGAATTCAAATACAGATTGCATTAAACACAGGAACATTAAAACATGGGTCGAATTGATCTGGTCCTTCCAGATTAGCCTCTAAATTCTTAAAGTGTTCACTAGTAAATACATATTCAGAGCAGATGTTGAGCCCAGCTGGGGATGCATAATGGCCTTTGATCCAGATTATTACTGGGAACTGCAGAGCTCTTGACGTATTTGAGAGTAGTGCTAATTCCTAGAGTGTGTTTGGATTTCAAAGCCTTTTGGAAACACTTGGTGAATACATGCAAGCATATTATATGTGTATGTGTGTATGTGTAACTGTCCTTGAAAACAGGCATCCAATTGGTTGCTTAGTGACTGCATTACCTGGGCATTTTTTTCCTCAAAAAATAGGTGGTCAAAATTTTAGGAAAATGTACTCTACACGAACTATATAGCACAGTGATACGCCTATGAATCTTAAATATTTATTACTCTTTCCTACTGTAAAATATATCTATCCATTCACTTTCCTACCTACGATAAATGGTCCTTTTTTTGTTAGACAAAAAGTAGTCTTAGTGATCTTATAAAAAGAATAAAATATTCTACATTAATTTTGAACATTGCTTTAGACCAACATCTCAGTTAGGAAAAAGATTTAATATACGTTTTTTTCACAAAGGAACTTCCTTTGTATTTAAGGCAAAATATTTGATAAAACATGCCACATATGAAAAATATGTATGGAGAGGTTGGGTCAAGTTTGAAATAGAATTATGGTAAATCCTGCCAATTGGAGGTAGATTAGAATATTAGAAAAATTGTTTTCCAGGCTTTCTGTGGTTTTATTTAACAGACACCTCACCTGAGTTCTAAATTTATTTCTCAGAGCAGCTAAGCTCTTAGGAGAAAATTATACTGCAAGGTAAGAGTTTATAAGGAAACACACAGATACACCCTTACAAATCACACTGAGTGTGGTCCCACCACAAATCTACCACTAGATCATCTACTAGAATTTCAGGTGACATAAGTAAAAATGTACAATTAAAGTGATTCTTTCAAAATCATAATGAGTAACTAATAAACAATTCCTAAAATACAGTTTTAAAATTCACCTTTAGCCAACGTTAGTATTACAAATATCCATCTACCACCCTCTTGAATTTCACCAAAAACACTTTGGCTTTGTTTTGCAGCAGACAATTTAAGACATTCAGTCGTATTTGTTCTACTTCTGCTTTTTCCTTGCTCTATTTCAAGGCAGAATCCAGGCTTTGAAATTTCTTGCTTCATGGATAATGTTAGCCTGGCAGAAAACACAAGCAGTCAAACCCAAAGCTTCTTTTTTTCTTTTATATAAAAATCTCAGCCCTTTAGAAGTGATGGAGTGCCAGAGTTGGTGAGGAACAAGGGAGAGGATTTGGAAGCAGGGAAAGAGCTAAGTCAGAATGAAAGGGGGAGAAAGGACCACAGGCTGCTGGTGTTGTGGACTCAAGCTCTTCAGTCTGACAGCACCAGGGAGAGTAAGGAGTCCTCAGGAAGGAGTGGCTCTGTTTGCTCAGACTCACCCAAATCCCTATACCCCCAGTGTGACCCAGGGGCAGGTTACAAGACACAAAAGAACCATACTAAACATACTCAGAAGTAGAGTGAAAATTGAAGGATCTTAGAAGGACCTTTCCAAAGACTAGAACTTTGTTTTATTCTTATCTTTGCCTCATCAGAGCCTCATCTGTGTGTGTGTGTGTGTGTGTGTGTGTGTGTGTGTGTGTGCGCACGCACGCGCACGTTCATGCACACATGGAGGTGGGCATTGGAGGCTGGGGCTAAGCATGAGTAGGAATTCCAATGGGATGGATCACAGTTGAACTAAGCTGATTTAAAGAAACAAAGTTGTGATATTTCTCCCACTTGGTGTGGACAAAATTCATCCCTATCAGAGCTGACCATTGAGGACTATGTATAAAGAACTGAACATTTTGGCTTGAATATAAATGGAAGCCATTGGTTTTCCAGGAAAATAAATACATTGTGCTTATTATGTTTCTCTCTCACAGCATTACTTCATGTCAAATTGTGGACATACCTGTTTCCTACCTGGCCAAATGAGGTCATTTATTGTTTTGACACTTTCATGCCCTAAAGAGGGGCACTGAATGTTACCCTTTGCTAAAACTCAAAGCACACTGGTTCACTCCACAGATATTTATGACCAGTGTTTGCATACACTGTGTGTAGTGTACACCAAGCACTGACCTAGGTTTTGGAATATCAAGATAAAAATGGCATACCGTCTGTCTCCCAAGGCACTCAGAAGCCCTGTGCTGACAATTTGTTTCACTCCCAAATTTCTTATCATATGAGGGAACCCTTGTATTTTTTTTTTTTTGCGGTACGCGGGCCTCTCACTGTTGTGGCCTCTCCCGTTGCGGAGCACAGGCTCCGGACACATAGGCTCAGCGGCCATGGCTCACGGGCCCAGCCACTCCACGGCATGTGGGATCCTCCTGAACCGGGGCACTAACCCGCATCCCCTGCATCGGCAGGCGGACTCTCAACCACTGCGCCACCAGGGAAGCCCAGGAAACCCTTGTATTTGACAGAGACCAGCCAACCAACAGTGTGCCACATTTGATTGTTTAGCCAAAGAAGTGTTCATTAGTTAGTCCTACTCTTCTTGAAGATAAATTTGCAACTGGAGTATTTAATGCTTCCCATTCCCCATCTGAATATCTTCAGATTGCATATAGCAGCTGTGATGAATATGAGCATAGGCTAGAAACAGCACTGTATTTCACAAAAATATCAGCAAATCTTTATATTTCAATAGGAGCTTACAAATCTATGCATAATATTATTTCAGGTAAATTTACCTGACATGGATTGGCCAGCTCTCAAATATTTATTATACTGGTCAATATCTTTGTCAAATGTCTCTTCATCTTCTTAGACACAGATGGAATTATTGCCATCTACAAATAACTTCTGCTCTTTTTTAGTCATTCAACAATCTGCATGCCATAATCAGAAGTGCCAGGGAACTGGACCAAGTGGTAGGGGTTAAGAATGAAGGCAACACTCTATACTTTTGTTAAGTTCAATACCTTTTCTTGATTATATCAGCATTTCCCTAGCTCCTTTAATTTAAAGAAATACATTTTTTGGGGGAAAACATATTTAGTTATGATTCAGCAATATAGAACATGCAGCAAAATGTAGAAATATTTTGTAAGTGGTACCCTAAACCACGCTTTTGTCCTGAAGACTTTTTTTTACTCTGTAGCACTCATTTCCTCTGTTTCAAGATGTCTGTAGCAGAAAGAACAACTCAGAGATTAAACCTCAGTGTTATTCTAAATGCAATCATCTGAAAAATTTAGATTCTTTCAACAGTGACTGCCTTGAAAAATGAAAAACTTAGTCACACAACTGGTTTTTTTAGTCTTGAGAATATCAAACAGTTTGTTTGACTGACTTTCACTAAATTGACTCTTCAGTCACTGTTGAATGATGTGCCCCTTAGGTAAGACATCCTGGGAAATTGTTTCCAAAGCGTTTGGGATTCACAGATTTTTTCACCCCAATTTTCAGCACAGCTTTAAGACCATCCACTTAGCTACCAGGCCTCTTCTAGGGCACAGGCTTTTCCATACAAAGGGTTGATCACCTCTTCATCCATTGAGACCTCTCCAGAGTGGTACTTCAATCTCTTACTGTAAGAGCAATTGTCTTATAAGTCACTTTCATTCCTTTAATCCCTGGGCTTTCTCATTTTAGTACCAAATAGAGGTCAGCATGTTTACTTCCATTCTTTAGCATTTTCATTCGCCTACAGTCACTGTTCAAAGGTAACCTGGAAATCATTCACAGGGAGAAATTTATGATGTAGTGCATGACACTGTAGTTCTGTGCCTTGCATGATTACCATAGCTCACAGAGCATCAATCTTAGCTGGTGATCAATAACTGCTTATGGAATAAATGAAAAAAAGGAATGATTGAATGACTATAACCGAAAAAAAAATCAATGGGTAATAATGAGTCTAGGAGTTCCTAAGTAAACAGATACCCTAGGAATAACTTAAGTATTTTTAGCAGGTTCATTTTTTCCCAAGAAATATTTTCTATTCCAATGTTAACCAACTTAGGACATCCTATTGTTTCACCCAGTGTCCAGACAGAAGATCACACTCTCAAAGGGACCACTGAAGGGAGCTTAATGATGTGGGCAGAGTTAAGTAACAAAGGATAGGGCAGTACCCTAGAGCCAGCAAAAGCAGGGGTTCTGAGGGGTCTGGGGTGGGAAGCAATTAGTTACTGGAATACAGAGAAAATAGCTAGATGGAAAGGGCTGCCCAGAAGGAACTGGGGCCTTGGATAGAGGGTCAGAGCCAGCCTGTGATGACCTGGCAGGGAGGTTGCTGCTGGAATAAAAATGCTTGCTTCATTCTTCACTAATCCTTCAGTTTCTTTGCAAATGTCTCCCATTGGCTGAACTGAAAGTTGGAGGGCAAGGAAGCCTGTTGGTACAGTCCCCAGAAGTTAAAGTCTTGGGGCTCAGAGCAGGATGGAGAAGGGTGGAGAGTGGATGGGGTGGGGGGCAAATCAAAAATACCCAGATGCCTTCTCTATTAGCTGAGGTGGCTAATTGTAGTCTACAATGTATTGACACTTTCCTTTAATCTCTGTATGTGCAGGATAATCAGAAATGGGGAAAACATAATAGAAAACATGAGTTTCAAATACGGAAGTCCAACAAAAAGAAAAAAAGTATTGCAACAGAAAAGAAAACTAGGACTACATTCTATTTTAGATTTGTAATGGTATAATTTGTAGAAAATCAACGTTAAACATTATTAATGTCCCTCAAATTTGTTTGACAAAAGTCTAAAAATTAGACTTGATGAAAGTGTAAAAAGATAATGTTTTGTCATTTATATTTAGGAAAAAAGTCTTCAATTCTGTCTTCAAGAAAAAAAAAGCATTGGGTTATCTAAAAGTGGAAACTGACACACGGATTCTTTAAAGGAGTGCTTTCAGAAGTCTTCAAGGACACAAGGAAAGCAGGCTGGTGCAGGAGAAGAAGCTAAACAAAGGTGTGGTTATCTAGCTCAACCTGATGAGGGGCTCTGGAGCATGAATAGCACCAGGAAATTATCCTGCAAGGATAGAATCAGTCCTTAGGAGCAAGCTATTCTGCTGGTGGTGGAAGCATACCTCCCAGGCATTTGCAGGCAAGGGTGATCTCCTTGGCTGACACAAATTACCTGTAAGAGGGTGCACCTGTGAACCACTAGAAACGAACACCAGCTGCTGGGGGACAGGTGCATTGGCTCAGTAAAGGAGGTGTGGGTGGGGTACCATCAACTGGATACATGTAAGCTTGCAGGCAGAATCCTGCCCACCTACAAATATTCCCAAATTCTAACCTTAGGGGCTGAATATATCTTTTGTCACATTGCAGAACACGGTAAGTCATCCTGCCTCTGAGAAAATCCTATAGAGCAATTAGGTAATTGTCAAAGATAAGTTGACCTGAAAGAAAATGCTGAAATAGAGATTTATTTGCAACTATAACAGTCTTTTGAAGCTTCGCAGCAGAAACCCTCTCCCCATACATCCTTTTTTATTCCCCATTTCGTGATTTCCTCTACCTCCTTCTTTTTCATTTCACACATCTAGGAGTTGTTCTGAGACCCATTTTTATCTGGCTTTCCTGGATCTAACATGCTCGCTGAGATGATAAGTGATAAGGTTTAATCCGGAATAACATTAAAAATACTTATAGCATATTTGCTTATCAGTGAGTAGTAGCCAGTCAGAACATACCATGAACGGAGTTTCCCTACTGGGCCAGATGTTAAACTTTAGGTGTCAGGTCATTAAGAGATGGAGATACTGGAGAAGGGGCTGAGGCAGCAGAGGTGGAGTGGTAGGGCTTTGGGTTAGGGGATGCTTAGGGCATTAGCTGATTTTCAGCCTGTTAGGAAGTCATTCATTATGGTTATACCAGTTCCTACTGATTAAATATCAGACTGGGAGAATTGTTTCTGATATTGTTTGTTGTCATTGTTATTGTTGTATTGCTTTAAGTAAAACATTAATAACTGTGGCTTTGAACCTATGGCAGTCCTGCAAATCCCCAAAGAAGTCAGAAACTCTTAAGACCAGTCCCCAAGACCATTATAATCACAGCTGTAACTTAACCCCAAATCAAGATTCCCATGAAGCTTTTACATCTAGTGTAAAACAAAAAGTTAAATGGGGAACATAGAAACATACTGCTGTAAGTCATTATGTATTATAGCTTTTGACAGCAAGGTGGATAAGAACTTCCTAATCAAAAGCTATAACCTTGAAGAAAATGAATAGATAGCAGGCTATCTTAGCTGACATGTAAGTAGTCAATGATTTTTCTATTCATAACGTTTTAAACTGTGGCACTTTAATGCACAGTACTGCTAATTTATTTTTTTCTGGCCCCGTTTGTACAGTCTCTTAAAATCCATCACAGTTGAGAACAGTGTCTAGACAGTTATTATGATACAATCAGAAGAAAAGCTGGCAAATAAAAAAAAGAAAGTGAATAGAAGTGCTGATTAAAATAACAGTACAGTTTATATGAGGCTCCTTTTAAATTTGTATTTTCTAGGTTTCATCTTTGGAAGACTCAAATGACACTAAAATTTTGTAGCGCTGGAAGTCAGCTTCATTTTACAAGTCTAAAAGGGAAAGAGTAGAGTTGCATTTATTTCTCCATAGAAAGATTTCAGCAAACTAATTAAATAAATATTATGGCAGTGCATTTGAATAGTTTTCTTATCAGCGAGGAAAGAAAATGCTCAGGTATTTTATGTCACTGTTGAGGAAGGGCAAGGAAGCCATTGCTATATAAATGGTTTTGTCAAATCTATATCTGATTTGAGGAAGTCAACTTGTTTATGGGAACTAAAAATGTGAAATATACACAATCCAGTCCCTGAACACAATCTTTCCCTTTAAGTTTCCAGAAGAATTCCTATTTCAGTTTTAGAGCCATCTGTTCTTATCTTTTGCCACTGAGTATGTGGATAGATAATTTCTCAGGGTGCAATTAAATGAACATGAAGAAACTAGTTTATGCTATAAAGGGATCTGAAAAAGCTAAAGCATAAATGATAACATCTGTGCAAGGTATGGAGAAAGGGAGCCGAGAGAAACATGCAAATTAGTCACACATTGTCAACACAGAAGTCCAAGTTCCAAGGAAATAAACTGAATGGGAAGATGATTTACAGGACACAGACTCATCCCTGTCAAGGGGGTAGAAACGATAAATAATTGGCCAGGTGCATTCACGTGGCATGGGAAAGCAAAAGCAATGCAATCAATTCTGTAAAAACAAAGAACAAAAACAACCCAGCATGAATGAAAGACTAATTAAAACTTTCCAATCTTAGATTTGAATGACTCAATTTGCTAACAGCAAATTTTGTTAAGTCCAAAGTATCATGATGCAGATTGTCTTTTCTTCACTGGGCTCATGGTTTTTGTTCCTCTTCAGCCTCTGCATCACTACCCTCCCCCAACCCCCCCACCAGTGAAACATTGGCAGGTGAGCATTGCGGCAACCCTTTTCCAGAAGGTGGGCTCCAGTCCCTCATACAGGAAAGTCCCAAGTTTGGCGAGGTGTGAAAAGGTTTAATTTCACTAAACGCCTGTAGCTGAGGTTGCGTTCCACACAAAGGATGCCTTCTGGACGATTAATGCAACTTTTACATCCTCTTCAATTTGGCTCTAAAATATCTCTTTCAATATCTCTTTCATTTCTCTGCTTGAGAACTTTTAACTTTTCCGGATGGACTGTTTTAAGTGTTTTTCACCACTTCAGATTAATGTTGAACAAGTTCTTCATTAAGTCTTTGTTTTGGTAGAAAATCCAGGATAATGTGCCCTTGGTCCTAAGCCTCTTAATTTTAGGGTTATTTTGACCTTCGAGCACTGCAATGTTTAGACCTCAAGTCCTAAGCTAAGGATTAAGCCAGAGGCAGGAGTTTCGGCTCGTTATTTCTGTATCCCCACTGCCTCTCCTCCTCACACTGACCCACCTTTCTACCTCTTTCAAGGCTCCACTCAACTCCCGCTTCTCTCTTTAAACCTTCCCGAGTCACGCTAGTATTTATTAGCTACCCTGAACCACTCAGCATTGCACTTGGGAGCCTTCTCGCCTACTGTAGGGCTGTGGTTCTCACACCCTAGCCGGCATCCGCATCACTTGGAGGGCTTGTTAAATATGGCCGAGCCCTACCCCCAGGTTTCTGATTTAGTACATGTGAGAAGGGCGGTGAGAATTTGCATTTCTGACAAGTTCCGAGGTGAGGCTGATTCTGCTGGTCCAGGGACCACACTTCCAGATTCTCTGCTGTAGGGGGTACCCTTGCCTGCTTCTCTGCTCGCCGCATTCTAACTCATCCTCAAGACTGCTCTTCATATCATCTCCTTGAAAGCTGCCCCCCGGCAGAGTTAGGTTTCTTTCAGCCTGGACTCTCACTCACAAGTTGTCCTATCTCAATTAAGGGAGGGTAGCTGTATTCGTTTTCTAGGACTGCCATAATGAAGTACCACAGACTGGGGGGGCTTAAGCCACAGACATTATTTATTTTCTCACAGTTCTGGAGGCTGGAAGTCCAAGATCAAAGTGTTGCCAGGTTTGGTTTCTTCTAAGGCCTCTCTGCTTGGCCTGCAGATAACTATCTTTTTCCTGTGTCCTCACATGGTCCTTCCTCTGTGAGGTACATCCCTGATGTCCCTCTGTGTGTCCTACTCTCCTCTTCTTATAAGGATGCAGTCAGATTGGATTAGGGCCCACCCTAATGGTCTCATTTAACTTAATCACCTCTCTAAAGGCCCCATCTCCAAATACAGTCACATTCTAAGATACTGGATCAGGGCTTTAACATCCAAATTTTAGGTGGACACAATTTAGCCCATAAGAGTAGCAAATCCAGATGTCTAAAGAAACCCAGAGACTTATGCAAATGTGTGCATGTGGTGGGATGGAAGATACGAGAGAAACGGACAGTGGCTTCATTGCCAGCAAGGCCGTGACCTTCCCAGAGGATCATAAACGTGTTCACAGAGTGTATACACTGTTCAGACAGGGCTGCACTGCCACCATGCTGGGGATGAGACAGGACCATGCTATAAACACAAAAATGACTAAGGCTCCCCCTCTTCTGTCTACTACATACCCATGACAACTCTAAACCTCAATTTAACCCTCCCACCTCCTAGATAAAACTTAATAAGCTAATCAGTCATGAAAAAACCCCACCTCCCAACAGCCTCCAGTCCACAGCTGGTTCTGGCTTCCTTCAGTCCTCCTGGGGCTCCTTTCACACAGGCCTACACCCCGTAAGAAGCTCCTCCCACCTCTCCCCGCAACAGCCCTCAGTTCCTCGGGTTTTCACTCCATGCTGCAGCAAGTTCAATAACAAACTCTTTGACACAGCTCTGTTCCCAGTGCTTGTTCAGTGGGCTTTACAGACCGTGGGAATGATGTGCCTGGCTCGAACCTAGAACGTGTTTAGAATGATGCACCCCTTCTAAAGGTATTCAGAATAAACAAAATGTAACATCACGTGGGACAGATCACAGAGGCTGTGGGCACTTTGGGCCAGCAGAGCACTAACAGCTCACAGCCTTTGCTCCAATGTTCAGGTCTCCTTCTTTGAAATCGCTAACTTGTCCAGCTCATCAGTTTTTCTCTCCCTTCTTTGACACACTAAGAGTCAGGTATGGAAGGAGCAGCAAATATTCGCATTATTTCTTATAACTTACAAAGCATGCTTATAACCCTTGCCTTACTTAATTTTCACAACACACTTGTAAGCTAGGTACAGTAGATTTAGATCTAAGACACACTAAGAGTCAGGTATGGAAGGAGCAGCAAATATTCGCATTATTTCTTATAACTTACAAAGCATGCTTATAACCCTTGCCTTACTTAATTTTCACAACACACTTGTAAGCTAGGTACAGTAGATTTAGATCCAGCGGGGAGGGGGCAATATAGGGATAGGAGGGAAAGAGGTACAAACTATTAGATATAAAATAAGCTACAAGGATATATTGTACAACAGGGGGAATATAGCCAATATTTTACAATAACTATAAATGGAGTATAACCTTTAAAATTTGTGAAAAACTCTATTGTACACCTGCAATTTATATATTATACATCAACCATACTTAAAAAAAAGAAGAAAGTGGTCCTTATAGATGTAGCTGTCCCGATCAACCTCATATCAGTAATGTGACCAAGTTCATATGGTAATTAAGTAAAAATTTGCTATACGATGCTATACAATGCTACCTTGACCTCCCAAGAGCTTGTAGTTGAGCAAAAAGGTGCTTTCCTATGCTCTTGTGTGTTTATTTTCCTTCCCATCTAGACCAAAACGTCCTCAAAGTTAGAGATCATGTTCTGTATTTCTCTGGCATCTCCTACAGCTGGATCTAGTGCAATGCCGAGCACATAGCAGACTCTCTATAGGACGTCACTGACTGAATGAAATTTGTGAACATTTCTCAGAAGGGGACAAAGGGAAGACATTGTTTTAAAGCAAAGCCACTTTTTAGTCTTGGTCTCATAATTGCAATACCAGAGGCTGTTACTTTAATTCTTCAGGGTGCTTGGCATCAAAACATTTTTCAAACTTGGCATTTTTTCTTTTCCTGCCATGGTTTCTGCATTGAAAATGGTTGGGAGGTTCAAACTTCAATTGCACGTTCACTTCCTGGAGTTGCGTGGAAATTTAGAAAACACATGGAGAGCATGTGGTAGATACAGTGATGTGCTGTCCAGATCCTCCTTTAAGGAAGGATTTGTTGCTCCACCTGTTGGGATGCTGTTGGCACCAGCCTTCAGCTGTCAGCCCCTTCAGAGACTGCCTGAACTACAGTGAGCTGCCCTGCCCAATGGTCGCACACTTCCCCGAGTGGTCCACATCTAGTGACTGATCAGGGAGGGTTTAAAGTCCTGGCCATCTTGACCCATCTCAGGACAACTCTGAAGGGGCATCTGGCCTCAGAGCTGCCCATGACATTGATTGAGGCTGTTATGGTCAGCATCATGACTCAACTTCTGCCGAATCTTTCTTCCTTTTCCTTCTTTGCTCGGGTGTTGAAACTTAGGGCTCTCCCATGTAAACGTTCTGCACATTAAACTCTTAGGGTCTGCTTCTTGAGGAACCCAGCTTGAGGCAGAGGAGATTGGTGAGGGACAGGGAGGGCTTAGCTGGTCCGTGTGAAGATGATGAACTTGCTGTGAACCCTCAAGAACATAAATCGTAGGATGTGTTTGGCTGTGGTCTATTGAAGCTGACTGCATTACACTGAGAAGCTCAGATGACTCTTATGGCTTTGCTAAGCACAATGTATGCCTCCTACCCCCTGAGGGTGACGAAAGGGCAGCTCTCCAGGCTGGAGGGGGCTCCTCAGGGCCCCTCGGGGCCTCTCAGTGTTCACTCAGCCGGTGAATATCTTTCCACAGCCTCTTGCCTTAAAGCTTAGTAGACAGTTTACTTGCTTTTATAATATTCATGTGATCTTGATCATTCTCAATCCAATGAATGGGGTAGGTGTGCATCATTATAGCCCTCATGTGTTCTAATGGTGCTGGAAATCTCCAAACTTCTGATTGTGTTCATGACATTTTCTTTCATTTTCATGCAAGTTCAAGCCTGGTAATAAAGACTTTAGGTGGACCTTGGTCTGCTCTCCGAATCTTCCTTTCTTCCCTGGAACTAAAGGCACAGGCCTTCTAATTAGCATCATTTTGGCTTTGATGTCCACAGTGGCAGCTAGGAGCTCCATTTGCTCTTATAAGTGTCCTGTCACTTAGATAAATTTAGGACACTCCTTGGCTCCAGGCCTCCCTCCAGACTAATTTGATATATTGCCTCAACAAATCCCATCAGCCCTGCCTGATTTGGAACTGAGGGTGAAGATAGTTTATAGGGCCAATAACAACAGAAATGTCCTCTCCAAGACCGGCAAATAATTTCCTCTCTGTTCCAGTCCAGTACTATTTCCCTTAATCTTCTTAATGCCTGAGAAGCTGCTGCTTCCTCTGGCCTTAAAGCTCTTTTCTCCCTTGAAGGTTAATACACCAAAGAAATAATGGGCTCTCGCAGACCCATTAGTTCTGCCCCTCTGGTCAGGCACCCTATTTTCTTTACTTTCATTTGGCGTTATGTTAAAATGGCTTAGTGTTGAAACACATGATTCATGGTCACTGGGTTGAGCTAAGACCTCAGGTTGCCTCATCAAAGGGTCCGTTAAGACAGAACCAAGCTGGCCAGCTGAGCCTGACTGGGTCTCTTGTCCATTGGGTGGGGCTGCTGATGACCCGTTAAGCTACTCACCCAATTTGTGTTCTTGATGGATTCTCTGTTGGTGCCTGACTCAACCTTATTCCCATATTCCTCACATTTCTGCAGGGTTCGTCTCTTACCTTTCTTCCTACACCAAGTTTCCTATCTTTCCACCCTTCCTTAACTGCCCTAGAAAAGACCTCATCTGAGTTTCTGGACCTCAGTCCAGTCAGCTGACATCTTCCGTCTCTGAGTCCTGCCCCATATCGGGTTAGGGAGCATTAGATCTAGGCTGGGCTGAGTGCCCCCCTTTAGTGACTTCGGTGAAATCTCCCTCATTTTACTATTTAATCAATGCTTTCATTCTTATATTTTAACAAACCTTTTCTATGTAGAACAGTTCCTGAATTTAATAGAGAAAATTCACAGTTCTGCTGTACCTGTCCAGCTACTCTAGTATTTTCTCAGCTGTCTTCTTGGATGCAGACCTGCTGTGCTCTGCTGTCAATGCTTTTGATGGAAAAAGACCATCAATTGGATATTCTCTCTCAGTAACCACTCCTTCTAGCGTTCTGCTATTTTTTTTGGTGACTCTATAATGAATGGGATTTTAGGTGTAACTTTATGGTGCTCATCTATGTGGTACATGGATAACTTTAACTATAGAGCATTATTTTTACTATTTAAGATTTTTTTCTCCCCTTCCAATTTTTAATGAATTGCTTCGTTTCATTCACAAAGGGTATGTGCTGTTTAGATTTTTGAATTAATCATCTTTTTAGTGATCTCCTTTATATTAGCTATTAATGTGTAGATTAAAATGCTGTCAGGAGTTTATGAAAGTTCTTCAAAAGTCCCAGAAGGTATATTTCAGAAGAAATTGGGGCTGAGGGTGGAACGCCTCTGATTTCCTTCCAGTTGTGTGATCCGATCAGTATGGCCGTGGTCCTTTCTTTTTGGCTATCTGGGCCTTAGTTTATTTATGAACAAAATAAGCATTTTGTACCATATGGTTCCTAAATTCCTTTCCAGATTCATTTCATTTTCATTCTATGTGTCTGTGATGATGGGAAAAATTTTAAAGTTTTGGGTTATTCATTTCAAATCACATTTGGATATGCCATTTTGAAAACCATTGCAATTCCTGTTGTTCAGAAATATTTTTCCCACACCTCGTTTGGAGAATTGCTTGAGGAAAAGTCTCTCAAATGAGACTCAGATGGAAAAAGAAAAGGGAGAAGGGAGAATTGAGCCTAAATAATTGTATGAATATTTCCCAGATTGTAAAGAACTCTCCTTCAGCAGGCTCTGAATGCTGGGAGAAGAAAATTTCTAGAATAAAGATTTAAATTAAGTATTGGGTAGATTTCCCGGTTCCAAAAGGGGGGTAAGTGTAAGGATTCTACTGTTGATCTTTTCCACCGCAGGGAGCTCATTGCTAAGGCTTTCTCCACCCCAAATTACAACCTTGCCCCTTTAACTTTGAATCCTCCCCATAATCCTTTCTTAATAATATTTTTGTATAGCATTATATATATATATATATACATATTTCTTTATGTTTTTATATTTGTATATTTTAAATTTAGCCACCAAATCAAAGAGATATACAATATGTATCCAGTATATGTATTATATAAATATATATGCATTAGATATCTCTGTTTTGGTAGCTAAATTTCAGTAAGTACAATACCCTGTTATTTATTCTAGCTGAAAATAAAAAGCTTTCCATGGGATAGAGAGTTGGCTTTTATGGACATTTATTTTCTGTATCACATTCTTTTTCTCCACTGGCTTTTAATCTGAATCCAGGCAGACATTTCTTTTTTGAACTTCTGATAACTAAGGACATTACTTTTTATGTAATCCCTTCCAACCTTATAATCCAGTTGAGAACGCTCACCTGACATATTGAGCAATAATTGATTCCCTTAATAGGCATTTCCACACACCAGTCTCTCTCCTTCCCAGACACTTTTTTTATCTGTCTGAATGTGTTGCTTTCAGCAGCTGCCTATAGCTTTTCCTTTTATGCCTGATTTACCTCTGTCTGCTGTTGTATTTTTCGTGACTGCCACTTCACTCCTAGCCCTCTGTCTACTGTAATCTTATTTTCAGTGTCTTTGTCTCCAGCTCAAGAATTCACATTTTCTTACCTCACTGTTTTCTTCTCATTAAATCATAAGTTTATCATTTCTAAATATCATAATTAATGTTACCCCCACCTAAAGCTGGACAAAGGCATATACACTGATATTTTGGACATCTATGTGTATATTTTAGGAAGGGATATTTCTTCCATGGGCTCTGGAAAATTAAGCTTTTCTCCAGTGCCAAAGGACTGGCTATCTCAGTGAGATATTTTTTAAGACACCTAGCTTAGGGTTAGACTTCTAGAAGTTACTCTGTAAATGGTGAGTCCCTTCCACCCTCATTGTGGAATTTCATAAACCACAGCTGGTGAATTGGGGAAGATACTTTGCTCAAGAAAGTTCACTTTCCTGAATCCCTCATATTATATACCCTTAGTGCCTGTTCTGCTTATTCACCAGGCCAGCCATGGTGGAGCGTGGCTTATTTTGGAACCTTATAGCTGCATGTGATAGAAAACAAAGTCAAGCTATGTCAAGCAAAAAAGGGTATGGGACAGTATTAAGGATTCTCTTGCAATCCAAGGTCTAGGATTCAGGAATGCCTGGAGTTAGGGTTAACAACACTCTCAGGACCCTCTCACTTTGCTGTTTATTCACATCACTTTATTCTCCCCAACCCCTGTCCCTGCAGATGTGCTTTTCACTTTCCCCTGGCATGAAATAAGGATTTGCATTTCCACACATCAAGCCTTTCCAGAGGGAGATTGACACTCTCATTTCCAGGTCCGAAATTCCCATGGAAGGAATTAGTATTCGCCCATCTTGTGTGAGGTCCTAACTCCTAGGCTTATCCAGGAGGTTGAGGTCTTAAGAGAAGACGGAATTAACCAGATTTAGAACAAGGGCTCACCTCTCCATCATGATTTGTGGCCATGACATAGACTCATGTGGTTTTGATGGGGGACTTCTGCAGGAAATATTCCACAGAGAGGACAGACAATTAAAAACTGTCCCAGGTAACTAACTCGTTCATCCCTTCTGCTCTCTCTCAAGCCTCCACCATCTCCCCATTTCTTAGTCTCAACCTTGCTTTGTATTTTGCTGAAAAATAAAAACAATCAAAAGAGAATTTGAGAGACTTCCCTGGTGGTCCAGTGTTTAAGACTTTGCCTTCCAATGCAGGGGGTGTGGGTTCGATTCCTGGTTGGGGAGCTAAGATCCCACATGCCTCGTGGCCAAAAAACCGAAGCATGGAAAAAAAAAAAAACAGAAGCAATATTGTAACAAATTCAATAAAGACTTTTAAAAAATGATCCACATCAAAAAAACAAAAACCTTAAAAAAAAGAGAATTTGCCATGTTCCCTTAATAAATCTAATACTTACATCTTTTCTTTGCCTTAATCTCCAGTAACCATGGTTGATCTGTCCTCCCTCATTTTATCTAAAGCCAATTCCTCTATTTCATCATTAGTTTCCATTTTCTCTCTACTTCCCTACGACTTCTCTCCTCCTGCGTCATCATTTCTACTCACACTGTGTCATTTCTATTAGCTTTCAAAGGACCCATAAGATCTTCCATTTTAACAACCCTCCCTTAACCCATATGTTCCTGCAGCTATGACTCCATATCTCTGCTCCTCTTGGGAAAAAACCCCTTAGAAGAGTTATTTATATTCTGTATTTCTAGTTACTCTCCTTTTGTTCTCTCTGGAACCTCCTCTTGTCAGGCCCTCTTACCCCTTACTTCTCAAAAACTGTTTTTGTCATTGTCATTAACGACTTTAAAATTGTCAAGCTCAAAGGTAAATCTCAGCCTTCATTTTATTTTAATCACCAGTAACATTTGTTGCAGTTCATCATTTCTCCCTTCTTAAAACACTTTTTTTTTTTTTTTACCAT
The DNA here is from genome assembly GCF_937001465.1 of Orcinus orca. Classification (NCBI taxonomy): domain Eukaryota; kingdom Metazoa; phylum Chordata; class Mammalia; order Artiodactyla; family Delphinidae; genus Orcinus; species Orcinus orca. Next base: position 130,939,398 of record NC_064563.1, read on the forward strand.
GTAAGCAGGGGGTAAATTCTATTTATTGAAATATAAGAACTCAACACATTCTACATAAAGCACTACCAAAATCCACCAAATGTTCTTTGGTTGAAATACAGATGATAAACTTTGAGATGCATTCTGATTCTTCTGATACATGAACTGAAGGTTTTTCTTTCCACAGTTTTTACAACTGAGGCTAAATGTTTAATAAAGCTGGGCATGCAATAAGCCAATGCTCCTGCAGAGAGGAGTTAACCATGCTTTTCTCGGCTATTGGTGAATATTCATTTATTTCTGCGACATAAGCCCCATTACTCATGATGTGTAACTTTTGCTGCCATAAAGAAAGATTATACTCCTAAAGGATTGGTGGTCCTTTATCCTAATCCACAAAGAATAAAGCAATTCTTTTCTAAAATACAAAATGTTCCCCTGTTGTAACTCTAATGCAGGAGAATGATGTCCTGAACCCCTACTGTGATAAGTTATATCACTGTTACAGTTCCACCAACACAACATATCCTGATTTAAATTTACACCGTTATGTCTTTTAGTGATTACATCTTCCAGTGATTATATATAAATGCCGTTATTCTTTCTAGGCATCTCAAACATACCACATAAAGTTAAACATTTTTATCTTTCATCTTCCTCTCACCTTCAAACCACAGAGGGGATAGACAATTAAATACTTTCCCAGACAACTAGTTCTCTCTTCTCTACACTTCCTCTTCATTCTTTACTCTCAGATCATCATCTTGCTTCTTATTTCACTAAAAAAATCTACTCTTGCTGACTTTTCCAAATCAAGGAAAGGTGGCTCTTTTCTCTCAGGTACTATTCAAAAATACTTGATGTCAGCGTGACTCATGTTTCTCTTTAAGAACTCATGTTCAATCTGTCAGGAGATTCAGTCGACGCCACAGAATTCAATAGTTTTTTGGTTTTGTTTTGTTTTCTTTTACCACCATTACCACCCTACTCTAAGAAATGTACAATCACTTCTTGATTGGTCCACCTTAAGTAGATAATTGATCTCCCAGTGCTTGTCTTTGCTCCTCTTTATTCTTTTCTCCTCAGAGCAGCCCAAATGTTTGTCTGCTTTTCTTTCTAGGGTGTCACTGCCGTGAGAACAGGAACTTTTTATGTTTTGTTCACTGCTACTTCCCCAGCACCAAGTACAGCGCCTGGCACATAGTAGGCACTCAAAACAATGTCAGTTGAAAGAATCTACTAATCTGTGAGCTTGCCAAACCAGGACCTTTGCGTATCAGCTTTTGTATTTCTTGTGCATCATGCGCTATTAGGCAAAGGGCAAGTGTTCAAAATATATTTGTTCAATGAATCACTGAGTTACTGGGGAGTCATACGAGTAAAGCACAAATTCCTCTCTCTAGCTCTTTTCACAGGTTGTCCTTTTGTTCCCGTCATTGAAAGTGCACTGCAGAAAGTCAAAGGGATAAATCTCTCCAGATTAATAAAGGATCTATTGTTAGGATGAAGATCTGTGGATCAGAGTGGATTTAAAAAAAGGCTGGGGCTTCCCTGGTGGCGCAGTGGTTGAGAGTCCGCCTGCCGATGCAGGGGACACGGGTTCGTGCCCCTGTCCAGGAAGATCCCATATGCCGCGGAGCGGCTGGGCTCGTGAGCCATGGCCGCTGAGCCTGCGTGTCCGGAGCCTGTGCTCCGCAACGGGAGAGGACACAACAGTGAGAGGCCCGCGTACCGCAAAAAAAAAAAAAAAAAAAAGGCTGGAGGCAGGGACTCCATTGAATAGGGAGCACAGAAGCAAAGCTACCTGGGCAGTTGTTTGCAGGGAGATGAAGACACGAACTCTCTATATGAGAGATTATAACGTCTCTCTCTGCAGCAAAATGAGGGTCTATGAGCCTTGAGAAGCTGAAGAGCTAATACCATGGGACGACATTAGCAGAGTAAGAAATGGCTGGTTTTCCTTTTTTCATCTATTTACTCTTATCTTCCCATTTGCTCCATTCCTTCTTTCCTTCTTTCTTTCCTTCTTTTCCTTCCTTCCTTCCTCCCTCCCTCTCTCCCTCCCTCCCTCCCTTCCTTCCTCTACTTGCTTTGAGCATTTGCTATGTGATAGGCATAGGAGGAGGTGAACACACAGACAAGACCCATGTACCAACAGAGTTTATGGTACTGGATTGGGGGGACAGGGAGAGAGAGTCAAGCTAAGAAGCACAAAGAGAAGAAGATGATAAAAGCTTTGATGTAGTTACACAAAGATGTAGGTACACCCAAGATGCGATTCCCATAGATGTGGATAAATGAGATTGTGTGGAAAAGGAACATTTCCTAGCAGATTTTGAGATTTGATCTGAGTTTTAAAGAATGAATAGGAATCTTTTGGCTGATAAAAACAATAAACTCATTCAAGAGCAGTGACAGCAATGTGGATATGCTGAGGACATAGCAGGGTATGTTTTGGAAACTATAGTTGTCCCATGTGTCTAGGGAAGACATGGCATGTGAGGTCGGTTAAGGAGATGAAGCAAAAGGAAGGCAGAAGCCAGATTATGAAGTTCATAGAAACTAAAATGAAGAGTCTGAACTTATTCTGGGTGCACTGGAAATGTCATTTTAGGATTATAACCAGGAAAATAAAACAATCAGAATTTTGTTATGATAAGGTAACGTTAACAAAGATAGAGTTTCTTTACTTATTGGGGACTTTTTATGTGCCAGGCAATGTTTAAGAGCTACTTGCGTAGTATCTCATTCAATTCTCCTGACAAACCTCCAAAAAAGTGTAATTAGGCTCATTATAGAGGTAAGGAAATGGAAATTTAGAGAAGTTTCCCGTAGAGATCTCGTTAGTGTGTGATCAGAATTCTCAAACCTCTAACTGAAAATCCTGAAATTCATTTTTCCCTTTTATTTTTTAATTAATTTATTTTTTAATTTTTTCCCTTTTAATTTTTCAAATATTTATTTTCTTCCAGTTTTATTGAGATATAACTGACATACAACACTGTATAAGTTTGAGGTGTACAGCATAATGACTTGACTTACATACATCATGAAATAATTATCACAATAACTTTAGTGAACACCCATCATCTCATATAGATACAACATTAAAGGAGTAGAAAATTCTTTTTCATTGTGATGAGAGTTCTTAGGATTTACTGTCTTAACAGCTTTTATATATTTTAACATACAGCAGTGTTAATTATATTTATCATGTTGTACATTACATCCCTAGTACTTATTTATCTTAGAGCTGGAGGTTTGTACTTTTTGACCACCTTCATCCAATTCCCCCTACCCCTACCCCTACTCCTCCACCTCTGGTAACCACAAATCTGATCTCTTTTTCTACAAGTTTGTTTGTTCTTGAAGCATAATTGAACTACAACACTATATTGGTTCCTGGTATACAACACTGTGATGCGATATTTCCATACATTTCAAAATGATCACCCTGATAAGTCTAGTTACCATCTGTCACCATACAAAGATATTACATAATTACTGACTATATTCCCCACACTATACATTTCATACCTGTGACCCATTTATTTTGTAACTGAAAGTTTGTACCTTTTAATCTCTCTCACTTATTTCTCTCTTAATCCCAGTCCCTGGCAACCCCTCTGGCAACCATCTGATTGTTCTCTGTATTGATGACTCTGTTTCTGTTTATTCTTTTATTTTGTTTTTTGTTTGTTGTTTTTGTTTGTTTATTCTTTTATTTTAGACTCCACATATAAGTGAAATCATATAATATTTGTCTTTCTCTGTCTGACTTATTTCACTTAGCATAATACCTTCTAGTTCCATCCATGTTGTTGCAAATGGAAAGATTTCCTTCTTTTCTATGGTTGGGTAATATTCCATTATTTATATATATACGTACCAAATCTTCTTTATCCGTTCATCTATTGATGGGCACTTAGATTGCTTCTGTATCTTAGTATTGTAAATGATGCATCAAGGAACTTAGGGGTGCATATATCTTTTCTAATTAGATTTTTCATTTTGGGGGGCATAAATACCTAGGAGTGGAATTGCTGGATCATATGGTAGTTTTTTTAAAGTTTTTTGAGAAATTTCCATACTGTTCCATAGCTGCACCAGTTTACATTCCCACCAACAGTGCCCAGTGGTTCTCTTTTCTCCACATCCTTGTCAACATTTGCTGTTTCTTATCTTCTGATATTAGCCATTCTAACAGATATGAGGTGATATTTCATTGTGTTTTTTTTTAACATCTTTATTGGAGTATAATCGCTTTACATTGTTGTGTTAGTTGCTGCTGTATAACAAAGTGCATCAGCTATACGTATACATATATCCCCATATACCCTCCCTCTTGTGTCATCCCACCCCTCTAGGTGGTCACAAAGCAGGATGGTTTTGATTTGCATTTCCATGATGATTAGTGATGTTGAGCATTTTTTCATGTGCCTATTGGCCATCTGTATGTCTTCTTTAGAAAAATGTATATTCACTACTCTGCCCATTTTTTAATCGGGTTGTTTGTTTTTGTGATGTTGAGTTCTTTGTATATTTTAGATAGTAACATCTTATCAGATATATCTTTTGCAACTATCTTCTCCCATTTAGTAGGTGGCTCTTTCATTCTGTTGATAGTTTCCTTCACTGTGTAAAAGCTTCTTAGTTTGATGTAGTCCCATTTGTTTATTTTTGCTTTTATTTCCCTTACCTGAGGAGACATATCCAAAAAAAAATGCTAAGACAGATATCAAAGAGTACAATATTTTCTTCCAGAAGCTTTATTGTTTCAGGTCTTACATTTAAGACCTTAATCCATTTTGAGTTTATTTTCATATTTGGTGTGAGAAAGTAGTCCAGTTTTATTCTTTTGTGTGTAGTTTTCCAGTTTTCCTAACACCATTTATTGAATAGGCTGACTTTTCTCCATTGTACATTCTTGACTCCTTTGTTGTAGATTAATTACCCATATAAGTGTGGGTTCAATTCTGGGCTCTCTATTCTGTTCCATTGATCTATGTGTCTGTTTTTGTGACAGTACAAAACTGTTTTGATTACTGTAGATTTGTAGTATACTCTGAAGTTTAAAAACTTGACATTTTTAATCACCATTCTCATAGTTGTAACTAGAATAGAGGTGGAAGGGAGATAGTGGCACCATTGATGTGGGCAGATGCATTAGTATGCTATTTAACTAAACCTGGAGTGAAATGCTGAGAGTGTGGACTTAAACAATGGCAGTGGAGATTGAGGGAAAAGATGATTTTGAGACAAATGAAGGAGATAGAATTTGTAGGACGGTGACTAACTGGATGTGGAAGAGCAAGTAAAGGGAGAATGTTTAGATGTCGATGAGGTTTATGGCTGTGGCCACTGGGTGGAAGGTAGGGCCATTCTTAGAAGGCTTGAGAGGGTTCAGATGCCCATGTGGTGCAAAACTTGGACAGTCAGTTATACAGGATTGAAGTCCAGCAGAGTGTTACGAGCTAGAAGACAACCGTCGGCACATAAACATGGATCAGCTGACCAATGGCTGGTTTGTAGACCGATTAGAGCAGGGGGCTTAGAATAGAGCTGTGGGAACCTAAACATTTCATAGATTACAAAGGAGAAGGAAATGTGCAAAAGGTGTTTGAAAGGGATCAGAAGGAAAAATGGGGTTAAAGCTGGAATAGAGAGATATCCCAGATGCTGAGGAGGAGGGATGCTGAGACGGCCAATGATGGAAAGTATCACAACAAGGACAAGTAAGAGAAGAACAGAAATATGTCCATTTTATTTGATGATGTCAGGGTCATTGTGCAACTTATCAAAAGTAAAATCAACTTGTTATTGAGGAAGCTGGACCCATGTAGCCGATAGAGGAGTAGATGGAAGTGAGGGATTGGAGCAGCCAGGGTATAGGCTGAGGGAGGTGTGGGATGGTGGTTAGAGCAGGATGGGAAGGATTTGGGGGAGGGGACTGACTCCAAGGAAATGTTGAAATGATTTTTATTGAGCAGCAATTAATTTGAGAGCCCTAAGAAATAGATTTTTGACTTCTTTCAAATGTGCGTATGAGGGGAGATGCTATTTATATATCTCCTAGCTTTATTCAGACTTGCAACCTGCACGAATACTATTAACTCTTTAAGTATCAAATATTTTTTTCTCTCTTTATTCCCTCTTTACCTCTTTCTGTCTACCTACGGAAGCACAGGAGCTTAGAAAATAGAAGTTCTGATTTTAATTCACCACCAGTACATTTTTTTTTTTCAGTGAGTTCATATGAACAATCCCCACTGCCATGCTGCCAGGGGAAGATTTTGAGCTGGAATAGGATGCTTATTTGACACAGTGCTGTATCCTGAGTTCTCAACAATGTCAACCTGACTTTCTCTTTCCCTAAGTCTTGATCCTTCCCTTAGAAGCAGGCCGAATCCTCAATTCCAGTTTTAGTTCCCTTTGATTGAAAGATTAAACAGTGTCATATTTCAGGTGTTTTAATACAAGAATCAGAAAACAGCTTCTCCCTTTCTTGACCAGAGTAGGGGCACAGGAATTTATAATCCTATAAAGGGACCATGGTGAATGTTCTGTTCATCTTTATGTTCAAAATACTTTGGAGTCCATTGATTTCAGAAGCATTTCATTGCAGTGGGGGTGGGTGGGGGAGGGAGTGAAAATAGTGGGAGTCGAATGGATGTGGAAATTTCCTCAGATGGAGTTATTTATTATACCTCAGAGACTGAGGATGCTGGAGGATATAGAATTGAAGGTTGGCTCTGCCCTTTGGTACTTATACGGAGGCTTTAACTTTTCACAAGGGTCAGTGAGGCAGTCTGCACTTTCTTCACATCTGAGTTCCTGTGACTTCACTCTTACATAGTATCAAATAGCCTGGAATGAATGGCATTTTCTTGTTCCTCCAGGGGATTGCCAACCCTCCCTGGAACCTCTGGTTGTTCTGGTAAGGAGGATTTAGACCAGCTGGGCACCACTGAATGTCTGAGGACTCAACAAATCTCCATTGCTGGTTGTTATGGATATTCAGTTGTGGTTAAAAAGCTGCCATTGACTGGGCTGAAACCTGCAGATCAGTCCATCAGTGAGTAGTGTTTGGGAGCCTTGGCTCAGCTTGACAAATATGTGGCAAGCTGTGGTGAGTGAAGCTGTTTGTTACATGTGAGAGTTGAAGTTTGCCAGCCCTCCTGTTTCCCCAAGAAGCTCGGGGCACTGAAGCCACTGGTTACTTGCACGCTTGACCACGCTAGCTAATTATTAAGAATAACAACTGAAATTTGTATCATGCCTTCTATTTATAAATTACTTCCCCACATGTTACCTTATTTGAAGTTCATAACAACTTTGAGCAGAAGGTAATTACTACCACTAATTTAAAGATGGGGAAAACAAGGCTCAGAATGTGTAAGAGATGTAACTAGAGTCACAGAGCCAGTAAGAGGCCAGAGGGGAACTTGGTTTCCCGTCTTCCATGGCTTTGCTCTGCCTGTAGTTGCTTCTGCCCTGTTGCTAGGAATCTTTCAAAGTTTTGGCAGCCAGTGAACTCAGTAAGTTCCTGGAGATAGAGCAAGGAGATCCAAGGCAAAGAGAACTTGGAGGTTGCTGGAGAGTGGGTTTCTTAGCACTGGTCAGCCTTGAGGTCAAATGCACTAACAAGTGCACTAAATAGCTTTGCCATCCCAGGGCATCTTGTTCCTCGAGGAATTAAAACCCCATCACTTCCAACCAGAACCTGGATGAAGTGCATTTTTAGGTCTCCCAGTGCACCATATGAAGGGTCTAGCAAATTCTATTTTTATTTTATTATTTTATTCTATTATTATTTCTATTTTATTCTATATTTATTTATTTATAGAAGCCTAAATATTTATTTTTTTCAGATTTTACACAAAAGTCTATAAAGGAAGAAAAAAACTAAGAATAATTGAAACAATAATCAATACTTTTCGAGTAAAGTTTTTTCTATAATTCAAGCATATACTTTTTCATAGGTCAGTCTTCTAAAGGAAACAGTTTTTTTAAAAAAAAATGAAGTAATCTTTTAATATATGCTCATTAAAAATAGTGTATTGGTTAAGCAAATAATGGTACATCCACATGAGTCACTACAGAGTTTTTAAACTTGATGGTGTTGAAAATATCTAATGAAACAGAACATAACAATATATTGTTATGTTTAAATAGCAGCATATACAGCAGCATGAAGAAGGGCATGTGTGTGTGTGTATTGTAGGGAGAGAGGGAGAGGAGAGAGAGTGACAGGACTGGGAGGATAGATACAGAACCTTAGCAGTTGCTACCTCTGATTCAGGGATGTGCTAATTGGGTCATCTGGGAAGCAGACACTGTGACAAAGTTAGGAGTGCAAAAGGATTATAAGGAATTTGACAAATGGTGCTAGGAAAACTGGATATCCACATGCAAAAGAACCAAGTTAGACCCCCTACCTTATACTACCACACACTACAAAAGTTAGCTCAAAATGATCAAAGACCTAAATATAAGACTTAAAACTATAAAACTCTTAGAAGAAAAGAGGGGAAAAGTTTGATAACATTGGATTTTACAAAGATTTCTTGGATATGACACCAAAAGCACAGGCAACAAAAGTGAAAATAGGTAAATTGGACTCTCAAAATTAAAAACATCTGTGCATCGAAGGACACTCAACAGAGTAAAAAGATAACCTATGAAATGGGAGAAAATATTCACAGACTATATATTTGAAGAGAGGTTAATATCTAGAGTATGTAAACAACTACAACTCAACCAGACACACACACAAAACATATAATCCAACTTAAAAATGGACAAAGGACTTGAATAAACAGTTTTCTAAAGAAGATATACAAATGGTCAACAAACATGTGAAAAGATACTCAACATTACTAATCACTAGGTAAGTGCAAATCAAAATCACAAGATACTACCTCATACCCATTAGGATGGCTGCTATCAAAAAATAAAAAATAACAAGTGTTGATGAGAATCTGGAGAAAATACAGCACTTGAGCACTGTTGGTGGGAATGCAGAATGGTGCAGCCACTATGGAAAACAATGCTTCCTCAGAAAACTAAAAATATTTTTACCCTATGATCTGGCAATTCTGTTTCTGGGTATATATCCAAAAGAATTGAAAGCAGTGTCTCAAAGAGATATTTGCATACCCATGTCCATAGCAGTGTTATTTATAATAGCCAAAAGGTGGAAGCAACCCAAGTGTCCATGAACAAATGAATGGATGAACAAAATGTAATTTATACATACAATATAATGTTATTCAGCCTTAACAAAGGAATGAAATTCTGACACATCCTTGAACCTTGAGGACATTGTACTCAGTATTTGTCAAAAAGACAAATACTGCATGATTCTACTTACATGAGGTCATCTAGAGCAGTTAAGTTCATGGAAACAGAAAGTAGGATAGTGGTTGCCAGGGGCTCGGGGAGGGGAGGACGGGGAGTTGTTAAATGGGTACAGTTTCAATCTCAACAATGTGAATATACGTCATACTGTTGAACTGTATACTTCAAAAGGGTTAATAAGGTAAATTTTATGTTGTGTGTATTATTTCACCACAACTGAAATAAAAAGATGGATTATTGGGGAGTAACACCTGTGTAAGAAAAGGGGAGGAAGGAATATTAAGTAGGAGAACCACCAGATTGTGTTGTAGGCAGTCTCTATCAGGCCAGTAGGAGCTCAGGAGCAAAGATAGCCCATTAGAAGGGGCTGCATTGGGCAGAAATGGTTAGTCCTTTGCATCACTTCCTTGACTTTGGTTACCATGAATTTGGCTACCATGGCCTTGCTCAGTCATTGTTTGGGGGTTGCCCTGAGATGAGCAGGACCTCAGCTTGGAAGCTGAGGCAGGTGCTGAAGGAGTTAACCTTTGGAGGTTGTCAGCCAGTCACATTCCCTGAAGCTGGACAACAATTCCCTTCTTTGAACATCATCTGAGTGACACGTCTCTATGACTGCCCCATGGGACTAAGAGTGAGTTTTATTTTCCTTTAGTTTGCATTTATATGTACTCCACATGTCTAACAATAAATGTGACTTTTTAGTCAGAAAAGAAATACAAGTTATTATAATATATGACAACTAATTTTAACTGTTGAGCAATTAGTTCCATATTAAATATCCATTTCAAATTGTTACATTCAGATCCCTACCACGTAAACACATTCCATCATAATAAATCGAGTTATGAATCCACCTGTGAATCTGAAATAAAATGATTGTTCTGTCATATCAGTTCATACTGTAAATTGGATATTGGCATATGAAATGGGCATCAACCTTAGATATTGCCTATTTTTAATTAATTAATTAATTAATTAATTATTTTTGCCTTGTTGTGTCTTCGTTGCTGCGTGCAGGCTTTCTCTAGTTGCGGAGAGCGGGGGCTACTCTTGGTTACAGCACGTGGGCTTCTCATTGCGGTGGCTTCTCTTTGTTGTGGAGCACGGGCTCTGGATGCACAGGCTTCAGTAGTTGTGGTGCACGGGTCTAGTTGCTCTGCGGCATGTGGGATCTTCCCGGACCAGGGCTCGAACCTGTGTCCCCTGCATTGGCAGGCAGATTCTTAACCACTGCGCCACCAGGGAAGTCCCTAGATATTGCCTACTTTAATTGTATCCTGTATTTCTACCAGAGTGTAAAAGATGTTCAAACAGACCATTGGAAAGATATTAATCACAATACACAAACCTTGGAAAGCATCATTTTATTTCTGTTGAAACAGTGGGGTCCTCCTGGCAGGCTTAAGGCAGAGGTGGAGAGTTTTAAAGCAGGCCAGGGTACCTTCAGTAGGACATTCAGGTATCAGCATACAGTAATGCTTGTAAAACATTTTCAGATCCTCACATGAAAGGAAACTCCTAAGGATAAGATGCAAGTGAAATCATCAGAATGACAGCTCTTTTAACTTTAAATAATTTATGGGTTATATACCTACATCCTGGGTAGGCTTGTGTCAAGAGGTCTTCATTCACAAAAGAATAAAATTTTTCTAATTTCAATGAGGGGAAGGTGAACTAAGGGAGCAAGAAAATTATAGAAAGAATTATAGATCCAAAGACTGAGAGAAATGCAGGGCTTTCGGCCTTTCTACATGTCAGGAATGATGGCACTGAGGTACTGAGAATTCATCCATGCAAAATTACTTGAGTAAAAAATTTCCTTCTCCTACAAACTCACAAAATGGAGGCTCAATATATTGCCAGGAGATAGAAAACACTGAGTAATCACATATAATCAAACTAAAGCTATTTCTGCTGTACACTTCTGAGACCTGGCTTTATGTCTAATTAAGCAACTGAAATGATTTATAGACTTTAACATTCACTTTAAAAGTGGGATTTGAAGGGCAAGTCTGTCTTTCTAGACTTTACCTGTTCAAATAGGAATCTTAAGTCACCAGTGGTGAAACTCAATAAAATCTCTAGTTAACAATGCGCCTAGGTTTGGATAAAGCTAAACCGATCACATTACTAAAACTTGGCAAGATTTTCAAGTTTTCTTAACCTCCTGGCATCTTAGGAGGGCTTTTCTGTTTGTTCTGTTTTTGTTTTTTGTTTTGCATGCATTTAAGAAACTTCTATTGCATACTGACCCCATGCAGTTAAGTACTGTTCTACGTGTTCATGATATAAGCAGTGAATAAAACCAAACAAAAATCCCTGTCTTCAGGGAGTTTCAATTCTAATGGGAGGAGGGGGAGATAAGCAATAAATAAAATAAGTTGGCATATTAGAGAATTATAAATGCCATGGAAAACAGCAAAGTAGGGAAGAGGTACAGGGAAAGAGGGTGAGGAAAAGTGCAATTTTAAGTCAGAAGAACAGGGAGGGCCTTGCTGAGATGGTGACATTTGAGTGAAGACTTGAAAGAGGCTTGGGGGTGAGTGATGTACATATTTGGAAAAGAGCGCCCAGGCAGAGGAAACAGCAAGTGCAAAGCATCAGAGCAGTCAGAGCAGGAGACGGATGATACAATCAAATTGGATATTTTGAGGAGAGTTGAAAAAAGTGATTATTTTTTAAAATGTGGGCCCTTTAGATTGCTTCCGTGTCTTGGCTACTGTAAATAGTGCTGCTATGAACATTGAAGTGCATGTATCTTTTCAAATTAGAGCTTTCATCTTTTTTGGATATATGCCCAGGAGTGGGACTGCTGGATCATATGGTAACTCTATTTTTAGTTTTTAAAGACCCCTCCATACTATCTTGTAATAAACTATAACAGGAAAGAATCAGAAAAAAGATATATATATATATATATAAAACATTGAATCACTTTGCTGTACACCTGAAACTAACACCCAAAACTAACACTAAACTTTACACAATATTGTATAAATCAACTACACTTCAATTAAAAAAAACTGTGGGCCAGCTTTAAGGAAATGATAAGGGACAGCGTGATTTCCCGAAGCTAGAGATGTGGGCACTATAATCGTCACTAGTCCTGAGGGGATGACTGGGCAGTGGTTTGGGAACCTTGGAATAAGAGGTTGCGTGGAGAGTCTGCCTGATGGGAGCTGTGACCTTAGGTTGAGGGACTCACTGCCTGCACCAACACTGCAGGAAGGAAGCACCGCAAAGGAGACTCTAACCTCGCATTCGTCCTTCCTTCAGATCTTCTGCTGTGCTCTGCCCTGGCTGAATACACCTGGAAGCAGAGGGCCAGGGGGACTGTTGCAGTCATTCATGGGGTTCATCCTTCCAGGGTATAGAGCAGGACTGAGAAGGGTGGGGAGAGCGTCTGGAGAGGCTTATACTGAATACACTCAGCACAAGCTCTGAGGTGAGGTCATGGCTGACATGAGGAATAGCAAGTATGTCCCTGTGATTACAGAGGAGTGATTGAGTAGGAGATCCAGGAAATGAGTCAGAGAAGCAGCAGACTAGAATTGGATAGCATTGTTGGGGCTTGTAAATTCCTTAGCTCTTACTATGAATGAAAACAGGGAACTGGTGGAGAGTTCTGTGTGAAAAGTGATGAGAGCTGACATATCTTAAAATTCTCTCTCTGGATGCTGGGTTAACAATAGACTGTGGTGAGACAAGGATGGAATCGTGAGACCAATGAGGATGCTGTTGCCTAATTCAGGCAAGAGAGATGGTAGTTTACAGGTGGATGCAATGGAGATTGTAAGAAATGGTGGGTTTCCAAATAAATTTAAAAGTGGAGCCAACAGGGTTTTCTGACAGACTGAATGGCATATGTGTGTGTGAGCAAAGGAGAGGAGTCAAGGAACCAAGGATGACTCCTAGTCGGAAGGACAGAGTTGCTGTTGATTGATTTGGGGAAGACTGGAAAGAGCATCATTTTGGGAGGAAAGCTCAGCAATCAGTTTTGGACATGTTGAGTTTAAGGTGTCTGCTGGGACATGGTGAATAGACAGATGGCATTATGAGTCTTGGAGTAAGGTCTTACCAGGAAATAGAAGTTGTGTAGATGTTAATGTTAGATGGTCTTTAACTTCATTAAATGAGATGCGATCACCAAAAGAGTGAGTGTGGAGAGACATGAGAAGGGGACCCAAGACTGGGGCCTGAACACTCCCACATTAAGGAGAAATCAACAAAGAAGACAGAGAAGGAGCTGCCAGCACAGCAGGGAGAAAAAAAATAACAAGAAGAGGAGATGGTTTCCTGAAAACAAAGTGAAGAACATGTTTCCAGGGGGAGGGAGTAATCAACAGTGTCAGCTGCTGATGATAGATCAAGTATAATGAGGATTGAGACGAACCATGGGCTCGAGGAGCTTGGAGGTCATTAGTGTCCTTAGCATGTCCAGATTTCCTAGGGTAGTGGGGAGAAAAGCTGGTTAGAGTGGGTTTAATGAGAATAGGAATGGAAATATGTGCACTGGAAATAATTAGCATAGATTTATCTTGAGTGTTTTGTATCAAAAAAGATACCACTCAAAGTGTTTTGGGACTTCCCTGGAGGCACAGTGGTTAAGAATCCGCCTGCCAATGCAGGGGACATGGGTTCCATCCCCGGCCCGGGAAGATCCTACATGCTGCAGAGCAGTTAAGCCCGTGTGCCACAACTACTGAGCCTGCGAGCTACAACTATGGAAGCCCACGCCCCTAGAGCCCAAGCTCTGCAACAAAGAGAAGCCACCGCAATGAGAAGCCCATGCACCGCAACGAACAGTAGCCCCCACTCACCACAGCTAGAGAAAGCCCGCACGCAGCAACGAAGACCCAATGCAGCCAAAAATAAATAAAATAATTTATTAAAAAAAAGAGGTGTTTTGCTGTAAAGATAAGTAGAAAAATAGGGCAATAACTGGAGGTGGGTGGAGTTAAATGAATTTTTTTTTAACGAGGTAGAACAGCATGTTTTAGGGAGATGGGGACCCTCTAGCGGAGAAGAAAAATCAAAGATTCAGGAGAGAGAAGAAATTGCTGGTGAATTGTCTTTGAGGAGGCAAAGGTGGGGGAAGCTACTGATCATATTGAGAGGTTGTCCTTAGATATGAGTGTGGACCGTTCATTCATAGCAGTGGTTTTCAAAATTGCCCTTTAGAATCACTTGGGGGAGCTTTTAAAACTCCTGTTGTCCACCTCTTATCCCCTAAAATTTAAAAACAGTCTCTGGGGGAGGACTTTTAGACACACTTTTAAAAAATGTTTCCCAGATGGCTCTCAAGCTTTTAGCATGTGTCAGAATCACTCCTAGGACTTGGTAGAATGCAGATTGCTGGGCTCCACCCCCAGAGTTTCTGATTCAGTAGATCTGAGTCCATCTGAGACTTTGCGTTTCTAATATCCCAGGTGATATTGTTGCTGCTGGGCTGGGGACCACTCTTTAAGGATCACTGATTATAGTAATAGGAGAAAATTATAGTGTATGCGGGCTAATGATGGTAGGTGGGTCAACTTGAGGAAGTTCTCTTCTGTTGATTTAAAGACTCTCAGTGAAGTGAAAAGAGAGCTGATTATTTGGGAGTGTGATGAAAGGGTGGGACGGTGTCAAAGATTCAGGAGAGAGGAGAAGGTATCTCACAATCATTGAATAAATGTGAGTATGGGTGGTCTAAGGAAGTGTAGCATAATTTTGGGGCAGCAGCAGAACCCACTTGAAGTTGGAAGTCATGAATTAAAAATGAGACCAACCAACATGTTTTTTCCATTTTAACCTCGCCATGTTTAGTTGCAGAGATGCAAGTGTAGAGAAGGTAGAGAGATGAACTTGACCAGGGTTCAAGTTTTGCTAAAAATGTATTACAAAGTGAGAGAGGAGCAAGGGATTGAGTTGTTCACCAGGGAGGTTTTACAATGATTGAAGTGGAATTTAAGTTTTGGGTCAGGAGGAAAAGGAAGACACTAAGAGAATGAGTGGAAAGGGGGCAGGGTTAAAGGAATGACTGTTTATTGGAGCAGAAGCATTGTTGTATGTCAGAGAATATAATTTTTGAAATTGATATTAAGGAGGGGTTGCATTTATTTTCTATGACTTGGCCTGGGTTATGACCAGGGGAGTCTGTGGTTGAGAAAGATTAAGGAAGAGAGGAGTTTAATGAGCTGAGAGTCCGGGGTGTTGGGAACGTCATTCATATGAATAATAAAATCACTAGGATTAAAAATAGAAGTAGTTTTGGAGAGGGAATGACAGTGAGCTGGACGCTAAAGTTTTTGAGATACAAGAGGAATTCGAAGCCGAGCTTTTAGGAAGGATAGACGGTGTAGACGTGAGAATCAAGAAGGACGTTTCCCAAGCTCTCCACTCAGAATCTGAGGCAGTGGGAGAAAGTAACCACCTCTTGGGAGTGTTTGGGGGGCAGCATGCCCTCGGGGAGATCCAGGTATCTGTTAGACTAGGAAGGGCAATAAAGCCCCTGAGGAGAGTTGAGGTGATTGGATGTTTTGAGGGTGTCTGGCTCGAGTTCCAGAGGGCACAGTGGAAGAGTTTCAGGGGAGAGTCAGGGATTGAAACGGACCCAGGGATATGGCGAGATCTGGGGGATTAGATTAGAGGAGATGAAAGGTCACCTAGGAGTTGGAGCTTCTTGGGTTGACCCGTACAATTAGTGGGATGGACCATAATTAGGTGAATCCTCATGGCCTCAAGGTTGATTCTTTGAATTTTGAGAGGTAGTAAGGAGTGGGGGCCTGGGACACCCCCTTCAGGGCTTCTGAATGATCTGTGGAGACCAGGGAGGGGTGGTCTCACTTTGAGGACATGAGGCTTTCTCGTCTCCTGAGGATGGAGTCTTGGGTGCATAGAGAGGAGATGTTTAACCCAGAGGGCACAGCCAAAATCATTTTAATTAAAGGAAGTGATCTTGTAAATGTTGCCAGATTCAGAAAAAAACTCAAATGATTATATGGAGAATTAATATAACTTTTTGAAAAAGGACTCACTCCTTATTTCCAGTATACAAGACCCAAAGGATAAAATAAAAATGTAGAGAAATTCCCCGCATCTACCTCTCTCTGTTGGTTGATTTGGTTTCATTTTTCTAGCTTTTCCAGATTTTATCTCGATGTATCTTATCCAAATTGCCCATGTAGTTGCTTTGACTTTGTACTATGCTTTATGAAAATGGCCATTAAGATTTCTTGGCAGAACCTTATCTGCAGGCAACCTCAGATATTTTGTTCTGGTATTTCTTTAAACCTTAATTTCTCTGGATTTGGTGGTGTCAAATTCAATCTAAATAGTATTTACCGAGTTTTGGTGTGCATGGTAATGGTTATGTCCTCTGGGAGATGCGGAAGAGCTCTCAGATGCTGGGTAACTTAAATGAACCTAAATATTGCTTTGCATTTCTCAGCACTTTTTTTCCTGCTGAACATTTCCAGATAATATCAAAAGTGCGTCCTGAACTTGAATGTGTTTTATTATGGCCATTATGAAAATTAAACTTTCTAATTTAAGAAAAGGCCTGTGCATGTAGAAACCCCTGCCAACATTACATTGATTGTAGGGCAGAAATTATTTTATAGTTATAACTAGAAAATCTAGAATATATGAACGGGTTCCTCCTCTAGCTACTGCCACCAATCTCCGTTCTTTATAGCCAAACTCTTGGAAAATGTTTCTACTACTTGTTAGCTACATTACCATTACCTTCTATACTCTCTCGCACCTACTCTGTGCAGATGTTGTCGCTAGCATTCACCAAGATCACTAATGCCCTCTGCGTTGACAAGGTCTTAGCCTCCATCTTTAACTCCATGGGATGAGTGTTTAGTCCTCACCTTGTTCTCTCACCAGTTTTGACTCAGTTGATCATTTTTTCCATCTTGATATATTTTCTTCTGTTGCCTTCCTGAATCCCACATTCTCCAGGTTTCCTGCTTCAACCCCTGGCTGTTCCTTATCAGAACCTTTTGCTGCTGCTCTTCCTCTTTCAAGTCCATAGGATGTTGAGGATGTAGTCTTTGGCCCGCGTCTTTTCTAATTAACACTCATTTCCTAGTTGCACTCATGCAATCCTGAGGTTTTAAAAATTATCAATAGGATGGTGGTTTCCAAATCTTTATTTCTAGCTGAGAGTTCTCCCTGAACTCCAGAGTTAAGTGTTCAATTATTTGACATCTCCATTTAGATGTCTAATGAGTGTCTCAAACTTACCAATGCCCTCGAGCTGAAGCCTGATGTCTTCCTCTCTCCAGTTTTCCCTATTTCAATGAAAGACACCACCACTTACTTGGTTACTCAACCTCAACCATCACGCTTCTTTTCCTTATACCCCAAATATGCTAGTGAAGCCTTTGGCTCTACGTCCGAAATATGTCAAAAATCCAGCCATTCTTCATCATTATCACCCTTGTCAAAGCTTTCACCTGGACCGCCACCAAAAGCCCTCAGCTCATCTCTCACTCTTGTTCTCCTAGAGCCTAATTTGCATACAGAAAAGAAAGTGATCTTTTAGAAATGCCAATCAGATTATGCCGTTCTTATCTCAGAACACTCCAAAACACTTTGCATCCCAGGGACTATAAAATACAAAGACAAGGGTCTACATTTTCAAGCCATTTTCTATCACGCTCCCCCTTTTCCATGCACCCTGGGCACACCAGTCTCCTTGCTGTTCCTTGAACATATTAAATATGTTTCTACCCACATTTTTGCCCTTGCTGTTTCCTTTGGCTACACGGCTTTCCTCCAAGATATACACAGGCTTGCTTTTATTTTATTCAGGTCTCTGTGCAAACGTCATCTATTCAGAGAGGACTTTCTGGACCACCTTATTTGAGTAGTCACGCCCCTCCACCCCATGCTTGCCATCTTTCTACTACACTTATTGTTCTTCTTTGAACTCTGTACTACCTGAAGTTATATTGTATATTTATTTGTTTATTTTTGTTCCTTCCAATGGAATGTAAGTTTCCCAGAGCCAGGGATCTTATTTTATTTCTCTTCTGTGCCTGAGGCATTTAGAACACTTTGAACCTAGGAAAAATTAAATTACTGCTGGCAAGGTGAGCCAAAGTTGCAGCTCCCTCCAGGGAGAGTTTTGATAATGGTAAACATTTGACAGATGGCCTGGAGTTATCTTGCTCTAACAGTTGTTAAGGTCTAAGTAACTATTTCTGATAAGGAAACAGAAAGAACATTTTGTATTTTTATGTTTTAAACCTTGTGGTAGTGAGCTAGGCCCATAATAAGTGCTCAACAAATTTTTGTTGAATAAATGAACTAAGAAATGAAGGAATGAACACAAATATGTGTGTATGTACATGAGTTACACAGAGATCATTTTTAAAATTACTGGATCTTCAGATAATTTTTTATTTTGCAACAACTATGCCTATAATGTTAAAAATATTACTTAATGAGGCAAAATAATTTCACTTTGCTTTAAGTATTAAATTGATTGTCACATTCTTTCTCTATGACTTAGCTAGGTTTAAAGCAAAAGAACTTTCTATCATTGAAAGGAAAATTTGAGTGTATTTTAATTAACCAAAGATATGAACTCTTGCAAAAATATTTAAATTGTAGGTGGAGAACCATTTAAGGAAATTATCTGTGTTTTTCAAGCTTTTACATATCAACTCCTCATGACAGAAATTTCTGGAAAAACTACATATCCACAATAAAGACATATACAGATGATTTATTCAATTTTGGAGTATTGTATTTTTCCACTCTTGCATTTTTATCATACAAAGAAATTAGAGTTTTACTTCCTTGGACATGAAATTCTGTCCTCCCCTTTCTGTGGTGATTGTGTTAGACTCTTCTTTCTCTCTTTTGCATTTCACACAGAGCATAACAAGAACTGAGTGTAGAAAGAGCAGGAACTTGGAAAGGGTATGAGTCAAGTTGTCAGAAAATGTGGTTTCCAGTTCCTGTTTTACCCCTGAGTAGCCATGTGACCTTGGGCAAAGCACTAACCTGTCTATGTCTCCAACAAGAGGGTAGTTTTGTTGGCTTTTACGATGGTTTTTCACTCTACAACAGGGTCCCCAACCCGTGGACCGTGGATCAGTACCGGTCCGTGACCTGTTAGGGACTGGGCCGCACAGGAAGAGGTGAGCGGCGGGTGAGTGGGCGAAGCTTCATCTGCCACTCCCCATAACTTGCATTACTGCTTGAATCATCCCCCCCACCCCGACCCCGGTCTGTGGAAAAATTGTCTTCCATGAAACCGGTCCCTGGTGCCAAAAATGTTGGGGACCGCTGCTCTACAAGTTTCTGGATTTATAAAGTTCACACCAGTTTATTCCAGGGCTAGATTTCTTTCCACTGAGGTATACTCCTCTTCAACACTGCACCGCACCGATGAGACCAAAGTAAAGGGTTTTGAAATCATTTGGAATCCTAAATGTGGGCTACTGTTTTCATTACCTCGAGTCTAACTGTATTCATACGCTTGTATTTAAAAGAGTGAGTTCTTCATCAGGAAGTCACTTGGGTTATGTAAGGTATAAGCAGCATTCAGTAAGAGTTGGATACTTTCCTGCATGAGGATGAATGGGACAAATGGTGTCTTTTAAAATATATATATATATATTCCTTATGAAACATTTGGAAATTGTATCTTTTTTTAAAATAAATTAATTTATTTATTCATTCATTTTTGGCTGTGTTGGGTCTTCATTTCTATGCGTGGGCTTTCTCTAGTCGCGGCAAGCGAGGGCTACTCTCTAGTTGCGGTGCTCGGGCTTCTCACTGCGGTGGCTTCTCTTGCAGTGGACATGGGATCTAGGGCTTGTGGGCTTCAGTAGTTGTGGCTCATGGGCTCTAGAGCCCAGGCTCAGTAGTTATGGCACATGGGCTTAGTTGCACTGCGGCATGTGGGATCTTTCCGGACCAGGACTTGAACCTGTGTCCCTTGCATTGGCAGGCGGATTCTTAACCACTACGCCACCAGGGAATTCCCACAAATGGTGTCTTTTTGCTAAGTTTAATGTGCTGGATTTAATATAGCTGGGAAAAAGGCAGGACAAAATGAGGGTTTGTCCTTAAAACACACTATTGTACTGAGAGAAGAGCGTTCTTCTATAATATGAGAGGGTTAAGAGAAGAGTTCTCTTCTATAATATGCATTTCAGATGTCAAAATTTTCCCTGAGGAAACTCAGGATGTGAAAACACAGGATACTCGTCCCAGATAACTGAGATGCCTATCAAAGGCATGATTTCAGTGAGCCCAGACTCTTGCATCTTTCCATACATAGAAAAGCGCTAAATTCCTTAACTTGACATATCTGGTTTTCTTTTTCTTTTTTTTTTTTTTCCTGCAGTACGCGGGCCTCTCACTGTTGTGGCCTCTTCTATTGCGGAGCACAGGCTCCGGACGTGCAGGCTCAGCGGCCATGGCCCACGGGCCCAGCCGCTCCACGGCATGTGGGATCTTCCCGGACCAGGGCACGAACCCATGTCCCCTGCATCGGCAGGAGGACTCTCAGCCACTGCACCACCAGGGAAGCCCTCTGGTTTTCTTTAATTAACAATAATCTTTTGATGTTCGGACTACCTGCCCTTTGTTGCAAAACTCCTATATATCCTGGCTCTCCCCTTCACCTCCTCATAACACTTCTCTCAGGGTTACTTGAGATGCTGCCTCCTGGGCTTGAAGTCCTAAAAACTTCCGCCTAATAAAACATAACTCTCAACAACAACAACAAAAAATTTCATAGATGTCAAGCTTTTCTAAAATTGACTTTATTGACGTATGATTTATATACAATATAATGCACACATTTTAAGTGTACAGTTCTATGACTTATGACAAATACATAAGCCATGTGCTGTGGGTTAAATTGTGCCCTCCCCCCAAAAAATGTTATGTTGGAATCTTAACCCTCAGTACCTCAGAATGTGACCTTATTTGGAGACAGTGTCTTACAGAGGTAATCAAGTTAAACTGAAGTAATTAAGTAGGCCCTAATCGAATATAATTGGTAACCTTATAAAAAGGGGAAATTTGGACACAGAGGCATGCATGCAGGGATTATGCCATGTGAAGTTTGCACTTATGCTTCCACAAGCCGAGCAACTACCAGAAGGTAGGAGAGAGGCCTGAATCAGATCCCTTTTTTGCCTTCAGAAGGAACAGGGACCAGCTGACATCTTAATCTTAGACTTCTAGCTTCCAGAATGGTGAGTCAATCAATGTTTCTTGTTTAAGTCACTCAGTTTGTGATTCTTCATGATGGCAGCCCTAGGAAACTGATATACCTTGTAGCCATCACTCCAAATAAGATAGAGAATATTATCATCACCCGTGAAAGTTCCCTGGTGTCTTCCTGCAGTCAGTCTCCACCCTTCCTCCCAACTCCAGACAGAACACTGATCTGATTTCTATCACTGTAGATTTATTAGACTTTTCTTAAACTTCATATAAATAGGATCATGCAGCATGTTCTCTTTTGTGTCTAGTTTCTTTCACTCAACATACTATTTTTGAGATGTACCCACTTTTTTGCCTGTGTCGTTCATTTTTATTGTCTGTGCTCTCTACTCTCCTTTCCCCAATTTGTTGCGACTCAACTGATAGTAAATCCATGAGTCTATTTCTGGACTTTCGATTCTGCTCCTCAACTGTTTTGGAACAGTATTTCATATGCTCTGCTACTCCAAGAGTAGTATGAGAATAAATAATTAGTATGTTATCCAAATAAATTATGACTGAAACCCAACTCCAATCCTAAAAGACCCGAAATGGTTTGACCCAGTAAGTCGGTCAAACACAAAAAATTAATATTACCAACATATCTCTTTGCAGATACAGCAAAAGATGCCATCAAAAGGCCTATTCAATGGTACCATTTTGCCTACCTATCATTTTGTTTGAGATCCAAATACTCAAAAATATTGACGTACATCTCAGTTCTGGGGTGCTCCTTCCTTTTCTTTCATCTTTCTCCATTCCTGTGCTCTATCAAAATTTTTCTGCACAATAAGCCCTGCCGTGCCTGGGTGCTGAAAGTGATCCATTGAACATGTATATCATGAAGCTTACCCTTATTTTTTATCCCCTTCCAGTCAGATGATAATGACTTTTATCTCCAAAAATGTCTATAAAAATTCCTTAACGTTTAGGTGAAACTAGACCTTGGTATTATATTTTGATTTTACATTCTCCAACAAACTATGCCCATTATAACCATGTCATTCTTTAACCTTTTCCCCATACACGTGTACACCTGTGGCTTTTTCATTTGGAATGTCCTTTTCCTTGCTATTTACAGGACCTTAGATGGATTTCTGTTTCTTCTACAAAGCATTCCTTAATAGTCACAGTTGACAGTGACCATTCACTCGGTCTACTGCACCAAACACAGAAGAATATACGATGGACACTCTGTAAATATTTGTCAAAAGAATAAAAAGAAATCTGCAACCACATCAGTTAAAATTCAGATTTGTAATGTTTTTCTCCTCAGGTCTAAGTTCTATGGGAAAAACAGTGATTTCCTGAAAAGAAGGACCTTTTCAATGAAAGGCTAATTTCAAAAGATATGATTGTTCTAAAATGATTTTTTATGAGCCTTCATTTAAAAGAAAATCACACCATGGTGATAATTTATAAATAGCCCACTCTGATGGAAGAGAAGAATACATGGTGAAAAGGTGTTAAGACAGGTTTACTAGATGTTTGATCTGGGGTCAGGCTCTGGAGACTTGATGTCAGACTATAAGCAATAGGGAACCATTAGAGGTCTTTAAACAGAGAAGCTTGATGACAGTTAGAGGATGGACTGGAGATTAAAGGGCAGAAAGAAGGAACCAGTTAAAAGAGTATTATAAGATCTCTGATCACAAGGATGTAGAATAGAGAAATGGCAATAAAAGAGGGAGGAGCTAGAATAGAAATATATTGAAAAAATAGGTTTAGTGACCAGTTGGATGTGGAGAATAGAGGAGAGGAGGGATTCCAGGATATCTTAGTCTCTTCAGACTGCTATAACAAAATACCATCGACTGAGTGGCTTATAAATAAGAGAAATTAATTTCTCATGGTTCTGGAGGCTGGAAGTCCAAGATCAAGGTGCTCTCATATTCAGTGTCTATTAAGTGCCTGATTCCTTAACAGGCACCTTCTCACTGTGTCCTCACATGGCAGAAGGGGCAAGGGGTCTTTCCATGGCTTCTATTATAAGGGCACTACTCCCATTCATGAGGGTTAACCTCATGAACTAATCACCTCCTACATGCCCCACCTCCAAATACCATCACATTGGGGATTAGGTTCCAACATGTGAATGTTGGCAGAGACATAAATATTCAGTTCATAGCACAGGGCAACTTTGAATTCTAAATTAAATTATTGCTAATATTTCCAACTCTCCAATTTCTCTCTATTTCACTTTCTTCTGTCCCCTTTCCTTTTCTTAGAGGGTAAAGGAAGTTAAAAAGCCAGACCAGTGGCTTCAGAAATTGTCTCCATCAGATGGAGATTCTGACAAATAATAGACATTGTCACTGTATTATGTAGACATTTTAAAACAAAGTTTATTTTAACAACGTTTCTGTGTATAATCAAGTGACTTTAAATTCTGTACACGAGGACAAGAAGACTTACTTGGCTGAAAATCAGGAAAGTGACACCATTTTGGAGGGAGAACAAAGTAAGATGTATGAGGGAAGGACAGGAAGGAAAACATAGAGGAAGGGCTCTTGGTAATGTCTTAGTGCTATTGAGCTGATGCTAATCCTCTGTCGATGATGAGTAAGCAGACGTTATCTAACAATTCTTCTTAATAAATAGCATTTCTTTTTTTTTTGAATTTTATTTTTGTTTTTTATACAGCAGGTTCTTAGTAGTTATCTATTTTATACATATTAGTGTATATATGTCAATCCCAATCTCCCAGTTCATCCCACAATAAATAGCATTTCTGATAAACCTGATGCTCCAAATTCCTTCTGGCTTCTCTGTACTTTATCTTATTTGAAGACAATTAGAAAGTTGTTCAGTCAAAAAGCAGAATATACCCTGTCTGTTCAGGTAGAGAAATAAAAAAAGAAATAAGGAAGAAAGGAAATGAAATAGAAATAAAAAAAATGCCTCTCCTATTATCTCTATATGGCCATAATTGTAGTGTACATTTGTAGTATCTTATCCTCTTCACATTCCACTTTGAAAGCAGCATCATCACCCTCATTTTACAGATAAAGCAGTTGAGTTCCTGAACATTTAGGTAATGAATGTCTAAGATTTTATAATTTATGAGTGGCATATTCTTATCTTGACCTTTGGTTTCTTAACTATTGATTCAGGGTTTCTTATTCCAATGTAGATTTTTTTTTGGCGGGGGGGGCAGGGGTGATGGGTGGGTAGGTAATTGGAGGATTAGTAGAGAAACACACGGTCTCTTTCTAAGCCAATTGCCTGTCCTGTACTCCATCTCACACACCCAAAATCCGATGGCAGTGGTGAGTGCTATTGAGCAAAGTGAGTTTGGCCAATTTCATCACTCTCAGATTCTGTATAAATTTTCAGTAGGTGCAGGTCATTGTAATCACTTTCTTCCTCCATGGTCCCTGACTATACAAGTCTTGGATGTGCATTAGTTGACTACTTAAATATCTGGTTGGTCACGTGTTTTCACACACTGATTCTTCTGACATTTGGAAAGCAATGATTACAGTGAAGAAAAGCTGGAACAAGAACTTAACAAGGTGTGCCTTTTGTCAAGAGTTTTGACAATGAAGTCATAATGGGCAAGCCAACCCACTGATTCCCATCTCCATGGTTTCCCACCTGTTGCATTCATGAGTCACCTCTATGACACCTCTTTTGGTCTCAGTCTGGCTTTGTCTTGTCCAGACAGAACTAGGCTTTGCCCTGATTCAGCTGCTGCTGCTCTGACTTGGTTAGTTCCATTTGTCTCTTCCTTCTGCTCTGCTGCCCTTTTCCAGAGTTGCTGCCAACTTGCCTCTCCAGCAGTTTCCAGCTCCAGCGGCTCTTGGCCTCCTGCCCCATGATCGCTCACTTCCCTGTTGCTACTTAATTTGCCCCTGTGTCTGTTTTCTGTTCTACCCCAGATTTCCCAAGCTGTATGACATTCCCTACCTGCAGGTAGTATGCACAGGTCTTCTGCACTATTTAATGTCAGATTTGTCCCTTTTCTGAGGCACTTGAATCCCATCCTCTGAAACTACTCTTGGGGAAAGGGCCAGTGAACAATACTTACTATCATGCTTTTCCTCTCCTTCCCACATCTGACTGGGCCTTTTGTGGGGTCCATGTCTCAGCTTAGAGTGAGGATCTTACTTTCCTAAAGGTTGCAAGATGGCCACCACCTTAACGGTAGGGTGGGAGTGGTGGGGGGAGGGGCCTTAATTTCTCACTCAGCTTGTGCTCATTATTCCTGGGTCTTGCCACTAAGGACTGAAGAGCTCCCACAGGAAGAGTGAATTAGACTCAGACAATACTCCTGGTTGGCTTATTGACTGACAGCTGACAGCAGATCTGATTCCTCCCCAGTATCCTCTGAAGACATCATTTAAAGCTGAAGATCCTGATTTCTTTCTGAGGAACACTCTTCTGTGTTGAAATAATATAATCCACGTATATTAAAAAGATTGCATGAAATTCTAGTTGGCCATCAGTTATTTGAAGAGACTGAGATGGGTTAGCATGCTCATTCTCCTACTGACTTCATCCGTTCTGTAGCTGTGCTCCAGCGAACCTGAGACAGAGTTGGTACCAGTGTGGGCAAGGAGCAGAGCCTCAAGTATTAGCATCACCTGTCCCTTCAACAGTAAATTCAAGCTGAAGGAGTCGAATATGAGAAATTCGACTCATTTAGAATAATAGGGCCATATCCCATTGTGGGTGAGCTTGGCCATGATTTGGACTGGAACCCCCATACCTCATACTGGAACCTCCAACAACACAAGCTAGTGGGAGAACAGGGAAGCTAGGATTGAGAGGAACCAAGGATGGTTGCAAAGATGGCCGTTGGCACAAATTATGGTGCTCATAGGGATATGGCCATCTAGCTAGATTTGGGCTGGCCTAGATTCTCTTTCAGGAGTGTTTGGGTGGTTTGGGATAGTGAGAGGGTAGCCCAGTCTGGGAGTTTTTGCATAGAAATGAAAGGAGTAGAAGTGAGATTCACGTCTATTACTACCAGGTGGAAAGTTGAATTGTTCAAATTTCAAGGTTCAGACGTTCATCAAGGAATACAAATGGCAGGTACAGCTCCCACATGGGAGTGGGAGAAGGGCATGGCAAGTTGTCAAGGCCATAGATGAGAGGTCAGGCTGTTATAGCAGGATTTCCCACCAATACAGGACCAAGTTCTCAGTGGGCAAGCAGCTGGCCAAGGTTCTCCCAGGCTCATTAAATCGCAGCTGAGAAATAGAACCAAGACAATTCTAGATTATAGTTCCTTATAGAAGGTCTTTCTTGGTTGAGATTGAATCAGTAACTGGCTGGGACTGAATCTGACAATTGAAGGAACTAATCCCTGGAGAAGAAGGGAGCTATGGAGGTGGTGGAAGGGAGTGACTAGTATAGTGTTGTGGTGATGTAGGGTGATGAGCCGGTGACCAAGGGGAGTCCTGGGACACAGCCCTCTGAATTGTAAAACTGAGACAGTCCTGTTTTAACTGCTGGTCACCCTATGAAGAAATGTATTTGATAGTCTTGGTCAAATGCCTCCTCAAGAGTTGCTTAGGGTTAAATATGAAAAAAAAATCTTTATACAAAATGTTTAATGTGGTAATTTTATAAAATGTGGTGATTTTTAAAGTAATTTTGGTAAGAAACTAATATTCACTTTGACAAATTTCGTAATAGAATCTTAGAATTTCAAAATTGAATGGAAATTAGATGTCATTTAGTCTCTCATTGTGTGAGTGATAAAACTGAGAGCAAGGGAGGTTAGAATAACTCAAGTCTGTATAGTTCCTTAAGGGTATACATTTTTCTTGAGTCCAAATTCTTTGCTTGGCCTCATCAATTTTTTTCTGCATCACCTAAAGATTCTTTCTTTTTCCTCTTGTCAAGAGCCTTTAAGAAAGATCTGAAGAGTTCTCATTAAAAGGAAAATAACACTTTTCTCCTCTTTTTTATGTCTGTATAAGATGATGGATGTTAACTAAATTACTTGTGGAAATCATTTCACAATATATGAAGGTCAAATCATTATGCTGTATACTTTAAACTTACACAGTGCTGTATGTCAATTATATCACAATAAAACTGGACCAAAAAAAAAAAAAAAAAAAAAAAGAGCCTGAGGGGACCTTCAAGATGGCGGAGGAGTAAAACCTGGAGATCACCTTCCGCCCCACAAATACATCAAAAATACATCTACATGTGGAACAACTCCTACAGAACACCTACTGAATGCTGGCAAAAGACCTCAGACTTCCCAAAAGGCAAGAAACTCCCCACGTACCTGGGTAGGGCAAAAGAAAAAAGAAAAAACAGAGACAAAAGGATAGGGACGGGACCTGCAGCAGTGGGAGGGAGCTGTGAAGGAGGAAAGGTTTCCCACACACTAGGAAGCCCCTTCGCGGGAGGAGGCTGCGGGTGGCGGAGGGGGGAAGCTTCGGAGCCGCGGAGGAGAGCGCAGCAACAGGGGTGCAGAGGGCAAAGCGGAGAGATTCCCACACAGAGGATCGGGGCCGACCAGCACTCACCAACCTGAGAGGCTTGTCTGCTCACCCGATGGGATGGGTGGGGGCCTTGCATCCCTGCAGTAGGAAAAGAAATCGAGTCCTGCACAGCCACCAAAGCTTCAACCCCATAAACTGCTACGAGAGAATTCCATACTTGCCGATTGAGTGAAAATGACAAATAACTTTTCAAGCTTCGAAGTTTAGAGGACAGGTCGATTCCAACTGGAGGGTCAGCCTGTCATTTCTCATTCGATATATTGTCGGGCATCATGTCGAACATGCCCAGAGTAGCTCCGGGGTCGGGGGTGGGGGTTGTCTGCTACTGAGAGTCACAAACAGAAAGATGTTTTTTGAACAAGTTCATGGATAAGATGTGTTCATACTTTAAAGGTGCTTCAGGTGAGTTTGGGAGAAAAAAAAAGTCCAGATTCTTCATTCCTTAAAATGTACACTAGAAGACTAGCCTTGAAGTATCTCCTTGGTATTTCACCTGGACCTGTTCAAGGTTGGATTGAGAATAAATTCCATCTGGGTTAAAGTTGAAAATATAAATTTATATTTTTGCTCTCAAACCTATAAAATTACCAAATGACAGGTTAAATAAATATCACCAACGATTTTGTTTTTGTTTACATGATAACATTGATTTAATTTGGGTTGAATTGGCTAATTTATTTGCCCAAGCAATGCCTTGACTACTTTGGAATTTAAAAGACACTATTTTTGTAACAAAACAAAACAAAATAAAACCAAAAAATCACTTATTGTTCCCAGGAAAACTATGGAGTGAAGAAAGAAAACGTTTGTTACCAGGGGTCCAGAAACTACATATGTGAGACTAAAAATGTATTCTTCCATAATAACCTCAGTTATAGAAAGGGAAACTAATGTTTCAAAACTGAATGGTTCATTGTCAGAATTCTAGGGAATATTTTTCTGAACTACCCTAGAAGCTGACTTTAGTATTTAAAATCTCTAGGTAGTTCTAAAATGTCCCTTGATGAGGAGCAGATAATTTCTCATAGGGAGTTTTCTTTTTTTTTAATTTGGTTAATGTCACCTTTATCATGCTTTTACACAAGCACCAAGTTCAATGTTATATAAGTAGTAATAACCAGAGTTTCAGGCTACAGTAAATATAAGGCCTAATAAATACAAACTAAGTGAGGTTCATTGCTTTTGCTACTTAATAAGAGTTTAGCTTAAAACAGTCACCTTTTTTTTCCTGATATAAGACCTTGCATGTATTTGTTGATGACAAGTAAAAGTTAGCTTCATGAGAAGATCAAATTTAGATGGTTAATAAGCCCACACTGGAACAGGGAGATTGCTTTCTCAGACAGAGTAAGAGTTTTTCTTATAATATATTGTTTTTAATAAAGAATCATCCCCTACATTAACTATTCCAATATTCATTACAAAGGAAAACATAATAAAACTTATCTTGTCAGATTAAGAAGCTCCTGAATCAACCTTTGGAAGACAGAGTGGTGCTTCTGAATAAACAGATTATATTATGTAGGGCAATGCCAGCAGGCAAACTTAATTATGCTTTCTCCTAGCATGTGATAGTATTTCCCATGAATTATTGTGAGCAAACACTTGGGACTGCAACCAATAGTGTAATTTTTAAGGTAGTCTTATGGCGTGGTAGTTCTTTTGCTTTGCTGTTGTGCTTAATGCCTAGTTTAATCATAGTTTTATCATTTTCCTTAGTTTGATCCAACTCATATTTGATTTTGTAACCTTATCAAGAATAAATTCCTAGCTAATCAGTAAAGCACAGAAAGAAAGTTGGGGAAACACAGCTTATGGTTTGGCCTGTGCAAATGAGAAGCACCCTCTTTGTGTAGACAGATAGAGGTTTGGAACTTGTATATATTTTCTTGTGTTGTCTCTCTGTGTGAGGTAGGCAAGCCAGATCCATCTCCTAGCCTCAGGTTTCCCATGTATAAAAATGGAAAAATTGTAGTTAGGAAGAAGTTTATCTAAGGTAATATAAAATATTATAACAATGTTTTATGCATAAAAATATTCCTGAAAGTTTTCATTGTAAATCTAGATTATGTGAATAGAAAACTGATTATTTGAAAGTTCATTGATTAACCTTCCTATAAAACAGATTTTCATATCTCATGCTTGTTTAAAACATAGCAGAGACCAACAATAAAGCAAGCCACTGTGTTTATAATAGAAGTAATGAAAGTATACAGAGTTTCCATATTTTAGGATAAGAAAATCTGTTTTGTAGCCAAAGTTTGATATGACACTAGAAGCAGGTGGGGCTATTTTGAGAAGAAGTCTACCAAAATCAAGGAATTCTTCCTCTGAAATGATCGCACAGAGTTTATCTGGATCCACCTGATTGTGCTTCTAGACCAAGGCTTCTACTAAAATATCACAGAAAAGTAAAATGCCTTTGTCAGTTAGCTTAGTAGTCTGATGTGTGAGACACACCTTTCCACTACTTTTGATATGTAATCAATGTGAAGTCACCAGAAATGTCTTCTAACCAAGTTTCATTCCAACATTTCTGACATTTACTGTTTAAAATATGACCAAAATAATATGATGATTGCTTTCTGAACTACAAATGCCATTTCCTCTATAAAAAGCCCCCTTTATGGGCAGATAATCTGTGACAAGCTTGATTTTTCTAGGTAATTTCTCAACCTGACAACCTTGCCATATCTAATCTATTTTTTTCCCCAATGTATAGGACTGGAATCAATCTGAATAATTAGGTCTTCTCACATCAAATAAGATGTTCTAACTCTTTTTTTTAAATAAATGTATTTATTTATTTATTTTTGGCTGCACTGGGTTTTTGTTGCTTTGTGCGGGCTTTCTCTAGTTGTGGTGAGCAGGGGCTACTCTTCGTTGTGGTGCGCGGGCTTCTCCTTGCGGTGGCTTCTCTTGTTGTGGAGCACGGGCTCTAGGCGCACGGGCTTCAGTAGTTGTGGATGCGGGCTCAGTAGTTGTGGCTCGTGGGCTCTAGAGTGCAGGCTCAGCAGTTGCGGTGCACGGGCTTAGTTGTTCCGCGGCATGTGGGATCTTCCTGGACCAGGGCTCGAACCTGTGTCTCCTGAATTGGCAGGCGGATTCTTAACCACTGTGCCACCAGGGAAGTCCCAGAGTTTCTAACTTTAATGAAGGATAATTTCATTTATTTAAATTTTAATTGTATTTAATTCTTAAATAAGCAGTATATTCACATGGTTCAATATTCTAAAGGCATAAGAGAATAATCATTGAAAATTCTCTCTTCACCCTTGTCCTTCAGCCACCCAGTTTCATTTTCTGGAAACAAGAATGATACTAGTTCTTTGGGTATTCTTCCAGAGAGATTCTATGCTGAATCTACAAGAATATACATCTATAGATATACCTATACTGTATGCTGGGAACCCTCTAATGAGCTGTGTAGAATGTGACTCAGAGTTGCCCGATTTCCCATGTGGTGTTAACACCCTCCTACTTCTACATTGTGCACGCATCAGAATCGCTGAGTGGGTTTCCCGAAGGTGTCCCAGGCAGTAGCAGCAGAGAAGCCCTAGGGCAGAAAGTGATAAGTGGGTGGCACACCTGAGGAGAGGGGCTGGGAGGCTACCTGAGGTCGTCCCTGAGCAACAGCTTGCAGTAAAACAGTTGAACCAAGAGGACAGGGGAAAAGGCACTAAAGATATCCAACACACAGACCATTTCTGTATGAGTATGCACAGCCCGTCACACTTAAAGAGAGGTCAAGAAACAGGTGATACTGAGATTCTAGCATGGATTCAATTTTAATATATTCCTGTAATTCTAGAAAGAGACTCATCTGGTGAATTTTCACTCCATGGCCTACTAGGCTTTCCTCGTAGGCTTGTGTGTGGCAAAATATACACAACATAAAATTTAACATTTTTTTAAAAAAATTCAAGACACACACACACATATAATCACAGGTCATTAGTGAATAATTGGTGCAGATCTATTTTAGAAATTCAGAAGATCTATTTCTGTGGACCAGTAAACAGTGGTAGTAACACAACAGATCCCAAGAATGAGATTTCCTGAGAAAGAAGAAAAAAAGAAACATAAGTTCTTGTTATTTCTTTTTTGTTAAATTGAAGTATAGTTGATTTACAATGTTGTGTTAGTTTCAGTTGTACAGCAAAGTGATTCAGTTACACATACATATGTATCTACTTTTTTTCAGATTCTTTTCCCTTATAGGCTATTAAAAAATATTGAGTATAGTTCCCTGTGCTATACAGTAGGTCCTTGTTGTTTATCTATTATATACATAGTAGTGTGAATATGTGTATCCCAAACTCCTAATTTATGCCCCCCCTTCCCCCTTTGGTAACCCTAAATTTGTTTTCTACATTTTCTGTTTACCATATTAACCGTTTTTAAGTGTACAATTCAATAGCATTAAGTACATTCACATTGTTGTGCAACCTCATAAGCTTTTGTAGAAGAAATGCATGGTAGAAATTTTCAAATGTTTGCTTATGTTGAAAGTTGCCGTTTCATGCCTGACTTTTCACTTAGACCCCTGCTGTATCAAAAGATTTTGAAGTCTTTCTGTGAATTTGTCTTCTGCAGGTCCATAGAATGAAAATCACTAAAAGGTGGTGTCATGTCTGGATTTCTAGAACTCCAGCAATGGCTGAAAATTTCCAGGAGCAAAAATAATTTGAAATGGCCATTATTTTACTCATTGTTTTGAGAAGTGCCAAATTTTGAAGTATCAAACAACCCATTCAAAGAATATTATTAGAAAACTTCATTATAACTTTTATATTCAATGCTTAAGGCAGTGTTTCTCGACTTTGGCACTATTGACATTTCGGGTCAGATAATTGTTTGTTGTGAGGCTATAGGATGGTTAGCAGTGTTCCTGGCCTCTACCTGCTAAATGCTGGTAGCCCCCTCCCCCAGTTGTGACAACCAAAAATGTCCCCAGAAATCGCCAAATGTCCTGGTGGGCGGGGGATGGAAAAAATACCCACATTTTAGAACCACTGGCTTAAGGGAGTACATGTAGGGAAATCCTGATTTAGGGCATCATTTCTAGAGCTAGTCTCAATGCCAGTTGCATGAATCAAAGATACAGAGGGCTGCAGCATGGGTAAAATATGGAAATAATTTATACCAGTTGCTAAATAGGTGCTTTTCTGAGTCCTCCAAATTCTCCCACTCTGCACTTTCTCCTCCACAGGACACATTTCCCACCTCCCCACTATGCAGAAACTCAAGGATTAAAACTGGCATAACCAGAGGACTCCAGGATCAGCCTTATCTATTATTAAATTGTATTATCTATGATTATTTATTAATTTTTATTACTTATATTTATTTTATTGGCACCCTTTTCATATAAATTAGAAGAAACTAGACTGATCACAACTCTCTATTCACAGTTGAGTCCTTGAACAGAAAGTCAGTTTACTCCCTTTATTTTGTTGTCTTGACAGACAAATACTGTATGTTTCCCTGTTCTACGCATCATCCCTCCTCAAAAATGATTGATCTCTCTTTATCACTGAACGCATGTTAAACCATATTCTGGCTGAAGTTTCATTTTAAGATGGGCTTGAATACCCAGAGAGAAATTGCTACACAAACTTACAATGTGAAAATCGCTCCAGCTGAGAAGATAACAAAAGCTTTGTCAACTTGCTCATAATAGAGTCAATGATAGTGCTTGGAATTCATCTTCACGATACCATCAATAAGTCATTTATTGACAAGACTCTCGTGCTGCAGCACAGATTTAGAGACACTGACAAACATATTTATTCAGTAGTTACCATGGATCTCAGCCTACACTCTTATTTGCAGGATTATTGAGCATTTAACTATTGTCTTGTGTTTTCCTTGGCTTTCAGAGAATTCTGTTTTGTTTGAATCTGAAAATATCCACTTCTGCTTCTGCCTTACATTAAGAATTATTGACCAATTTTCTGAAACTCCATATATTAAAACTCCTTAAAATATGTGAAAACAAATTTTTATATTAATTTGTATCTAGTTAGAATTTTAAATTACTATTGTTTCCTGATTATAAAAATCAGTGGGCTATTCATCCTGAAAGTAAAAAAAAAGAAAAGAAAGAAAAAAATAGTACTACCCTTTCATCTAACAATCCAAAGATAACAATTTTTCATCTTTTTGTATATATTCTTCTGGACTTTATGTACATATAGTATTTTTGTTAAAAGCAAAATGGCAGCACACTCTAAATCTTCCTTTTTTTGCCTAATACAATGTAGACATAAAATAGCTTTACATGATTCACTTGTGGTAGTTGTAGAGTATTTCCTGTGTGAATGATCGTCATGCATTTAGCCTTGATTCATAATTATATTGATATTATTTTATGTTTATAGTCAACATTGCTATTATGATTCTCATGTATACATCCTTTGTGTATTTGTCCAATTATTTCTTTTCGATCATTTCCTCAGAGTGAAAACATGAAATCAAAAGATATGACGTGGGGCTTCCCTGGTGGCGCAGTGGTTGAGAGTCTGCCTGCCGATGCAGGGGACACGGGTTCGTGCCCCAGTCCGGGAGGATCCCACGTGCCGTGGAGCGGCTGGGCCCGTGAGCCATGGCTGCTGAGCCTGCGCGTCCGGAGCCTGTGCCCCGCAACGGGAGAGGCCACAACAGTGAGAGGCCCGCGTACCGAAAAAAAAAAAAAAAACATGTGATGTGGATAGACCTAGAGAGTGTCATACAGAGTGAAGTCAGAAAGAGTAAAAGAAATATCATATATTAATGCTTATATGTGGAATCTAGAAAAAGGGTATAGATGATTTTATTTGCAAAGCAGAAATAGAGACACAGATGTAGAGAACAAATGTATGGATACAAAGGGGGAAAGGGGTGGGGTGGGAGAAATTGGGAGATTGGGATTGGCATATACACTATTGATACTGTGTATAAAATAGACAACTCATGAGGGCATACTCTATAGCACAGGGAACTCTACTTGATGCACTGTGGTGACCTAAATGGGAAGGAAATCCAAAAAAGAGGGGATATATGTATATGAATAGATGATTCATTTTGCTGTACAGTAGAAATACAAATTGTAAAGCAACTATACTCCAATAAAAATTAATTAGAAAAAAAAGATATGCACCTTTGGCATTTTGTATGTTGCCAAAGTGCTCTCCAGAATTTGCCAAACTGCTGTCCAGTTTACATTCTCATAGGGTATGAGTGTACCTGTACCCCACATCTTTACTAGACACATATCTTTGAAAATAGTTTTTATCAATGCATTTTGAAGACCACCAAAATTTTAGTCTTGTAACAGTTTAGTTCGACTGTGGAAGTTTGTGATTGTGTCTGCTTAAGCAATGACCATAAAATTCAACATCTTCCCAGGTGAAATCAGTCCAACCCATAGTAGAAGGTAGTCAGGGAGTCCAGAGAGAGAGATGAGAGTGAATTATATGTCTGGTTGTTGAGAAATATGATCAGTTTACCATATGAGACTAGTGTCAACTTTTTCACTTACCTAACTTTGGCTTAAGTTTCTCCCTTAGAAATTCTGATAGAAAGCAGTGATGGTATTTAAGGTATTGCATTATTTTTATCACATTCAGTGACAGAGAAAAACCTTAGCCTCATTTTATAGTGCTGCTTCTGATGGAGTTATTTTTGAATTCTTTTTCTCCACATGCTTCTTAGATGCCAGAGCTCAAGTGAAACACAGTTTGGTTCTGGGTTTGATGTGAGATGGTTTCCAGAAACCAGGCCTACAGCTCTCATTTAAAATGACTCCGGCTGGGCATAGAGCGTTCTCCTCCGGTGGAATCACACCCAGCCTAGGGTTGGATCTGGGATCTGGGCCAAGTGACAGCTAATGACACACTGGACTTTAATTTTTGTGTCTTAGGCAGCTCCTTCTTGTGGGAGAGTCCATCCCTTGTGACTTTCTCTCCTCCTACCCCCTTCCCTGATTCTCCTACAAAGCCCAGAGGACAAAGCCCATTTGCTTGCAGAACTTGTCTTATGAGTGGACTCCCTGTAACTTTTTTTGGGGGGCGGGTGTGAGTAATGGGGAAAGAAATGAAAACTTATTAAACACCTACGATATTCTAGCACCATATGGAACTTGTGCTTTCACCCTCAGAAAAACACCGTGAGATAGTGTATTGGTCAGTGTTCTCCAGAAAACAGAACCATAGGTTGTATGTCTGTGTGTATATAGATACAATTTATACATTTTAGAGCTTTTTAAACTCCTCACCCTCTTCCCCTCTTTCCTAATTTCTAAGGAAATTAGAATATTCTATTTTTGATCAGCTACATCTTAAGAAATTGACTGCTTTGGTAATTTCAATATTCAGTTCAGTTAATTTTTATTCTGTAGGTACCAAAAAGCTTGTGCATTCCTTGTGCATTCCTTCATGCCACTCAGAAATAGAAAATGAGAAATTTAAAAAGTCAGAAATAAAATAGCATTACTTCCTTAGAATATAATCATTCAACCCCTAAATCGTCATGTTTTGGCTCTGAGTTGGGAGGCGGCATCATTATTTCAGAAAAAAGAAGTTTGATGGCAGAGATAGCAGTTTTCTTTAAAATGTCCACATTTATCTTCTCTCGTTTGATTCATCTTATAAGAATAGCTTTGAGAGAAAGCTGGAAGATGTCATGAATTATTGACTCAAGGAAAATGTTAATCTTATAATGAAAAACACGGTAGCTATTTCCAAATTTGAGGTCCTCCTTTGAATGTTTTATGTAGGTAAGGGATTAAAATCTGGTAATTGACATGGGAAACATTTGCTTGGTTTGTAATTTTTATTTTGTAATGGACTAATTGGGGGATGAAAAAAATGATTTATATTATAAATATATGATGGATTCTCTGGATTTGGACATCACCTCCATATCCATTTGCTATTAGCCATGCTTAAATGAGCATCACACACACACACATCAAATTACTCATCATAGGAAATGTAGACTATTAAATATTCATAGCAATAAACTAAAATTTTCTACTTTCAGAAGTATACACACTTCTTAAATTCATTTTAGAGAGGAAGTACAGTAAAATAATATTTCCCATTCTTACTTCATATCTGCCCAAAGCATGCATAAAAGATATTAAATACACTTCATAAATTACAATACCTTTAGGAAGTAAAAGGCCCTATGTTACATGCCAGTTCTGTCAGAAAAAAAAAGTGGTAAAACTGTCCATAAGAACATTTACAAAAACCAAGGACTTACCCGTCCTCATACTTCTAATTATCTGACACAACCCTTCTTGTACACATCCACCAGCCAAAAAAGAATGAAATTGGCTGTGTATTTTTGTGTACTATAGAGATAATAAACATCAGGAAGTATAGGCAGAACCACACGAAGAACCAGATTTTCCAGTCCAGGAAACTACAAACGGGGCAACAGAACATTTCAGAGGGAAGACCTACAGCCTTTTTAAAATGAACATGAACTTTTCACACCTCATCTTGCGCTGGGAAGTTTTATTTCTGGATGTGCCTCTGGTGGATAGGCTAAGAAGGGCTGGATAGAGCTTGACCAGTATTCTCCAGGCATTAGGGGACATTTTGGGGTCGAAAAAATTTCAGGGAACCATAACTCCCCACTTTGAAGTACTCCTAATTTTATTCCAGTACCACCTGTCTATAAGCTACTCCCAACTGCTACCCAACAACCCAGCTCTGCTCCCCGCCCCCTCAAGATCCACGGCAGTGACCCCATTCCCAAAATTTTCTTTATCTTCTACAGTCTACAAATATCCATTAAGGATGTGCTAAAGGAAGGGCTGTCCTGATAAAGGAAACCATGCTACGATGGGACAGATAACCATGGCCCAATTCCAAACTGTCTCAGGCTGGGTATTTCCATATTTGCCTTAACCCACATATATCTTTATTTCACAGCTCTTCCTCACACTTTCCTGTTAAACACCCCTAGGAGGATACAAATGCAGTCATGCAGATGAAAGCACTTTGAAATCTGAAGAGCAATATACAAGTGTTAAATATTACAGCGAACGTATATCATACCATTTTGCCATTTGAATTAAACACTCACATTCTAGTAACCTTATATGCCTCAGAGTCTTCCAGTGACTTCCCATTTCACGCAGAATGAAATCCAGAATCTTTTGCATGGCTGACAAGGCTTTCCCCTATCTGTTCTGATACTCATGTAACCTCATCTCCTTTTTGTTCCTTCTGTTCCGGCCACAATGGCCTCCTGGCTCTGCCACAAATGGGTTGAGTGTTCTCCCATCCCAGACTCTTAGCTTTTGCTGTTCCCTTTTCCTGGTACACGCTTGCCCTAGATATTTGCAAGCCTCAGTCCCTCACTACTTTACATTTTCTACTTAAATGGCATTGAATCAAGGGTCCCCTGATCTTCCTACCAGAAAAAAAACCTTTGCTACCCAACTCTGTCCTCTCTTCTTTGACCTTGCTTATTTTCTTCAGAGCTTTTCCACAGTTGACACACTATTTACTTATTTATTTATGTATTTAGTTATTCTGTCCTTTCCCCCCATTATAATGAAGCTCCAGGGAGTTTTTGTTCCCTGCTAAATCCCCAGCACCTAGAGTTGTGACTGTCACATAGTAGGTGGTACAGTCAACGTCTGTTGAACGAATGAAGGCCTATCAGTAAAGGTAGGCCTAGATAGCAGTACTTGTCTCTTCCTTGTTTACTGAATTGTTGATTTGTCTCTTTATAAAGGGCTTTAAAGAATATAGACTATTTTTTAGAGCAGTTTTAGGTTCACAGCAAAATCAAGGGGGAGGTACTGAGATTTCCCATATATTCCCAGCCCTTAGACAAGCACAGCCTCTCCCACTATCAAAATCCCACACCAAAATGGTACATTTGTTGCTTGTGTTGACACATCATTGTCACTCAGAGTCCGTACTTTACCTTAGGGTTCACTCTTGATGTTGTACATTTATGGGCTTTGACAAATGTATAATGACATGTAACCATCATTATGGTATCATAGAGTGTTTCACTGCCCTAAAAGTCCTCTGTGTTCTGCCTGTTCTTCCTTCCCTGCCACTTAACCCTTGCCAATCACTGATCCTTTTACTGTCACCGTAGTTTTGTTGTTTCCAGAATACCCTATAATTGAAGTCATCAATAGGTAGCCTTTTCTGATTGGCTTGTACAAAGGGCTTTTTACAACTGTGAAGTAGTTAAGCCTTGCTAAAACTAGCCCACCAACCAACTGACAAGCAAACAAATCATAGATAGATATAACATATAGGCTTAATAAACAAAACTAAATGAAAACAGTCAGTGTTGGTCACATTAAAACAATAAAAAAAGAACTCTCAGACAAATGTTTAGAAGACAAATGTTTTTAAGGAAGAATCTTTAGATGACATGAGCTATGAGCCTGATTATAGCTAAAGCACATACACAGCTATATTTTGCCTATTAGTGGTCCTATCCGCCTTATGCTCAGAAGAAAATCGCTTCACTGGTGTGAGCTGCTGGCATGCTGCTTCCCCTGTATACACTCTTAAGTCACTTCTCCTTCTGCTTCATCCTTCCCACCTTTGAGATAATGGGGTCAAGCTTAATGACTTCTAAGGTTGCATCTTGGACTGATATGTCTTCACAGCACTTCCTACAATTGGATCCGATAAATGGCTTTTGTAGTGACTGGTATTTTTCATATACAGTAAGCAGAGACTGCTGTAATCTCTGTAAGTCAAGGGACCTTGTCCATTTTCTTCATTGCTATCAACCCAGCATTTAGTGCCTGACATAAAAGATGTTTGCAATTAAAGAAAAAATCTATTGATTGAAAAAAATACCCAAATGCATAAGTGAATGAAAGTAATTCTAAAGAGGGTGTCCACAAATGTTCCAGGCTTACTTTTTTTTTTTTTTTTTTTAACATCTTTATTGGGGTATAATTTCTTTACAATGGTGTGTTAGTTTCTGCTTTATAACAAAGTGAATCAGTCATACATAAACATACGTTCCCATATGTCTTCCCTGTTGCGTCTCCCTCCCTCCCACCCTCCCCATCCCACCCCCAGGCTTACTTTTGGTAACTTGCTGGAAAAAGGTTATCATATCTTTCCTTTGAAATCTACCAACTTTATTTTATTTTTAAACCTAGGCCTGGAGATGTCATTAGATCAATTGACCCATTTAGTAATTTTCTGTTTTGTTCTCCTTTTATAAGTAGAAAAGTGGCCTCTAATATTTTAATTTCAATCGTCTCTCACAGTTACAGGACCTGATTTATTTAAATCCAAACCCCCAGGACATATAAAAAGCCAATGTTTTTATTTCCAAAGACATACCTTAAGCCTGGTGTCATGAAAACCATGCTTCCTGGTTGGATTTTCCCTAATGAATGGAGTCCATGAAAGAAAGGACTTATGTCCAACATCAATTATTCATACTCCAACAACTTACACTTATACAAGTTACCACTCGCCTCTTCACCAACAGTAAAACAGCAGCTTCATTCTGAACAGAATACAGTTTGCTGTCAGGCAGAAGTATATTCTGACTTGAACAATGGATATTTGCATCCATCACTGGGAGTCCGGAACACATGTCCATGACTTGGGTGAAACATAGCTGTCGAAGCAAAACTTCACCCAGAGAGACCAAAACACTACTTGAGCTATTTTTGCTATTTAACTACCTGTCTTTGAAGTTTGAAGAAGAGAATGAAGGTAGAAGATTTATTAATACTCCCTTGTTCCTCAGACCAGCACAGTCAGTGGAGCAATTCACTGCTAACGGCGTGTCTTGGGGTCATTAACTATCTGAAACCTTTCTAAATTAATGATACTTCATGTAATTGTGCATTTTTACCTTTTGGGTTTACTCTGAGGTGCTTGAGGAAACAAAATCTGGGGAAAAATGTTGGCCCCTGTGGCCTTTGGGGTGGGAAAATTCTTTGTTGTACAGGATTGTCTTTTGTGCTACACTAAATGCCAGTAGCATCTCCTTAGGTGTTGTGTCAACTCAAATGCTACCATGTTGTTCCAGAGACCCCCTGGGCCTGGGTTGCGGTGGTAATGATGTCAGCTATAAGCCTGACCTTAGATAAAGCACATACACAGCTACGTTTTGCCCTTTATTGGTCCTGTGAGCCCTTATGTGTAGATTAAGATCTCATCTACTTCATCTAGCTAAGAGTTGTGAGCCTCTGGCCTGCTGTTTCCTCTTCCACCAGACCTCACTGTGAATCGTGCCCCTTAGGGGAGGCAGTATAGAAAAGGAGTAGAGAGGGAGGGAGATAATTTCCTGAGATGATCCCTTGAAATTTGAGAATTTAGGGCTTACACCTAACTTTACTCTTCTCATATGAGAGCATTGGGGCAACTACAGTCTATACCCTAGTTTGTTGTTTTGTAAAAGACATTCAATAGCGAATTCAATATATACTTTCTTTTGAATGCCTATACTGCCCCAGGCATTTTACTAGGGGGCCACGTATAGAGTTATGCATCCAGCAGACATGCACCTGGTCTCAGGGAGCTTACATTCTAGTGGAGAAAGGGGACAGAATTGAAACAAACAACATTTAATTACATTTTGGAATAAGTGATATGAAGGCATCACACAGGAAATAGTGATGCATAGTAATGGTAAGGGGTAGTTGGAGACTTACTTGGACCAGGTTGTCAGGGAAGCCTTATCTGATGGTTTGGTATTTAAACTGAGATCTGAACAATGAGAAAAACCGGGATCAGCATGTGCAAAGGCCCTGAGGTTGGAAAGAGAATGGAAATAACAACCTGAACCAACAGCTGTGTAGAGAAGTGGCATTGTGCAGTGGATAAGAGCAAGGACTTTGGGATCCTATTAGTTGCCACCAACAAGTTGGCTCATCACCAGTGACTTTGAATATGTCTCTTCTCTTTTCTGTGTCTGTTTCCTCACCTAAGAAATAAAGCTGTTACATAAAAATATTCCTATGGTGCCTTATAGCTCTGAGCCTATGCAATTCTTTTTATTGGCTTTTTCATTCTTGAGAGCTGCCACATAGTAATTTATTAGTCCCTCAAAGGACAGAAAGCTAAAAATGATCTTAAAGATCATTTAGTCTAACACCTTCATTTTGTTTTTAAGACAATAGTGGCCCTGGAGAATTCTTCACTGTCCTGAAGCTAGTTAGTGGTAGAGCTGAGACTGGAACCCAGATCTCCTGCCTGCTTTCACAAATAAATATATGATGAAACCTAGAGCAGTTGAGAAGAGACTCTTGTCTATTTTAATATATTAAATGACTCGTGTGTAGATTTGTTGTTATTGTTGTTTAAGAATGAGTGTTTCAGTCAGGGCAAGAAACTAATGGCACACTCAAACAGGGTAATTTGAAGAGAGTTTAGTGAAATGCATAAGTAAGTGTAGGGAAGCAACAAGGGATAATGCAGGACACCTGGGCTAGTATCAGAGGGGAAGCTTTATTAGCCCTAGTCCTGAATGGGCCAGAGGAGGGAGCTAACAGAAATAGCTGTTTGGACAAGGCATCCCATGGGAATTGAGACTTATTTGCGAGATACAGCCCTATGATATTCTGAGTGGGCTCCTTGTTG
Source organism: Orcinus orca (assembly GCF_937001465.1). NCBI lineage: Eukaryota > Metazoa > Chordata > Mammalia > Artiodactyla > Delphinidae > Orcinus > Orcinus orca. Next base: position 130,982,014 of record NC_064563.1, read on the forward strand.
ACCAGACTCAACCAGAAGCCTAGCAGGCAAGGAAGCTCATTGATGCAGTCATGCAGTGTATACTCCTGGGGCAGAGATAGAGGGGAGAGGGGTAGAGACTGGATCCAGAGGGGCAAGGGGGAAGGTAGGCAGTACAGAAAGGTTTAATGCAAAAGGTTCTTTTACCTTTTGTTTCTATTCAATACTTTGTTCATCCAACACTAAAGATACCCAAAAGGTACCTTTTCTTTTTTTTTAAATTCATTTATTTGGCTATGCTGGGTCTTAGTTGCAGCACGTGGGGTCTTTGTTGCTGCATGCGGGATCTTTGTTGCAGCATGTGGGATCTTTTTTTTTTTTAGTTGCGGCACGCAGGATCTTTGTTGCGGCATGTACCATACATTTGCTCAAAAATCATTATTCGACGAAAAGACCTTTGCATTTGGCCCTTATTTTGGTTTCTACTGATATATCTTTAAGAACTTGTCTACAGATATCCAAAATGATAGTCAATTCATATAAAAAATTGAAATGAATAATGAGTCCATCTAAATAGTTTGATAAAATTATTCCCTCAATTCATTTGAATTCAGCCAAACAATAGTTTCAGGTAAGTGCTACTTGTTGGCCACTTATTCTTTCCTGGGAGAAATGGGCTAGTCATTGACATCATAGGATTTTGTAAGTAGTGCAGAAGGCAGTTGCCCATGTTGAGCTTAAACTGTTCACTCCGACATGTCCGAAGGACTGAGTGGTAGAGTGTGTCCACGAAGAGTTTACTTCCATGAGAGATTATGAAGTCTCCTGGGTAAGGTTCATCTTAAAGGAGGAAAGAGCCAGAGTTATATTCCCCAAAAATGTCTCAGTCTTCAGAGGAGAGTGGAATGTTTTTTAATAATAATATCACTGTGTCTATCACTAGAATTTGTCTAAAATTTATCCTTTCCTTATTGATCCATGTCTAAGTTTGAGGGAGAGGAGAAGATGTGAGGTCAAAACTGAAAGATCTATTTTCACAAAATAACCCCTGAGATATTGGGAACATGAAATATTGCTGCTTTGAGCCTAAAGTCTTCAGTAAAAGAAAAAGAAGTGTTTTCCCATTTATCTCATAGTGCAACATTTTCTTGGCTTGTTGAGGGAGGGAGAGAACAGAGGAAATTCTAGCATACTGGATTCTCTACGCTTTTAGTGGCCCAGGCCTCAGGATGTGTGTGTCCTAACTCTAATGGCACCTGAGGCCAATAGCTTTCAACAACATCTGGAGGTGGACACAGCCCCTGGGGTTATTCTTCATGATAGCCACTGCAATAGTGGGCAGTGATACTGCGACATAGCAGCTCCTGGAAGGAATCCTGGTGTCTGGGCACAGCAAACCAATTCACAGATCTTAACAGGGGTTGTCAGCAACATGGCAGTGCCACATGACCTTCATGTAATCTAGTGGTTGGCAAATGTCTAGCCAATTACATCTGTAAAAGGAAGCTGGAGAAAAAGAAACTGGGAGATGCAACCTGTTAACTGAAAGGCCATAAGAAATAACCTCTGGGGACTCCCAAATATAATTATAAGTTGTACTTTGCAGGAGTGTGGAAGTCCTACAGTAGCAAATGAGGCCCAAGATGGAGAAATATCATTTATTAGATTAGTATGGCCTGGAGAAGCACAGACTTCATAAATATTTTAATTTTGACATTCATGTATAGACAGCTGTGTGCTGGGCAAAACTTGTATTTTTTGATTGGTATAGAACTCTGCTGTTTATGCAGAATTATCTGGAAGGCTACTATTGCCTTTTTCTCATTTAAAAATCCTTCCCTCACTATTCTAACATATTATTAATGTCCTTTAATATTTTCTTGCTTATATGTATTTTTTCTTTTAAAATTCTGTAGACCTCTCGAGTTTCTAAAAAAAATGCACAACAGAAAACCAACAACCAATTCCATAACAATATGAGATGTGTACAATGTAGACACCAATTTTTATAGTTTTTATTCATTCTTACCAATATTTATGACTATCCCTTCAAAATTAGTTAAAGTTCACATCGTTTTGCAGATGTCTCCTTCCTTTATCCCTTTTCCATAAATATTGACTCACTACTTGTCTGGTCAAAAGAAAATATAGAGCATCCACTGAAAATTCATAGTGGTTTCTGTACAGGTGAAAAGTCATGACCTGGAAGATAACTGAGTGAAAGTATCTGCTGGGACCAGGTGCTGTATCAGAAATGAAAGGGTCCTGTTGCTCTCTATTTCAGCCACAGTGTATGTAAGAGCTGGAACCGATGGAGACTAAATGATGAATTGCAACAGATGGACCAAGTGAAGGATATGAGTCATCACGATTGTTCAAACATGTACAATCATCCACTTGGAACTCAAGCCATGAAAAGGCAGCTTCTATGATCAGCTCCAAGATTGCCATGGGTAGCTCTTACAAGCGAAGTGTAAATATGGATATATTTCTTTGCAGCATTAAAGGTTTATTGTCACTGAAAGATATTTTTTAGGACTGTGAAGTGATGTATCTACAGTTCCTGCAAAATGGGGATAATTTTAATACCTAGACCATGGGACTGGAAGATTAAATGTAATTAAATGTAAAGTGCTTACAACAGTGCCTGGCACCAACACCCCCCCAAACTATTGTTATTATTATGATTTAAAGTTAGATATTTTTAGGGAGGATTCCATTGAGAATCAATCTTTTTTACAATGGTATTATTGCTTTTCAGGACTTGGATACACGATCTATTGCTCTCTGTACATATTAAAATAGTAATAGCACAAAAGCTGGTAGCTATTTTATTACCCATTTCCAGCAGTTTTGGTCTTTTTTGTCTCATTTCAGAATACTCAGTGGTCTTCCAACATACCTTGAAGGAGTGGTAATATGAAAACAATGGCATCATAGTTTAGTAAAACTGCCCTTAGTGGATCCTTTGGACAATGCTTCTGAAATCTACATTACATTAGGATCCATTCTATGGAAATGTGATTTATGAGGTAATTCTTTTCTGATATTTGGTTGGTATTTTTCTTATGGAAAAAATGAGAAGCTCAATTTTAATCTGAAGAATTATGAAAGTGCCTCTCCCAACCTAGCATGTTGTCTTGTTTTGACTGAGTCAGTGACGATTAGCGTGTGCATTTACCTTAGCCAACATGTGTTAACTTGTGCTTAAAAACACAATCCAGCTTTATCTGGATTGACATGCATCATAATTAAAACCCACAAAACTATGTAGCCTTTTTCCCAGTTCCCTGACCCATATCTTGGATTATGGACCCCTTTTAGAATATGCTACTCACTATAAACTCTCTTCCTTTCATTCTTAAAGTTATTTTAACTTTCTTTAATGCCAAATATTATTTGCTGACCTAATATATTCAATCATCTAGTTCATATTTCAAATATCGTAGAGTGACCACCTGGGGATGACAGATGTCCGAGAGAGTCCTTGGAGTACAAAGATAGGTACAAAAAGGGGCAGAGGTGGGACTCAATTATTTCTGATTGGAGGAATGATCAGAATTCTCAGAGTATAAGCCCTTTAGCTACACCTGGAAAGAAGAGCAGGGGTTTTACAGAAGTGAGAGGCCTATTGCCAGGCAAGGAAGTGAGGGAGTTTGTCTTGTGTGTTCAGGTGGTGGTGAGACCCAGGGGGTGGGTCTCCAAGTGCATTTTCACAGGCAAAACAGAACTTGAACTTCAACAGTTTCATTCTTCTGAACTGCTTTTCAAGTTGTTCCCAGTTAACAGAGAAGATAATATGCAAGATGTGTGATAGTGAAGACATTGACTTCAAGGTACAAAAATGGGGAAATCAGATCACTTGGTTCTCTTTGGATTTTAATCAGAAAAAATTATCGATCTTTCAGGCCGTGGAAACAATATGAGATCTCTTATTCACTTATCACTCACTACTAAATGTGATTCAGAAGGTGATTCCTCTGCCTCTTCTCTAAGAAATGGCAAGTGGTAGACACTCAAAAGCTCCTCACGACTCGGGTATCAGAGGGGGAACAGAGCAGAAATAGGAACATCATTGTTTTTTTTTTTTTTTTTTTTTTTCGGTATGCGGGCCTCTCGCTGCTGTGGCCTCTCCTGTTGCGGAGCACAGGCTCCGGATGCGCAGGTTCAGCGGCCATGGCTCACGGGCCCAGCCGCTCCGCGGCATGTGGGATCTTCCCAGACCGGGGCACGAACCAGTGTCCCCTGCATCGTTAAGCGGACCCTCAACCACTGCGCCATCAGGGAAGCCCCTGTGCATCATTGTTTTAAACCAGTTATTCCTTAATGCATCCAGAGAAGGCAAACATTCCCAGCACATGTTTCTGCAGTCCCAAACATTTGTTGGGTTTGTTTTCCATTTTTAGTGAAGGTATTCAGGATTAGGTTAGGGAGCAACTTGATCCACTGAACACTCATCTGGAAACTTGTCTTGGAATTCTTTTCTTGATGAAGATTAAATATTTTGGAACAAAGTTGAAACAGAGGTTAGAACCGGGACCACGTTAAGACTTGTCCAGAAGGTATGTGGTATGTGTTGTACTTCATTCCCTGTCAAAATGTGATAGACTTTAGTACAGCTTGTAAATGAAGTTCATGAAAAATGCAAATGTAGTGTCTCCTTTCAATATTCCTTAGGAATGCAGCACTTACCCAGTTAGCATGGGCCTCTGTTGCTGGCTCCATTCTAGCCCTGCCAGGTCACTAAGAGCAATTTGATCACAGCCAAGCATGGCCCTGGTATTCTTTCAGCTGCTGAGTTGGCACATTCTTGGTTGAGGCAAGATTGCCTGAACTTCAAATAATGAATTTAAAGGGAATGAGATGAACTATCCTTGCTCTGGTAGGCTGACTACCAAGAATGCTCTCACCTCCTGGTATTTGCACCTTCGTGTAATCCCCTCCTCTTTTGTACAGAGTAGACCTAGGGACCTGATTCTAAGGAATAGGACATGGCAAAAGTGATGCGATATCACTTCTAAGATTAGGTTTTAAGTCTATGACTCCCCTCTGGCTAGCACTATGTTTTGCTACCAGGTTCTTTCACTCTATGGCTCTTCTTGCTGTCTTGCACTGAGGAAGCAAGCTGACATATTTTTGAGTTGCCCTAAGGAGAGGCCCATATGGTGAAGAATAGGGGTAACCAACAGCCAGTGAGTCATTGAGGCCCTCAGTCCAAAAGCCTGCAAGGAACAGACTCCTGTCAATGACCACGCATGTGAGTGAGCTTGGAGATTGATCTTTCCTCTGTTGCACACTGACATGACTGCAGCCTGTGACAGTCCCTGAGCTGGAGGACCAGCTAAGCGATGTCCAGATTCTGGACCTATAGAAACCGAGATAATAAATGTTGTTGTTTCAAGCCACCAAGTTTTGGGGTAATCTGTTACACAGTGATGGATAACTGTTACACCTGCTTATAGAAGTGGTAAGGCCTGGGATTGGGGGCACAAAGGTTGGAAAGAGAATTAGGTATGTATATTTGTGTCACCGACCTAGATAGAGTCTTTATGACCGATGTCCTACCTCTACTTTTATTTATTTATTATTATTATTTTATTTTTTTTTTTGCGGTACGTGGGCCTCTCACTGCTCTGGCCTCTCCCGTTGTGGATCACAGGCTCTGGACGCGCAGGCTCAGTGGCCATGGCTAACGGGCCCAGCCGCTCCGTGGCATGTGGGATCCTCCCGGACCGGGGCACGAACCCGTGTCCCCTGCATCGGCAGGTGGACTCTCAACCACTGCGCCACCAGGGAAGCCCTATAGGTAAGATTTTCTAGAGCAGCACTGCCCAATAAGGTAGCCACTGACCTCATGAGATTATGTAGCATTTGAAATGTGGCTAGTGAGACTGAGGAATTAAATTTTTCCTTTAGTTTAATTTAAATTCATTTAAATTGAAATAATCGTATGTAGCTGGTGGCTAATGTGTTAGATAGCTCAGTTCTAGAGGCTGTCATCCTTATGTTATTCTTTTGTTAATTTATTTTTGGCTAATATTTATACAACATTTTCTACATGCCAGGCACAATATGTAGAATGTTATGTGTAGTCATCCAATTTTCACAAAACCTGATGAAGTCGATTCTATTATTTACATTTTCCAGAGCAGAAAGTTGAATTTTAGAGAGATGAAGTGGCCTGCCTCAAATCATCATACAGGCAGGAGACAGGATTCAAAACAAAGTTTATCTGGCTCCAGTCCCGTGTTTCCTGTACGGAAGAACGAGGCTAAACCGGCAGAGATGGAGGGTGAAACAAAATAGACCCAAGACAATTTAAAATATGACTCTTGTTATAATTGGTTATTTCATTTTATTGCTTATTATAAACACTTTGGACATAGCAAATACATTAGTTTTTAAATAACCATAATTCAAAGCTTTCATATCATATACTATTTCCCCCCAAGATGTGTCATCTATGAAAATAATCAGTGAACTCCAAAAGGCTATACTGATTGTGCACATTTACGCGATCGTGACACTAAATACAAATAGTAAAAATACTCATCTGTTGTAGGTGTGTGGTTTTGTGATATGCTTTAAGGGAGGCCATAAAAAAACTCAAAGAAGAGAGATGGTGTGGATTGTAATAGCTCCTACGTGGGTCATGTTTGCAGAACATAGAAGGTATGCACAGTAAACATTTATTGACAGAGAAGGTATGCACAGTAAACATTTATTGACAGTGAAGATGATGAGAATTCAATTTCTGCTGGACTCTTCCTTTCCATTTTTTCTTAAGTGCATTGGGAAACATCATTCTGAATGTCACAGAGGCTCTGGCACTTTGAGTTGTGTAGCTACAGTGTAATTGGGTCTGATCGCACTTGCAGAAGGGAGATAAATTAAAGCATATGCACTGTTAAAATTGTGCTAAAATCTCAGTTACTTGGATGGACTAGAATGCTTGAATGCTTTCTGGCTTCATAAGCAAGAAAATCACCAGTGCCTAAAAATCAAGCAAGTCATTCCAAACAAATCTAGCTTCTAGATTTCACTGGCAGTTAGACTGTATTTCAGTCAGATCAATGTATTTGAAAGTAAAATATGCTACTTATATGAGCTACTGAGTTTCCCAACTACAACTACTGAGTTCCTGAACTGTAACTTTTACTTTAAGACATTTCTTTTGGTTGATTTGTCCAGCAAAATCCTTAGCATCATTTTGGGATTTCACTGAATTGTGCTGATGATGTTGGATTAAACATTTTAGATTTAATTGAAAAGTGACAAACAAATATAATCATCTATTCCCAATAGTTTCTCAATGTACAATTTTAAATACATGAAAGGACCCTCATAAAAATAGAAATGTTAATTTAGGTCACTGGCAGCAAAGTATGGCATATTAGAATTATTTATTAAAAACTTTTACACCTAAAGTTTCATAAAACTTCATAAAATATGGATTTTGGCAAAAGGCATAAAATTGGCATAAAATATGGATTTTGGCAAAAGGCAACAGTTTGATGTCAATATCTTACTTTTCCATTAACTGTATAACTTTTTCAAGAGAACAGATTATTAAAATATTACAAGAAAAGCAGAAATTTGTCTAAGCTGCATGTGAGTGGAGTTACACAGAACAGAATCCAAACTTCATTTCTCCCTCTTCTTTTTGTAAACTTTTGTATATCTTCCTGGTCGGGTTCTGAAATTGTACTCCCTGATGTAAAATCCCATGGGATTCTGGCTTCTCATCTTTTAATCTGAAATGAAGTATTTGTTGCTTGTGGAACTTGGTAAATTTTTTTTCACAGTTGGAATAACTTTTATCACAATACACTAAATAAAATCAGATGATTTTTAGGTGGCAGTATCTAGCATTGACAAGTTCTTGGCTTCAAGCAGCTGTTAAGTCCTTTTGATTGTTTTAAGTCTCAAATTAGATAGATTCAACTATCTCTGTTATTTTCATTCTTGATGGCATAGAAATTCACCTCACATCTACCTAAAACATGAGCAGAGCTTTTGGGGCCCGTTGAACCCATCTACAATTTAATTTAGCTCTCCCTTCTCGAGCATGTCTCTACCAGGTAGTCAGCCAGGTTCTGTTTGGAGTCTTGGTGATAGGGAGCTTCACAAAGCAATCTAGTCAATATGAAAGCTTCAGCAGCCCTTTCATATACTAAAACCAAAGTTCTCTTCCTGTAACTTCCATCTAGTGTTTCCAACAATATAAGGCACAGAGTAGGCTTTCAGGCACTCGATCTGCATTTGTTGATGAACAAAAAGACTGAACAATTCTAGTTCTGACTTTTAAAGCTACAGAGTATAGTTGTTTCCTTATGTAGTCCAGGTTATCCTCTTGTCTTACATAAATCTTCTCCTTTTCAGGATCAATATTGCAATTTCCTTCATTTGTTCCTTAAGCAACATGAATTTCCGATGTTTTGTCTATCCATTACTCTTCTCTGAGTGTGCTTACGTTGATCAGTAGAACTCTTCAAACGTGGTCCCATTGAACCCAACATAATACCTCATATGGGATCAGCTCTGAGTAGGGTAGAAACCCTGAATCTCTTCTCTTAGCCTGGACATTCCACTTGACATATCGTCTAACCCAAAAAGGTATTCCTTAGGGCAATCCTTTCCTGTCTGTTTCTGAGTAGAGACATTTTATCCCGGGCAAGATCTCTGATTGGCACATATACTGTTCTGGGGGAAGGATTACTTCCTTGAATTTCCAGGATATGGAGGGGGTGGAGAACGCTGTGCTGGGGTCGGGGAGTACGGAGGGGGCAAGTCTGCACAGTGTTCCATCTCATGGTCGTAACTGTAGGGGGGTGGTGCCACTGGAAAAGAAAAGGAGAAGGGCATCAGGCATTTAGCAATAATTGAGTGTCCACTATATTTGAGCCACTAGGCTGGGTACTTTGGGGGAGGACATAAGTTTTGTTTTCAATAATCATAGTTTTATCAGGCTGGCGACACACATGTATGGAAGGGCAAGTGCTATAAAAAGTGGTGCCGTTGGCCAAAGTATTTAGAATTGGTGGCTTAGGGCAAGTTTCTTGGAAAGATGATATAGAAGGGGCTAAAGGATGATTCAATTTGAGCAAAAGCACCAAAGCAAGAGAGAACTTTTGTTCAAAGCAAAAGATACATGGAGGAGAGAAACGGGAAAAGATGTTGAGGAATCTGATTGTATCACCATCATGGTGGGCTTTTACAAAATTCTAATTTAAATGGATAACTAATAAGAACCTGCTGTATAAAATAAATAAAATAAAATTCAAAAAAAAATCTAATTTATTTTTTTTTTAAATTTCATACAATTTTATGGACTTCCCTAGCAATCCAGTGGTTAAGACTCCGTGCTTCCAATGCAGGGGGCATGGGTTCCACCCCTGGTCAGGGAACTAAGATCCTTCATGCTGTGTGGCACAACCAAAAAAATGTTTTTTCATATAATTTTTAAAGGTTACACTCCATTTACACTTATTACAAAATATTGGCTATATTCCCATGTTGTATAACATAGGGGTCAGGGGAGTGGGGGGTACAGACTATTGGGTGTAAGATAGGCTACATGGACATTGCACTTTGAATATCACATAAGGAGTGTGTGATATGCAGGCATCAGAGATTTTTTGAATATGCTAGTGAATATGCTTTAGGAAGGTGACCCTTTCGGCAGTATGGATTCAGGTGGAGCAAAGAACAGGTGAGATGATGTAGTAGCATATGTGAGGGATGATAAAGGACTTATGGAAGTTGGGGGTGGGGATTATAGGAGCCCTTGAGCAGCTGAGTGCTTAAGTGATGACTGGGTAGGTGGAAAAGGGGTCGAGGGTAAGAAGGTGTCGAGGTATTGGGTACCTGGTACTGGGCTCCTGTAACTTGGAGGGTCATGGAGCCATTATAGAAATAAGAAAAAAAGGAGGACAGGCAGGTTTAGAAATGGGGATGGAGAATTTAGTTTTCTAAATCTTATTAGAAAAAATGTCTTTAATTTTTTATTGTACTATTATATGACAGTGTGTTTTAAAATCACATTTAATACATTTGTTATGACTGTATGTAGACATCCATTTTGTAGTGCTCTCCACCCCGTCTCCAGGGCTGGAAGAGAGGTACTCCTTGAGCACTCCATGTCTTTAAGAACCAAATCACTCGACAACATCTGAGCAACCTCTCAGCAACCACTCTGATGATTTTCCAGTAATTGATTTATCATCAAGATTGTGATTCTAGTTGGAAATTGACATGTCTTAATTGCTTACTGTGAATGTAGCCTAAACCACAAGACTAGTGTTATAATAATGCAAATAAACAGCCAAGCTTTTACTTCTAGAATGGAAGAAAAGAACAAGCAACATTTCAACAAACTTATTTCTAAAACGTCTTCTAAATTGTACTCTTACAATAAGATTATGACAGTATTCTGATCAATATGCATGTATAAACATAGGGCCTCACCCTATATGCAAACACAAAGTTTCTTCTGAATCTCTTTATTTAAAAAAAAAATTTAATTAATTTGTATTGGAGTATAGTTGATTTACAGTACTGTGTTGGTTTCTGCTGTACAGCAAAGTGAATCAGTTATACATATACCCACTCTTTTTTAGATTCTTTTCCCATCTGTATCTCGTTAACTTGGCTCTCTCTACCAGGAGCTTGATGATTTAAACCAATTACTGATCTGCCTGTACTTAGGGATGTGAAGAAGCAGAATTGAGGCACCTGACACAAGAGAAAGATGGAGACACAGAACTGGGTGGGATGTCCTCTGAGGGATGCTCTGGTGAGCAAAGGCTTTGCAAGTCTCTCGTGGGCTGAGCAGGCCAAGGGCTCAGAGCAGAGGACACAGATCTGTGGAGAAGGCAGCTTCTCCACGGCTGCTTTAGACCTGGGGAGGCTGGCCTATTCCAAGCTTTGTTTTCTACAACAAAATGGAATAACTCCTGCCAGAGTCTAAACACACATTCCCTCTGCATTATGCCTACTCCTTTGCTTCGTTATATCCAAGAGGACTGAGACAAAGAGATTTATAATAAACTTTATCCAAGGCAAGAAATGCAGCCTCCATGTAAAGCAGGAAGTTACAGCTGGGTTCCCATTGAACTGTTTCTTATAAGCATGTGGGTTCTAAGCTGTTTTTATGATGAAGCTTTTCCTTGCCTCCCACTTGAGAAGCACACACCAGATGATTCTACAGATCGACTCTGCATCCTTCTCTGTCATGAAGCTGTGGTGTGTCTTTATGCTTCAGTAACAAAGCATTTATATTTTTCCATCTGCACATAAACTGCTGGAGGACATTTCAGGGAGATTCCCTATGGTTTATACAGCTGCATGTTGAGCATGAAAATCTAAGATATGAAACAGTGTTCTTTCATTCATGTAGCCTTTGTTATTTTGATAAGGTGATAATATAATGCTGAAGAGTGGTATTTGGAGGACTATATCCATCATGAAATAAACACGGCACATCTTTTATAGTACCAGCTGCGGGAAGACATTTCGAAATAATAATGGTGTAACTGTGGACTGTGCTATCTTTCTTTCTTACAGATGAAAATGTTTCACTAGGAAGTAAACTTTTCAGGGTATCAATTTTAGAATTCTTGATTAACCCTAAGAGGTTTTGTTCTCTCTTAAAGGTCAAATCATCTTTAAAAGATACATGGATGCAGCTGGAGATATGGTGCTTTTGAAATTCTTTCATAACCAATAATTCTAATTCTCTGACTTAAGTAGGGCAAATATGTCATTTATCATGTATGTCAATGTAGTTGTGTAGAATTTTGCAAAATTTAGGGATGCTATGAAATTCATAGGAGGAAGTTAATGTTTTTTTACCCACTCAGGATAACATCTCTAAAACAAATATAAAGGGAAGGTGCATGGTGTTAATAAAAATTGTACAACATTATATTAGAAAATGTGGAAACAGAGGAAAATCATCCATAATTCTGTCACCACAGTTTAACAAACAATATCTTTATATACTCCCTTCTAGTCACTTGTGTTTTTATATCCTTGTAGTTATGTAAAATAGTCTATGCTTTTTCACTCTGTATTGTAACAATCTTCTTCATTCTGCTACGTATTCTTCATGAACTCTATTGTTAACAGCTGTACATTATTCCACTTACCATTCACTTATTTTGATATTAGCAATTTTTTATTATTATAAATAGTGGAGTGACAAATGTCTTTCTACATATAGACTTTTTATTACTTTGATTTAGTTTTTTAGAATAAAATTCCAGGAATCAACTAGCTGGCTATCATTTAATATTTTGGTAATTTAATAGTGAAAAAAATCTCACTATTAAAATATCCCTTAATTTTACATTTCTTTGACAGTTTTACGTTTTGTTTATTATTTGTAATTCATATTGTGTGATTTTTTTGTTTGTTTTGAGCTGATAATTTACAAACTGGGATCTTAATTAGAATTAAGATACAATTAAGATAACAAGATATAAATATGTATACAAAGTTATTTATCTTTTCTATACCTTTCTAAAAATAACTTTGTCAAAATGATTAGCTATGGTATTTTTACCTTATTGACATCCTGAAGTTTAAAACTTGTATCTAAGAAAATATATGTGGGCTTTTCATCCTTTTTATCTCTTCTGTATTGTTTCCAAGTTTAAACATTTGTCTTTCAGATAGCTGGTTCATAACCAATCTATTTTTGACTTTTTCCATGTAAATTTATATATTTGGTGCTTCCTTACATCTGTTATTTTACATCAGAGTTTATTTTTTCTAAGTTTTAAATTTTGATTAAGCCAAAGTATTGAAGCGTTGCCTCTTAATCCTCACTTTTCACATTGTTTTGTATCTCTCCTTTAGAGTTTGTGAAATTTTAATCACTTGTTCTGTTCAATTACCAAGGCATAGCTTTTTTTTTACCAGAAACACGTGATTTTAATTATTATTGATTTTCAATGATTTTACTATCTGATAGAACAGGTGAAATTCATGACTTATTTTTTAACACTTTTTAAATTTATTTTTTCAGTTGAGATACAACTGACATAACATTGTGTAAGTTCAAGGGGTACAATGTATTGATTTGATACATTTATATATTGCAATATGATTACCACCTCTTAAATTAATTAAACAAGGAGGTTATTAGACTGAGGTGGCTCTAATGCCATGGTGTCTATGTAAGCAAACCAAAATCTAAGCTGCAAGTGCCTCAAAGTTATGAAATCAAAATGCTAAGGACAACCAATCACAAACAGCCAACTAGGCTTTAAGTTAAAGGAAATCAAATAATTTCCTTTTGTTGCTTCCATGCTTCCTCTGTATAAGGCAGGGCCCCCCTAACCACTTTGGGTTTGGTGCTGCCCCATTTTTGCTCAGATAAACTCTTCAAGATTTTAATATGCCTCAGTTTATCTTTTAACACATCTTAGCATTAGCTGACACTTCTATCACTCATGACTTATTTTAAAAGACAACTTCTACGAATGACCCAATTTCATTTCTTTTTATGGCTGGGTAATATTCCATTGTATATATGTACCACGTCTTCTTTATCCATTCATCTGTCAATGGACATTTAGGTTGATTCCATGTCCTGGCTATTGTAAATAGTGCTGCAATGAACATTGGGGTGCATGTATCTTTTGGAATTATGGTTTTCTCAGGGTATATGCCCAATAGTGGGATTGCTGGGTCATATGATAGTTCTATTTTTAGTTTTTTAAGGAACCTGATGTGGATGAACCTAGAGTCTATCATACAGAGCGAAGTTAAGTCAGAAAGAGAAAAACAAATATCGTACACTAACGCATATATGTGGAATCTAGGAAAATGGTACAGATGAACGTGTTTGTAGGGCAGGAATAGAGACGTAGACATAGAGAATGGACATGTGGACACAGTGGGGAGAGGGGAGGGTGGGATGAATTGGGAGATTAGGTTTGACATAAATACACTGCCATGTGTAAAATAGATAGCTAGTGGGAACCTGCTGTATAGCACAGGGAGCTCAGCTCGGTGCTCCGTGATGACCTAGATGGGGGGGATGGAGGGTGGAGGAGGGAGGTCCAAGAGGGAGGGGATGTGTGTATGCGTATGGCTGATTCAGTTCACTGTGCAGCAGAAACTAACACAGCATTGTAAAGCAATTATACTCCAGAAAAAAAAAAAAAAAAGGACAACTTCTAACATTATTACTAGGAGCAAACCTTCTCGTCACCCTCCCCCAAACCCCACTACTCACAATTCACCTGAACCCCACTCAGAGCAGAGGCCCACAGAGCTCCTGGCAGGTCCTCCACTGCCTGCCCCTCACCACACAGTACAGCCCTGCCCATCTCTTCCTCTACAATGGCCCGAGATGCACCTCCGGAAAGGGTGACATCATTAGAACCTAGCGTCCCCCTTCCTCTCAGATAACATCAGGACACGTCCTGTCACATTTACATCCCTCTGTTAGCATGAGAAGGACAAGCTCCTAGAGCACCCTTCAGTGTAGATCTTTAGCTCTGGAAGGCTTTACATATCTAATCTAATTAATTTTCCCAAGTTTCCCCACCGCCTTCACTGTGCTCAGTGGAACACAAAGTCTGTCATCAGAAGAGCCCTTTGTACCCTCACCCTCTTTTCATCCCTTTACATGTTACCCCAGCTCGGAATATAAGGAAGGTCTTCTCCAATTGTGTCTGTTTTCTCAGAGAAGTAACGTCGGCTGAGAGAGAGAAAGGCTGAGGGTTGGGTTTTTTTCGAGCTTTGAGAAGAGAGAATACATGAGACAGTTATCTCAGGGAGTGAAAGGGAGCATTTGCTTCACCTTTCTAATTTAATTAAAATCTGGTTTTCCATGAGAGGACGGCTTCCTCTGCAGCACTATTAAATCAGAGCTATCCTTTTTCTCCCACATCCTACATTTTATGGGACCAGGAGGTATGCAGGGTGTTCCCTGTGATTCAGCCATTTTTAAACAACTAATTTCCCTCTTTAAAAACCTGAGCTTGAAGTCTGTAAGTCTGTTTCTGTTTTGTAAATAAGTTTATCTGTACCATTTCCTTTTAGATTCCACATATCAGCGATATCATGTGATATTTCTCTTTCTCTGACTTACTTCAATCAGTATGACAATCTCTAAGTCCATCCAAAAGAACTTATGGTTACCAGGGGGGAAGGGTGGGGGGAAGGGATAGACAGGGAGTTTGGGATTGACATGCACACACTGCTATATTTAAAATAGAGAACCAACAATGACCTACTGTATAGCACAGGTAACTCTGCTCAGTATTCTGTAACAACCTAAATGGGAAAAGAATTTGAAAAAGAATAGATACATGTATATGTATAACTGAATTACTTTGCTGTACACCTGAAACTAACATATTGTTAATCAACTATATTCCAGTATAAAATTAAAAGTTAAAAAACAAAAACAAAAACCTGAGCTCTTTTGTAGCATATGCCATGAGATTCTGCGACTTTCTGCTCCTCCTTGTTATCCATAGCTGTGGTTCTCTCTACCCCAAAATCTCACTTATTGAAGTGCGGTACGGGGGCCTCTCACTGTTGTGGCCTCTCGTGTTGCGGAGCACAGGCTCCGGACGCGCAGGCTCAGCAGCCATGGCTCACGGGCCCAGCCGCTCCGCAGCATGTGGCATCTTCCCGGACCGGAGCACGAACCCGTGTCCGCTGCATCGGCAGGCGGACTCTCAACCACTGCGCCACCAGGGAAGCCCTCAGTTATTGAAGTTTTAGTATCAAGCCCATTACTCTTCTCTGCATCACGACTTCTGTTATCATTCTAGGTGATTTCAACATCCACTTGCTGAAATAAATTTCTAGCTCCAGGATGGAGCCACTACTGCCTGGGTTGCCACATCAGCAAACTGAAGCTTAGGTAACTTTCACGTCATTGAAAAGCTCCGCTTAATGAGAAACTCAGTATATCCAGTCAACTAATCCCCAAATGCCAAGCCAACTGTGGGCTCTATACTTAACTTCCTGGTTCCTTCTCACCCCAAACAAGGCTGCCTCTGTGGCCCCAGCCAATCAGATAGTTTCTATTTTTCTCTTCTTCGTTCTTTATTCTTCACCTTATAAAAGCTTCCTGCCTTCTGTCCATTTTACTGTTCTCCCCATGAAGACTTTTTGATTCATGAAGTTTGCATCACCTAAATTGTCTTCTTTAATCCGTTTTTAACACATGTAACCCTGCCTCTCAGTCCTTTGAGCCTTTTGCCTTCAAAAATCTTTTTCTCACCCTTACTGTAACCAATTATGGTACCATTTTGTAAATATGACCACCCACTTATCTTTCTAGAATATACATCCCAATACATCTTGGACCTCACCTGGATTTCTGATTTACTGATGGCATTAAAAAAATTAATTTAAACTGATGTCACCTCTTTCCTGTCTTCATGTCTTTCTACATTCAGCTTAGATTTATGGTCCATCACAAAAATTATTCCTGTGCATCTATCATCAACTTTCTCATCTCTTTCTCTCCCCATTGCTTCACAAAGCTCCAGTCCAGCATTTTGGCTACCCCAGATCTGTATCTAGGAGCTTAATATGCTTAGAGCAAAATGCACAGTCATGCTGACTCATTTCACTTCAAATGCATGACCATATTCTTAAGTGTGGAGGCCCTTGGCATTGCTTGGAAATTGCGCATTAGGCATTTCACCACCCCTCCATTCTCTGAGATTACTGTTTCATGCTTTTTTCTTTCTCCTTAGCTACAAACACCTCCTCAAGCCACTTGCAGCCTAAGACTTGCTTCTTATTTCACTAAAAAATAGATACAATCAGAAGAGACCATCCTCATATCACCAAATCCTTTGAGTGCATGAGTCTTTTCATGTTCAATATGGTTGCCCTCAATTGTGAATTCAATTATGCAAATGGAGATTGGATTCCTTTTTTTTTTAATAAATAAATTTATTTATTTATTTATTTACTTTTGGCTGTGTTGGGTCTTCATTGCTGCACGCAGGCTTTCTCTAGTTGTGGTGAGCGGGGACTATTCTTCGTTGTGGTGTGCAGGCTTCTCATTGCAGTGGCTTCTCTTGTTGCAGAGCACGGGCTCTAGGTGCTCAGTAGTTGTGGCTCGTGGGCTGTAGAGCACAGGCTCAGTATTTGTGGTGCAAGGGCTTAATTTCTCCGTGCATGTGGGGTCTTCCTGGCCCAGGGCTTGAACCCGTGTCCCCTGCATTGGCAGGGGGATTCTTAACTACTGCGCCACCAGGGAAGCCCCTTGGTTTCTTAATGAAATATTTCCAAGAGATTTTAAAGAATACAAGCCAGCTATTTTATAGAATGTTCCTCAGCTTGGATTTGTCAGATAATTTCTCATGTTAAGATTCAGGCTATGAGCTTCCAGCCAGAACACTACACACGTGAAATTGTATGATCTTCAAAGTAACACCCAAAGGTGCAAGATGTACATCTGTCCCTCTTTGTTGATATTAATTTTTACTTCTTCGTCAAGATGTTGTCTGGTTTCTCCACTATGTAGTCACTATTATTCTCCTTGTAACTAATGAGAAATCTGGAGGTAGACAGGTTGAGAGTATGCAAATATCCTGTTCCTCAGCAATGTGTCGCCCAAATTTAGCATCAATTGATGAATCTTGTTCTAAATTTTTCTTATGATGGTTTTAAATGATGATTTTTTTTTACAGTTCCACAACTTCTTTCTACCTGCATCTTTTGGCATTTTTCTGTTATCAAGAAACTCAGATCCTCCTTCATTGTTTATCTACCTATCTGTCTATCTATCTAAATTCATCATCATCATCATCTATCTGTCTATTTGCCTATCTATATTGTCTATCTATCATCTGTCAATCAATCAATCATCTACCTACCTACCTACCTACCATTAGGGACTCAGTAATGTACTTCATGGCATTTGATTTTTATATCTTTGCCAGGCCTTTTCTTCTGTTTTTTCTGCGTTATTTTCCTTCAGATGTGTGTCATCCAAACCCATTTTTAAAAAAGAGTTAATATAATCACTTTCTTTTGTTTATACTGAAGTTCTGGAAAGTAGGGGAAATGTAAGACTTGACAAATAATTCTTGTTTTCACACTGATGGTTTTAAAAATAGTTGTCATTAAACAGGACACAGTTCATGCCACCCAACATGGCAGGAGTAAAAAACTATTTCAGATGGTCACTGTCCAACACTAGGTTGGGTGTGGCATATTACCTGTTCTTGGTAATCTACTCCCAGTGCAGAGTCATGTTTGCTGTAGGGTTCCCCACTGAGTGCTTTCACCAAGGGATGAGATAACCTTGACTAAATTATTTTCTACCCATTTATGTGGCCTTCAGGCTGTAGGACTATTCAATAACTTGAGTGATTATTCAATTAGCACAGGGTTAATTAATTAATGTGGGTAAAATTATTTTTTATTTCCATAGATGAAAGATTTTGAAAAGCAGTCAGTACTACTCTGTGTTATTTCCTGATCCTTTAAGTAAAAGCTTAATTAGGGACTTTGAGAAGGAAATGAGAAATAATCAAGCAAATCATGTTTTCAACGACCTAGTCTTTTGCAGTGAAAATGTTTCCATCATAAGGTTTATGATGTTTTTGCATTATTCAGTTCCCAGAACAATGCATTTACTGAAAATGCAACATGGTGCTGTGATCTGCCAGTATAAATAATGCTACTAGGGCTTCCCTGGTGGTGCAGTGGTTGAGAGTCCGCCTGCCGATGCAGGGGACACGGGTTCATGCCCCGGTCCGGGAAGATCCCACATGCTGCGGAGCGGCTGGGCCCGTGAGCCATGGCCGCGGAGCCTGTGCTCCACAATGGGAGAGGCCGCAACAGTGAGAGGCCCGCGTACCACAAAATAATAATAATAATAATAATAATAATAATGCTACTAGAATAAAGTTTTTGAAAACCTGTTTACATGCATGAAATAGAAACCTCAGACTCCAGAAAACACATTAAAATATTTTGCATTTTCTAGTCTAGTTTTATAAAAATATTTAAAAAATTAATTTTAACTACACTTTTTAATCAAGAAAAATGAATCTGGAGCATTATGTACAGATTGCTTCTCCTCATCTTCTCTCCAATTAATGTCTCTGTCAGACTCTCCTCTTCTTCTCCTGGGTTATGGATTGGCCAGGTGAAAATAGGGAGATCAGGAGAATAAAAAATAACTCCCCCTAATTTTTCCTTATACCATAGTTTTAACATTGTTATACTAACCCTAACGATATTCTTGGTAAGTCGGAAAGATTCAAAATAGTGAATTGCTTTTGTAGTGAGTAAAAGCTATACATTCCAGGGTGGAATTGAAGGTAAAATTTCTAGGCATTGATATAATTAAATCAGATTTTGTCATGATATTCATTCGTTCAGCCATGTCTGCTGAGTGCTCGTTACATGCCAGTTTCAGTCTTGTATGCTTAGGATTGAGTGGTGAATAAAATTGACAACAATCCCTGCCTCATGGAGCTAATGTTCCAGAAAGTGGGGATAGACAATAAATAATAAACTTAACCACTAGGTGAACAATGTGGTATCTTAGAAGATTAAAAGAAGCACTCTGGACAAAAAGTAGAGTAAGGAGGATTGGGATGCTATGGGGGAGGGACACATTACAATCTTAAGTAGGGTGATCAGGGAAGGCCTCATTCAGAAAGTGACCTTTGACAAAGACTTGAATTAAGTGAGGGAGTCAGTGTTCTAGGCAAACCTAGATGGGAGTGTGCCCTGTATCTTCACAGCACAGCAAGCAAAAAGTATGAGTGGAGCCAGGTGGCAAGAGGGTGAGTAGAAGGAAGTGAGGTCAGAGAAATAAAAAAGAGGGACCAATTCATGCATTGCCTTGCAGGCCTTGGTAAAGGATTTGTCTTTTACTTTGGATAAAATGAGAAACCACTGGCTTTAAGTCTTCCCCTGGGGGAAATGGGGAGCCACTGGAAAATTTTGAGCAGAGAAGTGATATGATTTGACATTTAATCATCTTAAATGTGTTCAGTTTGCTACTGTGTTTGGAATAGACCCCTGGGAGGCACGAGTGGATGCTGGCAGAGCAGTTAGGATGTTTTCACAGGAATGAGTAGGAGAGCTGATGGTGGCTCCCACCAGAGAAGGAACAGTGGGAAGTAGTCAGATACTCTTATATTTTGAAGATAGAGCTGAGAAGTGTTCCTGTTAGATTGCATGTAGATGTCAGGGAAAGAGAGGAGTCCAGGATGACGCCAAGGTCTTTGGCCTGAGCTGCTGGGAGGCTGGAGATGCCATCAACTGAGATGGTGAATGGTGAGTGGAGGAGGCTTTGGGGGGATGTTCGGAAGTACAGCTTTAGACATGTGAAATTTGAGATATATCAGTTAGACATCCGAGTGTAGATGTTCAACCGGCAGTGGGATCAAATGAGTCTGAAATTCAGGAAAGAGGTTTGGAAAGGAGATATATAACGTTGGAAGGCATTTAGCATGTAAAGGGTACTTAATACCATGAGCCCAAATGATAGAACCAAAGAAGTGAGCGTTGATACAGGATGGAAGAAGACACAAGAGTGAGCCTGGAAGCAGTCTAACATGGAGATATTGGAGAAGAGGGAGAATGGACAAAAGAGGACGGGGAAAATGACCATGCTCACACTCATCTGAAATTTGCTCCCTCAAGCTGAAGATGGTAGGGAAAAAGTTAAGAGAGGAGAGACATTACTAGGGAATTGATACTCAGGGCAGACTGGATGTAGAAGCTACCTTATTCCTTTCCTATAGGGGCTGAGAGAGAGGACATGAGTATGGATAGAAAATTATCTTCCTAAGGATTTGTTAAATTTAGAACTTGACTCCTTTTTATATATCAAATTATATATATACAGGTTGACTTAAAAATGCTATTGAAATCAAGGCAAAATGCAGCACTTCGTTTATGTGTTCAATATATTTATATGTGTAAATTCTCAAGAAATACTTGTCAAATTATTAATAAATTACCTTTTTGCTGATAATTTTACTATTATGTTAAGACTGTTTTCTTTGCATAAGGGGGACACATAAAAACTTTCTTCAATACTTTTTCTCAAGACATACATACCTATTGAATCAGATGCCAGTTAATTCAGCCATGTAACTTATTCTTTCTCTATAATTATTTGTCAGAACTCACTAGGAAATAGACACAGTGGTTGTGAATTGTCTATTCCTCTTCACTATGGCTGATTGGCAACTGTAGTCAATAAGACAACCACTGAAAATATGAATGTATTCAAATAAGAGGTAGATTTTATTATGTGGATCTAAGTAATCTCCATTGAAAGTTAGAGCTTCAATCTACATTAATTTAGAAATATCCTACATACTTGGAGATTATTCCAGTGAGAGTCTTCTACCCCAGGAGGACAGCATAACTAACAAATCTGACTCTTCCTTCAGAAAGAGTAAGCAGTTTTGCTTACCAGGGTAGGAGGAGATGGCATTGATGTGGGTGGTCCTGATGACACCCACCCGTGTCCCACGGTTGTTTTTCATGCACATGCAGATACATATGGCAATTCCAGCAATGACCCCCATGATGAATACGATTCCAAATACTATGCCAGCAATTGCTGTGCCCCTAAAAAGGAAAAGCGAAAGTACATTTATTGAAAAGGCTCATAAAGATTCCTCAGCCTTTCAACTATAGTTCCATGACTACATGACAAGTGCCCCTTTAAATATGTTCTTAAGGATAATGTTAAAAAAGACTCATGTTGGGCTTCCCTGGTGGCGCAGTGGTTGAGAATCTGCCTGCCAATGCAGGGGATACGGGTTCAAGCCCTGGTCTGGGAAGATCCCACATGCTGCAGAGCAACTGGGCCTGTCAGCCACAACTACTGAACCTGCACGTCCGGAGCCTGTGCTCTGCAACAAGAGAGGCCGTGACAGTAAGAGGCCCGCGCACCGTGATGAAGAGTGGCCCCCGCTTGCCACAAATAGAGAAAGCCCTCGCACAGAAACGAAGACCCAACACAGCCAAAAATAAATAAATAAATATATATATTAAAAAAAGACTCATGTTTTTCAGTTCTTGAAACCATTCCATAAGTTAATAATTTCCTTTGCAACATTTTCTCTGTTTCTCTTTCTGAAAGCCTATTCTGAAATAAACCTCTGAGCCTCCTGGATAACTTCTCTAATTTTTCCTGTCTCTGTTTTCTTGAACTACTTTCCAGGGAACTTCATTGACTTTATCTTCCAAACTTTTATTGAACTTTTAAATTTCAGCTATCATTTTTTTAACTTCCACGTGCTCTATCTTATCCTTTATTGCAACACCTGTTTTATAGTGTCCTTTTTCTGCTTTTATGGATGTAATTTCTTCTATTAATCTCTAACAGTACTCATGACATATTCTTTGAAACTTTATCTGTTTTTTGTGTTTCCTCTGTCCTGTCTAGGCTCCTTCTTATTGATTGTTTACTTTAATCTGTTTCATGTTTGACATTTTCCTTAAATGTCTGGTGATCCCTGAATCTATTCCTATGTAATAAGCTGCTATTTAGTAATAGCTGATTGGGATTTCAGTGTGCAAAGCTAGCATTGGACAGGTGAACCCTGCAGTAGAGGATCAACTGAGGCCAGTTCGCATAGTTTTGTTTTTCTTTGTAGCTGTTCATGTTTACTCCTTAAAAGGATCCTCCAGTTTCATACTTGGGGAATATGAACTGGGCTGCCAGTTTCCTGGAGCCTGGGGTTTTATCCATAAGGGTATGGACTTTCACAAAATCCTCCTGCTTTCAGCTCAGAGACTCAGTCTCATTCTGCTGTGACAGAGGAGGCTTTCAGGTTAAGCCTTCAGTAACAAAATCTTTGTGGTTTAAAAGCATGACTTCTAAAGTCAGACTGCCATGGTTCCAACTGTAGCTGGGTAACCTCGGTCAAGTTGCTCAATGCCCCAGTTTGCTTCTTAATGAAATAAAGGTCAGCTTGGTGCTTATCTGACTCTCCTCCCAAAGTTAATGTTATGAAATAACTGTGCTCCTAGATTCATTTGCCATATAAATAAGTTCCTGTTCTCAAGTGCTATATGAACATCTATCGTGTACTTTTCTAGGACAGGTTCATAATCTCTCATCCCAAGGCCTTGGGACTAGATGTGTCTTGTAAGTCAGGAATGTTCAGATTTTGAAAAGGGAACATGCATATACTGTATATTATATGATATTCCCAGGGCCAACATCCTGAGCATAACACATGTACATTTCTGCAGTAAAGGTAGGAATATTAACACTCATGTATTACATAGAAGCTATAAAAAAAGCCCCAGGTTCGTTCAGGTTCAGTCCTGCCACCAATTGAGTTGTATAAAACCTTTACTTTTCAGAGTTTTTGAGGACTTCAGAATTGCAGATAAGGGACTGTGAACGTATATTTATACAATTCAGAAGAAATCTCTCTCTGACTTTTCCCTACTCACTTAAAAAAACAGAATACCATTATGCATTCCAATAGACTCCTTTAAAATATTCCCACATGCATTTTAACTTTGTTAGTAAATTATGAAAGTAGAACGTGAGACATATTTGGACGGGCTGCTATTAGCAATTAAAGAATGGCAGAGTCTAGCAGTTCAATAAATATGTCTTTTCAAGAAAAAAGATTTATCAAAGGTGGTAACTTGAAATTAAAAAGAACTAAAAGTAATCTGGAAACTTCTTTTTTTATTGTAATTTTCAGGTCTAAATAAGACTAAATTGGAGGACTTAATTTATGTTCCAGAAATAATCAATGGTCTAATTATTCAGGTGTAGAGTTTCCAAAGTATGTGTTATGGAAGTTATCAATTTGGGACATATTTATATTCATTAATTCATTTTTAAATAGAGAAAAGTAAAAAATCAGTCACATTTTGTTTTCCTGTTGGCAGCTTCAGCAAAAGTGCCTGCCCTTGAGGTCAATAATGAGGTTGCAACTATTGTGTTAAATGAGATTTTTGATTAAATCATGATTTTCATGTCCTTGATCCTTTGATACCCATTAGCAATTGTAGATTAGGTATTTAAGACATGGCAAGTATAAAATTTATAACATTATTTAGCCTGTTATTAATTTAAAAAATAAGTAGTCATCTTCCAGTATATAAATAATTTGGTTTAGTCAACTGTTGGAAAGAGAGAAGCTATTAAGTTGAGAAATTTGGCATCATAAAATCCTTGAAAAGATTTATTTAGGGAATGTATTTTTTTTGAAAGAATGCATTACAAGGTTTGCATATTTTCTCTTCTCTAAACTTCTATTTTGAAATAATTATAGATTCAGAGAGGTCCTGTGTATCCTTCACCCAGTTTCCCCCAATGGTTACATCTTAGGTAACTAAAGTACAACATTAAAACCAGGAAATTGGCATTGGTATAAAGTGTGTGTACAGTTCTATGTCATTTTAACACGTACATAGATCCATGCAACCAGTTCAGCAAGCAAGGTACCATACCATCACCCCAAAATATTTCCCTGGGCTCCTCCTTTACAGTCATATCCAACCTCTACCACTATTAATAACCCCTGACACCATTCATCTGTTCTCCATTTCTATAACTTTGTCATTTCAAGAATGTTATACAAATGGAATCACATAGTACATGACTTTCTGAAATGCTCTTTTTTCACTCAGCATTATGTCCTTGGAAGCTATACTGGCTTTTCTGTATAGCAATACATTCCTTTTTATTACTGTGTAGTATTCCATGGTATAGATATAACACCAGACCTGGAAAATTACAATAAAAAAAGAAGTTTCCAGATTACTTTCAGTTTTTTTAATTTCAAGTTATCACCTTTGATAAATCTTTTTTTTCTTTTTTCTTTGTTTAACTATTACTTCTTATAGGACATTCTGTTTACTTCCAGTTTTGGTTTTTCCATTTATAAAGCTGCGATGAACAATCATGTACTGGTTTTTATGTGGACATAAGTATTCATTTCTCTGGAATAAATGCCCAGGAGTAGGATTGCTAGGATATATGAGCATATGTTCTATTTTAAAAGAAATTGCCAAACTATTTTCCACAGTGACTGTACTATTTTACATTCCCACCAGCAGTATAGGAGAGATCCAGTTTCTATACATCCTTGTCAGCATTTGATATTGTCATTATTGTTTATTTTAGCTGTTTTAATGGGTGCATAGTGATTTCACTTTGTAATATTAATTTACATTTACCTTAAGCTAGTGAACATTTTTCATGAACTGATTTGCCGTTTATATGTCTTCTTCAGTGAAATGTCTCATATCTTTTACTCGTGTTCTAATTGAATTATTTGTGTTTTTACTGTTGAACTTTTGAGAGTTCTTTGTAAATTCTAGATATGACTCCCTTATCATATAAGTAGTTTGTAAATATTTTCTCCCAGCCTGTAGCTTGTCTTTTCATCCTCTTAACAGTCTTTTGCAAGAGTAAAAGTTTTTCATTTTAATGAAGTCCAACTTACCAATTTTTTCTTTTATGAATTGTGCTTTTGTTGTCATGTCTGAGAACTCTTCACCAACCCCTAGTTTCTGAAGGTTTTCTCCTATGTTTCCTTCTGAAAGATTTATAGTTTTATGTTTGACATTTAAATCTATCATCCATTTTGACTTAATTTTGTATATGGTGTCAGGTTTAGATCGAGTTTCATTTATTTTGCCCATTGATAGCCAACTGCTCCGGCACATTTATTGAAGACACTATCCTTCTTTCATTGCACTGCTTTTGCACCTTTGTCAAAAATCAGTTGGCCATGCTGTCTGGGAGTATTTTTGGGTTCTGTATATTTTCTTGTTGTTGGATAGGGTGTTTTATAAATGTTGAGTAGATTCTGGTGGTTGATGATATTGTTCAGTTCTGCTATATCCTGTTGATTTTCTATCTAGTTTTACTAATTGTTGGTGAGGGATGCTGAAGTTTCCAACTATAATTTTGGATTCGTTTGTTTCTTCTTTCGGTTCTATCAGTTTTGTTCCATATATTTTGCAGCTTTTCTGTTCTGTCTAGGCTCTGCACTTGACCTGTGCTGATAGGTACTGGGATGAGGCTGTATTTTTTTTTTTTTTCTTATGGTGTTTGGTTATCTTCAAATTAGTTAAATTGTTACTGTCTCAAAGTTTTCTGTTTTGCTAGGCTGTCTCTTTCTGGGGACTTTGGCTGCAGAGATCAGGCCTTTGTTGGGGTTTTTATTGTCTGCTCCTATTGGTGCTTATGGGTTGCCAGCTTCTTTACCTACAAACCTGGGGGAAATGAGGCAAAAAGAAAACCCAGGGAGCTCACTGTCATGTCATGTTGTTCTTCAGCCCACGAAGTTCCTAGCTGCTCTGCCTTCTTCTCTTCACCTTTCAGAATTTTCTTGTTTGTTTTATAGATAATATGTAGGGTTTTAAAGTTGTACACAGAGGGAGGAATAGGGAAATGTACATCTACTCTGAAAAAATAAAATATTGCAATAAATGGTATTGTTTAAAATTGTAAAGAGATTTTTTAAAGCATAATATAAAAACATTTTTATAGAAGAGATAAAAAATGTGATGAATATCCTTAAAAATATAGTTGGGTTTTTAGGGAAAAACATTGCCATTGATCTACATATATATGTATCTCCTATGATTTTGAACCTTTTCCTATACATATTAAAAGTGCTCAAAAATCTTTAATAAATACACAAATTAAGCTAACCTTACCCACAATTATTAAACTGTTAGGAACTATCACGCACAAAATTCTTCCTCTGTAATGAAAGTATTTCCTAAAGGCATGTGTATTCAAATGAAACCTGAAAGGGCATTTCTGTTGGGAGAAGAACGAAATATAACTTCTTTTTGGTGTTGTTAATTCTTTCTTTTTTAACTTCTGATATTTTGGACTATAAAGCATAATTCATGTAAATGTATATGCAAAGAGAAATTTCTGTTTTCAGGAGGCTACTGCAACACCTTTTATCAATTCTATAATTTCACAAGTAATTATCTTTTCGTGCCTTTAATAATTTTGTGTGAGCTCAGTTCTAAACAAAAGCATTTAGTTTTTTGGTTACATACAAGAATCACCAGGCAAAAAATCCAAGGTTATATAAACAAATTATTCTTTTAAACTATCCATTATAATTATTTATTATAGTGAATGACTTTTTTCGATCAATTTTTAGTCCAAGAGTAGGCAGTCTATGGCCATGGGCCAAATGGGGCCCACAAGTTGTTTCAGTAAATAAGGTTTAATCGGAACAAAGCCAAACACATTTGTTTACCTGTTGTTTGACTGCTTTGGTGCTATAATGTCAAAGATGAGTAGTTGTGACAGAGACCACATGGTCACAAAGCCTAAAATATTTACCATCTTGCTCTTTGTAGAAAAAGTACTGAACTCTGATTTATTTCACTTGTGAAAAAATTAATGCTGCCTTTCCCTAGATGACGTTTTCTAAAACATGATGTCAGTAATGATATTGTAACAAAGCAAGTGGTAGCACAGGCCAGACAATTTGTACTGAAAAATCTAACATTTAATAGTACTTGGGCTCTTTTTATTCCATTAATCAGAAACTCACAAGAGTTGCAAGGTCTGAATATTCTTTTTGATTACCACTACTAATGTTGTTTACTCTAGTACATTTCTGATGCTATTTCAATACAAAAATTACTCATGTTTTGTGGTATAGTGAAAATAAATATTTAGTCTTTGCCCCAAGATCCTGGCACAAAGCTTTTAAAACCCTTAGAATCTCTGAAGTGATTAAAGTGTCTTTTGTATGCTAATGAGATGACTGGTGGTTGGGGGGCCCTAGATAACTTTAACAGGGGCACTGGTCTCCAGAAAGACCAAAGCATAATTAAAGGGTTGGAACTTTTCCCACTTCTGACCTCCAGAGATGGGGGCAGGGCTGGAGGCTGAGTTAATCACCAATGGTCAGTGAGTTAATCATCAATGGTCAGTGATTTAATCAATCATGCCTACACAAGGATAGCACCGTAAAAACCCCTACATGATGGGGTTCAGAGAACTTCCAGGTTGATGGACACATCATGGTGCCCGGAGAGTGGAGCATAGAGAGGGAGCATAGAGTAGAGCATGGAGAGGGCATAGCAGGTCTGAAAGCTCCATGCCCCTCCCCACATATATTGCCCTATGTATCGCTTCTACTTGACTGTTCCTGAGTTGTATCCTTTATAATCAATTGGTAATAGTAAGTAAAGCATTTTTCTGAGTCCTGTGAGTTGTTCTAACAATTAGTCAAACCTGAAGGAAGGGGTTGGGGGGATCCCTGACTTTGTAGTCAAGTTGCATGGATGTGTGTATAACCTGGGGACTCAGTACTTGTGACTGCCATCCTAAATAAGGGCAGGCTTATGGGACCGAACCGTTACACCTGTGGAGTCTGACACTCACTCCAGGTAGTGTGCATCAGAATTAAATTGAACTGTAGGACACCCAGCTGATATGAGAATTGGTTGGTGTCAAGAGGAAAGACACCCCACAGGCTTTCTTCTCTGTTCTCCAAAAGTCTTTGTGGACACATCTAAGTATCAGTGTGTATGGTTTAGCTCCATGGATGGTTTTTGACCATTTGCAGATAATAAAAAAATTTGGAACAAAATTATGGATTGAAATGTGTACCAAAATGAGACTTTATAATCAAGATATTAAATGTACTTGTAGTGGCTTTAATATACAATGAAACCGGGTTTATAACAAGGCTCAGAGACAATATTTTTCATTCCATAAATAGCTTTTCATAAGTAAAAACGATTCTGATAATGTTGCAATTTTTACAATAATATTTACAAAACATTTTAACCTTGGTACTGCTATACAGCAACTTAAAAATACAGATACCTTGACATGGTTTTACTATTAATTGATGTTTAAGGTAAAGAGTAAATATGCAAAGAATGCCATTAGATTATTTCTGTTCTTTCTCTGACATGACCAATTTATAAATGCATTTTATACAAAGGACTTATGAATATTCCATGCAATAATTTAATAACATATCTCTATTAAATAGGAAAAAAGGGCCACAGAGATATTTGATGCCTACATAAGATGCAGGAAGAATTATAGAATATTTCCATTAGGAGAAATTTTTCAAATGAACATAAGAGTTTTTAAGAAGTACATTAAGTGAGAAAACTTTTAGAAGAGAATTTTCTGGAATAACTGCCTACAATTTCAAAAGAATAAACTTAAAATGAGTTCATTTACTATTAGAATGAAAAATAAGTCATAAATACAGCAAAAGCATTTTATCTTTCTATTAAAGAGGAAATATTAAATAATTCTATATATTTATAATAATCCATAAGTGATTAATTAAAGCAATGAAAAAATATCATTTCAACTGTAGGGCTGAAAGGAAAAAGCACACATGAGAAAAATAAAACTTGGCAAAATCTTCTTCAGACTCTTTCATTAGCTCAATAATTGTTCTTTCAGCCAGTGCATTAAAATATGTAATACAATATTTTCATGCTCAAAATCTTCAAAACCCATATTTTATTCTACACCTGTTCACAATTTATAAAGTCTATAACTTTAGCAAAACTCTTACTGGCTTAATTTAAAAATGATGCATTTTCCTCGTTGTTTTAATAAATCAATACAGAAGAGTAAGAATAGAAAAACAAGCTCAATGGAGTATGGTTTTCAATATGGAGAGTATTTAGTTCTGTCACTTTAATGAATAATAGTAGGTCCCCAGAACTAAATATATCTATATCTGTATCTATCTTTGAATCTGTATCTATCTCTACCTATTTATATACATATACATTTATATATATATCAAATACGATGACTATAACTTCAAGTGGTTAAATTATTGCTAAATATTGTTACAATTCGACATGTTAAATGCTTGTGAAGAGTAGAAACACCAATCCATGTAATTTTCCCAATAAGTCTATATTACTTGCAAAAAAATCCTGTAAAATTCAGATACGTTAAAGATGTTTATTTTGCCTTTTTTTTTTCATTTTAGTCCTTCTCTCTAATAACATCATTCAACATATCTTCCTTCTTGGGGCTTTATAGGTAACTTTTCTGTAGTCCTCAGAATAATAAAATTAGAAACTAATTTTTCTCTAAATATTTAAATTTACTTCATTTACCGACTCAGTCCCTGTGGTAGACAATTGTCTACCTCAGTATCTATTCTCTACATTTTCCTTGATAAAAGAACTCTTGATGGTTAACTGGGTACATGACTACTTGAAATAAATACTATTTTTTCTAGATACCCTTAAACCTAGCAGTAAAGTTCTAGAAAATAAGTTGTAAATAAAATGTTTTGTGTTATTGCTCAAGAAACCTCCTTGAAAGATGGCTGGGATGGGTTTTTTGTCCCTTCCTCCTTATCTTACCCTCCATCCTGCTTTCTGAAATGTGGGTGTGGTGGCTAAGCTCTCGTGTCCATGTTGGACCATGAGGATAGTCAACCTAAAGATGCAGGAGGTATGAATTTGATGGAGTATGCATCCCTAACAGCTACATGGAGATGCTATATCACTCCCAAGTTGCCTATCTCTAGGTTTCCTTTACATGAGACAGAAACACACTGTTTTTTAAAAAATTTATTAAAACCTCTATTATTTTAGTTTAAGTGTGCATGTGAGAGAGAGCTACACTGCTTGACCTAATCTTACCGAATACAACTTCTTTGCTACAATAAGCACACTGGGTAAACAAAAAGAAATATTTCACGTGGAAATAGTTCTAAGGAGCACACAGGTACTCTGAGATCCCCGGGTAAAGACTCCAAAAAAGCATACCAGGGGGATTCCCTGGTGGCATAGTGGTAGGGAGTCCGCCTGCCAACGCAGGGGACACGGGTTCATGCCCTGGTCTGGGAGGATCCCACGTGCCGCGGAGCGGCTGGGCCCGTGAGCCATGGCCGCTGAGCCTGCGCGTCCGGAGCCTGTGCTCCGCAAAGGGAGAGGCCACAGCAGTGAGAGGCCCGCTTACCGCAAAAAAAAAAAAAAAAAAAAAAAAAGCATACCAGAACCAAGAAAGCATGAGACTGCATTCAACTTCTATTAAATTGGGATCACTTATCTTCCATCTTAGGTAGAGTTAAACTTGTATGATTCAGTGAAAGACCTTCAAAAAATCCCTACGTTGCCTAGATGTCAAAGAGGTATACAAAATGAGAATAAAAAATGGTCTTGAATGTGCTGTGAACGCTAGGGTGACCTGCACAATAGCGCTTTATCACTGGAGTGCGATAGTAAATAATTTGATTGATGAAGAAAGCAAGAATAACTAAAGCCAAAGAGTACCCTTTGAGAATTGGTTGGTTTGCCCTTATCTCCACTGATCAAATTTTCTGAACAAGTTATGTTAGATTCCTATGTTAGATTCGTAAAGTGAGTTCAATGAAGATCAAATGCATATAATAAAATAATTTAAATATTAATAATATCAATTAAATGTTTTTCCATATATATATGATCATATATGAACATATTTAACTGTAATTTAGAAAAACAGGAATCTGAGTGAAGATTCCCTGAAGTATATTACTTGACATATTCTGTATACTGTGTGCATTCCAAATGTCATGATCTGATTAGCTGTCAGTATAGCCGTGAGATAGCACAGCATAACATAGTGTAAGTCAAAATTTAAATTCAGTCATTCATGGTTACAGAAGTTTCCAGAAACATTTTGCACAATATTCACAAATGTGATTCATTTCATTGTTTATTTAACAACAATATTTGGAAAAGTAGTATTGACCCACACTTAACACTGGTTGAATTTTCCAGTCATGGCCTTGAGATGTTTGATTTATTCCACAGTCATTATGCCTGTAATTTTAAACAGCTATTGCTAGATAATTAACAGTCTTCACTTTATTGATGAAATATATATCGGTTATCTACCATGTGCTAGGCACTATTCTGGGTGCTGGGATGCAAAGTTGAATGATACATGGTATCTATCTTCAAGGATTTTAGAGGCATGTACGAGATACTAAACAAAAAGAGAGATTTTGAAAGGCCACTATCTCCAGGCATAGAAGACTAAGTCAATAAAATAATTTAAAAATTTGATCATACTCCGCAAAAGAGAACATGTTTTTTAATGAATGTAATAACCTCAAGAGAATAGTAGTGACTTCTTAATACTTCTTCCTTGCATATAGTAATTTTTTGACCCAGAGGGTGCTTTTGTGAAGTAGAATTCAACCCACTTGTTTTGTGGGTGAAAAAATGAAATCCAAGGGAGGCTAAAATAACGATCTTCTAGTTAGTTTCGTGGTAAAGAATAGAGCTCAGCGATCCTAATTTTCACCCCAGAGCTGTTTATATGGCAGTGGACTGCCCTGCTCATATTCTTTCATCCACTCACCAAACATTTATAGAGTCTGTCTGCTGTGCCAGATACTCTAGTGAGCACTAGACATATAAAGATGAACAAAGTCTCCTTAGGAAGCAGAGAAGAAGAGGAGAGAAGGATTCCTGGAATGTTTGGGAAATTGAAACCTTGAGACCTGATGACTGACTGAATTGGGTAGTAAATGAGAGGCAGGAGTGCGGAATATCTTCCATGTGGATGACTGCCCCTTGCTGTACCATATACAGTCCCTAAAAATGTCTTGAAATGAAGAATAAATGAGACAGGGAATCATAAACTAGATTTAAGTAGATACAGGCAGAAGGCAAGCCACACAGGTTTCCTTGCCTTCTGCCTTCTAAACCTAAAAATTTCCCAATTACTTCTAGACTTACGTTTATAATGCTTTGGCACAGTTCACCCTTTGAAGTGACCTTTGCTGAAACTTCACACTGAGCTAATTACCTTAACTTGCTTATGATGTTTACTTTAGACAGGACTTTCTTCTTTTTCTTCCTGTACCTTTTTATCATATTTTAAGTAGAAAAAAATCACGAACCCGTTTTTTTTTTAACACTAACTCTAAAGATTTCTATTAAAAATCCATTTGTTGAGATTTAAGTCCTGAGAGCATGTAAGATTTAAGAGACTGAATCTGATTATGAAAATCAGAACCCTCAGGATAATCCGATTTCCTTTCCATTGACACCAGCATGGAGAGTTCAAATAAATATGGAGGCTTATATAATTATTGATCTAGCAGAACAGCAACTACCTTTTAGGCCTAGACATTTGAAAATTTAATAAGGTTCCCATAGGACTGGGGTGGAGGTTGTAAACCTTTCCAGATTAACTGCTGAAACAGGTAACAGACCTTGATGATGTAATTGACCCCTGGCAGTGAGACCATGGGCCACCAAATACAGTATTTTCACATGTGGCTCCGTCAACTGCTAGTCTATACATTACAAGGTAGCCAGCCCACTCAGACAACTGTGGTCCCTTCCTGGACCCTAGAAAGTCCCCATCCTCTGCCGAGAAAAACCTGCAACTGATCACCATCTGCGGGTAGGCCTCCATTCTAGTTCTGCCAATGATTTGCTCAGTTCTGACGTTTACTATCTGCACACAACTCCCTCAGGCTGGGGCTGCTCAGACCCAAGGGAGGCTGCCTGATCTCACCTCTCTGAAAGTCTTGTTCACAACCTCACCTGCACCAGCCTAATGTGGTTGATCAGAGCTGTTACACTTTGGCTGCCTCAGAGAATCTAGCCTCACACTCACTTTAATGGTTCTTAAAATCATTAACAAGCAATACATCCTCATCACAGCTAATCAGATCATGACATTTGGAATCCACCCAGTATACAGAGTATGTCAAGTAAGATAGTTCAGGGAATCTTCACTCAGATTCTTGTTTTCCTAAACTAAACTTAAATATGTTCATGTATGATCATATATATCTGGAAAAAACATTTAATTGCTACTATTAATATTACTATTATTATATGCATTTGATCTTCACTGAACTCATTTTACGAATCTAACATAGGAATTGGGCATTTGTTCAGAAAATTTGATCAGTGGAGATAATTGCAAACCAACCAGTTCTCAAAGGGTACTTTTTGGCTTGAGTTATTCTTGCTTTCTTCATCAATCAAATAGCTACAAACAGTTTCTGAGTTTTATGCCATATAATTATCCATGAGAGGAAAACTGATTTCAATCATGTCTCATTACAGTAGATTCGATCCCAGAGAAGGAATGTGAATAGCTCAGGTGGAGTTGGGGACCCTCCTATAGAACAGTCCACTTGGCCAAGGCCAAGAATACCACAATTAGCCCAGCTTGGGTCAAATGCCTGTCCCCAGACCTGCTCTATGTAACCAATGCAGAAACACGTGGGGGAAATAGAGTTGGTCAATTCACGAGCAGAGGCAAGAATTCGGCAAAAAATGAAACAGTCATTCACACACAAGATAACTTTGTATAGTTGACATTAGGATTCCAAACCCAAGTCTGAGTTTATGGCTGTAAGCTAGGATTATAAAGAATGAAGAAAAACATAATTCAAAAAGAGTTATGTACCACAATGTTCATTGCAGCTCTATTTACAATAGCCAGGACATGGAAGCAACCTAAGTGTCCATTGACAGATGAATGGGTAAAGAAGATGTGGCACATATATACAATGGAATATTACTCAGCCATAAAAAGAAATGAAATTGAGTTATTTGTAGTGAGGTGGATGGACCTAGAGTCTGTCACACAGAGTGAAGTAAGTCAGAAACAGAAAAACAAATACCGTATGCGAATGCATATATATGGAATCTAAGAAAAAAAAAAAAAGGTCTGAGGAACCTAGGGGCAGGACAGGAATAAAGATGCAGATGTAGAGAATGTACTTGAGGACACGGGGAGGGGGAAGGGTAAGCTGGGACGAAGTGAGAGAGTAGCATGGACTTATACACATTTGGTATACACTACGAAATGTAAAATAGATAGCTAGTGGGAAGCAGCCACATAGCACAGAGAGATCAGCTCGGTGCTTTGTGACCACCTAGAGGGGTGAGATAGGGAGGGTGGGAGGGAGATGCAAGAGGGAGGAGATATGAGGATATATGTATACGTATAGCTGATTCATTTTGTTATACAACAGGAACTAACACACCATTGTAAAGCAATTATACTCCAATAAAAAAAAAGAGAATGAAGGACAGATAGAGACAAATCTCAGTTCTGTTCATCCTTCACCTAAATATATACGTGTTACCAGAAAGTCAGAAAAGTAACTTTAGACAAATACAGAGGTTTGGGACTATAAGGATTTCTAGTGGCCATGTTTTGAAAGACCTTATTTCAAAGAATCTTAAATTATATAACGCTAAACATATTTGAGTATTTCCTAGATATATGTTAGTGTTTCAAGGAAGATAGAGCCTGGGGAAGACACATTTGCACGTATGTAAATAATTATAATGCACAGCATTGATTGCAAACAGGGGAAGCATGGAGTAGGTTCTATGACAGCAGAGGATAGAAAATGTGCGAGTGTGTGGGTGAGTAGAGATGGGTGTGTGTGAGAATGTATATCACTGAAAGAAGGTGCAGGTGTATATGCATGTTTGGGGAGTGCTTGAGGATGGGTGGATTCCTAAAGGAGGTAACTCCTTCTGAATCTTAAAGGAAGATGAGGAATTAATCAATGGAAATTGAGGAGATTGGAGCAGAAACACATTTAAGATCAAAGGAACAAGGTATAAATGCCATAGGAATGTAAGATACTGTGACATGTTTAAGGGACCATGAAAAATTGAGAGTTGCTGAAATAGAAAAGATGCAGATGAGGCTGGAGTAAAAGCAGGGGTTTGGGGGTGGCAATTAGGAGGTTCTTCAATAACACTGTAAAGAACTTGACCTTTTTACTGGAGTTAATGGAAAAATAAGTGAAAACCTGCAAGCATGGATCAATCTAAGAGTAATGTGAAGAGTGGATTTAATGGGTACCAGGCCGTACCCAAGTGGTCCTATTGAAAGACCATTGTAATTATCCGGGCAAACCGTGGTGAAAGACTGAACCTGACAATGAAAGTGGGGCAGGGAAGAAGATGGGGAGGAGGGAGTTCAAAAATTCAGAACATATACCATGGAAGGTAAAGTTAGCGGTGCCTTCATGTCATCAAATTCAAACTCCTAAAAGATTATTATAACTCTGTGCTATCTGCAGGCAGGCAAAGCTCTTGGACACTCCCAGCCCTTAAAAGTCACTAAGTCTGGAGGCATCTTTTCCATTACTGAATAATTCCCTGTAACTGTGGGACACTTCAGTAGATTTAGTTCACCAGATCTCTTATCTCTCTCAAAGAAGGGACCTCTGCAGAGGGAAAGCTCTGACCTTTCATAGGAAAGAAGGGAAGTGTCAGGCCCAGAAGGTGTCAGAGGGCAGGAGATAAACTTTGCTTACCCTTGTTGTCTACTGGTCTGATTTCAACCAAGTGTGTTTTCCAAAGATGAGTATGTCTATAAAAAGCATGTGTACTCTTTAATATTGCATTACATAAACTTTTAGCATAGTGAGCATGCATAGATAGGAGGTTTGTTTTATTTGTATAATCAATGAACTCTTAATTGCCCTTCTCTGAAATGCATGTCCTTAAACCTCTGTAAAACTTAAATTAAAAATAATAGTCTTTGAGTTATTCTTAGATTGCTTCATGCAGTCTGATCTTCCGATCCAAGTCTTTGTGCAGTTAGAATCTTAATTGGATCAGCTGATGCCCGATGTCCCCTCCAGCTCCCCAGTACCACAACTAATTAGCAGAAATTCCACTTTAATAATACAGCTGCTGCAGTTAAAGAAAGGAAAGCAAAACAGAGGTGGAAATCTCAACCTAATGAACACTGAAGAAAGATTAGAAGCAAGTTAAAATTCAGTGTGATAATTAATTACAGTCCAAGAAAATGAATATTGGCTAACTGTAATTTAAGCTATATTTATTCATGCAAGTCTCTTCTGCAACATCACCTCCAATTCTGAGATAGAAAGAGAATACCTCTTCACAATAATTCTTATCTCATTTATTGTCAATATAAGCAACAATCTCAAGTCTGTGGAGGTGTAAAAATCATCAAGGTAGTATTCAGTATTTTAAGTGAGTAATTATAAATGCATGCACTCATGCACATTATCAAGCCAACTCTTTATTAATTATTTCTACTTTGGAAAGTCATAGTTTTGTCTCAAAGATCTTGGCAAAAATAGCTATACCATGACACAACAGTTGGTTTGGAAGATATTTTACTTGATTTTTTTAAAATAGAGAGAATAAAAGATTAAAAAATCAGATGGATTCTTGCAATTTTAGGAGCAGCTATTATAATGTGCTTGAATGTTTCACTGTATTCTTTGAAATTCCAATGGGCCAGGGAGCTACCCACTCTTATAGCCATGCAACATACAGGGAGGGAATTATGCCTGGTTTGAACCACTAGAGTGGTATTGTATCAGTATTGTCTCTTTAGGCAGACTTCATCCTGTTGCATCTAATAGTACAGTTAAAATTTAGGAGGAGTGGCCCCAAAAATGACAGTTCTCTTACTGGGGAGAAGATAACTAGCCAACATAAGCTGTGTAGTCTGGTGGGATGAGGTAAACAGTAGTTATTTAAGTAACATATATTACCTGTGTAATATAAGAGCAAATACAGAAGAATTTGCAGAAGAGCAAATTACAGTGTGGGTCATCACCATAAAGTCAAGATTCTTCTGACCAAATTACTGCAGAGTGGGCAGAGAGGTGGATCCAACAAGAACAAACACAGAAACAGAGAATTAAGGGGGTCATAATCTTTAGTTCCACAGGTCCATCTAAGGCAGGTGAGTGCTGGCAGCAGCGTTGCTGTGGAGACAGTAAGAGCTACCTGCTCCTCTACATTTCCCAGCTGTCCATGCATCTTGGAAGGGAGGGCCTGTATGACTAATTCTCCCCAACAGAATACTGAAGGAAGAGATGCGTCACTTCCTGTCAAGATCGGTGAAGAGGTGGTGTTCCTTCCTCACCTCCTTTCACTACCCTAGCCTGGGTGCCTGGAAGCAAAGGATTCTGGGATGGTGAGTCCACAATATGGAAGGAGGCAGAGTCCCTGAGCCATGGCGTCAGGGAGAGCCACACAGGTGAGCTGCTGATGTGATCAAAAAATAATATGGCGTTGGGTTGAGCCACTGAGATTTCAGGGTTTATCTGTTTCTGCAGCATAGCCTAGCTATCCTGACTAAGGCATTGGTGTTGTGACTCAGAGCACAGGATGTGGATTCAGCATACCAATGTATAAATCTTGTTTCCACCACTGACGACCTCTGTGACCTGACGTCTCAGAGCTTCAGTTTTGAGCGCAAGAATTTTGTTATCAGGATGAGACATCATAAGTGGTTTCAACTCAGGCAACAAAATATAAGTCCCGTGGTGGGCCCTGGAAATACTGCCTCCTAAAACAGATGAAACTTGTAAGGAATCAGGTGTGGGTCTCAGGCTCCTCGAGTAACAGAGCTGAATGGGCCCCACAAGGCACCTGATTTGGTAAAGAATATGAGAGCCAATCCCATGTTGGCTGTCATATGTTGAGAGCCTCAGAGTGAAGGCTGGTCCACAACTCTGGCTTCATGTTAGATTGAAATTAAGTCACACAACAATATTGACACCTGTAAACCAAATCAATGAAATTAGAATCTCTGGGGATGAGATCCAGATATTATATTTTTTAAGTTACCCTGGTTGTGCTAATATAGAGCCAGAATTACGAATCAATGAGTTGGAGTAACAAAGAGACCTAAACCTGCCTAAAAGCTTTCTGTCTCCATTGAAATTGGTTCAGGAGGCGAAGGATAGAGCTCAGGGGCAAGAAACACCAAGTGGACTCAGATACGTGAAATTGGCAAAAGAAGTGATTTTAGCAGCAATTTCTCAACAAAAAAGAGATAGTGATTTAAACATTTAAACATTTCCATCTATAGCACTTACACAGAATAAATATCATTATGAATATTACTGTTATTTTCTTTTCAGTCCTCATTCCATATCATATTCTCAATCTACTAAATGCACTTAAAATAAGGGAAGAAATCATGGGTGTACACATGAATATTCAGCATAGAAAAATATTTCTGATTGGTGATATACAAAACTAGTAAAATATTAACAAAATGTTATAGAAATAAAGAAACTGAACAATTGATATATGTTTGATTCTGTGAAAATAGGCAGATCAGTGCTTCCCAAATGGGGAGAAAATTTAGTTCAGCAACTAGAAATTGCCAGTTGGTTCAGACCTCTTATTTATCCAATGTCCTGTTCTATTGCTGACCTACCCCACATTCAGCAAGAAAGATTAATTTCCTTTCAGATGTGAGTGAATCTTAATGGCAATGTGTACCTTAATTTCCTTTAGTCATCTATAACTATTCCTCAAATTTCTCCTGTTTTTGGACCGCTATGGTCCAGTGGAATGACAAACTTGAAAATATCTACTAGTAATGAAAGGCATTTGTTGGACACTAGCATATTAATTACTTGGTTTTGATGATGTAGGAAGGTTACTAAAAGTACTCAGTTTACTGGCATCAAGGCTTTTTGTTTTTTTCTTCTTTACTTGAAATCAAAGCCAACAGTCTTAATAATTTTGACTGGCCCTTAAAATATTCTCACATTTGCTCAGCATTAATTTGCAAATGAGCCTTTCCTAACCAATGGACCCTCATCAGGAAATCTAAATCATAAAAATTCCAGGGAACAACACCAATAACTTATTTTATGTAAACTGTTTGGAATTATGCCAATCAATTCACTAGTTCATGATTTCAAAGATTGTTTAATCAATCTTGTATTACTCAATTCATAGAACATAAAATAGACCCTTTAACAAGAATTTGGATTTGATTCTGTAAGAAAGACAAGGTCATTTTTTAAAAGCAAATCAGCTAGCAAGAGGGCTATCAGAAGCATGTGTACAAAGAAAAATGGTCACAGAAACTTTGGGCTCTATTCTATAAATCTTGACCTTTATTTTTCCCTTCTGCTACTACTTTGCTTCCTTTACTATTCCATTAGGGAAATTCTAGTATCACATGGGGCTAAGAAATATAATTTGATCTTTTACTATTTTAAGTTCAAGTTATTTAAATGCTATGGACTCAGTGAAGTGTGGCTTACGTCCATAAGACCAACCTCAGAAAGCATCGTACATACTCCCTCTGACAACATGATAATATGAAACTAATTGCTTTTGGGGGAATTCATAAATTTAAGATCAAGGCTCCTAAACATGTTTCAAAATGCGTAAGAAACAGACATTCTTTTCTACACTGAAAGACAAGCAAAACATGCGTCTTTCAGGAGACCCACGTGTAAATATTGATTTTATGCCCTCCGCCTAATTAAAATATCTAAACTGGATCTCAAGTTGAGTTCCCATTTCATTTATATCATGTATTTTCATTTGGTTTTAAACTCCAAGCAGCTAAATTTGGCATCAGTTTGACAAGATTCCCATCTTTTACATTTGATAAGTTATTGAAAATAGAGTGAGGAACGTATCTCTTCATATATTCATCAGCTATGGATGAAG
Source organism: Orcinus orca (assembly GCF_937001465.1). Classification (NCBI taxonomy): domain Eukaryota; kingdom Metazoa; phylum Chordata; class Mammalia; order Artiodactyla; family Delphinidae; genus Orcinus; species Orcinus orca. The sequence continues at coordinate 131,022,412 of NC_064563.1, forward strand.
TACCTATTCATCTGTTTGTCTAGGAGCTGTGGGCACAACAGTGATCCAGAAAACATCTGCTTTGACCTCTACCATGGAAGAAAGACAGTTAGATAATAAGATATTTAGGAATATTAAGGAAGTTGTAATTAAAATGAGATTTGAAAGGTGAATTAGTCAAGAAAGAAAACAAAGGATTCATGAAGAGGCAACAACCTGTGGGAAATCGGGAGAGAGTAGGGCACATTTTAAGACAGACAAGATCCGTAGAGCAAGTACTGTCTACAGCTTTGATGGTAGGAAGGTGTTTGACTAATGGCTGAAGATAGGTTTGGGGAGCTAAACAGCAATGAGGTCATGAAGGGCCCTGAAAACCATGGTAAAAGGGAGACCATAAAGCAGGGGCATCAGTGGCAAGAAGACAGTTGTGTTGCAGGAGGATGTCAGGGACAATGACAGGGATTGCCTGAGACAAGAGTGGAGACAGTTGGAAGTGGTGTCTGGAAGGCCAGACACCAGTTGGGAGGTGAGAAAAGGCACTGCCAAGCATAGTGGGTTGAATGGTGGTCCTCCAAAAGATACGTCCATGTCCTAATTCCCAGACCCTGTGAACATTACCTTATTTGGAAAGGGCCTTTGCAGATGTAATTAAATTAAGGATCTTGAGATCAAGGGATCATCCTGGATTATCTGGGTGGACTCTAACTCCAATGACAAACGTCTTATGAAGGACACACTGGGGAGATTTGACAGGCGGAAGAGGAGAATGCAATGTGACCACGGAGGCAGAAGTCTGAACACAAGCCAAGGAATGTCAACAAACACTAGACACTGGACAAGGTGAGAAAAAAACCTTTCCCTAAAGCCTCTAGAGGAAACACAGCCCTGCTGACACCTTGATTTGAGACTTCTGCCCCCAGAACTATGAGAACAAATTTCTATTGTATTAAGCTACAGTTTTTGGTAATCTGTAACAGCTGCCATAGGAAACAAATGCATTAAAGCAAGAGAAAGACACTGGAGGAGGGAGAGAACATAGGGCATTTGGGACACTGCAAAAATCCAGTAGAGCAGGATCTAAGGGCATTCATGAGTGAAACCGGAAATGAAGTTGGGCAGACAGGCAGGAAGTTGTATTAGTGAAAAGCTGCTTGGTCTGAATGCACATGGAATGCCAAAATACCAGTGAATGGACCAGACTGGCTGAAGGAGAAGAATTATGGTCTTGAGCAATTTGAAGGAAAATTGGAAAGGGAGGAAAAATGAACAGAATGCAGTATTTTCTGGTTAGAGGAGGGGTCTATGGCAGTGAAGGGAAAAGGGGTAAAAGGGCTGGGTCTGGGGAATTTATACCCCAGCCAAACACAGGGCAGTGTCTTAGTCAGCTCGGGCTGCTGTAAGAAGTACCATAGATTGGGTGACTTAAACAACAGACATTTATTTTCCCACAATTCTGGAGGCTGGGAAGTCCAAGATCAAGGAGCCCTTTCCTGTCTTACAGATGACTGCCTTCTCACTGTGTCCTCACATGGCAGAGAGAGAAAGCTCTAGTGTCTCTTCCTCTTCTTCGAAGGGCACTAATCCTACCATGGGGTCTCCAGGCTCATGACCTCATCTAACCCTAATTATCTCCCAAAGGCTCCACCTCCAAATACCATTACACTGGGGACTAGAGCTTAACATATGAATTGGAGGTAGGGGACAAACATTCAGTCCAGAACAGGGAAGGAATGTGACTATCTATCTATGGACTAGATGTGGGCTATGTGGGATAGAGTCAGCTGGGAGCTGTTCTAGATTCTAAGAGAACCCCCAGGGGGCAGCAGGGCTGCAACAGGGGAGACTGCTGAGTCTGTGTGTGGAGTGGATGATGGAAGGCCAGAGGTGGCCATGCCCTTCTCCCTGAAGACAGGTGACCCACCAATGACTGTTCTCAGCTAGAAGATGGGGAGAAGTCTGGCATGAAGTCTGAAATGCTTACGGACATCTCAAATTAGACATTGAACCTTTCCAAATGAGAGTGTTTTGAGACTTAGAAGATTTAAGGACTACCTGTGAGCGGGAAAGCCACAGATGTGCCAAAGTTTCAGCCATCAGAGGGGAAAGCTTCCTGTAAAATGGCAGTGGGACTGTGTTTGTTCAATGTACTGTTTAGACATTCAAAAACAATGATGGATATTTCTTCTAAGAAATCCTAGTAATCAATTTTTCCCGCAGAACCATATCAGTAAGGTGGCAAAAGCCCGTTCTGAATAGATGCTAACCAATTCCCTAGTGCTCAGTTGAGAATCACAAATCATGGTGTGATTATTTGTTTTCCTTTAATTGCATCACTTCTTATTAATTCTTGGAGAAAGGCTTATACAGAAGTTTCTAAAGCATCCCATCTGGTTCCATCTGTTTTCCCCAGTCGAGAGAGAGGTTTGTAACAAGATCAAACACAAATGAGCTAGGATTGGGAGCTGGGATTGAAAAGGCGTTTCCACTCTGTTCACACAGCCTCTCTCTCTTTCCCCTTGCTTCACCACTTAATCTTTTGTGCTCGTTTCCTTCATCTGTACAGTGGAGATAATGGGTCCCACTTTCATTTTGTCACCTTGATGGAAGGATTCCCAGTTAGACTGAATGAAAATCTGACCAGTCATGCCCACTTAGCTACCTCTCTGAAGTGTTGTAAGAATTAATGATGGTCAGGAAAATGTACTGAGGATGAAGAGCACATCCTGAGAGAGAGCTGATTATTAAGTGTCAACGGATAAGTATATTTTAATGAATATGGAAAAAACATCCAGCATAGGAGCTTGGCTTGCTTGCCCTAGTACCTCAAGGCCTTAGGGTAGAAAGGAATATGCATAATATCTGAGTAGAAAAATAAAAGCAATAACAAAACCTGACATTCCAAGACCATAAACCCATTGATAGTGAAATATTCTTTTCATTCTAAAAAATCCTGCTAAATTTTTAAAATAAAGCATTGATTTACGCACCCGGGATGTAATGAAATCAAGCAGCATGTCTCGGAAATTTAGAATAGTCTATATAGGAAGGCAAAGGACTAAAGACAGAAATGTTCAGAAATAAAGCCAAAGCAAAGAGATCAAGGATACTTTCCTCCCCAATTCAAAATGCAGCATGGGGCAGAATTCATTATCTATGTATAAATTTGATAACTGCTTTTTTTTTCGGTCTTGCAAATAGAGATGAAATGGGGATCTGAATGTTGCTTGCTTTGAAGGATATTCAGGGAGCAGATGAAAATGCATAGCAAGTTTGATAAGAAGAGTAAGTTACATTTGTAAAGCAATAAGAAAAGCACAAGTTATTTATGAATTTAAATATTTTTAGAGAAAGTTAAAGTCACTGTTTCCTTCCTGTACACTAATTATTTCAGGCTGTAAACCTTCCAGCATATAGGGAATAGTTACATTATTTTGGCCCTTTCAATTTCTCTTGGTCTTTGTATCTACAAGGACAAGATATTACAGTGTCTGTCTTTTCTTTTTAGAAGCCTCTGATTCCTTGTACACATAAAACAGATGTCATAAGTCTATTTATAACATATTTAACTCCAAATATATTTTCTATTTCATATTGTTTATATTGTAATACACCAGTCAGCTGTTGCTAATGTTAAAGCTAAGGCATTTTATTTAAGTTCTTCTTATCTTTAATACCATATGTGAAACAGCTGGTGCTCTGTTCCTATAGATGAATATTTTTGATGATGATTTTTTCTTTTTATTCCTGATTCCCATGTGCTTGTTTATTTTTGCCCAAATGTTTATTCTTCCATAGAGATATGGTCTGAGTGTATTTGCTGTAGTCAAAAGTGTCTGTTTTATACTTGATTCTGGAGGCAGGTGGGACAAGGAAGATAAAAGTAGGTGGAACTCATAACAGACTTAACCTTACTTTTTCTTTTTTTCACAAGGTTCAATTTTAGAGCTACACTGGAGTTCACAAAAACAGTCTCTATGACATTAATTCTAATTTCAGTAGGGTAATTTCATCACCATTAAAAGCACTGGGAGGGCTTCCCTGGTGGCTCAGTGGTTGAGTCTGCCTGCCGATGCAGGGGACGCGGGTTCGTGCCCCGGTCCGGGAAGATCCCACATGCCACGCAGCGGCTGGGCCCGTGAGCCATGGCCGCTGGGCCTGCGCGTCCGGAGCCTGTGCTCCGCAACGGGAGAGGCCACAACAGAGAGAGGCCCGCGTACCGCAAAAAATTAAAAATTTTTTTAGAAAAGTGACTACCATAAGATCCAGCAATTCCACTTCTGGGTATTTATCTGAAAATAAGTCCTGAGACCTCTGGTGGCTCTCTACCTAATCTCAGTCGTTGCCCACTTGCAAAAATAACCCTGGCCCCTCATTTGAGCACTTGGCCACTGGAAACTCTATAAGCAAATGAAGCTCATGATAAGCAGGGGATCAAGGTTTATAGCTAATCACAGAGAACTAGACTCATTTCTAGCATAATCCTTTTCATAACAATAAAAGTGAGCTCTGAGCTTGGATTTTTCCACTTGCTGCATGAAAATACAAAGACTAAAATAATGCAGCTTGGAAAAAAAAATCAAATAGTAGCTATGAAAACCCTCAGCCCACAAGTTGCTGTGATTTTTCGCTTGAGTACGCTCAAGCGTTCATTTTACTTTTGGCTTTAAAATTCACACTTAATTTTGACACAAGACATATGACTCAGCTCTTTACAGTACCAATCCTGTAAAAACCGATGACTCAGCCACCAGTTATATCAGCATATTATTGCAGTATTCAACCAAACATGCCTTATGCCAACTAGAGAGGGCTTTCAAGTTGACCAGGCAAGAACAGCAATGTCCCAACTCAGAACATATGCTGTCCTGTAATAAGAATAAAAGAGCCAAATACAAACACTGAACAATGCTGTATTACTGAAATGTAATTTCTTAAGAAAATCGGGCATCTTTAGTTTTCCCATTATTTGCTTGCATTCCTATACACTAACAATGAAAGATAAGAGAGATAAAGGGAACAATCCCATTTACCATCGCATCAAAAAGATTATTAGTTTTAGATAGCTGCTCTCTTAAATAAAATCTATTTTGAAACAAATTTCAGAATTCAGATCCCCATATGAACCAAGAAACCAAAGGCTGATTTTTCTCAACACGTTTCCCTTTCATAGCCAAAGTATCCAGTAAACAAGAAAATGAGGTCAGCCCTAAGGAGAATGGTAATCATTTAATAACACTGGCTGCAAGCCAAAGAAGAGTTACAAAGATAAATCAATCTGGAGCAATAAAATGCCAGAAAAAAAAACAGTAAGGACAAGTTCAATATTAAAATATCATTTACGTTCAACTTATCCAAAAAACTGCTGAAAGAAATTACTACATTTTCCTTCACAAACAATGTGACAGCATAATGCCACTTTCTACCCATTGAGCATCATAGGATGTTGGGGTACAGACATGACATCCTCTTCCTTATGCACCAGGCAACAGAGCCAGATTGGTATTTTGGAGTATTAATTCATTCAACATGGACTGAGCACTTACTATGTATCTACTATGCCTCTGTCTTAGGGGCTCGACATACAAAGAGTTGTCTCATGGGGGTGACAGATGTAAGCTCAAAGTCACCATTGAAATAAAGTTACACATGAGGGTCCTTAGAGGAGACATCAGGGAAGACTTCACAAAAGATATAGCATATAAGCAGAGGCTGAAAGCAGGAGCAATTTTGCAGTTAGACAAGGTGAAGAAATATTCCAGCAGAGGGCATACGCAAAGTCACAGATGTGTGAAACTGCTTGTGATTTTGGAAAACAACAAGCAGTTTTGTGTGGCGCAGCAAAAATTGCAATCTAGATGTGGTAAAATGCAGGAAAAAACTTGATGGTCAGGGATCTTTAAGTCCAAAGAGTTTAGCTCATTCTTTACAAGGAGGAGGATCCCACAACCAGATTTGCATTTTAGAAAGATGCCCCTTTAGTAGTGTCCAATGAGAGGATGGAGCCTGAGAGACGCATTAGGGACTGATTCAGCAGTTCACAAGAGAGGGAATGGGGCTAGATTTGAAGGTGTGTTGGGGAAAGAAAGGGGAAGGGGTGAATTTGAAAGGTGTGTAGGAGAAGGAACTTTTAGAAATGGTTACCAATCTTTGGGTTTTCTGACTTGAACTACTGTGGTAATGGGTTTTTCTGAACTGAAAACAGGAATACAGCGAACGTAATGTCTGGAGTAGGTAGATGGGAGTGGGGAATGATTTTATTTTTGGATATACTGAGCCAAAAGACATCTTTTGGGTATCCAGGTGGAAATGACGAAGTAATCAGTTTGTGAGATCAATGCATCTCTGTCTAGGATACTCCAAATGCTGGTTTCATATGCTATGAAATTATATCCAACTCTTTTTGACAATTTACAGTGGAGGTTCAGGAGAATAAAGACTCTTGCAAAGATTTCTTTGATAGCTTTATGGCAGTGTTTCAGATCAGGTCACTGCAGCCTAGGGTATCATTGGGAAACTTAGATGGAAGTCTGATTGTCATCAATATAGTCTGCACTGTAAGTTAGTCCCACCAGTATTGGACTGGTGAGAATTAGTCAAGGATTGTAACGACACATGTGTGAAGCCAGGATTATATCGCAACAACATCATCCATTGTAAATAACGTTTTAGTGTCATAAATATACTTTTAGAAGACAATTCTTTAAAAATAGAAATCAAACCATGTCACGGCACAGCACCACACTTTCCAGTGGCTTCCAGTTTCACTCAGAGTAAGAGCCAAAGTCCTTATAACAGCCCACGATGCCCTCTATAATGTGCTTTTTTTCCCTCCTCTAACTTCATTTCTCATTACTCTCCTCCTCCTCCAATCACTGCCTTTCAGCTACACTGGTCTCTTTGTTTCTCCTAAAACATCAGATGATTGAATATTCCCTTTTGCCTAGGATGAATTTCCTGCAGATATCTGCATGGCTTTGAGTCACTGGTCAAAAGTTCTCTCTTAAGTGAGTCCTTCCTTGACCACTCGGTGTAAACACCTAAAGGCACTGAAACCTTAACCAATCCCTATCACCTTCTCCTGCCTTATTTTCTCCATAGCACCAAAGAGCAGTTTTTGTACTTTCTTAAACATCTTAATTAGAGATCATGGCGTATTAGGACATAATGGTAAAGTGCTGATAGGAGCTGCAGAAAAGATCTAGATGAATTACATTAGTATAGGCTGAGTTTGTGCCATTGTGACAAGCCCCCAAATTTCAGTGACTAAATGAGAAAGTTTATTTCTTCCTTAACTGAAGTCTGCTTAAGTTAGGTGACTCACCACGATGGCTCTCCTCTATGTAGTGACTAAGTAATCCAGCCCCTTTGCATCTTATGGCTCCACGGTCTCCACGTATGGCCTCCACACTTGGATCAGCTATTGGGCGACAACATCAACCCTATGTTCCAAGGACTGATGTGTATTGAGGATCAGGTGTAATACTGGCCAACTGTCAGCTATTTGAAACATCGCATTGGAATGTATTTAGGAAGTTATCAAAATCTTTTAGTAGGTTTTTTTAGATTTGGGTAATTCATGAGTACCTGTGTTGTCAGACTTCAAAAAGATACTGAATTTATACATAATTATTTTGTTAGTACCTCAAGATCATTGATGATGATAAAATGTTAATAATGATACCTATTTGTCCATCTCCTCTATTCAAAGAAATGTTTTAAATAACAAATGTAATCTTTTAAATACATTTAATGCAAAATACTCAAAGATGTAGATTCTACTATTAAAATATGCTTTGGGTTCTCTGGAAAAGTCAGTGGACTCCTACAACATTATGATAAGGGGAGTCCAAGTCACCTGTTCCAGTATCCTACCAAATTAACACATTGTCCTTAAGGAGAATTTCTTATTGACTTAGCATCCCGTTTTCTATCTACGAGAAAGTTCATTCCATTTGTATGTATCTATATCTAATAGAAAAGTATTTCCCATATTAAGCATATATTTGCCTAGGTATGACCTCCACCCATTATTGTAGTTTAGAAGCTGTTTCTTCCTGCTAGTAACATTACTGCACACACAGATACTAAACATTTTTAGGAACATCTTTACTATTTTTTAAAGATTACAGCTTGCTAGCCTGAAATGTTAAAGACTGTAAACCAGTCGGTATTAGGGTAACTAACATATAAAAATCCCTATGAGAATTTTCTAATTGAAACTTGTCGTGGAGATTTCCCTGCCTAGTCACTGGCCCACATAACTCTGCTGTAATGAGCAAGAGAAGATGGATCCAATAAGGCCAGCCACAAAGAGATACCCATGGCCACGTGCTGGAATGCAGACAGCATATCTACAATGAGATAAAGCTTTCTGAAGCAGAAGGTAACTGAATCAAGATTTCTGACACCTGCTGAAGTGCTGGCTTTTCAAATGGAGAGTAACAGAAAGCATGGTGAATTTTGTAAGATGTTTTATGTGACGCTGTGATAAAATAGGACCAGGTTATTGTAAAGTGAATGCTCCTTTGTTTCCTCTTACTGACGACTTACACTACTGCTTTGACTCAAGGGTTTGGGTCCCTCCCCTCCTCCACTGTTACAACCTTGAGAATGACTGCTTTTCTCCTTTTATTCTCTTTAGACACTTCTGCCATTCTCTTTTATAAAAGACATTCAGAGAGCTGGTCACAGTGCCAGGTCATACACCGTATAGTCATTTTGGAATAGAGAGTGTAGAAAAACAAAGTCTAGGTCAAAAGTCACTTTCTACATAGCAGTTCAAAAATGTGTCAAAAATAGTGCATGCACACGCATGTGCACACACACACACACACACAGCTTGAACTATGACAGCAGTCTCAGAACTAGCCTCCTCAAAAAAAAAGAAAAAAAAAGAAAGAAAAGAATTGGTTTCCTATCTCACATCTGTCTCTTATCTAGCTTTGACAATATTATGCTTGCCTTTAATAAAAACCACCAATGGCTTTCCACATGGCCACTGTGTCTTACAATCCAGGAGTATCATTCGCATTGAGTCTATCTCAGGGTTGGCAAACTATAACCTGAGGGCCAAATCTGGCCTGCTGCCTATTTCTGTATAGCCTATTAACTAAGAACAGTTTTTTTTTTTTTTTTACATTTTTAAATGGCTGAAAAAAATCAAAAGAATAATTTTGTGAAATTCAAATTTCAGTGTCCATAAATAAAGTTTTATTGGAGCATATCCACGCTCCTTTGTTTACATATTGTCTTTGCCTTCTCTTGAGCTACAGAGGCAGAGTTGAGTAGTTACAACAAAGACTACATGGCCTGCAAAGCCTAAAATATTTCCTACCTGGCCAGATAAAACAGAAAACGTTTGTCAATCCCCAATGTGTAAGAATGGGACCCTGTGGAGTTGGGCAGTGCATAGCCTGTATGGCTGTATACTACAGCCTGGATCTCTAATCCTAGTTCCAGACCAGATCTCTCTAGCCTTCACATCACTACTTACCCTTTCCTTGATACATTTTGTCTGTTTATGTTGCTTCTTTGTTCTAGCTGCATGCTCCTCTTTGATATCTAACACTTAGAACCCATGTTTTCAACATGGCAGTTCAGAAATGTGTCAACCTAATGTGATTTCTTCTATGAATTCTCGCTTCTCTGACACACTTACCATATCCTGCCTTGCACTGTGCTTCGTCATGCACTTGTCTCATTTTCCCTACTCTATTGTATGATTCTTAAGTATAAGACTTGTGCTCATCTTTGTACCTTTAAAAATGGTGTGGAAGTGGACAGGCCTGGTACAGATCCCTGTAGACCAAGGGACTAGTGCCAGGAACCACGCCAGGGCTGAGTACACATGCAATCACATACTTCCTTAGTTGCAGGGTCCAAGGGAAATTCCAGTGGCATGGCAAAAGACCCTAGTCAGTGCTCTAAAAAAGCTTCTGCGGGGAGGGGTGGCTCAGTTCCATAAAAAACAAACAAGAGCCTTGAAGGGCACAAGCCGAAGACCCAATCCAGAAGCAGGCATTCTCACGCTGAAGACCAGTCAGGCCCTAAACTTGGGTGATGTTCATCATAAATAGCAAGATTCTATTAACCAGAACAGGGTCCAGGGCAGTAGAGACAACAGAAAAGAGAATAAAGTGGGGGCTGTGGAGTTTGGCAAGAAGATAGAGACTTGGTCTTAGAAAGACTGGGGTTCCGAGGAGGTGACTGAGCCAAAGGCCAAAGACAGAAACAACACTCAAGATCAGAGCTGAACTCCTACTAATAGGGTGACTGAGCTGAGTCCCAAATATTGAGTGAGGGCTCCTTACATTAGTCCTGCTTAGGTTTAGCATTTTTTTTTTTTTTTTTTTTTTTTTTTTTTTTTTAGGGAATTGCCCCATCTTCTTATTATTTTTAAAAAATATATTTATTTTATTTATATTATTTTTGGCTGCATTGGGTCTTCGTTGTTGCACATGGGCTTTCTCTAGTTGTGGTGAACAGTGGCTACTCTTCGTCGTGGTGCAGGCTTCTCCTTGCGGTGGCTTCTCTTGTTGCAGAGCATGGGCTCTAGGCACCCAGGCTTCAGTAGTTCTGGCATGCAGGCTCAGTAGTTGTGGGCTTGTGGGCTCTAGAGCGCAGGCTCAGTAGTTGTGGCGCACGGACTTAGTTGCTCCGTGGCATGTGGGATCTTCGCGGACCAGGGCTCGAACCCATGTCCCCTGCATTGGCAGGCCGATTCTTAACCACTGTGCCACCAGGGAAGCCCAGGTTTAGCTTTAATTCCAGGATCTATAGAGCAGGAAAGCCTATAAAGAAGGATTAAGTGGCCCTAGCTCTCAGAGAAGGCAAGAGACACAGTGGAAGGAACAGAACAGAGCCTGCAAGGGGCCATGGTGGGAGGGAACTAACTTTTCTTTAATACTAACCATGCCCCAGGCCCTGTGATGATAAGGCTTTTGCTTACAATATCTCATTTAACATGCACAGGAGCTCTGCAAGGAAGCAGCATTATCCCCATTTTACAGATGAGGAAACTGTGGCTCAGAAAAATAAGTAATTAGTGGAGCTGAGATTTGAAGGCACATCTAAGTGAACCCAAACCAATTCCCTCTGCTCCCCACCACTATGTCATGCCTCTCAAATAAATATTTACTAAATGTATAATGAAGATAGAAAAATTATGAATGGACAGTCTTTTTTACAGTTCAACACAGTAAGTATGATAGTACTAATCTTTTTTCCCATGTTTTCTCTAGTTTTTTTTCCTTGTAAGTTACACAGCTTTTGTCTCTTTTATTACTGGCCCATTGGACTTACAACTCATGGATTTTCTGTGTCCCATGTACAAACAGGTACATACAGTAATCTAAGAACATGCTGGTTGCTCTAGGTTTCTGGTTGCTTTGGATTTCTGGCCTTCCAAGCCTTTCACAAACCAGTATATATTTCCTTTCCGTGATTACTTTATTTTGTTCAGTCCTCTTGGGCTACTTACTGTCTTCCGATCAACCGCTGTACACCTTGTGCCCTCTATGTTAAACGTTACCTCCCCAATAAAATCTGCCTTGATCTATTTATTCAGAAATGATCTTGCACGCTCTCTCTCCCACTCTTACATTTCTTTCTATACCACTTATGTGATTCTATATTTGATCTGAAATAATACTTGTGTGCCTACTATAAATTCTATGAACTTTAGAGTTTATACAAATCTTTTTATTCCCCACAGTGCCTGATAGTGTCAGTCATACAAAAGAGGTGTTTAAAAAACTGTAAGTACTAAAGAATAATGTGTAAGTGAAATTTCATGTTCTTAGGCTCCTCTGTGTAGGCAATTTTCCCCTCAGAACTTTCTCTCGCCCCCTTATTTTTGACTTGGTTCTTTCCAGCTAATACAATCCTTTCTGGTCACTGGAATTCTTTAGAATGAAGCAGTTGTATGAAATAGAAGAAGTTGGTACTGAAGGTAAACTATGGGTTTACAGTATATTTTGTTTTATACCACTTGCAAAGCCAATGTGAGGATCTGATTCTAAAAATACTTTCCACTACCAATAGTATGTACAGGCCTATGGTATGCAATCTGTTTTTCAAAGTCTTTAAAGAAATACACTGATTTGCATCTTACGATCACATACTTCCAAGAAGTTCTACTTAAATAACTGATTTCTTTTACTACATAATTTATATAATTCTGACACTCTGGTAGTTCACAAGGGCCCTTTGACAACTGATTTGGATTGGAGGGCAAAACTTATATTTAAGGCATTTAACAAGCAAATTAAGAGAGACTTTTTTCTTCTCATTTGATAAATATTAATGCATTTATTAATGGATGACCGAAGGGTACTAAATTATGAAGAAATAATCTTGAGTTTGCAGTGATTACAAGAAAATTCACCATTATTGAGGCTAAAAGCATGAAATACATATCTTCTGAAAATTGCAGCTTAAAAATATTGATGTCAGGACACCAAACTAATGGACTGCTGGATGATAAGTTCCCTAGTTTTGATAGATTTACAGAGGCTTCCCCAAATATAATTAGTCTTAATTATCTCTGCAAATAGACAATAGTAGCTGTGTCTATTCTGTATGATAATGGTTAAGCATAAAGCCACTTACTGGCCTCTAGAATATGTTATATATTTTAGGGGATATTTGCTTCAAAATTCTTTGCTTAAATTAAAATTATTCTACAAGCTAGTAAGTAATGAAGGGATTTTAGGGAATAATAAAATAAATGTTTAGCCAGGATTTAAAAATTCACTAGGATAGTCTATCCAATTATAATTTTGATTATGATGAAGGCTAAAAATATGTACCTATGAATAAAGTGATATACAAGGAAGAAACAGAACACCCTATACTAGGATTATCTGAACCTATTCCTTCAAGAATCCATTTTTTTTTTTACTTTTCATGTTATTATATACAGTTTTAATACAGTATTATGTCTAATCTTTCAAGTACTGCTGTCAGATAAACCTAATTATTTCCCAGAAGTGGCTTACAACTGGAAGAAAAATGCAGCAGAAAAATGTATTCATCCATGAGGTATATTTAGTTTATATAAAATATTTTTCTCTTTATTCTTTTTTCTAAAATGAGAAGATTGAGAGAGATGAGGAATCAGATATATTGACAGATGTTGGAGGTTGGAGGGTGTGGGAAAGGGGGAGCCCAGACAATTCTTCATTAAACATCTAAGAGACCCCAGAAGATTTCCAAACAGGCACATACAGGTATTTCTTGGGTACTGCTATGGACTAATATTTGTGTCGCCTCAAGATTCAGATGTTGAATCCCTAATCCCAATGTGATGATATTTGGAGATGGAGCCTTTAGGAGGTAATTAGGTTTAGATGAGGTCATGAGGATGAAGCCCCCATGATGGGATTAGTGCCCTTATAAAAAAGACCAGAGATCCGGCTCTCTCTCTGCCATGCCCTCCATCTTTGCAGCAAGAAGGCAGCTGTCTGTAAACCAGGAAGAGATCCCTGACCAAGAGCCCAACCATGCTGACTGATCTTTGACTTCCCATTTTCCAAAACTGTGAGAAATATTGGTGTTTAAGCCACCCAGTCTATGGTATTGTGCTATAGCAGCCTGAACAGACTGCGACCTGAAGGTATATCAGTATTCCTCTCACATGGCCCTGAGGTCTTGGCCCACAACATCACTGAATATTTGTGTCTCAGTACCTACACAGCCATGATGAAGACATTGGATCCTTAATAAGGAAGGGCTGACTTCAAATGGGGTGGAGCCACTCCCTGAGCATTTGGAAGGGCAATGCTGAGACAGTGTCTGGGTCATGAAAGCAGAAATCAGCTCCTATGTAACTGCAGCCATCTGAGATCCAGACTTAGACACCTGACATTTTTGTCCAGAACAATAACTTCTTGAACCTAATGCTTTAATTTCTGCAGAAATTATGCTATTTTATTCTTTGTAGCTCCATACTTTACGATGCTCCCAGATAGCACATCTGCCTAAAGTTTAGCTTTCTGATACACAAACCAGTGGTTCAATTTACTTCTTGCCAAGTGATTACCTTAAGAAAAGTAAAGGGCCCAAGAAGAGGATATCACTCTGAGTTAAAAAAAATATAGGCAGTAATGTACATTTTTGGAGTATCCCTGAAATCCTTGTAACAGATGTCTTTTCTCCCAAAGTTGAATAGACTTGGTAGAACCATCCCTGCTCTATCACTCAGGCTTGTGATCAATGGCAAACATTTTAATAGAGTTCCAAATGTTAGAGGTAGTCAGTTAGCTTTTGAGCGGGATCATGTCTTCTTATTCATTTTTGTACCCTCAGAATAAATTAATATGTAAAACTTAGGCTGTACAGCCAATCGTTCATTTGTTTGATTCAACAAGAATTTACTGAGACCCTACCATATATCAAGCCCTATTTTAGATGTTTGGAATGTATTATCAAATAAGATACTCATCCTTGAAGATATTACATTCTGGAAGGAGTGGGGGAAAGACAATAAGCATAATAAATAAATAAAGTATAAATATTGTCAGAATGTATTAAATTCTACAAGGAATAAAAGAATAAGTCAGCAGGATAAGGAGAATCAAGAGAAAGGATGCAGGTGAATTGAGATACAGAGACTTGAAGGTGGTGAAGGAGTGAGCCAAGACACCTGGGCAAGAGCATTCCGGGCAGATGGCACAGCCAGAGCAGGAGCCTAAAGCACATCTCAGGCAAGGAAGTCAAGGTAGCTAAAGTTGAAAAATGGTAGGAGCAAGGTCAGACGTCAAGAGGCCGGTCAGGTCATGGAGCGACTTGTATGCAATTTAAGGACTTTGGCTGTTATTCTGCATGAAAATGGGGAGCTGCTGAAGGGTTTTGAGCAGAGAAGTGACATGATTCAACCTTAGGTTTTTCAAGGGAATCAGTCTGGTTGCTGGATTGAGAAGAGACTGCCAGGAGTGAGGATCTAGCAGGGAGATGAAGTTAAGAGGGACTTAACCTATCATTCTCTGTAGCTTAGACTCAAAGTACTTTATACATATACTAATGAAATCTAGTTACATAGATACAGCTCCGCCAATAAATTTTCACCTGGAGATATGCTCAGGTATTTTCTTAATTCTTAAATTTTGTAAATCAGTGGTACACTGAATGGACACTGAATTCAATAACAATTTCCAATAAAAGCCATCAGGACTAACTTATCTGAAAGGAACATTCAAATTCACATCAATCAATAATAGCAAATAATGGCCTCCTTCAATTTGTTTTAATTTTGACCAAGTAATGGAATTTCCATCTATTTTTTTAAAAAGAATTTCTGATGGACTGCTGCCTCTGTTGAACTCTTGAGTTTATCTCATTCCAAAGAGAATAATCAACAAAATATTTTCTCATCGGATGAGGGATATGTGCTATACTTTTCAATATACCTACCCACATCTCATCTGACATCACCTCGGAGTCAAAAACAGGACCATCATATTTCAAAGAAGAAAACATGAAGAGACAGAATAAAATATTTGCTCATGTTTAGGAATAAGTTATATCCATTTCTTTAGTGGGCTATGGTAGCATATATAATGTTTTTCCTCTTTAACGGAGCTCCTTGTTAGCTGTTTTGTCCTTCAGGAAAGGATCTGTGGTGGTGTGGATTGAAAAGGTACCCTGTCATTATTGTACAAATGAATTCTATCTGACGTGAAATTCACCAACAGTTTCACATTGATGTTGTATTGTCCTGTGTGGTCTTCTGTCAAAGCTCTATGCCATCGAGAACAAAGCACATTTAAACCAACTGTAGTATTAGACATACACACTATAAGCATTGTAGTGTAATAATTGACAATGTGTGCAATATTCCAACTATTGAGAATATTTACTGTATATTATGTTTAAAAAGCTCACAGAAGAGCATAATTTAGTTGGCCTGGAAGCCTCTAAAATTATTTGCAAAGTTGTATATTAATATGAATCTTTTAGATGATCCAACAGTTTTGATCACAATTTCAAAGCACCTGTGATGTCACTCCCCCTCAGGAAAAAAAAAAAAAAAAAGAACTTAAGACACACTGACTTAGAAAAATGCACAAATCGTGTTTTTTAAGGGTTATTGATATATCAGGAGAATGCTCTCCCAATTCGTGAACAATTTACTCAGAAAATCAGTTCTGCTTTGATTGAAATGGACCTTTTGCTTCCACATCTTGATTTTCTGGAGAAAATATTTTATTTTACCTGTTATAATTTTTCATACTGGAATAGACCTTAATTTATTTCAGCCAATATTTTTGGGTATCCATTATACATTGGGAGATATAATGATGAAAAAAGATAAAAAGACCACAAGAAGCTCACAGTCTATCAGGAGAGACATAATAGACACAGCTAATGATCATATATGGTGAAAAACATCATTCGGGAAATAAATTCAAGGGCAGTGTTATCCCTGGGATACTGAATTCTGCCAGGGATTACTGGGACTGGAAAGATGAGTAAATTTTTCTAGGTACATGAGGAGCACTAGACTGTCCTGGGCGCAAAGAACAACAGGCATGAAGGTATGGATGTTCAGTTTGGTGGAAACACAGGCTGGGAAGGGGCTTGGCTGAGGGGAAGTCTGGGAAAGTCAGACCAGACTGCAAAGAGCTTGGGACCATCATAAGTGTCTAGACCTGTCTATGTAATGTGATGAGGAAGTATTTAAAGGGTAAGAAAAAAGAGAGCTATAATCTGGATTATTTTAGAAGTCTCACTCTGGTGGATGAAATAAAGACAGATTGAAAATAGGAAGCTGCTTAGCCGAGACATGGAAGAAACTTAAATGTCCATCGACAGAGGAATGGATAAAGAAGATGTATTATATATACAGTGGAATATTACTCAGCCATAAAAAGAATGAAATATTGCCATTTGCAGCAACATGGATGGACCTAGACATTATCATACTAAGTGAAGTAAGTCACGCAGAGAAAGACAAATATTACATGATATAAACTTATATGTGGAATCTAAAAAAACAATACAAATGAACTTATTTACAAAGCAGAAACAGACTCACAGACAGAAAAATTATGGTAACCAAAAGGGAAAGGGATGGTACAGGGTTAAATTAGGAGTAAGAGATTAATAGATACATACCACTATATATAAAATAAATAAACAACAAGAATATACTATATAGCAAATGGAACTATATTCAATATCTTGTAATAACCTATAATGGAAAAGAATATGAAGCTGTACACCTGAAACTAACACAACATCGTGTATCAACTATAGTTTAATAAATAAAAGAAAAAAGAAAATAGGAAGTTGGTGGGAAAAAAAGATAATTTGTTAAATTAATAAAATAATACAGTTGTTCCTGCCTCTATTTTAGAAATCCAGAAATTTTCTTTTTCTAGCTAGAAGCTTTCTTTTTCTAACTTCCTTCCCAATTACATTGATTCTACCTCCAAAACATATACGGAATCTGTCCACTTCTCTTTATTCCCGCGCCATTATCTGAGGAAAAGCCCCCATTCTTTCTCTCCTCTGCCCCTGAGATAGCTCCAGAGTTGTGTCTCTGCTTTCTCTCTTGTCCCTCACAATTCTTCACATGGCAGCAAATGACCTTTAAAATAAACAAACAAATGAAATCATTTAATTCCCTTATGTAAAATCCCCACTACACTTAGGAGTCACATCCAAACTTCTGACTGTGGTCTGCCAGGCCCTACGTGATTGGACCCATGTCAACATGCTCTGCATCTCCTTCTCATTCCCTAGGACCCCTGCATTGGGTCACGATGCTCCAGCCACACCCATATTCTTCCCATTCCTGGACCATTCCAAACCTTTTTCTGCCTGAATCCTCTTCCTGAAATGCTCTTGCCCTTCACCTCTGCATGGCTGACTTTCCAGGTTCCAGACCAAATGTTCCCTTGTCAGAAAAGTCTTGCTGACCCTCATTCTAAGGAAGTTGCCAATCTCTTTACAGCCTTCTGCCTTTAATAAATGTTTTTGTGCATTCATTTGCATGTTTGATATCTCTACTCTTCTCCCTCTGTGCCCCCACCCATAAATGCTCCATAGCAAGCAGGGAATCTTGATTGGATTATTTCTTGCTCTGTTTCTGGAAGAGTGTCTAGTGTGGTTCTGTCCAATCCAGTAACCACCAGCTACCTGTGGTGTTTAAATATTAGTTAAAATTAATTAAAATTAAATACAATTAAAAATTCAGTCCCTCATTTGCACTAGCAACATTTCAAGTGCTCAAGAACCACATGTGCTTATCATATTGGACAGAGCAGAGACAGAACATCTCCACCATTGCAAAAGAGCCAGTAAATATTTGTGGAAAGAACACATTGTTGAATGGGAAATGCAAATTACTAGCACCTGCTCAACTTGACCTCATTGTAAGTGGCTACTCATTTCATAGAAACTAATCAAAACTCTGTATCTTACTCAAATAAGAAAAATTCTGTAAGATTCTAGTATTGTTACCTTTAATATATAAATATCCAACTGTCAGGGACTGAATGCTCGTGTTCCCCCAAAATTCATTTGTTGAAACCCTAACCCCCAATGCGATGGTATCTGGAGGAAGGACCTTTGGGAAGTAATTAGGTTTAGATGAGGTTAGGAGGGTGGGGTCTCCATGATGGAATTAGTGTGCTTATAAGAGGAAGAGATATCAGAGCTTCCTCTCTCTGCCATGTGAGGATACAGTGGGAAGATAGCCCTCTGCAAGACAGGGAGGATGTCCTTAACCAAGAACCAAATCTGCCAGCACCTTGATCTTGGACTTCCCAACCTCCAGAACTGTGAGAAATAATGTTTGTTGTTTAAGTGAGCTGGGCTATGATATTTTATTAGAAAAGCTCAAGCTTATTAAGACATCAACACACAAAGTTTTCACCAACATTTGTTGCTTTGGTTAGCAGGGCCTCAAAGCAATGAATGTTGGCAAAAACTTTGTTTGTTGGTGTCTTAGTTCTAAGATCCAGATTAGACAGTAAGACAAATAAATGCACATACATTTGTATTCCACTTGGAGGTTAGGGGTTTCCTATACTTGTTATGTTTTAACATTTCATATACTGAGGGTTCCTTTGTGTTTTGGGTATTCTTAGACCTCAAACAATGTATGTATCTGTATATAGTCTGTTTGACATTCTTATTCTTTAGCCATTTTATTTCTTAAAATGTAAGTTTGGACAGAAATTAAATGCAACTCAGTATCATTAAAAAGTGAGTACACTCAACTTGAATCCAAGAGGATATTCAAATTTGCTACTCTTGAATTTAACCCAACAATTTCACAGACAACTTGCATTCAATGTTTTGGTCCCTCCAGTCATTAGCTGATGTTGTGGAAAGCAGAAAGATATTTGGCCTATGTATATAAAATCCTTGTCTCCTTTCCTCAGCAACAAACTTTACAAGACATTCTGAAACAAAGCACTGTGTGGTGGAGAAATAAAGGCTTAACTGAGGTTTAGGCAGTTCTGTTGGATCCAGATGCCTAGAAACTTATGGTGCCTGGCCATCAACCTGGAAGTCGGCAGCCCAGTGATGCCTTGCTCCTCCCCACCTCCCTCTCTTTCTCTCACTCTCTTTGTCTCCCTCTGTCTCCCTCTGTCTCTCTCTTTGCCTCCCATTCTCCCCTTCCCCCTCCCCCAATCCTTCCCCTCTCCCCTTCTTATTTTCTGTAATTTTAAAAATTTTGCCAATTTAACATTCTGCATAAACATACAGAGGGTCACTCAACAAACAACCATGTACCCATCACCCAGAATAAAATGCCATGAACATTTTGTCATTTTGCCTCAACCAGTTTTCTGAGAAAATAAATAATTGCAGATAATGTCTATGATATATCCTTCCACAGTCTTATTTCTTTATGTTTTTCTCCAAAGACATCCCTTGCTATGAGGTTGAGCTCTAGCTGGGCCAGATTTTCACATTTTATACTTTTTAAAAGATATGTATCCATAAATAATAGAGTGTTTCATTGTTAAAAATTTACTTATGCGTATCTTTCTACAAGTTATTTTCTTTTACTCAAAATCATTTCCTCTTAACCACTGTGCTTATTGCATTGCCTGAATATCCCACAATTTATTTACTTTTTCCCTCCTTGATGAACATTTTGGGGTTTATTTAGTTGTTTTTTTCTCTCATGACAATAGGACTCCAAGAAACATCTTTGAATATGCCCCTTTCACCATGTGTCAAAGGTTCTACCAATTTATATTCCAATTAGTGGTGCAGAAAAGATGTTTTTTATTATTTCCTTTCTTCTACTTTATTTGAACCTCTATTTCTGTTTTAAGACCTCCTGAGATGAGTGCTTAACTCAATTATTTTTAATCTTTTTAAGATTATATATTTTTTCTAAGTAGTTTAGTTTGCATTTCAGAAAACTCCGTAGTACCTTTAATGCTATTAAGTACAAATCATTTTATAATCTCCAGTAAGATTCTCTCTTTAACCCAAAATTTATTTAGGAGTGATGCTAAACTTAGGTTGCTGTATTTTAACTACCTTTATGTGCTTGATATTTAACTTTAATTGTACTTTGAGTGGTTTGTATGACATTATTTCTTGATATATGTTTAAATTTTCTTTGTACTCATGCTTTGTAAATCTCACATATATTCTTCAAGGGAAAGTAAATTTTCTGTTTTCTAACATATTCACCTGTATTCTAATCTTCTAGATCTTTATATATTATATGTCTGAAAAGTCTACTAGTTTCTGAGAAGGGTGTTAAAATCTCCCATTGTCATTATAGGGCATTATCAGTTTCTCTTTGTAGTTCCGTCACCCTTAGTTTTATATAATTTAAGCCTATGTTGATAGATGCATAGGAGTAGGATTGTGTATCTTCCTCATGATAACTGAAGTGGTGCACTGTTCCTTTTTTCCATAAGTCTCTTTATAAAATGGAGCCTTTTGCTTTCAAGTTTATTTAACAGTGCTCTTTGCTTTAAAGATTTTTTACTGATTAAAATTATAATGCTAAGCTTTCTTTTGATTACCACTTGCATGATGTATCTTTTTCCTTCCTTTATATGCAAATATTTTTTGGTCATTTTTTCTCTTGTAAAAATCCAATCATTGGATTAAATGAAAAAAGTCCAACCTAAACATCTCTGTCCTTTAATATGTGAGTTAGTCAATTCACCTTTATTGTGATTATGATAATTTGGGACCTTTCTATTGCATTATTGTGTACGTATGTGTGTGTGTGTGTGTTTATAATCATGGTTCCCCTTTGCTTTTCCCCCTCCTTTTTATCTTCTCATAGGTTGGTTAAATTGATTCAATGTATTGCCTTTTTCTTGGTGCTAGTTCAGAAATTCTATTTTTATTCTTTCAGTGGGTTTAACATGTAGAGCTGGCATAAGTAAGTCTAAAGTTAATTCATGTCTCCGTTCACTTTAAAAACTGTGCAGAGATTGTATTCGGATATAGAGACCACACAGTGTTTTAAACAGGGGAAGTATATACATAAAGAATTATTAAGGTTGATAAAATAATAGCTATAAAATATATGGAAATTCTATATGGTATGCTAGGGCTGAGGGAGGGTACCCAGGAAGGACAGACTGGGAAAGTTTCACTTGCTGGAGGTGTAGTTCAGTCCCTGGACAGCAGAGAAGTTTGTAATTTGGCCAGAGGTGGTCTGCAGTCACTGGGCAATGAGGAGGCCGCCTCTGGAGAACAGACTGGGCCAGATGATCAGAAACCAGGGGCTGGGCTTGTAGAGCAAGTGGGAATTCTGTGGGTGCTGGTGGACTGCATGGGCATCTGCAGAGAGAGTGGAGGATGGGTGGGAATGCTCTGCCAAGTAGGGAGCCTGCAGAAGAAATCCACGTACCTGTGTGGGCAAGAGAACTTTTGTGCAGGCAGAAAGCTCTCAGGGCTCTGGTTTCTGTGGTTAAAGGCTCCAAGAGAAAGGTTATTGTCAGGCCAAAGCTGCAGAGGTATTGAGTGATCTTGCATTCTGGGTGGCTGGCTGGAGCAGAGCTCCACCTTATGTCCTCACACCCACACTGCTGACCTCCTCCCACTTCCATGTACTTCTAGTGCCCTCTACTGAGAAAGCTTAACATCACACTCACTTTATAAGGGCAAAACTTAAAGGAATGCCACCTGTTCTCACAGAGAATATATTGAAGGGTGAACTTGGAGCTAAGAAACAATAAATTGATAACCAACATTGGAAGATTTTAGAATATTCCCTCTGTCATCTCCTTTCTGGTGTCCCTTATAAATTCCTCCAGACCATCTTCCAATTCACTAAATCTCTCTTCAACCATACACAGATCTTATTCTACACAGAATCTTATTCTACACAGATCTTATTCTACACAGAGCTTATTCTATGAAATTTTTCTTTTATGACAATGCCACATTATTAACTTGCAGGATTTCTAATTATTTCTTCTTTCCCCTACCCTCCTCCCTCTCTTCCTCCTCCTCCTCCTCCTCCTTCACCTTCTTCACTTTTCTTTCTGTTTCTGTCTGTTTGTATTTGTTCCTCTTCCAAATTTTTTAATGGCCTTCCTCATGTCTTTGAGACTCTAAAATAATATTTATTCTGAACCATTTTCAACGGCTCTATCATGTTATTTTATTGCAGCTATTTCAGCCTCTCTGATAGGTGGGTGAGCTGACCTTAGCTTCGTAATAGCCTGAAGGTTCAAGAAGTTAGTCTGGTTTCAGCCCCCAGCTCTGTGGTCCCCCCAGTGAGTACAGAACTTTGGAAACTAATTCCTAGACATCCTTGCCTGCTTCCCTCCTGAAAGTTTTCAGCCCTGACTAAACATCTGTGTATTTCTATTCATTTTTTATCCAGGGAGCTATTTATTTTATTTCTGAGCCCTATAACAACTTTTAAATTTAAAAAATGTTATTCTAGTGTGTATGTGGAATATTTAATGAGTGATTTATAGCACTATATTAATTCCTTTCTTTGAAGAAATCCACTTATTCATTAAAGCTATTCTAGGCTCTCTGACCCCTGTGAACCTCTATAATCATTGCCTACAGTTTAAAACCATTTCACTCTGCTAACTTTGTAGGTGTTTTATTACCTTGCTGAAAGTTAACTATAGGCAGCTGCTAATTTATTGCTAAACTGTTTTACAAAAGTTACATTTTAACCTCTTATTGTAATGTAAAAGCTACTTCCATGTTAAGATCATGACAGCCATGTTTTTAAACTATCATCATTTAAAAAATTTTTTTAAACTTTTTATTTTATATTGGAGTATAGCTGATTAACAATGTTGTGATAGTTTCAGGGAGGGGAGTTTGGGGAGAATGGATGCATGTATACATATGACTGAGTTGCTTTGCTGTGCACCTGAAACTATGACAGCCATTTTTTTTGTTTGTTTGTTTTGACAGCCATTTTTAATTGTAATTTATTTGATGAATATGATAATCCCCACTATACTTAAAATAATTTATAAGTGTTTAAATGAAAAAATGAATTCCAGTTCCAACTTCAGGATTCCACGAACATATATTCCACCTTGGTATCCTAGTGTTAAGTTCAGAAAACCAAGTTCCCATCTCAGATCAGCAATCTAGCCATCTCTGCCTGTGTCCTCTCCAGAGGCTTCAGCCCAAACACCTGTGATTTTCTATTCCTTTTTTTTTTTTTTGTCTGTGGAGATATTTATCTTCTTTTTGAGACCTACTACAACTTTCTATTAGCTGATGGACTGTGTAAATCCTCTGTAAGGTTCTTTACCTCTTTGGCTCTTGGTTTTTATTTGTTTTCATATTTGATGTGGTAGAATAATTCCTGCCCTTACTTCAGGGTTCTAGGTATTAAAGGAAATAAGCAAGGTGAACATGTTTTAAAATCCAAGAACCCCACTTAGGAACATATCACATGTCCTCCAAACACTATGGCCTTGTTAATTCTCAAACTCTGCCCTCTTGCCCTCTGCCAAGCATTCCTATCCCTGTATAAAAGAAGCCAAGAGTTCAGGTCAATCACTCATAATGAATTAGACAATAAAGTAAGTTGACCCTAAAGGTGAAGAAGCTCTGGACTCTTCTAGGTATTTTTCTTGCAAATATAGCAGTGTGTTCATAACATGAAGGATCAGATGTCAGGGAGTAGCTGCCCTTAAATAACTCTATTCTGCCAAGGAAACCTATAATAGTACATTTAGAGCAAACTAGAGCCGGAGTAAAGGCCAGAAGCACTGCCAGTTTTCCTCTTTTCTTTCTCCACAGGTCAAAATACTCCAAAATAAGTAGTCCTGTCATTAAACTGGGGCTTAGAATTTGGAATTAACCAAATTTCTGAAATTTTATGGCTTTCTATTTTGTTTTGTTTTTGCAGGCATGAAGTTGTGTAAACTCAGCATATTTTAATTATGTAAAATAATCCAGTCTACATAACCACATGAAGTCAAATCACTTATTTTTTCCCAATAAATGTTTTATAAACCTCGAAGTTTAGAAGGCCAACTGAAAAAGAAGATCTAATAAGTAGCTTTTTATATTCTCCCTAAATTTAGGAATCTTTCATTATATAACAATTGCTGATAGTTGAATAGATCTGTTTTCATCATGAGGTAAAAATGGCCTAAGTTGGGATGAATATACTGTTTGATTGCTGCTTCTGTACATTTCTTTTATTTTGCATGAATATGGCCAGATGAATCATATACAAAGAAAGCTCAGCTCCTCCAGAACACTGTTATTTTACAAAGAGTTCTGCTGCCAACTTCAAAACTAAATTCAGGTTTGAGGGATCAGAATCTTTTACAGGTCCCAGGAGAATATTTTGTTCAAATAATATAATAGCTCAGTGATCAGAAGTTCTGTTCACCTGTTGGGTCTCCAGAAATATGATACTCAACAAAGTCAGAGGTACTGAAGGTTAAGGCATTATTATTACCTTTTGGGGAAAAAAGCTCAAATTATAGAGTGAATTGTTTTATAAAAACAGCACATAGAAAGCTCAAGAAATAAACTCTAGCAATCCTATAAAGAAAGGATCAAGGAAAAAATTCAGCAACACTTAAAATGAGTAAAAATCCAGAAATGTTCTGTTAGAAATCTGGTCAAGTGTCAATCAAAAAGAAACAAATATCATTACAGAAAAGCCATTTTGACATAATAGAAATAGGAATATTTTATGCCAAAATACTATCATTTTGATTAATAGCTAGATTTCTGCTTTCAGAGCCAAAGGTTAGCATTTAAAAGCCTTTGGTTTCTTTATAGACATCTCTTGTTAAGTAATATTTTCCAGAAATTTGTTGATGCAATTTTGGAAAGATTTTAAAATGAGGAAAAAAGTGTAAGTAAAATCTAAGAATCAGTTCAATCTGTTGGGATGGTACCATTATTTATGTACTCAGAGAGAAGCAATTTCCTGATCAGAAATCAATCTGACCTACAGTTATTGAGGCTCTCGGTTACTGATTATATGTGGCCATTGGAGGAGAAAATGTGCAAGAGAAGAAAGAACATTGAAATAAATCTCTCATGAGCCTTTTCAACAAAGGTTTTTCTGGGGCAGGCAGGCTAACACTGTAAAGTTTTGTTGGTTTAGTATCTATTTCACACACATCTCATCCACTATTAAGATCAAACAAAGGGGCATAGGTGAGATTAAAACAATTATTGAGTCCTTCTCAATGACACTTTACAAAGACACCTCACATATATAACTTATTTCTCACAACAGTACAATAGATACATATTGTCATTGCCACTTAACCTAAAGTAAAGGCTCAGAGGGGCTTATTAACTTGCCTGAGGTCACCTAGTTAACAAGTGGCAGAGGTGGCAATATTTTTTTTGACAATTTGAATTGAAGTATGCTTAGTTCAAAACCCATCATGTGTCTATCACACCAGATTTTCTTACATATGTTCGCTTCGCATATTTTTTAAAAGGTATATAGAGTTTTGTGAAATAATTGAGTCTCTGATAAACTGGATATAAATTACCTTATATAGATTGAGCCATATATTAACATATATATATGTTAAATACATATATTTTAAATACAAATGATCGCTCTTGGCTTTGCCTAAATCTATACAAAACATGGTTTTGCTGGAGCTAGCAGCAGCTGTTAGCACAATTTGAGAACAAGAGCACAGTACTGCAGGCTTGGAGGATGGATAGACCAATAGCATGGCATGTCCATACAACAGATCCTGAAGGCAAAGGGGAACATGGGTTGCATAGTCATAAACAATATCATTAGTCTCTATTTCACTTAATTTAAAATCCCAACTATAGGTAGCATTGTTTTTGACAGAGGTCACTGTGGTTCAGTGCTATTGGATTTTATGTTATTAAAACAAACAAGTTTGTTTGCTAGAAAGACTGAAGGGCAGAGGTGTATTTGGAGTGGCTAAGGAGTTAACCCTTAGACGTATGGTAACAGCGAATCTTCAAAATGAAGGAAACAAAGGTTCTTTGAAAGTTCTTTCTTGACAATTTTATATTATTGTGCCCAACCCGTCATTTCCAGTGACAGTGACAGTGATGAACTGTGTAGCCACACTAATATTTAGCAACAGGAATGCTGACTTGCTAGTGTTGGTGAGCAATGCCATAACCGTGGTAAGTAAATAACCAGGTCTTCATTTGGAGACCGGAGCAAACCCAAGCTCTAGGGTTTGGGGTGTGCTGCGAAGCTTAGATTTGTCAGCCAGTTTGCCTGTATTTGTGTGTTATGGAAGTCACTGGAGTTGGAAAACTGCTTATGGGATCCAAGCTGTTCATAATCATCCAGCATGATTGTTTCATTATAATAAAATTACTTTTTTTTAATGGAGAAATTTTACTGGTGTCTAAAAGTTGAGTATCCTGTTATTTTGGCCACACTACAGGCAGCACATTATCACAAAGCATTGTTGCTATTACCATTGCTGGTGGTGGTGGTGGCGGCGGTGTGTGTGTGTGTGTGTGTGTGTGTGTGTGTGTGTGTGTGTGTGTTTTGTGTTCAGTGCTTGGTTCTGAGAGTGAAAAGACCTGTAAAAGTGAACTTCAGCCAGCACTGGCGTACATGACATAGCCAGACAACATATTCTTTCATAGCAAAAGGCCTACAAGCTTTTGTTAAGAATTTAGGACTCAGATGTATTTGCTTCAAGGTTGATTCTAATAATGTAAAATTCAGGATCAAATTCTCATTGCACCACATACCTGGAGCCTCAAGCACATGTGGTAAGCTCTTCACCAGTATTTCTGGCACTCTGTCAGTGTTTGTTTCAATTCAGTTTAAGCAATTTGTCAACCAGAATCTCACAATAATGACCTTAGAAGAAGACACTGTCAATATTTCACTAATATCACTATGAGTTATTGTCCTTTGCCTGTTTACATGTCTGATTTCTCCATTACAACTCTTTCAAGGCAGAAATGATGTCTTATTTCTTTGTATTCTCAGGAACTAGCACACTTCCTTTAAATAATAAGGGCTTCACAAAGGGTTAATGTTAAATGAGTGAATCGATGATTCTCACTTCTCAGCCGCAGCATCAGTGACCATACACTGAGTCTCTACCATGTGTCAATGTGCTAGATACTATCTTCTTGTCCCTCTGACCCACCCTCCACCCTTCTCCATCTTGCTCAGTAATCAGGAAGGCTGACCCATAATGACTGCATCAGAGATCAATGTGCCCTCTGACCTCTGTTTGGGTTTGGCCAATGGAAGCCTGATGTGGGAGATTGGAGGCTGAGAGGAGCGTGAGAATGGGGCCCATGATGTTCTGGCTCCCCATCCAGTCAGTTCCTGCCAGTTGCCTGCCTTCAATAGGCAGCCATAGTTCTGATGGGAGCTAGTCTCTCTGGATTTTGGTTACTGCTCCCTCCCCTTGTCCCTTTCCAGTTAGGGATGATAGAAGCTCTCTGCTGTTGACAGTCCATAAAACTGTGCCATCTTTTCTTGGTTTCTCCAGTCCCTGCTTGCAGCTTTATTGAAGGTCCTTCTACTCAACTCTCTTCACTTTCCAGTTTGAGTGTGCTGTCTCCTTCTGGGAACTTGTCAGGTACCAGCTGCTTGCATAGGTCTTACATATTTAATTTTATTCCACACAGTGGCAAAGAAAATAAGACTATTCCCATTTTACAGAATAACTGTGATAGAAACACATTCTACCCCTAGTACTTTTATTACTTCCATTCATTCGTTTTGTTTCCCATAAGTCATTGGAAATTTGTCTACTGACAATGCGACAGCTGAGGTGTAGTCCCTGCAAGAGCATGGGCCCCAGAGACAGCCTGGCCCAGAGTGGGTGTCATGTTGGATAAAAGAATGAAACAGTTGAAAGGTGCTCTTTGCTAAGTGATGGCAAAAAGAGGGAGGAGGGAAGCTATGAAAGGAGGAATGGAGGCATCTCAGCTCAGAATAATTTTGCTATTATAAAGAAGTGTTCTGTTGAAGTTTTGCTCATTCTGTTGGATCAGGGTGGGGGTGGGTGGCAAGCAGACATGAGAAACTTTTACTAGTACCTCACTCAGTGGCTGTGGAGTGAAGTTAATGAGTTTGCAACCAGGTTTTATTACAGTTCTTTCTAAAATCCAGGGGACTCTCTAATTTCATTTGTTTTACATACAATGGCTGCTTTGTGAGGGTTTTTTCTCTGCATGTGATGCCATGGTGATTCAGTAGCCACTCTCAGATGCCACCCTCCAAGGGCTGCCTCAGTTTCTCTATCAGGTTCAGGAGTTGAGTGAACTCTGAGGGATCTCCACCAGAGGATATTGGCAACTTGCTTATCCAATAGACCGCCGGTAATTTGGTATGTCTTCTTCGCCATATAAGCCTTAAATTGCCAGAGAAACATGGGGAAAAAAAATGCAGAAGTGATATATTCTTGAAATCCCTACAGGTATTAAGCCCTGCTTTTCTGTATGATGATTTATTATGCTTTTAACAAATGGGTATGGGTATAGGTATAGTCTATGTGAATGAAGAAATTGTGTATATTATCAAAGGAAGGCAATGTCAAATTATAACATTTCAAAATCAGGTATGGCAGGAACTTAAGACGTTTTTTGGACTGTGTAAGTCACCTTAGTACACTTTAAACACCATTTCCTCCATACTCAAGTTTCATTTTAGAAAAGCATGGCAGGAGTCACTCTAATGTGACTACAAAGGGTCTGAAGCTTTGCTTTTAAAATTCAGTACTTAGGTAGAAAGAAAATGATAACTTTTTCCCTTTGATTTTTTAGTCACTATTTTTATAACACTAGCAGCCCTGAGACACCAGAATGGACATGGATCTTCTTCTTGATGTTACCGGGGCACCACTAAATTGCAGGCCTTGAACTTGTTCTGTTTTCATCCCAGCCCTGACCTTTATTTCTGCATTTTCCCCAATACCGCATAATTTCTGTGTTCTCCAGACTTATTCTCAGCTTTCTGGATGCTACTTTCATGGGTTCCTTCATTCAAAAAATATTTATTGAGCACCTACTGTGTGCCAGGCCCAGACAGAGATGCTGCACTCATGAAGTCAAGCAAAAGTGCCAAGAATTTGTAACTGTAAACCCTGATCATTGTAAACACTGTGAAGGAAAAGGACAAGTGTAGGAGCATAATGCCTGGGGACCTTGCATGGCATCTGGGTTTAGAGAAGTTTTCATGGGAAATGATGTTGGAGGGGATTGGGATAGGTGAACACAAGTTAATTAGTTGATTGAAGAGTATAGGAGAAGGTCTAGGGAGAGTTCATCAGGTAGAAAGAATGGCATGTGCAGGGACTCAGTGGCTGTGTGGTGCTGGAATCAGGTATGGGTCTATGCAGTGTTTGACTTGAAACCACTGCAACCCAGGTAACATACGCAAAAGATCAAGGCTATTAAAGGGTCCAACTCAGCTTTCTTTATCCTATTCTTCTGTGTGGAATTTCCCTTTGGTTCACAACTCAGAACACTTAAAGAGCTATGCAGGGAGGTAGACGGTAGAGATTCTAGTTTTTACTCAATACAAACAACCTCAAGCTCTCAGTGCTTGGTCCAAGCAAGGTTTATCTAGTGCTCAAGCTTTATATCCAACGTGAGGTTGGCAGGAAGGGGTATTTGTCCTGTATCTGCACTCAGTGACCCAGACTGGCAGAGGCTTCACTGAAATACAAAGAACATAGGCCAAATAGTAAGCCAGCTCTGGAAGCTTCTCTCCAGAAGTGTTGCACATTTCACTGGCCAAATCAAGTCGCAGAGCAATGCTCAACTTCAAACTACAGCAGTGGGAGCAGCCTACTACCATGAGGCTGGTAAGTAGAAAATTAGAAGTATTTGGTGAGCAGCAGTAATGATCACTACAGAGATGAACCTTTGTTGATCTGATATTGCAGCCTATGGAAAGAGCAAATAACTGATGCCCTACCTACAACCAACCCATTTTCTCACCTTCTCTCATGTGCTACTGTAGGGGTGGGTGGGTGTGGGTGAAGGCATTGTAGTGCAGTGATAGTGTACAGAAGTGGAGATCAGGAGGTGTTTTGTAAATGGATAATAGGTAAGGTGGATAAAATACCATTTCCATCTCTTTGACTTTTTCCTCTACTTCCTGGAAGAAGCAAAACAGAAATGTCCTTCATATTATTTTCGGCATGTCTGTTGAGCTTTTTATTGAAGTTCTCTTAATAGAATTTCTAAGAGCTCCCTCGTGTTCCTTGTTCCTTTGTATGTAGTGTCCTGGTCTTCTTTTATGAACACAATACAGTCTCTTATTTCTCTTAGGATTTAATTATGATTCTACTTTCATGGGTTCATTTTCTCACCACTTTGTTTCTCTCCCATCTTTGTTTCTGATTTGATTCTATTTTGTTTTGTTCTGTCTTTACCTTTCATAGTAGAAGTTGTCCTCAAATGTCTGGTCTTCCTTAACTGTCAAATCATATTTAAAAGTGAGTCCCAAAAAAACCCTATTCAGAAACATGAGTGTGGCTTATCACTTTGTGAGTCTCACTGTAAGGTTGCTATCATGGGATCATTCATTTGGTTAGAGGAAATCTCCAAATGCCTGTATCCATAGTTTAGAGGTTCTTAACTTTTTTGGTGCCATAGCAGTCTGGTGAAGCCTGTTTCAGAATAATGTTTTTAAATGCAAGAAATCAATTATATCAAATTATTAAAAATTAAATCTGTGATACAGTAATATGTGCTTATTAATGTATCATGTAATAAGCTTTAGAGTTGTGTCTAATAACTGTTGAAATAACGATGAGTGTAAATACTCTTTCAAGATATATGCAATGAGTAATGTGACAAGAACATATCTATGATTCCTGTTAGTGACAAAGTCACAGATACTGCTAATACTACGATGGTTTCTTGCCCACATTCAGAAATGACAGAAATGCTAACTTTCAGAGGTTAGTGAAAACAAAAATGAGTTATTGTTCTTGTTCATGTTCATAGACTCTCTGGTTTAAAAATCCCTACTGTAGGTCTTTACTTTTGGGTGGGTCGATTCTTTTGCAGAAGGCAGTTCACCAATCTCCAGCCTCAAGTATGTGGGCCTGGTTGCAGGCCTTTTGGGAGCCAGGTGGAGAACAAATCTCTCTGCAGTGGGAAGATTTTCCCATAATCCCTCTGTTTTCAGCACAGTAACTCACCCTCCAGTCTCAACTGTGCTTGCTGTCTCCAAATCCAGAGGCTGTAGATAAAATCGACCCCAGGTTTTCTCTTGATGAAGCATGGGTAGAGAGGGGATATGGGAAGTCTACCTTCTCTTTTAAAGATGTTCAGTCCACATTCCAATTTTCAGGCTTTTTTTTTTTTTGCACACCTGCCTTTCAAGCACCAGTTGTCTCCAATCCCTGAAGATTTCTGTAGTTTCGTGTGGAAATGACTAGCTTTTTGGCTTTCTGCTGCAACACACTCAGATCATTGCTTTCTCTAGTATAAGCAGTTGCCAGCAGTTAGACTATTTCCCAGATTTCAAAATGTTAGTTTTGTTGTCTGCTATCTTCTCTTTGTCCTTGTGAGGTTTTTTTTTCTTCTCTTAATTTCTTTACTGTCATTGCTTTGTGAGGCTTCAGGAAGAAACAGACATTTGCATTCAATGCTGTTTTATCAGAAGCTTTGATGCATTCATAAAGAGCATTTTATTATGTCTGGGATTCACATCTTTTTTGTCCTCTCATAATAGCATATCTCCTTATTTCTTATTTAATATAAAAGTGAGAAAACAAGGTTATAGGCAATGCAACTTTAAGGAAGATACCTCTTTTGTGTTTTAAGAAAATCATTTCTTTAAAGAACTTTTCTTAGACTTTGCCTAGATGCTTTTCATCTCTCTGCTTATAACACTAGACTATGAGTTCCTCAAAGGCAACAAACAGGGAGTGGACATTTTCTTCTTTCAGTAGAACGGTAAAAGTAGAGTATCTCCTATGGGTCCAACCTTACCACAGAAAACAACTGTGAATTCTTGACAAAATATAAAAAGCACCATGCTTTGTGACCACCTAGAGGGGTGTGATAGGGAGGGTGGGAGGGAGATGCAAGAGGGAGGGGATATGGGGATATATGTATACGTAGAGCTGATTCACTTTGTTGTACAGCAGAAACCAACACAACATTGTAAAGCAATTATATTCCAATAAAGATGTTAAAAAAAAACCAAAATAAGCAACTCCCTGAAGTCACTGGAGAGAAACCAAAAGCAGACATAAATTGGAATTGAGTCAAAACTTGCAAGGAAATGGGATTGGGTGTTTCCTGTTGATAAGACTTTTTGTTCAAAGGCATGCCCCAATCAGATTGAGCAAATTAGCTAACTCTTAGATAGAAACCCTTGTAGTGTACTGGTTTTAAGAACCAGAAGACAGAGTTTAGGACTATCAAAGTAAATGGAAAGTGAGGGTGGAAATCAGGGAAAGGAGAAATGATGGAGGAAAGGAGACATTAAATTTTGCACATAAGTTGTGGGAAAATCTCAGGATCATCTCTGAGCTATACATGCATGGGGCAAACTCCCAGCAGGTCAGATAAGGCTAAAAGAACTGAACAGAGATTTTAGCAACTATCCATTGCAGAGGTGAAAAGGACTGCGACTTGAGTCTTGTCGCATTAACTACCTGATCAAACAAACATACAAAAAATCAACACGAGGAAATAACAAAATCCAGTTTCTACCATGTATTTTTCACAGTGTTCAGGATACATCTCAGATTACTGGATACATAGTCAAGAGGAAAGGCAATTAAAGACATTGATCCTGAGATGACCCGGATGCTAAAACAGAAAATCTCAGCAGAAAGATAGTAACTAAAAAAAAAAAAAAAAAAAACCAGAAAAGAAAAAAGAACCAAATGGAAATTCTAGAAAAAAAAAAATACAATATCCAAAACAAAAAATTCACTGGGTGAGCTTAATAGCATATTGCAAGTGAAAGAAGAGTCAGTGACTTGAAGACAACTCAATCGAAATTTTTTTTCATTTTTTTTTCAATTGAAATTCTACAATGTGGAGAATAGAGAGAAAACGAAAAGGAAAAAAATAACAGACTCTCAGTGATTTGTGGGACTATATCAAAAGGTCATATACATATAGAGTTCTAGAAAATGAGAGACAGAACTGGGTAAACCCAACATTTGAAGAAAGAATGGGCAAAATTTTCAAAAATTTAACAAATTCAAAAAACTCAGAATCCTACATAGTATAAATAGGAAAAACAAAACCCACCTTGGAAATGTGAAAAACAAAAGATAATCTTGAAAGTATCCAGAGAAAAAAGACACTTTATATATAAAGATTGCAAAATTATTACGTTTTAACTTCCAACATACTGAAAATTAAGGATATATATTGTAATCTGTAGAGCACGACAAAAATAATAGAAATAGGTAAATGAAAAAGACAATAAATTAAAGCGGAATTCTAAAAGTAATTTCAATGAACTCAAAATGACAGGAGAGGTGGGATAGAAGAACACACAAAAAAGGGACAAATAGAAAACAAAGAGGAAGCCGATAGACCTGAATCCAACCACATCAATAATTACATCAAATGGAAATTAAATACTCCAATAAAAAGGCAGGGATTGTCAGAATAGCTTAAAAGGCATGAAGTATATGTTTTGTATATCCGAGGTACTTTAAATACAAAAATTCTGTTAGATGCACCCTGAATTCAAAGACTCCCTTAAAGGCTGGGAAGAAAATATGTACATATTTTCATAATGTTGAAAGGTCAATTCATCAGAAGACTTAACATTCAGAAGAACATTTGCACTTAGGAACAAAAAGAGTTTCAAAATCCATGAGGTAAAAATTGGTAGAATTAAAGAGATGAAGAGACAAATTCACAGTTATGGTTGGAATTTTAACAACTTCTCTTTGCAATTAATAGAACAACTACATAAAAAGTCAGTAAGGATACAGACCAAGTGAAGAACATTGTCAACCACCTTGACTACTTGACATTTATAGAACACTACACCTAAGGAATGCAGAAGGTACATTCTTTTCAAGTACACACGTATATTCACCAAAGAGGCCATATGCTGGGCCAAACAAATCTCATTAAAGTACAAAATTTGAAATATCCCAGAGTATGTTCTTCAACAAAAACAGAAATAAATTAGAAATCAATAGTAATAAGATATTGAGTAAAACTCCAAATATCTCAAATTTAAGAAACACACTTCTAAATAATTGATGAATCAAAAAAGAAATCATAAAGGAAATGAGAACAAATTTTCATGTCAGTGATTATGAAAGTTCATAGCAACATTTGTGGGATGTAACTATACAATGCTTAAAAGAAAACTTATGATCTTTAAATGATTATATTAGAGAAGAAGTAAGATCTGACATTAAATGATCTAAGCTTCCATCTTAAGAGGAAAAGAAGAGCGGTGAAAACATAAAATAAACAGGAGGAAATAACAAAGAGCAGATATCAGTGAGTTAGGTAACAGAAAATACAGAACATCAACAAAGCCCAAAGTTGCTTCCTCGAAACTAGTAATAAAATTGAGAAACCTCTAGATAAGGTAGACTGATTAAAAAAGAAAGAAAGAATGAACAAGAATACAAATTAGCAATACTGGGAATAAAAGAGGGTTTATCACTACAGATCTTAGAGATATTAAAGGACAATAAGGGAATATTATGAACTTAATAAAATTAAGTTTGAAGACTTAGGTGGAATGAAAAAGATTTTTGAAAAAAATATATGTGGGAATAGAAAGTCTAAATAGTTCCATACCTATTAAAAATTAAAATCATTATCAAAAATATTTCCCCCAATAGAACTCCAGACCCAGGAGGCTTCACTGATGAATTCCATCCAGCTTTTAAAGCAGAAATAAATCAGTTTCACACATTTTCTTTCAGAAAACAGAGGAAGAATGAGCACTTCCTTGGCAGTTGTATGAAGTTAGTGTAACTGAGAACAAAACTAAAAATATTTACAAGGAAGTAAAATTATAGACCAAGTTCCCTCATGAACATAGATGCAAAAATCCATAACAAAATCCTACCAAATTAAATTCAGAAATATATTAAAAAAAATTAAAAATCATGACTAAGTAGGGTTTCTTCCAGGGCCGCAAGGGTGGTGTAAAATTTGAAAATCAACCAATATAATTCACGTTACAAGAGAACTAAGCATATGATCATTTCAGTACATGCAAAAAAGTATTTGATGAAATTCAACACCCAATTATTAGGAACAGTACAGAATTTCCTCGATCTGACAAAGAGGATCAACAAACAAAATTAAATTAATCATAACTTAATGGAATATTTTTACTCCTAAGTTCTAGAACAAGGCAAAGATGCCTACTCTAATAACTTATATTCAATATTTCCAGGGCAACAAAGTAAGAAAAAGAAATAAAAAGCATACAGATCAGAGAGAAGCATAACTCTATTTGCAGAAGACAATTTTTTACATAGAAAATCCTGACTAATGTACAAAATAATTACTAGGAGTACTAAGTGAATTAGCAAGATTGTATAAGGATTTATATATAAACACTGATTATATTTTTATATTATAGCAGCAAACAGAAAACAAAATTAAAAACAATTCTTATGTATTCAAGTGTTAAGAAACAAATGACTGCTTAGGAATACATTTAACAAAGGCAGGGATTGAATCACATTTACCTTTATATCCACAATGATTAGCAGAGTTGCTGACAAAGAATACATTTAATAAACTTTGTTGAAAAATGAAAGAACATTTATCTGCTATAACAGAGATTTAAATTAATGTCTTAAAATATGAGAAGTTGTTTTCTCCCTCATCTATCTGTCATGGCATAAGTGCATCTGGGCTCAAAGGATGGTATCCTCATGTCACAGGCCATACTCTTTCCTGAGCTACTTTTGCATTCCAACCAGAGTATATGTACTGAGGTTGTGCCTATTGCCTCTGCTCATAGCCCATTGGCTGTAAGTTAGTCACATGGTCATGTTGCAAGGAAGGCTGCCAAATGTAGTGTTTATCTTGGGCAGATATTGTGCTCTATGGAAATTATATTATTGCAGAAAAAAAGAGATTGCATATTAGAAGACATCTAGTGGGTTTTGACACACCAGTCCCAACCTGGCAGCTACAGTCAACGATAATTTTAATTATAATATTTTACTGTTCTTAAAGCTAAAGTATTTGGAAATCACCAATAAGTTTAGAGCTCACTTTTACCAATGCACCCAGTAGACTTCAGAGAAAGTTCTGCTTAGCTGCTGTTTTTATTTAACTGAATTATGTGCAAATTATCACTTTTAATTATCGACATCCTAAAATATGTACTTATAAGACACACTGCTAAATACAGAGCACTTAGAAAACTAAAAACCTACACTGACCAGGATTTATGAATTACATGTCAAAACAGAAATCACAGAATAAGATTTGTGCCTGATCAAATTATAGATTTTAGCATACTGACTCATAAATCAGTCACTTGAATCCTAAGGACAATAAAAGGATTTATAAATCAAGACTTATTTAGGATTTATTAGCCTAATGTCTACCATAAGAATGCAATGTTTATAAATCTCCTTTCTGACTTAAAAAATTAAATTTTATAAATTCTTTTGTAGTCATGGTACATCTCTAATGACACTCTTGATGGGTACACATTGTGATGTACCCTGCTGATGCTTAGGATACACTGATTCATGACAATGTCAGAAGGAAAGATAATTTTATTAAAATTGCTTAACATTATTTAAGTAAATTTTAAAGGATACATTTATAATTAAAACAAAAATCTATTTTTTTATATTACAAAGATTTGAATGTTTATGGGTTTGAATATTTTGAGAATAAAATAAATTATACTTTATAAAATGACATGAAAAAAATAATTTAAATGCCAAAACCATTTCAGAACAGGTTAAATATTCCAGGACACATTAAATGACAAAATTTCTCTACTATAAATCCTGGTTGGTGTTAAATTTCTAATTTGGCAAATAATTTTATGTTAAAATCACATAATATGTTTCATTACAGATATAAGATATTTGTGCTATTTTGAAATATTTTATTTTTAAAGTTCTATTTTCTCCTTTGGCAGATCCTGTTTAGACTCTCTGGATTTGCCTCCCACCTGGGGAAGTGGTATTGGTCAAAATATTCACATGGCTGTTTTCCCATTTGGATGAGTTCTCTGCTCAAATATCACCTCCTTGGGACCCTTATCTGCTCATCACTGACCATCCAGTTTAAAGGGGTACCCACATCACTCTCTTTCCTTTAGGCAGCTTTATTTATTTTTTTCACAGAAAGATGCTAATAAACAACTGTCAGTTTAATTCCAATATGGGAAAGTTAATGAATGACAGCACAGGCAAACAGCAGCCCTGTAAAGTTTCTATCTTCTGGTTAACATGATACTCCCAAAAAACTTAAAGATGGTTTACTTTATTCACTTCTCAATAATGAAAAACTAAACAGGTAATTTAAATAAGCCCATAAATAAGGTGTTTCCTTAGTTGGGACATGGCCCTTGCTACCTTTAGATATCAGACATTTATAAAACAGAGCTGGAAGAAATGGTTTGTAACTTTTAAAACAAAATGCAAGTTCAGTAACTATATCAAGAAAACAATGATCTGCTTAGTTTCTAATTTCAGAAAAAGTTGGGATAATATTTCTGTGGGTTTACCAATTAGCTAATGTTGGTGAGGGTGTGGAGAAAAGGGAACCCTTGTACACTGTTGGTGGGAATGTAAATTGGTGCAATCACTGTGGAAAACAGTATGGGGATTCCTCAAAAGACTTAAAATAGAACTACCACGTGATCCAGCAATTCCATTCCTGGGTATATATATGAAGAAAATGAAAACACTAATGCAAAAAGATACATGCACCCCAATGTTTATAGCAGCATTATTTACAATAGCCAAGATGTGGAACCCACCTAAGTGTCCATCAGCAGATGAATGGATAAAAAAGATATGGTGTGTGTATATATATATGTGTGTGTGTGTGTATACACACACACACACACACACACACACACACACATATATATACTGGAATATTACTCAGCCATAAGAAAGAATTCTGCCATTGGCAACAACATGAATGGACCTGGAGGGTATTATCCTTAGTGAAATAAGTCAGACAGAGAAAGCCAATAACGTGTGTTATCACTTATATGTGGAATCTAAAAAATAAAGTGAACAAATGTATATAACAAAACAGAAACAGACTCACAGACTCCTAGGGATAGGGGATTAAGAGATACAAACTGCTATGTATAAAATAAACTACATGGATATATTGTACAGCACAGGGAATATAGCCAACATTTTATAATAACTTTAAATGGAGTATAACCTATGACATTTTTGAATCACTATGTTGTACACTTAAAACTAATATAATATTGTAAATCAACAATACCTCAATAAAAAAAACAAATAAATAAAACAAAATTTCTGTGGGCTTTCATTCTCTTAGTATTTTCTTAAAATGCAATTTTTAAAATACAAAATGGAAAGTTTTTAATCTACAAAATAAAATGTAAAATACAAAAATCATACTTTAAAAACTATTATTGAAGAGGTTTGGTTAAATGTATCCCTCCCTCCTCATCCCAAGGTCCAATAATTGTAGCGATGATGATAATAACAACAACAGCAACAACAGATGTTTCTGTTATAACAAGATGTATGCATTCTTGAAAAAAAAAATTCTACAATATCATGAATTAAAAATAATAGGACTGGGCTTCCCTGGTGGCACAGTGGTTGAGGGTCGGCCTGCCGATGCAGGGGACATGGGTTCGTGACCCGGTCCGGGAGGATCCCACACGCCGTGGAGTGGCTGGGCCCGTGAGCCATGGCCGCTGAGCCTGCGCGTCCAGAGCCTGTGCTCCGCAACGGGAGAGGCCACGACAGTAAGAGGCCCGCGTACCGCAAAAAAAAAAAAAAAAAAAAAAAAAAAAAAAAAAAAAAAAATAGGACTTATGGGAAAAACAGATTAGAGAGAGACCAGTTAAGATCTATGCAGCTTGGTAATCAGAGCCAGTGGTGGATCAGTGTTTCCTGAAGTCTGACACTTGTATAATTTTGAGGACCCTTTTTAAGGAAAATACATTAGATTACCTAACTGCCTGATACAGCTCAGCAGGGTAAATTCCCATATGTTTTACTATATTTTTTGGCTGCAAATTCTTTCAGCTTTTCTTCACATGACAATAACTTTGCAACAAACAGAGAAGAAAAAGATAATGCAGTCTTTATTCTAGTGCAGGGATTGAGATTTGCTTGGGGTTATTCTTGGTGTAAAAATTTTCTTTAGCCTCACAACTCGTTGGTGATAATGTTGTGTAAATATTTAGGACTCATCAAATTTAAAACAACTTCTATTCGGTTTCTTTCATCTACAAGTAGTAATACTGTGTTTGGAAGAATTTTCCACAGACTTTCTTCTGGCTCCTATATGTCAAATTTTGTTTCTCCATCACTACTCATAAACTTCCATTCTGCATAGTTGTAAGATACACTTCAGTTACACATTCATGTTGCCACCGGACCTCCAGCTTTGACCCTTTCTGCAAGAGCACTGGGCAGGGCTTCCCTGGTGGCGCAGTGGTTGAGAGTCCGCCTGCCGATGCAGGGGATGTGGGTTTGTGCCCCGGTGTGGTAGGATCCCATATGCCGCGGAGCGGCTAGGCCCGTGAGCCATGGCCACTGAGCCTGCGCGTCTGGAGCCTGTGCTCCGCAATGGGAGATTTTGGGGAGCCCTTCCCGTAGTGGAATGACTTGCAATAATTTAGCTACACATGGAAGTGACTAGGAATCACCTAAATATATACTAAACTTAGACTGAATGCATCCACAATTCCACTTCTCCCATCTGGAACCCCAAAATGGTGCAGCCATTCCAAAGCCCCTGATGATGAAGAAACTGAAGTGGAAAGAGACTGTGGTCTTAAAAGAGACAGTCAAAATATCGTACTTTGCAAGTGTTACAAAAATGCATGACCATTTGAGTACTCGCTCTTAGATACAATGTAGGGGCCCCTGCAAGATAAGAGCTCTGAAGAGACCGCTTCATTAATGTCACAATAGCTTCTACTGGGCTTAGAGTAGTCCAGCAGCAATAATGGATGGATACTCAGGAAATAACTTGCCCAACTCCAGGAGGAAGCTCATTGTGGCCTGAGGCTGCCTCAGAGGATATTAAAAACGCACAAAAACAATCTAGTGGAAATGCCAGCTTCCCAGCACTGAGACAATGCAGATGGAAATGTCATCTGGCAGAAGTCAAGGGCTGAGTAAGGCTGAGGGTGCGTTTTTTGGGTTAGGGAGCCCCAGATGTGAGCACTCATTTTTATATTGCTTAAAATAGTACAAGAAAGGATCCCGCCTGTGCAGCATTTAAACCAGGGGTTCCCAACCTGTTAGGAGCCAGGCCGCACAGCAGAAGGTGAGTGGTGGGCAAGCGAGCAAAGCTTCATGCTCCCCATAGCTCCTGGCGTCCGCATTACCGTCTGAACCATCCCCGCCCCGTATCCGCCCGCTCCCCTCCCCCCACCCCCGCCCGGCCCCCAGCGGTCCGTGGAAAAATTATCTTCCACGAAGTTGGTCCCTGGTGCCAAAAAGGTTGGGGACTGCTGATTTAAACTAAAGGTCTTGTCCTTACCCGCTGAAGATTGTAATTCTACTCTCACTTTTTTTGACTCTCTTTGCCAAGGAAAAATCATGCTTGAACCAACATAACTTTCCTGTTACACTAATACCAATC
The DNA here is from genome assembly GCF_937001465.1 of Orcinus orca. NCBI lineage: Eukaryota > Metazoa > Chordata > Mammalia > Artiodactyla > Delphinidae > Orcinus > Orcinus orca. The sequence continues at coordinate 131,063,593 of NC_064563.1, forward strand.
CCTGATTTGCCTATCACGCATGAGATAACTGATGTAATGGAAACACACACTGGAGAAGAATAGACGGTAGCTAATGACTACTGAGCACCAGCTGCTGTTCTAAAGTGGTTCTCAAGTATTAACAAATTTACTCCTTGTAGCCACCTATGGGACAGATTCTAATGTTCTCACCCTTTTACTGTTTTGGGCAGTGCTAAAAGCTTTGTAAATTTGACTGTCCATGGGGTCACTGAGAACTCATTGATCTCCTCCTATGTCCAATTACTTTGATCAAACATAAATAAATCTTTATAGGATTTTATTTTCAAGACTCCTGAATATATTCACCATAGTATTATAACTCTATGTGTCTATGTATGTATGAAAAAGTCATAGTTCATGAAATCACAGATTATATCTCTTAATTTGATTACTAAACAGGATAATAGGAGTCCAAAATGAAATGTTTTTTCGTGTGGTTTTGTTTTTTGAAATTAATTAATTAATTTATTTTTGGCTGTGTTGGGTCTTTGTTGCTGCGCACAGGCTTTCTCCAGTTGCGGCGAGCAGGGGCTACTCTTCATTGTGGTGCGTGGGCTTCTCGTTGCAGAGAATGGGCTCTAGGTGCTCGGGCTTCAGTAGTCGTGGCACGCAGGCTCAGTAGTTGTGACTCACGGGCTTAGTTGCTCTCTGGCCTGTGGGATCTTCCTGGAACAGGGCTCGAATCTGTGTCCCCTGCATTGGCAGGCGGATTCTTAACCACTGCCCCACCAGGGAAGCCCTGGTATGGTTTATTTAGACCAGTGTGGCCCAAGGGCCATCTGTTCCATAATTTCCTAATGGGAGGTGGCTAATAAAAATATGTTTTCTGCCCCTATTTTGGACCTACTGAATCTGAATTTCTAGATTAGGTTCTGAGAAAATGGATTTTTAGCAAGCACTCCTAGGTAATTATAATGCATACTGAAGTTTGGGAACCCCTAATTTAAAGTAATTTAAATGCTGTGAAATCTCTACTTTACTTTCCAGTGAGCAGATATAACTAATTGTCTAGTGTTTATAATCGCAAGACATTTAAAAGTTTGAATGTGATTTAGGAAATGAATAAATATGTTTTTGTTTCTTGTATGCTAATACAGGCTTGAAAGAGTTATTTGAAACAAATGATGCAGTGCAGGAAAAAAAAGAACTACAAGTTTTTGCAGATCTTTAAATCAGACCATCGATTAATTGAAACACCTGGGAGGTTAGTCTTCCTAATAGAATAATCTAAAAAGTAGAACAGATTTTACTGGCTTTGGAAAAATTGTTTGAGGATAAGCTCTTTTCCCTTATGAACTACTTCCTTCCTGCACCCATAAAGGAATGAATTTTGGGGTCTTGCAGTTCTGAGTAAGCTCTCTCTTCTCATAAATACTTAGATTAGAAGAAAAAAGTCAGGACCATTCTTTTAAAAAGCTTAATGAATTTTTTAAAATGTATGAACATAGTTGGGAAATCCTGCCAATGATTAAAGGGTCTTGGGTTTAATATTACATTTTCTTTTCCCAAATTCTCTTCCACATTTCATGAAACAATATATTTCTCTAAATAAACCTAAGTTGAAATTAATCATTTTAGTCATTTTCATCACAAAATTTAGTTATCAATACAAGTTTCTGCTGCTCATGTCTTGATCTTTATTCTATGTCATCTACAGGGCATACTCTCCATGCTGTAAGTTAAATTAATATTTCTACCATCACTCCAATGGCTTTTTGGTGCATTATGTGTGGGCCATTTCCTTAAAGATCTCATTTCCTAGTTGAGGTGTTTACACATAAAAATGCCAGGGATTGTTAAGTTCTAGGTTGGTTTAGAATTAGAATAGAGTAAATCTAACCTTCCATGCTATTATCTGCAATTCACTGACATGACATAATTAAAAATGAAGAAAAAGAAAATGTAAATAATTTCATTTAATCCTACATGTAAGTCAACATACACATATTGTTATTTTTCTCTTGGAAGATTAGTTTCAAAAAACAAAATTAGTTTCTTTATTTGCTGCTTATAAAAACCAAATATCAAAATTTTGAAGCTCTCCTTTTGATTGTTATGCCTTTTTGGTTGATTGACCCTTTTCTCATTAAGCAATATCACTTTTTATCTCTGGTGTCTCTGTTCTGGACTTTACTTTGTCTTATATTAATATAACCACTCTTACTTTTGGTTAATGTTTGCATGGTAAATCTTTTTTCAACCATTTAATTTATTTTTCTTTTCTTGGCTTGATAGCTCATCTCTGCTCACCCCCCCAGCTTTATTAAGGTATAATTGACAATTAAAAATTGTTTACCTTTAAGGTGTACAACTTGATGACTTTATATACATATATAGTGAAACAGATCACTGCAATCAAGGTAATTAACATATTGACCACCTGGCAGTTACCTTTTTCTTGTGTGTGTGTGCCTGTGCCTGTCTTGAGAAAAAGTAGGATCTACCCTCTTAGCAAATTTCAATTACATGTATGGTATTGTTATAGTCACATTATTATACATTAGTTGCCCAGAATTTATCCATCTTACATAACTGACACTTTGTACCCTTTGACCAACTCCATTTTCCCCACCTCCCATAGTTTTGACCTACTTATATCATTATAGTTGAAGTGAGTTTCATGTAGATGGGATACATTTCTGTCAGTTAAAAAAAAATCCATTCTCCGTCCTTCAGTTGGTGTTGTTTTGACCATTAATGTAATTATCGATCTGTTTGGATTTAGGTTCATCATTTTATTAGTGATTTCTGCTTATTTTCTCTGTTTTTCACTCCTTTGATTCATTCCCTTTACCTGCCTTCTTTTGACTATAGGCATACCTCAGAGAGACTGGGTTCGGTTCCAGACTACTGCAATAATGTGAATATCACAATGAAGCAAGTCACATGGATTTTTCAGTTTCAAAGTGCATATAAAAGTTACATTCACACCATACTCTAGTCTATTAAGTGTGCAATAGCATTATGTCTAAAATATACCTACCTTAATTAAAAAATATTTTATTGCTGAAAAATGCTAACCATCATCTGAGCCTTCAGTAAGTCGTAGTAGTAACATCAAAGATCATTGATCACAGATCACTATAACAAATATAATAATAATGAAAAGGTTTGAAATATTGAAAGAGTTACATTAAATATCGAGAGAATGATACAGAAATATGAAATGAGCAATTGTTGGAAAAATGGTGTTCAGATTGGATATTTTCTATTTCCTTTTTTCTAATTCAGTCTTTTCACGATTAATTTCACTAATAGTGCTCACCCTTACTTTCTGGGTCATTTTCATAAGAGCTGCTTCTGAGTCTCTATCAGATAAATCCAACATCTTTGTTGCCTGATTGTGTTTTCCTTTGTGAGTCGAGATTTCCTTGTTTCACTATGCTGGGTAATTTTTGGACTATATCTTGAACTTTTTGAATATTATGTTATGAGACCTTGGGATTTGTTTAAGTCTATGGGGAATTTTGATAATTTAGTTTTAGCTGGCAACCAGCCAGGTTCAATTTAGACCACAAATTCCAATCAGACTTCTGTGGGTTGTGGTTTCAATGCAGGTTCCATTTTCAAAGCTTCTGTAGTCATGTTTGGATCTGTTCCATGCGTACACCACTCAAATGCCAATCTAGGACTTGGGTGGTTGTATATGTTGTATTCAATTCTTAAGTTCTATGGTGTACTGTTTAGGGTCAGATCCATGCATGTTCAACCTGAGATGAGCCCAGGGGTTCACAAGCAACTTTAGGGGTCATTTTCTTAAGTTCTTCTATCTTGATGATCTGGTTCCCTGGGGCCACCCTTTGTGGTTCTCTGGTCAGAAACAGGGGCTTTATTTACTCTGCTCAAATGGGTTCATTTCCAGGGTTGAATAGTTGGAGCACAAAGCTTAAAAAAAGCAGTTGGGATTCACCCCATTCTCCTAGTATTACATCATTCTGATCAGAAAGGAAGGTTCGCCATTCTCAGAGTTCTAGGCTCCTGTCAGCTCCTGTTGCTGCCAGTGTCACTGCCACTACTGTGGCAACCAAAAGGTCACTTAGGAGCTACACAAGAGAACAAAGAAAACTATTGGGGGTACTTCCCCCACTGTCTTTGAGCTTGAAGAGATCTTGCTTATTTAGCCATAACTAGAGAGATTTTCCTGTATCTCTCTCTGCCCATGTCCTGAAGCCTACTTATGTATTTTGGGCTGTGTTTGGTCCAGAGTGGAGTAAACAGAGGGGAAAAAACTGGTAAACTCATAGCTAGTTGGGTAGTACTTTGAATTTTGGTCTTGTTCCTTAATCTGCATAAAATTACTCTTCATCTACCTGAAATAGCTGTTCCACTCATTCCATCCAAATTCTATAGCTGCATTCAGTGGGGAGCAGAGAGTGGAGTGTGCTCTCTCTGTCTTATGCAGAAGTGGAGCCAATCATCCCAAAGAAAGGTAATGAGACAAAAACAAGTTTACAGCAAACACTAAGTGAAACACATAGCATGTATAGTAAGCTGGCTGTTTAAAGCCAACACGCTGAGTAAAAGGAAACTCATTTTAGAACTGATAGACCTCAGCTGACCCGTGCTATGATCAATGACTGTATTCAGCATGCCATCTGGCATTTACTTGCTGGCACTGAAAACACTTTGTCTGGCGGTTGTTGCTAAGGTTGGTTAGGTATGATATCATCGGAGGCAAACTCATCTCCCTTTTCATTCTTGCAGGTCATAAACACTGACATATTGAGAGAACTGCTGATTAACAATTAAAAAAAAAGTCTAATCAGGTCAATTCTAAACTTTTATATGCAAAGGCATGCTCAACTCTATAGCGTACTGGGATCACTCCACTGAAATGGCTAGCACTTAAGATACTTTTTCTGCATTAATTATTGGCATGTCATCAATAGAGATGAACCAGTCATATGCACACTACATATTTCTGAAAAGTTGTGAATGAAATAAATTAAGAAAAGGAACTTAATTGGAACTCTACAATGAATCCTTTTGTAAAGCAAAATCATTGCCCTCTGGTTTTGGGATTACATGTATGATTTTTTCATAAACCTGATTTATATATTTTTATTTAGACTTGTTTACCCTGTTTTTGAGTCAGCTTCTCTAATTCACAGGTCAGCCTAGGGCAACATGGCAGATTTGCTACTTAAGGCACATGACTTTTTTGGCTGTATTATGCTTATAGCAATGGCTGAGCAGCAGGAAACAGTACTTAATTAGTTGCCTTTGCAGTTATCAGGCTGCAATCACATTTGATTAAGAAGGCTGTTTATTTCACTCAAGGCTGAGAAAGCTCTCCTGAGGAGAGATGCCCATGTTTTGGCCCAGAGAACCACAAAAAGAGCCTCGCACATGAAGGGGCACTCTGCAGCTCAGTCATAGGTTTTCTGAATGACCTTGGAGAAGTCACTTTGCTCCTCATTTGTTTCCTCTTTTCCCAGACTCCAAACGTTTTCAAAGCCCAATGTCAGGAACATATTTCAAAACTCTTCTAAGTACTTTTATGTGCTAATATACCCTTCAGTCTAATTCTGGGAGATAGGCAAGTTGTTACTCTTATACCCTCAACAAATTAATAAAGAGGCTCAATGATATTAGAAGAATAAAGTTTACACAGCAAAAAAGAAGAGGAATTCAAGACCAATTTGGTGAACTTGGTTGTTCTTCTACACCCCCTGTTGCTAAAACAACTATTAATTAAGAATAGAATCATAGAGAGTTGTTTCCTGTTTAATTTCACCTGACAAAGGGCAAGAAGGTCTATTTTCTTAATGTGAGGATGGGAATTACTTGAGACTGAAACCATAAAGAAGAGTTTTCCCCATTTATTTGATAAATATAAATTCAAATATTTGCCTATATGTAATACTTTGGAAGTTGACCTTGCATTATTCCTGGTGTTTATAGAGGAAAAATGTTGTATTAACATTGTACAGTTGCTTTTTTTTTTCATTATTTGTGGTAGCTATGTTTTTTTTAACGCCTTTATTAGAATATAATTGCTCTACAATGGTGTGTCAGTTTCTGCTTTATAACAAAGTGAATCAGCTATACATATACATATATCCCCATATCTCCTCCCTCTTGCGTCTCCCTTCCACCCTCCCTATTCCACTGCTTTAGGTGGTCACAAGGCATCAAGCTGATCTCCCTGTGCTATGTGGCTGCTTCCCACTAGCTATCTATTTTACATCTGGTAGTATATATATGTCCATGCCTCTCACATCGTCCCAACTTACCCTTCCCCCTCCCCGTGTCCTCAAGTCCATTCTATGTCTGTGCCTTTATTCCTGCCCTGCCCCTAGATTCTTCAGAACCTGTTTTTTTTTTTTTAAAGATTCCATATATATGTGTTAGCATACAGTATTTATTTTTCTCTTTCTGACTTACTTCACTCTGTATGACAGTCGCTAGGTCCATCCACCTCACTACAAATAACTCAATTTTGTTTCTTTATATGGCTGAGTAATATTCCATTGTATATATGTGCCAAATCTTCTTTATCCATTCATCTGTCAATGGACACTTAGATTGCTTCCATGTCCTGGCTATTGTAAATAGAGCTGCAATGAACATTTTGGTACATGACTCTTTTTGAATTATGGTTTTCTCAGGATATATGCCCAGTAGTGGGATTGCTGGGTCGTATGGTAGCTCTATTTTTAGTTTTTTGAGGAACCTCCAACTGTTCTCCATAGTGGCTGTATCAGTTTACATTCAGTTTACATTTACAGAGCAAGAGGGTCCCTTTTCTCAACACTCTCTCCAGCATTTATTGTTTGTAGAGTTTAGGATGATGGCCATTCTGACTAGTGTGAGGTGACACCTCATTGTACTTTGATTTGCATTTCTCTGATGATTAGTGATACTGAGCATCCTTTCATGTGTTTGTTGGCAATCTGTATATCTTATTTGGAGAAATGTCTGTTTAGGTCTTCTGCCCATTTTCGGATTGGGTTGTTTGTTTCTTTAATATTGAGCTACATGAGCTGTTTATGTATTTTGGAGATTAATCCTTTGTCTGTTGATTCATTTGCAAATATGTTCTCCCATTCTGAGGGTTGGCTTTTTGTCTTGTTTATGGTTTCCTTTGTTGTGCAAAATCTTTTAAGTTTCATTAGGTCCCATCTGTTTATTTTTATTTCCATTTCTCTAGGAGGTGGGTCAAAATGGATCTTGCTGTGATTTATGTCATAGAGTTTTCTGCCTATGTTTTCCTCTAAGAGTTTTATAGTGTCTGGCTTTACATTTAGGTCTTTGATCCATTTTGAGTTTATTTTTGTATATGGTGTTAAGGAGTGTTCTAATTTCATTCTTTTACATGTAGTTGTCCAGTTTTCCCAGCACCACTTACTGAAGAAGCGGTCTTTTCTCCATTGTATATTCTTACATCCTTTATCAAAACTAAGGTGGCCATATGTGCATGGCTTTATCTCTGGGCATTCTATCCCGTACAATTGAGCTATATTTCTGTTTTTGTGCCAGTACCATACTGTCTTGATTACTGTAGCTTTGTAGTATAGTCTGAAGTCAGGGAGCCTGATTCCTCCAGCTCTGTTTCTCTTTCTCAAGATTGCTTTGACTATTTGGGGTTTGTGTTTCCATACAAATTGTGAATTTTTTTGTGCAAGTTCTGTGAAAAATGCCAGTGGTAGTTTGATAGGGACTGCATGGAATCTGTAGATTGCTTTGGGTAGTGGAGTTATTTTCAAAATGTTGATTCTTCCAATCCAAGAACGAGGTATATCTCTCCCTCTGTTTGTATCATCTTTAATTTCCTTCATCAGTGTCTTATAGTTTTCGGCATACAGGTCTTTTGCCTCCTTAGGTAGGTTTATTCCTAGGTATTTTGTTCCTTTTGTTGCAGTGGTAAATGGGAGTGTTTCCTTAATTTCTCTTTCAGATTTTTCATCGTTAATGTATAGGAATAAAAGAGATTTCTGTGCATTAATTGTGTTTCCTGCTACTTTACCAAATTCATTGATTAGCTTTAGTAGTTTTCTGGTTACGTCTTTAGGATTCTCTATGTATTGTATTATGTCATCTGCAAACAGTGACAGTTTTACTTTTTCTTTTCTGATTTGGATTCCTTTTATTTCTTTTTCTTCTCTGACTGCTATGGCTAAAACTTCCAAAACTATGTTGAATAATAGTGGTGAGAGTGGGCAACCTTGTCTTGTTCCTGATCTTAGTGGAAATGGTTTTAGTTTTTCACCATTGAGAACGATATTGGCTCTGGGTTTGTCATATATGGCCTTTATTATGTTGAGGAAAGTTCCCTCTATGCCTACTTTCTGCAGGGTTTTTATCATAAATGGGTGTTGAATTTTGTAGAAAACTTTTTCTACATCTATTGCGATGATCATATGGTTTTTCTCCTGCAATTTGTTAATATGGTTTATCACATTGATTGGTTTGCATATATTGAAGAATCCTTGCACTCCTGGGATAAACCCTGCTTGATCATGGTGTATGATCTTTTTAATGTGCTTTTGGATACTGTTTGCTAGTATTCTGTTGAGGATTTTTGCATCTATGTTCAGCAGTGATATTGGCCTGTAGTTTTCTTTCTTTGTGACATCCTTGTCTGGTTTTGGTATCAGGGTGATGGTGGCTTTGTAGAATGAGTTGGGGAGTGTTACTCCCTCTGCTATACTTTGGAAGACTTTGAGAAGGTTAAGTGTTAGCTCTTCTCTAAATGTTTGATAGAATTTGCCTGTGAAGCCATATGGTCCTTGGCTTTTGTTTGTTGGAAGATTTTTAATCACAGTCTCAATTGCAGTGCTTGTGATTGGTCTGTTTATATTTTCTATTTCTTCCTAGTTGAGTCTCGTAAGGTTGTGCTTTTCTAAGAATTTGTCCATTTCATCCAGGTTGTCCATTTTAATGGCATATAGTTGCTTGTTGTAATCTGTCATGATCCTTCCTGTCATGTAATCTGTCATGATCGTATCATGTTACATGATACGAAGGATCATGTAACAACAAGTATCAGTTGTTACTTCTCCTTTTTCATTTCTAATTCTATTGATTTGAGTCTTCCCCCTTTTTTTCTTGATGAGTCTGGCTAATAGTTGCTAAATTTTGTTTATCTTCTCAGAGAACCAGCTTTTAGTCTGATTGATCTTTGCTATCATTTCCTTCATTTCTTTTTCATTTATTTCTGATCTGACTTTATGATTTCTTTCCTTCTGATAAATTTGGGATTTTTTTGTTCTTCTTTCTCTAATTGCTTTAGGTGTAAGGTTAGGTTGTTTATTTGAGATGTTTTCTGTTTCTTGAGGTAGGATTGTATTGCTATAAACTTCCCTCTTAGAACTGCTTTTGCTGCATCCCATAGATTTTTGGTCATCATGTTTTCATTGTCATTTGTTTCTACGTATTTTTTTATTTCCTCTTTGATTTCTTCAGTGATCTCTTGGTTATTTAGTTGTGTGTTGTTTATCCTCCATGTATTTGTATTTTTTTACAGATTTTTTCCTCTAACTGATATCTAGTCTCATAGCATTGTGGTTGGAAAAGATACTTGATACAGTTTCAATTTTCTTAAATTTACCAAGCCTTGCTTGGTTTGTGACTGAAGATATGATCTATTCTGGAGAATGTTCCATGACCACTTGAGAAGAAAGTGTATTCTGTTGTTTTTGGCTGGAATGTCCTATAAATATCAATTAAGTCCATCTTGTTTAACATGTCATTTAAAGCTTGTGTTTCCTTATTGATTTTCAGTTTGGTTGATCTGTCCATTGGTGAAAGTGCGGTGTTAAAGACCCCTACTATGATTGTGTTACTGTCGATTTCCCCTTTTATGGCTGTTAGCATTTGCCTTATGTATTGTGGTGCTCCTATGTTGGGTGCATAAATATTTACAATTGTTATATCTTCTTCTTGGATTGAATGCTTGATCATTATGTTGTGTCCTTCTTTGTCTCTGATAATGGTCTTTATTTCAAATCTATTTTGTCTGATATTAGAATTGCCGCTGTAGCTTTCTTTTGATTTCCATTTGCATGGAGTACCTTTTTCCATCCCCTCACTTTCAGTCTGTATGTGTCCCTGGGTCTGAAGTGGGTCTCTTGTATATAGGATATATACGGGTCTTGTTTCTGTATCCATTCAGCTAGTTGATGTCTTTTGGTTGGCGCGTTTAATCCATTTACATTTAAGGTAGTTATTGATATGTATGTTCCTATTACCATTTTCTTAATTGTTTTGGGTTTGTTACTGTAAATCTTTTCCTACTCTTGTGTTTCCTGCCTAGAGAAGTTCCTTTAGCATTTGTTGTAAAGCTGGTTTGGTGTTGCTGAATCCTCTTAGCTTTTGCTTGTCTGTAAAGATTTTAATTTCTCTGTCAAATCTGAATGAGATCCTTTTTGGGCAGAGTAATCTTGGTTGTAGGTTTTTCCCTTTCATCACTTTAAATATGTCTTGCCACTCCCTTCTGGCTTGCAGAGTTTCTTCTGAGAGATCAACTGTTAACCTTATGGGGATTCCCTTGTATGTTAATTATTGCTTTTCCCTTGCTGCTTTTAATATTTTTTCTTTATATTTAATTTTTGATAGTTTGATTAATATGTGTCTTGTCGTGTTTCTCCTTGGATTTATCCTGTATAGGACTCTCTGCTCTTCCTGGCCTTGATTGACTATTTCCTTTCCCATATTAGGGAAGTTTTCTAATATAATCTCTTCAAATATTTTCTCAATCCCTTTTTTTTCTTCTTCTCCTTCTGGGACACCTATAATTTGAATGTTGGTGCATATAATATTGTCCCAGAGGTCTCTGAGACTGTCCTCAGGTCTTTTCATTCTTTTTTCTTTATTCTGCTTTGCAGTAGTTATTTCCACTATTTTATCTTCCAGGTCACTTATCCATTCTTCTGCCTCGGTTATTCTGCTATTGATTCCTTCTAGAGAATTTTTAATTTCATTTATTGTGTTGTTCATTATTGTTTGTTTGCTCTTTAGTTCTTCTAGGTCCTTGTTAAACATTTCTTGTATTTTCTCCATTCTATTTCCAAGATTTTGGATTATCTTTTCTATGATTACTCTCAATTATTTTAGGTAGACTGCCTATTTCCTCTTCATTTGTTTGATCTGGTGGGTTTTTACCTTGCTCCTTCATCTGCTGTGTGTTTCTCTGTCTTCTCATTTTGCTTAACTTACTGTGTTTGGGGTCTCCTTTTTGCAGGCTGCAGGTTCATAGTTCTCCTTGTTTTTGGTGTCTGCCTCCAGTGGATAAGTTTGGTTCAGTGGGTTGTATAGGCTTCCTGGTGGAGGTGACTGTTGCCTGTGTTCTGGTGGATGAGGCTGGATCTTGTTTTTCTGGTGGGCAGGACCACGTCTGGTGGTGTGTTTTGTGGTGTCTGTGAAATTATTATGATTTTAGGCAGCCTCTCTGTTAATGGGTGGGGTTGTGTCCCTGTCTTGCCAGTTGTTTGGCATAAGGTGTCCAGCACTGTAGCTTGCTGGTTGTTGAGTGGAGCTGGCTCTTAGTGTTGAGATGGAGATCTCTGGGAGAGCTTTCGCCATTTGATATTATATGTAGCCGGGAGGTCTCTGGTGGACCAATGTCCTGAACTCTGCTCTCCCACCCCAGAGGCACAGGCCTAACACTTGGCCGGAGCACCGAGACACTTTCAGCCACATGGCCAGGTACTTGGGGACTTTCTTGCCTTGTGGAAAGTCTGAGGTCTTCTGCCAGTGTTCAGTAGGTGTTCTGTAGGAGTTGGTCCACATGTAGATGTATTTCTGATGTATTTGTGGGGAGGAAGTGAACTCCACGTCTTACTCCTCTGCCATCTTGAAGGTCTCCCTGTACAGTTGGTTATTTGCAAGCACTGGTATCACTCATTTTTTGCAAAGTGAAGCACAGAGAGATAACATTCTGTTTACCTTTTTTGACAGTGTGAATTCATACAGAGTTTATGTTTGAAGTAATTTGTCATGTTTTTCTTTATTTTTGTCAGATTTGGCCAAAGGCATAAAAAACATTCTTTGTGTTATCTGTAAGATTTTCTTTCTTCTTTCTCTTTCCTTAAGAATGCATATCCAAACTATAAATTCTATTTATCTCTGAGCTACTGTGGGTTAAACAGCCAAGGCTTTCACCCATGGAACATTCTGATGGAATCCTATTATACTTTATGTGGTTATCATCTCCCTCTGAAATTTGCATTAGTTATGGGTGTGTTCATCCTAACATTTGGCAATTGGGAGACAGCTGGAAGATAGTGTGCTCTGGTCAGCAGCTGTCCATCAGAATTCTTCCAATATAATGGAATAAAAATCACTGTGTGTGCATAATCTTGCCTCCTCAATTTTATCGATAAAATATTTTATCTCTAAAAATTATGCAACTGAATGGAGTTGTACAGGAGCCTGTTGCCTGATGAGTCACAGGCTGGCAGATCATACTGTCTCATTGATAGAACATATTCAAACATGTGAATTGTGCGAAAGCCTGGATGGGAGGTAGGTAGGACCAAAACTAGGCCTCCTAGTATATACCTGAGGCAAACTTCAGTGCAAAGCACCTTCTACCTTTGGGTTCTGGATCTTCTGTAGTGGAGCTATTTTTCAACTTTTTCCACTGAAACACTGAGCATTGATAGAGCACATTCAAATATGTGCTGTACAATGAAATATGACAAGAAGTTAAATCATTATAATCAAATTGCCTTTTGAGTTCTAATTCCTATCATCTGATTATAATTTATTATAAACAGTGTGATTCGAAAGTGATGGCTGACTCCCTAGAAATCACTCCTTTTATTTTGTAATCATACCTGATTTTTACTGCATGAAAGAAATTCTCTGAAATCAATAACATATTTGAATTATGAGTTGATATTTCTAAGCAAATATTTACCCAGATGATACATATTTATTTAGAACTCACAAAATGTCAGCTTTTTCATCCTTAAATGGAGGATTACTTGTGTTTAAATGATCCACTCTGGATCATTCAGTTGGTCAGGCCCCGTACCTTCCATGGTAGGTTGGCAGACCTGCTTCTTGTCCTCTTGGAAGGACAGACAGATCACTTAGGAACTTGAATAAAGTGATAAATAATAGTAGGGCAGAGAAAGGATACTAATATGGCAACATATAGGAGGGAATTTAATCCAGATTGAAGTTAAGAAAAAGCTCCTCCCAAAATATGATGTTTAGATATTCATAAGTTCTTATAGCAATAAATAGTTTTCATTCTTCCCATCTTGAAATCATCAGTTCTTCAGGAGACAGTAGGGAGTAGCAGAAAAAGGTCAAGCACACATAGTTTTAAATGCCAGCTTATTACACAGTAGCTGTGTGAAATTAGACAAATTACTTAACTCTGAGTCTCAACTTCCTCATCTGTACAGAGAAGAATAATAATACCCAGGTAATGGGGGCTATTCTGAAGATTAATAAACTAATATATTTTAAGCATCTGGGACAGAGATTGCATTAAATAAATGATAGTTCCCTTCACTCTAATAATTTCTGCCACTGCTAAACACTGTTTCCCTTATAATATCCAACTCTGACTTCTATCAAATGAAGGTAGCCCCTAAAACCTGGAATATATGACCAGCTGTGAGTTGTTTGGGGCACAATCTCATGGATGAATAAATAAAGATGGATCCTCACATAAACTGCTTTGTTATGGCAACATATTCAATTCAGAATGAACCAAAATACCACAAATCCTATCTTTTACATAATTTAAAATACAAAAAGCACGTAGAAGAGAATTAAGGGATTCACTGTTCCCGCCACCATGAAAGGTATATTCAGGCTGATTAGTGAAGGAAAGATCAATTTTAACAGTGAAGGAATTTTGAAGGGCTGGAGAACACTTTTAGGGAAGCTGAAATAGATGTAGAACACTTTTCAGGAGGCTGATCAGATCTAGAAAGGGGAGAAATACAGTGTATTCCCGAATTTTCACGGGCTCCATGGTGGGCTTGCTGTTCTCTTTCTTACACTTCTCTTCGGAACATCCCATTCACTCCCCCCACACCTGTTTCAGCCAGCACCTCTAGGCTTTTTACTCCCAAATCTAGATGTGATGCTCCAGGCTCTCCAATGAGGTTCAATTTGTGCATCCCACCCACTAAAGGTTCACTGAATTTGTCTTATAGGATATAAAGCCTATTACCCCCACTCCCCACCACTCAACATATTAAAAATGGAATTCATCCCCCTCTCTGAACCTTCTTGAATGTTCCTCATTAGTTCCCAGAACACACTATCTACACAATCATTCAGAACTTCAGACTTGATTTGTACTTGTTCCTCTTGTTTAGCCCCAATTCTTAGTCTCTTTTATCACTTTGCCCTGCAGTACAGGACATTGTCAAAGAGCACCAGCCCTCTCTACAAGCATGCCTGAAGAATGGGCAGCATCAGACCCCCTGGGAGTTTGTTAAAAATGCAGAATTTCAGGTTCCACACCAGACCTAACCAAATCAGAATCCACATGTTAACAAGGTGCTGTGATATTTATATTAACAAATAAATATTTGATCTTTGTCCCATTTCTGGCACAGAGATCCTAAAACCCCTGGAATTTCCTAAGTGATAAGAGTAATAAAGGTGTCTTAATATTCATAACAAACCCCTTTCAACCACATCTGAGTTTATGTTAATGAGGTGAGTTTTAGAAATCACCTGAGGATGGAGCTGGTTGCCAGGGAAACCAACCTTGTGGTTAGAGGGTTGGAACTTTCATTCCAACCTCCAGACCTCCAGGGAGGGGAGAGGGACTGGAGGTTGAGTTAAATCATTAACAGTCAATGATTTAATCAATCATGTCTATGTAATGAAGCCTCCATAAAACCCCAAAAGGACAGGGTTCAGAGAGCTTCCTGGGTTGGTGAACATGTGGAGAATTAGGGAGAGGGACATGACTGGAGACAGCATTGAAGCGTCAAACCTTTCCCCATACTTTGCCCTATGCAGCTCTTCCATCTGGCTGTCTCTTATTTATAATGTTTTATTCTAGTAAGTAAAATGTTTCTTTGACTTCTGTGAGTGCTCTAGCAAATTTATTGAATCCTAGGGTCATTGAAACCTCTAATTTATAGTTCAAAAGCTCAGGTGACACCATGGACTTGCAACTGGTGGCTAAAGTTGGGGAAGGTGGGAGCAGTTTTATAGGACTGGACCAGTAACCTGTGGATCTGATGTTCTCTCCAGGTACATAGTGTCAGAACTGAGTTAATTGCTTGTGGTGTTGGAAAACCCACACAATGAAATTGGTCTTAAAATCTTAGGTGTCCATGTGATCTCTTACTGTCTTCATCAAACATTTCCATTGCTTTCTTTCTTTTAATTATAAGGATTTCCCAAAATATAAGAATTACAGATACTAGTATAAAACACCCACATACCCACTGCCTATACTTATTGCATGTTAATAATTTATAATATGTTTCAGATTTGTATTTTTTCAGTAATAAAATATTAGAGTTGAAGGTCTCCTTCCTACTCCTGTGCCTAAGGTGACAAACTTGTCCCAGGACTGTCCCAAATTGTAGCACTGAAAGTCCTGCACCCCAGGAAACCCCTCAGTTCTGGGAAATACTGAAATTCATCTGTACTTTTCCCTCCCCCACACATTTACCACACATTTACCACATGTGCATGTTTCTATAATATACAGAATTATTTTATGTGTTTAGCTTTATGCAAATAGTATCATGTTTGGCACATTCTTTTCCTGTTAGCTCTTTTTCAAACAGCATTACAGTTTTGAGATTTACTCTAATGATACACTAACATACGTGGATTTAATTGCTATATCCCATTCTACTGTATGAATATACTCTAATTTACTTATCCATTCTCCTCTGATAGAAATTTAGGTTGCTTCCAATATTATGTTATTTTAAATAATATCAACCAACATTACAATATCTCCTTGTGCATATTTGAGGATTTTCTAGGGAATATATGTAGAAGGGGTAAACTGCCAAGTCCTAAAGGATGCCCATCTTCATCTTTTCTGCATGTGGTCAAATTGCTCCCAAGTGTTGATAACGGTTTGTGTTTTCCCACCAGCAGTGTGAGTTCCCTTTCACGTTGGCCCACAGTGCTTGGTGCTATCAGACTTACAGAGTATTGCTAGCCTGACAGCTCTGAACAGTCTTGTACTGTTTTGAAATGCATTTCCCTGCTTTAGCTAGCCAGGGGGAGCATCTTCCGTGTGTTTATTGCCCTTCTGGTTTTCTTCTCTACTACTTTTGAGCACACACATTGCCCATTTTCCTATTGAGGCATTATGGATACTAATCTTTTGTGAATCATATGAACTGCAAGTATCTTCTCCAAGTGGGGAATTTGCCTGACACTTCGCCTATGGAATTGTTGCCTTATATATTTTTTAAAAATTTAAAGATTGATATATAATTCACATACCATAAAATTCATTGTTTTAAAGTGTAGAGTTCAGTGATTTAGTATACCTCTTCTTTTACAGTTTGTGCTTTCTAGCTTTTATTTTAGAAATCTTTCCTATTCTGATACTATGATGCCATTCTACTCTTTTTAAAAATGTTGTAAATGTTTGCTTCTTGCCTTTATGTAATTAACCCATTAGGATAGATTTTGGGGTGTGGTGTGATGGAGTGATCTAGTTTAACGTTTATCTGTATAGATAGTTAATTGTCTTGGCACCATTTATTAAATAATCCACCCACCTCTACTGGTTTGTAATCAGTAATCATCTCCGTTATCACATGAGTCAACTTCTAAGCTTTATATTCTATCAGTATATAGAATATAAAGTATATATAGTGTATATATCTATATATATATATAGTATATATATATAGTATATATATCTGTGAACCAATATCACACTATTTATTTTCCATAACTTTATAATAAATCTTGATGTCTCCTAGGCATGTCTTTTCACTTTGTTGTTTTTCATAACTGTTTTCTTTTGTCTACACCCTTTTCTTGCTCATATACATTTTAGGCTCAGTCTGTCAAACTCAATAAAAAATGGTTCTGTGGGTTTTTATTAGAATTGTATTGATTTTACATATAGTTCGGGAAGAATTGACATATCCCAATATTGAAAACCTTACAATATTCCCATCCACAATTCGGTATCTCTTAATTTCTTTAAGTCTCCCTTTAATCTCTTGAAACTTTTATGTATTTATATTACTCCATAAGTGCCATGCACATATTATTGGATTTCTTATTAGGTACTTAGTTTCTGGTGTTGTGAGATTTGTGTACACACATATATATTACGTTTTCTGAGTGTTGTTGATGTATAGGGATACATTAATTTTTGTACACTGATCTTACATCTTGCAACGTTGATGAATTCTCTTATTTGTTTGTATAGTCTGAGGAGTATAGGCAATCATATCATTGGTAAATAATAACAATTTAGTTCTTTCATTTCCAATTGGAATCATTTCTTTTTAATTTGTCTTGTTGGTTACACTGACCAAGCCAGTAAGATGCTGAATAGAGTGGTGCTAGATACTAGCTTGTCTTATAGTTGCCTTAAAAGGGAATGGTCATAACAGTGTAGCACTGAGTATGGTTCTTGAGGTAGGTTTTGTTTTTTCTTTTGAGATCTTTATTCAGTTAAGAAATTTTCCTCTATTCATAGTTTGCTAAGTGTTTTTTTAACTCAAGTGAGTGATGGATTTCATCAATTGTCGTTTCTTTCAAGGATCTTCTTAGAATTGCTCTCCTTCAAGAAGTCTTCCTAGCACCCTAAAGTTGGACTAAAAACTCCTTCTCTCTGATTCCACTACATTTAGTCCTTTCCACAGCCTACTAAATTGTCTGTTTTCTAAGTTCATGTTTCGCAGTAGCTTATAAGCAATTCAAGAGCAGGAACTGTGTTTGATTCATGGCTATGTCCTCCATTACCAGTTGTAGAACATAGAATATCTCTGTACATATTATAGAAATAAATTGCTGGGAACATGTTCTAGAAACTTATCTAGCCCTTCCTAAAAACAAATTATGTTCTTAACAATGAAGCTTAATTTACAAAGGCAATTATGATTGAATAGAGTAGATTCAAAAAATTTTAGATATCTACACCTTTATATTTGCTCTTAATAATACATAAAATGTATTTATGTAATACATAAAATACATGTCTTCTGAGAAACAATGACTTTCTTCTTATAGCAAACATTATCTGTTACTACATTAATTTTTTTTAATTCAATTACTTAAACTAAAAAAAAATGTTCTCTGAGCATGCCATTCTCTACAAATCTCCATGTATTCACCAGTCTGGCAGCTTTCCAAACCCTGTCCTTTTGCATTTTCATGGAGGTTTCATTACAAAGGCATGATTGATTAAATCATTGACCATTGATACTGAAATCAATCTCCAGCCCCTCTTCCCTCCCTAGAGGTCCAGGGGTTGGGATTGAAAGTCCCAACCCCCTAATCACATGGTTGGTTTCCCTGGCAACCAGCCCCCATCCCCAGGTGCTTTCCAAAAGTCACCTCATTAACATTAAAATCAAGTTCATATTCATTTTAACATTATATTAGTTATTTATCATTCTGTCATTATTAAAACAAAAACAAGACTCCCACAAACTTTGATTTGCTCAGAATGTACCTTTTAGAGGTGTTTTATCATATCTAAGTCCTAAGAACATTTTAATTCATTTAATTTAAATGATGTTCTTACCAATGCCAAAGGCCTTTCAAACTGTATTACGTTTCTCTCCTTATTTGAACAGCCTCATTTATTTTATTCGGAATGCTCAGCTACTTAGTGAGTATGGGACCTCAAATGCCATTTGGAAATATGAAACCTTTATCTTTTAACTCAGTTTTGCTTTCATGAATAACATGGTTCTAACATCACAGTTGTGATATTTATTAGCTGTCTTTGCAAAACTTTGGGCAATACATCTTTTACATTTCATTGAAAAGAAAAGAAACTTAATCCCACCAGCATCTCCATTATTAGTTCTTTCTTTTGATTTTTCCCCGTGGGAATTTTGTGTTGGCCAGATGGCACACTGAAGGATCCCTAGACATATCTGCATTCTATGAAAGCAACATGGAAAAGCAAAATCTATTTCTGAATGAGGGGATTAAATTTTATATCTTATCATCTGGCTCACCACGTCCAACCCAGTCATTATTTGGTTCATGTTCAATATTGTACAATTATTCTCCTATTCACATAACAGTCTTTCTTCGTTTTCAGTAAAGTCCTGCTTTTAGTCTGTCCCATTGCTAATGGTAATTAGCCACTCAATTGCACCCTCTGAGCCCTTGAATTCTACTAGTTCTAAAGAATACTCCATAAACCTTATCTTTATGTTGGATCCTATCTCTAGGAAATGTCAGTCAAATTTCATCAACAGCAAAACTGAAATACCCATTTCCATATTCAAGACAGAATGTTTATTTTCCATGGAGAAAAGTGGCTGGATGAAATGTTTGAGAATCAGTTTGATGAGAAATTGTTTACTTTGTAAATTGGTCCAATTCTCATTTTCAAACACAGTGAGGTTTCTAATTGTCAGGTAGTTACACTCCTGATCAAAAATGGAGGAAAAATTTCCAGTCACATATTCTGTCATAAATGGTATTAAATAGAGTAACATCTCAAAGTGTTCACTCTAAATATTTTCTCTATGGAATAAGTAAAAATAATGTTCATTTGGTGCCTTCTCACCTTTGTCCCTTTTCTTAGTGGTTTCTAAGAGTGAGTCCGTTTTACATAAAACCAGCTCTTATTTCCAGAAAAATACTGAACTATTTTATTTTAGTTTTGTTAGACATGACCAATAAAAGAATGTAGTCTACTAATAAAAGTCTGTAAAATAAGGATGTATCTTTTGTCTTACCTATTTATTTGTATGTTATATTCAAAGTTTAACCTTCCTCTTCCAGCAACACTGAACAACATGGGTTTTCCCAAACTGACCATTTTCTTTCTTAAATCTTTGCCTTTGTAGGGGACACTGTCTCTGTCTGGAATGCTCTTCCCTTTCTTCACTGTCCATTTATGTAAATATCTACTCTTTCTTTAAAACTTTGTTCAAATTTCATATTTATGAGACTTTCTCTAAACATCTCTTTCTAAACACACACACACACATTTAGCTGCTTTCTCTCTTCTCAGCCTTTCAATAACACTTCATAGATTAATTCTATGAAGAATTATTTGTCTACATTTTCTTCTCGTACAAGATTGTGAGATTGTAAAGGTCAGGGAACATCATTTATTCATCTTTGGATCCTATGCTGCCATGGTAACAGGCACTCAATATGAATTTGTAAATAACTGATTGCATAGTATATGCTGACTTTTGCAAAAATTATTCTTAAATTCTGGAAAATAATACTGTTACTTTTCTATATGGAAGTCAATATCTGTGACCATAATGAGCAAAAGCAGGCATGCCATTTTAAATAGATTTATGTCAAATAGACTTATTGTATTGCTCATTTTGCAGTATATACAAATATCAAATCATTATGTTGTACATCTGAAACCAATATAATGTTACACATCAATTACATCTCAATTTTAAAAAGTATATATGTTATTTTTAAAGTTTAATTTTTAAATTGTTTTCACAAGACACAAATAAATTTTCAGATTCCTAACTGATAGAAAGGGGGTAAAAGGGAGAGACCTGAGTAAAATAATACTTTTCAACTATATAAAAGGTGAATTGAAAGATAGCTCTTGTGATATCTTTGAAAACAAATCTTAACGATTAATTTGCAGAAGTTTAGAAAGAGCAGTTGAAGTAAATGGAATTAAGGGCTAAACACCTCTACTCATTATTTTAGAGAGGCCTCAGCAAGAAGGATTAAGTGTGCCTTACCTTACCAATTTACACAGTCTAGAATGACCCAAATCGTGTTTTGTACTCTCTTTAGCTCATTTTAGGCTAAGCCAAGACATTTTCTATTTGAAAATAAACAAGACTCGAAGCCAGATTTATAAAATTATTCATTTAGGATACAAAACATTCCACTGTGTTTATTGCTTTCTTCCCTATTACCTTACTGATGACCATGAAGATTAAGTTCTCTGTTAAGATGATTAAAATGATTTTACTAAGAATGTGCCTGGATGCTTGGAAGAGAAGAAGCATAGCGTATGAGTTCCAAAATAGCAATATTTGAAAACATGTGTATGAAAGAACTTTTGTAAGCATTCTTGGAATTATTTTCCCTTTCTCTACCCCACACACCCACCCTAACTCAAAAAAGAGAAAAGCTTTGGGTGGAGTTAACTCTTTTCAAATCTTAAACAATAACTGGAAATCCTGAAAATGTATTCTCCTTTATCCAGTGGGGAAAACACTTTAAAGCTCTTTTTTTTCTCTAAGAATTGTTTAGCAAGGGATTTACTTAGTGGTTTCTATTTTGAACAGAAAATTCAGTTTAGCTGCCTGAAATATAATGCCATCTGTGTTTATTTCCGCCCTCCAAAAAACACAATTCTTTTTTTCAAACATAGCAAGTACATGGCCCTAATAACCCAGATAAAGATATAACTCAACAAATTCTTTACTTTAACCAAGTGATAAAATTAGTTCTAAGAATAGGTACCATAAAAAATGAATCTGATTGCAAATATAAAACATGAAAAGCACAACTGTAAATTAAAAAATATTTAACTATTTTGATTAGTAAGTAATTATGTCTTCTATATATATTTATCAGGTTGGAGGTATCTATGAGGTGAGAAAAAGGGCACAACACACACATTGTGATGTAGTTAGTGGGCAGAGAAATGGGCCAGGAGCCACAGAACCAAAGAATCAGAGTCATTCTGACACCAGGTTCTTCAAATCTATACCACCTTTGGGGCCCACTCACACATCTACCTGTAACAACAGCCTCTGGCATGTGGAGATCATTGGAAGAATCAAATTTGAATTTAGTAATGAAGTATTTTAATTTACTTAAAAAGTATGAAGTGATATACAAATGAGAAACATCATTATGTATTTATATTCTAAGCTGATTCTGACTGTTTTCTAAATGTAAAGGGACTTAATGTTTTTCCACCAAATCTTCTATGAGAAAAAATTAAAACATTTTAGAGTTTATTTGCATTTCAAAGAATGCTTAAATTCTGTTCATCAATCTTTATTACAGCCTGACATTTCTTCCATCGCTATGACAGTCTTCAAGAATATCCTGAAGTATGATTCTTTCTGGCCTTATTCATGGAGACATGATCTCTAAGATCAGCCCCACTTTGATTCTAGAAAGTCTATGCGATGCCAGGTTTTCTATTCTCAGGAAACCGAGGATGACTTATAAGCCATCTCAATGGGTATATGCTTAAAATAGCCAGACACACATCACTTATTGCCTAATCTTTCCTGGCTCCACGTAAGCCTTCATAAAACACAAGTTAAGTCACAATGGAGCAGCCTTCAAATCATCCTGACAGTCACTTGAAAAATACAAAATGCAGACTCCTGAAAGCCATGGGTGATGGTCACCCATGGGTGAAATTCTTATGTTCCTATTCTCTACCTTCTATTTCTCAACTTGAAGGTGTGTGTAGAGGAACAGAGAGTTGCACAGTCCTCAGACATACAACCCTGAAGACAACTTCTGCTCGTCCATTTCCCTTCGCCTAGAAGCATCTCTAAAATAAATTCTTAATTTGTTAGAGAGAAATACTTAACACCTTCTCTGCATGTATGTTTCATTGATTTTTGTAGTTGGTTATCACTTTACCCTGTTGAGGCTAGATTTCTTGGGATCTAATCTTGTTTCCCAAAGTTGCTTTAGATGCATCATGTAGAAAACTGACGTTTCATATCTCAACTGTTTTTTATTCATAATGTCTCTTTTCCCTGATATCTACTGGCTGAGTCAGACAAATATATGCATGGCAAAATAAACTGGCTATCATTAAATGACAAATTCTAACTTACTAATCCTTCAACAAACGGACAAAAAATATAGTTTACAATGTTAAAAAATGATCAATATATGAATATGGTCTAGTTAAAACATTATTATTACTATTACATTATTATTATCATAAAACAAATTAGACAATAAAAATATTCTTTAAACTCCCTTCTAACAAAAGCAATTTATTTTGTATATTAATTTGCACATTTAGTTAAATAATACAATACACTAGATAGTGATGAGTGTTGACTGTCTCCAGTAAAGATTTTATGTCAACAATCAATCTTAGAATTTCCTACTCATAGCTATAACTTAGTACTTTTTGAAAACATAACCGGGCAAGGGAAAAAGTATCAATATGGCCAAATTCGATTAATACTCACGAGAGAATATTCCCAATATAGGCATAGTAGGAGCAACAGTAGGGCGTGGTTCCATCACAGCAGTAAGATTTGCAGTCTTTGCCACACTGAGCAAGGCAATCCTCTACAAAATAAAAACCATATCCGTGCAGTTACATTTCTGAAAATCCCACCTTCATGAAAAATCACTCTATTTCACATCTTGATCGGTCAACCACCACTCTTTAGCACATTTAGACTTTCATTTTACGTGCTCACAATTCTAAAACATTTGGAAGCACCTAAACTAGTTTTCCTTCCTTATTAGACATAAATCTGGAAAAGGCAAAGACCAGTCTTTGAACCTCCTCCATCGAGCACCATAATTGGTAGTCAGAGTTGGTTGAATGAGACATTGAAGGGAGGAATGAGTGATCCAACTAATCAGACATTAAATTCGTCAACAGAGTTTTTGCAATAATTTTTAAATGATAAAAGTCTTTTGACTTTAGGGTGCTACTCTCAACTACATTTAATGGAAAGTGTTGTTGACATGAATAATATCAACTGGAGATAATATTTAAGTAATGTATATTTTTCACCACAATGCATTATATGCTTCCCTTTCCCTACCATTTTTTTACCTTCGTAATTACAGTTTGTATATATAAGGTACCACAGATGAGTCTGCATATCCTGTTAATCCATTTGGATTGGAAGATAATGAGTTAGTTAGCTGTGGGGGAAAGTTCCTATAGATAATTCACTGGTGAATAATTAAGAGTTTATTTGATGCCAGATTTAAGAATCAATAAGCTATGAGGGCTTCCCTGGTGGCGCAGTGGTTGAGAGTCCGCCTGCCGATTCAGGGGACACGGGTTCGGGCCCCGATCCGGGAGGATCCCACGTGCCGCAGAGGGTCTGGGCCCGTGAGCCATGGCCGCTGAGCCTGCATGTCCGGAGCCTGTGCTCCACAACGGGAGAGGCCACGACAGTGAGAGGCCCACGGACCTCAAAAAAAAAAAAAAAAAAGAATCAATAAGCTATGAAACAGCACTATGTGAAAAGGGAAATGTATTTTCTGATTAAAAAGGACATACCAGAGCTGACAAAACCAAATTACTGTCTTTTTTCCATGCTTTTGGCAAGGAAAATTATACCAAAATGTTAAATAAAAATTACCCTACCTTTAAAAAATTCTTTATTCTTCCTAAATGATTTATGTTTAACAAGTTAAGGTTATCATTTAGTTATAATCAGTGGTATAAATTACAATGGATATATGAGTTTCAGGTACATGTAGGAAAACATTAAGTACAGTCTGATAATTTAAGGTACATGTTCAAGAATCACAAAATAGGTCATTTCCAACTCAATCTCTGAAGGCAATAACTACTATCTAAATTATATAAGACTTTTGCTTTTCTGTCAAAGTCATAACATAAAAGTGCAAATGTTATATATATGCCTACACGTCCATGTAATTGATTTGTCTAGAGAGGAAAATACAGATTTTCCTTTTAAATCACCTCCCTGACAAGATGATTCTTTACAAATTGATGCGATCAAAACCCAGCAAAGTTCTTTCACCTTTATCAATAATGCATGGCCTCTGTGGAACAAGTCAAAAGTTCATGTTTTCTTTTCCTCAATTTTATTCTACTTCATAAATGAACAAACCTTAATGTTTTCTTCTGGGATGTGGTAAGAAGACATGAAAGGGAAAAATAACTACCTTTGTAAGATTCAGTAACTCTACTTAAATCCAAAATTTTGAGGGCAGAAAACACGATCTAATGATTTATTGACAGTGTCTGCTTTTTGCAGTTTATTTTATCATTTTCCCAGGGAATTTCTATAGCTTTTATTTTTAGTACTGTTTAATTAAGTCAAATATTTAGACTAGTCAGTTATCTCAAGCGCTTAGCTGGGATGTTTTGCTTTATGCTCTTAAAAGCCGTTCAGATAGTGGGAGAGCTGACACCCCCGCCTTATTCTGTCAGAGCAGGACAAGTGATTTTTAAATAGCTTCATGGGGTGCCTTTTGCATAATGCCCAAGACAGTGACATCTTATTAAGCTCTCCATGATTATCGAAAATTCAATTACTGCTATTGTAAGGACATGGTGTTATCAAAATATTTTGAGCCAATGTTACAGGAAACCAAGCCCCAAATCTTGTAGCCAAGAAGCTGGATTATACCTGCAGCAAACATCTAGATCCTGCCACACATTGTTCATTATTTTTATGGCCTTTTCCACACTCTTGTCTACTTCCCAGAATTAAACAACTGAAAAGGCAAGGTTTAATAGTATGGCAAATACATTCACAATCACAACATTTCCAAATTGGGGGGTCAACCACACCTCAAACTTATTTTGATATGTTAGTTGCTTTCTCCGATTTATTTGAGAACAATCCTATAAAGATCACAGCTTGGACAGTACAGAAGCATTTTCTCACGTGTGAAAGAATGAAACATCCCAATGACCCTCAGAAGATAAATAATATTATTACTAATATTCAAGTTAACATTCTTGAAAATTAGCTAGTTCCAATTTTCATCAATGACTTTAGTTAAAGGTAGCATCTGGAAGAAGCTTCCCCACTCCCATCTTAAGAAATGTGTAGTACAGGAAAGCATCTGGCTCCAAGCACTTGCTCAGAATTGGCTCTTGTAATCTATAGCTAAGGATCAGAAAGGAAGGAAAAGGAGGAGACAGAAGTCACTGGCTAGGGTTGGGAAGGTTAAAACCTTGGCCGAATCCTGTCTTTGTAGCCTGCAGTGGGAGTTGGATAATAATATAAACACTTCATTGAATCCCTTCCCCAAAGTGACTCCACAGTCAGACATGATGCTTCAGGTATAGAAACCTTGCTGTTATTTCCTTAACGAATGGAAGCTGTATTTAACACATTTTCCTTGGAGAAAATAATTCAGGTTACGGACAGTGCATCTGCATAGGTTTTTGTCCCATTAAAGCTGGCAATTTATTTAACAGCATATCTGGATTAATTCTATGTCTTCCGTGTTCCCCCGTCTCATCCCAATCCTCACTTCCAGCCTTATCTCTTAGTTCCAACCCAACTGTGTTATCTGTTTTTGCATATACAAATCTCATGATTTTTGCCTTTGTTCACATCTATCCTACTATATCTCCTATGTCCAAGGCTTCCTCTAATTCAAAGGTGTAGGTCCTAAAATGTCCTCCTTAATTTAATTTCTCTGAGCAAATATTTCCTGAGTTCCTCTTATGGGCCAGGTGTTTCACTAGTCTCTGAGAATATTATGCTAAACAAAATAGACATCATCTTCATGGAGCATATCCTCCTAAGCCAGCAATAAGGTCTCCTTCAAACACCTAGAGCACATGGTGTATCTCTCCTATAATACAGCTTTTTATACCTTAGAGTAAAGGGCACACCTGATCTCCCAGACAAGACTCAAAGCATGGCCTCTGTCCTACGTATCATTCAACACTTCTCATTCCATAAATATTAGTTGAGTGAATACGGCAAGCATAAAAAGGCCTCTGAAATAGAGTTCAGGAATTAATATCAAAAGCACATTAGCGAAAAAAGGAAAAAAAAAAAAAAAAAAAAAAAAAGCACATTAGCTAATCATTTCTTATCAAAGATGATAACGTGACCTAGTATTGGCTTGCAATGACTTTGTAGCGTACTAGGGAGGGATGAGGATGGAGAGAAGAAATGAATGGAACGAAAACTTTTTAAACTGATCAAGCTTGCTGCTGGCCAGCTGGGCGGGTTTCCTGAATCCTGGGGGTGCTGTGCACTTAACATTGGGGGAACAGGAAGAAGGGAAGGAAAAGTGCAAATTAGAAGCGTTTGGCTCACCAAAGAGAATAAAATGGACAAAAGAACAAGAAAAAGTTGTTCAGTGGTGTGAATAAGGTGAGCAAGGGAATTAAAGTTTCATTTGCTGTGTTCTATTTTCTTATTTTTGTTTTCTTTCGGTAAACAGAGGAAGTGGAAAGAATTATCATTGTTTCAAATGAACTAATTTTAATTTAACATTTTAAGTTAACATTAAGATTTTAATATAACACAAATATTAATGCAATTGATTCTGTTAGACTCTCAAATTCTAAAAACATTATATGACTTAAGTAGTGCTGGAAAAACATTATAATGTGGACTCTCCTCATTAAATAGAAAGTACTTTTTCTATTTTATAAATTTCTGTATTTGAAGGTCAGCTATTCCCCTACAATAAAATATCTTTAAAACAACTTATAGACAGACACTAATTTACATTTTAATAAACAGATTGGAAACTTCTATAGAAGTTATTGTGATTCATTTCTGGCAAGGTTGAATGAGAAATTCAGTTCTACTGATGTGCAGGTAAGAATCCTGAAGAACGTCTTCATTTTGGTTGCAATATCATTGTAAGTAACAAAAGGCCAGCACAGTGCTATACATAAACTTACTACTGCAAGGTCATAGGTAAGCCTGTGGTGTTTGTCATAGGAAGTTAGAGACATGAAAACATTTACAAAGAACTCTGCTTTTATCCTGTTTTTTAAAATATGAAGCGGATGCAAAGCCTCATGTGTAATTAACTTTATACATGAATAACCAATGAAAGGCCATTTTTGTCTCAGCATCAGTCACAAAACAAGAAAACTGCTTTGCTTCATCAATTATTAGCAATTCTCTCTAAGAATAATTAGGATGAGGGAAATGAGATGCCCTTCACCGGTAAGCAAGCGCTTAACAAATTCAGCGAAAGCAGATCAGATTCTGGGTGAATTTATGCCTCTCGAAAACCCTATATTTCAACTCAGAGCTTCCAATTACCCTGTCCACCACACTTGAGGATCATCTTCTAAAGAAGAAAAACAGAGGTCTAAGCCTTTTTTATTTCTGAAAGGGAAAATCCGGAATATTCGGAATGTGGAGGTGGAGGGGCCAGTGGGTAGCATTTACTGAAATGGAAAAGTCATCAGATTAGTTTATTTGAAACCTCAGCGATGCCTCCCTAACTTCAGGTGCTTTTCAAAAAACATGCTTTCCTCGCACAGCTCAGTCTCCACCCTCACCCCAAATTCCCGAGTCCTGGATACGACTGGAAAAAATGCACGCTATCCAGAAAATAAAAACAATAACCCCTAAATGTGGGGTTGGGGGTAGTTGCTTCGTGGAGAGAGAGAAAGGAAAAGGAAAAAAAAAAAAAAAAGGAAACGTGTAAGGAAAGGGACGAAACAACCGCGTGGAGGTCAAGCCCAGGGCTGCAGAGCGCGGGCGCGGGCTTCTGCTCCTGCCTGCGGGGACCGCACAGTCTCTGACCTCCCACCATGGTCCCGTGCATCCCGCGCAACCCGTGTTTGCTCGGAGTGTGACCCCAGCGCCGCCCCGAGCCCCCTTCCCCTCTCCCGCCGCCCTAGGTCACTGACCTGCGTAGACAAAGAGCAGGACCAACTTCGGAAGCAAGACCCCTGGACACCCGGGGACCCTCCGCGCGTCCATCCAAGCCGGTGGCCGGAGGTTGCGCGCCTGGACAGAGTTGGACAGAGAGACAGACAGACCGGTCTGTAGAGAGGGCTGGGAGCCAAGGGAGAGCCCGGCACCGGGAGGGGATGGGGGAGCTGGAGGGCGGTCAGATGGAGAGGGCAGCGCTCTGGAGAGCCGGGTGGCGCGGAGACCTGGCCATCGCCCTGGGAGCTTTCGAGGGGAGCCCGGGCCGCCGCGCGGGGCTGCGCTGGGGCGGAGGTCTCTTTGTCTGTCCCCGTGGCGCTCGGGCGGCGGGCTAAGCGGCCGATCCAGCGTCCTCGGCCACCCGGGCTCACATTTCATCTCCGCGGGTGGCACCTACGCGAGGCTGGGGGCGGGGGTGGCCCCGACTCCTCCCCACGCTCCAGTTCTTCCTTCTATAGAGTGACTCGAGGAGCTTGGTCCTCTCCTGAAGGAACTTTTTCTAACCCTTTGCTTTGGCTATCGACACGGAGTTTTATAAGCTCCTTTATCTCTCTGCTCTCCACTCCAATTTTTCCTTTGGAAGTAATGGATGAAGAAAAGCTTTGTATTTTATCTTTACACAAATGAAGGGAATTTTCAGGGTTTAAGATGTTAGACAAAGAAAACCAGTGAGGAAAACCTAGGAGAATTGGAAAGTACAGAAACAGTGAATGGTTTAAGGAGAGCACTGTGGCAATATGTATCAAAATTCAAATGCACAAACACTTTAGTCAGTCCTCCTCTAGGAGTTTATAAATATACTACTACATGTGTATTAGAGGATGCAAGGATACATCGCCTCCAAAATAAACATCACTTGAGCTTCCTACTGTATTTCATGCATCATTGCAGAGCTAACCATCCACCAGGTCCAACAAGAAGCCTGGTCAATTTCTCCTTCTCCCTCAGCCGCAATAACCAGTCTATCACCAAGTACCACTGATTGTACACCTAATACCCACTCAAATGAATTTGCATTTTGGCCTCCATTTCTGCCCTAATATAGGCTCTTGTAGTCTCCATGATAACCATTCTCCTGCCTCAAGGGAGATCAGCCAGACTGAAGCTAGATTATTTCTTCTTAAACTACAGATTTAATCACATTCATTCACCTGTTTAAAACTCAGTGGCTTCCTGTTGCCCTTAAGTTAGAATCCAAACATTTAATCCTTGGCTTCTGAGAAACTTCATCCCTTGGTCCTACAACCTCACAGTTTCTGGAAAGTAAAATAAAGCTTGACTTGAGTTTTTTTTTTTTAAATTACAGAAAAATTATAAAATGATCACGTTCAAAAACAACTTAGACTGTTCAATCAAACAGAGCACATATTCGTAACATAGAGAAGAAGTATAAAGATGAGGAAATCATGGATAAAAATATTTTTAAAAACTCCAAGGCACATAGAGAGAGGAGGCCCCAAATGAGAATAATATGCAGGCTCGAAGCAGTTTTTGAAGAACCAAAAATGAAGAAGCAAACAGCAAAGATATTTTTTTTTAATTGAGCTATAATAATATTTGAATTTTCTGATGTAAAATGGTGAGTTCCAAAATTTTTTTTTAAAGAGGCATGCATATATACATATCCCCGAGACCTACTTGAACTTGTATAAATTAAAATCATATAAATTTTCATATATAATTTTTAAAAAGTCTCTTAGAAAAAGAATCAGACAGACATTAAACTCCTCATTTGCAACCTTGGAATTTAAAAGAGAGTGAAAATATTTCTAAACCATTGAAAGATAAAGACTATAGTCCAAGAATCATATTCCCAAATTGGATTCCATTAATATTTGAATTCATGAAGATATTTATAACAGTGTTTATTATCATTTTAAAACATGGTAAAGAG
This sequence comes from Orcinus orca, assembly GCF_937001465.1. Lineage (NCBI taxonomy): Eukaryota > Metazoa > Chordata > Mammalia > Artiodactyla > Delphinidae > Orcinus > Orcinus orca. Next base: position 131,094,187 of record NC_064563.1, read on the forward strand.
CCTACATGTCCAACAGAGGTAAAACAATTAAGTAAATTAGGATATGTGCACGTTATATATGAACTGTAAAATGATGGGGAAAATCCATAAGATATATAGTTAAGAGGAAAAATGGGAAAGGAAAACTGGAAGTAACCCATGCATAAACAGATTGTGCTATATCCATACAATGAAACACTACTCAGCAATAAAAGAAAGTTTGAAGTACATGCAACAACATGGATAAATCTCTGCTAACAATATGCTGAGCAAAGAAGCCAGACACAAACAAATTACTGTGTTATTTTGTTTATATGAAATTCTAGAAAGGCACAATTAATCTATAGTGACAGAAAGCAGATGAATGGTTGCCTGAGGGTGTGTGTGGGAAGAGATTGATGGCAGAAGGTCATGAGGGAACTGTTTTGGAGTGATGGAAATGTTCTATATCTTGATAATGGTGGCTATTCTACAGGTGTGTACATGTGCTGAAGTCATGGAATTGTACACTTAACAGTACACTTAAAATGTGTATGCTTTAGCGTATGTACATTTTACCTCAAAGAAGTTGATATTTCAAAAGCTATGCTAATTCATAATAGGAGATAAGAGTATATACATCATTTTATGTACATTTAAGGTTTCTATGTGTGTCTGGTCTTCATCTTCATTAAAAGATGTGCAGATGCCAAGAAAAGAAAGTGTTCATGCAGACATGGGCATAAAACCCAAAAGAAAGCAAGGAGGGAAAAACTGAAGAAGTAAAAGGGAGATGAACTAAGTATGGCATTCAGGGCGTAGAAAGAATATTGAATGCTGTGTACCAGGGCCATTTTTAAGTTCTTTAAAATTTCAATGAATACTCTCAACATCCCATTGAGGTGGATACTATTATTATTATCACCCTTGTTCTATGAGCAAAGTCAGGAGGCCCAGTGTGGGTAAATAACTTTGCCAAAGTCACACAGCAATGAGTGGTGCCCGATAGTATAACTCCAAAGCAGAACATCTGCCCATAAACACAGAAGCTAAATTGTCTTTCAAAATTAATAGCTTGGTTGGTTTCAGTGACGTTTAAAATTCCCAGTTTGACCACATCAAAAACAAGAGATAAAATACTTGCCAATGATGTTGGTCAACTGAACTTATTTCAGTTAGCATCAATAAAGCTTAATGAGCAATCCTATGTTCAAGACCTAGTACCAAGTGTGGGAAGTTTTAAGGAATTAACCTTCTTTGAAGTTTTGTAGAAGGGCAGTTTGATAAAAGCACAAAGTACTATTGGTTTTAAGATTTTTCTCTCACAATTCTATGTCACACAATAATAATGATGAGGGTTTTTGCTACAGTTTAGAAATCATTTCTGCATATGTAATATCTCATTTAATCATCATAATCCTAAAATGGATTGCATTACTATTACTATTTTTTATTACTGTTATTTTTGTTGTAGCTTAGTGGTATGGTTCTGAAAGTTTAGTGTGTATCAGAAGTACCTGCAGGGCCTGTTAAAACACAGGTCACTGGACCTAACTCGATTTGGTAGGTTTAGGGTGGTACCCGAGAATTTGCATTTCTAAAAAGTTCCTGGTTGATGCGGATGCTGCTGGCTGGGTACCACAACTAGAACCAAACCACTGGTTTAGAAAATTCTGACTTAGAGAATCTTGCCTCTTGCCTCAAGTGACTTCTAAGAGAAAGAAGCAGGTTTTAAATCCAGGTTTCTCTTTCTAGCTCTTATACCCATTTTAGTATACTGCTGTTTCTCATCTTCACATTTTCACCATAGTTCGGCTATTAACAGCCCTACAAATCACCTTTTAAATGTTCTAATTTTACGTCTCACAAGGATTTCTGATAAGTATGTCATAATTGAAAGTGGGATTTGAGTTTGAGGGGTTTTTCCCACTCAATATGACCATATTAGCTTTTCAAAGGAAATTTGGGAGAAATTCATGTAACAGCCATATGCTTTGAAATATTAATTTAGTTTTAAAAGTCTATCCACAGGGAAGTAATTTTATTCTGTAATCCATCTTGTGTGGCATTAAATGCTTGGCTCTTAAAAGACTGCAGTGTAAGAAATTCACATTTTAGAGGAAATATACTTGTATCGCTACTAAGTACATAATGTAGCCTATTATATTTAACTATTTAAATCAGATGTTTCATCATTTTTTTAAGTTTGTGTAAAATATCCAACATGTCCCTAATTCAAAGAAAGACAAAGAACAAGATAGAAACTTTACCATTTGGATATTTTCTTGTTTGTTCTATCATTTGTGACACTTTCATTTACTCAGAGGATGATGAAACAATGGCATTTGTATAGATTTATTTTTTGCTTTTTTGTAAATTTTCTATTTGGAAATAATGTCAAACAGAAAATCTTCAAGAGTAGTACAAAGACACCCATGTTTCCTTTACTCAGATTCACCAATAGTTAACACTTTGTCCCATTTGTTTATCATTTGCTCTTTTTCTCTATATGTGTATGCATTATTGTTTTACTGAACCATTTGAGAGTAAGCTGCATACATCATATCTCTTTCCCCCAAATACTTTAGTGTATGGGTCAGTTTATTGGAAATTTCTACTATACAGTTGCTGCTTTTTCCTTTCCTAGGAATATGCAATCTGTGGGAATGCATTAAACCTCCCAAACGTCCTGCTCTTCAGCAAAATCCCTCTCCCCCTTAGATTTAACACGTGTGAATGTTTTTTGCTTGAAGCAGTCTCTACTGTGATGGTTGCAGAATGATGATTTTTCAGACTCCAAATCTGTCTCTGCATTGGCCAATCGGCACTTGGCATTCAAAACAAGAATGCTTCTCCTTTATTGATTGATTGATTGATCATCAATAAGGACTCATGAATTCCTAATTTTTGAGGGTTTATAATTTATTAATCTCAAAATCTCCCGTATTTGGCCAGTGGAGTCCCTTCAAACTAGCTCCTATGTCCTTGTGACACATCCTATAATTGCTTCAGGCACTTCTTTTAACTTCCTGATATAAAAGATGTTCCAGGTCCATATTGAATCTTACCTTCCCCAGCCCTGGAATCAGTCTTTCTCTGAGGAGTCCTGGTTCCTTTTAATGGATAATTGTATTAGAAATCAACATCTCATCACTAGACGTTCTTGTTGCTACTGGAGTGTCTTTGCTTCTTGGGCCTTCCAGTGGACAGAGATAAGAAATATATGCATGTTTTATATATGAGTCTACACCAACACTCCAATTCCAATTCATTACCATAGGGCTCTTCCTCATTTTCCACCATTTCACATCTGTAACTCTCTTTTTACATTAACTTAGTTTTGCATTCCTATAATACATTTTAAATTGTTTCAGAATTACTTTGCTTATGTCACTATCAAAAATGATAATGCAAAAAAAAAAAGCACCCAACACTAAAAAGAGTTCAGAAATTGTTTTCATTACTCCCCCACGCTACTTGACCCAAGACTAAGGGTATATAATTTATTATATACCCTTAGTGTGTTCATAATATACTTGAATTAGTCAAACTCTCCCTCTCTAGCCCCAACTTTAATTTAATTGAAATGTAGTTGGGTTCATTTATTTCCATTTGTTTTCAGTTTTCATTTTTTGAGGTTGTTGCTGTTATCATTGTTGTTTGTTTTGGGTTTTTTCCCCATCTTTGTTGATTTAATTTTATTTTTTGAATATGTAGAGCTTCTGAAAGTCAAAAGCAAACAGTAAGATGTATTCAGAGAAGTGTCAGTCCTTCCCATATGCCTTTCATCTCAGTCTCCCCGTGCCTTCAGTGGAATCAACTTCATTATTTTCTAGTTTGTCTCTCATGTGTTTCTTTTTGTTTGTAAAGAGGAGCAGCTTATTTTTTGTAGTGGGCAAAGAAATTTTAAGTGTATTATAGGATTGTGGAATTGGAAATAGAAAGGGAGAAATCTGGAGTGATAGATTGAAATTGGAATTATTGGTATAGATGTCCTTATTTCCCTTTCTCTCTTACACAGAAGGTAGCATGTCATTCATGCTATTTTGAACTTCAGTTTTTTATACTGAATTTTGGAAATCACTCTATACCAGTTCATAAAGATTGTCCTCTTTAATTTTTTAATGCTTTGTAGTATCTCATTGTATAGCCTTCTCATATGTCTGGATCTTTAGATAGTTTCCAGTATTTTCAATTGCAAATAATGCTGCCATGAATAACCTTGAGAATATGTATTTTCTTATTGTTGCAGCTATATCTTCAGGGTAAATAAGCACAAGTGGAATTACTGGGTTAGACAGTAAATGCATGTGTAGTTTTGTTAAATATTGCCAAATTCTCTTATAGAGGGAATATACAATTTCGCATTTCTACAAGAAATGCATCTGATTGCCTGTTGCCCACAGCTCTGCCAATAAAATATACTGTCAAGCTTTTGATTTTATCTGTTTTATCAGTTTTATGGGATTGGTGGTATCTCTTGAACTCCTCTTATTATGATTGAAATTGAACACGCTTTCTTTTTTTTTTAACACCTTTATTAGAGTATAATTGCTTTACAATGGTGTGTTAGTTTCTGCTGTATAACTGTGAATCAGCTAAACATATATCCCCATATCTCCTCCCTCTTGTGTCTCCCTCTCACCCTCCCTATCCCACCCCTCTAGGTGGTCACAGAGCACCAAGCTCATCTCCCTGTGCTATGCGGCTGCTTCCCACTAGCTATCTATTTTACATTTGATAGTGTATATATGTCCATGCCATTCTCTCACTTCATCCCAGATTACCCTTCTTCCTCCCTGTGTCCTCAAGTCCATTCTCTACGTCTGGGTTTTTATTCCTGTCCTGCCCCTAGTTCTTCAGAACCATTTTTTTTTTTAGATTCCATATATATGTGTTAGCGTACAGTATTAGTTTTCCTCTTTCTGACTTACTTCACTCTGTATGACAGACTCTAGCTCCACCCACCTCACTACAAATAACTCAATTTCATTTCTTTTTATGGCTGAGTAATATTCCGTTGTATAGATGTGCCACATCTTCTTTATCCATTCATCTGTCAATGGACACTTAGGTTGCTTCCATGTCCTGGCTACTGTAAATAGAGCTGCAGTGAACATTGTAGCACATGACTCTTTTTGGATTATGGTGTTCTCAAGGTATATGCCCAGTAGTAGGATTGCTGGGTCATATGGTAGTTCTGTTTTTAGTTTTCTGAGAAACCTCCAAACTGTTCTCCATAGTGGCTGTATCAATGTACATTCCCACCAACAGTGCAAGAGAGTTCTCTTTTCTCCACACCCTCTCCTGCATTTATTGTTTTTAGATTTTTGGATGATGGCCATTCTGATGGGTGTGAGGTGATACCTTGTAGTTTTGATTTGCATTTCTCTAATGATTAGTGATGTTGATTGAATAGTGTATATTGAAGAATCTGTGCATTCCTGGGATAAAACCCACTTGATTATGGTGTATGATCCTTTTAATGTGCTGTTGTATTCTGTTTTCAAGTATTTTGTTGAGGATTTTTGCATCTATGTTCATCAGTGATATTGGTTTGTAGTTTTCTTTTTTTGTGGCATCTTTGTGTGGTTTTGGTATCAGGATGATGGTGGCCTCATAGAATGAGTTTAGTTGTGTTCCTCCCTCTTCTATATTTTACAAGAGTTTGGAAAGGATAGGTGTTTGCTCATCGCTAAATATTTGATAGAATTCGCCTGTGAAGCCATCCGGTCCTGGGCTTTTGTTTGTTGGAAGATTTTAAATCACAGTTTGAATTCCAGTGCTTGTGATTGGTCTGTTTATATTTTCTGTCTCTTCCTGGCTCAGTCTCAGAAAGTTGTGCTTTTCTAAAAATTTGTCCATTTCTTCCAGGTTGTCCATTTTGTTGGCACATAGTTGCTTGTAGTAATCTCTCATGATCCTTTGTATTTCTGCAGTGTCAGTTGTTACTTCTCCTTTTTCATTTCTAATTGTATTGATTTGAGTCTTCCCCCTTTTTTTCTTGATGCATCTGGCTAACAGTTTATCAATTTTGTTTATCTTCTCAAAGAACCAGCTTTTAGTTTTATTGATCTTTGCTATTATTTCATTTCTTTTTCATTTATTCCTGATCTGATTTTTATGATTTCTTTCCTTCTGCTAACTTTGGCGTATTTTTGTTCTTCTTTCTCTAATTGATTTAGGTGTAAGGTTAGGTTGTTTATTTGAGATGTTTCTTGTTTCTTGAGGTAGGATTGTATTGCTATAAACTCCCCTCTTAGAACTGCTTTTGCTGCATCCCATAGGTTTTGGGTCGTCGTGTTTTCATTGTTATTTGTTTCTAGGTATCTTTTGATTTCCTCTTTGATTTCTTCAGTGATCTCTTGGTTATTAAGTAGTGTATTGTTTAGCCTCCACGTGTTTGTATGTTTTACAGATTTTTTCCTATAATTGATATCTAATCTCATAGTATTGTTGTTGGAAAAGATACTTGATACGATTTCAATTTTCTTAAATTTACCAAGGCTTGATTTGTGACCCAAGATATGATCTACTCTGGAGAATGTTCCATGAGTACTTGAGAAGAAAGTGTATTCTGTTGTTTTTGGATCGAATGTCCTATACATATCAATTAAGTCCACCTTGTTTAATATGTCATTTAAAACTTGTGTTTCCTTATTGATTTTCAGTTTGGTTGATCTGTCCATTGGTGAAAGTGGGGTGTTATAGACCCCCACTATGATTGTGTTACTGCTGATTTCCCCTTTTATGGCTGTTAACATTTGCCTAATGTATTGTGGTGTTCCTATGTTGGGTGCATAAATATTTACAATTGTTATATCTTCTTCTTGGATTGATCCCTTGATCCTTATGTCATGTTCTTCTTTTTCTCTTGTGGTAATTTTTATTTTAAAGTCTATTGTGTCTGATATGAGAATTGCTACTCCAGCTTTCTTTTGATTTCCATTTGCATGGAATATCTTTTTCCATCCCCTCACTTTCAGTCTGTATGTGACCCTAGGTCTCAAGTGGGTCTCTTGTAGGAAGTATATATACAGGTCTTTTATTTGTGTCCATTCAGCCAGTCCATGATTTTTGGTGGGAGCATTTAATCTATTTACATTTAAGGTAGTTATCAATATGTATGTTCCTATTATCATTTTCTAAATTGTTTTGGGTTTGTTATTGTAAGTCTTTTCCTTCTGTTGTATTTCCTGCCTAGAAAGTTTCTTTAGCATTTGCTGTAAAGATGGTCTGGTGGTGCTGAATTCTCTTAGCTTTTGCTTGTCTGTAAAGGTTTTAATTTCTCCGTGCAATCTCAGTGAGATCCTTGCTGGGTAGAGTAATCTAGGCTGTAGGTTTTCCCTTTCATCACTTTAAATATGTCCTGCCACTCCCTTCTGGCCAGCAGAGTTTCTGCTGAAAGATTAGCTGTTAACCTTTTGGGAATTCCCTTGTATGTTAATTATTGCTTTTCCCTTGCTGCTTTTAAAATCTTTTCTTTGTATTTAATTTTCAATAGTTTGATTAATATGTGTCTTGTTGTGTTTCTCTTTGGATTTATCCTGGATCGGACTCTCTGCACTTCCTGAACTTGATTGACTATTTCCTTACCCATATTAGGGAAGTTTTCAACTATAATCTCTTCAAATATTTTCTCAGAACCTTTTATTTCTCTTCCTCTTCTGGGACCCCTATAATTCAGATGTTGGTATGTTTAATGTTGTCCCAGAGGTCTCTGAGACTCTCCTCAATTCTTTTCATTCTTTTTTCTTTATTCTGCTGTGCAGTAGTTATTTCCACTATTTTATCTTCCAGGTCACTTATCCGTTCTTCTGCCTCAGTTATTCTGCTATTGATTCCTTCTAGAGAATTTTAAATTTCATTTATTGTGTTATTCATCATTGTTTGTTTGCTCTTCAGTTCTTCTAGTTCCTTGTTAAATGTTTCTTGTATTTTCTCCATTCTATTTCCAAGATTTTGGATCATCTTTACTATCATTACTCTGAATTCTTTTTCAGGTAGACTGCCTATTTCCTCTTCATTTGTTTGGTCTGGTGGGTTTTTACCTTGCTCCTTCATCTGCTGTGTATTTCTCTGTCTTCTCATTTTGCTTAACTTACTGCATTTAGGGACTCCTTTTCACAGGCTGTAGGTTCGCAGTTCCTATTGTTTTTGGTCTCTGCTCCCAGCGGGTAAGGTTGGTTGAGTGGGTTGTCTAGGATTCCTTGTGGAGGGGACTGGTGCCTTTGCTTTGGTGGATGAGGCTGGATCTTGTCTTTCTGGTGGGCTGGAACACATACGGTGGTGTGTTTTGGGGTGTCTGTGACCTTATTATGATTGTAGGCAGCCTCTCTGCTAATGGGTGGGGTTGTGTTCCCGTTTTGCCAGTTGTTTGGCATATGGTGTCCAGCACTGTAGCTTGCTAGTCATTGAGTGGAACTGGGTCTTGCCGTAGGAATGGAGATCTCTGAGAGAGCTTTCACCATTTGATATTATGTGTGACCTGGAGGTCTCTGGAGGACCAGTGTCCTGATCTCAGATCTCCCACCTCAGAGGCTCAGGCCTGACACCCGTCCAGAGTACCATGGCCCTGTCAGCCACATAGCTCAGAAGAAAAGGGAGAAAAAAAAGAAAAAAAGAAAAAAAGAAATAAATAAAATAAAGTTATTACAATGGAAAAAAATTAAAAATAAAAACATTAAAATGTAATAAAAGAAAAAGAAAGAGAAAAAAAGAAGAGAGCAACCAAAGCAAAAAACAAATCCACCAATGATAACAAGCACTAAAAACTATACTAAAAAAATAATAATAATAAGTAAAATGGACTGTCAGAACCCTAGGACAAATGGCAAAAGCAAAGCTATACAGACAAAATCACACAAAGAAGCATACACATACACACTCACAAAAAGGGAAAAAGGAAAAAATATATATATATAAAAAAAAGGAAGAGAACAACAAAATCAGTAAACAAATCTACCAATGATATTAAGCTCTAAATACCAAACTAAGCTAAACATAAAACCAGAAACAAATTAGATGCAGAAAGCAAACCCCAAGTCTACCTTTGCTCCCAAACTCACTGCCTCAGTTTTGGGATGATTCTTTGTCTCTTGAGGCATTCCACAGATTCAGGGTACATCAAATTGACTGTGGAGGTTTAATCCGCTGCTCCTGAGGCTGCCGGGAGAGATTTCCCTTTCTCTTCTTTGTTTGCACAGCTCCTGGGGTTCAGCTTTGGATTTGGCCCCACCTCTGCATGTAGGTCACCCTCAGGCATCTGTTCCCCGCCCAGACAGGATGGGGTTAAAGGAGCAGCTGATTAGGGGGCTCTGGCTCACTCAGATTGGGGGGAGGGAGGGATATGGAATTCAGGGTGAGCCTGCGGCTGCAGAGGCTTGCATGACATTGCAACAGTGTGTTCTCCTGAGGAAGTTGTCCCTGGATCACGGAACCCTGGCAGTGGTGGGCTGCACAGGCTCCCGGGAGGGGAGGTGTGGATAGTGACCTGTGCTTGCACACAGGCTTCTTGGTGGCTGTAGCAGCAGCCTTAGCATTTCATGCCCGTCTCTGGTGTCCGCAGTGATAGCCATGGCTCGCGCCCATCTCTAGAGCTCATTTAGGCGGTGCTCTGAATCCCTTCTCCTTGTGCACACCAAAACAATTGTCTCTTGCCTCTTAGTCAGGTCCAGACGTTTCCCTGGACTCCCTCCTGGCTAGCTGTGGATACTAGCCCCCTTCAGGCTGTGTTCACATAGCCAACCACAGTCCTCTCCCTAGGATCTGACCTCTGAAGCCTGAGTCTCAGCTCCCAGCCTCGCCCGCCCTGGCGGGTGAGCAGACAAGCCTCTTGGGGTGGTGAGTGCTGGTCGGCACCAATCCTCTGTGTGGGAATCTCTCTGCTTTGCCCTCTGCACCCCTGTTGCTGCGCTCTCCTCCGTGGCTCTGAAGCTTCCCCCCTGCCACACCCCCCCCCGTCTCCGCCAGTGAAGGGGCTTCCTAGTGTGTGGAAACCTTTCCTGCTTCACAGCTCCTTCCCAGAGGTGCAGGTCCTGTCCCTATTCTTTTGTCTCTGTTTTTCCTTTTTTCTTTTACCCTATCCTGATACGTGGGGAGTTTCTCACCTTTTGGGATGTCTGACGTCTTCTGCCAGCATTCAGTAGGTGTTCTGTAGGAGTTGTTCCACATGTAGATGTAGTTTTGATGTATTTGTGGGAAGGAAGGTGATCTCCATGTCTTACTGCTCTGCTATCTTGAAGGCGCCCCCCTGAACATCTTTTCATAAGGTATTAATTTTCATCTTTTTGTTAATTATATGTTCAAATCTTTGCCCATTTTTCTGTAGGATTTTGGTGTGCTTTTGCTCAACTAAAGTTCTTTGTATATTAATATATTCGATATTTTAAAGTGACATATATTGCAATTATTTTCTCCCAGCTTGTCATTTCTCTTTTGGCTTTTCTTGTGGTGCTTATGCTATGCAAATAATTTTTATTTTTAAGAGGTCAAATTTTTAAATTTTATTTTTTGCTATCTGGATTTTGAAGTCATAGTTAGAAAGCCTTTTTCTACTCCAAGGTTATAGAGGAATTCACCTTCAATAATCATACTTGTATAGTTTCTATACATTTTGATCTCTTTTTTTAGGGTAGTAGGGTAAGAGGATATAGAATTAGCATATAACAATTGTTAAGCATTTAAGTACATAAATCATAACTGTTTGGAAAATATTATGTTCTTTTTGTTGCTGAGAGGTTATATGGGGAGATTTGAAATCAGATGGTCACCATTGTTTTCCAGTCAGAGATCTGATGCATTATTTTTAACAGAACTAGGAATTCTTCAAGCAGATAATATCTTTTTTGTTGTTGTAATGCAAATAATCATATAGGAAAGCTAATGGAATGCCTCTTTGTATTAAAAAAAATAAACTGAAACACTCTACCATGATAAACACAAATGCAAATTTGACTTCAATTGTTGACTTATCAACAATTTTATCTTCTGGGCTGATAAAAATATTTCACCCTACTAAGAGGACAGGCAAGAGAAATCTTTCAGTTAACTAAAGAAAAATTTCCAATTTATGTTGTAAAGTAATATTATATTAATTTAAAATTTTGGAGGAAAATATAAATATAAAGGAAAAATATTATCCATATTTTTTTTTCTTTTTTGACGTAGTTGGGGTGTAGTCTCATTTAAGACTTTGTATGCATATGTAGCTCACATAATTGAAGCATAATATCTGTTCAATTTTTATCCTGCTCTTTTCAGTTAACACTGTGTCCTAAACTTTTTTAGTATTTGTACAGTGTTCATAATCATTATTGTCAGTAGTGATTTAGAATTCCATTAGCTTGTCTTAGCATATTTTACTTAGACCTCCCTTTATTGCTGTCATAGACTTCTTACTATTCTCTTCATTTCCACTTTACTCATATTCAATCAGTTTTCCAGGCATTGGCCTGAGTAATCTTTTAGAAATTGTATCAGATCCCCATAATCCACTGACTGAAATTCTTTCATCTATTTCCTTTGCAGTTTGAGTAAAATTCAGACTCCTTACCAAGACCTACAGAAGCCATGCACAGGTTGGTTCCCATCTGCCTTTCTCAATGTCTTACTACCTTTTCCTCCTTCCCCGCTATGATCTGGCCTCAAGAGCCTCTTGGGGCTTCCCAGAAATACCAATCAGTTTCTTGCCTCAGAATCCTAGCTCATGCTATTCCACCACTCTGTAGCAGGTTTCTCCCTAAATCTTCACTTCAGACCTCACCTGAAATGTTATTTCTTCAGATTCTTCCTTGATTCACCCTCTGTTACTGTCAATTAAAACACTGATTAACATGCCTTCGAGTTAATTCAGATGCATATTAAAATTTGAGAACCAATTGGTCTAGAAAATTGCTATCCAATAAAAATATAACATGAGCCGCGTATGTAAAGTTTTCCATAGCCATGTTAAAAAAGTAAAATGAAAGTGGTGAAATTAATTTAAGGATATATTTTATTTACCTTGATCCATCCAAAATATTATTATAACATGTAATTAAGATATCATTAATCAGATATTTTATATTACTTTTTATTTTTGTTCATTTATTAACATCTTTATTGGAGTATAATTGCTCTACAATGGTGTGTTAGTTTCTGCTGTATGACGAAGTGAATCAGTTATACATATACATATATCCCCATATCTCCTCCCTCTTGCGTCTCCCTCCCACCCTCCCTATCCCACCCCTCTAGGTGGTCACAAAGCACCGAGCTGATCTCCCTGTGCTATGTGGCTTCTTCCCACTAGTTATCGATTTTACATTTGGTAGTGTATGTATTTCCATGCCACTATCTCAACTTCATCCCAGCTTAGCTTTCCCCCTCCCCATGTCCCAGATTGAGATGGACTGTTACATAAAATACACACAGTATTTTGAAGACTTCAAATAAAAAGTAATGTATATGGTATAATACCAAATATATGTAAAAGTTTTCTAATAACTAAATGAAGCAGCAGTTTTGAAATCTTAATTTAAAAATTTTGTTTATCGGTTACACCAGCCACAGTCTAAGAGTCCAATAGATACATATGGCTATTAGCTACCATATTGGACCTCACAAATGTAGAAAATGCACAAATTAGACCATGAAGCTGCTTAACTGAGGACTCTACATCTTGGGTTCCAAATACAAAAATCCCTCTTACTGATCCCTCTCTAGCCTGGATGACTTTGCAATGTCACGTAACCCTCACAAAATGTAGAGTCCGTGTGTCCCTTCATCTTCACGGCATATTCTTTTGCATTTAATACCAACAATGCATGTGAGGGGCAGGGTTATGGTCATATGCCTGTGATTTAGTTGTAAGAGACCCTGGAATGTTGAGTTTCGGGGATCTTCCTTAGGGAGGCAGGCTTGCTTAGGTGGAAAATTTGCAAAACACTGGAGGGGCACTCAGGGAGTGCTGGGCAGTCAGAGAGGTATGGTAAATAGTCACTGCATGGTCCCACTATGCAGTGGGAGTGTAAGCTCCAAAAGGTAACAGTTGCATCTATTCTGTTCATGGCTATTTTATCCAAAGCTTTAAACGTGATTTGGCTCAAATGTCTGGACAATAATTTTTGGTTCCATAAATGTGTTTATGACTCACACCAGAGAAAATGAATTAAGAAATATAAACCATAAGTTCATTTCTGTGTCTGGGGAAAATCAGTTTCAATCTTACACTGTTGTGAGGGAGAAATATACTTATATATTTACTTTTAACCTCTGCTACTGTTAGGATGATTCTTCTGATATCTCCCAGGGATTTCTCCAGATGATAAATTAAAAACGGAACATGAGTGATAGCAGAGCTGAAGGGTAGAAAGACCTTGAGTACACAGCAAAGGGTGATTTAGCTGGTGATTTTGGGAGATCTGTCAGTCAGGAAGCTTGCCTACCCACAGACTCTTTAAAGAGAAACTGACTTGACTGCAGTACTGCTCAAGGGAAACTGCAGGCAACTATTTTAGTACTAACTGATCTTTTTCCACCATAGACTTTTTGATTGGATTAGGAAAGGGCATCTGATCCAAAAGTAGTCAATCCTTATATTGGCAAGCACATTTTGGCATTACTTGGAACAAAAAGATAAGTTCAGCCCATCAAATGAATTCAAATTAGGAAATACCAAAATAATGAGACAGGTAGTAGTGGGAGCTGAAAGTGGAGGAGGGTGATGCTAGGAGAGACCAGGCAAGTATCTATAGAATGGGCCGTTTGCTGGCCTAAGTTAGCCAGAGAGGAGGAAGGAGGTAGAGAAAAAGTGAACCTAAGTGTACAAATATATACATACTGACTTTGTTCAGGTTGCTTTAACAAAAATACTGTAGACAGAGTGGTTTCTAAAAAATAGAAATTTATTTCTCACGGTCCTGGAGGCTGGGAAGTCAAAGGTCAAGGTGCAAGCAGATTCTGTGTCTGGTGCGGTCCTGCTTCCTAATTGGCTGTCTTTTCACTTCCTAATTCACTGTCTTTTCATTGTCACATGGCAGAAGGGCTGAGGGAGCTCCATGGAGTCTCTTATATAAGGACACTGATCCCATTCATGAAGGCTCCACCCTGATGACCTAATCACCTCCCAGAGGCCCCACCTCCTAATACCATCTCCTTTAAGGATGAGGGTGTCAACATAGGAATTTGAGGGGAACACAATCATTTAGAACATAGCACATACAGCACACACATATATATACATACACATATATGGTTCTGGCTCTTTTCCTGGAGTCTTCTTTTCAGAACTTCATATGGGAAACCTTTAACTATCTCCTCTAATTATCTTTTGGGTTTTGAGTCAGTGTCACCTCTGCAGTAGATCTTCACTGACTCCCAGTCTAATCTTGCTTTCTGTGCTTCTTCCCCCATCACCAATCATTTTTAACACATTTCACCACCAGAGTTAATTTATTTATTGATTGGCTTACTATTCACTGTCAACTGCTCCATGTGAATACAAACACCGTGAAGGTGGGGGTCCTAAATATCACACACACTGCTGTATGTACAGTGTCCCCAATGGTCCCTGACATATTGTGGGTGAGAAATAAATATTTGTTAAAAATATACAATAATTATAAATTGATAATGACATATAATGTAGACAAAGGAAATGCTGATTGCTGGAGAGACACTGAATGCTGTAAATAGTAAAACACTTGTGTGACGACCAAGGGATCCTACCACTGAGTTCCTCAGAGCCTCCTTGGCTCTTTCCATTCTTCACCTCTCCTGGGGTCTGATTTCTTTTTACTGAGATCATAGAATAATTTAGGGTCAAAAGTATTTTTTAATTGAGGTGTGATTGACATATAATATTATATTAGTTTCACGTGTATAATATAATCGGTATTTGTATGAATTGCAAAACAATCACCACAATAAGTCAAGTGACATCTATCGCCACATAAAATTACAAAATTTTTTTTCTTATGATGAGAACTTTTAAGATATACTCTTTTAGCAACTTTCAAAAGTGCAGTACAGTGTTATTAACTATAGTCATCATGTTGTACATGACATCCCCATGACTTATTTATTTTATAGCTGGAAGTTTGTATCTTTTGACACAGTCAAAAGTATTAGGATATGTCTTTCTACAAGGTTTTCCAAGTCATTTTTTTTGTTTTTGATTAAATTAATAAGTAGAGTATCTATCTTGTGCTTGTTCCTTTCTTCCTTACTCTGGTAACAGTACTCTAATTTATCTTTAAATAAGAGGTTCTCAACCAGGGGAAATCCCCCCTTCCCCCTCCCCCACAGGAGACATCTAATAGTCTCTGGAGATGTTTTGTCGTCCTGACTTGGAGGGTGGGTAGTGACCAGGGATGCTGGTAGACATCTTACCAATGCACGGGACAGCTCCCCACAACAAAGAGTTATCTGTTCCCAAATGAGAACAGTGCTGAAGTTGAGAAACACTGCTCTTAATTATCACCCCCATTCATTGATCTTATACAGATGATATAGTGTTTACTTTGTCCCAAATCTAAGGGTTTTCTGCCACTTATAATAGAAGAGTTGAAATAGAGAAATCACCATTAATGTTAGAGATACTTTCCATTAATCAGACAGATTGATTACACACATGTAGCTACTCTCTTCCCCAAACTTCACTAAAGAAGAATTAAGAATTAAAAGTGTATCAATTCATAAGGCCAAAGAGAATGAGACATGTGGACAAGAGATTGCTATGAATTTTGGAAGCTAGAAAGTCAGTTGAGGAGATGGTACTGTCCTTGCAGTCCAGTGGTTAAGACTTGACCTTCCAATGCAGGGGGTGTGACTTTGATCCCTGATTGGGGAGCTAAGGTCCCACATGCATTGCAGCCACAAAACCAAAACATAAAGCAGAAGCAATGTTATAACAAATTCAATAAAGACTTTAAGAATGGTCCACATCAAAAAAATCTTTTTAAAAAAGTCAGTTGAGGATAAATACCTGACCTGGCAGAGGGAAAAGATACCTCAACTTAAGTATCAGTAAAAGATAATCCAGTTGCAATGCTCAGAACTTGGAGGTATCAGATAACATGGAAAGTAGTGGTATGAAGACAGGTGAAACAAGGATTGTTTAATGGAATATTACTCAGCCATAAAGAGAAACTAAATTGAGTTATTTGTAGTGAGGTGGATGGATCTACAGTCTTTCATACAGAGTGAAGTAAGTCAGAAAGAAAAAACAAATACCATATGCTAACACATATATATGGAATATATATATATATATAAAAAACTGGTTCTGAAGAACCTAGGGGCAAGACAGGAATAAAGATGCAGATGTAGAGAATGTACTTGAAGACACGGGGAGGGGGAAGGGTAAGCTGGGATGAAGTTGAGAGAGTGGACATGTACACATTACCAAATGTAAAATAGATAGCTAGTGGGAAGCAGCCACATAGCACAGGGAGATCAGCTTGGTGCTTTGTGTCCACCTAGAGGGATGGGACAGGGAGGGTGGGAGGGAGACACAAGAGGGAGGGGATATGGGCATATATGTATATGTATAGCTGATTCACTTTGTTATACAGCAGCAACTAACACCATTGTAAAGCAATTATACTCCAATAAAGATGAAAGAAAAAAAAAAAGAAGGACTTTTTAAAGTAGATCTGTCAAACTGGGTGGACTCCATATCTCCTCTACAACCATGCAATGACAGTTACTATGCTTTCCTTCTCCTCTCCCTCCTCCTCCACTCCTTCCAACCCCATTTGTATCCTTATGAGCACCTCATATTTGGACCCTGGACAATTTGAACAAGAGAGTTTTTAGAACCAGTGACCCCCAAGCATGAGTCTGCCAAGCAACGTGGTAATGGTATGAGATGATGGTGTTGGATTCAAGCCTTGTTAGTCCTGGTGGACCATAGTGAGAAGTTTAAAAGTCATTCTAGGGACTTCCTTGGTGGCGCAGTGGTTAAGAATCTGCCTGCCAATTCAGGGGACACAGGTTCGAGCCCTAGTCCAGGAAGATCCCACATGCTGTGGAGCAACTAAGCCCATGCACCACAACTACTGAGCCTGTACTCTAGAGCCCACGAGCCACAACTGCTGAGTCCACGAGCCACAACTACTAAAACCTGTGTGCCTGGAGCCCGTGCTCTGCAACAAGAGAAGCCACCGCAATGAGAAGCCCACACACTGCAACGAAGAGTAGCCCCCGTTCACCGCAACTAGACAAAGCCTGAGTGCAGCAACAAAGACCCAACGCAGCCAAAAATAAAAATAAATACATAAAAGTCATTCTAAATGGCAGGAAGATTTTGAGCATTTCAAGAAGAGGAATGTCATTATTTGATTTATCTTTTTAGAAAATTACTCTGATTGCTGTTATGAAAAAATGGATTATAGAAAGACGATATAAGGAAATAAATTTGGAGGCTAGTTTTTTGTATTCCACGGTGATTTGGACCTGTGTGGTGGCAGAATAGATAAGAGAAATGGATGACTTAGCTT
The DNA here is from genome assembly GCF_937001465.1 of Orcinus orca. Taxonomy (NCBI): domain Eukaryota; kingdom Metazoa; phylum Chordata; class Mammalia; order Artiodactyla; family Delphinidae; genus Orcinus; species Orcinus orca. The sequence continues at coordinate 131,111,628 of NC_064563.1, forward strand.
CCATCTGGGAGGCAGAAGAGTGAGAAAAAGCTGTTGCTAGAATACATGCAAGAGATGAGGGTAAGGGAAGAACAACAGATGACTTTTAGATTTTTAAATTGAACAATGAGGCAGATGTTAGCCCCATTTACTGAGATGAAGAAGCCTGAGAAAGGAAAGGTTTAGAGGTGGGAAGTTGGGACAGTTAATAAATTTTGCACGTGTTGAGATGACTACTTAGGTATTCAAGTGGAAATGCCAAGTAGGCAACTGAGAGATTGCTCAGGGTCAATCAATATTAAAGATATGAATTTGGGAATCACCAGTGTATTAGTGGTGTTACAGGTTTAAATGTACCTCTTAAAAAGATATGTTGAAGTTTTAACCCCCAGTACCTTAGAATGTGAACTTTCTGGAAATATGGTCATTGCAGGTGTAATTAGTCAAGTTAAGATGAGATCATACTGAAGTAGGTTGAGCCCTAAATCCAACATGACTGGTGTCATTTTAAGAAGAGACACAGAGATACAGACACACAAGAAGAGAACACCATGGGATGACAAAGGCAGAGATTGGAAAGATGCAGCTGCAAACCAAGGAAAGCCAAGTATTGCCAGCAAACTGCCAGAAGCTGGGAAGAGGCAAAGAAGGATTCTCCTACAGGTTTCAGAGGGAACATGGCCCAGCTGACACGTTGATTTGTTTTTTTAACATCTTTATTGAGGTATAATTGCTTTACATTGCTGTGTTAGTTGCTGCTGTATAACAAACTGAATCAGCTATACATATACATATATCCCCATATCTCTTCCCTCTTACGTCTCCCTCCCACCCTCCCTATCCCACCCCTCTAGGTGGTCACAAAGCACCAAGCTTATCTCCCTGTGCTATACGGCTGCTTCCCACTAGCTATCTATTTTACATTTGGTAGTATATATATGTCCATGCCACTCTCTCACTTTGTCACAGCTTAGCCTTCCTGCTCCTCATATCCTCAAGTACATTCTCTATGTCTGCGTCTTTATTCCTGTCCTGCTCTTAGGTTCTTCAGAAACATCCTTCTTTTATATTGCATATATATGTGTTAGCATATGGTATTTGTTTTTCTCTTTCTGACTTACTTCACTCTGTATGACAGACTGTAGCTCCCTCCATCTCACTACAAATAACTCAATTTCATTTCTTTTTATGGCTGAGTAATATTCCATTGTATATATGTGTCACATCTTCTGTATCCATTCACCTTTCGATGGACACTTAGGCTGCTTCCATGTCCTGGCTATTGTAAATAGAGCTGCAATGAACATTGTGGGACATGACTCTTTTTGAATTATGGTTTTCTCTGGTTATATGCCCAGTAGTGGAATTGCTGGGTCATATGGTAATTCTATTTTTAGTTTTTTAAGGAACCTTCATACTGTTCTCCGTAGTGGCTGTATCAATTTACATTCCCACTGACAGTGACACCTTGATTTTGACCATTTGGTTTCTAGAGCTGTGAGACAATAAATTCCTGTTGGTTTAAGTCACTTAGTGGGTGGTACTAGGCTATGGCACCCCAGGAAACTCATAAGATGGAATATAAGGTCAGGGACCCAAATGAAAACATTCAGGGTGAGAAAATATACAGAGAGAGGGCCAAGAACTGAGTCATGAGGCACTCCAACTGAGAGGTGCTATGGCGTTGCCCCAGTTTCTGACTGGTTTCTAAGCCCAGTGCTTCGTTCCACATAGACAGGCTGAAGATAGCCTACATAGACTCTCCAGACATTTTGATCATGGTTGCCCTTGATGTTGTTTTTGTGGTTCTGTCTTTTACAGTGACTCATGGCAGTGTTGCCCTACTAAGACAGGAGAGAGAAAAGCTGGCAACCTTGTGAAGCACCACTTTTATTACCATATGTTAAAGGAGTTTATGTATGTGTCTAATTCACTGCTAATAAACAAAGGATCCAGAATATTAAAATCTGAATATTTCAAAACTTCTTCTCTTTTCCCTATAACATGTTATGCCAGTCCTGAGAGGAGGCAGCCTTGATGACATTGTGGGCATGGTGGTGGTCTGCTTTAGTGGACTCACAGACTCTCCTTCATAATGTCTGACCCATGTTCCATATCATAGACTGAATGATTAACCTACACTCAATATGAGACATTCAAGCTAATGAGGAGGAAATCCTATCTTCTGTCTCCTGGAATGAATGACTCTGCTCTATAATTATCCAGCCACCATGCAAGGCTTCTCGTATATATTACCTCTTGACTATGAACAAGATATTATATACTTTAATGAAGGCTTGCTGTCTTCCATTTTTTTGTGATCACATATTTTCTATTTGTTTCTTAATGTGAGAAGTAAGCAGGGGTACAATAATACTTCTTTTTTTATAAGGTTAATTCAAATTTAGGAAGGTAAGGAGGCTTCTTTACTAACCACCCAGGTGCTAAAAGTGGAATTGAAATAAATCTAGTGTTGTTTTCTATCCATTCCCAAGATCATATTAGAGGTTTCAGTTTTAATTCAGTGTCTTTTCCCAGACCTCTATTCCCAAGGCTTCACCAGCGTCTCCTCTTATCTGTGGTTAATCTATCCAGTTAACTTTCTAACTTCCACCTCCTTCTATCTCCTAGTTATAGTGCTCCCAGGAGAATTTTTTTCTGCATGGATCTCTTATTCTGCATTTTAGCATCTCTTTCTTTCTTCCCTGCCTCTTTTCCTCAGTGTGTAAACATGACTGCTGATGTTATAAACTGAGAAACGCTATAGTCTCTTTGGTGATTTTAACTGTTGTGCATAAGTTTGTGGCAAAGCCATGTCTCCACAGATTTTGCTGCTTCTTTGAGAGATGTGTTTCTGCTTTATGAATATATTTGTAAAGTAGTCTGCTTGTATACTGTAATTTATTCTTTGAGATTGCATGTATTACTGCTCGAGCAGCTGTTTTCTGGAATGAAGATCTCAGATGTAGAGGATTTCAGGAAAGAGAGAGACATAATTTTAGACACACTGGAAAGAAACTAGAAAAAGGAAAGTCATTTGTTTTTGAGTGTAAACGTTTTTGTGGACCTTTGATTTCTAATCAGTGGTGTTGTCTAAGACCGGATGACAAGGATGCTGAGAAATGACTTGGTATAGGGCTACTGTGTTCAGATATGATGGTTCTATTGGGGCCAGTGGAAAATGCCACATCTCTGTGAGGGTGGGGAGGGGTTTCTCCTTAAGGGAGAAGATATTCCTTCAGTTAATCAACCAGGAAAAATGGAGATCCTGTGACAAGAATGTAAAGCTCATAGTAGGATGAAAAAGAAAGTTTTCTTTCAGATGAGATCTTGGGATAGGAGCGACGATACTCAGAGGTGTGATCGTAGTCAGGACACTGAATAGAGGTGTGAGTTGGTGCTGCCATGTGTGTATGTGACCAGCACCTAGGAATACTGTATGACCCTGAAAATGGGAATGAACTTGGGGGCTCTGAGATGATGTATATACAGTAGAAGTCGATAATTTACTCTCTGAGTTATAATTTTCCCCATTTTCACTGAATCTTCAGTAAGGCATTAAAAGATCCAGCCTTGTCTTGGTTCTATGGCTTAGGATGTGGTCAGACACGCTTAGCATAGTGACAGCAGTGATGGGCACCAGTCCAGGATGGCTGAGCCTGGCAGAGTGGCAGTTTTATGCCAGGGCAGCAGTGGCCAACTTCAGGAGGAGGACAGCATATTTCAGAAGCGATCGCAGGAGACTCATAGATGTGATTAGAATATGTTTAAGTATCTAGAAGGGTGTATATGGGCTCAGAGTCATGGCACTTTGGGGGCATTCCTAGACATGTGACCTTGAAGCCTAGAGAATAAAACATTACCTTCAATAGTTCTTCATTTCCCCTCCTCTATCACAAGGACACATGTCTCTTTCCTCTAACCCTGAGAATATGCAATGAAAAATAATGATTGTACTCTTTGTGACCCATGGGGAATGATAAATTTGCCAGAGGAAGGATGAAGAAAATAGTGTTTAATTAATAAATAAATCCAGAAACTATAAGATGGGTGTAAATTGGACCTGTGTATTTAACCATATTGCGAGACTAAGTTTTAGGTAAATTCTTTTTATTAGAAATAAAGCAGAGTGAGATGTAAGTCAGTATGGAGTGATAGGAAAATCAGCAATGTATACATCAAAAGATCAGGATTCTAATTCTGAATAATGCTCACTTACAGTGAGTCCTGGTAGCTAACCCTTTACCATTCTGAGCTTTCATTTCCTGGACAGTGCAGTAGGAGCATTCATACCTTCTCGGCTTACTTATATCATAGTAGGAATAAAATAAAATAATATATATAAGACATATAATATACACTCCTAAGTTATTATTTTTACCATTTGATGAACTCTTATATCTGTTTAAAGCCCAATCCATTTGATGAACTCTTATATCCGTTTAAAGCCCAATCCCTTGACTCTGTAAAAGACATGTATGGAAATATTTTAAAATGTTAATAGTAAGTAGTATGCCATTTTCCATATTACATATTGAGAGACTGGAATACAAGTATTTTCAACCCTACATTTGATTTTTTTTAAAATTCAACGTTAAAACTTTATGTAATTTAATAATATTATTATCCTGGGGACTATAAGCAAAAATAATAACAAGCATTGCCATCCATCAAAAGAAGCATTTGCAGTTTTTCAACTTCTATAGGTCCATATTTCTTTATTTGATTTTCTTAAGTACATTATAATAAAGCATATATGGTATCATTTTTCCCTCCAAATGTAAAATTTTCAAAGAAAAGAATTTTTGTTTGGCAAGTGGTTACAAGTTCACAAAAATAGTTCTCTGTATTAGTCTTCTTGGACTGCTATAACAAAATACCACAGGCTGAGCTTAAGAAACAAAAATTTATTTTCTCACAATTCTGGGTGCTGGAAGTCCAAGATCAAAGTGTTGGCAGAGTTAGTGTCTTCTGAGGCCTCTCTCCTTGGCTTGCAGACTACCACCTTCTTGCTGTGTCCTCACATGGCCTTTCCACTGTGCACACATCTCTGGTGACTCTTCCTTTTCATACAAGAACACCAGTCATTTGGGATTATAGCCCCACCTTTAAGACCTCATATAATCTTAATTACCTGTATAGAGGCCTTATCTCCAAATACAGTCACATTGGGGGACATGGTTTCAACATATGAATTTTGATGTTACACAATTCAGGCCATAACACTATCATCAGACATTTTCCTGAAACTAATGAAAATTAACAAAATCTAAAGTATAACAGTGTACAGTGGCAAATTAAAAATGCAATCCTGGCTAATGGCAATAAAAAGAATAATTTGCTGATTTATTTATTTTCTTTCTGGATGTGGCTTAATTACAGAAAATTATTGATTTACAAAAAAATACTTTATGCTTCACTCCCAGGTATGGAAGCATTGACTGTGATTGATCCTCTAGTATAAAAACACAATTCATGATATTAAAGTATGGGTTACTAAAACATTGTTTTATGTATTATTATCACAGTTCAAGATTTTATATGAACCCATATAAGCAGAGGACATTTAAGGAATTTTCTAACTGTGATAAAAAGTATAATACAGATGACTGCTTCAGTGTTCATAAGTAAAGGTGACACTGGCAGGAATTACCTGGTTGGAAATGTTGCTTTATCTCTTTGACCCTCAGCATCCACAGTGACAAAATGAAGGAGTTACATTAGTGAAGATCAAATTTCTTTCTATCTTAAAGGTTCTCTGCTGGGTGCTGGTTCAGGGTGAGAAGGTGAGGGGTTTGGTGGAGTTGAGGGTGGTGGGGATAGGATGGGAAGAAAACTCTCAAAGAAACTCTCCTTTTTCTCTGCCTGAGGAGGAAAATGGGCTATTCATCTGAGTGGTAAGATTATATGACCTTAGTTGGGATATTTTTGCAAGTGGGTAGGTGAAATTGTGTTTAGAGGCTGCACAAATGGTTATGGCTCTCTCTTCTGTCGCTTGTCCCCAGTGGCAGAAAAAGGTGTGTTGAATCAGATTCATGCCCACAGAAAGAGCACCTTCATCCTGCTCTATTCTTTTTCTTCTCCCCTTTAGATATATTGAGAAAGTCAGTTGGCACATATTCCACTGAGAGATGGGACTAACCATCTCCATGAAAGACTGGCACTGCTGCCTTTAGGGTCATTTTTTCTCCTATGTGGCCAGTGGTAAGATTCAGATTCAGGTCTCTAAGCCTGACTAGAGGCTTAGTGACTTTATTAAACATTTCAAATGACCAGCTTTTGGTTTAATTGGTTTTCTTTATTGGTTTCCTCTTTTCAGTTTCAGTGATTTCTGTTCTAATTCTTTTTTTTTTTTTTTAACATCTTTATTGGAGTATAATTGTTTTACAATGGTATGTTAGTTTCAGCTTCACAACAAAATGAATCAGTTATATATATACATATATTCCCATATCTCTTCCCGCTTGCGTCTCCCTCCCTCCCACCCTCCCTATCCCACCCCTCCAGGCGGTCACAAAGCACCGAGCTGATCTCCCTGTGCTATGCGGCTGCTTCCTACTAGCTATCTACCTTATGTTTGGTAGTGTATATATGTCCATGCCTCTTTATCGCTTTGTCACCGTTTACCCTTCCCCCTCCCCATAGCCTCAAGTCCATTCTCTAGTAAGTCTGTGTCTTTATTCCTGTTTCACCCCTAGGTTTTTCATGACTTTTTTTTTTTTTTAATTCCATATATATGTGTTAGCATACGGTATTTGTCTCTCTCTTTCTCACTTACTTCACTCTGTATGACAGACTCTAGGTCTATCCACCTCATTACAAATAGCTCAATTTCGTCTCTTTTTATGGCTGAGTAATATTCCATTGTATATATGTGCCACATCTTCTTTATCCATTCATCCGATGATGGACACTTAGGTTGTTTCCATCTCTGGGCTATTGTAAATAGAGCTGCAATGAACATTTTGGTACATGACTCTTTTTGAATTATGGTTTTCTCAGGGTATGTGCCCAGTAGTGGGATTGCTGGGTCATATGGTAGTTCTATTTGTAGCTTTTTAAGGAACCTCCATACTGTTCTCCACAGTGGCTGTATCAATTTACATTCCCACCAACAGTGTAAGAGGGTTCCCTTTTCTCCACACCCTCTCCAGCATTTATTGTTTCTAGAGTTTTTGATGATGGCCATTCTGACTGGTGTGAGATGATATCTCATTGTAGTTTTGATTTGCATTTCTCTCATGATTAGTGATGTTGAGCATCCTTTCATGTGTTTGTTGGTACTCTGTATATCTTCTTTGGAGAAATGTCTATTTAGGTCTTCTGCACATTTTTGGATTGGGTTGTTTGTTTTTTTGTTATTAAGCTGCATGAGCTGCTTATAAATTTTGGAGATCAATCCTTTGTCAGTTGCTTCATTTGCAAATATTTTCTCCCATTCTGAGGGTTGTCTTTTGGTCTTCTTTATGGTTTCCTTTGCTGCGCAAAAGCTTTTAAGTTTCATTAGGTCCCATTTGTTTACTCTTGTTTTTATTTCCATTTCTCTAGGAGGTGGGTCAAAAAGGACCTTGCTGTGATTTATGTCATAGAGTGTTCTGCCTATGTTTTCCTCTAAGAGTTTGATAGTTTCTGGCCTTACATTTAGGTCTTTAATCCATTTTCAGCTTATTTTTGTGTATGGTGTTAGGGAGTGATCTAATTTCATACTTTTACATGTAGCTGTCCAGTTTTCCCAGCACCACTTATTGAATAGGCTGTCCTTTCTCCACTGTACATTTCTGCCTCCTTTGTCAAAGATAAGGTGACCATATGTGCGTGGGTTTATCTCTGGGCTTTCTATCCTGTTCCATTGATCTATCTTTCTGTTTTTGTGCCAGTACCATACCGTCTTGATAACTGTAGCTTTGTAGTATAGTCTGAAGTCTGGGAGCCTGATTCCTCCAGTTCCTTCTTTCGTTCTCAAGATTGCTTTGGCTATTCGGGGTCTTTTGTGTTTCCATACAAATTGCAAAATTTTTTGTTCTAGTTCTGTGAAAAATGCCAGTGGTAGTTTGATAGGGATTGCATTGAATCTATAGATTGCTCTTGGTAGTAGAGTCATTTTCACAATGTTGATTCTTCCAATCCAAGAACATGGTATATCTCTCCATCTATTTGTATCATCTTTAATTTCTTTCATCAGTGTCTTATAATTTTCTGCATACAGATCTTTTGTCTCCTTAGGTAGGTTTATTCCTAGATATTTTATTCTTTTTGTTGCAATGGTAAATGGGAGTGTTTTCTTGATTTCACTTTCAGATTTTTCATCATTAGTATATAGGAATGCCAGAGATTTCTGTGCATTTATTTTGTATCCTGCCACTTTACCAAATTCATTGATTAGCTCTAGTAGTTTTCTGGTAGCATCTTTAGGGTTCTCTATGTATAGGATCATGTCATCTGCAAACAGTGACAGCTTTACTTCTTCTTTTCCGATTTGGATTCCTTTTATTTCCTTTTCTTCTCTGATTGCTGTGGCTAAAACTTCCAAAACTATGTTGAATAAGAGTGGTGAGAGTGGGCAACCTTGTCTTGTTCCTGATCTTAGTGGAAATGCTTTCAGTTTTTCACCATTGAGGATGATGTTTGCTGTGGGCTTGTCATATATGGCCTTTATTATGTTGAGGAAAGTTCCCTCTATGCCTACTTTCTGCAGGGTTTTTATCATAAATGGGTGTTGAATTTTGTCAAAAGCTTTCTCTGCATCTATTGAGATGATCATATGGTTTTTCTCCTTCAGTTTGTTAATATGGTTTATCACATTGATAGATTTGTGTATATTGAAAAATCCTTGCATTCCTGGAATAAACCCCACTTGATCATGGTGTATGATCCTTTTAATGTGCTGTTGGATTCTGTTTGCTAGTATTTTGTTGAGGATTTTTGCATCTATGTTCATCAGTGATATTGGCCTGTAGTTTTCTTTCTTTGTGACATCCTTGTCTGGTTTTGGTATCAAGGTGATGGTGGCCTCGTAGAAGGAGTTTGGGAGTGTTCCTCCCTCTGCTATATTTTGGAAGAGTTTGAGAAGGATAGGTGTTAGCTCTTCTCTAAATGTTTGATAGAATTCACCTGTGAAGCCATCTGGTCCTGGGCTTTTCTTTGTTGGAAGATTTTTAATCACAGTTTCAATTTCAGTGCTTGTGATTGGTCTGTTCATATTTTCTATTTCTTCCTGATTCAGTCTTGGCAGGTTGTGCATTTCTAAGAATTTGTCCATTTCTTCCAGATTGTCCATTTTATTGGCATAGAGTTGCTTGTAGTAATCTCTCATGATCTCTTTTATTTCTGCAGTGTCAGTTGTTACCTCTCCTTTTTCATTTCTAATTCTATTGATTTGAGTCTTCTCCCTTTTTTTCTTGATGAGTCTGGCTAGTGGTTTATCTATTTTGTTTATCTTCTCAAAGAACCAGCTTTTAGTTTTATTGATCTTTGCTATTGTTTCCTTCATTTCTTTTTCATTTATTTCTGATCTGATTTTTATGATTTCTTTCCTTCTGCTAGCTTTGGGGTTTTTTTGTTCTTCTTTCTCTAATTGCTTGAGGTGCAAGGTTAGGTTGTTTATTCGAGATGTTTCCTGCTTCTTAAGGTGGGCTTGTATTGCTATAAACTTCCCCCTTAGAACTGCTTTTGCTGCATCCCACAGGTTTTGGGTCGTTGTGTCTCCATTGTCATTTGTTTCTAGGTATTTTTTTATTTCCTCTTTGATTTTTTCAGTGATCACTTCATTATTAAGTAGTGTATTGTTTAGCCTCCATGTGTTTGTATTTTTTACAGATCTTTTCCTGTAATTGATATCTAGTCTCATGGCGTTGTGGTCAGAAAAGATACTTGATACAATTTCAATTTTCTTAAATTTACCAAGGCTTGATTTGTGACCCAAGATATGATCTATCCTGGAGAATGTTCCATGAGCACTTGAGAAAAATGTGTATTCTGTTGTTTTTGGATGGAATGTCCTATAAATATCAATTAACTCCATCTCATTTAATGTATCATTTAAAGCTTGTGTTTCCTTATTTATTTTCATTTTGGATGATCTGTCCATTGGTGAAAGTGGGGTGTTAAAGTCCCCTACTATGAATGTGTTACTGTCGATTTCCCCTTTTATGGTTGTCAGTATTTGCCTTATGTATTGAGGTGCACCTATGTTGGGTGCATAAATATTTACAATTGTTATATCTTCCTCTTGGATCGATCCCTTGATCATTATGTAGTGTCCTTCTTTGTCTCTTCTAATAGTCTTTGTTTTAAAGTCTATTTTGTCTGATATGAGAATTGCTACTCCAGCTTTCTTTTGGTTTCCATTTGCATGAAATACCTTTTTCCATCCCCTTACTTTCAGTCTGTATGTGTCTCTAGGTCTGAAGTGGGTCTCTTGTAGACAGCAAATATATGGGTCTTGTTTTTGTATCCATTCAGCCAATCTGTGTCTTTTGGTGGGAGCATTTAGTCCATTTACATTTAAGGTAATTATCGATATGTGTGTTCCTATTCCCATTTTCTTAATTGTTTTGGGTTCGTTATTGTAGGTCCTTTCCTTCTTTTGTGTTTCTTGCCTAGAGAAGTTCCTTTAGCAGTTGTTGTAGAGCTGGTTTGGTGGTGCTGAACTCTCTCAGCTTTTGCTTGTCTGTAAAGGTTTTAATTTCTCCATCAAATCTGAATGAGATCCTTGCTGGGTAGAGTAATCTTGGTTGCAGGTTTTTCTCCTTCAACACTTTAAGTATGTCCTGCCACTCCCTTCTGGCTTGCAGAGTTTCTGCTGAAAGATCAGCTGTTAACCTTATGGGGATTCCCTTGTGTGTTATTTGTTGTTTTTCCCTTGCTGCTTTTAATATGTTTTCTTTGTATTTAATTTTTGACAGTTTGATTAATATGTGTCTTGGCGTATTTCTCCTTGGATTTATCCTGTATGGGACTCTCTGTGCTTCCTGGACTTGATTAACTATTTCCTTTCCCATATTAGGGAAGTTTTCAACTATAATCTCTTCAAATATTTTCTCAGTCCCTTTCTTTTTCTCTTCTTCTTCTGGAACCCCTATAATTCGAATGTTGGTGCGTTTAATGTTGTCCCAGAGGTCTCTGAGACTGTCCTCAGTTCTTTTCATTCTTTTTTCTTTATTCTGCTCTGCAGTAGTTATTTCCACTATTTTATCTTCCAGGTCACTTATCCGTTCTTCTGCCTCAGTTATTCTGCTATTGATCCCATCTAGAGTACTTTTAATTTCATTTATTGTGTTGTTCATCGTTGCTTGTTTCATCTTTAGTTCTTCTAGGTCCTTGTTAACTGATTCTTGCAATTTGTCCATTCTATTGTCCATTCTATCTCCAAGATTTCGGATCAACCTTACTATCATTATTCTGAATTCTTTTTCAGGTAGACTGCCTATTTCCTCTTCATTTGTTAGGTCTGGTGGGTTTTTATCTTGCTCCTTCATCTGCTGTGTGTTTTTCTGTCTTTTCATTTTGCTTATCTTACTGTGTTTGGGGTCTCCTTTTTTTTTTTTTGCAGGCTGAAGGTTCGTAGTTCCTGTTGTTTTTTGTGTCTGTCCCCAGTGGCTAAGGTTGGTTCAGTGGGTTGTGTAGGCTTCCTGGTGGAGGGTATTAGTGCCTGTGTTCTGGTGTATGAGGCTGGATCTTGTCTTTCTGGTGGGCAGGTCCACGTCTGGTGGTGTGTTTTGGGGTGTCTGTAGACTTATTATGATTTTGGGCAGCCTCTCTGCTAATGGGTGGGGTTGTGTTCCTGTCTTGCTAGTTGTTTGGCATAGGATGTCCAGCACTGTAGCTTGCTGGTCGTTGAGTGAAGCTGGGTGCTGGCGTTGAGATGGAGATCTCTCAGAGATTTTTGCTGTTTGATATTATGTGCAGCTGGGAGGCCTCTTGTGGACCAGTGTCCTGAAGTTGGCTCTCCCACCTCAGAGGCACAGCACTGAGTCCTGGCTGCAGCACCAAGAGCCTTTCATCCACAGGGCTCCTTAATTTGGGATGATTCGTTGTCTATTCAGGTATTCCACAGATGCAGCGTATATCAAGTTGATTGTGGAGCTTTAATCCGCTGCTTCTGAGGCTGCTGGGAGAGATTTCCCTTTCTCTTCTTTGTTCTCACAGTTCCCAGGGGCTCAGCTTTGGATTTGGCCCCGCCTGTGCGTGTAGGTCGCCGGAGGGCGTCTATTCTTTGCTCAGACAGGACGTGGTTAAAGGAGCCGCTGATTCGGAGGCTCTGGCTCACCCAGGCCGGGGGGTAGGGAGGGTCACGGAGTGCGGGGCGGGCCTGCAGCGGCAGAGGCCGGCGTGACGCTGCAGCCTGAGGCGCGCCGTGCGCTCTCCCGGGGGAGCCGTCCCTGGATCCCGGGACCCTGGCAGTGGCGGGCTGCACAGGCTCCCCGGAAGGGCGTGTGGCTAGTGACCTGTGTTCGCACACAGGCCTCCTGGTGGCGGCAGCAGCGGCCTTAGCGTCCCATGTCCGTCTCTGGTCTCCGCACTCTTAGCCGCGGCTCGTGCCCGTCCCTGGAGCTCTCTCAAGCAGCGTTCTTAATCCCCTCTCCTCGTGCACCAGGAAACAAAAAGGGACGTAAAAGTCTCTTGCCTCTTCGGCAGGTCCAGACCCCTCCCCGGACTCTCTCCCAGCCAGCCGCGGCGCACCAACGCCCTGCAGGCTGTGTTCACGCCGCCAACCTCAGTCCTCTCCCGGCGCTCCGACAAAAGCCGGAGCCTCAGCTCCCAGTCCCGCCCGCCCCGGCGGGCGAGCAGACAAGCCTCTCGGCTGGTGAGTGCCGGTCGGCCCGATCCTCTGCGCTGGAATCTGTCCGCTTTGCCCTCCGCACCCCTGTTGCTGTGCTCTCCTCCACGGCTCCCAAGCTCCCCCACTCCGCCTCCCGAAGTCTCCACCCGCGAAGGGGCTTCCTAGTGTGTGGACACTTTTCCTCCTTCACAGCTCTCTCCCGCTAGTGCAGGACCCGTCCCTATCCTTTTGTCTCTGTTTAGTTTTTTCTTTTGCCCTAACCAGGTACGTGGGGGGTTCCTTGCCTTTTGGGAGGTCTGAGGTCTTCTGCCAGCGTTCAGTAGGTGCTCCGTAGGAGTTGTTCCACGCGTAGATGTATTTCTGGTGTATCTGTGGAGAGGAAGGTGATCTCCGCGTCTTACTCTTCCGCCATCTTCCCGGAAGTCCCCTGTTCTAGTTCTTATTACTACTTTTCTTCTGCTTACTTTGGGTTTAATTAGCTCTTTTTTTTTTCTAGTTTTCTAAGGTAGAAACTTAGGTGACTGATTTTAGATCTCTTGTTTTTTCTACTATATGCATTGAATTCTGTATTTTCCCTCTAAGCACTGCTTGCTCTGTGCCCCCCACATTTTGATAAGTTGTATTTTAATTTTCACTTAGTTCAAAATATTTTAAAATTTCTCTTGCGATTTCTTCTTTGATCCATGTCTTATTTAGAAGTGTGTTGCTTAATCTCCATGTATGTTGGGATTTCTCAGTTACCTTCCTGTTACTGATTTCTAGTTTAATTCCACTGTGGTCTGAAAGCAGACATTTTATAATTTCTATTTTTAAAATTTGATAAAGTGTGTTTTATGGCCAGGCGTGTAGTCTGTCTTGGAGAATGTTCCACATGAGCTTGAGAGGTATGTGTGTTTCGCTGTTGTTAGATAAACTAGTCTATAGATGTCAATTATGTCCAATTGATTGATGGTGGTGTTGTTGAATTCAACTATGTGCTTCTGCCTGCTACTTCTGTCTGTTTCTGATAGAGGGGTTTTTGAAGTCTCCAACTGTGATAGTAGATGCATCTATTTCTCCTTGCAGTTCTATCAATTTTTGCATCGTGGAGTTTGACACCCTGATGTTAGACACATACGCCTTAAAGATTGTTATGTCTTCTAGGAGAATTGACCTCTTTCTCACTAGGTAATGCCCTTCTTTATCCTTAATAATGTTTCTTGTTTTGAAGTTTGCTCTTTTTGAAATCAATATAGCTTCCCTTGCTTTCTTTCTTTTCATTAGTATTAGCATGGTTTTTATTTTGCCATCCATTTACTTTAATCTGAATAAGTCTTTATATTTAAAGTGGGTTTCTTGTAGACAACATATAGTAGGGTCATGCTTTTTGATCCACTGTAATAATCTCCATTTTTGTTTTGTGCATTTAGACCACTGACATGCAAAATGATTATTGATATAGTTGGATTAATATTTACTATATTTGTTACTGTTTTCTATTTGGTGTCTTTTATCTTTACTCCTATTTTGTCTTCCTATATACATCTTTTCATTCATGTTTTAAAACCCACATATATGTAGGAATGTATGTATCATATGTGTATAGTAATTGTAAGGTAACAGTAACTCTAAAAGGAAGAAATGAAAACTAATAGTATATATGAATATAGCAAGAAAAATAATCTCTGGATCATTGACATGTTGAACATTAAAATAATGTCAAGAAAAGTGTATTTATTTTATTTGAAAAATTTTATAACATCTTTCTCCATAAAATACTTTATTATTTCTTTAAGTAAATATAACTTAAAGAATTATCCTTGAAAAGAAGAGATCTGAGAGAAGAGTATAGACTGCAACCCTGTGTTATAGGAAACAGTTTATTTCATTGTAGTTATATCTATGTCCATGGTAGTATGAACATCTTATCAACTGGGATGTAAAGACAGAGAGAGAGAGAATATGAGAGGGAGAGAAATGATTTCTCTTTTGACATAAGCTGGTTTGGGATAAAATTATTTTTGAAATCATACATTTAAAAATCTTTATGAGAAAAGAGCTCATGGAAATATGCAAATGGCCAACCACATCTGGCGGTTCGCAATAACTGATGAAAATCCACTTGGAACAAATAACCATTACTGCTAATTCTGTAAAATTTTGTTTGTTTGCTTGCTTTTTAATAATGAAGAATCACATCAAACCTATGGTGCCATACTAACATGTGGGAATGAGCACCTTTAATCTGTCAAGTAACAGGACTGGGGATAAAGCATTCCGTACATTTCTTATACATTGCTGACTACACTCCTGAGTTTTGCCACTATTCTAGGAGATGAAGTTGGTTTAGATGACATCATTCCTTGCATTTAAGTTTGTCTGTGACTATTTCCTGTGGACTCAAGTCATGTGCCTTTTATTCACTTGGAATAAATATATTCTAAATGATCATCTTGATTCCGAGAATAACTACTGATCGTTATTGATTCTTAAGATGGCTGGAATCTAGTCTTAGAGATCCAATATAAATTTAACTTGATTGACATTCTTACGAAGGAAATGTGTTTACCAGGTATCCATTTCTGTGGCTGCTACATTTTTAAGCATCCACTCAACTTTCAGACTGTATCTCCCCACTCTCAGTCAGCAAATGAATAGGAAATTAAAACTAATTTTAATATTGCACAAAGCAAAACATAATTAAGAAAATGTGTAAAAAATTAAAAAGCTGCAATCCTCATAATGAAGTTCGAAGCTAAATAGAAATAACTTTTTAGTTATCGGCTCATTTGAGTTATGTGCCACAGCATCCCAAGAGAGATGTCTGTTTCAATCCAAGTGCAGATCTCAGTACGTCATTATTACACCATAGGGTGTGTAAAAGGAAGTAAAATTGCCCTCCTTCCTCCTCTCCTTCCTTCCTTCTTGTCTAGGACTGGGGATGGAGTATGGTAAGAATATGGCTCCCACTATTCTCAATCCAACATTCATTCCTCTTCTCAAGAGTGTGCTCAATTCTGGGGCACAGGGTAGGGGAAGGATCTATTATTGAACGGCTTCTTCTAGGGTATCTCAATTATCCCTTTTGTTTCAAGCCCTATCTGCCCCCTACTTTCAGTTCCTCAGCCTTTTTTTTTTTACTTGAAGTATAGTTGTTTTACAATGTTGTGTTAGTTTCAGGTGTAAAATGAAACTATATATATATAGTATATATATATAGTATATATATATATATAGTATATATATATATATTCTTCAGCAAAAGAATATATATTCTTTTTCAGATTCTTTTCCATTAGAGGTTATTACAACATACTGAATAAGCCATTTTGTTTTGTAGAGACAGCAGATTTGCTTTTTGAGAAGGCAGGTGACTTTTAGCTTTCTCAAACCAGCTAAATCCTTTATCACTCATCTGTCTGTTTTTCTATTTCTAAATTTTGGGGGGAACCCCCGTAGTGGCACAGTGGTTAAGAATGCGCCTTCCAATGCAGGGGACATGGGTTCGAGCTCTGGTCCAGGAAGATGCCACATGCCACAGAGCAGCTAAGCCCGTGTGCCACAACTACTGAGCTCAAGCACCACAACTACTGAAGCCCGTGTGCCTAGAGCCTGTGCTCCACAAGAGAAGCCACCACAGTGAGAAGCCAGTGCACCACAACGAACAGTAGCCCCCGCTCACCGCAACTAGAGAAAGCCCACGTGCAGCAACGAAGACCCAACACAGCCAAAAATAAATAAATAAATAAATAAATAAATAAATTTATTTATTTAAAAAAGATTTGTTTTTGGACCTGTCTGCTCTTGTCTCTTCTACAATTCTCTTTATCCTTACGGATTTATGACTTTTACCTTCTTTATCTCTTTATTGTCATTTTGGTTCGCTTCCTGAAGTCTGCATGAGAAAATGCATCTGAAACAGATGTCCCAGAGACAGCGTTTTGAATGAGGGGAAGATAAGTCTTTGCTCTTCGCCTTTCTCTCTACTATCTTCCTCCTTTATCTCTGTCTCACTTATGCCTTGAAAGGTAACTATAAAGTTCTCAACTAGCTGTCAGTTCATTGTCATCAAGGTATTAGTTGACAGCAGCTTAAAGATTAGCCTATGTAGGAACATTGAATATATATTTCTCCTATTTCAAAAATAGCATATTTTCTTTGCATCAAGCCTCATAGCGCAGGGAAATAAGCTCGGTGCTTTGTGACCATCTAGAGGGGTGGGATAGGGAGGGTGGGGGGAAGGGAGGTGCAAGAGGGAAGACATATGGGGATATATGTATAGCTGATTCACTTTGTTATAAAGCATATAACACACCATTGTAAAGCAATTATACTCCAATAAAGATGTTAAAAAAATATATATATATATAGAAGAATAAAAAGAAGTAGCAAAATTTCTTTTAAATGGGAGTCTGAAAGACCCCCCAAAAACCCTTTAGACTACCAAGGAAAAAATAAATCTTAATTAAAGGTTTAGGCTGATCCAGTTGCTTTGGGAGAGATTGTCTCCATCTAATGTAATTAACCTGGGTCAATTCAGGCAACCTGCTCCTCTTTGAGATTCAAATAGCTGTTACGATATTAATTGAAAATTTCCCTTGTAGGTAAACTACTGAGTGAAAAAAATATCATTTAAAGGAGCACATGTTTTTTTCCAAAAAGTCAGTAATTTTCACAATGAGGCTACTTTTTAGTTGATTAGTCTTGGTGACATTTCAAGTAGTGTTTATACACCAAAAGATTAGGGAAAAAAACCCTTTTTTCAAAAATTTTAGGCATCAGTTCAAATTTATGAAAAAATACATCATTTTTAAAAACTAATTAATTAATTTATTTTTGGCTTCACTGGGTCTTCGTTGCTGCTCCCAGGCTTTCTCTAGTTGCGGCGAGCGGGGGCTACTCTTCGTTGCAGTGCATGGGCTTCTCATTGCAGTGGCCTCTCTTGTTGCAGAGCACAGGCTCTAGGCATGCGGGCTTCAGTTGTTGTGGTGCTTGGGCTCAGTAGTTGTGGCACTCGGGCTTAGTTGTTCCGCGGCATGTAGGATCTTCCCGGACCAGGGCTTGAACCCCTATCCCCTGCACTGGCAGGCAGATTCTTAATCACTGTGCCACCAGGGAAGGCCAAAAAAATACATTCTTAAATGCATTTCAGTTGAGAGTATAAAGACAGGTTAAGAAAATAACCTCCAAAAAATACATTCTTAAATGCATTTCAGTTGAGGGTATAAAGACAGGTTAAGAAATAACCTAACAGTCAATTGTGTGGTACCTGAGAAAAATTACTAAAGCAGATCTCTTTGGAATTACTATTTGTGTCACACATGCCTTAAAGCCTTGATAGCTGGAGAGACCCCGGAATAAACACAAGGAAAAAGTATTCACAAATCCTTGAAAAAAATAAATTCTTGAGTATATTATTTTTCTGTAAAGTAGACAGAAAATGAAACAAACCTCTCAATTCCCAAGGAAAAATATAAGCAGTAATTAAAAATCTATTATTAAACAATGAGAACAGCAAAATTTATTTTTATGGGTCTCTGGAAATAATGGGAGTGTTTTTTAAAGTTATATATGTAGCAATATTTACTATAAGCCAGCTCCATGTATAGAACATTCCCAACCAAAAATTTTAGAAATTTTATCTGATGTTAAATCTTTAACAAAGAAGCTGGTATAGTAATATTCTTAAGTCCCCTTAGGAAAATCATTTTGTTCAGGGTTTCATCCTGTTTTACCCTAAAAACAGAACTTTTGAGATTTGATCATCTTTCTAGTTTTAATCTAGGGTTAAAGAAAAATTGCATATTGAATCATTTAACGAATGTAGGTGTCTAAGGTGCTGAGCTGAAGGTATAGATTCACAAAAACAAGGGATTTAATCACAGAATTTCCCACATCATGTGAGATTTTAATCCCATCACAAAGTACTTAATCTGCCTCTAGGAATGATCCTCCAGGACTCCTGAAGTCTGGATGTGCTTAGGGAATAGACTGGAAAATTGACCTCTGCTCCTCAGAAAACGTTAAGAAACATGTTGGGGGTTGCTTTACAGTTGATTCATGCACCTGTTAAGCAGGTACAGTTGTAGCCTGATTCTTTCCCACAATTCAGTGGTGAGGAGGAGGGCCAAGAGGATCGAAAACCACTAATTGAATGCACGAGAAACTTCTCTAACCTGGTTTTATTCCTTCTCCTCATGCATGGAATAACACACAGCTGTGCATCCTACCTCTTTCCATGAGAGTTTTGGGAACTGAGAAACTGACTCTGTGTAATCTCCGTATGTAAACAAGTCCGTACATTTCTGCATCTTTTCTTATTAGCTGAGCTCTTTTACTTGTATTTGTTGACTTTTTTCTATCAAGGACACCATCATTTCATTGTGATAATAATGCACTACCACCAACTTAGAGTATTCAAGACATTGGAGCATTTTATTGGAAATAGATCTGCTTTCCAGAAGGATAAGACTTAGCCTCTGAAATGCAGGAAAGGTTGCAAAATTTTTTTTAATTAATTAATTTATTTTTGGCTGCATTGTGTCTTCGTTGCTGCGCGCAGGCTTTCTCTAGTTGTGGCGAGCAGGGGACAACTCTGTTGCGGTGCGCGGGCTTCTCATTGCGGTGGCTTCTCTTGTTGCAGAGCACAGGCTCTAGGCACATGGGCTTCAGTAGTTGTGGCACGTGGGCTCAGTAGTTGTGGCTCATGGGCTCTAGAGCTCAGGCTCAGTAGTTGTGGCGCACGGGCTTAGTTGCTCCAAGGCAGGTGGGATCTTCCTGGACCAGGGCATGAACCTGTGTCCCCCCCATTGGCAAGTGGATTCCTAACCACTGCACCACCAGGGAAGTCCCAAGGTTGCAAAATTTTACTTTTAGTTTCACATAAGAAATAGTGTTAACTTTTTCCATTAAGTTCTCTTCTCCTCTTTTACCCTTCCTTCAGTGTAGTTTTTGAATCGCTTTGCGTTCGTTTGATCATTGGGAAAATCCCAGTATCATTTTGGGCCATGGGTGACTTCCACTGTATCAGACTTCTCCCATCTCGGGGGAAGTCTTCTCTGACACCTGTCTCCCACCGTGATGTGCCAGAGCTGGCTGGTACCAGCCGAAGTGCATATCTCTTCCCAACTTTGCATTCATCAAAAGCAAGTTGGTAGTATATCAACTGTGGTGGGAGTGTTTACAACGTTGGAATTGACCACTCCTACTAAATCAGTCCTCCTCTCCCTAAGCTGGTTGTTAAACATGTACCAGTATATCACTGTCCCTGAATTATCTATATGTGCATATACATTCTGATCTAGTTAAATGGTATGTTTTAGCATAAATAGTAAAAAGGATCCATCTGAAAATGTCTTTGCAAAGCAAGCCTTCAAGTCCTGAGAAGATACCGGATCCCCTTCAGTAGCTGCTCAGTCCCTCACGCAGCATGTTTGACCGTTTGCAATGCTGATTCAGAGAATCAGTAATCTGGAAGTTCTGCCCCTTCAGTGTTTCCCAAACGTTCTTACTTAAACTCTTTTAATCTTAATATACTTTCTGAAAGATCCTCTTAGGAATTTGTTGAATTATGTGTTCACTTTTGGATGGTTTAGTATCTTGAAAGAAAATTTGTTATTATTGCTAAATATCTCAGACATAATAGAAGACACAAGGAATATTATAGTGACCACTCATGTATCTGCAGCCCGGCTTAAAGAAAATTAGTTGAAGCTTCCTGTCTCTTATCTCTCTCTAGTTTCTGCAGAGGTAACTGTTATTCTCCATATGATGATTATCATTTTTACATATTTCTTGTTTTTTTCTACATATGTGCTATTTTGTTGTTTTAAATACATTTAGAAAAATATCATAACATTCTTTTAAACTTTTTGCTTGATATTATATTTGTGAGAATTATCCAAGTAGATACAAGTAACCCACACTTATTTTCATTGCCAAATAATGTTCAATTTAAGGATATATATCACAATTTTTCCATTCTTCTCTGGCAACACATTGATGCTGTTTTGATATTTTAGGTTTTATAAAAAATGTTGCTGTGAACATTTTTGTAGATGTTTCCTTATTCATATATCTGAGAGTTTCTTTAGAATATGTAAGTAGGGGTGGAATTACTGGATAATGGAGAATGCATCTCTACAGCTTTCTTAAATATTACCAAATTGCTCTCCAAAGTGATTATAATAATTTACATTCCATCCAGCAGAATATATGAGTTGTGGCTGCTCCATAATCTCCCCTAAATGGGCAACTGTTAGACTTCAATTTTGGCTGATATGATAGATGAGAAATGAACAAACTGGTTTTAAGTAAAAACATATTAGATCTGTATATTATTAAATGCAAAATAGCAGGAGAGCCAAAACCTGGAAAAACAAAATGTACCTCAAGAAGAGAATGGATAAAAAAAGCAATAAAAAGGAATGCAGTACTGCTACATGAAAAGTATGAATAATTCATAAAATAATAATAGAAATCATAACACTGAATAGCTCCATTAATTGTAGGGAAACTGTTGGTTGACAAGGGTGCAGTGGAATTTTCTGGGCTAATGGAAATATTCCATATAGTTTGAACATTCACAAGTGTACATATTTGTCAAAATTCATCCAACGGTACTTTTAAGATCTGTACATTTTATAAAATATAAATCATACATCATTTTTAAGAGTACTGGAAGAACATAGAAGTTCAAGGATCAAAGAAAAAAATATTGACTGAATAGTAACAACCTTTTCCCCATGTCCACATTAAGAGAAAGACTCTTTTATTGCTTAAGGAGCAATCAGGGTTGCCTTTTTATTTTATTATTACTTTAAATCTATAACTTAATCAGGACAGTGGAAGCAACTGCAAAAATTTAGGGAGAAAGAATTTGATGGTTGGGTTGGAAGGAGAAGGGAGATTGGGAGTGACTACCTTGCCACATTGTGAAAGATATTGAAAGAGATTCTCAGATAAAGAGATTTTAACACATTTTGCTCAGAGTTAAAAATGTAGTCCCTCTTTAATGTTTTCCAAAAGCAGCAGTAAAAATTTAAATTGCCTTCCAATTTCTCTTGGATGTCATATTGGTGCTTCATCTAAATGTATTCTCTCTGCTGAGATAGATCAGGAAACAGTGTCTCCTGAGATACACTGGTGTAATAGGTTAAATTTTAGTACACTTTTCTGACTATTCTTAAGACACATAAGACTAGTTTTAGCTTTTATTTCAAACGAGAAGTGACATTCACTGGTTAATTTATCTTAATTATGCAGGAAAAGTGTGATTTAAAAATAAATAATAAAAAAGACGTAATTTATATTTGAAGCCAATGTATGTGGAACATTAAATACTATAGTATTGAAAATATATAAAAACAACTTACAACATCTGCCATTGGGAAATCTTGCTATTTGTAATTATTTGGTAATTTTGTGTTTTGTTTTTAGATTGAATATCAATACAAATATTAATACAAAAAATAAATGCTGGAGAGGGTGTGGAGAAAAGTGAACCCTCCTTCACTGTTGGTAGGAATGTAAATAGTACAGCCACTATGGAGAAGAGTATGGAGGTTCCTTAAAAAACTAAAAACTAAAAATAGAGCTAACATATGATCCAGCAATCCCACTCCTGGGCATATATCTGGAGAAAAACATGGATCAAAAGGATACCTGCACCCCAATATTCATTGCAGCACTGTTTACAATAGCCAAGACATGGAAGCAACCTAAATGTCCATTGACAGATGAATGGATAAAGAAGATGTGGTACATTCATAAAATGGAATATTATTCAGCTGTTAAAAAGAATGAAATAATGCCATTTGTAGCAACATGGAGATTATCATAATAAATGAAGTAAGTCAGAGAAAAACAAATATCAAATGATATCACTTATATGTAGAAGCTAAAAAAATGATACAAATGAACTTATTTACAAAACAGAAACACAGATTTAGAGAACAAACTTATAGTTACCGGGGTGCGGGGGGGGAAAGGATTGGGACAGGGGGAGGGATAGTTTGGGAGTTTGGGATTGACATGTACACACTGCTATATTTAAAATAGATAACCAGGGACCTCCCTGGCAGTCCAGTAGTTGGGACTCCACGCTTCCAATGCAGGGGACGCAGGTTTGATCCCTGGTCAGGGAGCTAAGATCCCACAGGCTACAAAGTGTGGCCAAAAAAAATAAATAAAAATTTAAAAAATAAATAAATAAAAATAAAATGAAATAGATTACCAACAAGGACCTACTGTATAGAACAGGGAACTCTGTTTAATATTCTGTAATAACCTAAATGGGAAAAAAATTTGAAAAAGAATAGATACTTTTATATGTATAACTGAATTACTTTGCTGTACACCTGAAACTAACAAAATATTGTTAATCAACTGTACTCCAATATATAAAAAAAAATAAAGTGTTTTACTATTTTTAATTTTGGTCATATTCTGTATAATGTATACTTATATTATATTACATTTATTTATTTATTTGTTTGTTTGTTTGGCCATGCCATGTGACATGTGGGCTTTTATCTCCCCAACCAGGTATTGAACCTGCGCTCCCTGCTTTGGAAGCATGGAGTATTAACCACTGGACTGCCAGGGAAGTAAGTCCCTATATAGTCATATTAGACCATTCATTAAAAGCAGGAAGCATAAGGAATAACGATTTTGAATTGAAGATAATTAGAGGCATATAAAGGATGGAAATCTC
Organism: Orcinus orca; assembly: GCF_937001465.1. Taxonomy (NCBI): domain Eukaryota; kingdom Metazoa; phylum Chordata; class Mammalia; order Artiodactyla; family Delphinidae; genus Orcinus; species Orcinus orca. The sequence goes on from NC_064563.1 coordinate 131,135,081, forward strand.
AAATTTCAGGGTAATCTTTACTAGGTCAGAATTCTTAACTAACATCTTAAAATGATTCTTTGAGTTTAAAAATTAATGTTAAAAAGACAAAACAAAAATTGAATACCTCTAATTTGATTTTTGCCTTTTTTAAATAAAGATTACTTAAACTCACAGCATATTGACAACGCATGATTGAAATCACTTTAAATGTGTGCTCTTATTCAATACACTTTTTTTTTAACATCTTTATTGGAGTATAACTGCTTTACAATGGTGTGTTAGTTTCTGCTTTATAACAAAGTGAATCAGTTATACATATACATATGTTCCCATATCTCTTCCCTCTTGTGTCTCCCTCCCTCCCAACCTCCCTATCCCACCCCTCTAGGTGGTCACAAAGCACCAAGCTGATCTCCCTGTGCTATGTGGCTGCTTCCCACTAGCTATCTATTTTACGTTTGGTAGTGTATATATGTCCATGCCACTCTCTCACTTTGTCACAGCTTACCCTTCCCCCTCACCATATCCTCAAGTCCATTCTCTAGTAGGTCTGTGTCTTTATTTCCGTCTTGCCCCTAGGTTCTTCATGACCATATTTCCCCCCTTAGATTCCATATATATGTGTTAGCATACAGTATTTGTTTTTCTCTTTCTGAGTTCACTCTGTATGACAGATTCTAGGTCCATTCACCTCACTACAAATAACTCAATTTCGTTTCTTTTTATGGCTCAGTAATATTCCATTGTATGTATGTGCTACATCTTCTTTATCAATTCATCTGTTGGTGGACACTTAGGTTGATTCCATGTCCTAGCTATTGTAAATAGAGCTGCAATGAACATTTTGGTACCTGTCTATTTTTGAATTATGGTTATCTCAGGGTATATGCCCAGTAGTGGGATTGCTGGGTCATATGGTAGTTCTATCTTTAGTTTTTTGAGGAACCTCCATACTGTTCTCCGTAGTGGCTGTATCAGTTTACATTCCCACCAACAGTGCAAGAAGGTTCCCTTTTCTCCACACCTTCTCCAGCATTTATTGTTTGTAGATTTTTTGATGATGGCCATTCTGACTGGTGTGAGATGATATCTCATTGTAGATTTGATTTGCATTTCTCTAATGATTAATGATGTTGAGCATTCTTTCATGTGTTTGTTGGCAATCTGTATATCTTCTTTGGAGAAATGTCTATTTAGGTCTTCTGCCCATGTTCGGATTGGGTTGTTTGTTTTTTGGATATTGAGCTGCATGAGCTGCTTGTAAATTTTGGAGATTAATCCTTTGTCAGTTGCTTCATTTGCAAATATTTTCTCCCATTCTGAGGGTTGCTTTTTCTTCTTGTTTATGGTTTCCTTTGCTATGCAAAAGCTTTTAAGTTTCATTAGGTCCTATCTGTTTATTTTTGTTTTTATTTCCATTTCTCTAGGAGGTGGCTCAAAAAGGATCTTGCTGTGATTTATGTCATAGAGTGTTCTGTCTATGTTTTCCTCTAAGAGTGTGATAGTTTCTGGCCTTATATTTAGGTCTTTAATCCATTTTGAGCTTATTTTTGTGTATGTTGTTAGAGAGTGATCTAATCTCATACTTTTACATGTACCTGTCCAGTTTTCCTAGCACCACTTATTGAAGAGGCTGTCCTTTTTCCATTGTATTTTCTTGCCTCCTTTATCAAAGATAAGGTGACCATGTGTGCGTAAGTTTATCTCTGGGCTTTCTATCCTGTTCCATTGATCTATCTTTCTGTTTCTGTGCCAGTACCATACCGTCTTGATTACTGTAGCTTTGTAGCATAGTCTGAAGTCAGGGAACCTGATTCCTCCAGCTCCGTTTTTCTTTCTCAAGGATACTTTTGCTCTTTGGGGTCTTTTGTGTTCCCATACAAATTGTGAAATTTTTTGTTCCAGTTCTGTGAAAAATGCCAGTGGTAGTTTGATAGGGATTGCATTGAATCTATAGATTGCTTTGGGTAGTAGAGTCATTTTCACAATGTTGATTCTTCCAATCCAAGAACATGGTATATCTCTCCATCTATTTGTATCATCTTTAATTTCTTTCATCAGTGTCTTATAATTTTCTGCATACAGGTTTTTGTCTCCTTAGGTAGGTTTATTCCTAGATATTTTATTATTTTTGTTGCAATGGTAAATGGGAGTGTTTCCTTAATTTCATTTTCAAATTTTTCATCATTAGTGTATAGGAATGCTAGAGATTTCTGTGCATTAATTTTGTATCCTGCTACTTTACCAATTTCATTGATTATCTCTAATAGTTTTCTGGTAGCATCTTTAGGATTCTCTATGTATAATATCATGTCATCTGCAAACAGTGACAGCTTTACTTCTTCTTTTCCAATTTGGATTCCATTTATTTATTTTTCTTCTCTGATTGCTGTGGCTAAAACTTCCAAAACTATGTTGAGTAATAGTGGTGAGAGTGCACAACCTTGTCTTTTTCCTGATCTTAGTGGAAATGGTTTCAGTTTTTCACCATTGAGGATGATGTTGGCTGTGGATTTATCATATATGGCCTTTATTATGTTGAGGAATGTTCCCTCTGTGCCTACTTTCTGAAGGTTTTCTATCATAAATGGGTGTTGAATTTTGTCGAAAGCTTTCTCTTCATCTATTGAGATGATCATATGGTTTTTCTCCTTCAATTTGTTAATATGGTGTATCACATTGATTGATTTGAGTATATTGAAGAATCCTTGCATTCCTGGGATAAATCCCACTTGATCATGGTGTATGATCCTTTTAATGTGCTGTTAGATTCTGTTTGCTAGTATTTTGTTGAGGATTTTTGCATCTACATTCATCAGTGATATTGGCCTGTATTTTTCTTTGTGACATCTTTAGTTTTGGTATCAGGGTGATGGTGGCCTCGTTGAATGAGTTTGGGAGTGTTCCTCCTTTTGCTATATTTTGGAAGAGTTTGAGAAGGATAGGTGTTAACTCTTCTCTAAATGTTTGATAGAATTTGCCTGTGAAGCCATCTGGTCCTGGGCTTTTGTTTGTTGGAAGATTTTTAATCACAGTTTCAATTTCAGTGCTTGTGATTGGTCTGTTCATATTTTCTATTTCTTCCTGGTTCAGTCTCAGAAGGTTTCAGTAGACTTTTTAATGATGGCCATTGTGACTGGTGTGAGGTGATGATGACTCCTTGTAGTTTTGATTTGCAAGAAAGAGTAAAAAAAGAAAAAAATTAAACCTTCACACCCCTCAAAACTACCATGGTGTCCAGTCAGGTAAAATTGAGTCGTAAATCCATGCGTGATACTCAGGGGAATAACAGACCACTCCCCTGATCTCTGTCAGCTCACTCTTGTTCCATTGTAAAGGGAAACTATTTACATTGTTTTATGAGACAGTAGAGATATGGAGATAGTTGTCATGAAATTTCTGGAATGCTGTGACACGTTGCTGGCCATTCACAAATCACAAGTTGTGAAAAATTGATCTAGTTCATACTCCTCATCTTGGGCAAGATAAAATCAGCCCTGTATGTAACACACTTCCCACCACAATTTCTTAAGGTAAGCAAAAGAATAATGTGCAAGGATCATGACATGAGGGACATAATCCAAATTAGAATATTTACATATTTTCCAATTGGTCTCTAAGGATATTGAGACATGTATATAAGGTTAATCTGTGAACAAGACAATTAATAATAAAATGCACTTCTGGGTATTTATCCAAAAGAACTGAAAACAGGATCTTGAAGAGATATTTGCACTTCCATGTTCGTTGCACCACTATTCACAGTAGCCAAGAGGTGGAAACAACCTAAAGGTCCATTGATGGATGAATAGATAAAGAAAATGCTGTATGTACATACAATGGAAAGTTATTCAGCCTTGAAAAATGAGGAAAGCCTGTCATATGTGGCAACATGGATGCCTCAGGAGGACATTATGCTAACTGAAATAAGCCAGTCACAGAAAGACAAATACTGTATGATTCCACTTATTTGAGACATCTCAAGTAGTTAAACTCGTTGAAATAGAGAGTAGAATGGTGGTTGCCAGGGGCTAGAGGGGAGGGGAAGATAGGGAGTTACCATCCAATGGGTCCTGCAAGATGAAAAATTTCCAGCGATCCCTCTACAACAGTGCTCATAGAGTTCACAATACTGTACTGTTTACTTAAAACCTGGTTCATATCATAGATTTCATGTTATGTGTTTTTCACCACAATAAAAGTAATGCTAGGGCTTCCCTGGTGGTGCAGTGGTTGAGAGTCCGCCTGCCGATGCAGGGGACACAGGTTCGTGCCCCGGTCTGGGAAGATCCCACGTGCTGCAGAGCGGCTGGGCCCATGAGCCATGGCCACTGAGTCTGCGCATCCAGAGCCTGTGCTCTGCAATGGGAGAGGCCACAACCGTGAGAAGCCCACGTACCGCAAAAAAAAAAAAAAAAAAAAAAAAAAAAAACACACACACAACTAAATGTATGTAATAAATTTAATTTTGTGTTCATTATTTGTAGGCGTTGTTCTTGTGAGTTTTTGTAGCTGTGATGGAGCCAAACAGCCACTTCGTAGGAGGAGCTTCATGGAGAGTTTGGGATTTCAGGTTAAGGAGGGGGAGCTGGGGACACATCCCCAGCAAGCTGACTCTGAGGCTGAATTTAAAGTCCAGGAAGCTGCAGTGGGTAGTACTCTTGGGATCAACACTGTGGTAGAGAGAAGGAAGTAGAACTAGGCAAAGAGAGAAGCCAAGTTCTATTGCAACCACACCCAGGCTTCTGCCAACATGGCATGTAGCTGAAGCTAGATGGCCTTTTAGATTTGGGCCAAATGGGGCCAAGGTGTCCAGGCCTCCATACCCTTGGATCTTCCAGTCATTAGATGCCAGGAGCCCCTGGGAAGGGGTTGTGACTTTGATCAAGGTGGCTCTCTTCTGCAGAGGGTAACCCCATGGAGGGGTGGGGGTGGGGAAGCGCAGTACTAGGGAAGGAGCACATCAGTCCAGAAGGGGGAATTCATGACCCAAACCAGAGCGCCCGCTAGAGGGAGTTGAGAGAGGTGAAGACAGACTATTCAGAGGTTAAGGGGATGCAGAAAGTGAGCTAAGAAAGAGGGAATTGGATGAACCAGAGGTAGGTACTAATGTTGCCCTTTTATAGAGCATAAGAGATGGGTTGGAATCTGGGACTATATTTCTGTGTTTGAGAAGAAGTTTTCCCGTATGAGAATTTATACACATGTCCGTATTTAAAGTTGTGGTGTTAGTCTAAGATCTTTGCTTCACCTGAATATGGTTCAATATATGTTACAAACACAATTTATTACTATTTTTGAAACAAATGTCATTTTATATAAAATCTATTACTTTAGGGTAACTTTCTGCCTTTAGACTCACAGCTAAATATTTACTCTTATGATAATTATATTTCTGATGCATGTTTTATTTGTGTATCACAGGTTCTTAATGAAAAATTTTCTTTACCCTCTAATCTCCTCTTGAAGGTTCTATGGCAATTATACATTCTTTTTGCTCATACAAAATAGATGAATACTGCAGAAGTAGGTTATTGAAGTGTTTCACTTATCTCCTGCTATCACCTTTTCAGCTGATGTGTAGTGAGTGGAAATTCATATACAGATGTTTTCTTCCACTTTTATGCTCCAATTGCAAATCTAGGTTGCGTGTTCATAAAAGAGAGTTTAAGGGAGTTAGTTAATTTTTGGACTAAACAGTGAACTAGATTGGATTCCAGTCCTTGTTCTGTATTAAGTATGTGTGGGACGTTGTCTGCACAGTTTTATCTCTTTTGGTCTCATTTATTATTTGCAAAGTGCAGTTTTGAATTGCATGACTTTTAACGACACTGCTCAACCCCAATTTCATTATCTGTTGAATGAACAGATGGGAATTTTCTATCTATTCACAACACTCATTTTTTCAAAGAAAATGCATCTTTTCTTATTCACTGTAGCTCAACTTCCACAGGTCATTTTGGTGCACCATTAAATTTCAAACATTACACTTTCACTTGGTTTCATAAGCTTAAATCCAGTTCGAAGTAGTAGGATCAATTATGTACAGCAATAAATTCATATGTTATAAAATACAGTCGTTTCATTATTTTCCATAATTGGTCAAGAATTCGTAACAACCTTCCATTGTCACTGGAGGCAAGAAAAATTCAAACGACTTTTCAGGCCTCTGTGTTCCCCATCCTATGGCCCAAGTGAGGAGATAGTTCACATGTTCCCCTGAAGCCGAGGGGAGGGTTCCAGATCTATGTGTGAATTGTTGTGTGTTGCCAAGACTCTCATGGGTCTCTTGTCTAGCTGGGCACCTGCTCTGTGTCTTCTGCTGTAAAGCTGGCTGCTCTGGTTATACTGTGAGCTGTGTTTTCTCCCCTGCTGATGTCCAGGCATTGGGAAACTTCTCTACAGGCTCCATCCTTCTGGTTTCTGGAGCTATGACTTCTGGTAGCTGGTTCCTTGTGAGGCATAATTGACAGTCTTCAGGCTTCTCTTCCTCAGCATCTTGGAGCTGAAGATCCAGTGGAGTCTTGATTGCTACCTGTACCTCCCAGTCATTTGCAAGTGATCCAAATATTGCCCCTCTTTAGGATTCTTTTGCCTTCCTGGGGGATTTTTTTGAGAGTTGGGAGAGTTGGCCTGTGTGTGAGCAATTCCCTGCTTCCTTCTCTAGGCCCATGTAAAACTAGGAATTTCTGCCACACTGATCTCAAATGTAAGAGAAATCAATTTGATGATCTTTGTCTTCTTCCAGCTCATTTTGCCAATCAGCCATTTCCAGCCTGGAAGTCACATTGACATACATTTATGGTACCCTTATCTAAGGTACCATAAAAATACCCTAGGACCCGTTGGGAACCGAACTCTGCTGCTCTGGGCTTCCTAAACTTCTCTGGCTGTTTTTATCAAATTAATCCATTGCATAAGCCTGAACATGAAGGTCTGACCATGTTTTTCCCTCCTCTTCCCTCAAGCCCCACCTGGGACCTAGAAAGTCTCTCTCAATTCCTTTTTTTGGGGGTCTGGGAAGGACTTCTCCTATATCAGTTCTGTCCTCCAACTTCCCAAAGTGAGATTCGTTTTCCACATTCCCTGGAGGAAGGATGATTATCAATAAGAAACGTACTTTAGGTAGTATTGAAAACAAACATATCATTCCCACTACTGAAACATGAAGATAAATCTCAAAACTGAAAGACCAGTTGCTGTATCTTATATTAAGGAGAAGGGAAAATGCTTCATAGGCACCTTTTATTTTGATGGCAATGGATATCGCATTGGGGGTACTGCTCTGACTCACTTACTAGGTGATCCTGTGGGCCACTGGGCTTAAGTGTGGTCCAGGGAAGCTTCTTCAGCAGGTCCTGCAGAGCAAGCAGCTCTGCCATTCGGATGTTTTGAATCAGCAGAATCAGTTTTGCTTGAACTTTCATTAGCTGAGCGGGTTGTTCTGTGGTTACTCTAACAGATCCCAGTAGGAGAATTACTGTGAGGCCTCTAGGGCAGCATGTTTCAAACTGTGTGTTGTGACCCATTAGTGAGTTGTAAGATCCATTTAACGGGTCTTGGGCAGTGTTTTAAAAAATATGAAAGAGGATAGAATAGAAAGGAAAATATCAGAGTACATAGCCTATAGTAAGGCAACATTTATTGAAACTTGTTTATTTTTGTTCAAGATCTTCTAAGTATGTTATACTGGTTTACAAACTAAAATGCATTTCTTACAGAGTCCTGAGGCCACAATTTTTGGAAGCCACTTCTTTAGAATATTTGACCAAAGTCATGCTTGCCTGGTCAAATAACTTGTTTCCTTTCAAGAAACAGCTCTTGATTTGGTACTGGAAACTGGAAGGCAGAGACTAGGACCCTGATGGTAACACCAGAGGACCATTTTGCTCCTCATGACCTGGGTGTTATCTGATCCACCCATCTGTAAGGTAGGGCCTGCCCAGCACCACCATATCATCAAATGGAAGTGGCACATATGGGATCAGGTACTAACTGATACAGAGCACACACTAAGTAAAGAAAATTGGTTGTTCTTCCTCCCAGCATACATCATGCTGCACACCTGCCACCTGTCCCACTAACCATGGCTAGAATCCCCTGGGGAATTCCATTTAATCTGTTGACTGAGAAAAAAGAGACTAAATCCTAATATATAGAAGGTTCCTTCAAAAATTATAAAATTGGCCGTAAGTAGATGTGCAACATTACAACCCTACCAGGTGCAACTCTGAAGGACAGTGGAGAGTGGAATTCTTTCCAGAGAAAGGAAGTAGGCAGAGCTTTCCACTGGATTGTCTATTTTCCCTGGAAGAATAGTCTGAAGTATAAGTTAACATTATTTCCTTGGTTTTGCTGGGTGGTCTGGGATGTGAAGATTGGGTAAAAAGAAGGATGAGGAAGAAGTGTGTGGAAGAGCCTGGAGTATGAGGTTGCTTGTGCTCCATGATAATGCCCATGGCTATGGACTTTATATTTATGTACCTCCCAAATTCATATGTTGAAATTCTAATGTGATTATATTTGGTGGTAAGGACTTTGGAAGGCAATTAGGTTGTGAAGGTGGAGCCCTCATGATGAAAATAGTGTCCTTATAAAAAGAGGAATAGAGACTTCCCTGGCAGCCCAGCGGTTAAGACTCCATGCTTCCACTGGAGGGGGCATGAATTTGATCCCTGGTCAGGAAACTAAGATCCTGCATGCTGCTCGGGGTGACCAAAAAATAAAAATAAAAACTAAAAAGAGGAAGAAAGCTAGCCCTCTCACTGTTCTCCATCATGATTTTAGTTAGAGCCTAACTGGATAATCCAGAATAATCTCCCACGTCAAGATGCTAAACTTAATCACAACTGCAAAGTCCCTTTTGGCATATAAGGTAACATTCACAGGTTCTAGGTATTAGGATCTGGGTATCTTTTGGTGCCATTATTCAGCGTACCATATTGGGTACTCTATCACTTGTAGCTGAAAGCTTTCTAATGGATACTCCCTTTAATATAGAACCATATATGGGGCAGAGGGGTACCAGCAATTTCCCAGGCTCTAGGTTGATGATTTTGGGCTCCTTCCACCATGAAAGGAAGTAATTTATTCTCCCTGACTTATGCTGTCATCCTGGATTTAGATTTTCTTTGCTTCTTACCATGCCATAAACACCTTCATCCCTGAATTTATTGAATATCTATAAGCTTCATCATAGTACCATATGCAACATTGCTCTTAACCAAAGAACTCATCTTATAGTTTAAAAGAAAAGCTATGGGCTGAGGATCATGGGATTCACTAGTCTTATCATGTACCCTGTAAGTTAGAAGATTTCAATCTTCCAAAATAAAGAAAGAATTATTTTGACCTAGTTATGGCCCAGCTAGGAGACTATTTTTTCAAGATACAGTATGAACCAGAAGGTAATATGTACTGCTGATTCTCCCAAGCCAGAATACATCGATTCTGAGAGGAGGTGGAGGAAAGGAAAGTGACAATTCTCATATTTATACACACATGCAAAATGTTGCTTCTATCCCCGGACTCTGGGATATTTTGGTTGGGGGATTTTAGGAACCAAGGAATAAATGGCTTTATCATGAGACACACTAGTTTCTTCAAATTGAAACTGGCCATTTCAGGTTTCAGGCTTTACAGCCACTGGATGAACACCCGAGAAAAAGAAGGAGGGGGAGGGGAAGGGGGAGGAGGAGAGAAGAAGGAGAAAAGAAATGGTAGTGTTTCCTGGGGTGATTTATCCTATCAAAGGGAAACAGAATTGGTATATGCATGCATGTTTCTTTATTTGCTATATAATGTTTATTTGTATATATTTAATGCATATATATACACCCACATTTGTGGTTAGAATGTAATTTAGGTTAAACATCAAAGAATATCAAAATAGCATCTTGACAGAACTAGAGAAAGATTGCAACGTCCCAAATATTCTGCAGATGATTGGGTTTGGTGCACATAATAACTGTGACACATTTACAGTTTTGGCTGATAAGTTCAAAGGACAGATTTGCAGCAAAGCATAAGAGTGGCTATTAGGCTGCAGATGTTCAGTGATCATGACCCCTTGAGTCTTCCCATGTCTTCACTGGAGAAGACATGGTCATGGTGTTCTGTCTGACCACAGTGAGGTCCTGTCAGGTTGCAAGAAGCTGAGTTGGGGCTTACCAAGCTGTTCATTCCCCCACCAGGTCACATTTAAATAATTAACAATGTGGATGCAAACCTGCATTTACTAAGCCATGTTGCTTGGCTCTAGCAGCCAGATTCCAGGTATGATTTCTAACTACGCCTCTAGCACCATCTGCTCCATCATCCACAAGTTGTACTGTGATGACCAGGCATCACATATTTGTACTTTGTAGCTATATATAACCATTGGTGTCTCCTGGACAACAGGGCCAGGGAGGGACTTTGCCTACTTTACTGCACACTAGGTGTTGCACATAACGTCATGTTTAGTGTAGGGCATATTCTCATTGTACCCTGTTCAGTTCTTACGGAATTATCAGAATCACTTCATCACAAAAAGATTTCATCTAAATAGATTGCGTGGACTCCTGAAAGAACATAGGAAAGTGAATTTTCCTGGGTGTGTGCTACAGTTTAACTCTTCCATGCTAATGCAACTGACCATAAGACAGGCTTCTAAACGTTAGGTTGAGTTCAGGGGTCCTCAGCCTTTAGCAGGCCATGAACAGCTTTGGCTGTCTGGTGAAGCCTATGAAGCCCTGCTCAGTATGTTTCCAAATTCACAAGATAAAAGTAAATAGAATCACAAAGAAGATCAACTATATGGAAATGCAATTATCAAAATAATAAGCTTTCAATATTTTGAGATAGTAATATATGTGCTTTTTAGTAACGCATAAAATAATATGTTCTAGCAGTGGGCTGATTGCTGTAATTTGAAGTTAGTTTTGAACATAAATGCTATTTTGCAACAGTAAAAGTTGTAATATAAGAAAGTATCAGTAATTTCTTGGTGACACAAGCATAGGTATTGTTAAAACTATTGTGGTTTGTTACCCACATTCATAATTGGAAGAAATGTTAATCTGTTTAGACGTTAATGAAAATAAAAATTTATTTTTTTCCCCTCCAAGTTCAATGACCTCTGAATTCTATACACAAATCCCTTAGTTAAGGAATCCTAGATAAATTCTGAAGATTCTGATGAATATCTGAAGACAATTCTTCACAAGAGGACTACCATCATTAAATGTTTTATATCTTAATAACACTAATTTAAGAGAGATGTATTCTTATATTTCTTTGGGGTGTTTATTTATCTACTAATCTACATTGTTTCATAAAAAGTACTTCTTATTTTGGGCTCTCCTAAGATTTTCTGTTCCTGAACTTCCTTTTTCAGTCACATACATCATCAGCAGAGTTTTCTTTCTCTCTTCCTTCCATCCCTGATGATGTTTCTTACATCATCTCCAGTCTAAGAAAGTTACTTTTGATTTTGTCTTTTTCTCCTTTTCATCTGTGCAGGAACAATGGGTGAGACAGTTGATCTACAGGATATACATCCAACAAAAGATTTTGATCCATAATCCATGTTCCAGTCAAACGTAAGCATAAGCTTTTACCAGTGATAATTTTTGCATAATCACATCATTCATTGACTATAACCTCAAAGTAAAATTCAATTTTTTGAATTTTATAAATCAGAGTAATTATATAAATCAGAGTAATCAGCCATTTGGGGGGAATTTGGAAATACTTCATAAATTAGTCATTTTCACAGTGATTCAAATACATTAAGTTTGTCAGAAGTCATGTCCTATCCAAGATAAATTTACTCTCCCTGTCCTTTAGAACTAACAATATGAAGGGAAAGAGAAGGCATGCATGCATGAAGGCTTAAGAAATATAGATGAACAATAATTATAGGAGTCTCATTGATGGATACTCTGCTGGTAGGTTTAAGAAAGAGTGAGGTTATTTGGAAAAGGTTTTTCAGAAGACACAAGATGTGTACTGTTGTTGAAAGGAAGAGCGGGGTGCAAATGGCAGGCAGGATAAAAAAGACTGCGTCAAGTGATATGGGGCTCAGAGGGACCCTGAAACACGTAGATGGAGGACAGAAAAATGAGTGCAGAAGACCACAGCAAGTTAGGCTGGCACTGATGGTGTTTGGGGATTAGAAACATGATAGATATTGGAACAGATGGATAAGGTGAGAAATATCTGCCGAGAAAAGTAAATGCAATAATAAGTTTGTTTGATACTTAAAATGTTTCTATTTGATTCCTTGCTATAAAAGATAAGAAAGTCCTTAGAGGGTTTGAAATAGCAAACATGTATTAAAGTATAAGAAAAATTGGAATTCTTAAGCTAACCGTCTATTTTGGAACAACATACTGGTAAAATTATGCTACAATGATGTAAGCAGTAGACAGACTACATTCATTCAATGGATACATTAAGATAAATAATATTTGATTGCTTTTGGTCCTTTAATAAAATAAGTTTTGCCATATATAGATATTCCATATTCAAAGATGATAACACCAAAATTAGATGTTGATATCTTTAACATATTTTTATAATCTTATGAAACTGGTTTGATTTTCAGAACTCAGTTTACTCTTATGGCTTTGCATCTGTTTAGATTTTTAGTCATTTGTCAATTTTGTTTTATTTCATTAGAGTTGGCTATTTCTTGACCCTAAGCTTTTTCCATCAACCAAATGTTCTTTGTGGACAAGTAAATTTGACTTTTCTTAGAAAACATAAACCTTAACCTAAAAAGCTACATTTTATATCCAGAAGCTATATAATTGATATTATACATAATAAAATATATAAAAATCAATTTCTATAGTTATTGCATAATTTCCTCCTAGCAGTATTAGTTCCATTATTATCAAGCAACTAAACAAACAAACAAAAAACCTCATTGTACTGGAGGACCTGTTAAGGTCTATAGTACATATATATATATTTGAATTTCATATTTTCTTCTTCATTTTTATAATTATAATCAATACAAATTAATTTTAGCAATCTTTTATATAGAATGAATGTGTTACAAAATAATTACTTGTTTAACTGATAGTGTAAAATATTTTCATTAGCAGCATTCTGGTTTGCCTGATGCAAGGTGTGATTGGTTTAAAAACATCAGAAAACCTCTCACCTATTAAGGCATTTAGTCAATGGACCATGAAAGCTCCAAAGAGACTCATTCTGGTTTATTGAGTAAATAGGTATTTGTTCGTGATGGAGTTATTCCAGTCTCTTGAGTGAAAGTTTGTTTTAGAATTTTCCAAAAAAAGTTTTATATAATTGTAATACAATTATAATCTTAAAATGTGGTTTAGCATTAAAACTGAAGAGATGTTAGATATTTAGTGTTTGAATACTAAGAAGAGACCATTTTAAATTAATAAGGAATTCTTTTTTCTAGGAATAATCCCTTAAACAGCCTAGTAAATAAAAATATTGCCAAATGTTCCTTTCATTTCTTCTTCAACCATTATCTTTCATGAAGAAAAAATATATGCGTTCTAAAAGCAATAATACCTGGAAGGTTAATATAGATACATTTTTATTAATGAAACTTATGAAAGCTATAATCATTCTCCTAAACTTAATCCTCAAAGCAAGTGGAAAAACAGAAAGAGGCCAAATGTTTCCCTAAGCTGTTTAGTCACACAAATTGCATTTAGTTCGACTCTTAAATGAGTTCCTTTGTTGGATTTACAACATCAGGTTTAAATAACTAGCTTCCAAGCTCTCAGAGTAAGAGTCAAGTAATATGTTTCTAATTTCAGGAGTAGTTCCCCTCAGATTTATTTTATCCGAAATCCTCTAACACTATATTTCTATAAGAAATTCTGTTGAGTATTATTCCACTTAAATAGGGAGCCATCTTTCATGTCCATAAATCTCCTTTTGAATGCGATTGGACCTGTCTGAGGGTAGAGGATAAATGGGATATGAGAAAAAAATGATAATCTGACTTTCAGCTTTTCCATTAAAAAATAAAATAAAATGCAGCATTTCTGTGTCTTGTGAAAATGATGTTGCTATGGAGACTGCCTTTATGAATCCCAGTGAAACTGACATTAGCAACGTTCTTCTGATTTTGACTGTCCATGAGTTAAGTCTGCTTCTCATTCTTTAAACCTTTTTATTCTTTGTTGAATATACATCTGTAGGGCAGCAGAGCAAGGCATGTAAATCTGTAGGACAGTCATCTTTTACCATAACAAAGTAGAAAATATGGAGATAAGACATTGGCATTTGCAAGAAAAAGAATGCATTTACACATTGAATGGAGAATATTCATAAAAATAACTTTTCGTGCTTGCTGTTCACATGCAGGAAAAGGAGAAAAAGCATAAGAAGTCTGAAAATTAGTTTTCCTCTTTTTTATAGCATTTACATGAAAATACTGCATAAATAATATTCAAACATGTTAATTTGGTCTCTGTTGGTTTACAAGAAATAAAGCGTACACTGAATTAAATTTTCTCAATAACATGTTTTTCTTTAAATTTTACAATAACAGATGTCCTGTTATTTGTTTCCATAAACAAACACCAACTTCTCTTTCTAAGTGTTCTTCAACCCAGGTTGTATCATTTAGGAAGATGAGAGCAAAACTCAAAACTGAACCTACTCAAATGAAACCTCTTTCCTCAATGTAAAGACCCGATGACCAAGTTGAGAAAGAGCAAAATATTTTTTCCCTGATAAAGAGTTTTCATATAACATCCTACTTTAATTTACAAAGTGTTAATTTTTAATATGTTGTCCCTTTTAAACTGGCAATTTGATTAATGTAAAAATGTCACTGATCATTTTCTCCTGAGCCCTCATAGCATCTTGTAGATGTCTTAGATTACTGGCCTATTATGGTAATTGCCTTCCTTATTTATGTCTCTTCCGGGCTGTGAGATGTTGGATGCTGGACCAATGCTGTGTTTTCTTTGTCCTTCTGTCCCCAGCGCACTGCACAGTGCCTGGAAAATGGGGGGTGGGGCGCACTCAGTCTTTATTGAACGAACATGGATCAAGTCATGTACTAAAGATTTGGTGAATTCTTCCCTTCTGAATTTTGAAATGTCTCTTTAAAATGTTTCTGGTGTTCAGTTCAATGTATACCTTAAACTCTCAGTTTCTTTCCTTATTTACAGAATGAATTTACGTTCCAAGTGAGACTGCCTATAATTTCCTATAAGATTTCAAGGCTTGGAAAGGTATAAGAACATCTCACTGAAGTTTTACTTCTATAAGAAATTTAGAACAGTAAAAAAAAAAACAAACAAACCTCAAAACAAGCCAAAAACTATCTTGGGAGTACAGAAAATATCCTTTATACTTTTAATATGGCACTATATATGCTGTGGGAAATATGCATTAAAGGACAGTTAAGTACTATTTATCTTCAGGTAAATTAAAATGACTTTAGAAAATCTTTAAGAAAAAGTATGCGGTGGGGGGTGGATATTAATTGTTTAGGGTGGAGTTTTATTAAATATGTGTCTGTTGATTTCTTAAAATTCCTCTTCCTCAGGATTTATGAGAACTTCTCTTCTTGTTTTTTCTTCAGCCATTTTCACGTTTCATATCTTCTCAGTACAGACTTTCCCCAGAGTTCTACTTCAGATTGTGTCTTTTCTAACTCTGAATTTTTTGTAAGTACTGCATCCATTTTTCTTTCTTTCTTTCTTTTTTTTTTTCTGCACGTATGCTGATATCCTCAAAATCTGCCATCCTGATTCTCCCCAGGTGCCTAAAACTTAGCTCATCATCTTCTCTGCCCAAAACTCTCTCTCTCTCACTCTCATCTATACTCCAGATCTGTGCTTGAGAAATCTCCAGCCACCTAGTCACCCAAGCATGAAATCTAAGAGTCATTTTGGCCTTGGTCTTCTCTCTTAACCCATTCATCCAAGTCCTCTCAGTTTAACTTCCTAAAGATTTCTAGACTCCTGCCCTTATCCACTATCTCTTTGAGACTCTTATTGTCTCTCTCACCTGAACTTTTAGGATAACTCCTTAATTGGTTTCCCATTTTCCAAGCTTGACATTTTTGAAATCCATCCACCCACCAGAACTAGCTCTCCCCAAAAAATCTGACCTTTAAAAAAATGGTCTAAAGGATGCTCATTTTCTACCCCTATTGTATAAGGTCACTTTGACCTGGCCCTTGCCCATCTCAAGAGCTTCATTTCTGTTATCTATGCCTGAGATTTTACTCTTTGCACTTGTTACCCAACTAAAGAGTCTGTATTTCTCAAACATATATGCTCAGCCTATTTTCTCTTCCTGGAACGTCTTTCTCAGTTAAAAAAAAAAATCTAGCTTGTTTTTATTTACCCTTCAATACTCAGCTAAGGTGTTTCTTTCTGAAACTTTCCATTTACCACTTTGTTGGATTACGTTTCCCCGCTGTTGGAAATTACTGTATCTTATCATTTATTACATTACAATTATGTTTACTTGTATCACCCCTACTAGACACTGAATTTGTTGAGGGCCCAAACTATTTCTTATTCATTGATCACGGTGCCTAATACACAGTAGGAGTTAAGTAAATGTCTTAAAATTGAACTAAGTTTAAAGAAGGAAAAATATTTGGTTAATATTTATCAGTGCTAGTGTTTTGTGCAATCCCTAAGTAAAAGGTTATCATTTGGGGGGCATGTAATACTGCTTGCCACCCTACTAGATGCTACAGGAAAAAGATTAGCTAAACTTTTTTTCCCATTGAAAACCTGGCAGAGGTAATTATCTTTGCTTCCATTTTAGAGCAGAGGGGGAAAAAAGTATAATATCATACACCTATTAAGGGGCAATTTTGAAATTTATACAGAGCTAAGTTCTTAACAATATGGCCTCAAATGGAGTAAGAGAATCTTGTGCTCAAGCTTTTTAAACTAAGGTGGGCACACAGCTTTCAGGAGTTGTGTGTAAGCGTATATGTGGTTTGTGGTAATCATGGTGGCTCCCTCTTTATTTCTTTGCCTAACAGAGTTTGAAAATTAAAATGTATCTCCCCTCATCCAGAGATGAGTTTTCTGAAGTATTGATATCATGTGTAGAAAAGTGGTCAACAGGGATCATACAAAATACCAAGCTAAATTGGCATATGCTTCTGTGGTAATTTAAATAATTTCTACATGACTGGTTATTTTCCCTTGGAAGTTTGCTATTATGACCTTGGATTAATGATCTTTCATGCTTGTTAAAGCTCCAGGATAAAAGTGTATCTGGCAGTTTTAGAACCTGGAAACCTCTAGAAAGAAGACACTGTGTCAATCATCCTGCTCTTTTCATTTAAAATAGTTATTTTAATTTTTCATTTTTCCTCTATAGGATAATGTATAAAACAATAATCATTACTTTATATGCTACACTTTTAAAAAGTGTATTTTCATCTGGCAAAATAATCATAGTCTTGTTCATTGGAAATAACAGACTTTTTCTATAGTGCATTTTCTTATCAATTTGTATTTATAATCTCTGCAATTGTGTTGCTGCACATAAAATTATTCAGAAATCATTACAAAAGCAAATGGAATACTAATGATATGGAAGTAATTCAGGTCACCTCCTGTTAAAATTTTATCAGTAAGTATTTCACTGAATACCAAGTTTTTGGTAATGCTCTATGTTTGGCGACTTTGATTTTCAAGACTTCAAAATAAAATTGAAAAGTAGAATGTATGCATGTGAAATTTTCCTTTCTGCCTCAGTCTTAGAGGTAAGTCACCAGTTCAATACATTTGGTTGGCAGCAACGCCTGTGGTCATGCTATTCAGAAGTGGTAAGATAAAATCAAAAGGCTTTATCTCACAAAATACTAACCTTGAAATAATGATTCTTAACTTTAGAAGAGTGTGATTACAGTTTGATAGTTATCTGTCTTGATAGGTATTGTATGGTTCATGTGTTTTTAATTGCTGTTTTACATTATTTTAGTGTGTGAAAGCATATCCCAACTTCTTTATCTGCTTGTGAAATATTCAGTTTTTGTTTTTGTTTGCCTGCTAGAAACAGTGACACAATGAACAATTTCATAATCCTTATGCATAAGTGTCACAGTTTCTCTAGGTCATATACCTTAAAGTAGAATTGCTAGACCATAGGGCAGGATATATACATGTTTAACATCATAAAATATTGCCAAAATGCTTCCTAAGTTGCCTGAAGCTATTTGCCCTCCCATTAACAGTGTTTGAGGGTTCCAGGTGCTCCACAGTCTGGCCCAGCTATGATGATTAGATTTTTCTTTATTTTCTTTAGCATTTTTAAAATTAAGGTATAACTGACATACAGCATTATATGAATTTCAGGTGTACAACATAATGATTCAATATTTGTGTCTACTGCAAAATGATCACCACAATAAGTCTAGTTAACTTCCATCACCATACATAGTTACAGAATTTTTTTTCTTGTGATGAGAACTTTTAAGATCTACTCTTGCAGCAACTTTCAATTATGCAATACAGTATTAGTAACTTTAGTCACTATGCTGCACATTACATTTCCATGACATTTATTTTATAACTGGAAATTTGTACCTTTGATTCCCTTCACCAATTTCACCCACACCCTACCCCCAGCCTCTGGCAACCACCAATCTGTTCTATCTGTGAGCTTTTTTTTCTGAAATTTTTTAGAGTCTACATATATGTGAGATCACATGGTATTTGTAATTATTTTTCTCTTTTCTTTTTAAGTTTGCTTATGTGACCAGATTAAATGTTATCTCAATGTTGCTCAAATTTGTTTTTCTCAATTTTGTAAAATTAAGCATGATTTCATGCACAAACTTTGGAATTTTCTTTTCATATCCATTAGCTATTTTTCTGTTGGGTTGTTTGTACTTTTCTTACAAATTTTTCTGTTTTCTGACACATTCTATATTTAAATATTTTTATCAATTATATGCATTACGAATATCATTTTTATGCCATGGGCTTGCAGTTTTGTTTTTAAATGGCACCTTTTGACATATAGAAGTTTTAATTTTAATGTAGTCTAATTTATCCCTTTACAGTTCAAAATTTGTCTTTTCTTTCTTTCTTAATTAAAAAATCCACCCATACCTTGGCTACAAATATATATATATATATTCTTTTATATTTTAAGAAATTTCTATACCTTGCTTTTTTCATACCTTGCTTTTTTTTGTCTTAATCCATCTAGAAAGGCATGTGTGTATACATGCATGCATTTGTGTAAAGTGTTACAGGGATTTATTTTGTTCCATTTGAATAATCAGTTGTCCAGGCACCACTTATTGAATGGTCATGTTATATGCTCCTCATTTCTAATTTTAATACCATCTCTGGATTACATTAAATTATAATATTCATGTGAGTCTCTTTTATTTTCCTGCGATCTCCATTTTGTGCGATTGGTCTATTTGTTTATTATTATGTCAAGAATATATTGTCTTTATTACTACAGTTTCATCATGAGCTTTGCTATTCAGTAGGCTATCACCCTGTCCACCGGTCAAAATTAGTATTTCTCCAGTATTGTCTTGTATATATTTGACCCTTTGTTCTTCTAAATACATTTTTAAATGTTTTAAAATGATTAAAAATTTAAATTAGTTTAAATAAGATCCTGTTACAATTTTTAAAAAATTTTTTATTTATTTTATTTTTGGCTGTGTTGGGTCTTCGTTTCTGTGTGAGGGCTTTCTCTAGTTGTGGCAAGCGGGGGCCACTCGTCATCCTGGTGCGAGCGTCTCTCACTATCGCGGCCTCTCTTGTTGTGGAGCACAGGCTCCAGATGTGCAGGCTCAGTAGTTGTGGCTCACAGGCCTAGTTGTTCCACGGCATGTGGGATCTTCCCAGACCAGGACTCAAACCCATGTCCCCTGCATTGGCAGGCAGATTCTCAACCACTGTGCCACCAGGGAAGCCCTACAATTTTTATTGTAACTATATTCAATTTATCCAATATTACATCTTCTTATCCATGACTGCATGCTTCCATTTAATTTACAAGGCAAATATTTTCAATAAAATTTTATAGCATTTTCTATATAGTTCCACTACAGATTTTGGTACACTTACTTCCAGAAAACTTATTTGTTACAATTATAAAAAGTACTTAAAAAACTTTTATTGGTTATTAATTGAAAGACAAGTAATTTTTGTTAGATTCTTATTTTCAGCAAACTCACTGATTATTATTACTTCTAATAATTTTTCTGTTTATCTTAGATTTTCTATGTAGCTAAACATATTTGTGAGATCTGATTTTTTCTTATTTAATCCTATTTCTTCATCTTGTCTTACTACTCAAGCTGACAATGATAAAATATAATTTATAAGCAATGGAATCTTATAAGTGTTTAACAAGTTTTATTTTTCTAAGAAATATTACATTTAAATTTTCAAATTTATTGGTATAATATTGTTCAATATATTATTTTGTCAGAGTGTATTTCTACTCCTATATTGTTTATTTGTGTCTTTTGTTTTCTTAAAAAAAAAAAAAAAACACCTGTTAGAGGTATATTTACTTAAATAGCTGTTTCAAACCAAATAGCTTTTGGGTATGTTTACTGAGTTTATCTTATTTTCCCTCTGTAATTTTTAAGAAAGTGTGCTCTTACTCTTATTTAGGGTTTCCATGTTGTTCTTTTTCTAACCTCTTTGGTTGTTTTGCTTATAGTTTTCTGTATTTCTATAAGAATTTATTATTATAAATTTCTAAAAACTGAGTTACCTTAATTCCATGAATTTTGATGTGAATATTTTCACCTTTTTCAATGTGAAGTATTTTATAGTTGCTAATATGATTCTTCCTTGACTCAAAAGTTATGTATGTACATGTTTTGTAATTTCAAAATGTTTCCATTTTCTCACATTATCTTTTTGTTATGAATTTTTAATTTAATATCATATTCTATATTATGGTAATGTTTATTCTTTGTTTAAATATGGTTTGAATTCTAAAATGTCTTTCCAGTTTTAAAATTTCATGTGTATTCTGTAATTACAAGATGCAACAGTCCATATATGACCAACACTTCGTTAATTACGCTGTGCAAATCTTCTGTATCTTTTGTTTGCTTGATTTATTAATTGCTAGGAGACTTGTAAAAAGCTCCCATTATGTGGATTGACATACTCTTGCTAATGTTGTAAAAATTTATTTGCTACATTTTAAAGGCTTTAGTATGTGTGCGTGTTTATAGCTGCTATTTTTTCTTATATATATTAATTTTAAAGTTGTGAAGTAACTTTATTTACTCTATTAATTTATTTTTGTCTGATATAGGTGAACCATTCCTTTTAACCTTCCTGTGTCATTAAATTTTAGGTAGGAATTTTGTAAATAGTGTACAGTTGGGGTTTTTAATTGTATTTAAAATATCTCATACTAAGTGAAGTAAGTTAGAGAAAGACATATCATATGATATCACTTGTATGTGGAATTTAAAATAATGATACAAATGAACTTATTTACAAAATAGAAGTAGACTCACAGACATAGAAAACAAACTTAAAGTTACCAAAGGGGAAAGGTGGGAGGGAGAGATAAATTAAGCATTTGGAATGAACAGATACACACTACTACATATAAAATGAACAACAAGGACCTACTGTATAACACAGGGAACTATATTCAATATCCTGTAATAATCTATAGGGGGAAAGAATCTGAAAAATAATATATATGTATACATACACAGCAATATGTATGTATATATATATATATATACACACAACATTGTACATCAACTATACTTCAATATAAATAAAGTAATAAAATAAAATATCTTTCTTTTAGAAGCCACTTTGTCCATTTATATTATTATAATTATTTATATGTTTGCATTTATTTTTACCATCTTACTTTTTTCTTTCTATTTACCTTGATTTTCCACGTTTTGTTATTCTTTTTCTAGCCTTCCATTGGGTTAGTAAAATTTCTTTACCCCTTTCTTTTCCTATATGTATAGTGTAAAACATGTATTTCTAAATTCTATGAAGTAAGTCTTGAAATTTTAACTTGTATATTTGGCTTAAAATTTATAAAGTTTATTATCATCTCCCCCTACTTTTATGGGGTCATTTTTATCTCTATTTTAGAGGTCCGTTTTCATCTCTAACTTTTGGAAATTTCATCTCTTACATGTAGGGATATGAAATGGTAATATATTCGAGTTATATTAAGATTAGATATGGGTAAGTAAAATAAACACACACATAAATACACATAAAATATAAACTTATTTATTAAAATGAATTAAAACAAACCTTTGAAAACAAATTTAAAACTCATAAGAAATGTATGCTTTTTCTGAAAAATGCAAATTATCAATATTGAGACCAGAAGGGAGAAAAAAATAACTTGAAGAAATAAAAAATAATGAGATACTTGTCAAACAGCTAATATACACAATGAGAAAATAACAAGACTAGATAATTTTATAATTCTTTCTTAGCATTAAAGAAAAAATTCTTCTGAATTTATTTAAACTATTCCAGAGCCTAGAGAAAGAAGGAAAGTTTTCCAATTCTCTCATGTAATTAGCATAACGTTGATTTCTTCTTTTCCTGGAATCTGCATTATAACGATCCTATCTGCTTCTTATGCACACTATTTTGAGAACAACTTCCATAAAGTAAAGATTAATAAATTTGATGACATTAAAATCATTTTTATGACAATAACAAATAAATCATTTGAGTGTAAATACACACAGAATAGGAAAATTATTTGTATCTGACATGATAGAAAAATGGTGAAATTGATTAACTCCTAAGAAACTCATAGAAAAAAATACGAAAAAACCCAACAACTCCATAAATTCTGCCAGATTATAAAAAGAGTTCAAAAAAAGACACACTTAATGACCTATTGATATTCGCAAAGATGTTCAAACTCACTCATGATTTTTAAAAGGAAACTTAAAGAGGACATACCAGTCCTCACCCATTAAAGCAGAGAGATTAAAGTAGTTTATATTACCTACTGCTGTCAAGGTGAAAGGTGGGAAATGGGCATAAATTAGTTCAGGTTGTTTAAAGAAGAATTGGGTGATATTTTTCAAAATAAATATGAGCATGGCATTTGATTAGATTATTTCACTTTCAGAAAATTTCTCTACAGATAATTTTTCACTGGTGCATGCAAGCTGTAGATACAAAGATAGTCAATCAAGTGTTGTATAAAAGTGCTAAAAATCGAAGTAGTCTAAATGTCACTAATAAGAACCAATTAAATAAATTATATTTAGTACAGTCTATTAACAGAATAAGGACAATCATGAAAAGAATAAGATAAATCACAAATGACTGAACAAATATTCATGTCAAAATGTTACATGGGAAACATGCAAGTTCCCAAACATAAATCTACTTTCATATTTCAATCTCTATACAATATACAGGTATATTTTATTTATGGGATGAAGAACACACACTGAAATGTTAACAGCAGTTACTACTTAGAAATGAGGTTGAAGGGATGTAGAAAACCACTCACTTTATCATATTTTTTTATATGGCTCTACAGTTTGATTTTTTTATGGCCAGAATGGATTACTTTTCTAATTACAGGTTTTAAAGGTTTGGATGTACGGAGGACTACAGCAAAGCAAAGGTGGTTGGGTAAGTTGGGACCAGTGTGCTTCTGTCGCAAAGGACTATATGGAGTTTGTTGGGCAATAGAGGAACTTCCGAAGGTTTTTGAGCAGGCAAACGAGCTCAGTGTTGTCCTGTCGGTGTGCTCTAGGTTGAATATTTTTGTCCCTCCAAAATTCATATGTTGAAACCTAACTCCAAATGGGATGGTATATTGGAGGTAGGACCTTCGGAAGGTGATTAGATAATGAGCAAAGAGTGCTCAGAATGGACTTAGTGCCCTTAAAAGAAATCCAAGAGATTCCTCACCGCTTTCACTATGTGAAATGCAGCAAAAAATGGCTGCCGTCTATGAACCAGGAAGTGGGCCCTCACCAGACAGTGAATCTGCTGGCACCCTGATCTTGACTTCCCAACCTCCAGAACTGTGAGAAATAAATTTCTGTTGTCTATAAACCACCCAGTCTATGTTGTTTTGTTATCTCAGCCTAAATGGACTAAGACATAGTGTTTAGCAAGATTAGTGCTGTAGCCCTAAGAGAATTAGAGCTGTGGAGACCAGCTAGGAAGTTTTAAAAATAATCCAGGGGAGATGAAAAGTGGACCTGAACTAAGTGAAAGCTTTGGGGATGGACAGAGGGGATGAATACTGGAAGTTGTCAAAAGTATGATTATAGGAAATAACTGATTGTTCAGGGGACAGAAAGGGACAAGTCAATGGTGAGTGTACCTTATACCCTATAGATACTTTAGAAATGGGCCTAGCAAGGCTGAATGAAGGTTAGAATAACTTACATGGAATTGTTTATTAGATCTTATAGGCAATTTTCATTGACATATTTTTCTTTAAACATAAAAATTCAATAAGTATGACTCATATTTCTTCTTTTCATAAATGTTTTTCTCTTGATATCTACTTTCAGAAGATGTGTATCTTGCAGGACTTGTTAAGAGAGTAATATCAGGGTGGGTAAAACTTTTAATATCATAAAATGAGAACAAGGAATAAGGAACTTATTTTTTTTTCATTTATCTTGAGGTTGATAGGGTTGAAATTATTACCTTACTTTTTTTTAATGTAAAGTCACCATATAAGTGGGTCTCTTAGAATACCAAGGATAAGATAATACAAGATAATATAGAAGTTCTTTTTCTTTCTAAGTTTATTAAGCATTCAGTTCATAGAAAGTCAGTGAAGCAGTTAAATTAACAATTCTTATCTTGTGATTTTGGTTTAGCTCAAAGGAAGCAGCTTATTTTGGATAGGTGCAGTCAACAGAAAAGCCAGTTTTGTTCATATTTGGTAATTTCCCTGTAGTGTGTTTTAACTGAGATTAAAGGATAAAAGAGTTGCTTTTGGAAAAACAAAAGGGAAAAGAGTCTTTCATCATATAATGGATCCAGAATCATCCCTTTACTACACACACACACACACACACACACACACACACACACACACACACACACAGACACCAGAATAAAATAAAGAAAAAATTTGTCCAATAAAAATAAGGACATGGATCTTCTCCATGATACCTCTCTCTCTCTCTCCCTCTCTCTCTCTCTCTCTCTCTCTCTCTCTCTATATATATATATATATATATAAATATATATATATTTTTTACTTTTTTTGACTGCACCACGTGGGATCTTATTTCTTCGACCAGGGGTCAAACCCACGCACCCTGCAGTGGAAATGCAGAGTCTTAACCACTGGACCACCAGGGAACACCACTGTAAATAAACTAAAAGCCATTGAATGGTACACTTTAAATGGATGAACTGTATAGCATATGAATTATGAATTATATCTTAATAAAGCTGTTTTAAAAGAAAAAATAAGGATATGGAAATAATGAAGCTAAGTTTAAATTAAGCACACAGGAAAATGCATGTTATACATCACTTTACAATATTAGAGGGGTGCCACACATGGATTTTTTTTTTTTTTTTTCATTATGCAGACCTCTCACTGTTGTGGCTTCTCCCATTGCGGAGCACAGGCTCCGGACGTGCAGACTCAGTGGCCATGGCTCACGGGCCTAGTGGCTCCGCGGCATGTGGTGTCTTCCCAGACCGGGGCGCGAACCTGTGTCCCCTGCATCGGCAGGCGGACTCTCAACCACTGCACCACCAGGGAAGCCCCCACACATAGATTTTTAAAGCAATGAAAGGCATGAAATTGAGTCACAGTATTCAGATAATTTCTTTTTTTTAAATTGAGATGAAATTTACATATTGTGAAATGCACACATATTAGTTTTGACAAATTCAATGAGTTTTTACAATGGACTTACCCTTGTAAATAGCATGACATAACACATTACCATCACCTCCCAAATTCTCTCATACACCCATTCAGGCAATTCCCCATAGACGATCATTGTTCTGATTTCTATCACCCTTGGTGAGTTTTTTCGTGAAACTCATATAAATGGATATTCTCATAAAAATGCATTCTTTGGTGTGTACATCTTTATAAGGTAAAATTTTTATGTTCATTTATATTGTTGCATGTGTCCGTATTCATGCTTTTTATATCAATGAACATCATTTTATTGGATGAATATAACACCATTTGTTTATCCATTCTCTTTTGATGGGCATTTTAGGTTATTTCCTGTTGGGGATTATTATGAATAACACTGCTATATTCTGGTGTAAGTCCTTTTGTGGACATAGGCTAATAGAAGTTTATATGACCAATTCTGTGAGTCTATCACTCGAAGGAAGCAGAGAGGAAGCTGGAAGTGTGGGCAGTTTGGGCAACTGGCATTATACAGGGGAACATTTTTACCTTCCACTCAAACTATTTTCTCCCCTCTTGGGACAATCAAAGGTGACTCGTTGTCAGATGAGGTTCTGCTGCATCAAGAGACAGCCCTGCTGCCATTGACTCTGATTGCCATGGCCACACTTGACCTCCCATGGTATCCGTTTCCGATTGCTTTGATCCACAGTGTGGAAGAGATCCAAGAGGCATTTTCCTCCACTAAACTGTCAGCCATCCTCATCTCCAGCCCTTTTGCCTCCATGTTTTAGGAAATGCTGCAGTTCTGCCCAGATTTCTGCCAGGCATTTTCTCACTCCTTTGCTTTCTTGAGAGAGAGAGTTAGGAGTTGGCTCTTAGGAAAATCTTTTAGTCTATCCCCAATTGGATTATTTCTACTAGAAATTCCACTAATTTTTCATAACATGACATTGGTACACTTCTGCCATCTCTGACGCCAATGCAGATTTTCCATTATTTTTACTTTTTTTTTAAGCCCTTTCATTTAGGTTCTGGGAGGGAAAAGTTGGATGCCAATATTCCAGTCCTGGTCTTACCCAAATGTACTCTTTACTCAGAATTTTGCTTGCTTTAACGTTTCTTTGGAAGTTTAGAATTTAGGAACTAATATTTCCAAGTTAACAAAGAACAAGGAAAAAGAACCAAAACATTAATTAGAGTTTGTGTGTTTTCAAATTCTGGAGTAATAGCTTGTTCTAAAATGCCACTATGTTACAGATTCATGACTCTGGTTGGATCTGAGCAGTACATTTGAGAAGGGATTACACAGCTCCTTTCTTTGCTATGTCACACTGTGCAGGTGGCATTTGATATTATTTTGTGCTGTTAGGCTTTAACAAGTTGACAAGAATTTCAATGAGGAAAGATCTAAAAAGCTTTAGCCTAAGAATTCTACTATATCGGGAGTAATATGTAAGAGCATGATGAGTTATAACTTTTATTTATATAACTAGGAAATAGTTTAGATAATGGGGAAAAAATCTATAAAATCAAGCTACTCATCTTCATTAGCAATATAATCTGTTTTCTAATATCAGCCTTAGGATTCAGTAAGGTTAAATTAATGTTAATAATCTTAACTTTCTTCCAACTCTCCACAGTTAAGGAATCTCCAAAATCCTCTCTGTCCCTCGAGCCTCCCCCACCTATTTCTCAGAGACTCAGAAATAATTATCTTCATAATATAATTTCTTTCAATATTTTTTTCTCTTTCAAATTGACCCTTCATACATGAGTTTCATATACTCAAGTCCTCTCAACCTCTATAAAAATTGTATGCGTCTCCTGCAGTGAGTCAAGCACAAGGGACTTCATCCTCGTTGAGTCATTTCCTATAGCTGCTACTGTCTCTGATGGAGACTGAAGCTGTGACCACCCTCCAAGTTCAACAGAGACTTCTAACTACAGCGATGTCAGCCTTGGCTGGTGCTGTCACCTTTAGCTGCTAGTGCTAATAATGGGCCATCAGCAATGCTTGTCATGGCGCTGTTTCCTTCTGTCTCCATCTGACAGTGCTGCAGTGTGCCAGGGTCTCTATTCCAAAGAAGGAGAAATTTCCCAGCAACATCAGAGTCAGGCTGTTCCAGAAAGAGGGTGACTTTGGATCTCTGTTACACTGTGTTTGCATATGGGTGTTTACTTAGATTTTGCTCTTAGGGCTTGGCTAGTCATCTGAGAAATGGGGTCACTGGGCCAGAAGAAAATGTAAATCTGAATTACCTGTGATATTTGTGCTAATGGTCTTTTTAGTTAGGTTGTTATTCCCTGGGAGAGTCCTCTGGCCCTCTGATGGCTTCACTCACCAGTATTCCAGGCAGAACAAGATAGATTTCAGTTCTAGTAGTAACCACAATTTAGACTTAAGCTGTTAATTACATATATATTGTTTTAAAAATCAAGATTCTGTTCTTTCTTTCAGAGTTGGAGACTATAAAACTTATTTTAAGCTATTGAAATGTAAATAACTCAGATTCTTGGGCTCAAATTTCATCTGTAATTTCAGATGCCAGAGAGGACCAGATCATATCACACCTGAAATATTATTTGCATAAAGGTACATATATGTTTTCTGATAGAGAATCTCATTCTATTGCTATACATAATGCGTATTTAGAGCTGGCCTAGCAGAGTTAGTATTTAATATTGATTGTGTAGTTGACATGTTCTGGCCTATCAGAGTGGAAAATTGGACAAATTACTGTTTACTGTTAAAATTGACAAATTTACTGTTTCTAAGCAGTTTAAAAATGTGAACTATAACACACAAAGAAAAATTCCAATAATTCATGTATATCTTAAACAATTATTAATAAATATTTTTAATAGAAATAAAATATCACAAATCATAGTGAAAACACTAAAATGAACATGATTCAAGTCCTGAAACAGAACATTACCTGCATTCTAGATGCCCCCTTCAGACCTGCTCCCAAGCACTGCCCAGATCCCTCCCCAAAGATCATTACTCTTCTGGTTTTTAATACCATTGATTAATTTTGCATGTTTAAAAATGTTTTAAATAAACTTTTGACTTAAGACACATGCTCAGTAAAGTGCACAAATTTAAAACTTTTATAAAGTGACCAAATCTATGGAAAAAATATGCCAGATGCCCACTCATGCTTCCTTCCATAAATTCTTCCCCCAACCAGAGTATACCTACTATCCTTACTTCTCACACCATAATTTAACATTGCTAATTTTTGAATTGTATAAAAATGGAATCATATGCTATGTCATATTTTGTGTTTGGCTTCTTTTACTCAACATTATGTTTAATGTTGACTATTGAACATTATGATTCTAACAACATTCATCAACAAGGATGATTTTTTTTTTATTTTTACAGTAAGAATCATTCTTTTTGATGAATGTTGCTGTAAGTCATTTATTTTTCATCACTGAATGGTATTCCATTCTCTGAATATATCAAAATTCATAGACATTTGGGCTGACAAACATTTGCATTGTTTCTACTTTGGGGTATTGCAAATAATGCTACTATGATGAATGTTTAGGAATGAGAATAGGAGCTTCAACAGTACTTTGATGAAAATTCTTATACTGGTCTTTTTTTTTTTTTTTGTGGTACGCAGGCCTCTCACTGCTGTGGCCTCTCCCGCTGCGGAGCACAGGCTCCGGACGTGCAGGCTCAGAGGCCATGGCTCACGGGCCCAGCCGCTCCGTGGCATGTGGGATCCTCCAGGACCGGGACACGAACCTGCTTCCCCTGCATCAGCAGGCGGACCCTCAACCACTGCGCCACCAGGGAAACCCTTATACTGGTCTTTTGATGTGCATACAAACAGAATTCTATTGGTTATATACTGAGTTGGATAATTTCTGTGTCATAAGTCAGACATTTGTTGAACTTTAGTAGCTACTGTCAGTTTTCCAAAGTAGTTGTACAAGTTTTCATTTCCATCAGCAGAATATGATGATTGCTGTTGCTTCACATCCTAGCCAACAGTTGGCATTGCTAGTCCTTTTAATTTTCATGAGAATAGCATTTACTTAATATTCATTTCTTTGGTATTTGTTAGGCCAAGATACTTTTTTAAAAAATTTATTTTATTCAATTATAGTTGATTTACAATGTTGTGTTAATTTCTGATGTACAGCAAAGTGATTCAGTTATATGTATATACACTTTATTTCATATTCTTTTCTAAGGTTTATCACAGGAGATATATATATAGATATATATGTATATCATATGCTATACAGTAGGACTTTGTTGTTTATCCATTCTATATATAATATTTTGCATGTGCTAATCCCAAACTCCCACTCCATCCCTCCCCCACCCTCCTCCCGTTGACAACCACACGTTTGTTCTCTATGTCTGTGAGTCTGTTTCATAGGTAAGTTTGTGTCATATTTTAGATTCCACATATAAGTGATGTCATATGGTATTTATCTTTCTGTTTCTGACTTACTTCACTCAGTATGATAATTTCTAGGTCCATCCATGTTGCTGCAAAAGGAATTATTTTATTCTTTTTTATGGCTGAGTAATATTCTATTGTATATATGTACCACATCCTCTTTATCCATTCATCTGTCGATGGACATTTAGGTTGTTTCCATGTCTTGGCTATTGTGGATAGTGTTGTTGTGAACGTAGGGGTGTACGTATCTTTTTGAATTATAGTTTTATTTGGGTATATGCCCAGGAGTGGGATTGCTGGATCACATGGCAACTCTAGTTTTAGTTTTTTGAAGGAACCTCCATACTGTTTTTCATTGTGGCTGCACCAGTTTACATTCCCACCAACAGAGTAGAAGGTTTCTCTTTTCTCCACACCCTCTCGAGCACTTGTTATTTGTAGACTTTTGAATGATGGCCATTCTGACTGGTGTGAGCCCAGGTTACTTTTTATATGCTTACTGGTCATTTTGAGAAGCCTCTGTTCAAGTCTTTTGCTCATTTCTTTGTTATTGTGTTCTTAATCTTGTTCTTAATGAACACGTCAGCAATAATTTTTTGAGAACATCCAGTGCTCTGTAGAAGCTGTGGCTCTCAGATGGGCAACTGGCGACTGTGTTTTGGTGCCGCATTCTTCACAGGTATCGCAGGAATCTGACTGACTCACTCGAGCACTTGCCTACGTGTTCTTATGCCACTTTTTGGACTCTTGTTATCATTGACTAGATGACACTGCATTCTTATGCCTGTCCCTTTTGGTACAGGCAAATTCTAAGTAACAAAGTATTGCTCCGGAGAATACTGCCAGGGACTTTATAATTCCAGAAACTCTAACAACTATAAAGAGGACTGGATAAATTGCATTTGGTGGGCTACTTGACAGCAGATTTGCACAAAGGATGCCATGGGCTACGGTGAAATAATGTGTGCTACTTGTGCAAGGCATGCTTGGAATAAAAACACACTAAGCTGTATTCTCAATAATGCAGTGTAGGAAATAACACAGAAGTGAAACGGAATATCTCTCTTGGCCTTTTAGTATACGTTCAGTAAAGCATGTTAAAGAATTGCTTTACATTGAGGAAAGCATTTTTTTTTTTTTTTTTTTTTTGCGGTGCGTGGGCCTCTCACTGTTGTGGCCTCTCCCGTTGCGGAGCACAGGCTCCGGACGTGCAGGCTCAGCGGCCATGGCTCACGGGCCCAGCCACTCCGCGGCATGTAGGATTTTCCCAGACCGGGGCACAAACCCGTGTCCCCTGCATCGGCAGGCGGACTCTCAACCACTGCGCCACCAGGGAAGCCCAAGGGAAGCCCAAGGAAAGCATCTTTTAAAAAGGGTTTTAGAGGCTTTTATGAAATAATATGGGAAGGTTGTATTTGTGTCTAACTACAGCAAAATATATTATTATAAGAAATATTTTCTTATTATTAAAGCAAAACATATTTAAGAAAGTTATAAAGGAATCCAAAATAAGAAAATAAAAATAATCTATCATCCCAGAAATAATTTAATAGAGCCTTTCCACATTACTATATACAGGATTTTTATATACACTATTTGTGTATACGTTATTTTTAATGAGAATATATGGTATTGGAATCTGCTTTTTTGTTGTTCATTTAACAATGTACGGTTGATATTGATGTTAATGAAAATCTTCAATAATAGTCATTTGAATGGCTTCTGCGAATTATTTAGTTTTACTGATGGATTCCAATTATACAGTCATTCCATCACTGATAAGCATTGAAAATTTTTCTTTCTTTTCCACCTCCCTCCCACCTTCTCTCATTGTCTCACTATTTTTGGTATAAGTCCTGTTACAATGAGAATATTAATAGCTATATATGTGATCCATACATGATTATCCTCTCATGCCAAATAACTAGAAATATAAGTAATGGATCAAAGGGTATGTGCCACAGTGCAAAGATCAGCTGGACTCAAGAGGGTACCAGCAAAGAGTA
Organism: Orcinus orca; assembly: GCF_937001465.1. NCBI lineage: Eukaryota > Metazoa > Chordata > Mammalia > Artiodactyla > Delphinidae > Orcinus > Orcinus orca. The sequence goes on from NC_064563.1 coordinate 131,167,338, forward strand.
TCTTTATTCTTTCCACTATTATCCCTTTAAACTTCCATTGTGAACCCATTCTTTTGTTCTACAACTGGATGTGGCATCTTCCCGCACTGGGGCACAAACCCGTGTTGCCTGCATTGGGCAGTTTTCATAGCTTTTCATGACCCTCTCAGTTAATAAACAGATCTTTTGTTTGACATTTAAAAGAACTGTCCAAAACTTGGAAGAATTTTATGGTCTAATGTGATTAGGCGTTCCTTCTGGAAGTAATTACCATTACTGATAAGATTCTCCAGCAATTCTCTGATAGACATTAATAAACCTGAGAGCCCCTCCTAAAATTCTAACAGTGTTCAACTTTAGGAAGAGCCTAATGTTTAATTAGCTGTTGCATTATATTTTATCCAATCTAACAACTATTATACAGCCATTTTCTCTCTAAAATGTACCTCCCTGAAGAACTATATGAATTGACATGTTCATAAGCCCCTTTGTGGCAAATTTCAAGATAAATTCCAACATGTTCATAATCAATTTGTTTGAGAAGATGGCTTAACAAACATTAGAAAGTTCTATCTCAAGACTGACTGGGGTTTATTCAAGGTAGATAAATACAATTTTTTTAAAAAAATTGATCAACATAGTTGAATAAAACTACATTATGAATAAAAAATAAAGGTCATATAGTCATTTTGAAAGGTACAGAAAAAAATTTGGTCAAATTCAATATATTTATGATGAAAACAAAAAAATACACAAAAACCTTCTTGCAAGTTAGAGTAAATAGAAATAGGAAGAAATTTTCTTAACCTGACAAAGAATATCCATAAATAACCTATAGAAATAAACATACACTGCTGTGAAATATTGAAAATATCCCCTCAAGATTAAAAACAGGATGATGACTCCTCTTTAATTCAATATTTTAATTCAGTCTCTAGCCAATAAGGCTAGGAAAAAAAAAAAAGTGTAAGGATAATTAAGAGGGAAATAAAGATGCCATTATTTAGAACAAGATGATTATGTATGTAGAAATTCCAAAATAATTTAAAAAGCTATTAAATTCATAGTAAATTGAGTAATGTGACTATACTGATGATTATAAACAAGAAACAATTGTATGTTTAGGTACCAGCAACAAATGTATAGGGAAACAAGTTGTAAGAAAGATATTAGTTATAAGTACATCAAAAAAAATCAGACACATAGGAATATATCTAAATAATGATGTGCAATATCTTTTTCCTAAAATCCAAGAACCAATCAACAGAAATGAAATGCCATCTATATAAATTTAAAAATATTTCAGGAGGTTTTGGAAGTCTCATTATGGTAAAGATTTAAATTATTCTCACACAAGTCTAAGATTCAATAAGGTCATGATAAAAAATACTATAAAAATAGTATTTATTTATTTAGAAATCTGTTTATTTATTTTAGAAATCACCAAGTTGAATTTAAAATACATTGGGAAATACCAATGGCCAAGGATGGCCCAGGCAATCTTGTAAAAAACGAAGCCGAAAGACTTAGTCTATCTATCTAAATTATTATAGAGCTATAGTAATTCAGAGTGCAGTGGTGGTACACAAATAGACAAACTGATGCAACAGAGTCCCAAAGTAAAATGATATATATATATATAGTGACATTATTTGTAAAAGCAATAAAAGGTAAGTGTTTTTAATAAATAGACTAGGCCACTTGACATTCAAATGGGAAAAAAAGATCTTGAATATCAAATGGCCTAATGCACCATACAGAAAAATATTTTTTTCAGATGAATTGCAGATATAATTGTTAAAAGTAAAACAATAAAGATATTAGAGGAAAATGTGATTACCTTCATCATTTTGCTTAAATAGGACAAAAGCACTAACCATTAAAGAAGAAATTCTATTAGAGAACTTGTTTATCAAAATGCATAGTAAGTCTTCTGCTATATTCATGATGGGGTAACTGGATCCAGATTTTCTTCTCCTGCCATAAATAATTAGAATACTGGACAAAATTGTAATAGGTTTTCGAATTCAGAACACAGAACTGTGATCCATGAGACAGGGAAACAAAAGAAGGGAATTGGAGGAATACTCTGGCTATCTGGGTGGAAGCACTTCCTGGATCATGGCACAGGGAGTGGAATCATAAGGAGAGCATGGTGGTCCCCAGGGTTTGAGGAGATGGAGTCCACTTTGGAAAGAATGAGATAGCTGCAAATTGCAAGGAAGGTTACTAGGGAAGATAGAACTGCATGGAGAAAGCTCTAGAAATCCGTATAGGATGCCCTTGATTGTGTTGATGAATACCAAGCCTCATATGTGTAGGGTGAAATGTCATGAGATTGGGAAAAGAACACCAAGGAAGGTATAATCTGAACAGTTTGTAGACCTCAAATAGGGCTGGAAGACACTTTATATTCTAACCAGATAGAATGAATGTAGTCATTCAACATCTGGGGCATTGGGCAAAGATGGTAGAAGGGCCATGCCTCTGTAATGTGGCTACACCCTAGAATAATGGCTTCTCTAGACAAGCTAAGGAAAGATCAAGCAGCTCTGCAATTAATTTTAAAACTTAACAGAACAAATTTTAACACCCTTGAAGACTATAAAATCCAGTCCTCATTAACAAAAATTCACTGTGTCCAAAATTACAAGACATGAAAAGACATGTGAAGAAGAAGAATGTAACCCATTAACAGGAGAAAAATTTGGCAAAAGGAGAAGACAAATGACGAAAATGATGGAATCAGTAGACAAAGACATGAAGAAATCTTCTATAATTATTGTCTATGTGTTCAAGTATTGAAAGGGAAATGAACATAATAAGAAAAAAATAGAAGATAAAACAAAGAAAATATAGGGAAAAGAACATGTAACACAATGAATAAGAAATAACTCAGTGAATGGACTTAAAAGTGGAATAGACATAGAAGTTCATTAGAAAACTTGAAAGTAAAGTAATTAAAAGTATAGGGACTTAGGCAAAAGAAGAAAAAAGACTGAAATTAATGACCAGACATGCTATCAGCGGATGAATTGTCTTCTCCCCACCCCAAATGACATGTTGAAGTACTAACTCCCACTATAAGGATGTGACCTTATTAGGGTCATTGCAGATGTAATTAGTTAAGTTAAAACAAGGTCACATTAGATTTAGAGTGGGTCTCCAATCAAGTATGATTGATGTCCTTATAAGAAGGAGAAATTTGGACACAGACACCCAAGGAGAATGCCCTGTGAAGATAAAGGCAGAAATTGAGATGATAACATATACAACCCAAAAGGAATGCCAGAAACCTGGAGAGAGGCATGTCCTATGCCTCCTCACAGACTTCAGAAGGAACCAGCTCTGCATACATCTTGATCCGGGCTTGTAGCCTGCAGAATTTATGGTCAGACAATAAATTTCTATTGTTTGAACCACCTAGTTTGTGGTACTTTGTTATGGAAGTCCCAGGAAGTTAATATATATGCAAAAAATCCAAAATTTGAAAAACAAAAAATAAAACTATAATTTGAAAAAGTGGTCAGAAACAAATAAATTCATTCACAGAGCATGCTAGCATTGTGTATGTAACACAGATGGAACTAAAATGTATGCCACAGGAGATATTGACGAAAGGCTGAGGTTGATGCAAATTTATTAAAAAACCTTATTTTTAAAAATATCTATTCTTATGATAAGATCACTGCTTTGAGTACTGTGGTTTTATAATAAGCCTTAAAGTCTGGTAGTGTGAGTCTATCAGTTTTTTAGATGCTTTTTGCTTAGGTTGTTTGCATTTCCATATAAATTTTGTGATAGGCTTGTGAATTTTTATTTAAGAGTTTTCTGAAATCTATATTGATATCCTTGTTTGTTTGTTTGTTTTTGCGGTATGCGGGCCTCTCACTGTTGTGGCCTCTCCCGTTGCGGAGTACAGGCTCTGGACGCGCAGGCTCAGTGGCCATGGCTCATGGGCCCAGCTGCTCCGCGGCATGTGGGATCTTCCCGGACTGGGGCACGAACCCGCGTCGCCTGCATTGGCAGGCAGACTTTCAACCACTGCGCCACCAGGGAAGCCCTAAGTAGGTTTTATTATTAGTATCTTGTATTTGCTGGCTCAAAAACAGCATGATATCACATCCAAGAGGCTTAAATTTAGCTTGAAATACCTTTAAATTACAGCAAGAGGAGCTGTGTAATTCAAATTTTCTCTTTGTGCTTCTCTAGTCTTTAACGGAATTATTATTAAAACGTCTTCCAAGTTTGAGGCATTTCTCAGCAAGTTATTCAGAATGACCATTGTTATCCTTTAACCAGCTCTCATTTGTACTTTATGGGTCAGTGACTAAAATGTACAATGCTCTGTAAGTCAGAGTGACTTCAATATAAAAGATGTTAAGGAAGCAAAATTGCGTGCCAAGCAAATCTTTATCTTAATTAGCTACTAGAACTTAAAGAGTTTGCTTCTGTGCCTCAAAAGTAATACAGCTGCATACTTAGTGTGTGACCTTTACTGCACTACCCAGTACAGATTTTTTTCCCCCATAGATCACCGGAGATACTGAAATTTTAGAGAAGAAAAATAAACCCTTTTCTTCGATGCAATATATTCTACAGAAGAGTGAAGCGTGTGCATTTCCATCAGAACAGGACTTACCTGCTTTTAACAGTACAACATGGATGCTTAAAATTTGAGGCCACAATTTTCAAATGGCAATCGTTACAGGCAATTCATCTTCATGTAGCAGAAAAAGATGTTCTTGCATCTATATACCCCTGATACTGGCAGGCAATACTACTTTTTCTTTTTTTCGTTGAGAAATTGAGAGGAAGGAAAGTTTCTGAATTTTTACTGAACATTTCCATCTATATCATTTTAGCTCTGGGAGACAGTGTCACAGTAAAACTACAAGGTATTCCACGAGGCTTTTCTAAGTGAAGTCATTTGACAGAGGTGATTTGCTGCTGACCTCACTTCTCTTGGACATAACAGCAATTGCACTGCCTTTGATCACAACTGTCAAAATACAGTATTCTGTATTATTTGTCCAAGTCTGGCACACCACTGCATGTGGATACATGACTGTTCTTGGAATTTTGAAACATTGCTGACAGAAACTCATACAAGATAATAGGCTAGCAGCAGTGGTAGGGAACATAAGAGGAAAGTTATTCAGTGACTCTACCAAGAGTTTACTGAGAATTTACTATGCATGTGACTATATACAGCCATATAGGGGATACAAAGACAGATTACTTCAGAAAATGATATAAGGGCATAATGATAGATTGTGCCAGTTGAATCCCAAAAGACTACTTGTAGAATCGCACTTCTAGAATGCCATTTTAGAGTTCAAATTTTCTGCTTTGGACTGGAGGATGTGTCTTCTGGTGCCTGCCATGTTGCCTCACATGGTCACCATTTTCAAGGGTAGTAACTGTGCTGAATACTTTCCATTTATTCCATCAAGTGCCACTTTCCATCCCCTTTCCACCCTACTCCATGCCCCAGGATGCTGATTCTAGGCCAGAGATTCCCAGTTCTCTGGATTCAGGTTGTGTTCAGCCAATGAGAAGCACAGACAGGAGAGTGAGGTTAGGCAATGTTTTCTTCAGCCTTCCTTCCAAGTGTTGGCAGCCTCCCTCTACCAGAGGCCAAAATTGCTCTCAGCAATCCTTCTCCAAACCATGCCATTTTCAAGTTCCAAGTTCAAGTCACTGCTTCTTTCTGACCTAGGGATAGCAGCTCTGTCAGTTGTTAGCCTCAGATTAAGCACTATCCCTTTGTAAATCATTCCTTTATTAGACTCTCTTCAAATTCCTCAGTTTCAGTGTGGCATCTTTTCTTACCAGGACTCCAGGTGATGCAGCACCTAAACCTGCAGGTTGGGATGTATCTATAAAGCCCATACTTTCAAATTAGTAGACTTGTAGTATTACAAGTCCAAGGGTCCTATGATAAAGAAGATGCATATATATGACAGTGTGATTTGAGATACTTGGTTCATGACTCTTTGAGTACTTGATAATTGCGGAAAGGAGCCAGGTTGACCTTGTTCACATTTTTCCTAATTAAAAGAGATTCACTGAAAAAGATTGGGATGGCAGGCTGACTTCATGTTTCCATTTCTGGGAATGTTTCCTGGTTTATGCAATCACAGTAGGATAAGTGTTTAAAAGAGGCAGTTTGCCATATAAATTTGTAATGATTTTTTGGATTTTAAAGATAGGAGATAAGTTGTGTGTGTGTGTGTGTGTGTGTGTGTGTGTGTGTGTGTGTGCGTGTGTGTGTACAGGGTAGGCAGAGGATTAAAGTTTATCTGAGTTCCATTAGTTGGTATGGAGACATAAAGAACTATTTTAGTAATATGCAGATATATACTGTGTTTTTTGACATCTTGACCAAAATATTTTCCAATTACTGGTGCTATGAGAACAGATTGGACAATCTCTTTTAGCACCAAGTGAAAGGGTGTGAGGATCACCTCTCTTCTTTCTATTTCATTGGTAAAAATAATAAGTTGCTAGAAAGGAAGAAAAAATAATCCAGGAAGGATGTCAAGAAGAGGAAATTTTTGAAGAAAGAAAGCAGTATCAAGACCATCACCGAGAAGTCAGTAAATAGAAAAATATTTTAAATTTGTAAAAGAATTATTTTTGGTTCTATACTATTCTGAGTAAGGCAATAAGTAAAATTTACTTTCCAGGGTAATTCCAGAGCTGCTTAAGCAGTAGTCCCCAATGCTGCAGGGGACAAAAAAGACAATTTGATAAGTGGAGGGAGGATGATTCTGATCTCTCAAAAAAGTGAGAACTATGGTTACTGATGATTTTCTGAGGAAAGGTGGAGACGTGGTAAAGCCTATTTCACAGATGGCCTGTCTTCTCACTATAAGTATCTGATATGTAGTAAAGAAACTCCCGAAGCGGGAAGAGATATGGGAATATATGTGTATATATAACTGATTCATTTTGTTGTGAAGCTGAAACTAACATACCATTGTAAAGCAATTATACTCCAATAAAGATGTTAAAAAAAAAAAAAAAAAGGAACAAAAAAAAAAAAAAAAAAAAAAGAAACTCCCGAAAACTAACGAGCTCATTAAAACTCCCATGTCTACTGATTTATGTAGCAACAAGCTCAAGCTCTATCATCAGAATGAACTGGAAATTTTAAGGAAACTGGAATCTTGGGAAGACCACAGCTGACTGAGGCCACAAGGAAATCACTTACCTTTATCTCTCACGGAAAATGAAAAAAATTCTACAAAGTTGATATAAAAATGGAATTTGACTTCTTGGTCTACGATTTATGATTCCTACATGAGTGCCTTTTGAATGCAGTAGTCCATCTCATGAGTTCTGGGAAGAATGTGTTTGACAGAAAATTTGCTTATCTGGCCAAAAGAGCTATTGAAATGAAATATGAGACAAAATAAACATTAAGAAAACACACAAACATGAATCTGGATCCTAAGAAAAGCCACAGCTAATACATAGCAAAATGGCAATATGGCTGATTTGAATCAATCTCTTGGTGGAATAATAATGTTGAGCTTCTGAGCAATCAAAGCTAAAGCCTCTCTGCTTTCATCAACCAGTGATGCTTTCACAATAAATAATGAGACAATCTTCTCTTCATATATGTAACATTAGTGAGCTTGACCTAGATATGGTACAGATCTAACTGGAGCTGTATTTCTTTTTCCATACGTTTCTTAGTGATTTTTGGAGGCTAATTATAAACTATATTTGAAGAATGGTTGAAGAAACCAGGCAGAGTTTAAACAAATAAATTAGGCTTATTTCTAAAATGTATATAGTTTAGATGGCTGCTTTCTGTGACTACAGACTTAGTGACCTTTCAGACTTTTGATGTCCTTTACACCTTCAGAACAGCCTAAATACCTCTGACTTCTCACCTTAAAATGACAGAGTTTCAAACTTTAGTAGGAAAATGATACTGTGGGGCAGCAATTTTACTATGTACTGTGACTTTACATAAAACTATTCTTAAATATACTGGTATAATTATAGTAAGGCAGGAGTTTAATTATATTTGTGTTTTAAGTTAGAATAGTACAAAAATCTGTTTATAATTTTGCAAAACTATAATAAAAAAAAGTGTTCTATTTAGTTTCTTTTTAGGTTCTGACAGAACACATGGTCAGAAAAGAGCAATGGTACCAAGCTGATTTCACTTGCAATTTATTTCTTTGGACTGGTACCATTCTCTTCAAGAAAACAGTTTAACAATTTTGTCAGAAAGTATTGACTGTTCTTTTAAGAAACTAGCTTATTTTTATTTTATGGTGACTATGATCCATTGCAACCAATAATCCAGCTACCTGATCCACACTGATGTGATCATGTAATCCGTGTTCTTTCTTTGCAGAGTAGAAATCTCAGATCTTAGAGAATGTCTTATCTTTAGCCAATGGAAAAGTCTCACAACATACACTTTGTCCATTACCTTTGATCATGGCTTTAGCTTATTTTTCCCAAATTGATGTTCCTTCCACTTCATATATTAAATGTCTAAAATCTCTTTGTGTTGTGTCTTTTTTTGTAAGCCAGCTTAAATCCTTTCTGAAGCAAGCTGGTATATAAATAAATTAGACAGATAGATGATAGGCAAATAGATAGATAACAGATAATCTTGAATTTAGTCTCTATTAAACAGTAGAATTATAAAGATGTGTGGTGCAGCGGAAAGACTAATAAACTACTTCACAGGAGAACTCATGCTTGGTTCCCATTCCACCCTAAACTAGCACTGATAATTTGGAAAAGTCATTACTTTCTATAAACCTCAATGTTCTTATTTGTCAATAGGGAGAGTGGTTGGATAATGTGCAAATCCATTCCAACTTTTATATTATGGAACTGAAAAATACCACCAGAAATCTTGTAGAAAGTTCTCATGCAGAAGCATGCCATTTATAATTACTACCATGTAAACATTATTGCTATATCTATTGCAATGAAGAAGTTTTCTTAGGTGGGGAATGGAGTTATCAGATGAGCAGCAAAGTGCTTCATAGTAGAACTGCAGAACATTCATTAGCCTGAACAGTCTTATCAAAGTCATGGAACAAAGCGTAGAATTGAGTCTTCAGTCTGATTTTAAGCTACTCCAGGTATGGAAAGGTAGGTGACAAATCAGTGATGAAATCCAACAGAAATAATAGGAAAAACCTTAGAAGCAGCTAATTACCTCTAAAGACTACTACTTCAAAAATGAAAGTTTTGGTTGTTTTTTTTTAAAATACAAGCAATCCGCCTTTAATTTGCAGAGTTTAATGTAAATTTTCGTATTTAATTATTTCTTAAAATTTGGTGGATTTTTTTCACCCATTTATAGAATTGCAAACTTTAAGACTTAAGGAAGTCAAAGATGCCAGCAGGTGACCTTATCTAATATACTGCTCCCATCTGTAAATTCTTAGGCCAAAGCTTCCAAGGTCACTTTAGGATAAGATGGTAATAAGTTTTGTTTAAATTAAAGGAGCCAGTGCACCCATACCCCATTTGTGAGTGTTGGCTACTAATAGCTCACAGATGTACCCTTTTGAGAATAGCCCTAGGTTGATAAAAGCCACTTCATCTATCTGGAAAATATCTGGGAGGTTAGGCTCTTGGCCAGGGGGTAGAAGCCAGTAAAGATGGAAAGATAATATGGACAAAAACAGACTCCAGAGATGAGGAAACTGAGGCAATGAAGAAGTTAGGTAATGGCCTAAGGTCACATTGGTAGTAAGTGACAGAGCTGAACTTTGAACCTAGGCATTTGGGTATCAAAATTCACACTCCAGCCTATGTATCAGAGAACATCATATGCTTCTTGAGTGTCAGTTTCCTGGTATTCATCTGTTACAGACTGAATGTGTTCTCCTAAAATTCGTATGTTGAAATCCTACCCCTCAGTGTGATGGTATTAGGAAGTGGGACATTTGGGAAGTAAGTCATCGAGTGGAGCCCTCATGCATGGGATTAGTGCCCGTATAAAGGAGACCCCAAGAGCTCCCTCGCCCCTTCTGCCATATGAGAACACAGAGAGAAGACTGCAGTCTACAATCTGGAAAAGGGTTCTCACCAGGACACACTCATGTTGACACCCTGATCTTTGACTTTCAGCCTCCAGAACTGTGAGAAATTTCTATTGTTTATAAGCCACTCTGTTAATAGTACTTTGCTGTAATAGCCCAAACAGACTAAGATAACTTCTAACATTTCTTCAGCATTTATAAGCATGTGCAAATCATAGCATATTTGTCTTTTGTGTAGATTGACTGTACTTGCTTTCATGCATTCAACTTCATTTGAAATCCTAAAGATTGTGATGCTGGCTTACTAATTAAAAAGGTCTTCATTCTCAGGATTTGTGAGCTGACATAAGTCCTCTTCTTTAATGTTGATGCAATGAAGAGAAATAATATTGATAATCTTAAGGGAATATATGTAAAATTATTTCTCTTGGTGTTAATTTTTTAGAGACTGCAAATAAAGGAATAAATATTAAACTACAGCAGTATTGATAGTTTGTATCATCAATTTATCTGTCATTTTTATCAATTTTTTAATCCATTTCTCCTCAAACACATTTTTCTTTCTGAAATGCAACAAATTTTTATGTCCCTAAAGACTTTATTCTCTTTTAAACAATAATGAGGAGAGGAGAAGGGGTTCAATTTATCAAGCTTCTAATATCCCATTTAGTAAATATTAAGCCATATTGTCACTGATAAACACAAGATTAACATTGCACATTCTTTAATCAAGTAAAATGGATCTATCTCCACTTACTAGCTAGAAAAATCATTTAAACTTGCTGTTCCTCAGTTTTTCCATCTGAAAAATGAAGAAAATAATAGGACCATCTCATAGGGTTGCTGCAATGATTAATTAAGATAAAATATATAAAACACTTGCCTGGCAGAAGAAAGCAAAATATGTTAACTATTACGTCTTTCAATTTTCCCTCCCTACATGCCTTCTTCTCTCTCTTCTCTTTCTCTCTCACTCTTTTTTTTTTTTTTTGTACGATACACGGGCCTCTCACTGTTGGGGCGTCTCCTGTTGCAGAGCATAGGCTCCGGACGCGCAGGCTCAGCGGCCATGGCTCACGTGCCCAGCCGCTCCGCGGCATGTGGGATCTTCCCGGACCGGAGCACGAACCCATGTCCCCTGCATCAGCAGGCGGACTCCCAACCACTGTGCCACCAGGAAAGCCCTCTTTCTTGTTTTTGATATAGGAATGGGGAGTCGCCATGTAAAACTGGATGATCTAACAAGGGAGAATTTATGTAAAATAAGTTAGCCAAGTCACAGTATTCAAATTTTAATTTCCTTGAGTAAGTACTATAGCTAATAAAATCAACATTTTTCCCAATTAAGATGAAAGCATTCCTAGCAACTATGCTGTTTTATAAAGGGTTCCAGCATTACTTTGAGTTGAATAATTCCATCTAAATTATAATAAATGTTCAGCATTCTAAGCATCAGCAGAAGTTATAGCCAAGAAGATCCTACTGCTTCTACCATCAAAGAAACTACATTTTCATCCCTTTTCCTTAAGAGGTAGCCTCTCCTAAGATTCCTATCAATTTAAAATGGTGCGAGGTACAAACTATTGGATGTAAGATAGGATACAATGATGTATTGTACAACACAAGGAATGTAGCCAAGGGCTTCCCTCGTGGCGCAGTGGTTGGGAGTCTGCCTGTCAATGCGGGGGACGCGGGCTCGTGCCCTGGTCCGGGAAGATCCCACATGTGGCAGAGCGGCTGGGCCCGTGAGCCATGGCCGCTGAGCCTCTGCGCGTCCAGAGCCTGTGCTCCGCAACGGGAGAGGCCACAACAGTGAGAGGCCTGCGTACTGCCAAAAAAAAAAAAAAAAAAAAAGAATGTAGCCAATATTTTTTAATAACTGTAAATGGAGTGTAACCTTTAAAAATTGTATAAAAATTTAAAAATTAAATTAAAAATAAAATGTTAGATTTTATTTAAGTAGTACACTTAGAAATGAAGTGAAAAAGAAAAAGGACTGGAGGGAGTCAGCAAAAAATTAAGAGCCTGAGACATTCCCTGTTCTTAAGGCATAGATTTCACGAGGAATAAGAATTCCAAGAAGTTAAAAAAGAATATTATAAAACTGTTACCTATTAAAATCCATTAAAATGTATTAGGACATTTGCTCCATTCACAGATAAAACAGCATATAAAAATCCCTTTACATTTTAAGATTTGTCTTCTTTGTTTTTTACTCCTATCCTATTCTCTGCCATGTTATGGTCTGTTTTTTTTTGTTTTGTTTTGTTTTTGTTTTTGTTTTTGTTTTTGCTACCTTTAAAAAGTATGTGAATTGTTCAGAGTGAATAGTATTTATATGGTCATCAGCAGTAAACCAAGATTGAAAACATCATAAACCAATGTCAAGACTTTTTCCCTCCTGCTTTGCTCCTTTTTTTCTTTTTGAAATAAAGTTACCAGTTCTATAAAATTATGGTAATCAACCATATTTGTTGGAATTAAGTAGATATCTCACGACAGTTCCCAGCAGCCCTGTTACCTTTGAGTGGATGACCTCATTCCCAACACGAAATATCAAGAAAAGAGTTCTCAGCTCCTTCAAGATTGTGTGGAAAACCACTCAGAGAAACAGGAAGATAGAAACCTCACCTATGTGGATACCACTTCAAGATCTCATGTGAATTTTCCAATTTAGTAGATTGGAAAACTACAGAAAAACCTAGCTGTAGGGACTGTGGAATCATCACTGACCTTTGAAGTATGGGCTGCAGGCCTAGTTCTGGTTGTGAGAGTAGAAGGACACGTATATATTTGTGTGTGTGTGTGTGTGTGTGTGTGTGTGTGTGAAGTATATTTGGGACAGGACTAGTGGAGTCTGGTTCCATCATCATCCTCAAAAGTTCACAGACCTCCATTTTAGACCTTTCTTCAACCTGATGTTCTCAAGGTAGTGGATATTAAGCCTCCAACAGACTCCATCTAGAAAACACCCTCAGTAATTACAGACTTAACAACTACTGCACATCCATTCTGGACTTCAATGTGTAAGACCCAAATGCCCAGGAAGCTTGGCTATCTTACACTGTTGTTGATTTAATTGTTTGCTGTTTCAATACTCCTGTTTGCCAACAAATATCATAGGAACATTCCCGCTGTCACAGTTGGGCCATCAGAGGATGATGGAATGTTATTCCCCTAAGTCACAGGATGGCTCAGGTAAGAACTATTCTAAACACACAAGCACTGAACAGCATTTCCTTAGAGGATTACCTGGATGAGCATAAGATTATCCAGATAAGTCTGCTTCTGCTTATATCTCTAAGAAATACAGTTTTTCCTCCCTCAGCTTAAACAGGGCACTGACAACTCTATTATTTCTATATATTAAAAGTGGCATAAATGAAAGCAGGTTCAAGCAGTTTAAAATCTATCACAAAGAGAGCATGAAAGTATAGAGGAATCATTCAACCCTACATTGCAAGAACTTCACATTTTAAAACATTGATGATAAAGCTGGGTGTATGCTCCCTTAGTGGAAAACAGTCCAGTGAGGCTCATGTCAGATGAAAATTATATTTCTTTACTTAGTTCTCATAGGCATATTTGACTGATGATTTAAACTAACGAGGAGGTGGCAAAACTTCACTTTGCACTTGCAAATGGAGCAGAGAAACACATGATTCACTAGGAATATGGATTTAATAGCTGTGAACATAAACTATATCACGATAAAGGTCAGAATTGTGTTTTCTCTTCCCATAGCAAATAGAATGAAAATATCAGTAAAGGTATCCCTTTGAAATTCCTAGATCATACCATAAATAGGAAGAAACCTTGGCAACAAACATTATCTTTTTAAAAAGTCATCCTCTTTACAATGGTGTGCTAATTTCTGCTTTATAACAAAGTGAATCAGCTTTACATATACCTATATCCCCATATCTCCTCCCTCTTGCATCTCCCTCACACTATACTCTATTAAAGGTGTTAAAAAAATAATAATTTAACTTCTATATGTTTACATTTGTTTGCTGTTGCTTTGGAAATTGTTGCTTTGATTGTTGTTCTTTTTTTTTTTAATTTGGGAGAATTGTAAGAGTTGTTTGGCTATTTATCATAAAAAAAATTTGACTCTTCTAAATAAAAAAATAGCCTCTTTCCTGACTCTAGAACCAAAAAAGGATTAATGTTATTTATATGATACCTAGTTTACATTCGAAGAGACCTTTCAGCCTGTAAAAGTTTTTCTTTAACATTGTCAGCATATTTTATATGAACATAATGTAAAATTTAAAAAGAAAACATAACCAAATTTGTCCTGGTTTATTTCTATTAACCAATTTGTTAAGTGTTTCTACACTTTCTCTGCTGAATGTGTTATAAAGAGAAGTCTTCGGAACCTAGAAGGTTGGGATGACACAAAATAAAACTACAATCTACAGAACTCCAATAATTATCACACTTTGTCCTTAGCAAGAATCTGAAATAATTAGAAACATCATTTACAGATTGTCTTAACAACCCAAAATGTGAAACAGAAAGGTTGAGCCAGGAAGAGACCTTCAAGATGGTGGAAGAGTAAGACGCGGAGATCACCTTCCTCCCCACAAATACATCAGAAGTACATCTACATGTGGAACAACTCCTACAGAACACCTACTGAACGCTGGCAGACCTCAGACCTCCTAAAAGGCAAGAAACTCCCCATGTACCTGGGTAGGGCAAAAGAAAAAAGAAAAAACAGAGACAAAAGAATAGGGACGGGACCTGCACCAGTGGGAGGGAGCTGTGAAGGAGGAAAAGTTTCCACTCACTAGGAAGCCCCTTCGTGGGCGGAGACTGCGGGTGGCGGAGGGGGGAAGCTTCGGGGCCACGGAGGAGACCACAGCAACAGGGGTGCGGAGGGCAAAGGGGAGAGATTCCCGCACAGAGGATCGGTGCCGACCAGTACTCACCAGTCCGAGAGGCTTGTCTGCTCACCCGCCGGGGCGGGCGCGGCTGGGAGCTGAGGCTCGGGCTTCGTTCAGAGCGCAGGGAGAGGACTGGGGTTGGCAACATGAACACAGCCTGCAGGGGGTTAGTGCGCCACAGCTAGCCGGAAGGGAGTCCGGGAAAAGTCTGCAGCTGCCGAAGAGGCAAGAGACCATTGATTCGGGGCGCGCGAGGTGAGGGGATTAAGAGCACTGCCTAAACGAGCTCCAGAGACGGGCGCAAGCTGCGGCTACCAGCGCGGACCCCAGAGACGGGCATGAGATGCTAAGGCTGCTGCTGCCGCCACCAAGAAGCCTGTGTGCGAGCACAGGTCACTCTCCACACCGCCCCTCCCGGGAGCCTGTGCAGCCAGCCACTGCCAGGGTCCCGTGATCCAGGGACACATTCCCAGGGAGAACACACGGCACGCCACAGGCTGGTGCAACGTTACGCTGACCTCTGCTGCCGCAGGCTCGCCCCGCATCCGTACCCTTCCCTGCCCCCGCCCTGAGTGAACCAGAGCCCCCGAATCAGCTGCTCCTTTAACCCCCTCCTGTCTGGGCGGGGAACATATGGCCTCAGGTGACCTACACGCAGAGGCGGGGCCAAACCCAAAGCTGAGCCCCAGGAGCTGTGGGAACAAAGAAGAGAGAGGAAAATCTCTCCCAGCAGCCTCAGGAGCAGAGGATTAAATCTCCACAATCAACTTGATGTACCCTGCATCTGTGGAACACCTGAGCAGACAAAAATCACCCCAATATTTAGATGGCAGACTTTGGGAGAACTGTAGACTTGGGTTTTGCTCTATGTGACTGACTGGTTTCTGGTTTTAGGTATATCTTAGTTTAGTATTTAGAGTTTATTATCATTGGTAGGTTTGTTTATTGATTGGACTGCTCTCTTACTTTTATATATATATATATATATATATATATATATATATATATATACACACACACACACAAGAGACCCACTTCAGACCTAGGGATATATGTTGTGTACAAGAGACCCACTTCAGACCTAGGGACACACACAGGCTGAAAGTGAGGGGAATGGAAAAAGATATTCCATGCAAATGGAAATCAAAAGAAAACTGGAGTAGCAATTCTCATATCAGACAAAAGAGACTTTAAAATAAAGACTATTACAAGACACAAAGAAGTACACTACATAATGATCAAAGGATCAATTCAAGAAGAAGATATAACAATTGAAAGTATTTATGCACCCAGCATAGGAGCACCTCAATACATAGGACAAATGCTAACAACCATAAAAGGGGAAATCGACAGTAACACAATCATAGTAGGGAATTTTAACACCCCACTTTCACCAATGGACAGATCATCCAAAATGAAAATAAGTAAGGAAACACAAGCTTTAAATGATACATTAAACAAGATGGACTCATTGATATTTATAGGACACGCCATCCCAGAACAACAGAATACAATTTCTTCTCAAGTGCTCATGGAACATGCTCCAGGATAGATCATATCTTCAGTCACAAATCAAGCCTTGGTAAATTTAAGAAAATTGAAATCATATCAAGTATCTATTCTGACCACAATGCTATGAGACTAGATATGAATTACAGGAAAAATCCTGCAAAAAATACAAACACATGGGGGCTAAACAATACACTACTTAATAACCAAGAGATCACTGAAGAAATCAAAGAGGAAATAAAACATACCTAGAAACCAATGACAATGAAAACACTATGACCCAAAACCTATGGGATGCAGCAAAAGCAGTTCTAAGAGGGAAGTTTATAGCAATACAATCCTACCTCAAGGAAGAAGAAACATCTCAAATAAAAAAACTAGTCTTACACCTAAAGCAATTAGAGATACAAGAACAAAACCCCCCACAAAGTTAGCAGAATAAAATAAATCATACAGATCAGATCAGAAATAAATGAAAAAGAAATGAAGGAAATGATAGCAAAGATCAATAAAACTTAAAGCTGTTTCTTTGAGAATATAAACAAAATTGATAAAACATTAGCCAGACTCATCAAGAAAAAAAGGGAGAAGACTCAAATCAATAGAATTAGAAATGAAAAAGAAATAACAACTGACACTGCAGAAGTGCAATGGATCATAAGAGATTACTGCAAGCAACTATACGCCAATAAAATAGACAACCTGGAAGAAATGGACAAATGCTTAGTAAAGCTCAACCTTCCGAGACTGAACCAGGAGGAAATGGAAAATATAAACAGACCAATCACAAACACTGAAATTGAGACTGTGATTAAAAGTCTTCCAACAAACCAAAGCCCAGGACCAGATGGCTTCACAGGCGAATTCTATCAAACATTTAGAGAAGAACTAACACCTATCCTTCTCAAACTCTTCCAAAATATAGCAGAGGGAGGAACAGTCCCAAACTCATTCTATGAGACCACCATCACCCTGATAACAAAACCAGACAAAGATGTCACAAAGAAAGAAAACTACAGGGTAATATCACTGATGAACATAGATACAAAAATCCTCAACAAAATACTAGCAAACAGAATCCAACAGCACATTAAAAGGATCATACACCATGATCAAGTGGGGTTTATCCCAGGAACGCAAGGATTCTTCAATACACACAAATCAATCAATGTGATAAACCATATTAACAAATTAAAGGAGAAACATCATATGATCATCTCAATAGATGTATAAAAAGCTTTTGACAAAATTCAACACCCATTTATGATAAAAACGCTCCAGAAAGTGGGCATAGAGGGAACTTACCTCAACATAATAAAGGCCATATATGACAAACCCACAACCAACATCATTCTCAATGGTGAAAACTGAAACCATTTCCTCTAAGATCAGGAACAAGACAAGGTTGTGCACTCTCACCACTATTATTCAACATAATTTTGGAAGTTTTAGCCACAGCAATCAGAGAAGATAAAGAAATAAATTGAATCCAAATCGGAAAAGAAAAAGTAAAGCTGTCACTGTTTACAGATGACATGATACTATACATAGAGAATCCTAAAGATGCTACCAGAAAACTACTAGAGCTAATCAATGAAATTGGTAAAGTAGCAGGATACAAAATGAATGCACAGAAATCTCTTGCATTCCTATACACTAACAATGAAAAATCTGAAAGAGAATTTAAGGAAACACTCCCATTTACCACTGCAACAAAAGATAATAAAATACCTAGGAATAAACCTACCTAAGGAGACAAAAACCTGTATGCAGAAAATTATAAGACACTGATGAAAGAAATTAAAGATGATGATAACAGATGGAGAGATATACCATGTTCTAGCATTTGAAGAATCAACGTTGTGAAAATGACTGCACTACCCAAAGCAATCTACAGATTCAATGCACTCCCTATCAAACTATCAATGGCATCTTTCAGAGAACTAGAACAGAAAATTTCACAATTTGTATGCAAACACAGAAGACCCCGAATAGCCAAAGCAATCTTGAGAAAGAAAAACGGAGCTGGAGGAATCAGGTTCCCTGCCTTCAGACTATACTATAAAGCTACAGTAATCAAGACAGTATGGTACTGGCACAAAAATAGATTTATAGATCAACAGAGTAGGATAGAAAGCCCAGAGATAAACCCACACACATATGGTCACCTTAGTTTTGATAAAGAACGCAAGAACATACAATGGAGAAAAGACAGCCTCTTCAATAAGTGGTGCGAACAAAACTGGACAGCTACATGTAAAAGAATGAAATTAGAACACTCCCTAACACCATACACAAAAATCAACTCAAAATCGATTAAAACCTAAATGTAAGTCCAGACACTATAAAACTCTTAGAGGAATACTTAGGCAAAACAGTCTATGACATAAATCACAGCAAGATCCTTTTTGACCCCCCTCCAGAGAAATGGAAGTAAAAACAAAAATAAACAAATGGGACCTAATAAAACTTAAAAGCTTTTGCACAGCAAAGGAAATAAGACGAAAAGACAACCCTCAGAATGGGAGAAAATATTTGCAAATGAAGCAACTGACAAAGGATTAATCTCCAAAATTTATAAGCAGCTCATGCAGCTCAATATCAAAAAAACAAACAGCCCAATCCAGAAATGGGCAGAAGACGTAAATAGACATTTCTGCAAAGAAGATATACAGATTGCCAACAATCACAAGAAAGGATGCTCAACATCACTAATCATTAGAGAAATGTAAATCAAAACTACAGTGAGATATCGTCTCACACCAGTCAGAATGGCCATCATCAAAAAATCTACAAACAATAAATGTGGAGAGGGTGTGGAGAAAAGGCAACCCTCTTGCACTGTTGGTGGGAATGTAAATTAATACAGCCACTATGGATAATAGTATGGAGGTTCCTTAGAAAACTAAAAATAGAATTACCATACGACCCAGCAATCCCACTACTGGGCATATACCCTGAGAAAACCATAATTAAAAAACAGTCACGTACCACAATGTTCATTGCAGATCTATTTACAGTAGCCAGGACATGGAAGCAACCTAAGTGTCCATTGACAGATGAATGGGTAAAGAGGATGTGCCACATATATACAATGGAATATTACTCAGCCATAAAAAGAAATGATATTGAGTTATTTGTAGTGAGGTGGATGGACCTAGAGTCTGTCATACAGAGTGAAGTAAGTCAGAAAGAGAAAAACAAATACCCTATGCTAACACATATATATGGAATCTTAAAAAAAAAAAAGATTTTGAAGAACTTAGGGGCAGGAAAGGAGTAAAGACGCAGATGTAGAGAATGGACTTGAGGGCATGGGGAGGGAGGAAGGGTAAGCTGGGTGAAGTGAGAGAGTGGCATGGACATATATACACTACCAAATGTAAAATTGATAGCTAGTGGGAAGGAGCCGCATAGCACAGGGAGATCAGCTTGGTGCTTTGTGACCATCTAGAGGGGTGGGATAGGGAGGGTGGGAGGGAAGCTCAAGAGGGAGGAGATATGGGGATATATGTATATGTATAGCTGATTCACATTGTTATAAAGCAGAAACTAACACAGCATTGTAAAGCAATTATATTCCAATAAAGATGTTTAGAAAAAAGGTTTAGCAAATTATGCCCAAAAATAAGCTGTTTTAAAACTCTTTTATTTGCATCATATAAAATCACACATTTAATTAAGTTAAATAAATAGAAAGAAAAATGAGCTAGGATTTTGCTTCACTAATCTTAAAAGTCAGCCACTTGAGCATAACCAAGCTTCGAAGTTTAATCAGCACATGTGCTTGATTGGTTTCTCCTGACCTGAAGACCAACATAATTAAGAAAATATGAAATTCATCTCAATATTTCTTCTCCTGTATTATAAGCTTGAATGAAAAAATAAAACCTGAAGAAAGATGAGACAAACATCTCATCTGTTTTTGAAAAATGAGCTATTATTCCCCTCAGAACTTAGACACTGTTTCTGTTTTAAGTATCTGAAGGTATTTCAGAAAATAATTATCCTAGCATCAGCTAAATGGAATGCATTCATTAACAGAAGGCAGTTGATCGTGTCTCGGTTCATACTGACTAGTAAAAAAAAAAAAAAAAAAAAAAAAAGGCAGAAGTGCATCAACATATAAGCCGGAATGTATTATCCTTGACTGTCTTAATTAATTAACATGATTATCTTCAGCAATCTCAAACCCTAATCTTCAGGGTCATAGGACTTCAGGAAACACTAAATTTCTTGCTTTGTTTCCACCATTTTCCTAACTCATGAGATAAATGGCACTGTTTATCCCAGTGCTCAGACTTTAAAAGGTTAAGATCTATGATTCCTTATTGATTCTCCTGCTCCCTTTGTATCTTGCTTCTCCATTCTCTCGGTATAGTTCTAGTATTCACCCTTTTTTCTTCCCAAGAACCAAGTCGTATTTCTCAATTTCCACATCCAGCCATTTTAGATTCAGTTCAGATATAAAAAGGGCTTGCTAAGATTTTACTATGAACCGTGGTTTTTCTTTTTACTTTAACGTCTCAGTCACACCTCTGAAGAGAACCCCCAAGTGCCCTGCCTTAACATTTAGAAATGGTAAACATCATTCTCTCTAAACCATTTCATGTGACTTTATTTCATGCAGAATCACCTTTACATTTTTGTCTTTCTTATGATCTTTCATGTTCTTTCAAGGGAATCTAGTCTTTGCTTTGTTCTCCCTTCTTTTTCCCCTTCCCATTTTTTAATTCTGCTTGCCCTTAGGTCATGTTCAAAGTAGGTTTTTCTGTTTTTCTCTGATTCTTTCCCACCTAAGTCCCAAGTCAACTCCCATCAACTGCAGGAAAACGATGTAAATAGTGTAAGAATTTATTGCTCCTCTCAAAGGGACAGCAGTGCAATCTTTCCACCTATGGGGTAATGTACAGCAACTATTGAAAGTTACATTAACTTGGTGCCTGGAAAGAGCAGTTGAACATTAGTGTCAGTCAGCAAAGATGAACATAGCCTGGGCTGTTACTGCCTTGACTCTGTGACCCTGAGTAACTTAAAAACACCTATACCTTTCAGCTAGTCCATACTTAAACTGTGGTAATCATGTCACATTGCTCTTCTGTAAGGTAGTTTGAAGCATTAACTGAAATAAGGCATGGGAAAGCAATTTGTTAATCATAAACACTATACAAACACAAGGTATTATGCTTATTTTATTATTTGTTTTGTTTCTTTAAATTGTAAGCTCAAATCCAGCAGGGACCTTCTTTTGTTAGCTCTAGAATAGCTCCTAGCAAATTCAGAGACCAAATTCAATAAATACACAGTCATGGAAGTTAGCAGATGTTAAAGAAAATCATTTAAATCGTTCCTCTCGTTATGAAAATACACATTTCTGTAAAATTACAGTGGCAATGGTTAGGAAACAACAAAGAATGGCTTGATATATCTATGTTTAGAAACTAAGGCTGAGAAGCCTTATTTGGAGGTACCAGAGTGGTATTGTGTGTAAGTACAAAGCAAGGGGGAAAAGCGATGATGCTGTCATACACTTCTGGCCTCATTACTCTGAAGAACTTTCTTTTCCTTAATGCATGTATGCAACTCCCTGAAAGTTAATGAAAGTGGTGTGTGCCCAATGAGGGGACAAGAGAGCTAAGATTAAAAACCAATACCAATGATGCACATTTAATGAACTGGTCTTATAGCTTCATGCACTACTTCTTTAAAATTCTGACTTTTTTTTTTTAAAGCACATTAGCAGTGTCTATTTAGGGCCCAGAAGAAGTTCAAGTGGAAGAAAATACTTGTCTGATAATTAAAGAGTAAGTCGTTTCCACTGTAAACAAAAGCTTCTGGCTCAGAGCCGTTTTTTTGAAAATTCACAATTCTGATGA
Organism: Orcinus orca; assembly: GCF_937001465.1. NCBI lineage: Eukaryota > Metazoa > Chordata > Mammalia > Artiodactyla > Delphinidae > Orcinus > Orcinus orca. The sequence continues at coordinate 131,189,628 of NC_064563.1, forward strand.
TTGTTGGAGAAATGTGGGGATGTGAGCAGTAATGGTTCTTCTGAGGCATTTTCCTGTGCACCAAGCATTTTGCTCACCCACATCTAAGCTATATTTTTGTGCTTTTTGTTGCATTTTTGTGTTTGGAGAGTTTATCGAACATCATCGCTGGCTGAGGTTTTAGTTGATTACAATATCATTTGTTTTTTCCTCCACTGTCGTTTTGAATCTTTCTCCTAATTGGAAATTTCCACTCACTCAATGTTGGCATCATCCAACATTGGCATAAAAGAGGATAAGATCCCAACTCCCATATTGTACAGTATTGTAGTAATCTACCCCATTTCAAAAGCTTCTCATGGAGAAGAAACATCATCTGATCTCTTTTCGATGATTCAACATGTCATTGGGCCCTCTTTTCTCACAACCTACCTAGCATGTGGCTAGAAACATCACTTCACTCTAAAATTACATTAGACAAAATTAGGAATATGAATAAGGTATTGGAGAGTCGATTATCTGCACTTATGTTATCTAATTTTTTAGATTAGCTATGTCATGGCTCTTCCTCAATTTCCTTAGATACTTGAGAGATGAATGCCATTGTGTTCACACCAAAAAATAATTTTAAAAAATATTAATGTTAGCTTCCATGAGGTGATGATTCTCTAAAGCACTTTTTCTTAAAGTTTGGTCTTGGACCACCAACATCAGATTTATCTGTGTGCTTTCAAGAAGATATTGTTTCATGGTTACCAATTCTGGAATTCTATTAAGTAGACAAGAAGGGAGTTTAAATACTTTACTTTCGTCTAGCTGTAACTGGTAAGTACCATATAAAGAAATAAACATTCATGAAATACATGAACATCATTGGGTACAAAAACTTGTTAATCTGTATTGTATGTGAGTATTGGAAAGAACATTGACTGTGATGGAATTTATACCCATGCTTTTGCCTTACGGGTTGCCACATATATAGTGAACATTAAATTTTAAATAATTACATAAGCAATTTTTTCCATTGAAATGGTGCCAGGAATCAAATGATTTAATATCAAATTTGAAAGTATTGCTCCTCCATATGGAGTAAGTTCCATAAAAATAGCTTAGTATTGGTTCCCAAATACTTTGTACATTAATTCTGTTAAAATCATATTAATTATTTTTCTAGCATGACATGTTCTGCCAAGCCCATGCTGTTTTTTCCATCCAGATTCTTGCTGTTTCTCTCTTACAGCAAATGAGTAGCCTCTGAATTTTAACTCTTGGTGTTAAATCTTCTAGTGTTTTGGTCACCTGTGTTGATCAGTCATAAAGTCTTTGGTTTCAGGAATTGTTTTTAGCAGCTATAATTTTATCTTACTTTCAGAAACTTACTCTAAAATATTGGTCTTATTTTCATAAGTAGCATTAAAGTGCTTCTAGTGTGAATTTCTGTAATTTCACAGAAAATAGCAGAAAATGAAATAATTTTAACTTTCATTACTTCAAATTTTATTATTTGTTTGGTTTGTGCCTGAATTTATTTTCAGTTCTCATAATAAGGACCAGGAGGGGTTGGCAGAGAGCTCAGGAAGAAAACGAGATAATTAAAAAAAAAAATCATTTTTTGAGTGTTTGTCCTATCTTGCCTGTGAGCCTTTATGGTGTTTAGGCAATTTGATTAGGAGACTAATGACAGATGGAAACGAAGCTCTTCCTTAGTCTAATGCATTTGTTAGATGATTATCAAGTTCATTCAGTCCTAAGTGCAAATTCATTGTCATCTTATTTCTAACCATCAACCTTTAACTGAAGAAGCAAGCAATTTGACGCTACCTAAACTTATTGTTCTTCCACTGGAAAGATATGGTATGCACATGCCTCATATGAAACTTTTACAATACAGAAAGAGATTTTAATTTAAAAAATAGTTTCCTTACCAGAGCTTACACTCTGTTCATTTTCAGGAATTGTTAACAAGATGACACAAGTATCACATAAAATCGCTATGGTAGATGGTCTTTTGATTTTGCATTCAGATCAGATCTTCTATTTCCATTTGGAAATATCTGAACCATTCATGATGCACTTTTCTGTGACTGTTTCGAATAGAGACTCATAATAATATAACCAAGGACTTGAAATTGTTTTATGCTAATATTTTAACCTTGTGGAACTATACTTTCTCTTACTTTCTTTTTGAAATGCACAGCCTCATAGACATGCATAACTTTTACCTACTCGTTCTTAGCAAAAGAGAATGAGATTTCCACTGTAGTGGGGAGCTCTTAATAAACTAAGGAATTAAGGAAATAGTAGTCTCTGTAACAAACACTAGGAATGTAACCACTCTTATCTCCTCCTCCAGAAATTTTCCTCTTGATGTTTTATAAGTGGTTTGCTTCACAGTACAGATGTTTTTATAGATTAGCACCTGCATATTTATGCTCATTTTAATCTATATTTACATGACAGCTATCACTCTGAAGTCAAAGCTTTAGAATCATTAATTAGGATAATCTCAACTAGCAACATCAGGAAAGTTTGATAGCAAAATTGTTCCAGAAACTCTTGGACATGGAGACTGGAGAAGTGAGTTTTTATATACAGTCCCTGCTTCTCAAGTAACAGTTATCAGTTTTAAACCAAAAAGTAGTAGATGTTGCAGAAGGTAGTCAAAATTAAAGGTTAAAACAGAGTCCCCATCCTAAATAATTTTGTAAACCAATCAGGAATTCATAGCTCGCACAGCATGTTCCATTTTAAGTTCTGAGTGTCAGTGGGTGCAGTTGGAGAAGGCTTCTTGCAGGAGTAGAGAGAATTCTACAAAGTGCTGAAAGATAAAAAGTAGTTAAGTTCATAGAGAAAAAAGGAAATGTTGTTTTAGACTGTAAACTCCATGAGAGTAGAAAGTATATCCGTTCACTGTTATATGCCAGGTATCTACACACAGGTTGGCTGAATTATTTGGAAGGAAGTTTGGGTAGAGCAGGAAGAAACTTATGGAGTGTGCAGGAAATGGCAAAAATTGACCTGTATTGAGTGGAGGATGTATTCTGGAATGATTAATTTGGACGGTGGAGAAGGGGCATGACATAGACTATATTATAAATGCTGAAATAGCAATAAAGATGAATTATAAGTGACGATGCAGAAGTGATTACTGGGTGTTTTTTCAGTGAAATGCTGGGTTTATCTAGTTGTTTAGGAATGTGTGCCTTTGATTGCTTTTCTATTGACTAGCTGTATTGTAACTCAGTAGGGGCAGAAGTTAGGTTGTAAAAAACTGATGATGATGCAAATAAATTTTGATAAAATTTATTTATGTTCTGTAGAGAAGATGAGCCCAAACATGAGATTTTATTATATTATAAAATATTAACCAGTATTGCATCTACTAACAACTTTAGTCTAGCATTCCTAATTTTATATATACACATACACATATATGTATACAGGTACATACGTAAATGAATACATGTACAGATATATGTATATGTGTATAGTCTGTTCTTCCTTGAACTACTTTTAGCATGTTACTGGTTTCCTCAGTCATTAATTCCCTCACTTTGATGCTTCTTCATTTTATATTTAAATGAGTTGTGAATTTGCCGTTTTGAAACTTTTACATTAGTAGCAGAATGTATTGTTTAGGGTAGAATTTTGAAGTCTAGACACCAGTCAAGACTATTATAAGGAATTATTCTTCTCAGTACTCAAGGTATAAGGTTACGATTCTAAATTTGGTAACCACAGTATTCTGGAAAAGAGTAGAAAAATCTGAGACATTTTGAAAACAAAACCAGAATAGGATTTGGTGGTATATTTATAGGGGAGCCAAAGGATATTTACCCTATAAAATGGAAGTTTAAATAACTTGTTACACTAGTCTCTTTCCTCTTGGAACATCCCTCTAATCTCGTTGCGCTGGGGAGAAATCTAGCCCAGATCTTGAAAGTTGCTTTGATAGTTTACAAATGAGGAGATAGACATTAATAAACCTGGAAAAAAACCCTCAGGAAAAGCAAACCAGGATAAAAACCCCAACAAAATGTGTTTTTAAAAGCTCTACCCCTTGTCAACAAATGCACTTTTAAATATACAAATTAATTTTTAAATATATAATAGTGATAGAAAGAATGCAAGCAGCTTAAGTGTTCAATGAAAATAAAAAGTAATGTAAATTATGGCATATTCACTCAATGGAGTATCATTTATTCATGAAGAAGTATTCTTGTGAAATTGATATTTTTATAGTCTCTTATGGTTTAATCTATAGAGCAGGTTATTAAATTGCAGGTAAAATTTGACCTCAACTAAGTAAAACAAACAAAAAAACAAAAGTATAGATCTACTGATTGAGATTCTCTTGTGTCAGGCCCAGGAATTTGTATTTATAAATTTCCTTCAGATAATTCCATTCAGCAATTGGGTTCTGGAACCATAAGTCAAATTCAAAAGTTTCTGAATTACAAGAATTTATTTAGGAATCGCTGTCTTCCTGCCTAGTGGAATATTTGCTATGCCAGTGCCAGAGAGCAACCTCGATGCTTTTAATAGGAAAATTCCTTGGAAAATTTTAATTTTTTAGACATTTATTCAGTAAATATTGTTGAGCATCCACGATGTGTCAAACATAGTGATAAGGCTTGGGGATACATCAACAAACTAGATAAACATAAGTAACAATGATCTGTTTATTGAAATCATGTCACTAGAATGTAAATTACTGTAATGTAAGAACATTCTAGTGGCTTAAATCCCAACGTCTCAGTGTAAATCAATGAAGGGATCACTTTACACGTTCACGGTCCTTATCTCTTTTTATTTATTTATTTATTTATTTATGGCCTCACACCGAGGCTTGCAGGATCTTAGTCCCCTGAGCAGGGAATGAACCTGCGCCCTCGACAGGGCAGTGAAAGTGTGGAGTCCTAACCAATGGACAGCCAGGGAATTCCCATGGTCTTTATCCAAAGGAATAACTTGTATGGTGGAGTAGCTTTTCTACGTCCTTCCCAAGTATAGCAGTTTTAGCAACACTTAAATAATGCTGACTATGTGCCAGGCACTGTTCTAAACATGCATTTTATATGCATCAAGGTATTGAGAGACATCACATTATCACCGATTCAAAGATTACAGAAGAGTATTCTTCATCAGTCCCCTTAGCCACATCTCAGCTTCTTATTCACAGATAGGAATGCATGCCGAAGCCCTGGTTGTTTGACTCCACATGCCTTCTCCTTGGCTGTGCTGGGAAGACTTGACCTCTTTTCCACCATCTGTACTCCTCTTTCCTTCGGATTCTCTTTTCCAATCCACGCCCATATGTGAGGCTCTAAACACTGGCCTTTTATCTTCACTATTGCATTATGAACTATTCAGCAGATCTTGAGGGAGGAATTAATATAGTGTTTTACAGAATCAGGCTTAGAATGTTTAAAGTTTCAGAACTAAACCCGAAGTCTGAATCATGGTTAACATCTATGTGTGATTACAAGTGATATTAACATACTTTTTATTTTTCTTAAAATATCGAATCCTGAGCACCTCTGAGCTGGTGATAGAGCTATTAGATGATCAGAAACACATACGAAGATGCAAGTTATTAGTAAGATTCTAGTTACTAGCTTGGATGAAATGCTCATAAGTGTTCATGATATTTTTTTCCTAAGGTAAAGAGAGAATTTTATTTTAAAAATTTCTTTTTTTCCATGATCTTGTTATACTTTATAACCAACATATATATTACTTATAATATTACATGTATTAAATAAAATAAGTAAAGGAAAAGAAACGAAAAAACCCAAAATGCCTGTTTAAAAATCTGGATAGAATAAACAATACAATTGGATGATAACCTTAGCATATATTTGAAAATATACAAATTCTAAGGTATGAGTTAGTTACCTTTCCCCCCATTCTTTAAATCACCATGTTGTTGGTGCACTAGTTTTTCAGTAGGACTTCTACTTCTATCATCATAAATTTTGGTTGCACCAGGTTATTAATAGTTAAACAGGTTTCTTTACAGCTTGATGTATTATTTAAGGTGCAGGCTAACTGGCAAAACTACAATGGCTTAAACAAGATATGCATGTATTCCTTTCTCATATTTTGTTTATATTGGGCAGAAGATCCAGGGAAGATAGGAGGCATTGGATTTCACCTCTGAGTCTAGATTAGCTGCTCAGTGTTTCCATCTCCCTAGAAGGGAAGCAGCTTCCTTTCTAGAGAAGTAATTCAAAAGGTGCACACATCACTTCCCCTCACATCCCATTAGTCACATGACCACAACCAGATACAAAGCAGGCTGGGAATTGTAGTTTCTGGATTGGGCAGCGGGGATGAATGCTGCTCACAAAAGGTCAGTGGTGACAGGGGATTCTATAATTACAATGAGGGAGGAGAAACGGATATTGGAAGATCATTAACCATCTTTTCCCAAATGTCTAAAAGCCTTAATACACTACAGTAAGTCCCCTGCATACGAATGAGTTCCCTTCCTAAAGCACGTTCTTAAGTCCAATATGTTTGTAAGTCCAACAAAGTTAGCCTAGGTACCCAACTAACACAATCGGCTGTACAATACTGTACTGCAGTAGGTTTATAATACATTTCACACAAATAATACATAAAAAAGCAAACACAAAAAAAGAAAACATTTTAAATCTTACAGTACAGTACTTGAAAAGTACAGTAGCATCAGCTACATCACTCCTGCTTTTATGCTTATTTCCAGACATCCTGGGCTTGAAATAAAGATACTGTACTACTGTACTCTATACAGTACTGTACAGTAAAGTACACAGAAGCACAACCACTTGTAGAGAATGCACACACATGATAAGGTACACCAGACACATGAACTAACTTACGTGATTGGACATGCGAATGCACGTTCTCATCTTTGAAAGTTCGCAACTTGAAGGTTCGTATGTAGGGGACTTAATGTAATGTGTAAGGTGAATATCCTGGCAAGATGGTGGACTTGAGGTGGCCATGGAATGGGATTTGACATGCACAATTTCTTAAACTGATTTAAATTGCTTCTTCATGGTAGTTAGGTGTGGTGGGCCCGTGACATAGCCTGGGACACCAACCACACCTTAGCAGTGAATTCAGCATGCAGCCCTCCACATGCAAGTACCCACCCAGATAGAATGGCTTCCTAAGAATATAAAAGGACAAAAGTCATTATCCATAGTGTCAAGGAATCATGTGGCCCTCAGTCTTCTAGGACAGATCTGGACCTGCTGTGAGGTTGCTTTTCTATATGTGAAGTAATGAGTACTGGCTAGGAAAGGTTTATCCCAGTCCTTTCAAACCCATGCACATGGACACATAAAATTGAATCCTCAAAAACAAACCCTTAAAAATGGAAAAAAGTGTTGGTTTACCTTTTGAAGTGAACAAAGTATGAATCAATGGTGCCAAATGCCCATCCTCCCCATATTCACACTGGCCAATCTTCGTTCCAGGACACTGTCATAATTTGTAGGGTCTCCATCAAAGAGAACGTGACTGGTAAAATATGATAATAATAGCTCATTTAAGATTGTGGCAAGGTTGAATTAGGTTTCTGCCAAATGCCCCATCTAAAGAATAATATTAAGTCTCAGGGTATCATCTGGACAGAAAAATATGGTTCTGCAAACTGGTGGAGCCCATGCTGTGGTTATATCTCAGGCCTCTTTTTTTTTTAACATCTTTATTGGAGTATCATTGCTTTACAATGGTGTGTTAGTTTCTGCTTTATAACAAAATGAATCAGCTATACATATACATATATCCCCATATCTCCTCCCTCTTGTGTCTCCCTCTCACCCTCCCTATCCCACCCCTCTAGGTGGTCACAAAGCACCGAGCTGATCTCCCTGTGCTATGCGGCTGCTTCCCACTAGCTATCTATTTTACATTTGGTAGTGTATCTATGTCCATGCCACTCTCTCAGTTCGTCCCTGCTTACCCTTCCCCTCTCCCCGTGTCCTCAAGTCCATTCTCTACGACTGCATCTTTATTCCTGTCCTGTCCCTAGGTTCTTCAGGACCTTTTTTTTTTTTTTTTAGATTCCATATATATGTGTTAGCATATGGTATGGTATTCATTTTTCTCTTTCTGACTTACTTCACTCTGTATGACAGACTCTAGCTCCATCCACCTCCCTACAAAAAACTCAGATTCATTTCTTTTTATGGCTGAGTAGCATTCCATTGTATATATGTGCCACATCTTCTTTATCCCTTCATCTGTCAATGGATCAGGCCTCCTTTTCATGCACACTTTAAGCTCTTTAATGAGGAGTAGGTTGTACTCTTCACTAGTCTTCATAAAGTGTTTTTTTTTTCTCATTGTCCCTTATATCCATAAGAAATTTTGTGTGTGTGTGTTCTCAAAGGATTTACCTTGAATATAAAAGTAAAATAAAACTAGCAATTGAAATGTTTCTTTTTCAAATCAATGTGTATTTTTTTAAAATGAAGTATAGTTGATTTACAATGTTGTGTTAGTTTCAGTTGTACAGCAAAGTGACTCAGCTATATATGTATGTGTATATATATATATACGTTTAATAATATATATTCTTTTATAATATATATATTCTTTTTCAGATTCTTTTCCCTTATAGGTTATTACAAAATATTGAGTATAGTTCCCTGTGTTATACAGTAGGTCCTTATTAGTTATCTATTTTATATATAGTAGTATATATATGTTAATCCCGAGCTCCTAATTTATCCCTCACCCCCTTCCCCTTTGGTAACCATAAGTTTGTTTTCTATGTCTGTGAGTCTGTTTCTGTTTTGCAAGGAAGTTCATTTGCATCATTTTTTAAGATTCCACATATAAGTGATATTGTATTATATTTGTCTTTGTCTGGCCTACTTCGCTTAGTATGATAATCCCTACGTCCATCCATGTTGCTGAAAATGGCATTATTTCTTTCTTTTTTATGGCTGAGATGTGAGATATATATATATATATATATATATATGTATATATACATACTCTGAAATATTACTCAGCCATGATATACTTTTGAGATGACCTATGACCAGTATGAGCTCACCACTTTTGCTATCTTATCAAATTCACAGAGTACACATTTAATCAATGCAATGCTTGTTTCCCTTCCACAGCGACCAAGGTAAGATAATTACAAACATAATTTAAAGAAATGTCTTGTCCATATCTTAAAGAAATGCCTTGTACTAAACTCCAAGAAGTATCAGGGAGTTGGGTTATGAGCAGTACTTTCTCACATCAGGGGTTCCTTCCATCAGTATTAAGAAGTGTGTTGAGTGTGGGCCTCTCCCTCAGCCAGCTGGCTCCAGGCTCTAAAGCTTTGGTGGCGGCTAGGAGCCTGGGTGCTTCCTGCTGTTCCCCGTGTCCCTGCTGTTCCGCTCAAAACGTGCTTCACAGAGTTCATCCCTGCACACGCTTCCTCCCTATCAAACTCTTTTTTTTTCCCCCTTCCCCTCCTGTGATTCCTGGGAAGCAAAGGGGCTGCGGACGCAGGGAGAGAGAGAGGGGTTCAGCATTGTGCAAATGGGAGCCTTTGACGGGCGGTTTAAATTGTCTTTTAAAAAACACCCCGAGCTTTCCTAAGCAACCAGTACAGATGTTCTTTTTGGGCCACCAGTGACACAGGTCTTTCCCAGCCCCTGCTTGGAAGCATACCTCAACACAGAACCACGGAGTGTCTGCAGCAGCAGCGCTGGGCCTCTGACTCGGTGGGCATTTGCACAGACGGGCTTCTGAGCATCGGGTTCAAGCGCTTCCCGTTCGGTGGAGGTGTTCTTCAGAGTGGCAATACCTCCCGTGAACTTAGGGCAGGAAGCTTCAGAATTGAATGTGTGTAAATAGTTGCTTGAGTTGCAATTGCTAGTTTCTTCTTGGCCTCAGGTCAGATCAAATTATATATGTATAAATATCTATAAACAAGCACACATAATTGCATCCAGTGCAAACAAGTGCAGAGCATGAGTTATGAAACCCTCACGGAGCTTGGAGGCTGCTCATGGCTATTACCCTGGCTGCGCTGTGGAGACACCTGCACATTTGCACTTGACATTGAGAGCCGAAGGGCCGCGTGCTTCCCCATTATGTAGGCTGTAGTGATTTGTAGTTTGCAAAGATCTGTCTAAGTTTGCATTTCTAGATTTTCGAGGTAGGCACTTTTTGGTGGTTGTTTCGAAAAATCACGTCATGCCTAGAATCTGAAATTAAATCCATGAGAACCAATTGTTTGCGTTCTCCATCTTTCCGTTGCTCTACCCTTTTTAAGTTGTTAATCCTAATAATTTCAAAATGCACCCACATTGAAGAAATGGACATTAAAATACTCTAAAATCTCAAAAAAAAATGAGAAAGCTTACAGAAAATACTCTGTGTTTGTGGCCTACTTAATATTATAATATTGCTTCTTAAGCATGATAAACTATTATAGCATATAAATTAATACGTTTGGGTGAAAACGAATTTATAAACTTAATGACATCTCTATGCAAACTAACCATCCTTTCCTCAAAGCTAACCAGTGATCTAAAAATGCTATCAAACACCATCTGATCTTGTATAAGATATCCAAATTTAAAGGGTCAGCTCAAAATCAGTTTGGGTTAATTCAAGTTATATTTTAGAAACTAGACAGCTAAAATAATTTTTTTTAAAGAACTTTATATATCCTTAACACTTTGTGATTAAAACTCCCTTATGTTTTTTTCTCTTTTATTTATGATCCTTGGAAGTCACTTGAGTTCTTACTAAAAGCTTTCTATAGCTTAATCATCTACAATTTAATGATTCATAAGATTTTAGAATATTCACTTAAGTAGTTTGGCATATATTCCTACTGGAATTATGCTTATAAAATTAGGGGTGAGAGTGAGAGAGTAGCACTGACATATATACACTACCAAATGTAATATAGATAGCTAATGGGAAGCAGCTGCATCACACAGGGAGATCAGCTCTGTGCTTTGTGACCACCTAGAGGGGTGGGGTAGGGAGGGTGCGAGGGAGACACAAGAGGGAGGGGGTATGGGGGGATATACATATACATATAGCTGATTCACTTTATTGTACAGCAGAAACTGGCACAACATTGTAAAGCAATTATACTCCAATAAAGATGTTAAAAATAATAAGAATAAAAACATCTTAAAAAAAAAGAAAGAGAGCCTTGTAGAATCAGATAGAGGCAAGTTTGTTCTTTCTCATGCAACAACTGCCTATGATATTTAGAGTTACATTATATCAACTCGAAAACTGCCATTCTAAGCAGAATTGCATGTGTTTTTTTTTTCCCCACAGTCTCATGCTCCTGACCTGTGAAATGGGGACTTATAAATTATTCTTTTTAAGGCAAGTATGTTAAAGCTTTTCCTTTGCTAAGCAAATCAGGAATGAACAGTCCTATGAAAATGTAATTGCATAACAGTGAACCATCTTATTGTTTATCCCAGATTTCCTCATATCTGCTTTTGTAAATTTTTGAAACAAGTCATTGAAAGGCATTACTCAATTGTTTGTCAGTGTGTTTCACAACTGACACATTTGTTGTTTCACAACAAATCTAAAGCGTGCCTTTTAGATCACGCTCATAAAGTACACTTAAAGGAAGGGTCCCAGAGCCTTCTCAAGTGTTTTGCTGTGACAGGAGAGTACTTTAATTATAGATTAAAAGAACTATCATGTTTCACTCAGCTAAGGCTGTCTTAATATTCCTGGACTTAACAATCTCTCCTTTCTCCAATGAGGTATTTCACTCAGCTAGCTGTAGCAAAGCATTCATTTGCTGTTATAAATAAATTACTTTAAACTGAGTTCCTGACATTGCCCTAGAAAATATCCACCCACCCCGCCCCCGCCGCCCCCCCTCCCCCCACAAAGTAAGCTATGTCTCAATTTATTTTCTCTGTAGAGGAAAAAAGGACTTTCTTTCTGTCATGTAATTTGGTTCTTTTTCAGAACTGGGGCTGGGAGAATAAAAGCAACAGAAACTGGGGAAAAAATAAAGGGAAACAAAATTAAAGGTTTGCTATAGGAATAACTGAGCTTGACTTAAGGGACTGTGGGATAGAAACTTGCCAATGAAATTTTAGTTGTAGAAAACTACATATTGTACAAGCTTTATAGTTGACCTGTGTATCCAGAAACTACAGGGATTTATAGAGGCAAACCCTGCAACTAGGAAAAGAAAACAGAAATGTTTACATTCAATGTGTTGCTCCATCAAAGAACAAGGCAGGACAATAGTTTTGAAAGGGCATTTCACATGACACTGCCTGTGTTTAGTTCCTGTGTCTGTTTCATTTTTTTAATCTGTAGAATGAGAATAAGAATAGTATCTAGGGTAAAATGCTCTAAGGTTTAAATGAGATAATCCACATGAAATACCTAGCACAGTGCCAGGCCCATAGTAAATTCTCTGTAAATATTATTAGCTCTGACTATCCTCATAAGCACCTCACCTTCAACTCTGAAATTTTTGAATTATAAAATGGGAAGGTATTCATTCATTATTTATTCAGTAAAGATGTATGCTGTCCTTCAAAAATAAGGTCATAAAGAATGGTGAATGAGGAATAAAATATAGAAAAGGAATACATTATTTTTTTCTAATGTTATGTGCTGAATTGTGGTGTACCAAAATATAAACTCAACCTCTCTAAATCAGTTGGCTGTTTCATAAGGATATGTCACAAGGAAGTCTGGATTACTACCAATTCATGACCTCCCTTCATTAATTTATCCCCCCAATAGCCCTTTATTCATACCTACCACATCTCAGACTAGTGCTAAAAGCTGAGAACACCAGGACTAAATAATACACAGTCTTCGACTTCAAGAAACTAGAGATCTCATGGTGTGAAAAGATATGTCAAGGTAAATTACAATTATCTGATGCAACATGTGCTCCATTGGAGGAGTAAACCCAATGCTGGATTTAAATTCAGAAGTTGGATTTGGACAGGCAAGCAAACAAGGAAAGGCATCCTGAAGTGCACACACATGACCCAAGGAAGAGGTGCGTAAGTAGGTGCCAAGCTGGGAAATGGAGAAGCTTAATGCAGCCAAACTGGGATCATATCAGGAAGGTGCTTCAGCGTCAAGTGAAGAAACTTGGACTTTTGAAAACTGGTAGTAACTGACAGGGGATTTTGAACAGGGAGTGACTTTGTAGCAGTAAGGAGAATGAACTAGGCTAGGAAGAAAGTTGGAGATACCTATGATATACCTCTGCAAAAGAGAGCAACCAGAAGGTGGTTGCAGTATTCCAGGTGATGGATAACTGGGTTCCAAATCCTGGAGGGAGATAAAACTACCAAAAAAAAAAAAAAAATCCTCGAAAGTGAGTCAGTAGTACAGCGTTCAGGAGCAAAGCCCCATATATATTTCACTAGAAGAGAGAGTATGGTGTGATTTAGTGCTTATTGTGTTCCAAAGTTGAGATTACTATATTCTGATATAAAAACATCAGTGCAAAAGTTTGATATGGATATTTAGAATTTGATTGATTTGTAAACTAGCCTATAACTTAATGGATTGGATTTATCTTAGAGACAAGAATGACTTTTTGCTTTTAGTCAGGGTTTTTTGAACTCATATATGAAAGATGTCTTGATATAAAATCTATACTTTTTCACTTTATGCTCAGCTTTGCAGGAATGTATCTAAGATGGAAAACCGGGTGATCATATTGCAATGTATTTTCCCCTACATTTTTACGGAAAATGACCCATGATCTATTTGGGCTTACATGATTTTTTACTCATAAATATATATGAGGGTAACGCCTCAAAGCTCCTATTTAATGCATTTCTGAAAAATGTTCACATTCTGGGAAGCCTTTCATTCAGGGCAGCTGCCTGGGAACACTTAACGATCTCTGAGGGGAAGCTTTGAACATGCATAGGCGTGTTATGAAATGGTGCATTGCAAGACAATTAAAAATCAAAAGTTCAACACAGTGGCATCATCATGTCAGAGGTGTGAACTGGCCCTGCTATATTCAGGCTATAGAACTTGGGAAGATTCTTTTATCTTTGTGAACACCTATTTCCTCATCTGTAAAATGGGGGTGCCATTCCTATTTTGTTAAGTTGTGGTGAAAGAAAAGCACTGAATAGGTAAATAATCAATTACAATCAATTACAATTCTTTCCCTCTACTCTCTTCTCTACTCAAGTAACGTATTACTTAGCAAGGTTAATTCTTGGTAGAACACAGTTTAGTAGGATACTGCTTTCCAATTATTTAAGGACTATAATAAAGTGTTGATACCCAATTTGAACTTGCATCTGAATTGGCTTTTTAAACATTTAACTTATATTATTTATATGTCATAAAGACTACTTGACCAAAGGACCCCAAGTCATAATTCAGAGCTCTTGACATTGTCTATAGCTATTGGGATTCACCTGGCCATGGTGACTACTCATATCAAATCAGAGCATGTGATGAGCAACAGTGGGATGCGATGGGCTAGAGAGAGTTTCCCAGGTGCAATTGCTCTGGCTGTGGCCTCTCTGGCTGATGGGTGAACATGGGTTGCAAGGATTTCAAGCATCTCTACCCACAGTCTATCTGGGAGGAGGTAAAATGAAAAGATTAAGTTACAGATATTTGGAGGAAGAAAAGTTTCAAAGATGGTGACTACTGAGATGTCATTTAGCCAGGCTCTCAGCATCTGCAAGCTCTGTCTTGAGACAGCTGACTCTAGAACACAGACTGGTGCTTAGGAAAACCTCTCACTGCCTCTAGCAGCAGCAGCACTTGAATGTTTTGTACTGGGCACTACCAGCCTTAAGCATCCTATGCAACTTGGGTACCACTAATCAGATGCTCTGAGCTTGAGGAGTGTAATTGAGATCACAGTGTCCTCATGTTTTTGTAGTTCTCAATGATTAGAAGCCACACTCTGTTCTCTGCAGAGATTGTCTCTCTTCCAGTATCAAATCTGGCCTCATCAACATTCAGCCTCAATTTTCTTCTCCATGGGGCCTTCTCAGAACACTCCTGCCTTCAGAAAGCTACCTATTCTCTGAAGTTGTGTTTTACACCAAATGTGTGCCATTACTGAACTTTCTTGTATTGCTGTAGAATTTTTCCCAAGTGTTGACTTTGTCCGCCTAAGCACATTGTAAGTGCCTTGGAGGTAGCATCATGTTTTATATTGCCAGGGCTTCACACCATTCAAACATGCAACTAACCAAGTACTAAAGAAATAGTTAGTGATTCATTTACTGAGCTGGAAATCTGAAACTGCTTATTCTGGACTTGTTGCTATGAATTTTTCAGTCTTGGGTTTTTTGAAGGAAAATATTGTACCTAGTATGCCTTTATCTTCTTTTCATTTTCTGCCATGAACTATTAGAGTTTATGTCTCAAGTATTTAGTTCTGTCTGATATTCAATTCACCATTTATTTTAGAAAGAAAGATCTTGGAGAGAGAAAATTGGCTTCTTTACTCCATTTTTCTATCTTATATATTGGAATTTGTCCATGAGATATTGCTAAAGTAGGTAGAAGGGGGAGCAAGGACCTAACATTTGTGTTATTCCCTGGAACTGGGCAGGTTTAGGGTAGAGATTAGCCTATCAGTTGGATGTATGTCAGCATGATAAATGAAAATTAATACCCAAGGTTACAGCTGACCACTGTTTCCTTAGGCCAAAGTTGAATCTAAGATCAAGTAGAAGATCTCCCTATATGTAGAGAAGAGAGGCACTGTTCAAAATTACACAGACAGTTATATCTGGAAGGTCTCTCTGACTGTAGAAGGATGAGGTCATCTTGCTCGGTGCTGGACTGTAGATTTGGGGGAGGTCTGGAAAGACAAATGATGAGTATCAGTCTTCTTGAGGAAACATTGGAACTAAACATTATTGGAAAAGTGATTTGGGATGAAGATTAAACAAGAAGCTTAGGCCTCAACAATGGAACACATAAATGACCTAGTGGGATCAAGTGTATGTAGCCTGGGAGTGGGGGACATAGTGCATTTCTACATAGTGTCTTGTCATCAGAATGACTTTGGGGAGGGATCTGAGGTTGAGGGCACAATCCTGGGTCATAGCCTTCACTGCCAGGCAGCCTATCAAGGAGAGTGACACCTGACATTCAGTGTCAAGTTGAGGGCATTGTTTGACTTAAAATATTTCAGGCCTTTTGTCTTGATTGGGGTGGAGTGGTGGGGAAGTTAGCCCTGGGCTTGAAGATAGAATTTTCCAGCAAATGTTTGGAAAGACATGACAGGCAGGGGAAGGGAGATAAGATACCTGTCCTCTATTCAACCTGAAATGAGAAACAACCCAATCCCAATTGGTTTTCTGATCTAATCAGATGAAATGCGTAGGTGGTAATGGCCAGAAACATGAGCCAGAACACTAGGTTACACGATGTCTTAGTTGGGGGTTTATGAGAAGCAGGCACAAAGAAGGGATTAAAAAAATGCCTGTGGGAACAGACGAGGAAGCAACTGGGAGAGGCTGGGGGAACTGTCAGATTGTGATGTAAGTCTGACCACCAGTGAAGGAGAGAAGAAAGGAAAGAAAGTGGGATGGAAGCATCTTAGACTGCAGCCCAGTTCTACAGAGTCCTGGAGCCAAACTCACCATTAGAAGAGTCTCCTGTCTACCAGGAATGGGTGGATGGAGGGCAGCACCAAGGCTGCTGCATAGGTAGCTGATCTGGGGAGAGGGTTTATTTGAGTAAAAGTTGTAGGTTCGGGGGAAGAATTGGAGTCAAATGCAGATCTTGGGAGTTGTAGTTTTTTTCTTCTTCATGGTCCAACCCTGGTGGAGAAAGGGCCTGCAACTAATTAGACAATTTTTTTTTTTTTAAAGAAGATGTTGGGGGTAGGAGTTTATTAATTTATTTACTTTTGTTGTGTTGCGTCTTCGTTTCTGTGCGAGGGCTTTCTCTAGTTGTGGCAAGCGGGGGTCACTCCTCATTGCAGTGTGCGGGCCTCTTACTATGGCAGCCTCTCCTGTTGCGGAGCACAGGCTCCAGACGTGCAGGCTCAGTAGTTGTGGCTCACGGGCCCAGTTGCTCCGCGGCATGTGGGATCCTCCCAGACCAGGGCTTGAACCCGTGTCCCCGGCATTAGCAGGCAGATTCTCAACCACTACGCTACCAGGGAAGCCCTAATTAGACAATTTGATGAAGACATGTCATATTGATGAACATGACTAAAATATATACATAAATGTAATATACTGCAATGAATGATAAGGCAGGTGGCTACAAGCCAGGAAGCAAGTTCTCTTCAGGAACCAAATCTTCCAGCACCTTGATCTTGGACTTTCCAGCGACCAGAACTGTGAGATGCTTTTCTTAATGGCTGGCTGACTCTGAAGCTGGTCTATCGATCATGGTTCTTTGTTGCAAGCAACAGAAGCCTACTGGGTCAGAATAAGCAAGGGAAGAAGATTTGGAGTAGCTCACCGAGTCATTGAATAAGTTGGAAAGTTAGTCTCGAGGCCCTGAAATACTCCCCTAAACTCTATTACTCTGCTGAGAAACCACTCAAGCTGCCACTGGACACCAGATGCTATGTTAGCACTACAGTCGATGGAGCAGATTTTACTTCTTCATGGAGCCAAGTCTTACAACCACTGCTACTGCTATCACTGCCAGAGAGGAAAGGCAGCTTCCCTCTTCTTTCTTTTTGTGTTACTAGCTCCAACTGGCAGAGCCTAACTTATGTGCTTATAGCTAGCTGCAAGGGAGGCTGGAAAAGTACTGAATATAGTCAGCACTTCTAGGGGGAGAAAGTCTGTGTGCCCTACCCAGACTCAGAAACTGGAGAATTCTTCAAAATGCATGACAAATGTTCACTAGAGTTGGGTGTCATTTTTATCCTTGTTAACATTGCATCCTCAGTGACTAAATGTGTGGCCTCAATAAATATTACTTGAACAAATCAATGTTTATAGAGAAAGCACATCAATTCTAAACAATCCCAATTAATAATTAAAACAATGGAATGTTTTACCCCAACTTAGGTGTTCTATTCTTACATGATATGAGACTTCTGGGTGGAAATTAAAATGGACAATTTTATGGGACAATTATTAGCCAAAATTCTCATTGAACAGAATCTTTCGTCTTATCACTTGTTCCCAAAGATATTGGGTTTTCCAAATATCTTTGTTACTGGCTGTGGTTGATCCACTTTGCTAATTCTTGTTCATTCTTTCAGCTTCTGGTTCACTTGCTTTCATCCAGTGCGGTTCTCTGCCTCATTGGTATCCTGCCCTTGACTGTATTCATGTCCCACTAGACTGTAATCTCTTTGAGGTCAGGAATTGTGTGTCTGGCTTGCTGTTATATGCAGCACCTAATGCAATTCCTGGTGCTTATTATTCATTCAGTGCATGTTTGCTGAACAAATGCATAAAATCATTGTCTATAGGCACTATGCTACATATAACAAATTGAAAAAATGATGAAATACATAGTTATTACAGATGTTCATGTGGTATAGAGCAGATCTAATTGTCCATTACGTGGTTTGGTTTCTGAAAATTTATTTTTTTGATCCTCTCCTGGAGTTTGATTCACATGCGCACCTATTATGTGAATATATTCATACCATCTCAGAGAGCCATAGCATGACAAAGAACATATAATGGTTGTCAATGTGTATTTCCCTTAAAAAAAAACATTGATTATAAACAATGTTTTCACATTGTTCATTTTATAAGCAATGCAGGAACTCTGCATTTAAATAGGAAAGTTGAGTAACTTCTAAAATCCACACCTAAAGAAGAGTCTTAAGGATGCTTCTTTATTCCTATATGTCACTTGGAGCCTCCAAATCAAGGTTGCCAGGACATTATTAACTTGGCTAGGATTTGTTTGGATGGCTTAGGAGGAGTGTGTAGAAAAGGTAGAACAATAGCGATTCAAATTAACCACATCATTAAATATTTTCTTCTGTCTGTCCCGTATCTGTGACATCATGACTTTTTCCTCTTTACTCATTTCTTGTGGCAGTAAGCTCTCCTGTTATGGCATCAGCACTGGGGCTAACTTTGAAGTGTATGATATCTGCTATTGGGGTGCATTCACGCTGCCCCCTACACTTTCTTTGGTCTTCTTCCTCATCTTTCTCTTACTATTCCAAATATTTATCCATACACCACTGGCTTATGGATATGAATATCCACACCCGCTGGCTAAGAGAACCCTCACTTTGGTGTCTCTCTAATACTTGGCATCCATGGACAGAGCTCTTATGCTGAATGCTTGTCGCTGCTCCCCAGAGTCCCCTATTCTGCAGGGAGCTGCTCTCAGCCAGCTGTCAAATTAGAAAGGAAATAATGAATCATTAGCTGAAAGATAAATATCTGATAAAGTCTAATGGGATGGCCTTTACAGCAGTGCTTACATTTCTTTCTGCGAGTGACTATTTGGAAAAAAAAAAATGAATGGTCGTATTTAAGGTCTAAGGTGCAGAATAGTAAAAATTTGGGGAACAAATAGAGCTTCCTGATGTCATGAAGGCCACATCTAAGCTGATTTACATTTTAGAACCATTCATGAACTTTTATGATGACCCAGTCAAAAAATAAAATAAAATAAAAATGAGTGAACATTTCAAAAAATTATTTGATTCGATATTTTTGAGTGACTGGACAACCATGGTCACATTAGTTGTGCATGTGAATACAACTTCAGTTGTTTCTTGGGAATTTCAAATTTAATTAAACATGAAGGGCTTCCCTGGGGGCGCAGTGGTTAAGAATCCGCCTGCTAATGCAGGGGACACGGGTTCGAGTCCTGGTCCATGAAGATCCCACATGCGGCAGAACAACTAAGCCCGTGCACCACAACTACTGAGCCTGTGCTCTAGAGCCTGTGAGCTACAAATACTGAGCCAGTGTGCCACAACTACTGAAGCCCGCGTGCCACAACTACTGAAGCCCGCACGCTTAGAGCCCATGCTCTGCAACAAGAGAAGCCACCGCAATGAGAAGCCCGCACACCACAACGAAGAGTAACCCCCGCTCTCTGCAACTAGAGAAAACCCACGCACAGCAACGAAGACCCAACGCAGCCAAAAATAAATAAATAAAATAATTAAACACGAATACAATAAGCCTCAAAAGTCTTTATTTTATAAGGACCTTTCTATCATTATAATAAGCAAATAGTCTCCTAGCAAAAAATGACTAAAAACTCATAATTAACACAAATCTAATTTCCAAACTTTTAAATAAGCATTAAAATATTTCTTCTTCTTTTCTCCTTCATTCCCTGCTGCAAGGAGTTATTTAAAGCTAAACACAAAATATCCACTCTCACAGCTCATATAACTTGCATGAAAATAGGGAATGTATGTCAACTTTTGACTTATAGATTCACCAAGTAAATAATGAACTTTTAATGATTTCAACACTAGCGAGGAAATGTCTTCACCACCATAAATTGGTGTCATTGGAAAAACAATCTATTTTACATCTCAGTATTATTAATATTACTTGCACTAATGTCATACTTTTTCATAAACTGAAGAAAGTGGCTTGTCTTAAGCTTATTATCGGGTGCAAGTAAATTTTTTTTAACACAGAATATTGTTTACTATGTAATGTACATCCAGCATGAAGCCTAGAAAAGAAAATCACTCATTAAAAGTGTCACTTGTTATGTCAGCAATAATCAATAGAGCATTAAATGTTACATTTTATTGCAATGAATGGGGAATAAACATGAAGAGCACAGTGCACGCTTGTAAATGGTATGACTTGTAAATGTCAACAAGAACTTATTTAACAGTAAAAGGCTATAAGAATTTAAAAAGGGAGTTTTAAAATTCTTCCAAGATGGATGAAGTTTACATGAGGAAAGGGCAGCTATATATAGCATGCACACACACAGGTAATGTAAAACATGAATGGATAAAAAAGACCCAAACGCAGTTCTAATTGGAGTGTTCATTATATTTGGTATTCTAGAAAGTGCATGTACTGAAGGCTGCAAGTTTGGCATTATGAATATTTTATTGCATACCTTGTTTTATATTCACAGAAAACAGACTTTCTTTTCTCAACATAAGCAGTATATATGTATAGGTACAGAGCAAAGAGCAGCTGATAGGTAAATGCAGCTGGGAATACATCATTCAGAAGGATTGCAATCTCTTTCTGGGAAATTGTCTAAAAATTTATCATATGCAACATTCAGCTGTGCAGAGTTTTCATCTCTCTACCCAATTGAGTTAAACTTGGCTTGATTATTCTGGGTGTTGCTCTGTAAACTTGATAATAGATGGAGAAGGTTCTTAGGAGTTTTCCAAACCCCACACATTGTATTTGCAGAGTTTCATGTAGGACCGTCAGGACATTTTGACATGGGAAGAGAAACAGTATTATATGATAATAGGATCCCCCATAGCTTAAATCAATGGGGAAATGAACAGCATGGGTTTCAAAAAAAATCTGAGAGATGGCCAGGCTATTTGCAAAGCAAAATTCTCTTTTAAGGGACTCATTTCAGTTTCTCTCCAACAATTCACTTCAAGTTGAAAACATTAGAGAAACTCCATAGAAAACATAAGTATTGTGTTCTGAATAGGCTATAGCAGTTAAACATGCAATATTATAACTTTTACAATACAAGTTTTAGTTAGCATTCTTCAGAAGAAAACTATTGAAATAAAGACTGGGATAGCTTCTATTTCAAACAAAAAAAATTTATTATAGTATCCAGGTCTCTTTTAGAGGTCAAAAGGAAAGGAAGGAGAAAGTCATAAGCATGACATCTGCTCAGCTGCTAAGTACAATACTCCATAAACTTCCAAATACATCAGCAAATTAGTAGCCCAACTTTCTATATGAATGGATACAATAATTTAGTTTTTTTTATATCGTTGGTGAAGACTATCCCTTCCAACATAAAGACAGTATAGTTGCTTTCTGTTTCTAGTAATTTCCAAAACAGGCTAGAGTTTTCTGTTTCCCCCCCGCCCCACATTCCATAACTGAAAATGATAACAATAAAATAAAAAGTTTATTTTCACACAATGCCTAACATTGTCAACAATGGCAATTTAAGAAAATACATAAAGCAAAGACAAGGTAGAAATAAGAAAATATTAGATGATAATAATAATGAAAATAATGCTATATGGTAGGCATTGTGTTACAATTTTTATACATGTTTTATTAGTTTCCCCTTGCTGCTGTAACACATTACCACAAATAAGTGGCTTAAGCAACACCAACTTATTAACTTACAGTTCTGGAGGTCAGAAGTCTAAAATGGGTCAAAGGGCTGTGAACCTGTTGGAGACTCTACGGGGAAGTTTCCTTGCCTTTTCCAGCGCCTAGAAGTTGCCCACATTTCTTGGCTCATGGCCCAGCATATGATTCTGACTTCTGCTTTCGCAATCACATCTTCTTCTCTGAATTTGCCCCTCCTGCCTCACCCTTATAAGGAAGGACCCTTGTGATTACATTGGGCTCACCTAGATAATCCAGGATACTTTACGCATCTTAAGATCCTTAACTTAATCACATCTGCAAAGTCCCTTTTTCTACGTAAAGTAACATATTCATAGGTGTTGGCATTATGACATGGACATCTCTGGGGACAATTATTTTTCCTACCACACATGGAGATTATAGAAATGTTATACAATTTCTGGCCCTACTGTATATCTACTAGTTGGTCTCTACCATCTATTGTTTTGAAACTCTTTTTTCAACACTAGGGGAGAGGGGGTTGGCCAATTCAATGACTGGATATGCAGGGAACAGGAATGACATCATTTTTCTAAGCTCTTCAAACCCCATCCATGCAAACCTTTCCTTAACAAATCTAACATACAGCAATGTTGATTCCAAATAGAAAAGGATTTGACTGTAATTCCCTTGTTCCTTGCAAAGGTGCAAAAGAACTGTGAAATGATGGGATTGTTAGGCAACATTTCTGAGAGCAAAAGAAGTTGGAGAGTTGATCCACGTGCAAGAAAATAAAACTATGATTACTCAGGGAGAATGTACTCCAATTTAAGGAATGATGGGATTATAATTATTATATTATCTCCAAGAAGAAAGACCATCCAGTGGAATTACAGGGGAATCAGAGCCAGATGGTGTCTTTTGCCATCCTGCCAACCGTCTTACTTTGGTGGGACTGTGCTTTCATTTAATTTTGAGAGAGTCATGGTGTTATGTTGTTTACTCCTCTTTTGGGGGGAAGAAACAAAGTAGAAATTTACTTAGGGGGAGCCTTTTTTTGGGGTCTCATTTTCTCTTATCCTGTGTATATTGATATTTCACAACAATGAAATTCTAAATACTCATATATTAGAAGTATTATATACTTCATCACCTTCTGGACTGACCCACTGTTGTTCCTACTTCCACCAGATGATCCAGCCTCGTGTTATCAAACACAGATCCGGTTGCTCACTGCTCAAAAGTCAATACCTGAGAGAGAGAAAGGTGAAGGCTGATAGAAAGGAAAGTTGCTTTTAAACAGGTGTTGGCAATCTGAAGAGATGGTGGACTCAGTGTCTGCAAAAAACCAAGTCCAAAGGTTCTGCTCAGCCATGAAAATATTTAAAGGGAAAAGAAGTAATCTCAGGTAATCATTGAGATAGGGCATCAGACTGTTCGCCATCTCCCACCATGTGCAGGCTTGTCCACTTCTTGTGATCTTTCTTTAGATGCTATCTTGTTCATGCAGTTTATTCCCAGAGTTTGTTCATGCTGTTTTTTCATGAGATTATGGAAGGGGAAGCTAGGGAAGAGATCTGGTCATCTGTTAATTACTTATTCTTCATTTCTACTTCTTTGATCTATGGAAGGAACCAACAGGTTAGGCAAGGTATTGTGTGATCAAAAGATTTGAAAGATGTGCTAAGGGCAGAGATGAGTAGAGCATGGGGCACCTGATTTAAACGTTAGTTACAGTGTAGTTTTGCTAAATTGACAAAAAAAATGGGGTTTTCTGCTGAGGGCAGTTTCTTGCGATGAGCTGCTTATACTAGGATTCTGATAACATCATGGGGTCCCGCTGCCTTCTGTTACTGAATGCACGTTTGTGTGCCCATCACATGGTGAGGCCAAGCAAACCAACACATTGGAGTTTGGAGCAGAGAAAGGTTTATTGCAGGGCCAAGCAAGGAGAACGGGTGGCTTGTGCTCAAGAAAACCCCAAACTCTCTGATGGTTTTTGGGAAAAGTTTTTATAGGCAAAATTTTGGGTGAGGGCTGTAAGGTGTGTGACTTTCTTCCGATTGGCTGGTGGTGAGGTAACAGGGCAGTGCTCCAGGAATCTCTTGCTCAGCCTGAAGTTGCTACCATCCTGGGTAGTGGTGTTAGTTCTGCAAAATAGCTCAAAGATATTGTTATGTATATTCCTTGAGGTGGAACCTGGACCCTGACCCATAGCTGTACTATTGTTTCTTGACTGCTTCTCCTTTGTTTCTGCATTCCCTCCCTTCCCTGATTAGCAATGGTTTGAATCTTCCCTCTGGAACTCAGGGAAGGTCAAGAAGGCTGTAATGAAGCCTATTTCCTATAAACAAGAAATGGGGGACACAGAAAAGATTTGTACCCAGGAGGGCCCAACAAGGTCCTGCTCCATTTCACCTCCAACCTTGGGGTGGTAGTGACTTCTTGATGTTGGTAATCCATGGCATGTCTCACCACCAACTCCTATTTAGCTTTTCATCAATTCCATTATAAGGATAACCAATTCCTTGCTTTAAATTTCCTCATTTTATAATATTGATACTTTGAGTGGATTCTGCTTTTCTGGTTAGTATATTTTCCCTGTGGACTATTGCCATGGAGCCTTCCAACTTGTATTTTTTTCTTAAATCCCCAATCCATTCTTTTTACTGTAAGTTCAGTCATGTCACTGGCCTCTGTAAACCCTATATTAGCTTTTCACTGCCTTTGGAATGCAAGATGAACTGCTTAGCAAGTGTTGCAGGCCTGACCTACAACTTTTCAATCTCAGCTTGTACCACTCCCCTCCCACCCCTCCCTCAAATATTCCATAGCCCTGCTGGTTCTTCTTCTTTTACTGGAAATGACAAGAATTTTTAACTTCAGAGCCTTGGTACATGCTGTTTCCTCTGCTTGAAGTATTGTTCCTTGCCTTAGTCCTGGCTGAGGGGGTTTCAGCCTTTGGTTTATTTAAGAGTAAAGTTTGGACATCTTAGTCCAGAGACATTTCTTAATCCTAATGGATAAAAATAAATTGCATGAAAATCTTATCATCCTTTAACCCAGTCCCTTATTGTTAGGACATTTGCACTAGTTTTAATGCTTAAAGAAAAAAGGTGCAATGATCAAGCTTCAGCCTAAATTCCTTCCTCACAGATCTTCTCTGATCACCAAGGCACATCCTCAGGTTACTGGCTTTTAATGAAGCTGTTTTTTTTTTTTTTTCTTCTTCTTCCTTGGATGTTATCACAATTTGTATTTATTTATGTCACTTATGAGTTCATTGGTTCAGTGTCTTTCTCCACTTTCTTCCACAGGCTGGAAGCCCCATGAATTTGGACATGTGCTGGCTCTGCCCATTATTTCCTCAGTACACCAAATGGTATCTGACACAGACAAAATGTTCCATAGGTATTTTTTGTGCAACAAAATTCATATTTTATGGCAAGACAAGAAAAATTTAAACACAAAAATATTTGTCTACCCTTTGGTCTCCTCTCTCCCCCACTGTGCATTGTGCATCCACCAAACTGAAACACAAGGGAAGGGGGCAGGGTACAACCTTTAAAAGAATGACATAGCCATAGCACATGACAAAAACTGGTTAGAACCAAGTAGGTCTAAGTTGGCAGACAAGTTGATTACCAGTAGACCTTGAGCCTCAATATATGTTCATTGTAATACATTAGCATCTAAATGACACACCCACCAGCACCATGACAGTTCTGAGTCCAACCATAATAGGTCAAAAAGTGGGTGGTCGTCCAATTCCTGGAAATTCCTGCCCCTTCCTTAAAATAATTGGAATAATCCTCCCACTCATTAGCCTATGAAATTTCCCAGCCCATAAAAACTAACCATGCCATATTTCCAGGTCTCTCACCTTCTGAGATGGTGCACACTCTGTCTGTGGGAGTGTGCTTCTCTTTAAATAAATCTAGTTCCTAACTATCAATCTGTCTCTCACTGAATTCTTTCTTCCATGAGACATCAAGAACCTGAGCATCATTAAGTCCTGAGACTAGGTGTGTGATCTCAATTAAAAGACGGCGGGTTCAAGTCTCAATCTGAGGTCCACGGTTTCAAAACCTCCCCATCGGCAGAAATACCTACTCAAACACAAAGAACAACATTCTCCCAGCACCAACAAGACAACTCCTTACAGACAACATTCCTTCTTGATCTTGTAAGGAGCCACTATAACCCATGACCTACTACTTGCTAGACTGTATAAACTGTCAATAATATGTCATTTAATGTACAGTCCTCTGTCTCAAAAACTTATATAAATATGCCTTGACTTCTAACAGGTGGAACAGTTCTAGGAGCTTTCTGAGAGGCTGTTCCCGGGTTATAATCCTCAACTTGGCTCAAATAAAATTTTCTATTTCTTTCTTAGATTGACTGATTACTTTTTCCTCAACATGTGAGCATGTGTTAAAGTTTATTTTTCAACTAAATTAATAATTAGTTTGGATATGAAGTTGAATACACTCAAGAATAGCTCATGATTTTGCACATATTGGCTGGCATTTTTCTCACAGACCTGAGACAGAGTTTGATTTGTCTTCGGATTTCCTGAGCTGTGTGTTTTGCTTTTGCCTTGGTGCTTCTCTGAACGGTTGCATTTGTTACCTGTAGAAAGCAAAACAAAACCAGACAAAAGGTGGAACTAACTCTCTTTGAATAGAAAAATATTTTCTGGATTGAAAAAAATACTCTTTTCAATAATCCCCAGGAAAGCATATTTTCCTTACCCATTTCTGAAACCTAGCAGGACCCTGTGGGGCTCCTGGGCATGAAAGCCTTCCTGTGTCCCCTGTTTCTTATTTTTAGGGAATAAGCTTCAACCTCCATGACCTTCCCTGAGTTCCAAAGGGCAGGTTCAAACAGTTACTAATCAGAGAAGGGAGGAGATGTGGATACAAGGGAGGAGTAGTCAAGGAACAATAGTGCAGCCTTGGGACAGGATCCTGGTTCCACCTCAAGGGATACACATAACAAGATCTTTGAGCTCTTCTGCAGAACTAAAATTCCCAACAACTGGAAGACATTAACTACTTGATGAAGCATTCTTCACTCCAGAGAGAAAGTCTCAGTTTGATAACCTCAAGAAGCTCATCAGGAGACCACCTGAGGCCAGATTAAATGAATACAGGCGCTGCACACACACTGATCCTTATCAGCAACCTCACCTTTGAACCATTGCTATAAAACTCATCGCCAAATCCCCCTTGGGTTGGGACATACAGTTTTGAGGGCATGGGCCAACTGTGTCCCCCTTTGCTGGGCAAAGCAATAAAGCTATTCTTTTCTGCTTCACTCAAAACTCTGTCTCCGAGATTCGATCTGGCACCGGTGCACAGAGCTGAGTTTTTGGCATCATTCTTCCTCTTCTCAATAGTCTCTCTTAAAAATAGTTGACAATTGTGGCTGAAAGCGAGTGCAGCAGACCAGACGCCACTGATGCAGAGCAAAGGGGGGTGTGGATGTGCAAGGGAGAGGCTTGTGTGCAGCTATGGTTCGGATGAAGAAACCATCAGTAGACTCTACATCAAAGGAAAGGTGCTATGATTCAGTCAAGAAATTCCATTTCAAATTAGATACATGAAATGACACCTTTAGGAATCATGTATGGTTTTATTTCTTGAAGATTTCCTTCCTTAAGCAGGAAAGACCAAATATACCATCATCTATAATTATCTACCTTTCTTTCTGTTTGAACAGTGCCTGGTTGCCTAGGAACTGGGTGACAGGTATGCCATAAATACATCTTCAAATCATCTTTTTTTTTTCTGTATCAATTTTTTTTTCCCACATTGCTTCTATTGTTATGAAGGTTCATTAAAATACATGCCCTATTGTGCATTTGTTTGCTTGGAATATGTAGAAACTGTGTATGACCAATTAAGTATGAGTAAAATATTCTAGTTTTCCATTTGTTTTTTAGTTATTATTTGACATAAGTTGGCTTCTGTGGAAAGCAGCTATTTATGTATCGAGAAAAAATACCCAGTTAAAAGGTGATTTATCTTGCATTCTATCAGCCAGAGCTTTTCTAACTGATAATTTCTCCCACACACAGTGCAATGAAAACTAATGTTTATAATAATTATATTGAACAAATAATAACCCTGAAACATCACAAAATTAACCAATTAATCCAATCCCCTAATTTAATGTACCAGGGAATGGAGCCTCCAAGAAATTATCTGCCCCCAACCCATGGTAAGTGATGGGGCTGGGACCAGAGTTTGAGTGTTCTGATACCCTTGCAAGGTAGTCAGTATCTCATTCTTTGCTTTGAATTTTCTTTCCTCCACAAATGTTGTCTCTTCTCAATTATTCTCAATTGTCAATCCCTCAATTAGAACTAAAAGTTACCTCTATGATTTTTGAATGTCAAAAGCATTTTCATATCCACATCTTTTAATAGTCACAGAGATTGCTCATTTAATAAACTCTGATGACTAATCCTTTTCATACCTTCTGTATAATCAGAATCATCTATATTGAATATTACTTTTATTAAACCTTTTATTATTTTATATCTGTATGCAAACACAATATATAGAAGCATATATAAGTCAGGTAGGGAATAATCATGTAAACACTAATGCATTCACTATATAATGTAAGAACTAGCATCTACGCCCTTTCGTTGAAGCTACCTGTGTGTTCCTTTGTGTACCTCTTCCTTCTTAGTGTTAAGCACCTTTGTCATTCTTGAGTCTTTAAAAATTCCTAATCTGTATAGAGTATTTAATAACTCTGTCCAGTGCATTTAAACTGGAAAAATTTCCTTTATTATCCTGTATTCATGGATTAATTTATTCATTGGAACTACCATTCATTCAGTCTTTAATGAATACTGATGGTCCTGTGCCAGGGGATAAGAAGTGATATTATACTACATTAAGTAATGTGATTTTATGCATTCTAGAATAGATGATATATATATAATCAATTTCTTTATTTTTCTCAAGACATTTTAACTACTAACAAGGCCATAATGTGCAATAGGACATTATATATTTCTTTTGCCTTTAAGTAGTAATAATATCCATCAGTGATTGAACATTTACTACATGCTAGACATTCCATGATTGCCATGTCTTTTAGTTCTTATGTCAAACTTATGAGGTTGTGTATTATTTGGGATATGTGAGTTGCTGTACCAAGCACCCCCCAAATCTCAGTGTTTATTTCCCTATCTTCAAGCAGTGATTCTGGAACCTAGTGATTCCAGGCTTCTTCAAGGTAGTATCTCTACCATTTCTACCCTAAGCCTCCACTTCCTCCACTGGGTTATTTGCATGCAGCTGACTAACCAGTGAAGAAAAAATGTGGACAGCTCCTGGGATATTTCAGGAGCCAAAACTCGGAATTGGCATACACCTTTTCTGCTCACATACCATTGGCCAGAATTAGCAATAGCATCAGTTTGATTCAAGGGGAGCTGGGAAGTAGAGTCTACTTGTACGTCCACAGGAAATGAAAGTGTTTGGAAAACTCATGGTATTCTCTCTGCCACACTTAGGCCTATTATTATTCTTAGTGTACAGTTGAGAAAGATAAAATGACTTGCTCATGGTAGGCAAATTGTTGAGCTAACTCAGAGGCGACTCTAATTGTCTAACTCAGATGCCACTCCCTTACTCACAATGTAATACTGCCTCCTAGCTAGAGCTTGGACAAATCCACGTTCATTACACCAGCACCCTTCACTGTTGTAACACAGTCCAAACAATAGGGAAAACACTAATTGATTTCTTTTAGAAATCAAATGATTGCTTGCATATTTTTCTAAAAATAAAGCAACATACCTACCTCTGGCCTTTTTTATATTCTGTGTAATTGACTTCCAAGCAAATAATTGGAGTGTTCATAAATCAGATGGAAACAAATTATTTGTTTTAAATACATGAGTTAAATTAATTATTATTAAGTTAAAATAATTATAACTAATTATTGTGCAATTTGAGCTTTTTCTGATTTAACTTTGTGGAATTTAGAGTCAGAGGTAAATATAACCTCCCTTAGTGATGACTAAATTAAAAGAAATTATGGCTGTCTCGTCTTCATGGATAATTAGGCCATCTATATGAGGTGCTTCCAACTTTGAATTAATTAATTTAATGTTTTCTTTGTAAACTCTGTTAATGTTTTGCAATGACTTAGGATTAAATAAAATGATAGAGCAAAAAAAATCTAATTTTTCATTTTCATGATATTGCCTGATACTTCATTTCAATTTCGGTGCATAGCTGATTTCTTACACTTAGTTGAATACATTTCAAAAGTAATCCCTCGGAGACCTTCAAGACGGCAGAGGAGTAAGACGTGGAGATCACCTTCCTCCCTACAAATACATCAGAAATACACCTACACGTGGAACAACTCATACAGAACACCTACTGAATGCTGGCAGATGACCTCAGACTTCCCAAAAGGCAAGAAACTCCCCACGTACCTGGATAGGGCAAAAGAAAAAAGAAAAAACAAAGACAAAAAAATAGGGACAGGACCTGCACCTTGGGGAAGGAGCTGTGAAGGAGGAAAAGTTTCCACACACTAGGAAGGCCATTCACTGGTGGAGACAGGGGATGGGTAGGGAGGAAGTTTCGGAGCCACAGAGGAGAGAGCAGCAATAGGTGTGCAGAGGGCAAAGCAGAGAGATTCCCAAACAGGGAATCATTGCCAACCAGCACTCACAAGCCTGAGAGGCTTGCTGCTCCCCCGTCGGGGTGGGCGGGGGCTGGGAGCTGAGGCTCGGGCTTCGGTTGGATCCCAGGGAGAGGACTGGGGTTGGCTGCGTGAATACAGCCTGAAGGGGGCTAGTGCGCCACAGCTAGCTGGGAGGGAGTCCAGGAAAAAGTCTGGACTTGCCTAAGAGACAAGAGACCATTGTTTCAGGGTGAGCTAGGAGAGGGGATTCAGAGCACCGCCTAAATGAGCTCCAGAGATGGGCACGAGCCGTAGCTATCAGCGCGGACCCCAGTGACGGGCATGAGACACTAAGGCTGTTGCTGCAGCCACCAAGAAGCCTGCGTGCAAGCACAGATCACTATCCACACCTCCCCTCCTGGGAGCCTGTGCAGCCCGCCACTGCCAGGGTCCCGTGATCCAGGGACAACTTCCCCGGGAGAATGCATGGTGCACCTCAGGCTGCTGCAATGTCATGCTGGTCTCTGTTGCTGCAGGCTCGCCCCACATCCATATCCCTCCCTCCCCCTGGCCTGAGTGAGCCAGAGACCCCAAATCAGCTGCTCCTTTAACCCCGTCCTGTCTGAGTGGGAACAGATGCCCTCAGGTGACCTGCACGCAGAGGCGGGGTCAAATCCAAAGCTGAACCCCAGGAGCTGTGTGAACAAAGAAGAGAAAAGGAAATCTCTCCCAGCAGCCTCAGGAGAAGCAGATTAAATCTCCATAATCAATTTGATGTACCCTGCATCTCTGGAATACCTAAATAGACAATGAATCATCCCAAAATTGAGGCGGTGGACTTTGGGAGCAAATGTAGACTTGGGGTTTGCTTTCTGCATCTAATTTGTTTCTGGTTTTATGTTTACTTTCTTTAGTTTAATATTTAGAATTTATTGTCACTGGTAGACTTATTTATTCATTTGGTTGCTCTCTTCCTTTTTGTTAATATACATATATATATATATATATATTTTCCTTTTTCTCTTTCTGTGAGTGTGTATGTGTATGCTTTTTTGTGTGATTTTGTCTGTATAGCTTTGCATTTACAATTTGTCCTAGGGTTCTATCTGTCCGATTTTTTGGTGTAGCTTTTAGCACGTGTTATCATTGGTGGATTTGTTTTTTGGTATGGTTGCTCTCTTCTTGCTTTCTTTTTATTACTTTTTAATTTTTAATATTTTTTAAATTTAAATAAATTTATATAATTTTATTTTTCTTTCTTTCCTACTTTTTTTTCTCAATTTTCTTCTGAGCTGTGTGGCTGAAAGGGTCTTGGTGCTCTGGCCAGGTGTCAGGCCTGGGCCTCTGAGATGGGAGAGCTGATTTCAGGACATCGATCCACCAGAGACCTCCCAGTTCCATGTAATATCAAACAGCAAAAGTCCTCCCAGAGATCTCCATCTAAATGCTAAGACACAGCTCCACTCAACGACCAGCAAGCTACAGTGTTGGACACCCTACACCAAACAACTACCAAGACAAGAACACAACCCCACCCATTAGCAGAGAGGCTGCCTAAAATCATAATAAGGTCACAGACACCCCAAAACACACCATGGGAAGCAGTCCTGCTCACCAGAAAGACAAGATCCAGCCTTATCCATGAGAACACAGGCAACAGTCCCCTACACCAGGAAGCCTACACAACCCACTGAACCAACCTTAGCCACTGGGGACAGACATCAAAATACAATGGGATGGGCTTCTTTGGTGGCGCAGAGGTTGAGAGTCTGCCTGCCGATGCAGGGGACGCAGGTTCGTGCCCCAGTCCGGGAAGATCCCACATGTCACAGAGTGTCTGGGCCCGTGAGTCATGGCCACTGAGCCTGCACGTCCAGAGCCTGTGCTCCACAGCAGGAAGGGCCACAACAGTGAGAGGCCCATGTACCAAAAAAAAAAAAAAAAAAGAAAAAGAAATGGGAATTACGAACCTGCAGCATGTGAAAAGGAGACCCCCAAACACAGTAAGTTAAGCAACATGAGAAGACAGAGAAACACACAGCAGATGAAGGAGCAAGGTAAAAACCCACCATACCAAACAAATGAAGAGGAAATAGGCAGTCTACCTGAAAAAGAATTCAGAATAATGATAGTAAAGATGATCCAAAATCATGGAAATAGATTGGAGAAAATACAAGAAACGTTTAAGAAGGACCTAGAAGAACTAAAGAGCAAACAAACAGTGATGAACAATACAATAAATGAAATTAAAAATTCTCTAGAAGGAATAAATAGAATAAATGAGGCAGAAGAATGGATAAGTGACCTGGAAGATAAAATAGTGGAAATAACTACTGCAGAGCAAAATAAAGAAAAAAGAATGAAAAAAATTGAGGACAGTCACAGAGACTTCTGGGACAACATTAAACACACCAACATTCGAATTATAAGGGTCCCAAAGAGGAAGAGAAAAAAAAAGGCACTGAGAAAATATTTGAAGAGATTATAATTGAAAACTTCCCTAATATGGGAAAGGAAAGAGTCAATCAAGTCCAGGAAGTGCACAGGGTCCCATACAGGATAAATCCAAGGAGAAACACCCCAAGACATATTAATCAAACTATCAAAAATTAAATACAAAGAAAAATATTAAAAGCAGCAAGGGAAAAGCAACAAATAACACACAAGGGAATTCCCATAAGGTTAACAGCTGATCTTTCAGCACATACTCTGTAAGCCAGAATGGAGAGGCAGGACATATTTAAAGTGATGAAAGAGAAAAACCTACAACCAAGATTACTCTACTTAGTAAGCATCTCATTTGGATTCGATGGAGAAATTAAAATCTTTACAGACAAGCAAAAGCTAAGAGAATTCAGCACCACAAAACCAGATTTACAACAAATGATAAAGGAACTTCTCTAGGCTGGAAACACAAGAGAAGGAAAAGACCTACAATAACAAGCCCAAAACAATTAAGAAAATGGGAATAGGACCATACATATCGATAATTACCTTAAATGTAAATGGACTAAATGCTCCAACCAAAAGACATAGACTGGGTGAATGGATACAAAAATAAGACCCATATATGTGCTGTCTACAAGAGACCCACTTCATACCTAGGGACACATACAGACTGAAAGTGAGGAGATGGAAAAAGATATTCCATGCAAATGGAAATCAAAAGAAAGCTGGAGTAGCAATTCTCATATCAGACAAAATAGACTGTAAAATAAAGACTATTAGAAGAGACAAAGAAGGACACTACATAACGATCAAGGGATTAATCCAAGAGGAAGATATAACAATTGTAAATATTTATGCACCCAACATAGGAGCACCTCAATACATAAGGCAAATGCTAACAGCCATAAAAGGGGAAATAGACAGTAACACAAACATAGTAGGCTATGTTAACACCCCACTTTCACCAATGGATGGCTGCAAAATGAAAATAAATAAGGAATCACAAGCTTTAAATGATACATTAAAGAGATGGTCATAATTGATATTTATCGGGCATTCCATCCAAAAACAAAAGAATACACATTCTTCTCAAGTGTTCATGGAATATTCTCCAGGATAGATCATATCTTGGGTTACAAATCAAGCCTTGTTAAATCTAAGAAAATTGAAATCGTATCACGTATCCTTTTGGACCAAAACACTATGAGACTAGATATCAATTACAGGAAAAAATTCTGTAAAAAATACAAACACATGGAGGCTAAACAATACATTGCTAAGTGACTAAGAGGTAACTGAAAAAATCAAAGATGAAATAAAAAAAAATACCTAGAAACAAATGACAATGAAAGTATGATGACCCAAAACTTATGGGATGCAGCAAAAGCTGTTCTAAGAAGGAAGTTTATAGCAATAAAATCCTACTGCAAGAAAGAAGAAACATCTCAAACAACCTAATCTTACACCTAAAGCAATTGGAGAAGGAAGATCAAAAAAAGCCCAAAGTGGGCTTCCCTGGTGGCGCAGTGGTTGAGTGTCTGCCTTCCGATGCAGGGGACACGGGTTCGTGTCCCGGTCTGGGAAGATCCCACATGCCGTGGAGCAGCTGGGCCCGTGAGTCATGGCTGCTGAGCCTGCGCATCCACGTCTGGAGCTTGTGCTCCGCAACGGGAGAGGCCACAACAATGAGAGGCCCGCATACCGTAAACAAACAAACAAACAAACAAAAAAACAAAGTTAGCAGAAGAAATCATAAAGATCAGATCAGAAATAAATGAAAAAGAAATGAAGGAAACGATAGCAAAGATCAATAAAACTAAAAGCTGGTTCTTTGAGAAGGTAAACAAAATTGATAAACCATTAGACAGACTCATCAAGAAAAAAACGGCAAAGGCTCAAATCAATAGAATTAGAAATGAAAAAGGAAGTAACAACTGACACTGCAGAAATACAAAGGATCTTGAGTGATTACTACAAGCAACTATATGCCAATAAAATGGACAACCTGGAAGAAATGGACAAATTACTAGAAAATCACAACCTTCCAAGACTGAACCAGGAAGAAATAGAAAATATAAACAGACCAATCACAAGCACTGAAATTGAGATTGTGATTAAAAGTCTTCCAACAAATAGAAGCCCAGGACCAGATGGCTTCACAGGCGAATCCTATAAAACAGTTAGAGAAGAGCTAACACCTACCCTTCTCAAACTCTTCCAAAATATAGCAGAGGGAGGAACACTCCCAAACTCATTCTACAAGGCCACCATCACCCTGATACCAAAACCAGACAAAGATTTCACAAAGAAAGAAAACTACAGGGTAATATCACTGATGAACATAGATGCAAAAATTCTCAACAAAATACTAGCAAACAGAATCCAACAGCACATTAAAAGGATCATACACCATGATCAAGTGGAGTTTATCCCAGGAATGCAAGGATTCTTCAATATATGCAAATCAATCAATGTGATAAACCATATTAAAAAATTGAAGGAGAAAAACCATATGATCATCTCAATAGATGCATAAAAAGCTTTCTACAAAATTCATCACCCATTTATGATAAAAACCCTCCAGAAAGTAGGCATAGAGGGAAGTTACCTCAGCATAATAAAGGCCATATATGACAAACCCACAGCCAAAATCGTTCTCAATGGTGTAAAACTGAAACCATTTCCTCTAAGATGAGCAACAAGACTAGGATATTCACTCTCACCATTCTTATTCAACATAGTTTTGGAAGTTTTAGCCATAGCAATCATAGAAGAAAAAGAAATAAAAGGAATCCAAATTGGAAAAGAAGAAATAAAACAGTCACTGTTTGCAGATGACATGATACTGTACATAGAGAATCCTAAAGATGCTACCAGAAAACTACAAGAGCTAATCAATGAATTTGTTAAAGTAGCAGGATACAAAATTAATGCATGGAAATCTCTTGCATTCCTATGCACTACTGATGAAAAATCTGAAAGAGAATTTAAGGAAACAATCCCATTTACCATTGTAACAAAAAGAATAAAATACCGAGGAATAAGACTACCTAAGGAGACAAAACCCTGTATGCAGAAAATTATAAGACACTGATGAAAGAAATTAAAGATGATAAAAAACAGGTGGAGAGATATACCATGTTCTTGGATTGGAAGAATCAGCATTGTGAAAAAGACTATACTAGCCAAAGCAATCTACCGATTCAATGCAATCCCTATCAAACTACCACTGGCATTTTTCACAGAACAAGACCAAAAAATTTCACAATTTGTATGGAAACACAAAAGACCCCAAATAGCCAAAGCATCCTTGAGAAAGAAAAACGGAGCTGGAGGAATCAGGCTCCCAGTCATCAGACTATACTACAAAGCTACAGTAATCAAGACAGTATGGTACTGGCACAAAAACAGAAAGATAGATCAAGGGAATAGGATAGAAAGCCCAGAGATAAACCCACGCACACATGATCACCTTATTTTTGATAAAGGAAGCAGGAATGTACAGTGGAGAAAGGAGGGCCTCTTCAATAAGTGGTGCTGGGAAAACTGGACAGGTACATGTAAAAGTATGAGATTAGATCACTCCCTAACACCATACACAAAAATAAGCTGAAAATGGATTAAAGACCTAAACGTAAGGCCAGAAAGTATCAAACTCTTAGAGGAAAACATAGGCAGAACACTCTATGACATAAATCACAGCAAGATCCTTTTTGAGCCACCTCCTAGAGAAATGGAAGTAAAAACAAAAGTAAACAAATGGGACCTAATGAAACTTCAAAGCTTTTGCACAGCAAAGGAAACCATAATCAAGACCAAAAGGCAACCCTCAGAATGGCAGAAAATATTTGCAAATGAAGCAACTGACAAAGGATTAATCTCCAAAATTTATAAGCAGCACATGCAGCTCAATAACAAAAAAACAAACAACCCAATCCAAAAATGAGCAGAAGACCTAAATAGACATTTCTCCAATGAAGATATACAGATTGCCAACAAACACACGAAAGAATACTCAACATCATTAATCATTAGAGAAATGCAAATCAAAACTACAATGAGATATCATCTCACACCAGTCAGAATGGCCATCATCAAAAAATCTAGAAACTATTTTTAATGAGGTGGATAGACCTAGAGTCTGTCATACAGAGTGAAGTAAGTCAGAAAGAGAAAGACAAATACCATATGCTAACACATATATATGGAATTTAAGAAAAAAAAATGTCATGAAGAACCTACGGGTAAGACAGGAATAAAGACACAGACCTACTAGAGAATGGAGTTGAGGATATGGGGAGCAGGAAGGGTAAGCTGTGACAAAGCGAGAGAGTGGCATGGACATATATACTCTACCAAATATAAAATATGTAGCTAGTGGGAAGCAGCCGCATAGCAGAGGGAGATCAGCTCGGTGCTTTGTGACTGCCTGGAGTGGTGGATAGGGAGGGTGGGAGGGAGGGAGACGAAAGAGGGAAGAGATATGGAAACATATGTATATGTATAAATGATTCACTTTGTTATAAAGCAGAAACTAAACCACCGCTGTAAAGCAATTATACTCCAATAAAGATGTAAAAAAAAAAAGGACTGAAATTATTACAATCCCTAACACCATACACAAAAATAAACTCAGAATGGATTAAAGACCTAAATGTAAGGCCAGACACTGTAAAACTCTTAGAGAAAAACTTAAGCAGAACACTCTATGACATAAATCACAGCAAGATCCTTTTTGACCCACCTCCTAGAGAAATGGAAATAAAGACAAAAATAAACAAATGGGATCTAATGAAACTTAAAAGCTTTTGCTCAGCAAAGGAAACTATAAACAAGATGAATAGACAACTCTCAGAATGGGAGAAAATAATTGCAAACGAAGCAAGTGACAAAGGATTTTGCTCCAAAATATACAAGCAGCTCATGCGGCTCATTATCATAAAAAACAACAACCCAATCCAAAAATGGGCAGAAGACCTAAATAGACATTTCTGCAAAGAAGATATACAGATTGCCAACAAACACATGAAAGGATTCTCAGCATCACTAATCATTAGAGAAATACAAATCAGAAACTACAATGAGGTACTACCTCACACAAGTAAGAATGGCCATCTTCAAAAAATCTCCAAACAATAAATGCTGGAGAGGGTGTGGAGAAAAGGGAACCCTCTTGCACTGTTGGTGGGAATGTAAATTGATACAGCCACTATGGGGAACAGTATGGAGGTTCCTTAAGAAAACTAAAAATAGAACTACCATACGACCCAGCAATACCACTACTGGGCATAT
Source organism: Orcinus orca (assembly GCF_937001465.1). Classification (NCBI taxonomy): domain Eukaryota; kingdom Metazoa; phylum Chordata; class Mammalia; order Artiodactyla; family Delphinidae; genus Orcinus; species Orcinus orca. Next base: position 131,228,198 of record NC_064563.1, read on the forward strand.
ACCCTGAGAAAACCATAATTCAAAAAGAGTCATGTACCACAATGTTCATTGCAGCTGTATTTACAATAGCCAGGACATGGAAGCAACCTAAGTGACCATTGACAGATGAATGGGTAAAGAAGATGTGGCACATATATACAATGGAATATTACTGAGCCATAGAAAGAAATGAAATGGAGTTATTTGTAGTGAGGTGGATGGACCTAGAGACTGTTATACATCGTGAAGTAAGTCAGAAAGAGAAAAACAAATACCATATGCTAACACATATATATGGAATCCACACACACACAAAATGGTTCTGAAGAACCTAGGGGCAAGACAAGTATAAAGACGCAGATGTAGAGAATGGACTTGAGGACATGGGGAGGGGGAAGGGTAAGCTGGGATGAAGTGAGAGAGTTGCATGGACATAGATACACTACCAAATGTAAACTGATAGCTAGTGGGAAGCAGCTGCATAGCACAGGGAGATCAGCTCGGTGCTTTGTGACCACCTAGATGGGTGGGATAGGGAGGGTGGGAGGGAACACAAGAGGGAAGAGATATGGGGATATATGTATACGTATAGCTGATTCACTTTGTTATAAAGCAGAAACTAACACACCATTGTAAAGCAATTATACTCCAATAAAGTTGTTTAAAAAAAAATCCTTCATCTATTAGTGTTATTTGGGACTTTACTCCTTCACCTAGGAACCGTATAAAATACCGTAGCTCCTTAGTAATTCCAGAATTTTAGCACCAAAAAAGGATAGTCTGAAACTGAAGTCAAATGTTAAGGTAGAATTCAAGTGAGCCCTACATATTTGTTCTCGCTTTTTAGCAAAAGTACTTATCACTTTGATAAGCTCAAATTCATGATGTGACTTTTGTTTATTTGTATTATTTATTTTTGGCTGCATTTCATCTTCATTGTTGCACGTGGGCTTTCTCTAGTTGTGGTAAGCGGGGGTTACTCTTCGTTGTGGTGCACGGGCTTCTCATTGCGGTGGCTTCTCTTGCTGCGGAGCACGGGGTCTAGGCACGCGGGCTTCAATAGTTGTGGCACGCGGGTCAGTTCCTCAGCAGCACGTGGGATCCTCCCGGACCAGGGATCAATCCCGTGTTTCCTGCACTGGCAGGCAGACTCCCAACCATTGCACCACTAGGGAAGTCCGTATTGACGTGACTTTTGAAATGTCTGGCAGCATTATTCACTGTTATTTGATTCACAGAGCTGTTGTAAAGTTTTGTTTGTTTTTTGTTTTAGCATTGGAGAGGAGTATGCTAAAGAGAGCAAATTTACTCCTAACTTGATATAGAGTCTTTGAAAAATTGCTAAATGTCTCAGAGGCTCGTCTGTTGGCAAGTGTGGGAAAACTATATTGACTTATGTGTCGCAGAGAACTCTACAGAACACAAGATTAGTTAACTGGAGTGAAAATGCTTTAGAAAATAATATAAATGCTACAAAGCATTGTTTAAAAAATATATATACACACATATGCATATATATACATATATATATGATTTTGCACTGGGCACCCTTCAGCCAAAATGCTAGGATGGTCTTATGGGTTGAATTGTGACTCCTATAAAGATATATTGAAGTTCTAGCCCTGTACTTGTGAATATGACTTTATTTGGAAATACAGTCTTTGCAGATGTAAACAAATTAACACAGGGTGGGCCCTAACTCAGTATGACTACTGACTGCTAAGAAGAGGGAAGACTGATGCAAAGACAGACACAGAGGGAGAGAGAGAATGCCATATGATAACAGAGGCAGAGATTGGAGCGATGAAGCTGCAAGCCATGACAGCCCACACCAGAGCCAGGAAGAGGCAGGAAAGGATTCTACCCATGATTCCCATGGAGCCAATAACTCGAGGTCCAGCCAATGTGGGTTTTAGGCCCTTGCAGTGGTTCACCACATAACTCTGAGGAAGTGGTGCAAACAACATCTGATTTAAAAGCAAAAAAAAAAAAAAATACAGTGAATTAAAGACCTAAGTATCCTCCCCCGCCCTTTTTATTATGATAATGGGCAGGGTGCTGGAATTAGTATTAAAGTTGGCTGTTTTACAAAGTCTTACTGAGGGATTAAAAGTTTAAGAAACTAAGCAATACATCTGCTCCCTTACCCCCACAAACCTCCTCTTACTCTCCTGTTAGGTACCTATGGTCTTCTTGACTTCCCAGGAAGCTGGGTCACTCTCCTGTCTCAGATCCAAGGTTTGGGGGAGATGAGGGAGTTTGGAAGTCCTGGGACCAGCACCCATGTGGTCGATCACCATCAGAACGAGAACCATCAAGAGATTGCAGTAAGGCTTTCCAGCACTAGATGGCGCCATGGCAGAGCCTGCAGATGTCCCAGTGTCCACTGAGCACCATCCATCCCTGTATTGAGGAGTTCCATCAGCTCTCCATCATCTGGGTGCACCTCTTGCTCTCAGTAGCCTGCACCTTGCCCATAAAGCAGAACTGATGTCTGTTTGGGGTCTGGGGCAGTGTTCAGCCCTAGACAGAGCTCATAGTTCCAAAAGAATTCATGATCCTGCAGAAGCAGGAGGTTTAGGCAAAAATACCAGGATGGTATGTTGATGCTGTAGAAAATAAAGCCCAACCAGCTGTGCTTAGAGTCACTTCATGCTAAGAAGTGACGCATTCCCAGCTAAGACAGTGATGTTTCTCCTTCTACCCACTCCCCCACCCCATATGTCCAAGAAAGCCTTCTCCCAAAGTCCCTTTAGGGTACCTGAGCCTTTTCTGAGAATGCTTTTGATATCCTATTTGGTTAGATTTCACCAGGATGCACCCAGTGTGATTTGCTCCAGCTTACAAAATGTGGCTTCTGCAACCCCCATGCTGCCCTGTGTTGCTGGGAACATGCAGACTGTACGTTGGAACTGACATGACCCTTCTCGTGACTTAGTGCTGGTCACATTCTCAAAGCCTAGTGCTAGGTTTCAAAAAAGAAACCAACATTTCTTACTTAAATTGATTTTTAAATTTCCTTTAAATTTCCTTTAAAAAGGCAATAGAATAGGTCGGTTTCTACCTGTGCTTTAAGCACATTCAAGATACATTATTATTTGTTTTCATAGAATCAACATCAACTCAGCTGAAATTAGTCCTTTTAAAAGACGTTTGCCTTGGAAGAGGTTTTCTCATATGTGGTAAACATAACGTCTTGACTTTAAAATGCAGTCTTCAAAACAACTAGAATAATGAAAATCGGTTTGGATTAATATAACTGCGAACATTTAGGAATTAGGTTCCTTATGAGTCAACTTGAGTGCCACAGAAAATCCAGCCTTGTTATTTTGTTTACAATTCCTTCGTTCTACAAATCTATCCATTTCAAGATGTAGGTTTAATAAATCTATCACTTGGCTCATTAAGTTGTCTAGGATTACTTGCAGCATGGCCATTAAGACTTTTTAAAAATGCAGCTCATGTTTTAGGGAATTATACACTAGTATAGCTCACAGAATTTTGTTTAAAATTAATATTTTTGAGACATGATATTCTCTTTTATTTCAGCTTTAGAGTCCTTCCCAAAACAGTAAAAAAGCCTGCATAAAAATAAAATATTACTGATGTAGTAGTAGCTGATTCTGGGTTAAATGCGCCACCTCGTGGTTGTATTAGGAAGTTTATTTTTAACTTGTAATTTAACGATAACACAAAATTTGCCTTCTCCTTTTGTCCTTCTATATTACCGCTGCTGGTAGTGAAATTATCCATATTGCATATATAGATCCAAGATGATTCCATGATATGGTGATTGCAGAAGCCATACTTCGCGGTATGCGGGAGGCTCAGCCAATGACACTGGGTGCCACCTGGTAAAATATGACCAAATTGAACACAAGGTTAGTAGCCTGAAATCCTTACCTCTGTTCCTTTCCTAAGTCACTCCACATAGTAAATTCTCTGTGGTTATTCTACATACCATACAACTAAGCAGTGCATACAGTCCAGAAACAAAACTGACAGGTGTGTGTGCGCACGCGCGCGCACAAATGTGGGGCAGGAAGGGCAAGGAATTACGGCCCTGAAGGTAAAACTAATTTAGTTAAAAAGTAATAAATAGTCCATGGCCTCTACTCTCAGAAAGCACCCCCAGCTGAGAATGCGGGAAGGAGATGGGTCCTATCAATACTGAAAAACGCTGGGTAGCCCCTTGCCCTGGGGGGCGGGGAGGTGAAAAAGTGCCAGCTTCTTCAGGTTCCTGCAGTACCTGGCGGTGTCAGCCTGTCCGAGTTCTCCCAGCACAGCCCTCTCTAGGGTTGCTTTCTTCTTCCTCGCCTTTTTTGAGGAAAAGACCATTCCCCCAGCCCCTCCTCATTCAACTTCCAGAAACACTTCAGAGGTAGTTTTGGGGAAGGGGGGGGCACGTTAAATTTTAGCTAATAGTTATTGCGTTCAAGATTATGTTTCTGCTGCCTACTTTGTTGTTTTCCACCTTTAGTAAAATAGCTTCTGACAACAAGTTGAGTCATAATAGGCTCCCTTAGTTTTAGGAGAAGGGGGTGCGGTTTGTTCGTATTTATGGATCTCAGGGTCCTTTCCTTTATAACGTAAGACTTGGAAGGAAGACCAACCCTCTGAGCCTCTCCCCTGCTTTCTTTGCTGGGAGCACTGGGGCTGCTGACACCCAATTCCCTGTGTGGTGAGAGTCATTCCTACAGTCCGTTTAACACCTTCAGCACAGGGAGAGGAGGAAATATTTTTGCTAAATTATTTACCTGTGATATTTTAAAACTGGTGTGTAACATAATGTCATGTTTGTAGAACATCAGACTGAGAAAATTATGACAGCCGGCCTGAGACATTGCAGATGAAATGTGATGAGGATAAACATATAGCATTTTTGGAGCTTTAACCCTGTGCCCAGTGATTTGTTAAGAGCTTTCCAAGTATAAGCTTTTCTAGATGTACAGACATAGAAAACAAACTTATGGTTACCAAAGGGGAAAAGGGGAGAGGGATAAATTAGGAGGTTGGGATTAACATCCACACACTACTATATATAAAATAGGTAACCAACAAGGACCTACTGTATAGCACAGGGAACTGTACTGAATATTTTATAATCACCTATAAAGGAAAAGAATCAGAAAAAGAATATATATATATATATATATATATATATATATATATGTAAAACTAAATGTGCTATATACCTGAAACTAACACAACATTGTAAATCAACTATATTTCAATCTTTTTAAAAGAATGTATAAGCTCTTCTAATAATCACGATCCAATTAGGCGGGATGACTGTTGTCCCCATTTAACAAGTCAGGAAACAGAGGCACAGGGTGGGAGTAAAACTTGCCCAATGTCATCTGGCTGGAAAGTGGTGGAGTCAGGATTTGAACCCAATGTCCTTCTGCCTTCAGCATACACGTCCTTCATCACAAGCCTATCCTAGATTTTGTGTTATAGCAGAAAATCAATTTGCCTCCAAACTGCTATTAATTCAACAAACATTTCTGAATGCTGACTGTGTCCCAGTCCCGCGATGAGCACTGAGGGTGTAGAGATGTATGACCCAATCCCAGCTGTCAAACTTCTGATGAGTAACTTTTGGACACAGCTGTGAGAAACTTCCAGCACCAGAGCTTTCGCTCACCAAGCAGTTCCAACAAATGGTGTCTAGACACCACATACCGTCAGAGCGCAGCCTTCCCTGCAATGAGGTCACACACCACAGCCAGTCACCGGCACGGAGGGTGTGTTGGCGGCGTCTCAGGCCTGCTAATTGGGACAGGTGCAGAGAGCGATGACAGCAGGCCACCCATGGAGCTCTGGCACAGAGAGGGAAGGCATGAGAAGCTGGAGGAGGAAATAAGATGAAGCCTGAACAGCAGCCCAGGCAACAATGGCTCGCGAACAAGAATACGTAGACGAAGGACCGTCCTGGGATGTACCAAGAAGAAAAAGTTGGTCATTTTTAGAATGGGAATTCCCTAATCTCTAAAGCAAACAGTAGAGTCTCAGGAAATACATTCATATATACAGCCACAAAATTGCAAAACAAGATAATTCATGCACATACGTGCGCGTGTGCACCCCCCCCCCAACCCCGCAATAATCATGGTAGAAGCTCTGGCTCTTTCTAGGGAGTAGAGGGAGATGCTATTTCAGGGAAGGCTGTTTTGATAGTGCCATTTCAAATGGATAGACAAGGATTAGGGATAAAAATATATAAAATAACATCTCAATTGCCAATTAAGAGCTGGTTAAAAGAGATCCAGGAAAATGTTAAAGGGAAAGTAGGAGATTTAGGCTTTTCACTAAGAGAAGCAAATAAAGAAATAAATTTGACCCTCCTGGATTCTGAACGTATAAACTTCATTAGCAGAATTTATCTAACATTGTAAACATTAGCAGGAAAGTTCTAGAATACCAAGAGGAATGAGAGAAAGTTGATTCTGGGAATTTACAGTATATTGAAACAAATGGTTGAGAAGTTGAGAAATGGACAAAGTTTTAGGGGAGAGAAGTCTATTTTTATGTGAACTACTGGATGTTAATTTACTTTGACATGTGTAATAACTGATATTGAGTTTAAATCTTATAACTGCACGTAACATGAATTTCTGGTGTGATCTGTTATGATTTGATTGGGACTTTAAAAATAATAGAGAGGGGCTTCCCTGGTGGCACAGTGGTTGAGAATCTGCCTGCCAATGCAGGGGACACGGGTTCGAGCACTGGTCTGGGAAGATCCCACATGCCATGGAGGAACTAGGCCCGTGAGCCACAACTACTGAGCCTGCACGTCTGGAGCCTGTGCTCCGCAACAAGAGAGGCTGCGACAGTGAGAGGCCCGCGCACCGCGATGAAGAGTGGCCCCCGCTCACCACAACTAGAGAAAGCCCTCGCACAGAAACAAAGACCCAAAACAGCCAAAAAAAAATAAATAAACTAAAAAGAATAATAGAGAAACATGGGTCTTAATGAGATGCTAAATATGAAAATAGTGTATATGTTTTATATTCTGCAACTTTTTTTTTAGTTAGGAACCAATAACAATTGCTTACCTAATCTAGGTATTTGCAATTAAACCATGAGTAGAACGTCAGACACCTATTCATTTCCTTCTGCATTAAAAGTTATCAGTAAATCGGAGATACTTAGAAGGTTTTAATAAGTCATCTTCCTTTATTTCAAAAGCTTGGACTTTGTAATGTATTTGTTATCATAAAATACCTGACATCTGCTCTGTCTCATTTGGATGTTGCAAGAATAAAATTAAGATAATATTCATGAAGTCTTTGGAGGCTCTTGTTACAGAGATTTTAGATAAACGTTTCATTGTAATTAGAAGCTAAAGCAATCTGCTAAAGCCCCACAAAATTTATTTTTTATGGTAGAAATTTGAAAGCTATTTGGTTTCTGTTATAATTGTAATACTTAGATTAAACACACAAAAGTCAGACAAATTAAAATTAAACTTATTTGCTAGTTTTTGTACTCGTTTGTGTGTGTATTAGGATGAATAATGCCCCACAGAGATACCCAAGTCCTAATCTCTGCGAATGTTACTTTATGTGGCAAAAGGGATTTTGCAGATGTGATTAAGTTAAAGATTTTGAGATGAGAAAATTAGGGTGGATTATCTTGGCAGGACTAGTGTAATCATAACAGGCCTTGTATTCAAGGATATATATATATATATATATATATATATATATATATATATGCATTGGCTTATGTGATTATAGAGGCTGAGAAGTATAGACTTGAGAGAGTAGTTCTAGTAAAAATCCAAAAACCTAAGAACCTGGAAAGCTGGTGGTATAAGTTCCCGTCCAAGCCTAAGTCCAAAGTTGGGGGAAGATGTTCAGGCTTGAAAAGAGACGGAGAGAAGAAATTCTTCCTAACTTAGACTTTTATTCTATCCAGGCCTTCAACTGATTGGACAAGGCCCACCCATTTGGGAGAGGGCAACCTGCTTTATTCAGTTGACTGATTCAAATGTTAATCTCACCCAGAAACACCCTGTAGACGTATCCAGAAATCACGTTTAACCAAATATCTGGGCACCCTGTGGCCCAGTCAATGTGACACATAAAATTAACCATCCCTGTCCTTGCATAAGGGAAGCAGGAGGATCAGAGTCAGCAGCAGATGCGAGGATGGAAGCAAGAGACTGAGTGATGTGAGGAAGGACACAGGAGCTAAGGAAGGCAGACTGTGACTAGACTCTGAAAAAGAGTGGGAAATGGGTTCTCCCCTAGAGCCTGCTGGAGGAACCAGCCTTTCTGGTACTTTGTGAGACTGATTTTGGACTTCTGACCTCCAGAAGTGTAAGATATTAAATTTGTATGTTTTTAAGGCAGTAAACACTGGCAATTTTTTACAGCAGCCATTAAAAATGAAAATTGTGTGTGTATAATATATATGATATATATGTTTTTAATATTTATATTGTATTAATATTTATTATATATAATTATATGTATAATTCCTGTTTTTAAGACACTGAAATACCATGGTGTGGTTTCTATAGAAACAAAGGTCAGCTGTCCTCCTCAAGGGCATTATCATTTGTGGAAACTTCCATTATTAATATTCTCTAGAAACCATCTGGAAATGCTCTTCATTGAGGAAAAAAAGGTTTACTTATTCGGGGTAATATTGGCGTAAAAAACTCAGACACAATTGTTTACTGAAACCACAGCTGCGAAGAAGGTTGCAACTATTGACCATAAAGTGACCTCGGACCTGGGTTCTCTAGGTCCGTGCAGAAAGCAAGGACAGATAGCTCTCAAGACAAATTCCTGGTTGAAAAAGTTCAACCTTAGGGTGTCCCCAGATGTTTTTCTTCTGTACACGTTCAGAAAACAACGCTAGGAAGTGTCTGGGTTCTAATATCCAACGTCTATTAAAAAGAAAAGAATATGATGTTAGAGTTACTTCTTGACTGATAATAACGAAAGATTAGGTTACGGTTTAGTTTGAATTTTTAGTTCTCCCTAATTTTGGAGTGATTTTTAGGCTATTGTTAGCAATAGGTAGAAGAAGGCTGGAGGCTTTCATATGACCGAGCGTAAGACTGGTCCTGACGTCTGCTTACATCATTTCAGGGTGCTTTGGTGGGTTTCCTCAGAAAAAGTAGAATGTTCTGCAGACTGATAACAGTCCTCTGAAGTGGTGTGCTTGTGCAGGCTAACGAGAGTGGGCTGATAAATATCCAGGAATTTTTCAAACTGGTTATTAAACCATTAGTAGATTACAATCAGCCATAGGGAGAGTATTTACAGCACAGAAATTGCCAAAGCTACAAATGAGGGCTTTTTTTTCCCCTCCTCCTAAGGAGCTGTTTACCTGCTCATCACTCTTTATTTCCCTTCTTTTCTTTAAAATAATCTTTCTTCTGTTCTCCCTGAGCACTAAGACTTTTCAGTCTGGGACTTTGGGTCTTCTCTCACTGTAGTTTTTCTCTGATCACTGCTATTTCTTCTGGTCAGGGTTGATTTATCCTATAGACAGAAGAGATACCCTATAGTGCCTAGGGCCCATGATACTTTCAGGGAATGTTTGATTTCCTTTGAATCAGATAAAAAATATGAATATAATAATACATACATACATAGTAATGAATTCACCTTGGATTAAATTTGTCTATATACCAGCATAGTCATAAAATATAATTTTTGATGTTCTTTTATGGAGACAAGGGACCACTAAAGCAAAGGTTCCTAGGACTCAACAATGTCACAATGTAACCTTGTCCCCAGGCCCTCTTCAGCCACATGGCCCAGAGTTGATGTAGACATAAATCTGTTCTTTCAGTCACCCTCTCTTATAAATGATCACCGATATGGTAGAGTGCATGTTGGCAGAAACACCTCACATACCTTTGGGATGGGCACTACATTACCCCAGAAGCCTGAGTTCACACTACATTTGCGTGTCTCCCCCTAAGTGTATCTGGTTTTGACTTATATAGACTCACCATCTTGGATTGATTCCTCCAGAAAGATGTAAAGAGCAACAAAACCAATATTCAGATTCCAATGAATAGAACATCCGCTGCCTTTGTCTTATATTTCATATTCATGCTCAGTGTTTTTTTTTTGTTTTTTGTTTTGCTAAGCTTGCAATCATTCAAGCCAATAGTAGAATTTCAATGAAATTTCCTGCTTCTGTTGATATTTTCTGGTTTATTCATATATATAAGTTCTCGCAGGATTTGCACTGTTTTTCTTTTTTAAAGTAGAATTCTATCTATACTAAAGTCTTGATAGTTGAACATTTATTAGGGGTGCCAGCTAGAGCTGATAACTTCGTGGTGGCTTTTGAAGGAAGTTGTAAAATCCCTCTTTCTCAGAAATAGCCACATAAGAATCAGTCTTTTGGGTCACAATCTTTTTCTCTCTATTCAAATCCTTTCTTCTCTCTCCTGACCCACTACCTCTTCATTCCTCCATCCCTTTATTCCATACAGGGATTACATCTCAAATTTTAACGTGCAAAGAATCACTGGAGGAGCTTATTAAAAATGCAGATATTGGGCTCCACACCTAAGGATTCCAGTTCAGTAGGCTTAGCTGGAGACTTGAACTCTACTTTATCTATCCTCCAGCTTTCTCTTGTTTATGGAGAAAAAAAGTTTGTTACTTCAGTCAAAGAAATCTCTCACCACTAAATGTACAAAAGGAGTAACGTGAACATTTACATCTTTTTTTCTGTAATATGACTAAGTTATTTTATGCCCAGATTAGCAGAGGTTCCTTCTGTCCCTTATATACTCTGTTGATACTCATGTTTTAAGTGCAAGAATGGCACAATAAGTGACTATGAAAATGCTTTGCTTTTAGAATTCTTGCTTTATAAACACTTTATATTTTTATTCATGAGAACTCTAGACAGGATTTGTACTGTATTAGTCTGCCATGACAAAATACCACAGACCAGATGGCTTAAACAGCAGAAATTTATCTTCTCACAGTTATGGAGGCTGGAAATCTGAAATCATCATGCCAGCATGGCTGTTTCCGGTGAGGACTCTTTCCTGGCTTGCAGATGGCTGACTTCTCACTGTGTGCTCACATGGCCTTTCCTTGGTGAATGCACATGGGAATAGAGAGAGAAGTCAAACTCTCTGGTGTCTATTCTTATAAGGACACTAACTCTTTTGGGTCAAAGACCAACTCTTATGAGCTTATTTACCATAACTACTTCCTTACTCCAAATACAGTCACACAGGGTATTAGAATTTCAATATATGAATTCTGGGGGGACGCAAACATCCAATCCACTCAGGGTACTAAATCAATACATAGAAATCATCAAAAGCCCATTGCCTTATTCAGTCTTTCATTAGATGCAATAGTCAAGGTATATTCGATCTGTCCAAGAGCTATAGAAGCAGTGGCAAATCTTGTGAAAGCTTCAGCTGATGTCTTTTTAGGGTCTTCGTTAAGATTAATCATTTCTTATGCAGACCCTTCTACTGACAGAACACACCCAGAATTTCTCAGCTAGTTACCTTCTTTCCCTTCACACATCACTACCCATTGCTGCAACACTGTAAGCCCGGAAGAAGGAGAATGCCATGATTGTTCACCTCTTAGGAAACTCTCCAAGTCCTGCAGAGACTCATTAAATGAGACTGCCTTGAGTATCTCTAATTTAACTTTGTTGACGGCTTAGCTTAAAAAGGAAAACTGAAAATTACCAAGCAGCTTATGTTATAACAGATCTGAGTTACTGAAATATAAGCCACTCCCCAAAAGTAAATCAGTTCAAATCATGAATTTAATTGTCCTTGCCAGCTAGAAAAAGATAAAAGAGCAAATATTTACACTAAAAGTGAGAGTGATTTGGGGCTAGTCCTTGACTTCAAATATTGTAGTGCTTTCTAACTTCTGTAGAAAAATCTTATGAAAACAAAATAAAGATTTTTTACATGCTTTTCTATTACTTAAGAAGATGGAGATAATAATTGTGGAGTTTAACAAAAATACTTCAGGATATTATCCATAACAGCAAAGATAAATTGGCGTGATCTTGACTCATCATTAGTGAGGTAATTTTAAGAGTATTTCCAAAGATGTTTGCAATACATGTCCTACCTACCAGCACCATAAGTTTGATAAGGCTGTATAAATAAGAAATGAATATGAATTACAGGAGCTATGAATATGTTTTGGTAATTGTCTATTCTCAGAATGGATTGAGACCTTTCCTGGAGGCTCTGATATAATCGACACGCTCTGTCCTAAAGGATGGCACCCCATTAATCAGGGTGATTTCTCAGAACTGGAGCTTCAGTTGCACTTTTAGAAGCTATTCCAGCATTCTACATTCCAGCTGCCTCTGGATGGCATGGCAGGGGATTGTCCTGGGTCACTCCTGTGATCTGGTTGTTAGCTATGTTGAGCCAGATTCCATGGCTGTGAATCAGGCTTCCAATAAGCCCCCAAGTAGGAATGCTAGCTGAAGTTCTGTTCAGGAAAGGCAAACCAATATCTGATACGGGTCTGTCCTGACAAACTGTGTCCTCCATGACAGAAGGGGTCCAATGTAATTAACTCACCATCAAGAGTCTGGTTGATCTTCTTGAGGAATTATGCTCTATCAGGGTGTGAAGGGTTGAATTGTGCCCACACCCCCATCCCCCCCAAATTTCATGTGTTGAAGTCCTAATCTCCAGTATCTCAGAATGGATCTTATTTGGAAATAGAGTCATTGTATATGTAGTTAGATAAGATAAGGTCATACTGGAGTAGGGTGGGCTCTTAATCCAATAGGACTGGTGTCTTCATAAAAAGAAGTTTGCACACAGATACACAGGATGGACAGAGCACTATGTGAAGATGAGGGTAGAGATCAGGGATGCTTCTACAAGCCAAGAAATGCCAAAGACTGCCAGCAAACCACCAGAAGCTGGGAGAGAGGCAGGTTCTTCTTCACAGGCCTCAGGCGGAACCAGTCCTGCCGACATCTTGATCTCAGGTACTAGCCTCCAGAACTGTGAGATAATACATTTCTGTTGGTTAAGCTGCTCAGTGTGTGATATTTTGTTATGGTTGCTCTAGCAAGCTAATACATCAGGATCTTAGGGCTGGTTTCCTTTGTGGACCATTTGGACATTCAGGGACAGCAGCAGCCAGACCTATTTTGGCACATGAGAGTCCAGGCTGTTGTGCTCCATCTCCACCACCATGACTATTCTGCCCATCATGCAGTACTGGGGTGACCAATGAGAAAGACAGGTGGACATCACCAGCCAAGTCATTTTGTCTGCTTGGTTGTTCAGTCCCTTTCCCCCGGTGGGTGTTTTTATGATCTTTAACATTTAGTTCACACTTAGTACCCTCTCTCATAAGTCCTCCACAGGCCTCTATGTTAGACATTCTTGTCTCTGTTCTCCCAGTGTTTTTCTTTCCAGGTCCTTGACCAGACATCTTTGGCCACTCAATGGAAATCTGTACATATTCTCACCTTGGGCCTCTTTTCTTTCCACACAAAGCGAAAGACTTAGTGTACTGTTCACAGGTCAGTCTATTGGGAAGAATTTCCCTTTCTATTTTTCAAGGCCACCTTTATACGTATCTGTAATTCAGCAACTGTTCATTTTTGGCTTGTACCCATGTACTGAACCAATCCACCTATAAACAAAGCTTGGGCTTTTTCCTCATCTTTCAGCTGGTTGTATGGGTCCCTTCATGCAATCCTGAGTGAAAGTCAGGGGAGAGGCACAACTATGGGTGATATGGGGGTCCGAGCCACCTGAAGCTTCCTCTGTCATCTAGTCCTGCTTGGACTCATTCCAAGAATACCATTTTCATCTTATTATAGTTTGCTGATGAGCCTGTCTGACCCATTTATGACATGGTGGGTCTGAGAGAATCCAGTTCATAGTGAGCATTTCTGGACACACAGTAACTTGGTACTCCATGGTTGAGCACTTCATCTCTACCAAGGCTCAGGAATATGTCAAAAGCTATTTCTCAAAGACTGTAATTCTTTGTTATGAATGGCATGACCTTGTTTCACAAACCCAGGAAACTGTGTTGTTATTCTCTCAGTGGAATTTGTCATGAGTGCCATATTACATCTTCTCCTACCGGTGACGTCTCCAACACCATGCAGACCCTTTCCTGCTCTGGTCCCAGCTCAAAGTTGGCAGCCTTCTTTTTAGGCAGAAGAAATGCGTTGCGTGCAGAACCCAAAGAGGCCTGCCAGGCTCTGTGCTTCCTTGTTTGTGATAGAGGATGCAAGAGGCAGCAATTTGTCTTTAACTTTTAGTCCATCATTGTTCCAGACTACTGGACCCCTAAAAATTTCACTGAAGTGGCCAGTCCCAAATCTTAATAGGGGCTATCTCCCATCCTCTGGAACACATGTGTCTCTCCAAGGCCTCCAGCACACCAGCCATTTCTTGCCTTTTCTATCCAATCAGCATGATAACATCAATGTAGTGAATAAATGTGGTATTCAGAGGTATGTCCAGGCAGTCGGGATCTCTGTACCGTATTATGACTGAGGATAAGAGCATTAACATAGACTTGAGGAAAGGCTGTAAATAAATATTTTTTATCTGTCCCCAAATAGTTCAGATCCTCTTTTAAAACTGGAAAGGAAAATAATGAGTTTGCCAAATTAATGGCTGAGTACCATGTTCTCTGGACCTTATTAACCTGCTCTAGCAGTTAAACCATGTCTGGCCCAGCAACTGGGTCACTGCTACTGCACAGTGAAGTGTACACCAGTCTACAGTCATTCTCTGGGGTCCATCCGTATTCTGCAGGGTCTGCTCTGGAGAATTAAATGGATTTATGACAGGTGAAACCAACCTTGTACCCTTTAGGTCTTTATTCATGTCTCTACCATTTCTCTGGAGATTAGATTCTGTTTCTGATTTACTATCTTGGCCAGTGTTGAGGGGATTGTGGAGCAATTGCAGATTTATGTTTGGCTTTCCCCACTATGGTGGCTTTTACTTCATAGAGAAGAGACCTGATAGAAGAGTTACTCCGATTGCCATATATATCAATTCCAATCATGCACTCAGGCACTGGGGAAATGGCTACTTAGTGGCCCATGGATGCACTGGGCTCACTATAAGGCAGGACTCTATATATTACATGGATCCATAGGCTCCCTACTCTAATGGAGGGGAGCACAATAATGCTTTGGGTCCTTCAGCATCAATGTCAACCCATAACCTGTGTTCAACGTTCCTCAATGTGTTTATATTTTCCTTTTCCCAGCATACTATGACTTGAGGAGGTGGACATAGGTCCCTTGAGGCTAAAACTTAGGGGAATAGTTATGGTATATGCTCGCCATGGTGTTCCAGGGCTCTTCACTGTAGGGGCTCACCCACTTCTTCAATCAATAAATTGTGGGATCTTTGCAGAGGTCATTTTTTTTGAAACTATGATTATCTTCCTGTTCTTCAGTTCTTGTTCCTTTGGTTTTAGATCACAAACAACATCTGTTGACTGCCTGTCTACCTTGCCCCTAGAAACACAAACATGTTGGTTAAACAGCTCCAAGAATTTCAGTGGATCATTGTCCCTTGTTTGTCCTTCCACCCTGCTGCTCACTTTAGTAATTGTGGCCTCTTGGTTTGTGACCATCAAGTGCTTCCATCTGGTCTCTACTTCTTCAGGGTCCATCATCTCCATAGGTATTAATTACCCTAACTTTGTGACTACAACTCCTACTACCATCCCTTGCCTGCAGAGGAGGCCACAAGGAAATTCTTAGTGATGCTTGTACCCCCTATCACCATCACATTACTGATGGCCTTGGTGAATGGTGGGTCCTCTCTCCTCTCCTGGGTCCTGTTGGTGTCTGGCATTGCAACAGATAGCCATTTCAGCATACCCTCTTCTCAGCACCCATATTCCCTTCTCTGATATGTTCCAGGGAAAATCAGACATTTCCACTTCATTGAGATTTGGCTGTCATTTTATTCCAGGTTTCTAAAAGTAATCCTAGCAAAATTTGCCCTACCTCTGAAGTAGATGGTTGAATTTTAAATGCTAAGTCCCAGAGCAATGACCCCCAAGTCAAGGAGTTCTTGCTTATCCAGTCTTAAATTCTGGTTCCCTTGATCAAGTACCCTTAAAATCCAATCTCAGGGTACTCCCCTATCTCTGACCAGTATGTGCCAGTTAATTCCAGCAATTCTTTCATCATATAGTTTCTTTCCTATTTTATCAGGACCATCATATCCCTAGCTCTTTTAGGCTGGGGTTTGACAGTAGTTACCGACCTAGTGTCCAGGAGAGAAGATGGGGCATCTCCTGACAGGAAGTCTGTTGTGCTGTGGTGGAGAGGTTTCTGTAGATATTCTAGCACAGCGGAAGTATTAGCTCTCACCAAAGAAAGATGGGCCACCTCTGCAAGCCCAGAGGGTCCAGAGCAGGATGCTTGGTAAACATCAGCAGCAGCATCCAGCCAGATGTCTCTAGCTCATGTTTCAGAGTTCCAGAATTTTCCCTCCAGGGCCTTGACTTTCATATAACAGCTTGCTTTGGCTGAGTGTTTTGATATCCCTGAGCTCAGAGACTTGGATCCTTTGGTCTTCTACCTGCTGTGCTATTGGTCTGTCTTTCCACTGAAGGAGATGAGGACTGTTTTGTGAGCTCCCACCTAAACTCCATCTCTCACATTTAGCCACTAACTGCCTATTGGCAGCTCTCAATTTCTCATTCTCCTTCTGCAGGGCATCAATGCACCTTTGCAGTAATCAGTTAACCCCAAATTTGCAGTTTTTCTGTCTTTGCAGGCATTGTTTCCCCCATATTTTTCAAATGACTGTATCAGAACATTGTTCTAGGTCACTGTCGATGCAATCATTAACAACTGACCACTGCCACGTGTAAGGGACTATCCCTGACCTATCTACCAAGAAGGATACATTGTTCTCATCTGCTGAGCAATGTGTGAGCCATTCCACCTATTTTCTCAGATCCCATCCGGTACCATTTGTATTAGTCCAGGTCCTCCAAGAAGCAGATCCAAAGAAATTTATTATGGCAAATGCCTGTGAGAAAAAATGGGGAGGAGGTAGGTAGAGGTTGGGAGAGCCATCAGGCCCCATGAAAGTCTGAGCCTGAGTGAAGGAGAAGAAAAGAATATTGGGTGAAAGCATCCTAGACAAGTGTGTAATCTAAGGGAAGTTGAGCAAGGCCACTGGGGAATCCACAGGAAAAGGTGCCCAATGACAGAGTTCCCTGCGTCCTAGGGTTGGCACTTAGTGTCACTGGAGTGCTTACTCACTGGCTGGCGATGAGCCAAACATAGCAATGGATTTCAGAGAGCAGCAGCTAGGGCCCTAGGACAGTTACCCTCCCTTAAGTTAGAGTTCTGCAAGGTGCATTCTCATGGCCACCAAAATGCCTTTCTATAGGTTCCTCCTGGTGAATACCTTATGCAATTAATTCAGATTTCAGTCCTGTAAAACTTGGACCTTGACCTAACATCAATGAAACGTTTGTGCTGAAGTTATTCATTGACTCAGAATTTGTTCAGTCTCACACAGCCCTGCCCTTAGAATTCCAGGATGGCTTAATGCTTTGCTGTTGCCATCTTGAATTTCTTAATAATTTTTGAACAAATGGGCTCTGCTTTCATTCTGCGTTGAGCCTTTCAAATTTCACAGCCAGACTTGTCGACCCTACCAGTGAAATCTAGCCCATTCAGAATAAGAATAAATATTGAGACTATCTTGGCTAAAATATTCCGTTTGTTCTCTTCAGAGACACTCCAGCTAGCTTTTCAGCAGCTGTTTAACTCCACCCTGAAAAGTTTCCCATTTTCAGAGCACAGTCATAAGTTCACTTCTGTTGAGATTTTCAATATTTATATTTCCGCTGATTCTCTACCCTTTTAAATCACTACTGTTTATGAGAACACAACTTCTGCTTTGGAAGTCCAACAAAAGAGTTTGAATTCATTAGTTAGGTTTATCATGGGCTTTGCATAGCATTTGATTTCCTTTTAGGTAGCCAAAAGACAGTTTATGCTTATAATAAACACAATGACCACACCTATAAATATTATAGATCAGGTAAAATAAAATCCATGACTAGTGGGAAAAAAACAAGCCAGGTCTGTAGAAAAGACCCAGATGAATATTGGGACACATTTTCATGGGCTGTGTTTGGTTATTTACCTCTTGTTTCAGGTTGTCTTACAAGGGCTAATCACCAGATGTTCCCCTGAGTGATTGGCTGAGTTACAACTGGCCAGTGGATCCTTTCCAAAATCATAGCCATTGTCACATCAGATGATTCAATGACTTCTCCTCTAACAAAGGAGCAACTATAGACAACCTTCTCCAAACAACCTCTTGATAGGCAAAATCGTGGTAATGATAATGACCTGGATATTGTATATTCATATATTGCAGGCCAACTTTGTCCACCCCTGGCCAAAAGAGGGTACTGAGAAAGGCAAAAGTACCTGTGATGGCTGTCAGCTGAGCTGGCCTGGCTCTAACAGCTAGGCCATGGTGTTCTGCTGAATATAAGGAATGTCACAGAACACATCAGACGAGGCCACCCTGTGACCAAGATGGAGCAAAACCGAAACAAGACCACTCCTTAGTCATGTCGGCCTGAGCATAGCCAAAATCAAGAGCACAGTCCAAATCACAAAACGATCAGATACCTCCCTCTCTTAGCTAAGTAAATGACTGGTGCTTCTTTACTAAGTATAGCTTTACCCTGCTACATTCCTCCTGCCTTTAGATAAAAAAATTGTTGAGGCATCCCAATCATAGAATGGCCCTTACTTTCTGACAGCACTCAGTTCAGAGCAAAACTATGCTTTCTTGAACGTTCTCCAAAATCTTGTAGTATAAACCCCAATTCTATAACACCCACCCTGAAGGCTCTTTCACTGAAATGCTCCATGGTTCCCCCTGGAGTGTGTTCTCCCTATAGCAACAAGCCAACAAACCCAGCTTTGTCCGACTGCAGCTGTGTTCCTGGTAGACTGGGGCTGGAAGGCGCTGCTAGCTCTTATCTCAGTTTTAAATTTTGATTGTATCTTTACTTGTACCACTATTTGTTAAAGTTGGGCTTTTCACAGAATTGTAAAAGCAGGGATTGTGTCAATTTTGTTCACATTGTATTTACAAAGCCTGTACAAAGCATGGTATTCTGTAGTCTGTAAATAAATACTTGTTGAATGAATGGAGAAGAAAGAAGATCTGAGAATGGGAAAAAAATAGTATGTTTGACTTGAAAAAATGTTTTAAAAAATGATCCTCTTTATTATGTAAAACTCTATAACAAAGAGTGACAAGCCTAGAACCAATATCCTTGCTTTATAAAGACTTATCTTAAAAACATAGCCACTACAATGGGTTATTATTTGGTCATAAAAAGGAATGAAGTACTGATACACGCTACATGGATGAATATTGAAAACATTATTCTAAGTGAAGGAAGCCAGTCACAAAGATCACATTATATATGATTTTATTTATATAAAATGTCCAATAGACATACCTATACAGGAAGTAGATTAATGGTTACCTAGGGCTGGAGGGCTGGGGGCATTGGAGGTTATAGCTAAAAGGTATTTTTTTCTTTTGGTAGAGTAATGACAATATTCTAGAATTGCTCATGGTGATTGTTGCACAACTCTGTAAATACACTAAAAATCACTGAATTGTATAATTTAAATGGATGAATTATATGAATATAAGTATATAAATTATATCTCAATAAAACTGCTACCAAAGAAAATGACCATCAATGTAGCATTTTACGTTCATTAGAGATGGTACTTTTGATGTTTTTAATGACATGGAAACACTATTAATATAATGTTATGCAAAATGGCAAGACACAGAAATGAATGCATAAGTAATATAAACTATATTTATACATACACAGAGAGACTGAAAGGAAATTCCCTGAAATGTTAATGCTATTTATATCTACGCTTCAAGTGATTTTTATTTTCCATTGCATAGTTTTCATATTTTCCAAATATTCCATAATGAGAAGATATTACTTATAATCAGAAAAATATTACAGAAATATTTAGCTAAAATACCATGATTTTGTCCTGACACAGCTCTACTGCAAAATAGAAAAGAGCTTTGGTTTCTTTCAAGGTAAGCATGCCTCAGAGGACACAAAACATGTACATATATATAGTGTCTTTTTTTTGACACATAATGATCACTTTCTCAAGAGAATAGCCTGCCAGGAATTAACACTTTCTGATGGCATTTGGTGATGGAATTTGAATCAAAATTACCCACTGAGTCAAAGGCAAAATCTTAATTTTTCATAACTCATCTTAAGAATATTATGTCCTTGAGGAAGTCACCATAAAATGCTTGTCATTCCACTTATGACTTCCCAGAAATTAAAAAAAAAAAACTGATCCTAAGAAATCCAAACTTTCCTTTAAAACATCGTTTAAGAAAATCTCAAGTGGTATATAAAAACTCTAAATTTAAAATATATAAAACTTCAGCAGAGAACCTTTTGAAAGCTACAATGACATCGTTAGAAGAAGAAAATATTAATCTGTAGAGGGTGAAGCTGGAGAAAATGTGAGATCTATTGTGAGAAAAGATATGAGAGAGGAGGAAGAATTTCAGTAAATAACTGAACTATTAACATTATATTGCAGGATGCAATTTGTTGCTAATGTAGTCATTTAGATATGACATAAGAAATAAGTCCTTGTTATTAAGAAACTTCATGTTAGTTGGGGATACTGAAAAAGATAGGTCCAAAAATACTTAGAGGTGCTTCTGGAACACTATGTGGTCAATAGCAAATTCACATTATGAATATGAAAAAACATTAAGAATATGCAGCAAAAGAGAGGAAAGTTACTCTGCAATCCACCTCCTGCATATCAGGTAGTCAGATTAGGAGCAGATCCTGAAACAAGACATAAAGGCTCCTCAGGACCCAGAAATAAATTTCACTCTCCTCTGAGAGTAGTCTTAACTGACCCAGCTTCCTTAATTCATATGTTCTCTTTTTACAAGCATTCTTATTCTGTCTATTCACCTCTGCTTCTATTTCTCTGCTTGTCATTACTGGGTTTTGACCCTGGTTTAACTTTGCCTAGAATCTCAGTTTGGTAACTGTTATGGACTGAATGTTTGTGTCTCCCTCAAATTCATATGCTGAAGCCCTAACCTCCAGTGTGACAGTAATTGGACATGGGGCCTTTGGAAGGTAATTAGAGTTAGAATAGGTCATGGGGGAGGGACCCTCATGATGGGATTAGTGCCCTTATAAGAAGGGACACCAAGGTGCTTGCTTGCTCTCTCTCTGCCTTGTAAGGACACAGCCAGAAGGAGGGAGTCTGCAAGCCAGGATGTGAACTCTCACCAGAACTCAATCATTCTGGTACCCTGATTTCAGACTTCCAGCCTCCAGAACTGTGATAAATAAATTTCTGTTGTTTAAAACACTTAGTTTATGGTATTTTGCTATGGCAAGCCAAGCTAATGCAGTAGACTTTGCCCATTGTCCCTTAAAACCTATTTTTTGAGACATTTTAAGTATTGGAGCTATGATAAAAATAAATTGACAAAATCAGGTAATAAAAAATGTCTGTAACTAGTGTAATTAGTGTGTCTGTAAATTTTGTAAAATTCTACAACTTAAAGCAAAGGTGTGCCTTGGTCTCTCCCTTTAAATTTACATCTTATATAAAATTTTTAACTTAATTCTTGACACTAGTTTTAGATTAATTGAATGTTTGATTTTCTTAAAATGGATGTGAGGAAAAGTATTTTCTTGTATCCTGTCTGCTTATTTTTTATTATGATGGAACAGTAATGACCTGAAGAAAAAATGGCTTTGCTATTCTTCTAAATTTCCAAAACATTAATTAACATTGATTTTGAAAATTTGTCTTGGAAAGGCACTTTTTACACATATTAAACTGTACTAATTTAAGTAGTCAGTACAAGTCACCCTTTCTAGATGATTTATTTGATTAGTTTCATAAAACTGCCTTTTGAAACAGCTTGGCAGGCATGTGGGGAGATCACGTTCTTAGAACTTGGTTCTTGTTCTGTTGCATTACTGAGGTTTTTCAGCTGTCCTGTGCGCATCTGGCAGCAGAAGCTATGGTCTGTTTTCAGACTAAAACCATGTTTGTCACGCTCCACGGTGAGGAACTTTGAGTCCTCATCTAAACAGGAGTGCAGAAGCTGGAAGAGATATAATCTATTTCCTAAGAGGCTCTTTGTGCTTACCTGTCCTGGTATTTCACACAGTGCTTGAAATCTAAGAAATGTAAATGGCTGTCCCTAGTAAACAGGAGAGCATAGCTATTATTCTAGTCCTGGATGAAATTAACCTGCTAATCTGTCTGTCATAAAGCTTCTATTAAAGTCCTGGTGGAAAGAAAGAACATTTCCGGAAGATAATTTAGGAGAAAACCTGTATGACCACCTTTCTGAGTAATTTACATACAAACTTTGGATCAAATTCTGATATGATGGCTACATAGTTCAGTTATAGTGCTTGAGTGCATAATAGATTCACCTTTACTGGACTGTATCCTAATGCACAGCTTTGGACTTCCTGGCAAAGCCATTTAAATCCAGAGTTGGATTTATTGTAACTCTGCTTTCATGAACATTGTGCATTGTATCATTCTATAGCTTCAACCTCACGTCCCAGGAGAAAATGCATATAAGCATTTGGAATACATGAAGCCTTAGTATGATTGAGGAATGAATATATTTCCCTCTCTCATGTAAAGAGTTATAGTATTTTCCTGTTCACTCTAAGATACATAGTTAGACTTACATCAATGCTAAGTGAAGGCATAGTATATTTGCTTTTCTTCTTTTAATTCTGTTTTCTCCCTTTTCAATGCTGTTATTTTTTTGTGCTATTCTTTCCCAGTAATTTTCTTCAAGTCCTTTTTTTAATAGTGGGAAATAGAAATATATGATAAATAATTTGGTTTTTAACATCAACATCAAAACTGACAACTGTACAAAGTTAATTTGTTATCTCCTAAAGGTTCAGTCCCATGTATGCCTCTAGGTAAAGAGAAATTAACACCTATCTAACCTGGCAGTAGAAGGTGGGTCACCGCAATCATCCTCACAAACTTTAACAAATGCTGAAAAATCTTGCCTATAAGAGACAAAAAATGATTATGGGCTTCTTCTTCCTCTCAATAGTATGTGACATTTCATGAAATCTCAAGGCAGTTGCAGTTGTCAAATAACTGCACACATAAGGGCTTATGAAGTTGTATTCAAGTCTACCCAAAGCTTTAACATATACCTTGACACTATTTCTGTGGACTTATGAGTAGGGCATGGAAAATTCTGGTGTGTTATTTCATCTCAGCTTTACTTACAAAGATAGATGAAAAATCACTAGGTCCACATACTCTTCTCCATCGCATTTTCAAATTTCAATATATTTTATATACTTAATTTCTGATAAAAGTACAAAAAGAAAGAAAACTTTAGCTCCATGAAAGAAAGGGAATTAGTCTAGGATTAGTTTGTAAATATTGACTTTTTCCTTTTAATTTTTAACCAGTTTACAGTGATTTGCTTCATCCAGTAGAGTTGATCTAATAAAGAAACATTTAAAAAAATCGTTCCCACAGGGCTTCCCTGGCGGCGCAGTGGTTGAGAGTCTGCCTGCCGATGCAGGGGACATGGGTTCGTGCCCCGGTCCGGGAAGATCCCACATGCCGCGGAGCAGCTGGGCCCGTGAGCCATGGCCACTGAGCCTGCGTGTCTGGAGCCTGTGCTCTGCAATGGGAGAGGCCACAGCAGTGAGAGGCCCGCGTACTGCAAAAAAAAAAAAAAAAAAAAATCATTCCCACAACTTGTCATCTTTACCTGTTCATTTGACATTTTCCCATAATATCTAAATTGTTGAAGTAAAGAGCACATGGGCAATTGGTCAAATTGTCTTTCAGGGCATTTCAGTGTGGGGCTTCCCCGTACTGGCATATTCATTAGGATGGAGATTTGTAGAAAACCCAACGTAAAGTAAAAGACCTGGGATTATCTACAAGATCACAGCCTGATATAAAAAGGCTGTGGTCTTGTAGATAAGAGATAAGTTCTTTGTTTTCATCTTCAGCTCTTGGTTTGACACCTTCATCCTGCCTTTTCTTCTCCCTAAGTGCTTATTGTCTGTGACAAATCCTGTCCTTACAGGTGAGTGCTGAGTCCTTCTCAACAGAGGAGCTAGTGGCCAGCTAGTGAGATTTTTTTAAAAATTACAAAACCTGACATCAGAGGGTTTATTTTCAGGATCACCAACCAAGCCTCAATGTATATGACAACACAATAAGCGTAAAAGAAAATTTTCATTATCATTGTCACCGACCTTGCAGCTAGGTGTTTAGGTTTTGTGACAACTTGGGAGCATTCTCAGTAATATAGTAAAACATATGAAAAGAGTAAGTGGACTGAAATAAGGGTGAGGAGCTGTGGGTCTCCTTGCTCTTGAGCTTATCATTGAACAAGCCTGAAGTGGTTGTAGAAATCTTCTTGCTTAGATGTATAGCTTCCTGTGTTTTTCCTGACATAATTATACCACTTTATCCAGAAGTTTATCTTCTTTCACTGAGCAATCAATTTCAGGAGCATGTAGAATATTCAAAGAAGTGGACAACCTCCGTAATTCCCACCCAGAAGTTGGAAACTGTAATTGGAAGACACTAAGCAATTAGGCAACACATAGTAAGAGTTTTTACACAGAATGATTCTGTTGCTAGGAATTTATATAAAAATTAGGCTTTAAAAAAACAGATATTTATTTCTCACAGTTCTAGAGGCTGGGAAGTCCAAGATCAAGGACTGATCTGAGGCTGGTCAGTTCAGTTCCTGGTAAAAAACCCTCTTGTTGGCTTGCAGACAGCCATTTCTTATTGTATGTCCTTGCATGGCTGCTGGGGAGGGGGTGGGGAGGAAGGGGGCACTCTGATCTTTTCTTATAATGACACTAATCCCATCATGAGGACCCCACCCTCATGACCTAAACCTAATTACATCCCAAAGGTCCCACCTCTTAATACTTTCACATTGGGACTTAGGGCTTCAACAATTGAATTTTGGGGGGGACACAAAATCCAGTCCATAACACTTGTCCAGCTGATTATAATGTTTATATGTACATGTAAAGGTCTATGAATAGCCAAGACAATCTTGAAGAAGCAAATGATCTGGAGAGCAAATATGGACTTTATTAGATGCTTCAGTGAACTCTACCCCTCAGGGTTTCATTGACTTGGTCCTTTTGCTGTAAAAGGAATGATGATCAGGAACATTGTTAGGTGTGCTGAGCCAACATGATGATGAACGAGGCATTGACTAAGTCAACAGATGGTAGCAATGGAAAAAACATAGTGAGTGGTGAAGGCAAACCCACATCCAGGATGAGTCTCTGTTAATGTGAGAACAAACTGAAGCCCTTTCCATAATGCAAGAGATCCAACATAATTAAACTTCCACCAGTCAACTAGCTGCTCTCATTTTGTTATGGTGCCGATTTTGGAAATCAATCTTGGTGTCTGTTATTGGCCATTGGGACAATCAGAACTGGTGGTAGTTAGATCTGCTTTTTGAAAGGGAAATTCACATTGTTGTGCCCTTGCATAACCTCTGATTCTGGCATCATTGTTACATTTTCATGAGCCCATCACACAGGCACTAGCTGACATGGGAAAGGAAATAATGACATCCACAGAACAGATCATCTTGTGCAACATTTCATTGAGAAGGTCCTATGCAGTCAGTGCCCTCTGGGGAGCATTTACATGAGATACAATTATTTTCCTCTGGGCATATTCTTCTTTTAAAAATTAATTAATTATTTTTGGCTGTGCTGTCTTTGTTGCTGTGCATGGGCTTTCTCTAGTTGCAGCAAGCAGGGGCTACTCTTCATTGTGGTGCACTGGCTTTTGATTGTGGTGACTTTTCTTGTTGCAGAGCATGGGCTCTAGGCGTCCCGGCTTCAATATTTGTGGCTTGCAGGCTTAGTTGCTCCGCGGCATGTGGGATCTTCCTGGACCAGGGATTGAACCCTTCTCCCCTGCATTGGCAGGCAGATTCTTAACCACTGTGCCACCAGGGAAGTCCTTGGCATATTCTTTTTATTTTATTTTTTTAATTAGTTAATTAATTTATTTATTTTTGGCTGCATTGGGTCTTCGTTTCTTTTTTTTTTTTTCAGCCATGGCTCACGGACACAGCCGCTCCGCGACATGTGGGATCCTCCCGGACCGGGGCACAAACCCATGTCCCCTGCATCGGCAGGCGGACTCTCAACCACTGCGCCACCAGGGAAGCCCTGGGTCTTCGTTTCTGTGCATGGGCTTTCTCCAGTTGTGGTGAGCGGGGGCCACTCTTCATCACGGTGCTCAGGCCTCTCACTGTCGCGGCCTCTTCCGTAGCAGAGCACAGGCTCCAGACGCGCATATTCTTAAAAGTTCACCTCCAGTTATGTTTCAGATATCTTTGTAAGAAATATAATGGTACTTTCCTTCTAAGTCCCTTCTATCCAATCAACCATTAATTATTGCCCATGAATCACTATAGATACATAATTCTGACCATCTTTCCTTTCATGCAAATATACAACCAGTTGAAAGTTTTGTTCTGTCCACTCTCGCTCCTCAAGGATATCTGTGTTCCCACAGCACTCTATGTCTTCCTTAGTTTTGAACTATTTATAAACCACAATTATTTTTTCTTCCTCTATCAGTTGGTCGTGGAGAGCTTACAATTAAGCCATAAATGTGGAATAAAAGAAACATGGTATAGCAGTAGATATAGGAACTCTGGAAGTATGAACCAGTTGCTCATTAAAAAAATACTTGTGCCTTAAGAACTGGCTTTATCCTGATCTTGTTATTAACTATTATTCTCCTTGATGACAGAGTACTGCTTTATTCACACTCAACTTTATGACTTGGAGGATCATACAGGAGCCAGTTCATCATGGTCAGCATAGGTCACTCGGTCATGTAATATCCCATGGTCAGGAATTCAGTCTCTCAAGGACTCAGTAGTGAGCCAGGAGCTGTTATAGAGATAGAGATAGAGACAGAGAGGGAGAGAGAGAGAGAATATATTTATTTGCAGAGGAGAACATGGATTTTTTCCATGATGTAATACAGTTGGCCTCCCCATCCACAGTTGGTGGAATCCATGGATGCAGAACTTGGGGATACAGAAGACCAACTCTACCACTCAGTGAAACACTACTGATCACACATCAAGGATGAATCTCAAAAATATTGTTGATCCAAAGAAGTCAAACACAAAAGATATATAATGTGACTGTGTGATTGCATTATGTATATGATGCTGAAGAATAGGGAAAAATAATCTCTTGTGATCAAAGTCAATAGCGGTTGTCTAAAGTGGTGGGACTTGACTGGAAAGGGGTAAGAAGGGACTTGCTGGAGTGAAAAACATGATCTTTATCTTTATGTGATGGTTGTAGAGGTGTATATATTTGTCAGAATTAATGGGCAGTACACTTAATACTTATAATTTTACTATATATAAATTATATTGCAATAAAGTATTTTTAGCATTGGTTAGAAAAAAAAAATCATGGATTTTCCAAAATCCCTAGGGTTCTTCATCTTGTGCACTGTGATTCTCCTATCCAGGTTTGTCACAGGCTCCACTGAGCATCCTAAGCTGTCACAGATACTTTGGACACTATTTTATCTGCTTGGTTATGAAGCCAAATGGCAGAGCAGCTTGCACTCTAGCCTGGCCCAGATGGAGAGTCTTTTCTTGATCTGTCCCCACATTCAAAGCTGCCATAATCACAGGATGTCTGGTAAATGGGTCACAAGACCTCATCCAAAATTATTTGCCTCTGAAATCTAAGGAAGCATGAAAACATTATGCCTCTTTCTTAGAGGAAAGGGGTACAAGATAGAATAAATTCTATTTCACATTGTATTGGTATATTTTTATCTTCTCCTGCCCCCTGGACCTTCTAAAACTTCCCTAAAGTGGCAGACTTCTGATTTTTTGTGAAATTCTATGCTACTTTGTATTTGTCTTACCAAGGAACCAAGGGCAGCTGCTATTTCTTGCTCACCAGGCCCTATTTCACCAATAGAGGGAACCAGCCTATATTCTGTGGGATGATGAGACAATCAAGGTCTTTGTGAAGTAAATAGTAACAGAGAGTCATAAAACTGTGTTGTAGTTTATCTTATGACAGGGCCGAAAGTAAGCTCATCACACGAGATGAATTGTGCCGAAGCACAGCAGTAGAGGGCTGCCGCTCGCTCAGGCAAAACAGCGCCGTCTGTCCTGCTGTGGTAGCTTTTATTAAAGCATTATCTAGGTTTACACTTTAAGACTTGTTTTCTTAACATTTCAGAAATGCCAAAGCAGCAACCTATGTTTTTATTACTTATACAAGCAATAATTGGCTTTCTTGAGAACCTGCCATGCTTCGTCCTTGAGCGCAAAAGCAGCACAAAGTTCCCACCATTATTTTGATTATACTGAAGTAGCACAAGGACATTTCCTTGCGTTCCCACCACTCTGATTATACTGAGGACATCTCATGAATCAGTGCCCAAAGCACTCAATTCTTCTTCGTAGGCCCCCGGTTTGCCGGGGGGGCTCAAAGCAATCAGGACTGTTTGCAGTTCTGGCTTATTTGCCAGCCCCCAGTTTGCTGGGGTGGGGGGGCTCATGGGTCACATCTCCTTTCCATGTCCTCAGTTATTCCACTACAAAACTGATGGAGTCTTAACCAGAAAAGTGGAGATGCACTGCTGTCACCGACAAATGAAATTGCTCTGGTGGACTTTACTGATAGATTTAGAGAAACAATAATTGCATAGCAGCTGTGTTGATTTATTACAGTCAAAGGACAAAATCTGGGCTCCAACTGCAGTTTAAGATACCATCCATTTTTATTTAAGGGTAAATCTACTTTCATGGTCCAAGTCACATCTGCCAGCTGCACATGACATCATGTTAAACGAGGATGAGTTATAGAAATTACCACAGCTTCATCTCTGAAGAATGTACTATTGTTTTTGGTTTATTCATCTTGTGAAGAGGAACAGAATTCTATGAGCTTCCCCACAATAATGGGTCTTACTTCATGTTTCAGGGAGCCAAAGGTGTCTAGGGATTTTCTTTTAAACTATGCTGTTAGGATCTTTTTCTGGAAATTGGGTAATGATCTGGGTCTCTTTATCATTATGATTCAAATCTGTTCTCCATTCAGTAGATCTAGAGGTTGTATATTCTCAATTACTTAGATAAAACAAAGCCTTACTTTATTATACTTTCCATTTAATTCAGTTTTAATAATTCATGATTAATTTAACCACTGCCACAGATTCTTGAGTTTAAAACTTTGTGGTTACCACTACGGTCTTTCTGCTAACCACAGGTACTACAGCCACTTTATCTCTAATGGTTACATGTTGGCACGTGGCCTCACTCACTCCTAGACCAATTTCCACCAGAAATGTGGAGCCCAATTCAATGACAACATCTCCCACTGAAGCAGATGCTGCCTGTGCTCCAACTGTATCCTTGCAAATCTCTGATCTTGAAGGACATAGGTTAGGCTAAAGTGAGCAGGTCACTTTCAAAGCCTCAGTGATGGCTTTGAATTTTTTTTTTTTTTTTTTTTTTTTTGCTTCCTAGTGCATGAAAGAGTCAGCTTCCTAGTGCTTTTTATTTGCTTCCTAGTGCATGAAAGAGTCAGCATGGTTAAAGAAACAGACTGGAGGAGCTCAACCTACACCCATTTTGGCAGAAATTTAAGGTAGAAAGGAAGACTCACAGACAAATTCTATTTCAAAAACGAAAGAACCAACCTGTGGGTTGAATGCATAAACAAGCTCTTAGATTAGAATTACCTAGGATTATGAAAATCAGCAAGTGAATATGTGCCCAGAGCTTTAGAATCAGAGCAACTCAGAGTGGTGGTGTACCTCTGTACAATAGTGTCACAAGTTTCTACAGCACCACTGAGTCTAACCCCACCCTTCTGACACAGAGAGAGCATGCAGTATTGTATATTGCAGTTGCCTGGGACTGACTTTTGGAATTAATTCATTTTCTTGGGTGCAGGATGATATAGAGCCAAATGCTTATCCAAAGAGTCATAGAATCCCAGAGAATAGATATGCAGGGCTCATCTGGTTCAACTCTCTGATTATAGGCACAAAGATGAGAAAGCATTTTCTAATCATCAGGTTGAATTCTGTCCCCTTATGTGTGTTTCCTCATTTTTTACTCCATGTTGTAGTTGAGAAAAATAGGAAAGGCATAATCAAACACTGATGTATGGGTTTTATTAATATTACATTGAGAACCATATGAAAATATGAGAACATTATGATTATATTTTAGGACCAGCAGAAGTGATAAAAGAATTGCACTGGTTTTATTAATAATAATGATATACTATAGGTCATGTGAGACCAGTAAATATACAACTTTGATAAACAGAATATTAAGATCGTTTCTGGAATGGAGATGGGGGATACTTTAAAGACAATTAGCTTATAACAAATTATATTCTGCATTATTTTCTGTGTTGTGTAATGATTTGCCACAAACTTAGTTGCTTAAAACAACACACATCTATTATCCCAGTTTCTATGAGCCAGGAGTGCAGGCATGGCTTAACCAGACCCTCTGCAAGGTTGCAATCAAGGGGTTGGCCAGAGTTGGGTTCTCATCTGGAGGCTCAGCTGGGGAAGTGTCCACTAGAAGTTCACTCAGATTGTTGGCAGAATCCATTTCCTTGTGACTGTAGAACTGATAACAGCTCAGTTCTTGGAAGTGAGCATAGAAGAGTATGATGGAAAGTGCGGGATAAGTTGGGAGATTAGGATTGACATGTACACACTACTATATATAAAATAGATAACAAATAAGGACCTGCTGTGTAGCACAGGGAACTCTACTCAATACTCTGTAATGGCCTATATGAGAAAAGAATCTAAAAAAGAGTGGATATATGTATATGTATAACTGGCTCATTTTGCTGTACACCTGAAACTAATGCAACATTGTAAATCAACTATACAGCGGTAAAAACTTAAAAAAAAGGAGTATGATGGTTAATTGTATGTTTCAACTGGAGGATGCTTTTAGATGAAGTTAATATTTAAATCAGTGATCTTTGAGTAAAGCAGATGGACTTCCATAATGTGAGTGAGCCTAGTCTAATCAAATAAAGTCTTTTTGTTCTCAAGAAGATTGACCTCCCCAAATAAGAAAGAATTCTCCAACAGACTGCCTTCTAACTTCATCTGAACCATAGGCTCTCCTGAGTATCCAGCTTACCAGCCCACACTGCAGGTTTGTACTTGCCAGCCTTCATAACCGGATGAGCCAATTCCTTATAATAAATCTCTATTTATCCATCCACACAACACACACACACAGACACACACATGCACTACTGGTTATTTTTCTCTGGAGAAGCCTGACTAACAAAGAGAGACTCCAGATCCAGTCATCCACCAGGATGAAGTCTTATATGATGTATGATAATCAAGAGAGTGACATCCATCACCTATGCCACAAACCATAACCTAGTCAAGAGAGTGACTTTCTATCACCTTTGCCACATTCTACTGTGGCAAGTCCCAGAGTCCTCCCACACTCTGTGTGTGGAGGGGATTATACAAAGGTGTGAATGCCAGACTATGGGGATCTTAGGGTTTACCTTAAAGTCTGTCTGGCGCATCCTCTCTACTCTTAAGTGAAAACCAGTGTGGAGCAATTGAAAAGCTTGGACATTGGATACAGCCACAAACTTATATTTTGTGCCCTCAGTTTAAAATCTGTATCACCTTGAGCATCTGTAGCATGGCAAAGGGATTTCCAAAAGAGAAGAACCAAATCTGCAGCTGCAGTGGAGGTGATGGGGTGATTATCAATAGGAATGCAGGAATTTATAGTTGAAGATGAGAGCAATATGGTGGGGATACGGAATGAATCTCCCCCCCATCTCATGGAAAGGTGGGGAAGGACAAGAGAGGAAGAGAAACCCCCTTTTCTACTGGAAAGGAAAATGCTGTCAGTACCCTTAGACCACAGAGATTCTAAGAGGTTAAAGGAATTTGAATTGTAGGGTAAGGAGGAGAGTGAGTCCTGCCATATGTTCCCAGCCTTTAAGGATCATGGAATTTGCTTCCTACCCAGCCTCAGAGGTAAAAGTGTCTACCCCTGGCAATGTAGTTTCAGAGCAGATCAGACTATACGGTGAAGTTGCCAATCTCAGGGCACCACAGCTGGGTCATGGAGGTCAAGATAACAAGAGCAGAAGGTGCTGACAATGACAAAGGGAACACCAAACCAGGTGGCACTGGGAGTGGCGACCAAGTTGCCATCCCTGAGGAGGGAGGGGGCTTAGAGGTAACTCTAGCCATTCATCCAATGCTTTCCAATAGGGGCTGCTCAAGAAATTTAGTTTTGTTGCCAACAATGGAATTATCCATAAACTTGGTATTATACTCCTCCAGGCTAATGGAAAATATGAATACTTACCTCACCAGATTGTTAGGGACACAACAGGATGGAGTGTTAAAGTTTTTAGCATATATTAAGTACTTGGTAAGTACAATTTTCATTTCCAATTAGTAAAAAGAAACATCCAGACTGTATCTACTTGGTAACTCTAAACTGTTTTTCAAGTGGAGATTATTGAATTGACTAAAAGTTTTTCACTTAAAATAGGATTCAGGCAAATTCCGACAGCCAAAGCAATCTGTAATCTGCACAGTTTTGTTTTTTTTTTTCCAATCTAACCTCTTCTACTTCCTTCATGATTTGCATGTGGCTGGAAATTGACAGATATGGCAAAACATATGGAAACAAATGTCCTTTTTTGTCTTATTCTTATTGGAGAGTGTTGGGGAGAGGCAGTGCTGGTGGGCCAGCCCATTAGCAACTGAACTGGGATAGGATGTTAGGAGGCCAAAGAGACTTACTGTGAACATTGACTGAGAGCTACCCATGAACGAGTGTAATTCAGAGATTGGACTGAACTCTTATTAGAAGAGATGAAGCAGAGTAGTATTGAGGGAATACCAGCAAGTATGAAGTATGGTTTGTCACCAATGACTGAGAAAGGAGTCAGGAGCTAACTAGAACATAATCAAGTGGAAAAACAGTAAAAACATCCAGATGAGGCCAGCTTTATGGTTGTGTGACCCACAGAGTCACACAGGGCTCGCCACTAAAAAGGTCAAAGCTCACCACCTTGAACTTAATAATTGTTCAATAAGGGGCCTCTCATTTTCATTTCACAGTGGACCCTACTGTTGTAGCAAATCCTGTATCCATGGCCCAGGCCTTTGATAAAGATGAGGGATCCGAAATGGAGTCTGCTAGCAGGATGGTCTCAGGGGCAGCTGGAGGAAAGGCCAGAGTCATGTGGACCTTGGTAATAGGTAAATGTGAAAATTCACCTCCAGTGACCTACTAGTAAGTGTTCAGGGTCCAGAGTTTACCAACTGGAAAGTTTTCAGAGTCAAAGCATTATACCTGTATTTTTTGGTTTTTATTGCTGCTACTATTAAGTTGGATAGTCCTTTAAAAAGTTTTTCAAGGATTCTCCTTCTCTGACCTCCCAGAAGTCATTGTGACTCTGTTTATTTGTCTCCTTATCAGACTGCCAGACTGATTAAATGAAAAAAACAGCTATGAACATTTTAAAGGGGGAGTCAGTTTCAAACACACACACGCACACACACACGCACATGCGTGCGCACACACACGAACACACTGCGTTAGTACCCTGGAAATAGAATTCTGTTACTTTCAATGTAACACACAAATGAAGACTTATTAATATATAACACATCACTGTGATTTGTCCAATGCTTTGTGAAACCAAAATTTGCTGTTTCGGTATAATTTTAGACATGGTTTCCAAAGGTGTTGACATTGTCTAGAAAAGATAGTAAAAACAATACCCAGACAGCAAGAATATAAACAAATGAGATAAACAGGCTTATTTATTTATTCATTTACTATATCAACAGTTTCAGATGGCAATTCAGAGTTATATACAATTTATTCTAAAAGGTTGTAAATAATGTTAACATTACTCTTCTGACAAGAGTGTTTTTCTAAGCTTGTTCTGTCTTTATCTCTCTCTCTCTCTCTCTCTCTCTCTCACACACACACACACACACATTCATACCCATCCACTCTCATGGCCTCACATATATCTCTTCATAGTTCATCTCTCTTCCCTCGTCATCCCTATTTACTAGCCTGAGCCAGCAATGGAAAAATGAAAGGGAAAAGTGGGTCTTCAGCAGGAAGAGGAGTTTAGGTTTTCTATTTGGGGCCAGCAAATAGTGTGAGATTTACATGCTGTGCTGATAGACGGGGCTGGGGGAAAGGGGTGGTGGGAAGAGGTGGGTTTTTGGAATGTACCAAATGCACACCTTCTACCTCTAATGATCCCACTCAGTGAGGTGACCTGAATTAGCCGCGTGGGACAGAGCAAGGGTAGATTATCTATGTGGTCATATTTCATGCCTTGATAAGTACAAACTTCATGAGTCTCATGACCTCATCTAATTATTTTTTTAAGTCAACAAATACATATTTTACCTATTACACTATCTAGCGGAAAAGAGACAAAGGGTTCATTCAGACTAGATTAAAAAAAAAAAGTCTATCACAGCCACTAACACAGAATAAAAGCAACATGCCTCACCAGATACACAACAAAACACAAGGCATATTTTTCAGCCAGAAAGATACAAAGGTAGTGCTCTGAGCCCTCTAGAGAATGCAGGGATACTTTCCTGCTCTGCAGCCTGCAAGCAGCAGCAACACTCGCCCTGCAGGTGTTTCTGAGTCATCAGAGCAGCAGACAGCACTCAAAGCTACAGTTGGTTAAGATAAGACTTTTATCCATTTCTTGCTCTAAAGAGTCTGTTAAGAACGTTTCCAATGAGGTGAAATCTGTGTTCAGTCAACAAGGCAAAGAACATGGATACTTCCTTCCAAATGGCAAGGAAGTAGTTTTTCATGAGGTATCAAATGTCACCTCACCACAGCCAGCAACACTTTTGTCTTCCCTTTCTGTCTGCAGATTCTTTTATATGTTCTCCCCTCATGTCTAACCAGTTTGGTCTTAAACTCAGAGACTAGATGATCTGTTGACCAGACCTATTATTCCAGAATCACAAAAGACATCACATTAATACAATCAAAAGATCATCCATTTCATAAGAACATGGAAAATTCATTTCACAAAATGAAAAGGGCACCCATTCCATTTCAGCGCTTAAGATAATTTTGGAGACAGTTCAGTGAATTCCCAACTTTCTTTGATTCCTCAAACCAAATCAGATCGAAGATTTTAGTAACATAGCCACGAGTAATATGTCTTCATGGCCGTCCCTCTTTTTTGTAAATCATCCTAGCACTTACTAGAATACGAAGATATCAGAAGTTGTTGATATTTGGATTTAAGATGTTTCCTAATTTGGGAAGGCTGAAATAGCCAAGTGTTTCTAGTATTTAGTTATATTTAAACATTAAATACTTAAAAATTTTCTCCTTATCAGAATTGCCTTTGTAAAAACTTGATAATTTCAATTTGAATAAATGCCAGCTTATAGAGATAAGGTAATACATAGACACTTATACATGCACACATGTATGTATGTATATAATACATACATTATATATATATATATGATACTTGTTATAGATAACGTCTAGATTTTTCAAGGTTCATTCCAATTTCTAGTATTCTATTCTGTAGAGAAAGGTCATGTGTCAGGCCATGAGTCACAAACACTGGCTCAGAAAACTGTCAAGCCTCATAGGTCAAGCTCATCCTTTAGTGTGTGAAGGCCTGGGGCCAGGTTCAGGTCCAACCCTTCTACTGGACTCTAAGGAACTTGTGGTCTGGTTCCAAGGTGTTGCTGAGGTTCAGGGCTCCAGTGTTTTACATCCCAAAGACAGGGATAGACACTTAACTTACATACTTCACAGGATTATTTTGAGAAACAAAGGAAATGTTTTGCTTGAAAACACTTTTGAATCTATATAATACATTGCAAGCACAGGTTTCTTTGTCCACAGCTGTATCTATTATTTCGAGTAAAAAAAGTGGCTGAATTCAAATATTAATTGTTCAATGGAACATTTGTTTTTCACAATGTTAAAGTGAAATCAAAGCAGAGAGAAAAAGTAAAGTCATTCTAATCACAGGAAAATGATTTCTTAGAAAACAGAAATTGTATTTTAAACATACAATAATACCTTGTAGACACCTAATAAATGTTAAACAATTTTTTCATTTTTCATAGACTATCAAAAAATTAGGTTAAGAAGTGAAGACAGTTTCCTTAAATGTACTTTACCACAGAAAAATCAAACACAGGAGGGCATCTCCTACATTTGTTTTAAAAGCCCCCTGTGGATTTCATACATGAAGTATGCGTCTGTCATTTGATCTAATAGCTCAGTTATATGAGCAGTTATATGCATGCACCAGAGCACACATCCCAAAATTTATTAGTCTCAAATATCACAGTCTTTTCACATTATGATCTTCATAGTCTATTTATAAAACACTCTCCCTAGTGAGTCTGTAACTCCTTTTTTGACTTAAAAATAGTTTCATCATACATAGTAACTTAAAGTTAGAAAAATATAACAAAAAAGACCAATATGTCCTGAACAATATGTAAATACTCTGAATTTTAAGCCTTTAATAGATAAACCTAACCAAAGCTCTTGTTATTGTTTTTTAGGGAAGAAGAATTCTTTATTGAACAGGAATGTTCCACACACTGCTGGATAAACATCATCCACTAAGTGCCAACAGCTCTCTAGAGTCAAGGTGGAAACAAAATGCCTCCACACATTTCTACGTGTCTCTACGTAGGTGATGCTCCCTCCAGTTGAGAATCATTGAGTTAGACAAGGAATAAAAGATTAAACCCAAAGAGAGTAGAAATATGAGATAGGAGCAAAAATAGGAACAAGATAAGTGCAAAACTTAAGGCACAAATGTGATAAAATGCGAAGGATAAAAAAAGTTTTAAAAAAAATACCGATAAAATTAGTATGGGAGTTTAGTCAAGAAAATAATAGAGAATATGCAGACAAACAAACAAATAAAAACCCAGTTCAAGAAATCAAAGCATTGTACATAACCAGACTCAGTGAAGACTAAAGTGATAATAAAACACTCTTGTGAATAACTTTATGCTGAAACAACTGAAAAGGTAAATGAAATGTACAATCATATGTGGATGTACATATGTATATACATATATTTACATATATGTACCATGTCTGCGTGTATTTGTGTGCATATGATCTTAAAATATCTCAGGAAGAAATAGAAGACATAAAAGATTCTAAAAATAATTTAAATAGCTGAATTTGTGTTTGCAATCTTTCCCACAAATAAAATAACTAGTGAGACTGTTTTTAGGCTAGTTCTACAAAACATTTAAGGGACAATTATATTCTTACACAAAATCTCTAAAAGGACAAACAGTAAGGAAATCTCCTCAATTTCTTTTATGGAGCTGGCAGAAAAGAATTTCTTTAACTTTTTTTTTTAAACATCTTTATTGGAGTATAATTGCCTTACAATGGTGTGTTATTTTCTGCTTTATAACAAAGTGAATCAGTTTTACATATACATATGTCTCCATATCTCTTCCCTCTTGCATCTCTCTCCTTCCCACCCACCCTATCCCACCCCTCTAGGTGGTCACAAAGAACCGAGCTGATCTCCCTGTGCTATGCTGCTGCTTCCCACTAGCTATCTATTTTACGTTTGGTAGTGTATATATGTCCATGCCACTCTCTCTTTCCCACTCTCTCTTTCTCTCTTTGTCCCAGCTTCCCCTTCCTCTTCCCCATATCCTCAAGTCCATTTTCTAGTAGGTCTGCATCTTTATTCCCATCTTGCCCCTAAGTTCTTCATGACCTTTTTTTAAAATTTTTTTTTTAGATTCCATATATATGTGTTAGCATGCGGTATTTGTTTTTCTATTTCTGACTTACTTCACTCTGTATGACAGTCTCTAGGTCCATCCACCTCACTACAAATAACTCAGTTTGTTCCTTTTATGGCTGAATAATATTCCATTATATATATGTGCCACATCTTCTTTATCCATTCATCTGTCGATGGACACTTCGGTTGCTTCCATGTCCTGGCTACTGTAAATAGAGCTGCAATGAACATTTTGGTATGTGACTCTTTTTGAATTATGGTTTTCTCAGGGTATATGCCCAGTAGTGGGATGGCTGGGTTATATGGTAGTTCTATTTTTACTTTTTTAAGGAACCTCCATACTGTTCTCCACAGTAGCTGTATCAATTTACATTCCCACCAGCAGTGCAAGAGGGTTCCCTTTTCTCTACACCCTCTCCAGCATTTATTGTTTGTAGATTTTTTGATGATGGCCATTCTGACTGGTGTGAGATGATATCTCATTGTAGTTTTGATTAGCATTTCTCTAATGATTAATGATGTTGAGCATTCTTTCATGTGTCTGTTGGCAAGCTGTATATCTTCTTTGGAGAAATGTCTATTTAGGACTTCTGCCCAGTTTTGGATTGGGTTGTTTGTTTTTTTTAATATTGAGCTGCATGAGCTGCTTGTAAATTTTGGAGATTAATCCTTTGTCAATTGCTTCATTTGAAAATATTTTCTCCCATTCTCAGGGCTGTCTTTTCGTCTTGTTTATGGTTTCCTTTGCTGTGCAAAAGCTTTTAAGTTTCATTAGGTCCCATTTGTTTATTTTTGTTTTTATTTCCATTTCTCTAGGAGGTGGGTCAAAAAGGATCTTGCTGTGATTTACGTCATAGAGTGTTCTGCCTATGTTTTCCTTCTTTAACTTTTAAAGGGAATCTAAAACTACTGCAAATATTAATTATGGAACATTAAAAGCATTCCCTTTAAATCTGGAACAAAACAAGGAAATCCACTACAGTCTCATGTATTTAATTCTGTAATAAAGCCAGTGAATATACCTGGAAAAAATGTATAAGTGTAAAAATGTATCACAAAAGTAATAAGATTTCATGCCCCAAGTTTAATATGTACTTTTATTATACATAAATGTTAAATTTATTAAATACTTTTTTCTGCATCTATGGACATGATCACATACTTTTTACCTCTTTGATCTGTTAATATGTTTAAATACACAATTTGATATTCTAACAGGTGTTGTTAGATTTATTAAGGTGATCATTTCACAATATATACAAATATTGAATCAATATGTTGTACACCGAAACTAATATAATGTTATATATTTCAAAAACTTTATAAGAATTGGTAAAGAAGGCATAAAGTTGTAGTATTAGCAATTTTCATGGCTGTTGATAGAGAATGCCCAAATGGATTGCCAAAAATTAGCAGATTAGTAAAAGAATTTAACAAATATGCTGTGGTTGGTATCAAATTAATGCTGGTCATTAATAGCTAGGAAATAAAAATACAAAGATAAAAGCTACTATTTCCATCATATCCATATCTCTATGTAGTAAACTGTGTTTATCTAGATCTAAATCTACTAGTATTTGCTGTATTTTCTTGTTTTGTTCTTCTTCAGAGACCGATGTTATCCATATTTTAATCTTCTTTGTCTATGTTCAGTATTTGTTACTTTCTTTTAAATCCTTTTAACCTATTTCTTCATTTATTTTAAAATTTTATTCATTACCATTTCTCTCTCATAAGTCATTAACAGTTTCATTTGTTCATTCTTATAATTCCTCAAAGTTTTTCAAACTTTGTCTTAAATATTGTCTCATATTTCTAATATTTACCTGAGTTTTGTCTGATTTATGTTGTCCTTCATACTTGAATTGTTTTCTTCAAGTTTTCTAGCTTATTTTGAAAGAGTAAGTTATGGTTTTGATCAGCTTTTGAATGTGTCTATCAAATATGCTTATATTGTGTGTACGGATGTTACACAGTTGGTTTTTTTTTTCCTTTTTCTCAAAACATCTTTGTATAAGATTTGACTTTGATAGCTTTCTGTTATTTTTATGTGAAATGATTTTTGTTTTTCTAAACTTTTTAAAGGAGGCAGGGTTTAAGATAGCTTTTCTAACTTCCCAAGCTCCTTCATTTGGTGTTTCCTTATACAGTCACTTGCTTTTTTGTGAACTCTTGTCTCTGTCCCCCTCTTGCTTTTATCTGGATCTTTTGACTCCTCCTCCATTATCAGGATGCTACTCAATTTTTGTTCCACTCCCATCTGTTTCTCTTCAGTGGAGGACCCCGTCCTGGAAGGGGCCCTAGGTTGGTGCATCTCAAAGGCCAGGTCGCTCCAGCCCCTTTATCTTTTTATGATGGACTACTACACTCTGGGCTCTCACTATTGATAAAAAAAATTCGTTCTTACATATTTCACTTAACATAGCACCCTCCAAGTCCCTCCATGTTGCCACAGATGGCAAAATTTCATTCTATTTTTATGGCTGAGTAGTATTCCATATATACCACATCTTCTTTATCCATTCAACTGTTGATGGACATGTTTGTTTCAGTATCTTGGCAATCATAAATAATGCTGCTATGAACATTGGGGTGCATGTATCTTTTGAATTTGAATTAATGCTTATGCTTTGAATTAATGCTTATGTTTCCTTTGGATACATGCCCAGGAGTGGAATTGCTGGCTTATATGGTAGTTCTATTTTTAGTTTTTTGAGAAACCTCCATATCATTTTCCACAGTGGTTGCACCAACTTACATTCCCAACCAACAGTGTACGAGTGTTCTCTTTTCTCCACGTCCTCGCCAACATTTGTTATTTGTTTTCTTTTTGATGATAATAGTCAGTCTGACAAGTGTGACAGGTGGGAGAGGGAAGGGGGAGGGGCAAAATAGGGGTAGGAAATTAAAAGATACGTACTATTAGGTATAAGATAAGCTACAAGGATATACTGTACAACTCAGAGAATATAGCAGATGCTTTATAATAACTATAAATGGAGTATAACTTTAAAAAATTGTGAATCACTATATCATACCCCTGTAACTTATATAATATTGTACAGCAACTATACTTCAATTAAAAGAGAAGAGAAAAGAAAACAACAAAATAAAACAAAACAAAAATCCCTTCTGAATTTTAGCTGCTCTTTGCAAAATGGCCCTCATTGCTTCTGGGTAAATTCCTGCTCACTATTTTCAAATTTTTCTCTTCTCAGGTAAGGCAAACAGAAATCTTTCCTTCTTTTCTTTCCTTTTATTCCAACACAAATGCTGAAACCCTGAACTCTTGTTCCTGTTAAAAGTTTGTTTTCACTTGCTTGAGTTTTGGGGTTACCTTGACACTTTTGTTGAGAGGATTGTATCTGGGATTTGAGATTTGCAATCTAGTTGCTCTCTCTAGTTTCACGTGGGGATTCAGGGAGATCCAAAACCCATGACTCTACCAATGCTGTCACTTGCCCAGAATCATAAGTCTTTAACTTTTTCAAAGAAAAAGAAGAATCTATTGATGAGACATTTTTTACATGAATGTAATAATGGCAAGTGGTTCAACTTTAAACTGTGAGGATTTGAACATTGCAGGACTTTTATCATTTGGACTATTTGGGCTATTCTTGGTGAGCAAGAATGGACAGAAGAACCAGGGTAATTTAAAATGAGAAATAAAATACGTGTCATATATGGGCTTTCCAAGCTTTAAGAAGTTTTTTTGGAAAATGGCTGAACTATCGTGCCGTGCCCAGCTCATTTCATTAGTTTCAGAAAGATACATAGGAGAAGCACAGGTGGTAAAGTGGCTCATGCTTCCCTAGGGAGAAAGTCAGTGACCCTTGTTGACCAAGGGCTCAGAATAATGGACTCAACACACCAGACATTCTAACATTCGACTCCTTGTTACACAGTGCAGTGTCAACTTAATTGTTCCTATTTATGTTTTCAACGGAAGCCTGAAACCTACTACTGCCACATATGTGGGGTCCATGACAGACCTTCCATATTTTGAAGGTCATCATTTAGTGAGTTGCACACAGGTCTGGATAAAGCTCTGAAGAATCCATTTATATCTACTCGTTCTGTCAGGCCATCCTTAATGTTCTGTTCTTCTATAATCTCTTGATACCAAATCTGTACTAGTTAGGGTTCTTCAGATAAACAGGGACATTAAGATGCATACGTATATAGAAGGAGATTTATTACAAGGAATTGGCTTATGTATTTACTGAGGCTGGTAAATCCAAATCTATAACGTAGGCCCGTAGGAGAGCTAATGGTGCCGATGAAATCGGAAGGCAGTCTGCTAGAGAATTTCCCTCTTGTGCAGGGAGGCCTGTCTTTTTGTTCTCTCCAGACCTTCAGTTAATTGGATGAGGCCCATCAACATTATGGAGGGCAATCTGCTTACTCACACCTTCACCATATAAATGTCAGTCTCAACCAGAGGCACCTTCCAAATTGACACATAAAATTAACCATCACATTTACCTTGGGCTAGATTAAACTTTCAGAATGTGTATCACCTCAAGTACCTAAGAAGGAAATTAACAAAACAAAACGAAGCAAAACAAAAAGTTCATGATTCTCAGTTGAAGAGTGACTTTTCTTTCATTTACAATTGAGTTTCTTCCATGGGAAATCAGGAGAGAGTGGGGCAAGAGTGATTCTCAAACTGCCATCTTCCCTGTAATTCCTCTTTAGTCTATTATAATTATGTATTTATCCTGGGCTAATGCACAAAAACTTTGTGATACAACATTTTGTGGTCACAAGTAGTAGTAGTTACAGATTTCTGTTTCTTGGAGAAAAAACTCTAACACGCAATAGTGTTATTATGTCTTAAATGCACTGCAGATATTTTCATGTTTTATAAAAGAGATAAAAGAGCTATACAGTCATGTACTTCTTTCCCTAAATTTGCATAATTTTCTTTCTGTGTACGTGCATTGATTTCTGTTTTTTAAGACTCTCCAAAATGACATAGAGTTGTATGATTTTCTTCCTTAATTCTTGAAAAAGAGTAACACTCTGAGATCGAGAAAGAAATATTGAATCAATGACAGGGAACAGTGCGCACCAATTTAAGCATTTGTTAAATTCTAACCATCCTCATCCTGACCATTTCCATTCATTTCCAGCATGAATGAGAGCTTAAACTGCATGAGCTGGTGGAACAGAGGACTTGGGGTAACAGTAGCTTGAGGTTTATTTTGAAGTTAGTCTTAATTAAGTGCTATCTATCCACCTAATCTACCTGTCCTCACCAATGTGATGGCACCTGATTCTGCCTTGACAAAAAGAGGACAGACTACATACATATTTCTAGTTCTGCTATGATGGTTCCTCAGCTGCTCCTGTGAAGAGATTCTTCCTGGTTACTTGACTTTGAAGGAAGAAATTCTTGTCGTTGGCACTGATAGTAGCACACATTACTAACTAGCTGAGCTAACAAGCTACATATTTGATGCCAAACTAAGTGTCCAGTTTGATAGCTGGGGTAAGGGGTATCTAATAAATAATTTATTAGGAAAGAAATAAGTAAAATAAACAACAACTACAAAATAGTCAGCTAAATTTTATCTAGTTCATGTGATACAGACCAGGAAAAAATCATCTACTAAAATACAGAAAATTGTATATACTTGGAGGCTATTGTAATTTAAGAATTCTGCTCCATTAGTTTGAAATGTACTCCCTAACAGGCTCACCAATGTGGTTTTCAGTGTTTGCTAATTCATCCCTTATACATCTGTTGCAGAAAATATATACGTTTAACGTGCTGGGTCAAAATGAACTGTTGATATTAATGAAGTTAAGTATAATTAATCTACATGAAATAATTCAATTATGAGAAATCACATTTAAGTGAATCCAGGAAGTTTACTATTTATTTTTCTTAGTTAATTTAGTGTCAAGAGTGCTTCTTATAAAATGTATGAGATGCTGTGAGTTTAATAGCTTTTCCCTGATTTCAAAACTATACAGCAAATATATCTTCCATGAAAAAATTGAAATTGTTACCCTCATTTTGATTTGCAGCAGTGATATTTATCAGGTTCTGTTTTTACAGTTTTTACAATATATTTTTATTTCACGAGTACTTTGATTGATAATGATTAGCCACTTTCTTCCCATTTTAAAGTAATTTAAAATGGTATATTGGTGTAATACACAGTTTTGATCCACTTCAAAATAACAAATGAGAGAATGCTACTATTCTTTTCATTTAGTCTCAATTTTGGCAGAATGATTTCATAAGAATGCAAGCATTTCCTCTTCAAAATAACATTAGAAATTACTGAACGGTGAACATCAGTTGATTCCCACTATACAATCCATTGGTATCAAATGAAAGAACCATAGTTTGGATTTCTTTTTTTTTTTTTTTTTTTGAGGTCCGTGGGCCTCTGACTGTTCTGGCTTCTCCCGTTGCGGAGCACAGGCTCCGGACGCACAGGCTCAGCGGCCATGGCTCACGGGCCCAGCCACTCCGCGGCATGTGGGATCTTCCCGGACGGGGGCACGAACCCGTGTCCCCTGCATCGGCAGGCGGACTCTCAACCACTGTGCCACCAGGGAAGCCCTGGATTTCTTTTATTCTGATAATGCATCAACAAAACAGAACCAAAGATAATTTTTAGATATTAGTACCTATTAAAGTCACCCCAAAACACTGCCCAGCCTTTAAGGATGGCTATCTTTAAAGCCAGGCTTCATGGTCAAAGCTGGAGGCAATATGAAATTAAATAGTTGGTCAAAGAAGGTCTTATTTACACCTATGCCCTGATTAAAAGTGAATTCACATTTGCCATGTCAACTTATGGAGCTCAGTTTTTTGTGACATTAAAAACCAATTCCATTCTTTTGGTTTCAAATGTCTCTTTTAGTTCACCTACTGAGTAATGTGCAAAGGATTTATATATTCTTCAAACCAAGAACTTTTCAACTGTTTCCTTTGCCAGCCAAG
The DNA here is from genome assembly GCF_937001465.1 of Orcinus orca. NCBI lineage: Eukaryota > Metazoa > Chordata > Mammalia > Artiodactyla > Delphinidae > Orcinus > Orcinus orca. The sequence goes on from NC_064563.1 coordinate 131,273,141, forward strand.
TTTTAATCTCTGTTCTGGAGACTTTCAGTTATCTTCTACTTAATTCATAGGCTTCTTAGATCAGTTAGTTATTGCTAAGTAACAAATTATCCTGAAACTTGTTGTCTTAAAACAACAATCATTTACTACTTCTCACAAATTAATGGGTTGGGTGAGGACTACTGATATTTCCTGGGCTTGGCTTGCCAACAGTAGACTCTTAACTTAAATAGCAAACATATCCAAAATTGCTCCCACCTCTGGGTGTTCATCTGGGATTCACTCACATATCTGGCCATCAACTGAATTAGCCTACTGAGGAATGAAAGGCCCCATGAAGTAGAGAAATGTTGCCACATGAGGCCATCTTCAATCAGCTGGTCCCCAGGACCACTCCCCAGACTCAATGATCACTAGGAGAAATCATAGGACTCAGCATATAGTCACACCCATGGCTATAATTTACTACGGCAAAAGGATACAAAGCAAAATCAACAAAAGCAAAGACATTTGGGGCAAATTCCTGAGGAAACCAGGTGCAAGCTTCCAGAAGTCCTCTCTTAGTAGAACCACATAGGCTGTGCCTAATTCCTCCAGCAATGAATTGTGACAACACATCTGAAATGTTGTCTACAAGGGAATTTTGTTAGTGATTCAACACCTGAGGTTTGTATGAGGGGCTGGTTAAGTAAGCACCCTCTGCCTGGCATGTACCAAAATTCCAGACTCTCAGAACAAAAGCAGGTGTTCAGCATAAACCATATTGTTTGCACAAACATTTTTAGGCACAATGAGCCACTGTTATCAGTTAGGGTGGTGGGAACATTCGAGAAACTCAAGTTTTCAGATGCCAGCTCAGGGCCCATCTTGCAAGCAGGTCTTTTCTCGGACCTGCTATGTTAACCTTTTTTCTGGATACTATCCCAGACTTGTTCTCCAGCTAAGGCTCAAGTTTCCAAGAAAGCAAGTGGAAATTCAAAAGGCCTCTTGAGAGCTAGAGAAGGAATTGGCACACACTTACTTCTGACATAGTGTACTGACCAGAGAAAGTACCAAGATTCAAGAGGGGAGAATATAGATTCCATTTCTTTATGAAGTGGCTTCAAGTTCTCATCACAAAAGACATAGATAGTCATTGATTGGGACCATGAAAGCAGGCAATCTACCAACTTCCCAAACTTCTATACCTTGTCTTAGAAAATTATGAGATGCTTATGTCTTGCCCCCGTCCCACCCAGGCAGCTCTATTCCATTACACAATGAGCTTCCATCACATTTCCTTTCCAATCACCTCTGGATACTTGGAATTTTCCCAAAAGCTAATTCTCAACCTAGAAACAACTGTGGTGTCTCGTCACAAAGATGAATGCATTGGACCAGCTGTTTGAGTTCTTTCATTTCTTTCTTCACCCATAATGCATTGGTTTGCAAGAAGACAGCTGCTATTTCTCAGGCACTTGGGAGATTATGCCTTAGGCAATCCAGAATAGATCTCCATCAACTCCATCTCCATTGGCTCAAAGTGTCTATATCCCACTGATGATGTGCAGTCACTGTCACACCCAAGAGGTTTCAAACTCAACTGGGCTTAGCTCAATAAAGAACAGCCAAACCCAAGACTAATCCCATCTCTGGGAGTCCAATTCTGTAATTTCGAAGAGCTCATCCAGGGCTCCTTGGGTGGCTAGTAAGAGTATTTCAGGGAAAATTTCAGAACAGTCCAATACAGATCCCAAATTCTGGGTTTGGGGGAGACTAATGGCATGGAAACTAGAAATAATTGTTGCTCAACACTCATTCCCCTCGATATTTTCAGGCTACCTATGATCAAACTGGAGTATGTCACTAGTGGTAGAACTTTATGGCTTTTATTGGTAAAATGTCACAGCTGTAACAGTTTCATTTTAGTGGTGTACAGTCTTATACCCAAAATAGTGGATTTTAGCATGGACTTTAAGGGAACATTCCTCTTAGGACTCTTTCCTGGACAATATAATTCCTTCCCATGACGTTTCCTTGGCAGGACAATCTGACCAATTTTTGTCTCGGCCCAGACATGACAACACTAACTGCTCTTTCTCATGAGCTAATGAACTGTTCTCTCTGATTACCTTCTTCCCTCTTTCATTTGGCCTGACTTTTAAAGCTAATTCAACAATTTCATGCCTGATAAAATGACTTTGAATAGAGCATCATTCCTTTAAATGAAGAAGTGCTTATAATATTTATAAAGGTTGAAATTTGGAGGTGAATTTTTGATAGAAAGGCTTTCATGCGGTTCAGAAATACCATATATGGATAACTTAATATCCAAAGTAAAGACACACAATTGAAAAAATATTTGTATTTAATCAAAACTGGTCTATTCACAGTTAAGACCGCAAGAAGTTTAAAGGGTGGAATAAAACTTTGTGTCATCTAAATTGCCTTTTGTTTTGCACAATATTCTTTGCTAAGATTGTCCAAAAGACAGTATTTTTCTGATTCTGTTTGAAGTAATTATGTAAAAATAAATAAATAGCTAGCTTACATTTGCGTACTTGGTATAGGAAAGGCAATACATAGAAGACTTTATATATTTTATCATATATATCAACCATAAATCAAACAACTTTGTTTACGTGTACCATTTTGCAGGTGAAAAAGCTAAGACTTACAGAAATTTAGTGGCTTAAGAAAGAACACACTGATAATGAGTAGCAAGGTCAGCATTGGAATTTAATTCAGTCTGACTCAAAAGATCAAGCCTGACTTACAATAGTCAGTAAACTTAGATATGTATCAAATACCAACACATGGGTACACACACACACATGCACACATACACACACACATTTAGAGTGTATTTGGATCTTTTTAAACTTAAAAAATGCTACTCCCAAAATGACTTTATAACCTTCAAAATGATATTGTTTAATACTTTAATCATATGCCATAAGTAGGATGAAGCCACTTAAATATGTTATACTGACTACTATATATACTAGAATATTCCCTCAGATTCTAAGGCTTAGAAGAAGATTGTTGCTAAGATTTTATTTTATTTTTCCAGAATGATGATTCTTGGCAAAGAGAATATGATTTTATTTACAGAAATATTGTCTTAGGGAATTTTCTCTGTAGGAAAAATTTGAAGAGAATTTATAGGAAACACTGCTCAGGAAACTTCTTTTTCTAGGCAGGCTGTTAAGAAGACTGACCTGTCAGAAAAAATGCCTAAGAAAATATTCCAAAATGAATCATGGAGACTTTCTCCAAAGGATTCTAATAAATATGAAGAACATACACCCTAATTTAGAGATGAATTTAACTTTATTCAATGGAATTTTATCTAAAGCATTATAGAGATATCTTGTTATGTTTTCTTTACTTGTTTCTTAACTATATCTGTCATGCCTTATCCTAGGAGTTGGGTAGTGGGAGGCCTGGGTAGGGGAAATACATTTTGATTTAGCCAGAATAATTTTGGGTGGGTTGGCCATAATGTGAACCACTACACATCCAGTTTTATTTTTGAAAGTTAAAATGTCCCTTTGGAGATAAAGGCAAAGTAAAGAGCATCTAGAAACTGTGTTTTGTTTGTTTGTTGTTTGTCAAATCTTCCCACCAGTTCAGATCCCTGGAAGAAACAGAGGCAGTAATCCTCAAGAAAGCACTTTGATTTTGGATTGCATCAATTTCCTACCCTATAGAATATCCAAGCCTCAGAGCTGTTGTTAAAGGAAGACCGTCTAGTGTACAGGGCCCATGATGGAACACTAGCAGGGCTCCTGGAGCCAGGAGTGTGCTTAGTTCCAGAGACAGAATGTAGCTTTCTTTCCTCCTGGAGAGGGTAAGATTATTAACCAGCACACATTTGAAACATGTTATAATCCATGGTCTCTTTTAAGCATATTGCATGGATTAATTTAACAAATCCTTGGAGTACTTTTAGTCTCTCTTTTTTTTCTTTTTTCTCAGATTAGAAAACTGAGAACAGAGCATGGGTAACCTGTCCACATTCAAACAGAGTCATCTTAACCTAGCCACGTGAACATGAGCATTATTTCTCCAGATCTTTTCCTCCCATCTACTACACTATCCTGCCCCTCAAATACAACTAGATCTGATGGGATGGAGCACACATTCTTGGAATCACTGTTCACTAGTAGAGGCTCAGTGGACTCTGCACAGTACCATAGAGCCACTTATGATTCTAGACAGGTTTAAGAGTTAAGAAGAGGGCAGGAAACTAGGAAGAACTGGACATTCTCACAAAGCCAGAATTGGTGTCACTGTAATGTCAATCTATGTAATATGAACTTAATTAGTGCAGATTAAGTAGCTCCTTGAGAAATGACCCAAAACCTTTACCAAATCTTGCCCAAAGTTCTCTATGTCACAAACAAGAAGAAAGAAAACTCCAGATTAAGATTAGGGCTCTCCACGCCACATCCATCTTCTTACTCCACTTTTTATCATTCTCTTCTGTTCTTTCTCCTTTCTCCTCTCCTTAGGATGGTTTGTGTCTTGCCAATTCTATCTCTTTCCAAAGTCCTTCTCTCCTGGGACCTACTGCCAAAAAGTATTAAATGTGCTTTTCCACACTGGAACTGTGAGGGATACATATCAGAAGAAAGAGCTCTTAGCGTCTTTTCCTTCTAGTATTTTCCTTTGCCCTTATGATAACTATTTTCAACCCTACTCTTTCCATGACTACTTCTTGTGTCAATCCCTCATTTCTGCCCACGTCCCACCTTCAGAACTTAGATTCTGGAATTTTTGCTTGAGAGGATTCTGAAAAACAGTTTATCCGCAAACATTCAGGTAATGAATTCAATAACTAGAAAGCAAATATAAATAAACTCAACTTTCTAGACATAACTTTATATTAGGAAAGTCCAACACAGAGGACACACATCTCAGCTATGTGATATGATTGGTTCCCCTCATTAATCACAGCCATTCTGAGACACAGTTGGGGGTACTTTCAAAGAATAATTTTATCAGACAACAAGTATTGAAGAGATGAGTGTGCAGAAAGCCCTCCTGGAGAACTAGGTGTTGTGCTCTTTTTTTGCTGCTCTAAGCCTCAACGTACTGATTCAGATTTTTTCCTTGGAATTTGGTCCTCGTCTACACAGAGTTTTTTTTTTTCCCCTCTGACATCTAGAACATTTAATTTGTTATCCTAAAGGACCACATGTTTTAAAACTGTGTTTGGAAAATCTCAGCCTTTGAGATTTCCGTTTTCCTAATTTGCAAAATGAGTAGCTTAAATTTGACAATTCTAGTTTAGCAGCATAGTCCATATCCAGGGCTTATTAGATGCTGGAGTGATAACACTGAGCTTACATTTGAAGAACATATGTATATGAACAAATGTATGTGATTTGGAATCATGTAAATTCACCCATTTAGATGATTCATATATGCAATTACAGCCACTCGGCAACTCAGACACCTGAGTAATTGTCAATTTTCTATGATTCTGTGAAAATTTTCTTAGGAAAACATAGTTATAGATTCTACTTTATATGCAAAGCACTAAATAATTACATTTAGAATTTCTTTATCAATACATAGGAAGCTTAAAAGTGGATGGAATTCAATTTCTCCAAGTTCCTCTTATAGGAAGATAAACAAAAAAAGTTAGACTCCACCCATCATATCTCAATTTCTTTTATTTGCCTACACATTATATGATCTTGACTCAAAATTTAAAAATGTTTTCCATCACTAGCTCCATCTGAAATCACTACAGATTTTTCTATAATTTCAAATATAATTCCTCTTAATTTTCCTCTTATAAGCATAATTCATTTTATGCTGATTTAATAGATATTAGATTCAGAATCAAATAATTATAATCAAGGTTTAAGTAGTAATTTATCTCTCTCAACACACTGACCAGTCAACTGCTACAATGCATGTCAGTATTCTCAATATAACAGGATATTTTAATAAAATGAATGCAGGGGTTGTGAAACAAAGAATTCTAGTGTTTGAAGAAACACATTTAAAAATCAAATTATTTTAGAAATCACCTCTTCAACATTTTATCCAATGACCACAGGGCCTCTATAACACTTCCAGACCCTCACTACTTCACAAAATAGTTCTGGTTGGTAAGACTTTTCATTGGACTGATCACTACATTTCTCTTTTTGGTCCAAATTTTGCTCTCTGGGCCAACCCAGAATAATCTTAGTAATTTTTTATCCAAGATAATTCCTCATATATATATAATGATAGCTATTCTATTGTCTATAAAATTCTCCTTTACAGAATGTTTATAGAAGTCCTAACAAATGTAGACTAGAAAACTAAAACTTATGATTTCTTTATACATATTGTGTGTCTAAATTGTATCTTACATATTGAGAAGAAAAATTAAACTTAAGGTCAAAACTAAGAAAACATTAGTAGAAAACAAAATGCATATTTGTTTTTAAGGGTAAATTTCCCAATTAAATATTCTAAGTACATCAAGGTCCAATATTTTAGAATTTAAAAGCTTGCATTATAATATTAATATAATCTAGATGGTTTTTAATATTTTTTATTTAATAGTTTTTATTTAATATTTTTATTTAATATTTAATTAATATTTTATTTAATATTTATTTTAATATTTTTAATTTTTAAAATAAATTTATATATTTTATTTTTGGCTGTGTTGGGTCTTTGTTGCTGTGCGAGGGCCTGCTCTAGTTGCGACGAGCAGGAGTTACTCTTCGTTGCAGTGCACGGGCTTCTCACTGTGGTGGCTTCTCTTGTGGTGGAGCACAGGCCCTAGGAGTGTGGGCTTCAGTAGTTGTGGTTCGCAGGCTCTAGAGCACAGGCTCAGTAGTTGTGGCGCAGTCTTAGTTGCTCCACGGTATGTAGGATCTTCCCGGACCAGGGCTCAAACCCATGTCCCCTGTATTGGCAGGCGGATTCTTGACCACTGCACCACCAGGGAAGCCCAATATTTCCAAATTTTAAAAACATCAGCAATGGGCTTCATTTAATATAAAACTTCTACCATGTTATTTTATCTTTATTGATTTAACATGAGACATGGATGGCTAATCCATTGTTTTGCAAAAATGATTTCTTTTTGAGATGTGAGTGCTTGTTTAGTTTAGTCTAAAAAGCAAAGCTAATCTTAAAAAAATATAATAGACTATTGCATTGGCTTTGCTACAACAAATGGAACAATAAATGACTTAGGATGTACTTGTTATTACAGAACAAAACATAAAGTTAATGAGATGTGTTCTTAAGAGATAAATATGCTCTCCTGACATTAATGCATTTAGAGTTTAGTCTCTCTGTGTGGCAGACTCCCATATCTTAGTTTGTTTTGATTTTATCATTACTTTCTTAATTAATTATTCTATTTGATGGGTAATTTTACATAAAGGTATCCCTTGACAGGTAATATTCTAGAAATGTAATTCTTGTGCCTTTTATTTTTAAAGGGTGGGCCCCTTAGATCATTTCCTTGGGATGAAGTAATATCACTAGAAAAATAGATGTTCCTCCTTGGCCTTCAAATTTACTGGTCTTCTACTAATGTTAATTTAAGTCATTGATGTATTCATTATTTACATTGTTAGCAAACTTGATAATATTCAGGCTGAATTTATCTGCAGTTTGAGCCATCATCCCCCAAAGCTTCTATTGTGCCTTCCCTTTTTTTTCCCCCTTGAAAATCCTTTTCTAACCGTACAAGCTCATCTTTGTATCTCTTTTGCTACTGTTCACATGTCCCCTAATGTGGGCTGCTAACGTTCATGGTCTGAGAGCATTGTTTGTTTGTATTTTGTTTCACATTTGTATTTGGTGCATGATTTACATAATTGTTTCTAATCTGAGTTGCTTTGACATTAGCAGTCAAGTTGGCCAAGGATATTATCAACAAGTCATTACTCTGCTGACAGTAGATGTATTCAGTTTGAGCCAACTTTTGGCCGTCAGTTGCTGCTGCACACAACCTCAGGGTCAGTTCCTGCCCTCGTATTCTTACGCACAATCACTGTGGAAATCAGCTTTGATGAAACTGGAACTGAGCATAAGCTCTCGGGAGGCTTTGGCATGAAAATCACTGACAGCAGAACTTGGCTCAGGATGTGTTTAATTGGAGCACCTCACGTTGGATGACAGGAAAGAGGGAGAGAGAAAATAAAGAAAGGAGGGGTGGAGGAGTAAGACATGGAGATCACTTTCCTCCCCACAAATACATCAAAACTACATCTACATGTGGAACAACTCCTACAGAACACCTACTGAACGCTGGCCAAAGACCTTAGACTTCCCAAAAGGCAAGAAACTCCCCACGTACCTGGGTAGGGCAAAAGAAAAAAGAATAAACAGAGACAAAAGAATAAGGACGGGACCGGCACCTTGGGGAGGGAGCTGTGAAGGAGGAAAGATTTCCACACACTAAGAAGCCCCTTCACTGGTGGAGGGGGGGGGGGTGGGTGGGGGGAAATCTTTGGAGCCACGGAGGAGAGCACAGCAACAGGGGTGCGGAGGGCAAAGTGGAGAGATTCCCGCACAGAGGATCGGGGCCGACCGGCACTCACCAGCCCGAGAGGCTTGGCTGCTCACCCGCCGGGGAGGGCGGGGCCTGGGAGCTGAGGCTCCGGCTTCAAAGTTCAGATCCCAGGGAGAGGACTGGGGTTGGCTGTGTGAACACAGCCTGAAGGGGCTAGTGTGCCACAGCTAGCCGGGAGGGAGTCTGGGAAAAAGTCTGGAGCGGCCTAAGAGGCAAGGGTCCATTGTTTTGGGGTGAGCAAGGAGACGGGATTCAGAGCACCGCCTAAAGGAGCTCGAGAGATGGGCGCAAGCCGCCGCTATCAGTGCGGACACCAGAAACCAGCATGAAATGCTAAGGCAGCTGCTGCAGCCACCAAGAAGCTTGTGTGCAAGCACAGGTCACTATCCACACCTCTCCTACTGGGAACCTGTGCAGCTCGCCACTGCCAGGGTCCCGTGATCCAGGGACAACTTTCCTGGGAGAACACACGGTGTGCCTCAGGCTGGTGCAACGTCACGTTAGCCGCTGCCACCGCAGGCTCACCCAGCATTCCATATCCCTCCCTCCCGGCAGCCTTATCCACAGAGCAGCAGGTGATTAGTGAGCCAGAACCCCCTAATCAGCTGCGCCTTTAACCCCAATGTGTATGGGTGGGGAACAGACACTATCAGGTGACCTTTACACAGAGGTGGGGCCAAATCCAAAGCTGAACCCCAGGAGCTGTGCGGACAAAGAAGAGAAAGGGAAATCTCTCCCAGCAGCCTCAGGAGCAGCGGATTAAATCTCCACAGTCAACCTGATGTACCCTGCATCAGTGGAATACCCGAATAGACAACAAATCATCCCAAAATTTAGGCATTGGACTTTGGGAGCAGCTGTAGACTTAAGGTTTGCTTTAAGCATCCAATTTGCTTCTGGTTTTATGTTTATCTTAGTTGAATATTTAGAGCTTATAATCATTGGTAGATTTGTTTATTGATCTGGTTGCTCTCTTCCATATATATATATATATATATATATATATATATATATATATATATATACACACACACACACACACACACACATATATATTTTTTTTCCTTTTCCTCTTTTAGTGAGTGTGTATGTGTATGCTTCTTTGTGTGATTTTGTCTGTATAGCTTTGCTTTTGCCATTTGTCCTAGGGTTCTGACTGACCTTTTTTTTTTTTTAATATAGTTTTTAGTGCTTATTATCATTGATGGATTAGTTTTTTGGTTTGGTTGCTCTCTTCTTTCTTTCTTTTTTCAAATTATTTTTATATTTAAAAAATTTCAATCATTTTTTTCCGTTTTAATAACTTTATTTTATTTTATTTATTTATATTTTCCTTTTTTTTTTTTTCTCCCTTTTCTTCTGAGCTGTGTGGCTGACAGGGTCTTGGTGCTCTGGCCGGGTGTCAGACCTGAGCCTCTGAGGTGGGAGAGCCAAGTTCAGGCCATTGGTCCACCAGAGACCTCCTGGCCCCATGTAATATCAAACATTGAAAGATCTAATAGAGATCTCCATCTCAACGCTAAGACCCAGCTCCAGTCAACGACCAGCAAGCTACACTGCTGGACACCCTATGCCAACTAGAAAGACAGGAACACAACCCCACCCATTAGCAGAGAGGCTGCCTAAAATCATAATAAGTTCACAGACACACCAAAACACACCACTAGACGTGGTCCTGCCCACCAACAAGACAAGATCCGGCCTCAACTACCAGAACACAGGCACCAGATCCCTCTACCAGGAAGGCTACATGACCCACTGAACCAACCTTACCCACTGGGAGCAAACCAAAAACAATGGGAACTATGAACCTGCAGCCTGCGAAACAGAGACACCAAACACAGTAAGTTAAGCAAAATGAGAAGACAGAAAAACACACAGCAGATGAAGGAGCAAGGTAAAACTCCACCAGACCAAACAAATGAAGAGGAAATAGGCAGTCTACCTGAAAAAGAATTTGGAGCAATGATAGTAAAGGTGATCCAAAATATTGGAAATAACACAGTAGACCAAACAAATGAAGAGGAAATAAGCAGTCTACCTGAAAAAGAATTCGGACTAATGATAGTAAAGATGATCCAAAATCTTGGAAATAGAATGGAGAAAATACAAGAAATGTTTAACAAGGACCTAGAAGAACTAAAGAGCAAACAAACAATGATGAATAACACAATAAATGAAATTAAAAATTCTCTAGAAGGAATAAATTGCAGAATAACTGAGGCAGAAGAACGGATAAGTGACCTGGAAGATAAAATAGTGGAAATAACTACCAAAGAGCAGAATAAAGAAAAACACATGAAAAGAAGTGAGGACACTCTCAGAGACCTCTGGGACAACACTAAATGCACCAATATCCATATTCTAGGAGTCCCAGAGGAAGATGAGAAATAAAAGGGACTGAGAAAATATTTGAAGAGATTAGAGTTGAAAACTTCCCTAATATGGGTAAGGAAATAGTCAATCAAGACCAGGCAGTGCTGAAAGTCCCATACAGGATAAATCGAAGGAGAAACATGCCAAGACACATATTAATCAAACTATCAAAAATTAAATACAAAGAAAAAATATTGAAAGCAACAAGAGAAAAGCAACAATTAACATACAAGGGAATCCCCATAAGGTTAATGCTGATCATTCAGCAGAAACTCTGCAAGCCAGAAGGGACTGGCAGGACATATTTAAAGTGAAGAGAGGGAAAAACTTACAACCAAGATTACTCTACCCAGCAAGGATCTCATTCAGATTTGATGGAGAAATTAAAACCTTTACAGACAAGCAAAAACTAAGAGAATTCAGCACCACCAAATCAACTCTACAACAAATGCTAAAGGAACTTCTTTAGGCAGGAAACACAAGAGAAGGAAAAGACTTACAATAACAAACACAAAACAATTAAGAAAAGGTAATAAGAACATACATATTGATAACTACCTTAAATGTAAATGGCTTAAATGCTCCAACCAAAAGACATAGACTGGCTGAATGGATACAAAAACAAGACCTGTATATATGCTGTCTACAAGAGTCCCACTTCAGACCTGGGGACACATACAGACTGAAAGTGAGGGGATGGAAAAAGATATTCCATGCAAATGGAAATCAAAAGAAAGCTGGAGTAGCAATTCTCATATCAGACAAAATAGACTTTAAAATAAAGACTATTACAAGAGACAAAAAAGGACACTATATAGTGATCAAGGGATTAATCCAAGAAGAAGATATAACAATTGCAAATATTTATGCACCCAATATAGCAGCACTTCAATACATAAGGCAAATGCCAGCAGCCATAAAGAGGGAAATCAACAGTAACACATTCATACTAGGAGACTCTAACACCCCACTTTCACCAATGGACAGATCATCCAAAATGAAAATAAATTAAGAACACAAGCTTTAAATGATAGATTAAACAAGATGGACTTATTTGATATTTATAGGACATTCCATCCAAAAAGAGCAGATTACAATTTCTTCTCAAGTGGTCATGGAACATTCTCCAGGATAGATCATATCTTGGGTCACAAATCAAGCCTTGGTAAATTTAAGAAAACTGAAATCATATCAGGTATCTTTTCTGACCACAACGCTATGAGACTAGATATCAATTATAGGAAAAAATCTGCAAAAAATACAAACACATAGAGGCTAAACAATACATCACTAAGTAACCAAGAGGTAACTGAAGAAGTCAAAGGGGAAATCAAAAAATACCAAGAAACAAATGACAATGAAAACACAATGACACAAAACCTATGGGATGCAGCAAAAGCAATTTGAAGAGGGAATTTTATAGCAATACAATCCTACCTCAAAGAACAAGAACCATCTCAAATAAAAAAACGTAACCTTACACCCAAAGCAATTAGAGAAAGAACAACAAAAAAAACCCAAAGTTAGCAGAAGAAAATAAAACATAAAGATCACATCACAAATAAATGAAAAAGAAATGAAGGAAATGACAGCAAAGATCAATAAAAGTAAAAGCTGGTTCTTTGAGAAGATTAAAAAAATTGCTAAACCAGTAGCCAGACTCATCAAGAAAAAAAATGAGAAGACTTAAATCAATAGAATTAGAAATGAAAAAGCAGAAATAACAACTGACACTGCAGAAATACAATGGATCATGAGAGATTACTACAAGCAACTATGTGCCAATAAAATGGACAACCTGGAAGAAATGGACAAATTCTTAGAAAAGCATAACCTTCTGAGACTGAACCAGGAAGGAATAGAAAATATGAACAGACTAATCACAAGCACTGAAATTGAGACTGTGATTAAAAGTCTTCCAACAAACAAAAGCCCAGGACCAGATGGCTTCACAGGTGAATTCTGTCAAACATTTAGAGAAGAGCCAACACCTACCCTTCTCAAACTCTTCCAAAATATACCAAAGGGAGGAACACTCCCCAATTCATTCTACGAGGCCACCATCACCCTGATACCAAAACCAAAGATGTCACAGAGAAAGAAAACTACAGGCCAATATCACTGATGAACATAGATGCAAAAATCCTCAACAAAATACTAGCAAACAGAATCCAACAGCACATTTAAAGGATCATACACCATAAACATCATTAATCATTAGAGAAATGCAAATCAAAACTACAATGAGATATCATCTCACACTGGTCAGAATGGCCATCATCAAAAAATCTACAAACAGTAAATGCTGCAGAGGGTGTGGAGAAATGGGAACCCTGTTGCACTGTTGGTGGGAATGTAAATTGATACAGCCACTATGGGGAACAGTATGGATGTTCCTTAAAAAACTAAAAATAGAACTACCATACAACCCAGCCATCCCACTACTGGGCATATACCCTGAGAAAACCATAATTCAAAAATAGTCATGTACCAAAATGTTCATTGCAGCTCTATTTACAAGAGCCAGGACATGGAAGCAACCTAAGTGTCCATCCACAGATGAATCAATAAAGAAGATGTGGCACATATATACAATGGAATATTACTCAGCCATAAAAAGAAATGAAATTGAGTTATTTGTAGTGAGGCGGATGGACCTAGAGCCTGTCATACAGAGTGAAGTAAGTCAGAAATAGAAAAACAAATACCGTATGCTAACACATATATAGGGAATCTAAAAAAAAAAAAATGGTCATGAAGAACCTAGGGCCTAGATGGGAATAAAGACACAGACCTACTAGAGAATGGATTTGAGGATACGAGGAGGGGATAGGGTAAGCTGGGACAAAGTGAGAGAGTGGCATGGACATATATACACTACCAAATGTAAAATAGCTAGTAGTGGGAAGCAGCCGCATAGCACAGGGAGATCAGCTCGGTTCTTTGTGACCACCTAGAGGGGTGGGATAGGGAGGGTGGGAGGGAGGGAGATGCAAGAGGGAAGAGATAGGGGAACATATGTATATGTATAACTGATTCACTTTGTTATAAAGCAGAAACTAACACACCATTGTTAAGCAATGATACTCCAATAAAGATGGTTTTTTTTAAAAAAAAGTGGTTAGAAAGGAATTAGTAATTGTAAGTCACCTCTTTATGAAGGAATAGCCATAAAGACAATGGAGACTCTCTAATGACAAAGCAGCTGCCACAATATTCGAAGAGAACCAGGTTGGCCATGAATATAAAGAGACAGCTGCTTTCTTTCTGTTTTTAATTAACTATTTTTTTTTTATTGGAGTATAATTGCTTTACAATGTTGTGTTAGTTTCTGCTTTATAACAAAGTGAATCAGCTGTATGTATACAGGTATCTCCTCCCTCTTGGACCTCCCCCCAACCCACCCATCTAGGTCATCACAGAGCACCGAGCTGAGCTCCCTGTGCTATACAGCAGATTCCCACTAGCTATCTATTTTACACATGGTAGTGTATTTATGTCAAACCTATTCTCCCAATTCATCCCACCCTCCCTTTCCCCCACTGTGTCCACATGTCTGTTCTCTACATCTGTGTTTCTGTTCCTACCCTGCAGATATGTTCATCTGTACCATTTTTCTAGCTTTCACATATATGCATTAATATACATTATTTGCTTTTCTCTTTCTGACTTACTTTACTCTGTATGACAGACTCTATGTCCATCCACATCTCTACAAATGACCTAATTTCATTTCTTTTTATGGCTGAGTAATATTCCATTATATATATGTACTACATCTTTATTATCCATTCATCTGTCGGTGGACATTTAGGTTGTTTCCATTTCTTGTTTTTTTGTGTTTCAGGTTTCTTGAAATATATTCAACATACAACTTCATGTAAGTTTAAGGTGTACACATGGTGATTTGCTATATTTACTATTGTAATATGATTGCTATTGTAGTATAAGCTATCACCTCTATCATGTCACATAATTGTCCTTTCTTTTTTGTGGTGGGAATAATTAAGCCCTAGTCTCTTAGCACGTTTAATGTTTATAATACTGTATTGTTGTATGTAATCATTATACTGTGTATTAGACCTCCAGGACTTATTTATCTACTAGTTGCAAATTTGTATCCTTTAACAACATCTGTCCTATTCCTGTACCCCCAGCCCCTGGTAACTGTCATACTATTCTGTTTTCACAAGTTCACCTTTTTAGATTCCACATGTGAGTGATGTCATACGGTATTTGTCTTTGTCTAGCTTATCACACTCAGCATAATATCCTCATGAGTGTTAGTGTGCATAGCTGGAGGAACTTGGTGGAGAGAGAATGTGAAAAAGTAATGGGAAGGCTGCCAAAAGAATTCTTTCTCTAGAGATAGCTAGAAAGAACATAAATAAATAAAACAGTGATTCATTCTTTGTGATCCTATAAACGTTGTCCAGCCAGACTTATTTACGTAGGAGAGAGGTTTATTGTGACCCAGTTGTTTCTGAGAACGTAGAAAAACTCTTGGATTAAGTCCTAATTTAACTCATGTTACCGGTCCCTAAGACTGTCAGTTTTCTTTTCTTTGGGAAACTTTAAAAAGAAAACCACATACACTTAAGACAGACAGAAATTAATATGAGATGATGGGCAGTATCCAGAAATTGATCTTTAACTTTTCAAGGAACTGCTTATCAACTAATTTCTCAATCTTTGAAACACATGGTGTTTCTAACTGAAGATTTCTGAGCAAGGACATATGTTTCTCATTCACTCAAATAAATCATATGCAAGCTATATCCTGAAGGACATTGTGTTTTTAATAAAATAATCTACAACATAGTCTATCCATATCTTTCTCTCTTTTTCTCTATCTATGGAGAGTATATGTCAAAGTTTACAGAATATTTTGACATTTCCTGTATAAGTAAATGCAGCATATATTTCCATTTGTTTCAGAATATCTCCATGAAATTATGTCAGAAATAGATTTTGGAGTTTGCACACATAAGAAATAATGTCATGATTGCAACTGTTTTCCTCTATTGACATTTATTTGATGTCATAGGATAGCATTTAAAAATGACAGCTTTCCTTCTCTCAAGTTAATCAAAAGATGTCCTTTCTTTGACCTAAGTCCTTCCTTAGAATAGTTCCAAATTTTAAGAAGAAAAAACTCACAAATGTGCACTGATGTGTACTCATTAATTCACCGGTTTGGGGTTGATGGTGGAAGGACTTTCCTTCCTTTGGCCAGGACTGGAAACAAGAAATTACATAGCAGTTTGAGAAAGGATTCCAGAGCTTGAAGGCAAAGGTCCTTTCTAGGAAAGGAGCACAGCAAATACTCATGATGCCTTCTGTTCTCACTTTGCCTGGAGTTGGAATATGAGTTGACATACATAGTGTGAATTCTATGGCCTCTACGTACTCCAAACTAGCAACTCATGTTCAAAACGCCACCTTAGAGACTCTATTAAAAACGTAAAGAGCAAGGGGAGGGGTTGCTTTAAACCCTGAAAAGCCTGATGATTTTATTTTTTCTTGATGACTTTTTGTTCTTGTAGACTAGTTTCTACCAAGATGTGCTATCTATCTCCACTGCCTCAAAGAGGTAGTAGTAGGGATATGCTATTCTACTTTAAGAAGTAGTGACCTGGAAATATGTAAGCCATGTCTTTAAGCATTATAAACTGACATTTTGTTATGTGCTTAGCATCAACCCGAAGATGACACAGACCTACCCAAAGATGCCTAGACAGCTACACAGGTAAACACACTGTTCACACTAACACAGACACACAAACCCATCCATGCACGCTCACAACATACACCCTCTACAGGAGAGTTTCAAAACTCCAATCCGTGCATTTTTCTCATGTCCATCAGCTCTCTGGCCTGAGCCACCATCTTCCTTCCCTTCAGTAGTCCCTGGTGAAGTACGTGTTACCCAGAGTCAGACTGGCTGGGTGTGGATGGCCTGGGGCAAGTCGCTTCCATTTGCTCCTCTGCCGATAATATTAGTACCTGCCTGAAAGGATTAGTGAAGATCCATTTATTCCATGTAAAGTACTTAAAACAGTGCCAGAGCTCAAGAAATATCACCTGCCATTATTGGGGACCATATTTGATTCCCACTGCTGCTGTAATAAATTATTACAAACTTGACTGCATAAAACAACACAAATTTGTTATCTCCCATTTTTGGAGGTCAGAAGTATGACATGGATCTCCTTGGGCTAAGGTCAAGGTATTAGCAGGGCTGCATTCCCTTCTGGAGGTGTTAGGGAGAAATCCACTTCCAGACCACCCACATTCCTTAGCTCACATCTCCCTTCCTCCATCTTCAAAGCCAGCAACATTGCATCTCTCTGACCCTTCTTCCATCCTCACATCTTTATTCGACCACAGCTGGTAGAGGTTCTCTGCTTTCTAAGGACTCCTGTGATTATATTGGGCCCACATGTTTCATCCAGGACACTCTCGATGTCTGTAACCTTAGTCACATCTGCAAAGTTCCTTTATCCTTGTAAGGTATCACATTCACAGCTTCCGGGTTTAGGATATGAGCATCTTTGGGAGAGATGCTTACCACAGTGGGAAGTATTAATGAAAATAAATCTGAATGAAAAATGTGAATGTGTTCTTATCACATTGTGTCCCATATGTGTCCATCCATCTATTCATTTAACACTATAATAGGCCAGGATTTATGGTAAGTAAGTCTGTGCCACTACCCCAATCCAAAATGTACAGCAAATCAGACTAGCCTTTGATATAGAGTAAATATATATAATTATAAGATCTAGATATTGCAGATTCACTGATTTGTTTTTTCAGTCACTCAATAAATATTTATCAAGTGCTTAGCATGGAAAGGCCACTCCCCAAAAGGAAATCTCAATTTCTGACAAGCGTTCAAAACTAAGAGCTATGACATCATCCTCTCGCAAACAAACCAACTCTTATAAACATCCCAGAAGAGGCTTCAGGAAGGCTTCTCTAGAGAAGGGTTCTTAACCTAGGGCATGTGCAATGGCTCCAGGAGTCTGGGACTTCCTGGCAAGTGAATGCAAAATTGTGCATGTCTGTGTGTCTGTGGGGGAGGGGAGAGGGTTCGTGGTTTTTATCCAGTTCAAAAAGGAGTCAATGATCCACCGAAGATGAAGTATGAGAACTCCAGGGTATTGCAGTTTGCATCGCCAGAGATCTGCCTGTGTCGTTTCTGCATTTGGCACAAATGGCTTTACCATGGGGCCGAGTGAATGATGCCGCCGATTACTTGGGTTCATTTCTCGAGTTACTGTCACAGCATCACACTTGCTCGCTCGCTGTCATGATGAATTCTCTTCTGTCTACTTAGTTCTTATGCTGTGAAGGCTCACAACTGCTTCTGCCCAACCAGGTACCATGCAACAAAGGAAGATTAAGAGATAGACAAGGCAGAACTTGAAGATAAGCTCTGGAGCTGCCTTTGCTTTTCTGACTCTGCAAAATTTCCCTGTTGAGAGTCTTACTCCATCAGTTATCTCCTTTGAGTTATATATTATGAATCACATGTGGGAAAAAGCTATCAGAAAAGGGGGTGGGGTGAGGACCATATTTAAAGCAAGGACCTATGCTTCTTACATTAAAAAAAAATCAATCAATTGAAGAGAGAAGTAAATGAAATGACATTCTTTTATATAGACTGAATAAAGAAGCACGCCCTTCTCCCATCCCCTTTTTAAGGCTGCACATTAGAAATGAGCATTATTTCTTTCAAAGAATACACTTGATTCTTGCAGGTCAAGGCCAGCTGTGGGTAGTTTGTTCTGTGTTCACATTTAGGAACGCCTCCAATTCAGACTCTCCAGACCCACCACCTTAACTGTTTACTCTTCCCTCCTTCCCTTTGTTTCTGAGAAAAGCATGAGGATAGAACGTGCAGTCCCCTTTCTGGACATTTCAGTTGTCCTAGGTGGAAGGTGCTGCCACCCATTCCAGGCAGCCCTTCCTCCATCAGACCCCAGAGCAGAAAGAGCCAGACTGCTTTTTAAGAGCCTCTCCCAAGCTCTTGGATAGCCTAGCCCATGGAAGTCTAAAAGTGGGTGGCAGGTGGGTAGGTGATGGGCTGTGTGGAAGTATGTAGGTACATGTGCTCATATGCACTGTACCCAGGTTGTGAGCCAAGCCAATTCATGGCTTTGGTATGTACCTTTTGCTGCTTTAAAAGAGTTCCCTTGTCTCTCCTTCCCAGCCTCAAGCTTCACTCCATTGCTCATCACATTCCGCCCCTTCCACCCAACACCATCTACTTAAATTCCCTGAAATTGACATGATGAGGAGCTATGACTTTGCCTATTCATTTTATGACTTAAAATCCATCTTCTTTCACTGGGCTGGTGGTATCAGGAACGGACAGAATGAGGCAGACAGAGAAGGTTAGATGACCACTAGCTGTCATTTTTAAGCTTGGTTTCTAAGTGACCTAGTTGAAGGGATGAACACAATCAATTTGTAGAATAGCCATGATTTTACAGCATTTGAGGATTACAGAAATAAAGGGATGGGTTATATCCTGCATTTTTATGAAGAATTGAGTGTGCATATTGGATGAATTCTTTTTTATAAAGGGCTCGGGATCCACTCTATGACCTCTCCTTACTATCCTCCTCTGTCTTCACGATCACGTGATCACGTGTGATGTTACTTTCATTTTAATCCTTCTGGAAGGTTTCCAGAAGACTGAGAAAGAGAAAAAGCAAATTCAGGAGTTTACTGAATATCATCTAGTTTTATAACCCGTAGAAAATAGGTCTGTGAAAATAGCCAGATAAGTACACAACCAGGTCAGGGTCCCACGCTCTGTTCGAATTCTGTTTTCTCATCAGTGACCTTTTCATGACAGAGCCCTAGAGAAGGATCGTGCGCTTCAGACATCACAACATCTGCTGAGAGCCAGAGCGAAGCTTTAGGAGAAAACTACTGTGAAACAAGGAGGCAATTACCTCAAATTGAAAGCAATTACCTGATTAACTTCGTGTCCCCATCACCAAAGCCTCGGGACATATTGGAAAGCTCTGGTGATTCATTACCATTCGGATATTCTGTCCAGTACTTTTAAAAAGAAAATGTCATGGTCCCAAATTTTAAAATGTTGTTTTCCTACATGTATAATTCCTGATTTGAAATAGTACAAGGAAAAAAATCTCGATTGAAATTGAATGCATTGGCAAACTAGAGATTATCAAAAGAGAAAGAAAATGACGGGAATTTTTTACAAGTGCTGGTGGGGAGAATTATGCAACTTTCCACTATGCAAAGTTTTGTAATTGTAACTTCTTAATACCTTTTAAGGAGAAAATACCGCCAGCTGCAACTTGAGAGCTTTTATGAGAACCATGAAAGGGTTTTTCCTTCACTCACATCTGTCTTCATTTGCTGGGTGTATGCTGTAGGCTTCATGCCTGTTAGCTAAATCTAAGACATTAAAGACTTGTTTAAATCAAGCAAATAAATGTCCTTAAGCCATAAATATATATTTTTTAAAGTTAGGGGAGAAGAGACTTACACCGAGCTATTTAGTCTTTATTATTTGTGTCCATTGTTTCCCATAGTAAATAAGCAGAAATATCAGTATATGCAAAATCATAGACTTTAAGCCAGGTTTCAAGCTTAAGCGGGTGAGAAAATGAATTATATTTCCAGTGACTTTTTAGACATCTTCACTATGTTTACCTTTCCAAGTAGCTGGAAAAATAACTCAGAGAGGGTGTATTTTTGTTTTTTAATTTTTTTTGGCTCTTTCCATACCCAGGCACTTAGTATCATGGAATCAGAGAAATTTTGGTTTTATGACATTTTCACCAGGATTTCAAACATGGTTTTGATAGTCACCTCTTTCCACAGCACAAGCTTTTCTATTTCATTTTATTTGCTCATCAATATTTTTTCATCAACTGAGTTTTCTAAAATACCAATATTTCCAATAGGAATTCATCCGTTAACACCAGATCCATGGCAGATTGAGTCAGAACCATGTAGTGGATACATATTGATTTATCTTTGGTGAATATTCCATAGTTTTAATCTCTCAGATACATTTGTTATTTCAAGTTAGATCAGACTTAACACACTAACCATTAGAATGAAAACTGAAAAATTGTATCATTTGCCAGTCAGCCAGATCTTGGGTACCATGAATACTCAATCACAAATCCCTACGGATTGAAGACATGTTTCTGTGGGAAACTAGTCTAGACATTTGCGGGTATGCAGCCATTAAGTATAAAGATTCTTCTTGAGGGGAGATCATTTCTTTGCTGAAATGAGATATCATGTAAAATATAATTGGCAATGTAATTTGAGTTTTGATATTATGATTTTTGTTTTCATATTTGTTATATTGTTTATAACAAGCATTGAAACATTGTTTCAATGTTTGTTATAACATTGTTATTCATATTTGAATTTAACAAGTATGCCCAGATGCAGAATATCTTATACAGTTCTCTGGTACAGCACCACTTTAATTCTGGAATTAGAAAAATATCTTAGAATGTTTGTAAAACTCAACATTTATATCGTCAATAATACAATTCAGACATCTATCCCTAAGCTCCCCACCATCCTCCCCACTCCTTCTTCCTTTATTCTTGTCTTGCTTCCCTACTCTTGCGTTCTTCCTTCCCCTTCCAGCTTTAGCATAACTCGCTCCCCCTAGTTGCTTTGTGAATTCGGAGAAAATGTTTTGTTTTCTTCTGAGACCAATTAACATTTTTTAATTTGACAAGGTTCAGTTGGGCTTAGCAGCCACAGAAAGTATTGTGCACCTGCCCTTATTTATCTGTGAATGTATTTTAGAAATTGTTTTTGTAATATTGCGTGGCTGCCCTTTCATTTCCTTCCCTTACTTTGCCTCACTGTTTCACACTTTCCCACAAATGCCTTCCTCTAACTTAGCAAAGAATATCTCATAAGAAACAAACCATAAATGCAAAGGTGAATAATGATTTTTGGAGGGGTTTATTCTGGCCATTTAAAAAAAATCATCATTTAAATAATGATTTTTGAAGGGGTTTATTTTGGCCATTTAAAAAAAATCATCATAGTTTCTCAGATTCCCCCACCCTGCAATTTTTAGAATTCATTCTTTTCTTTTATATTACATATGGCATCTATTGCACTTTTTCTCCAAAGTGACCATATCAAGAGTTTTCCTTTGATCCTAGTCAAAGTCTCTTCATAGACTTTCAGGTAGAAAATTGTGCCTGTATTATTTTGGCTTTCTTCCTCTTGGTAGGAAGCTAAGCTCCTGGAATGTAGACTTAAGATATCTATTTAGTTCAGCAAATTACTGCTGAGTATTCTAAAATGTCATGGTTTAAAAGAATTAATATAGCCAGTCATGGCACACCTAATGCATTCAACTCTAGTCCCTGGTTGACTATCAGACAAGTAGCAAGGGCTCAATACATAAATACCAAGTGAATAACTGATTTCGATTCATTCAGGCAAACAATTCTGGTGTGCATCTGAGTGGTTCTGGCATTAGTGAGCTCAAGTTCTCGAGTCGAACAAAATGAGATATTATTGACTGAATACCTACCACCTGTTATAGAGCTGAGTGTCCAGTAATTGTTCCGTGAGCGTTTGACGGAAGAACTCATTTCCCATCCTGACTTCGTCTTAGATGTCTTTAGTCTATTGACTCAACATTTTTCCTGTCAAGGGGTTCTAATTAATGCCAACAACTTCTGCTGAAAAGCAGGGGATAAGTATTCAAAATATTTATCAGTTGATACTGCGTGTGCCTCAACCAGTCGGAATCGGCGCTGGCTATAAACAACGTGGACAGCTGTATTGGGGCTTACCTGCTAAAAAATCAGCAATGCTTATAAGCTCTGCCATATCAAATCCTCCTGGATGTCCACAGATCTCTAAGAGGCTGCTGTTCCTTGCTTGGAAAAGATCTAGCCCCTAAACACTTTGTTTGTTTACCAGCCATCTTAGAAAAATTCCTGGGAGATTTGTCAGAATCTAATCTAAATCATTAAGTTAGCAATTCTCAAAGGTAACCTAGAGTTCATCCAGCTGCAGTTTGTTCCATTGATCACAATAATCCACCCCACCCAGAACTTTCCTCATGAAAGGAATCTTCTTGGAGTGGCCATCTGGATCGTATTATCCTAATCAGAGTGTGTGGCGCATACAAGGTGCAGACACCATTTCCACTGTAGGGTCAGGCTCCCTCATTCTTGGATGTGCTTTCCCCTTTCCTTTCACCTCTCTCTTTCTTTTATCTCTGCTAAATGGGTATTTGATGGTTTTACTGAAATTAAAAAATAGAACTACAATAAATTTTATTTTTTTCTACGTAACACACTTGTCTGAAAATTGCTGCCCCATTTATACCAATTAAGCCTGGGGAGAGGGAGGGGCTAAAGTGAAAAACAAAACCCTTCCTACTTGGAGATAATTATATGATCAGGAAAAGTTTCAGTTCCAGTTTAGATGTGGCATACTCGTCAAACTGCAGACCAGTGGCCCCAATTTAGCTTACAACTTTTCTCTATGCTTGATTTCCAGGATATTTTTACACAGATACCTACATATTTTCATGTGTACATATAAATAAACAACTTTGATGATCAATAGACTACAATGAATGTGAAAATATAAAGTTACTGGCCAACATAAACTGACAACTGGGGTATTAAAAGATCTCTTTTTCGGTGTTTCTAGTTTAATATCACTAAAGCCATGGAATTTTGATTCCCTTATTCTTGTTTATAACTTAAACAAGGGAAGAAACATAACATTTACCAGGTGCCAATCAGTTAATATGTTAGGATATTTTAATCCCCATGTCTATTGCCCTGCTATAAAAAGAAAAAAAAATACAAGGCAAAAAATGCAAATATGGTGCTCTGTCTTTCAAATTAACATGTTCCCTTCCAGGACCCCAAGTAATTAATGAGTATTTCACCTTTGTTCTGTGCCAACAGGATGATCGAACAAATATTTGGGGCTCTTTTCTTAGGTCATTCTTTGACTAATTGGAAAACAGTAAATTTAGTTTTATATTAGTTAAGGAAGAGAAGGTAGCTTATTTAGAATAGTAGAATATGTTGCAAATATATCCATTTAGAATCCAATGGGCTACAAATGGACAAAAACCCAAACAAATAGTGGCTTAAATAAGTAAAATTTTTCTCATATGCTCCAAAGTCCAGGAACTGACAGTCCAGACTTTTTGTAGATGTCAGCAATGCCATCTAGGAGCCAGGCTCCTTCAATTGTCTGGTACTGCATTTGACCTCATGGTCAGAAAATAACTTTAACAACTCCAGCCATCACATCCTCATTCCAGACAGAAAGAAGAGAGCAAGTATAAAGGGTCAAAGCTTTCTTCTCACAAGATTTTATCATTCTCATTTGAGAAGATTCTGTGAGTCTCATGGGCCAAAACTGTTTTACAAGGTCACCCCCTAAAACGAAGCGAGAATGAGAATTTTTTCTTAATATTTTGTAATCAGGAAGGAAAGGGTTAGAAACAGTAGTTAAATGAACCAGCTCATAACTTTTGCCACAGATGCATCAGACCAGCAATAGGGAGCTCTTTGTGGATTTAACATGTGTTTCCTCGGACCACACAAGATTTAGGGCAAAAATATGAGTCAGAATAAGTCTCCCTGAGTGTTTCTCTGACTTTTCCCCCACAATCTATTCCAGACTTACAGAAACCTTCATTGTCTCTCCTAAATATTTCTTCAAGTCTCCAGAGAATATCTTGTGAGTACTCACAAACCCAGCTCTGACATATATCATGCATGTCCATACTTCTCTTTTCCTGCACTGGCTTCACATAGTAATCAGAGGTCAAGGTGTCTGATATTTCTGAAAGCACTACAAGCCACTGTCAATGCCACTATAATCTATCATTTCTTATTGCTGCTGCCATTGGCAAGATTGTCCTGTACATCTTCTCTGCAGAAGTGGTCCCACAGCACCCAAACCGTGGTCCAGCTAATGGTAGCTGTTTTCTTTTGGAGTCCATGTGGTGAAGACATACCTCAAAAGTGGTGAGGATCCCTCCTTCACCTTTGATTTCCATGGGTCATGTCATTCTCTTTTGCGCTCTCCAAGCAGAGGTTTGGTTGGAAAATTTCTTTCCATTTCTAGTTTGGGCCACTCCATAGAGCTCCAGTAAAATTGCATAAGGCTTGGCCATGGAACTTGCAAGTAGCTGAGAGCCTGCCATATTCGAATTTACCTGCCTTTCAGTTCTTGGGACAGTTTTCTTGGATGAACTTCATATACTTTAACTTTCCTCTGTGGCTGATCTTTCATCATAGAAAGCTCTTGTAAGCCTCCTAAGCCTCATGCAAACTTCCCACAGATACCTGACCCCTTCTGATTTATCCACATCAAGAGGTAAATTTAGTTTAGACTTGGAAAAATAGACCAAAAATAATAAATGCTAAGTGCAATGCATCTTTCTTTATCTTAATTCCATCCTCTCAAGCCACCCACACCTATTCATAGCTCAAGTTGTCAGAATAACTTTACTATTCAAACTCTAGCTTCCACACACATTTGCATTTAAGCTTTCCACATCTTATGTCAAATCAATATAGTTATACTCCTGAAATGATGAGCCCAACAGATCCAGAATGTTCACTTACACAGAAATTCATGGTTTACTGTTTTTGATCTGTTTATTCCTCTCTTCACAGAGAAGAAGTTTGATGAGCTACTTAGATGTCTATCTAAGACATCTTTGTTTTTGAACACCTCCTTCAAGCCAGTTCAAGATGCTCTCACTAGGGAATGTTTGACAAAGTGACAAAGAAAAACTGTACCCTTGTTTCTCCTCCTACCCCCAAATCTGGAATTTGAAGTCCCAGATGAAATATCTGGTAGTGTTGTAGAACCAAGACTTAGGGTTCAGAGATGAGCACAAAAGGGAAGTAGAAACCAGAGCCCCACTGTACCTGATGCCACATACAACACAACTATAAAACAGCTGGTGCAGATCAGTGCTGGACATACATGCCTTAAAACTATCATTAAACCCAGACAAGAGAATCTAAACTGAAGCTAAAAATATACATAGAGAATGAACTGAATACAAGTAGCATAATGACAGTTATTAACACGATATTCAGGAAGCTCTCATCTACATGTATAAATTGGATTTTCAGCTTTCCTGATCCAAGGGAAGCTACCTGGGAGAATCTATGCCTAGAATGAGAACAAATGAGACAATTATTTTTGAACTTAGCATATCAATAAATACTCCTGAACAAGCTGTGTCTCATTTCTGTGTTCAAATCCCTGCAGAAAGATCAGAAATTGCATGTAAACTGGTAAAATGTGCCAATATTGAGTTTTGGGAGGATGTGGGTTCTGTGGTAACACCTTTTTCCTCCCCAATTTAAAACCAAATCTTTACTCTCTAGTCTGAAAGTGGGGGGTGGTAAGTGGCTGTTAGGATAACACCTTTTAAGTAGCCCTTTTAAAATCAAAAGAGCCTTGAAATAGAACACTAAGTATAATACAATGTCTCTAGACCTTACAATTTGGTTTCAGTATTGAACTACTGGGATTCATTCAACAACTGAGTTCTCAAACCTTGGTTAGAGACTTTGCAAGGTCAAGAGCCATACCTTTGCTCTTTTTCCACCTGAGGTAAATTACTTCTTCAAGAAATGACTTTTATTTTTTGGCATGTAACCCCCTGAGAGGCTAAAAAAACTAAAAACAAAACTGGAACTTAGAAATAGATAATTCACCTCAGATGGACTATGCTATTTATTTCCAGAAACCGGTTTAAATTTCTTTTCTTTACTCTGACTATTGGGGCAAATTCTTATTAATAAAATGTGTGCTACTGGAAAGGAAAAACACCTTTGTTACTTAATACATGTGTGGCCATTTATACTTGGCACACATAAATGTCATGAAGAACAGGAAAAAATATAATTCATGACCAAAACTCATTTTTATGCTACTGTCCCCTTGCCAAATTAAGTATTTTGGTCGGAAATTTAGGGTGGAGGCTTACTTTGGAAAAAAAGAAATCATATTGTCCTGAGAATTTGCTTTCATCATCAAAGGACTTTCATGCATTTGGATGGATCATCAATTCCTGATTTGCTAGTAAAGAATATTCTTACTTTGCACAACTACTATGGAATTGGTTAAAACTCCTTCTTTGACTAGAAACTTCTTTCTCATTTTTTTTTTAATATTCAACTTTGAGGCAGTCAAAATAGAATGGAAAAATCCACTGTCTACATCAGAAACAAAGCTTCTTGAACTTACCTAAATGATGCTCTCTTAATGGGCTTTTCCTGTCCAAATCTATTTATGAAGATTCATTAATCTTCAGATTTTAAGACAGAGAGGAAAATTACAATAGTTGATTTTTTTAAGTGATGAAAAAATGCCTGAAATTTATTTGTCATTAGCTTTCT
Source organism: Orcinus orca (assembly GCF_937001465.1). NCBI lineage: Eukaryota > Metazoa > Chordata > Mammalia > Artiodactyla > Delphinidae > Orcinus > Orcinus orca. The sequence continues at coordinate 131,300,462 of NC_064563.1, forward strand.
TATAAGGACAGTGTTGTTCTACCATAGGCATTTAGGAGCTGAACATAGGTACCAGGGGCCCTGTTGGAAAGTCCCACTTAGTTCAAAAGACAAACAAACAAACAAAAACCAACTTTTATTTCACAATTTTTTTTTGCTGAATGTATTAAATATTAAAGTTGCTTTTTTTTTTACTTTGGAAGAAAAAAACAAAAGACATGATTTTATTTCTATACATGTATCCTATGGTGACAAAATTTGATATAGGACAACAGAAATATTTATTAGATTTAGTAGTTGTTTTATATCTAAGTCAACAGCCTCTATTCATTGCGTTTTGCTTAGTGGGTCATAAGGAATTTTCTATGATGAAAAGTCAACATAAAAGTATTTCCTTCAACTTGTTAGATTCTTCTTCTAAGTATATTCTCATCATAGCGTAATTTGTTTCTGGTTCACTGAAGTGCCATATAGCAAATTCACTTTTGAAGAAGACTTCCCCTATGGTTAGTATTGGCTGTACATGTTGTGTGATTGAAGAGATTAAAACTCCATTCCCAATAAAGAGTATATCTTTACTGTTGTTCTGCAAGACAACAAAAAAAAAAGTATTTCCTTCACTGTTCTCATACATTCTGCAGATATTCACAGACCTTTTTAGGCTCTTTAAAAGGAAAAGTATGGTGGGAAGTCAACAAATTCATCACTATTATATGATGTAGAAGTTGCCTTTCATCTACATCTATCTTTATGTCCAAGGTCAAACCACTCCCATTGAAACTCCCAAACTGCACACCAAAAAACCCCCCAAAAAACAAAAAACAACCCCAAACCAAACTCAAACAAACCATTGCAAGAGCTTGAAATGTGTGTTAAAAACATCTGGGTGGGGATTGCATTGAATCTGTAGATTGCTTTGGGTAGTATAGTCATTTTCACCATGTTGATTCTTCCAATACAAGAACATGGTATATCTCTCCATCTGTTTGTATCATCTTTAATTACCAATGGCATTTTTCACAGAAGTAGAACAAAAAATTTCACAATTTGTATGGAAACACAAAAGACCCCGAATAGCCAAAGCAATCTTGAAAAAGAAAAACTGAGCTGGAGGAATCAGGCTCCATGACTTCACACTATACTACAAAGCTACAGTAATCAAGACAGTATGGTACTGGCACAAAAACAGAAATATGGATCAATGGAACAGGATAGAAAACCCAGAGATAAACCCACACACATATGATCACCTTATTTTTGATAAAGGAGGTAAGAATATACAATGGAGAAAAGACAGCCTCTTCAATAATTGGTGCCGGGAAAACTGGACAGGTACATGTAAAAGAATGAAATTAGAACACTCCTTAACACCATACACAAAAATAAACTCAAAATGGATTAAAGACCTAAATGTAAGGCCAGACACTAACAAACTCTTAGAGGAAAACCTAGGCAGAACACTCTATGACATCAATCACAGCAAGATCCTTTTTGACCCACCTCCTAGAGAAATGGAAATAAAAACAAAAATAAACAGATGGGACCTAATGAAACTTAAAAGCTTTTGCACAGCAAAGGAAACCATAAACAAGATGAAAAGACAACCCTCAGAATGGGAGAAAATATTTGCAAATGAAGCAACTGACAAAGGATTAATCTCCAAAATTTACAAGCAGCTCATGCAGCTCAATATCAAAAAAACTAACAACCCAATCCAAAATGGGCAGAAGACCTAAGTAGACATTTTTCCAAAGAAGACATACAGATTGCCAACAAACACATGAAAGGATGCTCAATCTCCCTAATCATGAGAGAAATGCAAATCAAAACCACAGTGAGGTATCACCTCGCACTGGTCAGAATGGCCATCATCAAAAAATCTAGAAACAATAAATCCTGGAGAGGGTGTGGAGAAAAGGGAACCCTCTTGCACTGTTGGTGGGAATGTAAATTGATACAGCCACTATGGAGAACAGTATGGAGGTTCCTTAAAAAACTAAAAATAGAACTACCATATTACCCAGCAGTCCCAATACTGGGCATATACCCTGAGAAAACCATAATTCAAAAAGAGTCACGTACCACAATGTTCATTGCAGCACTATTTACAGTAGCCAGGACATGGAAGCAACCTAAGTGTCCATCGACAGATGAATGGATAAAGAAGATGTGGCACATATATACAATGGGATATTGCTCAGCCATAAAAAAATACGAAATTGAGTTATTTGTAGTGAGGTGGATGGACCTAGAGTCTGTCATGCAGAGTGAAGAAAGTCAGAAAGATAAAAACAAATACCATATGCTAACACATATATAGGGAATCTTAAAAAAAAAAAAAAAAGAAGTTCTAAAGAACCTAGGGGCAGGACAGGAATAAAGATGCAGATGTAGAGAATGGACTTGAGGACATGGGGAGGGAGAAGGGTAAGCTGGGACGAAGTGAGAGAGTGGCATGGACATATATACACTACCAAACATAAAATAGATAGTGGGAAGCAGCCGCATAGCACAGGGAGATCAGCTCAGTGCTTTGTGTCCACCTAGAGGGGTGGGATAGGGAGGGCAGGAGGGAGACACAAGAGGGAGGAGATTTGGGGATATATGTATATGTATACCTGATTCACTTTGTTATAAAGCAGAAACTAACACACCACTGTAAAGCACTTTTACTCCAATAAAGATGTTAAAAAGAAAAAAAAAAAACATCTGGGTGACCCTTTCTCTTCTCCCCAGCTATGCTCTAATCTTGTCACTTATTATTCATATAAATTGTGACTAAGGTTGGGTGTCTAAATATTTCTTTCTGGGCCCTGTGTTATGCACATATGATTTTTGCCCAAGTATTCATCACCATAGTGCTGTATGATAAGAAAAATACATTTAAAGTTGCTATGCCTCAGTTACATTTTCTATTATACAAGATGATAGTACCTGCTTTAATTATCTTAGGGCTTATTATGAGGATAAAAATAATTTCTTTTTAAAAAAGAAGCATGTAGAGAAAACAAACACAAACACCAATCCATTAAGCAAATTTTTATTCATGGCATGCAAAATTGTATCCGATGAGCTTGGACTTAATGTGATCATGCTTTTACCACCAGAACTCTCATTGTCATGGGTAATGTAACCCAAATATTTTAGTTCTCAGCGAAAGAGTCAGGAATAAATAACATAAACGCTGCATGTTAATTCCGGCCATGGAGTCTCAGCATAACAGACATTTTAATGAGGAAATCTGGTTTGGTGTCAAGCCCAATAAAATGAAGAGATGTTTGTTGATGCGATGTGTTCCCTGCTGAGAGAGTAGTTTGATTTTGGACAAAATAATATTCAGCTTCAGTTTTTCTTTGGATTTGTTATTGCTCCTGGATTCTCTCTAATTTGAACCTTGTAGGGGTCATTTGTGCCTTTGTCATGTCTAATACTCTGCACTTCAGTGAATCATACTTTCATGCTGCCAGGATGACCACCCAGAAGTCCTGCTTATGTAGCACTTGGCTTTTGCAGAGAAGTTCATCTTAAGTCCTGAACAGCTGAGTTGGGAGTTCCACAACGGTCTCCTGTTTGTTTCTGGGCATGGATGGAAAAATGGTCATTCCAACTGATAACCAGCCGGAAGTTCATCTGTTGGAATTCTCTTCTTCTCGCTGCATACACTGGATGGTGCTATAGCGGGCACACATTTTCTACATCATGCAAGCCAATCTACATATGAATAAGGGAGTTGAGATGTAAAGGCTCCAGAAATAATCCATCAGCCAATTTCAACCTCTAATTTACACCTTGTTGCTGTTCCTTCTACTCTTTCTATTTGATTTTATAGCCTTACTATTTAAACCACTAAAACATTAGAAAACAAATGGGCCCTGATTGATTAAGTCAATCATGATGATACTTTAAGATCTGGGGAAGAGTGTAGAAAATTTTGAAATGGATAGAAGAGATTATTGAATATCCTTTCAATGAAATGCAAGAGCCTTTGGAGATTATGTAATCCTAGAGGGGAGGTGTATCTTTATCTTTAATTATGTTCTTTTATAACTCAGTAGAGATAGAATCTAACTTGTATAAATTAATAGAAATGGAAATAGATCCTGTCCATGAAAATGCAGATTGTGTTCCTTGGAATGGAGTTGATGACCCTGTAGATGTTGAGCAGTTTTGCCAGTTTGCACCCATTTGTAAATTTATTTCAGCATTTCTACCATAAATGTGTGGTCCTCTGAGTTCTTTGAAACTGTTATAACATCTCATTTGTTCCCTCATTATTTTAATGAGTTAAATAAAATCTTTGACACATATCCATTTTATATTTGTATGGGAATCATAATTTTATATTATTTTAAATTTCATCCTTTAAAATATATATATATATATATATATCAAGCTCTCCATCAGTTTTCTATAACAGATATTAATTTATTATAACAGTTATTTGATAGTTTCAAGATGAGGTTCAAGATAAGTGTCAGAGGGCTTCCCTGGTGGCGCAGTGGTTGAGAGTCCTCCTGCCGATGCAGGGGACACGGGTTCGTGCCCCGATCCGGGAAGATCCCACATGCCGCGGAGCGGCTGGGCCTGTGAGCCATGGCCGCTGAGCCTGCGGGTCTGGAGCCTGTGCTCCGCAATGGGAAAGATAAGTATCAGGGAGATAAAGATGAGAGAAGGATAACATGACACTGTCAGCCATGATTGTCAGAAGGCCACCTTCAGGGGCAGAGATGATGAAGCTTCTAGAATTGACCTATAGAAGTTTTGAGGCCTGAAGGGGAATGGCTGGAGTAGAAGAAGGGACTAGTAAATTGATAAGGCACCAAAAGTAAATTTAATATCATAATATCACTTTTAGCAGACCCCATGTATTCAAGTATGATGTTCATTTTAAATTTAAACAAACAACTTTTAAAATTTGATTTGGCTGTATTTCTCCTTTATAATATCTAGGGTAGCAGATTGTATTTTCCCAAATGACTTCAACGATATCTCCTATTTCACGTGCTTTGCTCACAATGTGATGCTGACAACTGTCCCATTGAGAGGTGGGGGATCTATGTCCCTTTCCTTCCTTTGAATCTGATCTAGGTGAACCTATGACAATGACTTCCAAGGCTATGTCGTAAAAGGCATTCTCTTGACACTATTACTCTTGAAATCTAACTACCATGTTGTGAGGAAGCCCAAGTAGCTAGAAAGAGGCCCAGCTGGAGAGGTCCATGTGAAGAGGAATAACCCAAGGCCTCAGATGAGTTCCCAGCTGATAGCCAGCATCAGCTTCCCAGTAGTTTGGGTAATCCGTCTTGGAAGTGGTTCCTCAGGTTCTGAGTATTAGCTGACACCTCACAGAGCAGAGATGAGCCTGTCCTATGAAGATTTGCCCAAACTGCAGATTTATGAGCTAATAAAATAATCGTTGTTTTAAGTCACTACATTTTTAGGTGGTTTGTTTGTAGCAACAAACAACCAACATGTCTTGCAATATCACATTTCTGAAAATTTGCATTTTGAATCTTTCTAATGAATTAAAACTTCTCTAGTAAAGAAGTATTAGGAAATGACTATAATGTATCAAATTTACCCATATGAATTGAGAAACAGTATACTTCTGAGTTCAGTTGGAGTTCAATAAATGTTTTTCTGACTATAATCATATGGCCATTTAAAGAACAAATTTGGAAGGATTGTTTGCAGTCACCACTATTATTCATGAATAAATATTTAGTGGAAAATTCTTACGCGTGTTTTTGTGTGGGTGTATCCTCTGCGGGGCTTATGCTACTCACTACGATGTGTACTTTGGCTCACCTAGTTCTTACTGTCTCAGCATACAGATGCTATCATTGTCCTGAGACCCTCAAGGTTCTCATTCAGCAAATTTCTTTATCTCCTTCCAATATTAGCCCCGGTCTAATCATCTTTCTCTTCCTAAATTCAGGAAGTCTTTGCCTAACTCTGATAGCTACTAATTTTCCTCAGTCCCTATTGCAAGCTCACTTGCCTGCCCAGAAAATAGGTACTTTTTTATGGTGGTAAAATATACCACACAAAATTTACCATTTTAATCATTTTTAAGTATATAGTTCAGTGACATTAAGTACATTCACATTATTGTGCAAACATCCATCTCCAGGACTTTTTAATCATCTCAAACAGAAACTCTGTACCCACAAAGCAATAACTCTTTGTTGCCTCCTTCCCCCTATCCTTAGTGACCACCATTATACTTTCTATCTCTATGAATTTTTCTGTTCAGAGTACCTCACATAAGTGGAATCATACAATATTTGACTTCATATCTGGCTTATTTCACTTAGCATTATGTGCATAAGGTTCATCCATGTTGTAGCATATATCAGAATTTCATTCCTCTTTGTGGTTGAATAATATTCCATCATATGTATACACCATGTTTTGTTCATTTGTTCATCCACTGATGAACATTTGTATTGCTTCTACATTTTGGCTCTTGTGCATAATGCTGCTATGAATGTTAGCGTACTAATATCTGTTAGAGCCCTTTCTTTCAATTCTTTTCAGTATTGAAGTGGAATTGCTGGATCATACAGCAAATATGTCTGGTTTTGGAGGAACCATCATACTGGAAAAGAGGTACTTTGAAGAAGGAGCAGCCTCCTAGTGAATATATTATTTGGTGACACAAAAATGATGTAGTTTTTCTTTTTTTTCTAGTGGTTGTGTTTTATCCACCTTATGTTAATGTCTAACATGAATTGTTTGATCCTAGACCAATCCATCAGTACCTGTATTAGAGCTGAAGACTATTTGCTCACTAGTTTCCAATTCCAATTAACTTTATTTCTGATCATGCTTTGAAATGAATTTTCCATTCCAAGGAAAAGAAGACAAAACAAAAAACAGCCCAACCAAACACATCTGAACATTTGATGAAGTTCTTCACATGCGGAGATTTGTTTGCTGCTTTCATCTGTCACAACGTTCTCTATATCAACCTAGTTCATAGTTGTATTAGTCAGGGTTTCCAGAGAAGAGAACCAATAGGATGTGTGTGTGTGTGTGTGTGTGTGTGTGTGCGTGTGTGTGTGTGTGTATTGTTCATATATAGAGAGAAAGAAAGCCAGAAAGACAGAAACAGATATTTTAAGGAATTGGCTCATGTGATTATAGAGGCTGGCACTTCCAAAATCTGCATAGCAGGCCAGCAGTTTGGAGACCCATGGAAGAGTTGGTGTTGCAGTCCAAGTCTGAAGGTGGTCTGTAGGCAAACTTTCTTCATCTTTGGGGGATGTCAGTCTTTTTCATAAGGCCTTCAACAGATTGGATGAGGCCCACTGATTTAAATGTTAGTCACATCTAAACAATACCTTCACAGAAGCATCCAAGTACATATGATCAAATGTTTGAGTACTGTGGCCTAGCCAAGTTGACACATAAAACTAACCATCATCATAATGCACTTCCTTAAAAAAACAGGATGGATTTATAGAAAACTTAAATTCTGCAACTTCTTTGGTTCATCATTTCCCAGCTTCTGATTTATCTTAGCCATTAATCAGGTTTCATATTACTCTTTTTTGTACGTGTTTCCAAGTATTTTGAGCCTAACTTTTATCTAGACAATTATCTTGACACTTTCCTTTAAGCTTGGGTCAAGATTTATTTTCTTTTAATATCCTACCAATACCACCTTATAGCTCTCAGACAATAGTCAGTGTTTAGCAAATACTGATATGCAGCCTCTGAAGCCTCAAGTTAATGCTGACTCCCTTCCTGTTGTCTCCAGGACACCGCCTATGGAATCCATCAGGTTTTCATGCAATCCTTATTGCTTTCAGTTATTATCTCCATTCTATCCCAAGCCTAGAATGGTTTAATGAGCTACTTTTTACCTTTTCTCTTCATGATTTCCCTAAAAGAAACTCCTGTCCTAAACTCATTTCTACTTCTAAGATCTCGCTTCAGTTTCTGCCATACCTCTAGGAATGCCTTTCTAGGCCTATCCCAATCCCACCCATAGTTTAGGGCATAGTTCAAATTCCTTTTCTTCTGCAAAGACTTTCTCAAGCATCCCACTCTGTATTAACTGTCTCTTCTCTCCAATGTCCATTTTATCTGTTTACTCTAATGCCCATTTTATCTGTAACTCTTACTGTGGTAGCAAAGCGTGTACTACATTTTATTGTTCAGCGATTTTATCTGAAGTTGACTTCCCAAAGGAGAACAGAAGTGTGGAGTAACTCACTCTTTTGTCTGCCTCTTCTATCCCTTAAAAGTAAATCAAAGGCTTTATACAGGATATAAAATTAGTAAATATTTTCAAAGGGATGAATAAAATAAAACATATTATAATCCTGCTCAGTCTAAGATCAATCCTGTATATTTCTTAACTTTACCTTGATTTTGTAGTAAAATGTGTGTGTTAGGTAAGTGTTTTAGACTTTATGTTTATGTGTGTCTTTGGGAACAACTTTTTCTCATTTTGAATTACTGCCGTTTTAATGGCCATGTCAAAACCTTATCTTCTGAGCATTTTTTCCCACTTGAATTCAGAGCTGTTTCATTTGAACACAGGGTTTACCAAGCTAAAGAGTCCATGTCCTCTTGGACAATCTCCAACCAGAGTTATCTATAAATGATACCTTAGGGATCCTCTTTACAGACTCAATCTGGTTTTTGTTCTACAACACAAATAAAGCCATAAATTAAAGTATGTGGAAAAACATGTGATCTAAAGTATTTCGGCAGAGAACTCATGTACAGCTGCAGACCTTAAATCTCTGCAGACCTTTAGGTTCCGTTCACTGTCTTGTTATTATTATTTTGTATAACCTTCCTCCAGCCATTTCTTCTTTTCAAGTTGGCCTCATATTTCAGGCAGTACATTGCAGTGTTTATCATTTTGTTTGTGGCTGGGATAGTGATACAGCACTTCAACACTGCTTTCATGTCCCAGGATGTCAAACAATGTATAAATGTCAAGTATTTTTAGTCTCTGCATCATCCTTGTTACAGGATTCCAGAGTCCCAGTGCACATTTCATCCCCAGGGAACAAAATCACAGTGAGTCATTTCACTAGGGAATAAAAGAGTTTTTGATCCAAATGATGTTTTAGTTTTCAAAATGTATGTTAAATTCCCTAAACCATTTACAATCAAAACAACTGGTTTTTCAAATTTTATGTATGTATCATATATATATTCATTTTCATTGCTAAGTATTTAATATAAAGAGGTAGTGAAAGTTACTAACTGTTCAAGAGGTAAATATGCAGGTTTTTAAAAGTTATTAAAAACCCCTACATTTTCTAGGAAAGAATTGGTTAGTGTGATGAAGTTAGAACAAGGAATCAGGGGGACAGTTCCCACTTTCCTCCACTAGAGGTCTCAGTTTATATTATCATTTTTTTTTTCAGGGAAAGCTAAAACACTGCTGTTGTGGATGCTTTGATAGCAAAATATTTCTAAAAGCACAATCACCATAGAAATAACAGTACTTTTTAGAATCCAATATAAATGAAAACAATTTCTAGTAGCTTTCTTTCTTCCATGGTTTAAACTTTTGCTGTACATTTCCCCTCACAATAACATCATCATCATAAAGACAAAACAAAAAAACCTTTTTAAAAAATCACAATACTTTTTGTGTATATGAACAAATAGCGATAACATTATTTTGTTGTATGTGAAAAAATTCACAATAAGTGAGAAATGTATTTTGGGTCATTTCTAATGAACTTAAAAAAATAAACCACAGGCTCACTCTTTCTTATGACTATGACTTGATATTTCTAGGAGCTCTGGCTTTCTGTCATCAGTCTGATTGATTAAGAGTGTGTGCTGTTTATTTCATAATTTATTCTGAAAGGGGGAACATGGAAATTTTATTTCAAGCACTTCATATAAGTCATAGTTCAGGACCTTGGTCATCTAAGACAACCATTGCCACCATCAAAATAGTCCCAATTATAAGGAAAGTAAGATTCCACAAAAGGCTGTTTATGAAGTTGGGAATTGGTCAAGTTTAATAGTAAAGCAAAAATGTTTTTACTCTTAATTTAATACCTAGAAAATAGATTTACCCTGTATAGTAGAACTTGCCACTCATATTGCTTGTTGTCAATGTATCACACTCCAGGGCATGGATAACTCTAATTTGTCTATGCTTTGTTTGGAGCTGAGAAAACTTGTTAGTTTCTAGAAGCTTCCGAAGGCCAATTTAAGTCAGATCAGTTCTTATTACAGAGGAACTTTCTGAAATAACTGAGTTGTTGTGTCCAACAGTCAGGTTGGAGTTGGAGTCCAGCTGCTCCAGATATTAATAATCAATAAGAATAATAATATTTCTTTGGTGTGCTAGAAGCTTTACGTATAAAATCTCATTTATTGAAGAGCCATCCTTAGATAGATCTTCATTTACAAATGAGGAAACTAAAACTCAAAGAGCTTAGGTAATATGCAAGCTTCCAAAGAAATTTAGAACCACAGGTAAGTCCACTTCAGTAGCAGCAAGGGTGCAGAGTCCCCTGTAAGATTACTTTAGCCATAGGTGCTGTAAATATTTGAAACCATGGCTGCTCTTTGCAGGAAGTCCTTATGTTTGCCAGTGAGTAAAACTTTAACTGAGTTTCTATTATGTGTGGACTACAATTCTAGGAACTCTATAGGAAGGAGAGATATAAAAGAAAAAGGTGTGGTTAAGAAACAGAGAGAGACAGAAAAAAGCATAAAATCCAGATGAACACTTTTATGGGGAATGCATGCCTGCTAGAGGGCTTAGCCCATGAAAAACGATGTAACTGAAAGTGAAAACCTTCAAGTAATTCTATGCTAAGTAAAGGTCATTTAAACCCAATCTGATATTTCTATGTTAGTACACAATTAAAATGACAGTATAATGGGGAGAAATTGGATTAAAAAAACAAAACAAAACAGGGTTTCCCTGGTGGCGCATTGGTTGAGAGTCCCTCTGCCGATGCAGGGGACACGGGTTCTTGCCCCTGTCCAGGAAGATCCCACGTGCCGCGGAGCGGCTGGGCCCGTGAGCCATGGCCGCTGAGCCTGCGCGTCTGGAGCCTGTGCCCCGCAGCGGGAGAGTCCACAACAGTGAGAGGCCCGTGTACCGCAAAAAAAAAAAAAAAAAAAAAAGACAAAACAAAAAAGCTTTAAAGGATATTGCCTGGGCCGTCACAGTGATATCTCCCTCTGTGTGCATCTTTGTGAGTTGAAGCTCAGTATCAGGATATAATGAATTACAGATGGCTTTCCAAGTCGTCCTCCAGTGACATGAGATATTAAGAAAGAAAAAGATTTTAGACCACAAAGATAAGCTAATCCAATGCTCTAACCTTGCTGAAGAAATAACTGAGATCTGGAGTAATTAAGTGACTCGTTCAAGGGCACATATTTAATGAATAAAAGATCCAGGACTTCAAACCCATTGACTGCAAACAGAAAGGAACTGAAGAATAGCTTGTTTTTAATATGTTAAATTCTAGCATGAAAATGTGGCAAGATCTTCATGATGGGAAACTGTACTAGCAGACAAAGTAAACTAGTACATACAAGGACTGACTGTTTCTTTCTAACTAAGATTTTGAGGAGATTGTGCGTTTACTACCAAGAGCTTTAATAAGCGCCAGGTTATAGGGGAAAACAAACAATTTAATGCATACATCTAAGGGTCTCTGGGTTCTTTGTGGCTTCTACCTCCGTCTCCTTCTAGTGCAGGTACAGCGATATGCGTGTATATTATGCATTCTCTAAATAAACTCTCTCTGTCCACAAATTTATACTGTTATTTGGTTGGACCAAAGAGATGTTTTAGATGTAGATTTTGTTGTCAAGCTGAAACACATCAGTCAGTATGGAGAGCATAGTCCAGAAATGCAGATGGTTCCTTGAGAAGAAGCATACAGTCAATCATGGTGAAAAGAGTTGTATGTAACTGGTAACAAAGCTGGTGTCAAACGTCTTTGTCAACAGGACAGAGTATGTACATCATTAAGTACTCCACTGTCTTCACATTAATCTTTTCTTGGAAATACTTTCTGATGCCATAACTGTTACTTTAATATCTACCACCACCTGAGGATTAGTACTGTTTACTATGTACCAGGTACCCAATTCTGTAATTTTGCAGGTATTACAGAATTGGATCCTTATGCAAACTGTGTGAAGTTAGTTACTTTTACCATTTTATAGATGGAACATTGAGGTAAGGCAGTTAAGGGTAAGGCAAGTAAATGGAACAGCTGAGATCCAAAGCCAAGCAGTGTGATTCCAGATTTTGCATGTTCAGCCAGTATGTCAAACAACCTCTCAATATGACTGAATCTTTTTCAACAGACAAAACAGAATGCTCACTCAAAAGCACTCTGGCCCTTTAAGGCTGTCATTTGGGAAGTACATACTCCTTTCCTAGTCATGCTACCATGGCTTTAATATTTCTGGAATGGATCCATTGGAATTACCTTTAGAGCCTGCAGCTCATTCTTCAAATATCTCTTGTGGTGGCAAATCTCTCTTTGAAGGAGGATTTTATTTTGGATGCAACCAAAGTCCTTTCCAGACAAGTACCATGACTAAGGTGGGTGTCGAAGCTGGGTGATGCCATTTTTGGTCAAAAATGAAACATGGCTGGGAGGCAATGAGACAGGTTGCTTTTCTGAATTCGATCTGAAGACTGTTCCAAGGAGGAACTCTAGTCCTTGAAGCAGTGGCTGCTCTGGGCTCATGACTTGCTGTCCAAAGTGATTAGACTTGGGGGAGGAGGATGTCAATTTAGATATGTGAGTTGTGGCATATTTATCTTCAAAGATCACATCATTTGCCTCTGTAATTTGGATTCATTTTTAAATTTATAATATCCAAATATTTAATAACTTCCCTAGGTAACTTTTTAACAAGTTAAGTTGACCTATATAGTTGAGTGAATTAGAATGAAGCTACAAGGCAGGAAGCATTTTTCAGGGTCTACTGCACACAGTTTTTATTCTTTGCTCCATGCTGGAAAGGTTTCCTGCTCTTCACTCTACCAAATCCAACTAGTGGTATTAGGTATGCATGCCACTTGCCATTATGAGGAGCTGGAACAGACTAGAACACATGGATCTGGAGTACATCTGCAATGGTCCGAATGTTTATTTCTACCCATGTTAAAATCTTAACCCTCAATGAGATGAGGCTTTCAGGAAGTAATTATGTCATGAAGGTAGAGCCCTCAGGAAGGGATTAGTGACCTTTTAAAAGGGACCCTAAAGTGTGCTCTTGCCCTCTTGCTGCCATGTGAAAATACAATAGGAAGCCAGTCTGCAACCCAGAAGAGAGCGCTCACAGAACCCAATTGTGCCGGCACTCTGATCTCAGATTGACAGTTTTCAGAACTGTGAGAAAAAACTTTTTGTTGTTATAAACTATGCAGTGTATGGTACTTTGTCATAGCAGCCCAAACTAAGAAAAGGTCCCCTGCCTGTTTCAATTCCATTCATTCTGTTTCATGTTTATGTCTCCACTCCTTCCCTGAAATCTTCCTTGACCCTTTGACCTGCAGTAACCTCTCTCTTCTGTATTTCTGAACCCAGATTGTGCATACAACTCATTGGACTCACTTTCTTGTCTTGCTAATTAACTTTTCACATGTAAACATTTTATTTCTCCAGCTATATTGTAAGCCTGAAGGTAAGGTTGTCTTTTCTTCTATCCTCCCTTTCTCCCTCCAGCCCTTTCTTCCATCCTTTTATCTTTTCTTTCTCTCTTTTTTCTTTCTTATGTGTCCTTCTCAGTTCCTCAGACAGGGCTTTGTTCAAAATAGGGGCTCAGGGATATTTACTGATTCTTATCTGCATTTATTATAGCAGCAGAATGATGATCTAATACCACTTATTCTGCAGATTTGTCTTTTTATTACGTTTCTTAAGAAAATATGGTTGTTCTTTTCTTCTTTTTGTTTTTGTTTTTTTTGAGCATATACATCTTGAAGGATGTGTAATCATATTTCAGGGAATGACTGCCTGAATTAAACATTTTTATTATTTGTTCAAAGTGATTAAGTCCAAATATATTGCTGAGAATGGACTCTATATTCTTTTTTTTTAACATCTTTATTGGAGTATAATTGCTTTACAATGGGGTGTTAGTTTCTGCTTTATAACAAAGTGAATCAGTTATACATATATCCCCATATCTCCACCCTCTTGTGTCTCCCTCCCACCCTCCCTATCCCACCCCTCTAGGTGGACACAAAGTGCCAAGCTAATCTCCCTGTGCTATGTGGCTGCTTCCCACTAGCTATTTTACATTTGGTAGTGTGTATATGGCCATGCCAGTCTCTCACTTCGTCCCAGCTTACCCTTCCCCCTCCCTGTGTCCTCAAGTCCATTCTCTACGTCTACGTCTTTATCCCTGTCCTGCTCCTAAGTTCTTCATAACCATTTTTTTTTTTTAGATTCCATATATATGTGTTAGCATACGGTACTTGTTTTTATCTTTCTGACTTACTTCACTCTGCATGACAGACTCTAGGTCCATCCACCTCACTATAAATAACACAATTTCATTTCTTTTTATGTCTGAGTAATATTCCATTGTATATATGTGCCACATCTTCTTTATCCATTCATCTGTCAATGGACACTTAGGTTGCTTCCATGTCCTGGCTATTGTAAATAGAGTTGCAATGAACATTATGGTACATGACTCTTTTTGAATTATGGTTTTCTCAGGGTATATGCCCAATAGTAGGATTGCTGGGTCGTATGGTAGTTCTATTTTTAGTTTTTTAAGGAACCTCCATACTGTTCTCCATAGTGGCTGTATCAATTTACATTCCCACCAACAGTGCAAGAGGGTTCCCGTTTCTCCACATCCTCTCCAGCATTTACTGTTTGTGGATTTTTTGATGATGGCCATTCTGACTGGTGTGAGGTGATACCTCACTGTAGTTTTGATTTGCATTTCTCTAATGATTAGTGATGTTGAGCATCCTTTCATGTGTTTGTTGGTAATCTGTATATCTTCTTTGCAGAAATGTCTATTTAGGTCTTCTGCCCGTTTTTGGATTGGGTTGTTTATCTATTTGATATGGAGCTTCATGAGCAACTTGTAAATTTTGGAGATTAATCCTCTGTCAGTTGCTTCATTTGCAAATAATTTCTGCCATTCTGAGGGTTGTCTTTTCATCTTGTTTATGGTTTCCTTTGTTGTGCAAAAACTTTTAAGTTTCATTCGTGTACACTATATTCTTAACGAGCGCTGTTTTTCTTAAAGATGTGCTGTTAGAATACAATGGCCTGTTCCTGCTCCATAAAACCTTTGGGGTTGACAGTTTGATTCTTCAGCAGAGTCGCTGTCAAAATATGACTTAAAAGTAAGCATTTGTTTTAACAGTATTAGTTTCCTTTCTCCTCTGGGTTCTGAATATGAATAAGTGTAATATCCAGCAACCTGAAGACAGACTTTATTATTATTGAGGCTCTGTAATTAACAAACTTTCACGTTTTGATTGTATCTTTTTTGTGGTTATTGATAATTTAAGTCAGATATGTTAGAAAGAATTAATGGTATGTTACTTTTCTCCCCTGAAGTCCCACCACTATGGATGGCAAAATCCCTCAGAGAAATAAATGTTCAGTTCTCTAATTCTGGACTCTCAACAATGCCTTTATTTTTCTTTTGTAAAATTATATGTTTTGCCTTCTTCCCATCATGCTTAGAACTGAGTATTACTGTGTTGCAATTGTCCCTGCAATTTTTAGTGTAGCCCAGTTTTTTGACTGTTTACAACTCTATGGGATCAAAAGCTTTTCCATGTGTTCAGCTTTGTTTACAGTTTAATCTTTTAATGTTTCACATGCATATGGTTCTTAAAGAAAAAAAATACAATACTGTTATGAGTTTTGGTAGAAAAGCCAATGGCTTTTGTCTTAAGAAAGGAAAAAGGGAGCATAGACTCAAAAATAAACAGGATATTCTGTGATTTCTTTAGCAATCTTGCATAGTTGTGTCTTCAATTCAGAGTTCCAACCTAAAGTTGCACTGAAGGTCCATACAAGGAAATTCTATTATCACTACTGCTTTCTTATAGGATATTAAAAATGTAGAGTATTAGAATATTAGTGCTAGTGTAAGAGCATTTTAATTAGAAAAGCACAGGATTTAACTAATACCCAACTTCTGAAAGAAATTGTCCTAGTGCCACGGAGAACACTCCAGAATACCTTGTACTTTGATAACTAGATATCACCTCTGTGATCTGTAGCAGCAAAGGACCTTGCCCATAGACTTGGAGATCTAGCTTTTCAGATTGCGTGTCCTTATTGTTTGTGTGTCCTTATTGTTTGAGATAGAGGCCTCCAGCCAACTTCCATTTATTCAGAATTTGTTTATCTAGCTGATGGATGGTCCATGCCCCTGCTCGTCTTCCCTTTCCCCTCAAGGTTCCTTTGGAATGAGTCCCGTTTTTATCATTACCTCTGGCATGCTCTGAGAAGTTGGGAGATGAAAGCCAAGCCTGACAATTCTACTCTTGTTAACAACTTTGGTGAAAATTTTGA
This sequence comes from Orcinus orca, assembly GCF_937001465.1. Classification (NCBI taxonomy): domain Eukaryota; kingdom Metazoa; phylum Chordata; class Mammalia; order Artiodactyla; family Delphinidae; genus Orcinus; species Orcinus orca. The sequence continues at coordinate 131,316,973 of NC_064563.1, forward strand.
AGGTGAAAGGTTCTGGAACATTCAGAACTGAGTAAATCAACTTGAAATAAGTGAAAAACCAGAACAATATTATAAAGGCCCTTACTTCTGGCAGCTGCTCAGCCCCTCTGTTTGTTATTTGGTCAGCTTCTCTGCTTTTATGCAAGATGCAGCAGGGAACTGGTAAACCCTTAGCTCTCTTTAAAGAAGAAAAATGGAGAGAAACTCTGTACTCAACTAATCTAATACATCTGGTGAAGAGCTTCAGCTAGAAATCAGAGATCTTTGATCCTTGCCTATTGATCTAATCTTTCAGCTGAACTCCCTCATCTGCAACTTCAAGGTTGCCAAATGTGACCTTTATCTGGGCCGACCATTGTGTTCCTGCTTCACCAATGGTGCTGTCTCCCTCAGCTTGAGGAACTGAGAAATCCCTGAGTGTCTTCATATTAATTCCTTTCTCTTTACTCAGCTTTTCTTTCAAATATACCCAAAAAAAAAAAAAAATAGATATATATATATATGCTTTACATATGTATATATATACATTATATATTTAAAATCCTTTGGTATGTACTTCATTAGCCATAATAATTTTTTTAATCCTTAATATTGAATTCTGAATATATGCAATATATGCATTTTCACTCTCTCTGCTTAGTTTACTTCTTGGCGCAAAATAGAAGTTCTAGGAGTCTATACTATAAAGTAGTAAAATTTTTATAGCCTATGATAATATTTAAATCAGGCCTTTGTAGAAAAAGTGAAAAATTCACAGCCTTTTATAACAGAAAACTCATTTAATTGTTCTATGTTTTATAGCACTGCAAATAAAAAGAATGCCTTTCTCCCCCACTCCCCAATTCCCTCCTTCCGTCTTCTTTCCTTCCTTCCTTCCTTCCTTTCTTTCTTTCTTTCTCTCCTTCTTTCTTCCTCCTTCCCTCCCTCCCTCCCTCCCCTCCTTCCTTCCTTTCTTTCTTTCCTTGCTTCTTTCTGTTACAGATTTGCTCTTGTGTTCCGTATCAAGCTGTTTTAAGGAGTGCTTCTGTGTTCTTAAGTGTGGGTACTTTACATACATTTATTCTCTGTCCCCCCAAACATGTGGAAGAGTAGAAAAGGACACTAATGTAAGTCATATCTTAAATTATTTCAAGTACTGACATTGATTTGTAAGTCGGATAAAAGAACTACAACTTCTCTTCAGTTTTTCGGTTTTTCTATTTTACTTTACACAGAAGCAGAGAACAAAGTATAATGAGTCTCTATCCATCACTCAGCTTTAATGATTATCATCATTTTCCTGACTTAGTTTCTTCTATCCCCACCTTTTCTATTTTTGCTTGAAAATTTTAAATTCCAGATGTATCATTTTACTTCAGTACCTAGCTTGACTTTTTGGAAAAAGAGACAACTTTAGAAATATCTACCCTGGTTATGAGGTGACAGTACCTTTTTACTGATGTGTTGTTCAAGGAAATAAACACCACTGCATTCATAGACCATTATTCCATCCTAACATGTTACTATGTTAGTGCTTATTAGACATTCTCTCCTTCTTACTTAAAGGAAAAGCATTTCTCTGCCCCTCTGGCAGTTTCCATAAGGAAAATGAGAGCAACTGAAAAGGACAGTTGATTTTAAAAAGTAATTTTCACAAAACTTCCGTAATAAAGAGGAATAACATTGTCACACCTTGGCTTTATTCTTTATACATTTATCTACCAGGAAGATCGTAGTTTATTGTTTTGTTCTTCGTTTTGGTGAATCCTTTTGTTTCATAGATAGTCTCAAAATACTGAGAATGTCACTGTGGAGCTTGGGTCCAGCCTTTCCTCAGTGCTGACATTTGGCTACTTTTGCACCCTAGACGGCTATGAATTACAGGACTTAATAATGCAATGAACCTCACATATGTAGATACACAATCTCTGTGGCTTTTATGCCTGATAGGAATTTATGAGTTTGATTCTCCTGGCTCTCCTCTGGTCGCTAGGTACACACTTTAAAAAAATAAAATAAAGTGTTAATAACTCTAAATTCTTAAAGATTTACTGTTCATTTATACTTTTCACTGAGAATAGGGACAGAGAGGTAGAAAAATATAAAATGTTGGAAAACTCAGATTTGAATTTGAAATGTGATTTTAGTACTTTTAGTGATAGATAGTATATATATATACATATATACACATATATATATACATATATACACACACACACATATATATATATATATATATATATATATACATATATCCTCGGAAAATAATTTGTATACTTAAATTAGAATATGAAGTTGCTTAGTAATCAACAGACCAATTTATCCATCTTGACTTCTGTCTCCATGCTTGGAAAGGCCATCATCATACAAACACCAACAAAACTGACTTTCTTTTATGATACGGTGCTGCAAAAGTGCTTCAGCTTTTTAAAGTGTTCTTACTGGGGACAAATTAAACAAAAACAGAAGCTGTTTATAATTTCTGGAAATTTCTGGTTAGGAAGAATTCACCCAGTGAAAACCACTCTAATTAGGATTTTCCTACCCTTTAAAAGTCATTTTTTTCTGATTATAAAAATGATATGGTTGTTTTTTTGGTAAAAATTTGGAAAATACATAAACGTACAAAGAAGAAAATAAAAATAGCCAGGTAGGTTATTTTTGTGTATATACATTGTTAAGTGTGAGTGTGTGTGTATGTGTGTGTACAACTTGGTAGCATAATATGGCATAATGCTTAAGAGTGTAGAGGCTACAGGCTCTCAAGTTTGGATGTCTGGGTTGGAATCCTTGCTGAGCTGCTTGCTAACTGTCCTACCTCAACCAAGCAGTTCAATTTCTCTGCCAATTTCCTTACCTATAAAGTAGGAATAATGATAATACCTACATCATAGTTGGGGTGGGGGTTGAGTATTAATTGAATTATCATGAAAAATACACAGTGAACTTCCAGGACTGTTGGTCCTCATTATCACTAATCTGAGATTCAAGTTTTGCTTGTTATTAAATTTTTTGGCCACACTGCGCAGCGGCACATGGGATCTTAGTTCCCTAACCAGGGATTGAACCCGTGCCCCCTGCAGTGGAAGCCTGGAGTCCTAATCACTGTACCTCCAGGGAATTCCCTGAGATTCAAGTTTTGTTATGTCATAAGTAGTCGTCAGTGTACTTCTTTTGTGGCTGCATTCAGATTTATGTAACATTCATATACAAATCTTTGTGAACTTTCTGGATTATTTATTTAGCATGGATTCTTAGGGGTAGAACTATCTATATGCAATAGTTTGACTACTTTTAAGGGTTATTCATTAAATAAATATAACATTTGCACACACACAGTTCTAAACGCTGGGAAAATAATATCGAGCAAAACAAATGCAGAGCTAAAAAGAGTATATGATTTCTGTGAAAAGTGACAAGACAGGAAAGTGCAGGGTGTTTTAAGAGCTAATCTAGCCTGAGGGATTTAGGAAGGGTTTCCCTGGAAAAGTGACATTTACTTTGAGATCTAAAGGATGACCAGCGGTTAATTGGGTGGCCATTTGGAATCCTGGAGTGAAACCAATGGCCTCTGGGAAAGCTCTGAGGGAAGCTTGGTTGTCTTTTGTGTTTCATGAAAATACTCTTTTTTTTCTCACATTTTTTAAAAGACTCTTCTGAAACACAGAAGTTTGAAGTTTTTACGCCAATCAAAGCAATTCATTTATGTGTGTGTGTGTCTTGGTTGTTTAATACCTTTCATTATTTCTGTGTTCAGAGTTCCTCTCCCATTCAGAGATCAGATAAATATTTCTCTATATTTGCTAATCAGGGTTGCATTTAAATCTTTTAACTTTTTGTATATCTGGAATTTAAGTTTATAAATGATCTGAAAGAAAGGTCTAAAATTTTTTTTTTCCAAGTAAATTTCTAGTTTTTAATTTAAGGCTCTGCTTGGAATGATTAATTTTTACTCACAGACTTATGTTGCTACCTTCATTATATTCTAATATTTTGTAGTTATGATTACTAAGGTTTATTTGTGAGCTATATTTCTCACATATAAATATACTTGTCAATAATTCTACAAGTACTGCTTTTTTTTTCATTGTAATTTTACGGTGCATTTTCAAATCCAGTTGAACAGGTATCTTACATTACACTGTGTTTTTCAGTTGTGTTTCCCTTTATTTTATCTTCACCAAATTTATTTCTTCAGAACTTTAGAATTATGTTATCAAGTTCCAAAAATTTATGAATGGCTAATGATTGGAATTTCATCAAATCTACTACTTATTTTTGGACAAAATAGAAGGTTTATGACTTACTGTAAAAGAAATTTGCATGTCTCTTGCTTTACTCAAGTCTTTTTTTATGTCTTTGTAAAGTTTTACCTTTTTTAATTTTCTTACATTTTTGGTCTTCCTTGACCTAGAGAGAGGTTTTAAAGACAAATAGAATAATCCTTACATGTTGATAATTCTTTGTATTTTTAACAATTTAAGATTGATATATAGATGTTCTATTATCAGGGACACATTTCTTATTGTAGATACTACCTTTTTTTTTTTTTTTTTTTTTAGATTCTACCTTTAATCCACAAGATATGTTAATTTTTATTTTGCTTAGTGCTTTTCCATCTTAAATACATTTTTGGCTGATTTCATATTCTATTCCTACTTTTTTACTACTCTTTGCCTGATAAATCTTTGGACTTCTTTGAAGAAATGTTATTTTGATTTAGTTAGTTCCCTTTTATTTATCATGTCAATGGATTTTATTTTTAAACACATCCTGAAGATATTTGTCTTTTAATAGGAAAGTTTAAACAATGTGTTGTCATGATAATGTGGTTGGAATTCTGTTACCTTATTATTTGCTTTCCATGCTTTTATTTATGAGTTATATTTTGCACACATCCTCTCTCTATGAAGAGACATTTTTTGGGTTTTTGTTTTTAAGAAATATCATTCATCTATACTTACGCTATTACCAAGTTCAAGAATAAGATGATGTCCTTTAATAACTCCTAACATAAGAAATTTCTATTTTACTCTTATGATTTTGTCAATATGACATACGGTTTTAGACTTGAATTATTTTTATGAAAATATTTTACATTATATATCTTCTCTTTAACTACTATTCTACATTTCCAGTTAATTTTGAAACCATAATTTCAACAATTACTTATATTTACCTATAGGTTTAACTGGTTTCAATACTTACGAAAAATCCTGTATTTTTAATTTACGTTGGTCTTTAAGTAGAGTGTAGTATGCATCAATGTTGCACAGAACACTCTTTTCCCACCAAAAAACAGAAAAGCAAAAAACCCCCAGACTCATTCATGACATTTTTTCCCCCATTCACATCTATATCCATCTGCAAATATCAAAGTCCTGAACTGCAGAATTTGACCTCCTTCACCTCCTCTATGGCTATCACCCTAGTTCAGACCATTATTATCGTTCATTGCAATTATTGCAATAGTTTCCTATCTGGCTCCTGTCTGGTCTCCTTACAGTTTAAAATGTTAAGTCAGACCATGTTTCTCCTTTGCTCTGTTCCTTCCACTGGCTCCTCGTCTCACTCAGAACAAAACCCAAATATACTTCCTACTTTTGCTGAGCAAGCTCTCTGCCCTTCACTGGCCTCTTCCCTTTCCCCCTCTCCTTAGTGCTCCAGCCACACTGACCTCTTGCTGTCCCCTCCAAGAAGTTGAGCTTACTCCCACCTGTGCAGACCCATGTCTATTGTAATCTCATCCCTTGGAGAGCTGTCCCCTTGTGTCCCTCTGTTTTTCTCCCAAAGATCTCATTGAGAAAGCCTTCCTGTATTATTCTACATAAAATTGCCCTCAATCTTCTTCTGACCCCAGCAAGTAAATGGTTTATAACTCCTTTTAAGAGATGTAGAACATAGAACAATAGTAACCCTAAAGGAAAAGAAATTAAGATAGCTAACAGAATATGCTAAATTACAAATGGCTGTTTGTAATTATACAAACTTACCCTAAAACAAGGGCAATGTGATTAATAGAAGGGGCTGTAAGGAAAAGTTCAGGCTTTTGAATTATGAATATGAGAGCAAACTGAACACAGACCACATTAGGAACTTCCAAGATGCAGACCAAATGGAGACAACTGGCATGAATGGAGATTCTGCATAGTTCTGTATGCCTCTGTGCCACGCCATGTTCGTGACTTAGTATATTTTCTGTTCCGCTGTTCTTAAGAGAAGGCACTAAACATTTATTGGCTGGGAAAACTTGTTGATGAACCAAAGCATCTCTACATTGTACTGTTTCCATTCTGCCAGTGTCCTATGTACTCATTCATGTCACAGAAGTATGCATATGACATAACACACGACACTTCTATACTGGAGTAGCTTTGGTCCATTTCTTTGGTAGGTCTAGCACACCCAACCTTTATATTAACGTTTTTGTTTTTCTTTTTTTTTGGAAAACCAACGAGATTAGCAAATTGTAGCTGTTATCTGTTGTTCCTAAGTTACATTAAGATCTACAGAACCCTCTTCTGGAAGACAAATTAAACAAACGCGAAAGTTGGAAACGATTTTTGCTGATTTTTGTGTGAAAGCTCTGATGCAAAAATTGTGCTTGCATGGTGGTTATTGAAATACTAGAGAAAGAAAGTGCCTGCAGAATGTTCTGAAAATTAGATGTGTGAATGAGTCCTCAATATCACGCCAGCTCATCATTTGTAACTGCAACAGAAGTGAGCACAAAATCTTTCCTCTTTTAAGCAGGTCAAGCTCACAGAACCGGATGTGTATTTTAAGCTAAACTCTCTTTGCTGCCAAAATAGAGTATTTTAAACAGATCCATTGATTGATAAAAGGGAAATCTCCCCAGCAGATGGCTGAAGAAAATAATGTGGCAACTTAGAAAGTTGTTTGGCATTACCTTGAGCTGAGAATAAAGAGAGTAGTGGAAAATCTTTCTGCTATTTTTATCACTTTGTGTCCAAGGAGAATTTCATTCTCCTTGCTTACTACATCAAATCAATGTAAGCCTTTGAAAAGGAAAAAACTCATCAGAGAATTAGGCAAGATCTGAAAATGACTTTTTTATTATGAGTTATCATTCTAGGTACATTTATCTCATTTTATCAAATAACTTATAGAGTAATTGAGGAGAAGGGCCTTTTGTGTGTGCATGTGTGTGTGTGTGTGTGTGTCCTCCATGTCACTTACTATGGGGATTTGTACCTTAATAATGTGGCCAAACAAATAATTGTGGGAGAGGTTATTGGTGCAAAGAGCATGTTAGGGCACTGAATTGCATGACCAAATTCTATGTTTAACTGAGTTATATGGGGCCATTGCCCATGGTGTGAGATTTGACTTTCACCTTTCAGTCTGGTGGCCAATAGGTAGGAAAAAACTTAACCATAGACTAACATGCCTTTCCTCTCTTCTGCCCCACTTTCTGCTCCATGCACCTGGCTCCTGAATATCTTAAATTCAACTGCTCAGGGGAAGAACACTGAGTAATTCTGAGGGCAAATTAGAATTATCGTTGGAATCTGAAATTAGCATATTATATAGAACTACTTGAGAAAGGAGGGTGAAAAAAAGGATGAAAATATAAAGTTGGAAATGTCTGTGGTTAACCACATAATCCGAGTCTTCTAGCAAATAAGCTATTTCCTGAGAGAAATGTAGTTACTTTGGAAGCAGTCTGAACTTCTAAAGTCACTGATGTACCATTACTATTTAAAATAGAGTGACTTACAAAAGGCTACTGAGAGGGTGGCCTGGGTGCTCCAAGGTTTCTCCAAAACACCCCGTGTATTCCTGAAGAGCACATGAAATATTTGGAGGGCTTGGCTCACCAAGCATGTCTATCCCAAATGTAATTTATGAGGCATTGTTTTCTACTCATTAGCTTAAATACTTTCAAAAAACTTTACTTACGTGATATAATTGAAGAAGAGACATGAATTCAAAATGTATCCAGAATCCCATCTTTTTCCATTTTATATGTTATACATCAGAGGTTGGCAAACTATGACCACAGAACAAATTTGGCCCACTGTTTCATAAATAAAGTTTTATTAGAACACCACCATGCCCATTCATCTCTGTATTGTCTATTGCTGTTTTCATGCTACAACAGCACTGTTGAGTAGTTGTGACAGAGATAGTATGACCCACAAAACCTATTTACTATTTGGCTCTTTACAGAAAAATTTGGCCGACCACTGGTGTATATTATTACATTAGTAACAAACCTATCTATCACCAAAGATACAATAGATTTCTTTCTTTGTAGCAATCACATACCCCAAGGATACATAAAATAATTTCATTAGAATGAAATCATACTTCCAAAGAATTGAAGAAAATATTCTCTCTTCAAATTCAATATCTGTTCCATCGACAGATGAATGGATAAAGAAGATGTGGCACATATATACAATGGAATATTAGTCATAAAAAGAAACAAAACTGAGTTATTTGTAGTGAGGTGAATGGACCTAGAGTCTGTCATACAGAGTGAAGTAAGTCAGAAAGAGAAAAACAAATACCCTATGCTAACACATATATATGGAATCTAAAAAAAAAAAAAAAATGGTTATGAAGAACCTAGGGCCTAGACGGGAATAAAGACACAGACCTACTAGAGAATGGACTTGAGGATACGAGGAGGGGGTAGGGTAAGCTGGGACAAAATGACAGAGTGGCATGGCCATATACACACTACCAAATGTAAAATAGCTAGCTAGTGGGAAGCAGCCGCATAGCACAGGGAGATCAGCTCAGTGCTTTGTGACCACTTAGAGGGGTGGGATAGGGAGGGTGGGAGGGAGACACAAGAGGGAGAAGATATGGGGATATATGTATATGTATAGCTGATTCACTTTGTTATAAAGCAGAAATTAACACATTATTGTAAAGCAATTATACTTCAATAAAGATGTTTTTTAAAAAAATGTATGCAATGAAACATTTTTATCAGTGTTAAAAAAGTAATAAACCAGACATTTTTTAAACAAAACAAACAAAAATTCAACATCTGAGTTTCAGATTTCCTACCCAGGAATTAATTCCCATTAAAAAAAATAGACACATGTTCAAAAAGTGTCCTTTTATTATTTCCTAGTAACATATATTGTATAAATACTCTATTTTTATATGACCTTTTACAAAAGCGATATAACTTAAAAGTTTTATCATTAGAAAGAAATGTATAAAAATAAATATGTTATTATAGGCATTTATTACAAACTATAGTCCTTCTTAGAAGGAACACACAGACCAATACTTATAAAGTACATAGAATTTATAGTAACATATTTTACTATATACATATGGAAAAAAGTCATTTTCTTTCATAGTAGAAGAGCTGAACAGACATTCACCAGGATATGACTGTTGGACCAGCTGCTGGGGATGGACCCGCTACCCCTCAGTAGCCTCCCCACCGTGAGATGTGTGATCTCAATGTCGCCAAACACTGGGGGACCCTGTTGTACACACCCCATTCTTGTTCTGGCATTACATTCTTTTTGTGTGATCTTACTGACTTTCTTCAGACACAAACTGTTTTTTGGTTTTTTTTCCACATCCACATTCCTTAAGTAGGCTTACCTCAGGAGGAAAGAAATGTAGGAGGTACCCAGATCAACGGGCCTCCCCTAGCTTTTACCAGCATCTGATACGTCACTGCTTTTCTTCCCCTTGTAGACTTAATGCTGTTTTTACAAATACATGGAATTGTTTCTTCGTCAAAATGAATTCACAAATAAAGACACAATAACGGCACCAGAAAGGAAAGATGGAGTCATTAGAGTCACTGGATGTTGCTAAGCATTTCTCATGCTGGACTGAATTCTTAACTCTCAGCAGAAGAGATGGCATAAACATTCTCTGAAACCACAGCAGTTAGGAACAGTGATGGTCAAAGATCCTATGTGTATTCCTTTCTCCCTCCATAGGTAGTGAGGTAAAGTAAGCCACATCTTAAACCAAAAACCTCATCTTCCTCCTGCTTTTCATTTCCCAACCTCCATGATACAAAGCATTTCATCAGTACCCAGGAAACAGGGATTGTAGTATTTCTTACACTTACTTTGACAAATGTTTCTATTTTTGTAAAAACTTGTCACAGACTTAACAAAAGAAATAATAACGCCCTGGGGCTTTCTCATGCTATATTATTGGTCAGCTATTAATGATCCTCATAAACTACCCTATCAATTTTGTAACTGGCAGGAAATTCTGATGATCTAACTACTTTTCTACCTACCTGTACCTCCCAACTCATCGGCACACCTCATTGATCACCGGCAAGGTGCACTGGATTCCTCCAGCCTTCTTGATTTCAGTGCATCAGCCCTTCCCCACTGCCCTTTTCCCTCAACACCGCCCCTGCTTAACTGCATTCTGCCATTGTGCAAAAGTCTATGTAATGTTTAGGTTTCTTTAAAGGATCGCAGCTCTCATGAGACAACACACCCCCATCATGGGACAGACACTGCAAGGTTCTCTTTTTGTAACCCTTCCCGCAAGTCTTGGAACATGGCGACCAATCCCCCAGCTGCCAGAGGGGACAAGGCAGGTCCGCACAAGGTCTGGTGCTGGCTGGCTTCACTTCCTTTGCACACTCTGAAGCGGGCTGCCCGTTGAGGTCTCGGCACTCCACCAGCCTTCTCTGCACACCCTGTCCACATGACTTGGAACATTCGCCCCACTCTTCAATGACCCATTCGGAGAAAGTAGGGATGGCGTTGAAAGATTCCTTCTTCTTCTTCACGAAATAGGTGTATTTAATTTTCGGTCGAAGGGCATTGCCCACTGTCAGGACTTGGATGGTTAAGGGCTCCTTGAGAGGGCTAAAGCTTCTAATTCTTTCCAACGCTGCAGAGGAGCCACTGTATCTCAAGACACTACCTTTGTACGTGATGTCTTGCTCTAAAGTGGACAAGGTGAAGTCGCCATTCAGGATATATGTGCCATCGGCAGCTTTGATGGCAAGGTAGCTTCCATTATTTCTGGATCCCCTCTGATTCCGTTGTTTCACTTCAATGTTTGTGGCTCCGGTTGGAATTGTGACGATATCGTGGTAGCCAGGTCTGCAGACAAGGAAAACAGATATAAAAATCTCTCATTCACCAGCTAATCATATAATCAATACTTAGCTTAAAACACCAGGTAATCATTTAAGAATGTAATTTTTACCAGACCTGTAAAAAGTTACATTGAAATGATAAGACCTTCAGGATTATGGCATTTTAACACTTACTTTGCACTAGTAACTGATCCTGATATTTTCTTGCATGTAGATCCATTTCCTCCACAAATGCCACATTTATCGAACTTCTTTTTGGAGTCTATGATGCGATCACAACCAGCTTTTACACACTGTCCTTGCACGCAGACAGAGGTGGAATCTGGGCTACAAGGAGTGCCATCTACCACCTGAAAAAGGAAGGGCACGTACCTGGTGTTACACATTAACAAGGGCAAGAGATGATGCTAGGATAGTTCTGAAAGTTTTCTTCGTTAACATTACATCTTTGCTTTCCTGACTATCAAAATTAAAATAGTACTTTATAACATGGCACACACTATCCTTCTCTTTGGCTTTTTTTTCCATCTGAAAATATTATAAATTTTTTGATTATTTGTATCCTATCTCACTTTTAGCTAAGGTCAACAAAAGCAGAGCTTTTTGTCAATTTGTTTGCTGCTGTATCCCCAGTATCTAGAATACTACTTGGCAATAACAGGTGCTGAATAAATCACTTGAATGTTGAATCTGCAACTGGAGACTGTTTTCATAGCCTACAGTGATAATGACACATGATAATTTCAACCAAATTCAATTCTATTTTCTACCTCAGAGCCAGATTTATCTCCTCAGCAAAACGATGCTTCCATTAGTTCAGTATATGTTCTCAAACACAAGAGTTCTCAATGCTCAGACTTTCATTTTAATAAGTCCATTTGCACATACTACTGCTAGTCACCCAGTAACAAGTACTTCGGGCCACACCTAAACTATTTTCCAAAACCACTGGATGGTTTCCATGTTAACACATAATTTACCTAACCATGTGTAAAGGGCTTTTCTTCGCATATAGGAGTAATAATAAACCATTGCAAGAATCATAAGCACTGGATTCAAGCTTCATTCATAGCCCAAAACAGCACCAAACTCAAAGCAAGCAGTTGCCAATGTATCTAGAAGCAAAGCAGTTCTAACTTGAAATTGAACACGTTAATATATAAATTAGGGCTTCCCTGGTGGCGCAGTGGTTAAGAATCCGCCTGCCAATGGAGGGGACATGGGTTCGAGCCCTGGTCCAGGAAGATCCCACATGCCGTGGAGCAACTAAACTTGTGCGCCACAACTACTGAGACTGCACTCTAGAGCCTGCGAGCCACAACTACTGAAACCCGCATGCCACAACTAGTGAAGCTCTCGTGCCTAGAGTCCATGCTTCGCAACAAGAGAAGCCACTGCAATGAGAAACCCGCGCACCGCAACGAAGAGTAGCCCCTGCTCGCTGCAACTAGAGAAAGCCCGCGTGCAGCAACGAAGACCCAACGCAGCCATAAATAATAAATAAATTAATTAAAATCTCAGCTTTATATATATATATATATATATATATATATATATATATATATATAAATTAAAGGAAGTACAACAGAGCTGGCATGAAAAGGGAGCAAACTAAGGCCTTGTTTCTTAGGCAAAAAGTCTGAAGAAAAGTCACTACCTTGGGCTGCAAAACGAAGAAGTAGCCAATGCCTTTGGCTTGACAGATGAGCTTGCACCTGTCCTTGGGTGAGACTCCTGCGTACTTGGGTGTCCACTCCACTGCGGGCCCGCTCCCAAAGGAAGCTTTGGAGAATTCATTGTGTGCCTCACACTGTTCCTCTCTAAAGGTTTTTCCTGGAAAGAGAAGGAGACGATGATGTTATCCGTTTCTGGCCTTCAACCACCCGTTTGCAGCGCATCCTTTTCACCTTCTCTCTACTCACCATTATTCTCTGGACAGTCCTCAATATTGCAGGACCGGTAGCGCACGCGCTTGCCCTCGCAGTACTTCCCTCCGTTCTTTGGGACTGGGTTGTCGCACTCCCTCATCGTATACTGAACTCCTCCACCACACGTTCTTGAACAGTCTCCCCAGGGCCCCCACGGACCCCAGCTTCCGTGAACAGGAGTCTAAATGGAGACACAAATGATCAGCGTTAGAAACCTCTATGGAGACCTTTTCAGGAAATAGAAGAGAAAGACATGGGACAAAGAATCAATAATACGACTCTATCCTGTATCCCTGCGAGAGCCCACAGGTCGAGATGCTAACGTGGTATCTACCGTTTTAGCATCACTTGGTCTCTTTCAATTCTGAATCTTAAAGGAGCGTGTGTTGCAGTGGAAAACTCACATCAAAATGCTTCTTGTCAGTCTTGTTCACACACTTGCCGTTGACACACCATTTCCCTTCTCCACAGCTGGTGCCGTCGGCCCAGGGGAAGTGTTTGGTCTGGCACACCAGCAATCCGCCAGAGGTGCCTGTGCACCAGAGGGTCGTGCACATGCTGGCCGCGTCCGGGCAGTGTTTGGACTCATCCCCAAATGTAAACTGGCACTGCCGGTTGGCATCGTACAAGGTCCCGGGGAGATCAGAGGGGAGCTGTATGGGGCTCTGGGGCTTGTCCATCAAACATTCGCCTGCAAGGAAAAATGCCAATGAATATTAAGAAATAGCAAATTAAAGCATGCAGGGGGTAGATCAGTTTCAGAAAATACTTACCAAAAGTGAGAATATATAGCAAAGCAATTTGAAAGCTGAAGAGTTTGGGGGGAAAATGCCAGAGATATTTAAACTATCATTAAGATATTATTCTTAATGGGATATTTCTGTATTAACAATGACAGGAAATCATTGTTCTGCTAAAAACTCAAGTTAATGTACTCTGGGAGCTACCTGACCAGAAGCACTATCTTTTACTGGAAATTAAGATCTAAAAATGCACGCGGTTGACAGTGAAAGTCATTTTGAAGGAGGGAAAATAAAAAGAACAGAAAAGAAAGAAAGAGCTGGTTTCATTAGTACCCTACATGTGGATGGTTGGGTAACATCTAGAAAGAGTAGCTGGAGCATCTTACCATGACCATTATCCAGAAATGATGTAATCATGTAAGCACTGCAAGGAGACCAGGGTTGGCTGCGGTCCAAATTGGAAAGCATTGACGCCATCATGTGGGAATCCCGGTTGACACCATTAACGCTGGCACACTGCTTTGCATCATCATGTGGCATGTTAAACACATGGCCTGAGAAGACATCCGAAACCCACATTAGAATACAGGTCATTTGCAGCATTTTTTTTCCCCAACAGGGATTCATTTGTCTCAAAGTGATATTTCTAGAGGAAGAAATGTGTTTTAGAGATAATCTATTTTAGAGACAATGTCTACTTTTCACAGGGTGTAAACAAACGTAAATTTCCAAATACGTCCATAGCTCCTACTACCTTACTTTGAATTCTAATAAAAATGACCATGTTGAGAAGAGTGGAAAAATATTTTCTGCAGTTTCTAGGGAGCTCTGGCACCTTAAAATAGCAATATAACCTGAAGACTCTGCCTCTTAAATTAATACATAGTTTATCAATTTGAATTCATGAATTGGGCTAACTCTCACTCTAAAACAGACTTACCTAATTCGTGGGCTGTGGTGAAGGCAGCTTGTAAGCCATCATCCTCTATGACCGAGCAGCTTCTGCTGGGATCACATACAGTTCCAACATCTGCCATCCCAAGAGTATCACATGTCTGGGCGCCACACAGGTCCTACAAGGAGCAAAGGTATGTCCGTATTAACAGAGACAGAGCACGAACCTTGTGATCTCACTTTTTGGCAGGGTGTAACTTCACATGTGCTTTAGGGCATCTACATTCATTGTTGTTGAGTAGTTCTTTTAGGAGTACTTTGTGTGACTTTAAGATTTTCCCTAAGGCCATTCAAAAAAGACTGTGAAACTTGAGATATTAAAATATTAAAAGAAATAAGGAAGATTAATCATGCTAGCCAATTAAAAAATATAAGTGCCAAAATACTGGTAAAATGCCTTACATACATTTGCTTATTACAAAACTGATTCCCAAGAGAATACTCTCATCATTGGCAATGTCTTCCTCTCACCTGTCTGGTGAAAAGAATCGCAGTGTCATAGTGCTCTGCATCCCGGTCACTGGGCGGGTTGTGCTGCTTTTGCCAGTTGCAGAAGTTCCGCAGAGTGAGGGCAGCGTTGGAAGTCACTTCTGGCCCCTTCTGTTCCTCATAGATGACCAGGATCTTCACTACTACCAGGCTAACTGAATTCCGAATGCTGGGGTGTTTGTATAACCGGGCCGCCACCGAGAACAAGGTGAGAAGGTAGTGCTTTAGCCCACTGCCGTGGAACTCTGCCATGGACTGGTCGGCCACAAGCATAGTTTCCACATAGCGGGGGCTGGACACAAATCGCTTCTTTCTTAGGCTTCTAGTTCCTGTAAAGACACAAGGAAGATAGTTTGTTCAGGGGCAGTCTAGCCAAGGATAGTTACCTTCCCAGAGTATATAAAGAAAGCCTAACCAGTCAAAGAAAACAATACAAAAATACACCCGGAGCAACAATAACAAAAATATTTGCATTTCTTTTCACTGAAAATGTTATTTTTAAAGTTTTCTCCTTTACTGTAAATTAAAAAAAGGCCATGTGCTCCTCTGAGGGGTGTCAGGCTTTTTTTTTTTTTTTTTTAACAGGATTTCTTTTGTCCTCTCTGAGATCACACAATCTGAAAAAGGCAGTGTGCGCAACCATTCTCCCCAGCTGTAGTAAAATCTTGGAGCAAGGGGGGCAGGCAGAGCCCTGAGTCACTCTTTCACAGGCCAGGAATCAAATCCTGAATGAGATCATCGGGCTCCACGTGGAAGGCCCAGGGCAGGGCTGTGGCCTCTGCCGAGGGGCCGGGCCTGAAGAAATCTCAGCCTGCACTGCTCTGCTCGCTCGTTCCACGGGTCCCTGCGGTGCTCTGCTCTTGCCAAATCCGGGCACAAGGACCACCCAGTCTGCCAAGAAGCCGACTGCCCCACTCCCACCGCCCCAGGGAAATAAGTTCCTGCTTCGGACCACGGGGCCACGGCTGATTGTTTCGAAAAGAGCCCTCTGACTCCTGACTGAGACCCAGCCCCCAGGGAAGTCCTACGCTGGGCTCTGAGCACGTAACCGCTTCAAGGAGCGGACGTACAGGGGAGAAGAGGAAAATTTTACAAGCCACGTGAGAAAGTTCAAAAAAGAAACAAGGCACCCCAGTGAGTGACAGAATGAAAAGAACTAGACAGGAAGCACTGCGCACAACAGAGAGAAACAGGGGAAGGCGGAGCAGGAAGGATCACCGGTGACTAACTTTCAACAGTGTTTCCGAGCAGAATTATGGCCGCGAGGGGGAGCGCAAAGTGGGAGGCTGGTGGGAGGCGCGGAGAGGCGGGGCGAGCTGGGCAGAGACCTCCCAAGCAGGTTCTGCAGAGGGGCCCCGCCACTGCCAGCCGGTCGGGGTCAGACTCTTAAAGGGGGGAAGGGAACAGAGGCCAGCAGAACAGGAATCGTAGCGCAGCTGTCCAGGCTCGCGGGCTGCACATTCTGAGGTCACTATCCCTCCTCCGCCCTCCATCTCTGCCCTCCTCTGGGCTCAGGGTGCGCGAAACAGGCAGCGGTTACAAAACTAAGCGCGAAGCTGCAACTCGACCAAAGGACACATGCATAATTGTTAAAAAGAAATTAACAAGGTGGAAATAAGTCGCACAAGCTCACATTCAACTAAAGTGGGAGGCATTGGGTTACCAGCTCTCCCTTCCGGATCGGAACGCTTCTCCTTAGCAGAAACATCATTGATAACGTCTGTCCTCTCTTGATCATTCATTATTAGGGCAAATGGAATTAACTGCTCCAGCAGGCTTTGGTTAGTTCACCAACCCAAATCTTAAGCCGCATTCCCTCCACACCACGTCTCCGTCCTGTCCGCAGACATAGGCTCGCGTCTGCGAACAGGACTCTACCCTCAAGTCGCGCAGCACAGAGAAGGTAGGGAGAGGGAGATGAATGGAGAGACAAGTGGGAACCACTCTTCTGGGAATGATACCTGTTGGCTGTCCCATGCGCTGTGTCGCTCGGTCCCGCGGCGGCCCCTGCGCCGTGGCGTGCTCGCCCTCCGACCCCGCTCCCCCCGCGAGCTGCGTCTCGTCGTCCAGGACCCCGCACCTGGCGCCGCCGCCACCCCGCCGCCTCCGCCGCAAGAGATGGAACTGGGGCCGCGTCGGAGGCTCCTCCTCGGCTGCGGCGGCGGGCGCGGGCTGGATGAAGTACTCCTCGCCCTGCAGGTAGAAGGCGCCGCGCACGCCCTCGCAGAGGCTGAGAGCGGCGGCGGAGCTGGGGTCGCCGTTCACCGTGCCAGAGTAGAAGCAGTGCGCCAGGTCGCCAACGGGATCAGAACGCGACGCGTCGGGCCCGGGTCTGCGCCCCACCGTCTGGAGCGTGAAGCCGGGGGCCAGGAAGCCGCGGTCCGGCTGCAGCTCTAGCAGCAGCTGCCGGCCGAAGGCGTCCAGGCGGAGGTGCGTGGTCCTGTGTCCTGGGTCGCTCTCCGGTGCCAGCAGCACCAGCTCCTCGTCTTCCTCGGTGGGGCGCCCGCGCACGCCCGGCAAGACCAGCAGCGCTGAGGCCGCGGCGAGCAGCAGCCGCAGCAGCACGGGCGCAGGCTGCGAGCCGCGAGACCGTCGCGCCGTGTTCCCCATGTCGCCTCCTGCCGTGCGCCTTCCGAACCCCGCGGGGACCGCTCGCGGCACCCGAGTCCCGGGAGGCACCGCGCGCCGCCGCGCACTGAGCGAAGGGGCTATTGTTCGGGTCTGGAGCGCAGAGCCTCGCTGGCCTGCCTCGGGATTGTTAAAATTAACAATTACTATGATTCTTGGAAAGTGCGCGCAGAGCCAGCCGCAGATGGGGCTCCCGGAGTCACTAGAGAGGAGGCGCTGCAGTTCTGCCGGCGCGCGGGAAGTTTTTCTTCTAGCGAAGAGCTGGAGGCACCGCGCAGCAGGCTCTGGTGGGGTGGCTGATGCGGAGACACGGAGAGCCCTGGGACGCCTCCGGGAGAGGGACCTTGAGCCACACGAGGATCGGCGCCTGGAGCTCCCCGCTTCGGTCTCCGCCTCGGTCGCGGTGCACCTCGCTCTGCGCAGGGCTCTGTCCTCTCGGCCCTACTGCGCGCCCTGGCTATGCAAAGGCCCCAGGCTCTGAGCCGCTTTCCAGCGAGTGCAAGAACGGGGCAGCCCGGGCCGCCTTTTTATAGTCTTTAAAAATGTCTCCGCCCACCCCCCCCTTACCCCCTTTCTCCTCCCTCTTGGCCGCCTTTCTATCCCCGGGACGCCGCCCCCTGAACTCAGTCGGAGCGAAACCGCGCTCTGCGCCGCGGGCCTGGGCGGGGGGGCGGCCTCCGCGCTGGCTCGGCGCCACTGGCTCGTCAGTCTGGGGGCGGAAGGCGCAGGAGAGGCGCTGTGAGCAGCACTTTGTACGTCTGGGGCTGCTGCTTGGAGAAGGTACTCCCTGCCACCGCGCTCTCCCCCCGCCGTCTTCCCGGACTACCGTCCCTTCCCACCGTCCCTCTCTTGCGGGAGCGCAGTTCGCGCGTGGGGCTGCATTTTCCAGAAGGGACGGTCGGGGTGGAGAGCGGAGTCCTTTCTCGAAGATTTCCCTGCCGGGGTCTGTCCCTATGCCGGCCCCCTCTCTCACCGCATCCCACCCCCGCCAGCGCCCGCCTCTTCAATCTGGGAGATGAGCCAGGGCTCCCCTTTCTAGAAAAATACCCCACTCCACCTCTCCATCTCCCTGGCCTGCCACAGGCCGGTTTGCTGCAGCGTGCTCTCTCTTCGCCCCAACTTTTCTCGGGAAAGCTCGATAGGGCCCGCGCGTCCCCTAGAAAGCGTGCCTGCGTGAGGAAGCCAGGAGACACATTCCAGGCCATTGACTTTAAAATGGGTTTAAATTTTAAACCTTCGCCCTTCCCCCTTCCACCATCATCTCCCCACCCCCCCGACCCCCTCCGGCCCCAGCCTTAGAGACTTCTCAGTGGGAACCCGGGTTCACACTTCCGGAATAGATGATCTGGAACGCGCGGTTCAATTCCCCGGAGCCTAGGGAGGGAACTGCGCATTCTCTTCATTCGAGAAATAATCAACTCCCGCCCAGTTTGCCTTCTTCCACCTACTAGCAGCTGCAGGACGAAGGCCAGGTTTGGCACAAACGTCAAGGAACCCCACTTTTGCACCCAGGGAGCGGCGGCATCGATGGGACTAGAAAGTGTACAGTGGGGAAATTAAGCAGTCGGTTTCCTTCCCCGACCCCTCCCTCCTCTTCCCCGAGGAAGGGAAAAGGCTGCCTCCGCGTTAGGAAAGCGAGAAAAGTTGAACCTTTCCACCTAGATAGGTCCCTAAGCAAAAGCGGAGCAGCTCTTCCATCGAAAAAGAGGGAGGGGTTCAATGACACAGAGGAAGGAAATGTTTCATAACGTTTCCCCAGGCGGAAAACCACGGGGACAATGGTGAGAACGACCGCCCCAAACCCGGGGCAGACCCGTGTCCCTCACACTCGTGCGCTCCCACTTCCTCGCCCGGCCCTGTCTCCTGCCTCGCCGCTCCCGCCCCTCAGTTTTCACCAAGTTTGATCTCGTCCCTTTCATTACTCCTCCCCAGATCTTCCCAACTTCATTCTTTTCTAGCCAAAAGCGTCCCCTGCAAGTCCTCCAACGCGTCCTTCTTACAACTTTTGCTTTCAGAAAACCTCTCCAACTTCCTCTTTTCTCTCGGAGTTCTAGATCGCCTACTTGAAAAACAAAAACAAAATCTTTGCTTCCCACTCTTTAGGAAAGATCAAATCAGAAAGAATGGCACAGAGAAGCAAAGCGTTTAAAACAACCCCTGGTCCCCATACACTTAGGTGTGGATGCTTTCTTAAGCGTAATTGTCCTTTCCTAAGGTCATTGTAATAGATAAATGCTGAATGAGTAACTGAGAAATTACATATATTTTAACAGCAGGTTAAAGTAACTCAATGACCAGTTTTTTTCTTTGCTCCTCCATTCTCCCACCATCTAACCATTTGACCCTGTTTCTGCCCACCCCCTTTCACCCAGTCTCTCACCCTATTCCATTATTCCTTCCAATTTAATATTGACATACACATTAATGAGTGGCCCCATTCATTTCTATACTGTCTAGCCTAACTCATTCTGCTGTTCTTTGAACTAAGATTTATTCCTCTTTGCTTCACAGGTTTCATTTCCCAAATATCCCTACTCCTCAGTTTGATTTCCAGACCTTTTGTTTTTTTTACATACATTTCCCCCCTCTGTTACAGTATTTTTTTAATGTTATTATTACTATTATTTTTTCATTTCATTTGTTCTTTCTGTCCATCTAGATGAAAGATGAGATTCTTAGGGGAGCATTTGAGGAAAAGTCACTTTGCACTTACAAGATCTTGACTATGGAATCATGGAAACATGACGACAAAGCCATCAATAAATTTTCACATCTCTTGCTCAGAAGAGGGCTCTGGAGACAACACACGGTGACCAGCAGTTGGGTCCTCAGACTGGCTTTGAGATGGAGATTTCAAACACTTGAGGTGGCCTAGGGTCTGAGAGGCCTAACACATCCATAAGGGAAAATGTGATTCTCTTGAATTGGTACAGGATGGGAAATTCAAAAGACCAGCAGAAAATGTGTAGTTTTCTAAAAACTCATGTAATGCATTCCAATCTGTCAACTCCCCTACATAAACTTTAGCTTTTAAAATGTATTAATGCAAGTTTGGCCTTTAGTTCATTTCTGCCTCCAGTGCATTCTGATTGGAGTTTGTTTAATTCAAGGCATACATTGGTAATCTTGAATGGCTTACTTCAACTCTATTATAATTTTTATGTATTTCATGTTGTATATCCAAACAGAGCTGAAAAAAACAGAGAGCTAAAGGCAAAAGTGGCCAGGAACATGGCTTTTTTTATTCACTGGGTTTCTCTCCAGATTTCTGTTCTTTTGCATAATGATTCCAATCTGTTGTGCACCTGTAGTTCTGGGAAATGATTCTTTTTTAATCACTTCAACAGAGGCATGGATGTAGGAGTTGCCAATTACTAAGCTTGAAAAACTTCATCCATGCTCAGAAGAACATTTAATCTACTTACTTTTTTTTTTTTAAAGATCGGCACTCTTTACGCATTTGTGGTAACACACAACTATATACACATAACATATATGTATATTTATAAAGAAAATAGTGAATTGAAAAAATAACTTGCTGTAGAAACAAGACCAACAGAGCAGAATTTGTGCATGGCACTAGTAAAAGTGATATGAAATACTGGGTCCTTGTAAATAAGTTTCACACTCTCACACTTATAAAATGATTGCTCTTTGATTTAAACATGCATCCAAAAGATCTCATGCTGTTCTAAACTCTGCCATATTTCTGATTTTCTTTTTCTAGACTACGTATAAGTTTATATAAATGTAAATCTTGATATGTTTTAATATACTGACCTTAACCAATTTTGATTATTTGTAGAGATTACCTAATAAAAGTTAAAATATTTGACATAAAAATATTCTTACAACAAACAGTTTGACCTTTTAAAAGCTTTCTTGTCTCCTGTTAACAGAGAAAAGTTTCACACATTTTAAAGACACAATACTGGATTGATAATTCTCGAGAATTCTATACCAAGTATTCAACAAGTAGCCATGAAATAAGAGAATCTGGTCATATACATGAGCTGTTAGCATTGTTTTAGTGTAAACATTGTGTACAGAAATGATTAATGTACCTGTTTCATAAACATGTAATGCTATTTATTCATATTTTCATGCCATAGGATTTACCAATTAGACATAGGAAAACTGTTTACCATTAGTGCTTCTTCTGGGGACATATAGCCTAAAATGATGGACAAATGGATATTTTATTTGATTATAAATGAGAAAATAGAAAACATCTCTTTCAAGCAGGTTATAAACCCAGAACTATAACAAATATTGAAAACAGAAAAATGAATGTATGTTGCATTTGGACTTACAATTGCTATGATCCCAAAGTCCTGCATTTGCAAGAGTCTGTCCAATCCACTTCCTTTGCTTGGCAGATGTGGAATTGAACCTCAAAGTGGTTGTTATTGCCTAGGATGGTATAGCCAAATTGGGGGCTAAGAAATGACTCTGACTCATATTTTTTAATCAAATTCCTTTTGGAATTTAATTATCTAATTGGTTGGTAAGTATGTTGTCAGACTTGTTATTGATGTTGTTTCCAATTATTGCATTTAATTTAAATTCCGAGTAGGAGTTTTCTATCAATAAAAAATTCCACCTTAAAAGATTCACAGCCTATAGCACTTCTTTCTCAATCCACGAGGTGGCGATGGTCTACAGCAAATGATGTAGAGCTCAGGTTTTGCTTTTTTGTTTTTTTCCCCTAATACAGTAGTTCTTCAGGAATTTGCAAAGGTTTTACACTTTTTCAATCATATTTCATAATTTTTTACCAAATCTTAACTTTTGTGTCATAGAAAATATCTTTTAAACGTTGTAACTTAAATGTATTTGCATTATTAAAATAATAAAAAAATGCCTTAGCCGACTTTTTCCATTCATGTAGCTCTATTAGCTTAAACCAAAAATCAATTAAACTTAAGAAAAGAAAGAAAACTACCTCTAAGTTAATACTGTGGATCACTTTTATTCATCATATGAGAGCTTTATGTAATTCAAATGAAAAACATCATACATTACAATTCGCTAAAACAAATTAGAATTCATTCATTAAATATATTTATTAAGTGTTTACATGCTTAGTCTGCATAAATACTTGACTTCAATGCTAAAGTTTAATACTTGACTATCAATGCTAAAGTTAACTCATTTTCTCGGTTAAGAAATTTTCCTTACCACCAACAAAAGAAAACTTAAAGTGCAAAAAAAAGAGACGTGAGAAAATGTTCTACCACCAGGTGGTGACAAAAGATAAAATTTTAAATGGCTCTTAAGTGCGTGTACTTGTAAATGTTTGGCTGCTCTCAATAAAAGTGACTTCCTAGAGTCATGTGAATTTAAAACCGTATTCTGGGGATAACTTAAAATGAATTAACACTATATCTTTAGCTTAATAAAGTCTAAAATTGGAAGTGGACACTTTTAGTCAGCAGGAGGCACATGAGACCACAGAAGAAGAAATTTGAAACAAAATTTCCCCCACTTAGCTCACAACATATTGAATAGTTGATTGAGAGAGGAACTGGTCCTTCCCCCGCCTCCCCTCCCTCCATAATGCAGCTGTTTGAACAGAGGCTGGAAGTCAATTTTCCAGATATTTTGGAAGTGATTATTGCAAATGGTAAAGAGCAGTATCTGATGATTTCTAAGCTTCCTCCCTACAAGAAGAATTTAAGACTACACAAAGCTCCTTTGTATCTATGGATAGGGAATGACTGAGTTACTATGTTTTGCAGTTCATTGGCAATCCACTAGGACAATTAGAATGGAGAGCTCAGAATCTCTGACATTTGCGTATCTTCAGAATCCAGGGTCATGTTTCTCAATCTTTCTCACCCATAGAAAACTATACTTGCACCTCCTACTTGGGTCAACGGATAAGGATTCCTGCTGTCCAGAATACTGGCTCAGGGAAATTTCTCATCCCAGATGGCTCTCAGGCCATCCTGTGAGCTGAGGAGAGAGCTATCTCAGCACACCTCTAACCTGTTGATGGTAGACTAGTATATTCATGCAGTATCTGTTGCGAAGCTGTGCCCTAGGCAGTCTCTCTAAGTAATAGGCTGTTGAGAACATGAGATTTGGAAATTGTTCTAGAGAAGCATGATGTCCAAGTGTGGGAAGCCTTCCTATCCCCTGCACTTAATACACTGATAGCTGAGAGGCAAGTCCACACTGATAATCTGCATTCTCACGTGGCCACATACTTATCTTGTGGCTTCAGGGAATTGTTTTCCCTGAGCCTCAGCGTCCCGATTGTATAAACAACCCAGTGTTCATAGCAACACTAGTGACAATAGCCAAGACATGGAAACAACCCAGGTGCTCATCAACAGAGGATTGGCTTAAGAAGATGTGGTATGTGTGTGTGTGTGTGTGTGTGTGTGTGTATGTATATACACACACTGGAATGTTACTCAGCCATAAAAAAGAATGAAATATTGCCATTTGCAGTAACATGGATAGACCTAGAGAATATTATACTTAGTGAAGTTGTCAGACAGTGAAAGTCAAATATCATATGATGTCACTTATATGTGGAATCTAAAAAATAATACAAGTGAATCTGTATATGAAATCGAAACAGACTCATAAACATAGGAAACAAACTTATGGCTACCAAAAGGGAAAACGGTGGGGGGAGAGATAAATTAGTTTGGGATTAAGAGATACAAACTACTATATGTAAAATAGATAAGCAACAAGGTTTTACTATATAGCACAGAGAACTATATTCAATATCTTGTAATAACCTATAATGGAAAAGAACCTGAAAAAAATATAATGGAATCACTTTGCTGTACACCTGAAACTAACACAACATTGTTAATCAACTATACTCCAATATAAAATAGAAAGTTAAAAAATAAATGAAATAAAAATAAAAACAAAAATCACAACTGAAATATAAGAATATAGCACATTCTTATATATTCATGAAACAGGCCATATAATAAATTCTATTTCTGTTATCCTGAAAAAAATTAGATAAGCAGCAAGGTTTTACTGTATAGCAGCAGTACCCAATATTTTTGGCACCAGGGACCGGTTTCGTGGAAGACAGTTTTTCCACAGATGGTGGGGGGGATGGTTTCGGGATGATCCAAGTGCATTACATTTATTGTGCACCTTATTTCTATTATTACTACGTTGTAATATATAATGAAGTAATTATACAACTCACCATACTGCTGAGAGCAGGTGGAGCTCAGGCGGTAGTGCGAGCGATGGGGAGCAGCTGTAAACACAGATGAAGCTTCGCTCGCTCACCCAACGCTCACCTCCTGCTGTGTGGCCCAGTTCCTAACAGGTCACGGACCGGTACTCATCCGTGGCCCGGGGGTTGGGGATCCCTGCTGTATAGCACAGGGAACTATATTCAATACCTTGTAATAACCTATAATGGAAAAGAACCTGAAAATTAAATATAATGGAATCACTTTGCTGTACACCTGACACTGACACAATATTGTAAATCAACTATACTTCAGTTAAAAAAAAAAGAGATAACAACAATCCTTGACTTGAAACATCGTTGCAAGAATTAGAGACATAATTGGCATAGAATTATCAGTGGAAAATGGGACTAATGATTATGGGAGACTTTGAAAGTGTTGGGGAAGGAATGTCAAAGAGATCAGTGAGACTTCAGGTACTGAACTCTGACCAAGAATTTTGTCTCATTGCCACAGAACACTCAATTCAGAGATGAGCAGGAGGTGGGCACACATTTTTAAATAAATGAAGCAGGCTAGTCTTCTCCATTTAGTAAGGTCACCTTGATTGTTGAGTGGCACACCAATGCAGAGAAATGGCTGGTGAATGCAGTTTGAGGATGTTTGTGGTGGAATCATATAGAACAATAAAGGGAAGTCAAAGATCATTGGGGATGTAGGAGAAAAAACAAGGTAAGAAGAACTCAGCCAAAGAGTTTCAAAAGTGCACGCCAACAGATTAAAAAAAGGATATGCAAGATGGCTTTCCAGGGTTATCAGTTAATGATTTCTCTCAAAACTAAAGTTGTTGAGTTTTGTATAGATTTTGCCTTTTTGCCATTGTTTTTGCATCTGATCAGTGTATAAACCAACTTACTCTAATGGGTGGACAATTCTTAATACCTGTGTCAACACCTTGCTGCCCTCTTCACATTTACTCTGGTCATTGCAGTTCTAAACATTCTCAGGCAGGCGTAGCCTCATAGTAATTTCCTTCAGTCACACCCTGTATTTGGAATGCTTTCTCATCTGGGGCTCCTTGAAGCTGCAGAACACAATCCTTCAAGTGTAACTGGGAAGCTCAGTAGAGTTGATTAACAGCCATGTGGCAGTCCTTGACCAGAATAGGAGTCAGTGATTAAATGGGTCCTTTTCTGCTCCTTGGGAAACAGTAGAGAGGACTGTGATACATGTCTGTTCCGGGAATGTTGATAGAATCAAGCCCCAATTTTCCCTAACAAGGACCAGCTTGAGAATGTACCCTGGCATTGACTCCTTCTTTCTCTGTATTATTCTTGTCAGGCCCCCTCTCTTTTTTAAAAAAAAAAAATTATCGGAGTGTAGTTGTTTTACAATGTTGTGTTAGTTTCTATTGTACAGTGAAGTAGAGTTCCCTGTGCTATACAGCAGGTTCTTAGTAGTTATCTATTTTATACATATTAGTGTACATATGTCAATCCCAATCTCCCAATTCATCCCCCCCACCCCACTTTCCCACCTTTGTTCTCTACATCTGTGTCTCTATTTCTGCCTTGCAAACCGGTTCTTCTGTACCATTTTTCTAGATTCCACATATATGAGTTAATATACAATATTTGTTTTTCTCTTTCTGACTTACTTCACTCTGTATGACAGTCTCTAGGTCCATCCATGTCTCTACAAATGACCCAGTTTCATTCCTTTTTATGGCTGAGTAATATTCCATTGTATATATGTACCACATCTTCTTTATCCATTTGTCTGTTGATGGACATTTAGGTTGCTTCCATGACCTAGCTATTGTAAATAGTGTTGCAATGAACATTGAGGTGCATGTGTCTTTTTGAATTATGGTTTTCTCTGGGTATATGCCCAGGAGTGGGATTTCTGTGTCATACGGTAATTCTATTTTTAGTTTTTTAAGGAACCTCCATCAGACCCCTTCTCTTGTTCCTAAATTTACTTATCTGCTCCTTCCACTGCCTAAAACCTCAAGGCTTTCTGCACACAAGTTTTTTTTTTCTTTCTTTTTTTCTCAGGCTCTGCCTCCTGGGCTCAACTGCGTCTAAAACAATGAATATCAGAGGATCTTTTAGGTGGGACCACTCACTGATCACACAACGATGAGGGTTCCTTTGCTGGTGGTCAGTAGGTGGAACAGCCCACAGCAGGCAGTGGCATTACAATTGTGAAGACCCTTGCTATGGGATGAGGTGCAGGTTTATGTAGCAGCAGTGGCACTTAAACAGAATGAGGAAAAGAGCAATTTAAAAAGTGTGTAGTTGGATGGCTTTGATAGTTGCTTTGGAGCAGGGGTTGGTGAACTGCGGCCTGAGGGCTTGACCATCTGTTTTTGCGAATAAAGTTTTACTGGAACGTTTGTTTATGTATTGAGTATCATTTTGCTACCAGGCAGAGTTGATCACACAAGTCCAAAATATTTATTATCTGGCCCTTTACAGAAAAGTTTATTGACCCTGGCTTTAGAAATCTTGAAAAAAAATTTAAAAGAGAAGCTATATATTTTTCTAACTCTTTGTTTCAAGGCCTGTCATTGAAAGTCACCATTATCTTCTGCAGCCAGAGAGCAGACTGTGCTGAAAAATCTGAAAATGCATAATCTCACAGTTGCCTTATTCCAAATCAGGGTCCTCAGAAAAAGTGTGGAACCTGCGACATGAGAAGGAGATATTTGGGTGGATGAGCCTGAGAATCTTGAACTCCCAGATTCTCCTGGACCCTCCAGGTGTTCAGAGACAGATATCACCCCCTTGCTACAGTAAGACAGCTTCCTCTTGCCTGTAAAGTTCTCAGCAGAGTCAGGAGCTTCTCAAAAGTAATCTTGCCCTCCTCAATATCTACCCCATCTCCTTCATTACCAGTCTCTTATGCAAAGTTCAAAATTGTTCTTGAAGAAATTTTTTATTATTTTTTTACATCTTTATTGGAGTATAATTGCTTTATAATGGTGTGTTAGTTCATACTTTATAACAAAGTGAATCAGTTATACATATACATATGTTCCCATATCTCTTCCCTCTTGCATCTCCCTCCCTCCCACCCTCCCTATCCCACCCCTCCAGGTGGTCACAAAGCACTGAGCTGATCTCCCTGTGCTATGCGGCTGCTTCCCACTAGCTATCTACCTTACGTTTGGTAGTGTATATATGTCCATGCCTCTCTTTCGCTTTGTCACAGCTTACTCTTCCCCCTCCACATATCCTCAAGTACATTCTCTAGTAGCTCTGTGTCTTTATTCCTGTCTTACCCCTAGGTTCTTCATGACTTTTTTTTTCTTAAATTCCATATATATGTGTTAGTATATGGTATTTGTCTTTCTCTTTCTGACTTACTTCACTCTGCATGATAGACTCTAGTTCTATCCACCTCATTACAAATAGTTCAATTTTGTTTCTTTTTATGGCTGAGTAATATTCCATTTTATATATATGCCACATCTTCTTTATCCATTCATCTGATGATGAACACTTAGGTTGTTTCCATCTCTGGGCTATTGTAAATAGAGCTGCAATGAACATTTTGGTACATGACTCTTTTTGAATTATGGTTTTCCCAGGGTATATGCCCAGTAGTATATGCCCAGGGTATATGCTGGGTCATACGGTAGTTCTACTTGTAGTTTTTTTTTAAGGAACCTCCATACTGTTCTCCATAGTGGCTGTACCAATTCACATTCCCCAGCAGTGCAAGAGTGTGTCCATTTCTCCACACCCTCTCCAGCATTTATTGTTTCTAGATTTTTTGATGACGGTCATTCTGACTGGTGTGAGATGATATGTCACTGTAGTTTTGATTTGCATTTCTCTAATGATTAATGATGTTGAGCATTCTTTCATGTGTTTGTTGGAAGTCTGTATATCTTCTTTGGAGAAACGTCTATTTAGGTCTTCTGCCCGTTTTTGGATTGGGTTGTTTGTTATTGAGCTGCATGAGCTGCTTATAAATTTTGGAGATTAATCCTTTGTCAGTTGCTTCATTTGCAAATATTTTCTCCCATTCTGAGGGTTGTCTTTTGGTCTTGATTATGGTTTCCTTTGCTGTGCAGAAGCTTTGAAGTTTCATTAGGTCCCATTTGTTTATTTTTGTTTTTATTTCCATTTCTCTAGGAGGTGGGTCAAAAAGGATCTTGCTGTGATTTATGTCATAGAGTGTTCTGCCTATGTTTTCCTCTAAGAGTTTCATAGTTTCTGGCCTTACATTTAGGTCTCTACTCCATTTTGAGCTTATTTTTGTGTATGGTGCTAGGGAGTGATCTAATCTCATACTTTTACATGTACCTGTCCAGTTTTCCCTGCACCACTTACTGAAGAGGCTCTCCTTTCTCCACTGTACATTCCTGCTTCCTTTATCAAAGATAAGGTGACGATATGTGCATGGGTTTATCTCTGGGCTTTCTATCCTGTTCCATTGATCTATCTTTCGGTTTTTGCGCCAGTACCATACTGTCTTGATTACTGTAGCTTTGTAGTATAGTCTGAAGTCAGGGAGTCTGATTACTCCAGCTCCGTTTTTCGTTCTCAAGATTGCTTTGACTATTCAGGGTCTTTTGTATTTCCATACTAATTGTGAAATTTTTTTGTTCTAGTTCTGTGAAAAATGCCAGTGGTAGTTTGATAGGGATTGCATTGAATCTGTAGATTGCTTTGGGTAGTAGAGTCATTTTCACAATGTTGATTCTTCCAATCCAAGAACATGGTATATCTCTCCATCTATGTGTATAATCTTTAATTTCTTACATCAGTGTCTTATAATTTTCTGCATACAGGTCTTTTGCCTCTTTAGGTAGGTTTATTCCTAGATATTTTATTCTTTTTGTTGCAATGGTAAATGGGAGTGTTTTCTTGATTTCACTTTCAGATTTTTCATCATTAGTGTATAGGAATGCTAGAGATTTCTGTGCATTAATTTTGTATCCTGTTACTTTACCAAATTCATTGATTAGCTCTAATAGTTTTCTGGTAGCATCTTTAGGATTCTCTATGTATAGTATCATGTCATCTGCAAACAGTGACAGCTTTACTTCTTCTTTTCCGATTTGGATTCCTTTTCTCTCTGATTGCTGTGGCTAAAACTTTCAAAACTATGTTGAATAAGAGTGGTGTGAGTCGGCAACCTTGTCTTGTTCCTGATCTTAGTGGAAATGCTTTCAGTTTTTCACGATGGAGGATGATGTTGGCTGTGGGTTTGTTATATATGGCCTTTATTATGTTGAGGAAAGTTCCCTCTATGCCTACTTTCTGCAGGGTTTTTATCACAAATGGGTGTTGAATTTTGTCGAAAGCTTTCTCTGCATCTATTGAGATGATCATACAGTTTTTCTCCTTCAATTTGTTAATATGAGTTATCACATTGATTGATTTGTGTATATTGAAGAATCCTTGCATTCCTGGCATAAACCCCACTTGATCATGTTGTATGATCCTTTTAATGTGCTGTTGGATTCTGTTTGCTAGTATTTTGTTTAGGATTTTTGCATCTAAGTTCATCAGGGATATTGGCCTATAGTTTTCTTTCTTTGTGACATCCTTGTCTGGTTTTGGTATCAAGGTGATCGTGGCCTCGCAGAATGAGTTTGGGAGTGTTCCTCCCTCTGCTATATTTTGGAAGAGTTTGAGAAGGATAGGTGTTAGCTCTTCTCTAAATGTTTGATAGAATTCGCCTGTGTAGTCATCTGGTCCTGGGTTTTTGTTTGTTGGAAGATTTTTAATCACAGCTTCAATTTCAGTGCTTGTGACTGGTCTGTTCATATTTTCTATTTCTTCCTGATTCAGTCTTGGCAGGTTGTGCATTTCTAAGAATCTGTCCATTTCTTCCAGGTTGTCCATTTTATTGGCATAGAGCTGCTTGTAGTAATCTTTCATGATCTTTTGTATATCTGCAGTGTCAGTTGTTACTTCTCCTTTTTCATTTCTAATTCTATTGATTTGAGTCTTCTCCCTTTTTTTCTTGATGAGTCTGGCTAATGGTTTATCAATTTTGTTTATCTTCTCAAAGAACCAGCTTTTAGTTTTATTGATCTTTGTTATCGTTTCCTTCATTTCTTTTTCATTTATTTCTGCTCTAATGTTTATGATTTCTTTCCTTCTGCTAACTTTGGGGGTTTTTTGTTCTTCTTTCTCTAATTGCTTTAGGTGCAAGGTTAGGTTGTTTATTCGAAATGTTTCCTGTTTCTTTGAGTAGGATTGTATTGCTATAAACTTCCCTCTTAGAACTGCTTTTGCTGCATCCCATAGGTTTTGGGTTGTCGTGTCTCCATTGTTATTTGTTTCTAGCTATTTTTTTATTTCCTCTTCGATTTTTTCAGTGATCACTTCGTTATTAAGTAGTGTATTGTTTAGCCTCCATGTGTTTGTAGTTTTTACAGATCTTTTCCTGTAATTGATATCTAGTCTCATAGCATTGTGGTCGGAAAAGATACTTGATACAATTTCAATTTTCTTAAATTTACCAAGGCTTGATTTGTGACCCAAGACATGATCTATCCTGGAGAATGTTCCATGAGCACTTTAGAAAAATGTGTATTCTGTTGTTTTTGGTTGGCTTGTCCTATAAATATCAATTAAGTCCATCTTGTTTAATGTATCATTTAAAGCTTGTGTTTCCTTATTTATTTTCAATTTGGATGATCTGTCCATTGGTGAACGTGGAGTTTTAAAGTCCCCTACTATGAATGTGTTACTGTCGATTTCCCGTTTTATGGCTGTTAGTGTTTGCCTTATGTATTGAGGTGCTCCTATGTTGGGTGCATAAATATTTACAATTGTTATATCTTCTTCTTGGATCGATCCCTTGATCATTATGTAGTGTCCTTCTTTGTCTCTTTTAATAGTCTTTATTTTACAGTCTATTTTGTCTGATATGAGAATTGCTACTCCATCTTTCTTTTGATTTCCATTTGCATGAAATATCTTTTTCCATCCCCTTACTTTCAGTCTGTATGTGTCTCTAGGTCTGAAGTGGGTCTCCTGTAGACAGCATATATATGGGTCTTGTTTTTGTATCCATTCAGCCAATCTGTGTCTCTTGGTGCAAACATTTAGTCCACTTACATTTAAGGTAATTATCAATATGTATGTTCCTATTCCCATTTTCTTAATTGTTTTGGGTTCAATATTGTAGGTCTTTTCCTTCTCTTGTGTTTCTTGCCTAGAGAAGTTCCTTTAGCATTTGTTGTAAAGCTGGTTTGGTTGTTGCATTTGTTGTAAAGCTGGTTTGGTGTTGCTGAACACTCTCAGCTTTTGCTTGTCTGTAAAGGTTTTAATTTCTTCATCAAATCTGAATGAGATCCTTGCTGGGTAGAGTAATTTTGGTTGCAGGTTTTTCTCCTTTGTCACAAATATGTCCTGCCAGTCCCTTCTGGCTTGCAGAATTTCTGCTGAGAGATCAGCTGTTAACCTTATGGGGATTCCCTTGTGTGTTATTTGTTGCTTTTCTCTTGCTGCTTTTAATATGTTTTCTTTGTATTTAATTTTTGAGAGTTTGATTAATATGTGTCTTGGAGTGTTTCTCCTTGGATTTATCCTGTATGGGACTCTCTGTGCTTCCTGGACTTGATTAACTATTTCCTTTCCCATATTAGGGAAGTTTTCAACTATAATCTCTTCAAATATTTTCTCAGTCCCTTTCTTTTTCTCTTCTTCTTCTGGAACCCCTATAATTCAAAGGTTGGTGAGTTTAATGTTGTCCCAGTGGTCTCTGAGACTGTCCTCAGCTCTTTTCATTCTTTTTTCTTTATTCTGCTCTGCAGTAGTTTTTCCACTATTTTATCTTCCAGGTCACTTATCCATTCTTCTGCCTCAGTTA
Source organism: Orcinus orca (assembly GCF_937001465.1). Taxonomy (NCBI): domain Eukaryota; kingdom Metazoa; phylum Chordata; class Mammalia; order Artiodactyla; family Delphinidae; genus Orcinus; species Orcinus orca. The sequence continues at coordinate 131,349,797 of NC_064563.1, forward strand.
TTCTGCTTTTGATGCCATCTAGAGTATTTTTAATTTCATTTATTGTGTTGTTCATCATTGCTTGCTTCATCTTTAGTTCTTCTAGGTCCTTGTTAAATGTTTCTTTCATTTTGTCTATTCTAATTCCAAGATTTTGGATCATCTTAACTATCATTATTCTGAATTATTTTTCAGGTAGACTGCCTATTTCCTCTTCATTTGTTAGGTCTGGTGGGTTTTTATCTTGCTCCTTCATCTGCTGTGTGTTTTTCTGTCTTCTCATTTTGCTTATCTTTCTGTGTTTGAGGTCTCCTTTTTGTAGGCTGCACGTTCGTAGTTCCTGTTGTTTTTGGTGTCTGTCCCCAGTGGCTAAGTTTGGTTCAGTGGGTTGTGTAGGCTTCCTGGTGGAGGGGACGAGTGCCTGTGTTCGGGTGGATGAGGCTGGATTTTGTCTTTCTGGTAGGCAGGTCCACGTCTGGTGGTATGTTTTGGGGTGTCTGTGGACTTATGATTTGGGGCAGCCTCTCTGCTAATGGGTGGGGTTGTGTTCCTGTCTTACTAGTTGTTTGGCATAGGGTGTCCAGCACTGTAGCTTGCTGGTCGTTGAGTGAAGCTGGGTGCTGGTGTTGAGATGGAGATCTCTGGGAGATTTTCGCCATTTGATATTATGTGGAGTTGGGAGGTCTCTTCTGGACCAGTGTCCTGAAGTTGGCTCTCCCACCTCAGAGGCACAGCATTGACTACTGGCTGCAGTACCAAGAGGCTTTCATCCAAATGGCTCAGAATAAAAGGGAGAACAAGTAGAAAGGAATAATTAGTAGAAGTAGAAAGAAAGAAAGAAGGAAGGAAAGAAAGAAAGGAAGGAGGGAGGGAGGGAGGGAGGGAGGAAGGAAGGAAGGTGGGAAGGAAGGAAAAATAAAGAAAATATAAAGTAAAATAAAATAAGATAAAATATAATAAAGTTATTAAAATAAAAAATAATTATTAAAAGAAAAACGAAACAAAAAAAACGGATGGATAGAACCCTAGGCCAAATGGTGGAAGCAAAGCTATACAGACAAAATCTTACACAGAAGCATACACCTACACACTCACAAAAAGAGGAAAAGGGGAAAAAAATCATAAATCTTGCTCTCAAAGTCCACCTCCTCAATTTGGGATGATTCACTGTCTATTCATGTATTACACAGATGCAGGGTACATCAAGTTATTTGTGGAGCTTTAATCTGCTGCTTCTGAGGCTGCTGGGAGAGATTTCCCTTTCTCTTCTTTGTTCTAACAGCTCCCGGGGCTCTTCTTTGGATTTGGCTCCGCCTCTGCGTGTAGGTCCCTGGAGGGCTTCTGTTCTTCACTCAGACAGGACGGGGTTAAAGGAGCCGCTGATTTGGGGACTTTGGCTTACTCAGGCCGTGGGGAGGGAGGGCCACGGAGTGCGGGGCGAGCCTGGGGCGGCAGAGGCCTGCGTGACATTGCACCAGCCTGAGGCACGCCGTGGGTTCTCCCGCGGAAGTTGTCCCTGGATTCCAGGACGCTGGCAGTGGCGGGCTGCACAGGCTCCCCGGGAGGGGAGGTGTAGATAGTGACCTGTGCTCGCACACAGGCTTCTTGGTGGCAGCAGCAGCAGCTCATGCACGTCTCTGGGGTCCGCACTTTTAGCGGTGGCTCGCGCCCATCTCTGGAGCTCCTTTAAGCAGCGCTCTTAATCCCCTCTCCTCATGCACCAGGAAATAAAGAGGGAAGAAAAAGTCTCTTGCCTCTTCGGCAGGTCCAGAATTTTCCTCGGACTCCCTCCCGGCTAGCCGTGGTGCACTAACCCCCTGCAGGCTGTGTTCTCGCCGCCAACCCCAGTCTTCTCCCTGCGCTCCGACGGAAGCCCGACCCTCAGCTCCCAGCCCTGCCCATCCCGGCGGGTGAGCAGACAAGCCTCTTGGGTTGTGAGTGCCGGTCGGCACCGATCCTCTGTGCGGGAATCTCTCCACTTTGCCCTCCGCACTCCTGTTGCTGTGCTCTCCTTTGCGGCTCCGAAGCTTTCCCCCTCCTCCACCCGCAGTCTCCGCCCGCGAAGGGGCTTCCTAGTGCGTGGAAACCTTTCCTCCTTCACAGCTCCCTCCCACTGGTGCAGGTCCCGTCCTTATTCTTTTGTCTCTGTTTATTCTTTTTTCTTTTGCCCTACCCAGGTATGTGGGGACTTTCTTGCCTTTTGGGAGGTCTGAGGTCTTCTGCCAGCGTTCAGTAGGTGTTCTGTAGGAGTTGTTCCACGTGTAGATGTATTTCTGGTGTATTTGTGGGGAGGAAGGTGATCTCCGCGTCTTACTCTTCCGCCATCTTCCCCTCGTCCACTTGAAGAAATTTTTTGAAGAAAAACTGTCCATGCAAATTATTGTCCCCCGATATTTTCTAAATTAAAAAAAAAGAAAACCAATAACAATAGTATCCAAAAGCATTTCACTGATAATAGTAATATTGTCAAATTATATCAATATTTGTTTAAGACAGACTTAGGCAGTATATAACAGTTTATTATACTGTTGTGAAAATGTTGCCATCATGAACAAAATATCCATTGTGAAAATGCATAGTTGCATTATTTTAAGGGTAATAGTATGAACTGTTGGAGTATCTGCAGCTAGCTAGTAGGAAATTCTGGTGGTCTGGAAGTGATGGCCAAAACAGAATGGTTCTAGCTGCTGCCCTATATGAGGACTTGGTGCTGCTTGTCCGTTATGAAGTAATATCAGTGAGGATGATTCTTGTCAGCTTCTCAAGGAAGTAGTAATGATTCCAGGAAACTTTCTGTTCGTCCATCTGGCCTAAGGAGGTTGGGCTGGGAGCATGCGTGTGGGTGTGTGTGCACGCACGCATAGGTGGGTAACTCATACTCTGTGTATCCCCAATTCCCTGTTTTCTGAGCAGTGGCTTCCTGCTGTCCCCTGCCAGACTGTACCTTCTCTTTCATGCTGCTTCTAAATTAAGAACTTGGGTCCACTCCAGAGAATTAGGCAGAAAAAGACAGCCAATTGTGAATGAGGTTACATCTGAATTAATATTTTTCTAGGAAAAAAATAACATTTTTCTGCGACAATTATAATGTCCATTTATTGTGTGCTTACTATATGCCATATACACTTTACATATATAAGCTAATTAATCCTTACATGTAGATTTATTGTTATTTATATCTCTATATCACAGATGAGGTAACTGAAGCACAGAGAAGTTAAGAGATTTGGTGAAGCCCACACAGCTTGATGGAGTGAGGTAATCTGATCTTTTAACCTTTAATGCAATATGTATATATAATTATATGTACACAAGCATATAGAAGAAAGCGGACTGGGTTAAGAGTCAGGGTAACTAATTTCAGATGTGCCACCATCTGCTAGAGACCTTAATCACAGACTCTCTGGAACTGAGTTTCTAAATCTATAAAATGAGCAGGTTGGAGAGCTCCAGTTCAAATTTTCTATCAGTTTTAAGGTGATTTTAGCACTTTAAATAACTATAGATGTACAAATTGCTGTTTGTGTTAATGGTATATCTCTGCTGTATAAACAATTTATTATATGTTGAGTAGTTGGTGAGGTAGTTATTCCTCAATGAAACTTTGTCTCAACTAGAAAATTGTTTATTAGAAAATCAGACACACTATTTTCTGTTTCTAGAAATCTACCGTGGCTAATTGTGTTATTGTCACCAGTGTCTGAAAACAATGAGGTAAAATATCAAATAAGGCTATTTTGTTTTATGTTATTCAGCCTATAAAAGAGCTGGAGAATATGATGGTGTAAAGGGGTTTCGTTTACAAAAGGATTCAGTGCCACAGTTTGTAGATTCTATGACTTAAAAAGTTTTTTTTATATATATATATATATATATATATATATATATATATATGAAGGAAAAATGGATTCCAAATTTCCATATTGTATCACTGAGGCAGGAAATATAAAATAAAGACTTCAGTTTTATGACTTTTTAACTCTTAAGTCAGTATATCTGACTCTGAGTAGGTATATATAATGTTTTCTGGAACTCATCAACACCATCCAAACCCTAATATTTATCGAGCACTTATTATGTACAGACACTGACCTACACATCTCCCAAGTATTGCAACTTTGCCAAAAAAACATTCCTAAACTTATAAGAGAAAGTTTCAACTAAGAAAGGATAAATATATGGCAAAGTTTACATTAGAATAAATTGAATTTTCTACCTTAAAGAAGAATGTGATGATTGTCAAACTTGCTGAGCAGCTGACATTCATTCAAACTCAAGGCAACTGCACAGGCTATATATATTTCTCATTAGAAATTAGAGATGAAATAAAAGGAAGCAAGAGAAGCCAAAGGAACATTACAAGAGATTGGCAGAAATGTGCATGTTAAACACAAGAGCTCTGCTCTGAACACCTGTGCAGCAACTGAAGCTTCTAGAGAACACATGGGGTATAAGGATGAGAAATACTATAGTGAGAGAGAAGACTCAAGTAAAGCATTTTAAAAAAAATTGTGCAAATTTAGGAACTAAAACAAAAGGAAATTAGTGACATTGTAGGTAATAAGCTGAAAGTATAAAGCAAATCCTTATAATAATTTTTTTAAGAGAACAGAAAAGAATTTTAATGAATTAGCTTTCTAATTCAGATGTCATTTCTGAATGGCTAGGTTTCAGGATATGGCTTTTGAGAGAAAATTGAGACTGTGAGTCACCCATTCCCTGTCTTAAGCCCAGGTGCCATGGTGAAAAGTAACTCTTTAAGAACAGATTTGATGATTTTAAGGACAATGGAAAACTCATGTCATGAGAACCAAAAACACAGGAAAAAAATAGGGTTTTGCCCATCAGCTCTTGTTAAATCACACACCTCTGTTAACTTAATTCAAACATAGAAAATGAGTGCACATAAGAAAAACCTCCCTTAAGATGACAATATGATTCTTCAGCCATTTCTCTCTTAAAGTTTAGGATTTTCTTATGTGATTTTTTTCTTTCCTTTTTTCCATTTGACACTATTAGGTAAAACAAGCACAGCAGTCTTGCTCTTTTGCAGGAATATTATTTACTGCAAATGGCTGTCAAAAGCCTCAAGTGATTCTCCATAAGCATAAAATCTGTTTAAAAAAATGAGAGGAGAAGAAACATTGTTACCAATTGAAATGACTTTTAAAAAATTGTATCAAGTTTTTCCTCTGGGGCTTTTTATAGATCTTCTACCTCCCTCCTTACTTCCTGTCTTTCATTCCTTTGTTTTAAATTTTTAATGTTTATTAAGGATGTACTGTGTCAGGTGCTATATTGGGCACTAATGATATATACACTGCACCTTGAAATTTCAGTCTTGGCCAAGATTGTTTAAATACTTGCTCCTGAGCATCTTCTACAGATGTATTTAAGTAGTTGCTCCTGAGTGTATTTAGGGCTATACGTGGAATATGGACAAGGAGGATGGGATGGAAAAGACGGAGCCATTGACCTGTCCAAGGGCAAGAGGTGCGGGGCAGTGGTGAAGGTTTCAAAAAAAGAGGAGTTATTTGATCTGATTTTCTTCTTTTCACTATTTTGAAACTTCATAGATACACCTTGTATGTGATTAGTATTGCCATTTCTGTTCCTTTTCTAAGAAGGTAAGAATATGGAAAAATTCTCTTTTCTGAAAATGGTCATATGCTTCAGAAAATATTTTTCAGTTTAGTTTTTGTCATTTGGCTTATTCTGTACAGCTCAGTTTGTACAGTCTACTAAATTATCATTATTCTGTGTAGAAGCAACATAGGGTCTATATGATAACTCATAGATATTCACAGATGAAAGAACTTAGTTACTGAGAAATACAGTTCAGATCCATTCAACAGTTTTAGGAAATGAGGAAAAAATATGCTAAAATCTAATATTAAAAGTCTAATGAATAGCTTTTACTGTTTAATTCCTTCTGCATTTCTATGAAAACTTTCTTTAACATCATTTAAGAATTTTATCAATGTTTCTTTGTTTTTTGAAAAAAAGAAAAATTAGGGATGCCTATAAAACTAAAGCACTAAAATGTTATTATTTAGTGTAAAGAATGACTCTGAGGCATTGTAAAAACAAAACAAAACAAAAAACCTTAAGCTTGAAGCTTTTAACTTAATATTAAAATACTTAATATTTTCTTTTTAATATATGATTATTTTTTTCTTTTTAAAGGAATGGCTATAAGTAATAGGAATAGGTTTTAGGGCTTCATACGTGTTATCTTACTTTTTCTTGTTAATGGTGGTACAAAATAGTAAAGCTATAAGAAGAATCTTATCTTCCTAAGAAAAATAGATTCTTTTGCATTCTGCTCTCAAATTAGAGGAAAATGCTTATATTGAGAAGTAAAAATGACAGGTGAAAAAAAATTTAATTTTTGTCTTATAATTTCTGGTAGGATATTATACACACATTAGAGAACTCAACATATGCCTTCAATCACATTTTTAACAAATTGTGGTAATACTGCAATTTTGAGCATATTGTCTGCATTGGCACTTTGAGTAATATTCTATGTTTTTAATGTGTAATTCTTCTTTTGAAGTATTGAAAAGTCCCATTTAAATGAAACACTTATTCAATCTGACTTATTTTCTCTCATTCACTCTCTGGTAGATACTGAAGTAGACATCAATGTACAGGCCCAAAAAGGTACTGAAGTAGTCAAAAAGAATTGAAAAAATAATTATAGTCAAATGTAGGTTTTTCTGATAGTCAAAGACATAAATATCTCAAAATATTTGATAATCCAAGACAAACATATATAAAATATTTTTAAATACTTGAATAAAATTGATTTGGATATGTGATGATGGTGATGGTGGTGGTGATGGTGATGATGATAACTCACATTTATTGACAGCATTTTGATTGCCAAGCACTACACTGAAGACTTTCCAGGTATTAGATTATTTATCCTCAAAGTAGCCCTGTGAAGTGTATTCTATTATTATCAGAAGCTTAGAAAGGTTAATTGACCTGTCCAAGGTCTCATAGTAAAGAGAGAGTTTATGTAGTGCTGTCAATCAAATATTGGGTTGACCAAAACATCTTATGGAAAAACCCAAATGAACTTTTTGGTCAACCCAATATTTCTGATTCTCTTTCTAAGAATATATTAACATTGCACTTTCCTAACCGCTCAAAATCAGGTGTGTCTGTGTGACTTCCTTTAATACACTGGGAGCAGAGTGACTTGTTCTAGCCAATGACATGAGAGCAGAATGTTACCTCCAGTTGGAAATTCTCAGAGCCAGTGTGATTTGCCATATTCTCTTTCTTTTCCTCTGTAATGACAATGGTTATGTTGAATTAACTGGCTGCTCTATCAGCCTGGGTGGTAATGACAATGGGGCAACCAAGTATAAGGGCATATAGTATAAATAAGGAATAACACCTTGTTTTCAGCCCCTGGAATTTGGCATTATACAGCCATATAATCTAAATCATCTAGACAGGTAAAGTAGTAGAACCAAGGTGACCTTGGAATTGGTGACAACAATAAAACAGCAAATTATTACTCTGGAAAGCTGTATTTGAATTATTAACCATCTCTCTTTTATGATCCTTTTTTAATACAATGTACCATGCCAAGCTGATTCCTTACTTTATATCTTAAAATTTGGGAAACATATTAAGGGAATAAGAGCTATCTTTATTCCAGGAGCTCAAGAATGGTTTATTATACAGATATCTATTAATATAATTAAACCTATCTATAAATAAAAATTTTAAAAATCAAATAATCTTTATAGATGCTAAAAATGAATTTTAAAATATTTGATCATCTATTCTTGAATTAAAAAAATTATATCTGCTTATCATCTAGAAACAAACTAAAACTCTCTTAATATGATAAGGAATAACTAAATACACAGTATATATCAAATTCCTTTGAAAAGCACTAGAGTTATTCCCATCAAAATAAAGACAAAAATACTTATTAGCATTGTCATTCAACATTTTTCTGGGAATTCTATCAAATGCCTTATGAAGAGAATATTAGAAAGAAGAATGTGGAAGAGAGGAAGAGAAAAAGCTATAGTTTATTTATACGTTCAGGAAAAGATTTCATATAAACTTAAGTCTGGGTTTTCCATGTACATAGTGTGTCTGGATCATTTACTCTGGAAAACTTAATCTTTAACTTCTCTAGCATCTCCGTAAGAATGTTCTGGGGCTTTTAACAGAAGTTGCAGGTGGTAGGCAGGCATACACATGACATAGCCAGTCTCTGACAGTTGAGAGGAGGCAGGAGGGTACATTTGGCATCCTAGCACCCATGGATTATGCTGATGAGAATGGTCAAAGGAGCTTCTCAAAGGACCTGTGCCAGACCGTGCTGGATCATCATCATCAGCTGCTGGCCACGTTGTAGAGATGTAAAGGCCAGTTAGGCTTGCCTGTCTGTGTGCAACAAATCATGAAGTTTCTTATGTTATAGTAAATTGTATCCTATGCCGGTAGTGTGCACAATTTTCTGTGAAATATATCCCTGTTCCACTGTGATAGTCACAATGTAATATGGTGCCCTACTACTTGGAAAACCCAGGAGAACAAAATGAAAAATATAATGATCATCAAGAAGTTTTATGAAGTTAGACTTAAGGTAACAAAATGATTACAAAACAGAATTTTTATATACCCCCCAAAACATAAAATATAATGGAAAAATTTTATTCTTAATAGCAAAAACAATATAAACAACTTAAAATATATAAAAGCTGTGCTGGATTACATAAATAAAACCTACCTTTATTCAGGGACACAAAATAAAACTTTAATAATAGGTTAAAAAGCAATAATCTAGGATAGAATAATTTCATATTGTAATCTTAAAAATACTTTCCAAACTAATTTACATTTTACATACAATTCCAATAAAATTCCAAGGGTGGCATATAACGTAATTCCTTCAACATACGGAAATGAAAATGAGAAAGGGAATTTAAACAACTCTTGGGTCACAGAGACTATACAAAGTAAAATTATAGGATATCTATAAAATATTAATGAAGAAAAGACCATGTAGCAGATCTTATAAGAACAAGTAAAAGTCTGCTAGGAAGCCTACATTTGAATTTTAAAAAAAAAAGAACAAAATAACCCAAAACTCTACAGAAGGAAGAATGCATTTATAACAGAGAATAATTTTGAGCATATTGGGAAAAAAGGAAACATTAGAACTAATAAGTAAACTCAAAATCTGGCTCATGTAAAAAATAAAAAATCAATATACCATTAACTAACTTAAGGAGAAGAAGCACACATGAAATAACAAATACTAAGAGTGGGGAAAAAAACACAGGTACAAACAAAATTAGACGATAATTAAGTTATATATTTTCTCAAGTTTATGCAAAAATATTTGAAAATATGAGTGAAATGGAAAATATAATTTACCTAAAATGACCCGAGAGGAAATGGAAAAATCTAACATAAGTTACCACAAAAGAAACGAAGGAAAGAATGTGACTAAAGAGGACCCCTCCACCACAAAATACCAAACTCTTAAAAAACAGACAATCCCAACGTTAAGCTTTCCAAACCATTCAAACAGAAAGAAAGGAACTAAATTCTTTTTGCAAAAATAACATAAAGTTAATAATGTTCACAAAGTTTTCACAAAGAAAGTAATAATATTTAGACCAGTTTTACTTAGTTTATGAACAAGATCATAACCAAGTATGTTTTAATCCAGAAAACCAAGGGCAATTCATTATTATGAGTTATTAACATAGTTTAGTATTAATAGATCTAAAGGAAAAAAAAATATGTTCCAAATTGTTTAGACACAGATAAAGCATTTGATAAACTATAATGTCCATTAGTAATAAAGGCTCTTAATAAAACAGAAAAGATGGATACTTTAAAAATATTATGTAGCATTCCTACCAAATGTTAATATCTTTTTAAATGAGAAAATAATAGAAATAAAAGTGCAGGAATTCCACTATCACTACTAATATTAATTAACACTTTTCTGGAAGTACTAACCAATGATATTAGGGATAAGTAATAAAACACAAAAAATTGAGAATGTAAAGTAATGTATTTCACAGTCAATAATTAATAGTTTTACTAAAACTAAGAAAATCAAGTAAAAACTATTATACAGCATAAGATAATTTAGCATGGTCATAATATTCACATATATAAAAAACAAGTTTAAAGATATAGTATAAAAAAGCCCCTTTTATAGAAAATATTAAATCATAAAAAATATTAAAATCCTGGAAAGGAACATGAAAAAAAATCAGGCTTTGTTAAAAAATGATAAAGTTAAAACAACTTTTGATGTATGCAAAATTATTTGATCACATGATGTCATGTCTTATCATTTGTCCATGGAAGCCTCAGAATCATAAAAATAACATTTCCCCACAACTTATACATTGAATATATCACAGTAAAAAACTGATAGAATTTTTTTCCAAAGGGAACCTAGAAAAATTATTTTAAAATTTATATAGAAAAACAGGCAAAACTAAATCAAAGGAGTGCTAAACTTTTGCTCAGGAGTTTGACTTTTGTTGAAAATGTATAAAACCGCAAGAGAATATCACTCTCAGAAAAATCTGGATAATCAACAAAATCATAACTTTTTTCGAACTGTTCAAAGAGCAGTAGTCACAAAAGACTAGGTATAGAAGAGAGAAAGGACACAATTTATTTTTCACTATTGATAGAACACTGAGAAAAGAGCTACTGTAAAAGTGAATTAGGAGAAGACAGATAAAATTTTTATAAATTCTTAAAGGAAAAGTGACGATCAGCATGTCAGTGAGCCCAAGCACTAGGGGACTCTGCACTCACTCACAAGCTAGTAGCGCTCGTCCTTAGAGACTCACAGGGACAAAACCCCAGCCATCTCCTAGACTCATCTCTCATATGAAGCCAAAAGGACAGAAGAACTACTAATTCTGGGGCATGGAAATAAAGAAGGAAAGGAAAGAAGACATCCCACCCCTGGTCCCAGGCAAAGGTAGATTGCCACTGAGGATAGAGTAGAAGTAAAAAATGTGTAGGGAAAGAGCGGGAAACTGCCTCAAACCCAAGATTCTGCACTCAGACAATGAAAAAGTCTGCTACTAGTAGAAGAGGTGCAGGAAACTCTCTCCCAGCTACTGCCCGCACATGTGAGTCAGAATTCTGCTGCCATGGAAGGGAAGGATAAGAACCCTGATGAAACACCATCTCCAAGACCCAGGCTAACAGGGATTGCTCAAGACCTAAAGGCTGAACCAAGACAACAGAAACACCCAACCGAATGCATATGGTGAATAACGAGCAATATGGCAGAACACTGCTTGGAGAGGAATAGAGGATGAAGAGAGACACCTCTCTGTGGTGGAGGCATGCAGAGACTGCTGAACTTCAAAGATAGATCAGGGATCTGAGAAAACCCTTTGGCACTCCAGGCATCACACTGAGTACAAGGTGAGTGGTGCTCTGAAGGTAACAAAAGCTAACCCAGCTTGACTCAATCCCCCATAAAATGGAGTGGACGAAAGAAGAGGTGTACCCATTTCTGAGAACAATTCCTAGTTAACCACAGTTTCTACTCTTCTTCTCCACACAGCTGCCATTGTTCAACAAAAAATTAAAATGTCCCCCAAAGAGCCAGGGACAAAACATCCAGAGGTAAGGCAGTCTACAGAACCAAAACTTTGGAAAATGATATTCCTGTTGTACAAATCTGTTTTGTCCCTTTTCCGCTTAAACCAATGTTTCTGAGTCATCTGGAGATAGAATTCCACCTCCTTTCCTATGGCCTATGACAAGGCGTGCAGTCTCAAATCTCACAAGCCCATCTTGCCATTTAAATCCTCATTGTACCAGACTATTTGTTGTTTCCTCCACACACAAAGCTGCTTTATATCTCTGTATCTTCACCTATTCTACTTTGCCCTTCCTGAATTCCAGAACATTCATTAATTTCTTGTGTGCCTGAGGAACTTTTCAGTACTCTGCTCCTATGACGACTCCATAGTGAAAAAATGCCAGATGATGCCAGCTCCTCCCCCACATACAAAGAGACAGGCTGAAGCAATAACAAGTGCCTTTCTTCTATTTTTGTTGCTGTATCCATAGTGCTTTTTATTACCTTTTATATCTATCAAACAGCAGTAATTGTTTGGTTACTTATATAGCTTTCCCACTGGATTGTAAACTTCTCTAGTGTAGGGATGGTCTTATCTCTACCTGCAACTTAAAAAATAAAATTCTAGAGAGCCAAATATTTACTTCAAATCAATTGAACTGAAAATTATTAAGACTAATGTGAGAATGATGCTTGCCCATGATGGGATTCAAATGAGAGTATAATCCTTTAAATGAATTTGTTGTGATGAAGAAATTATTTGGAGGCAGATTTTTTTAAAAAAATGCTTTCCATCATGGTTCAAAATTTAAAACAATTATTAAGTTATGATTTAATTTTTATAGATGAGAACTCTAATATGACTGATAACTGAGAGCTGGTATTTAATTTATAAAAAGGATTTAAAAATGAGTAGGCTTTTATTTCTGTTTCAGGCAGTACTATGAATAGATTGCCTTAAGACCCCTCCTGTTGAAAACAATTAAAAAACTGGAGGAAATATTAAAAATAAAATTTTTATGAAAGCATCTATGAACAGACAAGAAAGTAAGGAACTGGAAGCCAAGGCATCAAGAGGGAAACACAACTCAAAAATCAGTTCCCCTTGAAGGAATTTTCTGTGTGGAAAAGTTTGTTTTCAGAGACTGTCTGGAAGTGTGGAACCTAGAAAAACCTCAGGTCTATACAAGATAGGATGCTCATGAGGAATCATCTCTCCACATCCCATACATTCACCTCTCAAGAAAGGACAAGAAAAATAGTCTCTCTTGAATTTGATACTGTATGGAGGGAATGAAAAGCTTTCTTTTAGACTTTATAACCACAAGCCATCTGATTTCAGTTTTACTGACTGAATTCATACTTCCTGGGTGGTCTCAATATTCAACATACAAGTATTCAGTGTAAAGTGGTCCTTGGTTAGTAGTGCCCTAGGGACCTGGCAGGACCAGACAAAAGCCTTCTCATAAAAATCACCGCAGCTCAGGGCTCAATATCTACAGTAATATGAGCTCACAGTAAAACAAAAACAAAGTAAAACAAAACAAAACAAAATAAGCAAGCATGTTGAGTGAGAGCCGGCAGAAAAAAACAAACCCAGAATCAAACCTGCAAAAATATTAGATATTGGAATTAGACACAAAATCTAAAATAATGGTTTGAAAATAAATTTCAAAAGTGAGAGTCTATAAAAATAACCAAGCATAAAATCTGAATAAAACGGGTTTATTAGTAGATTAGACAAAGGTGAAAAGCAAATTTGTCAACTGGAGAGAGATAGTGGAGAAATTTCCAAGAATGTAACAGAGTCCATTGGATGGAAAATAGAGAAAATAGGTTAAGAAAAATGGAAGATGGAGAAAGCTTAAAAATAAGAAATTCATACCTAAACATAATAGTAAAAATTCAGATGACCAAAGATAAATAGAAAATTTAAACCCCAGCAAGCAGTACAGATAGTTACATTTAGAGACATGACAATTATTCTGAAAGATTATTTCTCCACATTAACAATAAAAGCTTGAAGAAAGGGAAATGATATATTTAATATACATACTGAGAGAAAATATCTGTCAGTGAAGAATTGTATGCTAGAAAAATGACAGGAATGGGAGCAATAGAATGAGCTTTTAAGATAAAGAAAACCTGGAATAGTTTGCCTACAATAGACACCAGGAAGGAAAACCTCAAATGTGTAGTTTAGGAAGAAGAAACATCATCTCGGATGGAAGTTTTTTTCTGGGGAATAGATTAATAATTTCAATATTAACATCAATGATTCCAGAGTATATAAAAAAGAAACAACATTCCAGTTGCTTATATGAGAATAGCATAAGTTTGATACCAAAATCTCTCAAAAAGAGAGAATGAGGAAGAAGATCTCAGGCCATCTTAGTCATGACACTGAGGCAAAACATTTTTTTTTTTTTTTTTTTTGCTGTACGCGGGCCTCGCACTGTTGTGGCCTCTCCCGCCACGGAGCACAGGGTCCGGAAGCGCAGGCTCAGCGGCCGTGGCTCACGGGTCCAGCTGCTTCGCGGCATGCGGGATTCTCCTGGATCAGGGCACGAACCCGTATTTCCTGCATCGGCAGGCGGACTCTCAACCACTGCGCCACCAGGGAAGCCCTAATTTTACCTTTTACATTTAGAGTCATAATCCATTTCTAATGAAAGTTTGGAGATGTGAAGTGTATTAGGGACTATATTTTATTCTTTCGCATCATGATTATTTGGGTCAGGGATCCGGAAGGGTTTGGCAAGATGGTTCATTTCTGGTCTATGTTATCAGCGAGGGCCCCAGAGCCTGAAGGATCTACTTCCAAAATGGCTTCTTCACTCATGTGTCTGATGCTCAGGTTCCTTAACCTAGGTCTAGAAATTGTCATAATGTCACTTCCTTCATACTCTACTGATGAAAGTGGTTACAGGAAAGCTCAGATTCAGGGGAAGGGATCACATCTTGATGGAAGGAGTGCCAATAAATTTGTGGCCATCTTTTATCCACCACAGAGTGATATTGTAAAGATCATTCTTTCCCCATTGAATTGCATTAGCACAGTTATGATAATTTAAGTGAACATTTGTATGTGAATCTATTTCTGAAAGCACTATTCTATTCTTATAAAGTTAAGTATATACTTACCATATGACCTAGCAATCCTATTTTTCAGTTTCTTCACAAGATAAATGGAAAACTGTACTAATATAAAAGTCTTTCCATGAATGTTTATAGCAACTTTATTCATAATTATCCAAAACTAGAAACAACTCAGATGTCCTTTAACCAGTGAATGGATAAAGAGACTGTAGTACAGCCACACAATGAAATATGTATTTAGCAATATAAAGGAAAAAAAAACTATTGATTTATACAATATAGATAAATATTAAATACATTTTGCTAAAAAGAAGAAACCAAACTCAAAATACTACATATTGCTTGATCCCATTTATATGGTGTTATTGAAAAACAAAGTTATACGGATGGAAAACAGATCTGTAGTTGCCAGGGTTAAGGAATGAGGGGAGATGTTGACAACAAAGGGGCAGCATGGGAGAATTTGGGGGGTGACAAAACTGTTTTGTATCACAGCTGTAATGGTGGCTTCATGACTGCGTTTTTCAAAAGCCTTTGAACTGTATACCACAAAGAGTGAGCGGATAATTAAAAGCCAACTACAAAACAGCATTATACAGAATACTGCACTGTAATTAGTAAATTTGTTTCTCATAGAGGTGTGGGTTAGTAATTCTGAAACTATTTTCTGTGTCTATGATTGAAAAAATAAGTAAATATTTTGTAGAAAATGAGAGCTGTTTCTTTCTTATTGAGAAAAAGGTTACAGAAAAGTGAACCCAGGCTTCCCTGGTGGTGCAGTGGTTAAGAATCCGCCTGCCAATGCAGGGAACACGGGTTCGAGCCCTGGTCTGGGAAGATTCCACATGCCGCGGAGCAACTAAGCCTGTGCACCACAACTACTGAGCCTGCGCTCTAGAGCCCGCGAGCCACAACTACTGAAGCCCTGCGCACCTAGAGTCCGTGCTCTGCAACTAGAGAAGCCACCGCAGTGAGACGCCCACCCACCGCAACAAAGAGTAGCCCCCACTTGCCGTAACTAGAGAAAAGCCCGCGTGCAGCAACGAAGACCCAACGCAGCCTAAAATAAATAAATTTATGAAAAAAAAGTGAACCCTGTGGTATTGCATTGGAGTTGGAGATATCTGTATGAACTTGTATATATATATATATATTTAGCTCTCATTTTGTACAGTATATTTACTTATGTTTTCTATATATATGCACACAGATAAATAGATACAGAAGTAAATGTAATGTGTGTGTATGCATGAGTTAGTATACCTACACATATCTTCACAATACGTACTACACTGAGAGGATCTAAAAGTAATGAAAACCCAGTAGCAATAAGTACACTTGGAGCCCAGATCTTGATTTCTAAATACCATTCTGCAATAAAAGGAACCAAGCCTCCTTGATGAAGTAGTTGATTGGGCAGGGAAAATTTGAGATGTACTTAAAACATTTTGTGGTACCAGAAAATAAGATAGGTCTTTAAAATATACTAACATGGATTAATTATATAAATATAATTTTGAGCAAACAAAAGTATATTGCAGAATATATGCAATATCATTCTATTTATAAGAAGTTTAGAAACATTCAGAAGTGAACATATTGCTAAAGGGTGCAAGTATATGTGGTGATTATCTAAAGAAAATCCAAGACATGATAAACATGCCATTTTGCATGCTAATTTAATTCACTAAAAAAAAAAAAATCATTGAACTTTCAACTGCTTAATAGCTTCCATAATCAGGAAGACTTTCTTTATCTCACGTACATCTTTCCACTGTTACAATTAATTCCATCTGTTTGGGTTCAGTAGCTCTAGTGAGTACATCCTCTGAGTAGTAGCCAAGCTTAAAATTGAATATTCATTTCAGCTTTCTTTCTCTAGAGTAAAAGATTAATAATTCCATGTCTTAAAGATCATGTTCTCTAATCATTTAACCATATTTGCATTGTTCCTCCGGTCTTCTCTGAGTTTTCCTTATGATATGGCTTGAAAACCTTTTTCTGTAGAATGCTGTGAAATTGACTACTCGAGTATATGAGTATACGGTGTTGGTGAACTCTTAATTCCTGTGTGCTATACCCTCTATGATATCAGTTTGCAACCCATATATAATGATTCCAAATTCAATATCCAAAAAAGTTTTTAATAAGGTAGCTCTCTATTCCACAACTGCTCAGATATACCCAAGCCTTGTACACTTGAAATCTCTCACTCTCTCTCTCTCCATTTTCTCAAATATTTCAGAGTATCATCTCTATCTATGTAGACAGCCCTTTTTTCCAATTCAGATAGTTTGTAGTCATGGACATATCTTTCTATAAAATGTGCAAATAATACTATAATAAATATATAGAAATATAAATTCTACTTTTTTAGAGCATGTAAGAATTCATTATTTCAATATTTTCATATAATTTTATGCTTATACAATAAACTAAAGGTAAATTAATAGATACTGAGAGCAAGATGAAAATAATAATTACACTAGAGGTACTAAAGTTACTAAAATCAGAGAGACATTTAAAATTTTTCTCTAAGTTTTATAAAATCTCCTGGCAAATAAGTGTATTAGATTTCTACTTATACTATATATTTTGATAATAATTCAAAGAGTGTTTATTATATTGCTGATATTTATCTTCTTTATCCAAAATAAATGTAAACATGCATTTATTCAAAATAATGTAATAAAAAATTGGTATAGACGATCTTATTTACAAAGCAGAAATAGAGACACAGACGTAGAGAACAAACGTATGGATACCAAGGGGGAAAGGGTGGGGGTGGGATGAATTGGGAGATTGGGATTGACACATATATACTATTGATACTATGTATAAAATAGATAACTAATGAGAACCTAATGTATAGCACAGGGAACTCTACTCAATGCTGTGTGGTGACCTAAATGGGAAGGAAATCTGAAAAAGAGGGGATATATGTATACATATAACTGATTCACTTTGCTGTACAGTAGAAATGAACACGACATTATAAAGCAACTATACTCCAATAAAAATTAAAAAAAAATAATATAATGAAAGGTAATGAAGCGTCCTGGATTGGGTCCTGAGATAGAAAAAGATTATTGGAGAAACTAGTGAAATCTGAATGAAGTTTTTAGTTTAACAAATCAATGTCTCAATGTTAATTCATCAGTTTTAACAACTGAACCATGGTTGTGTAAGGTTAACATTAGGGAAATCTGAGTGAAGAGTATATGGGACCTCTCTGTATTTTCTTCGCAACTCTTCTGCAAATCTTCTAAAAATCTGGAACTATTTCAAATGAAAAGTTTGTTTGAAAATAATGTTATGTTATTCTAGAATAAAATCTTTATTCCACGTAATTGATATATATATTAACTTTTACGTTTTTTTTTTTTTACTTAAAAGGAGAAATTGAGTATGTTTCTAGAAATTCAGTTTCTAGGTGAATTATTTAATATTATAGCTTAATGGAAACCTTCATCTAGAGTTTTCTCTATTGTATAAACTTATCCTACATAGTGTAAGATAATGAGTAGGCATTTTTAGTTTTGAAATAATGCTTAAAAACTGTATTTTCTGAAAATTGGTTGACAGGTAATGTACTTTTGTAATTAGAAGTCATATAAATGTTTCTTATTTCAGCAATATAGAACATACACTTGACTATGGAAGACCTAAATCTACTTTTGATGGAAAACATTTTAGGTGAGTCCAGTTATATATTCAGGATAAAGTTCCCTAAGTATCAACTAGATCCTCTATTTGGGGCCAAATGAGTGGTACAGATAAATGTTGATGTTCTTTAGAATTTTAACAAATAGATATGTAAAATGTAAAAACAGTATATAATTTTAGTGTGATTTCCTAAAGCTTAATAAGCAAGTCATTTAAATGAACTTGGGAAAAATCAAGTAATTTCTGAGCCTGCATTTCCCTATTTGTGAAAAAAGATCAACCAAATATATTGGAATTCTCTGATATGCTATGAAGATAAGTCCAAGAGGGTGTTTAATCACTGCATGAAGATTCTATTTAAATATAAACAATAAACTAACTGATTTGTAGCATTTGCAAATAGAAAAGAGAACTAATATTTTATCACAAATGCTGTGTTTTTATTCTACTACTGGTAGTAATAATAATACTAAAAAAATAAAGAGAGGGCAATTAGATTTGCATGGTTTCAATGTGTGTTTATTTTTAAAATTAATACTACACTGAATTTAAAGCAAATAGACTCTGAAAAGTTGTGAAGTGAGGTTTTTCCTATGTTTATGGACATTTATGTTGATTCACAAGCAGAGCTGTTTTCTACTCTAGGGCGTGAAATGTGTAGCACATCACTGATTGGCTTTAATTTTTGTCAATGTACAAATCCCAAAGTGAACAACCTACACTTCCAGAGGACAAAGCCTTTGAAATAAATTTGTGTTCATCACACCTTGTGGCACAAGTAAAATAATCCTAAAGGTGAGAGAAGCTCAGTGAACATGATGTTCTCTTGTACGGAATGTATTCCTTTATATAACTGATTAGAGATTTGTACTGTTCCTTTACTCTGGTTACTCCTTTCTCACACGGAAGCAGTGTTTCTCAGAATGGCTATCCAATCAGGAGGGAAGCACTGGGCCCTTTCTTAAATGCTACTTCCACCTCTGGTTGGCCAAGTCTGTAGTTCACTGCGATGAACTCCTCAGTATGTGACCACTTCCAATAAGACACCTCGACTTCGCCTTGGTAAACTCCTGATAACCCAACTTTTCAGTCAGACCCAGGAAGCTTCCTAAGCCTTCTCTTAAGAAACTTTAACTCTGGTCATATCTCATTGCAAGTCTGCCTGCCTGTCATATCAGCATTTAAAAAATTAATTTTTAATTTTTTATTGAACTATAGTTGATTTACAACATTGTGTTTGTTCCAGGTGTACAGCGAAGTGATTGTTATACATATATAATTCTTTTGCAAATTCTTGTCCATTATTGGTTATTACGAGATATTAAATATAGGTCCCTGTGCTAGACAGTAAATCCTTGTTGTTTATCTGTTTTATATATAGTGGTACATATTTGCTAATTTCAAACTCCTAATTTATCATTCCCTCCCCTGCCTTTCCCCTTTGGTAACCATATGTTTGTTTTCTGTGTCTGTGAGTCTGTTTCTGTTTTGTAAATAAGTTCATTTATATCATTTTTTTTTAGGTTGCACATATAAGGGATATCATGAAATTTGTCTCTCTCTGACTCACTTCACTTAGTATGATAATCTCTAGGTCCATCCATGTTGCTGCAAATGGCAATATTCCATTCTTTCTAGGCTGAGTAATATTCCATTGTACATGTGTGCCACATCTTCTTTATCCATTCATCTGTTGATGGACACTTAGGTTGCTTCCATGTCTTAGTTATTGTGAATAGTATATAAGCATGTTTGATACATATCTTTCCTCTACTTACTTGCATTTGCCATCATTTGCTTTACCTCTCCTCTGGCAACGATTATCAATGGCCTCAGCTAAGACCTGTGAAGTCTTGGAAGGCTCATGAGCAGTTGGCTCTTCCACGCTGCTCCTGTCTGGTACTAGGTCCAACAACCACAACCTCCTTGCTGGAATTCCTGAATTAACTCCTTACATTTGGCACTTGAACTTTATCCAACAAGATTTAAGACAATTTGTAAAAGAAAACATAACATAAGGAAGAACAATTTGGAATAGGAACAGAACAGAGGTCAACAACGAAGAGCAGAAAGAGTAAATGTGACAAAGTCCCTGAGATGATCTGATTATTATAATTGGGCACAGAGTTTAATTTGCCTGGAAGCAAAGAGATTTAAGCTAGTTTTGTTTATATAGTCATAATAATTAAATGCTACAAATTCCCTTGTGGTGGGTTTTTTCTTAGAAATCAAATGTAAAATAGGTGTTTGTATAAGGAACATTAAGGTTCAGTGGTGAACTACTATGATTTTACAAAAATCTCTAAAACATGCTTAAAGAGATGATGTTTTTACTGGCCTGAAGGCTGAAAATTATGTTATAAATTTGTTAAATATTTTCTATGTCAACTAAATTAATAACTTTTAGGTCTTTTATTTTTCAATGATCTAATTAGTCATAGAAACAGGACTTTGGGAACCTAGATGAATGGGTGGGTGACATGCTAAATAGACTCTTTAATGAATGACTTATATGAGTAAATGGCAGGTCCTGGGTCACAGTAAATGTTGTTTTCCAGTTATAACCTAAATCAGAGAGATCCTTGATATTGGTCAAATTCAGAACTGTAATTTTAAAAGTAAAAAGATGTGAGTGAGCAATTCTGTTATTTTGTTGTGAGATTTTGAGAGCGGATTTCTCATCTCACTGGAGTTAAACTCACTCTGTCAAGATAGGAGTAGCAGAAGATGTTTGTTAGAGCAAGTATTTTCTTTGAAGTGGGTAAATGTAATCCATAGAATTAGAATTAGACCTGGGTTTGATTTCAGTTCCATACTTGCAGATCATGAAGCATCAGAAAAGCAGCTGTCTCTGGCTGTGTCAATGAATGGTGCAGCTCCTGTAAACATCTTTCCTAAAAGGGAAAGAATAGACATAATTTAGATCAAACTTTATATGAATGTGAGTACTAGGATTTGTGTTGGGAGATAGGGATAAAATGGATGGGATGGACAGGGGTTGAATTTCATGATTCCATAAACTCTAATAAGGAAACATTACAACGCCTATTTTATTACAGAACATAGTGAATAATGTTTCCATTTAATAAGCTGTACAGTTAGGGCGAAAAACTAAGGGCATACACATAATATGTTAATGTGCTACAGATGAACACACACACACACACACAAAAACACACACACACACACTGAATTTCCAGTTTTTTGATTTTGATGTTATGTAATAAAAAGACCACCCAAAAGGTGGCACTAAAAAGCAGATAGTCATTATATGACCTTCAAGTAAACGTAATTTAATGAGAAAAAAAGACAAAAGAGATGGTAGATAAACTTCAGTTTTGTTTTCTGTTTAAATGCATGAGTCATCTTCTTAGCAATTTATAGATAATAAACAGTAGAGATGCTGAGGAATGGCTTCTATTTTCAGTCCAACATAAAACATTTAAAATTGATTTATATTGTAGCTGTATATGTTTAATTCAATATCTTTCAGCTTTTGACTAGTGCTTTTTTTGTCATCAGAAGACACTGGCATTTGTAGGCTAATTTGATTTTCTTTGGAGTCATGCTTCTACTGTAAACTCCAAATGGAGAGATGCTCTTATCTGAATCCCAATTTATACATTACTGCATGTCTATGAGTTATAGAAAATGCTAGTAGAAAATGTTATCTTCAAGCTGATTTTTATTTTTTGCTTTTTGTTGTTGTTTTTGCCTGTGTGCAAACAACCAAGTCATAGTACAAGAAGATTAAGAATATAATGCATGTATATTGACACACATTTCAAATTGCTAATAAAATTGTCTATGAAAAAATTGCAGTAGTTACACATTCTAATAACTGACAAAAATGTATTAGTATCACTGCATACGAAAGTAGTAGTTGTAGTACAATAACAGTAGAAAGAACCTGTTATAAATATTGATGACAAGTATATTTAAATAAATAACATAAAACAATATGCTACTTTTGTGGTTATTTGGGGGATGCAATAAATTGTACCGCACCTACCCACTCAGATTCTTTATCAGTTAAGAAATACAATGAAGGAGTCAACATATGGAGAACAAAAAATCACTCTTATTACAACTAAAACTGAAATTAGAGAATGTGTTTTGTGTGCGGGAGAATGTGGGCTTCTGAACACTGAGCCCCAAATGTATACAAATGTACTTAACTTGTCTCAGGAGTGCTTGATGGCGCAGGTTCTCTATATGAGAACAGAGCTGGCCCACAGAGAAGTAAAACAGAACATGTGCGCAGCTGTTTCTCAAGGGAAAAAGAGAAGGAAGATGCTGGTTACACTTGCCCAGGTCCTCATTCCAAACTTACCAGTTAGATCAGCTGCTCCCAGTTAGATAAGCTGTGTGGGAGCGAGTGAGAGGTGAGGGAAGCTGGGAGTATGATAAAGCTGAATCACTCCCCACCTAGAAGGAAGCACAGGGAGTAAAGAAGTATTTCCCATCCATCTACAAATGGTCTTTCTAATAAAGGTTCTTGTCCACTATGAAATAGTCTTGAGTATTCCCTGATAATAAGGTCCTGGAGTGACAGAGAAATTTATCTTGCATAATGTCTGTTCTCACAGAATTCTCCCTAATTAAGGAGAACACATGGATACTTGAATCAATGAAATAGCAAAACAAGACAACTGCTAGCTCCCATTTTTTGTCCTTCTGGAGGCTCAAGGTAATTTGGCTGTAATACATCAGATACATTCTAGGTCATCTTTATTGGTCAGCTTAGCTCTACATCAGTAAGTGGTAGCCTTTCATCCATGCTGAGTAGAGAGCTCCTAGTGGCCCTGGGCTCTTGGCCTTAAGATTTCAAGATAATATTTCTATCTTTGCTATCTTCCATCTGGTCTCTGACAGCAGGAGATATAAGTGGGTCTACTCAGAGAGATAGTCACAGGTCTCAATTTTTTCCTATCGGTAGTAATGTTTCAATGTGAAACACTGCAGTGTTTGGGTTGAGAATTTCCCTTTCTATACCAGTGAAGCTGAAATGATTATTACAAATTTATTGTGATAGAAACAGTAAAGCTCACTAAGTATTGTGCTGCTCCTCTACATTTTATGGTCTACTTGCAGTTAGGTTAAAACCATAGGAGCTGAAATGAATTGAGTCACTTATAATCAGAGGCAATGAAAATCCTCTGCACAATTTTCTAGTTTCTCTCTTTGCCTGCCATAGCAACTGAGGATAATGCAGTACCAAATATTAGGGCTCCTGTTTGCTGGGATAACTGAGAGTTTGTTCAGTAGAGCTGCCAGATGACCCACATGGGAGTGAGAAATAAACTTCTGTTAAGTCTCTGAAATTCAGGGATTGTTTATTAATACAGCTTGAATTAGCCAATTTTGATCAATAATTATCAAGAGCCTTAAATATAAAAACAATCCAAGTTAGTTTGTAAGTTTCACTGGAGGTACTATGATTTTATTTTATTTTTTAAAATTTATTTTATTTTATTTTTGGCTGCGTTGGGTCTCTGTTGCTGCACGCGGGCTTTTCTCTAGTTGAGGCGAGCGGAGGCTACTCTTCATTGCGGTGCGTGGGCTTCTCATTGCGGTGGCTTCTCTTGTTGCGGAGCACAGGCTCTAGGTGTGCAGGCTTCAGTAGTTGTGGCATGCAGGCTCAGTAGCTGTGGCTTGTGGGCCCTAGAGCGCGGGCTCAGTAGTTTTGTTTTTTCTTTTCCCCAGAAAAGGATATTTTTTTACTCAAGTAACTACAAATAGGAAACCAGAGGGTGGGGCCCCAGGCTGGGACAAATAATGGCTACCTCCTCCCTGACAGAACAGGGGAAAATGTGGCCCCTACACCGGACGGTCAACACAGGCCCCCCTCCTTACTCTGCTGCAGCATCCTAGGGGCAGGTCTCCACCTTCCCTGGGACTGGGGTAGTCAGTAACCCAGCCTGCTCTGCCCCAGGCCCCTTCCCCTAAGAGCATCTTGGGGGAGGCCATGAGGATGAATATTTGGCACTGCTAGCAGCAGAAATAATGGATGTCTAAGAATGAAACATTGAACAAAAAACAACACAACTGTCCAGAGATAGTTTGTAGACAGAGGAAAGATGGAACCAGAACCTTGGGAGGTGGGGAGGAGCAGAAGGGTGGGAGTGGGCAAGGGTAGCTCCGTGTTATTAGTGTCCTGAGTGAGGGAAGGAAGGGGAAACCGAGGTCTAGAGTGGAAGCAGACAGAGCACATGGGCTGAGTTGCTCCGTGGCATGTAGGATGTTCCCGGACCAGGGCTTGAACCCGTGCCCCCTGCATTGGCAGGCAGATTCTTAGGCACTGCGCCACCAGGGAAGCCAACTGGAGATATTATTATTTTAGCAGAAAGGATTGGATGGAATCCTTTCCTTAATGGTGAAATTGTGTAAATCTTTATAAATGTGAGGTGATAGAAAGTTTTTAGAAGGCAGGTAGACTTTGGGATAAGTTGAGAAATTCGTGAAGTCATATTGAGCTGGGGACTCTCAGAAAAGGTGTTGTATGGCAAAACTGGCTTGGGTGTAACAAGAAGTTCCAGTTATATTTATACAAGATGAATTTATAGGTATGATGGATCTAGAGTCAGAAAACAATCTGAGAATCCACATGATGTCTTTGAGGAAGATGGGGAGTGGAAATGGAAAGTTGAAAGCAGTAGGCAGTAGGTCAGGAAGATGATGTTGGCAGTGATACGACATCTCAATAAGATGATATTGCACCTAATTAGCTAGTGTCAGAAAAAAATTGTATTTTGATGGGTACTTTATAGCTACACTAATTGATTTCCTGGAACATTCAGTGATAGGAGAGAGGGAGAGAGAGAGAGAGAGAGAGAGAGAGAGAGAGAGAGAGAGAAGGACCAGATATAAAGTATTAAAAAAAGCTAATGACATGATATTGGAAGATCAGCATTCGTCTCTGCAGAAAGAGATAATGAAAAGAGGAACTAATATTAGGTTGAAGATGAGTGATTCACTCTAAATAAATTTTGTTTGAGATCATGGCAAGCACAGTGGACAGTAGTATATATTAAAAAAAAAAAAACACTAACATTTAATTAGAAGTGAGAACAGGAGTTACAGATTTGGGATTAATGCTGAGTGGTGGTGATTAATGCCCTAAGATTGTAATTATAGAGAGAGAAAATCATCTTACTGAGGGTCACTATGTAGAGACGAATAGGCAAAGGGTTGATGACTGAGGACTGTTCATGGTAGAAGAAGGAAGACAAGTTCTTAAAGGATTGTATTGTGTCTTTTGTGACCAGCATATCTTGTGCTTTACCATATGCATGTTGCCTTTTTTCATTACAGATACCTATGAAACCATGTGTAAGTGTTTGCAACTTTTATTCCATTTGATTCCATTCTAGGAGAATATCTGCCATAATAGTCCTATCATCCTCCCATTTCTTGTACAACTTTCCATTATTTTTGTCTACATTCATTTACTCGGAGAATATTGTCAAAAATGTTTTACACTTCTTCTTTGACTCTCTTAATCTTCATCCTCTTCTTCTATAAAACCAATTCTATTGGACTGGCTTATACTCCAAATGTGCTTGATGTATTAATATATGAAGTGTTGTCCCACAAAATCCAGAGCTTTGTGGACATCTGTTGTTTTTTCATTGTTTCTATGAGACTTTACAAATTGATTGAATCAAGAGAAACTTTACATAAATCTAGAAAGTTTTATCTGTTTGTCATTGAAATACATTTGTTATAATTCAGGCCTGGCATCTTTAGAGAGTCCTGAAACTCTACAATGTCTTGGTAGAAAGAAGGTTCCCGTGTTTACAAATAGAATGACTTAAAATATATTCCATCTAAATCTTCTCTGTTATTTGAGTCTGTGTAACAGATATTGTATGCATTATTTCTGAAAATATTTTATGTGTATTCAGTCAATAAAACATTTATTGAATGTTTTCATGCGCTTGGTGTTCTCCTAATCACAGAGAAGACAAAGATGAATCAGATATAGTTTCAAACTCAAGGAACATAACCTGCCTTCTAGAAGGGGTGGCATACAGAGGAATAGAAAATGATATTATAGAGTGATAGATTTTGTGCAGGAGGGATGCACAGAGTGACTACTGTGCTAATACAAAATAGGATCAGCTCCCCTTGGCAGGGAGGGTGGGAGTGTAGGAGTTTGTCAGGTAAAATGAGGGCAGGGAAAAGGAAGGGCATTTCAGGCAGAGAAGCAGCTGATGCCAGGGCCAGGAGATGAGATGATAGTGCTGGAAGGACCTGTAAGGAGCCCAATATGCTTGTAGCACAGGGTGGTGAGAGATGAATCTGGAGAGATAAGCAAGAGCCAGATCATGATAGGCCTCGTCTTTTCAATTGTTTGTTTAGTTACAGCTCACTTTTTTCCAGAAAAGTTTTCAAGTGCCTTGAAGGGCTGTGAATACCATGCTGAGACCTTGGACCTCTCCCAAACATGATGGCAAGTTTCAGAAGGGGAGCAATATGATCACATTTGCACTTTAGGAAATAATTGTCTTCTTATGGGAGAATGAACCACAAAAACAAAGTCAGAGGCAGAGGGGCCAGTTAGTAAGTTGCTGCAGTGTGAGGGGCTGAATTAAGGGAGAGGCTTTGGTGATGGAAAGAAGAGATATAAACACAATCAACATGGTGTGCTAGTAAATATTTTCTCAGTGAATGAAGTGTGACTAATTAGATATGTGTGGTGAGGAAGAGGGAGAAATTGAGCATAAATGACAGGTTCAGGCTTCGGAAACTTAATGGGTGACAAGAAAAGTCATTGCTTGGGTAGTGAATGCATTCCTTCTGAGTTCTTTGTGTTCCTGGGAATTGTAATTGTTGCGTATGGATTAATCTTAACTATAGAATAAACACAATAAGAGTAAGCCAGTGTCTTTCTTTCTTTTTCTTATAATTTTCCAGCACCAACAATAGGATTGATCACACAATTATGACTGATCAGTTTCCTTCATTTAATTGATTACAATTTAATGAATCCAGCATATGGTGCTGTTCATCAAAGAATGACTGACAGGTCTCAACTGACTATCAGTTGGGATTTTTGGTTGCATGCAATAGAAAGTGATTTTGACTAACATGAACCAAAGATGATTGTGGTGAATTACTGGAAGTTCTCAGCTTGACATAAAGTCTGGAGAAACAGGCTTGGAAATCAGCAGATAGAAAAACAGATGCAGAGAACTGAACAAGAAACACGGGATAAACCACAAGTTTCAGTCCCTTTGTCTGCTTAATATTCAGATTCCAGAGAGTGCTAAATTATCAGCAATCTTGAGTAACATCTCCACTGCTTAGCTAGGGGAAGGTTGGGCCCCTAATTACAGCCCCACAATAAGGGAAGGGGTAATTCCCCAAACATTTAGAAATCCCGGTGTTCTTAGGAAGAAAAAAAGGCTGCTCACCAGCCTTTGTAAATAAATTACAAATGTAAAATGTAAATAATTACAAATGTAAATTGTAAATTAAATGTAAATTACAAATGTAAATAATTACAAATGTCCAAATCAAGCTGGTTTGAGCTTTTATATTTTCTGTTTAGAAAAATTCTTAAAAACAAAAATGAAGTTTTGTAAAGTATGGGCATGAGAAATTCATTTTCTGGCTAAAAGGAACTCAGATCTTTTTCAATTTAGCTACTCTCTTTGACAAAGGATTTACTCTATTATTTAGCTTCTAGAAAGTGAAACAGATATTTTAAAAATAGTAGGACATAAGCACTAAACTAATGAGACACAATAGGAAATTCTAGAATTGGAGGGAAATTTTATATAGGTCTTGCAGGAGAAATTTGAATAGGTAGGGGGCGGAGTGGGAAAGAAAAACATGTGAGAAAAGGGAGGAACACACACAGAAAAAAAAATTCAGTCTTATTTGGATAAACGTATTTGGATAAACTTCAGAGCAACCAAATTTCTTCAAACCAAATCTCTAACTCTTGAGTGTCCGGAGGAAACACCCGCCACTAATTACAGGACTAAGGTATGGAAGAAGCCACTTCAGGCTGTGGAATCAGTCATCCTGATGGTGGCTTTTAAGATGTGGCTGTGGTTGTTTGTTTGGTGGTAGAAGAGAGTTTAAATTTATTTCCACTGGCCTTGGTAGATGTTGATATTTCTTTCATCTCTCATCTTACTCCAGAGCTAGGGAGATAACTGTGCCAACTATGGCTTTGTTTGGTATGCCAGACAGTCCTGGTGCTGCAAAGTCAAATCACCCTGAAGGATGTTTATGTAAATGTGGGAAGAAGTTTTGCTTAGAGATCACTGTGATGATTCCCTACACTGTCCTTTTTGAGAAAATCAGTTAAAGGGGCTGGTTTTATGACTGATTCTGAAAACTCTGTAAGAGTTTTAAGTTGATGTATATTTGAAATCACAATTTTGATGATGTTTCTATTTTCTTTCATTTCGAATAACTTTTTTTAAAGATTATAAGAATTTCTCTTTTTCTGCAAAGATAAGCTCAATTTTGAGATAGCCCATATTCCTTTGTAGGGTAAAATAAAGATGAAACATTAGACATGATGGGTAAAAAATACTTTTTGAAAATCCAACTAGCATTTTCTGTGAGAAATGTGGTTATTATATTAGATGTGTTATATCTGGCTTAATAAATCTGTACAGTTGACATTATAATTTTCTCTAGAACTTTTCAGTTTTTCTTTTCTTTTTCCAAGCTAGCAAGATGTCCTAGAAAGTAATGAATTATAGTTCATTTATTTACTTTTATTATTTTACTTCTTGTGGGTGTGATTTTTTTTCAATCTCTTGGTAGAAAAGATGATTATGGAAGTGCAGATGAGAAGGAGTAATTCTTCAAAATTTGGAAATCATATAGCAGAGCTGCCTAAGGAGTAAATTTAAACTATTTTAATTTGTCACACAGAAAAAAGACCTGACATATTCCTCTGTTTCTGAAATGTTTTTCTATCCTTATTGCTAGGAGAATTAATACACTGACAGGGGTACTATTGAGCACATTAAACATCAATTTGTGAGCTGGACTAGACAATTTCTTAAACTCATTCCAAAAATGAATACAGTTGTTCCTAGGTGTCCGTGTGGGATTGGTTCCAGGATCCTCGTGGATACAAATGTCCGAGGATGCTTGGATTCTTTTTATAAAATGATGTACTACAGTCAGCTCGCCATATACATGGTTCTGAATCTGGGGATACTGAGGGCCGACTGTATCTATGTTACTGTTGTTGTCAAGGTTGTGGTCAAGGATGTGAGCCAGACTGCCTGGACTTGTTTTTTTTGTTTGTTTGTTTTTAATTATTTTTCTTTTCTTTTCTTTTCTTTTTTTTTTGCGGCATGCGGGCCTCTCACTGTTGTGGCCTCTCCCGTTGCAGAGCACAGGCTCCGGACGCACAGGCTCAGCGGCCATTGCTCATGGGCCCAGCCGCTCCACAGCATGTGGGATCCTCCCAGACAGGGGCACGAACCTGCGTCCCCTGCATCAGCAGGAAGACTCTCAACCACTGCGCCACCAGGGAAGCCCTTAATTATTTTTCTGTTTGTTTTACTTTGTTTTAAGTTTAAAAAAATTTTATTTTATATTGGCATATAGTTGATTAACAATGTTGTGTTAGTTAGTTTCAGGTGTACAACAAAGTGATTCAGTTATACATATACATGTATCTATTCTTTTTCAATTTTTTTTCCCATTTAGGTTATTACAGGGTATTGAATAGAGTTCTCTGTGCTATACCGTAGGTCCTCGTTGGTTATCTATTTTAAATATAGCAGTGTATACATGTCAATCTCAAACTCCCAAGATGGCCTGGATTTGAATATCAGCTCTCAACCATAGAATCAGCTACCACCCACAAGTTGCAAACAAGTGGTTTTCTGTAGAGCTATAACCATATATACTAGTTGATGCAGAAAAATCTTGAAATTTCACTTTATCGGTTGGCTTTTCATTCGATGGTTCTGGAGAGAGTTAGAAGTATTTTTATATGTCTTGATACTACCAGGCTATCTAAGAGGAAAACTTTGGTTGATTTTTATAATGCTGCTATTCCAATCCATTTCATGTGGAATACAGTTACAGCAGAAACCACTTTGTGCTAGTTTTTTGTATAGCATAGTTCACTACTTTATAATACGGATGAGATGAGCAGGTGGGTGGAGATCAAATGGCATCCAAGATAGACCCTCATTTGTCTTGTGAGTCCTTATTACAGTCTGGGAAAGAGGGTGTGATTGAGGTGAATATTGAGATATTGCCCCATAAATGGCAATCAAGATCCCTTCTGATGTGGGATGTAGAATGTCATGCTGGTGATGAAAACTTGGTGTTTCTTCTTGGTCAAATTTTTACACGAATTTACTTTAGCATTTTCTTAGTCATGTCTACCCTCCTTTCAGGCTGTCATTAATTGAAGGTGATGAAACACATGTGATAACTTGGACAAATTCCTTGAACTAAATTAATTCAGACTACCATTGGCAATAAAATTGTGTGACTCTTTGTGCATTGGGGGATTATTTCAGGAGAGGTTTGAAATGGAAGTTACTGGACACGAAGCCATTTTGAGCTCTCTACCAAAATCAAAAGTTTTATTCCCTGAGAAAAGCCTACAAAATTTTACTTTACTCAATTATATTTCCTGATAATTTTTCATGGATAGTAGGTGTCCCTGATCTTGTAATAGAAGAATAGATTCCCAACTACAAAAAATTTGTCAGACACAGTTTTATTCCAATATGCAATAAGTGGACTTCGTATAATTCTCTCTCTAGTTCTTTTTTTTTCCCCCAAGGGTAGTAGGAGGAGTGGAGAAGGAATTAAAATAAGTAAAATAAGTCACCATAAGAAAGTTTTAAAATCTTGCCTTATTTTTAGAATTCACATTTCTTGTGTTACTGCATCTTGATTTGGGCTGGATAATACCAATGGCACTTTTTTGGAATCGGAGAAGTTTATACTGATTTTTCACTCTGATATACATATGAAAACTACTTAGAACTCTCTAAATTTTTCTCATGGGTTCATCATCTATTCATGCAAAAGTGAAAACATAATTACTATAGGGCAACGCATCTGGAAACTGAGTGGCAAGATCAGGTTGAAGTCATGGAACATTCCAGAGAGGCCAACATTCTAAATAAAAGCAGCTTAAACTCAGAATGCTCTTCAGTAAGGGATGATGGTTTTGGCTTCTGCAGTGGCCTCATTGATGATCTGCCATTAAGAAGCTTTCAACAAGTAAATTTTTAAAAATTTGCCCTTTGGAAAAAGGATGAAGAATTTTATTAACAGTAAGCATTAGATACAGCTATTCACTTAATTCAGAGTGCTTTTCAGATAGTCTCACATTGTCATTCTTTGCTTCTAGCACTACATTGTTCTATATAATCGTCATTAGCCACGTGTGCCCATTGAACACCTGAAATGTAGCTACTGAGACAGAGAAACTGAATTTTCAATTTAATTTAATTTTAATTCCTTTAAATTTACAAATTGAACATCAAATATCTCATGAGTATTTTAATATTAATGATATGTTAAGATGGTAATATTTTGAATGTATTGGTTTAAATAAAGCATATTATTAAAGATTTCACCTGTTGCTTTATACTTTTTTGTCGATGTGACTACCAAAATATTTTAAATTACATATGTGGCTTGCATTATATTTCTATTGGACAGCCCAGTTCTACTTTGTACTTGTTAGTGGCTCAAAGATATCTAAATTACCTAGATGCACAATCTCTCCTCATTTTCTCTCACATAGAGTGATGATTATATATCTGTTTTTCATTAATTGATTTATAGCTCATTCAAGAAGAAATGACTTTGATTCTTCTATGTAATTTCCCAGTTTCTTGGAGAATATCTTGGGTTTTTTTTCTGAGAACAAGTTCACTATTATCAAATAGTCAGTCACCAAATGTTCCCCAGTTTCTTTCTTCCTTGGCTGTCTTTAATTCTCCAGCCTAACACATGCCAACAATTGTAAGCACGTTGTCAGAATTTTTTTTTTGCTTATATTTTCAATTAAATAATGCCTCCAAGATCTCTTAATTTAATCTGCTTCCATCCAGCTAGTGTATTACCTCCTCTAGATTTCTGAACTTGGCCTTAAACCTCTGCTCTCTCCTTGTCACATCCCAGATCCTTTTGTTGGTGCTGATTTAAATTACTTCCCATCGTTTCCTCAAAATACTGCTTCTTAAGCAATGTCTTCCCAATTTCACACCCGGATTCTTGGGATCCAGGATATATCAGACAGGATGCAAAAGCACTGTTGCCATCTTACACCCTTCCAGGTACTGCACATAGCACTGTAGAGGATGACAGGGCTTCTGATCTCATGTGACCCACAGGCTAGTGGGAGAGGCCCAAAATAAACACTTGTGCTTTTTCCAGGCTGCTGGAACCTGCCTTGCCTGCAAGCACAGAGAGGAGAAATGCCTGAGAATTTAGTTCGCCCTGAGAACAGCTCTTAGCCAGTGACTGATATGTGGGTGAATATAAATACTCCATCCCTTAATCAGGACAACTCTTCCGTGAGACTTCATGGAACACAAAGTGCCTTTGAGTTATTGAATTTAAGTTACACTCTGTGGAGCTTTCATTGCTACCACACACTTTCTTCCCCTCCTTCTTTTTCTGGATCCACATCGTCACTTGTGTCCTAGAAATATGTCAAAAATATTGCTTTCTGAAAATTCCTCATCTCCTTATTTGATTCTGGGGAATCCAACCCTATGTCAGTAATCTTACTAGAATTGGTTCTAGGAAACTGACTCTCAGGATAAGATTCTGGAATTGGATCACTCAATGGCCAGATGGCAACAGACATCCTGCTGTTTGTGGTAAGTGAAGGGGTGATAACCTCTGGCCTGCTGTGGCATTACATTTGTTGATACTTTTACCTGCTGTGAATTGGGAAGGGATGCAAGTGAAAGGGGATTCACTGAATTATACAATATCTAAAGAACTGGATAGTTATGATAGTTATAAGAAATATGGATGAATAAAAAACAATGTCCTACTGTATAGCACAGAGAACTATATTCAATATCCTATGATAAACCATAATGGAAAGGAATACTTTAAAAAGAATGTATATATATATATATATATATATATATATATGTATGTATAACTGAATCACTTTACTGTACAGCAGAAATTAACACAACATTGTAAATCAACTATACTTCAGTAAAAAAATATTAAAACGGAAACAAAGAAAGATGGAGCTGTTTAGTTGCTGCTAATTGATGTACTGGAGAGAGAAAATACTAAGCCTTGGTTGGCCAATTATCACTTCATGGGGGAGGAAGAGATCAAGAATTCTATTTTATAGATGTTTAGTTTTATCCAAGGAAGATTTCAAGGAGAGGTTTATGTGACTGTAGATGAGGTCAAAGCTAGAGATATAAATTTTCAAATCATTGCTATACACATGGTTGATATAATTTATATTAATCAGAGTTCTTAGTACCAAACAGCAAAAACTCGAAGAAACCATTTCAAGAAAAGAATATTGAATGGATGTTGGGTAACTCACAGAATTGCCAGAGCGGCTGAGAATGAGGCTCAGGAAATTGGCATGAACAAAGGAATCCGGAAGCTAGCCAGAACTGCACAGACAACGATAAAGCCACAGATCCTGTCCAGAGAGGACACTGCTACCACCACCACTGTACAGTTTGGTTTCTCAGATTATACAGACTCCACTTCTAGCTCTGATTCCTGGATGCCACTGTAGGCACCACTGCTACTGGTGCCCTGGAAAATGGATGTAGCTGCAGCTGGCATTGGAGCAGATTTCCTGTCATCTCTGTTTCTGCATCTCACAAGCCCCAAAGTTGAAGAGTGGTGGATTCTTCTGATTGGACAAGACTTGGTCATGTGCCCGTGGGTCATGCACCAGCCACCAGTACGGTATGTGCCTTCTGAAACTTAGGAGTATTTTGGACATTCAACCATGTTATTGCGTGTATCATGAAGCTCCTTCCTTTCTATTGCTGAGTAGTATTCCATTGTACTGGTATGAAAAATTTGTTTATATTTTAAAATATCCTTGTTTTCATCAAGTTCTCAAATAGTTTTTTTTCTATGTTTTCTTTTGGAAGCTTTATAACATTAGCTTTTAGGTTTATGATCCATTTTGAGAAAATTGTCTATATGGTATGAAATAAGTGTTTTTTTTTTTCCTCCAGTGAAAATTAATTAAAAAATCATCATGCTTTCCTTGTGGCATAGTGGTTGAGAGTCCGCCTGCTGATGCAGGGGACACGGGTTCATGCGCCGGTCTGGGAAGATCCCACATGCCGCGGAGCGGCTAGGCCCGTGAGCCATGGCTGCTGAGCCTGCGCGTCCGGAGCCTGTGCTCTGCAACGGGAGAGGCCACAACAGTGAGAGGCCTGCGTACCGCCAAAACAAAAATAAAAACAAAAACAAAACCATCAAAAATATAATAAAATGCATTATTTATTTCTGATTAAATAAAACATGTTCATTGAAAAGAATTTGGAATACAGAGAAAGACAGAATCATGAAAACTAAAGTCATTCATTATCCAACTACCTAGAAATAAAACTATTAACATTTTTGGAAAAAGAATAATAAAATAAGTGTTGAAGTTCATTTTATTCCCATATATATATTCAGTTTTTCGACCATCATTAGTTGAAAAATTCCTTTCCACATTGCATTTCCTTAGCACATACTGAAAATCAAATGACTGTATACATGTGGATATATTTTTAAGATTTCTATTATATTTCATTGAGCAACATGTTTATACACTTGAAAACACCACCCTGTCTGATTACCAAAGCTTTGTAATAAGTCTTGAACTCAGTACAATTTCTCCAGCTTTGTTATTTTCAAATAATTTTTGTTGGTTATTATGATCCTTTGAAATTTCAACCAGATTTTGAATCAGTTTGTTAATTTTTATTTAAAAAAGATCCCTGTTGAAATTTTGATTGGAATTATCAATAGATTGATTTGGGAGAACTGATATTTTAATTTGTCTTCTAATCCATGAGCATGGTATAACTCTCCATTTATTTTTCTTAATTTCTTTCAATAATGTTTTATAATTTTCGCTATAGAAATCTTACATGTCTATATTTATACCCATACCTAAGTATTTTATGTTTTTATGCTACTGGAAATGGTACTTAAACATTTTATTATTCTATTATTTGTCATTAGTATATAGAATTATAATTGATTTTATAATATTAGTTTATAAATATTGATCTTTAATACTGTACCCTGTCACCTTATATTATTGTAAACTTATCAGGATGTTCTAGGTAGATTTTTTGGGTAGATTGTTCTTTTTTACTGTGTGCTATCATATTGTCTTCAAGTAAAGACAGTTTCCTTTTATTCTGTTTGCTAAGAGCATTTATCATGAATAGGTGTTGAATATTGTCAAATGCTTTTTTTTGCTTGCTTATTGAGATAATATATTGTTTCCCCCTTTTTCTGTTAGTATGGTGAATAACCTTGATTGCTACTGAATTATAGTTATATTTTTTGGGGGTGTGTGTGCATATATCTTCTCATTTATGTTTTTTTCTTTGGATAAATACCCAGAAGTGGAATTGCTGGATCATATGGAAGTTCTATTTTAATTTTTTGAGGAACTGTTTCCATAGTGGCTGCACCAATTTACATTCCCGGCAACAGTGCACAAGAGATCCCTTTTCTCCACATCCTTGCCAATGCTTTGTTTACCATAAAGTCTGCTTCACCTGATATTGATGTAGTTATACCAGCATTCTTTTGGTTGATATAAATTTAGTGTATCTTTTTCTTTCCCTTTACTTTCTGTGCTTATATTTTATGTATATCTCTTATATAGGTATGTATCTGGGTTTTGTTTTTTATTGAGTCAGAAAAACTGTCTTTCCACAGGATAATTTAGTTCTTTTAAATTGAGGATGAAGATTGGTAATATCTCGATTTTTTAAAAATTTTTTAAATTTTATTTATTTTTTTTATACAGCAGGTTCTTATTAGTTATCCATTTTATACATATTAGTGTATAGATGTCAATCCCAATCTCTCAATTTATCACACCAGCACCTCCCTGCACCAGTTTCCCCCCTTGGTGTCCATACATTTGTTCTCTACATCTGTGTCTACTGAATTATTAACCAAACTTGCATTCTTGTGATAAATCCCAATTGATCATTCTGTGTTAATTTTTAATTGTTTTATTAGATTTGCTAATCTTTGGCATTGATTTTTGTGTTTATATTTATAAAGAACATTGGTAGTTTTCTTATAATATCTCTGTTTTTGGAATCTGAGCAAAACTGGCACCATAAATAAGTTGGGAATTGTCCTCTCCTCTTGTCATTTCTGGGTTTATGTAAGATTATTATTTTCTTCCTACAATGTTCAGTAGAATTCACCAGTGAAGACGTTTGAGCCAAACAATTTTTTTTTTTGGATGCTTCTCTTTTTCACTGGTTTTCAATAATGTGATTAAGACATGCCTTCTTTTGGTTTTCTTTGTTTTTATCCAATTTTTTGAATTTCCTAGATCTGTGGATTTATAGAGGTATTAGCCAAAGAGTGCAAAGTTTCAGTTACGCAAGGTAAGTCCTAGAAATCTGCTGTACAGTATAGTGCCTGAAGTTAATAACACAGTATTGTATATTTAAAAATTAGCTAAGATGGTAAATCTTATTTTGTGTTCTTATCACAAAAATAATAAGAATAAATAAAGAGGAACGTTTTGGGGGTGATAGGTATGTTTATGACATAGATTGTGGTGACAATTTCATGGGTATATACTTATCTCCAAACTCATCAGGTTGTATACATTAAATATTGTTGGTCAATCTTACCTCTATAAAGTGGTTTTAAAGACATTTTGAAGAAATTTTGGCCATTCTTTTTTTTTTCTTTTAATCTTCCTTTTCCTCCTCTTTTCTGGAAGTCCAATTGTTCTGCAAGTAACTGAGGTTCTGTTTATTTAATTCTCAATTTTTCCCCTCAGTACTTCAGTTTCCATTTCTATTGTTATGTCTTCAAGTTTATTAATCCTTTTTGTCTTGTCTCTAATCTGCTATTAAGTCTTTCCTGTTAAATTTTCCTCTCAGATATTACGTTTGTGAGCCCTATAAATTACATTTTTTTAATCTGTCATTTCTCTTCTCATTAGGTTCTTATTTTCATTTAAATCCTTAAGAATATTTATAACCTTGTTTTAATGTATTTGTCTGCTAGCTGCATCATCTCTGTCATTTCTCAGTTAATTAATAAGCAATAGTCCTCCTGATTATGAGCTACGTTTCCCTGCTTCTTTTCATGTTCAGTAACTTTTTATATGATTATAGACATTGTAAATATTATGCTGATATGTATATGGAATTTTCTGTCTTCATTTAAAGAATATTGAAGTATATTTTAGCAGGAAATTTAGTTGCTTATGGATTATTTTGAACTTACCTTTTATCTTTTCTTAGAGTGACACAGAGTAGCCCTGCAATGAAGACTTCTTCTGGGGTCTCTGTTGAATGCCTCAGGGGTTCAACAAGGTTCCTTCCATTTGGGTAGTCGATACAAAATAGTCCCTCAGCCCTGAGTGAGCTTTTGATTTATTCAGTTAACAGCTCCCTTGTAGTTTATTATTTTTGCCCAGTTTCATAGGCATTATACCCTATGCATTTCTTAGTTTTACCCTTCACGTATTGCTTAGTATTCAGCCAAATTATCAAGAGGCCCATGCAGATTCCTGGAGCTATTTCTTTGGGAGCTTTCTCATCTTTTGTACTCTGCCCTGCATATCCAGCTTTCTCAGCCTCTTCGAACTTTAGTCTCTGCCCCAACAATTCAGCAGGACTGCCATGCTTTGCTTGGACTCCTTTTCCTTGCTTTGAAATTTAAAAAATGCTTTCAGGAAGAAAGTTGCAGTGATCATATAATTCACCTCATTTTTTTCTTTTCTCTCAGGTACCACAGTCCTGGACTGCCAGTTGTCCAATGTCTAAGAACAGTAGTTTTGCGTATTTTGTCAGTTTTTATCATTGTTTATAATGAGAAGGCAAGTCCAGCTCCTGTGACTGTGTCACAGGCAGAAGTGGCAGTCCTTTGTTAAAATTTTAATCTATTTTGAAATTTAAACCTGTGTTGAAACAATAATTTGGGGTAGTTTATTTCCAAAACCCACAGGCTCCTCATATATGCTGGTCTTAAGTGGAATTAGTAACAGAAGCTTTTATTTAGGGAATCATTAGATAGCTCTGACTGTCAGTATCACAGTATGGTCTCAATTTTGAGGATAAATAAAGGAGAATAAAACCTTTTAGCAAACAAATTTCCAAAAGCAGCCTCAAAACAGCTAAATGTGTTCTGTTTGTTTCAGTTTTTCATTTATAGTTTTAAGAGTAAAATTCATGTTCTCTAGAATAAGTTAGTACCGCTGGAAGTTTTTCATGCCTCTATCTTATTTTATATACTAGAATAATATTCTTGCATCACATTCCAACACAAATAAAAAGGCACGAAAAAATCAGAACATCAGCAAAATAATCCTGTATTGCATCTAAACTTCTTTCCTCTGTTCATGAATATTTTGCCATGCAGGTAAATAACACAAAAGGACCAACTAAACATTAGTGCCTCTTTCCTGGAATATAATGTATAAAGATGAGTTTCCTGGCATATAATGTGTAAAGATGAGTTTCAGTGTTACACTTTGGAATCTTTAAATAGTGTTCTATCCCCAAACAAAACTTTAAAGAGTTCCCTTGTGGTTCAAAGTGATGTCTAATCAATGCTTCTAACATTTGTCACAGTCTCATTTTGATTTCTTTATCTGCTTTCACTCCTTATGTCCTATCTGTTCTTGCTCCAAATCAGACCAGCACATCACAAAGACAGCACAGGGCTTTGTGGCTGGAAAATTCCAGGTTTCCTAGTGAGGACCCTAAGTCCTATGTACTTGGCGAGTCCCTGAAACTCAAAGCAGTGTTAATTTTGGTCAGTGTCTGTGGTGGAGAGGAAGCCAATAGCGAGGTTGGACAATGGTACCATGCTTGCCATAGAAGAGCATGCTGAAGTGACATGGAAATGTGAAGTGTTGTGAGGACATGAATAAGGACCTGATCCCTTTGAATCAATAGGTGAAAGGATGTTGTTAACAGCACTGGCAGGTCATTTTACTTCTAGTCATGAATTATTGATCTCTTCCTATAAAAATGCAACAGGGCAGGTGACCACAAATTTTCTAAGTAGTTTTGGCATCATCAGCTTCTGGTCACCTCTCTGTGTATGTGTTTTCTTCCACAGGTAAATAAGCTAACTCCAGCTGTTCTGGTGTGTCAACTCTTCCAACAAGCGTGGTTCTTAGCTCTGATTTGACTGCATGCAATCCAACCAGTGTCTCCAACATAATATTTAGTTTGACTTCTCATTTCCTAGGTCCATAATACACATCATAGATTCTTGTGTGATTTCAATATATTTTTATTCAATTAAGCAAGCATTGAATCAACACTCAACTTGGGTCAGTAGGACAAAAGACGATGCAGTATTTGAAAGCATTTACAAAATATACACGGTACTATTTTATGTGTAAAGAATTTTATGTGTAAAGAATTATCATTTTACTATCATTTATCAATTTACTAAATAAATTATCATTTATGTAGTAACTTGAGGTTTTAGAAGTATCTTGAGGTACTTAGAACATGGTAGGCATTAGCATTATCTAGGATCAGGATGTAATATTCTGATCATCTTCTCAAGTCTTCTTACATCTTTGATCAACATTCAGGGAAGTTAACAATAAATGATTATAGGTTGAGCCAAGATGTAAAATTGTGGTTTAAAGGATTGAGATGTGACCATTTTCAAGGCATTTTTACTTGGAAGTCATTACTTTTCTGTCTGGCTGCTTTTTTTTCCTTCTAATTTTCCTATTGCTACTAAGTTACTTACCTTAGTTCAGAGTAATGCTGTCAACTGATAAAAAATGCACAACGTGAGAGTTGCGAGTTAAGTTTCATTTGGGGCAAAATGAGGACTCTAGCCCAGGAGACAGCATCTCAGTTAGCTCTGAGAAACTGCTCCAAAGAGGTAGGGGGGGAGGTCAGTATATATGTGATTTTGGTGAAGGGGGAGTATATGTAATTGAGCACATTTTTTTGTGGAAGGTTTCTGCTAGTCTCGGGAAGGTTACTGCTAGTTAAGAGGAGTGTACATCACCATGAAGGATGTTAGTGCTTTTCTAAATATGAGGAGATGCAAGAATTGGGCTCATAAAATCTTCTCCTGAAAATATCTAACTATCTGAATACCTGTTCTGCCAGTTTTTCCCAGAGCGCAGAGTGCCTCATTTCTGCTCTCCACCTGAACTCCTTTCAGGGGGTGTTGAAGGTCAGCAGCTGCAGCAGCACATGATTTAATCCTTGTAGAGATAGATGGCAAGTGCCAATTTGTAGTTGACAGTACTTTCGTACTTTTTGCAAAGGTAATAAGAAAGATACAGAGACATTAAATTTTTTAAAAAAATGAAAGGGCATGGTATGGGAACAAAAACTAAAAAGGTGAGCACAATTGGGGCCTGGGGACTTTGTGGAAGAAAGGAAGTCTAGACCCCATTTTGTTTGATGTTTTGAGTAAAGCTTTATCATTGTGTACTTCTTAATTCGTCTGGATAAGTCTAGTTAGTACTCGAATTCAGTTCATTGTAATCTCATTTTCGTTTTGTGACTTTTAACACTTACATTAACAATAGATTTATCAATGTGTTGGTGTCATTTGTGGACACGAATTTTATGGAATGATTTACATGGACATAAATTTGGCTTTAACTTCTAAAGTCTTTAATTCTCTCAGATACACACATATTCACATTCAATTTAGGGAAAACTATATTTTTTAAAGTTTTGTCACCGGAGGTCACAAGAGTTAAGCCATCATTCTTTCCCAACTTTTCCTTCTCATATTCTTTCTGTTTTACTCAGTGTGCCTCTGTCTCTCTTTAGTTTTACTCACGAGTTGATTTTGTGGGTATATTCAGTTTGCCGTTCATGAAATGTGACTGGAAGTGAAGTTCCATTAGAAGTTTAACACAAACATGACTGGTTTATTTCAGTGTAAGCCCATCAACGAAAGGTGGAAAAAGTTCCAAAAAATTCTGTTTGCTGGAAAATTTGCTAATAAGCTTTTCGTTACTCGAAGGCTTGCTCACAATGTGGGATTTGGGGGTGGGAGCCTGGGTGGAAAGAAGACAAAATATAATAAACACAACAGAAACTCACTGGCATCAAACTGATTGGAGTGCATTGGGAAAACAGCTTATGAGAGAACTATGAAAACAGGCTTTGTACTTTGTAAAGTGGAGCGTTTCAGAGATGCCGATTATAAAGATTGGAACTAATAGCAGTGCCCCAAAGTGAGGTTTCTGTTTCAGGCCTGTGTACGCACATTTTATTCTTCATTCATAAAGAAATCTTAGTTTGCAAACAGGATGTATACCAGACCCCTCAAGGATCTAAGAATTTCGTCTACATAGAGAATTAATGTAAACACATGCCTTTCTTTTAGAGTGAGAAAAAGTTAAGCTAAAATGAAACAAATGGCATTTAGCTTATCTGACGTTTTACAATTAAAAGGAAAAAAATGTATGAATGGAGAATCAGATTTTTTATTAAAAACATATTTTAGAATGTTTTCTTTTGGGGGATTTATTTGCGTCCATTGGTTGACTCCACTGTGAATTTAAATAAGTTTTTGGTGTGTTCTTGGTTTATTTGACTTTTGATTTTAAAAGGCAAGGGATAAATTTCAGTCTCTAAATTTGGAAGAATGTCTTTGGAGTGAGGTCCTTCCAGTTTCCTGGAGGAAGTGGCAATTAACTTGGCCCTTAGGGAAAGAGCACAATTTCAATAACAAAAGGATGGGGTAGGGTCGTTCCAGACAGAGGGGATGGTATCTTTGAATGCAAGGATATGGGTAGAGGGCCAAATCATTTTAGATGAGTGAGGTGGCCTTATGGTGCAGGACAAAGGCAAAGGGGGAGAAAAAGTGTGAAAATTAGGCTTATACATGGCCTGGAATGCCAGGACTAAGTTTTATTTGGATAATTGGCACTTAGTAGACATGGACAGTTTTAAGTATATCGCTCCATGAAGAGAAAGTGGGTAAGCTAGAAAGGAGAAATGAAGAAAGATCAAAAGTTTAGGAAGCTATTCCTCTGTGCTATATATTATATAGGAATGTCAAATTTTCCATTGTGCAAAAAAGGGAAACTAGGGCTCAGGGATGTTGGAAACTTACTGAGATCTGTAGGTTGAGCATTTGGAGCCAGTGTTGTTGAAAGAACAGAGCCTAAGTTTCATCAGTGACAAGATGCAAGAGATGCTTCAGATCCTGTGATCTGGCATAAGGCATAGAGAAGGGGACAGGGATACTAGTTGGGAGCCTCTAGCCTGAAACTAAGTAGATATCATACATTAAATCTAATGGTACAGAATGGAAGGCAGACACAAGAATTCTAGTTGTATTCTATTTTTTCTGATTATCAAAGTTAATAGGATTTTAGGGTTAGCACTCTAGACATGCTTAATAATATACCTCATCTTAACTTCCCATGAAAATGCCCATAATGATACCCAGAGTGGCAGTAACACTATAAATTAAACACAAGAAGAGAACAAGGGCAGAA
Source organism: Orcinus orca (assembly GCF_937001465.1). Lineage (NCBI taxonomy): Eukaryota > Metazoa > Chordata > Mammalia > Artiodactyla > Delphinidae > Orcinus > Orcinus orca. The sequence continues at coordinate 131,392,843 of NC_064563.1, forward strand.
TTTTCTCTAATTGCATCTCTGGCATCTCTGGTGTAGTGGATTTGAAAAGCTTGGTCTTAGGCTATGTATGTTAGGTTCCAATCTCTGAACTTGGACAAGAAGCCACCAGAGCAAGTAGGTGCATTAACTTCTGAATTGTAAGTGTACTCAGATCCAAACTAATTAAATCCAGAGCCCAGTTCTTTTCTCACTTCTTCTATATGCATCTGTTTCTCTCTTGACATTCATTCAGAGATTACTAGTCTCAGCACACAAGAGGCCAGGAAGTAGAGGAAGCTAGAGGCAGGCAGAGATGAGAAGTGGAGCACCCTGAAGATTGGAGAAGGGTTGTGAACTGCATCTGATTCTCACATGGTCATAGCAACCTACTCTTAGTGCTGAAGAAGATGCAAACTCACCAGGTGCCCACCAGATAAATCCCTGCCATATGCCACAAGATGAGCAAGGCATGTTGTTCCTTTTCTTGGCTTTTAGGTTCAGAGAGACAAACTCCCAAAATTCAAATGGTTTATGGAAAGGGCTGGTGCTGGTTGTCCTCTTCATTGCCAAAATCATGTATGGATAGTCGTCAAACATGAGCATCTAAAAACAAAACTAACCAGAGCATGCAGCCTATGATAAGAAGATACAGAATTAGGACTGAGAACACTGCCACAAAGATGTGCAGAAATACTTTATTTCCCTGGATGCGTGATAAATCTCCTGAGGAGATTTAAAAAAATACCAATACCTGGACCTCAGTCCCAGAGCTTCTGGTTTAATTGATGTGGAGCTAGGCCTGAGCATTGGTATTTTAAAAAGTGCTTCCAGGTGACTGTAGCAGCTGAGATTGAGAACCACCAAGTTAGAGCAAGAACGTCTCTCCACAAATAATTTCCTTTCACTTAGTCTTGGTCTCCTTATCTGGCAGAAGAGAAATCATCAATAAGGCAATGAATCATTGTGTTTCTCCTTCCTTCTTGGAAATGCTGTTACTTTCCTGTAATGTTTATATTGTAAAATCCTCCAAGGAAATACATATCCTTGTGACAGCCAAACAGCAAATGAGATAAACCAAAATTGCTTCTAATTGATGATTATTTCTTTGTGTCTTTTTTACTTTAGAATGTATTGTCATTCCAAGATTGGTTGAGTTCAGACTGACACAAAGCATTACTAATAAGGACAAGGACTTTGAACTGGGTCCAGTGTACAGGGAAGCCTATTGGACTTTGCTTATAGCCACAGATCCCAACAGCTACCTGAAGACCTGGCATTACCACCAAAAAGAGAAGTGAGAGTGTAAGCCTGGACCACTTTCTCCTAAACTCCCTGGCCCTCAGGTGCTTCATCTATATGATGAAGAGGGTGGATGATATGATTTAAAGTTCCCTTAATCCTCTAAACTGTACATTATATTATTATTCCTATTATTCGATATCAGATTTCATTAGCATTGAGGACAATAAATAAAACAAAAAACATATTTTACTAACTTTTTAGCAGTTATTTTAGATGTCATGGAGATTCCATCTCAGACCCAGGTCTCTGATGAGGTGAGTGAAGAATTTGTCAGCAACCCCAAACTTAAGGAGGGGGTGGGGTGTCATAAAAGATTCGATAATCAAGAAAAAGAATATCTAGTATTACATTAAAAAAATCAGAATGAATGCAAAAAACCTATGAGAACAAAGCATCGATAATCTACATAAAGCCATTGCATTTAAAAATTTAGATTTAGTATTATAAATGAATATCTATAGTGTTTGTCCAAACTAATATTCAAATATACACTCACGCAGTCATTCAGACAATAAGCTGGCAGTGATTGCAAATATAAGGATTTGAAAACATGGGTTTTGCCTTCAAAGGACTTATAATTCAATGTGGGGTTGTAAAATCAGTGAGGTAGGGAAAGAAGCAAAAATAGAAGAGTATAATAATATAGGGACCCAAATGTGGGCATTTAGAAGACATGGTAACTGATTTTGACTGGGAGTGTGTGTGTGTGTGCACGCTTGTGTGTGTATGTGTGTGTGTGTGTAGTAGATCTGTACAGTCTTCATGAAAAATACGACTTTTAACTGCAAAGGGTTTTGTTGGGAGGCATGATGGAAAAGCAACCAGGCTGAAAGAACAACGTGGCAAAAGGACAGACACTTGGGCACACAAAGAAAATTCAAGAAAAAAGGCAGGTTTTGTGGCAGAATTATAGGTGCATATGATCAGATATGATAGTTGGACGTGTGGCTGGAAAAGTTGGTTGGATTTGGAATGCTATGAGTAGCCATCATCTGCTGGATCCCAGAGTCAGGCCCTCTAGGGTGAAGAACTGAGCTGTAAATACTCTTCAAAGTGCGGAATCCCCACAAATGAGAACCCACTGTGTTACTAAATGCAACAGTGTTTTGGAGGTTTGTAGCTCTGACCTAGTAAATTTAGCCAAGAAGATTTAGTTAGACATCCAGGAAAAACATGCTGCCTCCAGAATTTAGCTTTGAACTGACAAAAAGGAATTATTCACTCTCCGATCTCTGTCACGTGCACAGGGAGTCAGAACCAAGGTAACACATTTTTATTTTTTTAATTTTTTTTAAAATTTAATTTTATTTATTTTTTATACAGCAGGTTCTTATTAATTATCTATTTTATACATATTAGTGTATATATGTCAATCCCAATCTCCCAATTCATCCCACCCCCCACCCACTTCTCCCCTTGGTGTCCATACGTTTGTTCTCTACATCTCTGTCTCTATTCCTGCCTTGCAAACCGGTTCATCTGTACCATTTTTCTAGATTCCACATATATGCATTAATATATGATATTTGTTTCTCTCTTTCTGACTTACTTCAGAGATGGTCCTCAGTTTTGATGGCTTGTGTGTGTTAACATACCAGTCATAGCGTATCACGTTTTGCCTTGAGCCAAGACTGACTCTTATGATTGAAAATCATTTCTGTGTGAGAAAAACAAAGCACATCAAAGTGCAATCATTTTTAAAATTGTACACTTGCTTCTAAAGATGGAGTGTCTTTGGCCTTGACTTGAAAGCTGTGGTGTTGAGTCTCTTAGGAGGTGGAAGGTAATGACTTGGAACAGCAGAAATAAACAAGAACCTCAGGAATCCTTCTGGTTTGGCAGGATGGGACCCAGTGGCAAGTACACTGTATATATCTAAAAATGAATAATAACTTCATGAAAATGTAAGAAGAATTTCATAGTGTGTCCTCCCCTAATCTTACCTGCTCTTAACAACGTTTGTGAACTTCCCTCTCTCTCTCTCATTCTTCCTAATCTCTCAGATATTGTGCGTTGTGGCTCATTTTTGGTTTTGACCATATTTCTAGCTATTGTGATATTGGTGATTTCCTTTCTAAGTTAGGAAATTGTGGTTGAAAAAAAGAAATAAAATTTTTTAAAAGAACTTTTTTAAATTTAATTTTTATTTTATATTGGAGTAGAGTTGATTTACAATATTGTGTTAGTTTCAGGTGTACAGCAAAGTGATTCAGTTATACGTATACATATATCCATTTTTTCAGATTCTATTCCCATACAGGTTATTACAGAATATTGAGTAGAGTTCCCTGTGCTATACAGAAGGTCCTTGTTGATTATCTATTTTATATATAGTAGTGTGTATATGTTAATTCCAAACTCCTAATGGACACTTCCCCCCTCACCTATCCCCTTTGGTAACCGTAAGTTTGTTTTTGAAGTCTGTGGGTCTGTTTCTGTTTTTTAAATAAGTTGATTTGCATCTTTTTTTTAGATTCCACAGATAAGCGGTATCATATGATATTTGTCTTTCTCTGTCCAACTTAGTTCACTTAGTATGATTTAAAAAAAAAAAAAAAACTTTTTTTCCCTCTGTGGTCAATTAGAATATCATTTGGGCTATTTTGAATGCCCAAGTTTGAGAATGTGTATTTTGGCATGAATCTTCATATATAAGCCTTTATCTAACTCTTATTCTTAAACAAAAAACCAATATCTATAGCTAGTGACTCATGGAAAACTGAATTCGGATTGTCTGTTGTACTACCATGTTTTTGCATTTCCTAGAGTTTTTGTATTTCTAAAATTCCCTAGAAATTAAAACATGCTCATTTACAGCAGTTACTGTTTAAATATATATGTTATTTGCACCTAAAATAAAACATTGTTTAAAAATGCCCTTGAAGGAACAAAACTTTCATTCTTCTCAATTCTTTTCACTTGGCTATATGGGAAACATTCCACTTAGCTCATTCAGAAAATGTGCAAACCTGGCTTTGGGCACAGTACTCATTTTCTAAAATGGATGGACCAGGGCTAGTTTCCTCACATTTCTTACAATCGGTTGCATGTGGCTGGAAGTCAGACTAAGGGTGATTTATAGTAATTGCCTGTCATCAGTCTATGCCATGCTTACCTGCATAATCCACTAATTGTCCCGCAAATGCCCAGAGCTCATAACCTACCTAAGGTTATTTGGTTCTTTTATGAAGAAACACACACAAAATGCCAATGTTCCAAAATGAAGCACTGGCTCCCAGCTGCTGCTGCTCCAGCTTTCATAGCACTAGGGAGAAAAGAGTCACAGACATGTTGACTCACATCTAGTTAGAAAGTAAGAAGTAGTTTCTTGAGAATATGTATCCCACAGGCAAAGCAGGGTGGGAGTCATCTACTATGGTGGTATCTCTCAACCTCAACACCATTGACATTTTGGATGGGATAATTCCTTGTTATGGGGGGGTGGGTCTGTACTTTGAAGCATCTCTTGATTCTACCCATTAGATGCCAGTAGCAACTTGGCCCCTGCACTGTGACAATCAACAATATCCCCAAGCATTGTCAAATATCCCCCTGGAGGAAGGGGTGGATTTCCCCGTAATAAGAACTACTGTACTAGGGAAAAGTAAAATTAGGCTTTTATAACTGGCCAACATTGTGTCATGAAGTATACAGTAGTCTATAGGATGAAAGGGAATAATAAGATAATATTTATTGAACATACTTACAAGTAATATATATATATATATATATAAAACACATATACATATTTATATATCCCCAAAGCATACACCGACAGTTCTGGAAAAAGTCATTGGGGAAGGGTAATGGTAAAAATAAACCTCTACAGTTATGGTACTTCTAGAGCACCTGTGTTTGGAAGAAAAATTAGAGTGTGAGATTGGTAGAAACTTTTGCCTACATTGGTTTTTACTTTGACCAATTCATTGGTTTTAATTCTATTCTTCTTGTTATGTAAAATAATTATAATTTTTCTTCCCCATGATAGCCCATCAACTATTTGAAAACATATACTATTTTGTTCTAAAGTCCCTTTCCAACTTTTTTTCTAACTATACAAAATAAAACATAGTTTTTTGGGGTTTTTTTAAAATAAATTTATTTATTTATTTTTTGGCTGTGTTGGGTCTTCATTTCTGTGAGAGGGCTTTCTCTAGTTGCGGCGAGCGGGGGCCACTCTTCATTGCGGTGTGTGGGCCTCTCACTATGGCGGCCTCTCTTGTTGTGGAGCACAGGCTCCAGATGCGCAGGCTCAGTCGTTGTGGCTCACAGGCCCAGTTGCTCCGCGGCATGTGGGATCTTCCCAGACCAGGGCTCGAACCTGTGTCCCCTGCATTGGCAGGCAGATTCTCAACCACTGCGCCACCAGGGAAGCTCTAGGACATAGTTTTAAGTTCCTTCAGTTTTCCAACTTCTTTCTCCTAAAGGAGCTTCAGTCTGTTTATATTATTTTTAAATTAGTATTCCCAGGATTGAAATGGGAACTTTAGTCAATGAGAAATGCTTTTGTCTCAACAAACAGAAAATTCAGTAAGGATTTAAACATTCAAAAAAATGTTCTCACAAAACAAGTATTCCAAAGATGGTTGATTGTTGGCTTTGGTTCAGCTTCTCAATGACCTAGTCTTGTCTGCCCTACAATTGTTAACATAGAGCAAGGAGGGAGGGTGGCATATGTTAACATTAACAGTGTCTGCAACATGCAGAATAGGAGGACAATCATTGTATGTAACTGTATTAACACACTTCAAGAGTCTTAATTGCTCTTCCGCAACTATATTACACGATTGACACTGTATTTATCTGTATCAGAGAAACTGTGACACTGCAATACAATTTCTTTGTCACCTATATGCACCTTGGCTTTAGGTCCTTGAGGAATTGTGAATTATTTACTATTGCACCCTGATATCATTACAAGCTATATTATTTAAGTGATCAGTAAATATTTTTTAAAACTTATCAGTGTATACCAAATATATTCTAATCTTAACAGCAAAATTTTCACTCGCAAAAAGTTGTTTATTAGAACATTTCTATTTATGACATATTTATTTTTCTTTCTGTTGCATTGGATTTCTTGTTTAGCTTCAAAGGTCCATGAATTCTCTAGAAATTGTACATAATATTTTGTGTGCACAAACCATAATTTTAATCAGGGTCTTAAAGTGGTATTTGTCTCAAGAAATTTAAACTTCTTATACAATGTAGGTTAAAAAAAGATAAATGGAAGATCAAAAGAAAATTACTCTGAGAGAAAAATTATTTTCAGGAAAATAGAACAACCAGAAAGGGCCTATTTTGGAGAGATCTCTGTCTTCCTATGACCCCAAAGTAAAAAAAAAAAAAAAAAAATTGCATCTGCAATGGTAGTCATAGATTTCATGTCAAACTCTGTCTCCGGACTCACATACTGGAGTCTTGTCTATGTCAAAATCCAAAGAAGGTTTAGGACTCTATCTCTTCTGGATTATAAGAATAAAAATAGTGGGCTACAGAAATATTCCACCAATATTGAAACAGTTTTGTTCTTTCATTAGGAGAAAGAGGCAAGATACAAGCTGTGCTTTCTATAAACTCCTGACCCCTTTTCAGCAGTAGATGCCTTTTAAAGTCTGTGTTGATGGGTTCATATTGATTCATCCATAGTCTCTGACTAGCCTTCTGTAGGACCAATGGCAGAGGAACTGATAGGATTAGGAGTGAGGTCTATCACTTTAAAGGAGCTAGAACTTGATGGTGGCTGCATTAAATAGAGCCAAATTAAGGTGTTATACACATTTCCTAAACAGCACATTTCCTAAGTCTTCATCCTCCTAATTAGAAGGACTTTACTTCCTTATGAAATGACCTGCAGATGACTGAACAATTTATTATTCTATTGTATACATCTGGCTTAATATATTTTAGAAACTAAATATTTATTTATTCAATTCCACATGTACAGCTGATATTCAAAACTTTCTTTGAAATATTAAATTTGAGACCTCCTTAAGTCAGACACTCGTGGTCCACAGAATGACAACTTTTTAGACACATTGAAATGTTTTTTCAGGGAAAAGCAAGCAGAGTGGGAAAACAGCAATAACAAAAACAAAGCAGAACAAAACAAAACAAAACAATAAAAATCAATTCCTCTTCCCCAACCAACCAGAAAGATTCCCCAGAGTTAGGGCTGGTACACCAAGTTAATTACAAGACTGTGTGACTTATTGTCTGTAAGTCACTGATTTTGTACTCAAATGAATATAAAGGGTAATGATTTCCACTTAATTGTTAACTATTATGCCTTTGTAATTCTAAACATTGTTGTTTCTGAAATGAAAACTTCCATATATTTGTGTGTATAAATGACATGGTTGCACAGAAGAATTAACTTTAAAAGGTTGATAAGTACAAAGAACAGCATATTGTATAATCTTTCAACTTTGGATGAATCAAGGAAGGATCTATGAATGTTGCTGAATCACGCATTGTGAACATTTTAATTAGTTGTGTTAAAAAAGAATGTTCTAGGACTTCAAAGTCTTTGCCTTAAGAAACCTTGTAGATTCCGCCTGGTTCTCTGTAAACACCTACTCTTGGACCCCTGAGCCACCTCGTAAGAAGACTGACCACAACCTGCTGAAAAGACCATGGGGAAAGGCCTGAGACTACAAAAAAAGGAGGGTCCCAGCTGAGCCTGACCTTCTCATTGTCCTTGCCAAGATACCAGGCATGTGAATGAACCTATCTTGGACCCTCCAGTCCAGTCCAGCTACCAGATGAATCTCATCACATGACACCAGTTGAGGTGTATCTCCCAACTGAGTCCTGAGTCACAAGATCATGAGGTTCAAAAAACTGTTGTCTTAAACCACAAAATTTGGGGATGGTTTGTTAATAGTAATACAAAATCAGAACATCCTTATTAAAATTTTAACTTATTTGATCAAAACCTTTATTTATTTATTGCCAACAAAAGATTTCTTAGCTGCATTTTGGAAAACATTTTTCCAGGCAATAGATTTCTTTATTCCATGAACTCCTATCCCTTTTGCCCCTGTTTTTAACCTGTTTTTGCTTGTTCTTATCACTGTGGCTACAGGTTCTCATTTCCCAGCAAGCTTTTAGCTAATCCTGTCCTTGAGTCAGGGTGAATATATGGATCACTGTCCAGCAGCCCAAGTGGCTCCATATCAAAGTTAGTTTAGATGAGGGTCTGACCTCAAGCCTTTGTGCCCGTTCTAGCAGGTTGGACTCTGTGTTTTTCTTGTGTTCCCCTTTCTCATAATGTAGTCCCAAGAACTGGTTCTTAACCTTGTTCATTCTGATTAAGGGTCTAAACTGGTAGACTTTCTAATACTCCACTCTAGATTGGGATCTTTCCTTGTTTTCATTTTCTGTAAGTGCCATATCAAATTGCCAGACATTTGGCAGCTTAAAATAACACTAATTTATTATCTTACAGTTCTCTAGATGTCTAGGTTCAGCATGGCTCTGTTGGGTCTCTGCTTTGGGTATAACCAGATTGGAATCAAGGTGTCAACAGAGCTGCATCCCTTTCTGGAGGCTCTGAGGATGACTCTAATTCCAGGCTCCTTCATATTGTAGCCAGAATCCAGTGTCTTGCCGTTGTAGAACTGAGGTCCCTGTTTCCTTGCTGGCTGTCAGCCAGGGGTCATTCTCAGCTTCTAGACACTGTCTACATTCCTTGGCTTCTGGCTCCCTTTCTCCATCTTCAGAGTCAGCCATGGTGCATGGAATCCTTCTTTTGCTTGGAATTTCGCTGGCTTCCTCTTCTGCCTTTCTTTTCTCCTTTTAAGAGTTTATGTGATTACTTGAAGACCCCCAGTTAACCCAGGATAATCTTCCTATATTTTAAGTTAGGGGAGTTAGTAACATTAATTCCATCTGCAAAATAGTTTTAGAGCAGTACCTGGATTAGTGTTTGACTGAATAATCAAGGGATGGGAATTATGGAGGGGTATCTTTAGAATTCTGTCTTTTCAATATTCCATCCTAGGAACTAAAGATCTGTCTTGGAACCAAGGAGCTGAGTTCTTGCTACCACCCATCTACCCTGGCTCCCCTACTTCCCTGGCCTAACCCTGGCTTGCCTTTTGTCTAAAATGTCAGTGTTACCTGTTTAAAATATTTTCATTACCATGTTTTTTCCCCACTTGCTAAGATAACTTTGACCATTTTCTGAATCCCCTTAATGATGATTATCTTCCTGGATTGCTATCCATTCCTTCCTTCCTTCCTTCATTCGACAAGTACTTATTGAGTACTTATTATATGCCAGGTACCTTCTGAGAAGCTGGTGATATGGTAGTGGAAAAAACAAAGACTATGCCCTTAAAGTATGTGCATTTGTATAGATAGAGAGATAGATCATCAGACATATACAAATGAGTATGTAATAAAATTTCAAGTGATTATAAGTGCCATGAGGAAAAATGAAGGAAGGATGGTTCTCTTTGATTTAGGGTAGTCAGGGATGGCTTCTCTGAGAGACAACATTTAAGTAGAGACTTGAGGGAAGATTAGAAGTAAGTGTTTATAAGGGCAAAAATGTTCTATGCAAAGAGTTCTGCTCAGTACTTAGTGAATCAGATGGGAGGTAAAGCAGCTGGACCAGGGTGAGGAAAACAGGAAAGGAAGTCAGAGGGGAGGCAGGAACCAGATTTTTGGGGGCTTTAAAAGCCATGAAAAGGACACTGGTTTTTACTTTGAGTAAGGTAGGAAGGTATTGGCGAATATTCATCCAAGGAGTTAAATGATCTGACTTACGGTTTTGCATGATCAGTCTGGCTGCTGAAGGAAGCAGGAAACACCATCAGGAAGCATTTGTTATCATTCAGGGTGGAAAATGCTGGTGGTTTGGACTTAGGTGATCGCAGTGGAGGAGCTCAAAAGCTACTATTAGCATCATCTCGAGGGAAGGGGATATCTATTGCTTGTTCCTGTGGACTAATATTCTGTCTGACATACCCACAGTGGTCACAGCTCTGGCCACTTCTTCAGGGTTCCACCTAATAGGCTCTTGTGTCTTTTGTATCTTCTGTCTGATAACATCCAGCTCTAAGTGAGCTCCCATATTCAAACTGCCTAAAACAACACAACTAAGATCCAAGGAGCCCAGGACGGGCACAAAGAGTTGCGCCCCTCCCGTGAAGCTCCATTTTATGCGTGTTTCTTTCTGGGATACCCCTGACATTCCAGGCTTGCACGTCTTGGTGGACCAGGGATCTCCCCTTGCTCCCCTATGGGATTACACTTCAGTGGCTCTCTGTTTTAAAGCTTCCAGGGGTGGTGCCGTTATTCTTTGGAATATTCTCAGTATTGTATAAGTTCTTATCTGAGGGCAAAGTTGATTTTTGGAAAGAGCCACAAGTAAGTCCAAGTCAAATCTGATGGAGAGGCTACATCAAGCGGCATGATCGTCTTTTAATCAAAGTAGAGTGGATTGTGATTGGCGGAATTCCCAAACCTCATGGAAGCTGTGTGTTCTTGCAAATCCCGAGGTGCTGTACCAGCCACTGCTCCTAGATGTCCTCCCTGCCCTGCCCCTTCATGTGTCAACATCCTATCTACTTGCTGACTTATAACAGTTAAATTTTAAAAAAATCTCCCCTTTCTAGGTTCTCATCAAATACACTACCAGTGTTCCCACAGGTACCCCAGTGAGTCTTTGAGACATTTTCTATCTGAATCGGGAAGAAAATCAAGGAATGGATGAAGCCCCTTGTGCCATTTCCAGTCAGTCCCCTCCCCCCAAATGTAGGTGCAAAATACATGTAAGTTCCTCAGGGCCTCCCTCGTCCTTTCAGGGCTCTTGCAGGCCATTACTCTGATAAACCACTTTTGGTGAAAATGTGGGCTCCTTCATGTGTGCCCACCCCAGACTAGGCTGTGAGGTTTTTTTTATAAAAACTTTGGTAAAAGTAAACATAAAATTACCATCTTAACCTTGTTTTTTTTTTCGGACGCGCAGGCTCAGCGGCCATGGCTCACGGGCCTCACTGCTCCGCAGCATGTGGGATCTTCCCAGACCGGTGCACGAACCCGTGTCCCCTGCATCAGCAGGCAGACTCTCAACCACTGCGCCACTAGGGAGACCCTATCTTAACGATTTTTAAGTGTGCAGTTCAATAGCATTAAGTAGTTTCATTGTTGCATAATCATCACCACCATTATCTTCATTGCAAAACTGAAACTGTACCCATTCAACAACTCCCCATTCCTTCCTCCCACCAGCCCCTGGTAACCACCATTAATTCAATTACTCTCTCACATAAGTGGAATGATACAGTATTTGTCCTTCTGTGATTGGCTTATTTTGCTTAACATAATGTCCTCAATGTTCATCTACGTTGTAGCACGTGTCAGAATTTCCCTTTTTTTAAAAGGCTGAATAATACTCCATTGTATGTATTATCATATTTTGTTTATCCATTTACCTGTCAATGGACTTTCGGGTTGCTTCCACCTTTTGGCTCTTATGAATAATGCTGCTATGAACATAGGTGTACCAAAAAAAAAAAAAAAATCCAAGGAACAAGAAAAAACATCTTTGAATAGGAAAGAGATAGTAAAAAGGCTCAAGACTAAAGGAACACTCTGGATAAATTCTTTACAATGTCTAGTAGGTACCAGACTTATTTGGAAGATGAATAGGTTAGTGGTCCCCAACACTTTTGTAGATGAAAAATTCTTTACACCTAAAACTAGTTCAGTTACTGTTTTGGGGATGAGTCTACTACAAATGATTAAGAATATACTTTCCTGCTTTCCAAGATCTAGATGCTTTTAATAATAAATAACAACAACAAAAGGTCTGAAACTCCAAGGCAAACTCCAATGAAAGCAGAAATAGGGAGGCAAAGTGCTATGGGCATATAGAAATAAAAACAGAAATCAATATTATGGCAAAGTTAATGAAATTCAAGTCAGAGTGAGGTTCTGGGACTGCTTACTATCTTTCTCCATCCCTGGGAACTGCCCCAGTTGGTGAATCATTCTGGAATTCGAATCTCTTTACCTATGAGATGGATATGGAGGAAAATTGGGAAAAACAGAGCTATGCTCCTTTGCTTGTGTCTACATTAAGACATATATATCTTTCATTCCGTGGGAAAACATAAGTTTAATTGAACGGATACAACAATAATATATCAAGAAAAACCCCACAGAATCTAGGAATTAAAGATGGTTTGGACTTTTCAAACGTCTGTTGCTCCATTTTGAACCATCTTCTTTGTTCATTTTACTCCTAATCTAAAAACTACCCCCAGGAACATTTTTACACCTTCGACCTTGCCTGAACCAGCTCATTATTAGCTGTGAAGGAGTTTGTAAGATTAAATACCAAAGTTTTTTTTTTCCCTCTTCTAGCCATTTTACTAGTTTTCTACATCAAATTCTCTCTCCTTAAACAATAGTTCTTTGTACACTCTAAGCTCTTGTCTCTACTCTCACTGCTTGCCCGATTTTCCAGTTTCCATGCCATTTTAATAGGAATTTTAGGACCACTCTTGCTTTTACTCAAGGGTCCACACATTAGGACATCTAAATACTTCCCCTCATCTCCCCAATCTCACACATTCTTCCATCCACCCTGCAATCCCTCCCTCAGACTCTTGGTCCATATGGATTTAAGACTCCTAGTGCTTTGTAAAGCCAATAATTGATAATAAATATCTATTATAACAGTGCCTGGCACTTGGTGACACCTAGATGACCATTGACAGTTACGATGATGTGAGAGCCACCTGCAATATTGGGATCTTAAGACCAATGCCATAGGGGTCATGGAGAGAAACACCTGGGAGAAAGTTTGTGACGTGTTCACCCAGGGCCTGACCCAAAGAGATGTTCAACCAATCTTAACCAAATTATTATATACCATGCTTTTAAATGTTTAAGCATTTTAAATTATTTCTTTCAAAAGTACACATCCTACCAAGAATAAAATTTAATGTACAATTCTGAAATACTATTTGATAAGAGGGAGAAATTCAATGTTTGCAATATATACTAATAGTAATGATTGCAGGTTTAGAAGGAATTCTTGTCCTTCGGAATCCTAATACTATAAATTTGATACCAAATATTAATAAATAGGCTTTTGCTAGTGGATATCAATTCTTTTTGAATTTCCATGCATGCATTATTATTTTGGCTCTTTAGTTTTATATCTAGAATATGTTCATTTTTAAAAAAGAAAGGATGAAGCAGGTAGATTATATTGCTTGCTGCTTCTAATTTAACACCAGAAGTTTGACACTAGACAGACTTAGCAGGTGGTAGTTGGTAAGAAGAACTTGAAGCAATATAGTTCATTGTATTTTAAGAGAGAGAAAGTATTAATTGTCTGTGCCAATGTGAATGAGGAATGGGAGAAATTATAGAGAACCTAGGGCTTCATTAAGACCTGGCTTGGTCCAATTGCTGTTATGAGAAAATTAAAAATAAATGGACAATAGTTTCCACCTCTAAAACATATTATATGCAGTACATACTTTAACCTAGTTTACAATTTACATTTATTATGCCCAGTGAAACCACAAAGCCAATGTTTAATTTTACAGTTTAAAGTCACACATAGGGGAAATGCTTTACAAAATAAGATATTGTTCCTTAATGAAAAATATTACAGTATAGGTCCCAAAAGTCTCAGTTCAAGTGGTTTACGTGAATAACAGAGTTGTTGTGGAATGCAGGCTACAAGACACAGTAATGCTTTCAATAGTCGTTTCAGATTTGAAATTTGCCAAAGCTGAAGAGACATTTGAAACAAGACCCGTCTTAGTTTTCCAAGATTGTTTTTGGTTTTCCAACAGCATTATATTTACTGAAAAATGCCAACACTTCTGGAAATTTGAGTGTAAAAAGCAGCTTACATTTTACTGCTTGTATACAGCACGTAAATCTTCAATATTTTACTCTACCTTGAAAGCATCTTTCAAGATTTAAGAATCTCAGTTCTATCTATTTTTATTACCTGACTTGATTCACAGACTCTAATATAGAAACCAAATATTCGTGCCAGTGCCTACATCAAATCGAACATATTCCCGCAATCTGTTTAGTTATCTGCAGTCTATTTACAAGCAAGTGCATGATTTGCTCTGATCAGTGTGTCACACTAAAATGTAAGCAGTATTTGTTGACTCCTACATTTATGTCATGCCGGAGTGTGTGATGCAAAAATACCATCCGGAGACTTTCTTAATTCAAAGTCTAGTTTCACAAAGTCACACAGAGTATTATATTCTATCCTAGATATACTCAGCATGGGGTGAGTGTTTTTCATATGTTGTGAATTGTTACAGAAAAGATGGAGATATAGTAGCCAAGTGTATGTGTGAACATAAAATATTGCAAAGCTTAAAGTCCAGCTAAATATACACAGAAGTTCCTTTGTGTATAAGAAACAGACAAGTTTCTTTGAAAGGAATGCTGATGGCTTAGTATGTGATGGAACATGACATCTAAAAGTGGGCTACACCAACCTGATGCTCTTCAAGTTTGGACGTCACATTAGGCATCCTCAATGTACATATAGCTTATGTCATTAAACACTGCCAATCTGAATCACCATTAAATACAATTTCCCAAACTTTGAGTATCAAGTTGTGCCCAAGCTTGACAAACTGCTTAGAGTTCTTTCTTGCAAATTGAAAAATCATGTAGAATAAAATAGTAACTCAGAAATACCACACTTGGCAGTTGGTCACTGAAAATGTTAGCACCTTGATAAAGATTACAATTGTTCATTGGATGTGCCAAAGGAAAAGTAAAAGAAAAAAATGCCCTGTTTTACTTATAAATCACAGTTTTCCTCACAGTGTTAGACTTGGGTCACTCTGATGTGGCAGTGCCTTATAGGATGATGGGCCATTATTTATTTTTTTTCATTTGACCTATGGCAGTACACATGGATCAGCCAGTGGAGCTATGAGATAAGGACCACAGACAGCAAACTTACTCTTAGTGCTAGAATATTAAGAGGGTGCAACTAACAGGGTTAATGAATGTGTATGTTTCAGTCCTACTCCATTTTAAAACCAGCGTTTTCTAACAACAGATTCCTTTATCTTTTCTACAAAATCTGCATTAAAAATTATGATATAATGGCACCGGAAAAATATTTGCCAGGTTGAAAGCTTTTCTGATCTAAACACTACGTATATTCTCATTTTCTGGCTCACTAATGCATGGGTTGGTGTTTCAATATGTTCTCATACATTAATTGAATAGAACACAAAATTATGTGGTATAGACTGATGTGTTTCATGTGTTATAACTTGAGCAGTCATTTCTGTAGTTCATGATAACAGGGAGCTATTAGAAAGATTGTATTTTTCAGTGGGCTATTGAGCTAAGTTGATCTACCTGTCTGACGATCTAAAACTACATGTTGTTGACAAATAATAGAGAAAAATAATAGAGAAAACATGTAAATTCCTTTTCTGTGTGTCTGTATGATAGATCACCTTGATCCTGTACTTGGTTCTATTATAGCTTTGGATGGCCATTTCTGTCTTCAAGGTCATTCATTTACTTTGTACCTTTGAAATGTTAAAAAAAATAAGGTGTTTTTATGGCTTCAAGTTTAACTACTAATAGATTACTAATAGTCACCAATCATAGCAATGAGATTTCATACTCAGCCATAAACTATTAGCAAAATCCAGCCATTATTAAATTCAATCTTATTTCACAAACAGTGAACTCTCAGTTATAGCACAAGTCCTGAACTTCTTTGACTCTGGCTGTTGTCCTCACCTAAACCATTACAATGACCTTGTCCAATGAGGAAGGAGTAAAGGGGAGAAACATCAGAACCAGAGATTGATCTAGTCAATTGTGTATCCAAAGGTGCTTTGCCTTATTGCTATGACCAGACTGTGAAATCATAGTCAGGAGCAAGCTGGTGTGCTCAGAGGTGTCCCTGCTTGTCCCAAGTCCTATTATCCCTCCAAGAGATTAATTTGTAGTAGTAAAAAGTCATATTGTATCAATGGAGATCCCAAACTTGGTGAAACAGTTATGACTACAAACATTTGAATCATTTAAATCCACTTTGTTTACTCTCATCTATAGAATCTTAAAGATACTAGAGACTGAATGATACTAATTTTAAGGAGGGTTTCTAGAGCAGCAAAAGACATTATTTGGTTTTATTATCATTGATATCACTTGGAGGCTGTGATGTATCAACAGCTCCTTGTCCAAAGTTCATCAGTGAAGCTCATGGACCTGATTTTGAATTGTGTCTTAGCTTCTATGGGAAGCTTCCAGGCTACCTATATATCCTAGTTTAAAACTTAGACCTTAGTTGCTTGAATAAATGCTTTTCTTATCTGAAGCTTGGAAAAATTAGTATTAAATGGAATCCAAAAGACCTATTAATATAACTACAAGTGATGAACACTACTGCCATGGAAGATTAAATTTAAAACTTACTTAGAAAGAAAAGGGATAGGTATCAGAATAAGAATACATGAGGAATATATACATATACACCTGTTTCACACAGAAAGCTTTCTGTAAAAAAAAAAATACAAAAGCAACCAGTGCCGTATATTATGTAAACTCACAAAGTGTACTTTATACACAAACATGAAGCATAAATTAAAAAGTAGGACAACAGCAAAACATCTTAAATATAGAAGAATTTGCACATATTTTTGTTAAATAAGAATAAATAATTTTATCACACAAATTTACATACCAGTTGCAAAAACAATAAATTACTTTTTTTTTCAGTGCTGCAACTTTTTTTGTTTGTGATTAATCCCTTCATTCTTAATGTGCTAAAACTGTTTCCACAGGAAGGCAGAGGAAGTTGAATTTGCTGAATAAATTAAAACAATGTCCTTAAAGCTCTAAACAATAAGGGAGGGCTTCGTTTGACTTTTTTCTGTTCCCGAAGAAATAAATGCTATTTTCTTCTGGGCTCCCTTAGTATTTAATGAAACAACCTGGAGTATTTAGTTTTGTGAGTGAGATTAGATTCTTACCAACCTGAGCATTTTTAGACAAGTTTTTTTTTTTTTTCTTTTTAGGAAGTAGCCCCTAGCATCCTGAATCCTACGCTCTATTCAAGATGTAACTATGGAAAGGTAAAAGGCATAATCCAATGTGAAACTGAACTGAATTATCTTCATTATAGAGGATTTTCCCTTTGCTCATCATTCTCTATGTCTACCAAACATTCCATTTCTCTGAATTTCAGTTTCCAGTCTATAAATTTTCTCAGGAGTTTAGACATACATTCCTTAGTCAGTCTGTTGATACCCATACCAAACCAAACCAAACCAAACAAAAAACCCTAAAGGAAACTCCTTAAAAGCATGGAATAGTGGTTTATTTGTTCTAAGCTCTCTAGGGTTGCTCCCATGAGAAGTGTAAAACTTTAATATTTGGGGAAAAAATGAATCATTGGTAAATCATATTTAAAAATCTATGAATACAGTATGGAGAAGCAGAGTAGGACACAATCATGTTTGCTCTTCAATTATTTTTTAATGTTGCTGTCAATATAACCACAAAAGATAAAAAAAAAATTGTCATAGTTTAAGTACTTGATTCAAGTTATTCTGAATACTGGAAAAAGTAAAGTTGGTCCTTCTCTTAATTCTCTCTGCATAGTCAATGGTCGGTGTGATTTTTATTTTTAATTTGTTTTTCTGACTGATATGAATAGCTTTGCTCCCTGTCCCTGATATCTGGTACCTTTATCAAATGGAGGTTACCAGTCTTGTATAGGCCTCCTTTTTCTAACTGGTAATTTATTAAGAAAAAAGGACCACATCTAAAGCAAAGTCAGTCTATGAAAATCCAAAGGATGATTAACAGTTTTGATTTCTTAATGATTTCTTATGAAAATACTTAAAACAGTGAGACATCCATTCCCCTGGTCTATTGAAATGAATGTGCTATATAGCAAGATCAATTACATAATCCTCTTATATTAAAAATATCTTATAATAAAAATAAACTCTCATGAGCGTAAGGAAACTCAAACAATAGTTCCCTAATATCCTTATATGCAAATCTTTACAAATAGGCACATTTGGTGTGATTATTATAAAATTTTATAAAAACAAGTAGCTTTGTGATATTTCACAAAGAAAAAGAAAAACCAAATGAAATGAAATATCTTAGGTTTTCTGAGCTATGGGGTAGAGGGATGCAGTTTACTGTCTATGAGATTTTTATGCAGATGACTGTAAAAGTTTTCCATGTCTAACTATTCTAACTCACAACCTACCTAGACAGGCTATGGAAATAAGAGCAGACTTTGCAAAGACCATCACATTTCATCACTCAAACACTTACTGGTACAACCAAATGCTTTCTAATTGGGAAAAATCTTAAGTACAGTCTAAGTATACTTGGATTAAGAAAAAAAGACAATGCAAGGAATTATTGCCTATGGTGTGGAAACAGTATTATTAATACTAACCATTTTTTTTCACTAGCCACATTAATGATAACCACTTCTAGATATGGCTAACTACCAAGTCAACAAGAAGTACAAAACATTGTAGGTCCTACAGAACCCTTGAACAAAACAAACAAGCAAAAACAAAATGCATTTTAAAGGCTCGCTGGTAAGAGGTATACCAGTGTTGAAGGTGATAGAAAACTCTTTGCTGTGTGTTCTGAATGTATATTACACATTGTGAGATATCAGATGGGAACCATAGAAAGAGAAAGCAGTTGTGAAAATATAACTTGAAAATATGGTGAAGCATGTATTTGTTTTCTTTTTAAATTCTAACAGGAGGAAACTAATTTTTAGACTCGATAACATACACACACACACAAACATTTCTTCTACCTCCTAATTATGCATTAGTTTGGCTGGCTGCCTGAAAAAATACAGGCAGTCAAAGGCTTAAATAAATGGACCCCTGTATGTATTTAAATGACTAGATATATTGAGCTTCTTTTTTCTTTTCAGAATTTCTCAGAAGATTCTTGCTGTCAAAACGGTTTTTGACGAAAATTTTATCTCCTGTAGTCTAAAGATATACTAAATCTTTCTTAAAACAGCAGCAAGTTCTTAATTTCCAGTAAAACATCCACAGCTCTTTCTAGAAACTGGAAGGAGTGGAAACAGCTGCAGACCTACTTTGGTCAAACACTTTTTTATAGAAATATATATATATATATATATATATATATATATATATATTTTACTAGAACCAAGTGATATAAAGTGACATACCAAGGAAGAATGTATTTACAAACAGTAAAAATAAGCTACTGTGTGAATAATATGCACGAAAATGATTACGATGCCTTTGTAGACATTCTGTAAGAGGTAGGTGACAAGGGGGAGACTGCTCTGCCATCTTCAAATGTCCCCTGATTCTACATTCATCAGTGTTTTTGTATTCTTGTAGGCCCAGGGGATGTTCAATAACTCCCAAGTTTTTCTATATTCCAAGGTCACCACTGTCCCATGAAGCAGTGCACATCTTTATTTGGTCGCTGAGAGCAGATTCTGCCCATAATCGGACTCCTGTTGACAATGACCCTGAAGTGTGACTTTCCGTGCTTTCGGTTGACCTCGTGTTCACCACGACTGTGTCAGTGATGAATCATCCAGTTGTCTCTGCAGAAGATCATAACCACAGGCTAACATTTCTTTAGCAAACATTGCTTAAATGCAGAAGGCCTCTGAGAGAGAAGACATCCCTTTGCTAACTTCCGGTTTCCATCCTGGCACTGCACCGTCCTGGTGTGCCAGCCCGTGTCACAGGTTCTAGAACAGGCGAGCCAAGGGCCCGTCACCCACTGCAGCTGTGGAGTAGGCGATCCCACTTTATTGCTGCTGTCGCTAGTGACAGAGTTTACTTTTGGAGTGGACTTCTTGGGAACAAAAAAACTGTAACGGACATCTAAGGCTTTAGTTGGGTCTGTTGCAAGAATCTGTACGATTAGAATTTCCTTCGTGGCTGAGTAGCCCATCCCATGTAAGAAGTCATCCCTGTGGCTCCAACCACTATAGTTCATGACTGTTCCATTGATGTCAATGATGGTTTCCGAAGTGGAGATCATGTACTTTCCATTGATAAGGTACTCACCGTTTTTCTTCTTCAGGGCTAAGTAGGCAGTGAATCTAGTCTGGTCTTTGGCTTTGAACTGTCGGACTTTTATGTGAGTCGCGCCTTCCGGGATCCTCACAACATCAGTGTAACCCTTGCTGGAAGCAGGAATGTCCACAGGGGAGAGAGAAAAAAAGAAAGGGGAGGAAAGAAAAGTAAGTAAATGCTTAACAAATGGATAAACAAATAGAAATTCTCTAAAAGTCTCACCTTACCTTAATATAAAGTTTTAATGTATTAAAAAACTTCATTTTAAATTGCCTTCAAAAATTAATTTTCTTAGAACAAAATAAAATTGCAGTCAGACTATCACATTGTATACATTTGTATTATGATGTTCAAAATTAGGATGATGTTAACAACCTGCCTTGGTTTTAAAAATTATACTACCTTTAGTTAAAGATTTACACAAAAATCACACATCCTTATCAAATCTTATCATCTTTACAAAGCTACTTTAGGTTTTTTCTGGCACAAAATGCCCGTAAACACAAACCAGCAAAAATCTACCCTCAATTAATCTCATAGAAGTCTTTCAATGAACGTTCCTCAAGCTTGTTTGCATATTAAGATCATATGAGGATCTTTTAAAAATTTCAAAGCCTACAAATTTAAATCCCCAGACGCCAGAACAGTTAAATCCCCATCTTTCAGGATGGGTCATAGGCAGCAGTACTTTTAGAGTTCCCCACACTGTTCCAAGGTGCAGACTAGTTGGGAAACCACGGATTTAATTATTTGTTGGGCTATAGACAGGTTAGAGGCTCTGACGCCATTTCTACTAAAACTCTGGATTTCCTGAGGCAAGACAGAAAATAGAACATAAAATTCTTTAACTGCGTAACCGTAGCTTACCAGAATCATCAAAGGACAAAAGAATCCTTAATGCCGTAGCAAATTTCCCTGAAAGCTTAGGGTCTGCAAAGTGTTATGGTCAATTGAGCGATGCTTTATGGTGAGTGACATATGAGATAGATCTCTAATGACCCATCATCTGCTCAGGAAAATGGGCAAAGGCATAAATATCTCTGATACCCATAAGGTTGCAGAAAACACAAGGACAGAAAGGTTAATTAAGCACCAAGGGACTAGACCAGTGGGGAGGAGTCATCTTTTGCCCAAATCTTTGCCTAAGTAATTTCACATTAAGGTCCTCATATATTTTACTTTCCTAGTTATTTAAATGGAAACAAATACTTTACTTGTGCAGTTTGACGGATGTGTGTGAAATTTAATTATTCACTTCTGAATTCTTACTAAAGTTTAGAGGATACGGGATAACGGATTCATATATGTAAAATCCAAATGTGTTACCCACTCAAACATTTCCTCTGAATTGGAGAGGAGGCTTATCCCCAGGGAAGGCCCCTTTCTATTGGGCATCTGACCTACCATGATGGCCAGACAGGTGTCAGAGCTTCCTACTGTGTTGAAGAGAGAAGATGCAATGCTGATGATGCTGCTTATCTATTCAATTTGAGTCATTAGCTTTTTTTTTTTTTGGTCGCACCACTTAGCTTGCAGGATCTTAGTTTGCCGACCACGGATTGAACATGGGCCCTCAGCAGTGAAAGCCCGGAGTCCTAACCACTGGACTGCCAGGGAATTCCCTAATTTGATTCATTATCTTAATTTTTCTAATACATTTGGACTAGATTCTGTCACAGGATTTTTTTTTTTTTGAAGTATCTAATATTAAGAGATGAGATGTTTCTACAATGGCTTCAAACAAAGCCAGGAGAAAACATTCCATCTTACCTAAAAAGTCTATAACGTGGAGATGTTTTAAAGTATTTGCACAAGTTCACTCCAGAGCTAATGAGTGGCAGTTCTAGGCCTCTCGACTCACACTTTATGCTCCTTTTACCATGTCCCCATTGCATGAATCCCTTCCCTCCAACAACTGTACTTCATAACAGTTAAAATAAGTTCTGGTGACGTTCAGAGTTTAAATGATACCAAACAGAGTGTCAAGAAAGCAAAGAATATAGGGTAAGGGAATTAGACGGGAGAGCCTTTTTTTTAATCCTGTTCTTAGAGTCTGACTCATGTTCACGAGAATCGCTGGGAACTCTCAGCACTGCGCAGGCCTCAAACTGAGCTTCCAGAGCCACTGGGAAGTATGAGGATTCATGCCCTGATTTCTTTTCTTTTCTTTTTTTTAAATATCTTTATTGGAGTAAAATTGCTTTACAATGTTCTGTTATTTTCTGCTGTATAACAAAGTGAATAGGCTATACATATTCATATATCCCCATATCTCCTCCCTCTTGCGTCTCCCTCCCACCCTCCCTATCCCACCCCTCTAGGTGGTCACAAAGCACCGAGCTTCTCTCCCTGTGCTATGCGGCTGCTTCCCACTAGCTATCTATTTTACATTTGGTAGTGTGTATATGTCCACTCTCTAAACTTCGTCCCAGCTTACCCTTCCCCCTCCCCATGTCCTCAAGTCCATTCTTTACGTCTGCATCTGTGTCTTCATTCCTGTTTTGCCCCTAGGTTCATCAGAACCATTTTTTTTTTCTTAGATTCCACATATATGTGTTAGCATAAGGTATTTGTTTTCCTCTTTCTGACTTACTTCACTCTGTATGACAGATTCTAGGTCCATCCACCTCACTACAAATAACTCAAGTTATTGTTTCTTTTTATGGCTGAGTAATATTCTGTTGTACATACGAGTCACATCTTCTTTATCCATTCATGTGTTGATGGACACTTAGGTTGCTTCCATGTCCTGGCTATTGTAAATAGTCATGCTCTGATTTCTTGTTGTTTTAGTAAAATAGGTTTCCCTTTGTACTCTTTATTCATTTTCTTTGCACCCTTCTTGGTATTATTTACACTTTAGACATTAACCAGCTTCCTTGGCTACCATGAATGAATGCAGATGTTTTCATATAACTATGAAGTATGAAGTGTGGCTGGCAAGGCAGGGGAATCTTCTTTTCTTCAGGGCTATCTCCCCAGTACAAGAACAGTACCTGCCATGAAGGAATACATGCATTCTTACATACTAAGCATGCTGCCATGGAAGGGACATTCTAGTGGGGTGGGGCTTAGACCCCCAAACAAAATATGTGACAATATCTGTTGATTAAGAGCTGTGAAGAAACAGAGTAAGAAGATAGAGGAACGACGAGGATGGGGGAGAGATGCTCCTATTCACTTTTGGAAGCCACCACCTTTTTGGGGGGCGGGTGGTGGTGACATTTAACAGACATCTAAAGGAATTCTAGAGGAAGCACTGCTTATTAAGTGTTAAAAATTGTTCCAGGCAGAGGAAATAGTGCACATGCTGCCACTTGCCATGTTTGAGGAGTGTTGGGAAGTCCAGTATGTTAGCGCAGAGCAAGGGAAGTGGCCAGTGTAGAAGGGACTCAGAGCAGGGCAGGGACCAAATGTTTTAGCATCTCACAGGTTATGAAGAGATCTCGGACACTGACTCTAAGTGAGAAGGTAGCCATTGGAGGGTTGAGCCCAGGAATGCCACCATCTGACTTAGGTGATAAAGTGATGGCTCTCTCTGCTTTGTGAAAAAGAGTCTGTGAGGGGCCAGGGGCCAGGAGACCCGTGGGAAGACAGCTGGATTTGTCCAGGCAAGAGACAATGACTACCAGATGGCAGTGCTTCTGCTTGTGCGGTAAGGGGCAACCAGATTCTGGACATATGTTGGAAGTAGGACTGAGAGGATGTGCAGATGGATGGATGTGGGGTGTGAGAGAAAATGAGGTGTGAAAGATGACGCCAAAGTTTTGGTACTAGGCAGTAGAAGGACTGAATTGCCCTTTACTGACACGAAGAAAATTGAGGGAGGAGTGAATTAAAATTGGATCATATCTGTGAAGAGGTTTGAACTTAGTGCAGTAGTTTAATATGCATTATCTCATTTGGTCCTCACAGCAACATTCATTTGCAAGATAATTACTATTATTTCCATTCTACTCTCAAGGATGCTAATTGTAAAGAAGTTGAGTGACTCTTCAAAGATCACATAGCTAGTGAATTACTGAGCCAGAGCGTGATTGCAAATATTCCAGCTCCAAGATCAATGTTCTCTTTTATCGATCACACTAGGCCAAGATAATTTATATAGGATACTCAAACAGGTCATTTGTACCACATACTATAATCTTGGTCAAATCAATTTGCAAGCAGTTATGGGGGATCCTGCTTGTTGCTATCATGAATGTCTTCCTTCCCCTTTTCAGGTGACATCAAATATGTGGATATTTGTTGTAAATAAAAAAGCTTAATGCTAAATTTAGCATTATAAAAAGAGGTTTATAAGTTGATGTAGGAAGGATACACAGCATACAGTACATAAGGTAAGGTATTATTTTTAAAAAAATAATTTTATTTCTCATTTGGTTCCTGAATTTTTACCCTTCTTTCTTTTTTGGTTTCTTTTTTTCTTTTTTACTAATGGCCTGTGCATCCTATTTTTATGACCTAAGCTATAGCCTCTACTTTGGCATTTATCAGCCAAGTAAAACTGAGTAAGTCTTAAACTTTCAGAGTCCCAATTCACTCATTTGTAAAGCAAAACGTTAGACTGGATCATTTCTAAGGAGCCTTGAACCTTTGAAATATATTAAAACGCAGGATATAATTGGACTTGCAGGGGTTTTGACCTAGATGTCCCAACACAATTAGATGAATAATTATTATATCACTAGCAAATAGGATTAGTAATGCATATTTTAATACAGAATAAATTCTCCAGCCATACTTTTTTTTATCATATCAAAGGTCATTTCTAGTTTTTTACATTACCATGGCGATTGTTTTAAGAAATTCTTATTGTTGACTTGGTTTGTATATTCCTCTCCAGTTAAAGACAACACAGCACATATATCAGGAATACAGGTGAACCTGACCAAGACCACTCAGCATAAGAGTGGTCTGGTGAAGAGGAAAAACAATCCTGCATTCCAGCAGACTCTTTAGCTGACTCAGCCATCCTAGCTGATAGTATAATATTTCACGCCAGAAAGTGGTAAAGCAAGAGTGTAATCAGGACCATAAGAGGAAGCAGAAAACTGACATTATTCTTTACAGAGTAGATATAAACCAGGATAGCTGTCTCAAAAACAGGCTTGCCATCTACACTACTGCAGATAACTTACATTTTGCATTGAGAAATGTTTTCTCAATAAAACTACAGCCTAATGAGAATGTATTTGTAAAAAAAACAAAACAAAACAGTAGTTACGTTGGAAACCAGCCATCTCTTCCTAAATGGTGTTTCAGAAATAACAGATCTGCAAGATATGGCTAAAGTGGAATGTCACAGACTTTTTCTTTGCCTTTTTCACACTCTGTAAAACCTGGACCCACGGCTACTGCAGTTAATCTGCTCGCAGAGGTGCCATGGGTTTCCAGTCGGCATGCAGAGCTCATTTCATGTCCTCTCCTTCCCTTCACTTCTCATATTCATAATGTGTAACTAGGTCCTGGCTAGATGTCCTCCCACAGATAGCTTATGATGTAACACGAGTTCTCCTTTATCAATTTTGCAAGAGTCTAAAGCTTCGTTCAGATCAGATAAGGGCAATCGTTCTCTCACGTTACCTTTTTTTATTGAAGGTTCCAATCACCTTTGTGCAGCTGGAGTTGTCTCCTCCACACACTCCGCACTTGTCATACTGCAGCTTCGAGCCAATGATGCCGTCACAGCCTGTCCTCACGCACTTTCCCCGGACGCAGACGGAATTGCTGTATGGCCTGCATTCCGTTCCATCGGTCACCTAAATAATGAGAAACACGTTAGCAGTGGGAAATACTTGGGCCTGCGTAGGTGGGTTCTTTGATAAAATTGCAAGTTCTAATTTGGGAGTTTTAAGTTTGATTGGAATGGCTAGTACTTTGGAAACTAAACAACCAATCAAAAAAAAAAAAAAACAAACCCATAGTTTCCAGGAGTATTCAACTGAAAAATTCTTGACATGTTGGCAGAAAGAAGAACTGGGATAGATTGGGGTTATGCCCTTTCTCTCTTCTTTATCTCTTGAGCTTAATTCCAAATGTGTTAGGAGACCCGAGGTCCTTGTCTCCATTTCTGTGTGGGTAACACGTTCCCATGGTATAGTCTTGCCTTTTTATTGCTAGAAACAATCTTTCACTTAGTGTGGGACTGTCTGTCACTTGTGTGGAGAGCAGAATACGAGCAGGCTCACGAATGCAGACATCCTTTTTGTTTACACAATTGTTTTTTGTTAATTAATTTTATAGTTGATTTACAATTTGTGCTAGTTTCTGCTGTGCAGTTAAGTGAATCAGTTATACATATGCATTATATCCACTCTTTTTTAGATTCTTTTCCTATATAGGTCATTACAGAATATTGAGTATAGTTCCCTGTGCTATACTGTAAATTCTTGTTAGTTATCTGTTTTATATATAGTAGTGTGTATGTGTCAATCCTAATCCCAATTTATCCCTTCCTCCCTCCCCTCTTGGTAGTTTGTTTTCTATATCTGTGACTCTATTTCTGTCTTGTGCATAATTGTTATTACTGTAACAAAATTGAAAATCTACACTGGACAGTCACAACCTTGTAACGGTTGGAAAGCATTCCCTATTGTGTTGAACTGTGAGACACTGAAGTAGAGACAATTTTGTGTAAAAAAGAAGTCTGGGAAGGTCAGAGAAAAGTACTTACTGGAAAAGACTGAATATTTTTGAAAAAAAAGAATTAGCATATATTTAATAAGCTAGTTACAAAACACTATGTATATGGACTCAGTGGTTTGTGCATATAAGTATGTATAAGTAACATATATAGTCATATGTGTAAACATACATATTTTGTATTTGTGTATATACAAAACTCTTTCATATAAGTGTGTGTATATGAGGGTGTATATGTGTATAAAGTGAGGTAGGGTATTCTTCAACAGGTTAACAGCTCTCTAAATGATTATATTTCCAGGTAATATTTTTGCTTTTATCTCTCTATAATATTTTTAAATGAAAATGTATTATTTTTCAATAAAAAGATAAAACATTTTAAATGTTACATAACTTGGACATTAACTTATTTTTCAATAATATGTCATAAATATCTGAAGACCAGTTACAGAGATGGTTTTAAATATAGCACCTATTTGCAAATTAGATAAACTGTTTTAAACTGCCGCATAATGTTGCTTGTGAGAAATGAAACTTCAATTAAGTTAGAAAATGCTCTTCTGTGGAAAACAAGGGATAATTTCACATGCATATATTATAAATGTGTATAACTAAAAGGACATTGATTCATTTTAAAGGTGCAAGACATTTTAAAGTCTAGGTCAGGGATGATGATTTTGAATCTATCTTCATGAATCACCAAAGAAATTCTTCAGTAAAAGATGACAGAAAAATAGAAAACTTTCTTGTTTTATAGTCCCCTTTACAAATGTACCTAGGGAATACTATTTTGAAGTTAAGTTTGCAATTCACCTTCTTGACAGAGAGTTACACTTTTTCAAAAATAGCTTTTAAAACATTTACTTGTTCTGTTTACAAAATCCTTTTGATTCATTGTAGCAAGTTTGAAAATATAGAAATTACAGAGGTGAAAATGAAACCTTCCAAAACCTAGCCACCCCCCCAAATAATGACTGTTTACATTTGGTATGTGCAGGCTCCATTCTACCAAATAATTTCCACCATGGACGCCTACTGTTTCTGGACCGTCTGCATGCAGTTACCTTTGGAGAAAACACTACGTAGTAGCCAGTGCCCTTAGCTCTGCAGGTCAGTTTGCACACATCTCCTGGCAGGATGCCTGCATATTTGGGAACCCATTCCACAAATGTTTTGACTCCTTTTGCATCAGACTGATATCCATTTTTGGCCTCACACTGCTCATGACGAAAAGATTTACCTAAAAATCAAACATGTCACATTATTACTCTCTCTGTTCTGAAACTTAGATATATTCTTGTTCATTTAAATACATTTAAGGAGATGATAGATGATATATTTTTTTTTCCAGAGTCTCTCTACACCAGTGTTGAAGGATTTTTATCTTCAACACAGAGTTGAAAACAGCAATTATTTTCTTCCTACTCCCTGAACACTCAGTTGTTTATAATAATAATTTAAAAATCACTCATGTATTTGTTATTGATTTGCATACTGGTGGAACTGTGCAGTACAAGATTAATAGCCTATTTCTCCAGCCTCCACTATTTATTACTGCTAGAATAAAAATTACAGCCGACACATGATGGTTGCTGACACTTGGGAGCAGCGTACCATTGGCTGGGCAGGGTAAGACACTGCAGGAGCGGTAGATGGCCCTCTTCCCTGTGCAGTAACGGCCATTGTTTCTGGGCGCGGGGTTATTGCAGTGGCGATAGGCAAACTGTACTCCTCCCCCACATGAGCGAGAACACTGGCCCCAGGAACCCCAGGATCCCCAGCTGCCATGGCTCGATGTCTAAAACAGAAAATAGAAGATATTTTAACTGAGAAGGGAGGAAAACATTCAAAATGTACATTTGGAAATCACATGCATTCAATGACTCAGTGGAATGTACATTTGGAAATCATTTGAATTCAGTCGCTCGGTGGACACTTCATCACAGTTAAATTTTCACTGAATTTAACATGGTCACAGGTATTGAACACTCTGGAATTACAATGTGATTCCAAATCTTGGCAATCCACTTTTTCTGTCCCCTACCCCCCAGCACTAGAGTGTCTGAACACTTCACCCTAAGTACTGAGCACACTGCAAGGGTTGCTCGTGGCTTCTTTGGACCTTCTGATACCGCACATTTCTGTTAATAACCACCGAACCATGGTTCACTTTGCGTCCACCCTGATATTGCATCTTTAAAGAACTGTGTGATGCTAAAGATTCTGTATGATTCCAGGTTGAATCATCTTTTCTCCCTCTTTAGCACTGAAGTTCTGCAGTCCCTTTGTTGACATCACACGTCCCACCTGTGACAGATCCTCTGCCACATGCATAAATGTATCTGACCTGGGCTTGGCTTCATTACACCCTGTAAAGAGGAAATGGGACAGATACTGAAGAGCACCCAATCACATGCACCCACATCACAGGGAATGAAGAGTCCTGTTATGACATCCCAGGTTTATTGCTATAGAAACATGGCAGGCAGCAGGAAGCTGAGAGACTCCAAAAAGAAGATACTAGAAACGCCTTTGCTGAGGGGATTCCTGAAGAACTTCCTCTGGTTGTATGTGTCACGGTATCTGCGTCAGGGTATCTGAGGATGCTTGCTTGTGTGTTAGTCTTGAAAGGCACAGGAAACACGCCTATGGCAACACTCTTCTAGGGACTTTGAAAATGTTATGAGTGAGAGGGAACAAATGCTTTGCTTGGACCTTGACAGTGAAGGTGTCAGTTGCTGACATGAAGCTGGACCGGGTGCA
Source organism: Orcinus orca (assembly GCF_937001465.1). Taxonomy (NCBI): domain Eukaryota; kingdom Metazoa; phylum Chordata; class Mammalia; order Artiodactyla; family Delphinidae; genus Orcinus; species Orcinus orca. The sequence goes on from NC_064563.1 coordinate 131,422,632, forward strand.
CAGGGAGGGAGGAGGTGTCTCCCTGGAGCAGGTGTGGCTATTATAGTTCCTGAAGTTAGATTAACTTGCCATGAGGGGGAAAGCGTGACCATTTTGGACCAAAGCGTGACCATTTCACCAAGTATGCATGAGGACAATGTATCAGCTTTGCTGTTATTTCCTTACCGAATTTAAATAAAGGTATTCCAATAACTTTACGAGCAGTTTGAAAGTAAACTCCCAAGCGGTAATTTGGGGCCCTACGTGGGGTCTCAATTAGACAGAATCTGGGCTGTCTACTTATTTGCTACAGGATATAACCTGAGATCTGCATTTTCTCCAGTAATTGACAGCTGGGGATGGCTCTTGCAGGTAAAGGAGGGAGCTGTAAATAGATCCCTCAAGGAAAAATATTTTAACTAGGAAATAGAGCCTTCTGTGGCCAGTCCCCACAGGTGTCACAGGAAGGTACATCAGACCTTAGGTCTCCAGGACCTGCGTGACAAGAAAATCACTTACTGAATAATATTTTTTCTTGGTCTTGTCCACACACTTGCCCTGCAGGCAGATCCTCCCTTTTCCACATGGTGTCCCTTCCACGGCTGGCAGCTTCTTGGTCAGACACACCATCTGGCCCTGGCGCACCACGGCGCACCAGAGGCGGGCGCACACGTCCATCCCGGGACACACCGAGTACTCGGGTCCGAAGGTCAGGTTGCACTGCTGGCTGGCATCATAGGTCTGTCCCGGCAGTTCCTCGGGGCCCAGGATCTGCTTGCGTGGCAGGTCTAGCAAACAGTTACCTAAAAGAATAACCAAGATTGACCACTGTTCTGTGTCTCTGTTTCAAACCTTGAAAATTATGGATCTGAAAATGCAAGACTCCAGCTGGTGCTGAAACATGATGCATCTACAGATCTGCAGTGTGAGGCCCTGGGGAGGGGACTCCCTGTGGATGAGGCTGAGTGCCTCTGTGAGCTCACCAGCACCCACTAGGATTTCCCATGGATGATGTGCTCTGGGGTATACATAGTGATGTGCAGTGGTTTGATTAAATAAAATTATTTCATAATAATTAGCTGTGAAAATAGTCATTGTGCTGAGGGACTAACAGAAACTGGGTTGGCTCTAGAGGAAATAAGATAGTGGGTATAATAACAATAACAACAACAACAATAATAAATAGGTGTTTACAACTTTGAGAAACAGAGTTTGTCCTTGCACCCTTTCTATATCCCTTTCTCCACTTCCAACTACCCCATTCTTTTTTTTTTTTTTTTTGCGGTACGTGGGCCTCTCACTGTTGTGGCCTCTCCTGCTGTGGAGCACAGGCTCCGGACGCACAGGCTCAGCGGCCATGGCTCACGGGCCCAGCCACTCCGCGGCATGTGGGATCCTCCCGGACTGGGGCACGAACCTGTGTCCCCTGCATCGGGGGGGACCCATCCCCCATCCATGTCGCCTTTCCATTAATTCCATAAGTAATAAACAAGTGGATGCCTCATTCATTCCTGCACTCAACCAGCATTTGCTTAGCACCTACAATGTTCTAGCAAACATACTAGATATTAGGGATACAGAAAAATGACCCAGATCTGCCCCTAAAGGTCTCCCAATAAACTGAAGGAAATAAAGTCTTTCTCTTAGACTGAAAGAATTTTAATAAAGAGCTTTCAAGCATCACATATCAGGAGCAGTGGGAGGAGAAAAGAAAACATCTTTGATAACTTGGGACTAGGCCCATTTTTTTACTCTTTGCATCCTTTTTCTCCCCTTTGTATCAGTTATTGAATGCAGTTGGTATTTGTTGGGTCTTTGGAGTGTGTCTGTCACAAACAAGTTGGTGCTCTCAGTACATAGTGATGTGGGGATTATAAAGGGATGGCGGGGGAGGTCAGTAGAAGCTGACATAGACAGTGCAAAGTCAGAAGCTGAAATGTGCCTCACCTTCCCCAAAAAGCTTCCCTAAGAAATCCCTTCCCAGTGAGTTAACTCCTTCAACTTCTTCTCTTCATACAGGAGCTTACATATTGCCCATCAGTTCTGGTGTTTTTCTGTCTACTTGATTTTAAGATTTACACACTGATTATTAACAATACTAAAAATAATTGGGGCTTCCCTGGTGGCGCAGTGGTTGAGAGTCTGCCTGCCGATGCAGGGGACACGGGTTCTTTAAATGTATTAGCTTATTCAATCTTTACGAGAACACTATGAAGCAGATTCTTTCATTGTTTTATTTTGCAGATAAGGAAACTGAGGAGTATAAAGATGGATCAGTTACCCAAGGTCCCATAGCTGTTAGGGTTTTATGCTCAGAGGCCCATCCTGCCTCTGCTGAGCATGTGGATAGATTGCTTATTTTATTGCTAAAGGGCAGGCATGTGTAGGGATCCTTTAAATGGTAGCTAAAGGAAGAAACAGTTGGTCTAAAGTTTAATTCTGGCAAAACACTAAATGGCTGAGTGTTCTTGGCCAAATTAGTTAACTGCTCCCTAATTTATTTTTAAGATCTGTGGAATGTTTCTCTCCTCACTGTGACACTGGAAGGGTAAAATTAGCTCACAGAGCTATAAGGGGGGACCAGAAAAATAGAAAACAATCCTATTGGTACTATGCCCAACATATTTAACAACATTTCAGATGTATTCAAGTCATTCTTTTTATTCAACAAAAGAAAACCATGTTTAAATCCTACTTTCCACTGAGAAATGGAATATTCAGCACATTTTAAGTATACTGCAAATGTTTTTACAACTACACTCAAGTTTCTTCAAAGCGAATACCTTGAAATTTGTCAATCTGTGTTGGAGGCATTATATGAAAATGAATAAAGAGCAAAGTTCCTACTTAACTTCTGAGCCAGAACGTTTGAAGAGGTAAAGCTTCTTAAGGCAAGCCAGAAAAAGCATTAAAAATCAGTATCCAGCCAAAGAGAACTTGGGGAGAAAAACATTAAGTTAAAAGAAAAACATCAACAGCAAGTCAATAGGAAGGAATGATAGTAAAACCTCACTAAGCTTTGTTTAGAAGATAAAGTGGGATGAGGCCCTTTGGAACTCCGGGAAAAGCATTATCTTCCTTGCTACATAAAAAAGAGCCTGTGTAAACCAGGGAATGCATAGCGGATTGCTGATGGTAGAAGACTGTCAACAGATCTCTGAGGCAGCAAGAATGCTTTCCAGTTCTCCAAAAGTGCTGTTTGAAGAAACTTTTCTCTTTTTTTAAAATTTTACTGAAAAGCACAGACTGTAAGACTGGGTAACTAAATATTAGCTGGGAAGTCTTTAACATGTGTGGGTGCATGTGGCATGGGTCGACCTCGTTTCTCCCAAGCTGAAATAACTCAGCACCTCTCCATGGATATGCGGTCACTGATACCTCCTCTACCTCCCTGATGATGTATGATGTGTGAAAAGAAACATACAATGCAATTTGGAATCGGCTTATGACAAAGGAGGCTCCAAGATGTGGCCTCTCTTTATGAAGCTCAATACCAAAGTATAAGTTTTAAAAATGTATAACATATTTACTTGGCTATTAAAAAAGAGAGATATCTTAGCTCTATGGTTTTCCCTTAGAGGTCATTTGGAGATGAACTTTTCTTGCTTAAAATAAAATGATTTATTCAGATTTGCTATTCATTTATTACTTTAATGCTCTCAACATTAGGATTTGTTGCTGCATTAGTTTCTGTTAACAGTGAAATCTACAGTCTATCCATTCCATCTATGTGTTGAATTATGTCCTTTGGCAATAAAATAGGTACAGACAGTGCTACCAAAGGGAAGACTTGGGCCAAGGGACAACCATAAAAAAATCAATATAAAGCCTGATTTCAAATCTCACGATATGAAACATTTAAGATTTAAGTAATAGTGGGTTGGATATACACTTTTCATCTAAAAAATATGTACAGTTTAGGGGAGGGCTGAGAGAGGAAATTGATCAGTCTTTTAGAATCTTTTATATTGACCTCTAAAAGTGTCCAATCTATTGATGACTTTTCTTAATCTGTTTTACTTTTATTCTCAACCATATCTTCACATATTTTAAAATTTATCTTAGCCTGAAATCCTGTCTGGGCTTTGCTGCTGACATTTTGTCTGTTTATTCTGTTCCACAAAATTGCCAAGTTCTTTTTCCTTTTCTCTCCTCCTTTTTCTCTCCCTCCCTCCTTTCCTTCCTTCCTTCCTTTTGTTTTAACATTCTGCGTATATAGATGGATTGTTTCTAAAAGAAAGACAATGAAAATGTGTGCACATCACATATTTGGTTTCACCATCCATGTTAAGTTAAATGCTAAGTTAACTGTTAGGTTATAAGTAAAGTAGAAAATTTAAAAAGTAAGAGCCAGTGATCTGAGATGGATAAATAAAGGAAAGAAAGTGGTAGTCTCTCTATGGCCACAAAGTACACTTGGGGTGATGGAAGGTATGCCATGCCTCCAGGAAATGGAGCAGAAAAATCGTTCTTTTATATCTGACTTCTAGCACTGTTTGTCTTTTATATTAATGATAAATGAAACATCAGATGAAGGTTGGTTGTTCTTTATTCTTCTCATTCCCCCGCCCCGCCCCGTTTCTAGCACTGTAGTTATTTCTGTCTTCTGTTCCTTTTTAATACACACTCACTGAAAATAAGAATTGGCCCAAACAGGGAATCCCCTGGTGGTCCAGTTGTTAGGATTCTGCGATTCCACTGCCGGGGGCCGGGTTCGATCCCTGGTCAGGGAACTAAGATCCCGCAAGCTGCATGGTGTGGCAAAAAAACAGAAAACGAATTGGTCCAAATATCCTTGGCCTAGGAAAAATCAATGAATATACCTAATGAAACTCATTCAAAGAAGGCTCACAACATTGCAAAGTTTCTTCTTTTATCATCATCTCCCTGGTCTTGCAACTCTTTTCTAAGGTCTTTATTTGCATGTTTAAAAGAGTCACTGATGCATTATGGGTTCAGTGACGAATAAACTAACTTGGGCAATGACAAAGGCACAGACAGTGGTTGCTGACCAAAGTAATTCAAGGGATCTGTTTGTAGTACACTGTTTAGCAGATGTGATGCCAAGGAAATTCGATTAAAAATTCTCTGTGTTAAAGGATGAAACATAGCTTTTTAAACATATGGGTCACTGTGGACTTAAAGAACATGTTTTACTCACAGACCATGTTAAAGAACATATTTATTGTGAAAATAAAGAGAATACCATCATGGGCCTTGAATTTTATGAGTAGGGCCTTAAAAACTGAATGTTAAGATCTTATTACTAGCTTCACTGTCTACACTTAACAAAGGATTCAGAGAATTGGTTTTCTAATACCACTTTCTCTCCAAAGTTCTGTGTTCAGTAAGTGGCTGTAAACTTAGCTCTTTAAATATGAATTTTTCAAAGCTGTCTTTAGATTTTCCTTAGCAGCCTGTGTCTTGGGTGTTCTTGAGCTGTGTCTGCTTAGGCAGTGGTCCTTCTTATCACCTGGCACTGTGAACTGAGGGATCCAGCAGACAGGGCTATTGTTTTTGGCTTCATGGTTATTAAACATTTGAGAAAAGAAATTTAATAACTGTTTTTGCTGAACAGTTTCTCTGCCAGTGCTTACCTTTATTTTTGAGGATCATACTCCTAGCCAGCTTGCCTAGAGCTAACTTGTATAAACACTGCAGGAAGTCTGCAAGTATCTTGGCCAGGCTGAGTTGGAGGAGGTAGTCTCCGTAAGACATGGCTTCTTCCTTTCTGAATCACAAATCTGCAGGCCCAGTTATTTTAGAATGTGCACACTGACTTTTCAACCATAACCTAATTGCTGCATATTTCTTGTTGGAACTAAATCGGGAAACACTCAATATTAGGAAATTTAAATTTGGCAGTGGTAGAGTGCTACACATGTCTGGCTACTTATGGCTAATAATTTTAAAAACAAATGAAATGATTCAAATTTAATTGTACTCTAAGACATCATTTCTCCAGCATTGCTGGAGGTGGGAACAAGACAGATAAGCTATTACATAAATGGATTCTCTAGGTAATGTGGTCTTTAGACACCACCTAAAAATTGTATCAATTTTGTGAGACTATCTACCTAAAAACATCAATAGCTTTGCTGCCTTTTGTATGAGTGTCCTAATTTAACCTTCCTAAATAACAGAAAATCACTTCTTTTCTGAATATCAATTATTGTATCCTGCTGAAATCTTGAGGGATTTCAGCAGGATACAATAATGGGGTAAGAGGGTTTCTGACCTTCTGGAACATGGCGCCAGACCACTGTGCTTTTACTGTTTCAGGGCTACTTTTTACAGCCCTTCTGGTTTCTCTCTTATTGTCAAATGATTTTACTTCTTTCTCTCAGCTTACCTGTCTGGCATCCCCTATGCACCCAAATGACTAATTTTTTTTTTTGCTCTAAATAGTTAGTGGCCTAGAAAATTAGAACAGAAAAATAGTAGAACTATTTCTACTACATATGAATGAATGGGCTCTGCTTGCAAATGTGAGTAGCTCCCTACGAGTAAATTGAAAAGGTTTGATGATATGATATCAGCTTAGTCTTCGAACAAAGATGTATTCTGTTTGCTTTTTTGTTTGTTTTTCCATCATCTTGGGCTTTGACTGTCCCCTTGGTTCTCTCTAAGATCTGGAGTTGAAATGTCAGAACTGCCACCATCTGAAAATCCTGTTGATTAGTTCCTATTGTCATACTTTGGCTTTAACTGACTTAAGTCAGCTTTTGGTTGCAATCTAAACGTTATTAAATTATTTAAATTCAAGTGTAAATGACAGTGCTACAGAGTGTATTGTAGCTTCAGTTCTGCGTCTGTTTTGAAATGAATGTAATTGAACTTTGCCACTGTGTCACAGCTACAGTGCCTTTCTTAGATTCTCATCATTCTGAAATTTCTTTACTCACTATATGCTACTGATAAAATTGAAGTTTTTGGTGGGATGGGGCAGTTAAAACACAAGACTGCCTAACCAACACATTCAAAAGTGAGAGAGCCTAGGCATGATGAAAGGAATGAATGAATGAATATATTATGAGAATTTCCTGTCCGACAAATGTTGGTAACTGAATTTATTTATTTATTTAACATATAAATGGGGAATTCAGATGTGATTTCCTCAGTGCAAATGAATAAGACCTATTTCTAGCAAAAGTATGGTTTTGGCTGTTATCTACCATGAGATCCTTTGGAGGAGACACAGAAAGATGTATAAAATTTGTTGTAAAATTTAAAAAAATCTGAGTGTAGATTCTTTTAAATACAGAAATAATGTTTAAAAAATGAAAACAATACTGGGAGCGTCTTTACTGCATGGAAAGTAAAATCATGAATTCCACAAACATGAAATAAATGAATCATTCCAGAAATATGGCAATAGGAACAAAATTCTGCACAGCATTGTAATTAGCTGACCTAATACTTACACAAGGAAAAAAAAGTTGGTTCAATTTTAGCCATAAGTATTTGCTGCCTTAGCAACTAAATCTGTTCATTTAGTGATTCAAAGTTTAGCTCAACCTTTTGGAATGAGTAATGTGTGATTTTGAAATGAAATATTAATGTTATTCCATTTTTAGGAAACTTGAAGAAAAACAGTAAAAGTAATACTAAGAGTGGAAACTAAGATTCCACCCAAGAGGAACGTTATTAGATATGGACTTGATCAATGTAGGTAGGCAGGTAATTAGGTAAGCATTCACTCCAGGACTCTATCAGCATTTAATCAGCATTTTAAACTGGGCTAACTAAACAGAAAATTACCACTTTATATTAGTCTAGGAAAAACCTAATACATTGATTCTTGATATTGTTTCTGAATCATCAAGATATTAGGCCATCATTTCAACTAACAAAGAACATTTATTTTGTATTAAGGGAAATTTTAAAGCAAGATGGGTGTGGATTGTTTTCAGGAATAGTAAATGTAAGTAGCTGAGAGTAACTAAAGCATTACCAGTTCACCATTAACATAGCAAAAATGAGTTTATGAACATTTTGGCTACAAGATAGCAAAGAACTGTGTAGTGGAATTTCTTTTTGTCTGAAAAAAACTGAATTTATTAATTGTTGTGTAATTATGTAGCCAAAGCTCAAGATGGCCAACTCACTATGAAGTTACAAAAATTTCAAGCCATAAACTTTGTGGAACAAGGAAAAACAGCTATTGCAGATTCTGTTTATCTAACTTTGAACCATACATCATGAGATAAATTTGTGAACAATTATCATGATCAAGAATTTCTGTCACATTCACTTCAACCACCAGTTTTAGAAAGAGACATGTTTTAAGAGAAAAAAAAAAAAGGAATGAGAAGATGTCCATTTCTGTAATATGAGAAACTTGAACTCTGTGGTCTCTGAAGATCTCTTCCAACTCTACCTCATCTCTTCTCCTGTGTTTCTAATATTTTAAGGTAACAAGGAATGCTAGGAAATTAGCAACAGCTTGTTTCAAAGATTACTTAAGGGTCAGAATTTATTATTTCTAAAACTGTGACTTCCTTAGTATTTTTATATAATTTACAGCACTAATCCTAGATTTGCAGAACTCTTAATAAAATGTGCTGTGCTCTTGAACTGTACTTAGGGGATAAAGCCAAGGATTTTCTTTTGAAATTCTTAAACTGTTTTCTCACCATTCAGATTGATTTTTCTATTCCTGTTCTGCAGTTTTCACTCCACTTTCAGGAAAACAGGCTGTCAGGATGAAACCAAACTTTTTAGTGAATGCAAATCTAAAGAGCTTCCATTTTTGGTTTTATGTCGCCATAAAGAGAATCTGACAGAACTGTCACCTACATTTTAACCACACCCCTATAATAAGGATGTAACAAATAATTCTGAGAGTCATATTAATAGCAGGGAAGCAAGATTATCTGCCAATGTTCTCACAGTAAGCTAGTGGTGAAAGAGGGAATAAAAGCCAGGCTTTCAGGGCACTGGCTAGGCATTCTGTGTGGTCTCCCACATTGCTTCTCTTTGAACTTTGTAATTCAAAAGCAAAAATACCATTGCCATAATGCCACTGAGGACGTTGGCATTACACACAAACAGACAGTCCCCTTGTTCCTTTTTCTGACACTTTCTAAGCAACCACTGTCTTAGAGGGTAAGGTGAACATCACGAGGACATAATGAAGTACAACTTGCAATAATTCCAAGTTTTGTTTCTGAGCCTATGGAACTATACATACCATGGCCATCATCCAGGAATTCTGTGATGGTGGCTGAGGTGCATTTGGACCAGGGCTTGGATGCATCAATGCTGGTTAGGATGGAAGACATTAAGCGCTTATCTTCTGTGGAACCGAAATTTTCTTCACAGAATTTGGAATCGTCATGAGAGAGGCCAAGTAGATGTCCTAAGGGACAGAACAAATGAAGTGCAAATAATGAGTGATTTTTGTATTTCTACTTTTCTATGGCAATTATACTAGCACTTGACTTTTTTCCTCCCAATTGTATATGAGTTTATTTTAACTGCCTTTTCACACAGAGACTGGACCCCCAGGTAAATTAAAGCTGCATGTAGTCAGAGTGGTCACTTCTGGTGAATATTTAGAGGAAAACTGAAAAATTACACTAGAGTAGATGTTCCTATAATCCATCTGGATCACACATGCTCAAGGATATGTAGAAACAGGCCTTATTTAGAATCTAGAATTTGCAAGGCAACTGTGGGATTATGTCATAGCCCTCACTACATATTATTTTGAATGCTTGTCTAATTTTCCATCTTCTCTGACAAACTATAAGCCGCAGGAGATCAGAGAGCATCCCCCAGCCTACCCCCGCCATCCACTGTTGAAAAAAATCTGTATTTAACTCAATGTTCTGCAAGTTACAAACACTTAATAGATGGTATTTGAAAGTCAGTGACTTCTATTTTCTTGGCCAAGTAAATAGGTAGCCATAAAAGAGATGACTAGAGGAGAAAAAAAAAAAAAAGATTTCAAGTAAATTTCTGTTTCCATGCATATGTAAGCTTGCTTCACTCCCATTTCTTTTAGTTATTTAGTGAGTTGTGAAGGTATACTAGTCCCACAAGTAAATGGTATATTTTGAAGATATACTCACTTACACTTAAGAAATGTCTAAAGCACCAAGATGCCCATTACAGAGTGTTAGCACTTGGAGAGAAAGAAAATACTGAGAAGGTAAGTGATTGTCCACAACTACTCAGGTGGTGCTTGTGCTTAAGGCTACCAAACACGCTCTGTGCAATCCCACACTGCCTTTCCCATTCTATCAAGCTAGGTATTATTTCACAGAGTACATACCCCATTCTTATAATCTGACTAAATTTTTTTGATTACATCATAAGATTAATTTTCACATAGTCTAAAGGTATAATGCATTCTCCAATAAATTTAAAATATTGTTGAAAAAAATCCAGGACAACAGTTTGGAGAGACTCTAAAAAGGTAGACAAGTCATCCTAGTAGTGTTTTCTGCAAAGCTTTATAGAATCATACACAAACCACCAAAAAAGAATGTGGAAAATACCACAGAAAAGTGATTACTGCATTCTCCTTGGGTTCCTAAATGCCAATGGCAGGAACTTTGTCCATTCTGCCAAGAAAAAGTCCAGTGAGCAACAGTAAAACCCAACAGAGATGAAATTTTTTATGCCAAACTACTGCTGGCCAACTTGTTAAATCACTAACACCTCATAACAAAATTGTCCACTGAGCAGCTGGTTGATGTTGTGGTTGAAGTTAAGTGGCCAGGGCTCGGTGACCTTCTAAGGCTCCACATTTTGATGCTATTTATGCAGTTATGTACTTCAGTAGCATTTACTAGGCTAGTCAGTTCTCTGTGGGAAACCCTCTCACCACCACTCACTTTCTATTTGGTCAGGAGCATAAATGCGCATCATAGTATGTAAAATATCTTCCAAGTAACATGCAAAAGAAGACTGGAAGCAGCTCGTCCAATTTTGGGGTGGTATGTTGAGTTTTTCACCGCACTCACAGAAGAATAGAACCTTTCATTCATGTCCTATTCAAAACTGCTAGAAGTTACTTAGTACATCAAACACTGTTGAGAATGTAGAATGTTTATCAGCTAACACTGTGGCATTAGTGTGGAAGCTTCATACTTGAGTTTCTTCCCCCCTGGCACAGAAGAGAAAGGGAAAGTGGCCTAAGGGGACCTCTATAATATGAATCCAGGTTTTCTACTTTAAAAAATGTGATCTTTGCACTCGATTTCATAAGATATTTATATTTATTTAATGGAGTAATAGTCTTTTCCTCCAAATGTATCTAAATAAATAGCACTTTTTTATGCCTTTGTATTACTGCATCGAGATATTCCCTTCATTTGGAGGCTAAATTTTAGATTTCCGATTTAAATACAAGCCAGGTGGTAAACACCAAATTCGCTTTGAGGGACCTGGGAGAGTACCTCCATTTTTTCTTTTATACAGAATGGTGAAGCCTATAATGTTAAATATCAATCATCTAAGCAAAGCAATTTATTTTAAGATATTTTGGTCTCTTTTAATGAATCTTTTGGCATGCTCTCTGGCCCCTAAATTGCTAATTTATCAATGTAATTTACTTGTTGCTGAAGATACATACAAGAAATGCTTAGACGGCCATCAGAAAAGATTGCCATTCTGGGCATGAACACATCTCAGTTCCACTTTAGCAAGAGCTGAGACGAGATGTGAATTTTGTAAGATCTCCAAGAGTCAGTCAGAAAGGGACTGCCTGAGGGTCAGTTGAGAGAGACAGTCTCCTTGGAGGGAGGATGAAAGTTCTGTTTTCCATGAAGAAAGCTTGTCAGCTGGCTGGGAGAGGTATGCTCTCCCAAGGACAAAGAGAGTCATGGGCAATGTGAAGAACGTTTAGGCACCCAAAGAAACAGGCAGCCAGTGCCACAGGAGCTGGAACCAGGGCACAGCAAGAGAGACCCATGTGATTTCCCTTCAGGAGCTGAAGAGGAATTGAAATGGAAGAACAATGTGAGTGATGTCTGGAAGCTCTTCTGGAGAGACGTGACAGGCATACTAAAGGCTGTGAGCGGCCAAAGAAATGGCATTTTCAAATGTGATTCCCCCAATCATTAAGCTAGGACACCTAATGTCAGTCTGAAATCTGCCAATATCTTTGAACCCTGAAATGACAAGTTACATATAAAAGCATATGCTATTTTCAAGGGACACTTACATTAGAGATCACACTTTATGATATTCAAAGCTTATTAACAGAGAAAATTCTGGAACCTAGGAAATTTCAAATGTAATGTCATGGCTGACAACAACACGTTTTAAGGAAATGCTGTGAAGAGCTTAATCAGAATTTATCACGATGTCACTGATTGCCTAGGAGTGACTTTTCCAGTGAGAGACTGTTCCGAAATCATCCACAGAAATGTTTAAAGATTAGAGATTAAGGATTTCTCCCACAAGCAGCCTTGGGCAGGATTAGTGCAGCTGAGATTTAAACACGTGTGCCACAGAGAATAAAACAATGTTGGAGAAAACATTGACAACTCCTAAAATAATGTATTGTCTTTTAATCAAAATGTATTTTATGATGAGTTTTTAGAGCAATGCAGACCAGAGTTAGTTGAGGGATGAGGTCTATGGAGGAGTCAGGGCAAGGGGTTCCAGAAAGCCACGGAGAAAGGCGATTCTTTCCCTTGAAAGACAGAGGAGATACTTCTTTCTCTAGTCCAGGTATAGGAAAAGAGGAAGATTCAAGTCAATTTGGAAAAGGTAAAGGAAGAGATCCGAGGAAGTTCAACCAAGCTACCTTAGTAAAATAGGAAGTGAAAAATCCTAGTGAGAGGACAGGGCTGATACGGATTAAGGACCACAATTCAAGGTCTGGGTTTAAGGCAGAGGTCCCAAAGACTCACTGCAAGGAAGCATTAGCATTTGTATTTGGAACCATTTGTAAACAGTAGACGTGCAAAAGACTGAAGAGCGGTTTGTTGGCCTTAATGAAGTTAGGCAATCTTATTTACAATAATATCTTTCTTAGTGAATCTTTAATTCTTGACTCCTGTTATTGGAAGCCATTTCTCGCCTAAAATCCCGACAGAGTTAAGGACCAAACACAGTTATGTAGTGGGTGAGTTTGTTAATGGCATTTGTATATTCACACACTAAATTTTTTTTTTAAGTATTACAGAAGTCACAGTAAAATTTAGAGAGTAATGCAGGGGTCCAATCCAGTATTTTCCCAAGTGATGCAGCCTCCAGAATTGTGTGTTGCTGTTTGAAATCATTAGTAAAACTCAAGGTGTAAATTAAACGGGCTTCTGTATAAAATACTGACCTATTTTTTTTTTTTTAATTTTTTTAACATCTTTATTGGAGCATAATTGCTTTACAATGATGTGTTATTTTCTGCTTTATAACAAAGTGAATCAGCTATACATATACACATATATTAATAGATATTAAATCATGTCATAAATACAACAGTCCTGCTGAGTGCCCGTCACACAAAATAACCTCAGGAAGGAGTTTATTTGAATTATGCTAAGGAAATGAGTTTCATGGTAAATTACATTAAAGCATAGTCTGTAGGGTAGGAGTCTGAGTTTAGTGTTAGCTCAGAAATAGCAAACAATTAGTCTCCTGATAATTTTTCTAGGACAGTAATCGTCTTTTAAAATTGGTAAATGGGTGACATTTCATTAAATAAATTTCATCTTGGACATTCACAATGTAGATTTAAAAAGCATCTTGTCTCCTTAAATTCACAAGTGAATCTGGTGTTCTAAAATCTGAGATAATGGACACCCGGGTAAAGACACATTACTTTAAAGGAAAATGTTGGTTCAGCTTCTTATCCAACTCAGTTATTACCGTACAACTAGGGATGACTTATAACATTAACCTCAGGAGGGAAATTGGGTTGTTTTTCTAAACTTTGGTCTGTAAATTAAACAGAATTTCAAGCTCTTGTCTCCTGACCCCAAACTGACCAATAGACAAGGAGACACAGCACCACATCTTTAAAAAATGTCACAAGAAGCTCTGTCATGTGTTTACTTAAGAAAGCACTGCTCAGATGAAGCATCTGTCTCTTAATGACGTGATGTTTTTATTTTTACTTAATTTTCCAGTTAAGATTATTGAGATGCAGGAAGGTCTTGCCAGAGGTTGAAAAGAGAGTCAAAAGCTCACACGGGATCAGAATCTAGACTCCTTGGTGAAGGAAACCAGGAGCTCCAATAATTGGATCCTACGTGTCTATTCAAACGCAAATCCTTATGTAGCAGTGATAAAACTTTTAAAACTTCCATTTCAAAACATTAAACATAAACGCTAAACGTTATATCAATGATGTAATTTAGAAGGAAGAAAACAAATTTTTTCACCTTATAAATAGCTGTGTCAATAACCTTTTGAATCAAATTCAGGATTATCTCCTTCAAAAGGAACACTAGTAAACCATTATAGGATAGTGTCCAAATCTTGGGCTCTATAGCCAGATGAACTGGGTTCAAATTTTCCCCGAGCAGTATACTAGTTGTTGACCTTAGACAGGTTTTGAAACTTCTCTGTGTATCAGCGTCCCCTCTTGGGTGACTCATTAATAGTACATACCTCATGGGATTTTGTGAGGCTTAAAGGATATAAAAGATGCAAAGTGCTTAGAATACGTGCTTGACAAACATAAATACCCAGTGATAGTTAGTTAACTTCATTGTTCTCACTAATATCTTGGTTTTGTTATAACTTTACTTATGGGTATTCTAGTCTTTGATAAATTTTGATATTACTAGACACTCTTGATTTGTGAGAGAAGGCAAAATTTTCTATTCATAAGAGGAAAAATCACTCATTAAGTGTGTGATATATTTATTTTATGCCACCTTCAACTTGTTGGCTTTCCACACACATGACAATCTACAGGCCTCCCCTAGAGAAATACGAATTGGGATTTGATTTAAAAACAAACCAACTGATACTAAACGCTAAATCTTTCAATGCTGCCTCCGGACATGGAGCAAAGACCTATTCCCACCTTTCATCTGGGGGCCAAGAAAGACACAGTGTGGCATTGCTCCAAACTGGACAGAAAAAAACGCTCAGTTCATGTTGATTAAAGCTATGGGTTTGAGGGTAAATACCAAATTTAAACCTAGCTTCCTTTTACCTCACATCTCACAGTCAGTCCTGACATCTGATTCTGTGCACTTGGCTTTGGTGTATGGTGTTTCCAGGGCCTCTGCAGCTTTTCAAAACATGGGCTCGTTTAATCTAATCATCGGTGGGAGCAGAGTCACATGCAGATCAACATAACCAGAGAACCGCAGAGAATCACTCCAACTGAAGCAAAACATATGCAGCCATACTGTTGTGTCTCGACCACTTCCTAAGCCTCCAGCTGAATATTTGGCCCTGACACTTTGCCTGATTTTAGCTTAGGAAGCATTTTGGAGACTTTCATGGTGGAGAGATTCACTTAGCACATTTTATAATTAACTACTCTAAGGTTAAGCTTCGGCCTGTTTGCAAATTATGGATTTCATTAGTCTAAATAAAATCAGATTGCTCCCCCTAGCACATTAGAAGCTGGCCTAACATCAGTAAAATTATTATGTTGGAGAGCCATGTGTACAGCAGGTGAAATCTTTATTATTGAAAGCTGATAATAAAAGTTTGACAAGTTAAAAATATAAACTCCAAATGTAAACTTACATTCACTTGAAACTTGCTACAGTTCACATTTGCATTGTAAAAATTCTTACCTCCACCCAAGGTCCAGGGATGGGGGACTGCGTTCTTGATAGTTTCAAACAACTTTCTTAAACGTCCTAACAATTAACTCAGTGTTGACGTGCCCCTAACATAGCAAGATGGCAGGCAATTTGTTACTGTCTAGGCAGAGTCTAGACGCATAAAACTCTATTTTCCAGAAGCCTGTATTGACATCAGTTGACTATGCATCTCCAGAATCTAGCTCTTTTTTTGGAAAGAACTAGCAGGAAAAGAGAAGTGCTCCCGTTTACACGTGGCACGTGAAGAGTCACTTTTCAGAACTGTTTATTTAAGTCACTTCATTATGACTTTAACATCATGGATAGAAAACGTACAAGATAAGGACTTCAGGCTTGCCTCTCTTTATTGACATTTTACATAATTCTCAATGTAGGGGCATTTTTTGATGAAGGGAGTAAAAGAACAAAAAAAACTTTTTATTCAACTATAATGACTTTGTATTTTAAACCACTATGTACAGAAAGAGGAAGCAGTGAGTGGGACATTCCATGTGAAATGGAATTTAAATCTGTTAATAAAAGTATTAATCAAATATATCATTTCACTTCTTATAGAAGAAATAAAGTAGAAAGATCATGGGAACATGATCTTTCCAGGAAATTTCCAGGAAAACATGAAATTTCCAGGAAGGATCCTGGAAATTTTCTCCACAGCTTATGTTTTGAGCACAGGAATGTATTTACACTGTATGCATGAAGCAAATTGCTCATTTTGGAATGGACTGAAGCGAATTCAAAACACTCCGGCAAAACCGAGGTTTCACAACGTCAGTTTATCACCATATGTAGCCTGGATATGTAACCTCCAAATTTGTAAAGTAGTAAATGTCTAATAAAAGGGAAGTGAGGAAATTACATAAGAAGAACAGAGTAGAATTAGAATCCAGAGCATAGTTAATTCAAGCTGATGGCTTCAAGCAACAATCTAAAAATAAAGCGCTAGAAACAGAATAGCAAGCTGCACTACCCAAGATCACACTGGCTGCAGAAGCAAAGCTCTGTAATTGTATACAGATGATTAGGAAATATTTTGTAAGGTTATCTTTACAATTTTTAAGGCTTATACTTTATGACACATGTTCACAATATTTAGGCGAAAAGTGAAATTAAAGAAAAATAAAGCAATTAGAAAACAAAGTGAATGAAAGCCAGATCCCTTTATAAAAGGGAAATTAAATCCATATCCCCCTATTCCCAGACCTTAAATTTCTCAGATTAGGGCACATGTAATGCAAAAAGGGAAATTAAGTAGGCACTGTTTGATTGGAGAATGAATTACAGAGAATTCTAAAGAAGTAAATAGAAATGATCCAAACAAGAAATTAAAGGGAACGCAGAGCATAGTCAGACATCAAAGAGTTAGGTATGATTTTTTTTTGCAAAGAAACCCACATTTCTCCCACGTTGTTCTCTTATAAAACTATGTCCACTATTCTTGTATTATTAAGAAATACCGTATGCTAACACACATATATGGAATTTAAGAAAAAAAATGTCATGACAAACCTAGGGGTGAAACAGGAATAAAGACACAGACTTACTAGAGAATGGACTTGAGGCTATGGGGAGGGGGAAGGGTAAACGGTGACAAAGCGAGAGAGAGGCATGGACATATATACACTACCAAACGTAAGGTAGATAGCTAGTGGGAAGCAGCCGCATAGCACAGGGAGATCAGCTCGGTGCTTTGTGACCGCCTGGAGGGGTGGGATAGGGAGGGTGGGAGGGAGGGAGACGCAAGCGGGAAGAGATATGGGAACATATGTATATATATAACTGATTCGTTTTGTTGTGAAGCTGAAACTAACATACCATTGTAAAGCAATTATACTCCAATAAAGATGTTAAAATGAAAAAAAAAAAAAGAAAAGTTCTTATTGTACATATACAGTTTTAATAAAATGTTCTCATTAGCAACTGGCTTCCTACCTCTCTGACTGCTGCCTGCCTGCATAACCTCTTGGTTTAGGAACTCAGGAGGGCTGGGAAAGATGATGCTGGAAGGTTCTTCATTCCAGTCCAGTTGCCTTGGGGATCAATGCAGCCTCAAAGAAGCTGCATTTACTGCCACAGTGGTTTCTTTACAAAGAAACCAGAGGCTGTCAATGTGTAAAAATGGATCACTAGAGGATTGAAGGAACAGCCCTTCCTTCATGGAATCTGTAATCTCTTTTTCACAAGGTCAGGATTTAGGGCTCATGATCTCATGGGCGGTCGATGCCACAATTCCACTCTGTTGCTTCTTTCTTTCTTCTTTTTTTTTTTTTATTGGAGTAAAATTGCTTTACAATGTTGTGTTAAGTTTCTGCCGTACAATGAAACGAATCAGCTCTATGTATACCTATATCCCCTCCCTCTTGGACCTCCCTCCTCCCAAATTCCCCGCCCCCCCCCCCACATGTAGGTCACCACAGGGCACAGAGCTGAACTCCCTGTGCCATATAGCAGGTTCCCACGAGCTAGCTATTTTACATGTGGTAGTGTATTTATGTCAAACCTAATCTCCCAATTCATCCAACCTTCCGCTTCCCCACCTGTGTCCACAAGTCTGTTCTCTACGTCTACGTCTCTATTCCTGCCCTGCAAATATGTTCATCTGTACCATTTTTCTAGATTCCACATATATGCATTAATATATGATATTTGTTTTTCTCTTTCTGGCTTACTTCACTCTATATGACAGATTCTAGGTCCATCCGCATCACTACAAATGACCCAATTTTGTTCCTTTTTATGGCTGAGTAATATTCCATTGTATATATATACCACGTATTCTTTATGCATTCATCTATAGTTGGACACTTAGGTTGTTTCCATGTCCTGGCTATTATAAATAATGCTGCAATGAACATTGGGGTACATGTGTCCTTTTTGACCTACCTCCCAGAGTAATGAAAATAAAAACAAAAATAAACAAATGGGACTTAATTAAACTTAAAAGCTTTTTCACAGCAAAGGAAACCATAAACAAGACAAAAGGACAACCCTCAGAATGGGAGAAAATATTTGCAAATGAATCAACAGACAAAGGATTAATCTCTAAAATATACAAACAACTCATGGAGTTCAATATCAAAAAAACAAACAACCCAATTAAAAAATGAGTGGAAGACCTAAGTAGACATTTCCCCAAAGAAGACATACAGATGGCCAAGAGGCACATGAGAAGATGCTCAACATCACTAATCATTAGAGAAATGCAAATCAAAACTACAATGAGGTATCACCTCACACCGGTCAGAATGGTCATCACCAGAAAATCTACAAACAGCAAATGCTGGAGAGAGTGTGGAGAAAAGGAAACCCTTTTGTACCGTTGGTGGGAATGTAAATTGATACAGCCACTATGGAGAACAGTATAGAGGTTCCTTAAAAAACTAAAAATAGAACTACCATACGACCCAGCAATCCCACTACTGGGCATATACCCTGAGAAAACCATAATTCAAAAGGACACATGTACCCCAATATTCACTGCAGCACTGTTGCTTATTTCTCATCATTCCTCTACTCAGTGTGAGATGAACTAACCTCTACCTACCCAGGGCTTAGAACTTTTCTTATGGAACTTCTCTCACTCTGAATAATGGTGATTAATTACTGGTGTACTTTTTAAATCGTCTCTGTGTCACTACAATGCTCTTGAGTATTTGAACTAATTCTTCTTAGCTTTGCTGCAAAATCAGAATATTGCCTTGGGTGGCTCTTGTGTTTCTCCCACTTATTCGTGCACATACAGAGATATGTAATAAATATCAATGAAGGATCAATGTTAGGCTGTATTTTTTATCAGTGAGTTTAATAGGCATGAATAAGAGAGAGGTGAAGACATAATCCCAGCCCCAAAGCTCAAATGGCATTTGTGTTTTTAAAACACTTGCAGACATACCAGGTCTTCTAGTGCAGCCACCAGAGAGCCATGCCTCATTCATTATTAGTTCACTTTCTAGGGAAGAAATGGAGACTCATTGTCTGAATCTCTTTCCTGAGATAAAAGAGACCATGGAGACAGAGCTGGGATTCCATCTTGAAGCTAAAGATGCTCAATTAATAAAGTATTAAATTGAATTGTTATCAGTGATGCTATTGGACAGTTATTTACATTAAGATGTTATGTTTGTGTTTTTTTGCTTAGATGGTAGGAAGAGTGTCAGTTAAGAGCATTAAGATCATGACTAATACATGTGAACTGGCATTTAAGTGCTGATTTCTATTTTACTGCTCCAATATACTGACTTATACAGTTACACTTTTGATGTGAAGTTATTTTAAGTCCCAAAAGAAAACATAGCAGCCAAAAATCAACACATTGTGAAATGTTCTTTGCCTATTAAAATAATGGGAAAAAAGTTTAATTTCTATTTTAAAATTATGGTTTTAGCTTAAGAAAACAATCTGCTTAATAAAATACAGCAAAAAAAGTACAATAACTATCAAGCCATACTTTGCCTCCAAAAAGATAATGCTAAAATGTGACACATTAAAAAGTAAATGAACTACCGCGGAGCGGCTAGGCCCGTGAGCCACGGCCGCTGAGCCTGTGCGTCCGGAGCCTGTGCTCCGCAACGGGAGAGGCCACAGCAGTGAGAGGCCCACGTACCGCAAAAAAAAATTTAAAAAAAAGTAAATGAACTAGTTAATTAAAAAGATAAACAGAAGTGTATATGGATATAAATAACAGCTGGTATCTGTAACTTACCCAACTTGGTCCCTGAAATAATTCAATGAAATAGGCATTATTATGCCTATATTTCAGATATGAAAAGTGAAGCTTAGAGACTTTAAATAATCAGACCAGCATGACACAGGTAGAAAGTACTTTAGCAAGAACTGAGCCCAGATGGGTATAATTCTAACATTTAATCCTAAGTACTAAATTAACTTCTTATATACCTAGTAGCTAGGTCAATTATTAGGAAACACATATTCCTAATTGCTGGGATATTTTTCATATTTAACTCAGTCCTAAATTTCTAGTTTTAGGATTTAGATGAGTTTCTTAATGTCACCAGGTAAGTGACATTTTAAAACCAACCCTGGTAACTGTTAGGTTTTGTTTCATTTGCTTTGCTATTAAAAACAAGACAGGAATGTTGTCCATAATCTATTGATTACCTTCTCCAGGAGCTGACTGTTATCACTCACAGTGGAATAAAACCTGATGAATTTCTGTGTAAACTGATTAGCCCTGGATGAATCAATAGAGTAACTTCTAAGGCAAACATCTCTGCATTCCACTGTCAACTGTGACAAATTTTGTCTGAGTCCTTTATGCATGCTTCAAAAGACAGTAGCACTAGCGAATTTCTCTTAAACTTTTAAATGGCACTGACAGAAAGGAAATAACTTCTGTGTATGCCTGACTTTGTTTTCCTTCCCTCTTATTAGTTAACCCTAAAAGTACAAATATAAACAAATGTAATCCCCAATGCTGCATCTGAACCAGGAGAAATCTGGAATTAATTGCCAAGTATTTTGGTTCCTGTTGCAGCCGTTACAAGTGTTTGATTTGGCCAGGGAAGAGAAAAGACACTGCATACCAATTTCGTGAGCCACGGTGAAGGCTGCATGGAGACCATCATCTTCAATCACAGCACAGCTGCGTTCGGGAGAACATATGGTCCCAACGTCTGCCATTCCCAGGGTGTCACATGAGTGATGCCCACATAAATCCTGCCCAGGAGAAAGAAAGAAATCATTAAAATCAATTTACATCCAGAAGGAGCCACCTTGTAGAGCCACTTGCTCACTCCAAATGTCAACACTGGGATATGTTTATGGTATCACCTGCTCAGCTCTGGAAACCTTCCAAAGACAAACTAATAGCATTGACTCTTCTAAGCTTCTCTGGGTCCCAGAAGCACAGAAGGGACTCAATTACATTTTAAAAGATGTCATAAGATTGTGGCTTGTCCATTACAATAGCAGTCGCAGCCTTAACAAAGCTGTACTGTGTATATGCAGGCACATATGCCATGGATCACTTTCACATACAGTCACGCTTAGGAAAGCCTTAATATTCTGACCTAAATTCCTGCTAAATTTATTAGAAGCCAAGTCTAATAATTTGTTTTCCATCACAGGGGCAAATTGCAATCACCTATTTATGGCAGAATATAAATTTCCCAGTAATTTGGGTAAGAAACTAAATTTTAATCTATAAGGGTAATTCCTCAAAAGATCATCTCTTAATTGCCAAATTGAGTTGTAATTTCATAGGTTGTGTCTTCAGAAATGTATACACTCTTTCCCACAGTGTTTAATGTAGTGTTTTTCAACCTGATCAATTCTCAGAAAATATATGTAATATACTGTATTTATATAAATGAGCATACATGTTCTCCTGGAGAGAAATTACATAGCTTTTAAGAGATTCTCAAAGGGGAACATGATCACACCTCGCTAATGGTTAATATGATCAAATTAGATGAAAGAGACATCAACAAGACAATTTTAAATTACGAAGCATATAGAGAAAATATAAGCCAAATTTTTTGACATGATAGATTTGTAATGATAAGCTTTCCATTAAGTGCTATTTGAGTATTAATGGACATTAGACTTTCTTGTATTTGACTCCTGTTTTCAATGAAAATTAATTGACAGTATATATATTTCTATCCAAAGCAAAAGCCATAAGAGAATAACTGCAGAAGAATTTTAAAAAAATATTAATTACTGTGAAAAATGACTATTTACTAGTTGAAATAAGTGTTCTCTCTGTTGCAGTTATTATCTTTGTATCTCCAACTACCACAATGCCTGACTTATAATAGTAACTCAACAAACATTTGCTTAATTGAGGTGAATTCTGACATATAGTCAGATGCAATGTAGATCTCACATAATTTTATTTTTTACTTTTTTTTTTTGATGACATGGAGCTAATATTTTTATTCTCCCAGTACAAAGAGAAAAGATGGTTATCCTATACAGATTTTTGCCTTACTGAACATTGTCACATACCTTTAATATGCTGTATGCTAGCAAGACCTCAACAGACTGCAGGAAGCCAGCACGAGATATTACTACTACATAACTAATGCCGCCTAGTCAATGTCAACACACTCTTCTAACTTTTCTCTGCATAAAAAGCTGCATAAAAGTCCAGTTAAGGTGAATAATATTTAAAAGGTATACCCTACGATCTCCCTAGTACATTTTCAGGTCCTTATTGTGTTCCGTATATTATGAGATCCCAGCTGTGATGAATTGCACTGTGGCCGCCATATTATTATAGCTGCAGACAGTAGAAATCTCAGCCAAGTAGCCTTGGTGAATCCAGTCACCAAACCAACAATAGCCTCCCAATGTCTCCTGGGTATCCTCATATGTCATCCATGGGATCTCAAATTACAGCTGTTGAGAACAAATTAGTAGTTTTTAAAATTGAAATTGGAACACTCTTTTGCATAACAATCAGCCTTTGAGATAATTATATAGTACAATACATGTTTTAATCCATTTTTCCCCCAGTCATTTTAGTAGCTTTAAGACCAAAGGCCCAGGTCATGGTTTACGTGAACTACTGGACACTGTGGGTTATTTCTGCACATGCATATTTTTTTAAACCGTGTTTTATGTTTATCTTCACAATTTGGGGTTCAAATAACAAAAGCGAAGAATTGTTTCCCCTTCTTACTTCATTAATAAGCTCGGATGAACAGCCACAGCTAATGGAAATGGCCCTCTTGTTCTGAATAGAGTTTAATGTGGATTCTTAATCTCTCTCTGTTTACTGCTAATCAATTGCTCATTAGAGCCCATCAAACCTCCTTGTCATCCTTGAATTGCATTAAATGCATTTGGCCCTTTGCCATGGAAATTTGTACGTGACAAAATAATGAACAGAAGAAGTTATTTTTTTAATCACACTGATTAAACCCTTGACTGCATAGCCACAGACTATATTTCTGTAACTGTAATTATGTAAACTGGCAACCTTTCCACTTCACTCATGCAATTTCAAACCGTGGCAGCTCAGTTATGGTTTCTTCCTCAAGTTATACAACGAATGCCTGTATTTCTTTGGGAGGCAATGTTCACTCCATTGCATTAAAACTCAACTTGTGCATCAAATTATTAAGAATACAGCACATCACATTCATGTCTATTTTCTGATGGTGATTTATAACAACATTTACAGGTGCAAACCTTATTTGAAATTTATAGAATTTTTTTTTTTTTTTTTAATTCAGAGAAAGGGTAAAGACACCATTGGGGCAATAGCATTTATCTATCTGTCTGTCTGTCTGTCTCTCCGTCTGTCCACCCATCCATCTATCTTCCAAATCTGGAAGCAGGGGATACTAAAGAAATGTAAATCACATACAGTAGCCACATAAGAGGCAAACAAAATAAAAGTGCTCTCAAGAATTCTTCTGCTTAGTCAGTGTAAATCTGAAGAGAAGTTATATCTCTGCTATGTTAAAGATGGTTCTTTTTATGCAGGATTGATATCTTATCATGATATTGATATCGTGTAGACAACAATGCAATGGAAGATTTAATAAAATGTAAGGGTTGCAAGAGCATGCAGAGATTTAACTGGTGGGTTTGTGGTGCGGTCCTGGCCAGAAGCCAGGACTGGGACATTGTACCTAAAATAGAGCCGAGATAGTCAGCAAGCCCAACGAAGACTTGACAGGGTGGTCACTGACATGGTGACTAAGGGTGGTCATTTAGAGGATCATGAATATGGCCGTATCTGTGACTTATCGTGAAGTTTAGGAGGACTCACAGTACATCAGACCTATTCTTGTGGATGGAGTGGGGTCGGGGAGGGAGCCAGCAAAGTCTGCTACCTTGAGAAGCAGGTGCCCAGAAGCTAATACAACTTGGAAAATCCCAGTGGTTGGTACTGGGTGGGGAAAATGAACTAAGCCAATGTGAGTGTGCAAAGTGGAAGGCATAACAGGAGACGCAGGATTTCTAGTCTTGATGGGAGATTGGTCTCTCAGGCAGCATAAATGCGCTGAGGGAAGGAAGGAAACGTGAAGGCTGATAAGAGCAGATATCATCACAGCTGTGGTAACGGCAGCCAAAATGAAGGCAGGGTACCTTGTATGGGGGAATCTGGAGTTAAATAGCAGCATCTTCCATTTCTGCAGATATTACCCCCTGGTAAGGACAAACTCAGAGCTCAAGGGAAGGGCAGAGAAGAGGGTTTAACTAGCCTCAGGTATCTACCTATCTGTCTAACAGATTCCTAGTGAAGAGGGATTTAGGGCTACCTAAACAGCAGCCCCCAATAGCAGAGATCTTGATTTGGACCTCAGCAGAAACTACATTAATAGGGTCTGTTAGGCCAACCATGACAATGACCCATGTTCTGCAGTCTCTGTCCATGCTTCTGGATACAACTAGGTAACACAAAAAACATGGAGCTCTGCTGGATTAGGGACCAAGGGATCCAGGTACACTTATTCCTAAAACAATTATTGTGTGTCCACAACCTGCCAGACACTGTGTGAAGTGCTGACAGTGTGGTGAATAAATACAATAAGATCTGATCCTGACCCTTAAGAAACGTCATGATCTAGTGAGCAAAACAAGACATGTCAAGAAGGAAGCAGATTGAACAGGTTGCTGAGGGAGTTCAGAAGAGGAATTGCCAAGCTCTCCTTGGGGGAATCAATAAAGGTGTTTCAAAGGAGCTCACTGGATCTTGAGGGATGAAAAGGAGTCTGACAGTGTTAGAAGAAGGGTATTCAAAAAAGGAAAGACTCGTGAATATATCAGGGGTGGGAAAAGGCAGGGTCTGTTTTGGAAATGACAACATGTTTCTTGTGGCTGGAGTACAGGATAGAACTGGTGGAGGATGAACAGGGGAAGCTGGAAAGGTAGCCTGGGCCCGGAGTTCCAAGATAGGGAACTTATCCTGGTAAAGATGAGATAAGAAGAAGAGAAAGGAAAGATGGAGCACATTGGAGATTGAGGGGAATAGATGCTCAGAAGAGTCGTCGTTCTGGAGAATGGAGATGGAAGCTGATAAGAGACAGTGATGCTTTAAATTCAACTATATTAATTAGATTCATTGCGTGAATTATTTATATGCTTTGAGACTACTTTCCTTCATCAATAGCATTAGGAACTTGGACCAGGTGGTTTATGGGTTTGTTCCAGCTACACACATGTTGAGATTAAGGGAAAACACTTCAATTAATAGATGGAGAAATTAAAGCTCAGGGGTCATTAGTGTCCAAAATCAGAAGCTTGAGACTGGTGGAGCTGCAATTCAAACCTATATCTAAACACTCCAATTCCTGAACTTACTTCACCAAGGTGCAGTTAAATCATCACCTGTGTTTCCCCCGACATTACTCTTATCTTTTACATTCATAATCTCTACTTGGTCAAGCAAATTCCTTGGTTGTAACAAATAACACAGTCTTTCTCTCTGTGGTATATCTGGTGAAACTCAATAATCTAGAGGCACAGAAAAATACAAAATGCACTGAGAAAGAAATTCCAGAAAGCAAGAAACTGGAAGTGATGGATAAGAAACCTGGTGACATCATTAACTTGCCTGTCTCTCACCTGCCGCATCAGATCAGTCACTGTAAGTCACTGACTCCATCTACCAAATGCCTCATGTAGATGTCCTCTCTTTCTTGTTCCTTCCATTGTTCCCTCCTGCCTGGACTATCACCTAAGGCTTCTAAATGGTCCTTTCATCTCCTGTGACTTCCCTACCTATATGCTGCAGCCAATTACATTCTAGAACCCAGATCTTATAGGATTCCTCCATTCCTGCAAAACTTAAAAGGCATGCCAACCTCAGCCTGGCATTTAAAACCTTGCACAATGCAACCCAGGCTTCCTTGCCAGCTTTAACTGCACCTTTATGATCCATTATGTCCACTATTTCCTGCATATCTCCCCAACTTTTTTGGCCCAAACTTTAGCCCCAATATTCCTCCTGCTAGAAGGGATTAATTTACTCAAATCCACTTCTTTTTAACACTTATTGACTCGACCCCTGCCTCTCTATTTCTAATGCCACTGCTTTAGTTTAGACCATCTTGAGTCTCTCCTTGAAGATTACCGAAATAGTCTGTGAAGCCTCCCGCAGGCTCTAGCCCAACTACTTAGGCCAGAAGGCTCATTCAAGAACACCCCTCTGATCACTGCTGCTTTCCTTCTGATGCTCTTTCCGTAGACTCCCACTGAATTTAATTTACAATTTAAACTCTTTATGCTACCGACTGAATCGTGTTCCCTGCCACTGTCTAAATTCATGTATTGAAGCCTTAATCCCCAACGTGACTATATTTGGAGATTGGGTCTATCAGGAGGTAATTAAGGTAAAATTAAATCATAAGGATGGGGCCCTGATCTAATAGGATCAGTGTCCTTTTAAGAAGAGATGCCAGAAAACTCTCTCTTACCCCTGCCCCCTCAAACACACCATGTAAGCACAAAGTGAGAAGGAACAGTCTACAAGCCAGGAAGAGAGTGCTCACCAGAAAGCAAATAGGCTGAAACCTAGATCTTGAACTTCCCAGCCTCCAGAATTGAGAAAGTAAGTTTCTGTTGTCTATGGAGTTTTGCGATGGTAGCCCAAGAAGACTAATACACATGGAATAGAATTTCTTCTATAAGCTGGTTGTTATCATCTTCTCTAGACTAACCTATCACCTTTCCACTCTCATACCATCTGTCCTATCATACCTAAACCCCTATATTTCCCAGAATTACCATGCTGCCTCTGGGCCACTGCACTGTTAGTTTGGTGTGTCTGCAATGCCTATTTCCTCCTTATAGATCTGGTTAATTCTCCTCTTTCTTCCAAATTGAACTCAGATGGGTTAGGCTACCTTCTAATGTACTTCCATGACATTTAATGACCACATTTATTACAAAAGTCATCACACTGTATAACAATTATTCATTTCCTTGTCTGTTTCCTAGAATAGGTTCTTCGGAAAGGGGCTACTTTTCAAACCTCTTCATCCCTCTTTGCCTATTAGAAACATATTGAATGTTTGAATAAATTTGCTGTAATATTTTTATTTTAGAGACCACTAGACAGGACGAACTTCCCTCTCAGCCACCTGTCAGCTGTTACTCTGAGAAGTTTATCTCTGTTTCTCTTTGTATGAATGTCCTTATCTGTCAACTTATGATAATGTCACTATGGTTGTAGACCGCTGAAAGGATTAATTATAAAATGGTTTACGACTATGGATAGCATCTTATGAAATGTTCAATAAAAGGTGGTTGAATCCAAATCAAATCTGCCCATCCTTCGAGGACCAATTCAATTCTACATTTACAATGAAGCCTATATAAAGATACAGAGGCAGAATTGATTCTTCCTTCCTTTTTCCTTTCTAAGCCTTTGTTTATAGCTTAGTTACAGCATTTATTAGCGTTTTCCTAACATTAGCTGATTTATGCATATATCTGCTTCCTCTCCCCTTGTGATAAGCTGGGCTGGGCAGGGACCAGGTATTTTCCATCTCGCTGCTTTCAGCTCCCTAAATGAGTGTCTCACACTTAGGAGATGCCCAGAGGCAGGTGCTGAAAGTGAGGAAGACAATATGTCCTGTGTGCTGTGGTTTACTGTCTCTCATATAATAGACTTCAGATTTTACGTAATATTCTTCACAATTAATTTAGATATAATTTACTTACAACATTATATTAGTTTCAGGTGTAAAACATAATGATTCAATATATGTATATATCGCAACCTGATCACCACAGTAAGTCTAGTTAACATCCATCACACACAGAGTTACAATTTTTTTTCTGGTGATGCAAACTTTTAAGACCTACTCTCAGAAATTTTCAATTCACAATTTATTATTATTATTATTTATTTATTTATTTTTTTGCAGTACACGGGCCTCTCACTGCTGTGGCCTCTCCCGTTGCGGAGCACAGGCTCCGGATGCGCAGGCCCAGCGGCCATGGCTCACGGGCTCAGCCTCTCCGCGGCATGTGGGATCTTCCCGGACTGGGGCACGATCCTGTGTCCCCTGCATCGGCAGGTGGACCCTCAACCACTGTGCCACCAGGGAAGCCCCACAATTTATTTTTAAAATGTCAACTTGAGCTGCTGAATCTGCTCCCAGTCTTCCCATTTCTTAGACATTTAGCCTTCTATTGGTTAGAATTGACCTATCAGCTATGATTCCTTGATAAGGGCTTGCTTTTGAATTTAAATGGGATTTGAACTCAAATATGTGATTGAAATAGTCGATTCAGTCTACAAGCAAATAAGAAAAAGCACATCTGTTTCCTTCTTCCAAGCTTCCAGTCTTCCTCTAGGGCCCCCTATTGTCATAACCTTGCAAGGAGCCAGCTGTTAATTCTGGGTGGAGTCCCCACCACAGCATTATAAGGCAGAACACAGATTAGGAGTTTGGGATTGACATGTACACACTGCTATATTTAAAATACATAACCAATAGGGACCTACTGTATAGCACAGGGAACTCTGTTCAGTACTCTGTAATGGCCTAAATGGGAAAAGAATTTGAAAAACAATAGATACATGTATATGTATAACTGAATCACTTTGCTATACACCTGAAACTAACACAACATTGTTAATCAACTATACTCCAATATAAAATAAAAAAAAAGGCAGAATATAGAAGTGAGGTGTTAGTTGACACACAATTGCCTGTTAACTGGCACACTGATGATTAATGAAAATGAATGAACCTTTTCTATTATATAGTCTCGTAGCTGGTTCAGTTTCAATCCAATGCTTTCAAGCCATGAAAAAGTAAAGCTTTCATTAAGCTTTGTTGTGCAGGGGTGAGGGAATGTTAAACAGACGAGGTCGGGCTTGTTCAGGGTGGTATGGTCACAGACAGGAAATGTTAAACAATTTCCCACTTTTTTTCCTCAAGCAGGTAGGTGTTTTGTTTCTAAAGGAGAGTGCATCATCTCCAAAATGGATTTAGAAGTGTGCCTTTAAGGAAACTATCTTAAAAGAAAAGAGGAAGCCAGGAACCAGAAAAGGATTCTGGAAAGCAAACATAAATCCTGGGGAGATCAGATTTCTACTGTTTGATGGTAGAAGTGGTATGAATTCCAGCGTAAGTGCCACTCTGGAATGAAAATGGCTCCTCTTGCAAAAAAGTGACTGGTGCTATATTTCCCTAATTAGGACAGCGCCTTGTGCTGAGGTACAGTCCTGACAGTGAAGCCTGTTAGTTTGATAAATGAATTACTAGCACTATTCTGCTGATTCCTAGACATAATGCTCAAGGTGCCCTCAGCTAGTCAACATGGGTGGAAAACATATCCTCACACATTTGCTTCATGCCTGAAAAACAAGTAATTTAGGAGAAGACATCTGGATACAGAATTTGAACAGTGCTCAGAGCCCATCAAAACATGGATTTCATGGCTTGGCGTCTGGCTGCTAAGCAACGTACCTCTTACATTCAAAACAGAGATGTAAAAGTAGATCCTGGTGCCAACTCCGGGTATTTCTCATTGAAAAAAAAATAGCCATGAAAGTTTTTCTTTAGGTCCCAGATATCTGATTTCCATGAAACTGAAGATCTCAGATCATTTCTCCTCTAGCTCTCTTGGTTTCCACATTCTGAAGTATTAGGCAGAGATTAACATTATATTTTAAAGTACTCTCGAATGCTACATGAGTCTTGTAATATTTTCCTCAGCCCCCTAATTAATTGCACTTTTAAAATTAGGTGCATATATTCATAATAATATGCTCTTCAAATATTTGGTTCTCATCAAGTTAGATGTATATACCAGAGGGCCAACCACAAACTAAATGAGATTTACTTTACTAAAAGTATGCTTCTGCTTGGCAAGGAGGCCAGGGAGGGCCCATGTAAAATATTTTCCATGTGTAGACTAGTTTGAAAAATGAATGTTCTTATAATACTTATTAAAATTAAGATAGATGTTAACTTATTTCCCCCTTGCTTTATCTATTTAAAGGAACTGATATATTTCAAAGCTTGGAAAATAGGAATCGTTAACTACCCAAACAAAAAACAAATCCAGAAAAAGCAACAGACAGGTCATTTTGAATCACTGACTAGTTTTCCTTTTTTTTCTAAGAAGCAATTAGGAAAATTATGGGGCAGGAAATAGGGAGTATTGGGGTCTTCTATTAATGTTTATGGAATGTGCATTTTTATTCCAAAATGAAAGTGAACCATGAAAATGTTCAAAGTGAACACTTTGCAGTAGTATGCCTACAAAAGTATTTTTTCTTCAGTCTTTAGAGAACTTCCTTCCATAAACTCTCTGAAGCCTCCTTCTTGGCAGCCCCTAGTGATGTAGCAAAGCAAGAAATCCAGACATGGAAAGTTGTGAACCAAAAAAAGAAAGAAAGAAAAAAAAAAGACTTGGAAACCAAATAAAAAAGGGATAGTTTTACAGGAGAACTTCACTTCATATGGAAGGCTACAAAAATGAATGTTCTTCCGTTTTAAAGATTAATGTTGTGCAGAAAAATTAAAGGATGGTTTCCAGGAGATCACTTCATGAAGAGAAAGGTTTTCCATTGTACAAAGCACTGTGCGTTGCCCACTTCTCCCTAAACTGCTGCCCTCCGGCATCTTTATTTACATATGGTTTACATCTGTGTCCACCCTGTGAACCACAAGTGTTTCTCCACTCCAAATTTATCAACACTTTTCCTTCATACCAGAGGTGCCTTAGTAAAAATAGGAGAATTAGGTGGTGGAGCTATGTGATTCTGAAACCTCCTGCAAGCCATCATTGAATTTCCTGTCCTAGTTCTGGTTGCTCCCTTTGCACCATGATTTTGCATAATATTTCAAAGCTTCTAATCCTTCTCTCTATCCTGGATGGATCTCAAACACTTAAAGAATGAGCTTTCAAAGTCCATTCTTACCAGGCATGTGAAAGCATGACTCAAACCCGCCAATCAGAGTACAGCTATGAAAACTGAGGCTCAAAGCTCTGAGCAAAACAAGCTCAAAACCAGTCCAGACTCTGTATCTGAATGTCACACTTTTGTGGCGCTCTACATAGATATTGTGTTCCTCCCAGAACCTCTGGGCCTATAAAGATCAGTATTTTTCCCCTTCCTGTAACCCCCTTCCTTAAAAGAGGGAAATCCTGGGAAAACATTCCTTCATGTCTTGACTCTTTGCCCAGATCTTTCCGCACTGGGGCTTCAGAAACATTCATCCAAAACCCAAACATGCAAGCTGGATGTGACCCTTGACTGGCAGCTGTGGAGGACGGAGCAGTTCTTGCCATGCATTGGAGGACTAGGCAAAGGAGTTGCTAAGGAACCTCAGAAGATTGGGTTTCTATATCCTCCTGGCCATCCCCAATCCCTTCCATCCAAGGAAGCAAGATTCCCCAAGCTGGGTATGTAAGAACTCCATTAGGAAGCCAGACTGGAAAACAAGTCCTTCCTTTGGAAAGCCTTCCCTTGACTTATGTCTTGAAAGGGGTTCAAGTAAGAAGGTATGGACGTTTACAAAGGAAGATGGTGGGTAAAAGTGACTACAGTGAATGAATCATCAGCCCTTGCCATTAGGTTAGACAAAGTTATATCTTTGGGTTCACTGGAAAGTAGATGATCCCTGATTCCAAAGACAAACTTGCTTTCCCCCTTTTCTCATTTAACGACGCACATTTCCCCAAGCATTCTAGCTCCATTTTACCATATTTACGCATCTATGACTGCGTATCTCAGACTGGAGACATCCTGTCTGTTGGACTGATTGTGTGAGCAGGTCTTGGTCATTTAAGGCTTGAATTGCTCCGGCTCTATCCCGAATACGGGAGCAGATCTGGAGGCTGGCTGGGTTTCCTGCAAGAAGCAGGGAAGCAAACCCATGGGGGCAGGCGGTTTGTGGGAGAAACAAGGCTGTCAACAAGGCTGTCCCGTTGACCTACCTCCGTACTCCGGGGCTTGAACCACTCCCCCAGGCGGGACCTACCTCCCGAGTAAACAGGATGGCCGCGTCGTAGTGTTCCTCGTGGTCAGCCCCCAGCTGGTTGTGCTGGTGCTGCCATTTGCAAAAGTTCTTGAGCGTGGCGGCCGCGTTCTTGCTCACTTCCAGGCTCTTGTCTTTGTCGCCCAGCACCACCACCTTCACCACGACCAGGCGGATGTGGTTCTCGATGCTGGCGTGACTGTACAGCTTGTTGGCGATGGAGGCCAGGGTCAGGAGGTAATGCTGCAGGCCCTGGCCGTACATCCGCGCCATGGACGCGTCGGCCACCAGGAGCAGCTCCACCTGGCGGGCCCGGGAGACGGAGCGGCGCCGCCGCCGCCTCCACCACGTCTGTGGTCTCTGACTCCCATCGGACGAGGGAGCTGACTGGTCCGGGAGCTGCAGGGCCAGCGCCCAGCGTCGGTCCGGGCTGCTGTGCGCCGGGGGGCGCTCACGGGGCCCTGGCGGGGACGTGGGGGTCTCGCAGCTGGTGCGAGGCGGCAGGGCCTCAAAGCTGAAGCCCTCGCGGGTGTAGACGTGCAGGACCCGCGCGGACCCGTCCCCGTACACGCGCCCGGCCTCCGCCTCCGCCCAGGGCGCGCGCAGCAGCGGCTTCAGGGTGTAGCGCGCGTGCTTGACCGCGAAGAAGCCGTCGAGACCACCGCAGAGGTCAAAGACAGCCAGAGAGCGGGGGCTGCCGTCCACCGTACCCCGGTAGAAGCAGTGGCCCCGGTGGCGCCGGGTCGCGTTCGGCCCGCCTCCTGCGGGCACAAAGCCAGCGGCGCCCACCGAACCATCCCGCTCTAGGTCCAGGAGGAACCTCCGGCCGCCCGCGTAGATCAGGTAGCCCACCTTGCCGCCGCCCGAGTAGAGCTGGTCGATGTTCTGCACAAGCCCGTGGCTCCTGCGCTGCGGCGCCAGGGGGTGAGGGTGCCCGGGAGGCTCGGCCGGCTCCTGCGCCTCCTCCCCCTGCCGCCGGCTGGGCTGGGCGGCCGCCGCAGCAGCCCGAGGCTGCCCGGCTTTATCCTGGGCAGGTGCCGCGGCGGGGCCGGCCGCGACCGGGGGCAGGCGGAGCGCGCACAGCAGCAGGGACGCCCACCCGAGCAGCATAGTGCGCTGCCCGCGGGGAGGGGCTGCGCGACGGGGACTTTATGGGGGTTTGTTATTCGCTCTGGAAGTTACCGGGGCGGGAGGTGGGGACACACATACACTTGCTTGCAAGGTTGAGTCAAGTGTCGGAGGGAGGGGGACCCGGCAGCAGCGCCAGCCTGTCCCGGCCGCGATGCCAGCGTGCGAACTTTTCTTTGTTGGTTTGGAAAATGTTTGGATTCGTGCTCCCGAAAGAGGATTAAAAAAAAGAATAAAAGAAAAAAAAAAAGAAAAGAAAAAAGAAAAGAAAAGAAAAAGAAGCCGGGTTGTGGAGAAAATGGGAAAAAACCCAATCCAACCCCAGCCAGGATTGGGGCACCGAGAAAAGTAAGGAAGGTGCCGCGCACCAGGCGGGCAACTGGTGCGTGCTGCCTCCAGCCCCCTTGCTGCTCGGGACCCGCCGGCAGCAGGGGTTCCAAGCTCCGGAGCCCGCTTCCTTTCTTATTTTGTGGGTTTCCTTGACTCTACTGGAACCGGGAGGAAGGGAAGAAAGAGAAGAAAAAAAGCCATAAAAATTAACAGAAAATTAACAGAAAAACAGAAATGCAAGGGGCGGCCTGCGGCGAGCCAGCGAAGCTGCGCGTCCGTGTCCCTTCTGATGCAGTGTCTTCCTGCCCGCCGTCATCCCCAGTCGGCCGCTGCGAGCGCGGAGAGCAGCGCGAGCGCTGTGAAGATGCGAGGAGGTGGAACAATGAATTTATAGCGGCATGCCATCCTGCAATGGCAATTTCAACAATTCGTCACTGCAAGCTGCCTCTTAAAGGGAGAGCTTCCCCCACCACTCCCACCCTTCCTGGTCCGCGCCTAATCAGATGGGGGAGGGCGGGCCTGGGGGGTGATCGAGGAAAGGGCGACAGCGGAGGAGGAAGGGACCCGGTGAGGTGGAAGGAGGGTGGGGGAGGGAGCAAGGGCGAGGGGGAGAAAAGTATTTGAGTAAGAAAAACAGAAGATTTCTTTGGCCTCATTTAAAGCCACAGCGGCTGGGGTTTGTCTGATATTTCACAACCAATCGGGGTTGGCTAACCTCGGCTTACCTCATCTCCTGACGGGGTGTTTTGGTATGTTTTTAAAGTTACTGAGACGTTTCAAGTCTCTCTCTGCCCCCTTTTCTCCTGCTTTTCTTTCCCTCGGTAGGAAATTCCTGCAGCACGTTTTTGCATGTGCACGCCGGTGCGCTCTGGCCTCGTAGACCTTGCAACCGCATCCATCAGCCAAGGGCTTTCAGCTTCCCGTGCGCCCCCTCGCCCCGCTCTCCTGGTACCGGTTTCCTCCCTCCGCATCCCTCGGACTCTTCGCTCTCGTTCTTGGATGCACGCTAGGTTCGGTCTTCGGGTGACTAACTTTTCCGAGCCACCAGCAGAGTGGCCGTGCAGGCGGAGAGCCGCGGGCGCTTCCTGGCGCGTCTCTGCGCCCCGAGGGCTGCGTGCCCCCGGGACAGGGCCGCGGGAGGCCTGGGAACTCCGCGCCTTTGTGTGCGAGCCGCGGGCTCCCCGCTTCCTCAAGCGCGCCTTTCATCCTCGCCCACGATCTTTCACTTAATCCCGGATGACTGGAACTTCCTTTGCTTTGCTTTAAGAAGGCAAGGGCGGGAGGGGGGGAGAGTTAACTCTTGAAGGGAATTGCGCTCATTTTTTTTTTCTCCCCATAAGATTAGGAAAAAAAAAAAAAATGTGCCCACACTTTTCTTTTATTCCTTCGTCTAAAATGATATTTAAATGATAAATACCCATATATGTATTTATTTCTCCTAAAACAACCACCACCACCCTTGGCCCTGACCTACTATCATTCTCAGAAATTCCTTTTAGGTGAAAAAGAAGACTTTTGGGGGGAGGAAGGGCGCAGGTTGGTGTTTATTAGTATCTGAGTGGTATTGTTACTGCTACTTGGTTTCTCTCTCCTCTTTCTTTCCTCAAATTATCAACTCTAGTAGAAAAGAAGGAAAATCCGACTTTCTAACCACTACTGATAATGGTTAGAAGGTCTACCGTAGGGACAAGAGTACCTTCCTTCCCCATTATTCCAAGACGAATTAATGAATACATCAGTGAAAAATGAATCTGCTATATAGTTAGCACATTTCTGTCTTTCTATCTTTGTTTAATTCACAGAGATGCATGCCAAGGATAGCAGGGGCACCTCTGTGCACTCCAAGCTGCTGGTGGTTTTTGTATCTTTGTTAAGAGATCTGATGACTATTTCAGGGAATCGGGAGGGTCCTGAACTGGCTTGAGGTCCTCCGAGTAGCAGCGATGAACCCGGGAATCCCAGAGCTGCCCAGCAGTGATGCCCATTGCCCTGTGCCTGGAGCACCCTCTGGAGTCACCTGGAAGGAGGGGTGAGCGTGTTTTGAGAGTTAGTTCTCACTTATAAATGAACTGATCATTGGGGTTTCTGGACCACCCAGTAACTTCTAGTGGATTCTGAAATACCTCAGGATCTGGGAGGAAGTTCTATTGCTGAAGGCCATTGCCTTTTAATTCCACGACCCCTCAGTCTCTCAGTGGTCAGCTGTCCAAGACCAATACTACCAGTTGAATATTCTGAGGAACCAGAGACATTCAGAAACAGGAAATAAAGGAGAACCTAGTTCCTGAAGTCTTCCTGTTCCCCCAGTAGCCTTCAAGTTTGTACTGGCCATTCTCTCTTCAGGGGTCATTGCCTGTGCCTTTAGATAGGATTTGTTATTGTTATTATTACCAATTTCAGTAAAAAGTAGCCCAATATTCGTCACTAAATACCATCTCTAAAACAACTTGGATTCATTAATTTTAATCCTTTCATCATTGTTAATCTCAAAGGATCCTTTTGATAGAGAAGCAGATGGCAGTGGTGTAAATTAATTAATTATAATTATTTGAATTCACAGATTTCATAGTTAGCATTTAAAGAAATTCCAAATGAATTTTCTTCTTAGTGAATGAACATCTTTCTCCTCTCTCAGAAACACTGCATTTCTCACATGAATAATGCCTCTGAATTTTATGCCTTCAATTTTAATTACATAATGATATTTGTACTCAGGTAGATTATTCAAAATTTTAGAAGTATGTTGAAGAACAAGATAGATACAGATAAAGCTCCAAACGTGAATATCAAGTACTAAATATAAATATAACCACATATTCACAAGGACAGGAACTAATACAGCTTATAAATTTAATGAGTAAATTCTTACATATTCAGAACATTTCTAATTGGATATAAGCTTTTTCTTTTTCTGTGAAAGTGACTTGGGCACTTTAGGAAGTTCATTTGGTAACACTTTAAAAATATTACCCTTGTGGATTAGGATGAATATTCCACAAATGTTCCAGAAAAATTAATGTCTGTCAGTCCAATAATATACTTTGCGCTGGCTAAAAGTAGCCCGTGTTTTTATTTTCTTTTTAAAGAAGAAAAAGAACATGTATGAGGAATCATGTTTAGGGGGACAATTTGCTACTTCGTTATTTCATTATTCCAAGTGACAGTGTTACTTGTGCATATTTAA
This sequence comes from Orcinus orca, assembly GCF_937001465.1. Taxonomy (NCBI): domain Eukaryota; kingdom Metazoa; phylum Chordata; class Mammalia; order Artiodactyla; family Delphinidae; genus Orcinus; species Orcinus orca. Next base: position 131,459,921 of record NC_064563.1, read on the forward strand.
TGAGAAGTTCCCACTGCATTTCTAGAGTATATGACCACACCTGATGTGTAATTTTACATTTCCCCAAAGGAAGAGAGACTTTCTACTCCAGAATGTTACAAATTGGAAATTATTTTAGAGATTATTATCTAAGAGTTGAGACCAAAGTGAGTTGCCTGGGAGTCAAAAGTCCACTAGTGGCCAGCTCTCCTGCAACCTAAATTCCTTCCCCCTGATTTGATGGGCAATCCACAACCTCTCTTAAAATCCACCCAGTGTAACAAATGTCTGTCGAGGTCCCACTGCAAAGTGCTCTGGAGGTTCTCTGGAGACATATGAAAATGAATAAGTCATGATTAATGTTCAAAGATGCTGACAGTTCAGAGATGGAGCCAACTGTACCAAGAGATACTTGGAATGCAAACTGGAAAATGCAAATAGGGGAAAAAAGCAAGAGAACAACTTCTGCAGGTGCTTTGAGCTGTGTATTTCCAGTACAGCTTCATTCCATAGGATGTGTATATTCTTGTAAGTAGTATTTTCTCAAATTTCCATTTGCTAAAGTGTCATTTCCTCCCCTCCCCCATCTATGATTTTAATGCTAAAAATGAGGAAATAACTGACAATAAAATATTCCCCTCTAGTCAAACACCTGTTCTTTACCTCCCAAGTAGGAGAATGACAGCCTGTCAACTCTGTAATAGTTTTCCTTTCCCACATCAGGGTCCCTACCCTAGGTCTTGCTGTATTTTGAAGTCCCTGAGTATCAGGTCCCTGAGTGGCAGGATGCTGGATGCTGGGAGTGAAGCAGCTCCACTGCTGCTTGAGGCCCCATATGAATGCTCTAAAGATTCTAGGTCAGCCTTTTCCTCAAGTGCCACTCAACTTTGCAAATTCCAGTTCTCAGAGGACTTGCTTCAAAACCAAAGGTTATTTTAGATACCTCATATAAGTGTGTAATCATGCAGGATTTGTTCTTCTGTGACTGGTCGATTTCACTTCGCATAATGTCCTTCAGGTTCATCCATGCTGTCCACATAAAATAGTCAAACTCATAAAAGCAGAGTGTAGAATGCTGGCTTCCAGGGTCTAGGGGGAGGGGGAAATGGAGCATTGCTCTTCAAAAGTATAAAGTTTCAGTTATGCGAGATGAATGAAATCTAGAGATCTGCTGTAAAACATCGTGCCTATAGTTAACAATACTGTACTGTATGCTTAAAAATTTAGTGAGGGTGGATTTCATGTTAAATATTCTTAACACAAAAACAAAATGAAAACCAAAGGTTACACTTGGGGAATAGGGAAAGGAGTGTATGCTATCTTTGATATGAATCCTAAATTTTTAGAGGGTAAAACTACTACCTAAACTATGATTCTCTTGCGGTATGCGGGATTCTCACTGTTGGGGCCCCTCCTGTTGCAGAGCACAGCCTCCAGATGCGCAGGCTCAGCGGCCATGGCTCACGGGCCCAGCCGCTCTGCTGCATGTGGGATCTTCCAGGACCGGGGCACGAAGCCGTGTCCCCTAGCATCGGCAGGGGGACTCTCCACCACTGCACCACCAGGGAAGCCCTATCCTTCTCTTTTTTCCTAACCCTTTACCTCCCTCTCCATCTCCTCCTATAATCTACAATGGTGTACACATCAATGTACATGCACAATCTCACACATATTAGACACACAACACACAGCAGCATGTGTGCACCTGTGCACACGCTTCGCCCTAACTCGGTTTCCCATCTAGGCTGTACTGATGTGACAAGGGGATAGAATGTCTTGAGAAAATAGGAGAGGGTATTATGCCAGCTCTTCCTTTCCCCTTGCAGAGAAAACTTTCTTGAGACCTTCATTGTAGAGATTTTATTTTTTTAGGGAAATATACCACACTTCTGATAAAACTCAAAACCATTTTCTCTGGTCTCTGCTTAGGACATATTACAGAATGGTCTATCTCTTGTGACAGATAACATATGCTTCAGAATCAGTGTTATTTAATTTTATAAAGAATAAATTTTGGACAAAGCTAGATTTTCATGTTTTTATATGCAGAAATTTTATACAGTGTAAAAGTCTTCGAGTAATGTACATGGTATTATTTAAGACATACAGGTGCTATCTGTAAAGTAAAACCAACAAGTGTTTTTATGCTGACCAGCTGTGAAATGTTGTTTTAGCTTTTCTCACACAAATATGCACATATTACTTTCTTTTATGAGTTACTCAAGTCCTTTTTTTTTTTCTTTATTTTCCAAAAATCATCTCAAAATCAAACGTTACTGGAAACACATGGAAAATCAGGAATTTCCAGCCTAGAGTAATTTAAAACATTTGAGGTTTTTATTTTTTCCTTCATGATGACAAATTTAAGCAAAGATTTCAAATTGCGTAATGAGTAGTTGTTGCCATCGTCATTGTAGCAGGTAAGAATTGTTGTTCCATAGCCCTACAACTAGTTTTTTTTGTTGTTTTTTTAAGTAAAGTTTACATGGTAGCAACACTTTGTTCAACCTCTGCAATATCACAGTCTCCTTGGAAACCAGTGAATCTCTCCTTATTAAAAGTATTTGCCTTATTCTGGTCAGTAAAGTAAGAAGCAAGTTAGTCCAAACAAAGCTGATAAACATCAATTGGTTCCTGCCTCACTCGCCCCCGGCTAGTAAGGAAATGAAGACAGTGGCTGCCTAATCAATAAGCTTACCTTCCACCCATGCTGCTGGTTGCTTAGACGGTTTAAGAAAGAAGTACAGAGTATCATTTCTCATGATTATCCATAGACTAATTCATACCTGTCCAACACATACTTTTCTTAGACAGGTACTAGCAGGTGGAAGGAGCAGTTATCCTGGTTATGATCCTACATGAGGATGGGGGTGCAGGTAAAGAGCTTGCAGTGTTTCCTTATTTTACTTCACAGGTGTCCCTCTTCCTATACCCCTCTTCCCAAGCCCCGAATCATGGCGGAAACAGGAAGTAACAATGCCGCTCTTACTTATTGACTTACTGAATAAAAATTTTATTCTCAGTTCCAGGAAGGAGCCCATTCGTGACAATCACCATCAACACTCCCTCTTTTCTTCTTCCAGTTAGTCCATCCTGAACCTGTTGGAAACTCCCCTTTCACCTCTACTGACGTGACCCAGAGTCCCAATGAGGTCGTTATCTCTCATCTTTAAGAATAAGAGTAGATGGGCTTGAGGCAGCAGGAAGAGAAGAGGAAATAGAATTTGATTGTGTTATAGTTGAGGGAAATAATCTTTGCCCAAATTTTTCTTTATTTGTCCCCAAAGCCAGACTCTTACTTTTGCTCCTTCATTTTTCTCATTTTGGGATCCTCTTTCAAGCCATCTACACCCTTTCCAGTCTATATACGTGATGAAGAAAGATTCCCCTTGTCCTTCAGGCATTTGGGGCATCACATTCTATTGAGAACAGAGCTGGGTAGGAAAGAATGAGGTTGCGGTGCTGTCACTCATGAAACTCAGACCTACATTCAAAATCATCTTCTCAAAGGAGTCCTCACCAGATCTGTCCACAGTCATTATCAGACCTTGATGGTCCATGTCAGTTTGGGCCCAAATGTTTTAAGTGACTGTTGAATTATACCTGAAAGAGCTCTTTTGACTCATGACTTTAGAATTAATTACCAGTAGTTGGTTGTGAATTACTAAACACATATTTACAATGAACTATATCATCTCTAGCCTGTTTTTCTGCATCTCAGATCTTCATTTATTTCTGCCACAGCAGTAATCATATCGGTCAGTGTTTTATTCACCTACTTCCTCGTGAGATTTATTTTAGAAAAGTGGGTTGAGGATAATGATGCAGGTTGAAACTACATAAGGCAGAGGCATTCACAGCAGGAAACTATCAAGTATGACATAAAGAAAGCCTCTCACATATGTTCCACAGCTAAATTTTACAGAATTTTCAGAAAATCTAAAAATAATTTTAAAAAAATGTAGTCAGAGGATTAAAGGGTAAACTATGCCAACTGGACTCTCTGCTAGCTATCAGCCAAATAATTTATTCTCCAAAAAATGCAAAACAATGTCTTGAGACTATGAGGTGTTTTTTGTTTTTGTTTCTCTCCCTCTGCTCTGTCATAAACCTTGTTTTTGCCTTTGATCATTGACAAGTTTAATGGTTGGGTTCCTCCTACATAAGTAAACTTTTTGCATGCCAAAGATAACTCCATGTATCAGAATTATTCTTGGCCTCTTTCTCTTCCTTCTTTCTCTTTTTCCCTCCCTCCCTCTCCCGTTCTTTATGTCTGTTTTTTCCACTAGAATGCATGCACCATGAAAACAGGACCTATGCTTATCTTTATCACCTTGTAACTCCAGTTTCTAGCTTGGTAACTTGCAAATGGGAGGCATGAATAGATACATGGTAACTATGCAAAACATCTATGTTAACTATTTTTTTAAAGTATTTGTGCGTGTGTTTTTTGATATTTGTCTGTCACCTTTCTTAACCATTCTTTCTCTAATAATAAAACCACACCTTTTCAGGGAGCCCTAATCCACGTGTTTGAGTAAAGCTGATCCCATTTCTGTCCCCTTCCCACAGGTCTGGGCACTTGACACCAAACCTGGCAGCTCAGAGCTCCCCATAGACCTGGCCATAGAAATTGGTCCCAGAAAGAGCTCTGCCCATTGTATTCTCACTTGGGACATTTGCCCAGGTCATTAGGCAAATATACTTTTCTTTCCATGATCAAAAGCTATAAGGACCCTGTACTAAAAACAGAAATCTAACTGCTGTAAAACACCCACAAATTCTCAATGTTCTCACACAATTGAAGTTTATTCTAAGTGTATAATAAACACCCTCAAATTCTCAGTGTTTTTACGTAATCGTATTTTCTCCTTCGATATCACAGTTCTTTGTGGGTTGATGGCAGGTGGGAGGCCGCTCTGTGCAATCAATCAAGAATTCAACCTTGTTTCATCCTGTGATCCTACCCCATTCTTCACCTGTTGCCTCTGAGGCTGACTTAGAAAGGGAAGAAAGAGACGGTAGATAAGGCATTCTCTCTTACTTGCCTCTTCCAACAGTGGCATACTTCATTTCTGTTAACAGTCCATTGGCATTACTAGCCATAGGGAGTGACCCAGATGTAAGGCAGAGGGAGGCAGGTGTGAACCCAAGAAGAAAGGGGGTGAAAACAACATTTAGTCAGTCTCTGATAATTGCCATTTATCTTAGAGATGCCACCAATGGAAAAAGATTAAGAATGAAGCCAAGCAGGGGTGAGAAAGAGAGCAAGAGGGAGAAAATAAGAAAGGGGAGAAAAAAGAAAGAAGACAGTGACATTAGAAACCTTGAATTCACAATGTCAATAAAATCTTTATTTTTGTTTATGCTAGTTTAATTAGAAATTCTGTCACCTAAAATAGAAATAATCTGATGAACACACCCCTGTTTTGCTTGCTACGCTATTTGTAGGCCTAAACACAATGCTTTGCATATGGTAGACAGTCTAAATATTTTTTGAATCACAGATTATAGGAATGAACTCTCAATATTAATATATTTGTCTGATGTTAGCTGTCAAACTTATACTAATAAATGCATCACACAGTCTATCATTATATTTCCTGTTATTCTGTTTCATGTCGCTGATGTGTCTCATGATGATCTGTATCAAAATTTTCAACACTTTTTATCTGGGTTGATTCACTTATTGCAGAAATTTTCACATTTATGATTAGTTAAAACTGAGACTTCAGTTGTACTTCTTTGATTCTAAATCTGTTTAATCCTATTAAACACTGCAAATGTCTGTGAACTTCTGGAACGTAAGGACACCTAACATCCCTCTGATGTGTGCTCTGAAGAGTTGCTTGGCTCCCTGTCCCCTCTCTGTGCTGACCCAACAGTGTGGAAAGATAGTCATCGTGGGGCTTTGGTAATTAGAGGAAACCACCAGAGCCAAACATCATAAGAAAATTCTTCTACCAAACCAGGAGGCACGAGAGTAGCAGAAGATTTACTTTGTGCCTACTTGCTGTATGGTTGAGCACATCCCTCCAAAACAACAGCAAGAAGCCAAAATGCCCAAGTTTCTATCTCAGCCCAGGCACTGTCTGTGATCCTTTGTAATTTAGAAGTCACTTAGACCCTTTGTTGCATCTGTTTTTCATGTGCCAAACAGTGAAGATTGTAACACTTACCTTCCTGGGTTCTTATAAATATTAAAAGTTTAAATATGTATGAAGTGCCTGGTGCACAGTAAATAAATAATATATTACTATTATTATTATTATCCCACTGTGGTAGTTGCGGATTTAGTTTTAACTCTTTCATGTCCATTTATATTTTGGCTCAGAATGTGTCTCTTACTGTCCTGAAAGGAGGTTTTGAAAGAACATCACAAGGCTGTGAAGAATAAAGATATTTAAAACATTCCAGGTGCTAAATTTGGAGAAAAGCCTGATGCAAAGTGGAAATTCCAAAAGGGTTTAGAGAGAAGTATCTTCTAATGGTCATTATTACCTCCGGTGTCTGAGTGAACGGTAAAGAGGAATTAAAAAAAAAGAACTTTATTTTTTCCATTCATGTCTTCTTGTGTTTATATTCCCTGAAGGTGTTGAAGTCATTTGTGTGCTTGTTTTTTTTGTCCCTCTGCCACGTGCTAGACTGCCTTCATAGAGTATAGGGACCATCACCCCCATCTACACATACCACCAGATCCTAGCACATCAGACCTTATAGTCTCTCGACAAACATTTGCTTTAATTTATTTCAATTAAATTAATCTCCTTTAATCCCACAGGGTTTAAGTGAGGAGAAATAAAGCACAAAATATTTAGTTTCTGTTTCTTTTCTATAATCTTGATCTCAGTTCAAGGAAAAGAGAAATAATTGTAACTTATGAAAGCAATCATGACCATCTATAACTCAGTCTAGTAGAAACTTCTAGAACCCCATGTCCAGAAGAGAATATAAATGGTGACAAAACGGTACAGGTTTTTGGTACTTGAGGGAAGACTCAATGACACTTATCTTTCCCATCACATGATATAATATATGGGACCCTTAGGGTTGGTGGACATAATATTCACATTTCCAGTTTCTTGGTGGTTCCTGGAAGAACTTAGTTACATAGTACACAGCAATTCATAATTTGGAATGTGGTCAGCCTAGGTAGTTGCCTGGTATTTCTGGTTCTGGGTTTTGTTTGTTTGCTTTGTTTTGAAAAGTCCTTATCACACAACAAAAAGCTAAGGTCAAGAGATTAAACAAAAAATGAAAACCACAACTTTTTGTTTCTTTAAAAGAAGCCATCCAAATCCACAGAATGTGACCTTATTTGGAATTCGGGCTGTTGCAGATTTAGTTAAGATGAGGTCATACAGGGTTAGGGTGGGTCCTAAATTCAGTGACTGGTGTCCTTATGAGACACAGATACAAAAAGAACAAACACACAGGGGGAAGATGGTTATGTGAAGATGGAGGAGATTGAGCAGAGACTGGACTGATTCAGCAGCTATAAACCAAGGAAAGCCAAGGATTGTGGGCAACTACCAGAAGCTAGGAAGAGACAAGAAAGGACTCTTCCCTAGTGCTTTTAGAGAGCATGTGACCCAGCTGACACCAATTTTGCACTTCTATCCTTCAGGATGTGAGAAAATTAATTTCTGAGCCAAATGTTTTGACCCCAAAATAAAAAAAAATTAAAAAACTGAAAACAGACATTTATTGTCTGTTATTTAAAACAGACGTTTCTTCAAAGGAGGTCACTAGTATTATTGGTGGTAGAAGTGAAGAGAACACAAAGTGTAAAGCAGTTGTACTTTAAGACAGAAAATAAAATGGATAGATTTGAGAAGGGAATTCAGTCAAGGCTCAGATCTACCATGAAAACAATTTCACTTATGTTGCCCAGAGGTATAAGAAAAGGAAATAGTTGGGACAGTGACTCCAAGTGATTTATGCAATGCAGTTTACTCACCAGTGAGATAAATATTTGGAAAAAGCTGCAAGATGGCAAAATGTATTAGGTACAAAAAGCACACAACTGTGGGTCTCCATTAAAATAAGGTTGAAGAGAAAGTCAAAAGCGCAAACAGAGCTACAAATGGTGAAGGCAAGACAGTGGCAATTGGACTCAGCATGCCTAGAGTAAATGTTGGTTTGAAACTTCCCGAAGCATTTTAGTTTTTGACACTTGTGAAATCAACAAATGCATTATTTGACTCATTGCCCCAGAAGTGTTCTCTTGAAGTGGAGACACTCATAGTGGAGAAATAGCATGTTCAATAAAGAAAATTTCTTCCTAAATATTCATTCATCCATGAGATGGATAGGAAAACACAAGGATTTAAGGAGGCCAAGGATAAACTGACTCATTTACTTCTGTGGCAGAGTAGCATATTTTGGGATTAAGACTCACTTGTTTTCCTGTTCTGTCATTTCCCAACATTAAGGGACTTGAATAAGAACTGCCTTAATGTTTATTGACGTTCCATTAAAAACAGTATAAAGCATGGTCAAATTCTTTTATTTTTTTCTTTCAAAAATGTCCACAAGTACTTTGTGCTAAGATGGCATTTTAAAATGTGTGGCTTCTCAATGTTTTTCTTGGCATATCTATAGAGTAGAATACTTTGTCTATACTTTCTTTTTCTTCATGTTTTTGTTGAAACAAGGGGAAAAAAAATTTCCATCCTCTAGAAAGCAGTGAATCTCAAAAATTTTGAGATCCCTTTGTCCCTTTAAAAATGATTGATGACTCCCCAAACTTTGGTTTATGTGGGGTTCTCAGTATATGATTATATCTACTGATAGTTACCATAATAGAAAATAGAATTGAAAAAAATATTTGTTGATTCATTTGTAATAATAATAAACCTATTACATGCTAACATAGGTAATATATTTTTTAGAAATTAGAAATCTTGAAAATAAAAAATGTATTTTTAAAGTATAAAACTATTTTAATTACTTTCATTGTTCTGGGCCTAGGTCTTCATTTATACATGTGACTGAATGACAACACAGAAGGGCAATGCCATTGGAAAAAAAAAGTTTAATTTACTCATAGTTCCTTAGAAATGACAGGCACAACTTGCATCACAGGACCCCTGGAGGAACACCAGATTTTAGTCAGGAAGCAGAAGCAGGAGCTTCTGGAGGGCCTGGAGGGCCTAGGCTCTGACCTTTCTCGGGATTTTCACAGGAAGGAGGCAAGGCAATGCAGGGTCAACAGTTTAGGAATATCTAGTTTGTGTAATTTCAGTGGGCTTTGAGCTATAGGTGTGGGCTTCAGTTGACTGGCTTTAGTTCCCTGGGATGATTAAGGCAGAGGGAATTGTCGGCTGTAGTACAAAGACCAGATAGAGGATCTTCTGCTGTATGAGGGCCACATGATAGAGGAGGTGTGGCTTTGTGTTGGTTGGTTTGCATATCAACGGTATGCTCCCCAGCTGAATCCCTGAATCACCTTCTACCTCTAAGAATCCGCTAGCCCTGGGAGGTGTAGTCTCTCCCCAGCCAGAAAGGTTTTTCTTAAGATGTCAAGACATCATAATATACAGAAAAAAAAAAAAAAATATATATATATATATATATATATACACAAAATACATCCATAAACTCGGCATGCAGTTGAAGATAGTAATTTGGAAGAAGGTATTGAATTCATCAAGGTGCATCTGTCTTAGTTTGTTCAGGTGGCTTTATAGAATACCAAAAACTAAGTGGCTTATAAACAACAAACATTCATTTACCAAAAACTGACTGGCTTATAAACAACAAACATTCATTTCTCACAATTCTGGAGGCTGTTTAAAATCAGGGTCCGGCATGGTCAAGTGAGCCCAAGAAAGACTCAGTCACATTAGATAACATTCTGAAGGTCACACATAGCTAAGGAAGTGGCAGAGTTTTTTGAACTGAGTTTATTTTATTCCAATTTTGTAGTTCTAACCACTTTGCTATACTCTACCATATGAAGCGGCTTACTTTAAAAAAAAGGTTAAAAAAAATCCTGTTCCTTCCTAAGCTCTAGATAGAAGCTTGTTAAATAAATACCTTTCTAAATGTTAAATGATATATTGGAAAATATTCATTGACTTTTTTTTCTTTTTGCTGCTCAGTCTGTGGTCAGATGGGCCACAGACTTCTTATTGTATTCACACAAGGTGCAAGGGAGCTCTGTGGGGTCTTTTATAAGAGCACTAAACCCATTCATTAGGGTTTCACCTTAATGACCTAAACCACTCCCAAAGGCCCCACCTCCTAATGCGATTACATTGGGCATTAGACTTCAATATGTGAATTTTGGGAGGACACATTCATTCAGACCATAGTAACATCATATAGAGACAAAAGAGCAGGCAAAAGATGTGGGTATCAATCAGGAAGGATCCAACAGACTAAGTGAACAGAGAGGATGGTTGAGAAGAAGTATATAAAGGGAAAATATTTGATGTTTCCAGAATTCATTAGATCAAGAGTTTACTCTGAGTATCAAAATGAATTAATAAAAATAATTTCTATTTGACTTATTACTCTTAATCTTCCTAACATAAAGGATTATATAGTAAAGGTTACCAGAGTGAGGGGAAACCCAGATAAATATTTAGCAGACTTTTGGTCAGCAAAAAATAAGTAACAGAAAACAGTGGGTTAAGATCTTAAAAAGATAGAAGGGAAAACATTGTAAGCCTAGAATTTTATACCCAGCCATATTATTTTCCAAGAATGAGGGCAAAATAGAGATCAGAAAATTTTTTTTTTTTTTTTTTTTTTTTTTTTTTTTTTTTTTTTTTACCAAAAATGGCAACATTTTATTTATCTACCATCTTGAGTCTCCAATGAGACCTCAGCTGGGCACAATGGGATTTGAAAACCAATCTGGGAAGTGGGTCACTTCCTCTCTTTTTTTTTTTTTTTTTAAACATCTTTATTGGAGCATAATTGCTTTACAATGGTATGTTAGCTTCAGCTTCACAACAAAATGAATCAGTTATATATATACATATGTTCCCATATCTCTTCCTGCTTGCGTCACCCTCCCTCCCACCCTCCCTATCCCATCCCTCCAGGCGGTCACAAAGCACCGAGCTGATCTCCCTGTGCTATTTTTTCCAAGACTATGAAACTTTGCCATCATCCAATAGGCCCCTATATAGGAATGGTTAAAGTATAAAAAATAACAAGAAGAAAGGTCAGCACAGAGGAGAAGCATAGAATACAAGATAAAATGATAAATGCAAAATTGACATAATATGTTGATTAATATACTGAATTTTGACATAATGGCAAAATAGCACATTTTGTATGCTTTTTCTTAAAGCATTTATCTAAAATAATAAAAATGGTGGAATTTATTACGAACTTTAATAAAGGAGCCAAACTGAAAGAGCTCTCAAGTGACTAAAGATGGGACAATTTCAGCAACAAAATAAATGAAGTATTATTGGATTATAACCCAGAATGTATAATGAATATCCATGAAATCATGTGGATACAAATATACTATTGAAAAAGTAAAAAGAAAAGAGACAAATTTCCCGCACAATATGTCAATATAGTGCCCCTTACGTAGATGGAGCTTAGCTCTCCAGCCCCTTGAGTATGGGTTACACTTAGTGATTTGTGTCCAATGAGTAGAATATGGAAAGGAGAGAGAATGCCAGGTGATCCAAGTCAATAATCCCAGTGATAAGTAATGTTGATAGTAAGTATCCTTGATATGATGTGATGAGAATGATACTTCATCTTTCATCTCTATAGTCTTTCTTCCAAAAACCTATAACCTCAGTGTAACCATTAGAAAAACACATTGAGAAAGTGGAGGGACTAATGTTGCTAAGAGCATAGAAAGGAAAAGAAAGAAAGGGGAATTGTAAAAAAGCCCAGAAAGGAAAAGAAAGAAAGGGGAATTGTGAAAAAGCCCAGAAAAGCATTTTAGTGAAACATAAATGTAAATATAGAAAAAAAAAAAAAAAAGAAGAAGAAGATGAAGGCTGATTCAGGCTCAATTGGAGGGACAGGTAGAACTAGTGAGCTTGTAAATCTTTAACAGTGAAGCGATAGGAGACAGAAAATGGTCAAGAAATGTGTGGCAATATCCAAACAGGATTTAACTTCAATGTTAAAAAGAGAAAATTGCCCTGGCCAAGCTGAATGGAAAGACAAAATAAACAGATTTTGTGAATGGTAATAGTGTTTTTATTGAGGAAACCAAATTAAAGGTTGAGTGCCTATCCATGGGACAGAACTCAGACTAAGTAGGTAAGACAGGGATTTCTAGTATGGTTCATACATGATGCTAAGGGGAAATAACTCCATTTTTAATTTTTTTAGAGTAATCCACAATGTTGTAAAGAAGAAGAGCCTGGGTATAGAGTCACCATAGGGAGCCCCAGGTCCCAGAATCCAGTTTCCTCTAAAGAGGAAGCTTAGAAGAGATGCTTTGACCAGATAGGGGTGTGGTGAGAGAATTCCTAGAAATTACTACAGGGCAGAGCTGAGGGCTATTTTGCATCAAAGAGATCATTCTTTCCCTAAGTTTTCTCTTGCTCTAATACTTTCAATGAAGCACTTGTATTAACTACAGGTGGTTTCTCACTTACAGCAATTTGACTTATAATGAGTCACATGCTCAGTGCTCTGCCAGTTACTCAGAGCCCTGGCAGAAGGCTAAACACAGCTACATCATTGGCACTGTCTGCTTTCTGACCTGCATCAATACGTAAGACCCTATGGCTTGGGTCCTTGACCTCAGATGGCCTCCTGATAGCCTCTACAGCTCACTCTGCCTGGGTTCTCTTTGGCTCTTGGTCTCAAACACTGTCAGTAATCAATGATAATAATGTAGGATCCAGTATGTAAAACTTTTCTCTCTACCTTCGAGTACACGTTCCTTCATTTGGTATCAATTGATACCAATACCAAATATTTACTGAGCACTTACTACAGGACAGTCACTATAGTAGTCACTTTGGCTAGATGAGTGTAATTAATCAATAAATCTATGACAAGGACACTATAAATTGTATTTGCTTATAGGTGTATTAAGGTTTGAAAATGATGTGTAACTTGGACAAAGCCAGAGCTGGTACATGGCAGAGCTGGAACAAATCCAAGTTTCCTGACTCTAAATCTTATTTACTTATTGTACATATATTTTCCCTCCTCAGGTGGACCTTAGTTGTTCACTTTTACCCTTAAAATATTTCTACCAGTTATATCCTCAGTAGAGACTAAGTATTTTTGTGAGTCTAGTTACTGTATTGTTCACATATACTGACTCTATACACTGTTAATACTATACTGTTCACTGCATACTTTTATGATTTAATGACCAGTAATTACTTTTAATAGAGAAATGGATAATTTTCCAAAAAATTGAGCCTCAGCTTGTTGATTAAGAAATATCCCCTTATTAACATTATATCTGAAGGAAAACCACAGTTAAATGGAATCATTTAATTTATAGCCCAAGTGAGTGATGAGCTATAAATTAAAGGACTGTCTTATATTGGTCTAGGAAAAAAAACAGAGTAGAAGACAAAGTTTTTGAAAGAGAAATTTCATCTTCATTTTTGATTCTTGGATACAGATAGTGTGAAGTTAACCTAAGATCAGAGATTCAGAAATCTAGCCATTTCCTTGTACCTTGTGGTTGTCCTTATCAAGGATAGCTCTTGTTGGTGATTCTGATGGTTTAATATTCAGAGGTATGAATGGACTGTCTTCTGAGATCAGCTTGCTGTCTACCAAAAGAGCCTCAGAGAAAACAAGCTTTGGTGAATTTTCATGGTCTAAAATTGGATCATTAACTTTGCAGATAAGAAACTGTGTCTTTCATGTCCCTAGCTCACCCTCTTTTCCATGCTGACAATCCTCCTTGAGATGTATAATACTTTTCTTGGCATTTTAAATTTACTGATAAAACCAGCGGCTCCTCTAGTCCTGGAAAACATTTCAATCCCTCTCATCATGTGTTGAGTCTAATAACGGGCCCAGCAGAGAGTCATCTCTTGTACTGTCTACAGTAGTAAGTTTTAATATGTACAAACATAGAAATGTGTGTACTCCCCCTTCTCCATACTACTAAGTTATTTCTTTTAGAGAACACTTAAAAAGTTTTCTAAAATAGAATAAAATACAAACAATTATTCCTCATGAAGATTTATTGGTAAACTATATGAATTATGTAACATTTTAAAATGTTGAGAAATACATGATAAAATTAGTACCCAGAACATCTTAATAGTAAGGCGTTTATAATTTTGTGTATTTTATTCTAGACTTTAATTTTGTAATTTTATCAATTGTATTTTTATCATATAGATTTTTTTTAAATGCTAAAAAGCTTAGAGTTAAAAAATAATATTCTTGGGCTTCTCTGGTGGCGCAGTGGTTGGGAGTCTGCCTGCCGATGCAGGGGACACGGGTTCGTGTCCCGGTCTGGGAGGGTCCCACATGCCGCGGAGCGGCTGGGCCCGTGAGCCCTGGCTGCTGAGCCTGCATGTCCGGAGCCTGTGCTCCGCGGCGGGAGAGGCCACAGCAGTGAGGGGCCCGCGTACTGCAAAAAAAAAAAAATATTCTTATGCCTCCAGACTCAGTAGTTCTACTCCCCAGAAGCAACTATTTCAAAATGTTTACCTGTTTCTTTTGATATTTACTTCCATATTTCTAGGTGGTATGTTAATAATGTTCTTCTTAATTATTTTTAAATTGAAGTATAGTTGCTTTACAATGTTGTGTTAGTTTCAGGTGTATCTCAAAATGATTCAGTTACACATATACATACATATATGTGTGTGTGTGTGTGTGTGTGTGTGTGTGTGTGTGTGTGTGTGTGTGTATTCTTTTTCATATTCTTTTCCATTATGGTTTGACTCATCATCCAATAACTTCTTACAGTGGCTAGAGATTGATCTCCTCCATAGCCCTCCCATCCATTTCTTCTCCCTACATGCAACCAACAGAGTTAAACAAAATCTTAGGTGAACTCAGTAGTTTGTGAAAGTCCTATTTTCTCAATACATAGGAAGCAAGGTTGTTGGCTGAGAGTGGAGAATATGAGACAGGGTGGCCTAGGAGAGTAGGAGAATAAATTGGTTAATCATTTCATTTCAATGTGTTCTTGTGATGGTATAGGATAGAATGTAAATACATGTGGCCTATCTTGCACGCTTAAAGAACAACAAAAATCATTTTTATCTAAAAATGAATTTTTGTTTAGCTTAAATTTTATGCTAAATTGTATATCTTGGCTAAAAATAAATAAATGTATTATGAATTCCAAAGTTGTGGCATTTCTAGTTGAAGTAAGCATATTCACCTTTACTTATCATTTAAATCGACTAAAGGCAGACTAAGTTTGATTATAATAGAATAATTGTATTGATATTTTTCCTAAAGTTTCCTAAAGTATTGATATTTTTCCTAAAGTTTGATTATAATAGAATAATTGTATCGATATTTTTCCTAAAGGACTAGGTCTGGGTGAAACCCACCAAAAATATAAGTGTTTTGATTATTTAGGGATTTGAAGTAGCCTGTTTATGAGGTAGCTTGCTGTGCTAGGAATAGCTTGGCCTTGGGGTTGAAGAATCACGTGTTTGGTTTGAATCTCAACTCTGCCAGGTAAATTTCCTCATCTGTTAAAATGTCCAAAATAATATTTTTCTTATCTATTAAAATAAGAAAATTACCAGTTTCCATATCTATTACAATAACATTTCCCTTTTAGCAATGTTGGGTGGAGTAGAGGTCATTTTTATATAGTACCAGGTACTTTGGAGGCCTTTAATAATTAGAAATTGCTCTGCCTCAGAATTACAGAATAGACATTCTATGGAGTATCCCCCTGGAGGATATGCTGAAATTTAAACTCTGCTCAGGATCAGGATACGACCATTTTTACATCCATGAAAATAAACCATTCACAGAGCAAGAAGGATGCCAAATACCATGTATGTAATTCTTGCTACACAAAGCTTATTCATTATTTCAGTTTATCTTCTTTTGAACCAAGACATCACACATATGAGGTGCTTGCCTGTGGTCATTTCTTTCATTGATCTGTGATGCACTGGACATTTACAGATAATTGATATAAAAGAATCACCATGCCCATGGACTAAAAATGATGATGGCTTTCATGCAAAAAAAAAAAATATTCGGGCTTCCCTGGTGGCGCAGTGGTTAAGAATCCACCTGCCAATGCAGGGTACGCAGGTTTGAGCCCTCGTCCGGGAAGATCCCACATGCTGCGGAGCAAATAAGCCCGTGCGCCACAACTACTGAGCCTGCCCTCTAGATCCCGCAAGCCACAACTACTGAAGCCCACGTGCCCTAGAGCCCATGCTCCGCAACAAGAGAAGCCACCACAATAAGAAGCCCGGGCACCGCAACGAAGAGTAGCTCCCGCTCTTCGCAACTAGAGAAAACCCACGCGCAGCAGCGAAGATCCAACACAGCCAAAAATAAATAAAATAAAATAAATTAATGTAATCAGTATCTCACTGTACATAAATATATCAAGGTTTGTCCTGTATAAGAATTACTAAATTAGAAATGCAGTTTCGTTAAACTTCAAGGTTAAGTTTGAGCCTGGAATTTTAATGAACTGCAACAGATACCGAGTGTGCCTCATTATCCTGTAAACGTATTGGAATGCACATGTCAATAAACCATTGTTTATTTATTTATTATGTATTTTCGTTATACAGTGATAAAGTCTCCCAAAAACGCATCTAGGGGAGGAATTGCATATGGTATGACATTTATATTTAAAGCCAAAACATTTCAACGTCAATCAATCATGAAAATGTTATCCAGTTTCATTTGTGCTCCGGGAGATAGACTTTCTTCTTGACAGTTGATTTACCCCTCGTTTTAACAACTCTTCATATACTTCCCTTGCACATTTACTACGTCCTCTATCTAATCTACAACCTCTTCACCTACTATCTCTCCTTTCCACACTGTCGACCCACACAAAAAAGCAAACAAAATAAAACAAACAAATATAAAACATTAAACACTCCCAGAGTGACTTGTTTCCTTCCTCACCCTTTTTGTACTGCGTGACCTTCTTAAGGTCCTGGAATCCCCCAAACTGAACATCATTAGCCCAGAGCTTGGACAAAGTAGGTGGACAGTAAATATTTATTAAGTGAATGAAGAAATTGTGTCAACAGCCCCACAAATTCCCCCTATTATTCTGTTTTCGGTTAATAGCATTGGCATCCATTCATCTGTTGCAGAAAACAACAACAACAGCAACACAACACAAGGATTCACCCTCATTCCTGACTTTAATTTGGTCAGCAAGTCCTGGCAATTTGATCTCAAAAATAACTCTAAATTCATCTCCTCTTTTCTTCACTTTTGTCATATTATCTCACCTGGGATGTTGGGGTGAGACTGATCTCATCTTTGTCTGACCCCATCCTAGTTTCTTTTCTACATAGCTTCTAGGGTGAAGACATTAAAGCATATATTAAAAACCATAGTTCATGAATCCCTATTGACTTATTGCATTAAATATCTTGAGAGTTTCCCATTTCTTATATGAATAAGTCTGATATTTTCAGTACCATATAAAAGTCCATCAAAACAAGGCCCCAGATTATCTCTTCACTTCACTACTAGCTTTTCTTTCATTCATCCCATATTGCAGTCAAACAGGATTCCCCTCTTTTTTAAATACCCCTTACCCTTTCATTGCCCCTGCACCTTTTTACTTCCCGTTCCTGCCAGTTTAATAAGCGTCTTTCTCTTATTTATCTGGATAAGATGTATTTAACCTGAAATTACAGCTGAAAAATTTTGTGATATGCATTTGACTCAAGGAGAAACCAGTCTTTCCTCTTTTCTGCACCCACAGTTATTTCAAGGGGTTGTAGTTACTCTTGACATTCCTCTGGCCCCCATGATACTGCTCATCTCTGTGGAAGAATTCATATCCTACTCTTCTTGTACCTGTGTTAGTTTCCTGTGGCTTCTTTAACAAATGATCAAAAACTTGGTGGCTTAAAGCAACAGAAAGTTGTTTTTTCACAGTTCTGAAGGCCAGAAGTCCAAAATTAGTATCACTAGGTCAAAATCAAAGAGTTAGTAGGGCTGCACTTCCTCTGGAGGCTTAAGGGGAGAATATGTATGTTTCTTGCCTCTTCCAGTCTCTGATGGTTGTCAATATTTCTTGCCTTGTAGCCGCTTCACTGCAATCTCTTGGTCACCTTGCCTTCTCCTATTCTGTTTGTGCCAAATCTCTGTCTCCCTCTTATAAGGATACATGTGATGGGGCTTAGGGTCCAATCCAGGATAATCTCCTCATCTCAAAATTCTTAACTTAATCACACCTGCCAATAACTTAAAAAAAATAATGGATTTTGGGAACCACTATTCAATTCACTACAGTCTATTATGACCTCCAAAGTTTCATGTCCATCCCACACACAAAACACACTCACACCATCCCAACATTTCCAAAAGTCTCAACCCATATAACATCAACTTAAATCTCATCCCCTAAATTATCTAAATCAGGAATATATAAGACTCTAGGTATGATCTATCTTGAGGTAAAATCCTTCTCCATCTCTGGACCTGGGAAACTAGAAAACAAGTTATCTGTTCCCATAATGTAAGGGTGGGATAGACATAATCTAATAGTTATAGAAATTTCCATCCCAAAAGGGAGAAAATGGAAGGAAGAAAAGGGTCACTGGTTTCACACAGTTTTGAAATCCGGCAGGACAAATGAGATTAGGTTTCAAGGGCTGGGAATAGTCCTTTGAGGAATAGACGCTCTGGTTTCTGTATCTATGGCTCCACCCTTTGGGCATATGGTTCCAGTCTCTGTGTCCATTGCTCTAGCCTCTACACACATGGCTCTGGCCTCTAGAATCAAGGATCTAGTTTTGGAGTTACATTTCCTTTTCTTGAGTGGTGACACATGTTTGCATTTGAGTAATTTTATCATCCTCTTTCCTGCTTCTAGGATTTTGGGAGTCTGACAACCCTCTTTCATTTTGTCCTGCCTGTTTCACTGTCAATGCAAGCTGACAGTTTTTTGCTGGTATAACTTTCTTTAAAACTGTTGTGGTTCTCTGGTGTATGTCATGAGGATTCACTCCATTAGACAAAAGTGTTCTCCAAATACCTTTCCTGTGTAATCCCATTTCTATTCCACCTTCTGCTGAGATGGCAAAGGAGATCCATGAGTCACATGCATAATCTCTTCACCACGAGCAAAAAGTTGTCCAGCCACACTTTAGTCCTTCTCTCCAGAACACACTTACCTAACAGTGAATCTCCTAATTTTAGCATCTTTTGCAATCTGGTTGAGCTGAGAATATTCCCAGTTATCAAGTTCCTTTTTGTTTAATAGTTCCTTTTGTTCCTTTTTGTTTAATAGTTATTTTCTCAATTTACCTCTTTCCACTCATATTTTACTACAAGCAAAAAGAAGAAAACAAGTTGCATCTTCAACATTTTGCTTGAAATCTCATCAGCTAAATATCCAAGTTCATCGCTTACAAGTTCTGCTTTCCACACAACTATAGGCCATAATTCAGCTACATTTACTATTGTTATATAACAAGAAATGCCTTTCCTCCAGTTTCCAGTAACATTTTTCTCATTCCCTTCTGAGGTTTACCAGAAGTGCCTTTAAACATCTATATTTCTCCCAGCCATTTGTTTAAGTCAATCTAGGTTTTTCTATCATGTCTTAAAATTTTTCGACCTCCTATCCACTACCCAACTCCAAAGCCACTTCCACATATTTACTTTATTTGTTACTGCATCACTACGCTTCTTGGTACCAAAATCTGTATCAGTTAAGCTTCCACCAGAGAAACAGAATAACGGGCTATATATGCAGTAAGATATTTACTGTAAGGAACTATTTTATGCAATTATAGGAGCTGGATATGTCAATCCAAAATCCATAAGGCAGGCTTTCAGGAAGGGCAGGATGAAACTCTCAAGCACAGTCTGAAGCTGCAGTCCCCAGGCAGAATTTATTCTTCAGGAATGCCTCTTGTTTACTCTTGTTTACTTCTTCAACTGATTGAATCAGGCCCACCTAGATTATCAAGGATAATTGCCTTTGCTTAGAGTCAACTGATTATAAACTTTAATAATCAGTTACTAAAGGAGGTTACAAAAAAACCTTCACAGTAACACCTAGATCATTGTTTGATTTGAATAACTGGGACTATAGCCTAGTCAAGTTTACACATAAAACTGACCATCACAGTACTCTAGAGTTAGGACAACTTCTAACATGTAGCAGGCTCTCATTTTACTTATGCTGAATAAACAAATGAATGCTGCCTCACTCTATGAGCTATACCTCTGCTCTACATGACTTTCTGTAGAGCTTGGATTCTATCGTTAGTTTCTTCATGTCATCACCAACATATTTCAGTCTCTATGACCATGCCATTTCCCAGTCTTGGATCAACCCCACTGCACAATTCTCTTGTTCCTAATCTTGGCTGACAGTCATGATGCCTTGCACACTGGTATAGAAAATCTAGTTAAGATAGGAAAGTGGCAACAGTGAGTCCCAAATATTTAATAGATAGAAAGGCATGAAAATTTCAAACAGATTTATTTTTTTCTCATCAAAAATGTGTTTATTTGAATAATCCCATCTCAGTTTATTTGAAATTAGTCTATTCCTCCTATTAATTACTATTCCACATCTTAACTCCCTCCCCAAATTATAAATCTGAGAAGTTAGCTAGTGATTGCCACTTCCTACACACAATTTTCCAGGTTCTCCTAGAAAACTTCCAATCAATCAAACTGAAGTTAAATCCTTAAATTCCTCAAGATATGAACTATTCTCAAGTTAGTATTCTAAAATATTGCAAGTACTCCACCTAAGTTTACCACTCCCTCAAAGTTGAAATTCCCACTCTGCACTCTTTGAAATCACTTTCAAAATAAAAATAATGTATTATTCTCTTTTAGTTCTCCTACTTCTCATAAATTACCAAAAATTACCAATGGAGACTTGGTTTGTCTTCTGCACGTTTGTTCAAGTCCCTATAAACCAATTCACCAGGGCTAGACATTGTAACACATTGAAAAGCTAATGTCCTTTGCTATTTTTTCACTAATTTGAGGCTTCAGTTTTAACTAAATGAATTTACTTGAGTTTAAAAATTATCCTCTTTGATACAGAAAATGAAAATAATGTATAAGATGAGTAGTTTATTCTACACTTTGAATCCCAGCTCTTATATTATACAAATCAATTATGTATCTCATCTCTTTGGTTCTTACTCAGAGTGTAAATAGTTGTTGAATGAGTGAAATGTTTTTATCATTTCTCAAAATCCTTAGTTTTGTGCTTAGTTTTTTCAGTAGTTTTCTCAATTGTAATTTATCCCTAGTAACTTCTCTCTTTTATGTTTCTTCTTGGCAAATATTCAAGTACCTAAGAGTTCTTAGCCCAGATTTATAAATTGCCTTAAGCATATCAGCATTTTCTTCTCCATGGGCATAATTTTTAATTACTTACTTAGAATTTCACTTCTGATATATCACCTGCCCTCTTAATATTTCCTCCCTTGTAGAGTTCCTATTCATGTGGTCATTCTTATATATTTTTTCTGAACTTTTAAAATTCCTGGTCACTAAATTTAGAATTTATGTTTGAAAGGGTAAGATGCCAGGCAATGTGGATACACTAAGCTGTGAAAACTTCTAATTTCAAATTGGGTCAACTACCCAGGGAATTCTTGATCTTGTTTGGAGTGAACATTTGAGTCAGGTACATTCTGTAGAATATTTTAATCTGAGTTTCTGTTAAATTGACTGGAAACATGCCAAACCATGTGTTGTTCCTGATGTGTTTTTCTACCCTGCCTCTCCCACTGTTACCCATGTTCATCTGACCATAAAAGGCCTTCTAACTAGGGCAAACCCATCCATGTTTGGGTTCCTCAAATATTTCAAGCTATTTTTCCAACTGTTGGGGTTTGACAAAGTCTTGTCAGCTTTTTATCAAGGTGGTTATTTTTTTTTTTCTTTTTAATTTTCAAATCCAAGTGTATTGCCAGGGAAATGCAGTCCATATGTTTCTTATTTATACATAACTCATAAAATAGTTTCTAATAATTATCTTATATTCACGGTATCTGTGGTATCTGTATGCTTTTCCATGCCTGTGCCTTGATCAATCCGGAAATGTTTCCCCTTTTGTATTTTTTTATTTATTTATTTTTTGCGGTACGCGGGCCTCTCACCGTTGTGACCTCTCCCGTTGTGGAGCACAGGCTCCGGATGCGCAGGCTCAGCGGCCATGGCTCACGGGCCCAGCCGCTCCGTGGCATGTGGGATCCTCCCGGACTGGGGCACAAACCTGTGTCCCCTGCATCGCTGGCGGACTCTCAACCACTGTGCCACCAGGGAAGCCCTCCCCTTTTGTATTTTAACTTAAACATTTTGAACCAAATTTGAAACTCAGATGTGCCAGAAAATTGAAAGGTTGGCAAAATGTATTTTTCATTTCTCTTATTACCTTTAATAGAAATGAACATTTCTCCTTTTGCCTAATTCAACAAAAAGTTAGGTCCTTTCAAGTAACTAACAAGTAACACATGCAAGTAGCATGTGAGTAATCAATGGGGAACAAGTTCTCTGTATTGTGTCCTTAGTTGCTAGCCCCATTTATTTTGGAATTCGCCTTTTCCACTCTCCTAAGAGAGACTTTTTCCAGAAACAAACACAATGCTAGTCCTCAAGTAGAATTCACTGAACTTCCTTTCATTTTTTCATCTAAACTAAAAATTTTCACTTGTACTTTAACCTTACTTCTAAAGTCACCAGCACTTGTACTAAATTTTGACTTTTTTTTTTCTCCCTTTCATCTTAATTTATCCTATCACCCTTCAACTTAACTTCTGTCCAAAGTGTGTGTCCTCTGAGTTTACCTCTACCTCATCACCATACTGCTGCTATGGTTCTCACCATCAGGTCTATTTGAACATGACCTCTTGTGTCCCTCTCTCTCTGTCCCTCATCCAGCCTCCATGCTGCTACCTGAATGTTTGCAGAATTATGTTCGGTGCTTTGTATGAAGCTCAGTTAATTTGTCCTAATCCCAAAGACAGAAATGTAGGTTTAAATCTCCACAAATTTTATAGGAAATAAAATTTCCTATTTTAGGAAAATAACTGGCATCCAGTGATCACTGTTCAATATTAGCTTGCGTATATTTCAAATTTCTAATGAACAAAATCAAATCCATTTAACTGTGACATTATACAATTATAACCCTAGAAGCTAAGTTCAGGGATAAACTTCAGCTACCTTTCAAAATTCCATAGAAAGTGAGCATGGTATTGTTTATCCATCATCCAGCCAACATGAAAAACACATTTGAATGATGATCATTCTGGGAAGCTTTACTAAAAGGACTGTTTGCAAATAAGTAGGCAAGGTGTGGGCAATCAAGGGATAGTGCACAGTAACTTGGGATAATAACAGTGGTAACTGTTGGGTATCTGGTATGCATGACAGAAAAAAGGTGGGATCCATTTCCAGGACCTGGGAAAGAAAGAGTCTACAGAGAGGGCCACCTGGAGGAGAGGAGCAGCGACCTTTGGTTGAGTAACGCAACCAGCCTGAGGTAACCCCACAAGAAGGCTGCTTTGGAGGTAAATATATAAAATTTACCTTCCTCCCCTTTTTGACCAAATCCAGCAGAAGGCAGTGAGCAATGGTGCCCATTAATATAATCCATACAGATTAGCCTCCCCAAAGAGAAAGTAGAGTGAAAAGGATAGGAAATAGATTTGGGAGAATAATCAGAAAATTATCTGGGACAAATGGAAAGGGCCATCCAAAGCCCCTGTTTAACAAAGATACAAAGGAGACATAGTGTTGACCAAACTTACTGAGCTGGATTGTTCTAGGTAACTTCAACATCTATGTAACTCATTTATTTTGGATACATTTCTCAGGTCTTGCTGGTTGACATCTCCTATTGCTTGTGGACAATGACATGTATGATATCAGGGTAATCTCAGGTTTCTAATCAAGAAAAGGGAACATAATGCTCAGTGTGAATATAAGTCTGAAAAGGATGATCCTTCTTGAGGATACAGCCTCCAAACAATGTCAATATATTGTTTCCTACCAGGTTGTATCAAATTTCTTTGGACAACAATCCTCAGGTCCAGTTCTTGCAGGCATCACTCACTCACTGATCATTCATGACCCTTAAGAGAACCTCTTCTGATAGAAAGAGCATGAGATTAAAAGTTACAGCACTCAACTGCAAATTTGGGTTTGGTTCCCAGAAAAGCCATTTAACTTAAGATTTATTAATGAGTTACCTACCTTGTCATTCACCTCTTTATTTTTATTTGTTTATTTGTATTACTCAAAGTCTATACATTCTTTTATTTTTAATTATTGAGGTAAAAATATGACACAGGTAAAGCTCTTTGAAAACTACAAAGCCTTTTGCCAGTACTTCCCAATCCTGGCCCATTATAAACATTCATGCAGTTTATTTGTTTATTTACTTATTTATTTTTATTGAAGTATAGTTGACTTACAATATTATATCAGTTTCAGGTGTACAACATAGTGATTCGATATTTTTATGGATTATACTCCACATAAAGTTATTACAAAATATTGACTATATTCCCTGTGCTGTTCAGTGCATACTTGTAACTTATTTATTTTATACCTAGTAGTTTGTACCTTTTAATCCTGTTCACCTATTTTGTCTCTCCCTGACACCTCTCCCCTTTGGTAACCACTAGTTTCGTCTCTGTATCTATCAGTCTGTTTCTGTTTTGTTATATTCATTCATGTGCTTTAGTTTTTAGATTCCACATATAAGTGAGAATGTACAGTTTTTGTCTGACTTATTTCACGAAGCATAATACCCTCCAGGTCCATCCATGTTGTTGCAAATGACAAAACTTCATTCTGTTTTATTGCTAATATTCCATTGTGTATATATATACAACATCTTTATGAATTCATCTGTTGATAGACACTTAGGATGCTTCCATATCTTGGCTATTGGAAATAATGCTGCTATGAACATTGGGTTACATATAACTTTGAATCAGTGTTTTCATTTTCTTCAGATATATACTTAGGAGTGGAATTACTGGACCTTAGGGTGGCTCTATTTTTAATTTTTTGAGGAACCTCCATATGTTTTCCATGGGAGAGGGAAAGGTCAATCTTAGAAGAAACCTTTTTCTGTAATATCTTTATACATATTTAAATGTATAATTAATGTATTATTGATTAAGAAGTTTTAGTTTTGCACTAATTTTTAATAAATCAGCCTAATGCATATCTGCTAAAGTAAAATAGTATTAGAAAAAATACCCCTATACTTGTGGTGAGAGGAAAGATCAAGGGCATCTACAGAGTAGATGGTTAGCTCACAGTTTAATTTCACTAGTGAAATAACAAGTAATCTCACAAAGTTTCACTGTGACAATTTTAGAGTGATTCCAAGCTTTTGTTTTAGCTAAAGCATGACAGTATTAGACTTTAAGTGATTCAACTTTGAAGCAGAAATTTCTCAGTATGACTCTTTTCAAGGATTTAAATTGGTTTAGTGTCATGAGATTTCAAGATGAGGCTCTAAAACCTGGTGTCATTGCAACTACTTATTTGTGTAAGTTTGTATTTTCTCAAAAACACTATAATGAGATAAAATACTTACTGAGGTTCATGTAAGATGGAAACACAATCCACACAAACATTTTCCAGTGACTCAACACAGCTTCATTTTCTTATTGGTTGACTGCTATAAATTTTAACTTAACAAATTTATACAATAAATACTGCTTTTATCAGTTTATGAATTCTATTAAGTGTATGAGTGAGATTTTATTTAGTAAACAGTTTCCTTTGCTAAAAAATAAAATATTTGCTAACTATTGATCTTAGTCCTTGGAGAACCATGTTGTTTAACAAACCAAAAAAGGATAAACGCACATTATAAGTTGGCTGGTTGAGACTTCGTGACCATAATTGCATTATTCTCTTCCAAAATAAATTCTCTATTTTCCCATTTCTGTCTCAGGTCTGTCTATCTTCTAATCTATTTTATTTCATATGTTTCCCCATTTGTGATGCTGGTTGTCTGCCTACTTCTTTAGGCAGTCAAGTTTTGCTATAGAGAGGATGGATGTCTGGCTCACTAATTGATTAATTTGTTCATTTAATACTTGTTTGATCCAGGCTCTTTTCTAGGCACTGGACATAAAATGATGAAAAATAATTTAGAGGATCTTGTACTCAATTATTAAACTTCAGTGGTTAATGTCCTTCTCTTCCTTTTAGGTTTATGTTGTTGTCATTGCTATTTTATTGTTCTTTTCTTTTTCTCTCAATATTCTTCAAGATATCCAGTCTACATTACCTTCCTAAATCACCTAATAGTATTCCTTTAGAGAAAGAACTGAGACTTGGATTCCCGGATTCCTGTGCAAGTAATTTATTAATGAAGCGATCTTAGGAAAAACTTTTAAGGGAATGAGGAAAATAAGATGGACCGAGGGGAAGCTAGGCAAGCATGGTGTTTGGGAGAAGTCTAGACTGACCCATAGGAAACTCTGGAACAAGAATCACATCACAGAGGTTGTCCTACCCAGAGGCAAGGGGGATGGACTGTTAGACCCCAGTTCTATTTGTCATTGGCTATGAAGCAACACCATAGGTGTGTGGGGGGGGTGTTTAACCTCCCAAGCATCCCCAAGTGAGTCAGGTCCCATCCTCTAATGGTGATCTTCTGGAGAAGGGAGCTGGTGTGAGCTGTTAGCAGCCAACCACTACAGCTTCTGAGGGGTGAATACAGTGCCTCAGTAAAAGGAATCTGGGTAGGACATCAAAAACTTATAAACAGTTTGGAGAGTGGATAAATTTCACTCAGTAATAAAAATATATTTGAGAAGGGCAGGTAACTAGTAGAGACCAAAATATACATGTCATTTAACAGAGATCTTGGAATTTGAGCTCCCAGATAAATCTTTTCATTGGAAAAACATCACTTCCCGTGATCAGTTTCCTCCTAAAAATTTCACCATCTATATAAAATAAAGCCAATGCTATGTCTTCACCATGAAATTGTACAATTACTGCACCAAGATGATTCCTATGTCCAGAGCTATGAATATGTTAGACCATCCAACCTACAAGCTCTATCATTACTTCATCCCACACAGTAACATGGGTGCGTAACCACAGGTATGCCATGACCAGGTCCCAAATGCAGCACCCACATTGCTCTGCCATCAGCTACCATGGTAGAATTGGGGCTTCACTAGACTTGGCCACTGGGTCTAGGATCCCACTAGGCATTTCCTACAGGGAAGAAGAGCTCATAAATTGAGTATTGGACACAAACTGTAGTAAAAACTGACCAGAATACTAATGTTCCCCCGACCCTCCCACACAAAGAAATCATATTATAGAGTTTTTTTCTAAATCCTACTTATTGGCCCAAATCAATAGTCTAAATGTATCATATCTGGACTACTAGAACAAGTTTCACTTAGATCCTCACAAGCTTCCACCATGCTCTGACTAGCTAGCAAAAACTTCATCAAGACTAAATTAAAAAGGAATAATGTTTCTAGGTTGCAAACACTGCTAAGATACCACCAGCTCTTGCCTCTGGAACAGCATACTAAAGGGACTAACCAAATTGTCCAAGATGAATCATACTGGGCTAAGATACACTTTTGGACCAAGATGCCACTGGACTGAACCACGACTTGTAACATCCACCATGCCATTCTTAGGCCAACCAGGCCGCAAGCAGAAGCCAGAGGGCTGACTAGTTGCTAAACAGCAGCACTAGACTCCATGAATCTTCAATAAATGCACAAAGGAATATGCAAGTTCTGACCACCAAGACTAACACACAAGACTTTATTATTGGCAACATCCAAAAGAGACCTGTTTCAACTTTGCCCAGCAACAGACCTTTAGACTAAATGGATGCACTTAGCCTTGCAATGATCTGTGTACTGCCTTCCCCTCAAACCAGGCTCAGGTTCAGGTTTGGCAGGTAACCCAAGGCCTTTGACCGATTTCTTCTTGCCAAATTCCTGTCCAAGGAAACTCTGCTTACTCTTCCCCTAAAGGGAGTCAAGGCACTAGAATTGTAGTCTTCCTAATAATATCTTTCCAAGGACTTAATTTTGGATTTACTGTTTCTGCAATTTATGCTATTGCAAGTCTCAGATCAGAGGAAAAATGTATCTAGTATGTGTAATTTTCACTCTGTTCTTTTTTTTGGTCAGAGATGGGATCTGGAATAACACCTGCTTGGCAGGCTTCTCAAATTATCTGTTTAGGGTTGTTAATAGCAGTTCTGCAAGAAGTTACTCTCTAGTAAAAGAAAACCTCACTGATTCAAATCCCCAGAAAACAATAGCATAGTAGTGTCAGTTATGTGCTGCATGCAATGGGGGGATGGGATAAAACACTGAATCCATAATGGATCTTGTCCATAATGAGCCCACAGTCATGCTCAGAGAGAGCAAAAGCACGTAAGTAAACATGCCTCACAGGGTAATCACGGTGTCAATTGGAGGTGAACATCCAGTGCAATGGGAAATGAGAGAAAGATGATTGCTTTCAGCTGGGAGAATCAGGAAAAGGCTTAGAGAGAAAATGTTAAATGTTTTAAAAAAGATTTTTGGTTTAATTCTCCTCCAAGTGTTTCTTATGAACACCAAAATTATTCCCCTAGGACAGTTTTCATTAAAGAGGCAGCAATTCCTAAGACAGAAGAATGGAGAAGACCACAAACCTGAAATTGGCCCCAGGTACATCTATCACCTGATAGTGCCCAAACAGGTGGAGTGGTCTGTCTAGGATAGTTGGCTATGTGATCAATTAGTACTTTTCTCTCTGTGGACAGAGCTTCCCTATGATGCCCTTGGGAACTGGTATCTGAGGCCCCTTCCTTTGCTCACTATCTTGTACTGGATAGTTATTTCCTTAGCAGATGGCTTGATTTAAGCCATTATAAACAGTTTGTTAAATCCTGTAAGTAACATTTCCATAAGGGAGACCAACACTCCAGGAAACTCCAGGCCACAATGATTTCTCAAGTCTGTCCTTAATCAATTTAACACTTGTGGGCCCAGAAACTCACTGGGCTAGTGTTTCTCAAAGACAGGCTCTGGGTCATTTGCCATGAAGGCAGTTGAGGTATTGTTAAAAATGCAGATCCCAGAACCTTACCCCAGGAGTCGGAATCTCTACTGTTGCACCTAGAAATCTGAATTTTGAGAGATTGCCCTGTTATTTTATTCACACTAAAAGTTTGAGAACCTCTACCCTATTTTATTAAAATTATCAATTGGCAATGTATCTCGGGTAAGTCAATTGATTCATTCATGTCTGATATTTGTCATGTTACATAGGGGGTATTCTGTTTCTATTTGCATTCCAGGATGGCTATGAGGTAATACATGGAGAGATTAATTCTATGCAAATAAAGTATATGTAATTATTGAAAAAATCGACATCCATCCATTATGTTCACCATATTTCTCCTAAGCACTGACACTCTCACAAAAGTCTCTCTTAAAAAATAAATGTACATAATTGTTCACACAAACTGTCAGCTCACCCGGACTTCACTTGTGAGTAGAGATGATCCTAATGAAAACATAAAGAGATCAGCTTTTGCTTGTATCATCTTTTGTTTCTGTTGCCACAGCACCTAACCCCCTACTCTACTTTCTTAGGTCTGCCCCTTCAGGTGCAGGATGAAAAGTCTTATTAGTGCTACTCTTTCCCTGGCTGGAAATATTTTGCCAACAAAACAAGTCCCTCCTCAGGATGCCAACTAGTTAATCTGATTAAGGAATGTGCACCAAAATTGTTTAAAATGTGGCTTTATTTTTCCATTTGGATAATGCCCTTACCTTGTTTCCTAACTTTCTGGTGGTTTTCACATGTGAAGCCATGGCAGGCTGTTATGAGAGTTGTTTGAAGGTCAAGGAACTTTTGACACTTTGGCCATGACTGAGGCTGGTGACTCTATCATTAGCTTCCAGAGAGGGTGAGAGCACTGCTAAAAGCATATCTGAAAATGAATGGAGTCTACAGGGCAAACAATCATGACTGTCAAAGGAATTGAGAATGGAAGCTTTGGAATCAGATTAATTGGGTCCTGGATCTACCCTTGTGATGTTGAAATAATGAAGTTCTTTCATCTCTAAAAATAATCAATTTTCTCTTTAAAAAAATTAGAATAGTAATACTTATACACATTGTTCTAAGGATTAAATGAAGTGCTTAGAACAGTATCTGGCACACAGAAAAAAACTTGAAATGGTAACTAATTTTATTCTTGCTGAATACTCACAAAAAATCTATTCATAGAAATTATATAAGCCTGACTTTCACAATTTCAGAATCTTCAAAATAGGACTTACTAGGAAAACCAAACAAAACAAATTTTAATATCAATAAATACTAGTTTCTTCCTAGTTTGGAAGTATAACTTAATAACTATCTAAATTTGGTTCATATTCTGATATCATAGTCAGATATTCATAGTTTATGGATAAGTGGTTTATGAAAAATTTCTGTGAACTTATCCCCTCACAAAATACTAAACCATTTATTTCTGGGTGTGACAATGGTAATTTCAAAGAATTTTAAAACCAAAAAAATATTGTTTATCCCATCCATCCTCTCCCTGTTTTTGACTTTCTAGTTATACAAATAAAGTGTTGTTAAGGTATTGAACATGGATATTTTATGGAATAGAGGCATAATTTTATGATGTTGAACTTACCGACAACATAAAATCCTATATGTGTTCATTCCCTCTCTCACTTTCTTCTCAGATTATACGTAAAAAATTGGAATTTGGAACCATGTAGAATTCTCATATAATCTCTACTCAAATACAAGTAGCAGATGAAACTTTCCATTTCTATCCAAAATGCCACCACCGAGTAGAAATTGAAGGCACTTAGCAATGAACATGTTTTTACTACTGAGAAAAATTTCTACATCAATGAAGCAACAATAGCAACAAGTTTCTAGTTAAGTTCACTTCAAATTTATGAATACCTCATTTTCTAAAGAGCGGACTATTAAACTGTAGTTTTAACAGACAAGAACAAACTTGACTCCATATTGGATTTATTCCTTTAGCTCTAACCTTTGTGCTCTGTGGCCTATTCTTAGTCATGCTTGCTCTGCTCCTTTTGTAAAAGAATGTTGCCTATAGCTTGAAATATACAAGATAGCCCCTTCTCAAGGCTCTGCTTCCCAGACTTGACCTTTAAAGGAATAGCACTTATTGTTCATATAGAGATAAAAATTTTCAGAACAGAGGATAACATTTGTTTTGTTGGAGGTTTACAAGAACATCATGACCAGACCTAGGTGGACAGCTGCAAGAACAAAGAATTTTGACATCCCCTCCAAGATCTGGCCAGCACCAAGAAGTTTGCAACAAACTCTCCCCTTTTAGTATAGCAGAAGTCCGAATTTTAACTTCGGTAAAATGATTCATTGGGATACCAGTCCACTATCTTCTCAGTCCACTGGCTTTCCAAATAAAGTTTCTATTCCTTGCCCTAACATCTCATCTCTTGGTTTATTGGCCTGTCACTTGGTGAACAGTATGAGCTTGGAGTAGGTAACATAGTCATAAAGTTATTAAGAGAATCCAAATTATGACAATTCAGATCACATTTTGACCTTTTACCATGAAGATGCAAATAGGAAAACTCTGTTTAACAATTGTCAATTATAACAATGTCCCTAAAAAATAAATATTCTTATCCTCATTATGCATTTAACTAAACTGATGATCAAAAAGGTTTCATCATTTGTCCTTGGTCATACTTGTAGTCAATATCCCAATTCCTTCTGATGCTAAAACAAGGCTTTTCCTCCAATGGCCCTTCTGCCCCCAGATTAGTGAGATGGAGTCAGCAGGGGAATGTTTTCAATGTGGTTTCTGGGAAGGTTCCTGCTCCAAATATTCTTTCACCAAATAATTAGGATGCTTGAAATTTCTCCAAAGTATATTTACTTCTGTGAGTCTTAGGGGATTTTAATTCATTTAGAATCTCACACTAAAATCCAAATGTACTTAAGGTTAATGTGAACTTTATTAGCTAACATCCTAACAATTATTGATGAATGGCTGGTTAGAGCTACTGTGAAGTAGGAGAAAAAAAAATGCTGAATAGGCAAACTAAGCAATAATGAAAACTTGTTACTTTTGCTACTTAGAAGTTATACCTTTTTGGTTGTTGTTTCTGCCTTTGCTATACAGCTTTTAAAACATGGAATTTGAAGAACAAAATATCTTGCTAAAGTGGAATGATTTGTAACATTCACATTTTAGAAGGGCAGTTGGATGTTCCCTTTGATGGAGTGTCTTAAAGAGGTGGGAAGTAGGCCTTAGGAAACGTCAATGGTAAACAGATGGCACTGGCCTGTAAAAACCACAGGGATCTGGAAATATGTTCTATCCCTAACTCATGCACAAGCACATTAGCAATGAACATGTTTGGTGAGTTACATGTCTGGTGAGTTACAGTAAAGGCTGCGATTATTTTGAAAGGAATAGTCTTGTTACAACTGTAGGGGTAATGTATATATATGAATATGTGTATTTGTGTGTGTACATCAGTGTGTGTTTGAAATCTGAAAAGAAATGATTTTATTTACAGATTTTCTGGATACACTGATGAAATACAAAGGGAGTGGAAACAATTATTTGGATGATTTTAGCTAAAGTGATAATTTTACTTCAAACATACAGTTATTTCAAAGTAAAGAGGCAATTGCCTTAATCCCAAATTCTTTCATATGTAGACCTTCACAATACATGGACTCAATTAATTGCTTTTCAAGTGAATTATTAACGATAGATGGTGATGGAAACTTTCACCAGTAGCAAAACATTTTGAAAGAGAATCAGATTTTAAAACTGAACTCTTTTAATAATAATGACCTTGGGTTTTGGACTGAAAGAATTCCCAATTGATAGAAATTAATGAAAACATTCACAGATATGGTTGTTTTGAAAATGTCTTGATTTGGTTAAAAATCATAACAATCATTTTTATTTTTATTTTGAAATACTTTCAAACTCTCAGAAATGTTGCAAGAATAAAACAAAGACTTTTTTTTACCCTTAACCATTTTCCATAAATCACTGTTTGATACTCCATCACCTATGAATACTTTAGCATATAATTTCAGCAAAGAAATTGTCCTACATAACCACAACCTAGTCATCAAAATTAGGAAATTAACACTGATATATGACTACTGTCAAATCCTCAGATCTCATTCAGGTTTCTTCACTTGCCCAATGTCCTGTATAACAGAAGGAACCATTTAAGGATAATGCATTCCATTTACTTGTTGTGTCTTTTTAATCCCCTTCAACCTAGAAGAGTAGCCTAGTCTTTCCTTGACTTTCATGACCTTGGCACATTTAAAGATTACAGAAAATATTTTTGGGTTTTATCCCTAGTCCCCCAAATTTTTTTCTGATTTTTTTTATTATTAGACTCAGTTTTTCCATTTTTGGCAAGAATTTCACAGAAAGTGTAATTTGTTCTCTCATTGCCCTATCAGAAGGTACTTGATCTCAATTTGTCCCATTACAGGTGATGTTAACTTTGATTACTCTAAAGTTACTTTATTATAAAGTTATTCTTTCTTTCTTTGTAATTAAATGTTTGTGTGTGGGGGGGAGAGGGAAGTAATTTGAGATTGTAAATATTCCATTCTTCATTAAATTTTAACCCACAATTTTAGCATCTATTGATGTTTCTTGGATTAATCATTTGTTATTCCTGTGATTGCCAAATAGTAAATTTCAAATTCCACCATACCTTCTAAATTTATTAGCTGTTATTCTACTGTAAGAAAAAGTGTTCTCTTTTTTCCTATTCTAAATTTTCCCTTTGAGTTGAAAAAGGTAGTGTTTTTTTTTGTTTGTTTGTTTCATATTTTTTTCCTAAACCATGTGGTAGGTTGCTGTTATGAAGACAAGAAACTTGTTCTAAGTTGTAGCAGAATTCTCTGAGTCTCTGATGTATCTGCTGTTGCTCATTAACACATATGGGAATGACAAATCTTCTCAGAATATGGGGATAAGAATAATTCTATAATGACACTGTGGTTTTTATTGTTAGTTCCATTGCTACATTTATCTACATTTTCCATGTATAAACACAAATCATACATATGTAGAGTAAAAAAGTAAAGTATATTAGTTTTCTATACTGTATAACAAATTACCACACACTTAAAATAACTCATGTTTATTTCTCACAGTTTTGTGGATCTGGAGTCCCACACAGCCTTGCTGGGCTCTATGATTCAGAGACTCACCAGGATGCAGTCCAGGTGTTGTCTGGGGCTGTGGTCTCATCAGAGGCTGGACTGCTGGGAAAGAATGTACAGCTCAGCTCCCTCAGTTTTCTGGCAGAATTAGATTAATGGCAGCTAGCTTCTTCAAAGCCAGCATGAAGGAGGAGAGGGAGAGGGAAGGAGGAGGGAGAAGTGGAGAGAGGGAGAATCTCTAGAGTAAGTCAGCTAGCAAAGAGTTGTGTGTACTGTAAAATAATCACAGTAGTAACATCTCATCACCTTTGCTTTATTTTATTCATTAAAAGCAAGTCAGGGCTTCCCTGGTGGCGCAGTGTTAAGAATCTGCCTGGTAATGCAGGGGACGTGGGTTTGAGCCCTGGTTCGGGAAGATCCCACATGCCATGGAGCAACTAAACCCATGTCCCACAACTATGGAGCCTGAGCTCTAGAGCCCGCGAGCCACAACTACTGAGCCCGCATGCCACAACTACTGAAGCCCACGCTCCTAGAGCCTGTGCTCTGCAACAAGAGAAGCCACCGCAGTGAGAAGCCTGTGCATTGCAATGAAGAGTAGCCCCTGCTTGCTGCAACTAGAGAAAGCCCATGTGCAGCAACGAAGACTCAATGCAGCCAAAAATAAATAAAATTTTAAAAAAACCCTAAAATTTCTGCTCTGTGAAAGACACTGTCAAGAGAATGAAAAGACAAGCCACAAACTGAGAGAAAATATTTCCAAAAGACATAGTTGATAAAGAACCATGTCCAAAATATACAAAGAACTGTTACAACTCAATAATAAGACAACCCAATTTAAAAACATGGACATAAAACCTTAACAGACACTTCACCAAAGAAGATATACAGAAGGCAAATATGCACATGAAAATGTGCATATATCATCATACACCATCATGTATATGCAAATTAAAAGAACTATTAGAATGGCTAAAATCCAGAATACTAATACTATCAAATGCTGGTGAGGATGTGGAGCAACAGGAGTTCTCATTCATTGCAGATGGGAATGCAAAATGGTACAGTCACTTTGGAAGATTGTTTGGTGGTTTCTCATAATGTATTTTTACTATACAGCTGGATTAAATCTGCTAATTTTGTCACAGGATTTTCATTATTTATAGATGAGAGAGTCCTACATTTGATTGTGTGTGTATATGAGTGTGTCTATGTGAGGGACTGTGAACTCTGTTCTTATTTATTAATGGGAACACTTATTGTGAAGCTAATGAAGCTTGACTTTCAGAACTTCCCTTACATTAACATCTTCCAAATCCCTCTACCTAATTTTGTATTCAAAATTGCGTATTCTTTATTTTTTTGAAAGAAGACCCCCATAATTATATAAGCAACAGACCCCCAAAACTTGTATCACCCCTTGAGTTGAGCATATTAATATTTCTCAACTCAAAGAAACTCTCACCATGGAAACTGTGATATTGATTGCAAGTCTAAGGACATGGAAGATGCCGTCATGATGCTGCAGTGGTACCTCTTAACTCTAACACCCAGTACCTACTCACTCAACAGGGAGGACACAAAGCAAGAGTTAGCCATGAGATAGCAGTTTATGAGGTAGAAAGTGGTTGTGCCCTGGATAAAGTCTTGATCACTGGAAGATTCTTGTGTCTTATGTTGATAGATCCTTTTCATTATCATAATGAATTATATCACAGTGTATTAACTTATAGAAGTTAATTATACTGCATGAACTCAATTTTTACTGATCATAGAAAATGAATTATATATTTGACTAGTTTCCTGTCCTGTGCTGTAAATTTCACAGTGGTTGGTACTTTACCTTTTTGTCCATGGTTCCTATTAGAATGTGAAACACATATTTAGTAATCAGTCATTATTTGTGAAATACATGAGGGATCTTTGAATTAGATTTTCCTAGAACAAATAATATTACTTGTTCAGGATGCATTTTCTATACACAGCAAAGTGTCAGACTCAGGAAAATTTCATTTCTTCCAAAGCTGATTTATGATTAGTTTTGCTGGTTAAAATCTGGATTAATTTGTTTAGATAAATAATGGCTATTTCAACTTATTTAAAAAATTATAGGCCCTATCTTACTAATGATCAAGTTATCACATATTACCAACTTTGATTCAGAGATAGCAAACAACCAAGCAAAGAAGTACTATTTTTTATTTTATTTTTATTATTATGTAAGTTTCAGGTGAACAGCATTATAATTTGACATCTGTATACACGACAAAGTGATCACCGCCACAAATCTAGTTGCCATCCATCACCATACGGTTGACCCCCTTCATCCATTTCACACATCTTCCAATCCTCTGGCAACCACTAATCTATTCTCTGTTTCTATTGAGTTTGTTCTTGTTTTATTTTGTTCATTTGATTTGTTTCTTTTTTTTTTTGGATTCCACTTATAATTGAAATCATATGGCATTTATTTTTCTCTGTCTGACTTATTTCACTTAGCATAATACCTTCAAGGTCCATCCATGCTGTCACAAATGGCAGGATTTCATTCTTTCTTTATGGCTGAGTTGTATTCCATTTTGTGTATACGTATTTATACACCACATCTTCTTTATCCATTCATCCATTGACGGACACTGAGGTTGCTCCTGTATCTATCTTGACTATTGTAAATAATGCTGTAACAAACATAGGCTATACCTATGCATATACCTTTTGAATTAGTGTTTTCATGTTCTTCAGATAAATACCTAGATGAGGATTAGCTAGGACATATGGTACTTCTATTCTTATTTTCTGAGGACTCTTCATACTTTTTATAATGGCTGCACCAATTTACAGTCCCATCAACAGTGTACAAGGGATTCCTTTTCTCCACATCCTCTCCAGCATTTGTTATGCCATTCTAACAGGCATGAGGTGACATCTCACTGTGGTTTTAATTTTCATTTCCCTAATAATTAGTGATGCTGCACATCTTTTCATGTGCCTGTCAGCCATCTGTTTGTCTTCTTTGGAAACATGTCTATTTAGGTCCTCTGTCCATTTTTTAATTGGATTGTTTGTTTTTTTGATATCAGGTTGTATGAGTTCTTTATATATTTTGGATTTCAACCCCTTGTGGGATACTGACTTGCCAGTACCTTCTCACATGCAGTAGGTTGCCTTTTTATTTTGATCGTGGTTTTTTTCACTGCACAGAAGCTTTTTAGTTTGATGTAGTTCCATTTGTTTACTTTTGCCTTTGTTTCCCTTGTCTTTGGAGTCAGATCCTCAAAAACATTGCTAGGACTGATGTCAGTGAAGTTATTGCTTGTGTTTTCTTCAAGGAATTTTATGATTTCAGGTCTTGTATGTAAGTATTTAATCCTTTTTGAGTTATTTTTTGTGTATGGTGTAAGAAAGTGGTCTAGTTCCATTCTTTTACATGTGGCTGTCCAGTTTTCCCAACACTATTTATTGAAGAGACTGTTCTTTCATCATTGTATGTTCTTTGCTCCCTTGTCATAAATTAATTGTCCATATATGACTGGATTTATTTCTGGGTTTTCGGTTCTGTTCCATTGATATCTGTGTCTGCTTTTGTGCCAGTATCATACTGTTTGAAATCAGGGAGAGTGATACCTCCAGTTTTGTTCTTCTTTCTGAAGATTGTTTTAGCTATTCAAGGTCTTTTGTAGTTCCATATAAATTTTATAATTATTTATTCTAGTCCTGTGAAATATGCCATTGGTATTTTGATAGGGTTTGCATTGAATCTGTAGACTGCCTATCTCCATTTCCTTTAGTTCTTTTTCTGAGGTTTTGTCTTGCTCTTTCAACTGGAATATATTCCCCTCTCTCACTTTACTTAAATCACCACGCTTGTTTCTATGTATTTGGTATATCAGCTATCTCTCCCAAACTTGAAAGAGTGACCTTGTTTAGGGGCTCAAAGACGCAACCTGCCTGACCACCAGAGCAAGGTGCTCAAGGTGTATCCCCTATGTGGGTTGCATGTGCTTTCCTGAAGCTGTGACTTCCATGGGGTGGTGATGGTGAGGCTGACCAAAGACCTGCTGTGAGGCCCAGCTGCTGTCACAGGGCACTGGTGGGCAGGGCCATTGCTTGGTCAGCTATGAGGCCTGGCCAAGGTGCAGAGGTAGCCAACATTCTTGGTTGGGCACACTTACTGGTGCTAATAGGTTATATGGATACTTTCAAAATGATGCCTGCCAGGTCCAATATTAGCAAGGTAGCATTGGACCACATAAATGGCTCCCACCAGTGACTCTGTCCCCAGGAAACATCCTAACTGGTTCCTACATCTCTGGCAGATGCTTCAAGATTAGTAAGTGGGTCCCCTTCACCTGTGGTCCATATGCTTTTCACTCTGGTGTTTTTGCACTGGTTTTCATGTTGAGTGAGTCTATTCACAAGCCCTTTAAGAATGAGTTTTTTGTTTGTTGAAGTTGTATAGTCTTCCTGGATGTATTCCCTGTTGGTTTTCCAAGGCAGATGTTTGAGGGGCCCAGCTCTCTGCCTCTCCTCCCTGTCTAGATGGTGTTCTTTTACCCTTTGCAGTGGAGGTTCTGTTTATCCAGTTTTCACGTATCTTTCTGAAGGAATTATTCCATATGTAGATTTGTGGTGGCCATGAGAGGAGGTGAATTCAGGATCTTCTACACTACCATCTTGAGCCCTCTTTCCAAGCAAAACAGTTTTGGCATAAGAAAAAGAAATTTACAAAATCACTTGAATATAGAGTAAAGTAACCCCAAAACATAAAAGATAAAATATAATGCATGGCTGCAGAATAATGCCCACTTAGGTTTCAATAAATTCTACTCTTGTCCAATTTGTATATCTAAAACAAAAATACAAATGATATTGTTTAGCTTGAGTAATGTATTTTATTTTTATTAGAACACATTTTTTTAGTTGAAAAAGGAAAAAAACGAATAAAAACTGGAGGAGTTTTAATTGCTAATAAAGGAATACCATCTGAAAATTACAGACAAGCTTTAGATGGGTTAGATGAT
Organism: Orcinus orca; assembly: GCF_937001465.1. Classification (NCBI taxonomy): domain Eukaryota; kingdom Metazoa; phylum Chordata; class Mammalia; order Artiodactyla; family Delphinidae; genus Orcinus; species Orcinus orca. The sequence goes on from NC_064563.1 coordinate 131,499,256, forward strand.
TTGTTTCCTACCCCATAAAATGATGACTTTTTCCTTTTAACACAAGTCTTTGGCCTAACTACAGGTTTCTGCAATATAATCAAACGATGCTAGAGCTTTTCTTTAATGGCCCTGGCAGCATTCTGTTCATGAATTTCAGGGAGCTTTTATTTTATTTTTTGTAATTTTTAAAAATTTATTTTTGCTGTGTTGGTTGTTCGTTGCTGTACGCGGGCTTTCTCTAATTGCAGCGAGTGGGGGCTACTCTTGGTTGCAGTGCGCGGGCTTCCCATTGTGGTGACTTCTCTTGTTGCAGAGCGCAGGCTCTAGGTGTGTGGGCTTCAGTAGCTGCAGCACGCAGGCTCAGTAGTTGTGGCTCGCGGGCTGTAGAGCGCAGACTCAGTAGTTGTGGCGCACGGGCTTTGTTGCTCTGCGACATGTGGGATCTTCCCAGACCAGGGATCGAACCTGTGTCCCCTGCATTGGCAGGCACATTCTTAACCACTGCGCCACTAGGGAAGTCCTACTGCACGTTAAAATAATATTGGAATATACATTTATATATATAAAACTGGGAAAAATTACAAATCCAGCTAATATCAAATGTTGGGATGGTTATGGAATCTATCTGTCTGGATAAGCTAGTAAAAATCTATGAAGATGAATAACACCAAAATTTTGGTGGCTAAAAACACAAAGGTTTATTTATAGCTCAGGATGCATGTGTATTACAGTGTCAACAGCAGTCCTCTGTTCACTACACTCAGAAACCTAGGCTGATAAGGCACAACCAATTAAACACTGTTGATCACCATGTTAGTGGGAAAAGGAGAGCTCTCTGGGCAGAGTGGGGATGGTATGGATTTGGGATGGAGGAATGGGCTTTGCAATGGCAAATAAATGACCTGGCACTTCTACCCATGTTTCATTGGCCAGAAGTATCCATCTGTCCCCAGCCACATTGAATTAAAGGAAGCTTCATATATTTCTGGTGGAAGTGAAGACTGCTGTACCCATTTTGCAGAGCAACATTTTCCATTCTCTTCCCAATGTTAGTGACTTTTTTCTCCCTTTCAGACTGAAGACAAACATCTCTTAACTGCTCTCAGCTTAGGTTGCTATAGACTCTCAGCTCTGTGACCTGGACTACTACTCATTGCATTAGACCATCTTAAAAATAAGAAAGGTATCCCTGCATTGGAACTACCAATACCACTGATGCAAGATATTTGTACCCTCCTAGATCTTAAAGAATGAAACTTGTTTCTTTTGCAGTTAACTTTCTTAAAGATGTCAAATTTTTTATTGTAAACAACAAGAAATTCAAAAGAAGCACATCTTACATATAGATGTTTCCTAATAATATACAACAAGCGGTGATATTAAGCTACCTACTCTTGCTTTAAGATTGGATCTTTGTGTTCATCTGGGGCCACAGTCACCATGAAGCCAGAGAATTCAGTCTTACCTAGCTTCTCTGTGTCCTTGTTGCTGTTTTTGGTACTTAATGGGTTCCTCCCCTTTCTCCTAATTTGCATGATTCCTATCCACTCTGTGGTTCATTTGCATATCATCCCAGTGTGACTCTTAAAGAATGGTTTGCTTAAATTGCTTGTGGTGAAGAACAAAGCATAAAAGGAAAATTATTTCTAGCGTGAATTTTCTCTATTCATATTACTGAGCAGTATTTGCTCTAAGTCTTAAGGATATAGTCCAAGGAAAAAATTCTGTCTGTGACTGGTGGCCCTCAGATGCTCAGTGAGCCCTTGAAATACACTATTGTGGAGTCTGTTTCCTCTTGCTAGGAACTAATTCCTTTGGAATGTCAGATTGTCCCCTAGGCTGATAATTAAATGTAAAAATTAGGCTTCAGGGAAGTCATGAAAATAAGAGTAAACAAGTTCTTGACTTTTTCCTTAGTGTTATGTACCTAGAAAAAGCATAGTTTATTTCCTTTAATATCTAAAATTTCTAGATTCTAAACTTTTCTATTCTCTTTTGACTGTTTCTTTCTAATTTGACTATAAGCCCATCAGAGCTAGAGACATTTAGTATTTGTTTTATACTACATATCTTGTACCTAGAAGATATAAATATATGTTCATTGACTGAATAAATAAATTACTGTTCTGGTTTCAAAAAGAAAATGAAAATTCATTGGAGCTCTGTGTATTCAAGAACGTAAATAAGTAATAGACAGGGAAACTGGAATTTGGGAGACTAGAAAAAATATCAAATAATGAATCAAGGAGTTGTTACTTCCAAGGACATATTGGCTAGTTTTTTGGGTTGAATTTTGTACTACCCCCTCAAATTTATATGCTGAAGTCCTAGCCTCCCGTATTTCAGAATGTTGCCTTATTTGGAAATAAGGCTGTTGCAGATGTAATTATTTTAAATGAGGTTTTATTGGAGTAGGGTGAATCCCGAATCCAATATGACTGATGGCCTTATAAAAAGGAGAAATCTGAACAGTCAGGCACACAGGGAGCACTCCATGAGAGGATTGGAGATGTACTACCACAAGTCAAGGAAGGCTAAAGATTAAAAACCACCAGAAACTAAGAGTCATGGAGTACATTATTCCTCACAGCTTTCAGAAGGAACCAATCCTGCTGACATCTTGACTTTTGGCTTCTAGACTCTGGAACTGTGAGGCGATGAATTTCTGGTTTCTAAGCTGTCTAGTCTGTGGTATTTGTTACAGCAGCCCTGGTAAAACAATATAGTCAGTCGCAGTCACCTTATTTTTTTTAAAGTTGATAGAAATGCTTAAGCCAAACTCAGTAGCTCAGGCAACATTTCCCCTTTATATTCTGATTCAACTAATTCAAGAAAGAGACTCTCTTTTGACATATGCAATTAGAAAAATTTAAGTAATGGCTGGAACATTTACTACTGAGATACAAGGGGTGTGTGTGTGTGTAGGGGAGGGTTATGGAAGGGAAAGTGTTCCTAACTAAGAAAGCTGGGTGAGTTCATGAAATATTTCCATTTCGGAGGTACCAGTTTCCAGAACCTAACAGGTGCTACTCAAAAGTTTCACATGATGAGGTTATGGGTAACAAAACATGTTTTACCAATGCCTTATCCACTGCACTAATTTTAAATTAAGAGTCTTTAAATTCAGTGGGGATCCAGGGACATTCATACTTAATGTAAGACTAGGGGTCTGATAACCTTAAAAAATGGGAAAGAGTTCAGCTGCTGAATCTTGCCTGAAAGACAAAGGCTATGCCAACTGTTGGGAATACATATTCTCTTACCTTCATGCTTTTCAACATGGAGGGAATCATAAGATAGGATGGGGAACTAATCTCTCAGGAGACTTAGTCCAGCTGAAACACCATCCTCTTAAACAAGTGAAGGATAAAGGGTGAACTAATTTTAATATGGTTTCTATAACGAATTTCTACAACAAAATTTACTTCCTCGATACAGATGGGTCTTTGATGCCATAAAACAATAAAGCACATATCAAATCTGAAGTGATAGAGGAGGGAAGTTTTTTATACTTCGTTGAAAGAACTCCATTGATGGTCAGTTTTTATTCTCTTTGCTGAAGATTGGAAAAGCAGCAGTGACGCAAAGCTTAGCATTTGAAATTAGGCAGAGAGTGGAAGCTGTTTACATGGCCTTTTTTTTTTTTTTTTTTTGGTACTGTTGCCTTCCCACATCCTACTCTGACTCTTTTTAAACTTCATGTTGGCTATTCAGGTCAAGGGAACATTTTTAGGGACGCGTTAACCTGTTATGGAGACGGCTGCCCTTTGGGGCTTGTGTGGGAAGGAATGCCTCAGCCACAAGCAATTTCTGTTGGCATTCGTACTAAGACAGCATCTAAGATCCTTCTACTCTTCAAAGTGTAGTAGAACATGTATTTTTAAAAAAGCGTACTCATTCATGAATACTTTGGAATAACCCTCCACTTAACCATTTAGGGCAGGGAGTTTGTACTTCACAATGCAGCAGGAAGATATTTGTGACCAAACTACATTTGTATTCATTTTCGTTGAAACAGATAGGACACGACCACTCTAATTTTGTAACTATGTGCTGGCAGAACAATTCTTAAGTTATTAGCAAGATCTATGAAAAGAGTAAAGGTAGAAAAAAATGATATATGTAGAATCAAGAGTAAACAATGTCAAAGGGAAAAACCACAGGAACATAGAATCACTGGCTTCAGTCATTGACCTGGAGAATAGACTGCCCACCCAAATGTATGGATTCATTTATTCTCCTTTTATGAAAATGTGTGAACTTTATTTTGCTTTGTTAATTTAAATATTTGGAATTATTTTTTTTGTTTTTTCCCCTCCAGAGATAAAAGAAAAATCATTTACTCTGAAGAGTAACTATAAATGAGTTAACAGACATACATTTACACAGACTGAAATTTATTTCTGTCATTCTGTTTGTCTAAATAAATTTATAAAAGAGGTATCCAAACCGAATGTTTCCTCTGCTGTTATTAGTCATCCAAATATTTGCGTTCTTGTTGAGTTAGGGCTTTCGTCTAAATAGCTTTCAATATGCTAAAATAAGTAACAAACTATTAAGTCCTGGGAGAGTTTTTTAATTAAGAATGTTAATTTATCATGCAGTGGTATATGTTAATTAATAATTATTCAAATACATACTAATTGAAATGTGTTTTTCAATAGTATCACATTTACTAAAGTATTTAGATAGTGCTGCCGAAAGTAAAAAAAAATTCTCATTATTTTCTTACATTAAAAAATAAAAGCTTTAAAATACAATACAAAATAAAACAAAAGAAACTCTTTCAGTTACTGCAAACATATACTTCTACATATATGGTAACATATAATGCTTTTCTGTATAATTTTTACCAAGAGCCACTATTATAAATTCAGAGATGTGTTTTTTCAGAAAATGTTTGGCCTTAAACTTTAAATTGAATAAAATTGAACTTTAAATAAAAATGTCACCTGAAAGGATGCCAGTCCTCAATCTATTGATATTACTATATAATTATTATTATTATAATAATAATACTAATATATTAATTGGTAAAAATTACAAAAATCTATACAAGGTTGAAGTTCCTTTTCGAAAACATGGACAAATGAAAATACTCAGGTGGTGGTGGGACCATACATTTGTAGGGAGGGAGGGTCTTCAGGCCTTCTGAAGAGGACTGCCCAGCTGTCATCCCCATATCTCTATCAAGGTGCTTCATTTTCCTGAACCGGCCCCCGCTAAATCATCAGAGGAATGACCATCATTATCTGCCTTGGGACTAAAAGGCCAGTTTCATCGTGACCTTTATCTCTGAGATGTCAGCCATTTCTAATCTCCCTAAGGAGTGTGCACTACTATTCTATCACTATTCTGATTCCATCCCCCACTCCCTACTTCTATCTCTCTCACTCAGCATTACTTTTATCCTTCCATGGTCTTCTTGACACACCCAAATTTCATATGTCCTTAACCTTTTTATAAGTGTTTTCTTCATCTTCTTGCTCTGAAACCTGGCTCATTGCTGATTCCATAACTTCTCCTCTTGTGGCATCAAGTGGCAGCTGTATGGCTCCAACAAACTTAGTTTCATGGTCCTAGAGATGGAGTAGGTGTGCTCTTCACTACTTTTGCTTCTTTGAGACAATTCTTACTTTCTCCTTCCTAAATTCCCCCAGTTTAAATTTCAAGTCTTCAAACTAGAACACTATTTGCTTTTCCTTGGGCAAGTATCTACTGATCCCAGGATAAACCCCCTTCATTCCTTGAAGATATTAGCCCCTAGGTAAATGTCAATCTCTCCAAAATACTCCTCTCATAATATTTGTGGAAAACAATATCTGTGTAGACCTTTCCATAGATGGGCCTCTCTGTTTTTGACTTCCTTTCCAGTTATCTTGTCCTCCACTTACTTCAGCCACTGACTCTCATAGCCACAATTTTATTGTTAGCAGAAACTGCAAATTTTCAATACTATCAGTTTCAAGTGTATCACATTTTGGCCCTCACTTCCTACCTTTCTAGCTCCTTCCATCCAGTACCCTGACTCTAACAATCCTTTGACCCTATGTAGACTTACAAGCCATTCATTCTACTGCCTTTTCCTTGCCCCATGTCCCCTAATGTCAGAATGGCTACATGTTCTGGTTTGCATGCAAGACTTTTGTTCAGATCTGTTATCTCAGCATAATAATTAAACATGCTATAGTTCAGACAATACAGTATATGGTTACTCTACTTAGTGTTCTCACTTCCCTTCTTACTCAGCCTAAATTCTATAGTCAACTAAAAACATGACTTTGCATATACTTTTCAACTACCTTGTCCCTCTTTCTCATAATCAATACTTTGGCAAAATCCCAACCCTGGTTAAATCCAACTCTCCAAATACTTTATACCTGTATCTGCATCTCAATGTGGTTGGAATCAAACATAGAACTGTGATGTCTGATCTCATGTTAAATTCATGATTCTTAATTTCAAGGTGCCCCTTATTTCTGTCAAGTAATCATACTATATTACCCTGGCCCATTTATTCTTCCACTCTTCCAGATGATAATTTCATATCTTTTCTCTCCTTAAACTTCTAAATATTCTTAACCCATCTTCACACTGAGCTGGTGATCTTCTATTTCACAGAGGAAAATGAACCAATCAGAAAAGAACTTCCACAAAGATTTATACCCTAAGGGAGCACCAAACCCTTCACCTATGCACTAGACTCCACCCCTTCTCACCTACAGGATTCTTCTTTCTCTGTCACATCCCAGACACAATCTACTTACAAACAGCATCAGCTTATCTTCAGAATAATCTTTCCATCTTTACTGCATCTACTCTGATCCAAGATATTGATATCGCTCAACTGGACAATTTTGAATCACTGCTCTTTTTTGCTCCAACACACATCTTCTAGACTGTTTGCAGCACAGCTGTTAAGTGATATTGTAGATATAAGTTACATTATACAATTCCTCTTTTTGAATCTTCCCAGTGGCTTCACATTTCATTCCAAATGGAAGCCAAAATTAAATAACTTACAAGGACTTGTAAATGTCTGTTTCTCCTTTTCCCTTCCTGATTTTAATCTTTCACTATCCAATTCTTGTTTATTACTCCTCATTCACGTTGGCTTTCTTGCTGCTCCACAAACACTCCAGGAATTTGCTTACTTAGGGATTTTGCATTGGAAGTTCCTGTCTCTCAAGTAACTTCCCCTTCCTCCCAAATGCCATGGGACTTAACTAACAAGGACACCTTCCCTGTGAGGCTGCTCTAGTCTACTCTTCTTAAAATTGAAGTCCCCATCCCAAGCGATCTCCTTAACCCAATTCCCTGCCTTGTTTTTATCCATAGGACCTATTCTTTATCTCCTTTCATAATCATTTCTTTTACTTAGATGGTTGATAGTTACATATTTTATGTGTATATATATTCTTTGTTTCTGGAATTCACTGATGACTTTCTATTAATTGAGGGAACAAAGAACATTATTTATTTATTTATTTATTTATTTATTTATTTATTTATTTATTTATTTATTTATTTTGTGGTACGCGGGCCTCTCACTGCTGCGGCCTCTCCTGCCGTGGAACACATGGGATCCTCCCGGACTGGGGCACGAACCCGCGTCGGCAGGCGGACTCTCAACCACTGCGCCACCAGGGAAGTCCAAGAACATTATTTTTATGAACACAAAATCTGACAGTATGGTGGTGAGGAATATGGCCAGAAAACTCACCTCCTACTTACTAACCTTAAAACCTTAGAAAAATGTATGACTTCTCTGATGCTGTTTCTCCATCAGTTCAAAAGAGTAAGACAAATATGCAGTTTATTTTTCCTTTGTTATTTGTAGATTAAATACAAATGTATGTATAATATTTATCATAAAACTTGGTAGAAATTGGATTAATAGTAAACATATTTTCATTAATTGTTAAACATTATTACCAAAGTTTTGTCTATTAGTAAGATGATTAATATATTCAGCCTATATTTCAACCTTCATCACATCTCTGAATCATTTCTGTGGCATTATTAGATTATTATTATAATGGATAAATCTAAAATTGGTAGAAAATCAAAGCTCAGCAAATTTAAAATTTTACTTTTATTATAAGCTATGTTGAAGTGTAAAATTTCAGTTGGTTTGATGTCTGCAGAAAACACTGGGAGAAAAAAATACATTCTTTATATAACTAATTCAAACACCTTTATTTTAAGTATCAATAAATTGGAAACAATAATAAGTTCAGATGGACAGATTAAAGATTCAATATTTGTGGTAGTTTACTTTATCTGAATTCTCTGTGAAGTGGAGGCCAAGATTAAAGTGACTAAATCTTCAACACAGAGAGGGTAGTTAAACCCATCTTAGAGTTTTTATAAACCCAGATTCCAAAAGAATGGGATTCTTTTTGGTTGATCTACATAAGTAGTTTAATTTAAGAAAATGATACTATCACAACATCAAGCCTTAAAAAAAGTCTAATTAATAGTTTTATTTCTTAGAACTACCATATGACCCAGCAATCCTACTACTGGGCATATACCCTTGAAAACCATAATTCAAAAAGAGTCATGTACCAAAATGTTCATTGCAGCTCTATTTACAATAGCCAGGAGATGGAAACAACCTAAGTGTCCATCATCAGGTGAATGGATAAAGAAGATTTGGCACATATATAGAATAGAATATTACCCAGCCATAAAAAGAAACAAAATTGAGTTATTTGTAGTGAGGTGGATGGACCTAGAGACTGTCATACAGAGTGAAGTAAGTCAGAAAGAGAAAAATAAATACCATATGCTAACACATATATATGGAATCTAAAAAAAAATAAAATAAACTGGTTCTGAAGAACCTAGGGGCAGGAGAGGAATAAAGACTCAGACGTAGAGAATGGACTTGAGGACATGGGGATGGGGAAGGGTAAGCTGGGACCAAGTGAGAGAATGGCATGGACTTATATATACTACCAAATGTAAAATAGATAGCTAGTGGGAAGCAGCCGCATAGCACAGGGAGATCAGCTCTGTGCTTTGTGACCACCTAGAGGGGTCAGAAAGGGAGTGTGGGAGGGAGACCAAGAGGGAGGAGATATGGGGATATATGTATAGCTGATTCACTTTGTTATAAAGCAGAAACTAACACACCATTGTAAAGCAATTATACTCCAATAAAGATGTTAAAAAAGTGTTTTTTTTCTAGTAACTGCGAATTGGATCTGAAATTCAAAGATCTGAAATTCTTTGGAATAAGACCCCTATAAGGGTGCAAGAATGTTAGTAGGTCACTAAATTTCTCTTTCAGAGAAACGTGAATAATAGTTTAAAATATTGTCCATTGTATAAATATAGAGTCAAAAATAAGATTTTCTCCCAAATTGTAAGGCAAAATCTTTCTGTTCATTGGTATGTAAAATTACAGATATAACTATGTACCTTTACACATGTAAATAAATATCTGTTGTAAATATAACCTTCAAAATGTCCTTTGTTAGGATTTGAGACATGGGAAAACACACACACACACACACACACACACACACACACACACACAGGAGAATGGTGATGGACTACATTTAAAAGAAAACATTCTTGCTGATGAAAAGCATTTTAAAGAGGAAGTCATCTTATCTTTGAAACGATCTATTCCACTGCACCTAATTACTCCTCAGTATAGCTTGGAATTTGAAACAGTCTCCCACTCCCACCTTCTAAATACCAGTGCACTGTAAATCCACCCTTCTGCCAGAACTTATTGTTGCAAGGAATAATTTGAACCAGAAATACTTAAGTAGGGAGAATACATATCAATCTGGCTTTCTTTGTGAATTGCTTAGACCAACAGATTCTTGGCAGAATAACCCACAAAAGTTGTCTTTACAGAAAAGATCAGTATCAGCCAATAATTCTTCCTAACTTCTCCAGGGTACCCAAAGGGTGGAAACATTGTGAAGATAGGTCAACACCCTTCTTGTAGACTTCAAATTACTGGCTATTAATACTTTGTGAACTGCCTGCTTTTAATTATACACATCTATTGGCTAGTTAGCAGGTGACATGACTTAACTCCTCAAGGAATACATGTGGACTCAAATCAGCAATTTTCATTAATAACCTCTCCTTAGAGAAAGCTTATATCAAGTGAACCTCTTGGCTGCCCCCATCTTACCAACAGAATGAATTGTTGTCATTCCTTGTAAGCAGTTGAAAGGCTACAATAGTGAAACCATGCGTGATACCATGATAACTCTTGTCTGACAAGTTGAAGACAATGCCAGACTACTACATGAAAATAGCCTGCTCAGAATTCTCTTCCCCGAAAGACACGGGCTTTTTCATCCTCTGGGCCATGAGCAGCACCAAGTTGAAAGAGATTGGGAAACATAATCTCACAAGAAATATCTACAGGGTAATGAAGCAGGCAACCAGGATTCACAAGCATTGAAATGTGCAGGAGCAAATCACACTGGGAAACATGGAGATCTTTGAAAAAATTCTGAAACTGAGGCAGTCCTGCTCTTTCACTTGCCCCCTACGCTCCTGTATCCTCAAAAGCTACAGGAGATGACAACTCAAAACAACTGAGCAGTGAGCACAAGAAGACAGTCTGGTATAATTCCCAGCAACCCCTCTCCATCCATTACTGTGTTTAAAATTTCAGATTCTCTACTAACCACAAATTCATTCAAGCAAGGGATAAGCCCTCCTTTCAATTACACCTAATCCTGGGAAGGTTTAACCAGTCTATATATAGCTTTATACACTTATTTAGCTATATATATATATATATATATATATATATATATATATATATACACACACACACACACATGGAGCTAAGTATATATATATATATAGCTAAGTGTGTGTGTGTGTGTGTATGTGTATATATATATATATATATATATGTTGTATTTAAATTTATTTAATCAGATTGCTTTCCTCCTAATATCTAGTTGAAATTCACAGAAATTAGGAAGTTTTAATGAAGGGAAGAGAAAGAAAAGGTTGTTTCTAACCATGCAAACTTGGAGAAGGACAACTTTGGTGCCTATTTGCAGTATATGGGCCTTGTAAATCTAAAAAGAAAAAGTAGAATGATGGATTTTAGACCTGAAAGGGTTGATACCGAAGTACAGAGCAGTAAGGTTGGGCATTAAGGATTTCACTTGGTACTAGAGGGCTAGCTATTGCTACACTTTCATTCTCCCCTAACTTATACCTTGGTGCTCATATTATGAGAAAAAAGTGCCAAATAATTCAATTTATTAATGAAATAGTAGAATTTAATAGAAATTCATGGCATTTTAGATTTGTCTAGATTCACCAATGTCTATTTTGAGATCTGGCATCATTTATACTGTTTCCTAGACTTCTTTTGTTTTTGTTTCTTGAATTTTATTTTACTTTATTTTTTTTATACAGCATGTTCTTATTAATTATCTGTTTTATACATATTAGTGTATATATGTCAATCCCAACCTCTCAATTCAGCCCACCACCACCACCCACCCCACTTTCCCAACTTGGTGTCCATATGTTTCTTCTTCTCTAGAGCTGTGTCTCTATTTCTGCCTTGTAAACCAGTTTATCTGTACCATTTTTCTAGATTTCACATATATGCGTTAATATACGGTATTTGTTTTTCTCTTTCTGACATACTTCACTCTGTATGACAGTCTCTAGGTCCATTCACATCTCTACAAATGACCCAATTTCATTCCTTTTTATGGCTGAGTAATATTGCATTGTATATATGTACCACATCTTCTTTATCCATTCGTCTGTCGATGGGCATTTAGGTTGCTTCAATGACCTGGCTATTGTAAATAGTGATTCAATGAACATTGGGGTGTATGTGTCTTTTTGAATTATGGTTTTCTCTGGGTATATACCCAGTAGTGGGATTGCTGGGTCATATGGTAATTCTATGTTTAGTTTTTTAGTCTGTCATAAGGAGTGAAGTAAGTCAGAAAGAGAAAAACAAATACCGTAACTAACACATATATATGGAATCTAAAAAAAAAAAAAAAAAAAAACAGGTTCTGAAGAACCTAGGGGCAAGACAGGAATAAAGACGCAGACATAGAGAATGGACTTGAGGACACAGGGAGGGGGAATGGTAAGCTGGGACAAAGTGAGAGAGTGGCATGGACATATATACACTACCAAATGTAAAATAGATAGCTAGTGGGAAGCAGCCGCATAGAAAGGGAGACCAGCTCCGTGCTTTGTGACCACCTAGAGGGGTCAGAAAGGGAGGGTGGGAGGGAGACGCAAGAGGAAGGGGATATGGGGATATATATATATACCTATAGCTGGTTCACTTTGTTATACAGCAGAAACTAACACAACAATGTAAAGCAATTATACTTCAATAAAGATGTTAAAAAAAAATACTGTTCTCCATAGTGGCTGTATTAATTTACATTCCAACCAACAGTGCAGGAGGGTTCCCTTTTCTCCACACCCTTTCCAGCATTTGCTGTTGCAGATTTTCTGATGATGCCCATTCTAACCGGTGTGAGGAGATACCTCATTGTAGTTTTGATTTAGATTTCTCTAATAATTAGTGATGTTGAGTAGCTTTTCATGTGCCTGTTGGCCATCTCTATGTCTTATTTGGAGAAATGTCTATTTAGGTCTTGTGCCCATTTTTGGTTTGGGTTGTTTGTTTTTTTAATATTGAGCTTCATGAGCTGTTTATATATTTTGGAGATTAATCCTTTGTCTGTTGTTTCATTTGCAAATATTTTCTCCCATTTTGAGGGTTGTCTTTTCCTCTTGTTTATAGTTTCCTTTGCTGTGCAAAAGCTTTGAAGTTTAATTAGGAAACATTTGTTATTATTTCCCTTACTCTAGGAGGTGGATCAAAAAACATCTTGCTGTGATTTATGTCAAAAAGTGTTCTTCCTATGTTTTCCTCTAAGAGTTTAATAGTGTCCAGTTTTACATTTAGGTCTTTAAACCATTTTGAGTTTATTTTTGTGTATGATGTTAGGGAGTGTTCTAATTTCATTCTTTTACATGTAGCTTCCAGTTTTCCCAGCACCAATTATTGCAGAGACTGCCTTTTCTCCATTGTATATCCTTGCCTCCTTTGTCATAGATTAGTTTACCATAGGTGTGTGGGTTTATCTCTGGGCTTTCTATCCTGTTGCAATGATCTATATTTCTGTTTTTGTGCCAGTATGATATTGTCTTGATTACTATAGCTTTGTAGTATAGTCTGAGGTCAGGGAGCCTGATTCCTCCAGCTCCATTTTTTTCCCCTCAAGATTGCTTTGGCTATTTGGGGTCTTTTGAGTCTCCATACAAGTTTTCAGATTTTTTATTCTAGTTCTGTAAAAAAAAGCCATTTTTTTAGTAATTTGATAGGGATTGCATTGAAACTGTAGATTGTTTTGGGTAGTATAGTCATTTTCACAATATTGATTCTTCCCATCCAATAACATGATATATCTCTCCATCTGTCTGTATCATCTTTGATTTCTTTTATCAGTGTCTTATAGTTTTCTGAGTACAGGTCTTTTACCTCCTTATGTAGATTTATTCCTAGGTATTTTATTCTTTTGGTTGCAATGGGTGAATGGGATTGTTTCCTTAATTTCTCTTTCTGATCTTTCGTTGTTAGTGTATAAGAATGCAAGATATTTCTGTGCATTCATTTTGTATCCTGCTACTTTACCAAATTCATTAATTAGCTCTAGTAGTTTTCTGGTGGCATCTTTAGGATTCTCTCTGTATAGTATCATGTCACCTGCAAACAGTGACAGTTTTACTTCTTCTTTTCCAGTCTGTATTCCTTTTATTTCTTTTTCTTCTCTGATTGCTGTGGCTAGGACTTCCAAAACTATGTTAAGTAATAGTGGCAAGAGTGAACATCCTTGTCTTGTTCCTGATTTTAGAGGAAATGATTTCAGTTTTTCACCACTGAGAATGATGTTTGCTGTGAGTTTGTCAAATATGGGCAGTGTTATGATGAGGTAGGTTCCCTCTATGCCCACTTTCTGGAGAGTTTTTATCATAAATTCGTGTTGAATTTTGTCAAAAGCTTTTTCTGCAACTATTGAGGTGATCATATGGCTTTTATTCTTCAGTTTTTTAATATGGTGTATCACATTGATTGATTTGCATATATTGAAGAATCCCTGCATCCCTGGGATATATCCCACTTGATCATGGTGTATGATCCTTTTAATGTTTTGCTGGATTCTGTTTGCTAGTATTTTGTTGAGGATTTTTTGCATCTATATTCATCAGTGATATCGGTTTGTAATTTTCTTTTTTGTAGTATCTTTATCTGGTTTGGGTGGCAGAGTGATTGTGGCCTTGTAGAATTAGTTGGGGAGTGTTCCTTCCTCTGCAATTTTTTGGAAGAGTTTGAGAAGGATAGGTGTTAGCTCTTCTCTAAATGTTTTCTAGAATTCGCCTGTGAAGTCATCTGGTCCTGGACTTTTGTTTGTTGGAAGATATTTAATCACAGGTTCAATTTCATTACTTGTGATTGGGCTGTTCATATTTTCTATTTCTTTCTAGTTCAGTCTTGGAAGGTTAAACCTTTCTAAGAACTTGTCCATTTCTTCCAGTTTGTCCATTTTATTTGCCAATAAAGAGTTGCTTGTAGTAGTCTCTTAGGATGCTTTGTATTTCTGTGGTGTCCATTGTAACTTCTCCTTTTTCATTTCTAATTTTATTGAGTCCTTTCCATCTTTTTCTTGATGAGTCTGGCTAAAGGTTTATCAATTTTGTTTATCTTCTCAAAGAACCAGATTTTAATTTTATTGATCTTTGGTATTGCTTTCTTTGTTTCTATTTCATTTATTTCTGCTCTGATTTTTATGATTTCTTTCCTTTTACTAACTTTGGGTTTCTTTGTTTTTCTTTCTCTAGTTCCTTTAGGTGTAAGGTGAGACTGTTTATCTTGTTGTGAGATATTTTTTTCTTGTTTCTTGAGGTAGGATTGTATTGCTATAAACTTCCCTCTTAGAACTGCTTTTACTGCATCCCATAGGTTTTGGATCATCATGTTTCATTGTCATTTATCTCTAGGTATTTTTTGATTTCCTCTTTGATTTCTTCAGTAAACTAGTCAGTGATTTATTTAGTAACATACTGTTTAGCCCCCATGTGTTTGTGTTTTTTATGTTTTTCCCTTTAGTTGTTTTCTAATCTCATAACATTGTGGTCGGAATAGATGCTTGATATGATTTCAATTTTCTTAAATTTACTGAGGCTTGATTTGTGACCCAAGATGTGATCTATCCTGAAGAATGTTCCATGTGCACATGAGAGGAAAGTGTAATCTGCTGTTTCTGGATGGAATGTCTTATAAATATCAAATTAACTCTATCTGGTCTATTGTGTCATTTAAAGCTTGTGCTTCCTTATTAATTTTCTGTCTGGATGATTTCCTCTTTGATAGCTGTTAGCATTTGCCTTATGTATTGAGGTACTCCTATGCTGAGTGCATATATATTGATAATCGTTATGTCTGTTTCTTGGATTGACCCCTTGATCATTTTGTAGTGTCCTTCCTTGTCTCTTGTAACATTCCTTATTTTAAAGTCTATTTTATCTGATATGAGTATTGCTATTCCAGTTTTCTTTTGATTTCCATTTGCATGGAATGTCTTCTTCCATCCCCTCACTTTCAGTCTGTATGTGTCCCTAGGTCTGAAGTGGGTTTCTTGTAGGCAGCATATATATCGGTCTTTTTTTTTTTTTGTATCCATTCAGCAAGCCTGTTTCTTTTGGTTAGAGCATTTAATCCATTCACATTTAGGGTAATTATTGATATGTATGTTCCTATTACCATTTTCTTAATTGTTTTGGGTTTGTTTTTGTAGGTCCTTTTCTTCTCTTGTGTTTCCCACTCAGAGAAGTCCCTTTAGCATTTGTTGTCAAGCTGGTTTTGTGGTGCTGAATTCTCTTAGCTTTTGCTTGTCTGTAAAGCTTTTGATTTCTCCATTGTTTCTGAATGAGATCCTTGCCAGTGAGAGTTATCTTGGTTGCAGCTTCTTCCGTTTCATCACTATAAATATATTGTGCCACTTCCTTCTGGCTTTTAGAGTTTCTGCTGAGAAATCAGCTCTTAACCTTATGGGTGTTCCGCTGTATGTTATTTGTCATTTTTCCCTTGTTGCTTTTAATAATTTTTCTTTGTCTTTAATTTCTGTCAATTTGATTACTATGTGTCTGGGCATGTTTTCCTTACATTTACCCTACCTGCGACTCTCTGCATTTCCTGGACTTGGGTGGCTATTTACTTTCCCATATTAGGGAAAATTTCAACTATAATCTCTTCAAATATTTTCTCAGATAGTTTTTCTCTCCCTTCTCCTTCTGGGAGCCCTATAATGCTAATGTTGATGTGTTTAATGTTGTCCCAAAGGTCACTTAGGCTGTTTTCATTTCCTTTCATTCTTTTTTCTTTATTCTGTTCTGCAGCAGTGAATCCCACCATTCTGTCTCCCAGGTCACTTATCTGTTCTTCTGTCTCAGTTATTTTGCTATTGATTCCTTCTAGTGTATTTTTCATTTCAGTTATTGTATTGTTCATCTCTGTTTGTTCTTTAATTCTTCTAGGTCTTTGTTAAACATTTCTTGCATCTTCTTGATCTTTGCCTCTATTCTTTTTCTGAGATCCTAGATCATCGTCACTATCATTGTTCTGAATTATTTTTTGTGAAAAGTTGTCTATCTCCACTTCATTTGGTTATTTTTCTGGGGTATTATCTTGTTCCTTCATCTGGTACATAGTCCTTTGCCTTTTCATTTTGTCTATCTTTCTGTGAATGTGTTTTGCATTCCACAGGCTGAAGGATTGTAATTCTTCCTGCTTCTGCTTTCTGCCCTCTGGTATATAAAGCTATCTAAGAGGCTTGTTCAAGCTTTCTGATGGGAGATAATGGTAGTGGGTAGAGCTAGGTGTTGCTCTGGTGGGCAGAGCTCAGTAAAACTTTAATCTGCTTGTCTGCTGATGGGAGGGGCTGAGTTCCCTCCCTGTTGGTTGTTTGGCCTGAGGTGACCCAGCATTGGAGGCTACAGGCTCTTTGGTGGGGCTAATGGCGGACTCCAGGAGGGCTCATGCCAAGGAGTACTTCCCAGGCCTTCTGCTGTCTGTGTTCTTGTCCCCACAGTGAGCCACAGCCACACCCCAGTTGTGCAGGAGACCCTCTATCACTAGCAGGTATGTCTAGTTCAGTCTCCTATGGGGTTACTGCTCCTTCCCCCTGGGTCCTGATGCACACACTACTTTGTGTGTGCCCTTGAAGTGTGGAGTCTCTGTTTCTCCCAGTCCTGTTGAAGTCCTGCAATCAAATCCTGCTAGACTTCAAAGTCTGATTCTCTGGGATTCCTCCTTCTATTGCCGGACTCACCAGTTGGGAAGCCGGACGTTGGACTCAGAACCTTCACTCCAGTGTGTGGACTTCTGTGGTATAATTGTTCTCCAGTTTGTGAGTCACTCACCTAGCAGTTATTGGATTTGATTTTATTGTGATTGCTCCCCTCCTACCATCTCATTGAATCTTCTCCTTTGTCTTTGGATATGGGGTATGTTTTTGGTGAGTTCCAGTGTCTCCCTGTCGATGATTGTTCAGCAGTCAGTTGTGATTCTGGTGTTCTCACAAGAGGGAGTGAGCACATGTCCTTCTACTCCTCCATCTTGAACCAATCTCTCTTAAACTTCTTAAAATTATCTCCACTTCACAGACACACTCCCACTTGATCAAATTAATGATATAGGAAACAGATTGTCATTCTTTGCTTCTAAAACCCAGAAACATGTATACTCTGGAGGGTATATCAGTCTGCCAAGGATAAAAAAAAAATCTGGACTTTGTGTCTACCATATTATATTAGTTCTCTTTAATCTGCCTGGATTTAAAAATATTTTTATTGGTATATAATACAAACATTATTTTTACATTAAAAAAGATATGGGTACATTTTTACATTGGCTGAAAAATTCATACAGCTCTAGAAACTTCCAAGAAACTTTCTGCTTCTTGTGAATCACTACCATTTACACATGGTGTAAGTTTCTTCTGGGTGTAAGTTTCTTCTGTTTTATTTTATTTGTTTTTATTGAAATACAGTTGATTTACAATATTATATTATTTTCATAGTGACAGCAAAGTGATTCAACATTCTTTATAGATTATACTCCATTTAAAGTTTTTACAAATAATGGCTATAGTTTCCTGTGCTGTACAATATATTATTGTAACTTATTTGTTTTATATATAGCAATTTGTATCACTTAATCCCATACCCATGTTGTGCACTTTCCCCCTTCCCTTTTCCCACTGATAACCACTAGTTCTCTATATTAGTGAGTCTGTTTCTGTTTTGTTTTATACATACATTCTTGCTATTTTTCAGACTCCACATGTAAGTGACAACATAGAGTGTCTTTCTCTGTCTGGCTTATTTCACTAAGCATAATACTCTCTAGGTCCATTCACACTGTTGCAAATGGCAGAATTTCATTTTTTTATGGCTGAGTAATATTCCACTGTATATATATACCATACCTTCTTTATCCATTCATCTGTTGATGGACACTTGGGTTATTTCCATATCTTGGCAATTAGAAATAATGCTATTGTGAACATTGGGGTGCATGTATCTTTTCAAGTTAGTGTTTAAAATTTTTTTTTTATATATACCAAGGAGTGGAATTGCTGGATCATATGGTAGTTCTATTTTTAATTTTTTGAGGACCCCCCCATACTGTTTTCCATAGTGGCTATATCAATTTACATTCCCACCAACAGAGTACATGGGTTCCCTTTTTCCACATTTTCATCAAAATTTGTTATTTGCGGTCTTTTTGATGATAAGCCATTCTGATTGGTGTGAGGTAATATCTCATTGTGGTCTGAATTTGCATATCTTTAATTTTAATGGTGTTGAGCATCTTTTTATGTGCCTGTTGGCCATCTGTTTGTCTTCTTTGGAAAAATGCCTATTCAGGTTTTCTACCCATTTTTATTGGGTTTTTAAATTTTTGATATTGACTTGTAGAGCTGTTTATTTATTGTGGAAAATAATCCCTTATCTATCATGTCATTTGTAAATATTTTCTCCATTCTGTAGGTTGTCTTTTTGTTTTGTTGATGGTTTCCATTTCTGTTCAAAAGTTTTTAAGTTTAATTAGGTTACATTAGTTAATTTTTGCTTTTGTTTCTTTTTTGCCTCAGGAGACAGATCCAAGAAAATATTGCAATAATTTACGTCAGAGAATGTTCTGTCTATGTTCTTTTCTAGGTGTTTTATGGTTTCAGGTCTTACATTTAGGTCTTTAATCCATTTTTTGTTTATTTTTGTATATAGTGTGAGAAAATGTTCTAATCTCATTCATTTACATGTAGCTGTCCAGTTCCCAGCACCGCTTGGACTGAATTCTTCCAATCCCAAAACACTTGATGTTTTCCCATTATTTGTATTATATTCAGTTTCCTTCATTAATGTCTTATAGTTTTCAGAGAACAAGTTTTTCTTTCCCTTTGTTAAATTTATTTCTAGGTATTTTATTCTTTGAGATATGATTTCAAATAGAATTTTATTTTGGGTTATTTTTTCCTTCTGATAGTTAATTATTAGTGTATAGAAAGCAATAGATGTTTGTATATTAATCTTGTATCCTACAACTTTACTGAATTCATTCATGAGTTTTATTAGGTATTTTTGGTGGAGATTTTAGGGTTTTCTATAGATAGTATCATGTCATCTGCAAATAGTGACAGTTTTAATTCTTCCTTTCCAATTTTGATCCCTTTTATTTCTTTTTCTTTTTTTAAAAATATATGTTTATTTTTTTAATAACTCATCTTTTTAAAAAATTAATTAATTAATTTTGGCTGTGTTGGGTCTTTGTTGCTGTGAGCGGGCTTTCTCTAGTTGCAGCAAGCAGCGGTTCACGGGGTTCTCATTGAAGTGGCTTCTCTTGTTGCAGAGCATGGTCTGTAGGCACATGGGCTTCAGTAGTTGTGACACGTGGGCTCAGTAGTTGTGACTTGTGGGCTGTAGAGTGGAGGCTCAATAGTTGTGGCTGATGGGCTTAGTTGCTCCACAGCATGTGGGATCTTCCCAGACCAGGGCTTGAACCAGTGTCCCCTGCATTGGCAAGCAGATTCTTAACCACTGTGCCACCAGGGAAGTCCCTTATTTCTTTTTCTTATCTGATTTTTGTGTCTAGGACTTCAATAGTATGTTAAATAGAAGTGGCAAGAATGGGCATCCTCTTTTGTTCCTCATTTTAGAGGAAAGGCTTTCAGTTTTTCAACATTGAGTATGATGTTAACTATGGGTTTGCCATAAAAAGGCTTTATTATAATGAGATATGTTTCCTCTATATCAACTTTATGAGAGATTTTATCATTAATCAATGTTTTATGAGAGTTTTTAATCATGAATCAATGTTGAATTTTGTCAAATGCCTTTTCTGCTTCTATTGAGATGATCATGTGATTTTTATCCTTCCTTTTGTTATTGTAGTGTATCATATTGATTGATTTGCCAATATTGAACCATTTTTGTGTCCTTGGAGCAAACCCCAGTCAATCATGGTGCATGATCCTTTTTATATATTGTTGGATTCAGTTTGCTAATATTTTATTGAGGATTTTCACATCTATATGCATATCAACAATATTAGAGTATATTTTTTTTTGGTAGTCTCTTTGTCTGGTTTTAGTATCAGGGTAATTTTGGCTTCATAGAATGAATTTGGGAGTGTTTCTTCCTCTTCAATTTTTTGGAATAGTTTGAGAAGGATAGACGTTAACTCTTCTTTGTATGTTTAGTGGAATTCCCATGTGAAGCCATCTGGTCCTGGATTTTTGTATGCTGGGAGTTTTTTTAATTACAAATTCAATTTCACTACTAGTGATTGGTATGTTCAGATTGTCTGTTTCTTTCTGATTCAGTCTTGGCAGTTTGTATGTTTCCAGAAATTTGTCTATTTCTTATAGGTTGTCTAATTTGTTGACATATAACTGTTCATAGTATTCTCTTATGATTTTTTTGTATCCCTGTGATATTCGTTGTTTTTTACCCTCTTTCATTTCTTTCATTTCTTTCATTTTTCTTTCATTTCTTACATTTAAAATTTTCATGGGGCCACAGTGCACTGTTTGTAGGACCTCAGTTCCCCAACCAGGGATCAAACCTGGGCCTTGGCAGTGAAAGTGCCAAGTCCAAACCAGTGGACTGCCAGGAAATTCCCTCCCCTCCTTCATTTCTTGCTTTGTTTATTTGGGTCCTCTCTCTTTTCTTCATGATAAGCCTGGCTAAATGTTTATCAATTTTTTTTTTCTCTTTTCAAGAAACCAGCTCTTGGTTTCACCAATCTTTTCTATTAGTTTTTTTTTTTAATTATCTCTATTTTATTTATTTCCAATTGTCTTCCTTCTGTTGACTTTGAGCTTTGTTTGTTTTCTTTTTCTAATTCCTTTACATTGTAGGTTAGGTTGTTTATTTGAGATTTTTCTTATTTCTTGAGGAAAGCATGTGTGCTATAAACTTCCCTCTTAAGATCGGCTTTTGCTGCATCCCATAGATTTTGGAAAGTTGTGTTTTCATTTTCATGTGTCTCGAGATATTTTCTGTTTTCCTCCTTGATTTCTTCACTGACACATTGCTTTTTTCAGTACCGTGTTTTATAGTCTCCACATATTTGTGCTTTTCCCATTTTTCTTTCTCAAATTAATTTCTAGTTTCATACTGCCATTGTCAGAAAAAAAAATGCTTGATATATGTTCTATTCTCTTAAATGTGTTGATACTTCTTTTGTGGCCTAACGTGATTTATCCTGGAGAACATTCTGTGCACACTTGAAAAGAGTGTGTATTCTGTTTTTGGATGGAATGTCCTGTAGATATCTATTAAGTCCAACTATTTTATTGTGTCATTTAAGACTACTGATGCCTTATTAATTTTCTGTATGGTTGATTTTCCATTGATGTAAGTAGTGTGCTTAAAGTTCCCTATTATTATTGCATCATTGTCAATTTCTCTTCTTGTGTCTGTTAATATTTGCTTTATGTATTTAAATGTTCCTGTATTGGATGCATATAGGTTAACAATTACAAATCCTCTTCTTGTATTGATACCCTTATCATTATATGATGCCCTTCTTTATCTTTTGTTATAGACTGTGTTTAAAAGTCTATTTTGTATGAATCAGGTATTGCTACCCACTCTTTCTTGTCATTTCCATTCCCATGAGATATCTTTTCTCATCCCCTCACTCAGAGTCTGTGTGTGACTTTAGCTCTGAAGTGAGTCTCTTGTAAGCAGCATTTATATGGGTCTTCTTTTTTCATCCAATCAGCCACCCTATGTCTTTTGATTGGAGCATTTAGTACATTGACATTTAAAGTAACTATTGATAAGTGTATGTACTTATTGCCATTTTATTATTTGTTTTCTGGTGTTTTTTGTAACTCTTTTCTGTTCGTTTCTTCTTCTCTTTGTTTATTACTTTGTGGTTTGATTATTTTCTTTAGTAATATGCTTGTGTTTCTTTCTTTCTAGTTTTTGTGTATCTATTATAAATTTTTGATTTGTGGTTACTATGGAGCTCATATATGTTGGCATATAACTATATCTATTTGTTTTAAATTGGTAGTCATTTAAGTTCAAAAACATTCTAAAAGTTCTATTTTTTCACTGCCCTCCCCTACATTTTGTGTTTTTGATGTTACATTTTACATCTTCGTGTTTATCTCTTCACTATTTATTTTAGTTATAGTTGCTTTTACAATTTTTTTGTCCTTTACTCTTTATAATGGTTTATTTAAATGATTGATCCTCAGCCCTTACTATATATTTGCCTTTCCTATAGATCCTTCTTGTGGTAGACTTTTCTTATCTACTTAGAGAAGACCATTTAACAGTCCTTTTAGGGAGGGTTTAATATTGATGGACTTTCAGGTTTTGCTTGTATGAGAAGTTCATTATCTCTCCTCTGATTCTAAATAATAATATTGTTGAGTAGAGTACCCTTGGTTGCAAGTTTTTCCCTTTTAGTGCTTTGAATATATCATGCTACTCCCTTCTGCAAAGCTTCTGAAGAAAAATCAGCTGATAGCCTTATGGAGGTTCTTTTGTATATGACTCTTTGTTTTTATCTTTCTGCCTTTAGAATTCTATCTTTATCTTTTGCCATTTTAATTATGATGTCTTGGTGTGGGTCTGTTTGGGTTTATGTTATTTGAGACTCTGTGTTTCGTGTACCTGGATATCTATTTCCTTCTTCAGGTCTGAGACTTTTTCAGTCACAACTTCATCAAATACCTTTTTCAACCCCTCTTTCTCTCTTCTCATTCTGGGACCCCTATAATATGAATGTTGGTACTCTTGATGTTGTCCCAGAAAATTTGTTTTTAGCTTTGCTATTCTGATTGGATCTATCTTCCAGATCACTTATACATTCTTCTGTATTGCTTAGTCTGCTATTCCTTC
This sequence comes from Orcinus orca, assembly GCF_937001465.1. Lineage (NCBI taxonomy): Eukaryota > Metazoa > Chordata > Mammalia > Artiodactyla > Delphinidae > Orcinus > Orcinus orca. Next base: position 131,522,707 of record NC_064563.1, read on the forward strand.
ATTCTGATGTGTTTTTCATTTCAGTTATTGTATTTTTCAGTTCTGACTGGTTCTTTTTTATATTTTCTAGTTCCTTTTTAAAATTCTTACTGTGTTTATCTATTATTTTCCTGAATTCAGATAGCATTCTTATTACTAATGTTTAGAATTCTTTATCTGATAAATTGTTTACTTCTCTTTCATTATTCATTTTTTCAGGGGTTTTCTCTTGCTCTTTCAATTGAGACTAGTTCCTTTCTCTTTACATTTTGTGTAACTTTCTCCACCTCTAGGAATTTAGGTGAAACAATTGCCTATTGCAATCTTGAAGGGATATCCTTATGTAGGAGTGTCCATGGTCTGCATGTGCCCAGTGCATTTGGTGGGAGAGCTGGATTTGACATGAAAAGAAGACATCTTTCCTCAGGGTATGTTGTCAGCTATCACCTTGGAAGGAGGTGGAGCTAGAGATAGAGGAGCTAGAGCCAGAACCAGATGTGAGATGGGGCTTCCTCTGTGCTCAGAGGCTGTTACCACCCTACTGGATGTGGGGTCAGACCTCAAGTTGATGGAGCAGAAGCTCTGAGGGTCAGATCTGAGCTGACTCTCTTTCCTTTAATTTTGTGCTCTCTCATCTCCCAGCACCAGCACCCTTGTCCCAGAGGGAAGCAGTGCTGGAGCAAGAGGGGCCCATGCAGGCTCTCAGCTCGTGAGGAGGCATGGTCTGTTGTGGTTCAACCACAGACAGAGGCTCAGACTGTGTTTGATGCAGTGTCTGTGCAATTGCCAGTAATGGCAGCCCCACTGCATCTGAGTCTCCTTTGTCCCTCACAGCCAATGAATCTCCCCAGTCTTCTCAGCCTCTGCCCTGTTGTGGAGAGGCTCTTCTCAGTAGGTGGGGCTCACTTGGGCTCTCAGCATATCAGGGCTTCGGCTGTGGTGGTCCAGCTGCTGTCAGAGATCAGGGCTGTTTCTTGTGAGCTGCCTGAGTAAGCATCAGCAATGGCTATCCCCATTGCATCAGATGCCACCCCAGGTCCAAGTTGTCTCTCTGTTCCATGGCCAAGCTCTCTCCCTGGTTCTGGTAGCCCTTGCCCTTGTGCTGAGCTGTGAGGTGAAGTAAGTGGAGCTGAAGTATTTGCTCAACTCAGGCTTGAGCATGTGCCAGGGCAGTCACAGGAAATCAGGTAGCCACTGGAGTAGTCCTCAATCCACCTTATCTGCTCTGCCTTGGGAGCAAGCCAGCACTCTCATGTTCCTCACAAATGGAGTCCAGGCTTCCTATAGCCCTCCTGTTAGTTCTAGTGGCTCTCCAGCCAGCCAAGGGGGCTTTTCTGCCCTATGTTGGACTCCAGGACTGGGACACCAAATATATGGCTCAAACTGCTCACTAATTAGGGCAGATCTCCACTGGAGTATTCTCCCTTTTCCTCTGAGTCCCGTCCCAGGGGTATGGTCCCAACCTGATTGCTCTGTTCCCTTCCTTCCTGATTCTGTGTGGATCTTTGTTACAGCCTTGGTTGTTCTGTTTCTGACAGTTTAGAGTTAGTTTTCAGTGAGAATTTTTCCACATTCAGATGTATTTTTGATGTGTTCATTGGGGGAGGTGAGTTCCACATCTTCCTACTCTGCCATCTTGATCCGAAGTTCCATTCTTCTCTTTTAAATGTGTGTCTGTGGGAAAGATTTTAAAACTAATGAGTAGCATTTTTCAGGACTAGTTCTGCCATTATTTGTGCAAACCTAACACACATCTTCACTTCTCTAAATTTATTTCTTCGTCTGGAATTTTAAAGGGATTGAAATAATACTCTCTCAGTTTCCTTGTGGGGACACAATTGTAATATTGTATGACAACTTTACATCATCAGTTTTGATTGAAGGAGTTGGAGCTTTCAGAGACACATTTCATGACCCATGTTTGACAAAAACTTTGTTAACAGATGTGAAGAGGAACAGTTTATGGAATTCCTTGAGGTAATGTTATTTTATACCAAAAATATCTACTATGGTTTTATAGAAATGTCAGACATTTTAGTAGAGTATTTGAAATTCTTGAAGAAATATTTTACATAAGAGCTGTCATTTTTAATAGGAAAATTTTGTTGTGATTTCATCATGGAACATTTTATCCTTTCAAATTTTTTTCTACAATACAACTTTGAGAAATATATTTTTCCATAAGATAATGAACCCTCATTATCAAGTATAGAAATTTCCTTAATTTCAATTGAAGAATAATATTCTAAAGTTTAAATATATAGTATATATTGATAATTTTAAAAGTTTTATGATTTTATTATAAAATTTCCTTAATTTTAATAGAAGAATAATATTCTAAAGTTAATTATATATATTGTATGAAATTTTTATGATAAAATTTGTGATTTTAATGTATTATAAAATATACTATGCTATAACGTTATTTTATAATAATTTTATAATAAAATTTTATATAAAATATATAATACTTTAAAGTTTGAAAACAGGTAATTTATAAAACTTAATTCATTTAACTATTTCATCTAATTTAAAATAAATTCAGTTAATTTATTTAACTCTTTCGCTAAGGCAACATAATCTTAGCATGATGCACTCTTACTATAGTGTTGCTTTTTTGTTGTTATTTTTGGGGGTGTTTACATAAATATTTTGATTAATTAGATCTTTGAAAACATCGTTAGAGTTTGCTTTGCAGAGAAACCCAAATAATTCCCTGAGGTGACTTGGAGGCTTGTGATAAAACAGAAATAGTAGCAATCAATATAATGTTTAATCTGGACACCCTATCACTCTTAAACTAATAAACTAGAGTGTCAATGATGTCATAGCCAAAGATTCTCCTCTATTATAAATGGGTCAATTAGCAGCTCATAGAAACACCATGCCCTAGGGCCAGATGCAAGCTTGTAAATGACACGTCAAAGCAGAGCTGATACACTGCTTTCTCTTCACAATGGGTCATGATCAGTGCTCATCACATTCTAGGCAGCCTAAACAAACAAACAAACAAGTAACTTTATACCCAGGGTTGTACTTTCCAGATCCACTTCCTCTCAAATAAAAAAAACCCTGGTAATTATAACTCAGCTTTTTAAAAAGTCTAAAAAAATTTTTAAAAGAACCCCAACTTTTGATGTGATGGTTAATTTTATGTATCAATTTGATTGGGTCACAGGACCCCAGATATTTGGTTAAACATTATTTCTGGGTATGTCTGTGGGGGGTGTTCATTTGTTGAAGTCCTGATTAGAAGAAAAGGCTGAGTAAGAAATAGTTCTTTCTCTCTGCCAAACTGTCTTTGAGCTGAGACATTGGTCTCCTGCCTTTGGAATGAACTCACACAAGAGCATACAGCACTGGCTCTTCTGGTTCTCAGGTCTTCAGACTTGGACTAGAACTATACTGTTGACTTTCTTGGGTCTCTGGCTTATTGACTGTGGATCTTGGACTTGTCAGCCTCCGTAATCAAGTGAGCCAATTCCTAATAGTAAATTTCTTTAGATAGATAGTTAGACTCATCATCTGAAAATATTACTTCTTTCTCACCAGGATAAGATTAATTGCAAATTTAGTAACTTTGTTAATCTTATATTGTAGTGTCTCTTAGCTCCAGTTCCTTTAAATACCTGTTGTGGATTTTTGTTTGTTTGTTTTTTTAACTGTGAGCCAGTCTTTTGGAAATCCATGCTCTCTTTCAAAAATTATTTACAACTATATATCATATATCATCCTTTCCCAGATATATAGCTGATTTTTAAAGGGAAAGAGATAAAACAAATGTGGGAATCAAAGCAGACTATAAACACAGATCATATAACTACAGCTATAGAATTATCAGACCTGGAATTAAAAAGGTATGCTACTTTGTCTGACGTACTTCACTCAGTATGACAATCTCTGGGTCCACCCATGTTGCTGCAAATGACATTATTTTGTTCCTTTTTATGGCTGAGTAATATTCCATTGTATGTATATGTATATGTATGTGTGTATATATATATATATATATATATATATATATACACATACATATACATATATACCACATCTTCTATCTTCTTTATCCATTCCTCTCTTGATGGACATTTAGGTTGCTTCCATGTCCTGGCTATTGTAAATAGTATTTCAATGAACATTGGGGTGCATGTATCTTTTTGAATTATGGTTTCTTTGGATATATGCCCAGGAATGGGACTGCTGGGTCATATGGTAGTTTTACTTTTAGTTTTTAAAGGAACCCCCATACTATTCTCCATACAAACACTATGGATTTACATTTGCACCAACAGTGTAGGAAGATTCCTTTCTTTTCACATCCTCTCCAACATTTATTGCTTTTAGATCTTTTTAATGATGGCCATTCTGATTGGTGTAAGGTGATACCTCGTTGTAGTTTTGATTTGCATTTCTCTATTAGTGGTGGATCTAGAGATTTTCACACTGAGTGAAGTAAGTCAGACACAGAAAGACACATATATATCGTTTATATGTGGAATCTAAAAAAATAGGGTACAAATGAACTCATTTACAAAGCAGAAGGAGAGTCACAGATGTAGAAAACAAACTTATGGTTACCAGGGGATAAGAGGGAAGGGATAAATTGGGAGATTGGGATTAACATATATACACTACTATATATAAAATAGATAACTAATAAGAACTTGCTGCATAGCATAGGGAACTCTACTCAATACTCTGTGATGGCCTATATGGGAAAAGAATCAAAAAAAAAAGAGTGGATATATGTATATGTATAAATGATTCACTTTGTTGTACACCTGAAACTAACACAACATTGTAAATCAACTATACTCCAATAAAAATTAAAAAATAAAAATGAAAATAAAAATTAAAAAATAACAACAACAAAAGGTGTGTTACCAATACATTCAAAAACTAGAGTAAAAGCTGAAGAATATCATCATAGAATTGAATCTATTAAGAAGTATAAAATGGAAATTCTATAATTGAAAACAAAATAAATGCTATAAAAAAACAAAACAAAACTGTGGGTTAAAATGAAAAGTTTTAACATACATACAACTGGAGTCACCAAAAGAAAATAAAACATATATATATATATGTATATAATATATATATTTATATACATAATATATAATATGTATATAAATATATATAAAATAAAATATATATAAATGTATATATATATGTTTTAACAAATAATGGTATAGAATTTTCCAACATTCATTATAGACCTTGAGCTATGGGTTCAGAAACTTTTATGAACTCCAAACCAATTAAAAAAAAACCTGAAACTTATTCACATAATAGTAAGATTATTGAAAACCATAAAAAAGAGAAAATTTAAAAGCAACCAAAGAGAAAGAATACATTACTTTCAAAGGACCATAAATATGATTGATATCTAGCTCTGCAACAGAAACAATGAAAAACAGAAAACACTGATGTCATTTTTAAAGAGCTGAAAGAATATAACCATAAATATGATTGATATCTAGCTCTGCAACAGAAACAATGAAAGATAGAAAACACTGATGCCATTTTTAAAGAGCTGAAAGAATATAACTATCAAACTAGAGTATTATTCCACAAAAGAAATATTCTTTAAGAATATAGGAAAGTAGAGACATTTTCAGAGAAACAGTGAAAATCTTTCATCTCTACACCCATACTGAGGAAATACTACATGGAATTTTGGGGCGGAATTAAAATTATTGTAGATGGAAACACAGTAAATCAGTCAGAAATGAAGAGCATGAGAATTGATAGCTACATAGGGAGATCTAAATTAAAACAGACTGCTTAATGTAATAATAAATTAGTAATAATAATATTTGTATTTTTTAAACCACACAAATGCAGAATTAAAAGTCATAATAAAATAGTATAAAAATTAAGGAGAGTAAATGCCATAAGGCCATTACATTGACTAGAAAGTGGTAAAGTATGAATTTAATATGAAATCCAGTAAGGCATGGATACATATCATAGCTTCTAACATAACAATGAAAAGAATAATGATACAATTCAACAATAAAAAAGATAACCCATTAGAAAATGAGCAATGTACTTGAGTGGACATTTCTCCAGAGAAGACATACAAATAACCAGTGATCACATGAAAAGATGGTGAACATCACTAATCATTGTGGAAATGTAAATCAAAACCATAATTATATACCACTTCATACCATACCCATTAGAATGGCTATTATCAAAAAAGCAGAACTAACGTGTTGATGAGGATGTGAAGAAATTGGAATCTTGTATATTGTTGGTAGGAATGTAAGATGGTGCAGATGCTGTGAAAAATGGTATGGTCGTTCCTCTAAAAATTAAACATAATTGTGTCATGTAACATATCTGTTCCATATCTGGGTGTATATCCAAAAGAATTGAAAAAAGAGACTTACAGATATTTGTACACTCATATTCATAATAGCATTATTAACAATAGTCAAAAGGTGGCTGCAACTCGTGTCCATTGATGGATGAATGGATAAACAAAATGTGATGTATACATACAATGAAATATTATTCAGACTTAAAAAGGAAGGGAATTCTCACATGTACTACAACATGGATGAACCTTGATGACATATTGATACTGACTGAGATAAGCCAGTCACTTATGTGAAGTACCTAACGTAGTCAAACTTATAGAGATAAAAAGTTGAATGATGGTTGTCAGGAACTGGGTGGAAGAGGGAATGAGGAATTATTGTTTAATGAGTATGAAATTTCATTTTGGGAAGATAAAAAAGTTCTGGAAATGGATGCTTGTAATGGTTGTACAACATTGTGAATATAATTAATGCCACTGAAATGTACACTTAAAAATGGTAAATTTCATGTCATATATATTTTACCACAATAAAAAAGACCCTTAACAACAATAAAAATAATAACAGAATGTATTATTAGCAAGCTAATAGAGGATGAGGAGTGGAAAAATAAAAATACTTTATCCAGAAAGGGCAAGAAATATAAAAAGAAGAAACAATGAACCGATGGGACAAATTAAAAAACAAATAGTAAGCTGGTAGAGATACATCTAAGTTTAATAGACAATATTAATCATAAAAATTGGATTAAAAAATGAAACAACTATACATTTTGTTGGTTTGCAGCATGGGGAGTTCCTGGGTAAAATCTGAAACTGGTGCTCTTGCAGGGAGGCAAGGAGAAACTGAAGAAAGAGGCAGGCCTCTCCAGATAGGTAGGTGGCAGATTTAATAAGAAAAGGAACTGTGAGTCTTGCCCTGGGTGGCCACAAGATGAGTAGATCTCTGCACCGGCCCACCAGAATCTTAAAAGATTAAATAGGGGCCTTGACTGGGTTCAGTAGTGTACCCAGTCCAGATGGTCTCAACAACACCTTGCTCTTGCAAGGTTGCATCCTTGCAACACTCCTAGTGTGGGAACTGTGGGTGGAATGTACATTCAAAGGACAGGGGAGAGGGTGAGGAGCTTCGGATTGCCAGGGTCCAGCTCACAGATCAACCAGAGGTCATGATCTCTCAAATACCTCCTTCAACAATGTTCCTTACATAAGTGCATCTTTAATGTAAGGATATAGAATAGTTGAAAGAAAGAGGGAGGAAGAGATGAATACTGCAAATAGTAACCAACATAAAGCTGTAAAACTATACTAATATCAAATATTTAAGGAAGTGATTATTAATAGAGATATTCAACAGAAAGTATACAAGGCCTAAATTTGTACACCACTAATTCTATATCCTCAAAACTGATAAAAAGGGACAGAGAGACAAATTCACACTCATAATTTGATATTTATATATAACTTATTCAGTGAATAATAGGCGAAGCAGACAAAAATTCAGTGTGGGTATTAAAATTTTAACTGCGTAAACATTAAACAACTTGATGTTGTATATATACATTATATGAAATATATATAATATGTAATATATGTAATTCTCTCTACACACACACGCACATGTGCGCACACACACACAAACACTGCACTCAAACAACTGCAAAATTCATTCTTTTCAAGTGTACATAGAACATTTCGCAAAATAGGTCATCACATGCTGGACCACAAAGCAAGTCCTAACAAATTTCAAAGAATTTGAAAATGAAGTCATAAAACGTATGTTCTGACAAAAATGCAATTAACCTGGAAATTAAAAAAACAAATAATAAAAATAGAAAGATAACCAGTAAAATCCCCAAACTTTGCATATTAAACAATGCATTTGTAAATCATCCATGTGCCACAGAAGAAATTATATGGAAATCAGAAAATATTTTGAACTAAAATATAATAATAATATTACATAAAATCTTTTGTATGCTACTACAGCTGTGCTTAGAGAATAAATTAGTAGATATGCAATAATAAGAGAAGAAAATCTGAAAAATTAACACTATAAACTTCCATGAGAAGCTGAAAAAATGAATTAAATAAAATAGAAGCAAGGAAATAATGAAAAGTAAAAGCAGAAATCAATAAAACAGAAAACAAATTGTTAGGGAAAATAAAGACAAAAATTTGATTGTTTGAAAATACTATTAAAATTGATAACCTAATAAAACTGTTCTTGATTTAAAAATAAAAGAGATAGTACAACTTATTAAAGAAATAAAGGTTATATCTATATTTGATAGATATGGAAAATTTATTAAGCTTATAATTATATTAAATGAACCAATATCTTGTAAACCACAACTTACTGGAAGTGACACAAGAAAGAAAATTAAAGGTAAGTTGTTCTGTATCTTTTATTAAATTGAATTCACAATTTAAACTTCCACTAAGAAAACTCAAAGTCCAAAGGACTTTGAATTCTTCCAAAAATTTAGGGAAGCAATATCATTATTATTACAAAAACCTTTGGGAATAGAAATAGAGGGAATATTTCCCAAAACTTTTTAATAGCAAACATAATTTGATACCAAAACAAGGCATGGACATTTCAAGTAAGGAAATTTGTAAGCAAATTTATTTAAAGAACATAGACACAAAAATCTGAAATGAAATATCAGCAAAATTAATGCAGTAATGCATAAAGTAGTGTTTGTTCTAGTAAGGTGAGTGGTGTAATGTCTGTAAATCAATCAATATAACGTACTGCATTAATAAGATAAAGGAGGAAAACATGGGGTCATCTGATTAGATGTAGAAAAATATTGATTAAATCATTGTCTACTTCTTTTTAAAAAATCTATTGGCAAACTGGGGAAATAATGGGAAATTTCATTAAACTGATAAGTGGAGTTGTATCAGTTGGTTATTGCAGACTAAAAATCATCTCAAAACTCCATGACAAAAATTCATATATATTTTTTGCTCTTGATTCTGTTGGTTGGCCAATTTAGGATGGGTTTGAAATTAATAAATAGAAAATGAAATACTCAATATCTTTTAAAATAGCATCAAACATAGCAAATACATAGGAATAAATCACAAGAAAGATGTGGAAAACCTCTACACTGAAATTACAAAACGAACGTTACTGAAATAAAGGAAAAAGAACAAGTAAAGGCAATAATGTACTATGTTTATGGATTGGAAGACTCATTGTTTAAAGACATTGACTGTCAACTATATGCCCCTCAAATGGTACATACAACATAATACCAATCAAAATCTCTGTAGGGGTGTGTGTGTGTGTTTATTAAAAATGAATGTAGAAATTCAAAGAGTAAAGAGTAGCAAAGACAAGCCTGAAGAACAAACACGAGGACTTAAACTACCAGATATTATGCTTTATTACAAAACTACAGTAAAACTGTGTGGCATTGACATAATCGGATAAACAGTCCAGAGAGACCCCAAAAAGAATCCAGAATGATACATGCATGTAAAAAAAATCACACCATTTATAACAAAAGTGCCACTGAAATGCAATGAAGAAAGGTTCATATTTTCAGTATATGATACTGGATAAACTGGGTATCTCTATGGAAAAAAAAAAATGAACCTTCACATTTTCAGTAGGTGATGCTGGGTCAGATGAATATCCAAATAGAAGAAAAATTGAATTAAACTTTTTCTCACATCTCACACCATATATAAAAATTAATTCCAGATGGATTGAAGATTCCAAATGGATTGAAGATCTAAATGAGAAAGGTAAATTATTAAAACCTCCCTCCAAAATTGGAGAGTATTTTCATGGCTACAACATAGGTGAGTTGCTTTATAAATTTGATTGTGAGAAGGAAGCATGTATACTGGACTTTCTGGTCCCATTTATATTGAGTTCCATAAAAATAAAAATAAAACCAATCAATGATGCTGGAAGTCACAGTTGGGGTTACCTTGGTGGTTTAATTACTGCGAATTTGTACCAGTCTTCTGGAGTGCTGGTTATGTTTATAATACCATTTACAATAGTATCAAAAAGAATCAGGTACCTATGAATAAATCAAAGATGTGAAAAACTTTGATACAGATACTTAAAATACAAAAAATTATTGAGAGAAATGAAAAAATGCATAACAAGACATTTTCATGAGCTGGAAGACCCATTGTAAATATGCCCACTATATTCTCAAAATAATAAAGGCAAAGCCATCACAATCAAGGGCTATTTTGTTACATTTCAATATCAAAGTATGTACGATATGTTTCAATAAAAAAAATTAGCACAATAAAGGAAATAGGACATAAAATGAATTGTAATTACCTACAAGAAAGGAAAAAGAAGAAGGAAAAAGAAATATGTTGTAGCTGCCGCGTACTGTTGATTTTTCACGTTTATTAGATGAGGATGTATGACTATCTAGCTATGGTGCTAAAACATTCCATTCTTCATGTCAAATTTCTCACCTTCTCAAATTGCATAAGTGTAGACATTTTGGACCTTTATACCTGTGATATTCTGGGAAATGGCCTTACTATTCCTCAGTAATATTTTACAAGTGAACTTGACGTGGAAAGGATCACTGTCCTGAAATACATTTGTTCCATAGTAGAACCTTTGGCAGTCTTCTCAGTGACTGTGGAGCATAGTGAGATGCATGTGTATAAATATTCTGAGGCCCATTATAATGCACTTCACTATCACATGAGATGCAACATAAAGGAAAGTCAGACTGAAAGTGCTGTGTTATTCAACTGTTTCATTTACAATCAAAATCTGTGGCTCAGCATAGCCTACGGCAGGTCCATATGTAAAGAATTCACGAATGTGATATTACTTAAACAAAATAAAAGACAGCCTATTTATACAACAATTTAATAATTTTATTGTAATTCTGCACAATATTTTATGGAACTATTGAACAGAAGATTTGTGAATCTTTAGAAATAAATTAATTCACCTTCTATTGGACAAAATTGCCTATGGTTTTCTAAGTGTTCTTTTAACACCTCTAGAGATGTGAAGTTCGTTATCTTATGGGGCAGTTTATTAAATTTTTATAGACTTATATTAAGTTATTAGAAGACTCATACTAATCTGAAACCTGTTTTCCTGTAACTTGTATTTGTCATTTTTAAATCTTTCCTGGGGTGCCACATAGAATAAAAGTTTAATTTCAGGCAAAGCCGCATATATTTTTAGATTGTTTACAATTTTTTTTTCTTCTAGATAAATTCAGATTGCAAAACAATCGAGTATATTATGAACCAGGCAACATATTGTATTCAATGAACATTTCTGAAACATATATTTTGATTTTTCATAGATTGCTAATTAATTTATACTTTAGATATTCTTTAAGCTTGTCTTCTCCATCCAAAAGTATGACATCATCATCAAGTCATTTACTAAAGTGAGAAATTCTTGAATCCTCTCTTCCTCTAACCCTGTACATCTAAGCCATCTGCAAATACTATAGGCTGTACTTAAATGGTCTGCCTGAGTCTACTTTTAATCCCTATAGTCCATTCTTCACACAGAACTAGTAATCTTTCTAAATTATAAAATCATGATATTTTGTAGTGGGCAGCCTGCTAAGATAGCCCACAATGATCTACATCTCCTGATATTCATGCCATTGTACCATTCCTTCCCCTGAGGGTTGGTTGGACATATTGGCATCTAATGAATAGAATATGGCAAAAGTAATGGGATTTCACTTCTGAGCTTAGGTTACAGAAGACTGTGACTTCTATCTTGTTTGCTCTCTCTCTCTCTCTCTCTCTCTGGCTCTTCTCAGTTACACCTTCTAATGAAGCAATCTGCCCTGCTGTGAATTGCCTTATGGAGAGACCCATGGGGAAGGGAAGCAAGGGTGGCCTCCAGCCAACAGCCAGTAAGGAACTGAGACTCTCAGTTCAATAGTCTACATGAAACCGAATTCTGCCAACAATCACATAAGTGAACTTGGAAATTGATCTTTCCCCGGTCTATCCGTGAGATGCCTGTATTCCCAGCCAACACTTTGATTGTAGCCTCATGAGAGACCCTGAGCCAGAGGTCTCAGGTAAACTGTGCCTGGACTCCTGAAACTATAGAAACTGTGAGATGATAAATGCTGTTTGAGCCTCTAAATTTTGGGGTATTTGTTAGACAGAAATAGATAACTAACACATACTCCTTTGTTAAAACCCTTCAATCATTTTCAATACAAAAATCCCTCTGGCTAACAATGCAATCAACAGCCTACTGCCTACTTCTTTACTCTCCCCTTGTGTTTCTCTCCTGTTGACAGAGCTCCAGCTTCTGGAGCAAGTGAAGCTCTTGTCGACTTGAAGCTTTTGTTCATGCTGATCTCTCTGCTGCCATGTTCTCCTGTCCTCTCTTCTCATGGCTGGCCTCTTGTCATTCTTTTGACTTTCTTGAACCTGTATCTAATAAAGCTCTTCCCTAACTCCTAATTAGATACCTTAACCCTAGATTATGTTCAGAGCACTTTTCTTTTTTTTTTTTTTTTCGGTATGCGGACCTTTCACTGTTGTGGCCTCTCCCATTGCGGAGCACAGGCTCCGGACGCGCAGGCTCAGCGGCCATGGCTCACGGGCTCAGCCGCTCCGCAGCATGTGGGATCCTCCCGGGCCGGAGCACAAACCCGTGTCCCCTGCATCGGCAGGCGGGCTCCCAACCACTGCGCCACCAAGGAAGCCCCAGAGCACTTTTCTTAACTCATATAATTTCAATTATTGAGCTGCTTCTTAAAAAAAATCTGACTCTCTTACTGGTCTGGTTATGCCAGGATTCCAACCTGGACTCCAGGGATTCCCCCTGTATCACACTGCCAACCACGTTGAACTGTCCTGGTTTGTAACATTCTATAAGTTAATGCATTTGTTATCAAAATTTCTTTGTAGTTTTAGAGGATGCAATCTAAATTTTTAAAAAGTTCAAATAGTATTTATAAGAAAGAGTAATAAGGAATTACAACAAAGAGCAAGACAAAATCGATGTCAGGAGCTAACCATTTAATTTTCATTACAGAACCTTAGTTCTGCTTATATTCTATTCTTAGTGTAGTTTTATTTTTATTCCTTCAATTTTACTCTGTGAAGAAACAATTTAGGATTTAATTTTTTTGTAACATGAAATGCGCATTACAATTAAAATTTAAATGTGCCTCAAAAGATTGAATTGGATTCTTGGCTGATAAAGGAACACAGCATATTTTTCTCTTTTCACCAGCCATTATGTCCAGCATGAAGGGCACTTGAAATTATTTCAAACATTGGTATGAATGGTTTTATTTCAAAATCTTCATAGTCATGTATTAAAAAGAGAGTTGTCTGGGATGAATGACTATTGAGAAAAAAAGATCAGGCAGTAGTCATATTTCAGGATTATATTACTGCCTTTTCTTTAACAGTTCTGAAGACTCCACAGACTGAGTAAATGTCATCCCCAAAACAGTAAAAACTGAGAATCTGGAAGGCTTTAATATAGCATTCACAGAAATCCTTACAAGTAGAGCCACGCATTAGTCCTCATTTCAATGAAACTATTTCATAGCATTCAAGATGAGAGTCTATTACTTAGTTTTTACCATATTGGGTACCCAACAGCCCAGTATCACTCTCAGTGTGACTTATTAACATGGATCAGGCTAGAAAATGAATTCATTCTTGGTTGGTCAACTTTATTTGCTCGATTTATTGAATGGTTCCCCAATCTACAAAGAAGAACAGTCAGCCCTTTCTTCCCTTTGAAAATATCCAGGCTTCCCTTTCTTTTCCTTCTCCTGCTTGCCTCAGGGACATTTCATGCTTAACAGCCTTGGATTGATTTCTGTGCCCATTGGTGCTTCCATTTGCCATCTGTTAGTTGAAGTATTTATATATTTAGAAACACAGGAAAGAGAGAACGTGAGAAACTGAAGATGTTTGAATAGGTAGGACAGGACAGCTATGAAACTCTTTGTATGAACCGTTACTGATCCATAATATGTGGATAGTTGGAATAAGATATGAGATTTCAAAAGTATTGAATTGCTAGATATTAAAGCACTGAAGCAAAGGAAAAAATAGGGGTTTTTTTTGTTTTTTTTTAAACATCTTTATTGGGGTATAATTGCTTTACAATGGTGTTGTTAGTTTCTGCTTTATAACAAAGTGAATCAGTTATGCATATACATATGTTCCCATATCTCTTCCCTCTTGCATCTCCCTCCCTCCCACCCTCCCTATCCCACCCCTCCAGGTGGTCACAAAGCACCGAGCTGATATCCCTGTGCTATGCAGCTGCTTCCCACTAACTATCTACCTTACATTTGGTAGTATATATATGTCCATGCCTCTCTCTCGCTTTCTCACAGCTCACCCTTCCCCCTCCCCATATCCTCAAGTCCATTCTCCAGTAGGTGTGTGTCTTTATTCCTGTCTTACCCCTAGGTTCTTCATGACATTTTTTTTTCTTAAATTCCACATATATGTGTTAGCATATGGTATTTGTCTTTCTCTTTCTGACTTACTTCACTCTGTATGACAGACTCTAGGTCTATCCACCTCATTACAAATAGCTCAATTTCGTTTCTTTTTATGGCTGAGTAATATTCCATTGTATATATGTGCCACATCTTCTTTATCCATTCATGCAATGATGGGCATTTAGGTTGTTTCCATCTCCGGACTATTGTAAATAGAGCTGCAATGAACATTTTGGTACATGACTCTTTTTGAATTATGGTTTTCTCAGGGTATCTCACACCAGTCAGAATGGCCATCATCAAAAAATCTAGAAACAATAGATGCTGGAGAGGGTGTGGAGAAAAGGAACACTCCTGCACTGCTGGTGGGAATGTGAATTGGTACAGCCACTATGGAGAACAGTGTGGTGGTTCCTTAAAAAACTACAAATAGAACTACCATATGAGCCAGCAATCCCACTACTGGGCATATACCCTGAGAAAAATAGGGTTTTGATAGCATTGGTTATAAGAATGTGTAAAGAGTGTTAATATATACTGGTATTTTTAAAAGTAGAGAATTAGAAAAAACAACTTTACTCATAATCTTCAAAGACATTTTAACTTGTTATTATTGGAGGAGGGAAAATGTAGACATTAAACTTGAGTGAAAAAAATTGTAGCCCTTTTTAGCATCTTGATCAGTTTATTGCTGCCTTGAGATCAAAGGGAGCTCTTTAATGGGGTACAAAAAGTCTCATATACTAAGGAAAGGCAATGAGGTTAACTTGGCAAAAATGTTGTGATTTAATTGTGTAAATGTTTTTGTAATTTGTAAATTGTGTTAATTAACCCTTTTTAAAAGAGGATTGAAAAATAAGCATCTTAAAATAGTGTGAAAATTCTTCTCTCAAAGAGAATAACTTATAGAATATTTTATTCCATAAATTGCTCTCTGAGCTTTTAACACACACACACACACACACACACACACACACACACATATGCACACATTTGAACAACCAATGAAAAGCATTACTCATTTGTTTATGTGTCTGGACTTCTTGGCGTTCTCTCTCCCTTTTCCTCCTCTCACTGCTTCATCTGTTTTGCCTTATTTTCTTCACTTCCCCTTTGGTTCTCCTGTGACTCTGTGTACCGCCTTATGGTGGAGTCTGGCCAATGTCAACCATCGTTCCCATGATGTTTACTACCTCAATTAAACCAGGCTGCAAATGGAATGTGCTTCCAAGATTTCTCTTCCCACAGCAGTTGCTGCTCCCACAAAGGATACATTTGCCTAACATGTCAACATCTGGAAAATCTGTAGCAGTTGCAGCTTATGGTCCACAGTCAAAACCCTGACATCAGCAATGCATGAGGCAACGAAGAGGAAGGAACTCAGGACACCAGAAACAATATCCAACTCACCCCTGTGTCCCCTATAGGAATTTAGGAAAGATTTTCCTTTTCTTAATGATTGATCTTCATAAGAGAAGGATCATAACAGAATTATGGGAATTTAGAGCCATAGGGACCTTTGAGATCAAATGATTTATGTGCCCAATACCTTACTTTAGAGATGAGAACCTAGATAACCAGGACAAAAAAGACCCCTAAACTTGATGACTTTTAATTACCTGGAATTTTTATATAGATACAGTTTGAAATTTGAATTAGAGATTTTTTTAACTAAACCATTATACTTACAACCTGGAAATATTACATGTGGGGTGTGTGTGTGTGTATGTGTGTGTGTGTGTACATTCATGAATATTTTTGGTAATATCAATTTTAAAAACCCTTTTTTATCTACTATACAACAGGATCAGATTGCTCTATGATTTTTGTAGGCCTGACTCTATATAATAATAAACAGATAATTCATTTAATAAAATTCACATATAACTATACAAAATTGTAAAAGTCATGCTGCAGTGGTTAGTTGACATAAATTAATGTTGTATAGTTATTTAATGGTATGTTTATGGATTTTGGTTTTGCACTTTTCTTAAATATTTTTAAGTCAATGAATATCCCCGACTCCAGTCTCAAACATTCTTACATGTCTTTGGAAAACTAGGGGGTCTCAGACAATGTGACTATATTGCCTAGTAAATAAAATAGTCCTGAGTTGGTGTGTAGGTAAGAGATTTGAACCAAGAAAAAGAATTGTGTTCATGTTTTGCCACTGACTAGATATACAGCCTTTGGCAAGTCCCTTTTCCTATCTGGCATCATTTGAAAAATTATGTGATTAGCCCAGTTATGTTTACATTAGTTCCAGCTCTAGGAACTATTATGAACTCAAAATTTAAATCAAGGAAAGGAGGTGAAACATCAGTCAAGCAATAAATGTTGTTGAGTTGGAGTGGAGTTAAAGTGGTCATCAAAATTTACAGGGAATATTCACTCCCTGAAATCAAAGTATTTCTCACTTCTCTCAAAAATAATCTCCATGGGGGTCAAATGTGGAAAGAAATATACTTTATTCGAGTCTCATTTTTTCATGAACATGCATATTTGGTCAATTTACATGAGACAAAATATTGAATCTGAATAGAAATTAGGATCCTACAATTTCAACTCTCCATCTTTTTTTGGTCTGTGAGTTTTAAGGCCCTGAAAAAAACCATAGAAACTCTCTAAAGAACAGATAGCTTTCATTTTTTTATTTTTTTGAGATTTTTCTAAGATGATTGATAAATATATTTACTGGTTAAAATAATTGAAAAGATATACCTTTTTTTGAGCACTTAGGTGGTCTTATCATTATTGGGAATAGAGGTTAAGGAGGAGTGAAGAGTGTGTATTGTATGAGTTTTAAGTTGATTTTAGGGGAGGGAGGTGAAAAGTGATGCTCAGGAGAAGGTTAAGGAATGCCTTTGTGACTGGGGTGGGGCAGTGGGAGCTGTGGGAACCAAGGATGCTGACATGGGCTGGAGAGAAAGTCATGCATCATATCAAAGGAGTCATGGGTTGTGAGACCCTGCTGAAGTAGGCACCTCTGCTTTTCTGAGATAGACCTTTGAATGAACCATCTTCTGTTAGAAATGGGCAAAGGAAACTGGAATGAATACCATGTTTCCTCTTTTATTTTGTCTTAATGATCCATGGTTCTCTTCCAAATCCGCTCCAGGCAAGGCAATAAACAGTATAGAGACAATGTCTTTTGATATATATTAATTTAATAACATGTGCTTCCTGATACAAAGGGAAATATCCTTTAGCATTTTTGTGGTTTCAATAAATACATGGGGAAAATATTGAGGAGGTTCTAAATTGCCCACATTTTTTCACTTTTGTTTTTGCTTCATAATTTAAACAGATGAAAACAATCAAGAGCTTACATAGTGGGATGTAAATATGAAGATTAGTCAATTTATTTGATGCAAAATATTTTCAGAGTTTTTCCAATAAGTAAATGGTAAAGAACTCTTTTGCATTTTAAACTAGAGAATTTTGCTGTTGATAACATTGCTTTTTTTGGGGTAGGGACAGGGGGGATAAGAGGGTCTTTTCTTCTCTTTTCTTTATTTTTCCAAGAAGAAAGATTGAAATTAGTCCTAAAATCTGTAGTAAAACAGTTTACAAGTTTGCTTAGCTTCATAAAGTTTGCAAATACCTAGCCCTTGGGACCCAATGCCTTAAGCCATCTTGTTTTATTCTGAAAGGCACCTCCTTTGTTAGAAAGCTTGTCCTTTCAACAACAAAAAAAATCACTGGCTGGTAATCTAATCTTTGAAAAAGAACTTGGATTTTCTGGCAACAAAAAAGAGAAAAGCAGTATTGGAAAATAAACTACACTGGAAACTAAAAGCTTGAGAGGAAGGGGAAAAGAACTCCTTAAAAATAGTTACTCCATAGGCTGTTTCATCTGTTAAAATCCTTGGTACTTGGTGAAAGAGCTTGGGCATTGTGGTGTCCTGTCACCAGCTCCAACTAGGGACCAGTCCAAAGTTCCCTAGTGGGAGGAGGCAACTCACAAAAGATATTTTTTTCTTTTAAGGGTATTCTTGCTCTTTTACTGACAAAAGAATGAGCTTCTTCCCCCTCTTCCCTCAGACTGCTATGCTTTTAGAAGAAATAATGACAGCACAACAACCACATTTTTGATTACTCTGGAATAAATCACACTGCATTCTTCTGTTGAATGTAATCATGATGCTAAGATCTGATTAGACTTTTGTTTTTGCTATTGTCACTGAGTGTCATATTGGTAAACTCTAAAAGCCAGATGTGTCAGGAAGTGACACGGAAAGGACCGATACTGCTGACCTTTTAGATATTTCCAAATTCTTTTCAGCATAAAGTTTAGATTTTTCAATCTAATATTTCTTAAATTATATTTTTTCTGTAGTTTCCTTTGAAGTATTGTATAAGTCTTCTTGGGCTGTTATAATAAAATTCCCACAGAGTAGGTGACAAACAATGGAAATTTATTTTCTCACCATTCTAGAGGGTAGCAGTGAAAGATTAAGGTTCAGCTGATTCAGTTTCTGGTGAGATCTCTCTTCCTGGCTTGCAGATGGCTGCCATCTTGTTCCGTCCTCATGTAGCCTTTTCATTGTGAGTGAGTGTGAAGAAAGAAAGAGAGACAGAGAGAAATAGGGAGGGAGAGGCTGTTCCTCTTCTCATGAGGCCACCAGTCCTATTGAATTTGGGCCCTCCTACACATATGATTTTATTTAACCTTAATTACTTCATAAAGACCCAATCTCCAAATACGATCACGTTAGGGGTTCCCTCATATATATGGAATATATATATAACAAATTCTTGTCAATGATGGAATCATGAAAGATGATCTCTTTTTTTTTAATATTTGATAAGAGTTTATTTTGTGTATAACAACAGTTTGCAAACTAGGAATTTTCAAATACAGGACTGATATGGAGCTCAGAGGTGTGACCTTAAAAGTGAAGATGAGGAAATACCTTAACCTTTACAATGGTTGCTTGTTACAATCTGGGAGTTTCCAGATGGTAGGGGATTGGTTACAAATAATTATTTTATACCATTTTTAGGAAGATGATTTAAGTTTCTATTATTATTATCAAAGACATTTATAAGAAATAACCTATTTTTCACTTATGTTCATGAAGTAAGCTAGATTTAGTTTTGCTTGCATCACTCAGGGAATTGTCAAGTTTGATCTCCATTTTGTATAGTACTTTAACAGAACAAAAGGAGTAGTATGTTCTTTTAGAAGTATTTATCTTAAACTTAGTAAACAGATAAATTGTCCTTCTTGACTCAAAAAAATTTTTTTTACTGAAATATTTAGGACCAGCCATCTTAAGTCAGTATATTCTTTCCTCTGAGAACTACTGATGAAACACCGGCAAATCATTTATGTCTAGATCTTTTCCTCGCTATTTGTGCAGATCAAAGTCTATCTTTACCAAATCTCATCCTTAGTATTAATTCATGTTACAATTAATTAAAAAAATACTCATCTTAATTATTTTCATTTTAGATCTAGATTGTGATTTCCCTAGGGAATTTGTAAACATTTTGATTTCTCAAAAACATTTACAGTTAAATTTGTTTAGAGGAAGATTGCTTTGGGGGAGTATTTCCACAAGTGGCTAATCCCAGACATTTTATATTGACTCTTTTAACTTTAGATTTCTAGATATAATTTTTCCTGCTTACTGTTGAATTTTATGGGTACCTTTTTTGGGGTCTTTTGGCCTCCTGTAAACCATCTTTACCTACAATTATAGTGGGCTTTTTTGAATTTTATTTTATTTTATTTTATTTTTTATACTGCAGGTTCTTATTAGTTATCCATTTTATACATATTAGTGAATATATGTCAATCCCAATCTCCCAGTTCATCAGATCTCTTTCTTGATAGCAATGTATTATTATAGAAATATGAAAGTAACTCTAAAGTGAACTTGAACTTGCATTTTATAGCCATTGCTAAGTTTAAAATATGCAACAGCTTCCATTTGGGTTACACTTAATATTTTTTCAATAAATTCCAGGTCACATATTTTGTGTGATACTTACAATGCATTTTTGATAGAAAACCTGTCATTAAGCCTTGGCTGGGGAAACTGGGTCATAGCATAGTGGAAAGACCAGTAAACACACTATGAAATTAGAAGATCAGGAGAGAAGTTCCAGTGCTTCTCCTGTGGGAGACTGAATTAGTAGTTTAGGATAAGGGACTTTCTCTCTAAAATGAGAGCATTGTTTTGGATGAAACCTTAAAGTTCCTCCTGGCATTCAAGGTCTGTGTTTCTATGAAACACAAGGAAAATGAAGAGATTTGCTGTCAGCCACACAGAAAATTAATAAAAATTGTGGGTTTAGGACGCTGTTTTCCTGACTTGCAGTTAATAGAAATTTCCAGAAATATTAAAGGTCTAGTGTCAAGTGCCTTACCCTAATTCTCTTTACAGCATTGGAGGCTTATGTTTTACTTACTTCAGTGGTTGAAAACATAGAAAGAACATCTCCCTTTCAGGTTTAATAGGAAAAATTACCTCCTTTATGTCCTATAGAGAGAGTTGTTTTTTTCCTTAGAAGAAAGAGAAAAAAATGATGACTGCAGATGTTTAAGAGGATGGCTATAAATTCAGTGAGCTATAAACAAGAATTGTGATGGGAATAAAACCCAATGCCCTTATAGGGAAACCCAGACATGCGAAGATTTGTACATGCGCCTTGCATTAGGGTTTGGTTTTTTAAAGAAGCTTGTGGTGGTACTAAGGGTTTGCCTGTAAAATGAGACATGAATGATGGCTGGCAGATCTGAAGCACAAAGAAGGATCTCAGAGCTCTTGTGTTTACACTTGCACAATGAAGGTTGTAAGCAGATCTTTCTAAACAAGACAGGGCAATTTAGAAGGATTAAGAGATCTGACCTTAGCAGAGTATGTACTACAATTTTCCTCCTTTCTAAAACTTCATGAAATTAAGTTCCTGGTGCTGATAAACCTAGAACAAAGGGGTTTTGAAAGTTCCTTTTAAGGAATTTGCTCTCTATGGCATCTCATTGCTTGTCATTTGAGTTTATAATGTGGCTTCTTTTGTTCCATGAGGCTAATCCGTTTTGGTTATTTTCTGTGTAGTAGCAAACCATTTCAATGAAGTAACTCCCTAAGGCTAGGTAAGAAGGCACACAGATTTTCAGTTTCATTCTGAAGAGAATTGTTTACATATATTCAGAATATAATGGAAAATGCTCTTCAGTTCTTAAGTCGTCCTTGTTTTGTCTCCATTCCAAGATAAATTTAGTTTGGGAGAAATTGCAATACAATGCCCAGTCACTTTTGATTTATGTTGGAATAAAAAAAAAACAAAAACTCAAACACTGGAGTCTTTCTCTTCTGCTGTCCCAGGAGTTCATGTCTGAGGGCTGCATTTCAGGTGAAATCACATCATGATTAGTCCTTTGGCTACTACATTAAATTAGCACTCTCAAATTCTCACATTCACCCCATTTTGGGGAGAAATTTCAGCTGTATGGGAAGAGCATATATGTTTTGATACATTAAATTAGCAGTAACCCAGAGAATAGTCATAAGTTCATGACTAATTTATATATCCAGACGGTTACATTACTGAGTACCTTACATTTATTAAGAATGCTGCTCAAAACATTACTCTGTACAAAGATGTAGGATTGATTAGCAGAATTTTGCTGATAGGAAATTTTACATATAATTATATACATAAATATGCATTATATATTAACATCATTATATTCATAAAATATATCTGATATGTGGATATAATATTAATTCTATAAAATATTAACCATAAAATTATATTAAACATATGACTTTTATATGCATCTTATTCAATGAAGTGTTTTTTGAGCAATTTTATGGATTCAGTACTCTTGTTGGTACTGCTGAAGATACAAAAGAAGAATAAGATAGCTTCCTAAGTATTCAGAGACCTTTCAGAAAGTTCTTTATTACTGTGCTTCTTAAAATGAATGCTCAGCTAGGGGATCCAGATAGTAAATTTACCTTCTTCTATCAAATCTTTCTGGACCAGATTTCCAGTCTTTTGTGGAAAATGAATTTTCCTTGTTTCAGTGAAAACATCCGCCACATTCCCTGTGAATATAGAGACTGTTAGGAGATTTATGACTTATTTGGTTTGAGGAGAAAGGAAAACCTAATCTTAATAAAATAAATTTTATGGACTATGAAGTATCATCAATGTATTGTATCAATTCTAAGGTAAAGAAAAAGCAATCTGAGATGATGCTCTGATGACTGATGGTCAACCACGTCATTGACTCTACCTTATTTGGGCTGTGAAACAACTGGAAGTTATCCCTGCCAGGCAGGCTCTATGAAGTGACCTGGTGGACTTCTCATCCCACTCCCTACTGGGAAGGTAGTGACCCCACAAATACTATTCCCAATAGTTTGAGATTGTTCACACACTCCAATTTTCTTCCATATTTAAGGTAAGACACATGATTTTGTCCAAGAAGTATATTTTTACTATGTGCCTCACAATCATCATTTCTATCTTCTTTCTCAAGAAAACAGTTCAATGAAAAAGTGTGTTGGGTAGAGTGTTGGTTAGAAAGAGCAGGAACAGAAACAATAGAATTTTTTTTCTATAAAGCACAGTTTGACACTTTTAAAAAAGAGATCTCCAGTTGGTATATCAGGATCGATCAGTAAATCTTGGAGCTGCATTTGTTAGTTCTTTAGGACAGATACTGCCCTGTTTTTCCAGTTTGCCATGTTCCTCTTGCCAGTCCCAATTCCCCCACCTCCCTCAGTCCCATCATCCTGCAGTTTGTCAGGATTTCTAGAAAACGAGGAATGCAGAGTTGTGTCATTAGTGACTTTAGATCAGCACATTCCATACCACCATGTGTTCCCAATTATCTCCAGGATTTGATTAAATGATTCCAATAGGTCATAGACTCAATTTTAAGTTAAATCCTAAGATACGATATTATTAGAGTAATGCATTTAATGAACCTGTGGAATTCTCACCTATGAATGAATAATATTGTTTTACCAAGTCTACTATGAGATTGTTAGTTTTACTTAATATGTTTGAATTAATTTTTACATTAATGAAATAGCCATTAAAACTCTCATTGGGTAAGTTGTCCTATTTTTCTTTTTTTGACTTATAGTGGTTTAACCCTAAACTGATGAGATTTTGCTCATTTGTATAGATTACTTTATACCTTCACAATCACATAGGAAAATAATTTCCATTCATTCATTCAGCAAGCATTTATATCTGTTTTCTAAAGGTTATGTTTTATCAAATTAATACATATGCATGTCAGTCAATAACATGGAGGAGTATGAATCAGAGCATCAGCCTCCTTTCTTTCTGCGCCAATTAGAAATTTATTTTCCAATGTGATCTTGATCTCTATACATCTTTTGCTTGGTTTCTCCACTTTATCCAAACCAAATCTACCAGTTTCCCAGTATGAATGATGATACTCATCTTGCATCTCTTCCTCCAGATATTGATAGCTATATTATTATTTTGTGTTTGCCAAATGGTTAGCTTTGTAACTACTATAAGCCTCCAGTTCTTTTTTCCGTTAGCTTTTTTTTTTTAAGGTAAGAATATCATTTCCTCTATTCTTTCCTGCATACTGTCTCTCTTCTTCCTCATACCATTATTCTATTACTAAACCTTTATTTTCACATCCTCAAGATTTTTAACATTAATAATCTGTCTAGTAACCAAAATCAATGAATCCCCCCAAATTCTTGGTGTGAAAAGATCCAGATTTTTTTACTTGAAGGATAGATTTTATAAGGAGAGTTTGTTGAAAAAGCTGTGGGAGAGCTGTGAGTCCCGCCTGATTCACAAAACTGGAAGTCTGAGCCTCTACTGCCTAAATGAAGTGTAGTGAGAAAGGTTAGAATAGTATTGCTCAGAGGTCCTGATGGGTATAAAGCTGGATGACATGGAGCATCAGTGCCTGGTGTTTTCCTGAGAAAGTCAAGAATACTGTAACAGACAGTGGGAAATTGCACTGTCTTCTGGGAGCAAGGCTAAGGGTAAGTGAGTGTTTTCCATTATTAAATGTGGTCCAAGTGGGAGAACAAGCCAACCCAAAGCAGCTGTCTCTCCTTCTAAAGAGGATCTCCTCCAATAGAGAGTTCTGTGTAGAGTAGACTGCTGTAAAACTAGAGCTGAGATGCAATCAGCACTGCTTATGCCAGAGAACTTATAACTGGATAGGCTCAGCAAAGGAGTTCCAAAGCAGTCTCAAAAGTGTCCATGAGATAAAGAGTAAGTTTTAAACTTCTGCCAAGCCTGGAGAGCATGAAGATAACTTCCAACCTTACCAGCCAAACAAAGAATTTTCTGACTCCCCCTTTATCCTTGGACCTTCTAATGTTCCAGACCCAAGGATTTCAGGAACAAGACACAGGGAATGAGAAAGAAGTGAGTGAGAAAGAAGACTGAATCCTATCTGCCCACCTTCCTGGATGCAGGCTCACATCTAAAGGTAGCTCCAACTGCTAGGTGGCATTGTTGGGGAGTAAGTCTTATGCTGGAAAGAAAATTAACATGGTGATTATTGATACTATGAGCATTCTAATCTCTGGATTAAGATTATACATTGTGACTTAACAATTTAGAGGGAACTTCTGACTTTTATGCCTTGGGAGTATCCAAAGAAGTAATGATATTGTTACTTACTTACCAATTACAAAAAACATTTTTCCTCAATTTTTCAAAAGAACAGCAAAAGGAAAAAAAGTCAAATTGCATTTTGAATATATCCCTGAGTTCCCATTTTTAATGTACGAGTTGTAATAAATGCTGTTTAATTCTAGTCCAAGTATTTTCTATAATTATGTATGGTTCTTTATGGGTATACAATCACAAATCCAGAGTCACTTAAAAAAGAATTTTTTTCAGGTCCAAATCAAATGTCTTCTCTTTTCTTATAGTTCATTAATTGCTCTAAATGATTCAGTATTTTAATTTGCTTCACCTTTGAGATTCTACATTTGTGTGCAAATTTTTAAACACGTTTTTCAAGGAATTTCTGATTATTTTTCTTTTTATTATATTATTTGCTTACATCATATTTTTTCTCATACATTGTTACAAAGAATCCTGTTTCCCAGATAATGTCATCTTAGAATTATCTTTGTTCTCCCTGCTCCAATCTGCACTGGTTGCTCTTTAGTACAGCTATGAGCTATTAGCTATCCTGCTAATGTTTTAGGATATCGTTTCATTGCTCTTCTGGTTCAGAGTCACTGGTTTTTCATTCCATGTCTTACCCTTTTTTAGTTTACTACCTTATTTGTTGGGATACGTTTTCAAGTAACTTATTTGTTGGGAGTAAGATTTCTGATGATTTGCATGTCCAAAAACGTTTTATTCTACATCACTTTTCATCAGTAGTTTGGGAAGAACTTATCTACTTGATCAGCCATGATAAATTAGATTATGCTGCTTTAACAAACGGCCCACAAACCTCAGTGATTTAACATCACAAATATAGTTTTTGCTCAAGCTATGTGTCTAGTGCATATCGAGGTTCCTTGTCAGAGTCCGATCCAGTGGAGGCTCCATCTCAACAAATGCTTCCGCAGTTATGAAGGCAGGGGTAAGGGAATAGTGTGCATTGGCTCTGAAAAAGGCCATCTGGAAGAAACATGCTGACTTCCATTTGTATTTTACTGGCCTGCAAAGTCACATGACCATACTTAAGGCAGGTAAAAGGGAGCATGACACATCATGCACCTTCCATCTAGAAGTCATATAGTATATGATTTTCACTCATATTTAATTTGTCAAAGTAAATGCTAACAGCACATTGATGTTAAAGAAGGAAGTGAAATCTGACATGTCTAGAAGGAGGGGAGAACTAGATTATTTGTGAATAGTCACAGTACTATACATTGCTGAACAATAAACTTCTCTTTGATTTTCAGGGCATTATTCCATGTCTTTTAGCATCCAGTGAACTTTTGACTGCCATTTCTTTGCATGTGACTTGTGTACCCTGACAGGGTAAGACATTAGAATTTTCTTTTTATCTCTGGTGTTATAAAACTCTATGATGGTGAGATTCAGTGTGGATACCTAAAAATTTATTTTACTTGGCATTGCGTAGGACATTTTAAGACTGAAAGTTAGAATCCTTCAATTCTGAATGAATTCTCAGATTATTTCTTCAATAATTTTCTCCCTTCATTTCTTTAGTCTCTCATTCTGGAATTTTTACTAATTTACAGAGAAACAGAGCTTTGAAAACCTTATATGAGGATAAGAAAAATGAAATATAGTAGAAATTCCTATGAGCTTAGGTGAACAGTGGGAAAGAAAACCTTATAGGTAAGAAAGTACCATAAAGAAGTAAATGAGTCAGTAAGCACTACCCCTCATGCTTTTTCAGCAGGTTCTGTGATCCCACTGGACATCATCCAAAATCTTTCTCACCAAAATATTTTAACTCTAATTTTTTTATAATCGGTATGAAGACTAAATTATTGAAAAACAATAAAAAGATACATTACTCACTATAGTGGAAATTATTGCTTAATTATATCTATGCTATAAAATAAGAATAATCCATGTCAAATTTTAAACACAAAATATTTATAAGTGTAATATCCAAGAATTATATTACATTTATTTATTACCTATACCCTGTGTCACTTAAGGATATTTTCAAATTCAAGTAAAGTAAAACCAAGTAAAAATGGCAACAGATGAAAGTAAAAGGATAATTATTATCTGCTTAATAAAACGTGCAGCGGCAGAGGGTCTAGGATTGTTTTGAAAGTTCAGCCATATCATCTAGGGGCACAGCTCCTTATAGCCTTCCATTTCACCATTTTAGAAGGTTTATTTTTCCAGTGGTTGTGGATCACTTATTATAATAGTATTACTTACATAGGTGGTAACAATTAGGTAACGTAAGAAAAAACGGCTAATGCATTTTCCAGAAGTCAAAATTATAAACTTATGCTAAGGATTTTCATCTTAAGCAGAAAAATGGGCTCATTTTGCTGGGCCATGTTTTGTTCAAGACCAACTGAATCTCAGCTAAGTACAATGCTCTGTAAGTGTCAGGTCTGAGGTGTATGAGGGAAACAGCAATCTCCTTCCCCTCCACCCTCCTAGTCTGGTGACCGTTGTTAGGTCCTCTTTAGGAGTAGTATCATTTATCCCCTTGGGACCCAGCAGTTTGAATAAATGCTAACCCAAAGGTGTCAGATTCTATTCTCAATGTCAGATGACTTGAGAAAGGTTAGTTTCACTCTGTTCCAGGACTCAATGCCAGGAACAGAAGCCAAGTACAGTTGGACTGACATGAAGGAAATTATATTCTTGGGGCAACTTAGCAGAAACCAAGGTCCATGGAGTCTGGGATTGAACAAAATGCTAGAGATATGGTGGCAAAAGTTACAGAATGAACTTGCCAAGAAGAAAATAGACTGTTTCTTGTAAAGAATTATTTCCCCCCTTTTGCTTCTATTTATTTGAAAACCAAATGAACGCAATGGTTCTTTTGCCCTTAATTTTAGAACTAACAGGGATAGACAAAACCAGATCAATAAGGACCACAGCAAGAAGGGATTATTACCAGGTTGAACAAGTGTGTTCTTTACATTTAAGGTGCTGCTTTCTTCTGTTATTGCATTTATATCCACCCTATCCCAGAAGACATTGTATTTTCACCAGGTACATGCATGGGCTTTTTGAGTGGTATTGCCAGAGATTAGTTTATAAATAAATGAGATTAGTTTATAAATAAATGAGATGCTGGAAGTGTTTTTGTGTTTTTTTTTTTACATACCTGAGAGCTACTTCGGGAAAGAGAGTAGCCAAAGGAGCACTAAGGTTAAGGATACTGTGTCTTCTGCCTGCCTCTGTCATAAACCGACTATATAAATTTTGGCAAGAACACAAGCTCTCTGGACCTCAGTTGTAATGTGATGGCTTTGAACCAGACAGCTCTAAAGTCTTTCCAGCTTCAATAGCCTGTGATGTCAAGACGATGGATGCTCTCAGGCTTCCCTTTGGTACACGTCCCATGAGGTAATACGGAAGTACAGGACACTGAACTCTCCTCCTCAGCCTGGCATAAAGCATAGCTTTGGGGGAAGAGAAGAGGTAGCTAGCTTTTACTCTGCCCTGCCCCTCTTACTTCACATGTTATCATTTCCAGGCTAATTTCATGCTTTAATAACTTCTGCATGAAAGTTCTTAGAATTCCCCACAGGGCTTTGGCTTGACTGTCAAGTGTGGGAATCTAAAATCCAGCTTCCTTTGCTCCTTTCACTTTTCTTCTTCTTTCCCATAATGGTTTAGATTATCCTATGCTGTCATATTCTGTTTTCTAATTCCTCTTCAGTGTGACAATCCTACCGCATACATTAAACTGCACACAAGAGGTATGTAAATACAGATTCTTCAACTACAGACTTATTCCATCATGCCCCAAATGACCTTTATCCTCAAAGCATGAACAAACAGGACTGTGCTTGGAAGAGCTCAACCAAACTGTTTCCCAACATCTCAGCTCAGAGGCTAAGAAATGAGAAGTCCCAACATCTAAGTTTATGCATTGAGATAAATCTCAGAAGACATATAATTAAAATTCTCCAGACCGGGGGTGACGCAGGTCACATGGAAACTCCTGTCATAACACCTTGATATCTGCAGCTCGGTATCACTTAATGGGCTCTTTTTCTTATTTCTCTCTCATTTTGTAGGCTGATCCTAAAGTTCCCGCTGACACACTGTGGCAATAGCTCAAGGTAATCAGTGATTTGTATTCTAAATACATTTATTTAGTTTTCAGTTTGTAAATATTAATTATTTTTTTTATTTTTATTGGAGTACAGTTGATTTACAATGCTGTGTTAATTTCAGGAGAACAGCAAAGTGATTTGGTTTTATATATTTATATATGTGTATATACACACACACGTATGTATTTTTCTGTTTCAGATTCCTTTCCATTATAGCTTAATACAAGATGTTGAATATAGCTCCCTGTGATATACAGTAGGTCCTTGCTGTTTATTTTATATATAGTAGTGTGTATCTGTTAATCCCGAACTCTTAATTTATCCCTCCCTCACTTTTTCATTTGGTAACCATAAGTTTGTTTTCTATGTCTGTGAGTCTATTTGTTTTGCAAATAAGTTCATTTGTATCATTTTTTAGATTCCATATATTAGTGATATCATATGATATTTGTCTTTCTCTGTCTGACTTCACTTAGTATGATCATCTCTAGGTCCATCCATGTTGCTGCAAATGGCATTATTTCATTCTTTTTTTTATTGGAGTATAATTGCTTTACAATGTTGTGTTAGTTTCTGCTGTACAAGGAAGTGAATCAGCTATATATATACATATATCTCCTCTCTCTTGGACCTCCCTCCCCACCCACGCATCCCAGCTATCTAGGTCACCACAGAACACTAAACTGAGCTCTTGGTGCTATACCACAGGTTCCCACTAGCTATCTATTTTACACGTGGTAGTGTATTTATGTCAAACCTATGGCAGCTGAGTAATATTCCATTTTATATATATATATATATATATATATATATATATAAAACCACATCTTCTTTATCCATTCATCTGTCAATGGACATTTAGGTTGTTTCAATGTCTTAGCTATTGTAAATAATGCTGCTATGAACATTGGGGTACAAGTACCTTTTTGAATTAGAATTTTCATCTTTTCTTGATATATGCCCAGAAGTGGGATTGCTGGATCATATGATAACTCTAGTTTTAGTTTTTTAAGTAACCTTCATACTGTTCTCTCTAGAGGCTGCACCAAATTACATTTCCACCAACAACTCTACATACATTTATGTTTGATCTGTGAAGAACAAATAAAAGTGGATCTTACTCCAAGTTTTCTATGTATTTTGTTGGAATTTCTTATCACACAGGATAGAACAAGTTCTTGGTAGGTCAGCATCAATAAATCACTTTTACTGATTGCCTATTTTGTGCAAGGCACCACAGAGAAAGCAGAGAGTAATAAGATGTGCTGGTGAAGAGCTCATAATCTAGTAGGGAAATAATCAGCTCATCATAAAAAAAAATACAAGGTACTTGTGGTTGGCAGAATAATGCCTCCTCCTTCAGAAAGTCCATGTCAAAATCCCTAGAACCAGTGAGTATGTTGTATCACCTGCCAAGAAGAAATAATTGATGTTAATCAGGTGACCTTAAAATAGGGGGATTATCCTGGATTTTCCTGGCAGATCCAATACAATCATGAGTCCTTAAAAATGAAAGGAGGCAGAAGGGGAGTCAAACTGATGTACAGTGAGAGGGATTTGGCTTGCTATTACTGGCTTTGAAGATGGAGGGAGAGGACCATGAGCCAAGGAGTGTGGCTTACTCTAGATGCTAGATAAGATAAGGAAACAGATCTCTACAAGGGCCTCCAGGATGAATGCAGTCCTGCCAATAACTTGATTTTAACCCAAGGAGATGTGTCAGATTTCTGACCTACAGAACTGGAAGATAATAAATGTGTGTTGTTTCGAGCCACTAAATTTGTGATCATTTGTTACAGCAGCAATGGCAAACTAATACAGCACCATATTATTAATGTCCAATGAAAGGGTCAAACAATCAAAAGAGGGAGAGACAATGTGCATGAAAGTATTTTTTTGAACTCAAAATCCTTATTTAAATGTGGTTTCCATTCTTAGCTATTGTAAAAAAATAAATTTTAGAGTATTTCAGTTCTCTTCAGTATATGGCTAGGAGTGTAAATCTTGACCTCTTTATGTGAGATAAAACTCTGGTTCAATCACTTTAGAGCTGTGGGATCTTATTAATTTTAAGTTCTCAAATTCCCTAAGCATCATTCTTCTCTTGAACATGAAACAAGTGTATAAGTCATATATGTGCATGTATAATTATATATAAATTCATATACATGCACAGTTGACCCTTGAACAACAAGGGTTTAAACTGGGCAGGTTTTTTTACATGTAGATTTTTTTCAATAAATTGTATTTAAAAAATTTTTGGAGGTTGGTGACAATTTGAAAACACTCACAGATGAACCATATAGCCTAGAGATACTGAAAAAAATAAGAAAAAGTTATGTCATAATTGAATGAAATATATGTAGATACTAGTCTATTTTAAGTTACTACAATAAAATATACATGAATCGATTATGCAAAGTTAAAATTTATCAAAACTTACACACATAAACACTGACAGACCATACATGATGTCATCAATTACACTAGGCAAACATAAAGCAATTATATTGCTGCTTCTTCACTATCAGTGCATGAATCATTATACCTGTAAATAAATATGAATATCTTTTTCACATTATTTCTTCATTTTTGATGTCTAGTGTTAGTAATATGTATAATGTCTACAGCATTTTGTATCATATAAGACAATATTGATGTAGATACTGATAGATGATTCATCTTGTAAACAGATGATGTAAACTTATGGTATGCAGTTGACTGTTTATGTTATCGATAAGGTTTCTGGTCAACAGTAGGCTATTAGTAGTTAAGTTTTGGGAGAGTCAAAAGATATACAGGGTTTTTTGACTGTGCAGGGGTTGGTGCCCCTAACCCTGGTGTTGTTTAAGGGTCAACTGTAAATACATATGTGTATATATGTGTGTGTATGTATACATATATACACATATATACATATGTCTATAACACATATTTACATATAATATATACTTGTATAATATTTATATGTATTGTATATTTAGAAGTCTATGTCAGTGTCCAGTTAGGAAAGCAGAAACATTCTATATAAATAATATAATACTGCCTTTACACTAGTACTAGAAGGGCTTAGAAGCCAAACAGGAGCTGGTGAGGTGCCCTGGAGATTAGCCACAGCAGGAAGCCACCAAGTGCCCCAGGGATAGAATGGCAACAGGAGGAGGTGGCATTCCCAAACTCCAGATCCTGGGCCCATGGTGGGGCATTCTATGGAGGGTGCTGCTGGGTGGCACAAATGCGGTACCCAGCAAGAGCTGCAATTTGAAAGGAGATTACTGCTGCCTGAGGCAAATGGAGGGAGAATTGCCTTGGCTTCACTTTCCTTCCACCCTCCAATCTCACACCAGTGCCTCCCACAGGCTGAACCCAGCCAGAAACCACCAAAAACAGTGCCTGGGAAATGCAGCCCTCCTGATAGGGCAGAGCAGGATGTAGGGGAGACATGGATCTGTAAGCCAATGGCAATAGAGCTGCACATGGACACAGAAATATTCCCTATGTTATTGGCTTGTTTGTGAGGATTAAACAATCTGAACTGTGTGAGGCATTTTATGGCATTACTTGGCTGGCACACAGTATGTGTTCAATCAATGTTTGTTATTGTTATTATTGCTTTAAGTTTGATTGCACAATTAAAGTAATGAAGGTGATGCTGAAGCGTCTCACGTAATCTAAGATTGTAAACTATTCTAAACACTTTCAAATCTATTAATGTTTCCTCTGGGGGGAGATTATCAATGTGCTGACTTTGTAAGCTGACAAAATGTTGTTGAAGTATGCTCCAGAGAAAACTGGATTGGGGGGACTGTGATGAGAAATATATATCTACTCTTCGTCTTTGATTCCTGACATGGAGCTTCTAAAACCCTTGGAATTTCCTGATTGATGGGGTGAGAGGAGTGTCTTTTGTTATTCTTAATAAGCTCCTTTCAAACATACCTGAATTTATACTACTGAGGCAACTCTTGGTGGACCCCAAAATAGATTCTGGATGGGGGCTGGTTGCTAGAGGAACCAACCACGTAATTAAAGGCAGGAAGAGGAGTTGGATATTGCGTTCAATCACCAATGGCCAATGACTTAATCAGTCGTGCTCAGGAAATGAAACCCCCATGAAAACCCCTGAACGATGGGGTTTGGGAAGCTTCTGAGCTGGTGAGCATATCGAGGTTCTTGGGAGGGTGGTGGGCCTGGAGAGGGCATGGAAGCACCAAGCCCCTTCCCCCATACCATACCCTATGCATATTTTCCATTTGGCTGCCCCTGAGTTGTATCCTTTATAATAAACCAGTAATAGTAAATAAAGTGCTTTCCTGTATTCTGTGAGTTGTTCTAGCAAATTATCAAACCTGAGGAGAGCATCATGGGAACTCCTGGTGTATGGGAGCCCTGGGCCTTGCAGTTGGCAGTTGAAGGTGGGAAGCCTTGTAGAATTGAACCCTTAAATCTATGGAATCTGATGCTAACTATAGGTAGTGTCAGAGACTTGGAGAAGTGGTGTTGGAAAAGACACAAGGTATTTGGTGTTTGAAGAAAAGAACCCTCTTATGGGGTGTTGAATTGTCAAGTGTAAACAGAGCACAGAGGGACACAAAGCTAACATGAGGTGACTGGTGCAAACAAATCTTCTCCTTGCTCAGCTATACAATTTTTGCTTTGAACACATGTTGGTGAACTATAAAAATAGCTTTTAAATCATCTTTTGAAGAATATTTAATAATAGGACTATGTCTGTCTCTTTGGTTTATTTAACAAACTTATCTACTATATCGTTAACATGGAAAATTTAATGTCTTGCCAAGTAAAATATACACGCAAGTCATCGGGAAAGTGTTTCATTTCTATCTTTTTGCACATTGCATCTAGTGTTTGCATTAAAAAGACTCTTAGTGTCCTTTAATTTCAATCCATTTTTCATCTTTTTGAAAACATCGCATTGTGTCTGAGATCCTAGTTTATTTTAGGCCACTGAAAATTCGTGTATGTGTATACTGGCTACTGACATGTCTATCTTTCTGTATTTCTGCTGAACTCCAGACCCACTTTTAGTTAGTTAATGGGCATTTCTACTGGGTTTTCCAACAGGAAATCATCCCCCAAAGGCAACACATCATTGGTAACCTCAAATCATTTTCTCTGCTCTTGCAATTCATATCTTGGTGTATAAAACCATTTTCCTCCCTCCCAAAGGCAGACATGAAGCATCAAAATAATGTCTCTCATTCCCTCTTGCTTCCCCCCTCTGACTTATCCAAACAGTCACTAAATTAGTAGTCGACCTTGTTCAAATGTCTCCAATCTGCTTCACCTTCCACTCTTGCAACCATCACCGTAATTCGGTCTCATGCCATCTCTTGCCTGCCTGCCTGACTGTTCAAGATTCTTATCTGATCTCCTTCCTTCCAATCTGTCCCTTTTCCCATCAGGCTTTTTACTGTACAATTTGAATATTTTCACATTCATGTGATCACAACTTTTCCACATTTAAAAGTATTTATTCCCTATGGTTTCAAGTTAAATTTCAAACTATTAGGCTAGCCTGCAATGATCATGAAATCTGTCATTGATTACCTCTTCCACATTATGTCCTGCAGGTATCCTTTGCTAAAATTTAACAATATAAACTTACTTTTAGTACTCCAAGTAAGTATCCCTTCCTCAAGAATGCCTTTCCTGCAATTTCAATCTTATTTAGATGCTTTTCTTTTTTCTGGAAAAATCCCTATCACTGCAATTATTATACAGTGTTCTCCTTTTTTTTTTTTTCTTGTGTATCTGACTTCTTTGACCATAAGCTATTTGGGACAGTATCGTGACTTATTAGATTTTGAATTGCAAGTGCCTAGAACTATGCTGTCCAATATAATAGCCACTAGTCACGTGTTTATTAAGAACTGAAATGTAGCTGGTCCAAGTCGAAAGACACTGTTCATGTAAAATACACATTAGATTTTGAAGACTTAATCAAAAAAAAAAGCAAAATATCTCATTAATCATTTTTATATTGATTACATGTTAAAATAAAATTTGGAATGTATTGGATTAGGTTAATTTTATTGCTAAAATTAATTTCACATGTTCTTTTTATTTTCTTTAATGTGGCTTCTAAAAATTTTAAATTACATATGTGGCTCATGTTTGTGGCTCACGTTAAGTTTCTACTAGACAGCACTGGCATAGACGATAACAGGTACTCAAGGAACATTTTCAAGTGGAAACATGCCTCTGAAAGAACACTCTGAAAAAAGACTAGCTATATGAATGTGATCAGGGGTACAAAGTGAAGGAGGAGAGAGAAAGGAAAATAGATCACACACTCAGCTATGTTCTGGGGATTGAGTAGCCCAAGAAGGAGGAACGGGAGCTCCCAATAAGTTGTTTTAACCTAATCATGCTGGGGGATGAATCTGAATTTGAATTCTGAACCATGAGAGTTGGAGAAGGATTTTTGAGACAAATGTATATGTTAGTTAAACATGAACTAACTAAATGAATGCATAAATTGAATGAATGCATAAATTGGCCTGGAGTACCCTACAAACCCTTAAAAATGTCAATCAAATAATCTTTTGAAAAACAATGATCAGACAAAGACAAATAGAAAGGGGTATCAGATAAGAGCAATGTGATTTTGGAAAAGGGAATGAAAGAGACCAGCAATTAATGAGCAATATAGTAGAAGAAAATCTCAGAAATATGATTAGCATTCCAAGAGAGGTCAAGAAATGTATACTATGAAGCATTTCAGAAAATATAAAGGAGCCCTTGGAAGTTAAAAATATGTTGGTAGCAATAAAAAACTCAGATGAGTCAGAAGATAATATTGAGGAAATCTAGAAATTAGAGCAAAAAGACAGATATAAAGTGGGATTAAAAAAGGTTAAGAAAATTATATGATCAGTTTAGGACTTCCAACATCCCAATAATAGAGTTTTCAGAATGAGAAAATGGAGAAAATGATCAAAGAAATATATTTTAAAAATAATTTCAGCACAAAAGAACAGAGGTTTCCTAATTACAAGGGCTCACCAAGTATCCCACACCATGAAAAAAAATAGACCCAGACCAAGAAAAAAAAGCTGTGAAATTTAAGAGCAATTGAGGCAAAGAAAATCCTCTAGAAGCTTCCAAAAAGAATGTTTTATGCAACAGATGAAGTATTAGAAGGTCATCAAAGTTCTTAATAAAAGGTTGGAAGTCAGAAGACATTGGAGAAATTCTTTCAAAACTCTTTGCAGAAATGATATACAAAAGAACGTTTATACCAGCTAAACCAAATATCCAGTGTGAGTTTAGGGATAAGATAATTTAAGATATGCAAGAACTCAAAAAAATTGTCTTCCATAACCATGAAACTTTTTCAAGACATTGTGTTCTGCTAAAGTCAGGGAGAAAACCTAGAAACAGGAAGCCACTGGGTCCAGCACAAGAGGGAGGCAGTGGGAATTCCCAGGAAGGTGGGAAAGAAGTCCCAAGACTACAGCTTTGCACCGTCCTACATCAACCACTTTCTATTTGCAGCACATCAGAATGAGCTGAGAAAGACGTTTTTAAGATTAAAGTTTTAGGATGCTTAATGTGTTTAACTGTACCATACTGAGAGGAGATTCATATGTTTCGGAGAGCATCTGAAAATAAATCAAAGATAAGAAGGGAGTAAATGAAACAACAACAACAACAAATCAAGGCAAATATGAACTTCAGGGAAAGAAAAATATTTTTCAGAAAGAAAAAAATAATTACTGTTTACATTACTCAGCTTATGATAGATAATACAATATTGATCTAAACAAAATTACAATGCAATTCTCATGGATTGTTGGGGGCAGAGTGAAGTTTGTGTGTGTGGTGGGCATATGGGGTGAATGCATATGAACAAAGTGAATCTTTATTTTTCACAGAAAGACAATTAGCTGAAAACATCTAAAGCTTAACATTTAAACATACTATTTAGAGACATAGATGCAATATTAGGCTTCCCTAGAGAAGAACCATTAGAAATATATATATATGTATATATTCATATATATACATATATATATATATATGATTTATTATAAGGAATTGGTTTACATAATTATGGAGGCTGAGAAGTCCCACGATCTGACATCCCCAAGCTTGAGACTAAAGAATGCTGGTGGTGTTCCAGTCCCAGTCTGCCGGCCTGAGAACGAGGAGTGCTGATGGTGTAAGTCCCAGTTTGAGGGCAGGAGAAGACAGCTCATCAGTCAGGCAGAGAATGAATTCTCCCTTCCTCCATCTTTTTGTTCTATTCAGCCTACACCCGCATTAGGAGGGAAAGCTACTCTACTTTACTCAGCCTTCCAATTTAAATGCTAATCTCATCCAGAAACAGCCTTACAGATGCACCCAGAAATAATATTTAACCAAACATCTGAGCAACCCCATGACCTAGTCAAGCTGACACATAAAATTAATCATCACAGATGTAAATATAAAATTTATCCATTAAAGGATATTTTCCATATCCTCTGGAAAATATTAAGAGGATATGGAAAATATCTTCTTAATCCTCTTTCTCATAACCAGTCTTGTAGAAATGTTAGAGCTTTAAAAAATGACTTAAACAATGTGCATGAATAAATATAATTAATTAACAAAGTGTTTGAACTTGCATGCAGAGAACCACGGCACAGTTAGAGCATACAGACACAGTTAAATAGGGACAAAATCTATAGACAAAGCTCAGTTCACAGCCCCTGCCAGTGCCTGGCAGAACAAACAGTCCCAACATGGCGATACAAAGCCCCAGCCTCAGATTTTAGGGAGAGCCATGGTTCAACTCTCAAACTTCCACTGATGGGGTCCAAGACATCTTGCTCAATTTTTAAAATACACTTTAATAACCGAATGTACCTATATGAGCTTTTACAGAGTTTCTAATTTGTACAAATTTGATGCAGTGTCTATGTGAAGTATGACTATAAAGTAACAAGGCTGACCTGAGAGTAAGCCTGCTGCAAGGCACCTATTATCCAATAATAATAGGGAGCATTACTGAATACTTCGTAAGTGTGAGGGCTTCCCTGGTGGCGCAGTGGTTGAGAGTCTGCCTGCCAATGCAGCCGACACGGGTTCGAGCCCTGGGCTGGGAAGATCCCACATGCCGCGGAGCAACTGGGCCCGTGAGCCATAATTACTGAGCCTGCGCATCTGGAGCTTGTGCTCCGCAACAAGTGAGGCCGCGACAGTGAGAGGCCCGCGCGCCGCGATGAAGAGTGGCCCCCGCTCGCCGCAACTAGAGAAAGCCCACGCACAGAAACGAAGACCCACCACAGCCAAAAATAAATAAATAAATAAAAATTAAAAAAAAAAAATATTCTATGCTTTTACACTAAAAATATTGTAAAACATTTGGAAATGCATTGCTGTTGCCCTTCAGTAGTTAACATGCCTAAAAAGGAGTGAAGTTATAGTCCAGAGGGTATTTCCCAGCATCTGGCCCTCTCTGCTTACAGTTTCCAAGTTCTCCTTAAAGAGAAATACTATGACTGCTGCTTTGCCACATTCTAAATCTTATTTTTGAAATTTCTTAGTCATCTTGTTTTCAGAGTTTAGTCTACTGACCTGTAGAGTTCCTACAGATCATGTCTTTTGATTTGTGCTTGTCAATAAATATTA
Source organism: Orcinus orca (assembly GCF_937001465.1). Lineage (NCBI taxonomy): Eukaryota > Metazoa > Chordata > Mammalia > Artiodactyla > Delphinidae > Orcinus > Orcinus orca. The sequence goes on from NC_064563.1 coordinate 131,561,859, forward strand.
ATGAACTTGTTTCCTGGGATGATTATTTTAAAGAGCAAAACTGAACGAATCCATTAAACCTTAAAATCATTATTCTCTGAACACAATAATTATTTTACATGGTTGATTGAGTGAGATACAACTAAAGCTTTAAGTACAACTATTGAGGGAAAAAGTGAGGTACCACCATGAAGTTAGATTTACTTCCTAGACGTTGTTTGCCTGCTGATTTTGCTCTTTCATCTGCAGTTTGGTGACAGGTTACTGGGTCTATTGCTTTACCACCATGACTAGAAGGTGGCACGTGCATTTTGTTCACTGTGATAGGCATCTTATACTGGTTAATGAAACAAATAACCTCACTCTAATGAAATGCTAACATTTAACTAATTATTTCAGTGCTGATACAGAACCTGTCTACTCATCTCCTGGGTGGCCCATCCCATCCTGGTTTTCTTTGTCAGATATATTATTGGCTCTTTCAGTTTTTTGTAAATGAGAAAGAATCTTAGGTTAGTATCATGCCAGTTTTCAACTCTCAGCACAGATTTCCAAATTATGGCTAAAATTTGGTGAGGATTGCTGTGTATTTTTATTATTCTAAGTGCTAAGTGCTTGCTGTGTGTTTTTATTATTCTCTTCTGGACCTATATGCTTGTTTCATTTTGCTATCTCTAGTCTTAATCAGATGCTGAGTGGCTGAGAAGCAACCCTAACTATAGAACTCATTAATAGTAAGAAAGAAGGTCTTGCTAGAAAGACTAATCATTTAATAAAGGTAGTTGTCTCTGGTTCTTTATTAGCTTTGGTAGTCTGAATTCTTGTTCACACCTCATTGATTAAACCTCACACAATCCCTCCTCCAAATCAACAAAGACGTGAATGATGTTGGAGATAACATCGAATGGCTAGAAGAATGAACCCTTGCACCCTCATATATCAGGGATAAGACAGTACAAAGAAAGAGACAAGAATGTCTTGGGTAGAGATGAATTATCTTATGTAAGAGAAGTCAAAACATTCTACTGCAACTCGCATTTCCAAATCATATAGAAGCCTGGGCAGAGACAGAAATATTTGACTTGGCTGAAAGACAGACTGACTTAGGGAATACGATTAAACTGTGCTTTGCACGATGTGGTTTAAAGCCATTATTAAAAGCTGGTACAAATAAATCTCATAATATGTAAGAGATTGGAAAATACAAGTAAGGCTAGCCTTGGGCAAAATGCTCAGGCAGAGACCTTTTTGATCCTGTAGTTCTCCTCTTCCACTGCTTCTGATAATGGTCTTACCTGGTCCCTGCCGTCTATCACCAAGGGGTCATGATCTGTAATTGACACACTAAAATTTGGATGGCCCCAAAGACTTAATATAGTGTTCCTCCTGGACAATTTCTGGAGATCAAGAATAGGGTTCTTCAGCATCTTAAGCTAAAAGATGCCTCCGTGGACATATCAACAAAAACAAGGAGATTCTTGGTCAGGATTCTATTTTATTTTTTTACATATTGTAAGTCAAAACCACATAGACACTTATTACATGTCTTCTAATTGCCTTCAGAGAAAAAAAATTCCCTCTGCTTCTCCTTGTTTTCTGAAGTTCCTTCCACAAAGGGGTTAACATGCCTGAAATAGCTTGCACTTTATTGTTAGTTGTTTAGGAATAAGGAAAACACATAAAAGAATAAAACTCATGGTTTCTTTACTTTTAGAAAGTGATTTGTGTAAGTTTATTTGCTTCTATTTTTCTCTTCGGGAGAGTTTATAGTCACTGGAGAGTTGCTGTCTGGTTTCATGGACAGTGACTTGGTTTAATAATCAGGGTGATGAGGGACTGAATTGCAGCTCAGTTGCTAACAGGCTTTGCGCTGGCTCTCAGCTTGAAAGTTCTCATCTGTGATGAGGGGGCCGTAGAGCCCTCTTAACAGGGTCCTTCTGAGCATCTGCCAGTAGACAGCCTTCAGACTTGAACTGCAGCATGGGTTCTTCCCTGGGTCTCAAGCCTGCCAGCTTACCATGCAGATTTTGGACTTGCCAGCCTCCGTAACTGCATGAGCCAATTCCTTGAAACAAATCATCAAATCATTCTCTCTCTCTTCATGTATATATAAATATGTATGTTCATATATATATATATATATATATATATATATATATATATATATATCTCCTCTTGGTTCTGTTTCTTTGGAGAATCTTGACTAATACAGATTTTGGAAGTAAGAAGCCTGACATTTGGTGAGTCTTCTTTAAACCCTCATCCTGTCACCTTATTTCTATGTGAGAAAAGGATGATAATTACCCTTTTTCCATTGCTCATTTTCATCTTCTTGGTTTAAGTCAGAGAGGCAGGAGAACTAGATAAACACTAAAATTTTAAATGTCTTAGCAGACAATAGCAAAGTATATGAAAGATTTATTGGGCACCAACCAAATGTTTGATTTCTGCTTGTTGACTCAAAATTTTGGTTGATTTGTTTATCAATTATCCCTCTCATATACTCAACAAACATATAATGAATTAGCATTACGTGCCAGACAGTGTGAAACTTGCAGAGAATACGCAAATAATCCTCTAATGGAAAGATACATATGCAAACCTTTATGATAGTCATCATAATTAATATTTGAGTGCTAATCCTTTTACATGAATTATGCCTCAGAATGACTTTATAAGGTAGGTGGTATTATTATATTAATTCTACAAATGAGGAATAAGATGCAGAGATTAACTAACTTGCTTAAGGTCAAATAACTGTTAAGGTCAAACAGCCAAGATTCTGAAGGCTCTTAGCCATGTCAGTCTCAGCTGGGGGATATGGGACATATGAGAAGTTCTAAGCCTATGAAGATGAATCAAGTGTCACAGATGAGATCATCTTTGAGCTAAGAGGCTTAGAGGAAATAAGGAGGGACATGTTAATAAATCCCTGGCCAGAAATGGCTTTATGTGCTACTGTACCACCTTGTGAGATGAGAAGACATCTAAACCTTAAAAAAGGTTTTTAATGATAGAAATGAACTTATTTACAAAACAGAAACAGACTCACAGACTTAAAGAATGAATTTAGGGTTACCAGGGGGAAGGGTAGGGGGGAAAGGGGTAGATTGGGAGTCTGGGATTGACATGTACACACTGCTGTACTTAAAATAAAATGTCTTTCCATAAAAAAAAAAAAAAGAATAAGTTTCAGAACTTTTACAGCAATTATTGGGGGGAAAAAAGCTCTTTTCTTCTGCCAGACTCCATGCTGAAGTGATGGGTGGAAATACTGGGACCCACCAAGCAGAAAAATTCCCAATGACATTATTGAACTTCTAGATCCAGCCTTGCCTGAAGTCCTTGAATTTTTAGTTTTATGAGCCAAGAAGTTTCCTTTTCTTTTTCCTTTATTTTTTTTAAAGTCATTTTAAATTTGGGTTCTATTACTTGCAAATGCGAATCCTGACAATACTTCAACAGTATATATTGGTTTTGTTTATTTGCTTGTTTTTAACCTTGGTCTGTAAGCTAGTTGTGCTTTAGGGAGTGAACATTTATATAGCAAAAAAATAAATGAAAAATAAAAAGGTTTTAAATTAAATGATCTGATTTGGGTTTTAGGAAAGTAACTCTGGCAGCAGTAGAGAAGGAGAATCAGACAGGAATTAGACAGGGAGACAGGTGAGGGAACTCCCAATTGTCTGGGTAAAGTTGATGAAAGGCTGAACTCAGGCTTCAGGACTGGGAGGAGGAATGAGATGTCAAAGGGGTGATGAGTGGCTGGGATAATTTACTGGTTTGGGGGCTTGCAGGTGAGAGAGGAATCCTGGATGACTGCTACTCCTCCAGACCATCTTTCTACTTGGGGTGACTAGAGGAACGATGATGCCTTTCTCTGTAATAGTGACTGCGGACAATGAATAATCTTTTATTGGGCAGATGGTTAGGAGGATTTGATAAGGAACTCATGGACACCGAGGTGGAGATTCCATTGGTCTGTTGACTATGTAGATCCAGACCTTAGAAGAAAAATTAGGGCAGGGATATTAATGTGAGAATCATCAGCATTTAGGAGGTGGTTGAAGTATATGAAAATAAATGGGGCCAGGGAGAGTATGGACAGAGGGGAAAGAAAATACTCAAGGTCAGAGCCCTGGCAATCCTAATATTTTAAGCATGAGCAGAAGGAGGAGGCAACAAAGGAGACAATGAAGCAGGAAATAAAACAGGAAGGTCACTGTCCTAGAACTTGAAGAGTGAGGATGTTTCAATAGTAAAAATTATTAGTAATCTATTAATTACATTAATAATATTAACAAAACCATCAGTAATTATTGCAGTTTTGTGCCATGGACTGTGATGGTGGTTTTACTCACGCTGCCTCATTGACTCTTCATAACCATCCTAGTTACTTGTAATTATCACCTCTAAATTGAGGCTCCAAGAAATTAAATCATTTGTCTAAGATCACACAGAAAGCAAGTATCAGAGCCAGGGTTTGAAATGTAGGGAACTACTGTTAAAACTTTTGCGATTGGCCACGGATCAGAAATTCTAATACAAAAAAGTTAAGAACTAAAAATAATTTGATACATAAGAAATGATGGAGACAAAAACCAGATTTCAATTGGTTGAGGAGAAAATGGGAGTTTTAAAAAAGTGATAATCCGAGTACTCTTTGTAGTTGGAAATTTGATTGTGAAAGTGTGAAGGGAAGGGAAAAGAGTTTTTTTTTTTTATATCTACTTTTCTAGAATAGTAGAGCTACTGCAAACTAAAATGCAGTTAATAAACTGAAGAAATGGGAAGTTGGTTCAGAGAGAGACATTAACAGTTTCTGAAAAATGGAAGTTGATAAAATTCATAGAAATAGTGAATGGCATAAAACACCTACCATGAAAATAATATTGAATTTTTCCTTCTGTATGTAAACTCTATTTGAATATTTAAAAGGATAGTAAGTAGTTTTTGATCACTTTATGTTTTTGCTTTTTTTCTGTTTCATGATTCTTGATCCTGTGAATGGTGATATATATGCATTTTCATTATTTATAAAAAGTTATCCAAAAACCTTCTTACAGTGCTTGATCAGCTGTCTCCCAAGTTTCATTTCTGTATATACAACTTTGCAGTTTGCCACAGTGGAGAGATTTATGAGTGGACATCTTTCCATCCAGTGCTTAGAGACGCTTCTCACATTTTACCAGTTTCAATTGACAAAAGAATTTCTTTTCCTCTTAGATTTTCCCTGACTGCTCAAGAATTTGGAATGGCTATATGGATGAAACAAATGACTCTTCTGACGTTGGATGTTGAATGGCTTTACTTTCTCACACATTCTTGGACCTTTGAGTGTTTTACTCGTGCAGGGCCTGTGACCTACAGATGGCTGTGGTATATTCAATACATTGAAAAAAATACAAAGATGTTCATTATTATATTATTCTACATTTTTCCATCTTTTCTCGTGGGATTGTTTCACAATGGCTAAATTTAGTGGTCATCATTTACTGCAAAAAACTGGTGGCACAGGGACTCAGGGTCCAGAAATTTATCTAAGCAGAATGGACTTATAAAATGCCAATCCATATAAACAAGGGAATCATAAATTTTAGTAGCAAGTTGATACATATATATCTCAGAAGGAAAAATGTTTCATTAGACAGTGTAAAAACTTTTTTTTTTTTTTTTTAACATCTTTATTGGGGTATAATTGCTTTACAATGGTGTGTTAGTTTCTGCTTTATAACAAAGTGAATCAGTCATACATAAACATATGTTCCCATATGTCTTCCCTGTTGCGTCTCCCTCCCTCCCACCCTCCCCATCCCACCCCTCCAGGCTGTCACAAAGCACCGAGCCAATATCCCTGTGCCATGCGGCTGCTTCCCACTAGCTATCTACCTTACTGCGTTTGTTAGTGTGTATATGCCCATGACTCTCTCTCGCCCTGTCACAGCTCACCCTTCCCCCTCCCCATAACCTCAAGTCCGTTCTCTAAGAGGTCTGCGTCTTTATTCCTGCTTTACCCCTAGGTTCTTCATGACATTTTTTTCTTAAATTCCATATATATGTGTTAGCATACGGTATTTGTCTTTTTCTTTCTGACTTACTTCACTCTGTATGACAGACTCTAGGTCTATCCACCTCATTACAAATAGCTCAATTTCGTTTCTTTTTATGGCTGAGTAATATTCCATTGTATATATGTGCCACATCTTCTTTATCCATTCATCCGATGACGGGCACTTAGGTTGTTTCCATCTCCGGGCTATTGTAAATAGAGCTGCAATGAACATTTTGGTACATGACTCTTTTTGAATTATGGTTTTCTCAGGGTATATGCCCAGGAGTGGGATTGCTGGGTCATATGGTAGTTCTATTTGTAGTTTTTTAAGGAACCTCCATACTGTTCTCCATAGTGGCTGAACCAATTCACATTCCCACCAGCAGTGCAAGAGTGTTCCCTTTTCTCCACACCCTCTCCAGCATTTAATGTTTCTAGATTTTTTGATGATGGCCATTCTGACTGGTGTGAGATGATATCTCATTGTAGTTTTGATTTGCATTTCTCTAATGATTAATGATGTTGAGCATTCTTTCATGTGTTTGTTGGCAGTCTGTATATCTTCTTTGGAGAAATGTCTATTTAGGTCTTCTGCCCATTTTTGGATTGGGTTGTTTGTTTTCTTGTTATTGAGCTGCATGAGCTGCTTGTAAATTTTGGAGATTAATCCTTTGTCGGTTGCTTCATTTGCAAATATTTTCTCCCATTCTGAGGGTTGTCTTTTGGTCTTGTTTATGGTTTCCTTTGCTGTGCAAAAGCTTTGAAGTTTCATTAGGTCCCATTTGTTTATTTTTGTTTTTATTTCCATTACTCTAGGAGGTGGGTCAGAAAGGATCTTGCTGTGATTTATGTCATAGAGTGTTCTGCCTATGTTTTCCTCTAAGAGTTTGATAGTTTCTGGCCTTACATTTAGGTCTTTAATCCATTTTGAGCTTATTTTTGTGTATGGTGTTAGGGAGTGATCTAATCTCATACTTTTACATGTACCTGTCCAGTTTTCCCAGCACCACTTATTGAAGAGGCTGTCCTTTCTCCATTGTACATTACTGCCACCTTTATCAAAGATAAGGTGTCCATATGTGCATGGGTTTATCTCTGGGCTTTCTATCCTGTTCCATTGATCTATCTTTCTGTTTTTGTGCCAGTACCATACCGTCTTGATGACTGTAGCTTTGTAGTATAGTCTGAAGTCAGGGAGCCTGATTCCTCCAGTTCCTTCTTTCGTTCTCAAGATTGCTTTGGCTATTCGGGGTCTTTTGTGTTCCCATACAAATTGTGAAATTTTTTGTTCTAGTTCTGTGAAAAATGCCAGTGGTAGTTTGATAGGGATTGCATTGAATCTATAGATTGCTTTGGGTAGTAGAGTCATTTTCACAATGTTGATTCTTCCAATCCAAGAACATGGTATATCTCTCCATCTATTTATATCATCTTTAATTTCTTTCATCAGTGTCTTATAATTTTCTGCATACAGGTCTTTTGTCTCCTTAGGTAGGTTTATTCCTAGATATTTTATTCTTTTTGTTGCAATGGTAAATGGGAGTGTTTTCTTGATTTCACTTTCGGATTTTTCATCATTAGTATATAGGAATGCCAGAGATTTCTGTGCATTAATTTTGTATCCTGCCACTTTACCAAATTCATTGATTAGCTCTAGTAGTTTTCTGGTAGCATCTTTAGGGTTCTCTATGTATAGGATCATGTCATCTGCAAACAGTGACAGCTTTACTTCTTCTTTTCCGATTTGGATTCCTTTTATTTCCTTTTCTTCTCTGATTGCTGTGGCTAAAACTTCCAAAACGATGTTGAATAAGAGTGGTGAGAGTGGGCAACCTTGTCTTGTTCCTGATCTTAGTGGAAATGCTTTCAGTTTTTCACCATTGAGGACGATGTTGGCTGTGGGTTTGTCATATATGGCCTTTATTATGTTGAGGAAAGTTCCCTCTATGCCTACTTTCTGCAGGGTTTTTATCATAAATGGGTGTTGAATTTTGTCAAAAGCTTTCTCTGCATCTATTGAGATGATCATATGGTTTTTCTCCTTCAATTTGTTAATATGGTTTATCACATTGATAGATTTGCGTATATTGAAGAATCCTTGCATTCCTGGAATAAACCCCACTTGATCATGGTGTATGATCCTTTTAATGTGCTGTTGGATTCTGTTTGCTAGTATTTTGTTGAGGATTTTTGCATCTATGTTCATCAGTGATATTGGCCTGTAGTTTTCTTTCTTTGTGACATCCTTGTCTGGTTTTGGTATCAAGGTGATGGTGGCCTCGTAGAAGGAGTTAGGGAGTGGTCCTCCCTCTGCTATATTTTGCAAGAGTTTGAGAAGGATAGGTGTTAGCTCTTCTCTAAATGTTTGATAGAATTCGCCTGTGAAGCCATCTGGTCCTGGGCTTTTCTTTGTTGGAAGATTTTTAATCACAGTTTCAATTTCAGTGCTTGTGATTGGTCTGTTCATATTTTCTATTTCTTCCTGATTCAGTCTTGGCAGGTTGTGCATTTCTAAGAATTTGTCCATTTCTTCCAGATTGTCCATTTTATTGGCATAGAGTTGCTTGTAGTAATCTCTCATGATCTCTTTTATCTCTGCAGTGTCAGTTGTTACCTCTCCTTTTTCATTTCTAATTCTATTGATTTGAGTCTTCTCCCTTTTTTTCTTGATGAGTCTGGCTAGTGGTTTATCTATTTTGTTTATCTTCTCAAAGAACCAGCTTTTAGTTTTATTGATCTTTGCTATTGTTTCCTTCATTTCTTTTTCATTTATTTCTGATCTGATTTTTATGATTTCTTTCCTTCTGCTAGCTTTGGGGTTTTTTTGTTCTTCTTTCTCTAATTGCTTGAGGTGCAAGGTTAGGTTGTTTATTCGAGATGTTTCCTGCTTCTTAAGGTGGGCTTGTATTGCTATAAACTTCCCCCTTAGAACTGCTTTTGCTGCATCCCACAGGTTTTGGGTCGTTGTGTCTCCATTGTCATTTGTTTCTAGGTATTTTTTGATTTCCTCTTTGATTTCTTCAGTGATCTCTTCATTATTAAGTAGTGTATTGTTTAGCCTCCATGTGTTTGTATTTTTTACAGATCTTTTCCTGTATTGATATCTAGTCTCATGGCGTTGTGGTCAGAAAAGATACTTGATACAATTTCAATTTTCTTAAATTTACCAAGGCTTGATTTGTGACCTAAGATATGATCTATCCTGGAGAATGTTCCATGAGCACTTAAGAAAAATGTGTATTCTGTTGTTTTTGGATGGAGTGTCCTATAAATATCAATTAAGTCCATCTTGTTTAATGTATCATTTAAAGCTTGTGTTTCCTTATTTATTTTCATTTTGGATGATCTGTCCATGGGTGAAAGTGGGGTGTTTAAGTCCCCTACTATGAATGTGTTACTGTCGATTTCCCGTTTTATGGCTGTTAGTGTTTGCCTTATGTATTGAGGTGCTCCTATGTTGGGTGCATAAATATTTACAATTGTTATATCTTCTTCTTGGATCGATCCCTTGATCATTATGTAGTGTCCTTCTTTGTCTCTTTTAATAGTCCTTATTTTAAAGTCTATTTTGTCTGATATGAGAATTGCTACTCCAGCTTTCTTTTGGCTTCCATTTGCATGAAATATCTTTTTCCATCCCCTTACTTTCAGTCTGTATGTGTCTCTAGGTCTGAAGTGGGTCTCTTGTAGGCAGCATATGTAAGGGTCTTGTTTTTGTATCCATTCAGCTAATCTGTGTCTTTTGGTGGGAGCATTTAGTCCATTTACATTTAAGGTAATTATCGATATGTATGTTCCTATTCCCATTTTCTAAATTGTTTTGGGTTCGTTATTATAGGTCTTTTCCTTCTCTTATGTTTCTTGCCTAGAGAAGATCCTTTAGCATTTGTTGTAAAGCTGGTTTGGTGGTGCTGAACTCTCTCAGCTTTTGCTTGTCTGTAAAGGTTTTAATTTCTCCATCAAATCTGAATGAGATCCTTGCTGGGTAGAGTAGTCTTGGCTGCATGTTTTTCTCCTTCATCACTTTCAGTATGTCCTGCCACTCCCTTCTGGCTTGTAGGGTTTCTGCTGAGAGATCAGCTGTTAACCTTATGGGGATTCCCTTATGTGTTATTTGTTGTTTTTCCCTTGCTGCTTTTAATATGCTTTCTTTGTATTTAATTTTTGACAGTTTGATTAATATGTGTCTTGGCGTATTTCTCCTTGTATTTATCTTGTATGGGACTCTCTGTGCTTCCTGGACTTGATTAACTATTTCCTTTCCCATATTAGGGAAGTTTTCAACTATAATCTCTTCAAATATTTTCTCAGTCCCTTTCTTTTTCTCTTCTTCTTCTGGAACCCCTATAATTCGAATGTTGGTGCGTTTAATGTTGTCCCAGAGGTCTCTGAGACTGTCCTCAGTTCTTTTCATTCTTTTTTCTTTATTCTGCTCTGCAGTAGTTATTTCCACTATTTTATCTTCCAGGTCACTTATCCGTTCTTCTGCCTCAGTTATTCTGCTATTGATCTCATCTAGAGTACTTTTAATTTCATTTATTGTGTTGTTCATCGTTGCTTGTTTCATCTTTAGTTCTTCTAGGTCCTTGTTAACTGATTCTTGCATTTTGTCCAATCTATTGTCCATTCTATCTCCAAGATTTCGGATCAACCTTACTATCATTATTCTGAATTCTCTTTCAGGTAGACTGCCTATTTCCTCTTCATTTGTTAGGTCTGGTGCATTTTTATCTTGCTCCTTTATCTGCTGTGTGTTTTTCTGTCTTCTCATTTTGCTTATCTTACTGTGTTTGGGGTCTCCTTTTTGCAGGCTGCAGGTTTGTTGTTCCTCCTGTTTTTGATGTCTGTCTCCAGTGGCTAAGGTTGGTTCAGTGGGTTGTGTAGGCTTCCTGGTGGAGGGGGCTAGTGCCTGTGTTGTGGTGGATGAGGCTGGATCTTGTCTCTCTAGTGGGCAGGTTCACGTCTGGTGGTGTGTTTGGGGGTGTCTGTGGCCTTATTATGATTTTAGGCAGCCTCTCTGCTAATGGGTGGGGTTGTGTTCCTGTTTTGCTAGTTGTTTGGCATAGGTTTTCCAGCACTGTGGCTTGCTGGTCGTTGAGTGAAGCTGGGTGCTGGTGTTAAGATGGAGGTCTCTGGGAGATTTTCGCCGTTTGATATTATGTGGAGCTGGGAGGTCTCTTGTTGATCAGTGTCCTGAAGTTGGCTGTCCTACCTCAGAGGCAGAGCCCTGCCTCCTGGCTGGAGCACCAAAAGCTTTTCATCCACAGGCTCAGGATAAAAGGGAGAAAAAGTAGAGGGAATTAGTAGAAGTATGAGGAAAGAAAGAAGGAAAGGAGGGTAGGAAGGAAGGAAGAAAGAAAGAAAGAAGCAAAGAAGGAAAGAAGGCAAGAAGGAAAGAAAGGAGGGAGGGAGGGAGGAAGGAAGGAAGGAGGGAAAGAAGGAGGGAAAGAAGGAAAAAAGACAGAAAGAAAGAAAATACAGTATAATAAAGTTATTAAATTAAAAACTTCTTATTTAGAAAAAAAAAAAAGGGACGGAAAAACCTTAGGACAAATGTTGGAAGCAAAGCTATACCGACAAAATCTTACACAGAAGCATACACATACACCCTCACTAAAAGAGGTAAATGGGGAAAAATCCTAAATCTTGCTGTCAGAGACCACCTCCTCAATTTGGGATGATTCGTTGTCTAAAGGAGGGAAGGAAGGATGGAAAGAAAGAAAGAAAGAACGAAGGTAAAGTATAATAAGGTTATTAAAATTAATTATTAAGAAAAAAATTAAAAAAAAAACATGGACGGATAGAACCCTAGGACAAATGGTGGAAGCAAGACTATACAGACAAGATCTCACACAGAAGCATACACATACACATTCACAAAAAGAGGAAAGGGGAAAAAATCATAGATCTTGCTCCTAAAGTCCACTTCCTTAATTTGGGATGATTGGTTGTCTATTCAGGTATTCCACAGATGCAGGGTACATCAAGTTGATTGTGGAGCTTTAATCCGCTGCTTCTGAGGCTGCTGGGAGAGATTTCCCTTTCTCTTCTTTGTTCTCACAGCTCCCAGGGCTAAGCTTTGGATTTGGCCCTGCCACTGCGTGTAGATCGCTGGAGGGCGTCTGTTTTTTGCTCAGACAGGATGGGGTTAAAAGAGCCGCTGATTGGGGGCTCTGGCGCACTCAGGCCGGCGGGGACGGAGGGGCACAGAGTGCGGGGCGGGCCTGCGGTGACAAAGGCCGGCGTGACTTTGCACCAGCCTGAGGCGCGCTGTGCGCTCTCCCGGGGAAGTTGTCCCTGGATCCCGGGAACCCGGCAGTGGCGGGCTGCACAGGCTCCGCGGAAGAGGGGTGTGGAGAGTGACCTGTGCTCGCACACAGGCCCCTCGGTGGCGGCAGCAGCAGCCTTAACGTCTCCCGCCCGCCTCTGGGGTCCGCGCTTTTAGCCGCGGCTTGCGCCCGTCTCTGGATTCCGCGCTTTCAGCCGCGGCTCGCGCCCGTCTCTGGATTCCGCGCTTTCAGCCGCGGCTCGCGCCCGTCTCTGGGGTTCGCGCTTTTAGCCGCGGCTCGCGCCCGTCTCTGGAGTTCCTTTAAGCAGCGTTCTTAAACCCCTCTCCTCACGCCCCAGGAAACAAAGAGGGAAGGAAAAGTCTCCTGCCTCTTCTGCAGGTGCAGGCTTTTCCCCGGACTCCCTCCCGGCTAGCTGTGGTGCACTAACCCCTTCAGGCTATGTTCAAGCCGCCAACTCCAGTCCTCTCCCTGCATTCCGTCCGAAACCTAAACCCGGGCCTCAGAGCCTCAGCTCGCAGCCCCGCCCGCCCCGGCGGGTGAGCAGACAAGCCTCTCGGGCTGGTGAGTGCCGGTCGGCACCGATCCTCTGTGCGGGAATCTCCCCGCTTTGCCCTCCGCACCCGTTGCTGTGCACTCCTCCGCAGCTTCGAAGCTCCCCCCTCCGCCTCCCGCAGTCTCCGCCCGCGAAGGGGCTTCCTAGAGTGTGGAAACTTTTCCTCCTTCACAGCTCCCTCCCACTGGTGCAGGTGCCGTCCCTATTCTTTTGTCTCTGTTTTTTCTTTTGCCCTACCCAGGTACGTGGGGAGTTTCTTGCCTTTTGGGAGGTCTGAGGTCTTCTGCCAGCCTTCAGTAGGTGTTCTGTAGGAGTTGTTCCACGTGTAGATGTATTTCTGGTGTATCTGTGGGGAGGAAGGTGATCTCCGCGTCTCACTCTTCCGCCATCTTCCCCCTAGAAATCTAGACAGTGTAAAAACTTTTGAAGGAAAAGTTATTAAGAAATGTTCTAGATTTGAGAGTGAAAATACACAGTAAAATAATATTTTACATCAGATAAATAGGAAATTATATCAGAAATTGTGATTACTCTAGTAACAAAAAAATGAAATCAAATACATTTCACTTTTAAAATTATTTTTATATTTCTGGGTGAGCCGATTATGACATATACTTGGAAACCAAATATTAATGTTGATCAATCGTGGAATAGAAGCAAATAAAGTTTTGTGTTGAAGAATGCTGATATCTTCAAAAAAGCCAGTTTTGAGATTACTTAGTTTTCTATTTTGAGAAGTGATAAAATATTAGAGCATCAATATCAGACTTGCCTGATACAATATTTTCTTCCTGTTGAATAATCACTTACTAATACCAAGCCAAGATTTTTCTAATTTTGGTTTGGTTTTGAAACACATCTTCACAGCTAATGGGTGTTATAGAAGGACTCATAATAAAACATACTCCATAATCAGAAGAAAGGTTAAGGGGAGGTAAGATAGTGGTTAAGTTCAAGGGTTTGGAGTTACATAAACATGGCTTCAAATCCTAAGTTTTACTGTGTGACTTTAGGCAGACTTTAGTTTTTCTATTAAACTTTGCAAAGACTTGGTTTCTTCACCTGCAAAGTGCTGATGTAATACTGCTTCAAGAACTGAAGTCTACCACCTTAGAAAGAACTCAGTAAGTGGTGCAGTTGCTTTTGGTCAAAACAAAATGGTCCAAGTTGCAGAATTGTGTTCATCAAGCTGATTGTGGTCAATTATTTTGGAGTCCTCGGGGACAGGGCTAAGGTAGGGATTTAGGGAGGCACACAGCCTTTTGTGGGAGGTGGGTGGATACAGAGTGGGGATAAGAACCTTCCCAAGAAAGCCTGATGCTTTGGTACTGGGTGGAGACTTAGCAGTGGAGGGCTGGTTGAAGGAGAACTAGTCATTAAACTGAATGCTCTTGCCCTGTTCCAATGACCACATAAATGAAGAAATGGGAGGAAAAGTAAAGAGATTAGTACATGGGAAGATGGTAAACAGGATGAATATGGGCAAGGAGCTTGGAATTAAGGTGGTGCTGAAAGCAACTACCTAATACATACATGGGGAAAGCATGTGGGGAGTCGACAAATGTGAACTAGGACTCTATAAGTTATAAAATTTACAAATGTGTGTTATTGGCATTATGATGTTAAGGAATGGGGTGGAATAATGTAGCATCAGAGCCAATTTTGTGAACTTATGACCTATGCAGTCACATAAGACCTTGTGCTTACAAAGACCCAATGCTGTTTAATGTTTTGCTGCAGCCATCTTAGAATCCTTAATATTTTTGAAAAAGGGCCCCACATGTTTATTTTACATTGGGCCTCAGAAATTATGTAGGCATTCCTGTGTAGCATGCCTATTTTAGATAAATGGTTTTTTTAAAGTTTCGTTTTTTTTTTTTTAATTGAAATATAGTTGATTTACAATATTGTATGAGTTTCAGGTATACAGCACAGTGATCCAGTTATATATATATATATGTAATGAATATATATATTATATATAATGAATATATATTATGTATATATATTATATATAATGAATATATGTATGTATTAGGTTATTACAAAATATTGAGTAGAGTTCCCTGTGCTATACAGTAGGACCTTGCTGGTTATTTGTTTTATATACAGTAGTGTGTATATGTTAATCCCAACCTCATAGTTAGAATAACAGTTTTTAACCAGAGTTATTTTCCCTCTCACCCTGCCCAGGGACACTTGGCAATATCTGGGGTCATTGTTGATCGTCATAACTGGGGGAACAAGACTGGCATCTATTGAATAGCGCCCAGGGATGCTGCTAAATGTCTTTTAATGAGCAGTGGAGTACCTCACAATAAAGAATTATCTGGACCATAAGTGTCAGTAGTGCTGAGGTCGAGTAACCCTCATTCAGTCTGATGGCAGTTTTATTAAGGACAGATTTATCTATGGATCTCTGGACAATGTTATTGTTACCTAATTGGGAAGGTGCAAAGTTAACTGGTAAACTTCAGCTGAACTAAACTCCATACAGTACTGAGTTGCACCTTTGGTATAACATTCCTGCTAATGGAAGGATGTATTTTTATAACTGAGTCAAGACATCATAAAACTGAACTGACTTGAAGCCAAAGAAGACTCATTTGACTTGGCACCTATAATTAGCCCACCAGCAGCACCTGTGTAACTCTTATGATCCTTATTTTTTAAATTGGCAATGAAAAGATGGATTCTGGCTGACTGGTGAGAAAGTTTCTTTTCTAAGTGCCAAGTCAAGATTCTTGCTATAGTTCACTTCTGGGTCAGTTTCCTCTTAGCTCAGAGAAAACATCTCACTCCCTTATGTTCATTGGTTAAAACAATACTCTGCAGAAAGTAGGATTTTCTTAAAGATTTTTGGAATAAATATTGCAGCATGTAAAGAGGGCTTTGTCAGCTACTGCTCTGATGTTTTTGTTCATTTGTTCTCGTGGATTACAGAGATTGAGCCAAATAGCCTTGCACATTTGAGATTATTTTACATGAACCATAATTGTGGGTTTCCTCCCTACGTAGGCAGGATTGCTTCAGCCACAGGGAAATTATTTTATGGTCACAGATCTGACACCTACACCTGAGGGTCAGGCCAGAAATGTGAATATGTATGGCCAGGGACATAAAACGGAAAGAGATGATGGGAAGTGGATTGATTTATTAACAAGACTGGAAAAGAAAAGTAAGATGTGTGCCGTAACTACTGTGAGGCAATCATGGTGGATTTATGTAAGAGAGTCAGCAAGGTTGATTTTAAATTTTAATTTTAGATCATGGAGTTTTTCTTAACATTTCTTTATCAGATGTTTCTTCCCACTTGGCATGAGAGTTCTTTATCACTCTTCTGGAAAGACTTAAGGATTAATTGCAATTAAATTACATTATATCTGCGGGAAATTTAAATGTAGTCGTGGATTCTAAGTCTGATTTCTTTGCTTTCCAATCGTTTACACATTGGTTGTATAGACTTTGTAATCCCATTTGAATTTTAAAAAGTGATTTTCATGTTATTATTATAATGACTGTATTTAATAGCTATCCTAGAACTCAAGACCACAGAGAAAGTTCACACAATCTGGAGTCTCTCAGGCCCTTCAATACCTGAAATGTTTAACATGAAGGGATATTTTACATACTAGAAGTACTTGTCATCCCTGATAAAGTCTTAGGATGTCTACTCTTTACATATAGTACAAACTAAAAGGAATAAAACCAGTCCTCTTAAACTAAGTAATGTTAGTGTATTACTTATTGTCTTTTTCCTATATGGACAAGTCAAACTTTGTTCTTTGACACGTTTACACTGTTTTAATAGTGTATTTTATCCCTAAAGGTATAGAGGAAATAACTTACATTATTGTTGATCATTATTTTCTAAGTTAATTATAGTTTAATTATTCTTATCTAGGGAGATTATTCCTCTCTAAGAAATTTTTTTCTCTCTGATTAAAAAAATAACTTCAGAAGTGTATTAGTCAGAGCTCTCTGGAGAAACAGAACCAATAGGATTATAGAGAGATATATAAGAGAGGAGATTTATTGTAGGAATTGGCTCACACGATTATGGAAGCTGGTAAGTCCCATGATCTGCCATATGCAAGCTGGAGAACCGGGAGGCCCAGTGGTGTAATTCAGTCTGAGTCCTAAGGCCTGAGAACCAGGGTAGGGGGAGAAGGCGGTAATGGTATAAGTTGCAGGCCCAGTCAGATTCTGAAGGTCCAAGGACCTGGAGCATCGTATCTGAAGGACAGGAAGATGGATGTCTCAGCTCAAGCAGACAGACCTCTTCCAGAGATACCCTCACAGATACACACAGAAATTAAATTTTACCAGCTATCTGAGCATGCCTTAGCCCAGTCAAGTTAGCACATGAAATTAACCATCACAAGATGTTAAACTTGGAGGGATAATTCTTATAAACCATTCTGTGTAGGAAAAGGAATAAGAAAAAAATAAAACATATTTTCTAAGACATGTGTTCCCCCCAAATGATGTTGAATTCCTAACCCCCAGTACCTCAGAAAGTGACTGTATTTGGAGATAGGGTCTTTAAAAAGATAACTGAGTTAAAATGAGGTCTGAAGAGTGGACTTTAAGTCGATATGACTGATGTTCTTACAAGAAGAGATTAGGACATGTGCACAGAGGGAAGACTATGTGAAGACACATGGAGAAGATGGACAACTGCAAACCAAAGAGAGAGGCCTGGAAAAGATCCTTCCTCCATGGACCTCAGAAGAAACTAACCCTATGAACATCTTGATCTTGAATGTCTAGCTTCCAGAAATATAAGAAAATAAATTCCTGTTGATTAAGCAACCCAGTCTGTGGTATTTTTATGGCAGCCCCAGAAAACGAACACAACATATAACTAGTGTTCAGCGTGAACCATGGATTTTGTTTTTATTTGGTATTTTTAACATCCATTGCAGTACTTTGCAAATAACAGAACTTCCGTAAGTGTTTTTGTTGTTGTATGACTGTTTGGGATGAGATAGGAAGAGGTATTTGTCACATAAATGACCAGATATTTATCAAAACTTCATGTTATCACCCACAGTTGCCTAATCAGGGTCTACATGCCTCAGTCCCCTTGCGTCTAAGTGGGACATTTTTTATTTCTTCTTGACAGAGTATGCTAGGGTGCGTTTTCCTGATCAAAGAAGGGAAAAGCACATGTGCCTTCTCCATTGTTTTTTCCTTTCTGCCTTTTGGATGTCAAAGCCCCAGGCAACATCTTACTGAAGATTATGGCTCTTCTATCCATATGATTCCCTAAGTGAGTGAATGGAGCAGAAGCACTTTCCTCACTCAATTAGCCCTCATGATAAAGCATCTTCAGGGGACTGTTACTTAATTGAGAAATAGCCTCCTCCTGTGTCAAACCACTGAGATTATGCAGTTCATTTGTGAAGCAGCTAGCATTACTCTTAAGCTGTATAAAAATTGTTGTATTCGGTGGGTACTGCTGTAATAAAAACCTAAAATATATGATACTGATTTAGCAAATCAGGCAGCAATCAAAGAGAAAACTTATGCTGCAGAAAGAACCATGTACTGTAATGACAAAACATTAAAAATGTTGCGTAAAATTTTGCCTGTAATTCATTGGAATGCCAACAAGTTGTTTACTAAGCTTGTAGGGGAAAAATGTTGGAAAGTCAGCTATTAATAGCTTATGTTGGTTGCCATTTGCTGAGTTTAGCAAAGTATCACAAAGAAAGAGATGAGTTCAAGCAACAATTGGTTTAATTGTGAGCATACTTAGAAGAGATTAAAATTGTGCAGGAATTTGTGGCCTCTCATACCGGAAAGGCCTCCATTGCCCAAATGGAAAGAGAGAGACCTAAAAACCTTTTAGTTTCAAGGATCCATTAAGACTCAGCACTACGTCAAAGATCATATGCATTGTGGATCTTCCTTGCCATCCTATTGGTATAGTGGCAATGTAGCCCCCACGAACTTGAAAGGGAGAACTCTTAGGCCTAAGAAACCAATGCGTGAATCAGGTTGAGGACAGTATCTAGAAAGAACTTTGGGTTTTATTATTGAAACATGAACACAAAGAATTCAGGGTAGGGTTGCCAGATTTAACAAATGAAAATGCAAAACACCCAGTTAAATTAAAATTTCAGATAAATAATAAATACTATTTTAGTATAAGTATGTCCCAAATATCATATAGTATATTTATTATAGAAACTATTACAGGGAGCATGCTTATATTAAAATATCAATTGTTGTTTATCTGAAACTCAAATTTCACTGGACATCCTGTATTTTATCTGGCAACTTTAATTCAGAGGGCTTCAGTCTTTTGACGGGAACTATATTATGAAGAAGCCATGAGCCCAAACAAAAGAAATCTTTGAGTACTGGAGCCTTTAAACCAAGACTTGGGCTCCAAAAATTGTATGAGAATGAAGGGAGCTGGGAAATCTGAGAAGTCCACTAGGAAGGAATTACTTCCTAATGCTTACTTTAGATGTGACCACAGAGAATAATGTTAAGGAAGAAGTCTTCCAGAAGTCAGAATCAAGGGCTGCAGGGAACAATGGACAAGGGAATTCCTTGGGGCCTACTGAAGGAAATGCTTCCAGTGCTAAGGGATTAACACCTACAGGAGGTTTTCCATTATTTCTCTATATGTTGCTATTGAGTCTCCTATTTTCCCTTGTCATGGATGATAATGATCGTGTGCTAATCTTGCTTCATCATTTTATTCTGATTGTGAAGAAATGAGTGGATGTGGGATGATAACTTGCACTTTATGATTTTCTAGAGCAGGAGGAGCCCTATCTGGACTGCAAAGTAGAAATCCTAGACCTTGAGCTGGATGCCATAACTGGGTAGCACTTAAGGTGGTTCCCCTAGAGAGAGTGTAAATCTTCTCTGTGTGGGAAAGGTCTACACATAGGAATTTGGAGGCCAGAAGGGCTGAAAAACCTAAGTCAGGGATTTTTTTTTTCACATAGTGTATGCCAGACTCAGCAGATTTTTCTGTTCCGATCCAAATGGTAAATATTTGATACTTTACAGGTCTACAGGCAAAATAGAGGACATAATGTAGGTACTTATATAACAACCATTTAAAAGTATAAAACAAATTGTTAGTCTGTGGGTCCCACAAAAATAGGCAGTAGGTTGGATTTGGCTCAAGATATGTTTCTGAACCTCTATATAGAGCTGATGTTAGAGAACAACTTCCTGTCCAAGGATTTTATTCCTTAGGTTCCCTTGCATTATGGTAGGGTCATGTGACTACTTATGACCAACAGAATGTGAGCAGAAATAAGTGTGGTGTAATGGTCCACATTTTCTTTCTTACTCCATCACCTGATTGTCACACACAGGATAACCTGAGAAGTCAACAATTAAAAATGCAGAACGAAAATCAGCTGCCCCCCTAATAAAAAGACAGAGCAGATGTCTACAACGCAGGAACAAATGTCTCAGTATATTATGTGAAAAAGTAATACTTTTCTATTATCTAAGCCATTGAAATGATGTGTGTTTTATTTATTGCTGCATCTGGTGTTGTGCTACTTAAAAGACTGCTCATTTCATAGATATGTTCCAAGATTGAGTCTTTATTTAAATACTGTATCCCCCCAGAAGCCTAGAATTGCTATCCATTAAAAACAATTTTCTTCCCCATATTAATTTTGACAGATCCTAAATTGTGTTTACTTTTTTTCACTAGTACATTGGATCCATTCTCAGTCAGATTAGTTCATGTCACATTTTAACTGGCTTTTGACTTATTTAATCAGAGATTATTTTTCCAAATCAATACACAAATTATAAAGTTATATCTTAAAAAAATATGTTTAAATGATGTAATAATTAGCTGTTAAGAGAGGAGTTGATGAGCAGTGGAAACTTTGAAGCTGTATCTGGTATCTTGTTTTGTATATGCATCCCTTATCACTATATCGGTGAAAAATAGGTCACCATATAATATCCCCCATGATCTGAATAGAAAATACAAACTGAAATGAACAGGAAGATAATTTTTCTGTACCTTTCTAATTTATACACTTGTATGCTCATTAATTCGAAAGAGGGGAAGAAGACCCTTAGTGAGGCATCTGCTCCTTCTAGCATCTCCACTGCTCTACCAACTCGACAAATATGAAGTAAAATTTGATGTCATTTGTGTAAAACTGAAATGATCAACTATTCATTAAAAGGATCAGAAAGCATTGAACCTTAGAAGGGGTGCAGACCCAATACAGAAGAAAGTAGAAAGATGAAGTTAAGGAAACTGAGATGCTTCTAAAGTAACTAAACATATTTGTTGTATCACCAAACAAAACAGATCAGAGAATTAAGGATGTCTTAAGGCTCATTCAATGCATATGGGAAAATAAGATCCACAGTTAAATAAAGGGCCTGTATTTTGAGCATCTAGCTCTAAGCAAGAAGTAGTTTCCTGGTACTCTTTCGCAGCTAAATATCACTTTCCCTTTGCAATATCAGACAATTTGATACACATGATATTTTATTTTATGTTTTTTTATTGAAGTATAATTTACAATGTTATATTAAATTTGGGTGTACAACACAGTGATTCAATATTTTTGTAGATTATACTCCATTTAAAGTTATGACAAAATAATGGCTGTATTTCCCTCTGCTGTACAATATATCCTTGTTGTGTACTTATTTTATTCACAGTAGTTTGTACTTCTTAATCCTCTACCCCTGTCTTGCCCCTGCCTCCTACCCTTTCCCCACTGGTGACCACTAGTTTGTTCCCTATATCTGTGGGTCTGTTTCTTTCTTTTTTATGGCTGAGAAATATTCTATTTCATACACACACACACACACACACACACACACCCCCCAACTTCTTTACCCATTCATTTGTTGATGGACACTAACTTAGGTTGCTTCTATAACCTGGTTATTGTAAATAATCCTGCTACAAGCATTGGAGTACATGTACCTTTTCCAATTACTGTTTTCTTTTTTTTCTGATATATACACAGGAGTGGAATTGCTGGATCACATGGATGGTAGTCCTATTTTTAGTTTTCTGAGGAAACTTCACACTGTTTTCCACAGTAGCTGAACCAATTTACATTCCCACCAACAGTGTACTAGGATTCCCTTTTCTTCACCTCTTTGCTAATATTTGTTATTTGTATACTTTTTGATGATAGCCATTCTGACTGGTGTGAAGTTATATCTTTCTGGATCTGTGTCCCATGGCAACAGAAACAAAACCAAAAATAAACAAATGGGACCTACTTAAACTTAAAAGCTTTTGCACAACAAAGGAAACCATCAGCAAAACCAAAAGACAACCTACTGAATGGGAGAAAATATTTGCAAATGATACGACCAATAAGGAGTTAATATCCAAAATATATTACAGACAACTCAATATCAAAAAACAAACAACCAGATTAAAAATGGGCAGAAGACTTGAGGAGACATTTTTCCAAATAACATATACAGATGGCCAACAGGCACATAAAAAATGCTCAACGTCACTAGTCATCAGAGAAATGCAAACCAAAGATACACAGGCTATTTTAAAATATAATTTAAAGTTATGGTTTTTTAAAAATGTATAATATATTTGAATGATCACACTGTGTAGTCCCAGAGTTTCAAGGAGTGTTATTTTTCTGATGAAATATTTACTTCATCATCTGTAAAAGTTATAAAGGGATAGACCTAGAAATAAGCATCAGAAATATGGGTAGATATGTCTTGCATAATCATGTGAATATTTGTTGATATAATTAGTGAAGCTCAGATCAATATAAATCATATATTTCAAAAAGAAATGATAAATACTATGTTCCTAAAATGGTAGGAAATTTCAGACAAAATTCCAGCTGGTAGCTACCCTCCTGAGCTTTCCCACCTGTCTGGTGCCTTCAGCTTCTGAGGTTTTCTGGAGCCGGGCCTCTTAAGGGATTTCACATCACCACCTTGGTGTCTACTTTCTGTGGCCTGCTAATTCAGTTACCATTTGTCCATGAGTTTTCCAACTTCTCGAATTTTTTTGCTATTTTATCCTTCTCATTACTTTTATTTTTGTGGGTGCGTGACCTTTTCGGGAAAACCCCCCCACAACTTTTGTTGACATATTTGTGAGGTCTCAGGAGAATGTGGAATCAAATATCTATCAAATCCACCATGCCCATTTATAACTTCAGAGTATTCTGTAATAGAGGATAAACACAGTTTGATGATGCTGGAAACTGAGTTTTGAATAGGCAGAGTAGTTTTTCCAGAGGGAACTGTCTACATTTTATCAAAATAACAACAATCCTCTTAGGAATGATCAGGATCTAACCACCAAGCATTTGTCCCTAAATTACTCATGTCATTAAAATAGAACAGAGCACGGTTAATAGAATCCATCCAGGCTTGTTATAAACAGCCAGGATCTTACATGGGGAATTTAATCTCATTCTCCTGGAATCCAAACCTTGTACCAATTTACTCTAGGCTAGGAATGTCCTTTTGTTTTTCTCTTAAGAGGAAAAACAATGAAAATGTAATTAGACAGTTTGTTCTTAGATATTTTAGATTTGGTGGAAACAGCAAACTTTTTCTCTAGAGAGCCAGATAATAAATATATTTGACTTTGTAAGCCATAATCGTCTCTGTTTGTCTTTCAAAAGCAGCCATAGTCAAGAGACAAACAACTGGCACTTCTGGGGTGCATTGTTATAGCCTAACGGCTACACAAAACCATGGATACATTTTAAATGAAGCATTTCAGAAGCCACATAACAATGTAAGAAGACAAATTATTATCTTGATTATCACTGCCATCTAACAAACATTAGTTCCTGAAAAATAATTTTCAGCTAATTGGGAATTTCCTGTTACCCAAGAGATTCCCCCACAGCTGCTAAAACACAGGTACTTTTGTAAACCATCTGTCATAAGAGGGAGCTTAAAGGCATGTTTAGCCAAAGTTAAAAATAGGGCTTCCCTGGTGGCACAGTGGTTGAGAGTCCGCCTACCGATGCAGGTGACACGGGTTCGTGCAGCGGTTCGGGAAGATCCCACGTGCAGTGGAGCAGCTGGGCCCGTGGGCCATGGGCCTGCGCGTCCGTAGCCTGTGCTCCGCAATGGGAGTAGGCCCCGGCAGTGAGAGGCCCACATACCCCCCCCCCCAAAAAAAGATAAAAATAATAGAAGATGCTTCATATTGGTATTTCCTTTGTTTTCATTATTTCATCTTTCTGAGTAGCTCTATGAGATAGCATAAGGTAGTGGTCATCAAATGTTATCATGTATAAGAATCACAGGGAGGGTTTGTTAATATACAAATCGAATCACACAGGAAAATCCTCACTCAGCACCTACTCAAGTAAATTCTCTAGGATTGGGATCTGGGCCTATGAATTCTTAAAATTTCACCTTATGAGATTTCAGTATTCAATTGGATGTGAAATGAGTGGCTAGAATATACAAATGTGTTTTTTCCTTGGTGCTTTTGTAGAATAATTCTATTTTTGAAATCTTGCTTGTATCTGGCTATCAGTAAATCTGATGATTAATCATTAGAAATGGATCTCAGAAAGGAAACTATCTCCATCTGAGAAGGTCACAAACATGGGCAACTGCTTTTGATCTCAGAAGACTTTCAACCTCCACCATTCTTCTGTCTTTCATGGGTAAGGAAAGTTGATGAAGAAGTCAGTTTTCCAAGTTCCTTATTGAATGATGATGATAATAATAATGATGATAATTTAACAAACAAATAAATTGATGTAAAATAGTAATTTCTATTTACTAACACTCTCTCAGTCTGGATAACTAACTTTATCTACTGAAGCATTGAGTTCATTTTATAACATGTCCCATATTGGATTTAATACTGATGCTTTATATTAGATTTTTAGTTATGACATATTTTTTCTTCTGCTGCTAATGTAACTGGGAAGATCAACTGTGATTTCAAAACAGAGTCACATTAAAAAAACATGTGCCTTGTAATACCTGTGGATTTATGGGAAATGGTAAAACAGAAGATAAAAAATTGCCTAAGACTGGACTGTGCAATTGCATAATTTTCCTTAGCTAACAGCTGTAATTCTTATTTTTTGATTACAAATATCATGTGATTTTGGGGGGAGGAATTCAGAAACTGTAAATTATTTTCAGTGTTACTTTATAAATTACATTTTTAAAAAATTTATTGTCTTTTATGAGCATATTCCCTTGTTCCTTTTTTTTCTTCTTAATCATTCTCTTGAATAAGTTAGGCTTTTAAATCTGTTTTCTTTGGAGTTCAGAGTTTATTCTTCAAATGTTTAAGACTTTCCTCTTTATCTTGTTTTGTCTGCTTACCTCTACTAGGATTCAAAGTTGAGTGGAAAAATACTGGACTTCCTTTGTAGGAGGTTTCTGTTTACAGGGTCCATTGCCCCCTTATCTATTTGACTTTGCTCTGACATTCCATTTGGGAGCAGAGTTATAAAAAAAGCATGAGAACCTTCTGGAATTTCTTTCTAGAGGTTATGATGCTTTTTGATAATTCTGACTCATATTTTGACTGATAGTAGAAAAGGACCATAAGAAAATACTGCAAGCAAGTTACTTATTTATTATTTTCAATGATCACAATGATCTGGTATCCTTTAAACACCATCTAAGGGAAAACAGGGAGCCTGTTCTTGCCCAGTTTGCTATTTTTCTTACTGAAATCATGGAATCATGTAGGTGGAAGTTTGGGGAAGTCCTTCAGCATTGCAATAAGTTGAGCATTAGACACTGATTACTTTTGGATAAATATAATTTTCGAAAGCATATTTTTAATTTTAATTCCTTGTCCTGACCTCCCCCAAATCATTTGGTCTGCAGACAATAGAATTGTTAATAAACAAAAATATGAAAGCCATATAAAAGAAGGGAAAATATAATGCTTTTGCAGAAAATGCAAGGCAATTTAGTACTTTGTTATAGAAAAACAATTGATAATGAGTATGCTACAGCATTATCGTTGTGTATTATACCACCAATTGTTATCCCAAGGGACAGAATCCAATTGGGAGAGAAAACCCAGCATAATTAATATCTTATGTCTCACTTTTTCTGTCTTGATCAAATGCCCCTTGTTTAATGACTGCTCAGTTGCTATGAGTTTTACTGACCTTTCCCATGTGCTTTGGAAACCCATACAAATTCCCTCTGTCACTTGCAGTTTCTTTACATAGCATTTATTTCACTCTACCCAAATATTTGCTATTTTATTTTCCTGTTCTCACTTCTTTTTTTCACTCTCTTTTCATACAGATGAGATTACTTACTTCTTCACTACTCAGGCCATATATTTTCTACTCTGCTCCCATTTTTGGCTGGTGTGTGCTCCCTGAGATAGGTCCTAGGTCACCAGGTTTACAAAAGGATTCCATTCTGGGTATCTGGTCCTTTTGATGACTGACTTCATAGAGCTACTGACTAGTAGGGTTGAGAGTCCTTCATTGGACAGATGACAAACCTGGAAAAACTATTGTTTAAAGAGGAGAGAATTGGTCTCAGAACCAGATAATCTGGCAGAACCCCAACTGATCACTGAAAGGTTGTTTCACCAGTTCCTTACCTTTAAATGATTATAAAATCTTGTTTGTATGTTTGTTGTGAGGACTAAATGAAATAATGCTTGTAAAGTGCTTAGCACAGGTTTTGAATCACTATAAGGGATAAATATCTATTGACTCTCAAAAAAGAGAAGATTGTACTTTACTAAAGACCACAGGCTGAAGACAATCTAGGATCTAAGGAGATTTCGTCTAAGGCCTGTTTACCCAAGAGGAATAGATTTTTTTCAATCACTCCTTCATAGAATTACATAGAACATAGGAGTTAAGGAAAACAGAGTGTAATAGAGAAAGCAAAATGATATAAGACTTCACTTTGGGTTTCCAGCCAACTAAAAGAAATGAATGATGGAACTTCCCTGGCAGTCTAGTTGTTAAGACTCTGCACTTCCAATGCAGGGGGCAAGGGTTTGATCCCTGGTTGGGGAACTAAGATCCCACATGCCATGGGCCATGGCCAAAAATAAATAAACAAATAAATAAATGATGCCTTCCTGATACAGATAATAACCTGGTGCAGAAATGAATTAGAATTCTGAAAAAGGAGGCTCAACTAAGCTTATTTGCACAAAACCTCTTTCAACGAAATACAGAGGGATTGAAAACTTCTTGAGTTTTTTCCAATCCTATTTGAGAGAAAACAGAAGAAATAATTAGAATGATTACATCAATTTATATGATTCTTATCAATAGGAAGTAACTGATTTGTTCCTGGTTAGAAAAGTATGATAGAAACTTAGGGAGAAGAAGCCATGCCATTTCACTTTATTGTTTATAGTAGCAAAGGGCTGGAAGGAAGAGTCCAGTGTGAGCTGCCATCTTTAGGAAGACAGGCTTTAAAATGTTCAGAATAAAGAAATTCCTAGCTTGAAATTCTGAAAGATAGAATGTTTCGAGAGAAGAGATAAACTTAAAAAGGCTATAATATTAACTATAATCACAGATGTTTTCAATCCTAAAATAAAGGGAGATGAATATTTTAAAAATGGTGTCTCTATAATGAAGTTATAGAAATAAAACAACATAGAAGTTAGGAGTTTAGGCTTTGGAGCCAGATTGCCTAAGTTTAAATGTCAACTGTTGCATTCACACATGGAGTGATACTGTTAAGTTACTCAACCTCTCAGAGCCTCGGTTTCCCTTCTAAGAAGTAGAAGATATACTTTTACCTACATTTTAGGATTTTGTGAGAATAAAATGAGGAAAGAACTTACCAAACTTACCAGAGTTTCATGTGTAGAAAAAAAATAAATTATAGGTATCATTATTAGTTTCTTTTTTCCTCAACTCCATGTCCCCCTATTCATAATACAGACTAAGCAAAGGACCTGGGCTGAGGTGTACATAGAATAGATTTATTCTGCCTCCTCATTCTGTACAGTTATTATAAGCAAACAGCCTGTGTAAGCACTAAGAAGCCTCAAGGTATTATTTAAAAGGAAAAGTTATAGAATACAGATAGCAAAGAATGTTATATGATGTACACACTAAGATAGTCAAAAGGGAGGCATAACCCAATTGAGCAGAGTCATACAAACAATATGCTTTTCCCATTACAGCAATATGATGAACTAGAAAAAGATAAACTTAACTATGTTCAGTAATGTAACACTGAGGGATAAAAAGAAAAGTAAATGGACTCTCGTTTTTCTTGAGAATTATCTGATAAGAATAATCTGCAGAAGGAAAGGGATAGGAATGAACATAAATAGAACCGAAGATAAATGAACATTGGATGAGCAAACATCTAGGATGCTTTAAACAACTAGAAGTCTTGTCTTTAGAATAAATTGTATATAATTGGATAAAGATTTTTATGAAAATGTAGAGATTGAAAAGGTTCTGGAAAACTGGAGAAAAACAAATGTCTTCCAGCATTCCAAAAGCGAAAAGAATGAATTCCACACTTAGCAGTATTATTAGTGGTAATAATAGTAATTGTGGTAGTAGTAGCAGCAACAGCAGCAGTAATAATAGTAGCTAATATTAATTGCATACTTACTATGGACTACCATAGTACATGAAATACTTAAATCGATTTTAACTTCAAAAAATTATATAAAATATGTATTATTATTCATATTCTACATATAAGAAAAATAAGGCTCAAAGAAGTTGAGTAACTTGACCAAAGTCATGAAAGTATGCAAATGTGGAGCAGAAATGGAACCCAAGCAGCTTGACTCAGGCGTCCTTGTTTTAACCCTGTTCAGTAATAAATATACTACATTTTTGAAGTGTATTTAACTTTAGTTTGCTGAGGCATTATGTTATAGATATCTAAAGTAAGTAATATGTAGGCTTTATTTGAAAAACAATTTTGAGAGAAATAGAATGCATCATAACTTTTCAATCTGTCTGTTCTATTTCTTGCTAAGAAATAATAATAATATGACATTTGGTCAAGGTGATTTGACTTGCTGACCAAACATTTGCATGGTGTCTTTATTGAATTTTGTGTTGTTTTATTTTCCAGCTAGTTGCTTCATGACTCCTTGACATCTCTAACAAAAACTAATAGCATGAAAAACAGTGATAAATTGGGATTGTCCAGCACAGTACCAAAGTTGATGCTTCAGCATATTTGTTGATGGTGTAAAGACTACAGTTATAATAAAAGAGCTCCACCCATTTCTTATGCAAATTATTTGATGACACAAAGACTAGGGAGCTACTACTATATTGTTTGGAAGTTAGTGGCCTATTTTTTAAAACAATTTTTTCTCTGCTTTCCTTCTGTACTTACCTTGAAGTCAAAAGACCGCTTCAAGGTGTTAGAAAGCCTGACTTCTATGAGTATGGAAGATTGGATATAGAATTCTAAATTGACAGTCTTTTACTTTCTGGATGTTAAAAATGCAGTTCATTAGTATCTGTTGAGAAGTATGCAATTATTTTCATGCTTATTCATTTGGAGGTAATGTGTCTTTTATCTCTGGATTCTTTAAAGATTTACTCTTTATAATAGTTTTTAGTAATTTGATAACAAGGCTCAATGGTTTTCCCTTCCTTTCTTCCTTTCTATCTCTTCCTTCCTTCTTTCTATTTATTTAATTTTTCACCTTATCTTTATTATTGACTAAGGTATAGGGTTGTAGTATGGAACATATTTTCAAACTCATTTCATATATACTTTCATTTTTGTTCTATTAATAGAGCCAAATTTGTCAATTTCACATAGTAGGTCTCCAAGGGATTGAACTGAATCAGCCTGAGAAATATTTTTCCCTACTCAGAGATACTCCTATGAAACAATTCAAAATTCCAAAGAAATATATAGGAGATTATACTATAAAAGCAAATAATAGAAGTTAAAAAGCATGTAATTACATATTTTACCTGAGCCAATTTTCTGCTGGATTTTTGAGAAAATTCAATACCTTATCTCTTGCAGAAACTCTGAATTTGACCTCTGCCATTCATTTGATTGTTCCTTCAGTAAGTTGCAAATATCACTTTTTATCTTATGAAATTTGTACTAATGTACTAACACTTTCTTTCCCACATTTCTTTTGTTCAAAGTATAGCAATACTTTACATTAAAATCAATTTGATTAACAGAAAGAAAAGGTTCTACTGAGATTTAACCTGTATCGCTATCATTACCAGTAACATCACCAAAGGCTCACTGAACTAGAATATAATATTAAAGTGCAACTTAGCATTATATGGAAAAATAATTATTATACTCAAATAAGGAATGTTTTAGATAGAGAAAATAGCTTTATTCAATAAGGAAAATTCAGTGGAAGAAGTAGAATGTACTTTAGACTTTGAAGTAAGTCAATGAAGTAATTTCTTACATTATAATTCAACTCATGGGCATAGGTAGATAATAGCTCTTTCAGAAATTCAAAAATTTAGGAGTTTAATTAAAAACATTTTCATTTGGGGTCATGCAGAATCTGATTATTATTTTTCTTATTCATCACATAAAGAAGGATCAAAATTTATTATCTTACTGAGTGAAAAATTATTTTGTAAAATAATTATAAATTATATCTTACTTTATAATTTGTACAATCTGCTCACACATTAAAAAATATGACACTTATGAAACAATATTCTCAAGAGCATAATGTTATATCTATTATAATTGAACTATTTTCTTGACTAAATAATTGATTTTGTGGTTTCTTTCTTTCTTTAGTCATTCTTTTTCTAAAAATGTGGTTCCAGCTACAAAATTTCATATGCCAAGTTCTGGAAAGGTATCTAACACATAAGCTCATACACAGCCTTATGAAAACATCTGTTTCATACAATACGATCTGTGAAAAATATCACATTTAAAATTCTGCATTCCTGAAATCGATAAAGGAAAGGTTTGTAGAATAGAATTTCTAGCAAGAAATGATAACATGGAAGGAGGCCGAAATTGGCTGAAATTGCTAATATAATCTAAAAATATGTACAGAGTAAGATGAACTAAAGCAAGATCAAAAGGGCAATGTTTTTATTCATTTTTTTTCTTCATACTTTTTAGAATTTTCTCATTTGTTTGAAGCAAAAGAAACTTTTTGGACCATGTCCTTTAAGGCCTGTTTCACTTGCTGTTCCTTAGGCCATAAACGAAGGGATTCAATAAAAGGGTAGCCAAGGTATTGAGCACAGCTACTCCTTTGCTTAAAGTCACTCTATCATTTGCTGATGGTTTTATGTACATGAAGATGCAGCTGCCATAAGAAATGGAAACTACAATCATGTGGGAAGAACATGTAGAAAAGTCTTTGGTCCTTAGCTGAGCAGGAGGGAATTTGAGAACTGTCTTGATGATATAACCATAGGAGAGAATCACTAACATCAGTGTGACCATCAGTGCCTTTCTTTTTTTCTTCCTTCCTTCCTTCCTTCCTTCCTTCCTCCCTCCCTCCCTCTCTCTCTTTCTTTTTTTCTTTTTTTCTTTCTTTCTTTCTTTTTCTTTCTTTCTTTCTTTTTCTCTTTCTTTCTCTTTCTTTCTTTTTCTTTCTTTCTTTCTTTCTTTCTTTCTTTCTTTCTTTCTTTCTTTCTTTCTTTCTTTCTTTCTTTTCTTTCTCTGTGCAAGATACGTATGTACATGCACACAGACAAAAATTCTTCAGGCTTGCATAGCCATATAGTCTTTCTTTTTTCTCTGTGCATGTAGGTTTATCCTGCTTGGAGTTTGTTGAGATTCTTGGAAATGTAGGTTGATAGTTTTCATCAAATTTAGAAAACAATTGGCCATTATTTCATTAAATATTTTTCTGGCTCCCTCTTCTTTCAGGCACTTCCATTACACGGATATTAAACCACTTAATATTGTTCTAGAAGTCACTAAGTTATTTATTTTTATTAGACTTTTCTCTCTGTATTTCATTTTGGGTGGATTCTATTACTATTTCCACTTTTAAGTCTCTGCTTTTCTTCTCTTCTCTCCTCTTTTCTTCTCATTATGCTTATGCTTTTCTTTAAATAATGGAGTACTTGAATATAATTATAAAGGCTGTTTTGACATGTTTGACTGCTAATTACATCATCTCTGACGTTGTTTTAAAATGTAAGTTCTTTTATTATTCAGTTATGACAAGGGCAATGGATCAAGAGACAATTGCCATTGAAAAGATAACTTGCTATATTCACAGTCTCAAGAGGAGGAGGCATACCACTCCATGAGGGGTCACACAGGGTCAGTCAGGAGGCAGTGAGAGTGAGGGGAAAACGTGGACACCTTTGTTGTGGTTTTTGTCGGAAATATAGGCGAGTTGGTATAAGAAGGTTTGGAGCTGGCTATTTTGAATAATTTGAGTAATGCATAAGGCTTGTCTCTAGCTGTCTGGTATCTGGCCCTGGGTTGATTAGGGCAGAGGAATAGTGGCCCTGAGTGAGAGAGCCTGAGAAAGAAGTTGGTTGGGGTGTGCACTCAGGATTTGTTAGTTTGCATGTGAAAGGTGTGTTTCCAGATAAGTCCTTTACTGTCTCTAGGAATTGGCTGACCCTGGAAGGGCCAGTCCCTCCAGGGTCAGCAAGGCCCCAAGACATCAAAGCATCAAATACAGAAACTAGAAAATGTTGTTGTTACAGATATCTCTGTATCCACATTTATACTGATTGATTTTTCTCCTAGTTATGGTAGTATCTCCCTGCTTCTTGGACTGTTTAGTACTTTTTGATTAGATGTTGAATATTGTGAAATCAGACTGTTGAGGGTCTGGAAACTTTTGTGTTTCTTTAAGAGTGTGACTTTTGTTTTGGTAGGCAGTTAAATTACTTGCAGATTAGTTTTATCCCTTTGATTTGTGTTTTAAGTTTTACTAGAATGGGTCTAAATAGATGTCACTCCAATAAGGTACATTCAGCCCTAATACCAAGGCAGAAATTTACTTTTCTTTATGGGATCATTTTTTTCTTTATTAATGAAAATCATGAATGCTTACAATACACTAATAACCGTACTAGAACTGTGCAACAAAACATGGAAAAGGTGAGACACTATTTTCTCATAAAACTGTTAAGTAGAGTTAGACATGTGAACTAAATGTTTGACTGACAATGGCATATGAAAAGTGAGATACTGTACAGATTTTTGGCCAATAATAAAGTACACAAATATGATAATACTTAAATTACAATGGATTCAGAGTAGTAAAGCCTGGAATAGTCTGGTAGGGCTTTACAAAAGGTACATGCTTTAGAATTTGAGTGTCTTTTATGTGTTGCTAGCCGAGTATTATTCTAGGTTGTAGAAATAGCATGACAGAACACATCCCTGGCTAGAAGGAGCTTATCATCTTTTGAGGGAGAAAAACAAGTAAATAGTACTACTAGAAGGATAATTTTTTGTGCTATGACAACAGTAGATATGTAAACTAGTTATTA
The DNA here is from genome assembly GCF_937001465.1 of Orcinus orca. NCBI lineage: Eukaryota > Metazoa > Chordata > Mammalia > Artiodactyla > Delphinidae > Orcinus > Orcinus orca. Next base: position 131,595,144 of record NC_064563.1, read on the forward strand.
GGCATCAGGGAAACCTTACAAGAGAAAGTTGTGTAAACTGAGACCAAATGATTACTAAAATTCAGTCAGATAAAGGAGCAAGAGTATAAGGAGAAGAGTTAGAAGTGATTCATAGCAGAGGAGATGGCATGAGTAAAAACTTAGTGGCACAAGAATAGTGAACATTTGTGGAATGAAAAGTGTAGTAGTTTGGTACTGCTGGAACATGGTACTTAGAAAGAATGAAATGTGGTCCATAGCAAGACTAGATAGGTAGACAGGGGCCAGATAATGGAGTGTTTGCAATATAATATGAAAGGGATTGTATCTTGACATGAGAGCAATGGGGTCACTCAAATTGTTTTCAGTAGTGAGTGTTATACATATGGAAAGATACATAGTTAATAAATCTATGAACATGAAGCTTAGGAGAAAGAGCTGAGATAATATTCAATGCTGAACCTTGAAGGATAAAGAGAAGATGCATCATGTGTATTACGTTGCTAGAGCTGCCATAGCAAAGTACCACAAATTGGGTGGCTTAAACAATAAGAACAGTTATGAAGGCTAGTGGTTTGAGAACAAGGAATTGGTCGGGTTTGTTCCTTTTGAGGGCTCTGAAAAGAAATCTGTTCCATTCCTCTCTCCTTGGCTTGTAGATGACTCTCTTCTCTCTGTGTCTTTACATTGTCTTCTCTCTCTACATTTGTATGTCCAACTTTCCCCTTCTTATAAGGACATCAAACATATTGGATGAAGGCCCAACTTAATGAACTCATTTTATATTGATTACTTCTATAAAGACCTTATACCCAAATAAAGTCACATTCTGGGGTGAGAAAAGCTAGGGCTTCAACGTATGAATATTTAAAGGACACTATTAAACCCATAAGACCATGCATATAAGAGTTGGAAAGGGAGAGTGACTAAGCTGTCCAAACACACATAATGGTTAGAGATAATTAACTCACATTCCTGTAGTTGCAACACCTATGAAGGAAAATAAAACAGTTAAACATAGGAAGTAAATAATGCTGACAGTCATTATAACATAATAGATTAGCTCTGAGAAAGTTATGAAGTAGAAAAATTTTGCATTGAGACATCTTTCTCTGCTGTGTTGAGAAATGATGATTTTTAGAATTCCACTGCCCATTTTGGTTTATAAATTCTCCATTTAAAAATGAATTACAGTTTCATCCCTCTAGGTGTTGGTTACTAGGATATAGGACCACTGATATTATTTTTGCCTTGTTACCAAATAAAGATAATGGTCATTTTTATCCACTTCTTTTAGCCTTTAAGTCAGGGTGTGATTAATAAAATTCCATGAATAACTTGATCACTATGAAATGAAATCTGCCTCACTACGTTTGCATTCAGTTGGTTACATCAGCTGCTGTTTCAAAGTTCTTTTCTCAGCAACAATAAAATACTCAGCCTTGATATTCCCATAGAGAATATAATGAATTCTTTTGACCTGGAGCTATAACTAATGGCAAAGTTGTAGAAAAATCACACCCATGTTAAAATAGATGCATTGCTCTTACCTCTAAAGAGACAAGCATTATTAAAAATGAAGTCATGTTTTAATAATTTTTCAGCTCAAGAATTAAGTGCTAATTTATTTCTTCCCTGAATTTGTTGAAAACTATTTTATTGCTTGAGGCAGTACTCAGGAAATCAGGATTCTGGATTTTGACTTGAGTCCACCATTTTGTATTACGTTTTTCAGTTTTTGGCTTCATTGTGTTTTCCCACAGCTTCCTAGCTTTCTGCATAAAATAGGCCAGTTAACAGGAGCCTTAACTATCTAAACTTTAATTACATAAGGAGAGACAGACTCGATTTGCTACCGTTCCTAAAAATTCTAACTTAGGACTGATGCCCATTCCCCATCAATTAACTGTGTCCAGGTGTGGAATCTTGGAGAAAGATACTGCCCATCTTGGGTCAGATAATGATTGCTAGAGAAAGCTATTATGGACAAGAGCTATGGAACTAATTGCACATGGGAGCACTCATAGGAAACATACGTATGGATTCAAAGGAGGTGAAATATGAAGAAGCAAAGCAATTTTCAGAAAACTGAATGTGCTGAGTAGATATCTCCTTAAATAGGTATCCTACAATTTTGTTTCTTTAAACCTTGATTAAATTATATATTCATTCCTAATTCATTTTCAGTAAAACCTTTTTGAGTATCTCTGTGGCTGGCACTGCTCTAGGGTTTGATATAAAACAATAAATAAAACAAAATCCATGACATCATGTTGCTTACTTTCTGGTGTGGGGTTAGCAGATGGGCAGTAAACAAATAAAGACATGAATTAAATACCTGCCCAATGGTGTAAGAACCATAGAGAAAAGTTAAAAAAGTAAATGGGGAGAGGAAAAACTAAATTGACAGTCCAGGTGCTGTGTTATATTTGTGATTAGCAAGACCTCTCTATCTGATAAGATGATATTTAAATAAAGACCAGAAAGAAGTGAAGGAGTGACCCATGGGGCTCTCTGAAGAAGGAACATTCTTGTTTCAGGAAATGGCATATTAAAATCACCTAAAATGAACAAAATTTTATTTTGTTCTTAATTTTTACTCCCTTTCCCTGTTTTATTATTATTTTGATGTCTTATTTTATATCATTTTTACTTTGTGTACCCCTTAACCACTTATTATAGTTATAGGTGATTTTACTACTTTTGTCCTTCATAAGTGGTTTTCAAAGTGGTTATATCATTACTTCTACTATATGTTTGCCTTTAGCAGTGAGGTTTTTTCTTTTACATATTTTCTTATTTTTAGCTATCGCCCCCTTTTTTTTTTTTTCCAGCTGAAAGAAATCCTTTTAAAATTCATTGTAAGGCCGGTTGGGTGTTGATAAACTCCTTAAACTTTTGCTTTATGGGAAACTCTTTATCTCTCCTTCAATTCTGAATGATAATCTTGCCAAGCAGAGTATTCTTGATTGGAAGTTTTCTCCTTTCAACACTTTAAATATATCATGCCACTGTCTTCTGCAAAGTTGCAGCTGAAGAATCAGCTGATGGTCTTATGGGGGTTCCTTTGTACACAACTAGTTTTTTTCTCTTGTTTTTTTTTAATATTCTTATATTTAAAATTTGACATTTTAGTGACAATACGTTTTGATGTGGACCTCTTTGGGTTTATCTTGTTTGGGACACACTGTGCTTTCTGGACCTAGATGTCTGTTTCCTTCCCCAGGTTAAAAGTCTTCAGCCATTATTTCTTCAAACATGTCTTCTTCCCCTTTGCCTCTCTCTTCTCTTTCTGGAACCTGTAAAATGAGAATGTTAGTATGCTTGATGTTGTCCCACAGGTCTCTTAAATTTCCCGCATTTTTAAAAATTCTTTTTTCTATTAGCTATTCTATTTGGGTGATTTCCACTACCTCGTCTTCCAGGTCACTGATCCATTTTTCAGTATCGTCTAGTCTGCTGTAGATTCCGTCTACAGTATCGTTCAGTTCAGTTACTGTATTCTTTGGCTGTGTGAGTTCTGTTTGGAACTTGCCTATATTTTCTACATCTCACTGTCTTCATCTTTTATTCTTCTGGGATCCATGTGCATTTTTTCATTTATTTTTAAAATCTTTATTGGAGTATAATTGCTTTACAATGGTGTGTTAGTTTCTGATTTAGAGCAAAGTGAATCAGCTATACATATACATATATCCCCATATCTCCTCCCTCTTGCATCTCCCTCTTACCCTCCCTATCCCACTGCTCTAGGTGGTCACAAAGCACCGAGCTGATCTCTCTGTGCTATGTGGCTGCTTCCCACTAGCTATCTATATTATATTTGGTAGTGTATATATGTCCATGCCACTCTCTCACTTCATCCCAGCTTACCTTTCTCCCTCCCCGTGTTCTCAAGTCCATTCTCTACGTCTGTGTCTTTATTATTGTCCTGCCCCTAGGTTCTTCAGAACTATTATTTTTGTTCACATACAGTATTTGTTTTTCCCTTTCTAACTTACTTCACTCTGTATGACAGACTCTAGGTCCATCCACATCATTACAAATAAATCAATTTTGTTTCATTTTATGTCTGAGTAATATTCCATTGTATGTATGAGCCAGATCTTCTTTATCCATTCATCTGTCGATGGACACGTAGGTTACTTCCATGTGCTGGCTATTGTAAAGAGAGCTGCAATGAACATTGTGGTACATGACTCTTTTTGAATTATGGCTTTCTCAGGATATATGCCCAGTAGTGGAATTGCTGTGTTGTAAGGTAGTTCTATTTTTAGTTTTTTAAAGAACCTCCATACTGTTCTCCATAGTGGCTGTATTAATTTACAACCAACCAACAGTATAAGAGGGTTCCCTTTTCTCCACACCCTCTCCAGCATTTACTGTTTGTAGATTTTTTGATGATGGCCATTCTGACTGGTGTGAGGTGATGCCTCACTGTAGTTTTAATTTGCGTTTCTCTAATGATTAGTGATGTTGAGCATTCTTTCATGTGTTTGTTAGCAATCTGTATATCTTCTTTGGAGAAATGTCTATTTAGGTCTTCTGCCCATTTTTGGATTGGGTTGTTTGTTTTTTTGATATTGAGCTGCATGAGATTGTATATTTTGGAGATTAATCCTTTGTCAGTTACTCCATTTGAAAATATTTTCACCCATTATGAGGGTTCTCTTTTTGTCTTGTTTATGGTTTCCTTTGCTGTGCAAAAGATTTAAGTTTCAATAGGTTCCATTTGTTTATTTTTGTTTTTTTTTCCATTTCTTTAGGAGGTGGGTCAAAAAGGATCTTGCTGTGATTTATGTCACAGAGTGTTTTTCCTATGTTTTCCTCTAAGAGTTTTATAGTGTCCAGTCTTACATTTAGGTCTTTAATCCATTTTGAGTTTATTTTTGTGTATGGTGTTAGGGAGTGTTCTAATTACATTCTTTTACATGTAGCTGTCCACTTTTCCCAGCACCACATATTGAAGAGGCAGTCTTTCTCCATTGTATAGTCTTGCCTCCTTTATCAAAAATAAGGAGGCCATAAGTGCGTGGATTTATCTCTGGGCTTTCTATCCTGTTCCATTGATCTATATTTCTGTTCTTGTGCCAGTACCATACTGTCTTGATTACTTTAGCTTTGTAGTATAGTGTGAACTCAGGGAGCCTGATTCCTCTAGCTCCCTTTTTCTTTCTCAAGATTTCTTTGGCTATTCAGAGTCTTTTGTGTTCCCTTACAAATTGTGCAATATTTTGTTCTAGTTCTGTGAAAAATGTCATTGGTAGTTTGATAGGGATTGCATTGAATCTGTAGATTGCTTTTGGTAGAATAGTCATTTTCACAATGTTGATTCTTTCAATCCAAGAACGTGGTATACCTCTCCACCTGTTTGTATCATCTTTAATTTCTTTCATCAGTGTGTTATAGTTCTCTGCATACAGGTCTTTTTTCTCCTTAGGTAGGTTTATTCCTAGGTATTTTATTCTTTTTGTTGCAATGGTAAATGGGAGTGTTTGCTTAAATTCTCTTTCAGATTTCTCATCATTAGTGTATAGGAATGCAAGAGATGTCTGTGCATTAATATTGTATCCTGCTACTTTACCAAATTCATTGATTAGCTCTAGTAGTTTTCTGGTAGCATCTTTAGGATTCTCTACGTATAGTATCATGTCATCTGCCAGCAGTGACAGCTTTACTTCTTTTCCGATTTGGATTCCTTTTATTTCTTTCTCTTCTCTGATTGCTGTGGCTAAAACTTCCAAAACTATGTTGAATAATAGTGGTGAATGTGGACAACCTTGTGTTGTTCCCGATTTAGAGGAAATGGTTTCAGGTTTTCTACCATTGAGAACAATGTTGGCTGTGAGTTTGTCATATATGGCCTTTATTATGCTGAGGTAAGCTCCCTCTACGCAGACTTTCTCAAGGGTTTTTATTATAAATGGGTGTCAAATTTCACTATAAGCTTTTTCTGCATCTATTGAGATGATTATATGGTTTTCCTCCTTCAATTTGTTAATATAGTTTATCACATTGATTGATTTGTGTATATTGAAGAATCCTTGCATTTCTGTGATAAACTCCACTTGATCATGGTGAATGACGCTTTTAATGTGCTGTTGGGTTCTGTTTGCTAGTATTTTGTTGAGGATTTTAGCATCTATGTTTATTAGTGATATTGGTCTGTAGCTTTCTTTCTTTGTGACATCTTTGTCTGGTTTTGGTATCAGGGTGACAATGACCTCGTAGAATGAGTTTGGGAATGTTCCTCCCTCTGCTTTATTTTGGAAGGTTTTGAGAAGGGTAAGTGTTAGTGCTTCTCTAAATGTTTGATAGAATTTGCCTGTGAAGTCTTCTGGTCCTGGGCTTTTGTTTGTTGGAGTATTTTTAATCACAGTCTCAATTTCAGTGCTTGTGATTGGTCTGTTTATATTTTCTATTCCTTCCTGGTTTAGTCTTGGAAGGTTGTGCTTTTCTAAGAATTTGTCCATTTCTTCCAGGTTGTCCAATTTATTGACATATAGTTGGTTGTAGGAATCTCTCATGATCCTTTTTTTTTCTTCAGTGTCAGTTTTTACTTCTCCTTTTTCATTTCTAATTCTATTGATTTGAGTCTTGTTATTTTCTTGATGAGTCTGATGGTTTATCAATTTTGTTTATCTTCTCAAAGAACCAGCTTTTGGTTTTATTGATATTAGCTATTGTTTCCTTCATTTATTTTTCATTTATTTCTGATCTGTTTTTTATGATTTCTTTCCTTCTGCTAACTTTGTTTTTTTTTTTTTTCTTTTTTTTTAATTCTTCTTTCTCTATTTGCTTTAGGTATAAGGTTAAGTTGTTTATTTGAGATGTTTCTTTTTTCCTGAGGTAGGATTGTATTGCTATAAACTTCCCTTAGAACTGCTTTTGCTAGGTTTCGGGTTGTTGTGTTTTCATTGTGATTTTTTTCTAGGTATATTTTGATTTCCTCTTTGATTTCTTCAGTGATCTCTTTGTTATTTATTAGTGTATTTTTAGCCTCCATATGTTTGTATTTTTTACAAGTTTTTTCCTGTAATTGATATCTAGTCGCATAGTATTGTGGTTGGAAAAGATACTTGATACAATTTTAATTTTCTTAAATTTACCAAAGCTTGATTTGTGTCCCACGAATGATCTATCCAGGAGAATGTTCCATGAGCATTTGAGAAGAAAGTGTATTTTATTGTTTTTGGGTGGAATGTTCTATATATATCAATTAAGTCCATCTTGTTTAATGTATCATTTAAAGCTTGTGTTTCCTTATTTATTTTTATGGTGGATGATTTGTCCATTGGTGAAAGTGGGGTGTTAATGTCCCCTACTATGATTGTGTTACTGTCAATTTCCCCTTTTATGGCTGTTAGCATTTGGCTTATATACTGAGGTGCTCCTATGTTGGGTGTATAAATATTTACAATTGTTATATCTTCTTGGATTGATCCCTTGATCATTATGTAGTGTCCTTCTTTGTGTCTTGTAATTGTCTTTATTTTAAAGACTATTTTTTCTGATATGAGAATTGCTACTCCAGCTTCCTTTGATTTCCAATTGCATGGAATGTTTTTCCATCCCCTCATTTTCAGTCTGTCTGTGTCCCTAGGTCTGAAGTGGGTTTCTTGTAGGCAGCATATATACAGCTCTTGTTTTTGTGTCCATTCAGCCAGTCTATGTCTTTTGGTTAGAGCATTTAGTCCATTTACATTTAATGTAGTTATTGATATGTATGTTCCTATTACCATTTTCTTAATTGTTTTGGGTTCGTTATTATAGGTCTTCTCCTTCTCTTGTGTTTCCTGCCTAGAGAAGTTCCTTTAGCATTTGTTGTAAAGCTGGTTTGTTGGTGCTGAATTCTCTTAGCTTTTGCTTGTCTGTAAAGGTTTTGATTTCTCCGTCAAATCTGAATGAGATCCTTGCTTGTTAGAGTAATCTTAATTGTAGTTTTTTTTTTCCCTTTCATCACTTTAAATATGTCCTGCCACTGCCTTCTGGCTGGCAGAGTTTCTGCTGAAAGATAATCTGTTAACCTTATGGGGATTCCCTTGTATGTTATTTGTTGTTTTTCCCTTGCTGCTTTTAATATGTTTTCTTTGTATTTAATTTTTGATAGTTTGATTAATATGTGTCTTGGCATGTTTCTCCTTGGATTTATCCTGTATGTGACTCTGCACTTCCTGGACTTGATTGACTATTTCCTTCCCCATATTAGGGAAGGTTTCAACTATAATCTCTTCAAATATTTTCTCAGTCCCTTTCTTTTTCTCTTCTTCTGGGACCCCCATAATTCAAATGTTGGTGAGTTTAATGTTGTCCCAGAGGTCTCTGAAAGTGTCCTCAGTTCTTTTCATTCTTTTTTTCTTTATTCTGCTTTGTGGTAGTTATTTCCACTAGTTTATATTGCATGTCACTTATCTGTTCTTCTGCCTCAGTTATTCTGCTATTGATTCCTTCTAGAGAATTTTTAATTTCATTTATTGTGTTGTTCATCATTGTTTGTTTGCTCTTTAGTTCTTCTAGGTCCTTGTTAAACGTTTCTTTTATTTTCTCCTTTCTATTTCCAAGATTTTGGATCATGTTTACTCTCATTACTCTGAATTATTTTTCAGGTAGACTGCCTATTTCCTCTTCATGTGTTTGGTTTTGTTGGCTTTTATCTTGATCTTTCATCTGCTGTGTGTTTCTCTGTCTTCTCATTTTGCCTAATTAACTGTGTTTGGGGTCTGCTCTTTGCAGGCTGCAGGTTCATAGTTCCTGGGTTTTTTTGGTGTCTGCCCACGGTGGCTAAGGTTGGTTCAGTGGGTTGTGTAGGCTTCCTGGTGGAGGGCATTTGTTCCTGTGTTCTCATGGATGAGTCTAGATATTGTCTTTCTTTGGCTTCTGTGTTTTGGGGTGTCTGTGAACTTATTATGATTTTAGGCAGCCTCTCTGCTAATGGGTGGTGTTGTGTTCCTGTCTTGCTAGTTTTTTGGCATAGAGTTTCTAGCACTGTAGCTTGCTGGTCATTGAGTGGAGTTGGGTCTTAATGTTGAGTTGGAGATCTTTGGGAGAACCTTTGCCATTTGATATTATGTGGAACCAGGAGGTCTCTGGTGGACCAATGTCTTGAACTCAGCTCTGCCACCTCAGAGGCATAGGCCTGACACCAGCCAGAGCACCAAGTCCCTGTCAGCCACATGAATCAGAAGAAAAGGGAGAAAAAATGAAAGAAAGAAAGAAAAATAAATTTAAAAAATTTACTAAAATAAAAATATTAATAAAAAAGTTAAAAAATAATTAGAAAAAGAATGAAAGAAAGAAGTGATCAACCAATCCAAAAAACAAATGCACTAATGATAGCAAGTGCTAAAACAATAGTTAAAAAAAAAAAAAGACAGACAGAACCCTAAGACAAATGGTAAAAGCCAAGCTCTACAGACAAAATCACACAAAGAAGCATTCCCATACACACTCACAAAAAGAAAAAGGAAAAAATTATATATATATCTATATTAAAAAATGGAAGAGAGCAACCAAATCAATAAACAAATCTACCAATGATAATAAACTCTAAATACTAAACTAAGATAATCATAAAACCAGAAACACATTAGATGAAGAAAGCAAACCCCAAGTCTACAGTTGCTCCCAAAATCCACCTCTTTAATTTTGGGATGACTTGTTGTTTATTCAGGTATTCCACAGATGTAAGGTACATCAAGTTGATTGTGGAGATTTAATCTGCTGCTCCTGAGGCTGCTGGGAGAAATTTCCCTTTCCCTTCTTTGTTCACACAGCTTCTGGGGTTCAGCTTTGGATTTGGCCCTGCCTCTGTGTGTAGGTCACCTGAGGGTGTCTGTTCTTTGCTCAGACAGGACAGGGTTAAGTCGCAGCTGATTAGGAGGCTCTGGCTCACTCAGGTCATTGCAAGGGAGGGTACAGAATCCTGGGTGATCCTGCAGCAGTAGAGGCCAGCATGACGTTGCAACAGTCTGAGGCACACCATATATTCTGGGGAAGTTGTCCCTGGATCACAGGACCCTGGCAGTGGCGGCCTGCACAGGCTCTGGGGAGGGGAGGTGTGGATAGTGACCTGTGCTTGCACACAGGCTTCTTGGTGGCTGCAGCAGCAGTCTTAGCGTTTCTTGCCCATCTCTGGTGTCCGTGCTGATAGCTGCAGCTCACGCCCGTCTCTGGAGCTCGTTTAGGCAGTGCTCTGAATCCCCTCTCCTCACGTACCCCAAAACAATGGTCTCTTGCTTCTTAGCAAGTTCCAGACTTTTTCCTGGACTCCCTCCCAGCTAGCTGTGGTGCACTAGCCCCCTTCAGGCTGTGTTTAGGCAGCCAACCCCAGTCCTCTCCCTGGGATCTGACCTCCGAAGCCTAAGCCTCAGTTCCCAGCCCCCACTCGCCCCAGCAGGTAAGCAGAGAGGCCTCTCAGGCTGGTGAGTTCTGGTTGGCACCTATCCTCTGTGCTGGAATCTGTCTGCTTTGCCCTCTGCACTCCTGTTGCTGCATTCTCCTCCATGACTCCGAAGCTTACCCCCTGCCACACCCCTGTCTCCACCAGTGAAGGGTCTTCTTAGTGTGTGGAAACTTTTCCTCCTTCACAGTTCCCTCCCAGAGGTGCAGGTCCCATCCCTATTCGTTTGTCTCTGTTGTTTCTTTTTTCTTTTACCCTACCCAGGTTCGTGAGGAGTTTCTTGCCTTTTATGAAGTCTGAGGTCTTCTGCCAGTGTTCAGTAGGTGTTCTGTAGGAGTTGTTCCACATGCAGATGTGTTTCTGATGTATTTGTGGTGAGGATGGTGATCTCCATGTCTTACTCCTCCACCATCTGCCATCTTGATAGTTTCTTCCCCGTGAGCATTGTTATGACCGTTATCTTGAATTCTTTATCAGGTAAATTACTTATGTCCATTTCATTAAGGGTTTTTTTTTTCCCTCTGTGGTTTATCTTGTTTCTTCATTTGGAACAGTTTCTTCTGTTTCTCCATTTTGCTTGACTCTCTGTGTTTGTTTTTGTGCATTATACAAAACAGCCATCTCTCCCTGTATTGGAATGGTAGCCCTGTGTAGGAGATGAACCTTATTGTTTAACGTTGATGTAGTTTTTGGTTGTCTCTCAAATTATCTCTCTCCACTTATTTCAGCCTCATGGGGTACATAAACGTGCTCCGGCTAAGCCTGGTGATCAATGGGGTGTCCCCTGTTTGGGCTGTGTGTGCCTGTTGGCTCTGACAGGTTGTGTGCACAACATTGGTGGGGGCAAGGTTCCTTGCCCATTGGTTATGGTGGCGTCACACAAGTGGCATGATGGGGGTGGGCTGTTTGCCTTTTGCAGCCATCACAGTCAGGTACAAGTGGTGCAGGTGGGGGGAAGGGACTGCTCACCTACCACCTTTATCAGGTTAGAGTGAGATGGCAAAAATGGCTCCCACCAGCGCCAATGCCAGCAACACTGAGGAAGCCCGTACTAATGGCAGCAGTCAGTTTTCTGTTCCTGGAGAGTGAACCAGGGGATTTCTGCCCCTCTGGCAGATGCTTTATTAGTAAGTGAATCTCTCCTTCACATAAAGTCTAAACTGTTTTCAAGTTGCTGCTTTTTGTGCTGGGTCCTGGGGCAAATGGGTCTCTGTGTGAACCCTTTAAAAGCAGAATATTTTTTCTCTATAACCTTATGTTTCTCCTGAACATAAGACACATTGGTTTTCAAAGCCAGACATTTTGGGGCTCATCTTTCAGGTACAGGGCCCAAGTGTTCAGTTGACTGGTGTGGGGGAGAAGCTCCATTTTATATATGTGTGTATTTATTTATGTTTGACATCTCTCCAGATTGTGAGTTGCTACAGCTGGGGTGGGTTTTGATAAGCGTGTGTCTCTGCCTCTCCTACACATCTCCCTGTGGCCCTTTTATCCTTATTTTTGGAGCAAGTGTTCACTTAGTTCTCAGGTTTTTTTCAGAGGGATTTGTTTCATACATAACTGTATGTTTGTTGTGTATGTGGGAGGAGGTGAGTTCAGGATCTTCCTATACAGTCATCTTGAACTGACTCATAATCTTCATTTTGATGATTGGCAAATAAAAAAAATCACTTAGTGAAGAAATTGGAGACTTCAGGTATGGAGAGTTGTAGTCATTACTTGGGTATTGTGACTCTTGGCTGAATGGCTTACCAGGTAGTGTAGAAATGATATTTGAATTTCCCTCAAGTTTCCCCCCAGACTACCATGAACACAGAGTCTCAGAGTCATGCTAAATAAATATGGTTTAAAAAAGACTGATAATACATAGGATCAATCATTAAAGTATGATTTAAATATCTTAGGAAATAAAAAATTTGCCAGCTGTTGGCAGTAATGCCTTTATTATTTATTATTATTTTCTCATCTCTTCTTAAGAATGAGATGTCAAGGTAAATACATGACAGGTTCTTCTAGTAACTAACTGCCCAGTAAACTATGTAGACTGGGGGAGACAGACTGTCAAAGACCTCCCCTCCTTTCATTCCATTCATTCCTCCCTCATGCCTCCCTTGCTGGAATTCTACTAACATGCCCTTTTGACGTTGTTAACTTGAAATGTCTGTCATCCATCTCTGTTAGTTCTAGAGAGCTTTGATTTTAGATTCAGGGCACAATATAATATTTACTAAGGCTAAATTAGTAGTTGGTTATAATACTATATATATATGTATATATATTTTTTTGTTTTACCAAATAAATATTTGTTTTACCATATGCAGTGCTAGTGTATCATTTGTTCTATGGGCAAATATAATTTGAAAAAATATTTTAAATAACTTTTAGTTTAAAATGCTACCTTCAATGTACATTTTAATTATTTATCACTGTTATTAAAATTGCTTAAGGTCAAATAATTAGAATGTATAAAGAAAATAATGCAACTTGAAGTTTATACAGTGTTCTACTAAATAATATATTCTTTAAATTCCCATTTGTTCCTACATCAGATATAATCTTATATGTTATAAGACAACATCTAGGTTGATTAATTTTCTAATAGTAATTTTCTATTTACAATTAAGTTTTATTTGCTGCATACACAGTGGTTTTGCACCATACCTGAAGAACTCCATGTTTGGGACACCTACATCTTTTATAATGGGTTGCAAGCAAACCTGTCTGACCCTTGCTCCAATGGGAGACACTATCTTTATTTTACTGGAAAGCAAACAAACCTGTCTTATGATCCATAGGGAGAGACTATGTCCCCAAAAGCTGTTTGCAAAACTTAACTATTGGAGAGAATGATCTAGAACAAAAGCAGTCAGTGCCCACAAGACATGCAGAAATGTAAGAGACTCATGGAGGTTTGTCTCCCCACATGCTACTTCCTTGCTCAGTCTTTCAAAATACACCTCACATTCTACCCCTTCATGAATTCTTTCTTGATTCCACCAATTAAGCCCATTTTTCTCCTTTTAACTCTGCTGCATTTTGTGTTTCTCTTTTAAGACATGTATTGATTTGCACTTCTTCATTGCATCTGTATTTCTTTTTCACCCTATACTCTATGGATTGAACTCTTGATAGCAGGGAGTATATTTTATTCATCTTTACATCTCTTATAGGAAATGAGACATGTTTTACCTATTTCTTATCCCTCTTTTTGGAGACTGTTTTTCTAACAGGATATGACAAAGAATCATTCCTTATGAAACAGAAAAGCAATAAGCTTATAGTGAGATATGGTCAATAGACCATGATACCAAAAATACCTAAAATGCCTTTTAAATATATAATTTACTTCAGTCAAATGATATCCCTGAAATATTCAAAACAAGAGATATCTTTATATACTGTAACTTTGAAGAAAATCTAGATTATTCTGTAATTACATTATATATTATAATTAATGATATGAAATGTTTTTGTCTTACTACCATTGCTGCTGCTACCACCAGCAATACTACCTCAGTCACTTTTTCTGGTCTCACCATTAGTGTACGAGTATTCTGTCATGTGTTAGAACCTATGTTCAGCACTTTATAACATTGGCTATTTTATTATTTTTTCAGATTTTTAGGACTTAGGGATTTTTATCAACCCAATTTTCAGATGAAGAAATCTAGCCTTCTAGAATAATCTTCTCAAATTCACATAGCAAATAAGTGGTACAGTTGACATTCAAATCCCCTTTATTTAATGCTGAGGTCTGAGTTCTGAATAATTTTACTATCATAATGGGCTGGGATCAACTTATAGAGACTCACAGTAAGTTTACAATCAACCAGGAAAGGGATATTCTCTCATATTGATTATGTTTCTTAAAAAGTATTCCATTTAGTTCAACAAATTGTAGTACCCTATATTATTCTCAGTTACTGAGGAGAGAACTCTCATGATATGTGACTCTAAGTTACCTTCACTCTTTTGCTATTTCCAGTTGTGTACGTAGAGTATTAATTTATAAACTGACTATCAAAACAAAGAGAAATTAAAAAAAAAAAAAAAAGACAATGACTGATTCCTGGAAGAAGTCCCAAACCTGAGATACGAAATTACATGTATTTTGAGTAGGTTTTTCCAAATGCCAAGCAATGTAGTGCTAATTTTAGGATTCTGATAGTTGAAGTCAGACTTTTGGATTCAAAAAAACTACAAATTGATTTCTGAATTATCACCTGTTGCTCACAGGAAAGGGATGAAGAAAGTACTTGGAGACTGCTTTCTGGTGAGTGCTATCAGACACCTTAACTAGTGTTCTGATTTATACAACCATCTTTACAGCATCCTAAACTGTATCTTCTAGTTACATTACCATTCACTGAACCATTATAAATGGAGATAACATTTTTTAATGGAGGAAGTTGTGGCCCCTCTCACTGCAAGACATTCTATTTAAATCTGGGTGACTTTAAAATATGAGACAGTTTTTCATCGGATTTAGCTTTGCTTGCTTTTCTTTTTGTTAATCAGACTCTTCCACAATGCCAAGTTTTGAAGTTTGCATGTTCAGGTTATTGAGAGTGTTGTTTTTCTGAGTGCAAATAGAGTTCAGGTTTCTTAAAATAGAGAAAATTATTGCTCCCTTCCCCCTCCAGCTGTAAAAGGAAAATGCTATGGTTCAATATTATTTGATTTAGGTCAAAACTAAAAATAAAATTCTTCCAAGTTGTGACTAAACAAGGAAAACTTCTCCTCAAAGTACTTTAAAAAAAATCATAATTGAGCATAAAGGAGGTAGATGAAGAATGGCTTCTACTTTTAAAATTTAACCCTGACCAAGTATTTCCTTCTGGAAAATAACTTCAGGCCCAAACTGCTAAAGATTTCTAGATCTGTGAGCCTCAGTGAAAACCTGATTTTGTTGTTGATTTGCAAACCTCAGTCAGCACATTAGATTTTTAGTTTTCCAGTCTTCAAAAGAGGGTGTTGCTTGCTTTGCACAATTCTTAAGAAAGTAAATTACCAGAACTTAGAATAAGACTGTATTTTGGGAATGCTTTCTCATAAATATTGTCAGATTTGTGTGTGTGTGTGTGTGTGTGTGTGTGTGTGTGGGCTGCGCTGTGCAGCTTGAGGATCTTAATTCACAAACCATGGATTGAACCCATGCCCCCTGTAGTGGAAGTCCTAACAACTGGTCTGCTGGGGAGTTAACAATATTGTCAGATTTTAATAAAACTGTACCCATGAAAGTATTGTGAGGGGGATCAAGCATTTTAGTTCCCTCTCAATTTCCCTTTCTGCAGCTTCTTCTTTCCTGATGTCCTAGCATCTGCCTGTTCCCCGTTTCTGCATCAAGACCTCCTTATGGATGGTTCTCAACTAGATTATGCATAGCCTCAGGAAGTCTCCTTCCCTCCAGCTTTTCTTTCCATGATTTCCAGTCCCCTGTCTCCTTTCACTAACTCAAATATATTTTTGAGTTAGTGAAAGGAGATAGAACCAAAGAACCACTCAAATATATTTTTCTATATTTCATTCAGCACTTGTCACTATATGTTCATTGTCTACTGTGGGCCAGACATTATCATAGACATTAAGGATATGGAGATATATACAAGACAGTAAGTCCCTGCCTTAAAGGAGTTTATATTCTAAAAAGGATAAATAAATGACCTAAATAAATAACTAAATAAAAGTGAGAGAGAATTGCTGATTACAATGTTTGCCAAGAAGGAGGTAGCCATGGAACTAATGGAAAGTGATTAGGGTTGGTCCATATGGTAGGATATTAGTTAGATATTAATATTAGCATATTAGATAGGAAAGTCAGGGAAGGCCTCTCTCAGATATTTTTCTGCTTAGGTTTGAAGGTCAAATAAAAGTCAACTAGATGAAGAGTCATGGGAGAACACAGCTCCACCTGTTCCCGGACAGTGTTTCCAGAGAATGACACACAAGTGGTAGAATGATGTGAAATGGGATGGAAAGGTAGGAGAAGCATACTTTTAAAGATGTCCTTAAACCTTCATAAGATGTTTGGATTTTGTTCTAAGAGCAAGTGATGTTATTGTGAAATCTGCAGTTTGCTCAGTTCTGAAGTAATGCTTTATCCTGACACAGTATGAAGTCAAGAGCATGTGTTTGTTTGACAAAGTAATACCTTGACCAAGTTAGTGGTTCCACAAGAAAATAAATTTCAGGCAACATGCAAAGCTCTGTCTCACACTGAGGTGAAAGGAAGACTTTGGAACGTGTTCCTCTAAACCCCATTAAGTAGCCAAGTACCTACTCTGCCTAAATCTGAGGTGCTCTCTTGAGATTTTTTTCTTCCCAGAAGTCATATTTTGGGGAAAATTTAGGAAATATGGAAGATGCATCAACTCCATCAGTGATATTTACAGTACCCATGTGATGGGAAAAAGGTTGTACAAGCTTCCAAAATTTCTAATTTTTTCATTTGGAAGATTTGGTTATCAAATGCCTTTCTCAGTATAATACATTCTAGGTTGCTATCAATCACATCACAGAAAGAATTAAGAATAAGAGAGTTCTGAGATAGCCTCATCCACCAGAGGGCAGACAGCAGAAGCAAGAAGAACAATTCACAGCCTGTGGAATGAAAACCACATTGACAGAAAGATAGACAAAATGAAAAGGAAGAGGACTATGTACCAGATGAAGGAACAAGATAAAACTCCAGAAAATCAACTAAATGAAGTGGAGATAGGCAACCTTACAGAAAAAGAATTCAGAATAATGATAATGAAGATGATCCGGGACCTCAGACAAAGAATGGAGGCAAAGATCGAGAAGACACAAGAAACGTTTAACAAAGACCTAGAAGAATTAAAGAACAAATACCTGGAAGAATTAAAGAACAAAGAGGGACGAACAATACAATAACTAAAATGAAAAATACACTAGAGGGAATCAATAGCAGACTGATGCAGAAGAACGGATAAGTGACCTGGAAGACAGAACAGTGGAATTCACTGCTGTGGAACAGAATAAAGATAAAAGAACAAAAGGAAATGAAGACAATCTAAGAGACCTTTGAGACAACATTAAACACATCAACATTTGCATTATAGGGGTCCCAGAAGGAGAAGAGAGAGAGAAAGGACCTGAGAAAATATTTGAAGAGATTATAGTTGAAAACTTCCCTAACATGGGAAAGAAAACAGCCACCCAAGTCCAGGAAGCACAGAGAGTCTGAGGATAAACCCAAGGAGAAACATGCCAAGACACATAGTAATCAAATTAACAAAAATTAAAGACAAAGAAAACTTATTGAAAGCAACAAGGGAAAAATGACAAATAACATACAATGGAACTCCCATAAGGTTAACAGCTGATTTCTCAGCAGAAACTCTGCAAGCCAGAAGGGAGTGGCACAATATATTTAAAGTGATGAAAGGGAAGAACCTACAACCAAGATTATTCTACCCAGCAAGGATCTCATTCAGATTTGATGGAGAAATCAAAAGCTTTACAGGCAAGCAGAAGCTAAGAGAATTTAGCACCACCAAACCAGCTTGACAACAAATGCTAAAGGAACTTCTCTAAGTGGGAAACACAAGAGAAGAAAAGGACCTACAAAAAACAAAACAAAACAAAACATAAAAACAATTAAGAAAATGGTAACAGGAACATACATATCAAAAATTACCTTAAATGTAAATGAATTAAATGTGCCAACCAAAAGACACAGGATACAAAATGGATGGATACAAAAACAAGACCCATATATCTGTTGTCTACAAGAGACACACTTTAGACTTAGGGACACAAACAGATTGAAAGTGAGGGGATGGAAATAGATATTCCATGCAAATGGAAATCAAAAGAAAGCTGGAGTAGCAATACTCATATAAGATAAAATAGACTTTAAAATAAAGAATGTTACAAGAGACAAGGAAGGACACTACATAATTATCAAGGGATAAATCCAAGAAAAATATATAACTATTATAAATATATATGCACTCAGCATAGGAGCACCTCAGTACATAAGGCAAATGCTAACAGCTATAAAAGAGGAAATCATCCAGACAGAAAATTAATAAGGAAACACAAGCTTTAAATGACACAATAGACCAGATAGAGTTAATTGATATTTATAGGACATTCCATTTGAAAACAGAAGATTACACTTCCTTCTCAAGTGCACACAGAACATTCTCCAGGGTAGATCATATCATGAGTCACAAATCAAGCCTTGGTAAATGTAAGATAACTGAAATCATATCAAATATCTTTTCTGACCACAATGCTATGAGATTAGAAATCATTTACAGGGAAAAATGTAAAAATCACAAACACATGGAGACTAAACAGTATGGTACTAAATAACCAAGACATCAATGAAGAAATCAGAGAGGAAATCAGAAAATACCTAGAGACAAATGACAATGCAAACTCGATGATCCAAAACCTATGGGATGCAGCAAAAGCCGTTCTAAGAGGGAAGTTTATAGCAATACAATCTTACCTCAAAAAACAAGAAAAAACTCAAATAAACAATCTAAAACTTTACACCTAAAGGAACTAGAAAAAGGAAAACAAACAAAATCCAAAATTAGTAGAAGGAAAGAAATCATAAAAACCAGAGCAGAGATAAATGGAAATAGAAACAAAGAAACAATAGCAAAGATCAACAAAACCAAAATCTGGTTCTTTGAGAAGATAAACAAAATTATTAAACCTTTAGCCAGATTCATCAAGAAAAAGAGGGAGAGGACTCAAATCACTAAAATTAGAAATGAAAAAGGAGAAGCTACAATGGACACTGCAGAAATACAAAGCATCATAAGAGACCACTACAAGCAACTCTATGCCAGTAAAATGGAAAACCTGGAAGAAATGGACAAATTATTAGAAAGGTTTAACCTTACAAGACTGAACCAGGAAGAAATAGAAAATATGAACAGATTAATCACAAGTAATGAAATTGAAACTGTGATTAAATATCTTCCAACAAACAAAAGACCAGGACCAGATGGCTTCACATGTGAATTCTGTGAAACATTTAGAGAAGAGTTAAAACCTATCCTTCTCAAACTCTTCCAAAAAATTGCAGAGAAAGGAACACTCCCAAACTCATTCTATGAGGCCACAATCACTCTGATACCAAAACCAGAGAAAGATACTACAAAAAAAGAAAATTACAGACCAATATCACCAATGAGTATAGATGCAAAAATGCTCCACGAAAAACTAGCAAACAGAATCCAGCAAAACATTAAAAGGATCATACCCTATGACAAAGTGGGATTTATCCCAGGGATGCAAGGATTCTTCAATATATGCAAATCAATCAATGTGCAACACCATATTAAAAAACTGAAGAATGAAAACCATATGATCACCTCAATAGATGCAGAAAAAGCCTTTGGCAAAATTCAACACAAATTTATGATAAAAACTCTCCAGAAAGTGGGCATAGAGGGAAGCTACCTCATCATAACACTGTCCATATTTGACAAAATCCCTGCAAACACCATTCTCAATGGTGAAAAACTGAAAACATTTCCTCTAAAATCAGGAACAAGACAAGGATATCCACTCTTGCTACTATTATTCAACGTAGTTTTGGAAGTCCTAACCACGGCAATCAGAGAAAAAAAAGAAATAAAAGGAATACAAATTGGAAAAGAAGTAAAGCTGTCACTGTTTGCAGGTGACATGATACTATACAGAGAGAATCCTAAAGATACTACCAGAAGACTACTAGAGCTAATCAATGAATTTGGTAAAGTAGCAGGATACAAAGTGAATGCTCAGAAATCTCTTGCATTCCTATACACTAACAACAAAAGATCAGAAAGAGAAATTAAGGAAACAATCCCATTCACCAGTGCAAGAAAAAGAATTAAATGCCTAGTAATAAACCTACATAAGGAGACAAAAGACCTGTACTCAGAAAACTATAAGACACTGATGAAAGAAATCAAAGATGTTACAAACAGATGGAGAGATATACCATGTTGTTGGATCAGAAGAATAGACACTGTGAAAATGACTATACTACCCAAAGCAATCTACAGATTCAATGCAGTCCCTATCAAACTAACAGTGGCACTTTTTACAGAACTAGAACAAAAAATCTGAAAATTTGTAAAGAGACACAAAAGACCCTGAGTAGCCAAAGCATTCTTGAGGGAAAAAAATGGAGCTGGAGGAATAAGACTCCCTGACCTTAGACTATACTATAAAGTTACAGTATTCAAGACAATATGGTACTGGCACAAAAACAGAAATATAGATCAATGGAACAGGATAGAAAGCCCAGAGATAAACCCACACACCTATGGTCAACTAATCTATGACAAAGGAGGCAAGGATATACAATGAAGAAAAGACAGTCTCTTCAAAAATTGGTGCTGGGAAAACTGGACAGCTACATGCAAAAGAATGAAATTAGAACACTCCCTAACACCATACACAAAAAATAAACTCAAAATGGATTAAAGACCTAAATGTAAGACCAGACACTATAAAACTCTTAGAGGAAAAAACTCTTTGACATAAATCACAGCAAGATCTTTTTTGACCCACCTCCTAGAGTAATGGAAATAAAAACAAAAATAAACAAATGGGTCCTAATGAAACTTAAAAACTTTTGCACAGCAAAGGAAACTCTAAATAATATGAAAAGACAACCCTCAGAATGGGGAAAATATTTGCAAATGAAGCAACAGACAAAGGATTAATCTCCAAAATATGTAAACAGCTCATGAAGCTCAATATTAAAGAAAAACAACAAACAACCCAAACCAATAACGGGCAGAAAACTTAAATACACATTTCTCCAAAGAAGACATACAGATGGCCAAGAAGCACATGAAAAGCTGCTCAACATCACTAATTAGAGAAATGCAAATCAAAACTACAATAAGCTATCACCTCACACCTGTTAAAATGGGCATCATCAGAAAATCTACAAACAACAAATGCTAGAGAGGGTGTGGAGAAAAGGGAACCCTCTTGCACTGCTGATAGGAATGTAAATGGATACAGCCACTATGGAGAACAGTATGGATCTTCCTTAAAAAAATAAAAATTGAACTACTATATGACCCAGCAATCCTACTACTGTGCATATACCCAGAGAAAACCATAATTCAAAATGACACATGCACCCCAATGGTCATTGCAACACTATTTACAATAGTCTGGTCATGGAAGCAACCTAAATGTCCATCAACAGACAAAAGGGTAAAGAAGATGTGGTACATGTATACAATGGAATATTACTCAGCCATAAAAAGGACCTAAATTGGATCATTTGCAGAGACATGGATGGACCTAAAGACTGTCATACAGAGTGAAGTAAGTCAAAAAGAGAAAAATATTGCATATTAACGCATATATGTGAAATGTAGAAAAATGGTACAGATGAACTGGTTTGCAAGGCAGAAATAGAGACACAGATGTAGAGAACAAACATGGACACCAAGGGGGGAAAGTGGTGGTTGTGGTGATGGCGGTGATGGGATGAATTGGGAGATTGGGATTGACATATGTACACCAATATGTATAAAATAGATAACTAATAAAACCTGCTGTATAAAAAACAAATAAATTAAATTAAATTAGAGAAAAAGAGAGACATAAATTTTAATATGTTAAAAATTCAAAAATTACAAGAAAAAAAGTATAACAGAGTTCCCGTCTTTACGAAATTTTCAACTTAAGGTCGTCTACATATAAATATAACTAAGAGCAAAGTCTTATTGGAAGTGAATGTTAAGATTAATTACAATACCTGTCTAGTATTCTATTCTATTTTTGGGATCCTTTTCAAGCTTCATCCAAGTGCATCATATATCCCATAGTATAAAATTGATCTGTTTTAGTTGTTCTTCCTACAAGCATTCCCTAGACTTTGCCTCTTCGTTTTTAGGTAATATAAGCAAATAGTATCCAAGGAGTTAAAAGAGAGATCATTGGATCCAAGACCGACTCCATAGGTGCACTATCTGTACTGTCACACATGACCCCAGCCTCAGCAAAGCTCTACTCTTCTGTCACCATCTTGAAATTTTTAATGTTTTTTCTTGAGCTTGTGTTTTATAAGTGAACTTTTGGCAATGGAGCATGTATGTTTTTTCTTCTTTATTAAATTTTCCACTGACCTTTAAAAATTATATAACCCATCCTGATTGGACCAACTGCATGCATGCCTATGGTCATTGATCTTTAGGAGCCATAATTTCCTCCATTTCTTTATCATCATCAGACCAGGCAACCAGTTTAAATAGCAGTTGGCCATCAACAGCTTCAAAAGTTTTGAGGTATGAGATAAGCTTCCAAGGTGGGTGTCAGGACAGTAAGCTACAAGGAAAATATTTTCTTTTTTGTAAATTGTGGTAAACCTGTCTTAAAATTGTAAAACTTTTTCTAAAATTGTGTTGCTAAATACTTATGTTTTTAAAACCGAAGTTGCCAACTAAGGGTCAGTGGGTAACATAATTCAGCCTACAATTATGTTTGACCAGCAAACATAATTTGTTTGACCAGCATAGAGATTTACTAAATGTGAATGTGAGTGCTTTTATTATAACTGGGGCCCGAATTCCAGGCAGCCAATGGCTTAACCATTTAATTGTCTTTGCAAGCCTGTTACACAGATTGATTTACTCTTTCTGGCCTTTGAGAGCATTAAACCGTGGTTCTCAAACTTTAGCATACATCTAAAACGCCTATAGGGCTTGTTAAAGCAGATTGCTAACCCCACCCCCAGAGTTTCTGAAACAGTAGGTCCTGGTAGGAACTACTGGGGTAGGACCTGGTAATTTCCAACACATTCCCAGGCGATGCTGGGGCCTCTAATCCAGAAAGCACAGTTTGAGAACCACTGGTGTAAAATAGTAACTGCCGTTCCTGCTACTTGCTCTTAACTATAATAAACTTCACTTACTCAATTATGACTGAGATTATGTAAATAAAGCATATATACTTTAATTATTCAAGCTAATTGAATAAAAAGCATAGCTGTGACAGCATACATTAGCTGAAGCAATTAGTGAGTTTGCCAACTTTTTCTCTCCTAAAGGGAAAACTATCTTGCTGTTCACTAGTCATATCACAATCCCATTTCAGCGTTCTCCATATTTTTACCAACATGCTTTGCTTTTTCCCCAAATAGTTAAACAGCTTTAAAATAATCCAATTTAAAATGTTGTAGAGTTTTGTCACCCTCTGTAAATATCAAAAGCAATGAAGTAATGGAATAAGATGGTTGGGACTGCTGATGATCGATTCACAGTGGACAGGCTCTTATTCAACTGTCTAGGAGCTGTAAGTGCCCTGAGACAACAATGCCAAGATTGTCCTAGCTCTTCAAGAAACTGGCAATATCCTGCAGATAGATGCAGCTCTAAGCTGGAAGCCCTGTGACTGTAAACATTCTAATGGAATACAGAGTTCATACTGTAGTCATTTTCCTCCTCAGTCTCCTCTTTGAGACTCAGAGGGTCAAGTCACTCAAACAAGGTTGCTCCGTGATCATAATCAGCCATCAGCTTCAAACCCACACCTTTTAGAGGGTATGTGATATGACAGTATGGTGACTAAACTGTTTTTTCTAAAGCTAGTACATTCCAAAATCCCTCTTTATGTCTGCTTCCCATTTGTTTAATAACTTTGCTTGGGTAATGGAATGGGAGATGACTGAAAAAATATTAGCATCCAAGTTTTACCTTTTTGTTTCCATTTCTTTTCTTTGTGTGTGTGTGGAGTAAAGGGGAATTATTAGCATGCTTTTATTTGAAGCACCAGTGGAATTTTCTCTAAGACTTGTTTTTAATGGGTTTATTAATTTGGCTTATTCTTTTAACCATCATCAGGCATAACTACAGTTCATTTAGTTTTATATTCAGATCATCCATCTTCCATAATAAAGGGGGATTTTGAGAATGTGAATAAATTACATCCACAGTCCTGTAATTATGTGCATGTCCCTTTAACCCTCTAGACTACAAATCACTTGAGCTGGGGACTGTGTCTCATTCATCTTTGTCCCATGCAGCAATAAACAAAAAGTTGCTATGTATTATGGGTAGATATTCAATACAAGTTGATTAAAGAGAAATGACTTTCCCAATCCCCCACTCCAACCCCCCCACACACGACTTTTTGCTTTACTTTCTCATTTATGAAGAAGGGATAATAGTTTCTATCTCACAGGTTTCTCAAAAGGACTGAATAAAATACTGTATGTAAGCATTTAGCTCCATGCAATATAATAAATGAGCATTTGATTCATGTTTGTTTAAAATTATTAATAGCTACTTTTACAGCCTTCCTGATTATTATCGGTATTAATGGTTTCAAGCTCTCCTATGGTAAATGTTTTAAAGAAAGGGTCATTTTACCAATCAAATTGGACTGAATTATCTTCCATCTTTCTTCTGCTCAATGTTTTGTTAATTCTTCATATTCCTGTAACTTAGATTGACTTTAAATTCTGACATCAACAAAACAGTTTAATCTACAGTACAGCCTCAAGGCTGGGGGATATAAAATTACAATAGAGCAGAAGGATAGTTGAAAAAATAGAACACTCCCTCTTCTTGAAAGAAAATCTCCTCTCTGAGGTGAAGGGGGATGCATGTCCCTGGTGGTGTCTGGACTAAGCCTGTACTGTAGTCTGAAAGAGGATCATTTGTTGTCCAAAGTCATATTTCCTTCACTTAGTAATTTGTGCTCATCCTTACTGCACATTATATTAATATGTGATATTTCATTAAATTTCCTTTTTCTCCGAGGGTTTAGTCAAAACATAATGCTGGAACAGGAATCAGAAGACCTAGACTATTTTCTGCTCTCTCCCTTTTTAATGAACAAATCATTTAGCTTTTTCTGGATATACATCACCTCACCTGCAAAGTAATCTCTATCACAGACATAATGTTGGCCACAGAGATTGGTAACACTTTCTTCCTAAGAGTGCCCAAAATGCTGCCCAGGTTGTGCACTGTACAAGTCAGGGGTGAAATTCATGGAGATCTACAATATGGCTATTTCTTCCACCCCTTTACATCCAGGAAGAACTGAGTTAAGCAAACAGATGTGGGAGCCTTTGGTAGTCATGCTGTCCTTTCCCTGACATGAAGAAGGATGGCCTATTGCATCAATTATTTGTGCACAGTACCAAAAACAACAAAGAGAACAAGGAGGACATTAGCCATATTTAATTGATTTACTTCTGTTCTCACCACTTAATCTTTAAATGGGCTACGGTTGGGGGATTCCTTAGAATCAAGGACTTACATACAGCCATAAAGACTGTTTAGGACAAGATTCTAAAACTAAAAATATTATCAAAAAGCTCATTCATTTAAACACAGTACCTTTTTTTTTTCTTTTTTTTTTTTTTTGTAGGAGTGCAATCAGTCACCTTTACATGCAAATACATCAGGCAGATCCAAAAAAGCCATCTCTATGTTTTAGCTACTTCACGTATAGAGAATGTGGGGCTTTCCAAACCCACACAGCTGTTAGCAATAAGGAGCTGTCTATGGAATTCAGGACTGAGGCCAGATTTGCCTTTGTAGCACATCTTTTTTTTAAGCACACAATTCCATATTTCAATTCTCGACTTGATTTCATGGAACTCAGACATTGCTACAGAAAAAAAAGCATCATAAACTCTTGTTTCATTGGAATGGTGCCAATGTAAAATTAATGAACTTTTTTTGTAATTATGGAATTGTCTCAATTGATTAATTATTGGGTGCTCTGGGATTTCATACAAAAAGACCCATATGGCTATAGAATCCTAAAACTGGTAAAAGTCTTAGACATCATTTCATGTGTATTTGACCCAGTGTAAGCCTACTCCCAGCTTCTCTTGCCCTGCTTCTAGCCCCTGCCATGGCCAAGGCATCTGTTATCACCATCCATCTTCTAATTCTGTGCCTGACTCTGCCTCCCCAGGAGTGAGGATTGTCTTCAATATGGTCCACGCTGTTCCTGATGATGTGAGAGCTGCACTGATGCTGGGACCCCAGTCTGACCCCACTGTACCACATTGGCTGTGCTTCTTCTATTCATTTCTAGGCTCGGAAGAGTCCATGGACTGTGAGATCTGACTTCTCTAATGGCAGCTCTGAGGGACTGGGGTTGAGAAACTAAAAGTATGAGTGATATTAATGCCCTTTGGTATAAATTTTCACTAGTGAGAGACAAAAAACTGGAAGGATTCAGCCAATGTGTTCTCCTCCCTTTTTTTTTTTTTTTTTTTTTTTTACCAAATAGAGTATTCTGAAAACTAAAGTTATGATCTCTCATGTCTAAGCCACAGACTGTGTTTCTCTTTTAAAGGTGTGGCCAGTTAAACAACTTATCACCTTTTATATATTTCTTTCCTTTTCTGCCTTGTCTTTCTTCATCCCTTACTCTTGTGGCTCTGACATGGCACCTCCCACCCCTCATCCCCAACCCCAAAGCATTAGTGTGTAATCTTCACATTAGCCTCTGTTTTTGGAAGCTGGGTTAATCCATGTTTTAAACTCCTTGTCCATGGGAGACGAAATGGAAACTCAGAGCAATTAAATTACTATTCCATGGTCAAAGAGTGTAAAGCACATTTTTTAAAAGTTCATTTCCTTCATTCTCCTTATCAAATATCGATGATGGTAAAACTAACCTGTTATCTACATCCAATTTAAGCAATCCTCCATCCCCACTGCCTTTCTACCCCTTACGACTCATGCTGATCATTCTCCCTGTTACATAAAACACATACTTTTAGATTTTGCTGCTATTTGCATAATTTCATCTCATAATTTCAAATGAATATGCTTTATCTCTTTGTGAACTAGTCAGTTCCCTGAGAGCAAGAGGCTCATTTGAATTTTATTATTCTCTAGAGTTCTGCATACAGCAAAGACTTTCTGTGAGGTTTTATGAAGAGCTCTATTACAGCTAAAGAAGAATGCTTCTTCTTCCTCTCAGGGACTTTTACAATCATAGCCAGACTCCTGAGAAACCCTCCACCACAACCTGTTAAAAACACCACTGGAAAATTCTTCTTGTAGTCCTGTATGCCCTGCTTGCCCTCCTTAGGGACTACATTAACTCCCTAACCCATTATTTCCCCTACTCCATGCTTGTCACAACCAGAACAATAACTACTACCACAATTTAATTAGTATCCCAAATCAAAGCTTCTGTGTCAGATGTGGTATCCTTATTAAAGCAGATTAACACAGCTTCTGGTGTGGCTATTGATACAGTAAATGCATTCTTTTTCAAAGTCATTGGAAAGTGGGATTAGAAACAATTCACAAGTAATAATTAATGGAGTTTATCCATTGTCTTGCTCCAGTGCTATGTTAAGTCTCCTACTCTTGGTCACAATATAGAGTCCAAAGGGGCTTGGTCCATCTGGATATTCTGCAGAACCCTCATTAGTCCACAGTATTGATGATATCATATTGATTGGAACTGAGAGCAAGTAATACCAATTCTGGAGGCACTGGTAAGAAATACGCACTCCGGAGGATGGAAAATGAACTCTAAAACATTCAGTAACCTACTACACCGGTGTTATTTTAAAGACTACAGTTGTGTGGGGCAACATGTGATACCCCTTCCAAAGTCAAGGACAAGTTATTGAACTTTGCATCGCCTTCCACTAAAACTGAAGCACTTGCCAAGAGACTTTGTGACCAGAAGTACCCAAAAGGAGCTAGATACTTTGAGTTGTCAAGTCATGAGTTTGGGTGACATAGAGAGCTGATTATTGGTGATTATTTGTTGGTAATTTTTAAAAAGAAAAAAAAAAACAGAGAACTAGAAATGAGAATTTTTGCATCTTTTCCTCTTCATATCTTGGAAAAAAACAAGACTTCTTATACATATTTGATATTTGAAACTCTAGTGAGAGATATGAAGCAACAAGATCTTTTATTTTTTAAAGTATAGTGTTCTAAAATAACTGGACATCCCTCCTATGCTGTTGGTGGGAATGTACATTGGTGTAGTCACTATGGAGAACAGTATGGAAGTTCCTTAAAAACCTAAAAATAGAGTTACCATATGATCCAGAAATCACACTCCCAAGTATATATTTGGAAAAGATGAAAACTCTAACTCAAAAAGATACATGCATCCCAATGTTCATAGCAGCATTATTTACAATAGCCAAGACATGAAAACAATCTAAATATCCACTGACAGATGAGTGGATAAAGAACATGTGGTTTATATACAAAATGGAATATTACTCAGCCATAAAAAATGAAATAATGCCATTTGCAACAACATAGATGGACCTAGAAATTATCATATTAAGTAAAGTAAGCCAGACAGAGAAAGAAAAATATCATATGATATCACTTATTATGGAATCTAAAAAATGATACTTATTTACAAAACAGAAATAGACTCAGAGACATAAAAAAACAAATTTATAGTTACAAAGGGAAAGCTGGGGGAGGGGAGGATTAGGAGTTTGGGATTAACAGATACACACTACTACTATACATAAAATAGAATAGAATAGAATAAAATAAAATGACATTATTGGAAACCACCCATTATCCACACTATTACACTCTATTTTTATTCTGTAAAACTTGTCTCCAAGGCAAAAAGGGTAACTTCAAAATGGTCTTCAACTTATTTTCAGTTATTTCACCCAAGGAAATCTAGACCAAGTGATGTAAGCATTTATCAATCCAAGGAAGATGACAAATAATATGAACCACCTCTGAAAACAGTTTGGATCCAGATAGGATATTTAAAATGAGTTTGTTCTCCATTCCCAATAGGGAAGATCCAGTAAGTAAGAATAACGGTTCATATGAAAAAATGTGATTCATTATGATAGTTTTCCCCAAGGCATAATATCAAAAAATATCTTTGGTCCCTAAATATGGGTTTTGAAGGTATTGGAGGGCACTGGAGTTCTCTAGGAAGAGCGTTGACTTGCATGAACAAGTGACACACATAACATCTGTCTGATATTCTGCAAAACTAATGTTTTCATGATCTATGAGCTGTATGCCTGTACATTCTTAACAAGTAGTCAATTTCTTTCATTTAATACTTCGGGAGTGAATACTGGAGGTTTTTGCATATATAACCTTACTTCAGGTTGTTTGAGAGGCACCTCAGGGCTCCTAAGGAGGACAAACAATTGAATGAATGTGCCATGAAAACTGAGGACTATTGAGTAACAAATGTGAAACTGCAAGTTGTGTTGGTAATTAAATTGTATTGTGTGATGATCACAAATGCATTTCTTGTTAATATTCAGTCCACTGAGCTCTGTTTAATTTATTCTGTTTAAAATGGAGAAAAGCAAATGAAAGTAGTAAATAGATCATCAAAAACTAAAAATGCCTCTAATTGTTATCTATTTAATTTGCTAATCAGATCATATAGTTAATTTAAATGTTTAAAAAAGAAACAATTGAAATTGTGCACTGTTCTTCAATAAAATAGCCCATTTATTTATTTACTTACTTACTTTTAAAGAAACTGCTTTGGATTTAATTGACTCTACCACTGAGACAGAAAACAACCAAAACAACCATAACACTAATCAGTCAGAATACTTTCTGGAACAGGATAATTCTCATTCCTTCACAGCTAATTATACATGATTAAATACATCTATTTTAAATGATGTTTCCTGATAAAAATATTTATTATATCATGTGTAAATTATGTATTTCACAATATAGTTAAATTATTTTATAGTCTCTATCAGGAATTGGTAAACTATGTCTCATGAACTTGTCATTCTCTTTTGTAAATAAAGTTTTATTGTAACATTGCCACTTTCATTTGTTTACATACTGCTGATGGCTACTTTCCTTTCATGCTACAACAGCATAGTTGATTAATTGCAACCAATACATTATGACCCACAAAACATAAAATATTTGCCATCTGTCCCTTTACAGAAAAAGCTTGCAGACCCCTATTCTAGTACATAAAATAAAGTAATATATGGTATATTTTATAAAATATACGGTATATTTTATTACTTACATTGTATACATAACTGCATCGTATTTTAAATTAGCAAGTAGCAGCGGCTTTAGATACTCATAATAGATACAGAAACATTTCCTGTTTTCACTTAAACTATCTGTAGAAAGTAGGAAAGAGTATGTTTTTTTCTTTCTTTCTTTCTTTCTTTCTTTCTTTCTTTCTTTCTTTCTTTCTTCTTTCTCTCTTTCTCTCTCTCTGTCTTTCTTTGGTCAGTACCTCTTTAGCAACTCTGGAGAAGATTCTAATAATAGTCAAGATCACCCAGTTCCTGCTGTTGAGTTGAGATCTGCTCCACCAGTTCCTGAGAAGTGTCCAGAAGGATTTCAAAGGAGGCTCTATCTGGTGATGCAGAATCTTCATGCTGTGACCTTGAAACTACTCTCAGGATAAACTTCAAAGGAGATTAACACAAATAGTTTCCATACTTTTAAATGAAGTGAAAACTTGACCCATTAAAATAAGTTACCTAAATTATTTGAAATAAATATATTTGTATTTATTAATGCTATAATATAAATATATAAGTTAAATTATACAATATATAATTTATGTAATTATAAATTATAAAAATAGTTTTTATTTTAATAAACAAAGAAGGCATTTGTCCTAGAAAATGATTGTTTAGCACTTTTAGGCTATGACAACATGTTAGAAACACAACCTGAAGAAACTGTGTCTATGAGTGTGTATGTGTGTTTTTCTTTTTTTTCTTTCCTTCTCTTTGGCTCTAAGCATAAACTAGAGCCTTTGCATGGGGATAAAACTTTTAAAAAGTCAATTGGCTAGTGTAAGTTGTGATGGTTCGAAAACTTGATCTTGACATAGAGGGTTGCTTGGGAAGGAAGAGGATCACATGGGGGGCCATTTTAAGAGGTGGTAAATGGTTTCAGAGTTAATTCCAGGAATAGTCAGAACTGGGTAGGTCCACCAGTTTTGAGGGTGGGTCATTATACACAGGAATTCAGTCATTATGCATGAGGTCAGGATTCTGGGAGGTCTGTCCATGCAGGAAAAAAGAAGCCAGCAAGTAAGTTTGAATAGGCAGGATCTTGGTCCCTGGGTGGTAGATGGAAAGAAGAACAAAATTATATACTTAGGCATTTGTTTTCCCATCACATGGATCGGGCCTCAGTACAGGAATCCAGTCTACAGAGGAAATGGGGTACTACTGAGTGAAGTGACAACTTTTTAGATTCCAGAAGGAACATCAAGACGTTTGCTCTAAACCATCAGGAAGTATGATGGTAAATTGAGGACTGACCCCAGGAAAAGATACCTCGAGCCCGAAGGACAGATATATTTGAGGGAAACTGTTCCTGTTTCTAGGTCTTAGAACTATTTGAACTTCCCTGACTCTTGGAGGATATGATGAGATGCTTCTCCCAGGATAGGGCTTACAGTTGTGGCTGGTCTAAGCTTTGGAGTTGGCCAGAAGACAGAAAACAAGGCAGGGTCTGATATATTCACTGGAGCTTCCTTTGGAGCCATCAAACCCATCCGAATTATACAACCTAAGCCATTCAACCTGGGAATGGAAGAGGAGTGGGGAGAGTTTGCTGACAAATTTTAAAATATACTTATTGAACCAAGAGGTAGTAGCCAAAAGGTCCTATCATGAGATTTTCTTTTGGGGAGCTGGGGGAGAGGATCATTTTCAGATCAGAGTCAGGTATTATGCAACTCACATAATGACTTTGATTTGGCTATCTGATTCATATCTCTTGTGTTTTAGGTGTCAGTTCCTGATTACTGCATCTATTTCATACAAGATGCTGATTTCAGTTTTTCACACTAGCGTAGTGACCCTTGCTTTTGCCCAGGAATTGACAGTTCTTGACCTGTGGTGTACTCTGCCTCCAATGAATCTGCTTTAGTGACTCATGGGAAAGCTTTCCTGATGGGAAAGGCTCAAATCCCTTCCACATGCCAAATTGATGATCTTGCTGTTTTCCACACTAGTTCATTCTAGTGAGTGAACTTTTCCAAAATCTATCTAGCTGCATTGTTGCCTGATAGCACAGCTGGATTGTTGCCTGATAGCCTGTCAATGCCACTTTACACAGGGGACTCTCTCAGAGTAAGTTTTTCAAGAATATTTGTCTACTGAATTATCACAATCAAAGGCTTTTAGTAATTATTAGATTAACTTGTATCATTATGGGAAATCACCAGAGAATTTCATGAACCCTAGCTTTCAAATCTCAAGTTTAAATGAGTGTGTGTACATTTATATACACAAGCTTCTGAGAATTTACATGTCTACCACTGGTTCTCTAACATTTAAAATAGGTATCTAGAGGATGGAAACTCAATTATGAATATTTAAAATGAGAAATCAGCAGGGGTGATATTAGTATTGAACTCATGCTTCAAATTCAAAGGAAAGCTGTTTAACATCTTAGATTTATATCACTTTTCATAGTCTTAATTGAGAGAGACATACATTTTTTTTTAATGCTAGGGAAACATAAGGTTGCTTTATTTTAGGTTTATGTCTAGTTTGTCAAAACATAAGCTAAATAATTCTACTTATTTCAATTATGCACAAAATCATATTGTTTTTGAGAATAAAGATTGACATGTGAAGAACCACAGAGAAGTTAGAGATAATGTGGAATATAATTTAGTAGCAAATCAATTGGCCATTACTAGAGAAAATTTTTAAAGTTGATAGGTTGCAAAGATACATAAGAAAGGAAGTCGGGGATTTCCCTGGTGGTCCAGCAGTTAATACTCTGTGCTCTCAATGCAGTGGACCCGGTGTTAGATCCCTGGTCAGGGAACTAGATCCTGCATGCCACAAATAAGAGCCTGTGTGCCGCAACAAAAATAAAAAAGATCCCGCACGATGCAATGAAGATCCTGCTTGCAACAACTAAGACCCCGTATAGCCAAACTAATTAATTAATTAATTAATATTTTTTTAAAAAGAAGGAAACT
The DNA here is from genome assembly GCF_937001465.1 of Orcinus orca. NCBI lineage: Eukaryota > Metazoa > Chordata > Mammalia > Artiodactyla > Delphinidae > Orcinus > Orcinus orca. The sequence goes on from NC_064563.1 coordinate 131,628,466, forward strand.
CAGATTACATGGTTCTTCCCAGCATTATAGACATTTAAAGATATTTTTCAAAGCCCAAATAAAAAAGCAAGTCATTGAAATTGAGAAAAGAGAGATAAAAATAAAGTGGAGGGAATAAACTTTGGGTTTGATCATAGTAAGAGTCTGCATCTAAACTTTGCAGCAGCATAAACTAAATTTGACCGAAAAACCCAGATTTTTTAGGTTTTCGGTAATTCTAATTTACCAATTATTGTGTAAGTACACATTCAATACACAATGGATTAATGACTAATTTATAGACCTTAGCTGTGTTTTGCAATGTATGCTTTGCAGCCAACTGGTAGTTCCTGGGATGATTTCAGATGGTAAATTAATGAACATTAAAAATAATTTATATTTAGATATTAAATATGAATTTGGAAATGTAACAGGCACATAATAACCATGATTTAGGTAGTTGTCCAGAGTTTTTGTTGTTGTTTTTTCTGATAAATTATGTCAGTTAAAAATGTGAGAATTTTAAAATGAGATATTAAATATATAATAAAATGTGGCATACAGATTTGGCAAAATGTGTGAATGTAATGTGAAATTAACTGATGTTTTGGAAACCCTGAAATAGAATCCCAATGAGACTAGACCTTTCCAGGAACTGAAGTGCTCCCATTCACCACTGGGCTACTTTGCTCCTAGTTAAGGTTTTTATGAAGTCAAATTGGAGATCAGAAAGTTGATTGGTAAGCACAGACTCAACAGCAAAGGTATTTGTCTAGTTTTAATAACTGTATCGGCAAAGTCAAGAAAAATCTGGAATCTACTTTAGAACAATGTAGTCTTGTCATGCCTATGATATTAGAGATACTGTAGTTATTATTTTTTACAATGTGCAAGAGTTCGCTCTATTACCAAGGGATAGTCTTTATGAATCATTTTGTAGGAGAGCCCAGAGAGGCTCTTAAAATATTAAAATTAACACCCCTGAAGAAAAGAGTGTGTGTCAACTTACAAGGACAAAAGCCCTGGGAAGGCAGGCCTTCCTCTTGAAGGAGGCGGAAGCTGAAAAATGTCATCTCAGCAGGAAATACCAGACTCTAGTCAATGGCTAGGTGCTTTTGTTGAGTTTGAAATAAAGTTCCACTCAATTTATGCCCTTATTTCTTAACCCTCTGTTTCTAGTCTGTAAAATAACTTACAGAATTGCTGAGAAGAGTAAGCAAAATGATGTCACATGGAGAGCACATAATAATAATATTATGATTTTTTTTTGCCCTGAGAAGCTGGTCTTGGTTTGTTTTTTTCTTTCTTTCTTTCTTTCTTTCTTTCTTTCTTTCTTTCTTTCTTTCTTTCTTTCTTTCTTTCTTTCTTTCTTTCTTTCTTTTTCTTTCTTTCTTTCTTTCTTTCTTTCCTTCTTTTTCTTTCTATCTTCCTTGATTTTTTTGTAAGAATGGTGATTGTGAAATTGAAGAAACCATATTATTTGGAGGGACATGAGGGGAGTATGGGCAGTCTTAAGTATAGACCTGAAATCACTCAGAGGATAAACTTTCTTTCCACCCCGAAGCTCTGTCAGTACTGGCTACTGGGGTAGCAGCAGCAGCTGTGGTAATAAAACAAGCAATGGAAGCAGCAAGGTTGACCTGGCAGCATCAGTGGGGAGTTGACAGCAGTGTGAGTGAAAGAACACTTTGAACTTCCAGGGAATATCTGGGGAAAGAAACAATAAGCAATGTTAAGTTCCAACATAAGGAGGGTCTTGGGAACAGAGTGACATGGTGGTAAAATGATGGATTCTCAACTTAAATAAGTTCAGTACAGTTATGTGCCTTTGGAAAAATTATTGAGCCTCCTAAGGTCTATTCTTTCATCTGTAGTAAGGATGATTAGTAAGCTAGGCATTGATACCTAGCTCAGAGCACTGCTGGGAGAATTTAATGAGAAATCTAGGTAAAGTGCCCAACACAGCAAAAACACTCAGAAAATACTGGCTCCCAAGGAAAAACAAAACAACAACAACAGAAAAAACAAAACAAAGGACTAATATCTCCCATGCGGTAGTGTTGAGAAACAAAAGAATGGATTTTTATAACTGAATACACTTATCCTGAGCCTTGACACCATGCACACAGTGAATCTATGATCACATATGATATGTGTGTGTGTGTTTCTTTTTTTATACTGCAGCGATACGTTTCATACTAAACCTTTTGATTTGGGCACTTACTAAGAAAGCTAAAACAGCAGGTACTTCTTGTCCACATTTAAGATAATTAAATTTTCATTTTCAGAGTATCCTTTGTCAGAATGCCAGTGAATCCCATCTCTGGACATACTTTTGGAATAAAGATGAGCAGTTTTTCTTCTCAACATTTAAAATAAGGTGTCTTTTGTTTCCTGGGAATTAGTGACAAGCTACTATCTTTGAAAATACCCGCCCTAGCCTATTGCAGAAAACGCGTCATAGAAATGGGAAAGCACCAAAGTAAGGAGAGTAAGTACCAGTAGCTTTAAAAAGTCGTAGTCTGAAGTTATGTGCCCCTAGGGAGACCCCCCTGGAAAAGTGCTGAGCAGACCAAAGTCTTCACTTGGAGCAGGATACCAAGGCTCCCTAAGGGTTTGGTTGCAAAGATTAATGGAATGTACCTCCCCTCACAGGAAGGGAGGATATGCCTGTCTTCCTACCCTGGGGTCCTCAGAAGACAAAGAAATAACATTGAAATGTTGACACATCAGGCTTGGATACACTAATATTGCTCTTTTTCTGTTTCTGTTTCTATATCTTGAGTATTTAGTGATGGGTATCCCCAATGCAAAAATTAATCCTTAGACTATGAATGAGAAATTTGCCTTCAACAGTGCAAAGCCATACAGAAAAAGGAGTATTAAGTTTACTACAAGAGGGCTGTTACCTAAATGTATCATTGCTTTTGTCCATGAAACACAGGAGATAGTTATGAAGATTGAAGAACCACACATGGGCCCTTTTTGTTTGCATTTGTCAGATCTGCTGCCTCTGTGAACTCACTAGGCAGAAATACCCCTTTAAACGTTGAGGGGATGAAGGGGGAGTGCTTTCTAGTTCTAATTATTATCTCATCGATTTCATGAGGGATTAAATGAAAGGTAATGCCAAGCCTAAATACCCCAAATATAACTCATCAGTCTATCCAAAAAAGACATTTATAACTGAGAGAGAGAGAGGGAGAGAGGGTGGGAGAGAGGAGAGAGAGAAAGAAAGAAAAAAAAAATCTATTTGAATCCTGAAAAGGGAGAGATTAATACTATCTGAAAAGGTGTGAATTGACTTCCTGAAGTTGGCCTGGATGAGAGTGGAGTCTGGTTTCAGATGGCCTCTGTTCAAATCAGACTCTACTAGTGCAGCCTTTGTCAAATTATCATTCGGTACATCAACTTTTTCACTGCTCAAAAACCAGTAATAATAGAACCTACTTCATGTCTTGGAGATATTAAATAAATTGCTAAATGGAAAGCACTTAAAATACTACATGGCATTCAGTCAACTCTACATGAATGCTAGTTCTCATTATTGTGGAAAACTATGCATGTAAATTAGGCATTTGTGCTCATGTTTCCCTTCTATGTTCTACCATGAACTTGCTTCCTGACACTATAATTCTAAGATTACAACATGATTACTATCATGTCCTTCCCATCTTGTATACATTTGTAAACATGCTTATTAGTCTTGGCTCCCAGCCTTAGCATCTGACTCTCATGGTTCAGGAAACTGAGATGTCATTTTGAGGAGATGGATTTTTTTTTTTAAGCCTTCATGAATGAGGCATATAAGAACTAGTGACTTCTGAATCAAATTATGAAAGTTAATGTTTGGAATAAAAATAGCTAAAGATGTTTACATATGGACATTTCTGAGGTAATCCTTTTAACTGTGTCCTTTACCTAAAGTAACAGAATGAAATGTTGAGACTCATTTAATTTTGATAGCCAGAATTTCTGTACTGTTTTAAATATCGTTTAATCATAGCTTGGTAGGGACATCTGCAGTGTAATGGAAAGTTGATTGGATTTGGAATTAGAATAATGCTTTCCAAACTCTTGTTTGTAGGAAACAGGTCCTGTCAGATGTTTACAAGTGTTCTGTGAAGAGAGATTTCTTTGGCCAAATAAGTGGGAAAATGCTGAATTAGCAGATCTGAGTTCAGAATCCAGCTCTTCTATTTATATAAGATACATGCTTTAGAAGTCACAAGTTTTCTGAACTCCACTTGTAAGAAACCAACAGTGCTATTTCACAAGTTTTGTTTTCTTGATGGAACAAATAAAATAATTTTACATGAAAAGATCCAAGAAATACATTCTTGATGTATGCTGATGAACTCGGCTTTAGAGTTTACAAGTGGGCCTGGAATTGGGCTTTTTTTTTTTAATGTGTTTGACATTCAAATTAAGAGACAAAGTAACTCCCATTGGAAATGGAAAAAATCCTTTGCTTATTAGAAAACATACTATCTGCAATTTCAGACTTAGGTATGAATAAATAAATTGATACTATTGATGATTTTTAAAATATTGTTTGCTGCCTACCTATGTTTTCTCTTTGATGCTTTTTTCTATATAATATTTCTTTAATATGTTTCATCATTGGGGAAAACAAAAAAGAAGTGGAGAAAGAATCAACAGCAGAATGAGAGTTGAAGAGTTAAAACTTTACTATGCTAAACCCATCAGTTAAAATGGATGCAATTATAAAAATAGATTAGTGCATATATGTTTAGAAAACCTACGAAAAATAATAGTTGGAAAACTTATGGTTCAAAAAGAAAAACACAGACACTAACATGTATTAGAAAGAAAGTGGAACAATCGGAAATGTTACACACTGCTGGTGGGAATGTAAAATGTACAGTCAGGACATGGAAAATGATTTGGGAGTATCTACTAAAGTTGGACATAGACATACCCAATGACCTATAATTGCAGAAATACCTGTTTGGCAAAATACATGCATTAGAATCTTAAGAGCAGCACTGTTTGAAATAGCCCCAAAGCAGAAACTGTCCAAATGACTATCAACAGTAGAATGGACAAGTAAGCAGTGGGCATTCACACAATTGAATCTATGGAGCAAGAGAATGAATTGCCTAGAACTTACAGAGCAAGAGAATGAACCACCTAGAACTTAAGCAATAATACAAAAATGTGTTTCACAAACAAATTTGGGTGACAGAATCCAGACATGAAAAGTACATACTGAATGATTTTACTTTTGTCAAACAGGCAAAAATTACCTATGTTAGAAGTTAGGATAGTGATTACCTTGGAGAGGCAGTGATTGGAACAGGATTCAACAGGCCTGTCCAGGACTTGGACTGGTTCAATTTCTTGATATTGTACTGGTTTCATGGATGTGGTTAGTTTGTAAAAATGTATTGAGCTTTATACTCAGGATGTGCATACTTTTCTGTGGTATATTTTACTTCAGTAAAAAGATAAACAAGAACATGTACATTTTTTTAAATTTTTGATTAAAAAAAAATATATAGCCCCCAAAGAGACCCAATCCAACTTCAATACTGAGAATTACCTCTAGGTGTTATATGAAATGCCCATTGACAGGTTTCTGCTTTATATAAGATGCTCATCTTCTTTTTTCTTTTTATACACAATGTTAGTGTTGACCTACTAGAGAATAATGTTCTTTATTTGTTATGGGCTAATGAACCCTTCTGTCCTTAAGTTGTTTCAAGGACACTTCAAATACCAACTAATAAGATCCTTAAGACCAGGTTGTATAAAACACCATTTTTAAGTCAAGTAGCTGTCCTTGCTCTGTGACTTAGCTCAGCCTATCCTATCGCTGGTCATTACAAAGCACAAAGAATGAACAAATACAACAATTATTACTCTATCAAATATAGTTAAGTCAAATCCAGAGAGTTTCACTATACAAATAACCATGAATCTTTGCAGTTGGTGCTGACAAGAGACTTTAGCAAGAAGAAAAGTCATTCTAAAAATTCATATTATGGCTATTTTGCAGTGAAATCTCAAGAAGAACTTAGCAATCAATAAAATTATTCTGCAAAATGAAAATAATCAGTACCCAGGCATCAGTTATGTATTTGAATAAAATTATGAAGTTTATGAGCATTTTTCTAACATATATATGCTTCGGGCCTCCTTTTCTAAAATGTTGGGGCTTTTCCACTATTAGTTCTCTTTATTGTCTATTTTAATTTCTCACGGCTCACTTAGATAATATAGACTTACAACATTAAGTTAGGTAGGATATGATAGTAGCACTAAGATCATTAACATGTATATCTCCAGAAATTTACAAGTAAGGATTTGAATAAATGAGCAAAGAGCTGACCAGGATTCCAAAGATTCGTTTTCCAATTTTACTGTCTTTCAGGAAAATGAGAGTGATTGCTTTTTCTTCAGTAGTGGCACACGCTGGCTGCTAAATTAAATTTAAATACATTAAAATGTTGCTAATTCTGAAAGTGTCTAAGGAAACTTTAAAATATTAAGAAATGAATAGATTACCACATGAATAAAAATAAATTTATAACAGCATCCTTGTAACATGCAAGATTAAACTGTTTATGTCTGATACTTTAGACTCTCCAATCAGTGATTTCTAAAGTTTAAGATCATGAAAAGACTCTTTTGAAACACAAAGTGCCATAAATTTTCCTTCAGTTCATGATGGTGCCATGGCAAGTCTTTATATTTAGGGTTATTTTTGAAATAAAAATGGAGTCAATGAAAATATGTAAAAGAGAAGACAGTAAAAATCTTTTTTAAAAATATGATAACAAGTAACTTGCCTCACAGCATGATTTAGATAAGAGAGCATCTCTTAAGCCATCAGTGGATAAATATTCCATGTTCAATTATATTCTCAGTAGCAGGTTATTGTTATTAAATTATACTTTGAGTAGTTAGTTATGCCAGTTTTTCTTCATTGCATCTCCTCATTAAAGTGATGCTTTTTCTGGTGAGGCTGCTGCTAAATAACAAAACAAAAAACTTAGTTTATGTTACAACCAGTATAAGATAAACCAACAAATCATTTTCATTGTTCATTGATGAATTCTACCTACTGGTCTCAAAATATTACAAGGCTCCACATTCTCTTCCTATAATGACTTATGGTAAATATAAATAAATGACTTGTGTGTGTGTGTGTGTGTGTTTAAATTTTTATTGGAGTATAGTTGATTTACAATGCTGTGTTAGTTTCTGCTGTACAGCAAAATGAATCAGTTACACGTATATCCACTTTTTTTTTAGATTCTTTTCCCATACAGGTTACTATAGAGCATTGAGTAGAGTTCCCTGGACTATACAGTAGGTCCTTATTAATTATCTATTTTATATATAGTACAGTGTGTATATCATACTGAGTGGTGTGTGTTGGACAAGAAAGACAAATATATGATTTTGCTTATATGTGGAATCTAAAAAGGTGGTACAGGTGAACTTGTTTGCAAAATAAATGAGTTTTAACAGTGAATTACTCAGGGACTCACAGTCAAGGTGATGTATAGTAAGTATACATTAACACTTTTCTCAATGGTTAAGTCATAGAAATATGGATTTGACAATTAACCAACAAACTGAGAAATAATATGCTAGAATAACAAGTGTTGATCCTCTGTACCATTTAGGCATATAACACCCTTCCTATTTCATTTATTTTAGAGAACTTGCCTATTACTGAATCTAAAATATTTCCTTAAATCAGTCATTTCTTTTTAGATTATTTAATATTTAGAATAGATATATTACATTTTTATTAAGTTCTCTTTTGACCATTCATGAATGGATAACTTTGGAAGCTTATTTAGAAACTCCATACCCCTTTAAATAGTTTACATAGTAAGTTGGAATAGTAAGTTGCCTACCAAGTTTTTCTGATGTCTTTTAGTTGATAGACTAAATTTTAAGACCTGATTCAGAGGATCCATGCTTTTTATTTAAAAAAAACAAAAACAAATAAAAACTCTTGCTTATCAGGCTTTATCCATTTGAGACTTTGAAAAAATGTAAACATGAAAGAATTTGATAGGATTTTGATAGATTTTATTCTCCATATTATGTTTCTCAAATTCAGAGTTCATAAATAATTGTAGATATTTTCCAAAAAGTGTCATCATGAAAGTATATTATGATTATTACAATAGTAAGCTTATGGTGAAATTGTTATCGAGCATCATAGAGGACTGACTATTGTACATAAATAAGACTTTGCTATAGCAAAGTTTTCATTTATCTTTATTCATGTTGAATGCCAATTTTGCTATGATGCATTCCATATGCGCTGCTAAAGAGAGGCTTAAAAACTCTCAGGTTGTCATGATGAATCCAGTTATGCATAAGGTCTGGAGCCAAAGATTTTCAGACATGGACTAAATTCTTGAGGTCACCTAATCTAGTTAGCCATTTGATGCAGGTTTCTTATCAGCTGTTTCCTCCCAAATATAAATGAATAGCCCGACCAAGTATCCTGTGTGATAGGCTTGAATTTCAGATCTGACTCTTTAATTTCCTCTGCTATTTTGGGTAAAGCACATGGCCTCCCTGCACTTCACATTCCTACGTATAAAATGAAAACAACAGCATTCACTAGAATTGGTATAACAATTCAATACAATATGATATGATGAAGCATAGTAAACAAAGCTTCTATTATGTGGAAACTTACAAGAAATGGAGGGGAGAAATGTTTTTGCTAGGCCCCCAATATCTGAATAATAGATAGATACAAATATATTTAATATAAAACATAAATTATATGCCAATTGTGACTTGAGGTTTTTAAAATTGCTGCATGTGAATTTGCTTTTAAAAATCACACTGCCTTTTTATATTACTCAAAGCCAATCACTTTTTATTTAGATGAAATTCTCTCTCTGCTATTCTTGGAATTTAGTTTACTGAAATGTATCAGAAATACTGCAGGCCTATACTTCAAGTGACATTTTCAAAAGCCACTTTTATTCTGACAAACAGTGGGGACGTGATAAAGTGGCTTCTTTGTGCAGTTAGGGTGACTATGAGAGATTACTGGCCTGCCTCTGCTCTTACCTTACTTTGAAGTCTTGAAAAGCTACTATATTTCTCCGGGTCTCAGACTCTCCATCTGTGAAATGGGCCAATAATCCGAAAGAATCATATCTGAGCTTATATACATACATGATCTTTACTCAAGTTCAAATAAAAATTTCCAACATCATTTTCTGTGGAGTTTCTTCAGGAATATGGAAATCTGATATCCAATATTAGAGCTTTCACACTTACAGAACCTGAAGCTATTCATAGAGTAAAAGATGGCAATAAAGCTAAATATTAGGCTTTTGAGAAATGAAATTTATAGATTTTCAATACATTATGATGGCACTGTTAGCTATCAACTCTATAGCATTTTACCACCCTCCTTCTTTCCTTCTTAAAATAAACCCTTAGTTTTATCGGGAATCTGATCTGGTACATATATTTCAGGGAAGTCTGGCTCCTCCATCCTTTGTTAACAATCTTAATTAGTTTATTTAAATAGTGGTAACTCTATACCCTCTGACTGGGATTGATTTAGAAAGGTCATTGTGACATAATTCTTGCCAATGACGCATACACAATATAAGCTTGGTGATTTCTGGAAAAGACTTCTTCTTTCTTCAAAAGAACTGAGAAAGGAAATTCTCTTTTGGTCATAGGGAATTGTGTAAAGCTTTGGAACTGGGCTTGAGGCAGCCATCTTGTCACCATGAGGGTAGTATCAGGTAGGGTCCAGTAAAGAATCAGAAAGTACAACAATTATTTTAACATAGAGGATTTAGTGTAAATAATTATTAATTACATATTGGAGAACTGAAAAGGCGAAAATGAACATCAAAAAATAAAAGAACACTGAGGTATCATGGTTGTGTTAACTATAAGGAAGTATCTGCCACTCTTACAGTTGAGGAAACAGAGGAAAAAGCATAGAATTATTAAATTTTGGAGTTGGAGGAAGAGGTCCAACAGCTATGATTCTGACTTCTGAGAAGGGAGCACTAACTGGCTGGCTCTGAATCTCAGGGGGTGAAATGAAGCTTGTCAAGGGACTATTGGAGCATGCGCAAACTGCAATCATCTGGTGGAACTGGATGTAACCACTGGTGCCTGTGGGAAAAGTTATTGTGTCGTTCACCTGACAAGACAGGAAGCTGAGAGGAGTTGGTCTTTTCTCTGCCCCTCTGTCCAGTCTCCCTCTCGTGCCCCCTACTGGCAGAGCCTAACAGGGAGCCACCTGGCACTGTGAAATGTGCTTTGCAGGACACCAGCCCCAGTGTCACAAGCAGAGTACAAAAGTGTGGCTCTGAAGCTGATAAACAATTGCCTAATGGCCAGCAAAGGATACAAGTCTGAGGACAAAATCATCATTATGAGGGTAGAAGTGTGTGAAAAGAAAACACTGAGCTCCTAAATTAGCCACCTCTGAAAAACCTCAATGTCATGCTTCATGCGTATATCATAAACTCATTATTGTTTAATCCCATTGAGTTAGAGCTTATTTTCCTTGTACCTGAAGTATCCAAATTGGCGAATATGCAGTAAATGGTTGATCATAGCAGTAAAATTCAACATAACAAATGAAGACAAGTCTAAGGTTAAACAATTTTTTAAAATGTCCTTTTCACAGAAGAATTATTTGCAAGAATGTATGCGCAATTATATTCTTCTCAGTGTCATTTTAACAACATAACATGAAAAGTTTTAAAAATTGTTTTCAAAGACTATTTGCATAATAATGAGACTCACAGTGTTGAAACTGAGTAGTGTCCCAATTCTCTAAATAACCTAAATATTCTCTTTCTCTTCCAGCTCTCTCTCTCTTTCTCTCTCTCTTTCACACACACACACACACACACACACACACACACACACACACATTAAACTCAGTCATATCTAAAGAAAAACTAGGATGAATCTATATCAACTTTTAAATAAAGATTAACTATGAATGACAGAATTGCAGATGGTTATTTAAATTTTCTCTGGGATTTCCTGAGTTGTCTTTTTTTTTCCCCTTCAGTGACTTTGCATTTTTTTTTTGTAATTACAAAACTATTTTAAAAATACTTGTTCCTTTAAGTCATTTTTAAAATGGTATTTTCTCATATAGATTTTCCTTGGTATGTTATCTAAGATTGCAATCTAGAGACTTTAAATTTCCCTTTCTCTACTTTATTTTTCATTTTAACACTTAACACTATCTACCATATTATACATTATATTTATTTAACACATTTATTGTTTGTTTCCGTTGTTAATATATATGCTTCATGAGAACAAGGATTATTTCCTGTTTTGTTCATTGATGTGTCCTCAGCACCTACAATGGTCCTGCATGTACTGTAGCATTAGCTCAATAAATATTTGTTGAAAAAGGAATTAATTTGCTAAATACACATCTGTGATACATGAATAATATTAAGGCTACTTATGCTAAGCAAGCAAACAGTAAAGGAAATAAAATATTCTCATGCATAAGAGATTAAAAGTCAAAACTTTCTAATGAGATTAGCAAAATCAAATAAAATACTATACACAGAGGCTTCTCTCTAGTCAATCTGACAGACATTTAGAAATACCAGTGTCTTTGTTAACGACTCTCTTAGTTTTTTGCTAAAGCTGAGAACCTAAATGTTCCTGTGTAATGGTTTGAGGGCAGCCACCTTTTGGAGAGAGGCTTAATACTCAGGGTAAAGGGAGGCAACGGATCTTTACAAAGAATACAAATTTTTTTTTTTTGATGCTGTGGAAAACCAATCCTAAGAAAGTCACCTTTTAAGTGTTTGGACAGTTCTTGCACTTCTGGTTATGCTTGTATAGAGACTAAAAGGGTGGTGGCCTTGTAGCAGTTCCTACAAAAAACTGGCTGGTGACCCAGCTGCTATTGAGATCCATTGAAACCTGACAGGAGAACTAACTTCAGTTCTTTCATCCCCTTTCTTCTGCTGCTTGTTTGCTTTGGACTTTTGGACTGCTCTCGTTAATGAGTGTTAACAAGGCCTTTTAAAAGGATCAAGTAGTAAGGGGAAAAATAACAAGAGAATGAAGGAGAGAAGTCAAACCAAAAGCAGGAATAGAGTAGAAAGCAAAACAGAAAGGAGCAATTCAAAAATTTTTCAAGTGATTATATTCAAATATGGAAGCATGTCACGATCTGGTTCCTTAGCAAACCATGGAAATAGCATCTTCCAAAAATCCATCATTTCCTTTAAACTGAATTTCCCCAGTGTGCAATTTACTGAAAGTGAAGTCACATCAATGTAAACATCATACTAAACCAGATTCAATTACTGAATAGTAGTTTTATCCCAGTTTTTAGGATCATTGAGGTGTCTGGACCACCAACATCCTTGTCAATTTTATTTCCTTAAAAATAAACAGTTTTGGTGTCTGAAGCACTTGATATTAGTGACTAAACAAATTAAAAGAAACCAAACACTTGGTTTGTTTTATGTGGATTTCATTTGAATAAACTCATTAAAAAACACTAAAACTCTTTTAGTTTATTGGAATGCTACTTAGTATCCTGAATACTAACTTACTCAGTGATATTTGAGTGACTTGAAAGAGGTCAAACAACTAAGTACCTAACTTAAACCTAGAGAAAAATGGGTGCATCAAACACAATTATGATAGTACTAAAAGGTTAATTAGAAAGTCATTTAATTCTAACTTATTGATTCATTCAGATAAAATGAACGTGATTCACTCTAATAATTTTTATCGAGCACCTCCTATGTGTCAAGCACAGTTCTACGTACTTGGGATATGCATCAGTCAGATTTTTGCTAGGGATGTGTTACATAACACGCAACCCCTAGTCCCAGTGGGTTACAAGAACATTTAGATCTTGCTTCTGGATCTGTAGACTGACTGTCTGTAGCTCTGCTGGGCTATGCTGGGCTAGGTTGAGTTTGGATTTAGGCATATGTAGGATTCAGGTCCTCAATGTCTATCATTCTAGAAACATACCCCAAAAAGCAGTAGCTACCACAGATATGTTTTTGTCATGGAGGAAAGCCTCTGTCTAAAAGTGGCATGCTGTCATTTCTGCCCACATTCCATTCACCAAAACAAGTGACAGAGTCAAGTTCAACATAACCGGGGAAATAAAGTATACTCTTCCTGTAGAGGAGGAGTATTACATATTTAAAAATTTTAAAATAAAAAATATCTGTCAGAAGTATAGAATGAGCAAAAGTGAAAAAGATACCTGCACTCATGGTACTTACATTCTTGTGGGAGATAGATAACAATATAATAGTATAATACAAATACATTAATGTAATTTAGAATATAACATATTAAATAAAGCAGCGTAGCACTCATTGAAAAGGTGAGCTTTGAATAAGGAGTAATGAAGTAAGCTGTGAGGATATTTAGAAGACAATTATTGCAGGCTGAGGGACTAGCCTTTGTTAAAGTCCTAAATAGAGAGGGTGCTGGGTGTGTCAGAGAAAGAACAAGGAACCGAGTGTCTGAAGTCAGATGGAATAAGGGGAGAGAAGTAATGGGTGAAATAAGAGATATGATGGGGTGAGGCTCCCTGAGGGACTGATTAGGTAGGTCACTCAAGGCCATAATAAAGCTATCACTCTAATTGTATTATGGATCCATTGAGGCAGCAAGTGTAGGTCTGGGGATACCCAGTTCAGAGTCACCAGTGTCTAGACTGTATTTAAAGTCAAGGGACAAGAGGAGATCACCAAGAAACCAGCACACATCATGAAAGCAAAGAAGGATAGACCCTTAACATACCCCAAATCATGAAATGTCAATTTCCTGTAGAATATTTCTTTACTCATGCATGCTCAACAATAGTCAATACAGCCTCAAACTTAGTTTTCTGGTCTAGTCACTCTTCTGATACAGAAAACGTCTGTCTACCTGTGCAATCCATCTACCTATTGTGGTGGAAGAGCTGTTGTCCTTTCTGATTAGTAGAATTACGTCTATGGGTTGCTAACATTTTAAACCTGACTTTGATCTGATGAATTCCTGAAGACATTTATCTGTTTTCTCGTTTAGGTTCCCAACAACGGAGCAGGCTTACTTCTATATCAGGTAGTCTGTGACTTTGACTTTGTTGGGCCATCTCTAGTCGTCAGGAAATTCTGCCTTAGAGTTATCTGATGTTGCTCTCCCTATAATTTCTAGTCTTTTGTTCCAGTCCTGGCCTTAGGAAAGTCACTAGGTAAGTCTCATTATTCTTCCATTTGCCAGTGGTTCAAATATTTGACTGAAGCTCTCTTAACTCCTTCAGGCAAAACTTTTGAATATCCTTCACTGTATTGTGTAATATGGTGAGTTAAGCCTGTACACTATCCTGATCACTCTCTTTGGGGTATTTTCTAGTTTGTGGGTTGAAACCAAAATGATTTAAAAGAAGGACTTCCCATTATAGAAAACAGTGGATACATAGTCTGCCTTTTATAGTTATCAATATTTGATGAACACTTTAGTTTTATAGCAGTGCTTATAAAATTAAAATTTTATGAATGCTTTACTTGTATAATCTCCTTATAGACTGTGACTGATGTGTATTAGGCAAATTGTAGAATATACTCTAAATAACATTAGTTACTGTCCATGAAAATAATATACAGATTCAAATCTACATTTTTTCCCATTTTTGAAAAGTTTAAACATCTTTATTGAGATAGCCTTTTAAAAATCACTCTTGTTTTAAACGATCTTAAGTGCCCCCAAACTCCCTATTTAGTCACCTTAAGACCTTTCTTTTCTACTTCTTTATGAAAATATGTAACTATGGTAAGTGAAGATTCGTTTCTGAGATGTTCCCTTACATTCTGAGTGATCTTAGTCTTAATCTGGCCATGGGATCTCCCCCAAATTGTTGAATTCTCCAAAGCCTGCCAGAAAATTCAAACTCTTCCAAGCTATTTGTATGGTCAGGGTTTTCTTATCTCAAAGTTCTTGTTATTTCCACTTCACCAAGCAGATAACTCAATTTTGATAGGAACAAAGTAAAAAACAAACTTCTAATAACAAAATAATAGTAATAACATTTATTAAATGCTTCCTATATGCTAGAACCATTCTAAATGCTTTACATTTGTGTTCTACTCCTTTAATCATGACAAAAATATTTTCATTTTAAGAATGAAGTAGCAATAACAAAAAGAGATTAGAAACTTGCCCAACATAATTAAGTGGATTGGACAAACCCCTAGTAAGTGGCCCTACTGGGATTCTACCTCTGGCAATCTGCTTTAGAGTGGACACTACTGACCACTAAGTAGCTCATGTGTAGGTTGAGTTTTCATATCAATTTTATTTAAAATTCTATGGATCAACTGCTGAAGCCCACATACCTAGAACCCGTGCTCTGCAACAAGAGAAGCCACCGTGATGAGAAGCCTGTACACTGCAACGAAGAGTAGCCCCCGCTCTCCGCAACTACAGAAAGTCCACATGCAGCAACGAAGACCCAACACAGCCAAAAATAAGTAAATAAATAAATTTATATTAAAAAAAATCAGTGTATATTAATGTTGTACCTTTTATGTTTGTGGTACCATTCTATTTACTTTATACTCTATACCAGGGGTCCCCAAGCCTGGGGCTCTGGACTGGTACTGGTCCGAGACCTGTTAGGAACTGGGTCACACATCAGGAGGTGAGTGGAGGGTGAGTGAGCGAAGCTTCACCTGCTTTTCTGCATCGCTCCCCATTGCTTGCATTACTGCCTCAACCGTACCCCCCACCCCCACACACACACCTGTCTGTTTCTTCCATTAAACCGGTCCTTGGTGCCAAAAGGTTTGGGGACCGCTGCTCTCTATGGCATTATGGAAGAATAGAAGAAGGAGATGTTACTGAGTCTGCAGGTCTGAGAGTGTGTAACAATGAAAGTGACATCACAATGGTCCATAAAGATGAGTGTAATTCCACCACTGTGGAGAAGGGTATATGAAGAGGAGACTGTCTGTTAGAAAGATATCTGATACAAAGGGAAGGAAGAAGAAGGTATATGAAAGAAGATAAAGTGTAATGAAAATAGTGTAATTAGGGCATATGATGCTTTTGAGGGTGAAGGAGAAGTAGCAGGAGATAAGGTGCCAAAGACAGTTTGTCTGTAAGTCTGTGTGACCGGGAATTTGGATTTGTCCTGTAAGCAACACAGTCCTCTTTAAATGTTCCAAAGCAAAGTGGAGATCCGAACATCTATAGATTTAGAAGGATACCTCTGGCAGTGTTATGAAAATTTATAAAGATTTGAGGGACAAATTATAAAATAAAGTATATATCTTTTTAAAAATGTTACTTTCAGGTTGGAGGGGGAGGCTCACTCCTACTTTTAAAGTTAAAAAAGAAACGTGTCTTAATCTATACCACATCCTCAAATCTATCAAGCTGTGTGATGGAACTCAGTGCATATGGACCATGGATTTTTTTGTGATTACTAATTTACTGTGGTATTTGCAAAGCTCATTAAATCTGAACTCAACTCCTCAATGCCTTTGTGAATCACGATAGCTCCCCAATTATAAATACAAGAATATGAGGACAGATAGATATTTGGTTAGTTGCTACCCAAGCATGTAAAGTCTATATAGAGGTAGATCAAATGAAGTTCAACTTCACTTGAACTTCTTTTGATGTCCTGACTTCTCCAGTTATAGGATATAACTATCCTCTAGACCTACACTTCAATAGTGGTTCACTTTTCAAGAAATTTGAAAACTACTGTTTTCATCTTACTGTACTATGAAACAGTGACTAAACATAGTCCTGAAACTGTTACCAAGATGAATCTCTAAGAATAAATCGGTACTTGAGATTAGATTGTGTCTCTGAAAGTATTGTCACTGTTGAGTACATATTCTTGATCTCCATCATGGTAGAAGAGATATAATAAATTACCCAAACTTCTTCTAATATAAAAATATCTTTACTGTTTATAGTCCTTGATAGTTTAGTAAATTATATTTTATATATTATTTTGTATAAGACAACATATGTTAACAATATTAAAGAATATCAATATTAAAATATTAACAATATTAAAAAAACAATATTAAAGAATATCACATGAGCAATATGATTGCTCAAACAGCAGTTTCTTTTAAAAAGCATTTTAAAGTGAAATTGATCTTGAAGTTCATCTAATCCATAGTTCTTCTTTTTGGATGAGAAATTGAAGTCCAGTGAAGCAAAAAACTCACCTAAATTAATAAATGTACCCAGATTTTCCGTATTCAAGTTCACCGGTCTTTCCACTCACCACACAGGCACAGAACAATTTTGTGACAATCAGGTTCCAGAATTAAGATTCTGTATTTTGCAGACAAATTTGAGGCTCCCATAAGAATCTACTGGGTTTCCTAAGATCAGGTGACCAATGAGTGGCTTTACCATGGGCATATTTTGAACTCTGAAGGTAAGTAGTATTATCTGAAAATAACTGCATATTTTATTAATTAATCAAGCTCTTTTCAAACAGGATATTACAGTTCACAAGTGGATCTTAGTAAGTAAATTTATTTTCAACAAAAACAATTTTCAATCAATATTTGATAATCCTTAAACTGGTGATCCATGTTATGGCCAGATTACTTGGAGAATGCCTTGACTTGCTTCTTCTTGCTCTTTTCCATTGCACCTTCACTAATTCGGACTCAGAAAATGCACAAAGAAATAATGAAATCCAGATTAAACTGGATATTACAAAAACTAAGTAATTTTTTTCAACTAAACTTTTTTAGTGCAGTGAAAATTGCATAAAATATTTTAATTAGTTATTTTATCTTAGTAAGTACAGGCTAAAAAGTATAATTGAAGCTTTCTTTGGTGATCAGAGGAATTTATTGTCTAAAGCTAATTTTTTAAAATTATTTTCTTTCTATAACACTTTTAAGTATCACAATTAGAGAGATGCAATCCACTGGAATACCAACTCCTAATGTTGACAATAGAATTGATTTTTGTTTAAAAATTTGCAGTGCCATGTTGTATTCAGAACAGCACATTCATATATATATATATATATATATATATATACACATGAATGTATGTGTGTATAAATGTATATATATATATATTATATATATAGCAGGGATGAAGTTGTTTTACTTTTATTTAATACTATCTTCTTGAGGTAAAGAAAAAAATTAGAAAACGTGCACTATTTTCTGGTTAAGTGGGTACCAATTAGCTAAGATATCACAGTATTGCCAATAAAAATCCTATGTTTCTTGGTGGCATTAAGCATATCATAGACTTTTTAAAGCAGTGGGAACACAGTTTCAGTGGTAGAACTTCATAACTTTTGAATAATAGATTAACAAATACCCACCAAGAAGCAAAAAGAAAAATGAGGAAATGTAATCCCATACTATTTTACTCAATAATAATGTTTTAACAATATCACTTGAGCTATACAGTTGCTTGTAAAATATTTTCTTATGCTTTCATTTCCATTTCCACTTGTTCTGCAGATTTTTTTTATTGTATAATAAGTTCTAGGTGCTGTCATAGGCAACAAGGACAAGAGAAAATAGAACATGACCCTCTTCTCATTAACGAAAATAAGTCTATTATAGGAGACAGGTCAAAGTAGTACCATAGAATTTGCGTAGAAGTTTAATGGTGGAGATAGACAAGTTTTAGAGCAGTAATATTCAATAGAATATTGATCCACATATGTAATTTAAAATTCTATTAGCCATGTAAAAAGGTGAGAATGAATAGGTGAAATTTATTTTAATGATATATATCATGTAACCTAATACTGCAAAATATTTTCATTTCTATATGTAATCAATATAAAAAAGGATTAATGAGATATTTTGCCTTCTTTTTCTGTGTTAAGTCTTTAAAATCTGGCATGTATTTTATACTTATACAGTATACCTCAATTTGGACCAGCCAAAGTTCAAGTTCTGTTTAACTGTGTGTTGCTGGTAGATAGAGCAGGTCTAGATCAATAAAAGGAGTGATTATTCATATTGGAGAAAACCAGGGCTGCCTCATTGAAGCAGGAACTCAGGAATCAGGACAGAAAATGTGCAACTTGAGAAGTGGAACAGTGTGAAGAGGTTCAAGTCATACCTTAGGGCTAGAATGAAGGACTAACAAGAGAAGTGGATGGAGAGACCAGCAGGGACCAGACTTTGGAGGGACTTCATAGTTAGCTTCCCTCCAATAACTTCTCTGCCCTAGAATGAGCCTTTGGCATTAAATCTCAATGACCTGACCATATTAGAAAAAAAGTTTAGTTAAATGTCTTCTTTATGCCAGAAAATAATTCATCAATGAGTAAATGTCAGTCTTAAGAAAAAAGATCATATGTCTTCATTTTGAGGCTGTTACTGAAACCACCAGCCCAGTCTTTCACCTTCCTGGCTCTTTCTTACTTTGAAGGCAATTTTGCAAATGAACGGGAAACCTACAGGATTAGCTCATGTTTTTCTTGGCCTCTTGAGATTTTGCTCTTCAGATGCCCACAGTGCATGTTTGAATCCTATGCTGGCAGAAGCTGGTAAAATATTTGGATTCAATGAGAGGAATGGAGAAAAAGTGTTAAGAAATGTTTGGTGCCTTTAGTTTCCTTTTACATGACATTCTTTCACACATTCATTTGTTAGGGCCAACGATTCCTAACACTGCAGTTGCAACCACAGACTTTTGACCTTTACTTAACAGAAAATATTTATTTAAATATAGACGCTTGGGCAGGAACAGAGTGCCCTAGAGAGAAGTCATTCATTTTTCCTTGGGATAACATACACTTGCACTTTTCCAATTGAGGGAATATAGAGCAATAGTCTATGATCCCTAGAAACTGTGTCCAACAAGCTGCATCCAGGAATATTTGTTAAGTTTGTTTTGTGGGTATTTAGCTTGGTTTTGTTTCCATTTAATTTTTAAAAGAAAAAAGGAGTGTCAAATCATGTAACTTCTCCTTTAAGAAAAAACAATTTTTTCTCCATCAAATGAATGTGAGAAAATGTCACATGAAATGTAACTATAGCTTTTATGTTCATTTCATTTCTTTCTATCTTTTCTTCCCATATTGGATCTAAATTTGAAATATGTGTGTGTTTATATATACCTATATATTTCTAACTTGTGAAGCAGTTAATTACATATTCACTTTTCTTCCTCTCTCTTTCTCTTTAAAACATGATTTTCTCCAATGCTCTTATCTTACAACAATTTCTCTCTGTATTTACCCTGTCCCACAAACCACACTTCTGAATTCAGCTCTTTCATATGGTGTTTGTGTTTCCTGCTGCTGCTGTAAGAAATCGTCACAAATTTAGTGGCTCAAAACAATATAAATGTATTATGTCATAGCTCTGGAAGTCAGGGGTCCTAACATCGAAGTGCTGGCCAGGCTGTATGCCCTTACCTCTTCCACGTTCTCGAGCCTTCAAGGCCAGCAGAGTAGCATCTCCAAATCTCTTTCTTTCTATTCCTGTCTCCTTCTTCACAGCTCCTTCTCTGATTCTCCTGAGTTCTTAGTTCTAAGGTTTCCCTGTAAGGATTCTTGTGATTACATTCTGCCACCTGGATAATCTAGAATAATCTCCCCATCTTGAGATTCACAAATTAATCACATCTGCAAAGTTTCTTTTGCCGTATAAAATAATATGTTCACAGGTTCTAGAGATTTGAGGAGGAGGAGGTATTATTCTGCCAGCATCAGTGATGACTCCTAACCTTTTCTAGCCCCTCAACTCCCTTATTTTTTCAACTATATGTACGTACACAGGCATATCAAGCACAACAGGCTCAAAGACAAATGTTTTTTCTTCTCCCACTAAACTGAGTGCTTCAGTTCCATTGAAACACCATTGGTGCATCATGTAAGCAAAGTCACCAAGCTGGAGAACTAGGGATTGTCTTGGCCTGAGTGTTTTCACCCCCACTTGAGCCAAAGTCAAGGCTTTGACTATTTTTTTAGCTCCTACACACCTCTAAATGCATATCCTCTGTTTTATTTCTACTACCTCTTTCCCGGTTCATGTATTGTTTATTCTCATTTGAACTTCCACAATAGCCTGTGTTCTCTGCCTTCTTCCTGCTCCCCCAAATGTATTCCCCAGGGTTCATTCTAAAATGCAAAATATGGTTCCTACAGTTAAGCCTTTTAATGTCTCCCCACTGCTTATGGTCACACATTCTTTCGCATTGCATGTGATCTTGTCTCTGATTATTTCTTCAGCGGTATATTTTACAACTTCCCATTACACATCACAGGACTTGGTTCCTGGTTTGTGGTTCATTTGTTCTCATTCACATTCCTTGAGCTTCGTTGATTCTCCTAACATAACCCTGGCTAGCTCTGGCTTTGAATCAACATCTGTTGCACTGTGTAGTTATCATCTGTGTATGTGTTTTTCTAAATTGTAAGTTTCTTGAAGACATTTCTTATTTGATTTTATGTCTCCAGCACTTAACTAAGTCCTTAGCACAAAGTGCATTTTGAATAATAAAGCCTGTTATTTTGGTTTAGTAAATTCATGAGCAAGAGGCTTTTTAAACTCTTTCAAATTATAAAACAGGATTAGTTTTAGTGTTCCGGGAGATTTGGTAATTCATGAGAACTTTGGCCTAATGCATTGCTTGGGGGATGTAGGAAAATTAAAGAGAAGTATTAGGTTTTATAATAAAGCAGGAAATTATACTGACTACCTGGAAAGCATGTGAACTTTTGGTGAAAGAAATATATAAACATATTTTCTGTAAAATATGCTTGTCCAGAATTTCCATGTGTTTGAAATGCAGGCTGTGTTCTTTTCTCTTTTTTCCTTCTTTCTCTTTTTTCTTTCTCCCTTTCTTCTCCCTGCTTCCTTCTCTCTCTCTCTCTCTCTCTCTCTCTTTTAATATCACTCTTTCTTTCCTTTTCTTTTAAAATAATATGCTTGAAGTTTACCATAAGTCACTGTTCTCATCAACAGCTTGTTTTGGGTGGTTTCAGGCATAGGAATCTATTTTTAAAAGATCATCTTACAGTCTTTCTCTCCCTTCCTGCAGCCTCACCCCTGTTTTAACCTAACCATGACCTGAGACGCTCTCAACGTCAGCTGCACCTCCATCTCTCACATGTCTTTTTTGTTGTTTTTAAGTGTTAGTTTGGCATATAAGACTCAAATGCTGCTAGTTCATTTTGAAAGGTCTGAGATATCCTATCGGCTTTACCCAGTTACATACAATTCCTGAAGCAATTATTCCTGGCATTGACTTTTCTTCTACATTAGTTCATGTAGAGAGGAAAGAACAAGAGATTGGTCCCTAGCTGAAATTTTGTATAAGAATCTTTATCTCCAGCTGTCTTGGCTGTTTGTGTTTACATGTTTGTACATAGGTATGTGCATGATCTTGTTTTACCCATAACTCATGTGGAAAGGTCTGACAATATGGGTAGGATAAGAGGAAGTTGGAATTCCTTTCGTAGGAATCCAGTATTTAATACCACTGCATACACTAAAATGAGATGTACCATATGGCAAGTTCTTCACTGGAAATGGCTATCTTGAGGACATTGGTCTTTCCTTAGCTACACACTATATTAAGCTTTCTATCCTGGGAAGGAGGTATGCACTGTCTTGATCCCTAGCTGCCAAAGTGTGTCCATTTGACCTTGTGTTTGTCAAGCCGATGTCCCCACTGAGAAAACGGCACAAAGATACAAAAGCAGACATATCCAATGAGAAGCTGGCAATTGAGAACCCAAGGTGCTATAGTTAGTTTCTAGTGATTGGGGCTTTCTAAGTAGACAGTTTTTAAGGAAGAACCATGACTATGTTCTCACCACTCATGTCTCTTTGCTTCTATCATTTTCTAGAGGAGGCATCTGGCAGCCTTGTTGCAAATAGCCTCTACCTGCTGATGAAATCAAATTTATATTTTAAGGCAGGACAGGAACAAAATTAAACATAAAATTCTCTCTGTGTGTTTGTTTGGGCCTCCTCCTTTCCTCCCTAATATGAGGTGTGCATCTGCATTACACATTAACCAGAGCTCCTCAAAGATGGGAGTGTCTGCTCAACCATAAAGAGCAATTCTTTTTTTCTTAATTCTGACGGCTAACAATGTAACTTCTTGAAAGGATAGTGTTCTTTCCCAACTCAGCAGGAGGTCATGGTGACTCTGCTTGCTTTGTACATGCTTACCTGGACTATGGATCCTTGGTGACCTTTATGTAAAGTATCAGTTTGTCATTTTGATGTACAATCCTTTGTCTCAAACATGTATATGATTATGCCTTTGACTTCTAACAGGCGAAATAGTTCTCAGAGCTTTCTGAGAATTTGCTTCCTGGGTTACAGTCCTCAGTTTGGTTCAAATAAAATTCCCTTTTACTTCTGAACTTGATAGTTAACTGAATTTCATCAACACCGTCAAGTTCACTAGAAGTGGTTTGTGTTGTTTGCAACCAAGAATGCTGATTAATTTGGTTAGGATTTGGTGAGAAAAGAACACTGAGGAAAGGTGTTGAAGTTCCATTTGTCATTGACCGAGGGCACTTCCTGGGGATGATAATTCTCCAACATTTCCATACCATCCAGCTCACAGACTGAGAAGAGACTCTTGGTCTTAGAGCCACAAATGCTTACAATGGGACATTTACTGCCCATATGGCAAGAGCAAGTACCATTCTAAGGGCTTACACAGAGGGCACTAACGTTGTGATGGCTTTTGTGATGTGTCAACTTGACTAGGCTCCAGTTCTCAGTTACTCAATCAAACATGAATCCAGGTGTTGCTGTGAAGGTACTTTGTAGATGTAATTAAAGGTCCTAATAATGTGTCTTTAAGGAAACAATTATCCTGGATAATCTGAGTGGGACTGAGTCAATCAGTTGTAAAACCTTAAATAGAGGGCTGACATTTCATCAAGACAAACAGAAGAAATCCCTCTTGTAGGCAACACCATAGACCTCTTCCCATGGAGTTCCATCCTGCTTGCTATCTTCCCTTCTCATGATTGACAGTTTCAGCCTGAACCATGGTTTCAAAGTTTCCTCTTTCTAAACACCTACTCCATGGATTTCAGACTTTGTTGGCCAGTTCCTGCAACCATGTCATCTATCTATCCATCCATCTCCTATCTTGTTTGTGCACAGACACACATGTTCTACGGGTTCCACATCTCTGGTTGTATTCTGACTTGTATAGACAATTTTGGTACTTGGCAGTGGGTACTGCCATAACAAATACATAAAAATGTGAGGGAGGCTTTGGAATCAAGTGGGTGGAGTCTGGAAGGCATTTGAGGAAAATTTTGAAAGCATGGTAGAGAATGCCTAAATTGTCTAGCAGGAAAATGGGGATGTCAGTCCTACACCTGCATGGAACTAGATTCTGTGCCAACAACCTAGATAAGCTCAGAAGACATTCTTCCCCAGAGCCTCTAAATAAATGACCCAGTTGTCCAACACTTTAATTTTGGCAGCCTTCCTGGACTTCTGACATACAGAATGGTGAGAGAGGTTTTTAAAGCCTCTAAGTGAATGATGATTTGTTATGTAGGAATAGAAAACTAATACAAACACTATATACTAGTGGCCAGTCACAATTAAAGCCTTGCAAAAGAAAGATTAAGTAAAATAAACTACACTCCCCACCACTGCAGTTGACCCCAACCTCATACGTTTTCTCTTCTTACTATCCATTCTAGATTTTGTTATCCTCCGACAGCACTTTTGTTTGTCCAGTTTGCTTGCACATAGCACTGACCAGGGAATCCAGGTAAGATCAGGCAGGTACAGAGGGCCTGACTCCCATGCTACCTACCTATGTTGAACTTTCTTCTTTCCTTTTCTTTTATATCTTTTCTTTGAGTTGCAGAGAGGCACTTTACAATGACCCAACAGAGAAGGAAAAGACTTTGGCCTGCTTCATGAGCCAGCCGAGTGTGTTGATGAGGGTGGCAAATGGATGGCTGTCACACTGTTATGGAATGAATGTTTATGTCATCCCCACCACCCTCAGTCCATATATTGAAGCTCTAACCCCCAAGCTGGTGGTATTAGGATGTGTGGCATTTGGGAGGTAATTAGGTTTAGATGAAGTCATGAGGGTGGAGCCCCCATGATGGTATTCATGCCCTTATAAAGAGAAGTAACACCAGAACTTACTCTCTCTGCCACGTAAGGACACAGTGAAAAGGTGGCCATCTACAAGCCAGGAAGAGGGCTCTCACCAAGAACCAAATCTTCTGGCACCATGATCTTGGTCTTCCCAGTCTCCATAACTATGAGAAATGAATGTCTGTTGTTTAAGCCACCCAGTCTATGGTATTTTGTTATAGAGGCCTGAGCTGACTAAGACACACACTTTAGGCCCATTGAACATGGACCTCCTAAACAGTAGTGTGGTGAAATCTTTCCACGGGCAGATCTTCACCTTTGAGTAAATTCCTGTTTACTGATTTCTTATGTAATTGTGTTTTCTACCTTGCCCACTTGTGGTTGTCAATGGGTTAATATATATCTAAACATGCCCCAGTGCATACCCTGATGCTTATGCCTCTATATTTTTTTTAACAGCAATCTAAGTGTCTCACAATAATCAGGGTTGATTATACCTGCCAGTACAGTAACTTGCCCCCCTCCACAGGTCTACTGGCATGAAGAGCCCAAAATAATCATGTAGAATTAGTAATTTTAAAGTTCAATCCTTATTATTTTAAGTTAAATCCTTACTATTTCTCTTGGTCAAAGAGTCCTCTCTACCCCACCCATCCTCCACCTGGCATCTGTATTTCTATCAGTAGTTCAGCAGGGCCTAAAATCGTTGGAAAGAGAAGTATAGAGTATAAATTTTTTTCAGTGGATCCCTGAGAATGATGGTGTGAGGGGCCACACTTCTTTCTACCTCTTGATTCCCAAGCCTATGTGCTCTATCTGGGTTATTGTACCATGCCATGGCTATTGACTTTAAGTATACACGTTGTCTTTAAGTATGCACGTTGTCTTGAATGAAAATGCCCCAACCCCATAGACTGTCCCATGTAATCAACAATTTAGCTGTGCTTTTCAAAAGCTGTTTCAATGCTCTATCAGGCAAGCAACTTCATGGTGATGAAGTACATGCTACAAATTATCAGTCCTGTAGCCGTGTGCCCAGGGTCACAGATCTTTCCTATCAATTTGGTCGCTTGGTTCAAGGTAATATTTGCTGTTATGCAGAATTTTTAATGAGTTTGCATTTTGGTGCTGGCCAAGACACTGTGAACATGACAGGCAAGCCCATATTCAGAAAACATACCAATCCCTGTAAGGGAAAATTGCTGCTTCCCCAACCCTAGTGTTGATGTATGCAAATCTTTTGTGTCTCATGTTAATGCCCATAAAAGAGGGATGGTTGGTCTCAAAGGTTTGTTTTAGTCAGCTCTTGATAGGTTAAACATTTAGCAGCATTGAAGCTTGATCAGTGTTGGTGAAGTGGATTAAAGGATTCTATTCTTGAGCCCATGTGTACCCCTTCTATCAGAGTTACTTATGGATAGGCCTGCTGTGCAAACAGTGGGGTGGCAGATGACAAAGTTTTTTTTACTTCCACTGGATGGGTCATCCTGTGTATAGGTTCGTTTAGTGCCTTAATGAATTTTGCTGTTTCCAGACACCTGACTATGCAGCCAAGCCATTAGGCACTGCTCAGGATTACATTAACTTAGGCCACTTCTCTTTCACACAAAGTTTATGACCACAAAAACTTCTCAAAGCTCTGCCCACTGATATATTTCTCTCTCATCAGTGACTTTTATAGTCATTCCTAAATGGAGCTGTATTAGTATGACAACAGTCCATTTTGACTCACAGCAACATATTAAATCGATCCATCCATAAACTAGGACCAGATTTTCTACCCTCTCTATCATCTGGTTGTAGGGAGTCCTCCACAAGGTCATAGATTCAAGCTAAAGATAGGAGTCAGGGAAAGAGACATAGGTGACTTGAGACCTCAGTCATCTATTTCGCATAATTTGTTCATGACCTTTAGAATTGGTTGGGCCCAAATTTGCTATTTGTATCATTTGATAGATGTTACTGTGCTCAATCTAACTTATGATTTGATGGATCAGACAATATCCAGCTCTTGATGGGTGTCTTTTACAACACTGCCACTTGATATCATGTGTTCTGTTGCTCAGTCTCTAGTAGGGCCCTGTAGCATATAAGAAGCTGTTTTTTCAAATGGTGAGTTGTTCTTTGCTAAAGATGGTATGGGCTTACTCTAATATCTAGAGCAAGGTCATTTTCTCTGTGGCTTGCCAGAGATGAGATATAATGTCCTATCTACCAAAAACCCTCCTGCACTGTGGAATTGGCTAAATCATTTGAGTCAAGTGGAAGGGTTACTTGTACTACAGCCTGAAACTACTGCAGAATCATCTCTGGGGCACATTCAAGACTGTCAGCCTTCTGAGTCCTTCAATACATGGGTAAAATGGTATTCTCAAGTGTGGTATGCATTGTTTCCAAAATCTAAATAGGCTAGTTGAAATTTTCAGCACCGTACTTTTCACCACCTGTGATGGATTGAAGTACAAGTGAAGAGATAATGATTGGTTTTGTAATAGCTCTTCACAGGAAATGCATGGAAAAAATAATAATTATCAAGATTATCAGATTGGTTAGCTGTTGTTAGTGACCATATAGACTCTGAAGGAAGAAAATAGAGGTTATCAAATAAAGTCGCAGAGTGTAAGCCAGAAGCTATTCTTTGCAGCATTTAAACAGGCTCACATCTCCTTTAGCTGAAGAGCAGAATACACGGAAAACCAGGCTTGAGATTTAATAGTAAGAGAGTTACAGTTGAAAGGAGGCTAAATTTGTATTTCCTGGCAAATCCTTCTATGTTGAATTCTGGGTCCTGATAAAGGAATACTATAATACTGAGCCTAGATGGAGACATTTGGGAGAACGCTCTTGGACCCTATGAGCCAGCAAGGATATATCCCCTCCCTCCATCATGATAGCCCCAAATTGACTAAAACTATGCAAAGGATTCACCCAAGATAGATGCCTCTCAAGATAACGTGGTTCTCATTATCGACTCCTACTTCTCTTCATTGCTTCTAAACCAATCATACAGATTAAGTCTTAACCTGGCATGACCACAAAAATCATGTTCCTGCTAAAGGAAGAAAGGGACTATTCAACATATAACTGCAGGTCTGGCTAATATGTACCAACAAGAAATGGGTGCACCTGCCTGGGGATGGATCTTGAAGGTACTGGATTAGGGAGAACGGAACACATGCATGGAGAAAGGTGACTCCATTCATATGGCCACAATCAGGAAAAAAAATACCATTCATCCATTGTAGCTACAGAAATTTACTGCATATGTATGCATGGGTATCTATTTTTTCTCCAAATTTGCCTTCCTAAAATATTATAAATTCTTTGAGGCCCAGGACACAATGATGGTTGACTTGCCCCTTACTTTCTACAATTTCAATAAATATGCATTGAATAAATGATATAGGAATGATACAGGAAGAAAGCAGTAAACCACTGGCCTGTCATTGATTCTGATTTGCATCAATTATGCCTGAAAGTAGATGTTTTGCAATATGAGGTTGTTCTAAGAAAGCAGCACTCATGAGATTCTTCAAGAGAAAATTGCACTTAATTTGATTTATCATTTTGATTGGCGACTACAAAGTTTTCATAAAAGTTGTAAGTTTCTACTCTTGTAGGGATGTCAGATGATAAAAAAGAGGGGGTGCAAACTGAACTATATGAAAGCAAAGTATCACTGTTAAAAAGAAAAAAAAAGGAAAATACTCCTAGATTCTAGAAATAATTGACAGCTTGGAAAAATACACCTGGCCAGTTAGCTTTCCTCATTCTGCAAACACTGAATAGCATATTTTCATTATAAACTCACGGCCAAAGTGTAAGACTAAACTCTGAAATGCCTGTGATTATTCGTATGGGCAGGAACTGTTATGATTGGCTGGGTTTCAGGTTTGAGTGTCTGTAGACAGAGCAGCGCCAAAAGGTATTAGATCAGAGTCAATCTCCTCCAAACATCTTAAAGGGGGGCTGAACTAGGGGCTACAGGAGTCTTCATTTGGTTTTACCATTGAACTTGCTTCTTTCTCTATGTGCCTGGACTTTGAAGACCTCCCCGCCCATGAAACTAGGAACCAATGCTTCCCAAGAGTCTCCCAGAAAAAAGAAACAGAATTGCAACCCATGGAATAAAGCGTATTTAGTGGTCATTGGGAACAACAACTGTTTTTCAGAAAAGTTTATTTCCTTTATTCTCAGAATTTCTAATTTTTCTTTGGCTAAACAGTCTCTTTAGAAACCCATCAATTTAATTCTAGTGTACATCTGGCATTATACATATATTTTTCATTTTTCCTAGGAATACATCTTCTGCAAACCTAAATTAACAAATGGAAGGAAGCAAAGTATACTGCTTTTATAGCTTGGGTAATTTCTCAGTTTATTTATACACCTGAATCTTAACTGCAACAGCACACCATTAGCTGGGAAAACAGAATCATCCTTTAGGCAGTGAGAGGAAAATTAGAAAACATACTTGGTTTGAGAGGAAAATTAGAAAACATACTTGGTTGTAACAGGATTTATTTATTTATTGCAACATGGTCACAGACTGAAGTATAAAAATAGCACTGTGATTTTGTGATTTATAATAAGAAATATTTATTTGCTCTTTGACCCTATTTCTGTCACAGAGCTCCAAAAACTCTTGGAATTTCCTAACTGCTGAGAGCCTTAAAGGTGTCTTTTTTTATGTTAATGAAATGATGGGGAGGGTGTTTGCCATGACAACCAAGGGAGAAATTAGAGGGGTTGAAACTTTCAGTCTCACCCCACTTCTTTACCCAGCCCACCTTTGGGGGAGGAAAAAGGGGGAAATCTCCAGCTGCCAATGATTTAATCAATTATTTCTAAGTAATGAACCTCCATAAAAGCCTTAAAGGACAGAGTTTGGAGAGCTTCTGGGTTGGTGAACATATAAAGGTGCTGAAAGAGTGATTCTCAGAGAGGCATAGAAACTCCTGGCTCTTTCCCCATGCCTTGTCCTGTGTGTTTCTTAGATCAGGCTGTTCCTGAGTTCTATCCTTTTATAAGAAACTGGTGATCTAGTAAATAAAATGTTTCTCTGCGTTCTGTGAGCTGCTATAGCAAAAGAATCAACCCCGTGGAGAAGGTTGTGGGAACCTCTGGTTTATACCCAGTTGTTCAGAAGTACAAGCAATAACCTCGGCTTGCAACTGGCGACTGGTGCATGCAGTGTGGGGAGAAGACAGCAGTCTTGTGGGTCTGAGCCCTCAACCTGCAGAATCTGATGCTAGCTTTGGCTAAATAGTGTCAGAATTGAGTTGAACAGCAGGACACCTAGCGGAGTCGGGAGAATTACCTGGGAGTATGGGGGAAGCCCGCCCCTATCCACCACACACTACGCACATTGAAGTTTGGGTGCAGAGCACAAATAACCACAAACTGATTACCTTCAATTTTTCTTTTTTAAAAAGTTAGAGAGCTTATGTTGTCTGAATTTTTTCTCCATCACGTTCCTCCCGGTCCCTCCTCATTCCACTGCCCCCCAGCCTGGCCCTTTCTCCTAGGCCTTGAAGCAACTTCTTAAGGTAAGTCTACAAAAGAAAAAAACTATTTGTGAATAAACTAAGTTTGAAGTATTGATTAAAACTAATTCCTGATCGTTGGCTTCTAGCTCTCTTGAACATTTTATGGCCACTTTATGTCATTTAACATAACTTTGCTTCTTTTCATAAAAAAAGAAAAATAAAACAACAGTATCAAATTAAAAGCTCTCACTTCTGCTGTAAAGCTTGTGATGTCATCAAAATCCACTCCACTGGATTGTATATTGTATATATTTATCATTACGAAAATATTGTATATATTTAAATTGTACAATGAGAAGATTTGATGTACATAAACACTGTAAAATGATTTGCACAATCAAGTTAATTAAGACATCCATCATCTCATATACTTAACTCAATTTTCTTTTTGGGGGGATGAGAGCACACGATTTACTCTCAGCAAATTTTAAGTACACAATACCGTATTATTCACTACAGTCACTATGCTGTACATTAGATCCTTAGAACTTACTCATCTTATAACTAACTTTGTACCTTTTGATTGACCTGCATCTCCCCATCTCCCCCACCCTTACCCCTGGCAATCACCATTTTATCATTTCACATTTTTCTCCATGATATCATTATTTTTGGTGTTGTTTTTCAAGATTCCACATAAAAGTGATACCATGCAGTATCGGTCTTTCTCTGTCTGGCTTATTTCAATTAGCATAATGCCCTCCAGTTTCACCTACATTGCCCTGAATGGAAGAATGTCCTTCTTTCTCATGACTGAATAATATTTCATAATATATAGCACATTTTCATTATCCATTCATCCCTTGTCAGACACTTAGGTTGTTTTAATGTCTTGGCTATTGTAAATAATGCTGCAATAAACATGGGAATACAGATGTCATTTCCTTTGGATATATACCCAGAAGTGAGATTGTTGGATCATATGAAAGTTTTGTTTTTAATTTTTGAGGAATCTCCACACTGTTTTAAAAAATGGCTGAACCAATTTATATTTACACCAACAGAGTACAAGGGTTCCCTTTCTCCACCTTCATCAACATTTCTTACCTCTTTTCTTTTCTATAACAACTATTCTAACAGGCGTAAGGTGATATTTTATTGTGGTTTTGGATTTGCATTTCCATGATGATTAGTAATGTTAGCACCTTTTCATGTACCTGTTGGCCTTTTCTATATCTTCTTTGGAAAAATATGCCTGTTCAGGTCCTTTACCTGTTTTTTTTGGTTTTTTTTGTTTTTAATTGAGGTACGCGGGCCTCACTGTTGTGGCCTCTCCCGTTGCGGAGCACAGGCTCCGGATGCGCAGGCTCAGCGGCCATGACTCATGGGCCCAGCCGCTCTGCGGCATGTGGAATCTTCCCGGACCGGGGCACGAACCCGTGTCCCCTGCATCAGCAGGCGGACTCTCAACCACTGCGCCACCAGGGAAGCCCCCTTTACCTATTTTTAAATTGGATTGTTTATGGCTTTGTTTTTGAATTGTATGAGTTCCTTATATACTTTGGATATTAATTCCTTGTCAACTATGTGACTTGCAAATATCTCTACCCATTAAGTAGGTTGCATTTTTATGTTATTCATTGTATCCTTGCTATACGGAAGCTTTTTAGTTTGTTGTAGTCCCACTTGATTTTTTTAGCTTTTGTTGCCTGTGTTTTGGCAACATATCCCCAAAAACTTATTGCCAAGACCAAGAACATGAGATACATTTCCATTTATTTGTACCATCTTTAATTACTTTTATCCATGTCTTACAGTTTTCAGTGTACAGGTTTTTCACCTCCTTGGTTAAATTTATTCCTAAGTATTTTTTTTTTTTTCAGTGCTTTGTAAATGATATTCTTTTTGACATTTCTTTTTCAGATAGTTTTTGTTAGTGTAAAAAATGTAACTGATTTTTGCATGTTGATTTTTTACCCAGCAACTTTACTGAATTTGTTTATTTGTGCTACAGGTTTTGTTGGAGTCTTTAGGGTTTTCTACATATAAGATCATGTCAACTACAAACAGAGACAATTTTACTTCATTTCTGATTTGGATGCCTGTTCTTTCATTTTTTGTCTAACTGCCTGGCTAGGACTTCCAGTACTCTGTTGAATAGAAGTGGCTACAGTAGGCATCCTTGTCTTGTTCCTCATTTTAGAGGAAAATCTTTTAGCTTTTCCCCATTGAATAGGATGTTATCTGTTGGCTTGTCATATATAACCTTTGTTATGTTGAGGTACATTCTTTCTATGCCTAGTTTATTGAGAGTTTTTATCATGAAAGGATATTGAATTTTGTCAAAAAATTTTTTGTATCGATTGAGATGATCACATGATTTAAAATCCTTCTGTTGATGTGGTATATCACATTTATTGATTTGTGTATATTGAGCCATCCTTACATCCCAGGGATAAATCCCACCAGATCATGGTGTATGATCCTTTCATTGTGCTTTTGAATTTATTTTGCTAGTATTTTGTTGAGGATATTTGCATCTATTTTCATCACAGATATTGGCCTGTACTTTTCTTTTCTTTGATATCCTTGTATAGCCTTGGGTAATGCTAGCCTTGTAAAATGTGTTTGTTTGGAAATATTCCTTCTTTGATTTTTTTTGGAAGAGTTTGAGAATCGTTGGTATTAATTCCTCTTTAAAGTGTTAGTAAAATTCACCAGGGAAGCCATCTGGTCCTAAACATTTATTTCATGGGACATTTTGAATTACTGATTTAATCTCCTTGCTTTTTATTTGTTCAGATTTTCTCTTTCTTCATGATTCATTATTAGTAAGGTATATGCTTCTAGGAATTTATCCATTTCTTCTAGCTTATCTTATTTGTTGGCATATAATTGCTTATATTAGTGTCTTATGAGCCTTTGTATTTCTGTAGTATCAGTGTAATGTCTCCTCTTTTATTTATTTTTTTAATTTATTTTTATTTTTTATTTGTTTATTTTTTTGCGGTACACGGGCCTTTCACTGTTGTGGCCTCTCCCGTTGCAGAGCACAGGCTCCGGACGCGCAGGCTCAGCAACCATGGCTCATGGGCCCAGCCGCTCTGCGGCATGTGGGATCTTCCTGGACCGGGGCACGAACCCATGTCCCCTGCATCGGTAGGTGGACTCTCAACCACTGCGCCACCAGGGAAGCCCTAATGTCTCCTCTTTTACTTATAATTTTACTTGAGTCATCTCTTCTTTTTCTCAGTCTAGCTAAGATTTACCAATTTTGTTTATCTTTCCAAAAAACCAACTCAGTTTTGTTAATCTCTTCTATAATCTTTCTAGCCTCTATTTCAATTTTTTTCTGATTGCATCTTTATTATTTTCTCCCTTCTGTTAATTTTGGGCTTAAGCTGTTCTTCTTAGTTAGTTCCTTGAGGTGTAATATTAGGTTGTTTATTTGAGACTTTTTTTTATGTGTAGGTATTTATCACTATAGACTTCCTTTTTAGAACTGATTTTGTTGCATCCCATAAATTTTAATATGTTGTGTTTCCACTTTCATTTGTCTCAAGATATTTTCTTTTAATTTCTTCTTTGATCCATTGTTTGTTCAGATATGTGTTAATTTCCATGTACTTGTGGATTTTTCAGTTTTTCTCCTATTACTGAGCTCTAATTTCATGCTACTGTGGTCAGAAAATATTTGATATGACTTCAGTCTTCTTAAATATGTTAAGACTTTTTTTGTGGTCTAACATGATTTATCCTAGGGAATGTTCCACGAGCTCTTGAGAAGAATGTGCATTCTCTTGTTGTTGGATGAAATGTTCTGTATATGTCCATTAGGTTCATTTGCTCTAAAGTGTAGTTCAGGTCTATTATTTCCTTGTTGATTTTCTGTCTGGATGATCTATCCATTGTTGAAAGTGGGATACTGAAATCCCCTACTAGTATTGCACTGTTGACTATTTCTACCTTCACATGTTAATAATTGCTTAATACATTTAGGTGCTCTGATGTCGGGTACATATGTATTTACAATTATTGTATCCTCTTGATAAATTGACCTATTTATCATTATATAATGACCTTCTTTGTCTCTTGTTACAGATTTTGAGTTAAAGTCTATTTTGTCTGATATAAGTATAGCCACCCCTACTTTCTTTTTGTTACCATGTGCATGGAATATCTTTTTCCATTTCTTCACCTTCAGCCTAGATGTGTCCTTAAGCTAAAGTGAGTCTTTTGTAGGCAACATATAGCCATTCTATGCCTTTTGGTTTAAGAATTTAATCCATTTACATTTAAAGTAATTATTGATATATAAGAAATTACTAATGCCATTTTGCTGATTGTTTCCTGACTGCTTTGTAGTTCTTTTGTTCCTTTTATCTTTACTTGCTGTCTTCCTTTGTGAATTGATGATTTTCCATAGTGGTATAATTTGATTCTTTTATCTTTATCTTCTGTGTATCTACTCTAGGTTTTGATTGCTGGTTACCATAAAACAACTTATAACAGTCTATTTTAAGCTAATAACACCTTAACTTCAGTTGTATACAAAAGCTCTACACTTTTACTTGCTGCTTCCCCACATTTTATGTTGCTGATGTCACAAGTTAATCTTTTCTATTGTGTATGCATTAAAAAAATGTTGTAGCTACTACTTTTAATTTTTGATTTTTACTTTTTTTTTTTTTTTTTGTGGTACATGGGCCTCTCACTCTTGTGGCCTCTCCCATTGTGGAGCAGCAGGCTCCAGACATGCAGGCTCAGTGGCCATGGCTCACGGGCCCAGCTGCTCCATGGCATGTGGGATTCTCCCAGACCGGGACATGAACCTGTGTCCGCTGCATTGGCAGGCAGACTCCCAACCACTGAGCCACCAGGGAAGCCCTGTCTTTTAACTTTTATACTAGAATTTAAAGCAATTTAACATCACCATTACACTATTAGAGTTTTGTGAATTTGACTATACATTTACCTTTACCAGTGAATTTTATGCTTTCATATGTTTACATGTTACTAAGCATCCTTTCATTTCAGCCTGAAGAACTCCCTTTACTTTAGAAGGCAAGTCTAGTACTGATGAGTTCCCTCAGCTTTTGTTTGTCTGGGAAGTCTTTATCTCTCCTTCATTTACCATGTAAAGCATTATTGGTTAACATTATTTTTCTATAAACACTTTGAATATATCATCCCACTGTCCTAGCCTGCAAAGTTTATACTGAGATATTCACTAATAACTTTATCAGGTCAAAGCCCAGATTTAGGACCCAGAGGGTGGTTAAGGCTTCAACTTAGGACAAACTGGGGGCGGGGGGGGGGGTGGGCAGGTTGAACATAGTGGCAGCTTCAGTCTTGTAGATGGTAAAGTTTTATGGTGTCCCAGTACTGGATAGCCAGGTGTGGCAGTCACTACAACCTCTGGGAGCAGGTCTCACCACAGTGATAGCTCCAGTCCTGGGGAGAGGACACATAGAAAAACTGCTGGCAGCACTACAGTTGAGTATAGCAGTGGTGGAAACTGTGCAGGTTCTCTACAAAGGCTGCAGATGTCCACCGATGTCCAGGATTGCTGGGCCCCACCTGTTCTCCTTTTGCGTCTATTTGAAATCTCTCCAATATCATCTGTCTTGGTGTTGAGCTGCTCTGGACTGGAGTATGGGGCGACACAGGTAAAATGCTCCCTGTGCTTTTCTATGTGGCCACCCTTTTTCTGTGCTTCACAGGGTTTTGTAGAACAGAGCTTTCCCAGAGCTATTTTTGTTTCTTTGTAGTCATGTATTGTTTGTGTACGTGTGCATGTGTGAGAGAGAGGAGTGTTGGACCTCCTACTCCTCCAGCTTGCTGACATCACCTGTCATGGTACAAATTTAGAAATAACTTCTCATAATAGAAAAAAGATAATTGA
The DNA here is from genome assembly GCF_937001465.1 of Orcinus orca. Classification (NCBI taxonomy): domain Eukaryota; kingdom Metazoa; phylum Chordata; class Mammalia; order Artiodactyla; family Delphinidae; genus Orcinus; species Orcinus orca. The sequence goes on from NC_064563.1 coordinate 131,664,948, forward strand.
TTAATTTGTTTTTTATTAAAAAGTATATTATAGAAAATTATGTGCCCTCATAGTATGATATAATATTGTTGAAGCTTTTATTTAATTAGTAATTTCATGTTTAAGATTGAAACTTTTTTGTTAGTAGAATTTATTTGAAACTTTTTTTTTTTTTGCTTTCAGGGAAAATTGCACCATGCCATATCTGAATAATACCTGTGCTATTTTCTAAAGCTTTACATGTTTATCATAAAGATCAGTAGAAGAGTTCATTTATTCCTAAATGAGAAATAGATAAAGAAAGAATTTGACTTCTGGAAGTTTGCCAGTTCAAGTAAATTTGGGACTAGCCACTTTAACAAAGTGTCTGTCTCATTCTTTTCCTGCATGGTCCAAAGGTATATGTGGAAAATATGTATTCAGTAGCATAGTCTAAGATATTCAGTAGTATGAGAACTTTGAAGGTATAAAATAATGGAATTGGCAAAGAGAATCAGATAGTATCTCTTTTATGACCAACTACTGCAGGAGCCAGGACACTAATGCCAGTAGCCCCAGTAGAATGCCCAAGCATGTGAACCACATACTTGATTGGGTACTTTACCCCTTGAATCATATACATTAAGGTCAAGTTGCTAGTGTAATAGGACCTTGTGACATTTTATAAGGTAGATAACAATAGTAATCATTTATAGGTTGACATTCTGAGAGTAGAGTTTTATTTTAAATAATGTTTTCTAGCCATTCTTTTGGTTTATAGAAATTTAAATTGATGCTAAAGTAGCTAAATCATGGTAGATTTTAAGAAACAGTCTTACTATCTTTCAAAGGTAGATCTGGAGACAATACAGAGATTGGATTTCATGTTAATTATCAACTCACTGAAATCTCACAATTCAAACAAATCACTTCTATAATTTGCACTGAAAATGCCTTTCTAACATTCATTTGGGATGATTTAATTTTTAACTCAAAATTCTCATTGATTTCTAAAACACAATATTTCAAAGAGAAAAGTTAATTTTTAAAATGAAATAAATTTGAAAGAGTTGGTACTTATTTATCAGCTGGTTAAATTTAACCTTTCAACATATATATGTTCACTGAAGAGTCTCTAAAATGAGATATTAGATCTTTCTGGAAACTAGCTTTTCCTAGTGTTTTTCCTTATTTTTTTTCTTCTCTTTGACATGCTCTTTTTTTGTCAGTACCTTCATGGAATACAGCTTAGTTGACTGTAGAGGGGATGGATAACATCATCCACATTTCCTACACTTCCCTGAAGTCATCTCCAGGCCTCCTCAACCTTCTACATGCACATCTCCCTCTTGACCTAAGTAGCTTTCCACAGGACACGGAGTCAGTATGGCTACAGAGTTTTATTATGAATATATTGAAGAGATCTATGTAATATCTTTTTTTATTATTATACCAATCAAGCCAGCATCTGTTTGCTATTGTTGTAGTTTGGTTGTTGGTTGTTCAGAGTGCTTTTCTATAGGTGGTGAAGGAAATGAACTTTCAAATTGTACTGAAATCAGTACTTGCAGGTTCACCACATAGTCCCAATGACTTAATTACTACTACTTAGTAGACCGTGCTCAGTGGGTCAAGGTCTGGTACCTCTAACCAGATTTCAGTTTCTAGACTAATTCTAGTCTAGCTTCTATTTTTCAGCTTTCTTTCCCAGACCATTTCCAGAGTCACTGATTATTTTTTTGCACATTGTATAATGTTAGTTATGCTAGATGCATATTTGTCATGGGACAGGCATATCCTTTTTAGAAAAGCTAATGTATTTATTCAGAGAAAAAGAAAAAAACAAAACAACGACAAAAAAGCTCTTGACAAGTGATTGAGAAAAGGCGAGATCTTCAGGGACCTTGAAGTTGATGAAAATGTTTTAAGTGAGATTTAAAAAAAATAATAAGGTACCTGTTGATCTAAGAGAAAGAGAGACAAACAAGGGAGTGGAGCTGTGGTAGAAAGCTGTATGGAATTTAAAGTCCCTCCACCCATTATTTCCCAGATGTTGACTGAAGTTGCCAAACTCAGAAATGCTTGTTGTTTGTATGTGTGAGTGTGTATATGTGCTGTGAGACTGTGGGTGTGTACATAAACCAGTGATGGGTCTGGTATTGTACTGACACAGGACAAGCCCACACAGACCAGCACATACTTAGAGGAAACCCTGAAGATCTTAGTCTCGGCAGCTTCCAGAAATTGTGAGGAGGGTTCTGGACATTCACACACTGTGAAATAGTGTTTCAGGCCAGGTTTAACTAATCTCCAAGGATCAGAAGGATTCAAGATAGCATATGTTTCATTTGAGACTGATAAATAAATGAGGAATGATTCCTTGGAAATAGAACAGAACTGGGAGTCAACCCATGGTTCTGGCTTTTCTCCTGATTAGGGAGAAATAAACATCATTTAAATTGTAAAATGAGAACAGTTTTTGGACTAGATTAAGCCAAAAAATTCTTCCCCCACTCTGAGCCCACAGAGATCTTCTCTTATATTTTCTCCTATTAGCTATATAATTTTATTTTTCACATGTAGATATTTATTCCATCTAAAGTTTATTTTGGGATGTCGTGTGAAAGGACTTAAATCTATTTTTTGTTCTTATAATGAGCTGATCTTTCCAATATCATTTAAAAATAATGCATCTTTTTCCCAGTGGCTTGTGATGCCCCCCACCCAATGCTTTTCATCTAATCATAAATTAGTTGAAATCCATTATCTGATAGCCTTTCTCATGATTTCATTGTAGATTTATAGCTTTTTTTTTCTTTTTCCTTTAAAAAAATTAGTAGGAAGTAAATTTCAGGGGATTTAAAAGGAACTGAACATGATTCATGTAGCATCTTTGACGTTTTATGAAATAGAAATACCAAAAATATTAAAATTAAACTCAAAACCACAATGTCTTAATAAAAAGACTCATAGAAAAGTATCAGTTAGATTCATGTATTAAACCTTCACTACAGAAACATTTATTGAATGCCTATGTCAACTGGGAAAACAAAACAACAACAACAAAAAAAGTGAGCAACCTAAAATTTGAAAATGTTTTATTCGGTGGGAATTTTTAGGACTTCAAGCCCAGAGGCAGCATCTCAAGTAACCCTGAGAGAACTGCTGTGAGGAGGTGAGGGAGGTGCCAGGATATATAGGAGTTTTGCAATGAAGGGCAGGTAGTAGAAACAAAAGATTACTGTTAATAAAAGAAAACTAGATATCTCAAGTTAAGGAATTTAGTGCTTTTCTATGCATGGGAAGATGCCAGAGTCTGGGCTCACTGAAATCATTTCTTTGATATGCACCTCAGCTATCTGGGGCCAGTATTCTGTGTTTTCACATCCTAATTTCCTCAGGGCTCACTGCAGGGAGTGGCTGCAGTCTGAAGGCTGCTATATGGCAGGTATCCTTTTCCTTCCTGAGTTCCCTCAGGGTTCACCAGCTCACTGTCTGTTGGTGGCTGCAATAGCTGATGACTGTGACATCTTTTGTTTACTAATATGGCAGGAAATATTCTACTTATCACCTACCATTTGCCAGACACTGACTGAGGCTCTAGGAGTATAGAAATAAATGAAGACTGAGGGCTGTCATTTGTGTTACTATATTTACCCTTATTGGTCCATTGTCTTCTGTCAAAGAGCTTTCACATATACAGCTCTGTGCTAAGTGATCATTGTCATTAGATGTTAGCTGGATCTTAGAGTTTAGAAAAAACAGAAGAAATAAAATTTACTTGTTCAGCCCACTACAGATCAGAAGCAGAAATTAGAAGCATAAAGTTGTAAAACAGTGGTAACCACTAAAGAAAGACAACTGACATTAGAATTATAGCATGAAAGGTGACCTGGGAGTCAGAAATTCAGAACACAAAAGAGCACAGCAAAGTAAAACTCTGCATTTAGCATGATGGCAAATGGTCGTATGTCCCTTCTTCATTTGGCATAATGGTGTATACCCTTAGCCTTGAAGAAAAGGTAAATTTACACTAAGTATCTTTGGTTAAAAGACAGATACACTTGATTTTTGTTTTAGAATTTTTTTTTTCTGAAAATGAGTTAAGTTTTAGAAAGAAAGGAGATATACATATATCAGATTCAACTCTACTGCCAGACACTGTGATGGATTTTTCACAAATATTATTTCATTTACTTTGATACTGCTGACAAAAAAAAATGCACAACATGAGCCTTGAGAGTTAAGTTTTATTTGGGGCAAAAATGAGGACTACAGCCTGGGAGACAGCATCTCAGAAAGCTCTGAGAAACTGCTTCAAAGAGATAGGGGGGAAGGTCAGTATATTTGTGATTTTGGTGAAAGGGGAGTACATACAATAAAGCACATATTTTTTTGCAGAAGGTTTCTGCTAGTCTCGTGAAGGCTACTGCTAGTCACAAGGAGCAGACATCACCAAGAAGGATGTTACTGTTTTTCTAGATATGAGGAGATAAAAGAATTGGGCTCGTAAAATGGTCTCCTGAAAATAGCTCACTATCTGAAGACATGTTCTGGCAGTTTTTCCCAGAGCACAGAGTGCCTTATTCCTGATCTCCACTCTGAACTCCTTTCAGGGAGTGTTGAAAGTCAGCAGCTGCAGAGGCTCATAATTTAATCCTTGTAGAGGTAGATGGCAAGTGCCAATGGCAAGAGCCAATTTGTAGTTGACAACATATACATGGTAATAAAGTATGCATTATTGTTCATACTTTTACAAACTAAAAAACTTACCCTGAACTGTTTCAGTAACTCACTCCAAATCACACCATTAATTAGTGACTGCCCTGGAATTGGAGTAGGTCTGCTATTCTGACTTCATGTGATGCAGTACAAAATGATGGCTATGACCATTATCAAATCAGAGATCCCTAAGTTGGAATTTCAGATTTGATGTTAGCCATTTAGCCATCAGAAATGATTTAGTCTTTCTGAGACAGAACTTCCTCATATGTAAAATGGAAATAGTAAAGCCCAGGTCAAATAGAATAGTCATGAGGATTTGATGAGATAAAGAACATAAAACACTATACACTGTGCTAAGCACTTTGTAATCACTCAATATATAGAGCTATTCTATGCCTCTTAATTGGAGAGGCTTCTGTTATCTGAGAATGCAGATTTAAAGATAACTTAGAATTCAGGAAGTCAAAATAAATTACTATATTTACATTAGATTTAATATATCACAAATAGTAAGTGCTCATTTTGGTATAATAGTTGGCCAATGAATGTACTTAAGGTGTTTTTGTCTGAGAGTCATCTGTTTTCCTACTCTTTAACTTTGTAATCCCTGTATTTCCAAACCCTAGAAGTCATATTTCAAGGTCTTCCTATTTGACATCAAAGGAGGTAGTTGAGTGTGTGTTGAGAAATTAGTATAAAGCTAATCCAAATATTCTGAGGAGAAAAATCAAATCATACATTGTAAGTGGCATTATATAAATGCTGACTAGAAATAATTAGTTTTAAAATAATGGGATTTATATAAATTTTCATATCTTATCTCTTGTTCAAAATAGACACCAGCAAGATAACCTGATTTTCCAACAACTGATAAATTCCCAGCATGTTTTCCTGTTTTCCTGTTTTCATGTTCCACACTCTTTTCTATTCTCCACATAGAATCTAGAGTGATCGTTCAAGGTAGTTCATGTGACTTTCTATTAAAATCCTCCAAAGGCTTCACATTGCATGTACAATAAAGCCAATCTTCTTATGGCCTACAAGGTACTGTATGATCTGGTTCTTGACTTTCTCTGAACCCTTCTTCTGTCCTTTTCCATGCTTACTCTGCAGAAGACCTAATGTTTTTTTCTAATGATTCTTGAATGTGTCCAGCTCATTTCATACTGAGGATCTTTTCACTGAGGGCATCTTTCCATTTATTGCTGGCTTATTTTCATTCGGCACAATATTTTCGTTTCAAGTCCCTTCATCTTCCATGACTCCTGCCTGATTATGTTCTGTCCCATCATTTTCTGTGCATAACACTTACCAATACCTACAAGTATATTTGAACCAGAGTATTGAGTGTGATATACTTGGTGCAGTACTATCAGGAGAAGTTTTTGTTTTCTCCCATTTCTGCCTAAAAATATTCTCTGTAGTACTTCTCTTCACCGTCTTTTGTTAGCATCTTGGGCATGGTCCTTAGCTTTTTGGTCACTCCCAAATGTTATTTCCATAATTATGATTCTCAGCTTCATTTTTCTCTATTCCCTCTTTTGACATTCCTAATAAGCTAAGATCAACTTTTGATATCTACTATCCATAGTATTTCCAGACCACCAATTCTTGCTTCATCTATAACCATCATTTTATTCAGCCCATATATTAATTAAGTTTTTCTCCCAACAGCTATATTTACCTCCAATATCTCTAAAGGATTATTTTTATGGCAAGTTACCTTCTGTTTTTGTTTCACAGATGCAACTTTTACCTTTATTAATTACACTTGTTTTCAAGTCTTTTTCTGATTGCTTTAGTACTACTATTTCTTGTGTCTGAGTATTTTGGTTTGTTATCTGATTTTATGGTCTCCATGCTTTTCAGATAACTTGGAGTCTTTTTGACTGCTTCAAATTCACAAATCCTTAACAATTGCCTGCTGCCTCTTCTTGCAGCAGAGTGAGATGTAGGAACTTCCAGAGTTCATGTTCCTTACTTTGTCCATAAGATGAGAAAATGATGAGACAGTGGCTTTACATCTGATATTCCGTACCTTTTCTCCGTTTTGATTGGTTTGGACCTTTCACTGGGTGGTCCCTGTCAGTTGCCTCTCCCTCACCCTGAGCATCTACCATCTTTAGGCATACAAATCCTTGTGACACTTCCCACTTTATTTGGTATTCTCTTCCACAGAGTCTCACAAGTGTCCTAAGATGTCATTTTCCTCTTAGTTTGAATCTCATCTGCTTTATGTTTTGCAGATATTCTTGAAAGAAACTTCTCTTTTGTGTTTCTGAGAGAATCCATGCATTCACTCTATTTTAAAATATATTTTCCAATATTTTTATGATCTGATCAAAGGAAAGGGATTGGAGAATTTGCTCACAATATGACTTAAAAGCAGAATTAAAGGCATAAGTTACTTTGAAATAGAAATTTTAATTACATATAAAATTGCAGCTTTTCTTTAAAGAATCTAGTGATATCCCTGAAAGCTCCTGAATATATATGTTTTCTAATAGAATTCCAGAACTATTCTTGAAAAACTCATTCTTAGCCTAATATCTCTTTTTGCCAAGGTACATGCTCTGCATTTGCACAATGTTTTATAGTTTGCAAAGATATCATTATTGGCTAGTCATGGTACTGATTGTTTTTATATCTATAATGTCATGTAATACTCATATTTTATTGATATTCATAATATACTGCTAAGAACCCATGTGATTTTAAGAATCCATATTTATTTTGGAATGGATAAGAAAAATAAAATATTGAGAGATTAGAAAATTTAGCCAGAGGTATAAACATGTCTGAACCAGAAATAATAAGTTGCTGACCATTTTAAGACTAAGAAAATACATTGCTGGGCTTCCCTGGTGGCACAGTGGTTGAGAATCTGCCTGCTAATGCAGGGGACACGGGTTCGGGCCCTGGTCTGGGAAGATCCCACATGACGTGGAGCGGCTAAGCCCGTGAGCCACAACTACTGAGCCTGCCCGTCTGGAGCCTATGCTCCGCAACGGGAGAGGCCACGACAGTGAGAGGCCCGCCCACCGCGATGAAGAGTGACCCCCGCTTGCCACAACTAGAGAAAGCCCTCGCACAGAAACGAAGACCCAACACAGCCAAAAATAAAATAAAAATAAATAAATTAAAAGAAAGCTCAACATTAAAAAAAAAAGAAAGAAAGAAAATACATTGGTTTTTTCCTTGAAAATGTTTAATACAGCAACATGGATGTATGTCGGACTTATTCCCCATTTCCTAAAGTATATATAAGTCAATCAGTGTTTATTGGAAGTCTACTCTGGTCAAAATACTGTCATACTAGAAAAAAAAAATCTCTTATCTGAATTTACCTTATAGATAGAGCCTAAGAACAATGATTATTTAAAGAACTGGTTTAAGCATATTCCATTAGAAAAAAAAAAGTTGTCAGTGTTTTTTCATCTACAAAGGTTCACTTCAATCCCATCTTTATATGGCTTGAGGGGGGAGATGATGTCAAGATTAAAAGAGGATATTCCTTAGGTTCTACTAGGAATAGGGCAAAAAATGTTGGAAAAGATTTAAGTAAACTCAGGGGTGGTTGTGGTGGGATGAATTGGGAGATTGGGATTGACATATATACACTAATATGTATAAAATAGATAACTAATAAGAACCTGCTGTAAAAAAAATAAATTAAATAAAATTCAAATATTCAAACAAAAAAGATTTAAGTAAACAGGAAACTACTTGACTGTTAGCAAGATTATACTTTCAAGAGAACTTAGTTTTAAAGATCACTGAGTAGCAAAATGTAGACCTATAATTTAAAAATTCTCTGCCATTCCTATCAGGAAAGAAAGCTTACTTTGGTCTCTAAATTTCAGTACTTAAGCAGAGTTAATAAAATAAAGACTTTCCCCACCTTTAACTTGTGTTTATGAACCCAACCAGTGTAGAAGTTTCCACTGAAATCGTCAGTTTGTTTTTTTTTTTTTTCAGTTCTTTGGATATGATTTTTGGCCTGTTTTTGATGTTACTCATTTGTTTCTGGATCAGCTTTCACCATGTGGCTGGGATTTTCTGTGTTGTAATACCAAGTTGCTTGCACCATTGCTATTCTAAAAAGTGGAACTGAATTGAAATTAAACCTCAAAGAAACACCATGTTAGAGCAATGTTAATCGTCTCACTTGAACTGACAAGGGCAGGACAGGGCAGAACATTTCTTGTTGTATCTGATTCTTTGTGTTAGAAGCACTGAGTTAGGAAGCAGTGGGTTTTCCCATACGTATTATGCTCAGCCCTAAGATATATGACAGAAACCCTGAGTTGATCTGGTTTTTAAATAAACATCAGCTGTAAAATGAAATCTTATTATATAAATGCAGTTTATTTTATTTTAATTTACAGCTAGAATAAAAAAACCTTTATTTTAAACCTTTAATTAACTAAATAAGAAGATTTTTACATCTTAGAGGAACATATTGGATCCAGTATGATGCTGAATCTTCCAGTTCAAATATTCTGTATTTAATTAGTCTTTGGAAAAAGTTATGTGTTATGATTTTCCTTGAAAACACTTAACTCCATGAGGCGCTCTTATTTAAAATTGCAGATGAATTGCTAGCATATATGTGACAATCTTGCTTTATATGGGAAGTTTGAAAATTTAAGAGTATTGGCATTAAATGGGTATTAATGTTGCAGAAAAGGAGTTTCCCATAACATAAATGGAAGATCTGACTTCTGCTTCCTCCCTACCCCCAAAGAGTGGAAAGTTGTTCATTTTGCTAACACTATATAAATTTTAATCAGTACCCTGTTAGTATTGGATGGAATTCACATTAAAAATAACCTTATTAAAACCTTAGTTTTAACCTTAAAAACCTTAGTTTTTATTATTATTTAAAACTCTTTTTCTCATCATTAAAGCAAAATAGCATTTTTAAGTTAAAAGTATTTGGAAAAAGAGTTCTATTATTTATCTATAATTGGTGCAATTTCTTTTAAAATCTTTCTTGGTATCTACTAGGTAAAATATAATGGAACTAATAAAGGAAATTAAAAGAAATACCGTGTGCTAGAGGACCTCAAAATCAAAGGAAATTTTAAGTTGATCATACAGTTCTCTTTTTGGTAAAAATGTCAATAGTTTGATTGTCTTCCCAAAATACATGATTGCCCAGGAGGCCAGATTATTCAGTGGAAATATCACTGGATTTTGAAACCAACAGAAAAATGACCTGTGAAAATAACCAAGCCAAAAAATTTGATGTTGAAGGAGTTTTCTCATAATTCACACCCATGAAATAGCTTTGTCATGATTTTACATTGGCAAGCATTTTATCAGGATCATAATGAGGTAAGGAGATAGGCATTGTGAGCTACCCTAACCTTATAAAGCAACGTCTTTCTTTTAAATGGTATAGTTTTAGAAAGCATGATCAGAGAGGTTACAAATGCTCAGTTTAACATTCTTAGTAAATACTTGACATTTACAGAATTTTAGGTAGGGAAGGGAATTGAAAAGGTTTTGGTTTCTTTATGTGTACAAATTACTGTTTTTCAGAAAACATAATTGAGACATGGTGAAATAGTTCTCCTCAGTGCTTTACATACATTATGTCATTTAGTTCTCAGGACAACTCTAGGAGATGGGCAGTTTTACTATCATATTTACAGATGCATAAACTAAAGCTTAGAAGAGTTGAGCAACTTGCCCATGATTGAGCAGTTGGTGAGGGTGAAGTGGGAGAATGAAGTGAGTAACTTGTCTCCAGAGCCAATCTTCTCTACCATGTCTACACTGCTTTCCTGTGCAGTAAGAGGGAAGGAAAGAGTGGTAGTATGTGCTGTATGTGTGTGGGAGGGCTGTTTGACCTAGGGACAAGCAAACATAGTTTGGCAATGGAGAGAGTAAAATGCCTAAGGCAAGAAGTTTAAATTTAATCAATATCCTGTGATAAACCATAATAGAAAAGAATATATGAGTGTCTATATGTGTATAATTGAGTCACTTTGCTGTATAGCAGAGACTGGCACAACATGGTTAATCAACTATATTTCAATTAAAACAATAAATTTAATTTTGTAAGCAAAGAAAAGGAAGTCTAAGGCTGTCTCTGAGCAGATAGAGTTGACTTTATTTTATATTTGGGACTAGGTCTTCAGCAGATTAAAGCAAATTAAAATTGATCAGTATAGACTTTAGCCAGAAATGCACAATCATTTGTTTATTCAAAAGATATTCATTAATTATCTCTTGTATGTCAGCCATTTTTCTAAATTTGGGGGATACAATGGTGGACAAGGGCAACAAAGGCCCTGAGCACATAGAACTTACTTTTTATAGTAGTAGAAAGTAAAAATAGACTGTCAAACCAATAAATAAATAATGTAATTTCAGGTAGTGATAAGCTGTGAAGAAATTAAAACTTGATGAGGGGATGGATAGGAAAGGGGAGGAAGGATATTTTACAAATGGTGGTCAAAGGAGTCTTATCAAGAAGGTGATAATTGTACTGAGACCAGAACGTTAGACCAATCTATCCATATGAAGAGCTGCAGTAGTAGTTTACTAGGAAGAGAATGCACAAATATAGGATCCTGTTTTAAACAAGTGTTCAGGAACAACAGAAGCTGGGTGTGAGTGGAGGAATAGTTGGTGAGCGTAAGAGTGATGGGATGTGAACTCAACTAAGTAGAAAATGTCTAGATTATGTAGGGTTTTGTGGGTCAGAATAAAGAGTATGAAATTTAAACAAAATGGAAAACTTTACAAGGATTTGAACAGAGGTGTTATGTGGAAAATTGGCTGGGAGTTGGTGGAGGGAAGGGTTAATGGGAAGTTCAGTTAAGAAGATGTTGCAGTGAAGCAGGCAAGAGATAATGGTAGTTTGGACTAAAGTCTAGGGAAATGGGGAATAGGTTTTTTGAGGTAAGTAAAGAATTCTATTTGACATTGAATATGTTAAGTTTGAGCAGCCTAACAGCATGCAAGTGAAGTAGAATGGGCATTTAACTACTTGAAAGTGGAGTTCAAGTTGATGTTAGGGATGGTGATATAATATCTATATAGGTGTTAATAAATATTTAGCAGGACAGAATAGGACAGGATCCTAAGGGCTCCAAAATATAGAGGTCAGAAAGAGGAGATAAACCAATTTATCTATTACAGAAATGGAAAAATAAGAAAATCAAGGTGTTCTTGAAGTCAAGAGAAGAACAAGTTTCGAGATGGTTAAGTGCCAAGCATATATAATTCACATAGATGAGAACTCAGGTGATGTGCACAACATTCCTTGACAGAAACTTCGACATGTTGAAGTTTGGTATAATTGTCTTTGTGTCCATGTGCCAGTGTCAAGTTATTTTTTCAACTCTTCCACACACTCATTCAAATTGTTAAATATCTAAAAATTAAAATATCTTTATTATATTATTATAAAACAGTATATAATTATAAACAACAATCAGTATAATATCAGTATAAATGATAGAAAATAAATTACCTAAAATCTCTATACTCATAGTTAAACACTCTTGGTATTTTTTTTTTTTTTTTTTTTTTTTTTTTGCGGTACGTGGGCCTCTCACCGTTGTGGTCTCTCCCGTTGCGGAGCACAGGCTCCGGACGCGCAGGCTCAGCGGCCATGGCTCATGGGCCCAGCCGCTCCGTGGCATGCGGGATCTTCCCGGACGGGGCATGAACCCACGTCCCCTGCATCAGCAGGCGGACTCTCAACCACTGCGCCACCAGGGAAGCCCAGCTCTTGGTATTTTGACAAAGAAATTCCTGACATCATTTTTTGCATACATAAAGAGAAATAAACAGATATACATAATTTATATAAATGGTTGATTCCTTGTATCTTTTAAACTGCTTCTTCATTCAACTCTGCTATAAATATCAATTAAGACATTTCCATATGAAATATTATGTCTTCATAATATCTTATTTCAACAATTTTGTGTTGATATTCATTGAATTTCCAGGATTTTGATAATATAATAATGCTATGACGACTATATTTAACCAATCTTTAATGTACATGTTCAATTATTGTTTAAGATAAATGGCCAAGATGAAAGTGCTGGGTCAAGCAGTATATACATTTTACAGTTGAATCGTGATATATTTAACATTTCCAGATGTGCAAAGAACTCAATACAAAACTGTAGCTTTTGAAAGCAGTATTTTTTCAATCACATTGTGTTTTTGCAATCTCAAATATAATTAAGTTAAAATATTCCAACAAGCACTTAAAGTGGGGGTCTTTGAAATTAATAATTCTGTATTTATTCTTGGACATAAACTTTGGTCAAGTTGTAGTCTACACATTCTTCTTGCTATTTTTATTATATATTTTATTACTTATTTTTATTATAATTCCAGTAATAAAAGACTCCCCGACCCCCAAATTCTATGATTGTGGTCTCCTGAATGGAAAAATAAATCCAAAATTATTTTAAAAATTCCAGAACTCTTCATGTTCACAGATTGCTTAAAACTTGTTTCAAAAATGCAAACAATTTTGAATATTCTTCTGGGTGATTTTGCCACAGACATATTTCATAATTCTGTACTAAGTTCAAACATTATTTCTTAGATTCCAGTATTCACAGTCTCCCTCTGTAGCTGCAAATGATGACCTCTCAGCTGCCCTGATGAATTTATGGGAGTTGTACATGAGGAGGTGGCTGGTCGGATCACTGTTCAGTCTGGATAAAAACAAGTCCTGAGAAAAAAAATAATACAAATGAACTTATTTACAAAACAGAAATAGACTCACAGACATAGAAAACAAACTTATGGTTATCAAAGGGGAAAGGGTGGGGGGAGGGATAAATTAGGAGTTTGGGATTAATATATACACACTACCTTATATAAAATAGATAACCAACAGGACCTTACTGAGAACTATTCTCAATATCTTGTAATAACCTAAAATGGAAAAGAATCTAAAAAAGAATATATATATACATATATATATATAAAACTGGATCATTTTGCTGTACACCCGAAACTAATATAACATAGTAAATCAACTACATTTCAATAAAAAAATTTAAAAAAATAAAGTTCAGGGGCAGTAATATAAAGTTCAGTAATATAAAGAAGTTAAACATTTGAAATATCGATAACATGGAATTAAGCCTTTAAACAAAAATGACTGAAAAATTTTGTAAGGCTTCTGAGAAACAACTACAATGGACTTGACTCTTGATTATTACTAATACCTAATTTGTCTATTCTTTCAATTATTTCTCCCATCCTACACATGTATACTCACTTATAAAATACATAATATATAACAATTAAAGATTATTTGGCCAGCATCATATAGTTATTGTGAGGATTAAAGTAATATTTAAAAGTCTTAGCACAGAAATCCCTCAATATATGGTATTCAAATAATAACATTAAAAGTCACTTGCACAGAGGCCAAACCCATGGGCTCCTTGTTCAATGTTCAAGGCTACTCTCAGTGTGCTAGGACCTCTTCTATTTGTATGGCATCAAAAATGCACAAAGATGAGTCTTTATTTCAGCTTGGTTAATATTTTTCTCTTCACCAATATAAAAAATAAACTCTAGTTCCTAATATAAGCTATTTTTGAGTATGAAATTAGATCTTTCTTTATTTTTATCATTATGCCACATTTTGGATAAGAGAGAAAAGCACTTTCGTATCCTTTTTAAGCATAATTGAATGCTACTTTGAGTCAATTAGACAGGACACCTGTTAGCTAAGCTTTTAACAAACAGCTTATTCAAGTTATCTGCAAAATAATCTTCCAGGTGAGATACTTTTTCTTGACTTTCTCTTTTCTTTCTTCCCAACCAATAATTTCTGTAGTCATTCTTGTTGCATTGAAGTTAAAAAGTAAATTATCTTTTTATAATCTTTTAGATACCCAAAGTTGCTTCAAATTGTATATAATTGCAACAATATAGACCTTTTAGATGGAGTGTTTCCAACAGATGTGATTATAGTAAGTGATTTTATTTTTCATCCTATATAGTATTGAGAAATGTGTTTTAACTGCCCTGGTATTTAGCATAATAGAATTAAAGTAATGATGACAATTTCAACCATAACAACAACAACAATAATAAATAAAACAATTTCTGATTTTTGTCTCTTTAATGTTCTCACTTGGAACATTTACTTAAAAGTAGAATGGTATAGAAAAGAAACCTTGAACACATATGTTAAAACTGCCAAATTATGTTCATTTTAAATTGATTACTATGTTTAAGATCGATAATTTTAATTGCTATCAGTTTCAGCCTTTATCATTACACATTGTGCGTCAAAACTTTCTCAAAATGATCACTATTTTAATATGCTATTTGTAACCAGGAATACAGTGAGGTGGAAAAGTATAATAAAGTGGACATCTGTTCAATAAATACTTTTTGAATTAATGTGCCTGAATATTCTCCACAATGTATCTTGAGGAAAAAAACCTGAGTTTTTTTGTGGCTCTTCCCTGTGAGGCCACTGAGCAAAAGAAAAAGAAATAATTGACATTACCCCCCCATTCCCTTTTATTTGTCTTGTTTTGGAGAAAATAAATTTTGAATCTATTTCATGGGTTCATTTTTATGTAAGAGATGAACTCTATTAAGTCTAGGTAAGTTAGTCAACCAGGTAATGTGGGTTTGAAATGGGATAGATTTACAATAGATAATGTTTTAAAGACAAAAACAACTTGCACTGTTGAGTCAATAGGTACTTTCAAAAATTCCACGCTGATCTTAGTGCTGAATTTCTGCATCATCAGTTTCCTTTTACCATGATGATTTTTCTTGCTCTTTGTAGTGTCTGCTCTTTGTCTCTCCCAATAGTTTCTCTGTTTTAATATAATCATGGCTGGAAAAAAGTGAAAAATAATTTGAATGAGGTTTTCTTTTATACCAAAATTGTTATTGAATTTCTATGTGTAAGCTTTAACAATAAACCTTAACAACAGAGACAAGATAATGTGTTTTTTTTATCTGTTAACCCTTTTACCACTGAAAAAGTTATTGCTACAGTTGCCAGAATAGCAGTTAAAAGGGGAAGGAAAAGTAATGGAGCATTTATTTAACTATTCTTAAATTGGATTGTTCTTTTTATCTAAATATGATTCTTGCAGTAAAATTTAATGTGCTGTTTTATTAAAACATGTGTGCATATAGTAAGAGAAAATAAACAGCAACAAACAGGATTGGTGACATTTTGATAGATATATTTAAAGGAAATTACACCAACAACATTATGTAGAATAAATAGTAATGGGAGTTGGGTAAAGTGAGATAAATAAGTATGGAGGTTTGGGGAATAAACTAGTCATAGGTTATCAGCTATCCTTTTCCAGTCCCTTTGCCAGACCATCTTCTTTTAGCCAGTCTTTTTTTTCTATTATTATTATCTTTTCTGTGCTCATTAATTTACAACTTAAACATTCAAATGATTCCCAAATTTTTATATCCCGTTCACAGAATCCAACTTTCTACTAGACTTGTCCAGTTGGGTATCTAAAAGTCACCACAAACCCAATAAGTCCAAAATTGAACTTTTGGTCATCATTCCTAAACCTGGGCCCCCTCCAGGGCAGCATTTCCTGTCTTCATCATTCCTAAACCTGGGCCCCCTGCAGAGCAGGGTTTCCTTATGATGTGGGGCTAAAAGTCAGATGTTATCCCTGACATCACCTTCTCTCACTCACCCCCATATCCAGTCAATCACCAATCCTACTGATTTTACCTTCCAAGTGTATCTTTAATTCATGTACTTTTCTCCATCTTTGCCGTCACATCATTTTAGCCCTAACTACTCTCATCTGTTACTGCTTCTTCGGTTTCCGTAAAAGGTTTACCCACATCCACGCTACACTTTTTCATCTATGCTATGCATAGCAGCCTTAGGAAGATCTTAAAATTTGAATCAGATCATGTCATACCTTCACATAAGACATTTTTCATTGTCCTTTGCAAGAAAGTGATAATGACAAAAAGTTTAAAACAGTTTAAAAAGAGATTCAACTTCTGGCCTCTTGATATCTCTCCAGGCTTATCTGCACACTCTCCATTTCTCAGCTCTAGTCACTTGGTCTTTCAGTTCCCAAGGTGTTCTGCCCTTCCTGCTTCTTGTGGCTCCTTGCTCACATTGTGTTCTCTGCTTGAAAGGTTTATATCCTGCTCATTCTCCCTCACTTCCTCAAGAATTTTTTTTTTCTTTTTTTTGCAGTACGCGGGCCTCTCACTGTTGTGGCCTCTCGCGTTGCGGAGCACAGGCTCCAGATGTGCAGGCTCAGCGGCCATGGCTCACGGGCCCAGCCGCTCCGCGGCACGTGGGATGTTTCCGGACTGGGGCACGAACCCGTGTCCCCTGTATCGGCAGGCGGACTCTCATCCACTGCGCCACCAGGGAAGCCCAGTTTACAGATTCTTGATTAGAAAACTAGCCATTGGTCTTTGGTCAAGATGATACATTTAGAAGATAACTTTGGCTTAGGAGAGAAGACCTAAGATGAAATTGATTTGGAGCTTATTGATCTTGGGCCATGAGAAATCCAGACTGAAGTATGTGGATGGCTTCTCAAGGTGTGTGGTGAGGTGATGAGAAAAGCTCATGACTGATAGCCAAGGGCATAGAGGTTTCAATGAAATCACATGAGTTTGTGTTGTGGTGGCAACTATCCACGGAAGTTGCCTCCTTTCTTCATTGATAATAGAATGGGAACTGTGCACGTGGTTGCCTAGCTGGACTCCATTTTTCAGCCTGCTTTCAGTTTACCATTCTGTAGGCACAAATGTATGAATATGGCTCCTCCGTGTTCTCTCTTCTTCCCCCCCTGCTGAGAGTTCTTGCTGATGGCTCCGCTTAGACCATGTATCAAGGCCTTAAGGATGGCAGAACCACAAAATGAAAGGGATAGGCATTCATGACTGAGGAACCATTTGACCATCTGCCATGCTTTTCTTGAACTTTTTGTATAAGAAAGAAATAAATTGTCTCATTTTTTTCTTTAGGTTGCTGAATTTGGAATCTCTTTGTTATAGTAGATTGGTCTCTCCTACCAATGTTAAGAGGAGAGTTTATATTAAAAAATCTATTTTCTGGCTCTAAGATTTACTCACGATGTGACCTGGGATAACTGACATAATCTCTTTGATTATATTTACTATAAATAGAGACAGTTGATAACAAGTTGTTTAGTGATAACACAGGTCACTCACTGAACTGCCTGACCTAGGGTAAGTGAGCACTAAATTATAGCAGTTATTATTATTATTATTGTGTTTCTATTTCTACTTCTTTTCTTTCTTCTTAAATGAAATATGAAGTGCATAGGTTAATTATAAACCTACCAATTCCTTTGATCATTATATGGCTTACTGTTTATTTTTCAATCAAGATTTGCCAAAGCTGTAGTCTATTAAAAAATAAAATGTTAAATGTGATACAGAAAGTCCATTTTCCTGCTGAATGCAACATTCTCATTATTATATTTTACATTGAAGGTGATCTTTTATTAAAAACTTAAAACTCAAGAATGCCATAGATGGTATGTTAAAAATGTATCCTTAGCTAATGTAAGATACTAGAAAAAATGAATACTAAATACAAGTAGCTTACCTTTGCAAACTAATGAGGGTAAAATTCAGTATAGCCTGTTTCCTTATTTATCACAATAATTGTCCTTAATTTTCACATAGAAAATATGAATTGCATTGTAAGTAATTTTTATGAGTATATACAATGAAAAACAGGTAGTAGTAAATTTTTTTTTTTGGCCACACTACGCAGCATGCAGGATCTTGCCCCCCGCAGTGGAAGCGTGGAGTCTTAACCACTGGACCACCAAGGAAGTCCCAGTTAGTAGTAAATTGTTTTGAGTTGAGCTAGGTACATTTTATATAGTTTTCAGGTCATCAAGAGTAGTTTCTTCATCTTGAATAAAAGGAAGGACATATTTCATTCAAATGTATTTGAAATATAAATTTATTGAAACAGTGGCAAGGCATTAATAAGGTCTTTTATTTTTATTTTTTCTTTTTGGTACTAACATACAGCTTATTTTTTTTCCCCTGGAAGAGAATTTGTTTTCTTCTGACTAAAGGAGCACCGTGTCAAAGGATGTAACAAATATTACAGACATTTCCATGGCATTCTCTAATGTGGATAGAAAATAATTAGAAATTTGAAGGTTTCACTTTCAAATTGTTTAAACACAATATCTGTATTATGAATGGGACTAATTTTCCTGACTATTAACTGCAATGCTCAGAGACAGTGAATAAAGTAGCAAATGGCTTGGGTTTTAGTTAACTTAGTTTAAACCATGATTAAAACATTGACAGGAGATCTGAAGGACCAATACCTCAGGCTTAATTTGGGCCCCACTGAGCAGGAGGGGCACAACATTCCCACCCCCAGACTCCTCTGGGGGGAGGGTGGCCTTGTGGTAGAAAAGAAATGTAATGGAGAGCAAAGGCATATCCCCCTGAATTTGAAGGAAAACTTTTCAAAGCAGTGAAAAGACAACTTTTCCATTATATGATAAGGAGCATTTTCATATTGTAAAGAACCTGAAAATCTTTATATCATTCAATCAGTAAAAAAATTCAAATGCTGTACAAAATACCCCCATGACATTTATGATGACTTAGGAAAACACTTAGAAGATGGACTTGTATTTTGATGGCATTCTCAGGGAAATTGACTCACATATCTGTGAAGAACACAGTGTAAGCCACTTCTCCAACCAGAAAATCATATTGATCTTTAAAAGACTGAAGAACATTTCTAAACATAAAAAGAGAAAACCGTTCAAAAACAACGCGTCAGATGTATGCAAGTTTTGGTAAAAATGGAGACTGAACTTAATATAATTCCCTTGGGGTTATGAAAAATTGAACAGATGTACACTAGGATTTTCTAAGTTTAGTGATGTTTGTAAACATCTGGCATTACTGAAAAGATAAAATATGAAAAAGTCTAGAACCTCCAGTTTCTGGTTCTTCATGTCAAGAGCTTGGAAGTCCCCACTCCGTTCTAATAACGAGTGAAAACCTGGATAGACTGAAAAATCAACAACCCTTCTTGGATCCTTAAGAGAGGGGAGGATGCAGGGCAAATCACTGCCCCCAAGATTGGAGAGACAGACAGGTGAATAGGAGTCATGGCTTCCCAGAGCAGGGATTCTTGAGCAGAAAATACCTCGGAATTGGTGCCAGGGAAGAAAAATCTGAACTTTCATCAGCAAATTGTTGGAGACTCAGTGTAGATAACTTGGAGAGTTAAAAATTCTAGGAAAATTGTGGGAATCACACCCAGTAGCTCAACCAGGTTCTGACAGTAAATACTGGAGAAAAATTCTTTCCTGAGAATAGAGTTATTCTTCCTAACAAGGCCTGCCTTCAGGGACAATGAATTAGCAGAGCTTAACCTTCTGGTGTGTTATCAGAGTCTAACTGACCTGGGGAAAGGCCAGCCCACTCTAGCCATCATGTTCCACATATGGGGGTGGAGGGAAACCCTGAGAAATTCTTGTGATGTTCACAGTCCAAGCAAAGAGTAAGCAAAGAGACATGAGTTTCAGTGCCACTTCTGCAAATAAAAGCTTGGGGGATGTTGGTTGGGCATGTCACTTAACATTTTTGAGTTACAGTTTCTTCCTTTTTTAGGGGAGATATTTATATTTGATATCACTAAGATCTTGCTGGCTATGAAATTTTATTTTTTATAATGTGAAATCTATCTGCTAAATACATTCACTTATAAAGGAAACCCAAACTACTGTTATTCTCCACTGTGTACTGTGGAAAAAGTATCATTTCAAACTTAAAATAACAGATGTCTTGTAGCTTTTAAGCAATGTGATTAAATACACTGGTATAATGGGGATGAAGATTAATATGTGCTTCATAATTTGTTGAAATATAACAAAGCAAACTCAGTAAGCTTAGCTCTGTCTTTTCTGAAACCTCTTACTTTCTACTTTCATAGGAGCCTTACAGTAGGACAGGTACTTCCCTCTGGGTGGGAAGTCAGGAATTTGGGGGATAAATTAAATTATTGATGATGGTATTAGGAATTCAATTATGGCCATGCATCTAAGCCACCTCTTCTGATCCACTTTTTTATCAGTAATAACTGTGATGCTCACACACACCCCCATATGCATGTTGATTCTTGCATCCTTTTGGCTGTTTCTACATTTGAGAAGAAAAACATGGCTATTGATCAGGCACTTAAAATCAAAACAGATACTCTGTTTTAAATTCTCCTCTTTTTCTGTTCAAGATTTCAAAAGTCATTAATAACACATTCTATGAATATCTTATACCAACTTTTACAGAAATTTATAAAAAATATCCAAAAGAACAGTCTGAAACTTTATATTTGCTCATTTTTTCACTAACATAAAAGATACTTGGCTATAGTCAGTTTGGTTTCAATTTACTTTTGAATGTGAGCTAAAGGAGTATAAAATTTTTGTTCCTTTCACAGTTTTATGAGTTGTTGATCATCACAACTAGTCATTGAAGTTATTTCAAGCTAAAGCCAGAGAGTGAGGGCTGGTTAGTGCAGTATTTTTGGTGATTTTTTTTCTTGCATTATCAGGAAAATGACTCTTCCCCTAATATATAATAAATAGGCTTGGAAAAATTTAAGATAGGATTAAAAATCTTAAAATCTGAATGAGTTTGGTTTGGTGGTCTTAGAGAATGGCTCTAATTTCCCATGAGTTTTATTACTGATATTTTCTAATAAACTCCAAATATAGATAAACATCTATATAAAAGAGAAAACATCAAAAAAATATGCTTTATATGCTTGTAAGACTTTTCACATTGGTGTTAACATGTTTTTACAGGACCAGTTCCTGTGCAGCAAAAAATATAAAGTGATGGATTCCTTGTGTTCTGTCCTATTTTGCCAGTAGATTCCAGTGACTGCCAAGACCACATTGGTGGGCTTATGAAGGGTGATATCTACACTCCCCACCCATGGTGAATCATTTCATAGTGAGACTCATAAAGGGTGGAGAAAGTCTCAGTGTTCTGAGGTCTCTTGAAGAAAAACATACTGTGAAAGTGCAAGTCTCTTGTCCTAAAGACAATACAAAATTTGCAAAGATTCAGTGACACGTGGTTAATCCATCTTGAACTCATTATTAGAAACTTGAAAATATCGGTATGGTTTCTGCTGCAGAGTGTTTTCTTTTATTATGATTAAATGTATGATTGTTTGTCTTTGTACACCCTTTTGATTTGGGTAATCTTTATAAGTGATCTAAAAGAGAAGACATGTATTCCATTTCATAGTAGGAATGTAAAATTCTTAAGAGCTCTATGCCCATAAACTTTACATGCACTGAAATCCTAGCTAGAAAAATAGTAGTTAGGGAAAACTGTCAAGTGCACATATCTTTTCCTTATTTGTTTCTTTATTCTCTTTCATTCTGTGCCCTCTCTCTTATATATATATATATATATATATATATACACACATATATACACATATCTATATTTGTGTATATATATATAATTTCTGCTAAAAATTAGAAACAGTGTGATAAACTGCATTTTTCCTTAAATTGTTACCATTAAGCAAAATAGCATGAAAGATATTAATTCATTTTAATTTCAAGGTTTGCTCCTGAATGTCATGGGATGGAAGTGTTAATTACTTTGGAGGGTTAAGATACTTAGTAGAGCAGAGGCTTACGTTGATTAACTTATTGAGAACTGGAATAAAGTGATATTGCAGATACTAATGTTACCACAGCATTGTGATATGAAAATAATATTCTCTCTGTGATTATATTATGGTATTACATTAAAAAGAAATGGGACTTACACTCTCAAACAAGATGGAGTAACTTGAACCAGACTTACACTCCTGCGTGAAACCATCAGAACATAGATAAAATATGTGAAATGATGGTTTTCAAGGCACTGGACCTAGACATAATATAATTCAAGACAGTAACCATTTAGAGGAAAAAATGAGGAGAACGCTATAATTGCCCCAGCATACTGACTTGAGGGGGTTTCATGCCACAAGGTAGGGAGAAGGAATACAGGCAGGTTTGGTGGACTCCCTGAGTTCAGGAGAGAGGAATGAGAGTACAGGGATCCCAAAGGGAATAGAGTTTGCAGGACCCAGTATTAGAGAGGAGATTGCTGGACAGAAAGGGAACTCTGAAGGTTTTGCCCCAATTACCCATCTGAATATGGATCAGTGCATGTATGTGAGGAAATTCCCTGAGGCCAAGGAAACAACTATAGGAACAGATTAGAGTTAATAGTGCTAGGTACTCACAAAGGACCCCCCAAAACCAGAAACACTAATTCATAAAGATACATGATCCCAATGTTCATAGCAATGTTATTTACAATTGCCAAGCCATAGAAGCAACCTGTGTCCATTAAGAGATGGATGGAGGCCATTAACAGATGAATGGATAAAGAAAATGTGATATATGTATATAAACACACACAATGGGATACTACTCAGCTGTAAAGAAGAATTAAATTTTGTCACTTGCAGCAACATGGATGGACTTGGAAGGCGTTATGCTAAGTGAAATAAGTCAGATAAAGAAAGAAAAAAACTGTATGATATCATGTTTATGTGATCTAAAAATATAACAGACTAGTGAATAAAACAGAAGAGAAGCAGACTCACAGATATAGAGATCAAACTAGTGGCTACCAGCAGGGAAAGAAGGGGGGTGGCGAGCAATATGAGTAGGGGAAGAAAGGGTCATTTTGGGATTATATGAAATCATGTGTGTGAAACTTTCAAAAATTGTAAAGCACTATAGAATTTAAAAAATCTTCTTTTAATTAATTTTCTTTTTAAAAAAATGACAAGGAATAGTGCCTGTCCCTGCTAGATACATTAGAGAAACTCATGAATCAGGGGTTATTTGGTAGAGGACTCCAAAGGCAGTTACCTCAGTAGTGGAAGGTACTTATTCCTAGTCTAAGCACTTTTCTAGTTGAGCCTAAAAAAAAGTTTAAAAGCAAAATTTGAAAAGATTGAACTGTTTCCAAACAACTTAATTACATCTACAATAAAGCTGAGTTGATTTATCAGAATATAAAAATGCTCAGCATAAGGCAAAATGCACAATATCTGGAATTCTCTCAAAGATTTTTTGTCATGCAAAGAATAAGAAAAGGGCTTCCCTGGTGGCTCAGTGGTTGAGAGTCCGCCTGCCGATGCAGGGGACACGGGTTCGTGCCCTGGTCCGGGAAGATCCCACATGCCCCGGAGCGGCTGGGCCCATGAGCCATGGCCACTGAGCCTGTGCATCCGGAGCCTGCGCTCCGCAACGGGAGAGGCCACAACAGTGAGAGGCCTGCGTACCGCAAAAACAAAAACAAAAAGAAAAACAAAGAGTAAGAAAATACAATGATGAGGAGGAAAGTAGAATTAAAACTTACCGGAAATGGCATAGATGATAGGATAGAATTATCAAAGACATTCAAATAATTAATTAATTAATTAATTAATTAATTATTAACATCTTTATTGGAGTATAATTGCTTTACAATGGTATGTTAGTTTCTGCTTTATAACAAAGTGAATCACTTATACATATACGTATGTTCCCATATCTCTTCCCTCTTGCGTCTCCCTCCCTCCCACCCTCCCTATCTCACCCCTCTAGGTGGTCACAAACCACCTAGCTGATCTCCCTGTGCTATGCGGCTACTTCCCACTAGCTATCTGTTTCACGTTTCATAGTGTATATATGTCCATGCCACTCTCTCACTTTGTCACACTTTACGCTTCCCCTCCCCATATCCTCAAGTCCATGGTCTAGTAGGTCTGTGTCTTTATTCCCATCTTACCCCTAGGTTCTTCATGACCCTTTTCCTTTTTTTTTTTTTCTTAGATCCCATATATGTGTGTTAGCATACAGTATTTGTTTTTCTCTTTCTGACTTACTTCACTCTGTATGATAGACTCTAGGTCCATCCACCTCACTACAAATAACTCAATTTCATTTCTCTTTATGACTGAGTAATATTCCATTGCATATATGTGCCACATCTTCTATATCGATTCATCTGTGGATGGACACTTAGGTTGCTTCCATGTCCTGGCGATTGAAAATAGAGCTGCAATGAACATTTTGGTACATGACTCTTTTGAATTATGGTTTTCTCAGGGTATATGCCCAGTAGTGGGATTGCTGAGTTATATGGTAGTACTATTTGTAGTTTTTTAAGGAAGCTCCATACTGTTCTCCATAGCGGCTGTATCAATTTACATTCCCACTAACAGTGCAAGAGGGCTCCCTTTTCTCCACACCCTCTCCAGCAATTATTGTTTCCTGACTTTTTCATTATGGCCATTCTGACAGGTGTGAGATGATATCTCACTGTAGTTTTGATTTGCATTTCTCTAATGATTAGTGATGTTGAGCATTCTTTCATGTGTTTATTGGCAATCTGTATATCTTCTTTGGAGAAATGTCTATTTAATTCTTCTGCTCATTTTTTGATTGGTTTGTTTGTTTGTTTGTTATTGAGCTGCATGAGCAGCTTGTAAATTTTGGAGATTAATCTTTTGTTAATTGCTTCATTTGCAAATATTTTCCCCCATTCTGAGGGCTGTCTTTTGGTCTTGTTTATGGTTTCCTTTGCTGTACAAAAGCTTTGAAGTTTCATTAGGTCCCACTTGTTTATTTTTGTTTTTATTTCAATTTCTCTAGAAGGTGGGTGCTGTGATTTATGTCATAGAGCGTTATGCATATGTTTTCCTCTAACAGTTTGATAGTGTCTGGACTTACATTTAGGTCTTTAATCCATTTTGAGTTTATTTTTGTGTATGGTGTTAGGGAGTGTTCTAATTTCATACTTTTACATGTACTTGTCCAGTTTTCCCAGCACCACTTACTGAAGAGGCTGTCTTTTCTCCACTGTATATTCTTGCCTCCTTTACCAAAGATAAGGTGACCATATGTGCGTGGGTTTATCTCTGGGCTTTCTATCCTGTTCCATTGATCTATATTTCTGTTTTTGTGCCAGTACCATACTGTCTTGATTACTGTAGCTTTGTAGTATAATCTGAAGTCAGGGAACCTGATTCCTCCAGCTCTATTTTTCATTCTCAAGATTGCTTTGGCTATTCGGGGTCCTTTGTGTTTCCATAAAAATTGTGAATTTTTTTTGTTCTAGTTCTGTGAAAAAGGCCAGTGGTAGTTTGATAGGGATTGAATTGAATCTGTAGATTGCTTTGGGTAGTAGAGTCATTTTCACAATGTTGATTCTTCCAATCCAAGAACATGATATATCTCTCCATCTATGTGTATAATCTTTAATTTCTTTCATCAGTGTCTTATAATTTTCTGCATACAGGTCGTTTGTCTCCTTAGCTAGGTTTACCCCTAGATATTTTATTCTTTTTGTTGCAATGGTAAATGGGAGTGTTTTCTTAATTTCACTTTCAGATTTTTCATCACTAGTGTATAAGAATGCCAGAGATTTCTGTGCATTAATTTTGTATCCTGCTATGTTACCAAACCATTGATTAGCTGTAAAGTTTTCTGGTAGCATCTTTAGGATTCTCTTTGTGGATTATCATGTCATTTGCAAACAGTGACAGCTTTACTTCTTCTTTTACGATTTGGATTCCATTTATTTCTTTTTCTTCTCTGATTGCTGTGGCTAATACTTCCAAAACTGTTTTGAATAAGAGTGGTGAGAGTGGGCAACCTTGTCTTGCTCCTGATCTTAGTGGAAATGGTTTCAGTTTTTCACCATTGAGGACAATGTTGGCTGTGAGTTTGTCATATATGGCTTTATTATGTTGAGGAAACTTCCCTCTATGCCTACTTTCTGCAGGGTTTTTATCATAAATGGGTGTTGAATCTTGTTGAAAGCTTTCCCTGCATCTATTGAGATGATCATATGGCTTTTCTCCTTCAGTTTGTTAATATGCTGTATCACGTTGATTGATTTGTGTATTTTGAAGAATCCTTGCATTCCTGAGATAAAGCCTATTTGATCATAGTGTACGATCCTTTTAATTTGCTATTGGATTCTGTTTGCTAGTATTTTGTTGAGGATTTTTGCATCTATTTTCATCAGTGATATTGGCCTGTAGTTTTCTTTCTTTGTGACATCTTTGTCTGGTTTTGGTATCAGGGTGATGGTGGCCTCGTAGAATGAGTTTGGGAGTGTTCCTCCCTCTGTTATATTTTGGAAGAGTTTGAGAAGGATAGGTGTTGGCTCTTCTCTAAACGTTTGATAGATTCGCCTGTAAAGCCATCTGGTCCAGGGCTTTTGTTTGTTGGAAGTTTTTTGTTTTTTGTTTTTTTTTTGATACGCGGACCTCTCACTGTTGTGGCCTCTCCCATTGTGGAGCACAGGCTCCGGATGCACAGGCTCAGCAGCCATGGCTCATGGACCCAGCAGCTCCATGGCATGTGGGATCTTCCCAGACTGGGGCATGAACCCATGTCCCCTGCATTGGCAGGCAGACTCTCAACCACTGTGCAACTAGGGAAACCCTGTTTGTTGGAAGATTTTTAATCACAGTTTCAATTTCAGTGCTTGTGATTGGTCTGTTCATATTTTCTCTATCTTCCTGGTTCAGTCTCGGCAGGTTGTGCATTTCTAAGAATTTGTCCATTTCTTCTAGGTTGTCCATTTTATTGGCACAGAGTTGCTTGTAGTAATCTCTCATAATCCTTTGCATTTCTGCAGTGTCCATTGTTACTTCTCCTTTCTCATTTCTAATTCTATTGATTTGAGTCTTCTCCCTTTTTTTCTTGATGAATCTGGCTAATGGTTTATCAATTTTGTTTATCTTCTCAAAGAACCAGCTTTTAGTTTTATTGATCTTTGTTATTGTTTCCTTCATTTCTTTTTCATTTATTTCTAATCTGATCTTTATGATTTCTTTCCTTCTGCTAACTTTGGTGTTTTTTTGTTCTTCTTTCTCTAATTGATTTAGGTGCAAGGTTAGGTTATTTATTCCAGGAGTTTTCTGTTTCTTAAGGTAGGATCATATTGCTATAAACTTCCCTCTTAGAATTGCTTTTGCTGCATCCGATAGGTTTGGGTCATCGTGTCTCCATTGTCATTTGTTTCTAAGTAGCTTTTTATTTCCTTTTTGATTTCTTCAGTGATCACTTGGTTATTAAGTAGTGTATTGTTTAGCTTCCACGTGTTTATATTTTTTACAGATCTTTTCCTGTAATTGATATATTGTCTCATAGCATTGTGGTCAGAAAAGATACTTGATAAGATTTCAAATTTCTTAAATTTACCAAGGTTAGATTTGTGACCCAAGATATGATCTATCCTGGAGAATGTTCCATGAGTACTTGAGAAAAATGTGTATTCTGTTGCTTTTGGATGGAATGTCCTATAAATATCAATTAAGTCCATCTTGTTTAATGTATCATTTAAAGCTTGTTTTTCCTTATTTATTTTCATTTTGGATGATCTGTCCAGTGGTGAAAGTGGGGTGTTAACATCCCCTACTATGATTGTCGATTTCCCCTTTTATGGTTCTTAATATTTGCCTTATGTATTGAGGTGATCCTATGTTTGGTGCATAAATATTTGCAATTGTTATATCTTCTTCTTGGATCGATCTCTTGATCATTATGTAGTGTCCTTCTTTGTCTTTTGTAATAGTCTTTATTTTAAAGTCTATTTTGTCTGATATGAGAATTGCTACTCCAGCTTTCTTCTGATTTCCATTTGCATGGAATATCTTTTTCCATCCCCTCACTTTCAGTCTGTAATTGTCCCTAGGTCTGAAGTGGGTCTCTTGTAGACAGCATATATACAGGTCTTGTTTTTGTATCCATTCAGCCAGTCTGTGTCTTTTGGTGGGAGTATTTAATCCATTTACATTTAAGGTAATTATCAATATGTATGTTCCTATTCCCCTTTTCTTAATTGTTTTCAGCTTGTTATTGTAGTTCTTTTCCTTCTCTTGTGTTTCTTGCCTAGAGAAGTTCCTTTAGAATTTGTTGTAAAGCTGGTTTGGTGGTGCTGAACTCTCTCAGCTTTTGCTTGTCTGTAAAGGTTTTAATTTCTCCATCAAATCTGAATGAGATCCTTGCTGGGTAGAGTAATCTTTATTGTAGGTTTTTTCTCCTTCATCACTTTAAGTATGTTCTGCCACTCCCTTCTGGCTTGCAGAGTTTCTGCTGAAGATCAGCTGTTAGATCGAAGCCCGAGGCTCAGCTCCCAGCCCCAGCCCACCCCGGTAGGTGAGCAGATAAGCCTCGGGCTGGTGAGTGCTTGTCAGCACTGATCCTCTATGTGGGAGTCTCTCCACTTTGCCCTCCGCACCCCTGTTCCTGCACTCTCCTCCGTGGCTCTGTAGCTTCCCCCTTCTGCCTCCCACAGTCTCCACCTGTGAAGGGGCTTCTAGTGTGTGGAAACCTTTCCTCCTTCACAGCTCCCTCCCACTGGTACAGGTCCCATCTCTATTCTTTTGCCTCTGTTTTTTCTTTCTTTTTTTTTTTTTTTTGCCCTACCCAGGTACGTGGGATGTTTCTTGCCTTTTGGGAGGTCTGAGGTCTTCTGTCAGTGTTCAGTGGGTGTTCTATAAGAGCAGTTCCATTTGTAGATGTATTTCTGATGTATCTGTGGGGAGGAAGGTGATCTCTGTGTCCTACTCTTCCGCCATCTTCTCCTGTCCCCCCCTCAAATAATTTTTTTAACTGTATTACATATGTACAAATATTTATGAAGAGACCTGGAAAATATTTTTAGAAACCCATATCAAGCTTTTGTAGATTAAACAAAGTCTAAATTGAAAATTGCATTGGATCTGATAATATCAAATTAGACCTTGTGGAAAAAAAAATAGTGAACTTGAAGACACAGAAAATGTTCCCAATAAAACAGAAAAAAGAGAATAATAATTTTTAAAAAATGAACAAGATATCAGTAAGCCTGGGACAATTTCAAGCAGTGTAATATATATGTAATTGGAGTAACTGAAGAAAGGGAGAGAGATATTTCAAGAAATAATGCACAAATATTTCTATATTTGATAAAAACTGTAAATCATCAGCTCTAAAAATATTAATAAGTCATCAGGAATAGAAAATGAAGAAGACTATACCAAGGAATACCATAATTAAATTTTTAAAAATTAGTGATAAAGAGGAAATCTTGAAAACAGTTAGATTGGGGAAAACCAAATAACAAAAGCCAAGAACATGTGGTATGTACATAGGAAGAAAGATAAGAATGACACCAGTGTTTCTCATTAGAAAGAGACAAATCAAAAAGAATGGATCAATATTTTAAAGTATTGAGAGAAAATCTTTTCAATTTAGAATCCTATACCTAGCAAAAACTATTTTTTTTTCAAAAATAAAAGCAAAATAAGAAGGTCTTCATATCTATAAAAGCTGAACAATTTAATCACCCACGTACCTGCCCTACAAGAATGTTGAGTCTCTTGAGACAGAAAGAAAGTAATACTAGTTACAAATCTGTATCTACACAAAGGAATGAAAAACAACTGAAATGGAACTACCTAGATAATTATATAACAATTGTTTCTTATTATTTAAATATATTTGAAAGATAATTGAGTGTTTAAACAAACAAAAAAAAAGATCAACATTCTGTGGAGTTTATGAAATAAGTAAAAGTAAAATGTATAAGAAAAATATCACAAAGTTTAGCAGGAGAGAAATGTAAGTATACTGTTATAAGGTTTGCACAATATATATAAAGTATTGTAATACTACTTGAAGCAGATAGCTCTAAGTTAAAAACCTACACTATAAACCCTCAAGCAACCACTAAAAATAAAAAAAACAAAGATTTATAGCCAATAAGCCAACAAAATAGAATCATGAAAATATATAATTAACCTAAAAGAAAGTAGAAAAAAAGAGGAAAATGGACAGATGGGCTAAGAGAAAATATAGAGCAAGACAAAAGATTTAATCATAAACATATCGATAATCACATTAAATCCAAATTTTCTCAATAACTCAGTTAAAAGATAGAATTTGTCAGTTTGTATAAGAAAGCAAGATCCAGCTATATACTGCCTAAATGAAATATACATTAATTGTAAAGAAATGAATAGAATAAAAGTAAAAACTTGAAGAAATACACTGTACTAACACTAAAGAAAGCTGTTAAAGCTTTATTAATATCAGATAAATTAGATTTCAGAACAAATATTATTAGAGTTTAGAAAGAAATTTCATAATGAAAAGAAGCAAGTCATCAAGAAAACAATTCTGAATATTAACACATCTAAGAGTAAAGCTTCAACACACATAAAACCTAAATTGATAGAAATGCAAAGAGAAATAGCCAAATCTATATTTATAGTCAGAGGATTCAGTACACTCTCTCAATATCTGATGGAACAATAAGTAGACAACCATCAAAAATATAGTAACTTGAACACCACTTTCAACCAATGTGACCTAATTGATATTTATATAACACTTCACCTAGCAACAGTAGATCACCTGTTGTTTTTAAGTGGGCTCTTAACACTCACTGAAATAGCCTATATTATAGGCCATAAAACAAATCTCAATAAACTTACAAGTATTCAAGGAATATAATATGGACACATAAAGTTGAAAGAAAACACATCATATTATCTAAACACGATAAAATTACGATAGAAATTGACAGAAGAAAGACAAGTGGAAAACCCTCAAATATTTAGAAACTGTAATTTAGTTTCCCACTTCTAAATAACCCATGAATTAGATAAGAAATCAAAAGAGAAATTGGAAAGAAAATATTTTGAATTGAATGAAAATGAAAACTCAGCATATCAGAATTTGGAGAAAACCATTAAAGTAATATTTAGAAAAAAAATTCCTAATATAAATATTTATATTATTATGTAACATGTTAAACACATATTAGAAAAAAAGGCTCAAATCAATGACTTCAGCATCCATATTGAGAAACTGTAGAAAGAAGGAAACTTTAATCTAAAGTAAGCAAAGAAAAATAATACAGGTCAGAGCAAAAATCAGTGAAATAGAAAACATAAAAGTAATAGAGAAAATCAATGACACCCAAAACTGTGTCTTTGAGAAGATCAAAATTCATAGCCAAATAGATCAGGAGAACATGAGAGAAGACACAAAATGCAGTTATCAGAAATGAGAAAAGATAAATTTCTACAGATTCTAGAGATAACAGAAGGATAAAAAATTACTACTACTAACAATTTTATGCCAATAAATTTGAAGTTAGATAAAATGGACAAATTTATTTAAAGACACAGATTACCAAAACTCATTCAAGATTAAATAGCTAAACTAAATAACCTATATCTATTTTAAAAATTGAATTTGTAGTTAAAACCATCTCACAAAGAAAGCTGCATGTACTAATAGTTTCACTGGTGAATTCTACCAAATGTTTAAAAAAGAAATAAAAATAATTTAACCTATGCTTTTTAATTATCATATTAGTAAACTAAAAATGATAAAATCATATAATTATCTTAATAAATGCTGGAAAAGCATTTTACAAAATACATCCATTCCTGTAAAGAAATCTTTGGTGTGGTGTGATGAATTGGAGATTGGGATTGACATATGTATAAAATGGATAACTAATAAGAAACTGCTGCATAAAAAAATAAATAAAATAAAATTCAAAAAAAAAACAAAGAAATCTTTGCAAACTAGGAATAAAAGGGAACTTTCTCAAGCTCATAACAGACGTATGCACAAAACCTGCAGCAAGCACCATGCTTAATGATTAAACTAGGTGGTCTTACCACATCTATATAATATTATAATGGAGATTCTATCCAACGTGAAAAGATGAAAAAGAAAATGAAAAGAATCTGGATGGGAATGAATAAATAAAACCACCTTTATTTTCAGAGGACAAGATTATCTATAAAAAAAATAAATCTTTGAAAAGACTGCTAAATGATTTTAGAAAGATTTCAGAATACAAGATTAATATACAAATTTAAATTTTTTTCTATATATCAGTGACAATTAAAAAGAAATTTACAAATACCATTAAATATAAGAAAAGTATAAAATACTTAGGGAGAAATATAACTAAAATTTGAAAGATCTGTACACACAAATGCTACAAAACATTGCTGAGATTAACCACAGAAGATCTAAATGAATTGGAAGATATACCTGCTTTTCTTGTCTCAGAAGACTCAATATTGTTAAGATGTCATTTCTTCTGAAAATGATCTATAGATGCAATTCATTCCCAATTAAAGTCCTAGAAGGAATTTTTGGACAAGTTGATTCTTAAATGTATATGGAAATGTAAATGATCTATAATAAGCAAAACAACTTTGGAAAGAACAAAAATGGAGGACTAACATTATCTGATTTAAAGCCAATATAAATCTACATTAATCAAGACAATTTATACTTAAAGACAGACATACAGATCAATTGAGCAGTATAGAAAATTCAGAAACAAACCCACACAAATATGGACAAAGACACACATACATAGATAATTCAGTGGAGAAAGTTTTACTTTTTTCAACAAGTATTACTGGAAAAAATTGATATCAGTGTTGGTTTGCTATGGCTGCCAAAATAAAATTTCAGAAATGGAGTGTCTTAAACAACAGCAATTTATTTACTTACAATCTGGAGCATACAAATCCAAGGTCAAGTTGTCAACAGGGTTGATTTCTTCTGAGACCTCTCTCCTTGGCTTGCAGATGACTATCTTCTTCTGTTGCCTTCACATGAACTTCCCTCTATGTTTGTTTGTCCTAATCTCCTCTTCTTAAAGGGACACTAGTCATAGTGAGTAGGGCACACACTTATGACCCTATTTCACCTTAATTACCTCTTTAAAGATGCTATTTTCAAGTAGTCACATTCTGAGATACTGTAGGTTAGGACTTCAACATATGGATTTTGGGGGAATAAAATTCAGTCCCTAACAATATCCATATGTAAACAAACGAACTTCAATCCATACCTCAATTTATGTCTACAGAAAGATGTGCAGGTGAATGTTTATAGCAGCATTATTCATAACTGTCCGAAACTGGAAACAACCTAAATCCTCTTCAATAGATAAATGGATAAAAATTTTTGTTATATTCATACAATGGATTACTATTCAGCAATAAAATAAATGAACTACTGATACATGTTATGTCATGGCTGACCCTCAAAGTCAGTATGCCAAGTGAAAGAAACCAGGCATAAGAGATCACATATTTTATGATTCCATTTATACTAAATGTCTATAAAAAGCAAATTTATAGAACAGAAACTAGATGATTGGTTGCCTGAGGCTGAGGGTGGGAACAGGGATTAACTGTACATGGGTATGAGAGATATTGTTAGAAGGGATTGTAAAAATGTTCTAAAACTGATTTATGGTGATAACTG
Source organism: Orcinus orca (assembly GCF_937001465.1). Classification (NCBI taxonomy): domain Eukaryota; kingdom Metazoa; phylum Chordata; class Mammalia; order Artiodactyla; family Delphinidae; genus Orcinus; species Orcinus orca. Next base: position 131,698,997 of record NC_064563.1, read on the forward strand.
CATCACTTGATAATGTTCCTAAAAAGATATATTGATGACGGATATATAATAACAAAGTGTATTACTCATAGGAAAATGAAAATTAAACCTTAATGAGATATCACTACACACCTATTAAAATGGCTAAATTTAGAATGACTGGCCATACCAAGCATTGGCAAGGATGTGGAGGAATTAGAACACTCATACACTGCTGGTGGAAACAGAAAATGGTACAATTTCTTTGAAAAACAGTTTGGCGGTTTCCTTAAAAAAATAGACATACGGCTATTACAAGATCCAGCCGTCCCACTCCCAGGTCTCAAGGACATGAAAACGTATGTCCGTACAAAAATTGTATGCAAATGTTTGAATAGATTTATTTGTAATAGCTAAAAACTGGAAACAACCCATCACATGGATTAACAAATGGTTATATACCCTAACAATAGAACATCACCCAGAAAGAAAAAGAAATCATCTATTGATACATTTAACAACATAGATGGATCTCAAAATAATTATGCTGAGTGAAAGGAGCCACATAAATAACAGCAACAACAACAAAAAGCCATACATACTGTATACATAGCCATACTATGTTTATAAACTTCTAGAAAACTCAGTCTAATCAAGTGACAGAAAGTAGGTAAGAGAATTCCTGAGTTGGGGGGAGTGAAGTCAAGAATGATAAGGTAACTTATAGGTGATGAATATGTTGACTATTTTAATATAGGATGGTGTATTAGGCAGCGTTCTCCACAGAAACAGAACCAATAGAATGTGTGTGTGTGTGTGTGTGTGTGTGTGTGTGTGTGTGTGTGTGTATGTGTGTATAAGAGGAAATTTATTATAGGAATTGGCTCAGACAAATATGGAAGCTGAGAAGTTCCACAATTTGCAGTCTGTAAACTGGAGACCCAGGTAAGAGGATGGTGTAATTTAACCCAAGTCGGAAGGCTTGAGACCTGGGAGTGTTTGTGTCCAAAGGCAGGAGAAGAAGAATGTCCCAGTTCAAATAGAGCAAAGCATGCTTCCTCTGCCTTTTTGTTCCATTCAGGTCCTCAGGATTGGCTGATGCCCACCTGCTTCGGTGAGATTAGATCTTTCCTCAGTCTACCAATTCAAATATTAATCTCTTCCAGAAACACCCTCTTAGACACACCCAGAAATAATGTTTTACCAGCTATTTGGGCATCTCTTTGTCCAGTTGACACATAAAATTAACCATCACTGTTGGTTTTATGAGTATATAATATGCTAAATGTCTGATATTATACACTTTAAACAAATGAAGTTTATTTCATGTCAGTTATATTCTATTACATCTGTTAAAAGTCATACAATTAAAAATCTAGATGTGAGATATGAAAAAAAAACCATAAGTAGGACATCTGTTGCCATCTTTACTTAGATGAACAATGTATTATGTAACAAAAACACTCAAACATAAACCTAAACAAAGTATCCATTTCAGCTTTTTCTTTCTATTATTACACAGAAACTTACATTGCACTCAGTCTATGCCAGTGGCCATACTAAATACATGTAAAATGCAAACTTACCTAAGCCTTAGAGCAGTCCTCTGAGGTTTTTTAACCACATGATTGAAAATCCTTTCTAATGGTTGTTTCCACCAGCTACCACTACCACCTCATGGTACCAAATACCCATATCTTCCATACTTTATTTAAACCCAAATAATATAGCATATAATGATACTAAATATTTTTATTCTCTTCTTAAATACCTCCTAAAATAATAATCTATTAGAATGTTAGAGAAATGAGTTTCTAATTGAATGCTATTTTAAAAAAGGCATTTACTGGGACTTCCCTGGTGGTCCAGTGGTTAAGGCTCCCTGGTTCCAATGCAGGGATGCAGGGGGCACAGTTTCGATCCCTGGTCAGGGAACTAAGATCCCACATGCTGTGTGGTGCAGACAAAATAAATAAACAAACAAACAAATAAATAAATAATATAAAAAGGCATTTACTCACATGGACCGTTCAAAAGCATGCATACTGATTATTTGTTGTTTTCAAACTCACAATTTTTCACCTAATTTCTATTTGATATTCTACTAGTCCTTCATTAACATTTCAATAAGCTGTATGGATTTCCTTTTTTAAAATGACTGATTCTGTGATTTGGGGTTAAGTATCAATCCACATAGTTATTTACTTAATTTTATATATGAATGTAAGAATTCAATTGTATAATATCTAAACAATAAACTGGATAAAAATGACATTCACTAATAATTTTCAAAATAATGTAATATTTTGCTGTTCTACATTTTTTCTTTACATTTAATACCTCTATGTCAAGTGAAATAGAAGAAAATTAGTTTTCCTTTTTATGCCCCAACCAATGCAGTTCTAAATCTTTGTGGATTCTAGGACTATCTGCCAATAGCTCTAAGTGATGCTATTCACCACAAGGCAGGCAGTGTGAGTACAGTCAGGCAAGGTTCTTGAGAGTTAGGGCTTGAACTCTTACTCTCCTACAATTGACTGAGTTTAAACTACTTTGCTCCTCTGGCTCAATCTCCTTGTCACCAGTCATATGAGGTTAATACCTCTTTCTTTGCTAGGTCTTTACCAGAATCCAATAAAATAATATATTCATTGATTTTAAAGTCATGAATGAATTGAGTGTGAAGAAAGAGGACTACAGGGAGAATATGATGAGCAGGTCCTGTATGAAGTTTGGATTCTAGCAGGGAACACAGGAAGACAGAGAAAAATGAATCACAATTAAATGTAGCTTAGATTGAATTCACACTCTAAGGAAACAGAGTGTTGTGTCAGAGACCAGCAGCAAAGACTAATTTACAAATGTAAAAGTTAGGACACATTATAAACAACTGTATTTTAAAAGATATTAAACAATTGAGTAAAATAAGACAATGTTACTTTGCTCTTTTAGAATACCTAGGCATTTCAGTTGTACTTCATTCTAGATTGTTAATATTTTTGCTTGAGTTTTTCTTACTTGTGCCTTTTCTACTATCCTTTGCTACCTCTAAGATTTTGGGGAAATATGTAATTACTACCCTAAGGCCTTGATATTCAGTAACTACTCTTTTTTGAAGAACTGAATGAAAGATTAAATGAAGGATTATTCATTTATTGTACAAGTTTGGAGAAGTTAGCATCAGTCAGGGCTAGAGACTCTAAGGACTTATGGAGTTGTGAAAAGATTTTTGCTCAAGTCCAGTGAGAAGGAATTTTATGGGGTATCAGAACAGGTTTAGCAAGTACAGATGACTGAAACAGGCATGAAGCAAAAATTCATGAGCTTCCATGTGCTCAGTAACTTAGGTGTCATCAAAAAGTTGTAGCCTAAGGAAGAACTGGTGGGAGTTTCTAGGTCTTTTCTTTCCCTCCCTTCCTCTCTCTTTCCCTCTCTCCCTCCCTTCCTCCCTCCCTCCCTTCCTTCCTTCCTTCATTCCTTCCTTCCTTCCTTCCTTCTTTCCTTCCTTCCTCCCTTCCTCCCTCCCTCCCCCCTTCCTTCCTCCCTCCCTTCCTTCCTTCCTTCCTTCCTTCTTTCTTTCCTTCCTTCCTTCCTTCCTTCCTCCCTCCCTCCCCCTTCCTTCCTCCCTCCCTTCCTTCCTTACTTCCTTCCTTCTTTCCCTCCATCCTTCCTTCTTTCCCTCCCTTCCTCCCTCTTTCCCTTCCTTACTTCCTTCCTTCTTTCCTTCCTCCCTCCTTTCCTCCCTCCCTCCCTTCCTTCCTTCCCCCTTCTTTCCTATTTTCTCTTTTGTGTTGAGTTTGTGGTTTAAATTGCTATGAATTTTATTTGTCTTATTTTCCCTGAATGAAATGTATATTATTTAAAGAAAAATAACACAATCTGCAGTATCTCAGAGAAACATAGGGGATTGGACCTCTTCCGAAACAGAATTTTGTTTTCTTATTCAACACTTAAGACATTCTTTGGATATGAGAAGACATTTCTCAAAAATAGATATACAAAAGGCCAACAGGTACATGAAAAGGTGCTCAACATTACTAGCTAATGAAAATTAAAATGACAATGAGATATCATCTAATTCTTGTTAGAATGGCCATTATCAAAAAGACAAGAGATAACAAATGCTGGGGTGGATGTGGAGGAAAGAGAAGACTTATGCACTGTTGGTGGGACTATAAATTGGTACAGCTGTTATGCAAAATAGTAGGAAGGTGCCTCAAACAATTAAAAATTACCATATGATGCAGCAACTCCAATTTTTGGAATATATGCAAAATAATTGAAAACATTAATTCCAAAAGATATCTGCACCCTGATGTTCATAGCAGCATTATTTACAATAGCCAAGACATGGAAACAATGTAAGTGTCCGTTGATGGATGAATGGGTAAAGAAGTTGAGATTATATACATAATGGAATATTATTCAGCCATAAAAATGAAGAAATCCTGTCATTTGCAACAACATTGTTAGACCTTGAAGGCATTATGTTAAGTGAAATAAGTCATACAAAGACAAATACCATATGATCTCACTTATATCTGGAATCTAAATAAAAACTTAAAACAAACAAAAAAACAAACAAAAAACCAAATTCACTGCAAAAGAAATTAGACTTGTGGTTACTAGAGGTGGTGAGTAATTGAAGGAAAATTGGAGGAAGGTGGTCAAAAGGTATGAACTTCTAGTTATAAGATAAATAAGTATCAATAAGCATCATGACTATAGCTAACAATGCTGCAGGATAGACAGAAAAGTTAAGAGAGTAAATCCTAAAAATTCTCATCACAAGAATTTTCTTCCTTTTTTCTTTCCTTCTCTTTTCTTTTTATTGTATCTGTGTGAGAAGATGGATGTTAGCTGACCTACTGCAATCATTTCACAGTATATGCAAATCAAACTATCATGCAGTATGCCTTAAATGTGTACAGTCAATTATTTCCCAATAAAACCAGAAAAAAATCTCTGATCCATCATTTGAAAATATCTGAGTTCTTCTAGTCACTGGTACATTTATTGCACCTCTGCTCTGTTTTGGGTGAACTATGCTAAAAAGAAGTGGATTTTATATTTATGTGTTCACTGATTTACTTTTTAAATAAACAGGAGCTAAATTTCGTATATATCAGGCTTTTTGCACAAGGCACTTGGAAAAGAATTGTGAATTCAACAGCCTATGTTCCTAAGGAGTTTGCTAGCTAATAGTTTGGACAAATCCTTAGATAGGTACCCATAACAAAGGTCTGGAGTACCTGTTATGGAGTGCAGAACAGGAAGTGGCTAATTCTATATTGAAGTATGGGTTAGAAGAGTGGGTGTTGCTTAGAAAGGTTTGAGGAGAAGTATGTGGTTGAACTGAGTCCTGAAAAAAGAATACAGAAAAACCTACATAATGACTATTTTATTAATCTAAGGAAAATTAAAATAGTGGCCATGAGAATGGAGAGTAGGCATTGGATCTGAGGTATTTTATTTTAAGAATGTAGAATCAGTAGGTTGGATTGGTTGGGCAGTAGGGGATTGAGAAACTGTTGAGGAATAGAAGGGAGTCAAGGATGACTCCTAGATTCCTGATTTATGAAAAATAGGTGTAAATGAAATATATGATATGAAGATTCATTTGGTTTATCTTTTTATTGAAGAATTTATTGAATAATTCTTGCTTTTTCTTAACTCACTCTTTATACCAAGCTGTTCAATTCATTGATTGAAAATCTAAAGCAGAAGAAATACATAAAGGTTTCAAAAATAGTCACATTAAAATTGCAAGCAAATTGGTCTCTACATATAACAGTATCCTATTATGTTCATTATCTTGTCCTAAGCTGGAGTCATTCTTTATCTAAATTCCCCAATACTATTTTTTCTGATTCACTTTATATAGTAGTACTATACATATTAGAAACCTTAACTTTGGGATGAGTAGATAGACATTACCCTCAAATATAATTTGCATGAATTTGAGGACTATATTCCAGCATTAAGCACAGGGCTTCACATAAAAACTCAATCTTGTTGATTGAATGAGTGAACAAATGAATGAACAAAAGGATTATACAATAACAAACTCATTGTTTCAAAACACCAATCAGTTGTTCAATCTGTTGGGAATTAGTTAGAAGTGAAATTTCTTTATGATAACATAATAGCAGAAAGATTCAGTTCAATTTAGTTTTCCAGCTACCAATTCCCTGCTCTCTAAATGCAATCTAAATCAGGTCTGTAACCTAGTATGCTTTATTCACCAAATAAAAATACTGTTTTTAGAAATTGTCTGGAGGTGACCCAATGGGTAAGCATTCAGAATTACTTTAGATAGGACCTCATTTTAAGAAATGTACATATTAAAAGTAGATAGAACATTTCCTCCTTTATTTTGTCCTGTCACCCCATAGGATGATGCCTGGAGGGATCCCAAAGCAATTCCAAATTCTAACATGCAGAATTTTATGTGAAACTTACCTAGGACAAAGGCTGCTTGTATTTTTTCAATGATCACTCTCTTTCATGGCCTGGCACATAAAAGATGGAGACTTTTCTCTTTCTATTCCTGAATAACGGATTTAAAAAACGTATTAGACATCTCCAACATAATATAAACCCAGGGAGTATGTGATGGAATATCTTCGAAATGCCCTGCCAATAAACACAAAGAATTAATCATCCCACACATTTATTAGCCTACCCCACTCCCATGAGATACAGCAGTAGTAAACGTAATTCAGCCAACGTTCTTTAATACTTGCCAGATAAGAAGGACTCCTTGCCCTCACTTCAGTGACAGGTTGATAGTTGCGTTTTGGAAACATTTGTCCAGATCCAAGAGCTTGGGTTCAGTGCAATTTATTTACTTGGGAGACTTTTGGCAGGAAGTGCTATACCCTTACCTGGCAGCAGAAGAGAGGGTGGGGGACTTTCTTTCATTTTAAGTTGTGCTTAATTCAGTCTGAAGGAAAAAAACTACAGAGCATAAGTAAGAAGGATTATATACAGAACCTATAGAGTGGGGTTAAAAATAGCTTCACCCCAGCATCTGAGGTGGAGTTTCATTATCCTGTATATCTGAAGGATATATTTCTCCAACTTTTCAGCTACTTCCTGGGGACTCTCCACTTATATTTGAACTTTTTTGTAAGCCAGATACAAGATTATAACTCCAGCATTGGCTACTCTTTTGGTGCTGTGAAGCTTACATTCATATTTCAGGCCCATAGAGCTCTAATTATATAACTTCTCTGTATCACATCAGAGGTGTTCTCTAGACATGGAGGGAGAAGACCTACCCACATCCCTCCTGCACTGAGTTATATTTCTGTCTTAGGAGCCCCTGGACCTCCAAGTGAGAGACATTTACACACCTACGGTTCATTTCTGACAAAAGTAATCACAGATTGTTCTTTCTTCTCCTTGCTTTGTATTGTCTGCTTTGACCACATCTAATTGTATTATGCCCTTCTACTACCGTGGCCAGATTGGCAATGAGGCAGCCATTCACAGATTGACCAGTATATGCATAGCCTGGGGCAAGAAGCCAACCCAAAGGAGGACATCTATTAGTGGAACAAGTCAATTACCCTGCATGAAATACTAGATCTATAGAAAATCTGGACATTTAAGGTCAAGATATCAATACAGATCATGCTTTGATGCTCTTCTGCAAATGCTTAATAGAATAGATAGAAACAAAAAGTTTTAAATACCTAGGTATGTATTTTTAAAGACTTAAACATCTATGAGCACCAGAACACAAGATCACAGTGATGATAGAGCAATGATAAAATGTGAAAAGTATAGCCGTAAAAAGAACAACAACCAAAAACCCTTAAGTGTCTTTGGAGACCAGAAGTGGTAGAAAAAATGATTCAGAAAATATTTGAATCTATAGACTTATTGGGATCTGGGTGGGGAAGCAGGCAGATCCAGCTAAGTAATTACATTATCTTTCTGACTTGCCATCCTTTACTTTGGCTTCACATTCAGTTGTTACCAGGATGGCTGTAGTGGTTCCTGACATCACATCTCATATTCACTTGGACTACCTTTAGAGGAAGAAAAGGACCATCTCTTTCTTAGGTATCCTTCTTAGAGAAATAATATTTTCCTTAGAGGCCTCCAAGTGGACTTCCCTATGTATCCTATTGGCTAGAGTTATGTCACATTACATTCTTTACCAGATCACTGTCAAGGAAGTGGGAGTTATCATTGCTGGAATAGAACAATCATCTGGTGTGACATGGATGTTTAGGAGGAGTCCACCAAAAATATCTACCACAATTCATCCGTTTTATGCATTATGTCAAAAATGCTGATATAAAAATAAAAGATACCCTTTCTCAAATAGAAAAAAAACTCAAAGTATCATCTATGTTCAAATTTAGTATTTTGGGTGATGTGTATCCCATAAAGCCCCTGCTTAATTTTTCATATTCTATATCAAGGGTTAGCAAAATATTGCCCTTGGGCCAAATCTGGCCTGCTGCCAGTTTTTGTGTGGCTCTTGGGCTAATTGTGTTTTAAAATAATTTTTAGTATTTAAGATTTTATTGGATATATATACTCTGTTTTTCCTCTTAGTCCAGAAGCCTAAACTATTTACTATGTAGTCTTTTCTGAAAATTTTTTCTACCCTCTGTTTAGACTTTGGACTAAAAGACAAGTTATCCAGCCCAATACAGCCAATATACAATAATAAATTATTTAAAAAATGTGGTTTTAAAAAGGGTTGAATTGTTGGTTCCCGAGGGTAACAATCTTGCATGAATTTTCTCCTGTATCAGTCTCTGTGAGGTTGCCTGTTCTTTCCTTCCTTACATGGCCTTACAAGAAGTGCATATACATTGAGGTCATGAGAGTTCTTCCTCCCATTAAATCTAAAAATGTCTAACGTAATTTCCAAGAGCTCATTTTATTTGCTCCTTTAACAAAGCTTGCACTTCTGATGGTTTCTCTACCTTTCTGTGTCTGAGAGAAGTAAAGAGAAAGATGTGGTTGTTTTCCAGGGGTTGGCCCTTCATCCCTGAGACAATGTCAAGATTATAGGTAATTAGCCATAGAAAAGAATGAACTAATGCCATTTGCAGCAACATGGATGGACCTAGAGATTATCATACTAAGTGAAGTAAGCCAGGCAGAGAAAGACAAATATCATGTGGCATCACTTATATGTGGAATCTAATAAAAAATGAACCAAATGAACTTATTTACAAAACAGAAACAAACTCACAGATCTCAAAATCAAATTTATGGTTACCAAAGGGGAAACGTTGGGAGAAGAGACAAATTGGGAGATTGGGATTAACATATGCACGCTACTATATATAAAATAGATAGCTAATAAGGACCTACTGTATAGCACAGGGAACTATACTGTAATAACTTACATGGGAAAAGAATATGAAAATAATGGATATACATGACATATATATGCGTATAACTGATTCACTTTGCTGTACACCTGAAAGTAACATAACATTGTACGTCAGCTATACTCCAATAAAATTTAAAAAAAATAAAAATAAAAAAGATCCTTAGGAGAAGGTAAAGCTTAAGTTAATGCCTATATAAAGCCTATTTGTTTACTCATGTCTGGATCTGTTTCCTGATGGGAAAAGTGGGAATTGCAATATTTATTGATTAAGTTTATGTATTTTTGTTTTGTTTATTCTTTTAATGACTATAGTAGAAATGTACCTGCTTTTCTTTAGTTATGTCCCATAACTAAAGCTTGGTATTCATTCACGCTGCTCAGTGATTTGTTGTAATGTAGTCTGATTCTAACAATTCACTAGTTTGGGAAGAAAACTTCCTCTCCCCTTCTGATTTCTGTATATCCTTATTCGGAAAGTGAGTTTGTGTAAAACCTATCATTTTAAAGTTAAGAACAGCACTTTTCACAAAATTGCCTTACTCCCAAGCACTTCTAAAACAAGTTTAATCTTCCAGGGCTAAAAATCTCATTTTTTGTTGCTTTTAAGTGCCTGAGGAGATATGAAGAGCTAGGTCATGAATACTTTTTTCAGTCATATCTTTTGGGACTATGTTAAAAGGACAGGCACATATAATACCTTTTCTGAGATGTTCTTTATTTTAAATCTTGAATAAACTTTTACTGATGTCTGTGGTATGGTTTTAAGCCAGCCCCATCAATAATTAGGTTATCTGCTTTAAGGCAGAGGATTCCTTATAGTCAGAAAACCAAACAAATTTGCTGTACACATAAAAATATTAATAATGAGAGAAAAAATATTTTTGTAGGTTTACTCTGATAAATACAAGAAATACTATCGTGTTATGGATTACTTTTAAAATATAATCGTTGTAGAGATGGCCATTTACAGCGTTTCTAATAATTTCATCCAATTTATTTTCTATTTCATATCATTATAATGATGTCATTTTCAATTTTATAATACAGATTTTATTTTCGTATTGTCTGATTTTTACAATATATGTGAGGAGAGGCTACCATGGAATTAGAAATCTGGAGAGAAATGTGAATTCTAATCCAGGGAGTCTCCTATAAATTGAATGTTATTGGATACTTTTAAATTAGTATAAGGTTGATACATTTTTATAATTTAAAGGAAGTATCTTTATTATTTTATTTACTCTTCTTATTTATTATGTAGCAATCATGATATTTTTTTTCTTTTGAAAAATTAATACTGTGAATTAGTTTGAAAACCTTCTCTTAGAGAACATTTTTGCTTTTCTGAAATTACTGCTATGTAATCTTTTAAAAATTTTATTGTTAGATTTTATTGTTTTCAATCTACCTAGGATTTTTACACTGATTCTCTATGTGAGATTGGTCTTCTTTCTTTTGAAGAGCAGTTAAATCAATGGGGGTATTAAATTGGGGTTCCCAGAAACTAACCAGGAGATGCACATTTATATGCAAACACTCCCAGGAGAATCCAGTAGGTGGTCAGGGAAGAAGAAGAAATTAAGCAAAGGTAAAGTTTCTTGTCAAAGTCCCAGCTTTAGTCCAATCCTACCAGGAGCTCCCAGTGTAAATGACAGCAGTATTTGCCTTTGCTCAGGGGAAGGGAGTCTCCTTTTCTTCCAGGATCAATCAGTTATGGGTTCTGGGGCTGCCTAGAGGGGACTCAGCTCAGGGAAGGTAAAATTCCAGGCACTTCTGGCCCTAAGAGGTCCTTTACCCCAGGGAAAGTCTAAAGAATGTCACAGAAGCCAGCTGTTAGAGGCAAAGCATGCAAAGACTAGCCTAAGTATCCTAGGGGAATGCCAACCGTCCAATTCAGGGATAAATCCTGAAAGAGAGGCTACATGTATTTTCAGACTGACCAGTCTAAAGCATACTTCTTAAATTGCAAGAAATAACTTTGGTCCTGGGCAAATAAATTAGATCACCAAATAGCTTGTGTCCACTTTCTGAAGTCAACCCCTAAGATTAAGTGTATTCTCTCTGTATTTAGCAAAACTGTATTTCCCCCACCCACAGATTTTATGTTCATAGAATTGTGTGAGAAAATTCCAAACATGAAAGAGTTGCTAAAATAAGAGTACACAAAGCTATCCATTTCACATGTGAAAAAGATGTTTTGAGAGGTAATTTTAAAATAATATGAATTAGCTCAGATTTTTTTTTTATATGTGTTCATTATTAGCTCAAATAATTTAGCACATTTGCAACATGGGATTTCTGTGATGTCTTATAGAAGGAATAAAACTTATTTCGGCACAGGCATTTTAAGGTCTCTAAAAGTAGTAGGAGGAAGACTTTTTTCAAAAACTAGGCAAGTATGATCAAATGTCAATGTGTAATAAATAAACATAATTTCTATTTTACCATCTAGTATTTTGTTCAGAGGTTTAGAGTTAAGCATGCAATTTTTAAAAAGATGATGCCAAGTTGCAGGTATAAAATATGGCATATATTCAATATATATTTAATTTTGGGTAATTATGCTAAGTGTATTTGTGTATATAAAAGACCTAGTGGAGTATTGGCCAGAGTTTCATTTCATGTCATTGGACTTTCCTTCTTTCTGTCTTCCTACATTAATTACATTAGCATTATTTATTAATGGCTATTTTGTTAGAAATATCTATTAGCATTTTTCAATTAGGAAAGGTCCTTTCCCCTTTACTCTGTCTCAAGTACCTTTTGGTATTTTATGTACAATAACATAAATTACCTAAAATCTTCTGATGAATAAAATAGTGTCATAAATTTGACAATAACTTGACCATGTTTAGCCAGACGGCTATAATTCTTTTTTTTAAATTCTTTCTCCCGTTGCGGAGCACTGGCTCCGGACGCGTAGGCTTAGCGGCCATGGCTTACGGGCCCAGCTGCTCCACGGAATGTGGGATCTTCGCGGACCGGGGCACGAACCCGTGTCCTCGCATCAGCGGGCGGACGCTCAACCACTGCGCCACCAGGGAAGCCCTCTTTTTTCATTCTTAAAGTGACTACATTGTTCAAAGAGGATGTCTTCATTCGTTAATTAAAGTTCTTCTCCTAAAACTTTGAGCTGATGTCCCCGAGTTGCTCCTGGCCACTGCTCTGATCTCCTCCCAGCATATTCTGGAGGACCACCTCCCCCTGGGCCACTGACACATCAACTTTCCTGTACAAACTTCCTATGCAAGGCCACATCTTCTACCTGGCACCTGTTTTGCACACCTAGGTGGTGACATGAGGAGAAATCAAAGGTTTCTGATGCTGGTTCTACATTCCTCTCTCATCCTTCTTACCTCACTCAATTGTTCACATGTTTTTAGGATAACCTTGAGTGTTACCTTTCCAATATTCAGGTAGAGTTAACTCTCTATGGATATACTTTGTGAAAAAAAATAAATTAATTAAGTGATGTATCCTCATAACATCATGGGTTTCTTCTGTCCAAATATCAGGGACTCTCCCATGACACCCTGTAATCAGAGACATTTTTTAGGAGAAAAGGGGGGATGTGTTACCTCATAGGTGTGTCAACATTCTCCTGACAGATACTTTCTAAATTACTTCTTCTAGACCAAGGAGATTTTAATTTTGATCTCTATTACTGAATAAGAACCTACTCCTTAAGACTATCTTTTGTCTAGAATTTATTCCATAGCATTCTTCAAAATTCTTGAATTGTGGGGCACTGAGCTGGGGTCCTATAGAAACTTACCTCTTAGACACAGGCAAACATAGTGGAATGACCCATCTTGAAAAGCCAATGGCAGTAGCTGAGGGCACAGATGTCAAGTTCATTAAATGACCCTTTATATTTTTGCCTGTTGGGAGGCTGTTATATAGAAGTAGGAGGAGTGTGGGAGACAAAACAAAATTCAGATTGAAAGCAATTGATTTTCTGTTTGTCGCTTAAAGAGAAAACAATACATTTTTGTCAGTTGCTAACAACCCAGAACACTATTAATTTAAAATATATATGTGTGTGTGTGTGTGTGTGTGTGTGTGTGTAAGGTTCATTATGTGTTAGCCATGCTAAAGACAGTTGCTTTAGCTTAGCTGCATTCTTTAGTTGAATTCAATTATAGATTTTGTGGATGATTTAAAGTGATTTCTAGAACAGCCCCAGGATATTCCCAAACACATACTCAGGAGTTCCATTAATGCAGCTGATTAGATGAGGTTTGTAAAGTTTTCTGAGTAGTTTTTAAAGCTCCCTGGATTATCATCTTTATTTTAAATTATTGTGCCAAGGCCCTTGGTTAAGCTGTCCCTTATTCTGTCTAAAGGCATGTATGATATAAATTTCTTTCACATGTAACTATATGTTTGGGGAATAGTGTTTAAAAAAGTAAGGTGCATTAATAAAATAGATTTTATTTTTTGACTGTATGCAGTTCTTTGTTCCTATGAGCAATTCACAGCTGCACTTTGCTATATACTTCACTTAAGCAATTTTACATCTGAAGAATCACTTACAATACACTTCTATATGAATATGTGATCAGATTTCTAAAAATGCCAACAACAAACTGTCACAATAAAGACAGGCCTAAAGAGACATGACAACTAAAATTAATCTGATTTCCTGGATAGAATTCAAGAACAGAAAAATAGACACTAGGTAAAAACTAAGGAAATCTGAATAAAGCATGATTTTATTATAATAAATGTTTATTATAATTAAATGTTAATAATAATGTATCAATATTTGTTGATTAGTTGTCACAAATGTGCCACACTAATGTAAGATGTTAATAATGATGGAAGCTGGGTGTGAGGTATATGGGAATTCTCTGTACTATCTTTGTAATTTTTTGGTAAATTTAAAACTATTTGAAAATAAAAAGGTTATTAAAAAATGCCTCATAACCAAAGTCACCTTGAGATATATAAGTGGCAAATGCCATTTGTGGTAGATAGATTGCAAAAATATCCCAAATTCTTGACCCCATCTGTGTCTGTGTACTTTGCAATGTATCTTTAGAGGTCTTCTCATCATGAGGAATATTTTTCTCCAATTCTTGTAGCTGCATTGACTTTGTGACTTGCTTTAGACAATAGAATATGACAGAAGCAATGGAGTGCCTGTTTATAGTCTAGGTCTAGATAGTCCTGTGTGCTTCCATTCTTTCTCTCTTAGACCCTTGTCTTCAGTGTGGTAGAGGATGAGAGCATGAGTAGCAGAGCTGGGTCAGCTCAGTTGTTCAGCCAAAGCCCCAGGCATGTGAGAGCCCAGCCAAGATCAGCCAAGCCATCTGGCTGACTTGCAGCTCAGTGCAGGTGACTGAGTGACTACTGAGGGGAGGTGACACCAGAACTCCCACCAGATTCAGAGTCTCATAAACAACCATAGGTATGTTTTAAACAACTGAATTTGATGGTATTTTTTAATGCAACATTACTTACACACCATTGATTCTGTACAAATAGTGAATTAAGTTAATTACACATTTACCTTATACATAGTAAAAAGCCTGAGGTCAAACAAAATTGCTTCAAATTGTTAACATGGTGATCTTGAAATAAACAATCATTTTCCTATTATATCCTATCCTAGCTTTCTCTAATCAGTTTTTCATTAAAAAAATTATGACATAGATTGAGTTTATTATAAAATGCTTTTTTGCATTTAAGTTTTCTCTCTTATGATTAAAGTTTATGCCAATGCTGTTGGTTTTCCTTTTTTGATACAAGAAAGTATATCAGAAACCGTATTGCCATTAATGATCATCTCCTTTGACGCTCCTTTTTGGACACCATTCTCCACTGTTAAAAGGAACAGTTCTTTTTTGAAGTGCTTACCAATGAGCTGAACCTTCCTTATCAAAAGTTCCACTGAAAATAGTAGCTGTGAAAATAGCACAGTTAGATGATCAAGGTTCAAGTCCTGTCTGGCTCAGAAATGGCAGTATATGCTTTTGGTACATTATTATACTATTTCCATGAGACTTTATGGTCCTCAGCTCTACAATGAGGACTACAGTAACTACTACCTCATAAATATTACATGGAGATTAAATGACATGACATTTAGGCTTAGAAAGTTGCATGGATCATGGCAATCACTCAGTAAAGATTTTTACTATTTCTTCTATGTGTCAGAATTTAGAAAATTCTTGTTGTGATCTCTGCTAATATTTTACTTTAGCACATTTTTGCTATGGAATTTACCAAAACTACAGGCATACTCTTTTTTTGGGGGGGGCATACTCTTTCATTTAGAAAATTAAATTTTTTCTAACTGTTATAAAATCAGTTAAAGTATTGATAAGTAGGGCGCACAAATAATAAAGAATAAGAGAGAAAGAAGAAAAGTGTTAAGAAGAAAAAAGTATCAAAGTTGGAAGTTTATTTTTTAAAATTTTTTAATTGAAGTATGATTGACTTACAATATTGTGTTAGCTTCTGGTGTACAGCAAAGAGATTCATATTTTTTTTCCATTATGGCTTATTATAGGATTTTGAATATAGTTCCCTGTGCTATACAGTAGGACATTGTTGTTTATCTATTTTATATGTAGTAGTCTCTACCTGCTAATCCCAAACTCTTAATTTATCCTTCCCCTACCCCTTTCCCCTTTGGTACCCATACATTTGTTTTCTATGTCTCTGAGTCTGTTTCTGTTTTGTAAATAAGTTCATTTGTATCATATTTTAGATTCCATATATAAGTGATATCACATGGTCTTTGTCTTTCTCTTTCTGACTTACTTCACTTAGTATGATAATCTCTAGGTCCTTCCATGTTGCTGCAAATGGCATTATTTATTTTTTTTTATGACTGAGTAATATTCCATTGTATATATGTACCACATCTTCTTTATCCATTATCTGTCGGTGGACATTTAGGTTGCTTCCATGTCTTGGCTATTGTAAACAGTGCTGCTATGAACATTGTAGTGCATGTATCAAAGATGGAAGTTTATAGAGTGGTCACCACTTATACTAATGAGAGGGCACTAAATGCTTTATCTATATCACCCTGTATAATCTTCCCAACATCTCTGCAAAATAGGTATGATTAATACATTTTTTAGAGTTGAGAAACGTTTGACTAAGAAAGTTGTAATAACTTGACTAAGAACCAACAATAATGGTTGATGGGGCCAGAATGCAAACCCAACTGTGCCCAACAGTGAGCCAAGGGCTCTCCTAGCACCTTGCCTCATTAAATGTATTCAACCTAGAGTCTTCCATACACAATTACTGTATTCAGTGTAGAAGTAGACCTTCAGTGCTGCCAAAGATAGTGTTACTCTGCCAGTGAAAACAGGTCTTTCTCCCCATACCTACCTTCAAATAGCATATTCATTACACTCAGATATATCATGATAGCCCATAACTGGAGTGATTTTCTCATATTCAAATGTGTTTGTTGAACAGATCAAACAGACGTTTAAGATGCTAATGTCTGTCCCTCAAATACTCAGCTGTTCATTGAATCCTAGCCTTGCAGTTATTCCTGGATTATATTGTATAAAGCAGCTTTGCTTTTACACTTTCCTTTTTTCTCCTGGATTTGTGTGTGTGTGTGGGGGGGTACGCGGGCCTCTCACTGTTTTGGCCACTCCCGTTGAGGAGCACAGGCTCCGGACGCACAGGCTCAGCGGCCATGGCTCACAGGCCTAGTCACTCCGTGGCATGTGGGATCTTCCCAGACTGGGGCATGAACCCGTGTCCCCTGCATTGGCAGGCGGACTCTTAACCACTGTGCCACCAGGGAAGCCCTCTCCTGGATATTTTTAAACAAAAGTTAGGGAAAATGTATTAAGAATATTTTAATACTTTTGGGGGGAGGGGGCAGGAATAAGATTATTAAAACATCTGTAACTTTGACTCCACTCTTTAAAAGGTGTAGTTTAAAAAACAAGCTAAAGATTTTTGTAACAAAATGCCCTGACGTGCCCATGCTGTGTGTTACTATTGATAAGTATATCACTGATGAAGTATATCATAATATGTCTGGAACTTTCTTATTCTCCACCTCTTTCTCCCTGAGGAAGAGAGAGAAGATCTCCTTTTGCGACCATTTTGGATGCGAATGTAGATATTGAAGAGCAGTAGATCTGTTTCATGCATCAGGGAACTTTTACCAGCCCTATAAATAAGATCACCACCAGTTCCATTAAATCCCGAACTATGAATGGACCTCTTTATGTCAAGTATGAAGAAAACAGCATTTCCTTGGGTGTGGTAGGGAGGGTTGGTAGAGTCTTGGAGCAGAAACTGCTAGCAGATTTCCTATCTGTGGCATTGGCTTTAATTTTTTTTTTTTTTTTTTTTTGGTTTAGAACAAAACTTAGAAGTTAGAATCTCTTTTCTTCCTTGTAATTCTCTTTACAACAGGATAGAATTAGCAATTTATGTTGGAAAAGGAGCATGTGTATGCGTGTGTGTGTATGTATATAAATATATGTGCTTTATTGTAAAGTAATTTTATGGCTAAAGAGGCTTAAATGACTTAATAAGGTTGGAGACTATTACAAAATAGAAATCTTAGTGGATGCTTTATTCTTGAACTATTTCTAAATGATTTTTGCCTAAAAGTTTTAGAAAATCCCTGTAAAATAATCCCTGAATTAGGGCAAAACAGGTAGAATGAGTTTGTAAATGTTTGTTTCTCTATATTTTAATGGATCTATATGGTAAAAAAATCATAATTTAAAATACTTTGCTGTGAATCAAGATTCATGTTTCATTAATTAGAATTGTAAAATTTTCACAATAATCTATAAATGAGTGAATAGTATCAAAGTTAAAATATAAACTTGGAAATTATTATTAGGATTTGGATAACATTTCCTGCATTGCTGACATAATAAGCATATTTGTGTAAGAAAGTTCAGAACTGATCAGATCCACCAAAGATAAGTCATATTTAGTTACTCCTCATGTATCAACAAAAAGCAGATATCGCTTCTATCTATTATTATCACCAGATTCATGGTTTAATAATGAGAAACATTGACTCCAGGGTTCCAAGTTCCCAAAAATGCTTTGGAAAGAGGCTGCTTCTTTAGTTTATTGTTACTTCAGGCCACTGGAGCCTACTATAACCCTCTTGTGAGCACCCAAGGGTGCTAGACAGAGCTATGGATTCCATAGAAGTCATACAATGACTGTCATCTGCGTAAATGCTTCTTACATGGAGAGAAGACAGAATTTTTTTCCCCCATAAAATATGTTCAGTTCACACTTACCCTACACTATTACTCATTTGATTAACAACATAATATTATTTTACATAGAAAACATACTTGGCATCATTGATTGGAAGAATTTTCCCATCCTCAGCTTTTCCAGATTTTGAGAACATTTGGATCTGCATGGGATCAAAGAAAAGCTCTCTTTTAATGCCATTTAAGCTTTGAGAGAATATTTCATGGTGATTCAAGTTGTATAATGTTTAAACTGTTGTGTTAAATTTTAATTGCATAGTTATATAAAGATATGCAAACATTGTTTTAATTGAATATATTTGGCCTATCCTTTCTTATGTAATTGCTAATGCTTTCATTACAAAATAACAAGTCTGTAAATGATAATGCCACTAAACATCTAGTGATTAAACATGACTAACAGTTGAAATAATTATGAGTATTTGGAAGACAATGGGGAGAAAAATGAAGCCACATGCCCAAAATAAATATATCCATTTTTCACTGTGAAAATGGGTTTGTACTAAATTTGCTAGTTCCAAAAGGAAAAGGCAAATCTCTGTTTCTTTTATTGAACCTGAGCTACATTTAAGTCAATTATTAGTCAAGGAACAGATCCCCAGATACAAGTATCTACAGGGTATGAAGCAATCAGGAGAAATATCAGGATTTATAGAATGTGTCCAAATTCCATGAAACGTCACTCCCTTGAATAATTCTGGGAGGTCATACACATAATTCCCTTCACATATGGTGCAGATTTTTCTGTGTTGAATTTTTAGTGCACAGATACAAATGGAGTTAGCTTGCATTAACATGGCTCCTTAAAGATTATTACTCAATGTTACCCTATGATAAAAACTAAATCTCCCATTTTACTGAGCATATGGGCATTATTCTATGGAAAGCAGCTGTGGCTAATTCAGTCATATCTAAGAGTAACTCCCACCTGTCAAATGTATTTGGATCCATCTATTCCTCCATAATTAGAACATTCTATTCGTTGATTTTTTTTTTTTTTTTGCTATTTAAAGCAAGCCATAGCTCTTCCTTTATGAAACCTATTATTAAAAGTATTATTATAATTTTGTATCTACCAGGTGATTTTTCAAGAAAAATAATTATTATCTATTTTATAGAGATATGAATATCTCTATATGAATGTATGTGTGTGCAGGCATGTATGTTCATATTTTAAAATTAGCATGCAAAAGAATTATATAAAAATTACTAAAACCCATTTGTTACCATTATTATGATACATTTAAAAGCAAAAATCTCCAAAAAACATACATTTAGAGCATAGGCAAGAAAAAGAAAGAAATCTAAATCAGAAAGGAAGAATTAAATGATCTCTTTTGCAGATGACATGACAGTGTATATAGAAAATCCTAAAGACACACACTCACATACGTAATACCTCTTATAACTCATAAATTAGTTCAGTAAATTACAGGATACAAAATTAATGTAAAAACAGTTGCATTTCTATACAGTAACAACTAATAATACAAAGTAAAAATTAATAATTCCACTTACATAGCTTCAAAAAAAATACAATATTTAGAGATAAACTTAACCAAAGAGGTAAAAGACTTGTACACTGGAAACTACAAAACATTGATGAAAGAAATTAAAGAAGACACAAATACATGAAAAGACATCTTGGGTTCATAAATTGGAAAACTTAATATAGTTTAAATCTCCATACTACCCCAAGCTATGTACAGATTCAATGCTATGCTTATTGAACTCCCAATGGCATTTTTTACAGAAATAGAAAAAAAAATTAATTTATGTGGAACCACAAAGGACACAGCATAGCCAAAATTATCTTGAGAAATAAGAATAAAGCCAAAGACGTTACACTTCCTGATTTCAAGATATTTTACAAAGCCACAGTAATTAATACAGTATGATACTGGCATAGAACAGATATATAGTCCAATGGAACAGAATGGAGAGCCCACACAGAGATGGGCAACTTACTTTGATAAAGGCATCAAGAATGCACAATAGGGAAAAGATAATATCTTCAAGAAATGACCTTGGGAAAACTGGATATTCACATGTAAAAAATGCAATGAAATTGGACCCCTACCTCACACTGTACACAAAAATCCACTCCAACCATTTCTACCTGATGGTGAGCAATCAAAACACAGTATATCCCTTCTAGCCATCATTTCTGAAAGTTTAAACTTTCTAAACTATAAAGGAACCAAAAAAAAAAAAAAAAAAAGCAAGGAAAGGACATTGAGACTTTCTTTTAGTAGTCAGTCATGGAGAAGCTAAGGAAGGGTGCATCCCTGGGTAGATCCTCATCAATTACAGGCTCACAGTAGGACATGCAGCCATCAGGGACTGGCTGAGAAACAAGTGAGGACTTAACACTGGAAAGGAAACAAAGGTCGTTACTTATAAGGAAACAAAGAGAGGTAAGTGATCTGAGGCCTAAAGTTCAAAGCAATATCTTTGGGCTGTTCCCTAAGGAAAATTAGGCAATCTCTGAATAAAATGACTCATTTATTTCCTTCTCTTTAGTGATTGCCAAGCTTCAATGTGTTTAAATATCATTTGAAGTAGCTTATTAAAATGCAAATGCTCATATTTATTGAGTCCTGCAGAGCTCTCATACTTGCACCCTAACTGACTCTAAGTGTGGATGAACCACAATTTGAGAAGCGATGATGCTGTCTCTCGCTACCCTCCCTCCTTTTAAGGATATCATTTCATGCATAACCATAGGGAAAACTGTAGCCATCAGAGTTAAGTTGCCTAAACTTCTCACTCTATAAAAATGTCTGCATATGAAGCCATCCATTCTTCCTGATTTTTGGTCTTAAAGGGAGCATTGTACCCTTTGGTTATCTAAGGCTGATCCCCTCCCCTTTCTCCCATGCCCTCTCATTTTCATGGGGTCATTATGACATGTTTTATGTCTGCTCCATTTCTCTCTAGCACCTCCTGGTTTTCCAGTCTTTAAACATCCAACATCCTCCATTTTAACATTTCATCCCTTGCTTCTTCTTCTATCCTTTTGTCAAAAAAAAAAAAAAAAAATGAATCAGTCAATCTAAAAAAGAAATGGAAAATTTTATTCAAGCCAATTGAGAAATATAACCTGGGAACAGTCTCTCAGAAAGTTCTGAGAACTGTTCCAGCCATTAGAAGTCAAAGCACAGTTATATAATTTTTTGAGACAGAAGGTTGTATATTACATGATGAATTATTAGCAGTTTATACAACCTAGTGAGTAGTGGGTCATGGGTCATCATGGACCCTTGCAAGATCAAGAAAGAATGTTATCTTTTAAGGAGTTGTCTTGTTGGTGCTAGGAGAATGTTGCTCTTTATGGTTGACCAGGTATTTCTGCCATTGGAGAAGATGGAGAGGTTTGGTGGATGCATAATGCAGATATTCAATGGGGGATACAGTGGGGAGAGAGGAGGCTAAAGGGCAGAGAACATTTTTTTCATGTTTAAAATTTTTTTCATCTTTTTTCTTGTCATGAAATATGAATTTTATGTACACTTTGACTACCTCTTCCCCTACCTTTCTTTTTATTTGTCCATTTAAAGAACATTTATTTATGCTCATTGCATCTACTTCTTTGCCATTACGGATTCCTCATCCTTCTCTATCTGGCTTGTGCCAATTTATCTCCTCTGAAACTCCTGTCACTAACAGGACCTGTTAGTTCTATGTGAATACTCCTTTGGAAAGTTTTTGGGTCCAGCTTATTGGATCTCTTATTTATCTCTTCCTTTTTCTTGTAATACTTGCTTTCCTTGGTTTTTTTTTTTTTTTTTTTTTTTTTTTTTTTTTTTTTTTGCGGTACGTGGGCCTCTCACTGTTATGGCCTCTCCTGTTGTGGAGCACAGGCTCCGGGCACGCAGGCTCAATGGCCATGGCTCACGGGCCCAGTCGCTCCGCGGCATGTGGGATCTTCCCGGACCGGGGCATGAACCCGTGTCCCCTGCATCGGCAGGCGGACTCTCAACCACTGCACCACCAAGGAAGCCCTTTCCTTGGTATTTTTAGAAAATGGTTTTGCTCCTGTCTCTTTCAGAGGAAGAGTCATTCTTTCTGAGTCTCTTAGGCTAAACTGCTTCCCTGTCACACAATTATTCAATGTTCAATATCTTCTTAAGTTTTTTCTTGTTCTAATTTAAACCCTATTTCTATGTGGTTTCATCCTTTTACATGCATATAACTATCACGTACATTCTAACAAGTCCCAAATGTACATCTATCAGCCTAACCTCTTTTCTTAGCTTAAGGCCTATTTTATTAGCTCCAGCCCTACACAAATATCTCACAGACACTTGAAACTTAATATGTGCAAAACTAGACTCATAATCTCTTCCCTGCTTCATAACTGTTAGTATTTTATACTTTGTTTCTCATTATATGGCCAACAGGTACCAGTTGTTCAAGCCAGATTTCTGGGAGTCATTCTTTACTTCTCTATTCATATAATGCTCCATAAAAAAATGACAAATACTGCTAACCTAGAGTATAAATATCTTTGCAATTCACCCATTTGTCTCTATCCTCACTCACACCATCCTCAGTCTAGACCAACTTCATTCATTTCTAGGACAATTGCAATAATATTTTCATAAGTAGCTACCTTATAGCAATTCTTGTCACATTTCAACTTACTCCCTATACTTTTGGCAATGATCTAACAAACATGAAAGTAGCTTGTATCACCCTCTTGCTTTAAAAAGAAGTCATGAACCCAAGTGTGGCATGACCCAGACTGACACAGGAATGTGTTGCAGACTAGAGAACACATGCTACCCTCTCTAAAGGGAGAAGCCACCATCAGATTTGGCTGATCATTTCACAACAGAATACAGGGTTGGTGTTTCTTGACCATCCAATTTTTTTTTTAGGAAAACTATACTTATTTACCTTTTTCTATAAATAACACATATTCAGTCATTTGTTTAACACTACATTCCTCAATGGACTCTAAGCATCATGAAGGCTGGGGCCTTAGCTAACTTCTTTATTGCCCGACACCTAGCAGGTGCTCAGAAAATGTTTTTGAATAAATGGATGCATGAATGAAAACAGAAGAAGAGCAGAGGAGAAAGTGAACCATTCTTCCTACCAAGGGCAGGGGAAAAGAGGGAGTGAGGGAGAGAAAGAGAAATCAGAATATTAAACATAGCTAGATCTTTAAGAATGAATAGGATTATCCCAGTCAGCAAGTATATTTCAGGCTTAAAAGCAGCATGTGCAAATGTACAGTTGTGTGAAATCATGTGACTCTTTAAGAGGACTCTAGGTCTCTTAGCATTGCTGCATTGTGGTCCACAGGGATAACTGTAGATTATGAATTCTGCAGTAGAATTCGATCATGGGTCATGATATGTCTCAGCGTGTGTACATTACTTGCTATAAGTTAGAGAGCCAAAGATCTGCGTTTCAGAAAAATAATTTGAGTAACACTGTGACAAATGAATTCTAGGGGAAAGAAGATAGGATAAGGAACTCTAGTTAAGTAGTTATTACAATAAATCAGGTGCAAGATGCTTAAGTTATACATTGAATAAACAGCACAGGGTAGGTGGAAGTGGATTTAAAAGATAATTAGATAATTAGGAGTACAGTTAACAATTCTACATCCTATCCCCTTAGCACAACAGCCATAATAGGTGTTTGTCCTTCCTAAATAAATACTGCATTTTATTGCCTCTGAGTAGTTTCCCAAACTACTCTCTATGACTGGACCACATTTATCTTTATTTATTACCCAAGGAAGGTAATACATACAACTTGTTATTTGTCCTTTAAAGACTTGCTCCCCAAAGTGTGGCCTCAGAACCAACAGCAGTGGCTTCACCTGGGAGCTTGCTGGAAATGCAGAATCTTAGATCCCATCAAGACCTAGTGAACTAGAATCTGCATATTAACAAGATCCTCAGGGGACTCATAAACACACTAGCATTTGACAAGTGCTATTTAAATCCCAGCTCAAATCTCACCTCATCCAAAAAATCTTTCTGGGCTTTTCCAGTCTCTCCAGTCCAGCAAAATAAATAAAGCTTACTTCTACTATGTTTACAAGTTTCCATGTGTCAGTTTACTTGTATCATAGTTATTTATACACAAGTATTTTGCCCCTCCCTAAATTGTCAGGGACATGTCATCTTAGGATCGTCCTGCCCATGGCTCCTGTGCAGGACTTAGCTCACTATAGGTTTTTCCCGAGAAGCAGTGAAAGCAAATTATTTTGCTTCCATTGGCAGCCAAGTTGTATCTCCATGTCTTATGATGATGCATCTTGTTGATTTCAGAACTCTCTTTGTCCATCTCGTAATAATGATCACTTTGCTCCAGTAAAGCATCATCCATAATTAATTCGTGTTAAAGTCTTCCATTTATATTTGGTAGCCTTAAAGGTGCAACATCTATTCATTTACAAACCAAAGAATCCAGATGCCCAGATGATGGACTTTTTATCATTAGCCTTCTTAATGTAACATTTTTCTGAATTTTGGTAATATCAACTTGAAAGTGATTTCCTTCAGAGCTCATCATGAATAGATTTTTCCATCAAAGAATTGCTGAATTTCCTGTGATCTATGTTATTATCCAGCTGTTATGTATTTATAAAACACTGCCCTTATTAATTTTTGCCTATTCGTTTTATGCTTAGAATTTTAGGAAAAAAGAAAATTCTACACTAGACTGCGTATAAGCTTACAAAAATTTTCCTTTTTCGGATGGTGAATTGAGATAAGGTTCTTTAAAAAATGGGTCACTCAAAACATCATTTTCCCTTAAGCAGCAGAGTGTACTTGAATGGTTTGGACTAAGTGTTTTAGATAAAGGAAGCACTCTTTGAAAAATAGCATGCAGTTCACAGCTGGAAAAGAAGTAGTGAAGCGTTAAACTGTCCATTATGCTTAAAGAATAACTTGGCTAAAATCCTTCCTTGCCATTAAAAGCACTGAGTGTACTTTTGGACTTTATGTAACTGTACTTAGCGTGTCTGTTAAAGCCATTTATCAACATTTTTTATTTATCATTTAGACTAAATAATTAATTCATATCAATTTGGAGCTCCTCCCTTTTAAAAAAAATACAAGTCACTTTTAGTTTCCATGAGAAGTGCTATATGTGTTATTTCAAACTTAAAAATAATGAGACTCTCTGGAAGGAACCAATAGGCATTTTACAGGTTAGCAAGCAGTATTTTCAGTTTAAAATTATTCCACTGGCTTTGTTGTGAGGTTTCTCTAAAAACTTCAGAAAGAACTGTAGGTGAAATTTGAAGTTGAGGAAGGAGATGGGCAGAGTCAAGGAGGAGACAACATTATTGTGTGTTTGTGTGCCAGGTGCTCATAAAGTAATTCTCTTCCCCTTCACTCTTATCTGAGGGCTCAAAAGCAAAGATCCATGCACTTAGTTGACTAAATGCCACAGTCAGTTTAGAAAACATTCAGACTTTCTTTCTTTTCTTTTTTTTTTTTTTGCTTTAAATAGAGGAAAGGATATTAGCATTTCTTGAATGTCTTTGGTGTGTCAGAAATTTTGGTAAGTATTGTAATAACTTTGATATGTGACTAATCACAGTAATTGGGCTCTGGTGAGTTGAAGAAACATAGGCTCAGAAGGAAGATTAATCTGTTCTAAATTAGAGTGATAGTTTCAGAGTAGGATTTAAACTAAAGTTAGCTTATAGATTAAAGATTCACCATTGAACTTACCATTGTCAACAATATCCATCATTTCTGTTGATCAATCACCTGTCTTACCATTGCTCTTTGAAGAAAATGTGCATTTTCCCCTATGTCTCCTATTTTTTATTTATCATCTCCATTCCCCGTCATTCCCCTTCACCATTTTTCTTTTTCTTGCTTTAGGTTCCCTGAATTTCTGGAATTTGGAATTTAGGAAACTATTAGCTACTATTCATTTGAATATTGCTTCTGCTACATCCTCTGTCACTCCAATTATATGTGTATTAAACATCTTGGACTTATTTTATGTTCTGTTTTCTTTCATTTCTCCCTAGTTTATTTTATGCCTGTGATTCTGTTTATTTTATACTGACATGCATTTTAGTTCAAAACTCCTGTATCCTGCTGTATCCAGTCTTTTATTAAAACTATTCATTGAGTTTTTAATCTTAGATATTCCATTCTTTGCTTTAGAATGTCTGTTTGAATCATTTTTAATTGATTCCAAATTTTGGTCAAAATTATCCATCCTTTTATATATTTTTCCCACTGTTTTTCTAAATTTTCTTGTTCACATTATTTTCATAGCTATTATCTCTATTATCTTCATGGTCATTAAGCAAAATCAATATTTTATTATTCCTATAACTGGATCTTCCATTTGTGTTGACTGCAATATTTTTAGTCATGTTTCTATTCTTCTTTTGCCTGGTACAATAAAATACCAGGCATATAAAAAATTATAGTGTCTCTGGATAGTATTGTCTTCTTCCACAGAAGGCTGACCCTAAATTCTGGCAAGCAGCCTTTTGGGAGAGAGTCTCCTTAATCCAGGTGGGGATTTAGCTGAGTCCAGACTTGCTTGAAGTTTTGATAAAGCTCATTCTAATTCTGCTTCAACTGTGTTCCAAAGATTTAGATCTCCATGGGCCCCAACTGAGATCTTGGACTGTTTATTAAAACGCTTATTACTTGGTCAGATCTGAACTCCAATTATGGCTTCTTAATACAGTAAGTCTACCAAAACTTCACTCTGGATTTCAGTATCTTTTGGCTTAGCTTTTGAACTTATTGCTCCATAAAACTTAACAATTTTTCAAATTTCTCAAAATGACAAACCTCCAACTGTCACACTCATTTCTTGCTACCTTTTTTTTCTCTGTATGGGCTAGGCACATCAGTTCTTGATGGCCTTGCCAGCTCCAGACTCCAATGTTGTCTTTCCAGACCTGTGCATTATTTAAAGTTCTTCTGGTTTCTTAGACTTGGACTTTGGAAGATTTCCCCACCTTTCTTCTGGGAAAAAAGTCACCAAGGCCCTGGGGGAAGAAGCAGGCTGCAAATGTAGGCAAATCAAATGTTGGCTTACTTGAGAATTTCTTGAAAATCCTGACCTGGCAAGTTGTGGTTGCCTCAGCAACTCTGTAGGGTATATATATACATATATAACATATATATGTAGATATGACATAAACATATATCATATTTTCCCTTAAGTAAACATAGGCCTATAAAGGTAGAAGAGTTGACTATAAATATACATTTCCAAGAATTACTTTTGAGGAATATCAATAGTCATAATTTGAATGGCAAAAGTTTTCTGTTGTAGGAACATACGAAAACATTATTGATTTTTGGCTTTGAAAGATGTGTAAATGTGATGAATTTGGATGTTCTCTACCATTTCAAAAGTGTGAAAATTTAATAAGACATTATAACCCAATTTGTACAGTTTCATAGTTTCAAATTTTTAAGTGATAAGTTGTGTATTTTTCAAAAAGATTTTTGGGTTGATGAAAAATTTCATAATAATAGTCATCAATATATACCTGGCAAATGAGAATTAGAAAATATCCACTCAAGTTTTATGTTTGTATTTATATTAATTTGTGAGTGAGAATTTTAATAAATGGTATAAAGTTTAGTTTTTGTTAGTATCTCTTAGAGCTTTATTTAGAATAAAATGCAAAGGTATTTGCTTCTTTCAGGTAAACATATCTATGGCATAGTTTCAGATTTTCACTTTTTACATGCAGAAGTATAGTGTACTAGGAATATTTCTCCCAATATTAGTATTTTTATTAGTAGAGGTAATATGTGTCTATTCAGGTGAGAAAGCAGAGCTGGGGAAAGCATTGAGTGCAGATGAAAGTGTTGGAATTTAGAGTATTAAATAGTTGGACAAACTTGGGTTTTAATCTGTGTCCACTCTTACTGTATATGGGTACTTGAAAAATTAATTTCATTAGGAATTCACTTTCTTATCTATAAAATGAGGATAATGCTATTTAGCTTACAGTGTTGTGAAGATTAGGCAGTGCATGTGGGGCACTTTGAGTAAAGAGTACACTGGGACTGCACTTACAAAGTGCTTTGTAGACATTAATGTTTTGTGTATTTCCCACCATATGTGAAAACAAAACAACAGAACAGCTAACACTGTTAAAGAGAAAATCCATAAAATTTCCCAGATCAATTAGTTTTTTTGACATTTATGAAATTTGTATATATTGCACAATAAAATAATGAAGTTAACACCATTAAACATAGTATAATAAATGTCTTCAAGTTGAAATCTAAGCATTACATTAAAAATTAAGACTCTAAATACAAATATATTATCACACACATAGTTTAAAATGACACATTTTAAATAATGCAATTATTCTCAAGTAGAAGAAGTCAAATGCAGAGATTGGAAGATCATTTGACTTCTGTTGATGACTATAAATATTTTGCAAGATTGAAAAAATAAATTTTGAACTTCAACATATTCCTGGAATATAATAGTATTAGAAAATATATGGTAGGAAGATTCAACATTCCTACATACCTCTTTCAAAGGCATTACTGTTTATCAAAAAATTTTACCTTGAATTATGACTACTAAATCCTAAGAATCTAATAACACACAGAATTTGGTACTTACCTAAAAGTTTTATGGTAGTATATTCTTGAAGAAAAGTATGATTCTTAAGAAATAATTTCATTTCTATCAATTTAGATGTTATTTCAAATAATGAAAAGTAGTGTATCATAAAATGAACTAAAATAACATAAGCAAACACTTAAGTGCTTGCAACTTTATTTATTTATTTTTTATATTAATTTATTTTATTTTTATTTTTGGCTGCATCAGGTCTTAGTTTATTTTGGCCTGCATCAGGTCTTAGTTTTGGCACATGTGGTCTTCATTGAGACATGCAGGATCTTTTTTCATTGTGGTGCGGGCTCTTCGTTGTGGCACGCAGGCTTCTCTCTAGTTGTGGCGTGCAGGTTTTCTCTCGTCTTAGTTCCCCAACCAGGGATGGAACCTGCGTCCCCTGCATTGGAAGGTGGATTCTTTACCACTGGACCACCAGGAAAGTTCTTTACAGTGTATGAAGTGCTCAGTATTTCATTTGGAAGGTTTTGAGTAAGGTTTAATAGTTCTATGTATGCAATAAAGTTGCTCAGGACTTATTTATTTTAATGACTTTTGAAATGGGCTTTGAAAAACACTTACATTGAAAATCATTTGAAAAGCAGTGTATAGTTGTTTTATGACATTATTGCATGGTTTTTGAAATTAGATAGTGATTTTCCATTTTAAACAGCTCTAAAGAGTAAATTTGTTAAGTTCCAAAATGGTAGAATCACATTAGGCAAGAAAGGGTATGTATATATGTATATATGGCTGACTAAATTAATGTAAAAGGGCAAGTATTTGCTTCACCTTTGTAAAGTAAATTAGGTAAATGCATAGCTTACATTATAATTCACTTTTGACACACAGTATCCATTTCAGTTGTAGTAAGTTATTACTTGATGAGTTTTTTTTATTTGTTCTTTTTAATCACTTTTACTAAAAATACATGCAATAAAATATTGAAATTACTTTTCTTTTACGTTTTAGACTCTACAAATGATCAGTTTTGTGATACTTAGATTGTGGTATATTTTACTGGTATTTGGTTTAACTTTTGTTGTTTTAATTTTCTAACATTAAACGAAGCAACTTGCTTTTCTAAGTTCTGCTTTGAGTTTATAGGGCTCATAGCTAAGATGTGAGTAATTCAACAAGTTTTCCCCCTTTCACGTTCTTTTCACTGAAATGTCTCTCTTTAAGTCTCCAACCAGAGGAAAATTAAGTAATTATAGGATTTTTTTTTCTTTTGCTTATATTAGAGAATGTGTGAGCAAAATAAATATCACTTTTTGTCATATGTCTTTTTCTTTGTATTTCTAAATCCAAATGTTTCATATTGTCGTATTTTAAAACTTGTTTCAATAAAAATCATTAAACCTCACATAGTGATAATCTTTTGTTTTGCAATCATTCCCTGCCCTTGGGAAAAATTTTAATTCCTGATGGAATTTTACATATGACATTGATTTCATGGTAGAGTACATACCTCCTCAAGTTTCCCTCTGCCTTAATAATAAAATATTTGGATGTGAAAGAGGTTAAGAGATAATTTACTTCCAGTACTTCAGCTAAAACTGAGAGCTATAAAGCTAATGTAATTTGATCAAATTTACAGATCAAATGAGTGGTAGGAATAGAAAGAGGAAGAAGAAAATGCAAAATAGAGTGACTTCCAGGTGTTGGGTCTTCTGCTAGTGTCTTAAAAGTATTACCTCTTTAAATCTTCTAATGTTCCTTTAAGATAGATTCTTCCCATTTTTTAGGTGAGGAAGCTAGATCTTGGATAGAGTAACATGACTATGAAAAATATATATTGTTTTCCCCATGTAAAAACTGTAAATAAGTTTAAGAACCCATGGGAAGGTAGACAATAAACTTTAGTGTCAAGAGCTGATTGCCTACACCACCCATCTTGATGGTACTATATTTATTAGTTGTCAGACAAGCACTGTAACTATGATGTTTTAGCAAACAGAGCTTTCTAGATTAATGTGCAAGGGGAGCTTTATCCAGTCATAAGGTTCCATATCTGTTTAACCTTCAGAGACCAATAATTCAGCCTCACTTTCTGCCTTGCTAAAGGAAGTCCAGGCTTTCACGTTGTCTTCCTCCCCATGTTTGTCTGTGGAAATACCAGGAAGGGCTTCCACATGCTACACGTCTCTCTGCCCTCTTGACCAGCACCTTCTCTTCTCTAGTTCACTATTTTTGGTCTGGAAATTAGAATTCTTAGGGTGTGCTGCTCCTTCTACTGTACTAAGCTATCCACATTGTGGATACAGCCCTTCAATTTCTCACAATTAAAGCAAAGATCAGGCCATAATACTCAATAAATCTTTATTGAAACAGTGAGAGTTTTAATTGGTTGTTGAGCATACCCTATCTCCCCCTCTAGATAGCTAGAGGCCATCTCTACATTTTGAGGAGGGTTGCCAGGTAAACCACAGGATGCCCAATTCAATTTGAATTTCAGAAAATAACAAAATATACTTTAGTGTAAAATTGACCAAAATATCAGGATGCACTTATACTAAAACTTGGACATAATTATAACAAACACTAGGGCACACTTAAACTAAACAGAAAAATAAATGTGCTGTTTATCTGAAATTTCAATTAAACTGATATCTGTAAATTTTTATTTGCTAAGTCTAGTTTCATGTGCCAGATTTCCTTAACAATGTGAGGGTTCTCCCCAGAGTCCAGTCCTCTAATTTCACATGTCCCTCCTTTTTATCCTTAGATCTGTAACTTATCAAGAATTTTTAAGTACAGTTAAAATATATAACTTATGCTTTTCTTGAATAGTTAGCATCAGAAACCCTGATTTTGGCTCTC
This sequence comes from Orcinus orca, assembly GCF_937001465.1. Taxonomy (NCBI): domain Eukaryota; kingdom Metazoa; phylum Chordata; class Mammalia; order Artiodactyla; family Delphinidae; genus Orcinus; species Orcinus orca. Next base: position 131,730,989 of record NC_064563.1, read on the forward strand.
ATTCCATTTATAGACTTTGTACATGAGGATGATTACTTAATCCTTCTGAATCTCCTTTTCTCTGTTGCTGTAAACTAAATGTTTATGTCTTCCCAAAATTCATATGTTGAATCTTAATGCCCATTGTGATAGCATTTGGAGGTGAGACCTTTGGGAGGTGATTAGCCATGAAGAGGGAGTCCTCATGAATGAGACTGGTCCCATCATAAAAACGATTCCCTGCTCTTTATCCAATGGAGGACATGGTGAGGTGTCCACCACTGAACCTGACCTTGGAGTCTCACTAGATATTGAATCATCCAGCACCTTGATCTTGGACTGTCCAGCCTCCAGAACTGTGAGAAATAAATGTTTGTTGTTTAAGCCACTCAATCTATGGAATTTGTTATAGCAACCCAAATTGACATCCATATATTGGTTCAGCTCAAACTATAAGCCTTGCCTTTCATGGTGGCTGTGAGAATTAGGTGAGATAACAAAGGAAAAGACATTAAGAAAACAGAAATTCTGATACAACTATAAAGAAATACATATGTCTCATGTTATCTTGTAGGTTATGTTTTACATGGTTTCATTTCATGGAAATATAATGGGAAGAATCTGTAAATCATAGACATACGATAGAAGAGATACCAACAAAAAAGGGCAGAATACTCAGTTTTTGGCCCTTTTCTCTCTGGATGTCTTCCTATGTCAATGTGTCAGCCTGGACAATGGTATCTCTCCTGATTCAAATTTCAAATATTTCGGATTGGAGTTCTCCAACCTGCCTCTGCCCTTTTATGTTTCTGACCCATACTTAAACCTCATGTTTAATTGAAATTGGGCATGTTGTGTGGTCAGTCCCCTAGCCCTTAATCTCAGAGTTTGGTATGACCTGGCCTTAATTCTTGATGTTCAGTTTTATGGTAGTTTTATTTGTGTCTGTTTCTGGATGGGTATATGTGTACTCTCTCTTAATCTAGACTGTTTTCATTTCATTTGAAATCCTCAGTAGTTTTAAAAGGAGGGGACCCTGTCTCTTCTCTCTGATGCTTAAAAATATCTTTCTAAATCATTTCTCCAAATTTTGCTTTGTCCAATTAGTTTGAATATTTTTTTCCTTTCTGACACGTTAGTGTTTTCATGGAGCTAACTGGTATCAAAGACTGTGTAAAATCTACTGAACCATTTCTGAGGTTCTCACATGATGTGCTTTTGGAATCCAAGAGTCAGTCAGCTTTTGTTCCAAACTTAACCATTCATTAAGTCTAGAAAAGTGTTTTACTCTAGTGTAGATGTTGCAAAAAAAAAAAAAAACAAAAAACCCAAAACCAAAAAACAAAACAAAACAAAAATTAACAGATACAACTACTGTATAAAAACTAGATAAGCAACAAGGATTTACTGTATAGTACAGGAAACCATATTCAATATCTTATAATAACTATAATGAAAAATAATCTGAAATATATATATATCTGAATCACTTTGTTGTACATCTGAAGCTAACACAATATTGTAAATCAACTATATTTTAATTAAAAAAAAAACAAATTGAAGAAAAAAATCCTTGAGTAAAGCATTTGATTGAGTGCTGCTGTTAGGACACACCAAGATATATAGCATTTATCTGATTTTCCCCTTTTCTTAGGAGGGTAATGTCCTTCAAGACTCATTAACTCCACTTCTACCTTCCAAGGTAGTTATCTGGCAATAAACATGTATTCTGTTTATAACATTAAATAGTAATAAAACTTTGAATAATTTACTTCTGTGACTTAAGATCCATGGAGGTAATTCTGTGTGTTGTTACTTAAGATGCATAAGCTTCCAAAATAGAGCTACTTTTTAGAAAAACAGATCAAGTACTCAAGTACTATGAGAAATTTTACTTCTTTGGCAGGAATGCTTCCCTGTTGTTGAATATTTGGCACATGAATTGTGCTATCAAATCCTAAATAATTTGGCAAACTGAACTTATGTATTCTGTGAAAATAAAATCAGTTTCCATGATTAATTATTTGAAACTTCATTTTAAAATGTTGTTTTCATTGCAGAACAACTAAGCCCATTCATCACAACTACTGAGCCTATGCTGTAGAGCTCACAAACCACAACTACTGAGCCTGTGTGCCACAACAACTGAAGCTCACATGCTTAGAGCCCATGCTTTGCAACAAGAGAAGCCACCACAATGAGAAGCCCATGTGTTGCAATGAGGAGTAACCCCTCCTTGCTGTAACTAGAGAAAGCCATGCGCAGCAATTAAGAATCAAAGCAACCAAAAATAAATAAATTTATATTAAAAAAAGTTTTGTTTTTATTAACATTTTAAACTATTTCCTTTTTGCTAGGGAGAAGGAAGGATGAATGGCATCCTTTGTGTGCTTAAGAAAGTAGAGTTTCTCTACAAGCCAGAAGGAGTGGCATGATATACTTAAAGTGATGAAAGGGAAGAACCTACAAACAAGATTACTCTACCTGGCAAGGATCTCATTCAGATTCGATGGAGAAATCAAAATTTTTACAGACAAGCAAAAGCTAAGAGAATTCAGCACCACCAAAACCAGCTCTACAACAAATGCTAAAGGAACTTCTCTAAGTGGGAAACACAAGAGAAGAAAAGGACCTACAAAAACAAACCCAAAACAATTAAGAAAATGGTCATAGGAACATACATATTGATAATTACCTTAAACGTGAGTGGATTAAGTGTTCCAACCAAAAGACACAGGCTTGCTGAATGGATACAAAAACAAGACCCATCTATATGCTGTCTACAAGAGACCCACTTCAGACCTAGGGACACATACAGATTGAATGTGAGGGGATGGAAAATGATATTCCACACCAATGGAAATCAAAAGAAAGCTGGAGTAGCAATACTCATATCAGATAAAATAGACTTTAAAATAAAGAATGTTACAAGAGACAAGGAAGGACACTACATAATGATCATGGGATCAATCCAAGAAGAAGATATAACAATTATAAATAGATATACACCCAACATAGGAGCACCTCAATAAATAAGACAACTGCTTACAGCTATAAAAGAAGAAATCAACAGTAACACAATAATAGTGGGGGAATTTAACATCTCACTTACACCAATGGACCGATCATCCAAAATGAAAATAAATAAGGAAACAGAAGCTTTAAATGACACAATAGACCAGATAGATTTAATTGATATTTATAGGACATTCCATCTGGAAACAGCAAATTATACTTTCTTCTCAAGTGTGCATGGAACATTCTCCAAGATAGATCACATCTCGGGTCACAAATCAAGCCAGAGTAAATTTAAGAAAACTGAAATCATATCAAGCATCTTTTCTGACCACAACACTATGAGATAAGAAATGAATTACAGGGAAAAAAAAGTAAAACACACAAACACGTGGAGGCTAAACAATACATTACTAAATAACCAAGAGATCACTGAAGAAATCAAAGAGGAAATCAAAAAATACCGAGAGACAAATGACAATGAAAACACGACAACTCAAAACCTGTGGGATGCAGCAAAAGCAGTTCTAAGAGGGAAGTTTAAAGCTATACAAGCCTACCTCAAGAAACAAGAAAAATCTCAAATAAACAATCTAACCTTACACCTAAAGGAACTAGAGAAAGAAGAATAAACAAACCCCAAAGTTAGCAGAAGGAAATAAATCATAAAAATCAGAGCAGAAATAAATGAAATAGAAATAAATCAATAGCAAGGATCAATAAAACTAAAAGCTGGTTCTTTGAGAAGATAAACAAAATTGATAAATTGTTAGCCAGAATCATCAAGAAAAAGAGGGAGAGGACTCAAATCACTAAAATTAGAAATGAAAAAGGAGAAGTTACAACTGACACCACAGAAATAAAAAGCACCCTAAGAGACTACTACAAGCAACTCTATGACAATAAAATGGACAACCTCAACAAAATGGACAAATTCTTAGAAAGGTATAACCTTCCAAGACTGAACCAGGAAGAAATAGAAAATACAAACAGAACAATCACAAATAATGAAATTGAAACTGTGATTAAAAATCATCCAACAAACAAAAGTCCAAGACCAGATGGCTTCACAAATGATTTCTATCAAACATTTATAGAAGAGATAACACCCCTCCTTCTCAAACTCTTCCAAAAAATTGCAGAGGAAGGAACACTCCCAAACTCATACTATGAGACCACCATCACTCTGATACCAATATCACTGATGAATATAGATGCAAAAATCCTCAACAATATACTAGCAAACAGAATCCAACAACACATTAAAAAGATCATACACCATGATCAAGTGGGATTTATCCTAGGGATGCAAGGATTCTTCAATATACGTAAATCAAACTATGTGATAAACTATATTAACAAATTGAAGAATAAAAACCATATGATCATCTCAATAGATGCAGAAAAAGCTTTTGACAAAATTCAACACCGATATATGATAAAAACTCTCCAGAAAGTGGGCATAGAAGGAACCTACCTCAACATAATAAAGGCCATATATGACAAACCCACAGCAAACATCATTCTCATTGGTGAAAAATTGAAAGCATTTACTCTAAGATCAGGAGCAAGACAAGGATGTCCACTCTCACCGTTATTATTCAACATAGTTTGGGAAGTCCTAGCCACAGCAATCAGAGAAGAAAAGAAATAAAAATAATACAAATTGGAAAAGAAGAAGTAAAACTGTCACTGTTTGCAGATGACATAATACTATATGTAGAGAATCCTAAACATGCTACCAGAAAACTACTAGAGCTAATCAATGAATTTGGTAAAGTTGCAGGATACAAAATTAATGCACAGAAATCTCTTGTATTTCTATACACTAATGATGAAAAATCTGAAAGAGAAATTAAGGAAAGACTCCCATTTACCATTGCAACAAAAAGAATAAAATACCTAGGAATAAACCTACCTAGGGAGACAAAAGACCTGTACTCAGAAAACTATAAGACACTGATGAAAGAAATTAAAGATGATACCAACAGATGGAGAGATATACCGTGTTCTTGGATTGGAAGAATCAATATTGTGAAAATGACTATACTACCCAAAGCAAACTACAGATTCAATGCAATCCCTATCAAATTAGTAATGGCATTTTTTTTATGGAACTAGAACAAAATATCTTAAAATTTGTTTAGAGACACAAAAGACACCAAATAGCCAAAGCAGCCTTGAGGGAAGAAAACAGAGCTAGAGGAATCAGGCTCCCTGACTTCAGACTATACTACAAAGCTACAGTAATCAAGGCAATATGGTACTGGCACAAAAACAGAAATATAGATCAATGGAACATGATAGAAAGTCCAGAGATAAACCCACACACCTATGGTCAACTAATCTATGACCAAGGAGGCAAGGATATACAATGGAGAAAAGACAGTCTCTTCAATAAGTGATGCTGGGGAAACTGGACAGCTACATGTAAAAGAATGAAGTTAGAACACTCCCTAACACTATACACAAAAATCAACTCAAAATGGATTAAAGACCTAAATGTAAAGCCAGACACTATAAAACTCTTAGAGGAAGGCAGAACACTCTATGACATAAAGCACAGCAAGATCCTTTTTGACCTACCTCCAAGAGAAATGGAAATAAAAACAAAAATAAACAAATGAGACCTAATGAAACTTAAAAGCTTTGCATAACAAAGGAAGCCATAAACCAGACATAAAGACAACCCTCAGAATGGGGGAAAATATTTGCAAATGAATCAACAGACAAAAAATTAATCTCCAAAATATATAAACAGCTCATGCAGCTCAATATTAAAAAAAAAACAACCCAATCCAAAAATGGGCAGAAGACCTAAACAGACATTTCTCCAAAGAAGACATACAGATGACAAAGAAGCACATGAAAAGCTGCTCAATGTCACTAATTATTAGAGAAATGCAAATCAAAACTACAATGAGGTATCACCTCACACTAGTTAGAATGGGCATCATCAGAAAATCTACAAACAACAAATGCCAGAGAGGGTGTGGAGAAAAGGGAACCCTCTTGCAGTGTTGGTGGGAATGTAAATTGTTCTCCACTATGGAGAACAGTATGGAGGTTCCTTAAAAAACTAAAAATAGAATTACCATATGATCTAGTAATCCCACTACTGGGCATATACCCAGAGAAAACCATAATTCAAAAACACACATTCACCCCAATGTTCATTGCAGCACTATTTACAATAGCCAGGTCATGGAAGCAACCTACATGCCCATCGACAGACGAATGGATAAAGAAGTTGTGGCACATATATACAATGGAATACTACTCAGCCATAAAAAGGAACAATATTGGGTCATTTGTAGAGATGTGGATGGATCTAGAGGCTGTCATACAGAGTGAAGTAAGTCAGAAAAAGAAAAACAAATATCATATGTTAGCACATATATGTGGAACCTAGAAAAATGGGACAGATGAACCGGTTTGCAGGGCAGAAATTGAGACACAGATGTAGAGAACAAACATATGGCTAGCAAAGGGGAAAGTTGCGGGGGGGTTGGGGATGGTGTTGTGATGAATTGGTTGATTGGGATTAACATGTATACACCAATGTGTATAAAATTGATGACTAATAAGGACCTGCTGTGTAAAAAAATTAAATTAAATTAAGAAAAACATATTTAATGTCTTCATAGTATTTTACTGTATAAATATATGATAATTTACTTATAATTCTCCTAACTTTTGAGTATTTAGGTAACTTTAGTTTTCAGTACTGTAAATGACAATTCATCTTTATGCATGAATGTTTGTATTTTTGATGCATCTTCTGGAATTGTTCCCAAGAAATGAAATTACAGAGTTAGAGGATATGAAAAATATTAAAGCTGTTAACCAAATCACTCAGTTGCTTTTTCAGGAAGATTATGTAAGTTTAAAATCTCTCTGGCAGTGTATGAAAAGTGCTTGTTTCACTTCATCCCTGTTACCTTGTGTTTGTTTCACTTCACCTTGTATAAAAAATGTGTTCCTTTCACTTCACCCTTGTTACCTGTGTAAACTTGGTTACCAAGTGTTTAAAGATTTTCTAACTGATAAGTGAAAAATAATTCATCATTATATTTCTTTGATTACTAGGGAAGCTGAGAAATTTTTATACACGTTTTAGCTTTTTCTTCTTTTGTAAATGGTCTGTTCATGTCCTTTGCCACTTACATAATAAAAAGCAAAGTCTCCCATCTCCCAAAAAAACAAAGAAATTAGAGTTTCACTATACATAATTTAGAGTTATTTTTACCCAATTTAGTGTTTTTCATGTAACATTTGACTTTATAGCAGTAGAATTTTCTATTTTTTATCCCAATTTTTTAAAATAATATTTACCAAATTTCAAATAATTCTTGTTTGGAATAATTAGTAAAATAAAGGAGTAAAGCAGTCAAATAAAATCAGGCTACCCAGTTAAATTGAATTTCAAATAAACGTTATTTTTCAGTATAAGTATGTCCCATGCAATATTTGAGATATTATACTGAAATATTTTTTGTACGATGTTCAAATTTAACTGAGTGCCCTGTATTTCTATTAGCTAAATGTATTAACACTAGAAGGGAGATAAAGTAGATGGTACAGAGAAGAAATTGAGGTATTTATCAATGAAGTTTGGGAAGTATACTTGTAATTTGGATTAGAGCTCTAATTTTATTAGCTGTGAAGTGAGAAAGAGTTAGTTACTGTGCATTTTTAGAGGAAGTCATTGCATTCCTTGGGTGGGCCCCAAATCTGCATGGATGTTATAGATAAAGAGACACACAGAGATTGACGAATTTGGCTAAACTAGCAAATGGTACAGCTAAAACTACTCTTGGTGACCACAGTTTGTTTGTATCCAAAGTCTCCCCGAGCCTCCACCCATCACTCTAAATGCTCCATCCTCTGGGAGAGCCTTGCCACAAACCAGACAGTTGCTCATCTGCAAAATTCTTAATATGCCAAATGTGCATGATAAAGCAAGCCTTGCAATGTTGTAAAGGCTTGCTAAAACATATTTATAACATAACATAAATAATACGCACTTAACACAAATATTTATTTTCCTTATTAAGGCTTTAAGTTTCTTTGAATCTCTGGGATCATGACAGGAGTCAGAAAAGAGGATCTGGGATTATGAAACTGAGAGGCTAGGGAGATTATTTTGAATCATTTATTTGGAAAGACATTGAATCATCAATTAAAAGAAAAAAAAAACAAACAAAAAAAAAAACAAGGGGAGAAATGCCTCCTTATATCAGTGTATTATCCACTACCAAGCAAAACAAATTTTCAAATATTGCATGGAAACTTGTAGTGATGGAGAACCTGAAATATATTTAGTAAGGAAGGGAGATAGAGAATTTATGTTAATAGGAATGATATTACTAATTTTAGATCTGCATACTAATATTAGAATTGATGTTACTTGTATTTGCTATGCTCTGGTCATTATTCTATTGCATGTATTTATTAGAGGTCTCACAGTTTTACCTCTAACTTTGTTTCCTAAGTTCTCACAGTTTTATCTCTAATTTTGTTTCCTAAGTATTTTTTAATCTCCTGTAATAATAATAATAGAAGGTAACATTATATGAGAGATTCTTTACAAGCACTTGATCTGTTTATGAAACTGTCAAGACATATCTATGGGACATATTTTGTGTGCTTTTATTTACCTTGTTTCAGATGTGAGTAAACTGAAGGTCTGTGGGTTCAGTAAAATGTTTAACGTTACACAGCTAGTAAGGGAAGGAGCCAAGGTAGAACCCAAGAGCTCTCTTTTCTACTATATTCTGTTATTCTACTTCTAGTAATGTCTTAAATCCATTTATCATTCTCATTTATAGATACCTTTGTCAAATCAATGCTGAAAAATTTTGACTATTACTCCTAGACTTAGAAGCAATTTTTTTTTCTATGCAGCTTAAACCCTTAGATTCTTTCCAATTTTAGGGTTTTCTTGGTTTTCTGCCTGATTTTTCTAAAATAGTGTTTTAATGGCCTATCTGGTGTAAATTTATTTTATTTTATTATTTAGTTTATTTTAAAGCTTGAGGGGATACTTTCTGACTTGAAGTTAGCTGGAAGTACTGATGCAACTTTGACTTGCGCTATCTCTGAGGATGGATTAGCAGCATCCTGAAAAGGTAAATGGAAAGCCCCCCATTTTAGAATTTCATTAGAGTACAAATTAACAGGAGCATCTGGATATGGTGAATAGGCTTTTGAGCCACACAAATGTAGGTAGGTCAACTCCTGGCCATGACGTCATTGGTATGTGCTCTAGATTCAGCTGTTTGGCTTGACTCCACTATGGCTCCTTCATCTGCAAAGTGAGCGTGATAAGGCCATTCTTGCAACGTTGTTTTAAAGGCTTACTAAAATATATTTCTAGCATGATATGAATGGTGGGCACTTGATAAATGGTAGTTATTTTTATTAATATGCTTAAAGCCAAGTCTTGATTTTATTTTCCACAGAGATAAGAAAATGGGCTTTTTGACAGTGGTTTTCCCTGCTATGGGATTAATAGGCAAGATGGTCACTAATGGACCCACTCAGCTATTGTGACACTCTATTGTCTTGGACGATAAAGACTTTAGTGATACCAAATATGCTTACTGTGGTTTCAGCTTTAAAATACCATGTATACCGATTTATTCTCTTTTGCTTTTCAGTGAGGAGACGTTATTTTATACAACTTAAATTTTTATGACTGCTAATTTGGTCACTGAAATTAAAATAAATGTCATTTCAAGAGGCAGATTTCTAGCCAAACTCCAGCATTCAACAATGCTACTCTCCAATTTTCACTCCTCATCAGATGTACTGTGTATATGTAAGATTGTTGAACTTGGAAAAAAGAAAATGTTTTCATTTGAGATATTAAATATGCTTGCTGAGTAGTCCATTGTGGACATCACAAAGTTTTAGAATATTTGGCCATACTTGTTAACTCAATAAGGCATTAGAAAAACCCCTCTCAGTATTTGAAAATATTGACTTGTTTGTTGATAAAAAATATACAGTGGGAAATTCTATCCGAAGTATATGTTGTATTTTTTTTAATTATTAAACTTCAGGGAATAAACAGAAAATCCACCATAAGAGCACAGATGAGCAGTTATAAAATACTTTTGAGAATCTCTGAAGAAGATAAATGAAAAAAAAGCATGGAAAAAGGTCATTTTGCCTCCTGTCTTTATACAACTTTGTGAATGGTCACTAAAATAATCCTATGATAGTCTATGTAACTAGTGTAACTTTATTGAGTTTCCTGGAAATAACTCAGTTAAAAATATTGCACTTGACATTCTAATAATAAAAAAAAAAGTCAGATTATTATTATATATAATAATATACTATAATGGAACATTATTTTACATTCTTTCTCAGAAATGTGCAACTGCCTAAATGCCATTAGACATTAAACTCCTTCAGCACATTGGCTGTGTTTTATCCTTTACTTTTCTGACAAGTTATCTAGCATGTGCTGTGTTGGGTCTCAGTACAGTTTCAACAGTAACTCATTGATAGATTGAATGCAGTTTCCCAGAGTGGAATGGTCATTTTAAATAATTCATTTGGGCTATTTGTTTGGTTAGGAGTCCCTTTATGAATCCCCTACCAAAGTCTGTGTTGACTGTGACTTCTTATGCAGACACTGACAGGTGCCTACCTGTCTCTTTCATTCCCAGTCTCAACAGCCACTGGAATTACTTACAGATTGCCAAAAACTTTTTATCTTTGCTAGCAACTGAACTTACTGCTCCTTATTAGCTTTTAAATCTATACTTAGGGGTACTAGAAATGACTGAAATATCAATTATGTCTTTTTTGAGAGACAGTTATCAATTTAATAGAATCGTAAAACTGAGTTTATTTATTTATTATAATACATATATATTTTGTTGGTTATCTTTTAAAATATAGCAGTATGTACATGTCAATCCCAAACTCCCAATTTTTCCCTTAGTTCTAGATAATGTTAAGGCATCAGTTGCATGAGTTTTGTTGTTTATTGGTGGGAACCTACAACTTTGATTCTGTTTAACTTATGTTAAAATAATAAAATTATATTTAGATTCAGAATTCAGTTCAGAAATATGATTTAAAGTTTTACTAGATTTGTTGGACTCCCACTGAGCATCTATTTCCAAGGGCTGGAAAGTTAGCATTTACATTTCCCAGGTACCCGAGCAGCTAGCATTCTAAAAGTATTACATTCTCTGCCTAGATTTGGGACATTTCCCTGATTCCAGATCCCAGATCCTTGGATTGCCACTGTAATAGTACGTTATTGCAAACACGCTGTTTGGTGGTGTGGCCAAGTGGTTGCTCCATGGAGGGTCAGTTCTTCTGAGCAATGAGACTTGTTCCTGGGAGCCCTGATCAGGACGGGATGCTCCAGCCCTTCCAATGATTTCCAAGCACAAAATTCACTTTGCTACGTAAAACAAATAGCCTCGTTGTTTACCACTAAGCCCCAAATAATTCAAATGAACTGCTTTTGCACTCAGTCCTTTGGCTTTGTGATTTGAAAAACAATTATAAACAGGTAGATAGCATTATTAAATAGCAAAAACCTAGAAAATGAGAGGCTATTCATTAGTATTTATTATACCTGTGCATATGACTATAATCCAGTTTTTGTTTTGCACTGTAAATCCTAAAATGTGTTATATTATTTCTGTCAGCTCCAGTTGCCACCATAAAGCCAATATAAGCTGGTTTTACAGGAGTTTACATATAATCTTTAACAGCTGGACTTGAAAATAGTTCAGATTTTAAAGTTGGAAATAATTTCAATTTTACTAGGTAAAGAAATACAAATCTGAGAGGAAGGATTAGGTGATGTAATTTCTTCTGTTTGATAATAAAACTCCACAAGAATCTATATTTGAGAAATATAAAAATATGTCTGCGTTGCACTTTTCTAGGACTTTGAGAAGTGTGGGTGACAGAATGTATTTTATGAACATTTTTTATGCCTGGTAAAAATAGCATTACACATATATCTTTAATTCTATGTAACAATGAGCTTATTTTCTCTCTGCTTTTTATATTCCTTTATAGTTTACTACTTTAGGCAATAAAGCAAGAATCTAATATGTTGAGGGAAAGGGGCTGCATATCAAAAGCTTCTTTGTGGATTTCCACATGTCTACTGAAAAATAGTGAATACTATGTATGTGTATCACAATATTCTTTTCAAGACTTTGGCAGCAAAATGATTTCAGTATGATCTTCTATCTTGTAAGCCAACTATGGGTTTATGAGGAGGAGGAGAATATATCTAGAAATTACTTCTTGCAAGGTTAAGAAGCTTTTGGATTTAAGATCCAGTAGTACATTAAAATATTGTGGTTTTCAACAAAAGTGGTGAGTTGCATTTGATTTAGTCTGCATTGAACTAACATCATCACTCAACTCATTTAATGTTACCAATGGAGTCAAGACATTTTGACATAGATAGATTTGATGTTTTTAAACATGTTAATGCCCAGTTAATTACAATTTACACATAATCTGCAAATACATTGTGCACTGAGCACCTTGTTATGGGATGGGGTCAGTATAGAGCACAGCACAGTTGGCTTAGCCTTTGTGGTTAAACACATGAGCTCTGCAGCCCCAATATCTAGATTCAAATCCTGACTCCATCAAATACAGCCTCTATGATTTGGGGCATATCATTGAACTTTCAGCTTCATTTTTTTTTCTTTAAAAGAAGGATTATAATCGTATCTACTTCATGCCATTGATATAAGAATCAAATGGAATGATTCATGATATTACTGCAAATTCTCTCAAATAAACTAATTCTGTAATGTTAGTTGATTCCAAAGACAAGGAAAAAAAAGGAATAATTCTGCTCATATATAAATTGACTCAAATGATAATGCTGAAAAATACTGGATATATCATACTAAAATATGTGAGGTTTTCAATAAGGTATGAAGCTGCCTTCTAAAATGTTGCTTCTGCTCAGGGTAGCTTTCCTAATGGGCAGTAGATCTGGTGCACCTGGGTGCACCTTACACACTCTAGCCCCCTCCCACATGCTCTGGTACACATAACCAGCAGTGTGCACGCATCTTGACACATCAACACCCTGCCCTCCATGAGGAGTGACCCTGTCAATTTTATATTCAGGCTAAGGCAGCAGGGATACTAGAGAAGGGATTTCGGTGGATGCTGGGAGCAAGGTCAGCAAGCAACCTTGTACCCACTGTGTGCCTGTTGGCTCCCTCAATGTGTGCATGGCTGGGTCTGTGCCTGTGGGGATTTTTGAAGGAGGGCTATGCCCCGCTAACCTGAGGTTTAGCCAGACAACTTGGAATCTCTGCCTCTGACCTCACATTTTCAGAATAAGAATAAATCTTTCATGTGACTGACAACCCCTTAGATGTGGCACTTTTGTGCAGAAAATAATCCAAACATCTGGATGTGGTATTGCTGACTAGAGTCTCATTATTTACTTGAAAATCTAGTGTTGCTGTTTTGAAGTAGAAGGACCGGTTAATGGTCCAATTGTTTCAGGTGATTAGAAGTAAATTGTATTGATTTCGAATCCATATCTTCATCCAAAATGTGCATTTACACTAATAAAAGTTGATGATAAAGACAAAGAATTTCATTATACAAAGAACTAAAATCACACATTGACCTCCAGAGCTTTTTCTAAATTGAGTGATATTAGCATCACTTCTTCATCTTCTTCTCATGGCTTATTATGCTATAAATTTGAGACACTTCAAAACCCATGATTTCTCTTTATTTCAAAACTTCTTTACCTCCTGCCATCATTTGCATTCCCCTGCAGGCGTGGCTACAGACTATATTTTGTCATGTCTTAGAACTCCTCCATTCAATTATTTGAATATGAATTCTGTTATGGATTTAAATAAAAATGCTAACTCACTTACTTTCTTTAGATTTTTGCTCAAATGCCACTTCAACATTCCTTGACCATGCTACATGAAGTAATAGCTCCTCGCCCACAAGGCTCCCTATCCCTCCTAGCTGCCTTCCTTTTCTCTAAAACACTTATTGCCCTGTGTCATCATATATCTTGTTTGTTTTGTGCTTCTCCTCACTCAAATATAAGCTCATTGAAGAAAGAGACTTCCTGTTTGTTTTTTAAAGTGGTGTATCCCCCAAGTGCCCAGTGCCAAGCACATAGTAGGTGCTCAATAAACATTTTCAATAATGAATGGTATTACTTTGGCCCACACAGCACACTCAGATATCCAGGGAATTAGGGGGAAAGAGGTAGCTAATACAAAAAATAAAACTTAGAAAAAATCAACCAAAGAGAGGAGCCAAAAATCCTTAAATTTTCCCCAGGGAATAGCTTTCTATGTAAAGGATTAAGTCTAGAAGAATTGGATCAACTCTTTTTATATTTGGTTGTGGTTAATATCTGAGGCATCTGATGTAAAGTTTTCCAGTAAAACTAGGTGGTGGATATCGAAGATGGACACAGCAAAATCTACAGTTTAGTTGGTAATAAGGGAAGTTACATACACTGAGATGGAAAGGGAATTGAAGCAGGTTTTCCCTTGGAAGGTAAGTGGGAGGAAATTAGGTGGTGGTTCAGGGCTCAACTCATCCAGAGAGTAACTGTGATGGGAAAAAAGGGGCATAGGTTGAAAGCCAGTTAGGCAAAAGAGGTGGCAGATAGTTGGGGTTCAATAGGGAGGCTCCAAGTTGATGCTCCCTTAGATACACGGAAGATCCAGTTCACTTCTACAGACAGAGGACACAATATTTGGGAACACCATCCTATCATCTAATGGGAAAGAGGTCCTAGTATATTGCTGGATTTGGCTTACCTTGATTCAGAACCTGGATGAGGTTGCATCTACTTGATGTATGTTAGTATATCTGGCAGTTGGGTGGGTCTTAATCAAAACGGAAGAGGTAAACCCCATTCTCTAATGACAACCTCTCATCTTTTCAGCCTCCCACTTCCCCACTCTTGGTGAACCTACTTTTGCCTTTGTCAAAGCCTTCTGAACTTCAACTACTCCTGCCCTCTCTTCAGTCTGCCCTGACCAGCCTCTTGATGAAAAACCACTATACTTATAAAGCTTTTTCAAGCCCTTTAAACTATTTTAATGGCTTGTCCTACTACCATAACTTTCTTAGATGTCCTCATTCCAGTTTCTTGCACACAGAAGCTGAGAGAGTAGTATAATTACTGAGATGGTCAAATAATCCCATTCCACTTGGGTTTGTTGTTCAGAGTCAACCGTGCCCCTCAGTGCTGAGAGACTGCCCTCAGAAAAAAATTCAAATTTTCTCTACTCTCGTCAAGCCCTCTCTACTACCCAGCCCCACTCAGCAACTTGTGACCTTCTACAAATAAGATCAACAACAAAATGAGGACTTCCTTCACCCCACTTCAAAATTTCTCCATATCTTCTCCTCTATGTCTCAGGAGGTAGAGACTCTTCTCTTTACTTCTCCTCCCAACCCACCTACTTCTACTTGCATCAGTCATTTGGAGCGCCTATGCTTCTTCACTTTCTCTCTCTCGATGAAGTCCAAGCCTAGAGACTCTGTTCCAACTAGTTTTCTATAAGTCCATTTAATGGGAATACTATTTTTTTTCTGAGGTTTTTCTCTTATCATATATATTATCAACTTTCCTTTCCAGTCCATCTTGCTTTTTCTTCAAGTCACAGGTAGAATGATGTTTCACCTTCCCTGAAGATAAAAATTACTTCCAGCCCCTATTGAAAATACAATTTAGTAGGCCAGTCTCTAGATGTATGGATACAATGGGTCAAGAACAAGACTTGGAAACAGATATTTTTAACAAGTTCTCCTCCAGCTTAGGCAAGTAATTCTTGGGTCAATTTGGGGTAAAATAACTGATGCAGAGGATCTACATTTATACTTGTTCTTTGTTTTTTGCTTCTGTGTTGAATTTTTTTTTTCAAATTTCTTTGCTTCATTTGATAATTCAACACAAATGGCTCTCAAAAATTTATTTTTAAATCTATTATTTTTCTTTGGAAATTCAGTTACTGTTAGAAATCTTTGGTTGACTTTCCTCATCAAAAATTTGCTGATCTTTTCTTTAAATTAATGAACTTTATTTTTTAGAATGGTTGAAGATTTGCAGAAAAACTGGACAGTTGGTACAGAGGTTTCTCAAAGAACTCAACCCCTAACAGTTTCCCCTATTACAGTTTTCCTATAACATTTTGCATTGTATGGTATATTTGTTATAATTAAGCAGCCAACATTGACATTATTAACTGAAGTCCAATGTCTGTATTTATATTAAGGTTCACTCTTTATGTTGCAAAGTTCTATGGGTGTTGACAAATGTATAATGTCCTTTGTCCACCATTGCAGCATCATACAGAATAGTTTTACTGCCCTAAAAATCTTCTGTGCTTTAATTATCCATTTCTTCCTCCTTTCCCCTGAAGCCCTAGAAATGTTGTTCTTTTTACTGTCTCCATTTTTTTTTTTTTTTTTTTTTGCCTTTTCTGGAAGATCATACTATTGGAATCATAGAGTACGTAGCCTTTTCAGACTGGCTTCTTTCACATAGCAGTGTACACTTAAGTTTCCTCCATGTCTTTTCATGTCTTGATAGCTCTTTTTTATCACTGAATAATATTCTATTGTATGAATCTACCAAAGTTAGTTTATTCACTTAACCTATGAAAGACATCTTGATTGTTTACAGTTTTTGGCAATGATGAATAAAGTTGCTAAAAACATTTATGTGCAGGCTTTTGGGTGAACACAAGTTTACAACTCAATTGAGTAAATACATAAGAGCACAAACACTGAATAGTATTATGAGACTATATTTGGCTTGTTAAGAATTGTCTTCCAAAGTGAGTGTACCATTTTTGCATTCTCACCAGAAATGATTGAAAGTTCTTGTTGCTCGTCAACCTTGCCAGCATTTTATGCTGTCCATTTTTCAAAGTTTTAATCATTTTAATAGATGTGTAATGATATCTCACTGTTGTTTTAATTTACAATTTTCTAATGACATATGATGTTGACTTAGTATAGAGCAATATCCAAGATACCACACTACCAATGATAGGATCTAAATTCTGTTTTGAATTTCGTTGAATGGCATGTTGCTTTAAGTTGCAATTCCTTACTGACACTTTGTTGTTGTTTAGCATCTTTTTGTATGCTTATTTGTCATCTGTATATCTCCTTTGTGAGACGTCTGAATCTTTTACCAAGGTTGTTTTCTAGGTTATCGTTGAAAGTAAATAGTTTTTGTATATATTGGCTACAAATCTTTTATCAGATATGTGTTTTGCAAATATTTCCTCCCAGTCTGTGACTTGTCTTTCCACTCTCTTAAAAAAAAATCTGCTTATCTTTTAATTCCCCATTCTTGTGCCTACCAAATTAAGTCAGCTCTTCATTTTAGCAATCAGTAGGTTGACTGTCCTGGCTCTGAACAAATGCCACTGATTAGTATTATAATGTTATGTCCTCAAGCCCACACTTCTCTACAGTTTTACCATTCTTTTTTTTTAGCATTAAAAGATGCTTTACTAAAAAATGACTACTGTTTTTTCAATTGTTTAGGCAAAAAATCTATGAGTCACTCTTGGCTCCTGCTTCTCTCATACTTCCCATCGAATCCATCAATATGCTCTGTTGGATCCATCTGCAAAACTTTTCCAGAATTCAACCTATTCTCAGTTATCATCCTGATCTAAGCCATTATCAGCTATATCCTGAATTATTGAAAAAGTCTCTTAACTGACCTCCTGCTTCTTCTCCTGTCCCAGTAGAGTGCATTCTATTCTGACCAGAGCAATAAAGTGCCTCAAAGATAAGGGGCTTCCTTTAACATTCCACTGAGAATTCCACCCCACTTCTCCTTTACTTCCTTGACTTTTTGTTATCCATAACACTCACTATCATATAATTTAATATATATTTTCTTTACATATTTTGTTTATTTCCTGTTGTTTTCAACAGGAACCTGATCTCCATTACAGCAGGGACTTTGTCTGCTTCTCCATTATTGTAAACACAATGTCTATAGCTTTGCCAATCAGAGTAGGTGTTCAGTAATGTATAGATGGGTAAATATATTGTTTATAAATTGGTTTTGTAGTTATTTGGACACATGTATTTTCTTTTCTTTTGGATCCTGAGCTGTGGTTCTGTGTCTAAATGTTCCTTGGAATCTCAAACCTTCCCAAAACTGTATCTTGTTCATAACTTGGTGTCCAATAAATACTTGTCAAATTAATAGAATGAATGTGCCTATAAAATACCATTCTAGAAAATGAATCAGTTACATGTATACATATATCCCCATATCCCCTTCTTCTTAAGCCTCCGTCTCACCCTCCCTATTCCACCCCTTTAGGTCATCACAAAGCATTGCGTTGATCTCTCTGTCCTATGCAGCAGCTTCCCAATAGCCATCCATTTTATACTTAGCACTTTATATATGTCAATGCTACTCTCTCACTTCATCCCAGCTTCCCCTTTCCCCCAGGACTTCACGTCCGTTCTCTGTGTCTGCATCTTTATTCCTGTCCTACCACTAGGTTCATCAGTACCGTTTTTTTAGATTCCATGTATATGCGTTAGCATATGGTATTTGTTTTTCTCTTTCTGACTTATGTCACTCTGTATGACACACTCTAGGTCCATCCACCTCACTACAAATAATTTTGTTCCTTTTTATGGCTGAATAATATTCCATTGTATATATGTGCCATATCTTCTTTATCCGTTCATCTGTTGATGGACATTTAGGTTGCTTCCATGTCCTGGTTATTGTAAATAGTGCTGCAATGAATGTTGTGGTACATGACTCTTCTTGAATTATGGTTTTCTCAGGGTATGTACCCGGTAGTGGGATTGCTGGGTCATATGGTAGTTCTATTTTTAGTTCTTTAAGGAACCTCCCTACTGTTCTCCATAGTACCTATATCAATTTACATTCCCACCAACAGTGTAGAAGGGGGGGTTCCCTTTTCTCCACACACTCTACAGCATTTACTGTTTCTAGATTTTTTGATGATGGCCATTCTGACTGGTATGAGGCTCACCTCATTGTGATTTTGATTTGAATTTCTCTAATTATTAGTGATGTTGAACATCTTTTCATGTGTTTTTTGGCCATTTGCATGTCTTCTTTGGAGAAATGTCTATTTAGGTCTTCCACCCATTTTTGAACTGGATTGTTTGTTTTTTTAAATATTGAGCTGCATGAGTTGCCTGTATATTTTGGAGATTAATCCTTTGTCAGTTGCTTAATTTGCAAATATTTTCTTCCATTCTGAGGGTTGTCTTTTTGTCTTGTTTATGGTTTCCTTTGCTGTGCAAAAGCTTTTAAGTTTCATTAGGTCCCATTTGTTTATTTTTCTTTTTATTTCCATTTCTCTTGGAGGTTGGTCAAAAAGGATCTTGCTGTGATTTATGTCATAGAGTGTTCTGCCTTCCTCTAAGAGTTTTATAGTGTCTGGCCTTACATTTAGGTCTTTAATCCATTTTGAGTTTATTTTTATGTATAGTGTTAGGGAGTGTTCTAATTTCATTCTTTTACATGTAACTATACAGTTTTCCCAGCACCACTAATTGAAGAGGCTGTCTTTTCTCCATTGTATATTCTTGTCTCCTTTATCAAAATAAGGTGACCATATGTGTGTGAGTTTATCTCTGGGTTTTCTATTCTGTTCCATTGATCTATACTTCTATTTTTGTGCCAGTACCATATTGTCTTGACTACTGTAGCTTTGTAGTATAGTCTAAAGTCCAGGAGCCTGATTCATCCAGCTCTGTTTTTCTTTCTCAAGATTGCTTTGGCTTTTTGGGTTTTGTGTGTGTGTGTGTGTGTGTGTGTGTTTCCATACATACAAATTGTAAAATTTCTTGTTCTAGTTCTGTGAAAAATGCCATTGGTAATTTGATAGAGATTGCTTTGAATCTGTAGATTGCTTTGGGTAGTATAGTCATTTTCACAATGTTGATTCTTCCAATCCAAGAACATGGTATATCTCTCCATCTGTTTGTATCATCATTGATTTCTTTCATCAGTGTCTTATAGTCTTGTGCATACAGGATTTTTGTCTCTGTAGGTAGGTTTATTCCTAAGTATTTTATTATTTTTGTTGCAATGGTAAATGTGAGTGTTTCCTTAATTTCTCTTTCTGATTTTTCATTGCTAGTGTATAGGAATGAAAGAGATTTCTGTGCATTCATTTTGTATCCTGCTACTTTACAAAATTCATTCATTAGCTCTAGTAGCTTTCTGATGGCATCTTTAGGATTTTCTATGTATAGTATCATGCCATCTGCCAAAAGTGACAGTTTTACTTCTTCTTTTCTGATTTGGATTCCTTTTATTTCTTTTTCTTCTCTGACTGCAGTGACTAAAGCTTCCAAAACTATGTTGCATAATAGTGGTAAGAGTGGGCAATCCTGTCTTTTTCCTGTTATTAGAGGAAATGCTTTCAGCTTTTCACCACTGAGAATGATGTTGGCTGTTGGTTTGTCATATATGGCCTCTATTATGTTGAGGTACATTCCATCTATGCCCACTTTCTGGAAAGTTTTAATAATTAATATGTATGGAATTTTGTCAGAAGCTTTTCTGGAATCTATTGAGATTATCATATGGTTTTTATCCTTCAATTTGTTAATATGGTGTATCACATTGATTTGCATATATCAAAGAATCCTTGCATTCCTGAGATAAACCCCATTTGATCATGGTGTATGAACCTTTTAATGTGCTCTTTGATTCTGTTTGCTATTATTTTGTTGAGGATTTTTGCATCTATGTTTATCAGTGATATTGGCCTGTAGTTTTCTTTTTTAGTGAAATCTTAGTCTGGTTTTGGTATCAAGGTGATGGTGACCTCGTAGAATGAGTTTGGGAGTATTCCTCCCTCTGCTATATTTTGGAAGAGTTTGAAAAGGATAGGTGTTAGCTCTTCTCAAAATGTTTGATATAATTCATCTGTGAAGGCATCTGGTCCTGGGCTTTTGTTTGTTGTAAGATTTTTAATCACAGTTTCAATTTCATTACTTGTGATTGGTCTGTTCATATTTTCTGTTTTTCCTGGTTCAGTCTTGCAAGGTTGAACTTTTCTAAGAATTTGTCCATTTCTTCCAGGTTGTCCATTTTATTGGCTTATAGCTGCTTGTAGTAGTCCCTCATAATCCTTTGTATTTCTGCAGTGTCAGTTGTTACTTCTTTTTTATTTCTAATTCTGTTGATCTGAGTCTTCTTCCTTTTTTTCTTGATGAGTCTGGCTAATGGTTTATCAACTTTGTTTATCTTCTCAAAGAACAAGCTTTTAGTTTTATTGATCTTTACTATTTTTTCTTTCATATCTTTTTCATTTATTTCTCATCTGATCTTTGAGATTGTTTTCCTTCTGCTAACGTTGTGGGGGGTTTTGTTTCTTCCTTCTCTAATTGCTTTAAGTGCATGTTTAGGTTGTTTACTTGAGACGTTTCTTGTTTCTTGAGGTAGGATTGTATTGCTATAAACTTCCCTCATAACTGTTTTTGCTGCATCCCATAGGTTTGGGTCATCATGTTTTCCTTGCCATTTGTTTCTAGGTATTTTTTTATTTCCTCTTTGATTTCTTCAGTGATCTCTTGGGTGTTTAGTAGCACATTGTTTAGCCTCCATGTGTTTCTATTTTTTTACAGTTCTTTTTCCTGTAATTTATATCTAGTTTCACAGCGTTGTGGTCAGAAAAGATGCTTGATATGATTTCAATTTTCTTAAATTTACCAAGGCTTGATTTGTGACCCAAGACATGAGTTATCCTGGAGAATGTTCCATGTTAACTTGAGAAGAAAGTGTATTCTTTTGTTTTTTGATGGAATGTCCTATATATATCGATTAAGTCCATCTCATCTAATATGTCATTTAAAGCTTGTGTTTCCTTATATATTTTTTTCTGTTTGGATGATACCTCCATTGGTGTAAGTGGGGTGTTAAAGTCCCCTAGTATTATTGTGTTACTGTCAATTTCCCTTTTTATGGCTGTTAGCATTGGCCTTCTG
Source organism: Orcinus orca (assembly GCF_937001465.1). NCBI lineage: Eukaryota > Metazoa > Chordata > Mammalia > Artiodactyla > Delphinidae > Orcinus > Orcinus orca. Next base: position 131,753,015 of record NC_064563.1, read on the forward strand.
TATTGAGGTGGTCCTATGTTGGGTGCATATATATTTATAAATGTTATATCTTCTTGGATTGATCCCTTGATCATTACGTAGTGTGCTTCTTTGTCTCTTGTAATAGTCTTTATTTTAAAGTCTATTTTGTCTGATATGAGTATTGCTACTTCAGCTTCCTTTTGATTTCCATTTGCATGGAATATATTTTTCCATCCTCTCACTTTCAGTCTGTATGTGTCCATAGGTCTAAAGTGGGTCACTTGTAGATAGCTTCTATATGGGTGTTGTTTTTGTATCCATTCAGCCAGTCTGTGTCTTCTGCACATTAGTAAAGGAAAACATTTAATCTATTTACGTTTAAAGTAATTATTTATATGTTTGTTCCTATCACCATTTTCTTAATTGTTTTGAGTTTGTTTTTGTGGAACTTCTCTTCTGTTTCCTGCCTAGAGAAGTTCCTTTAGCATTTGCTGTGAAGCTGGTTTTGTGGTGCTGAATTCTCTTAACTTTTGCCTGTCTATAAAGCTTTTGATTTCTCCAAAAAATCTGATGGAGATCCTTGCTGGGTAGAGTAATCTTGGTTGTAGGATTTTTCCCTTTCATCACTTTAAATATATCCTGGCACTCCCTTCTGGCCTGCAGAGCTTCTGCTGAAAGATCAGCTGTTAACCTTATGGAGATTCCCTTTATTTTTTTTGCTGCTTTTCCCTTGTTGCTTTTAATATTTTTTCTTTGTGTTTATTTTTTGTTAGTTTGATTAATATGTGTGTCGGTTTGTTTCTCCTTGGGTGTATCCTCTATGGGACTCTCTGTGCTTCTTGGACTTGATTGACTCTTTCCTTTCCTGTGTTTGGGAAGTTTCAACTATAATCTCTTCAAATATTTTCTCAGACCCTTTCTATGTTTCTTCTTCTTCTGGGAAACCTATAATTTCAATGTTGGTGTGCTTAATGTTGTCCCAGAGGTATCTGAGACTGTTCTCCATCTTTTCATCCTTTTTTCTTTATTCTGCTCTGCAACAGTTATTTCCACCATTCCATCTTCCAACTCACTTATCTGTTCTTCTGCCTCAATTATTCTGCTGTTGATTCCTTCTAGACTATTTTTAATGTAAGTTATTGTCTTGTCCATTATTGTTTGTTTGTTCTTTAGTTCTTCTAGGTCTTTGTTGAATGTTTCTTGTATTTTTTATATTCTATTTCCAGGATTTTGGATCATAATTACTCTGAATTATTTTTCAGGTAGTTTGTCTATTTCCTTTTCATTGATTTGGTCTTCTGGGTTTTTACCTTGCTCCTTTGCCTGCAAGATATTTGTGTCTTTTCATTTTGTCTAATTTACAGTATTTGAGGTCTACTTTCCCTAGGCTGCAGGATCATAATTCCTTTTGTTTCTGTTCTCTGTCCCCGGTTTTTCCAATGTTGTGTGTAAGCTTCCTGGTAGGAGGGACTGGTTCCTGCATTCTGGTGAGTGGAGCTGAGTCGTTTCCCTCTGATGAGCAAGACCATGTCAGTTGGTGTGTTTTGTGGTGTCTGTGAGCTTAATGTAACTTTAGGTAGTCTGTGTGCTGATGGGTGGGTTGTGTTCCTGTCTTGGTTGTTGTTTGGTGTGAGGAGTCCAGTGGTCGGAGCTGCAGGCAGTTGGGTGGAGCTGGGTCTTGGGTTGAGATAGAGCCCTCTCTGAGAGCTCTCAGTGATTAAGCTTCCCTGGGGCTGGAAATTCTCTAGTGGTCCAACATCCTGGACTCAGTGCTTCCACACCAGAGCCTCAGGCCCGAATTCCAGTCAAAGAATCAAGACCCTGAAAGTCACTCATGCTGGCAATAAAGAAAAAAAAAAAAAAAGACTAACAATATCTTAGAAAAATGGTAAAAAGTAAAATCAAACAAACAAAAATAGAAATAAAGAAACACACACACAAACACAAAAGAAACAGAAACAGAAACAAATAAAACAAAAAGCAAGAGAACAACCAGACAAACAAAAGAACCTAAGAATGAGATCAAATAATTAAAAAGAAAACTGACAAAAAGTGCAAAACCAGAAATCAAAACCAAAGCAGAGTGCCAACTGGAGTGAATTAAGGAAACAAAACAAACTGACAAAAATGATATTAAAAAAAAAAAAGAGAGAGGAGAAAGAAGACAGAAGAACAGAAAAGCAATGTAGGAATAGCAATGTAGCAATGTAGGAATAGAATAGCAATGTAGGAATATATATATATATATATATATATATATATATATATATATATATATATATATAAGAAAAAATAAAGATGAAAAAAACCCCAATGGTAAAAACCCCAGAAATGGTAAAAACAAAATCAAACAAAAACAGAAACAAGGAAACACATGCACCCTCAAAAGAAACAAAAACAGAAGCAAATAAAACATAAAGCAAGGTAACAACCAGACAAACAGAAGAACCCAAAAATGAAATTAAATGATTAGAATCAGAACTAAGAGAAACACAAAACTTAAAAACAAAACTGAAGCAGTGTGTCAACTGAAGAATAAAGCAAGGAAAGAGGACAAACTAATAAAAATGATTAAAATAACATAAAATCAAAAGGGGAAAAAATGGAACAACAGAAAGGCAAGGTAGAAATGGAAATATAAAAATATATATATTAAAGAAAAATAATAAGAAAAGAAATATGGGAAAAGAACACAGAAAAACAGAAAAGCAAAGTAAAAATAGAAATATATATAAAAAATAAAAAATACATTATAAAACACAAAGATCCCAAAGACTAAATTAAAAAAAAATACTAAAACAACAGAAACAAACAAACAAAAACCAAAAAGAAGGCAGAACCAACAACAGAATGAATCAAAACATATTAAAATTAATATTAATAATTATTTTCCCTGGGGTCTCAGCTGTAAGTGTCCTTGCACATGCTGTGAGCCACAGCCCACCTCCACCTCCCCAAGAGGCTCTCCTCTGTCTCTGGGCTGGTCTCTGGACCTGCTGAGGGCCCTGTGAGGACCACTCAGACTCTGATCTGGTCCAATTCCTGTGTGTGCTTGCCTCCAAATTCCACAGCTGGCAGGGCTAGACATTTTCATTTGTGGGGACACTCATTGTCTCCTCAGATATTCCATAGATGCAGAGTCTACCTAGCTGATTGCAGGAATCTAATCTGAAGCTGGAACAGCTGATCGAAAAACTTTCAATCTTCTTCCTTAGTCACCCCATCTCTGGGGTTCAGCTTTGGTTTTATCCCCTCCTCTGTGTGTGGTCTACCCACAGGAGACTGGTCCTGAGGGAGCCTTGGAGCTCTTGGGTCTGCCCCTGTGAGGACCAGGCACAGAGGTGGTATGACTGTTTGGATTTCAGGAGCCCCTGTGGCGCCAAATGCACAGGGAGGCCAGTGGCCATGGGCACAAGAGATATGCCCCTAGTGAGGGACTTTTCTGGTGCCCAGTGTAAGGCACATGAGGGCCAGCCCTGGTCGGGCCTTTTCTGGCTCCTGGCTGCTGGAACACAAGGGCAAGCCCAAAGGGGGCTTTTAAATTGTTCATCAGCAGGTGTCAGTGTGTGGGGAGAGAAAGGCTACAATTGTGGCTTCTCCACTTACCTGTGACTCAGCAGTAGCGCCTGCTTCCATGGCAGTCCGGTCTTCCTCCATAGGCATTCCCTGCTGTGGATTTCCTCTCTCCCATTCCCTCAGTCCATCTCCCCACAGCTAACAGCTGTTCTCACTCTGGGTCTGTTCTCCAATCCCTGTGCTCCAGCTCCCAGCCACCTTGCACACCTGTGAACACATGTCCCAGTCCAGGGAATGTAGGGTCGCAGTATGGATGGTCTGTGTATTTCTCACCCTGCCCCATCTGCCACAGATTGGCTGCTTCACCCTCTTCCAACAGCCCCAAATGTTTTCCTTCTGTCCCAATAGATTTCCCTGTCAGAGAGGGGGTTTCCCCAAATTCTGGAATCTCTCCTCTGCTTCAGCTCCCCAGCCCCAGGGTGCAGGTCCCATCCCACTTCCTCTCATCCTTCTCCCTTCTTTTATCTGTCCTACCCAGTTATGCTGGGATCTTTATAGTCCTTTCCAGTGCCCAAGGTCTTCTGCTAGTGTTCAGCTGGTGTTCTGTGAGAACTGTTGCATCTATAGATGTATTCCTGCTGCATACGTGGAGAGAGATGAACTCCACTATCTCCTACTTCTCCTCCCTGTTAACTCCCTCTCTATACTTTCGCTTATAGCTGCAACTTACGTCGGGTGGTCCTCTTAAAGTTCAACTGTGGTAGCACAGTTAAACCCTAAACACATTATGTATATATAGAACATCAGAATACAACAGTAGGACCAACCACCATTATATGTGATACCCTTGTACTAAATAAGAGTTTACTCTAAGATAAGGGAAGTGATATGTTATAAATTCCCATGATATAAGTGGTAAAATTGCTTCAAATTCTTACCAAATTTTCTAAGAATCTCAACAAATTTGGGTGGCCAGCATTTCATAGTTAAACCAAGTGCTGATATATGGAACATGTAAACAGATGTGTAGGTTGTGATAGTGATCAAACTGTCAACAAACTTCTTGGCATCCCAACCTCCTCTCATGCTGTTTTCACAATATGGGAATCCTTTCTATTATCTCTCACTCTTTTTATGTGTATAGATCTTGTGGAAGATTCAAAGAGCAGTTGTTGCTTTAAAATAGTGATTACATGGCTATTGCTTCTCTTTAGAGGTGCTTTTTCTCTGTGTATCTGCTACATGGTTGTTGGATTTTACCTCTGCATTTAAATTTCTCTTACTCTGGCAAGGATTTTAGTTACATAAAGAAAAAAACATATTTTAGTCATTAAGAACATAGACACCAGGCTGAACAGCTTGGGTGTGAGTCCTAAAAATCTCCTAAACATATTAAGAACTTATTAAGTGTGTAATCTTGGGGAGTTATTTGACTACTCTACCTTAGGTTTACAACCCTTCTAAGGTATTAAAGAAGATTCATGGGCTGATTTTTGTAAAGTCCTTAGGTACTGACTGCCATAATATGTGTTATATGAGGATTTGTGATTATTATTCTATTATAAGAAGTGTAGAATGGAGTAGGTGGGAGAAGCATACAGAGAGGATGGAGAGAGTGGCTATGAAGGTTGTCCTTTGCCCATCTCCAAGAAGACCTCACTATCTTAGACCAAGATGAATGACATTTGGGAGTAGAACATACACAACTTTGGTGTCCTGAAGTTTATGGACTTCATACTCAGAAGTTGCTTTCAAAAGTGTCTTGGGTTACTATGTACATATGTTCAGGGTGGCACAAAGGGAAAAAAAATTAAATGAGACATGATAAAAATGGTAAAAGAATATATTTGTTGTTGTAAAAAAACTCAAAAGGGACTATTATCAATATAATCCACATTGTTGGTTGTTAAAATCCACTTGTCCTCGGAGAATTAAAGAAAAAAAAAAACTCATAGAGCAGCTGTAATGTTGAAAGTTTTGTGAGAAAAGGTGTCAGTGTTTTTCAATAGCTTATATCTTTCTGAAACTCTGTGTATGATTTATGTAAAAGATAAAGCATAAACTGGAGTTAGGTAGATTCAAATTGCAGTAGGAATTTCTGCCAAGCCAAGCAGCAAGGAGATTCCATAACCCTTCAATGTTCTGGCTTCATTCCATTTGAATATATTGAAAAATAAGAGATAGCCTTCACTCATAGAAGACAGTCACTTGGACATAAGTTGCCTTGATTGTTTAGAATAGCAGTAGCTTTAGGGAGCTTAAATGTTCCTTTTGAATTTTCATTTAAATTATTTAAACTATCAAGTTTTACATTTATTAATTTTTTACTATTATTATTATAATGTTGGCCAACTAATTATGTTTCTTTCCCTTTTGGATACTACAAGTCATCAACCTATTAACATGTTTTAATTAATCCCCTAGTGGCTTCTCTTTACCATGGATTTCCTCCATTCTACCAGCCCCAAAGAGCCTGAAATAAAGACTTGAATGCAGGTAGTTATTTTTGGCCTGTGACTGGGGAAAGTGAAAGGAAAGGAGGAGTGAAAGCCAAGCCAAGAGACATTCTTGAATTGAATTGATACCACTGTGTGCAACTGGGCTTGGATCCTGCCAGATATTTCTGAGGTGCTCTTTAGGATATGCCTCAGAATTGTCCACTCAAGGAACTGCCTTCTTATATGTACCATGGAGTAAGGAATATTAACCCATGGGCATCTGATACTATTTATCATAGGTTGCCCTGCAGGACATTAGCTCTCCCATAAGCCTACATCGCACAAAGACCAAAGGTGAACGGCATGTAATGAAGGAAGATGAACAGCTGCCAGATTACATTTGTGCAAAACAGGTGTCTGCAGCAAAGACTGGAGAAAAAGGTGACCCATATGGATATGGGTGGAGCACAAGAGATGTCTAGCACAGCCTGCTCAACAGAAAGAAAGCAGTAAATATATCATAATGCTCAAGTCATTTCATTTCGGTTTTATGTTGATCAAATTTGCTTACTAAACATGATGACTGAAACCCCAGCTATGTTGTGTAGACCATTTTCATACTTGAGAGGTTCATCTACAAGAGACTGGAAGATTCACATTTATTGACTCTTCCTTCATAAGATGAGAGCTTAATAAATATGTTGTTTTACTATATTTTAAAGTCTTCACAAAAATTTCTCTGGGGTAGTTATCGTTTATCCCTTTCTTAAAAAGAAACCTGAGATTCAGTGAATTCAAATAACTTTACAAAGTCCCTTTGTTACTTTGCTCATAGTCACAGAGTACACACCCCCCCCTTTTTTGGGTGTTGTCATACCAAAATCACCTCCTACGCAGCACTGTTTGAGATGGAGAAGGTTATGTTACAATATCTCCCACAGGAAAAAAATACCACAGATTATAATAAAAGTATTGTAATGTTCATGAGCAGTTCTTTGAATTTTGTTCCTTTTGTCCTGGACAATAGTTTCTTAAGAGCTTCAGCTCTACCAATCTGTTCCTATCGATGGAGAAATGTCCAAATCTCTTAGATTTAAATATTATGGTTTTACTTCAGTTCTTTTAAATATCCAGTCTCTTCATATCTTTTACTTATGAAATATCATTAGCTATAAGGAAAGCAAACTTTTTCAAATACTCGTCACATAGAATATAATTAAAAAATCTAAATTTCAGGGGAAAGCCTTTTTTATGATTCTATTAAAGCCTCTAAATAAAACATGATTATATTTAATTACCTTTCAGCCAAATGTTTTCTTCTTTATACAACTTTTTATAAAAGATGTATTCTCTATTTTTCCAGGTGACTATTTTATTTAAACCTTAAATTAAGAATAATATACATTTTATAATCATTGTAAAAATAATCAATCACCTTGCTTTTGTTAAAAACAAAGGGCAATTCTGTTTTAAAATTACTTAATAATTTAAGCTCCCAAGTTTTTATAAACTCATTAATTTTCAGCTGTTTAGGTCACCTAAGAAATATCAGAAACTGATATTTTAGTTTTTTGCTAAAAAAGACAAACAGAAAAAAAAACTGGAAACATTTCTGAGCTCCAAAATGTAACAGTACATATTTGTTATATAACAGTCCATAAGAGTATGTATTTGACAACCCAGCTCATAAAAAATTATTTTAATAATTTAGCCTCCTCATGTCTTTTATAATGAGGATTTCAGCTTGTCACACTCCCAACTAATTTTAATTATATTACTTAGTTCTCTATTATGACAAAAGATACTGAAGTCATCAAAGTATGGCAGTGACTTGGACAGCAAAATCATTAAGATGTAATTTAATTGAAATAAGATATCACTGAGAATGCTATTTCCTGTTCCACTAAAATATCTTTTATAGCTCACTGTTATCATTTTCTAAGAAATCAGAGCCTGAGGCATAAATTTATGTGCTACTATTTTATTAGAGACTGCAACTCAAGGGAATCGGAAGTGAGAGGAAAGGAAAGAAAGGCATTGAAGTAGGGAGAACAAACAAGAGTATGCTACCAGCTGGTCACTGCTTGGATTAGGGATGGTTTCTTGATCTATATGCCAAGAAACCATATGAAGTTTGGTCTCTCAGGACAGTCTGTGGTGGGATGGAGGATGTTATGGAGTGAATATATTCTCCCAAAATTTATACAGTAAAACTGTATTCCCCAATGCAATAGCATCAGAGGTGGGACTTTGGGAGGTAATTAGGATTAGAAGAGGTCACGAGGGTGAAGTCTCCATGATGGGATTAGTGTCTTTATAGGAGTCACAGGAGAGTTTGCTCCCCCATTTATGCACTCTGTCATGTGAGGACACAGGAGAAGTCAGCAGTCTGTAACCAGGAAGAGGGCTCTCACCAGAACCCAGCTATGGTGACACCCTGATCTTAGACTGCCAGCCTCCAGAATTTTGAGAAATAAATTTTTGTTGATTATCAGTCACTCAGTTTATGGTATTTCTATTATGGCAGCCCAAATGGGCAAAAAGAGGAAATAAAAATATAGCCTATGGGTTCCCACATTTGGTTGGTCAGAGTCCCCTTCTGGGCATTACTTCCCCAGCACTTCAGGCAGAAGAGGGATGGGAAGAGTTGAAGTGCCCACAGGGTAAGGGGCATAAGAGTCAAGTCATTAGTCTGTACCTGTGGCAAGAGCTAGAAAAGCACCTCAGATTTGGTCTCCACTGTAGAGGCTTAGAGGAAACCTAAGTTTCCTTAGAGGAAACTTCTGGTAAAAGTCAGAGGAGGCTGAGTGGGTCTAGGTGTACAGTGAGGTCACTGATATGGTCAGTAAAGCACTACATGGCATATCACTGTCTTAGCTGAAGCAAATCAAACCCATTTGTTTAGTTTTTGTAAAAATCTCCCCTTCGTAAAAGTCTAATAATTATGTCTAAATTTAAAAGGCCCTGAATCTTTGATCTTAAGAAAAATAACTCTGTCCCACAAAAATAAATAATTCTCTCTCTCTCCCACAAAAGAAATAACTTCACCATAAAGTCAATACATTGCAGTACCTGTTAGTTGTATGTATATTTGTAGAGCAATCTTTTGGAAAAATAGGAAATGATTTGAAGATAGTTTAGAGGCATCTATACAGATGATTAATGATCTAGAAAAGATACAAAAAATAAAAATAAAGTCTTTTTATAACTAAATATAGCTACCTAAAATTTAAAAAGTCAGGTATCTCAAATAACATTATTTAAAAGGCAAACACAAAAAAATCTTTGCAACAGATATGTGGTATGAAGTTTATTATTTATAATGCATAAAGAACTCCTTCAATCAAATTGGAAAAATGACTTCATTAAAGGAAAAATAGATGAAGTCTCTTAAAGATATCTAATAATAACAACTAACCTTTATTGATCATTTAGTAAGTTCCCTTTCATGTTCTATTTTATGTGAATCAAAGATTTTGATCATCTCAGTAATCTCACAAAGTAGGTTTAATTTTTTCTCCTTGTATTATAAGAAAAACAACAACAACAACAACAAAACAAACCTCAGATGCGAAGAGACTAATTTGCTAAAAGTCAGAGAACCAGTTACAGGTAGAGCAAGGATGTGGTCTATGACATCTGGCTCCCCAGTCAAGGTCTGTAATGAATATGCTATACTGTGTCTCTGCAATTTGCCTTTGGGCAGTTTACAAAGAAGATGAACTAGGGTTAATGATCAACAACGACAAAAGTTTAGCCTTTATCAATGCAAATTTAAACAAGACAATGCTAATTTATATTTATCAAATTGACATTTTTTTCCTTAATACACTAAACATAGTAATATGTAATGGCTAGTAAAATCCATTAAATTGTTCATATTCTATCATCTAATTGCTCTACTTTTAAGAAACAAGAATGAGGAAATTGTCAGATAGGGACAGATATTTATATACCAAGATTTTCATAACATTTAGAAATAATCTGTAAACAACCTAAATGTCCAAAAATAGGAAGATGATTAAATAAGCTTCAATATAGCAAATTATGCCATCTTTACAAGTTAAGCTTTTGGCTTCTGCACAGCAAAGGAAACTATAAACAAAAAAAGACAACCCTCCAAGTGGGAGAAAATATTTGCAAATGATGAGAAAATATTTGCAAATGATGAGACTGACAAGACTGACTCCAAAATATATGAACAGCTCATGCAGCTCTATGTCAAAAAAAACAAACAACCCAATCACAAAGTAGGCAGAAGATCTAAACAGACATTTTTCCAAAGAAGACATGATGTTCAAAAAACACATGAAATATCACTAATTATCAGAGAAATGCAAATCAAAACTACAATGAGGTAGTCACTGGTCAGAATGGCCATCATCAAAAAATCTACAAACGATAAAGCTGGAGAGGGTGTGGAGAAAAAGGAACCCTCCTACACTGTTGGTGGGAATGTAAATTTGTACAACCACTATGGAGAACAGTATGGAGGTTCCTTAAAAAGGTAAAAATAGAGCTACCACATGATCCAACAACCCCACTCCTGGACATATATCCGGAGAAAACCATAATCCAAAAGGATACATGTGCCCTGGTATTCATTGCAGCACTATTTGTAACAGCCAATCTATGGAATCAACCTAAATGTCCATTGACAGAGGAATGGATAAAGAAGAGGTGGTACATATATACAATGGAAAATTACTCAGCCATAAAAAGAATGAAACAATGCCATTTGCAGCAACATGGATAGACCTGAAGATTATCATACTAAGTGAGGTTAGTCAGACAGAGAAATACAAATATCGTATGATATCACTCATATATGGAATCTAATTTTTAAAAAAAGAAAATAAACAAATGAACTTATTTACAATACAGAAATGGACTTACAGGTATTGAAAACAAACTTATGGTTACCAAAGGGGAAAAGTGGAGGGGGGAGGGGTAAATCAGAAGCCTAGGATGAGCATACACACACTACTATATATAAGATAACCAACAAGGACCTACTGTATAGCACAGGGAATTCTACTCAATATTCTGTGATAACCTATATGAGAAAAGAGGCTAAAAAAGAATGAATGTATGTACATGTATAACTGAATCACTTTGCTATACATCTGAATTTGACACAACATTGTAAATCAACTATACACCAATAAAAAAATAAGCTTTTGAAGAAAAACTTATGCAAACTTAAGAAACCTAAGAAAATATTCATTTCAAGTGAAATAAAGTCTTATTTATAATATCACCCAAACTTAATTAAAAATGCATATGCATTATTTGGATATTAACAATCTTTAGGGGATTCTCTTTTACAGACTTTATTTTGTATTATTCTTACTTTAAAATGACAGACATTATTGAACTATTTAAAATACATGTTATTGAACTAATCTTTAGAAAACCTAATTTCTTTAAAACAACCATACAAAGAAAGTATTCAAAATAATTAAACAAATATCTAGAGAAGCAGAATCCAAAGGCTGATGTTACTACAATGATGTCTAATATCAAATTACTCTCTCTTTGTTAACTCTTAAGAAATGGATTGTTTTAAAAATAACTCACCAAAATAGGTATGTGAATGTAAACATTGTTCACTTCAAAGTGGCTACAGATAAAGATTATACAATTTTCCATCACTCCTGCATTTTTGTTTTAAGACACATTTTTTAAAGTTTGTTTTTTACAATGTAATCTCTTCAATGATGACAAATTACTATGAAGTCAGGTATATTCTCTAAGTATCTGGTATGAAGCTAGACACCATGCAATAGTAATTATAATTGTAATCCTACTTGTAATCATAATTGCGGTATTAGTAGTAGTAATGGAAATAGTAATAGTGGTTATAGTAATATCAGTAATAGTAGTGTAAGTGGTAATGTTGACATAACAGTTCTATGCTTTGACAATATATCATGAATAAAAATGTCTCCTGAAGTTTTCAAACATTCTGATTAAAAATGTTTAATACCAAGAGAAGACCTCAATACCCATGATCTCAGAAAACCATTTTACTCCAAAATGGTGGAATACTGGGAAAAATTGCGAAGGAAAGGGCTGGGACTTCAGCCTATCATTCTCATCTGTCACCCCCTTACCCTATGTACTCTGACAATTCTGACATTGGCTCCATTCCCTTTTGTCCTTTGGCTTTTCCCTGTCTTTTCATCTTACTTCAGAGCATACATATCTAGGTTCAAATCCTACCGCTGGTAATTATGATCTGTATGGCATTGGCCAATTTGCTGATCATTCTGAGCTATGGTTTCTCCTCTGCAAAAGGAGCACATCATGCTGATCACACATTATGAGGATTGTATGGGATTATATATAGGAAGTGATATATATATATATATATATATATATATATATATATCTCACACGTACAGACACACACATCACATCATAATTCATTTCTCCTACTCTTTCCCTACAATTCTCCCATAAAGTCATTACTTTCAAAATAAAATCCTTGCTCTTACCTCCAGGCTTATCTCTCTCCACTTCTCCCTCCCTGATTCCCTTAATTCCACCTAGAGAGAACTCCCTGCTCTTACTCTGAACTCATCAGACCTTCTCATCACTCTCTACCTAGGAAAGTAGTTCTCCTTCTGCTTTCTTCTTGAATTACTCCTAAATATCATTTAAGGCTCAGCTCAAGGATGAATGCATTTCTTCCTCTATAAAACAATAATCTTTCTGCCCAGCCCTGGACACTTCTGTCTCTTACCTACCAATATTCTCATATGCTCTCCGTTATACACTGCACATCTCACTGGTCATTGCAAATATTAGTTTACATTGTCTGACTGACTCATCAGAATGTGTCTGTCTTCTTGTTGGTGTCTCTGATGGAACAGAGTACCTGGCATACCTGCAATAAATACTGTAGGCATTCGATAAGTTCTTGCTGACTGAATGAACAAGTAAATATAGCTTAAGTTCAGTATGGAGGTTAATTGAATTTGAAAAGGGAACCACCAATAAAAGGAAGATTAAAGAATGTTACTTTGAAAATCATACTTTTGTGTTTGTATTATTAGGATTAGATGCTTCTGTTAGTTCCATTACTATGTCCTCTGTCGATTTGGCATGAAAATATTTTTGTTCTTGTATGTTGTCCCTGAGAACTTTATACTGGATTATCAGTTGTGAAATAATTCCATGCATGAGAAAATATATTCTATATTCCAAGCTCATTATTTATGTTTTCCTTGCAAAAGCACAGCTGATCCAAAATTAGGTTTGTTAAACACAATTGTCACATATCTGAATAACGGTAAACCGAGAAAGAGAAGTGCTCATTTCCTTAGGTAGTTTTCTGGGTTTATAATTGTTGATGCTTGTCAGAATCACAAGCAAAAACTTTACAACTTATTGTTAGGAATGAAAGGAAAACCGCGTATATTTTAACAAAATGTTTACCTAAGTTAGTTCAGTAAACAAGTAAACAGTAAGAAAGTGTTAATAGTCTTTCCCTTGATTCCATGCTTCTGATTGATCTTCTTTTGAACTATTTCTTTTTATGTCTTCCTCCTGATTCATTGCCCAGTTCGGGGGCTGTCTTTCCTTACCTGGACTATTATAGAAATCTTTTGACTCATCTCCATGTTTTCAATATCTTCTGTTTTTTCCAATCCTCATCCACTTCTCCCCAGATATGTATCCATTTCCCACAGAATAATTGTTTTGGACTCAGCAGCTCATTATGTTATATCCTACTCTTATCAGATCATAAAGTCTATGATAATTTTTGTCTTGCTCATTCTATTCAATAAAGTCCAGGTTCAACACAGTGGACTATCCCTTTCAGAATCCAAGCCCAACCTTGGATTGCATCTCTGCCCACTCTTCTCACATGTCTTTCACTCAGTCTCTGAATCATTCATAGTTACAAAATACTTTGTTCTGTTTTCAAATATTGTTCTTTTTTTCTTGCAGCCGTGATTACATCCTTGTTCTAAAATCTAATTCAAATGCTACTTTGTCTATAAAATATTTCTTTTTTCCACAAATCAAAATTAATTATTCTTCGTATATGTTTCCATTGTTTGAGTTTCTGTTACCAATTATCTTTAAATTGTTTGCATATCTTTCCCCAAACTGGAATCGTGAATTCCTGGAAAATAGAGTTTATATAGCTCTCATTTATTTTATCTAAGTTTTATAAAATTTAATAGATGTGGGTGTTATGTGTGTGTGTATTTATCAGTAAATAAATTGGACAGAATGTTCTTCATAAATGCTCAGAACAGTATGTCTGCATCCAATCCTTATGAAGTAACAAAAGTCTTCAAATTCAGGGTGTGAGCTAATCTTTCAGTGTGTTAGGACCTATTTTCTCCAGATTCACAAGCAGCCTGTGAACGGTGGTGTTAGGGATCATGTGAGGAGGGCCAGGCTTATTCATCATGAACCAGATGCTGTTATAACACCCAATATACAGATGAGGAAACTGAGGCTTGTAGGGATGAGTTTTGCCAAGAATTTTGCTAAACAGCTTGTGATCAGTGATTGGAAGGAGCTGGAGGAAGATTTCTCCAAGAGTAAGCTAAAAAGAATGGGGGAGCCAATTACAAAGCCCAGGTGAAGTAACCCCAGTTGTGCCCTGACCCCTTGCCAAAGTCACCTGCTTGCTCTCTGGAAGAGGGGACTGTGGCCTCAGCTACTAGTTCACTAGTCCACCAGCAAGAGGAGATGCAATGAAAGGCAACAGCCTTCTCCTTGTCCACAACCCAACTCCCCGTACCTACTACCCTCTTGTGCTCTATTATGTCTTATCCAACAAAGCTCATGGAACATCTTTCTTTTACCTTTTTTTCTCCCCCCCCTTTTTTAAATTCTAAACAACAACTACAACAGACTCTGGAGACACTTCTTCTTCCTGATAAAAAATCTTTCTTCCTGATAAAAATCACCTGTCTCCTGAAGCTTTTCTCTCAAGTTCTTCTATTGGTCTTTGTAAAACAATTTAATAAAATAAAGGAATGCATTCTGGATACTGACTTGCAGTGATATATCTGGTAGTATCTTCAACTATTCAACAGAGAAGGTCCTAGAAAAACCAAACACTTAACCTTAAAAAAGACAAAAAACAGGAAAGAAAGAAAGAAAAAGAAAGAAAGAAAGAAAGAAAGAAAGAAAGAAAGAAAGAAAGAAAGAAAGAAAGAAAGAAAGAAAGAAAGAGAAAGAAAAGAAAAAGAAAGAAAGGGAAAGAAAGAAAGAGAAAGAAAAGAAAAAAAGAAAAGAAAATGTGGTTATATATTTTTTCAGACATGATTTTTGGTGTATGGAGGAAGTTATTTAGGCCAATGAGACTCAAATCACTTCTACTTTTTATTTAATGTTCTCTCTTCCTATCCTGTAGCCTAGTGGTTCTTTAAGAAATGGTTGCTGAAGACATAAATACATTTGTTCACAGAGATAAGGTGAACTTTCAACAAGTTTGAAAGATCTAGAAGCAGGGCCAAAATGCAGCTTACCCTTATTACCATTATTCAGATGTGATTGGTAAATCTCAAAACAAAGATTGGAAAGCTGGGCAAGTCTTCATCCTTGGAAAATTCAAGGTACATTTAGACTTCAGAAAACAATGTTATTTCCAGAATAACTGATCAATATTAAGAGAGCTAATTTGTTTCAATGCACTCAAGAACTGTTTTATATGAGGATAAAAAAAAAATTTTTAAATCCAGTCGATATGATTATTTTCTTTTTCAATATATATGTTGCCAGAATCCCTGCTTCTCCCAGTCAGTATTCATTGGATAATTTGTGATGAAACTGATGGACTTTAGGCATTTGGGAGATCTCTGAAGAAATAAATAAATCTGATGAAAACACCATTAAAAAATATATATATTATATATATATATTATATATATATATAATATATATATATATAATGCTTAGTAAAATGTTTGGTTCAAAAGAATTGAACTCCATCTTGCTGTAGACTCACAAGTGAATTTTGGGCTTTTAGTTACATTTTACTAAAATAACAGTTGATGCTAAAATATACTAACCCTGAAAAATATTGGACAAAAGAAAAACAACCAAGTAAACTATTAAGTCTACAGCTGTTGTTAGGGTATCCTACTACTTTTACTTCCAAGACAAGATGTGATTTATCTTTAAATAAAATTGAAAATGCATCGTCTTATCAATTTGGCTGCTTACATCAATTGTCCAGCTTATTAAAGTAACTATCTTATAAATGACTGTACTTCCTTGTCCCTAATATATTTTAATTTTTGTTGTTGTTATTGTTTAGCTTTAAAACTGAATGTTTACACATGTTCATATATGCATTTAAGAAAGATGAGTTTGCTGTTATGTTGCATATTTTCATTAGCTCTCTTTTATCATATTAACTTGTAAAATTTTATTTAATAATATTTAAACCTTTACCTTGTTTCCTGAGAAAGAATAAAGAGTTGATTGTTTCTGATCTATAATAAAGATAATGATAATAATAAAGGCCTAAGAGAATAGGCTACCTATATTTCAAAGACTCTTAAAGTTATTACATTTATTTTATCTTACAAAACAAAAGAAAGCAAGTAAGCAAAACCTGGTTTAAATAAGTTGTTTTAGCACCAGTGCTTCTTGACTCAACTAAGTTAATTTTTATTTTTAGCATCCCAAGTAACTTTCCAATGTAAACATCTAATTCTTTACAGAGGCTATGACACATGGACAGTAAAGGCAAGCTGTAGCTTACAGAGGCTGCTAATTTAATCGGTGGAATTATCAAATGACTGCTACTGGATTTAGGGCTGTTTTAACCAAAATCACCCAAAGGCCAGACTTTAACTGGCTGCACAAAGTTTCCCACTGGACTTACCATCAAGAGTGTAAGTCACTGCTGTTCCTAAAGACCAGATCATTCTACTGAAGGAAAGAAATACTATCATTACCTCTAGTTGATTAAGGAGTGACTGCTTTCAGTTGCTGGATGTTAACAATAAAATTTAGTTTTTAAAAATCAAAAATAATATTTTGATTTTTATATATACTGATTTTCACAGGGATTCAAGAAAATGTCTTTAGTTTATTAGAGAAATCCCTTCATCAAGATATTTTATGGAGTGGTGTATGTAAGTATTTGGTATAAAGTATAAATTTAAGTTTTCTTAAGATGACTCTACTCTCAAATTATTTTGTTTTCAAAGGTCCCATCTCTTGGGTAATGACTAATTTTCTCCTGGTTATTAGTAATCAAAATTATGTGAAATGGTGGTTCTCCATGCCTTTTTCTCCCACTGAATGAAACAACATATTTCAAAATTGGGACTCTGGGACATTTGGTTCTTCTAAATCACATTTTTTTCCCAGTAAATACAGAAGCTGATTCATGTACACATATATTGTCATATTTCTATGTAAGGTTATATAGTATTTTTTTGAGAAGAAAATGATATAATATCAACAAAATATCATTTCTTAATTAGCATTTTCTTTGAATATCTAAATTGATTACAACTTGACAAATTATTTTTCAATTGTTTTGGCTGTGTAGACATTAATCTTTTGGGCATCTGTAACAAACATCTGGACATTTGACTCAATTGTTTTTTCCCTTGATCCAGGTTTTATCCAGCTGTTTGCTGCAGTAAAGATGTCATCAGTCAAGCACATTGTCTGCATTCTTATCACCCTCTGCACATCTGTTCTTGACATGACTTTTAGCCTGCTTCTATGCAGGCAGCAGACAGTTTCTGGCCTTATTTTGAAAGCTTGAGTTAGTTTCTAGTTAAGAAAAAAGTGCAGAAAGAAATTTACTGGACAAGGAAATAATAATGCACTTATAATGTATTGCTTTCTTACTATGCCCCAGGCTTTACATCATGCAAGGTTAATAATGTATTGTGTGCTGTTGTTATCTTGCGTTCATGATCCATTAAATATATTGGAAAAGTCACTTAACTTTTCTGGGTCTTAGTTCCCAAATTTACAAAATGTAATGGTAACACAGTTCATTATATTTTTAATTATGTTTAAAAAATAACATGAGATTTACTCTCTTAAAGAATTTTTAAGTATACAGTACAGTACTGTACTGTAAGTACAACTATAAGCAGAGTAAATCTCTAAAATTTTTTCATCTTGCATAAAAGCAAATTTATACACCTTGAAGAGCAACTCTCTTATTTCCCATAGTTAAATTGTAAAGTCTCTTCTACATATGAATTTCATTTCTGACAATTTCACATAAATGTTTTAAACCGACATTATAACCCAATAATATTTACTTAGTATATATATGTATATCATGTATATATATGATACCATATATGTATATAAATCTGCATATGGTACCATTCAAAGCAATTTAAGAAACCTAAACTTTCAGAGCTAGAGACTTCTTAAATCTGCAACAGCTGATTTTTATTTGAGTAAACATAGAGAAATGTACAAATACAGGCAGAAATGTACAGTTACATCAACCAGAAGATGATGCCATTTCCAAGCCCATTATGCATACAACGTGTGGAGCTTGAGTGTCTGAATATTTTGCTTGCAAAAATATATTTTTGCTTACAAGGTGGGGAGGGGAATTATTATCTCACTTCTATTTATACTTTGTGGGTAAAAGAATGAAATTAGAATTTAAAGAATAAAATTACAACAACACATTTTCTATGTAAGTGAGAAGTTGCATTAAAGTGCACTTTTACACTTGTGAGTACATCAAAATAATGAACTTATGAAAAGGTGATGAATACCTTCAGATACTTGTTACTGTTTTGTTAATAATTAGAGAAACTCTACACACACACACACACACACACACACACACAATTGTAACACAACCAAGCATTTATTTTCTACCTCTATAATCTTCCATAACTTTCCTTTGCTCTCTCAGGAGTCTTCAATTTAA
Source organism: Orcinus orca (assembly GCF_937001465.1). Lineage (NCBI taxonomy): Eukaryota > Metazoa > Chordata > Mammalia > Artiodactyla > Delphinidae > Orcinus > Orcinus orca. The sequence continues at coordinate 131,771,834 of NC_064563.1, forward strand.
CAAGTCATGTCTTTGCAACAAGACAGATCAGATAGAAACATAACAGCTGATGTGAGAGGCAGTGTGATATAATGGCTATAAACATACACCCTACTGCCCAACAGTTAAGATCTGAATTCTGACTGTCTAGTTCCTAACTACGTGACAACCATGAAAGTCATATAATCTCCCTGTCCCTCTGCTTCCTCTAGGATAAAATGTGGATAATGATGATAAAGGGGTTATTACAAAGCTAAATAATTTAATATTTAGTGCTTAGAACAGTGTTAATTCTCAGTAAGTGATCAATTAATGTTAGCTTTTAAATATGGTATTAGAAGTACTCTGTAGAATGAAAAAAATATTGGGAGAGGAAGGAAAAAGAATAGTCTGTTATAATTGATTTTGATAAGGATAGAAAAATCTACTGTCAAGGCAATCTTTGGATGATATGAGTTACCCACAGATTTTATCAATTTGGGAACTGAGTTACAAAAAAACCTTACATCATTTTCTATTATTAAATACCTATTTAATCACAAAGCTAAAAGAAGAAACTCACTTTTTATCAAAAGAGCCTAATATAATAAATGCTTGGGTTTTAAGATGTACTGAGGAATAAAAATGTTGGAACTATAAGGAGAATAAGGGGTTGGAGTTGAGGTCTACTTTGAAGTTTGAGACTGTATCTTAATACTCTATCACATGAAATAGGGTTGAATGCACACAATTCTGGTTAAATAGGTTCCAATCCCTGGAAAAAAAGATGGTAAATTAATGAAAACTTCGAATCCACATATTCCAAAGGAGCTAGACAGGTGTTTAGGTCCAAGAAGAGAGAAAACAAAAGAGGTATTCAATCCTATAACTATGGTTGGGTTTGCAAAGGGGAAAACCAAAACAGTCTTCAGAAGAGAGAACAATATTGTCATCTAGTCCTATACATAGTTTTGAATCAAATGATACTATATTGAACTCTACTAGTTTAGGGTGGGAGTGCAGATAGGGGATGAGAGTTCTTTAATTATTCTATCTCAGTACCACATTGTTATAGGGCAGGTCCTTTCGGAGGAGATACTTGGAGAAATTGGGGAAGGACAAGAGAATGATAATTCATGTCCATCCAACAGCTAACAAATTGGTGTCAGCCTAGACTCTTTCTTGGCCTGAACCACCCTCCTGTTCCTTCTCCCCATTGCAACCCAAATTCATCTCAACTTTTTTTCTGTAGCATTTTAGTCAATATAGCCTTTCTTTGTTAATGATTCTTCAATTACAAAGAACAGAAATACTCAAGGAAAGGGAGTTCCATTCTGGGTCATTTCATAGAATCTAAGTGGTGAATGTATTGTCAGGGCTCGTGAGAAATGGTACTGAGAACTTAAAAGCCATCACAATTCAGTGCAGCTGTATTGGTCAGTTTGGTAAATAACACATTGCCATCAACTGGTGACTTAAACAACAAACTTTTATTTCTCACAGTTCTGAAGGCTGGCAAGTCCAAGATCAAGGTGCCATCAAATTCCTCGTTTCCTGAGAGCCCTCTTCCTGGTTTGCAGATTTTTGCAGATGACTCCCTTCTTTCTGTATTCTCACATGGTGGAGAAAGCAATTATCTTCTTGTGTCTCTTTTTATAAGAGCACTAATCTCATTTATGAGGACTACACCTTTATAACCTAATTACCTCCCAAAGGGCTCACCTTCAGATACCATCACAGTCAGAATTAGGATTTCAACTCATGAACTTTGGGAGGGCATGAGCAGTTAGTCCATAGCAGCAACCTGTTTGTCTTTAACTCTTTGAGACTATTTAGTCTCTTGGTGCTGCTTCCCTCTATGGCTCAGTAACATTTAATTATGTTCTCCTTGACCCAGATTTTGGGTTCATCTACAGATGATTTAGCATGACTGAACTAAAAGGATCTACTACTCACAAATAAAGTACTACAGGCTCTCTGTTCAAAGCTGATTTCCTCAGTTAGATCACATGCTTAACCCATTAACCATCACAAGGTTTGATCTCATGGTACATGTGGCTGAAGGAATGAAGCCCTCAGGGCCGGGGACAATTTTTAGAGGTAAGCATAGTTTGAGTAGGAACCCCAAAAGAAATCCATCATATATCACATTTTCTATCTACTGACCATCAATGAGATACTCAATAGGCCAGATTTTGACTGTTAGGTTCCCACAGTAACATGTTTTTGTTACTGCTTTGGTCACAGCATTAATCACATGTATTATGCTTTCATCTTTTTATCAGATTGTTACTCCAAGCAATTTGTGAACATCTCAAGAGCAAGAATTGATTCCAATTTACTCTTATATTACTGGCACATCTCATAGTGTTTTTCACATAGCAGATCCTCAAAATGTGATGTTGACCTAATTTTCCATGGTGAGTCATTGAATCAATTATAACACTTAATAGGCTGTTTAGATGGAAAAAACTTCCATGTGATTTAAGGGTTCAATTATATGTAGGGAGGGAATCAGCAGATTATAGAATTACATTTGATGTAGTTTAGACGAGACATGAATTTTCACTTTATCATCAGTCACTCTGTTGGGAAGGCAAGAAGTGGCCAGGATTGGGATTTTTCTAAGATGATAATCAGCAAGCGTTTACAAGAGGCTGTGCAGAATTCTGAGAAATGTTACCATCTTTATTGTCTTCTATAAGATATGCAATTCCTCTATTAAAGACAGTGAGTTAATGGACACTCCTTTAATTTGTTTATACCAGAAATTTCCAAATTTTTTTTTAATATAAAATCTTTCCCCACCTCAAACACTACCTCTTGCCCTCATAAGATGGCAGTTCTAAGCCACTGGTCAAAATCATATTGGCGTATGAGAATCAGAAGAGCACAGTATCAAAGAATTAACAAGGAGCTAGAAATTCAAAAAAGAATCCAGAACAAGGAGTCTATGACCATGAGAGGTGGACAAGAGAATTAAATTAAGGAGCATGGGCAGTCTAAGCTTTTGGTGGGGAATATTGCAGTTCTGTAAAGGCAGAAATTAACTCCCGTAAAAGTTGGTAGGATCAACTCACTGGCAACTTAAAGGCAAAAAGGACATTTTCTGACACCCAGGACAGCTTGGTGATTCTCTTATTTATAGTTTTCTGGGACATCAATTGCTTCGTATTTAGGACTAGATATACAGGTGGAAATCTTCTTATTAGAAATGTATTATGTGCAAAGTACTATACAAGGCATTTGGAGAAATACAAAAGCATTTTTTACAGGTCATTTCAGTAGATCAAAAACATGTTTTGGGGAATAAAAAACAGACAGTCCATCTCAATGTATGGAAAGTGACAAATAAGAAGTAGAATATACAGGAACATTAATAGTTCAGAGAAGGGAGGAAGGAATCAGTGAGGTCTATGACTGTCTGAGAATGATTTATCAGAGAGGACAGGTTTTATCTAAAATCCAAAGCCTGGATAAAATTTAGGTAATTGGAGAAGTAGGAGAAGGACATTTCAGGGCTGGTGATAAATGTGAATAAAGTGTGGATGCTAGAGTGTGTAAGGAATGTTTATGATCAGGAAGACTGAAATAAAAAATGTTCTACAGTGTAATAAAATGTAAGATGAAAAGGGAGGTAAAGGACAGAGTGCTGTGGATGAAACCCTGATTCTGTCCTATCCTACAGAAAGAGAGACTACTAAATATTTATGAACAATAGAAATATAATAGGACAAAGAATGTGGATCCATATGTGGTGGTGTGTATTACAGATTATATAAAAGAGATGTCTTAAATGGAGAGCTTTTAAAAATAAAAAGCTCCCTGTGCCTTACCCTCCTAGTTTGTCTAAATCAAAATCTTCAGAGGAAAGGCCAGATAAGAAGAACGAATCAGTAAATAATTAGTTGAGATGCACTTAGTAGAAGAATATCAAAATTGCAAAATCCAACAAAAAGGTAGAGGAAACATAATTGTGGTCTGATTAGCCTTGGAGAATGTTGATGAATGAGTCTCTAAAATAAAACTAATAAACCTTATTCTCAAAAAGCTTGAAAGTGATTTGAATTTCCCAGGTAGATTCAGAGAAGAGCAAGTAAACAGAGACTTAACCTTAAGGGGCACTGACATTTGGAGGAAGGAATTCATATCAAAACATGCACCACACTGTGGCTGGGACTCTCACCCAGGTTCCTCATCATATGACTTCTTAACCCCCAACTCTCATTACTGTTTCCTTTTCCTACAAATTCATATATTTTCTGTCAGAGTATCACATTCTCTTTTCGACTCCTAAGTGGGTTTCTCTTCATCCATCCCTAGTTAGTCTTTTTGTTAATTTTGTTTATTTATTATTAGTAGGAAACAAACTGTATAGACAATTGTATTCCAAGACCATTCTTATCTCAGCCAAGTTGGATATATTTACACTCAATCTAAAACTGGGGAAGGAGGACTTTTTAATCTCAAGACTAAACAATATGAGTTATTTTTTTATTGCTATATTTTCCATTTTTATTTTAAAAGAGGTAATATTATTCTCCTTACACTAATTGGCTACTTTAATACAGTACCTTGAAAAAGAAAGGAAATTGGAATTCCTTTATTTCCAGAACACAAATTGAAATGTCACTCCTGCTGAGAGGAGGAGCTATGTAAGGAATATTGAAACAAGAAATACTAGTAGTCAGAGGATCTCATTGGAGAATTCATTGCCTTTTTGTAAGATATAAAAGGTCATTGCAGGACCAGAAACTGAAAGACTTTTAGGGAAATGAGAAACATACATTGATGTAGTAATATTGAAATTTTACTTCACTAATTGTATTTATGTGTTCTTCTTTTCCATCCCTACCTACTGCAATAAATCATACAGATATCACAATGATGGATACATGTTATTATATTATACATTTGTCCAAACCCATAGACTGCACAACACCAAGAGTGAACCCTAATGTAAACTATGGACTTCTAGTGATTACAATGTATCAATGTAGGTTCATCAATTGTAACAAATGTATCACTCTGGTGGGGGATACTGATGAGGCAGTACGTGTGTTGGGGATAGAGGTACATAGGAAATCTCTGTACCTTCTGCTCAATTTTGCTGTAAAATCTTAAGCTGCTTAAAGTAAATCTTAAACTGTTCTAAAACTTCTCTAAACTGTTAAACTGATCTAAAAGATAAAAGATAAAATAATTAAAAGATGGCACCCTACGTATTCTTTAAACATGGACAAGAATCGTGGGCAAAGATACCATATCTAAATATCTATCATATTTAGGATAGTATTTGGCATGTAAAATTTGAAAACATTGTGTTTTGGGGAATCTCTCCTCATCCCAAAGAAAAAAAGTGCTGAAAAAAGTGATTTTCAATAGTGGAGACAGTCACTTTTTGAAAACAAATGAGCAATCATTTGCGATAGCTGAGCAGGTTGTTTGTTTATATATCAATCTGTACATGAATACTGAGTGTGGAAGCATTGCTTATAGAGTTGGCAATAAAATATTAAATGTGTTACTGAGTAGTTTCACAACATTTTAATAATATGCCAAAATCTAGTGCTCACTTTAGGGTTTGAATTTCATGTAGCAAATAAGAATGTTAAGACATAATGATGTCTACCCCTACCTCCACCATGAAAATGTAACCTTGCATTTTAGAATGGATAAATATAGTTATGTTTGTGGTTCAAATATTGTTCTCTGCTTCATGAGCCAGTCTGATAAGAGAGTTGCAGAAAATAAACTTCAGTTGTCAAAGAAAAGAGATCCTGCCTGACTGAAATAAAACTGAGTTCTGAAGATTGTTAGAAAAATCCTGAGTTCTGAAAGTTATTAGAAAAATCCTTGTGGGGACTTCCCTGGTGGTCCTGTGGCTAAGACCCTGCGGTCCCAATGCAGGGGGGCCCGGGTTCAATCCCTGGTCAGGAAACTAGATCCCACAGGCCACAACTAAGAGTTTATATGCCGCAAGTAAAAAGATCTCCCATGCTGCAACGAAGATCCCGGGTGCTGCAACAAAGATCCCGTGTGCCACAGCTAAGACCTGGCACAGCCAAATAAATAAAAAAAATATAAATAAATCCTTGTGGACTATAAAAATTTATGTAAGTTTCAAATCAAAAGATAGTGTTCTTCACATTCATTAATTCTTTATTTAAAAGAAATAGTATTGCAGTTTAATATTTCTTTTTTCAACTTAGTGTTGTATAATGTGGCAAGTTTATCTGCATAGTCTTTTGATTTTTGCTCTTTAGTTTAAAAACTTTTATAAACCAGAAGACCTAATTTGTAGTTCCATTTAATCTGTGATATTGTGTGTTTTGCCCTTCAAGGAATGTTTAGGATTGAGATTTCTTCTTTCCTTCTTATTCATTTCTTCTGACCACTTCTCAGGCACCATCAGAGAAACAACACCATGCAAACACCCCCAAAATGCTTAACTGATGGGAAGACACAAACTTCTTGAAAATTCTTTAATAAAATGTGGGTTTAGTTTACTATCAAACAATGAATATAACATCTGTTCTTTCATATACTTAAAAGGTACTGTATGCTAGTTATTTTATAAAACTCAATGTAATGTTGATAATATTAATTCCATTATACAGTTGAAGAGATTAAGGCAAAGATAATTAAAGTTCTATGGTTATAAGTTTTAAAACTGAGATTCAAACCATTTGTATTCTTTTAAAAATTATAGTTATTGCATATTGAGTGTTTACAAAGGACACATTGAGTATACTATAATTGATTACCGTTAATCTTGAAACCCTCTGGAGGCCCCTGCCTTATCCCATTCTCTTTCCATTTTATTCAGAAAATTTCAGAGGTAAACATAATTCTAAATACTGTGTTTGTCATTTCTTTCCCTTTGTATTTGCTTTGATCACATATCTTAGATTCCTCAAACTACATATTATTTAGGTTTTCAAAGACTTGTATTTTATATAGGTAGAACTTTATATGTATTATTCTGTGGGGATATTATTTTAGTGTTATGATCCTGTGATTCACTGATGTAATTTTGCATATACTTCATTAATTTTTCCAGCTTAAATTATATTCCATTCCATCCATATGCATCAAGATATTTATCCATTGTATTGTGGATGTATTTGTGGATTTCTTCCTCAAGATTTTACTTTTACAAACAATGTTATAAAGATTTCATACATGTTTTTCAGTGCACAGGGGTAGAGAGTCTCCAGGATATTGGTTTTCATATTTTTGACTCTAGAAATTGTGTTTGATTCAGCAATACTATATAAACATATCTTGTAGTGTATATAAGCTTGCATTTATGATTGTTTGTAAAACTAAAACAAAAAATCATAAAATGTAACGCTAAAAAAATCCATTCTATATCTTCTACTTCTATTCTCTTTAATTTAAAAAAATGCTCATTTTGACCCAATAGATCTTTGACCATATACCAAATTGAAACTTTCAGTTTCAAGCTCTAAGGTATATTAAGGTGTGAAATTAGTAAGCTTAGGATATTTTAGGCAAGGCCAAATGGACTTATACTGTGGTAAAACTATTACCCCAACATACCAGAGTCAACACTAGTAAGTTTTACATCTCACTCATGTAAACTCTGCTGTAGGAAAGTAATAGTGTTCAGGTCCACTTAGTCAAAGACCTAGACTTGCCAAGACCTCTTCCTAAAGAAGAGAGAGATAATGGGTTATGCATTTTCTATGAGTTATGTTTCTTTTGCCCACAGTTCACTAGAAAAAACTAGCAAGAAATTTGGTGGTGCCGAAGAATATTTGGTGACTGCCACTATCTTTGCCACAGAGGGTATGTGTTTCCTCAACACTACTAACAGTACTAAATTGTTTTCCAGATGATTATACTGATTTACTTTCCCATCAGAAGTTTATAATTATCCTGGTCTTGCCACATTGCCATATATACTTACTTTGGCAAAATATTTAGTGTCTGGTAAGGTGAAATCCTACTCATTGTGATATTAATTTGTATTCACCTCATGACAAGTGAATTTGATTGTCTTTTCATATGTTTCTGGGCCAATTCCATTTCTTCTTCTGTTAACTATCTGTTCAAGTCTTTTGCTAGCTTTCCTTTCAGTCATTTTAAATATTCCTCTTGTTCTCTTAGGGACACTATATACGTTTTATTCTTTATATATTCTTTATGTGCTCTCAATTGTTATGTTTTGCAAATAACTCCTTTCCCTTTTAACTGTATTTCACATTTTATGGTAACTGTTGGTAAAATGTATGTAGTTGAATTAATTAGTCTTTTATTTTATGGTATGCTTTCTGTGCCTTGTTTAGAAATGCCTCTGTTCTTAGGTCAAAAAATGACTTTGCTAAAATTTCCTTTAAGACTTTCTTTCTTGTTTTATATATATATATATATATATATATATATATATATATGCCTTTCATAAACTTGGAATTGATTTTACTGTATGTCATGGGGGAGGGATCAAACATAAGTATAGATTTAGATATGAATATTTATAGACAGATATAGATAGACATTTTTTCCACATAGACAGACAGTTGTCCAAACATCATTTGTAGAAAAGTTTACCCTTCCCCCTGTGATATAAACTGCTTCCTCTGTCACAAATTAAAATATTCTATATACATGAGTTTATTTCTGGAATCTCTACTTTCCATTTTTCTATATCTGTTCATTTATCTATCTGGTGTATTAAGCTTTCTCAATTCACACTTCTTCAAAAGCCTTGGCTATTCTTGACCCTTTTTCCTTCAATATAAATTTCAAGTTAATTTCTAACAATAGCCCCTTCTAACTCTTGCACTTTGGCATGCCATTGAATCCATTGATTGCAATAGTGGATTTTTCTTTCATGAAAAGTCTAACTCTCCATTTATTTAGGTTTATTTTATTATAGTCTAATTAATTATTTCATTTCCTCCATAAATGTATTGTACACCTTTTATTTGATTTATTTCTAAGCACTTTGTATTCATGTTATTATTAATGGAACTTTAAAATTCTGGTAATACATTAGTATTGTTGTATAGGGATGCATTCAACTTTGGTATATTAACTTTGTATCTACAAAATTTAATAAACTCAATAATTCTAACAATTTATGATAGCTTTATGGGTTTTCTACATACAATAATATCTAAGAAGAGTAACAAGTTATCTCTTTATTTTTCAACTAATGTTTTGCATCTTTATCACGGGCCATTAAACCCTGCTTATACCAGGTTAGAAAAACTATGGGCTAAATATGTCTGTCTCAATATTGCTCTGATTTTATGAGAACTTTCATATCCTTTTGCATACAATCCAAATTACTTTGGGCTTCCAGAAGAAATTTTAAACTGACATCTTATAGTCCTCTGAACACCATTTAGCAAACATTTCTAGAAGAATTCTCAGCCCTTAATTTCTGACTCTCATATAATGTTCCTCTTACTAAACATTCTGAAAGTTACTCTAGGTAACTATAGGTAACAAAAGTTATATGGGCATATTTCTTCATCTTTTTGAGGCAATGAAAATATGAGTACTATTTTTTCCCCAATCAAACCCCTTTTTTTCATACTTTTACAGTATATGGTACAGAATACCAAAATATTCTAAGAAAATGGGTAAAATGAAATGCTAAGTAGGTGTACCAGAAGTAAGTGGCAGAGCCAGAAAATACAAGCGGTCCAAGCATGATATGCTTGTTGTGCTAAATGACATAAATATTGTCTCATAAAGCATAAAAAAGAATGCTGTTGAGTATGTAAAATTGGATTGTCTACCAGAATCTTTGAAGTTTTGCCTGAAGAGTTCAAAGTTGATCTTGGGGAAGTTATTTCAGAGGTGGTGGTGTGGAGTGTTTTTGGAAAGAATAAAGTGGGGTATTATAAGGCATATATCATAGAAAAGAAAACAATAAATTAAGACTATTGAAAAAGTTTGCAGTAATGAAGAATGATCTGTTGTAGCCATCATTTTGTGTCTGGGAAAGAAATATAGACAAAAAATGAATATGTATCATTATATTAATTTGTCAGTGCTGCCATAATGAAGTACTACAGACTGAGTGGCTTAAACAAATTTATTTTGTCATAGTTCTGGAGGCTAGAAGTCCAAGATCAAGGTGTCTGCAGGTTTGGTTTCATCTCAGGTCTCTTACCTTGGTTTGTAGATGGCTGTCTTCTCCCTCTGTCTTCACATGGTCTTCCCTCTGTGTGTCTGTGTCTTAATTTCCTCTTACAAGGAGACCAGTCATGTTGCATTAGGGCCCACACATAAGACTTTGCTGTACATGAGTTACGTCTTTAAAGGTTCCATTTCCAAATATAGATACATTCTGAGGTACTGGGAATTAGGACTTCACATATGAATGTTGAGAGGACATGATTCAGTCCATAACAATCATGTTATACAGAAAATTATAATGTTTCTGTAGAAGTTTCTAGGATTTAAGCCTTGGAATAATAAAATTAATATGTGAATGATAAAGATACAAGTTTATTATAAAATATTTTAAGAGAGCAGAACAAGCAAAATTTGAATTCGAGAGTTGACACCTGAGCATGAAATAACTACAGCTTACAGAAAATACTCTATATTTTCTAGAACTAGGGTTTCCAAAGTGGTTTGATTGCCTGGAATGGTCTGCTTTATGACTATTGTCCCATTATAATTATTAATCATGTCCTCTTTTGGTCTAAAAAATGTCCTTATTTAGAAGATAAATTATGAGATCAACCTAATTGGAAACTTCAATGGATCTTTAACATAAATCTGAGGAAAATAGTCAAGTCTATGCTCTCCATAAATCTGGAAAATTGCTGACTCTGTAGTCATCCATCCTTATACTATTAGCTAAGGGTATACTGTTATCCAAGTACTCTACTAAGTGCAGGAAGAGAAATGATGCGGAGGACATGAGCCTTCCTCTTTGCTCTCATTATCATTAAACCCTCACTATGATAAGAGGTTGATTGTGATATTATCTTATGAGACTTAGAGAGGTTGAATAACTTGACCTTGGCTACACACTTAGTAAGTAGAAGATGATCTTAAGCGTGTATCTTCAGAAACCATGCCTTTAACCTCTATGCTACTCTGGCAACTCTAATTCAAGATATAACTTTATTCTAGAATGAATCCAGTGAGGACCAGTGGTCTTTCCATTGAACCATATTCCCATCTAGTCTCTTCTACAGAGCAATCATAAACATAATCTCCAGATTTTTTTTAATGTTACCTTATAAAGCCCCAGAATCATCCTATTAACAAATACATTATAAATATTCAATTTGGTAATTAGTGGTTCAACTTTCTAAAAAAAGTAAACTGATTAGCTAAATTTATTTCTTTTTCTATTCCTCTGGATGATATAAAAACAAATCCTTAGATATAACGTGGCCTCTGCAAAAGTATAATTCAAATGATACATGAGTTTTATGCCACAAAAGAACTAAAACCATGCAATGATTATTAATTGATTTTTATCACGTTATTAGCACTTAAAACTATCTTGCACTGTAGGTAACAATTATTAGCCATTTACTACATATAGATAATAAATCTATTGATATTCATAAAATATATCAGACAATATTTATATTTTTATTGGGTAAACTGTCTTGTTTATTAAAGTCAAGAATAAGAAGCTGCTATTCAACCAAGATTATAATTAGAATTTTCATTGTACGACAGCTATGTATTCATACTGTAGAAGATCTGACTGTTGTTTCCAATCCTTCAGTCTTCCCACTATAATTCTCTTTGCCATGTGACCTCACACTTCCTCTCAAGAGTGGTGGCATATATTTTTCTGCCCCCTTATGTTGGATTCTGCCCTGTGATTTGCTTTGGTTATAAGAATATGAGTAAAAATGACTGCAGCTGTTCCAAATCTAGGCTTTAGCAGCATTACACATTTATGCCTCCTCTTTCATTTCTGCCATTGCAATTAGAAGAACATACCCTGGCTGACCCATTGATCCAAGGAGAATTAGAAACACATGGGACAGAGTTCCAATCTGCAGCTTGGTTCCAAGTTTAACCACATCCAGCTGTTTAGTCAGCCAACTTCCAGCTGACCAGCAGGCACAACAGTGTGGGTACATGATTGTTACAAGTCACTAATTTTTAGGATAGTTTGTTACATAGCATTATTGTGGCAATAGATGGCTTATTTACATGCATTCAGGAAATGCATTTAGGACTCATATGTCAGATCCTGAGCTAGAAGGTGATAAAATAGTAGACGAGAACAGTGATACATGATCTTATAAACTACAATCTACAAAGTGAGACAAGTAAATGGATAATCGCAATATAAAATGGGAAGTGTTTTGATAAGAGATTGGTGCTGTGGAAACACATGAGACTGGTGCCTCATTGATACTTGAGGATTTGGTGTAAACTCTCTATAGGAAGTGCTGACTATGTAAACAGTAGAAGTTTGTTTTGCAAAAAGTGTATGGAGAAGTGAAATGTACTCCAAGCAAAATTAACAGGATGAGCGATCAGCGGGCACTGAATACTTGAGGGGCTAAAAAAAAAAGACGAGAATGTCAATGGTAAATGTCAAAGAAAAGTGGAGGTGGGAGCTTTTGAAGTATGTGAACTTTAGCCAATGTAGCACCTCTGTTAACTGCGTTAAGTTGTTTGGACCTGACTCAAAGAGCTATGACAGTGGTTGTAGGAGGGAATTCTGGCTTTCCTTTGCTACATCTTTTATTATTTGGTTGTCTTTGCCATGACAGGGGGAGGATGTCTGTGCCTCAGTGTCTGATAAAGTGCTCTTCCAGGAGCACGTACTTAACGCATTCCATGTGTTAAATAGTTTTACAAATTTACATTTTCCAGTTTCAGTTTCTGGGAGGCAAACAGGGATATGAACAAATCAAGTGGTTAGTCATGTTTAATACCAGTTTAGGGCTATGTAGTGAATCAAAGTATTAGATCATCTCACCTGCTTTTCCCGGCCATCTCAGGATGGAGTAAACCTCGGACCAGTTGTTTCCCAGTGGTTTGTCTAGTCTAATTTAAAAATAATCAGATGAAGGGACTTCTATTCTCTGGGGAAATTATTTCAGGCCTTAATAAATTTTGCTGCTAGGAAATGTTTTTCTGATAGTCTGACCGAAGTTTCCTTGTACAATTTTATCGCACTACTTTTAGCTCTGACTTAAAACCATGAATACTCTTTCCTTTCGGTCACAAAATCACTTAATGTTAAGATCATTTTTTTCCTACTTTCCAGACTCTAATTTTTCACACATATTTGAGCTTGAATTTTTTCTCTAGATTTATTAGCTCATATATACTTAGGTCCATTTCACTCTATTTTTCATCTGGGATTTGAGCACTTATATTCCCCTTTATATTATCGTCTGCCTAGTGGTGTTTGCATCATGCCCCTGATGAGGGTAATTAGTGAGCTGTTTGTTCCCCTTTCATGGTCATGGGTGAAGACATTATGTGAAATAAAACTCTGCTGCTGACCTTTTCTGGGTCTTCTGGGAGACTTCCTCACAGTTCTGCACTCTGCCATTATCATGAGTTACTTTTCCCCTTTCTTTTCATTTGCAAAATATGTTAACAGCAAACCAACTGAAAAATTTTAAACATTTGTTCCTGAAGTAATCAACAAAAGAGAGCTAGTTAAGTGGGTTTTCTATTTAGACATCATAAAATCTTTGTTCTTTTTTTTTTTTTTGCTTTTTCTGGGAGGTGGCACTTGGATATGAAAAGTCTTAGTTCTTAAGGGTTCTTTCCAAATGGACAATAACTGCAGGACAACATGCACACTCAACAGAACCTTTGAGAACAAGTCTTGGCAGTCCTTGTTAATGGTAGAGAATTGTTTGCAAAGACTTGGCTTTCCCCAGTGCATGGGGCGTTGTGATGTGTTGAGGCAGGAGATTTTTATGGAAGTGTTTTTGCATAGGTCTAGTTACTCTTGATTTGGAAGGGGCATTTATTCTAGGGTGAAGAGCACCTTTGCTGTGTCCTAAGGACAGTATTGTTAGCCATTCCTTGGTTCCAAAGAACATTGTCCAAAATTACTTTTCTTATGTGTTCTTTTTTTTTTAAAACTCACAGGTGAAGTCAACCTTTTTGCTCCTGATGCTATAGATTCTTTTTGTTTGTTTGTTTAAATTTATTTATTTATTTTTATTTATATTTTGGCTGCATTGGGTCTTCGTTGCTGCGCATGGGCTTTCTCTAGTTGCAGCGAGTGGGGACTTCCCTTCACTGCGGTGCATGGGTTTCTCATTGCAGTGGCTTCTCTTGTTGCGGAGCACTGGATCTAGGCACATGGGCTCAGTAGCTATGGCTCACGGGCTCTAGAGCACATGCTCAGTAGTTGTGGTGCACTGGCTTAGTTTTTCCGTGGCAAGTGGGATCTTCCCGGACCAGGGCTCAAACCCATGTCCTCTGTACTGGCAGGAGGATTCCTAACCACTGCACTACCAGGGAAGTCCCTCTTGTGTGTTCTTGTTTGAAAAGGAGTCTTATGGGGAAGGGTGAAGTTGGGGTTGGGGGGAGGAAAATGTTCAGAGTATGAGCAAGTATTTATTATAAATATCATTATGTATATATTTAAAATACACCCTCTTATGTTAGAAATGGGGGAAGACATCTAGTTCTGAATGAGAAAATCATATTAAATAAAGTGTTTTCTGTCCAAAAGAACATAAAACCTAGGTGGAGGGCACCCTAAGATCCACATCCTCTTTTAAAGGCTGTAAGCATCATTTTCTCTTGATTTAGTTCCTCCCAATTTTCAGATTAGGAAATGAGGATTTGAGGGTCTGACTGACTTGTCCAAGGGCCCCCTATGAGTAAATGCTGACGCTGAATTCAAGATTCTGCTTGGCTATGAAAGCTTTTAAAGGGAAACAGGGAAGTAATCTCAGTTAATGATTAAGATAAGGGGTCAGAGTCATTGCCATCCCCCACTGTGTGCAGGCTTGTGTGTAGGCTTGTCAACTTCTTGTGGTTTTTTTAGATGCTCTCTTGTTCACACACTTTGTTCATGAGATTACTAAAGGGGTAGCTAGGGAAGAGATCTGGTCATCTGTTAATTACTTATGCTTCATTTCTACTTCTTTAATCTATGGAAAGGACCAACAAGTTAGGCCAAGTATTGTGTGATCAAAAGATTTGAAAAGTGTGCTAGGGCAAGGGATGAGTAGAGTCTGGGGTTGTTGCCTGGTTTAAGGTCAATGTCAAGAGAAAAGAGGCCTCCTGCAGAGAACTCTTTCCTACAAAGAGGTCTTTCCTGCCAGAAGCTGCTTACATATATACATCTCAATCCCTGGAACTTGTGACAGTTACCTCATTTGGAAAAGGGGGTTTGGCGGATGTAATTAAGTTAAGGATTTTGATATGAGATTATCCTGCATTATCTGGTTAGACCCTAAATTCACTGACAAGAATCCTTATAAGAGACATATAGAGAAGACACACACACAGAGGAGTAGATGTGAAGAAAAGAGTATAATTTGGAGTGATGTGGTCATGAGTCCAGGAAAGTCAGCAGCTGGAATTTGAAACAGGCTTCCCTATAGCCCCCCAGAGGGCTTATGTCCCTGTCAACACCTTGATTTTAGACTTATGTCCTCCAGAACTGCTAAATTTAAATTTCTGTGGTTTTAAGCCACTTAGTTTGGGGTAATTTGCTACAGCAGCCTCAGGAAACTAATAAAAGGCCTGAAATGGTATGATCTCAACCTCTGATTCTTAAATTCTTTTCCAAGAGCTATATTTAATAAAAAGTGAGGATTTTACCTGTGTATTTTAGAAATATACCCATTTTAGAAGATAGAGACTTAAGTTATATTAAAGAGGGTGGCTGAAAATGGGTGAGGGACCAATGCTGGTGGTGTTTAAGGGAAGTGCATATGTAGAAAATAGAACAGTTCTGATCTTTAGCAGTTCTTCAGGGGGAAAAAGAAAGACTCTTTTGGCTGTAAATAATTAATCTATTTTGTACATTTTACTTCAACAATTCAAGTTTAGATTCAAGGAATTTTATTGCAAATACTTTTATTTTTCCAGGCAAAAATCTCTGTACTTAAAGTGTATATTTGAAAATAAGAAAATTCAGAGGGCTGTTTTAAGTGGCAATTTTTGAGTTTTACAATACAGTGCGGCTACTTTCATACATTTGATAGCAACAAAATTATGCATATCATGTTTCCACTTTTGGATAAGTCTTTCTGTGAACTAGACAGTTTTTAGAAAGTTGACTTATCAGTGGTATTTTATTGAATTATTAAAAACGTTTGCCTGATCAACAGTATGTAGGATTGACATGAACTCATTGGCAAGTATTTTATTTAGAGAGAAGACTATTTTTTACATCGAATAAAAACAATTTGAGCAAAAATTGCTTTCTCTGCCAATAAAAATTTCAATTTTAAAGTATTACAATTTTAAGTTCTTAAGTGCTAAGCCAATAGTTTAATTCGTTGACTTCTAGCCAAAATGTTTTTAAAAGTTTTTGATATGTGATATGAAAAAAAAAAAAGTAAGAAAAAAGCCTGTTAAAAGGTATTTAGATAATTCAAGAGACCAGGGAATAGAGAATTCTATGTGTAGGTCCCATTCACTAAGTTCTGTTTCTATCTGGAAAAGATGTGAAACCTCTAAAACAAAATATGACATACTGGTTACTTAAGAATAAAATTAATTTTAGTTGCCTATTCTTAAAATATACTTTTAGAATGTCAAATATTACATAATAGAACATAATGTAACATAATATAAATGTTTCCAGAGAATTATTTTGATTATTTGATTATTTTGATTATTGATTGACAGAAAGATACATGAATCAATTTATTTGTTTACATGCATACAGTTTTTGAACATTTGCTGTATACTAGACACTACTGTAGAGTCTATTAATTACAGTAGTGAGGAAAACAGATATGATTTTTTCAAGGAGCTTCCACTGTAGTGGATGTGATCACACAAAAAAAGCGTAAGCAAATAATCATGAGTCCAATGACAGATAAAGTGCCAGGAAGTGTGTTTGGATGGCCATGAGGCAAGGAAACATAGCAGTGGGTGGGGCAGGAAAAGTAGCCGGGCTCCTTGGAGCAGGGTCTCTGGGTCAGGGTTACACATGTTGAGAACTTATAATAAATGTGTGGAGAGACGAGTGGCAAGACCCTGAAGTCTAAACATAAGCTGCCATGTTTTGCAATTTTATTTTCATTGAATTGTCCCATTGTATCTAGTGTCAGCACCACAGCAAAACAATTATCTTGATTCTAAGTATTGATGGGGACTAAATGTTAAAAGGGAGGAAATTGAGGAAGACCACATACCACCAATCTTTGACCAGGATTTGTTTCTTACATTTACTGTCTCTGCAGAGTAAAGGTTACATAATTTGAAATTATGTAATTCCATTTTTCCATCATGTCTGATGAAAGCTTACCATTTCTCTCTCCTGCCCTGTCATTGGCTCTTTGTGTTTAAATAGCCTCATGCTACAGAAACTGTACTAACTGGCCAGTCAGAATGAATGCCTTCCAAATCCCCTTCTAAGGGGTACTTTGAAGCTGTGAGTTGACTCTTGGTTTATTAAAGAAGCTTTGGCTATTCCATGTGAATTCGAGATTATGTTATGGAAAGCATCTAAACCTCAATTTGTTAGAAAATCAAATTTTTCTAGGAGAAAAAATAACCACAGCAGGCAGAGATGAACCTGATATGGGGAAATGAGAAAGGGATAGAAAACTCATTTTTAATTAAGGTAAGTTTAAAAAGAAGTCATAAACAGATTAGGTTTGTGTGTCATCTGTAGATCTAAGAGTCCTTAAAGATTAATTAAACTCTAGTCATTCAAAATTCTTCCTTTCCTTCTTTTTTCTTTCTTTCCTTCCTTCTTTCCTCCCTCTCTCTCTCCCTTCCTCCCTCCCTCCCTCCTTCTCTCTCTCTTTCTTTTTTTCTTAACATGTTCACTCACTGAAGCATTCTGTTATAAAGAGTACACTTTATGAATCCTGGTATGAGCCACATTAAAAACAATGGTTTCACCAAGATATATTGATAGTTAAAATATAAATAACTATATAGACTAATGTTTGGATAGTTTTATGGTTAAAACATATTTCTAAGACTAGACTTCTATCTAGTTTGGTTCTGCATATCAGTATTTAAAACATAATGTGTGCTTAAATGTTAGTTTACTGTTATGCTTCCCTTTCAGGTTTAACTCCCAGACTAATTATTGGGTATAAGTGCTGAGGGATTCTTTCAATTCAACTTAAATATTTACTGAGCCCCGACTGCATACCAGGCACTATTCTAGGCACTGGGCAGATAGTGGTGAACAAACCAGACTGGAATTGCTGCCCTCTGGAGTTTATTTTAACTTCTGGAGGTGTTGGGCTTTTAGGGCTTTCCTGTCTTCATCCTTCTTCCTGCAGTTCTCACTAAACTCAAGTTACTGTGTGCAGCTCACCCTTGTGTTTTTATTTGGGAAGGTGGCACGGGCAGTGAGTGCTGGGTTAGTTTGGGTAGGATAATTACACTTCTAATATTTTGAAGTAATGAATGGCTATCATATTTACATGCCACAGCTTTTAATTACATGCTTTCATGATTAAAATTACACACACACACACACACACACACACATACACACCCCTAGGTGAAAAATGTAAACATTCATAATTACTCTTTTTAATCAATTCTCTTTTGTATCTTTTTTAGTTTAGGGGGATTTATTATATTAAGGTATATATAGAAGATGTCAAACATATGTACTATAAACATATTTTCAATAGCTCATAATTTGAATAAAAAAAGCCATTTTAAATAAAAATGCATACATTTGAAATAATATCAATGGCTATGTGAATGAAGTTGAATAAGTGAAACTGAACATGTACCTAGTGGAATATTTATGAAAAATTAACTTTAATCTTTTGACAGTTACCTTGATTGTTTAGATCAAGATGACAGGTGTGGTATAGATTTCCCTACTAAGTCTGTCATTGTTTTTTATTTCTGTTTACGTGTTGTGTATTAGTCATCTTGGGCCACCATAACAAAATACCATAATCTGGGTGGCTTAAACAACAGAATTTTATTTCTCACCATTCTGGAGGCTGGGAAGTCCAAGATAAAGGTGCCAGCAAGGCAAAGTTCATTCTGAGGCCTCTTCTTTTGACCTGTAGGTGGCTTCCATTTCACTATCAAGCTCCCATGACCTCTTCTTTGTGTGCATGCACAGGGAGAAAGAGTGAACAAACTCTCTAGGGTCTGTCTTTATAAGGACATTACACCATGAAGCCCAACGTCCAACTCTAATTATGTCCAACTCTAATTACATCCAACCCAAATACCTCATCTCCAAATATTATCACATTGGTGGTAGGGTTTCAACATATGAATTCTGGGGATGGACACACTTTCAGTTCATAACACACAAGATATTTTCATAACAGCCTATAAATTTGAGAATAATATCCTCAATGAGGAGGTTGGGACTTAAAGAGTTATTTCATTAGAACTCTAGAATAATTCATTACTGATGACACCATCAAAATACAAATGTACTTATAGTTTCTCATTGCAATATTGAGCAGACGGATGCATGTGTCTATATCCTTGAGCCTCTGTCTGGGCAGGCAGAAGATAGGCCTTTCTAGAGAATTTGTTGTCAAAGTTCTATTAATTAATAAGTGCTTAATAGTCCACACACAGCTTTAAAGGGCTCACTAGAATGGGATTCAGAATGTGTTCGCTCTGTCAGGTCACTTAGTACCGTTCCTTTCTTGGGGGAAATATGACACTGAATTGGACTTCTTAGGGAGCCTGCAAAGGAAAGATGCAAAGGTGTTCATAGAATCTGTGGAAACAGAGCTGGTGAGGAAGTGGATGATGTGTGTGACAGGCAACTTCTGAGATGGGCTCTCAGTGGTCCCTGCCTCCTGGTGTTTATGCCCCTTGAGTGTGAACTGGACCCAGAGACTCGTTTATAATGATTAGGATGTAACAAAAGTGGTGAGATGTCACTTCGGAGGTTAGGCTAGGTCAAGGTCCATTAAGCATTCATAACTTAGTCTGTCTGATTTCTTCTGAGCTCCCACCAAGGTGAATAGTTCAGAAGGAGGGTAAGCATTCTTCAGCATGTAGGAAAGCTCTATATCTCTACCTTAGTGAGCACAGAAATGGCTAGACTTCACCCATTACTGTCTACCTACTGACATGCATTCAACCATGTGAACATGCATGCACATACACACATCGCTTAATGTGATAAAAGTAGAAAATTCTCAGAATATTCAAGCAGTCTTCTGCTCACCAGAATATGTGTCCACCATATTCTAGGGGGAAGTGTGTAGAAGTAGACAACTGCCATGTCCACTATATAAGGGCAGCATCAGATGTGTGATTTTTAAGGCCTCCTATGGAGAAGACTAACAGAAAGTGATCTAAGCAGGAAAATAACAAGCTATGGCTATTCTCTTAATAGCACTAGAAGAAAAAGCATGGAAATTGTCCTAAATGTCAGAGAGGGTTATGTTTCAATGTGAAAAGTAGAAGCAGTACCATTTCTACCATGTGCCACCTGAAAAACTGACTCAACTCCCATGATGTTGCATTGGAGAAAAACAATCACACTTTAAAAGAGCTGCTTCTTTTATGTCTTCTGGGATTCACAGCAGCCTGATTTGAAATTATGTAGGAGAAGCTAAAAAAATAGTCAACTTTGGGCCTCTGTTTATATCTTACCTAAAGTTACTCTGTATTCTACAACTTCCTTATTTTAGTGGTGTAAAATTTATCAGTATGATACCTGATATTTGGAGTTTCTCAATGAATGATTCAAAGAAGAAAATTTCACAAGCAAAACTCTTAATCTGGACTTTCCTTTATTTCTACTTCCTTCCTTCTTTTTTTCCTTCTTTCTGTCTTTCTTTTAGTGGAATGGTAATCATACTTTTTATTTCTGGATATTTTTTACATTAAGGCTTTTACATGCAGGGCATAAAATGTCACTAAAAGACAATTTAGTTTACCAAGCAAGCATGAAAGGTCATGCTGTTGGCAGTATTCAAGATGGAAAGATGTACCGTCATTCTCAGGGTGATTACAGTCTAACTGAAGACAAAAAGTAAGAGCACATGCAATAATAAATACTATAACTGAGTGCCAAAATAGGCCTCATGAGTATTTATAGAAAGTTGGTATTATTCCCAGTAGTGGAAATCAGAAAATGATTAGTCTTTTACGTGCTGCAATTTGAGATGGGTACTAAATGAAGAACATTTACTATTTCAACAAATATGAAGGAGGGAATACTTTTAGTCAAAGAGAAGAGTGTGAATTGAAACCTATAGTATTTGGAAAGTCAATTAATGTTAGATAAGCATCTGTTTGAATGGTAGGTGTCAGGCCAGGAAAGATCATGTGTGCCACATTCAGTGCTGTAGAATCTATCTGGGAATGAGGTAGATTTCAGGAAGATAACAGTGGTAGCAATGTTAAAGATGGATCAAAGGATGGAAGGTCAGAAGTCTGTTAAGAGGTTATTGTGATATACCTTCCAAGAACTGATAAAAAAAAACCTGAACTAAAGCAGTGAAAAGAGAAGTGGAGAGTAAATAGAATAATGGATTTGAAAGACAGTGAGGAACTAGAATAGCAATGATTATGTGTCAAATCTAAGTCACATCTAAGATGACTTAGGGTACTAGATTGTTGGTGATGTTCACAATCAAGATAGAAAATATAAGAGGAAAGGTAGATTCAAGGAGAAAGTCTATTAGAAAAAAAAATTGGATATGTTGAGGTACCTGTAGAATTTTCACATACAATTATTGTAGTGGATTTATTCCTTTATGTCTCTGAAATTATAGAGAGAAATACAGGCTAAAAATATAAATGTGGTTGTCATCATCATACCACCTGGGTAGTAGGTCACTAATAGACAGTCATAGAGATAAGGTGGCTGGAAATGTAGTCCTAAATAAGAAGTAGCAGAGATAGGAAAAAAAAAATCTGCTATGTGGTACGTTTTTTAATTAATTGGGCTCATGAGTAGAGGGATAGAAAGGCCAGAATCAAACAGTATAATGTAATTCAGAAAAAAAATAAAGTTTTAAGAAAAAACAGGAAATCAGTAACATAAAATGCTATAGAGAGGGCAGAAAGGACTATAACTGAGAAAATGTTATTAAACTTGATGGGAGGTGACTTTCAATTCATTACTTTCAGTGGGTGAGATGGTAGTGAGAAATATGGTAAAGGAGAATCAAATTGCAAGGGCTTACAAAGAGAGGATTTGGTTAAAGTTGAAGCAGAGAGTACTGGTTTATTTCACCAAGCTTATATGTGAAAGTGAAAAAGATGTAAGGCTTAAGAGAAAGCTAGTTAAAAGAAGGATATGAAAATTTGAGCATGTTAATAGGTAGAATATAAATCTAGCAGGGAGACTGGCAGAACATATAACAGATAAAACAACACATTGCTCTAGGCAGGAAAGTGTTAAATAGAAATGTGTAGTTATTTTAACCTCAACATTTATAAAAGGGAGAGTCTTCCTCTGAGGAAGTTAGAGTGAAGGAAGGAAAGACATGCAAAAGTATAAAGACACTCTTAGGAGAGCAAGGAAGTTGAGCGGTCATATGCCAGGTGGTCTTGATAATTTCAGTGAATTGTCAGTGAGATCATCTGTTCATCTGTTAAAATTTATGATTCCAGGGAGGGTTGGGGACTTCAAGAAGTTGAACAGGTTTGGATCTGTTGCTATAGGGAGTGAAATACAGAGTCAAAAGCAGTTTGAATCACTTGCATTTCTAATGAAATCAGTAAGTTGAAAGACTTTATTTTCCCCTTAGCCAGACACTTTTGTACACACAGGAGTGAAGAAAACAGATAATGAGGATTTCCCAGGGCTAGA
This sequence comes from Orcinus orca, assembly GCF_937001465.1. Taxonomy (NCBI): domain Eukaryota; kingdom Metazoa; phylum Chordata; class Mammalia; order Artiodactyla; family Delphinidae; genus Orcinus; species Orcinus orca. The sequence continues at coordinate 131,794,707 of NC_064563.1, forward strand.
ATCAGGGAAAAATAAATGTGGAGCTTGCAGGAAGCATTACAGATAACATTGCAAGAACCTTCTCAACTTGTTTTAACAAGAAGTTGCAAACTGGGTTGAAAGAAAAGTGAAATCAGAGGGGCATGATGAACTACTACAGCATGGAGAGATCAAAGGCATGAGGATCACAATAAAGATATAAATTAGGTTCTGTGTGCATTAGGGGAGCATGTGGTATTCAGATTAAAGCAGTGGTCAGAATCTGAAAACTGGAAGAGAAACAATTAAAGGGATGACACAACTAGGGTGTGTACATGCCAATAAATGTTGCGTTGGAGTGGAGATGGAGGTCACTGGAGTTCAATAGTTTTAAGACATGTGAAGCCACAGGATGAGTAATGACAGGGGAAGGGAGAGAATGACGCTGTGAACCAGGTGATGAAGTCAGTGAAAAAATGTCATGAGAAGTCACCATGCCAAAAAAAAAAAAAAAAAAAAAAATGAGGAGGTTAGTTAATTATTAGGTTAGCTATTTCATTATTTTCATTTAAGTGGGGGCTGTTTTGTGGGGAATTATTAACCATGTGCAGTGTCAGTTTTGGGCAGAGCCCCAGAGTTTTATAGAAACGTAGACATAGACAATATGTCTTATGGAAACATAAGATCATAAATAGAAGCATAATGACCACCAGTCCAATATGGACTGGAGTCTTGTGGTGGTGGCTTGGGACCTCAATTTTAGATGGACGTGATACCTTGAAACATATCCAGTATAGAGCAAACAAAATGGCAGAAAGGACTCAAAACCATTATTGTATCAGAGATGTAATATTCTAGAAAGAAAAGACTCAAGGGGGATATATTTCTTGAGTTTAATATTCATGTAAAAGAGAAATTAGATTTAGTAATTGTGATTCTGGTGGCTGGAACCAGGGTCAATGGATGGAAGATATTGAAAGTCAAATCTTAAAGAAAGGTAAAAGTGTTTGATGGCCCCCAAATGGAAATTGCTTCTTCTTGAAGTAATCAGTCCATGCTATGGAACATATTCACAATGGACTAGACAATTCTTGCATATACTGAGGTCCACAGAAGAGCATAATTTGTATGGCCTGGGAGCTTATTAGAATTGCAGACTCTCAGGCCCCACCCCAAACCTGAATTTTCCCTATGTACATTTTAACAACATCTTCAGATGACCGCTGTGTACAGTAAAGCATTAGAGGACATTCCTGCATTGAGTAGACAGTTGAGCTATGCAAGCTATTGTCCCTTTCCGTAGTAAGACTTTTGTCATATATTCTGATTCTACAATAAAAGTAATTCTCTCCTACCTGGGTTTAAATCTATCTTTTAAAAGTTCAAACCCCCCAAAATGAAAGTCTGCTGAATTTTGATTCTTCTTATGAAGTCTAACTTTGTAAGTTTATTTTCATATAGCATCACACCAAGTTTCATTTACATAGTAAGAACTTTGAAATGCTACTTTTTGAAAATAAATTTTTGTTTATAAATAAAGCTATAGCTGAAATATTGTTTTAACAATGCTTTGAAAACAACAAAAACAATAACATCTGAAAATTCTTCTAGCATTCTGCTTCCTACCTGCACCATAGCCCTTTCTGATCATTCAGTGATGAGTCTTGGGCTATTCTATGATTTTTTTTTCCTTTACTAAGGATTCATTTTAACTGGCCAGTGAAATAGTTCTTGTGATGGGTGGTATAGAGGAAGATTTGTTGCCATCTTGCTTTTGTCTTGCTTTTGCTTTAGACCCTTCATTTGTCAAGCAAGTTCATGGACTCATTTTTATTACTTAGCTTTGTCTAAGGTTGTGGAATTTACCTTTTCAGACAACTCAAGCCTCGATTCACTTTTAAATGCTTGCTAAAAGTAACAGTGAATCCTCTATCAACAGAGAAAAGAAATTGATAAACTGTGGCAGTAATTATTTTTTATTTTATTCTTTGTTCAGAAATCACATTCCTTGAGTTATTTTTTTCTCTCCAAATGGAAAGAATTTTTAATTAGCATAAATATGACACAGATCCCATGGAAATGAATAGAGCTTTGAGCTTACAAGTCTCTCTCATGCCCTGATATTGTTTTGTGTATGTACAATGACTGGGCTTTATAAAAATCTCTCTTGTCAGCAATGGTACATCACAATTTACAATGTCTCCATTCCAAAGGGAGTTTTATCACTACTTAGAAAAGCAGCTGCTTTACAGCAAGTGGTGACAAGCAAGAAATCATGATTTTTACAGTGGAAAAAATGGCAGAGTTTATTATAAAGTGGGTCCCTTTTTAAATAGGGGAAAATTTTGCTATTTGCGATGAATAATATACTCGGAAATCTAACTGAATCCTTGCTTCCTCAAGCTGTCTTTTGTCCACTGGCAACTGCATTATGGACACCAACAAATTTAAAAAATTCTTAAAGTGTGGTTCTCCTAGATTTGCAAATACTTTTTAAAAAATAAATTTATTTATTTTTGGCTGTGTTGGGTCTTCATTGCTGCACACAGGTTTTCTCTAGTTGTGGCGAGTGGGGGCTACTCTTCCTTGTGGTGTGCGGGCTTCTCATTGCAGTGGCTTCTCTTGTTTCAGAGCACAGGCTCTAGGCATGCGGGCTCAGTAGTTGTGGCTGGCGGGCTCTGGAGTGCAGGCTCAGTAGTTGTGGTGCAGGGGTTTAATTGATCTTCAGCATGTGGCATCTTCCAGGACCAGGGCTCAAACTTGTGTCCCCTGCATTGGCAGGCAGATTCTTAACCACTGCACCACCAGGGAAGTCCTTTCAAATACTTTTGTATGTGAAGCTCAAATATAACAGTGATGCAAAACAGTTTACTTCTGCATGTGCTTAATAGCCTCAAACCCTGCTAATTGCATTTTAAATTTACCACTTACCCCATTGTCTGTCTTTTCATTACTGTTCCCACTACACATCTCTACATTTTATATGTTCTTTTATCAAATAAGCCCAATCTTCTCTTTGAAAAAAATATCAATATAAATCTGTCAGTAGCATGGAAAGATTTTTTTTAGGTTTTGAAAAAAAACATAATTTTGGGCTTCCCTGGTGGCACAGTGGTTGAGAATCTGCCTGCCAATGCAGGGGACACGGGTTCAAGCCCTGGTCTGGGAAGATCCCACATGCCGCGGAGCAACTAGGCCAGTGAGCCACAACTACTGAGCCTGCGCGTCTGGAGCCTTTGTTCCACAACAAGAGAGGCCGCGACAGTGAGAGGTCCACACACCACGATGAAGAGTGGCCCCCGCTCGCCGCAACTAGAGAAAGCCCATGCACAGAAACGAAGACCCAACACGGCCAAAAAAAATTTTTTTTAAAAATTAAAAAAAAACACATTAATTTTAAAAACTTGCTTCCTCCACTAGCACTCATGTGGGTTCTTGGAAATTTAAGCCATTTTCTAGTTTGTTTATAAATTATATTTCCTCTGGAGTGAAACATCTTTTTGTGATTTTTTCTTTTCTTATGCAAATTTTGAATGTGAAGCAGCATCCTCTCCTTTCACTAATTCACTTTTCCAGACTTTTTCACTTTCTTCTCCTTCCCTTGGGTCCCCTGAACTCCAGTTTCTTGGGGCTGCTGACTTTCCATCCACCTGATGGCTGACTTCACCTAGGGACACTTCTTCACAGAATCCTTCTTCATGAGCATCCTTTCCCTTAAATGTACTTTCCCACAGCATATTCATCCTTCAACAGCTATGTTCATCATGTGTTATCTCTATTACAATGGTATTTCAGTTAGAGATTCTCTTCTGCTCTCAGGGTTTATGATACTCTTGCTTTCACTAGTAAGCCTTCAAAACGTGAAAATGTGGATGATTCTGTCCAACCTCCCACTGCTGTGTATCTGTTCATTTATTTGTTAATCCCTGGCTTTATTATGAATTGATTATCATATCCAGTATTGTATAAGTGCTGAGAACTTTGTAGAAGTCACTACCTAGAAGGGAAGAAAGACTTTTGCACAATCAATCCCTGTAAAGTACACAAATGTTTTGGTAGGAGGCATATGCGGAATCCTGCCTAGTGGCTCTGGCAGATGAAACAAACTACATAGAAATGTATTTATTTTCCATTGATGAGACATGTCCCATTATTATTTGAAGGGTAATGAAACCATGCAAAGCAAAAACATGTGGATTTGGCCTATTAGTCTTTTTCTCTATTAATAGCACTTTTTTTTCCCTTTGCTAGGGAGAGAAATGATTGGACATAAATCACATCACAATGTGCCAGGGAAAAAGTAAACTAAGATAAAGGGCAGATATGTTTTGTGCCAGTTGCAGCTTATCAATAACCAGTGTTGTAGCTGGACTGGTCCTGTGGTTCTTATTATGATGGCAGGACCCCTTTCAGCACTAACCATCAGGAAACTTTGAAAAGATAAAGTTTTATTACTCACAGGACCATGAAATTACACAGCACACCTGGGGTCACAAAGGGAGGTCCCGGGTAGAGAAAAAAGAGGTTCTGCTTTTTGTGGGGGTCGAAGGGGGGGGGCCTTAGACTTTCTCAAGCTCACTCTTTATTGGTGAATTTAGAACATAAGAGCTGGAATAAAATGCGGGAAGAGGAAAACACAAGTAGCCCAAATGGTCAGTTACTGAAATCAACCTAGATCTGTAAAACAAAGTCTCAGTGGAGGAGGGTTGGCTGGTGGGTGGGAGTGGGGACAGCCTGGCTCTTTATCTAGTCAAATGCCTGGAAATATGTTTATTTGAGATAACCATCTTTGAAGTGCATGCCTCAGCAGTCAAAGCTCAAGTCAGGCACTTAAATTATAAAAAGGAAAAAAAAAAAACTGTCAGTGTTTACACTACAAGGTATTATCCACTTATACTGTTCTACTTCTACCTAATCTCCTCAGAGTTCTAGAAACACCATCCATGTGGTCATGGGCCAAGTTAAAAGGGAGTTTTTAATTTGATTTGTTGATCAAGGGTTTCCCATGAGATAATAGAGATGCCTCAGTCCAGGACAGAATTGACATGAGCCAACGTATTACACTGACGTGTCCCTCTGTCATGCTAAGATTTATCAGCTAATAGCCTGAAATAGAAGTTAAAACTCTAAAATGCATGTTAGGTTGTTAAAGTCAATCCACCTCTTCAATAGCTGTCATGATATTTTAACACCATCATGTTTTTCAACTACAGGGGGTATAATCTTAAAAATATTACCACTTTTTAAGTTCTATTATGTATCTCCCACCTTTTATTCCTCTTTCACATGAACACCAACTTTGTTGTCTCCATTTGTAGCTAAAAAAATTCTACAGTGGTTACATAATGTGCCCAAGACTACATGGTTAGAAAGTAACAGACACAAACTGGGAACCCAAGAATGTCTAATTTCCAATCACAAACTTGGCCCTTTCCTTTACATTGCACTACCTCTCCTAGGAAAACATATCCCTTTAATGTCATGAGACTTATGAGCTACTCTTGCAGGAGCATTGGCTCTCTTTGTGTCTGGTAACATAGTTCAAGCGCCATTTATAAGCAAAATGTGAGATTAGCATTTATGGAATCTTTATAAGAGTTTGAAAAATAATTATTTTGTATTTTTTTCCCAAAATTCCTTACTCAGCAGAGTAAATGTTCGTTTGTTTGTTTGTTTTTCCCTAATCAAGCTGCTAAGACTTGTCTGTAAAACAAGGCATTCCTGTTGATGTGTTATACAGGTCTATATTGTAGAATGTAGCCAGGATCTAGTATGTCCTTTAGATAGAGTATAGCCATGTTCCAAGTCCAAACCAGACTTGTTACATTTTGCCTGGTGGATATTTGAATTTCTAGTAAGAGAGAGTGGAGCTCATGTTATGATCATACTACTGATTTGTAACAATTTGAGCAGATAATCTTCATATTAGCTTACAATGTATTTTTCCAGCTCATTTTTAAATTTCTAAATGAGGGGTCCTTCTTGGTTGCTTGTCTGCCAGAATGCAAACTTTATACTAAAATAAAATAGAAACTAAGGTGATTGTCATTCTCATCAATGTAAGACGTACAAAGGTACAATGGAAAGTCAGAGAATTATAATGAAAGAAGTGAAAATAGACAATATGTTGTCAAGCCAAGCAAAATAAGAGCTATTGAACCCAGAGTAACCAAAGAAATCTGGAAAGAAAAGGGGTAAGTGAATGAAAGTCACCTTCAGCCTGAGGGGATATCAAGCAGGGAGAGAATCAGACATAAGGCTTAGGTTGACCTGAATTTTCTATTAAGAAAATTAGTTTCATGGTGCTATTAAACATGAAAATAGATAGGGAGAGGAATTACTACTTACTCCTGGAAGGTCATGGAAATACAGAAGCCATGTTCCAACTTCACAGGTTCTCAAATATAGACTTTTGTTTTCAGCTCAGAGAGAATAACCTACATGACAAATATGCCAAAGTTTTATGGGAATATTTGTGTTATGCTCAGAGCATATCACCATGACCAGAATTTTTTCCTGCAGTTAAATGTAAACAAAAAGCTAAATTGTAACCAAAGACCTTAGAGCCAAGACAAAGATTTCTGATAGAAATGATTATTTATTATCTTGTTTGTGACTTATGCATGTCAGCTCTCACAGATGAGTTGTGTATGGCTTTCAGATCAGAGTTTTAGTTGGTACTATATAAAAAAAACTTTAGTCTCAATCGGATCTAAAGTTATTTGAAAATAAACTTTTTAGTATTATTTTTTTTAAATTTAAGTATAAACACATATAATACATAGGTCAAAATGTATGAATAGACAGAATAAAGAAATATTTAAGATCATATTGAATTTTTTAATAAAATGATCTAACCTGAGGAATATGAAAAGTGTTTAAATAAAAAAAATTAGCTAGGAACTTTTATTCATTACAGTAACTGTCACTATTCATAGACTTTCAAACAATCTGGTTTTGGGGGGCTTTTTTTGAGAAAGGAATGGCAAGATATTTCAAATGCTATATCAATGAATTATTAAAATTGAAAAGGAGAGATTAAAATCTTGGAATCTGATATTGATGTATTTGATCCTCTAAAGGAAAATTTATGCCAGCAGTAGGATGCTCCTTCATTAGGACTTCAGAATATTTTTTTCCCTTTGGAATTTTTCATTTCTTATTTTCCTCATCTAGAAACGTGACTCTAAAACATCTCTCAACTTTGCATTTAGTAAACAATTGAAGCAGCTTATCTTCTCTACATGTTTGTCAGTCCAATATTCAACCTGATTTGTATACTCTTACCAAAACATTAGAAATATTAATATTAAACCTATAGAATAATGTGTTATATGTTTGTTATTAAACTGTTTCCTATTTATTAAATTATTTGCCGCATTTTACTCACATGATTAAATTACTGGTGTGTTTTATCAGAAAATGACTCAAGATGCAGTCAATGGATTTGCTGTATAATCCCAGTTCACTTTTTAATTTATCTAACTAATGCTGGCTTTGAAATTTTTATGTAAAAATGAGGAGGTTGCAGTAAATGACTGTTATGGCCCCTTTGAGTTTTAAAGCCTCTGACTCTGAAATCATATGATGATGATAAACAAAAATTCGGGGAATTTGGTTGGGTGTGGTTGGATAATGTTACATTTGGCATCTCCCACACTGTATCAGAGTGTTTCATTTTCATTAACATCTTAATAGGGAAAACATAATTTATTTGTGAACATAAACATTACTGATAAATGATACTTTTAAAATGCTGGCATAAGCACTGAGAAATTAGCTAAAGGACTTTGAAATTAGGAGAAGAAACATCTCTCTTGGCTATTCAAGAGAGATAAATAAAATTTTGTGCATCTAAAGAACAAAATTAATAATCCAAACCAGATCATAGAAAAAGTTCTGGAAAACATTATTGGATATAGGAACATAAAAGTAAAAAGAAAGAATAGGTCACTTATGAATTGTAGTCAAATATTCTAAGACAAAGTTACTGTGATTTTAGGCCAGAGAGAGAGCTAGCTAATAAACTTGTCAGATTTTATAACCAATAACCTCTGTGATTCAAAGTCCTCAGAAGGCAAGTTTAAGGTATGTAAACAGATAATAGAAAATTCTGACTTTTTAAGGTCATTAATAGTAATATTCTCAGTTACCCACATACATTTTTCTAACACGATTATAGCAGTTAAACATTCCTGAGAGGTTGAAGAGATACTATGTCCAAGCACATTACATGCATTCACTCATCCAATTGTGCAAAACTTCATATGAGGATTTTTCTATTATTATTGATGTTTTACAGACGAAGTAACTGAAGTCATACAGCCAGGAAGTGGTGGAGACAGGATTTGAATCCAGACAGGCTTACTCCAGAGCCCTTACTTTTAAGCACTGTCTATGATTCCTTGTTTGTTGTGTTTGTATTTCATGATTATCATACATAAGTGAATAGAACCATAGTTGCTCAGCTTTGAACAAATTTGGCAAAGCAGGGCTTTCTTATAGAGTAGCTTTGATGGATTGCTCAGAGATATCACATTTCCATGGAGTTTTATATGTAGGATCCAGAACTCATTGAAGGTGAATGTTGTTTCTCTCACGAGTGGGTCAAAAGGTTTTTTCTCTGTGCTGATATTTTCCATTTCTGATCATGACAGAAAATCTAGTTAATTTTTCAGTTATTAATGGTGGGATACAGGATACTGTCTCACCCAGTAGTTTAATAGTCCCAGAAGTTCTGGCATCAGTAAATAAGCAGTTCTGTTAGAATCTGTTCATCTTCTTACATGTCATTTAGTATTATCTGTAAATATCTTCCCTCATATTCACTTCAAAGCACTTGGCCAGTTCATTCCAAGCTTTCTAGATTCATTTTTCAACATGAAGTGATTTAAATTTATAACAGTAGCTATTGAAATAAATGCTTTTATCCCAACATTGTATTAAATGTATTACTTTTACTTGTTTCAACTTTCATCGTAACTCAAAACTATTATGATCGTCACTTATTGTTGCATTATCCAACTTAGTAAACATCATTCTTCTTTCTCTATATTTAATTCTAGCCATAAATCAATTTAGAATATTAGGTGTGGAGGTTCCTTAAAAGTATTTTGCTTCAAACTCTCATTTTCAAAGATACCAGGCAGTGTAAATTATTTGTTCAAGTTATAAGAGTAATTATTTTTATTGCAATTATAATAGCAACACTATGATTATAAGAAAACTAACATTTGTTTGATTTTTTCCAACTTACAGAGGATTTTATATGCATTATTTCATTGATCTTGTTGAAAATTCTGCAGGTGTGAGTATTATCATAGTGTATCAATGGGAAAAGACAGGCATACAGAGGTTAGGTGATTTTTGTCAAGTTCCTATCAGCTCTAAGTTGGGGAAATGGATTCAAATTTAAAACTTCTTTTCCTTTTAATCTTACACTAGTATTCTGGTTTTCATTTTTTTTTTTTTTTTAATGATTATAAGTAGTCTAGAAGGGATAAAGAACATACAGTGAACAGCCCCATACTCAGTACCCATCTCAAGGAAGAAAACATCATGGAAACAATTATGGGCTCAACATGATCTTCTACAATGTATTTATTCCTTCATCTTTTATTGGATATTTTGCTCTTATATCAATGCTGCAATAAGCACTTTTTTCCCTATATTTTAATTTGAGTGTGTATAGAGAGAGTAGAATTCCAAAGAGTAGGCACATTTTCAATTGTGTGTGATGCACCAAGTTGCTTTCTCATCAGGCATGCCTAAGATAGTCTGTTGTTCTTTGTTGTCAGCCACACTTAACAATGTGTGTATGTGTGTGTGGGGGGGGATTTTTAACTTGGCCAATTTTAAGGGGGTATGAAATGATTTCTTCTTATGATGGTTTTTATTTACCTGTCTCTGATTATTGTTAAAGTTGAACATGTTTTCAAATAAATACACAGACACATGTGCATCATTTGGATTCCCTTCTTTAGGAATTGTCTTTACAAAACCTTTACCTCTATTTGTGGTAGCTTATTTTTCATCTTATTGATTCACAGGTGTTCTTTACAAATTTTGGATAAGAACTCTTGCATATTATGTTTTACATATATATTTTTTCCCAGGATTTGGCTTTTGTTTTTACTTACATATTGCTTGTTTTTATGAGCAAACATTTTAAACATGTCTAATATTTTTATCTCCATCTCTCTTGTTTTATCTACTTATATCTTGTTTAATAAACATTTCCCTTCCCCAAGAAAGCAGAGCTATTCTTTACACATTATTTTAAAAGTCTTAAAATCTTCTTTTTATTGTTGGTATATGAAAATACAAGTGTATTTTGTTATCTCACTAATAACAAGTTTTAAATCTAAAAGTTTTTCTTATAAAAATGTTTTAAAGTTTTTATATATACTTTTAGGTTTAACGTGTTTTGAATTAGATTTTTGTGCATGTATCTTGAAGATATGTATCCAGTTTATTGTATGAAAAACTGTCCCAGCACCATTTATTGAATAGTGTAAACTTTTCTACTGATCTGGCTTCCTCTGTCATATAACTGGTGAGTTTATTCTACTTTATTTTAATCAATGACATAATTGTATTTATTCCCACCTGCATATTTTGTGATTTCTATTTATTTCACCCTGTTTTAAATTACCTCTATTACTCTCTTTGTTTGAAAAATGAAACATGTTTTTTCCTTAATTTTAAGAGGTTACTGACATTTTAACATGCTTTCTTAACAATCTAAAATAAATCAATGTTTTCACCTTCCTTCAGAACAAGACCTCAAATATGTAATGCTCAAAATTTAAATAGTTTTTGTATCTAAATAATTATAAATATTACTATTCAGGAATGGTTGCAGAGTAATTGAAGTCTTGGTGATAAGTTGGTGCTATAAAAGCCAGTACCATCTCCCACACACCAAAAAAAACATCAAAAAAAAAAAAAAAGCCTGCATTCCTGACATCTTTCTGCAAACTATTTGGCTAGATGTAACAATCCTGTTTTTCATCTTTCAGAGTAAAAAGTGACATTTCAATGTGGGGGAATTTATCATATATATACATTAAAATGAGTATAAGAACCTTCAACAAAAGAAGACTTGTGTAACAGTCTCATTTTACAGTGTCCTTGGAGAATCGTTGGATAAGCACCTTGGGTGTGGCAGCTAGGCATCCCCATTGTTGTGGTAACCCTAGAGCTGACATCTTGGAGTTATAATACAATTTTACTTTTGTATCATGTCTCATAGCTTTATTTTCCTTCTCTTTCACAAAAATGAATGAACCTAAATCTTGGAGACCAAGAAAATATAGCATTGGTTGTGGCTATCAGGTGAAATGGAAATTTTGATCTGTCTGTGGGCTACCTTCTTCAGAATAAATATTCTCCCAAATAACCAAATATTAGGTAGAGGGCTCATTATATATCACATATTAATCTGTTTCAGTGTAAATCATTGAAGACCTTCAGGACCATACTTCCATACTTAGGGGGTTTATCAATAACCTGTAGAGGACTGAATTATATTGATAATTAAATACAGATAAGTCTGTTACTTTTCTAGTATAATCATGACAAGTTACCACAAACATAGCAGGTTAAAACAACAAAAATGAATTGCCTCATAAATTCTATAGTCCAGAACCCTGGGTAGGCTTTACTGGGTCTTCTGCTTAGGGTCTTCCAAGACCAAATCAAGTTGTTGGCAGGGTTGCATCCCTTACTGTAGGCTATGGGAAAGAACCTGCTTCTAAACTCCTTCAGGTTGATGACCAAATTCAGTTCCTTGTGGTTGTAGGACTGAGTTTCCTACTTCTTTACTTGCTGTCATCTGGGGACCAGCCTTTGCTTCTAGAGGTTGCCATCATTCCTTCTCATGCAATCCAGCTAATGTCCTTAGTAACATGGGTCTAATTCCTTTTATACTTTGAATCTCTCTGATTTTCCCTTCTATCTTGGTATTATCATAAAAATATATTTTATATACTTGGATCACACTTTAAAGAACTGCATTTTATATAAATGGTTTCTGACTCTATGATTCATCTATAATTTGACTTTTTACCTCATATTATTATAACTATACAATCAATCTATATTAATGCATGTTGCTTAGCTTCATTTATTTTTCACTTCTGTGTGATTTTTCCATTATATAAATATATCACAAAATTGTTATGTATTATTCTCTTGGTAGAAATTTGGATTGCTTATTTTATTTTACTTATTATAACAACACTGTTAAAAATGTATATATCTCTCCAAACTCATATGTAAGAGTTTCTTCAGGGAACAACACAGAAGAGGAATCCCTAAATCAAAAGTGTGAGCTTATACAATTTTGCAAGATGATATCAAATTAATTTCCATAGTAATGGTGACAATTTGCATTCTTCAGGAGTATAGGTGAATTCCCATTGATTCACATTGTTTGCTAATTTGGTATTGCTGGCCTTTTTTATTTTCACAGTTACTTGTGATTATATCCTCTAAATATATTTCTTCAAAATATATTTCTAATCTAACCTGAGCAACTCTCTTCTCTTACTTGGATGATGATAGTAGAGACGGTCAACTAGGCTCAGCATTTCACTCTCAACAAAACCTGTCCAGTCAATTGTTCATTAGCAGACAGAATAATCAAATAGAACTTGAATATTGGATCAGGTTAGTTTCCTTAGTAAAATTCTCCCACACCTTTTCAATACATTTGTTTTAAAAGCTAAGACATTCTTTCTGTAGTTTAATATAACTGAGCTCCTGCCTTCCTTTCAGAATTATCTCCTCTTTGCAAGCTCCTTCTTTCAGTCCTTGTACTTGCCAAGCTCTCTCATCACAGGGCCTTTGTACAGACTGCCCTCTTTGCTCAGAACACTTCTACACTTACTTCCCTTTTGCTCATTCTTATTCTTCAGATATAAGCTTACATTTTACCTCTTCTGAAAAGTTTTCTCTGATAATGTTATTTACATTAGGTTCTACCTCAAAAGAAATCTTTGTTTTTATTTTTTTCTTCAAAATTTAAACAATGTCTAGTTATTTATTATCTGTTCTATTATGATTTTTTTTTCTTTTCTAAATGGTAAGCTCCAAGAAGGATTTTTTTCACGGTTTTCCTCCTTTGCAATCCCAAACCCCAGTACAATGTATGTTCTCAATCTTCATGTATTATTTGAATAAATGTATAAAACATATGTAGGTTTTCATAGTTATATCATTGTTAAGCAATACATGGGTTTAAATTGTTTACATTTCAATATGCTACATTTAAATACATTTGTAAATATAGTTAAGAAATATTTGTCTCTATATGGAATAAGTAAAAGAACTTCAAAAAGAATAAATGGGATAGGGATTGTTCTACAACTATTAGAATATACTGAAACTCAATATTAAGTAAAATTGTCATGGATACATTTACCTTGATTTAATTATTTAAATACTAAAAGGGAAAATAATTATAGAGCAGTTTCCCCAACGTGATTTCCATGGTTAGTAAAATAATCAGACTTCAATAAACTTGTAATTAGATAACATCTTCACATTAAAGAGGATTTAAAAAATCACATGTCCTCATTATATGCCACTACTTCCAGGACTAGAATTATTTTGGGGGACTTATTTTGTCAGATATTTTACTCAGAGCTCTATGTGTATTATTTTGTTTAAACCTCCCACTAATCCCATGAGTTAAACACTGTTATTATCCCTGTTTTACATGCAAGTAGGGCAAATCTTAGGGAGTTTAATAACCTGCCTAAAGCATCATGGTTAGAAATGACAGAGCTGAGACTTGAACTTGGAGCTGTCTTACTCTAAAGTGTATGTTCTTATTTATTTATTTATTTATTATTTATTTATTATTATTATTATTATTTTGTGGTACGTGGGCCTCTCACTGTTGTGGCCTCTCCTGTTGTGGAACACAGGCTCCGGACACGCAGGCTCAGTAGCCATGGCTCACGGGCCCAGCCGCTCCATGACATGTGGGATCTTCCCGGACCGGGGCACGAACCCATGTTCCCTGCATCGGCAGGAGGACTCTCAACCACTGCACCACCAGGGAAACCCCCTAGGATGTATGCTTTTGAATGTCCTGCTTGTCAAGGGCCTTCTTTAATTAGCAATTTGAGCTATCAAAGCCATGTTATTATTTGAGAGTTACTAGGCACTCAGTGCCTTTCAACTCTCCAACTACACACTATCTTGATGATAGTAATTCTTACATTAGGAAATCAGATAGTAAGAGGACTAAAAGATGGAGGTATATTGAATGTGTAGGATATAGCTTAGAAGGAAGAGGGGGACAAAAAATGCAACCAAATTAGAACTGAAAACTCAGAAAGCTCTGTTAACTGTAGTTATTTTAGAAAGGAGCAAATTGTCCTGAATAATACCTCTAATGTCATAACTATAGGCTTAAAAAAGTAATAATTGATGTCCATGGTAGTATCCCAAACCATGAAGAACAATATGCAATGTGCAATGTATTTTAAAGAGATTCCAAGGCTACCCTTTAAAATTGAATGTGTCTTTGGGTTGAAAGGGTAAACTTGACTACTTGGAAATTAACTATTACTGAAGTAATTTGAAGGGACTAATAAAAAAAGTAATAGGAGGCTGTGTCAAGTAGCAGAGAAATAATGTTTATTTTCACAACATTGCTCTCTGTGCAAGAGGGTAAGCTAGACATGTATTACATTCTCATTTAAGTACCTACACTTAAATGTAGGTACCTACACTAAGTGTACCTACACTTAAGAACCTACACATATTTGTTTGTCAAATATACAAACAAACAAAAATCAAACAATTCCTGTAAGCTAGCAATTCTAGTTCACTAATTCCATGTTCATCTAATTCCATGTTCCTACCATCACTCAATTTGAATCTTCTCTTTTGCAGGATGAACTCATAATTCACTCCTGACAGAGTCACAGGTTTATAATTGCTGTAGCCTGTACTTCTGTCTTACTGGCTGCCCATCTTCTTGTAACAATGTTTATCTGGGCCATATTGGCTGTGAGAGTGTTGGGTTCACATGGAGTTTCTCTTTGCTTTTGATAGTCTATTTTCCTGCACACTTCTTCCTTGTTCTTTGATTGTCCTAGTTGTGACAAAGTATTTTTCTTCCAGTTTGTGACCAGTAGAACAGACTTATACCAATAATGGAACATTTTATCAACCTGCCAGGCTAGACATAATGCCCACCTTGGATACAGCCCAAGACGAGATGCAAACCATGGACATGTGTTCTACCAGTTGAGCTAGCCAGAAGTCTCCCTCCAGCAAGACAGAGGCAGGGCTAATTTTATACCAACCTGCAGATGTTTTTAGGAAAGCAGAACCAAATTTGAACTGAGTTTCTACAGTCCTTCAAAATATATATTGGAATGGTTTAGAAGAGGTGAAAAACATCTAGCAAAATGGTACCAGCCTTTCCACTCCATTTTTCTACATCTGTTCTCTCTATTCTCCACCCCCAGAATAGAGGCACTTTCCTTATGTCTCTATTTCCCCAGGCCAGATTACCAGGTTTGGAGAGAGAATATATCCAGATTGGTTTGCTTATTTAAGTTTGTTTCAGAGTTCATAAGGACCAATATATGTGTACATCAACTGGAAAAATAAATAACAATTAGTGTTCACTTTTGTTTTAAAAGTTAAAAAGGGAGACTAGTATTCAATTATAAGAATTCACTGAAAAGTCATTATTGGGATATTCTATGTATTTTGAAGTCTAAAAAACAAAAGAAAAAAGAAAGTAAAGGAAGGGAGAAAGAAAGGAAGGAAGAGACATGGAGTTATCAGTATTGTTTTGATTCTTCACTAAACAATTGTTTATCCAGTTGTCAAAGACTATAGCCATTTTCTGATAAAATATTATGCATGTGGAATTAACCACATGCCTTCTCTATACCAAGTCAAATAAAGTAAAAAAAAAAAATTCAGAGACTTTAAAAAGGGAGGTATATCAATCAGAGACTCATGTAGTAGAAGAATTATCTCATTTTGAGTCAGATATACCTGAATTTGCTTACCAATTATATGATCTTGGATAAATTAGTTAACCTTTCTGATTTACATTTCCTTATCTGAAAATGGGCATTAAAAAGAACCAGTTTATGAAGGTTCATGAAAATATAAAATGTGTAGCATATATATATATATATGTCCATAGGCACACTACGCATGCTCAACAAATGTCTATTCTCTTCCTTTTTTCTTTTCTCTCTCCACTGTATGTGCACATGTGTGTTTTGTGGAGGTATGAATGGCCTGTGTTTATTTCTTTCACCTTCCAGCTGAGCTTTCATCCCTTCCTGATTTCCTCTTCCACTTAAAAGTAAACCAAGGACTCCTATTTGGTTATATTTTATATCATATATTTAAACTTTTCTTTCACATTTTTGCTATCTAATTTTTATGGATATTCAATACTAATTGTTACAATGTTTCCCGAATCCAGGACAAATATGTTTGATAGTCCCAAGATGCCTACAGATTTTTAGGTGAGTGGACTAATTTTTTTATGATTGAAGGTTTGCAGTACTTCGTTTTTAACTTAACTCTTAGATTGTAAATAATTGAGCTAAGTGATGAGAAAAGATCAACTTTACACAACTTAATGCTGCTACAAGTTTCAAAATCACATTTCAACAGTTTATAAAGAATTGTTATCATATCATATATGTACGTATTCCTAAGAAATGTGTCACATTGGAAGTAGAATTTTTATAAAAATTCATCAAAACATATTTACCCTGTGACATAGTCCCTTTAGCATGCTCATAGAAAGTAGAGTGAATGTTCACTTTATTTCAAAAATATATTATCCATAACATAAGACCACATGTAAAAAAATTTACCTAAAACATAACAACAATTTAATTATGTGGCTCAATTTTTGTTCTGGAATTTTTATGAGTAATGATGTAATTCTGAGTGAAGAAAGTTAAAGGGCTATATGTGGGTAATTCTAGCAGGAAAAAGCCCAGTTGTATAAAAATCAGAATGAACAGGCTGAAAATAATGTTAAGAAATACATTGTAGTTTGCTGTTTCTCTGCTAATATAACTAATGGAAATATACTTTAAAGGACCATGTCTGGCTAAAACTACTTGTTCCTCATGATTACTTTTATATTTTTGCTACCTCTCATAAAATAAAGGGATTTATTCCTACCAGTTTAATAGAGTTACTTAACTCAACTTTTAATACTTTTGGAAATTTGTGTTTCACCACATTTGTAAGGTGATGGAAGAGTCTCAGTTTTCATTTTTATTTTATTTTTCATTTCTTCGTAATTAAAGGTAATATCACGTGACATAACTTACATCTCCCTGGAGGACTTTTCAAATCCTGACACCTCTCTGATCTGTCTGAATCAATCTTTACAAGAATACCAATCTTGCAGAATTCTGCAAGAGACAGTGAATCCAGAAGTCAGCTTTATAATGTCCTACAATGTCCTAAAAGTACAAGTTAAGCCAATTTTGAAACTAAACTATCAGTGCTCCTATTCTTATTTTATTTGTTTGGGCTGGGATCAAACACTATATAGAAGGTGTTATATATGTCTCAAGTTATGTTACAGTAAAAACTATTTTAGGAATTTCCTTGTCTGCCACTAAGAATGTGCAGTGTATTATTGGAAAACATGTATTCTTGCTATCATAGCTACTAACAATGGTAAACTTTAAGAGAAATACTTTAACTTTCTTGCATACTCTAATTATATGAGAAATTGCTTTATATGCATGTCTGAAATATGAATTTTTCCCCTCTATAGCAAAATTATAAATTGAATGATATTTATGAAGAATTGAGGCTAAAAGACTATGTGTGGGGACAGATGTTAACTAGTTCTATTGTGGTGATTATTTTGCAATATATACAAATATTGAATCATTATGTCATACACCTGAAACTAATATAATGTATGTCAATTATACCTCAATTAAAAAAAAAAAAAGAACTGAGACTACAATGGCATTGGTATCTAGATTTTTGCAAGGGGTGACTGCTGTCCTATATAGAATTTCAATATTAATATTTTATCAACATATATAGAACAGAGATAATCCCCAAAAATCTGTTGTAAAGAAAATTAAAATATTCAGTGAACCTTTATATATTACTTTCAAAATAAAAACAAAACAAAAAAATAACACGCCTCTGCTTTAAAATATGTACAGATATATTTAGATTTTTGAGTTTTACTTAGGTTACCCCTAGGTGACTAAATAGCAGTGGACAATAGTATAACTAATTATATATTTTTTTAGTATACATCTCTTATGTGTTCACTTATTCATTTGAATCAAAGCAGAAAACCCAGATTATCCTTATAACTTAAGAACTGAAAACTAGAGTTGTGAAATATGATCCGTGTTTATGTGTTTTTTTTAAAAAATTGTTTCTTTTCTCCTTCCTTCCATCTTTCCTGCCTGTCTTCCTTCCTCCCTCCCTCCTTCCCTCCCTCCCTCCCTCTCTCCTTTCCTTCATTCTTCATTTCTTCTTTCTTTCTCTTCTACCTTCCTATTTCCCCTCTTCTGCCTATCTCTTCCATTCATTCATTCGGTCTTTTAAAAAATATAGTGTTAATAAACATATCCTTCTATGCAATCAAAGGCTGATTTTGGTTTACACTTTAAATGAACAAATACACATCTCTGACAACAACCAAAAATATTCCTTTGCTATTTAAATATACCTAAAATATTTTTCTACAGGACAACAATAGGAAAATATTACCCTTTTTGACAGGATCTAAAACTACACTTGTTCTGCTAGATCAGTAGTGCCCTAGTCATCCTATTTAAAAAAAAAAAAAATTGAACAACAGTTTTTTTCTTTTTTTCTTTTTTTTTGACTTTCTCTTGTGTTCTCACTGATTAATCACCATTTCATCCTGAGAGGAAAATAATTTTCTTAAGATTCTGTTCAAATAACATATTTTACTCCATGGAATGCCAACACTTATGCTTGAGAGATTTTATTTATCCAAAGAAAATGGCTAAAATGAGGTGCTGTCATCGCTTGAACCTAATGGAATTTGGATTTTTTTTTTTCTTTAACATGATTCTTTAAGCATCCAGTCAATGTGACAAACTACACACCATCCATTATCTATGCTATGGTTGAAGAAAATGTGAAGTATTCCTAAATGTGGTAAATTAATTTATTACTTTGAAAATAACAAAACAAAACCTTAAACTCTTCTAACACCTGGAAAGTGTATGTGTGTGTAAGTGTGTGTGTATATCAGTGTGCAGTTCTTGTCATGTGTCACCAGTTAAGGATCTATAGGCATTTTTAGGCTTAAGCTAACTTTCCTTGATTATTTTAAAATGAATTGCTTAAATATTTCTTTAGGAAAATTGACAGTCTTTAACTTTCTGATCTAACTATAGTTGTACTCTTCATGGTAAACTTTTGCATATTCTTAGAAAGTTTTTTTTTTGTTTGTTTTGTTTTGTTTTTGCGGTACGCGGGCCTCTCACTGCTGTGGCCTCTCCCGTTGTGGAGCACAGGCTCTGGACACGCAGGCTCAGTGGCCATGGCTCATGGGCCCAGCCGCTCCGCAGCGTGTGGGATCCTTCCAGACCGGGACATGAACCCGTGTCCCCTGCATTGGCAGGCGGACTCTCAACCACTGTGTCACCAGGGAAGCCCTCTTAGAAAGTTTTTATTCATTTTACTTGTTTAAATTTATAATCATTAAATAACAACTATACATGTTCTTTGGTTTTTATTAAGGTCTTCATATCATTCCATTTACTTGTGTGATTTTTTTAAAGTTTTATTTATTATTAGTATTAGTATCATTTTACATTTGAAGAACCTAAATCTCAGATAAATTAATTTTCAATGCCTATGGAAATATTCACTAGAGGGAAAAGCCTGGAACCCATATCTCACAATTCCTATTTAGCATTTCTTCTATATTCTACCACAGTTTCACCACTTCATAGAGACACAGCAAGTATGTCTACTTTAGTTTGTCTCTTCTTGTCTTTTTTCAATCTAGTCTCTGTACTCAGTCTTTAACAATGCAAATCTGATCATGTAACTGCTGTTTACAGCCGGTCTTTGGGTTCCCATTACTCTCAAGATCAAGGCCTGTCATTTACATGGCCCATAAGTTACTGCAGTATTTTTCCCTGCCTACCAGACCAACCTCATTTCACTTTTCTCAGTGTTGTCTATACTTTAGTCACATTGGCTTTTATTCAGATTGTCGACATTCTACCACAAGGATTTCCAATATTGAGGTCACATTTTCTAGAAAGCTATCTCTCCCATTTTCACATTCCCAACACTGTCTTTCTGACTTCTTTCAGCTCTCCAGTTAATCACTTCCCTGCACCTCTGAAATTTCCATTATATCCCTAGAAGTCCTAGAGTAGGTGTCCTTCTGTACCCATGAAAATCACTACTTGGCTTATTGTTTCTACAAAGTGATTTTGAAGAGATGACATCATCTAATTGCCTTCTCATATTTAATCACTTTGAGTTTTGGTCCATGCCCTAGCCTCCCCTGCTTCCTACCAGTCTCTATCTTCATGAAATATAATTGAATGCAGGTTACAGGAGATTCTTCACACATATACCCCTTGTAGGGTGCAGTGACACACTTTTGTTTTGTCAGAGAATGAGCTACCCCATTTCTTTACCCTTTCCTTTACTTAAGCTGATATAGTCACCCTAGTAACTTGCATTCTAAATAATTTTTAAAGTACTGAAAAACTTGATAAATACACTGTTTTTAATAGATACTGTAGTTATAGTACCTACTGAAAACTTTTCCACCCTATAAACAACCACTTTGATTGGCTACCTATTTCAAACGGCTATTGGAATGGAATGAATTTATGCACGGTTTTGTGTTCCATAGTACAATTCCCTGTTTTGTTGAATCTCAGCACTGTCTTCAAGACTCAGCAGACATTGTGTTAGAGTTTCCAAATGAGTTTCCAAAGTCTGTTGACTTTCACAATAAATCTTGCTAGTAACTATTTTCTGGAAGGAATATTTTCTTTACTATTAGAAAAAAAGTATATATTTGCTGTTTTCAGCTTGGCAGAGTCCACGTGCATTGTTCTCCATTTCGTGGTGAATAGATTCAAATGTAGCCAAGTGTAAAATGAGCTCTGGCTGAAGTGATCAGCCAAAATATAACTTTATTTACCAAATTGTATTATTCCAGGGATCTTATCAACTTTTCGTACTGGCTTTCAATTTTTCATTTAGTATGAATTATGAATAGTCATTAAAGATCACTAGTTAATGGGGACATAGGTCACAGGTGAATGATGAGCAGCTAGAGCTATATCAGGCACATAGTAAGTGGTCAATTAAGATTTGTTGAAGGAAATACACATGATGATATGGCGGAATCCCACAAACATAATGGTGAGCTAAAAGAAGTTAGAAGAAGAAGAGAGATATTATATGATTTACATAAATTAGAGAAACAGGCAAAACTAATCTTTGTGGTTAGAATCCAGGATAGCAGTGAAATACTGGGAAGAGACAAAGTACAATGGAGCTCATGAGGAGTGGGAGGTGTGGGGCTGGCTGGCGATGCTCTGATTTTGATCTGCACACTGGTTACAAGGATGTGCTTAGTCTGTGAAAATTCAAACAGCTGAACATTTGCAATATGTATATGGATATATACTATACACTTACAATATGGACATAGATGTACATTATAACTTAATAACTACTGAAAAAGTATTTGATAAATGTAGATGTCATATTTCCTACAACTGTAATATCAATGAAGAAACATATGTTAAGCTTATTATACAAGGAACTAAATGAGTATCTTTTTTACACAGTTACACAATGCACTGAAATCTTGCATCTTGTCAAGCCTCTAAAATCAAATATAAAAACCTATTGCTAATTGACTCTCCTGACATTTGACAAATGTCATTGATTTAGTGGCAAGATAGTTTTTGGACAAGTAGAAAGTGGTAAAACAGTTTTCAAATAAGCAAGCAAATCCATTAAGTAAGGTTATATTTTCCATGCCTTTTCCAAATATCTATTAGAACACAGCCATTAATAGTCCTGGCCCTTTGATTTCTTGATGTCAGTAAATTGCAGATAAGATAATCGGACATCAGTTCCTTGGAAAATTCTGTATACATTATTTTGTAATTTGTATTTATTTTTCAGTGTCTTGTTTGGTCTCTCTTACTCTTTGCCAGTGGGCAAATCAGATTGCTGTCATGTGCTATCAGGAAAGGGTTGAAAGATCAGCTCCCTGCTCTGCCCCATTGATAACATCCAGCTGGGATATGGAATTTCTCCTGTTTCTACAAAGCCAGGAATGGAAGATTAGTTGTTGCTCGGTCCTGCTGACACCAATGAATGGGAAAATTGGAGCCCTGCTACCTGCTTTTGCAAGATAGGAAGTTAGGATTTACGTCAACTCCTCACTCAAGACTGCTTAACATGTGGGTGGGAAGAGGGTATGCTGCAGTTTTTCTCTGTTGGGATTTGGTGGGAGTAGGGCAGCAATTGCCAAAATGTTTTTTCTGTTATTAGGCTACCCTTTTCTTTTGTCTAAGGGAAATAGACTTTTCTTTGACCTTTTTTTTTTTGAGTGGGGGGTGTTTGGTGGTTCCAACAGAGGCTCTTGCACCACCCTCTCTGGGATATACGTAAGGTAATAATAAAACCCAGGGAACTCACAGCCATGGTGTTCCACAGGTCCCAAGGTCCCTAGGCAGTCCACCTACTTCTTAATCTTTAGGACTCTTCTTATGCTTGTTTGTTGTTTTGCTTCCAAGATTTTTAAGTTGTAAGAAGGAGAAACTTGAATGTACTGTGGCTATTCCATCTTGGCTTGAACCAAAAGATTAGCCTCTTGCATCAAGAAGGGACAACTTTCAAATGTTCACGTGGTTCCAGAAATTTTGTTGGGACTGCTGTGACTAAATCAAATTTCAACCCTTCCCTTCATTTAATCCCATAGCCTTGACTCCTCCGAAGGAGCTGTTTCAAAGATCACAGTATACTAACTGCAAGCTAACTGTAGTTAAATCTAACTGTAGTTAAATCTGTGTGTCAGAGTTTGTTTTCTACAGAAAACAACCTGACCTAACACATATTTTTCTTCCATAGAACCTGATCTAAGGCATAGACTTTACACATCTCAGCAGAAGGAGCTGGTCATGTGAACTTCTCTGCTCCCCAGATATGGTGTCCATATCCTCCCAGTCTCAACATCTGGTATTTCTGAAGGGACTCACTCTTGTATTCTATTCCATCTTTATTTGCTTCCTGATGTCTGTTTAGTCATTGTTTCTGTTCACGTATTATTTGTCACCTTTTACTTGTTTATTGAGTTCTCCTACAAACTGCTAGGAATCTCAGTATCTGACATTTAAAATATTTGTGAAAAATTTGATGAAATTCAGTCAGGCTCATCTAACTTGTGAGAACAAGCTTTCATATCAATCTATCTCACAGAATTCTGATCTACTCAGAGTTCGTCAGTTCTAGATTAGATGTTCAGTTCATCCCTGGCCCAATTACCGATCAGTTGCGGGACTTAGAAATGTGATATCAGTTTTTTCCAATTTCCTCAGCAAGATTCTGAGTTTGAAACTTTTGGAAGGGCACCGTGGGTGTGACATATCCCCCTTTCTTCACTTTTCAGTATTGGAATTCTGTTTTGGCCATGGTCTATTTGCATTTGCTTTTCTTTTTCTTTCTTTTCTTTATTTCCCTGGCATCTCTACATCTTACATGCTCTATTCTTCTTCCAACATCTGGCACTGGGTTTGTTTTCCTCTTCTGGGTGGCATCATTGACTCCACTCACACTATTTCCATATGTTAGTGTACCCAGTGGTTGCAAGGAGTACAAGGAACTTTCCAGTAAATTAGCTTAAGATATGCTAATTGAACCCATCACTGTATTTGCAAAGAATAATCAGAGACCTCTAAGTCACTTTAAAACTGAAAATTTATTTACAATTATGACTACAACAGAAATATCAAATCCTGCAGTTTCTACCTACCTATTAAGCTCATTGGGGTTGGATTTTACAGATCTGCTCTAGTCTGAATGCAGAATTTACAAAAAGCAAAAGAGCAAAAGTCAGTGAGGAAAGGAAATAGCCATCCAGTGTCTTTGGCTATTGGATACAAAAATTAACTCATTAACCCTCTTCTTTGCGAGAAGAGGTTTGTATTTTCCAGCTAAGAAATGGATAAGAGGCCTTTTCCAAACTTCTAGATGTGTGGCAATTTCACTTCATCATGATGTACTTTCTGATTCTGTCTTATTCTTTTCTTTCCCCACACTTTTAGGTGTGCCTCATGCCTCCTGTGTCTTTCATTCACAGGTCTTTCTAACCTATGTGTTTGGTTTCATTGGCTTAGCTTTGATATTTTCTTGATTCATATATGCAGAGTTTCACAGTCTCAACTGCATTTCCTAAGCAAAGTAAGGCTATTGCTATGATAATATTAGCAGAACAATTGAACCAAAATTTATTTATACCAATATATATATTTCTAGGGCCCTATCTCCTTTGTAGTTGAAAAAAAAGACTACAACTGATAAATTCATAATTTACATCCAGGTAAGTAAGGGCCTTGATGCATGTTATTTAAAAACTAGATAAGCCTAGGGTTTCCCTGGTGGCTCAGTCGTTGAGAGTCCGCCTGCTGATGCAGGGGACGTGGGTTCGTGCCCCGGTCCAGGAGGATCCCACATGCCGCGGAGCGTTTGGGCCTGTGAGCCATGGCCGCGGAGCCTGTGCGTCCAGAGCCTGTGCTCCGCAACAGGAGAGGCCACAACAGTGAGAGGCCCGTGTACCACAAACAAACAAACAAACAAAAACAAACAAACAAACAAAAAAGTCTAGATAAGCCTAAAAGTCCCTTCCAATGTTGGGAAATGTTAATAATGCTCTTTATGTACCATAACTTTACCCCCCTTTTTATCTTTAAAAATGTAACTACCTATAACTTCGGGGTAAGAAGTGTATGCAGAGAGGGAGGAATATATCAAAATGAAGCTCCAGTAAAGGCTGAATTGAACAGTCTATAACAGTGATGCCAGGTACTACCTCCCAGTTTATTAAAAAAAAATGCTGAGCTTTGTCTTAGAAATCGTTTGGCTTCGAGCACTGGCTTCCATGCATCAAGCAGTGTAGGGAACAAAAAGCTGTCTGTGCCAAGAGAGTTTCAGCAGCATGAGAAACTTAATACATTCTTCATCCAGAAGTTGTAGGAAGCTATCAATTTTTTTCTCAGTAGATTTTAGTGTGAGAAAACCAAGACTTCCCAAATGAGTCAAACCTCAGTAACTGAGTATTTTCCCATGTAACTTTTTAAGCTAGAGATTGGACTTCAGGCTCATAAAAGTTATTTCCATGTAAACTGTGCCATTTATTTGGGGATAATGGGGTCAAGGCAGAAAGGTAAGGTTTAGGAATAACATACCTTACAAGTTGAAAATGTTGCTTTTGAATAAAATAAGTCATATCACATCAAACTCATTCACTGAATAATGTTTATTCAGATTACAGTGTAGCAAGGATAGCATGAACCTGAATGACTATTGATGTCCATGGGAACATTTATCAAAATTCAATATTTTAAAAGTCAGTGCTTCACATTGCAAATCTAAATGTACCGTTAAAGCATTTTTGGTATGGATTTGTCAAAATCCATAAGGCAAGACTTCTCATGAGCTTTTCTGGAAATGATTTAAATTTACATTCAGGTGGCTCTGATTTTGTGTTTTAGAACTACCATTTACTACATGTGTGATCATCAGTCAGGTTACTTAACTCTTAATAATGTTCTCTTCTTACGTCAAAGTGGGATTATTTTGCCAAAAGGCATAACTCATCAGTTTTAGTTCACTTTCCAACTCCGTTTGTTTTGTAAAGATAGCTACAATCCAATATGAAGAAAACTTTCCTAAGAAACAAGGAGTAAAGTAGTTAGTTACCATTCCTGCCATGAGTATGGGGACTTGACAGTGCAATGCCCAGATTACTTATAATGTTCTATATCAAAAACTTTTGAATACTAAATAAGAAAAATATTGTAAAACTCAATGAGCAGATATGAGGACAGGCAGGCAAGAAGCATTTACTGAGTAGAGTAATAGAAAATAATAGTACTCAACAAGATCTGATTATCCTTTCTTTCAGGGGAACGTGAGCAATTACATCTCCTAGCAGGCCATAGGATGATGGCTAGAAAAAGTGAAAGAAGTGATGTGTATCACTCCTGGGCTACAGCAGTGATAATCCCAGGTAGCAATTCTTCTGTCTGCCATATCCTCCAAGATACTAAATGTAGAGGCCATTGTTAAGGTGACAATATCAAAAGGGTGAAGCAGCCTGGTGTATTGAGTAGATAAGTCACCCAAACCCACGGTGGAATTTACAAACATGAGATATAAAACTGTGTATTTTGAGCCACTGAGATTTTGTGGTTAAAGCATAGCCTGATCTATCCTGATTAATACGGAAATAATTAAATGAAAACTCATGTCTACATATTTAAATCTAAATAACATTCCTAAAGTATCATTTGCTGATAGAATTAAATAGAAAAATTAAGCTCACGCTCTATCTTTCATTGAATTTAATGTCAAATAAATTATGTCACTATAATGCTATCATATCAGACACTTTTACATGAATAGTGACAGTGATCTGATTTTTGTCCACTGCCCTCTCATGTAACTTATTTTTTCCCCATATTTCCCTGAACACATTTATTTAATTTGTAAAAAAATATTCCCATCTCTACAGGACTTCCATAGTAATCACCAAATAATCCCAAACTTCTGGGAAGGAGATTGCTTTGAAAAATCATTGCTTGTGAATATTTTTTTAATGGCTAAAACATATTTTTCTCAGCCCTAAGTAGCTCTAACTAAGTGTGTAAAGCATGATATAGATTGTTTTTATTCCCATTAGAAAGAATTGCACTCTATAAAGAGATGAAAGTCAAGCCAAAGCAATTAATTCTTTTTTAAAAGGCTCTCAAACCCCATATTAAATTATCCTTTAACTAATGAATTGATTAATTAAATTGTGTCACATTCTCTATCATTGTATGAAAAATTTTATGTATTATCATTATTAGAGGCAATAGTTTGCCTCTAAGGCTGAAGGTTAATATCTGGAGTGACACATAGTAGATTTTCTCTTTAATTAAAAAAAAAAATCCCAAGCTATATAACTTAGATGATTATTTCAGCTTCAACAGGGCATAAAATATAATTCATTGCCTAAGAATGATTCCATTTACAACTAGATAAGATAAATTTAAAACAAAGAATGCCAAGAATACCCATCATAAAACAAGCACAGAAAGAAGGAAAGATAACTTCATGCAGGATTAGCCCTGAGACCAGCATATGTGTCTGGTATTGACGTTAGACAGACATCACATGCCTTTATGTTTTGCAATGATGTAGTCATGGTCCAAAACAGGAAATAGGGCAACAGCCACTATACTATAACCTTTAACAGTTAGGGATTTGGATCTGAGCATGGGATGGGTATATATGAATTAAGGGAACTTTCTTCCCATCTTTCTACTTTTCTCTCACTTATAGAATCTGCTGTGAATTATAAGGACTTTCTTTTCCTTTCTCTCTTGTCTAACAGGAAATTTTTGTCATGTCCTTCTCCTTCTGGGTGTTTAAATCAGTCTCTTTTCCCTGTGACCATACTAAAAAACTGGCTATAGGCCAACAAGTTTCAGAGGGAGAAATGAAAGTTTGATTGATTTAATATTTTCAAAATATTCTTCTATTTATGTATTAAAAGTGTTTTATATATGTATAAAATATGTATATAATCACTCCAGAAAAAAGTTGAGAAAACGCATGAAAAATAGAAATCTAAATTTAAAAACAAAACTTAATCTAATTTTCATCACTCTGAATAACCACTGCTAACATTTTGGTGTATATTTTCCTAGAACTTTTCTTAATTATATATGTATTTTTTAAAGGATCATAGTATAAAGATGTCATTTTTTTACCTTTTTTTTTTACTCATCTAACATTATGTTAAAAACTTTCTATGTCAAAGGAAAATAAATATGCATCAGCATTTCAATATCTGTATAATATTCCATTTAAAAAGTATCATAATTTGTTTAAGAGATTCCTGTTTTACTTTCCCTGGAATGAATGCTTGTGAAGGTTTCTCTTTGTCAAGTATTTGATCATTTCCTTAGAATGAATTCTTTGAATTATGAGATTTAAAGGAAATGCATATTTTGACAAGATTATCTTTCCTTTTAAACCGGCAGCAAGCAACCAAAGCTCTAGGAACTGAACTTTGTCAAGTAAGGGTAAACAAACCACCCTTTATCCCTAGGATGACTACCTACCTAGGTGAGCTCTTACCTTTGTAGTTTTCCATTCCCCCACTTTTGAGAACTTAATCTTAAATGAATACCCCATCATCTGTATGAAACATGTTTCCTCCAACCAACCTCATTGCTGATTGATTATGTAGAGTTCTTAAATAGTGACTGACAACCCAATGGGGGTGCTCACTAGCCATTGCTAGAAAGTTTCACCCTCATCACAAAAAGTAGATTGCAATAGTTTAGGCCTGAGTTAATAATGGAGGTGCCCAGACTACTCTTCAAGCACAGACAGTGGTGTGCTAACAAAACTGGATCTCTGAAAAGAAAAAAGACCCTGATTTGTAACATTTCACAATTTCTATGGTATAAATACACCTACCATGGCTTATTTCAATCTACTGACTTGAAAAATTCCTCAACATTTAACAACCAACTTTCATAAACCATTTGAGACTGTTAGAACATATCACTGGCCTGGGCAGGGGTCCTAAGAGTGGTCCCAGGATTACAAGCTGTCCTTCATTCCAAGTCAGGAAGTCATCAGTGGCTGAGCACTGTCAAAAGCCATTGCCACACCCCTCCAGTTTCTCTTTGGTTTTCTGACTCCATTTGGAATAAAGAATCTACATAAACATGCCCTTGGACATAAAAACTAGGGCATAAAAACTAACTAATAGCCCCACTTTCCTCCCAGAGTTGAAACATCATATAGTAAAAATCATAATGCTGGTTTCATTTGGGGGTCCCCATCTCCATCCTGCCATGGGAACTGTTACCAGATCCAGTCACCAAGACTTGGTGAAGTTCAGCATCTGAGAGTGAATTTGCTGTTTACCTCTTGACACATTTAACAACTATCCTATTTTAGTATTTGGAATAGTGAACTATATGAATTCTTATTCCCACTCCCAAATTGAGACTCTGCTTGTAAAAATTCTTTGTAAACAGTAAATGGGAAGAGCATCATTAATTTTTATTCTTTCTCTGTAGTCTCGATTCTCTTTGATTGTCTTTGTGAAAGTCTAGATCTCTGTTTTGTCTGTCTTTTGCTAATAATCAATTACCCATCAGAGATTGCTAAAATTCCAATTGCTAAATTTTGGTTCCATG
This sequence comes from Orcinus orca, assembly GCF_937001465.1. Classification (NCBI taxonomy): domain Eukaryota; kingdom Metazoa; phylum Chordata; class Mammalia; order Artiodactyla; family Delphinidae; genus Orcinus; species Orcinus orca. The sequence continues at coordinate 131,824,163 of NC_064563.1, forward strand.
CACTGTATGTTTAGAGAAAGTAACGTGAATCATTCATGTCCCTGAGTTTACAGCTATTAATTGAAATAGATATTGTTCACATGAGCTGAGAATTATAAAATAGTTGGATTTATTCAAACTCCATGTCTAAAATGTCTTCCAATCATTGCCTTTGTGCTTAATTCAATTCAGTTGTTCTTCAGTTTTTTAGCCAACTATACTAAAGTTGAGATTGAAATCTGTTTTTATTTTTATTTGATGCCAAGGGAGCAAGCTATGAACATACATCAAATTTAAAGGGAAATATATCTATCAATACACACATGTGATTTTGCAAGATGTACGAAACTGTGCACATTCCTCCAGAGGAGAGGAAAGAGAGTTGACAGAGTGACTTTTGTTGCAAGAGGAATACAAGTGAGTTGAAATCCTTTCATGATAACAAAAGCCTCACAAAGAAGGACTGGACTTGGTCCATGTTTTATGAATTTGCAGATATAAAGCCTTAGTTATCTTCTACTCTGGCTCTGTAATGTGTAGTGCAAAAATATTTGCTGTCAGAAAAAAAAAAGTTGGAATGCATAAATTTCACAGACAGAAAAAGCTCAAGAAACCCTTTGCCTTGTTGTCTTTATATTTCTGACTTTTATTCAATGTTTGCAATATGACAAAATCATTGGTTTTTATCCACCAATCTGCCCTCCCCCCCCCCAAGTTTGTTTGATTGAATCCTGCAAGTATTTTGTTCCTTTGGCTTGTAATTCACTCTTAAGACATGTGTGAGACTTCTTGCCTAGATTCATAACACTAAGTAGTTTGATATTACATAGCCGATAGGCTACTCTTTCCTGTTTTTTTCCCCGAAAATGTCATGAAGTTTTAGGCAAAAAAGCATATGAGGTAATAGAACACATATGCCAATAGGATATTAATTTCTAAAAAATGCATCCCAAATATCTGAGCGTGTTACAGGAATGCTTTTTCAGTTAACTCCCCAAAGGGTGTAACAAAAACTAAATGCGTCTGTAAAAAGTTGTGTACAAAGCATATATTACATGATGTTTGGGTGAATGTGGTTTTAGGAGTGTTTTTTTGAGCACATTATGCAAATGCAAAGGTCTCAATCTCAGCATCTGTGATGAATGTCCACTCCTCAAAAGAAAACATTTCAAACACTTAAAGTTGTGCCATTTAGGTAGTTAGATGTTTGGAACTTTTAAAAACTTTGTCAACAGAAAAATGCTTCAGCCCCATTCCTTAGCTTTAACTAACACTTCTTTCTCAATATTCTTATTAATTCATACTATGTGGACACAGGAACTTAAGCAAAACTTGTATGCAGAAAGGGTTGAAAACTCTTGGCTGCATTAGAAAAAGCAATTTGTTAAATAGTTTTCTGCCTAGTTGCTTTGTAAATTTATTGTACAGCACATGTTTAAGTAACTCTGAGACTTGGACTAGCTGTTGAAAACTTTGTCCAGTGAGAAAAATACAAGGTGGTGATAGGGAGGCGGAGAGGAAGAGGCTTGGAATTGTCCACTGCTTTTGGCACAAATGAGCAGCTGCAGAAATTCAATGCCCTAAATTACCCACTATCAGAGTCTAGGGGCAAATCACTTTCACATTGAGACCTCTTTTGAAGTCCCAATCTAATTTGACGTTCTTTATTTTACTCTCATATAAAACCTGCAATTTTCCCTCATCTCACTGAACACTACCTGTTGCTATATTTATAGTTTGTTATTATGTTTAATGATTCACCTTCCATGTTGAAACAGCAAGCTCCACATGGCGGGGCTAGCTGTTCACTGCCATAGATTGTCTTTGGCTTTTTCTTTACCTTAAATCTACCCCCATGCTAAGCCATTCTCTTCTGCTGTTTTGTTGGGGTTTCCAATGAAGTTCACCAGAGAGAGGTGGACTGCTGCCTCTTCTCTTCCATCGTCATCCAAGCTTCATGATTGGCCTATGAATTGACTATTCCTGAGTTAAAGGGTGTAGTCCTGGTCCAAAAACCTACAGACAGAACTCACATTATTGTTCCTGATGATGAAGATTTAAAACTCACAGCCAGTTTCAGATAAATTTCATATAAATCCAACTTTTCCTAAAAATTTTCTGTCTCATGGATTCTTGTGTATATGAAGGTTTTTCTTTCTTTGAAACAACTGAATTACAATCATTCATATGTTCTAGAGATAACAGAAGTACTGCTTTTTCTAATGTCTTATTATGAAAATGTTCAAATGTAGAAAAGTTGGAAGAAATTTGTAGTAAACTCACAGGTAACAGTATGTAACCTAGATTCTACAATTAATTTTTTACTGTATTTGCTTTATTGTATAATTATTCATGCATCCATCTTTCTTTATATCCATCAAACTGTCTTACTTTGAAATGCATAAAGAAAAAATGAGAGGATTTCCCTTGTGGTCCAGTGCTTAAGAATCTGCCTTCCAATGCAGGGGACATGGGTTCGATCCCTGTTCAGGGAACTAAGATCCGACATGCCTCAGGGCAACCAGGCCCATGCGCCACATCTACTGGGCTCAGGAACCTCAACTAGAGCCAGTGTGCCACAAACTACAGAGCCCACGTGCTCTGGAACCCAAGTGCCACAACTAGAGAAGACCCGCATGCCACAACTAGAGGGAAGCCCGCGCACTGAAATGAAGAGCACGTCTGCTACAACAAAAGATCCCACATGCTTAAACAAAAATCCCACATGCTGCAACTAAGACCCAATGCAGCCAAAAATAAATAAATTAAATAAATGAATAAATAAATAATAAATCAACAAAAGAGAAAAGGAAAAAAAGGGAGCCATACTTTACCCCTAAATGCTTCAGCATGCACATAATGTTAAAACTTTTAAAATATTAATAATATTTGGTTAATTTTGATGACATAAGCTTTTACAGAATTGTCATAAATTGTTTTTCTTAGTTAATTTTATAAAATTAATAATATATAATCTATAATCACTTATACATTAATTCTATTATTTACAGAGGCTTCATTTGCATATATTTATTTATATCACCAAAGCCACCGCAGTTAGATGGAGACCATCCATTCATGGTGTTATAAAAATCGACCAAATATACTTGCATTTGTTGTAAGCAGTTATCTTCAATGTATGCAATTACAATGAAAACTACAAAGAGCTATATAAGTTTTAAATTGTTATTGTTATTGGCTTCTTGAATTAACCATTCATCGCTGTTTTCTTCTAAAATACTTTAAATTTACATTCAGGAAGGCATTTTTGATCACTACAATTTAAAAGTGTGTATGCATATATGTATGAGTTAATTTATTTATGAACCATATCATTAAAAACACAGAGAAGCTTACAATGATGTATTAATTTATTAAACAAATACTTATTTTACATCTGCCATATATACTTGACCCCAGGAGACTTGGAAGGATGAATATGGCTAATCTTTGCAAACTCAGATTAAGGAATTTGTAGTCATATCAGTAGTCAATGTGAAAATTGTGAAAAATTTTTAAAGAAAATATATATAATTAGAGAAATGTTTTAGGAATTTGATTTGGAAAAGTTTGTGTTGCATTCAAAATGAACAACAAACACAAAACTAAAACTGAGAAAATCTCTTAAGATGCCATGATAACAACTAATTCTTTTGAGTCTTACTCTACTTTGTGCATTAGTTTAAAAGATTTATTTATATATTAACATATTTAATCCTCCCAAGAAACATATGATATTGGTACTATTACCATCAACATTTTAGAAGCATCGTCACAGGTGCAGAGAGGTTAAAAGATTAGACCAAGATCACAAACAGACTCCTTGAGTTCAAAACCAAGGAGTCTAGCTCTAGAGCATATACATTTAACCACAATTATAAAATCTTTCAAGGTCAAAGAAATAAGACCCTGGTAATGGAATAAAAAGTACAATCAACGAATAAAAAAGAACTTTACCATTTTACCTATAGTGTCAGTTAACAAGAAGCAGGGGTTTGAAGAGTAAAAGCTAGTATGTTTTGAGCCTTGTGAGTAAGAGATTCATCTTCTATATAAATGAGAAGAAACTTGTTTGGGGGAAAAGATTATAATTTTTTTTTTTTTTTTTTTGCGGTACGCGGGCCTCGCTGTTGTGGCCTCTCCCGTTGCAGAGCACAGGCTCTGGAAGCGCAGGCTCAGTGGCTATGACTCACGGGCCCAGCCGCTCTGTGGCATGTGGGATCTTCCCGGACCAGGGCATGAACCCGCGTCCCCTGCATCGGCAGGCGGACTCTCAACCACTGTGCCACCAGGGAAGCCCAAGATTATAATTTTTGACTTGCAACTTGTGAAGTATTCACAGTGCAATAAGTTAAACACACAAGAAGCAATTTTGTAAATGTTTGTATCCTGAGAGGCATTGGCTAAAGATCTGGAATAAAAATCAATCAGGATGTATACAGAACAGATCTAAACACAAGTTCTTAAACTTAACCAACAGGTTAATTCAGAACCAGAGTAACCAAAATATTTGCACAGTAGGGTAGGAGGTGAGGAACTTAGAATGGAAGAACTGTTTCTAACTCTATTCAAATCTTACCAGAGGTAGGTTCATCAAGGGTTTTACATAATGAGTGAGTCTTGGAAATTGGGGCAAGGTTGAGGCATATCTCAGGAGAGATCATGTCCTGTTGCCACCTGGTCTGTATAATTGTTTTATTAAGTTTTCATATATTTTCCCATAAAAATGCATATCAACTTGTGCTTCTTTGTGAATTTTGCCAATAACTTCAAAATTTCTTTGTGAAAAACCAATAAATTGGTGAAGAGGTCTCTAAAAAAAATGCAAATGCATCCTAGAGGGCAAAATTCAACTTTGACCAAAGAAAACAGATTACCTGGGAAACACAAAGTTTTTCAGAAAAGATTGTGTCTGGAAAGGGGAGTAGTTGGTAAGACATAAGCTCCCCCACTTGCAGGATCTCTCTCCAACATCTCGGAGAAAGAATTGAAACCAGTCCCTAATATAATAGAAAACAAACAAGTGAAACAGGCCCTAGTAAGTGGGAAAAGGTGGATAACTTACTGTATGGTTTCTTACAGCTGTAGTGAAACATGTCTATAATACCTTGAGGATCCTGGTTAGTCAGATGCTGTGTAAGATGGACCCATACAAATCTAGGGATTGCCATTTACAATGGTCAGTCATAAAAGATTTGGATATTGATTAAAATAGTGGCCATTCAATTTTTTTAGAAAAATAAAGACAGCTGGGTTTAGGAAGAGGTAATTGGGTGAGAAGCTTTATCTCAAGTACCTGATATACAACAGTACATAGTATGGCACACACTGAGAGCCCAATAAATATTAGTTGCCCCAACAACCAAACAAATGAAGGAATGAAGCAATGATGAATGGATGTTTGGATCACCTAGACGGTAGATTAGAGGAATATGTTAGTAAAAGGAAGTAATTTGACCAAGTAAGCATATATAAGTACAAGGAAAACTGCAAACCTCAATTTCAAGAAAAAAAATTGGAAAAATATAGGATCAATTTGTATTCAAGTTTAGGAATAGATTTTTCAATATAATACTTTTTAAATTTAATCATTTCAACATGTTAAATTAATAGAAGTGCATTAGGAAATAATTAGTTACAGATTTAAGATCTCATTTATTTATCCTTCCCTAATTATTTCTCAGAGGACCTGAAATGTATTTCTACTCTACTGCTGCCTCTCTTGGTAATGGTTAACTTTAAATATAATCAACCATTTAGTCTAGTTAAAAAAATATTTTTATAAACATAAAACATGTTTATTGTAGAAAATGTATTTACTTTATAAAACCACATGTTGCAGAAAGAGAAAACTAAAGCAAGATAAAGCCAAAGTTGAATTATTTCTGTTGCTAAAATCTTCTCCAATAGTCCAATTCCAGTGAACAAGCCAAACACAATTAACTTTGGTTTGAGGGTTTGATCTCTATTAGCAATAAGATCCTGGCATTCATGTGAAAGTATTGTGCCAACATTGTATGTGTTAGTCAATTCCAGCTGCTATAAGAAACTACCATAAACTGCGTGACTTATAAGCAACAGAAGTTTGTTTCTCACATTTCTGGAGGAACAGGGTTGAGGGAGCTCTTTGGAGTCTCCTTTATAAGGGCACTAATCCCATCTGTGAGGTCTCTGCCCTCATGACCTTATGACTTCCCCAAACCCCCACCTTTGAATACCATCATGTTAGGAATTAGGTTTCGCCACATGAATTTTGGGAGGACACAAACATTCAGTCTGTAGCATTGTGTCAGATGTATTGTAGGCTATTATTTAAAAAAAAAATTGCAGTGTGTTTCTGATTGAAACAAACAATCCTGATGTTCTTTTTAGAAGAAGAAAGAGAAAGCGATCGTGATATAGTGGAAATAAGACTGATTTCACAAAGGAAAGACAGACCTCTTTCTAGATCTCACATGACATAGTTTCACTTATTATTAATTCAGTTTAGCAAATGTTGATTGAGTATTGGCTATGAGCTAGGAACTCAATTAGTGAACTAAAAGAAGTCCTGTTTTTCTCTATTGACTCATCTAAATTCCAATATTTTACAAAATATGCTAGTTGTAAGTTGTGATTGCTGTTTACCTTCTATATAATTGTTACTTATATCCTGAGAGAATTCCTTAAGAATAAAATTTAAAAATATCTGTTTCACATATATTTTTCTACCTATCTATCTGTCTATCCTGATCTTTCATCTTAATTTACAATATAGTAGCATTTTCCTGTTTCCAGAGAGAAAGTCTCTGTTAATAAAAAGATACTGGATGTGCCTTTATTTCTTTCTTAGTAATTGATTTAAATTGGGAAAAAACTTTGTTAAATATAGTAGTTACTGGAAACCTCATTTAATGCAAAGGCTAGACAAATTTTTAAAAAGCCATGCCCAGTGACTGAATATCTTCCATATTAGAAAAAGCCACTGTCTACCAAAAAAAAAAAAAAAATTATAAAATTCCTCGAGAAGTTGAAACTCAGGAAAAATATAAACCAAAGTTCTTTTCCATTAGAGAATCTGTCTTTGATTAAATATATCTAATAGTGCTTATATAATGGTTTGCAAATGAATGTCTGAAGCCCATAAAATAATTAAAGATTAGAGGATAACGTTCCATGCTACTAAAGTTGTCTTTAATGAAGGAAGCATCAAAAAATGATGTTGAATCCTCAGGTTCCAAAAATATTCTTTCAAGCAGGTGACCTACTTTCCCTAGGACAAGGCTCCAGTTTTTACAAGAGCTTGCCTTTTGGGCTTGGAAGAAAGTCACTTCTGCTTTTCATTTGTTATTATAAACAGAACTTACAACATGGTGGATTTTTTCTTTTTGCTCATCTGCATTTATAAGATAATGATATGAAATGCAACTCATAGTGTGGTGAAAAGTATTTATAAAACAATGGGGTGATGGAAAGTCAAACATGAGATTAAGGGGGGAAAGTTTAGAAATGTTTTGTTACATTTTAGCTCTCTAAACATAACAAAACAACATTGGAATAATGCAATAGTTTGTTGGACAATGAAAAAAAGTAAAAGTTATTTTTCATACATAATGCTAGAAAGTTTGACCAAAAATTGTTATATGGACATCATGGAGAAACATCCAAGACATAGGCAACTATACTTCTGGCAGACACATGAAATAGTTATCTTGAGGACAATATACATAAGTTTTAGTTTTTTAATTGAGGTATAGTTGACGTACAATAATGTATGTTTCAGGTATACAGCAAAGTGAGTCACAATTTTCAAAGGTTATATTCTATTTATAGTTATTATGAAATATTGGCCATAATCCCTGTGTTGTACAATATGCCACTGTAGTTTATTTTCTACATAGTAATAGTTTGTATCTCTCAAACCCTTACTCCTATCTTGCTCCCCCCACCAACACCTTTCCTCTCCTCACTGGTAACCACTAGTTTGTTCTCTATATCTGTGAGTCTGTTTCTTTCTTTTTTTTTTTTAATATTCCCTAGTTTGTTTTATTTTTTCAATTCCTAATATAAGTGATATCATATGATATTTGTCTTTCTCTGTCTGACATACTTCATTTAGCATCACGCCCTCCAAGTCCATCCTTGTTGCAAATGGCAAAATTTCATTCTTATGGTTGAGTAATATTCCATTGTATATATATATATATATATATATATACCATGTCTTCTTTACCCATTCATCTGTTGATGGAAACTTAGGTTGCTTTCATATGGTGGCAATTGTAAATAATGCTGCTATGAATATTGGGTGCATGTATCTTTTTGAATTAGTGTTTTCTCTTTTTTTTTTCCCCCTGGATCTATACCCAGGAGTGGAATTGCTGAGTCATATGGTATTTCTATTTTTATTTATTTATTTATTTTTGAGAAACTGCCATACTGTTTTCCACAGTGGCTGTACCAATTTACATTCCCCCCAACAGTGTACAAGGGTTCCCTTTTCTCCATGTTCTTGCCAATGTTTGTTGTCTGTGTTTTTTGTTTTGTTTTGGTTTTTTGTTTTGAAAATAGCCATTCTGACAGGTGTGAGGTAATATCTCATTGTAGTTTTAAACTGTGTTTCTCTGATTAATGATGTTGAGCATCTTATCCTGTGCCTGTTGGCCATCTATATGTCTTCTTTGGGAAAATGTTTATTCAGGTCTTCTGCCTATTTTTTAATCAAGTTGTTTGTTTTGTATGTGTGGGGGGGTTCTTTTTTTTAGTCATATGAGATGTTTATAAATTTTGGATATTAACCCCTGGTCAGTCATTTCATATGCAAATATTTTCTCCCATTTAGTAGGTTGTCTTTTTGTTTTGTCATTGGTTTCCTATGCTGTGCAAATGCTTTTAAGTCTGACTAGGTCCCATTTGTTTATTTTTGCTTCTGTTTTCCTTGTCTGAGGAGACAGATCAGAAAAAAAATATTGCTGCAATTTATGTTAAAGAGTGTTCTGTCTATGTTTTTCTCTAGGAGTTTTGTAGTATTCGGTCTTACATTTAAGTCTTCAAACAATTTTGAGTTTATTTTTGTATATAGTGTTAGAGAATGTTCTAATTTCATTCTTTTACATGCAGATGCCTTGTTTTCCCAGCACCACTATTGAAGAGACTGCCTTTTCTCCAATGTATAGTCTTGCCTCCTTTGTCAGATTAATTGACCATAAGTGTGTGGGTTTATTTCTGGGCTCTCTATTCTGTTGCATTGATCTATGTGTGTGTTTTTGTTCCAGTACCATACTCTTTTGATTACTGTAACTTTGCAGTATAGTCTGAAGTCAGGAAGTGTGATTCTTCCAGCTCTGTTCTTCTTTCTCAAGATTGTTTTGGCTATTTGGTGTATTTTGCATTTCCATGCAAATTTTTAAATTATTTTTCTGCTTCTGTGAAAAATGCCATTGGTATTTTGATAGGAATTGCATTGAATCTGTAGATTGACTTGAGTAGGATGGTCATTTTAAAAATATTAATTCTTCCAATCCAAGAACACAGTGTATCTTTCCATCTGTTTGTGTCATTTTCACTTTCTTTCATCAGTGTCTTTTAGTTTTGAGTATAGTTTTTTTTAATCTCCACAGGTAGGTTTATTCCTGAGTATTTTAATCTTTTTTATGTGATTATAAATGGAATTGTTTTCTTGATTTCTCTTTCTGATAATTCATTGTTTGTGTATAGAAAGCAAAAGGTTTCTGTGTATTATTTTTGTATCTTACAACTTTACTGAATTCATTGATGAGCTCTAGTAGTCTTAGGTTTTTTCTTTTTTCTTTTTTTTTTTTTTCTTTTTTACAGTACGTGGGCCTCTCACTGTTGTGGCCTTTCCCATTGCAGAGCACAGGCTCCAGATGCGCAGGCTCAGCGACCATGGCTCACGGGCCCAGCTGTTCCACGGCATGTGGAATCTTCCTGGACTGGGGCACGAACCTGTGTCCCCTGCATCAGCAGGAGGACTCTCAACCACTGCACCACCAGGTAAGCCCTCTTTTTTTTATCTTTTTAAGGAGTTGATTCCCATATTGAAATTAATACTATTATGTGGGAGAAATATATTTAAAGTTGAACTTCCCTATGAATGTTCACATAACACTTGTTCCACTATTGCTATATTTTCAATTTTGAAAATTCATCTATTCATGTAAATCACTCCATATTTTCATAACCTTATTTACCCCCAAATCCGTACATCTCACACTTGGTAGAAAAGAGATTGAAAGGGTGCTCAGTGGCTTTGTGTGTGTGTGTGTGTGTGTGTGTGTGTGTGTGTAAATATATAAACACATTTTTTTACTATGTGGTTTCTGGCAATATTTTTAAGCTTCATTGTTTTCAGCTGCTATATTTTAGAGTCCTGTAGCAATATTTCAAGTTATATGAAATTATATACTGATTTCTAGGAAAAGAAAAACATTCTAGGAATAAAAGTGTGTGGATGTGGTGGACACCAATAGGTAAATTAAGTGTGAAGGGAAATATGGTGTAGCCTTGACTTATTGAAAGTTAAATCTCTTGAAAAGTAAAATAAAGTAAAAGAGTAATGGGAATGAGAAATAACAAGGACACACAATAATTAATAAAATAAAAATTTACTTTGGAAATAGTAAGAATAAAGAGAGAAAAAAGAGAGAAATCTTATTTAAAGTGTCTACTGCTGTTAGCACCAAGTATAAACAACCTTTTCTTCAAACATCTGATATGTCTCAACTTTGCTAATGTTGTAGGTTGAATGTATGCCATAAAATGTCATCACATGAAGACTTTTTCTTTGATCTGAATGTACTAAGTTCTCATTATTAAAGGGGAATATATTGACAACTATTATAGTTTCTTGCTAGAATAAATATAGCCTTGGTACATGTTCACAATATATTTTGTTTAAATATTTGCTGAAGGTATTTATCTAATAGTTTATGTTGAGTTAGAAAGAACTTCATGAATTAGCCAAAACGTAATTCTGTCCCAGGCAGTAATGGCATGATTGAGTCAAGTCTTAAGGCTTTGCTTATTCTTGCAGATCATGATTCCCTAAAAGAAAATGCTTGTTCTGTTGTTGAAATTTGAAAGAATTCAGTTTAGCAGCAATATTTTATTACTCTCACTTAACTTGGGAGCCAGAAAACTCAGAACTGAGTATATGGTACTTTTAAAATGATAGCTGGAAGCTAAATATTAAATGCATTAAAAAAAATTCTGCCTATTTTCTGGAAATGGTTGACACAGCAAAGTCATTTAAAATCACATTTAATAGAACCCTGATAGAATATTGGAAAATTAGTACAGTTCTGTTTTCACATTGCCTTTATATTAATAACAGATTTAATATTGACCTTCAACATAGTTATTGAAATGGCAACTATTAAAACAGGAAAGATGTTCATTTTCTTCCTAGTGGCAATATTTTATTTCCTACTGATCATGTCCTAATAAAAGATACTTATTATACTCACATTAAGAAATTAAGACATATCCTAGGGACAATGTATTTTTTATTTAAAAAGCAATGCTATCAGATAATGTAGTCATGAATATCACTCAGAGAAACAAATGATTGATGAAAATGCTGAATGCAACAGAAGGAAAAAGAGGCTTGCAAAAGGCTATCTACTTCTTTAATAACAGACTGCTTAAAATCCGTGAGGAAATTGGAAAGCCCAGTATTCAACGAAAAAGATTAACAGAGATCCTAGCACTACTGGTAAGCCACCTTAAATTATCAGAGGAAAGAGACTCTTTGAGTTAACATATAATGGAAGTTCTCTAATACTTCTTAACAGTGCTATTTATAGTAAGCCAACAAAAATCATGTATGCAAATCATGCTCATTTCTTTGTGTAAAGCATTGTTAATAATTCTTCCAGAATAGGATTATTTAATTATAATGTAATATTTAATTTTATTTTTTCTAAATGGCACATTAAAAAAGTAAAGAAGCAAATAATTTCAATAATATACTTAATTTATGTAATATGTCCAAGAAATTTTCATTTTGAACATGTAGTCAATGTCAAAATTATTACTGAGATATTATGCATTTGTGTGTGTGTGTTCTAAGTCTTCACAATCGGTGAGCATTTTATTCCTACAACACATATCAACTTGAAATAACTGCATTTCAAATGCTCAGTATTCCCACGTGTCTAGTGGTTACTCTGTCAGCCAGCATGCCTATTGACATTGAATTCAGCTCTATGTCTCAAAGATAATTTAATTTTAGTTAAATAAAAGATAAAATTAAGAACTTCTAAAATATTTTAAAAAGTTTTGCAACAAGAAAGACAAATTAATACAAATAAGATTAATGGCATCAAATTAAAAGGAGAGAACAAGAGAGGGAGGTTTAATCTAACTTCAAAACAGAATTTTGAAAAACACAGTTAATGACAATGAATTGCTCTCATGCATTATAACAGTATGTAGTTATGTGGCTATGATAACTTTAGAGTATATGTAAAGACCTAGGTTTCATTTTAATTCTGCAAATAATTGAAAATTTATCGTCTGCTTGGTCATGGCAGTAGAAAGGTAAATAAGCAGTGGTTCTGTCCTCTAGAGACATAAAGTCAAATAAGGAATGAAGGCATTAGGTAGGTGATAAAAACATGTTCTATTGGGCTTCCCTGGTGGCACAGTGGTTGAGAGTCGGCCTGCAGATGTAGGGGACACGGGTTCATGCCCTGATCCAGGAGGATCCCACATGCCTCGGAGCGGCTGGGCCCGTGGGCCATGGCTGCTGGGCCTGCGCGTCCGGAGCCTGTGCTCCGCAACGGGAGAGGCCACAACAGTGAGAGGCCCGTGTACTGCAAAAAAAAAAAAAAGCTCTATTTATTAGATTGATTAAATTTAGTCTGTAAACTCTTGGAAGATACAACAAGGTAGATCTAGTAATAATTGAGGAAGAGCAGATTTCATTAAGCAAATCTATATTGCAAACAGAATTGTTCAGAAATAGATTTTGTCACCTTGCCATCACAGTGAAATCCTTCCTGGATGGAGTTTTGAAAGGGACCTACATGATACTGTATTGAAGATGCAACATAATAGATTCCTGAGTTGAGGGAAAAGGTGTTTGCATGGTATCTAATATTCTTTCCAACCATATGGTAGTATGATTATACAATTATTGTGAGGGAATTTCTTATTTGAATTTTTTTATACTGTAAATATATGATGATTTCTAAGTATTTGAATATAAGTAAATATACATAACATAGATTAACCATTTGAATTAAAAAGGACTTATTCTAAGGTATTATTCCTGCATCAAGAATTTGAGCACACATTACTAGTAACTAATAGAAAGTTAGGAAAACCTTTTGCTTCCTCTAAAGCACTTTCACCTTGATTCCATTCATTGGACTGACTGTTCTGTCCCGCAAACATCCCATTATTTTCATATCAATCCCAAGTTTAGTCAAGTGAATGAGTAAAGAAAGCACTGTTCCTTTGTAAAACAAAGCCAAGTGTGAGAGCGAAGAGGAATTTTCTACTTCTTCCCAAAGTAAAAAATCTAAATGTCCTCTTACTGCTTTGTTTAGATATTGTTTAAACTTGGAAAATCAGACAACTGATACATTCATGTAAATTCTATCATGATTCCTTAAACATTTACCTTAGTTTATATCAATTTTAATTTGATCTATCAAACCATGACTCCAACTGTAAATGTAACCTTTCATTGCTACACTTCCTCAGGTTTTCCTTATTGAAAAATGATTTGTGTTTCCTTTCCTTGTATAAAACTAGGCCTATATATTTTTGGCCAGTCTTAGAATAGTTCCCTAATCTAATATTCTGTCTTTCAAATTTTGATGTCTTTAAGATTATGTGAGTCTAGTAAATAGATCTAATGGAATATAATGAGCATTTAAAAGTTAAGCTGTTTACATAATTGTAATAGTCTGTTTATATGAACAGGAAAAGAATGTGGCCAGTTGCCTGCACACAGCTGGAAATTCAAACAACAGACAGCAAGTGTTCTGTCTTAGAACTGATGGAACAGATTATTGAGTGTATATTGCAGGGCTTTAATGCAAAATATTAACACCAGCGATTACAATAGAAGCATCACAAATGTCATAAATAACAATGTCAAAACATTAGATAGGCTGTGGAAATTAAAATCTTTACCCCAACATCACTGGGCTGTAACATTGTTTTGTCTATCATAGTTATGTGGACCAAGCTAAATACTGATGTGGAGAAAAATAAATAAGATCATCAAGGAGTAGAACATTGAAAAATATAAATAGGAGTGAAAGCATTTGGAGACATACTCTAATCTGATGTGTCAAATTAAATTCTTTACAAACCACTGGGAGTCATATTTCCAGAGTCAATTATGTAAATGCAAAATAGTTTTGTTTCACTTGTAAATAAAGAAATTAGGGTATCTATTGCTGTTTTGTATGCTTTGTTCAGATTCTTCAGCAATCAAATAAAATTTACAAATGTCTTCAAATAATGGTTTCTTTTATAAAGCATTTTTGGAACTAGGTAAATGTAAATCACTTATAATCAAGTATAAGAAGATTCATTCATTTGCAGATTAGCGTACTTACATATAATAAACATAAGGTAAAACATACCTTAAAACACTTGTCTTAGATTCTTTTAAATCTTTCAACAATTTGTGAAATAAATACTGAATTTTTAAATTATTAAAAAAGTATTGGTTTGTTTTCTCACTTTGGAAATACAATTTAGAGAAACTGTTATTCTGAAGTAAGCAGAAGGGAGTCTGTTACTTTCTAATGCCATCAGTGAGTCTCGCATTTTCTGTCCACCATTAATATCTTATTGCATTGTAGGATTTCATTCTCATACTGGTGGCAACATGTTTACTTTACCTCCACATCATGTTTGAGTTCTGTCAGGGGTTGAATTGTGTCCTCCAAAAATATGTATGTTAGAGTCCTAACCCCTACCACTTCTGAATGTGACATTTTGGAGACAGGGTCTTTACAGATTAGGGACTAATCCAATGCAACAGGTATTCTTATACTAAGGGGCAATATGGACATGCAGACAGATATGCATGGAGGGAAGATAATGTGAAGAGACACAGGGAGAAGAAGACAGCTATCTACAAGCCAAGAAGAGAGGCTTGGAACAAATCCTTCCCTCACGAACTTCAGACAAAACCCACTCTGTCACTACTCGAATTCTATGCAATCAGAACTGTGAGACAATTTCTATTGCTCAAGCCACACTGTTTGTGATACTTTGTTATGGCAGCCCTAGCAAGCTGGTATATATACAAAGCTAAAAGATAGGAAAAAGTGGAGTACTCTTGGTTTTATCAGCTGTACCTGTGTTTTTTTATCAAGAAAGTACTGTTCTAGAAAACTCCCAGGTGACTTCTATTCAGGTCTCATTGTCCTGGATAAGGTTAAGTGACCACTCTAAGCTGCAAATGAGGGGCAGGAAGAGAGGGCAGGAATTGATAGCCAATCCATTATGATTTATGTCTTTTCAATTTTTTTTTTTTTTTTTTTTTTTTTGCGGTACGTGGGCCTCTCACTGTTGTGGTCTCTCCCGTTGTGAAGCACAGTCTCCGGATGTGCAGGCTCAGCAGCCATGGCTCACGGGCCCAGCTGCTCCGCGGCATGTGGGATCTTCCCGGACCGGGGCACGAACCCGTGTCCCCTGCATCGGCAGGCGGACTCTCAACCACTGCGCCACCAGGGAAGCCCTGTCTTTTCAATTTTTAAGTTAATCAGTCTAGGGGCATTGTGTCCTTGAAAAAAACAGTGTTGTATTAGCACTTATGAAATGGAATGATAGCAGTGTCTACCAAAATAGAGATTTAATTTATTTTACTACTTATACATACATTCATTTCATGTAGATTTCTAGCTCTTCTATAATAGTTTAGCTAGCTATATTTATGAAAAAGAATGTAATTTAAAAAGGTGTGTAAGTTCAAAAGAGAAGATGGGATGCCAAAGAGGTGCATTTACTATACGCTTCAGGGAACTTGGAGTAAGTCAACTATGACATAATTCCAGATGTATTATTTACCCCCAGTAATTTGGTCTTCCCAAGCATTTTACACACTTATCTCACAGTTTTGTTTTGTTTTTTTTGTAAATCATTGGATTAAAATGTAGTATGACAATGATAATGTAGAGACATCTAATACCAATTACTTTTGATTTTGTAACCATTTTTTTAATTGAAGTATAGTTAATTTTCAATGCTGTGTTAGTTTCAGGTGTACAGCAAAGTGATTCAGTTATACATACATATATATATATATATATATATATACACACACACACATATACATGTATATTATTTTTCAGATTCTTTCTATTATGATTTATTATAAGATATTGAATATAGTTCCCCATGCTATACAGTAAGTCCTTGTTTACTTATTTATACTTAGTAGTGTGTATATGTTAATCCCAAACTCATAACTTATCTCATCCGTCCCTGCCCTGCTGTGCCTTTTGGTAACCATGTTTGTTTTCTATGTCTGTGAGTCTGCTCCTGTTTTGTAAATAAGTTCATTTGTACAATACAGTATGACAATGATAATCTAGACACATCTAATACCAAGTACTTGGGATTTTAAACATACTCTTGCCTTCAACAAATTAGAGAATTCTAAAATTACAATAAAGATTAAGATTGGCATTGCAAATTTTTATAATTGCTTGATTTCTGCTCATGTTAATATAATAATGTCATTTCAAAATTCATTTTTTTACATCTTTATTGCAGTATAATTGCTGTACAATGGTGTGTTAGTTTCTGCTTCATAACAAAGTGAATCAGTTATACATACACATATGTTCCCATATCTCTTCCCTCTTGCACCGCCCTCCCTCCCACCTTCCCTATTCCACCCCTCCAGGCGGTCAAAAAGGACAGAGCTGATATCCCTGTGCTATGCAGCTGCTTCCCATTAGCTATCTACCTTATGTTTGGTAGTGTTAATATGTCCATGCCTCTCTCTCGATTTGTCACAGCTTACCCTTCCCCCTCCCCATATCCTCAAGTCCATTCTCTAGTAGGTCTGTGTCTTTATTCCTGTCTTACCACTATGTTCTTCATGACTTTTTTTTTTCTTAAATTCCATATATATGTGTTAGCATATGGTATTTGTCGTTCTCTTTCTGACTTACTTCACTCTGTGTGACAAACTCTAGGTCTATCCACCTCATCACAAATAGCTCAATTTCATTTCTTTTTATGGCTGAGTAATATTCCATTGTATATATGTGCCACATCTTCTTTATCCATTCATCCAATGATGGACACTTAGGTTGTTTCCATCTCTGGGCTATTGTAAATAGAGCTGCAAAGAACATTTTGGTACATGACTCTTTTTGAATTATGGTTTTCTCAGGGTATATGCCCAGTAGTGGGATTGCTGGGTCATATGGTAGTTCTGTTTGTAGATTTTTAAGGAAACTCCATACTGTTCTCCATAGTGGCTGAAACAATTAACATTCCCATCAGCAGTGCAAGAGGGTTCCCTTTTCTCCACACCCTCTCCAGCATTTATTGTTTCTAGAGTTTTTGATGATGGCCATTCTGACTGGTGTGAGAAGATATCACATTGTAGTTTTGATTTGTATTTCTCTAATGATTAATGATGTTGAGCATTTTTTCATGTGTTTGTTGGCCCTCTGTATATCTTCTTTGGAGAAATGTCTATTTAGGTCTTCTGCCCATTTTTGGATTGGGTTGTTTGCTTTTTTGTTATTGAGCTGCATGAGCTGCTTATAAATTTTGGAGATTAACCCTTTGTCAGTTGCTTCATTTGCAAATATTTTCTCCCATTCTGAGGATTGTCTTTTGGTCTTGTTTATGGTTTCCTTTGCTGTGCAAAAGCTTTGAAGTTTCATTAGGTCCCATTTGTTTATTTTCATTTCCATTTCTCTAGGAAGTGGGTCAAAAAGGATCTTGCTGTGATTTATGTCATAGAGTGTTCTGCCTATGTATTCTTCTAAGAGTTTGAGAGTTTCTGGCCTTACATTTAGGTCTTTAATCAATTATGAGCTTACTTTTGTGTATGGTGTTAGAGAGTGATCTAATCTCACACTTTTACATGTACCTGTCCAGTTTTCCCAGCACCACTTATTAAAGACGCTGTCCTTTCTCCACTGTACATTCTTGCCTCCTGTATCAAAGATAAGGTGACCATATGTGCGTGGGTTTATCTCTGGGCTTTCTATCCTGTTCCATTGATCTATCTGTCTGTTTTTGTGCCCGTACCATACTGTCTTGATTACTGCTGCTTTGTAGTATAGTCTGAAGTCAGGGAGCCTGATTCCTCCAGCTCCGTTTTTCATTCTCAAGAGTGCTTTGGCTATTCGGGGTCTTTTGTGTTTCCATACAAATTGTGAATTTTTTTGTTCTAGTTCTATGAAAAATGCCAGTGGTAGTTTGATAGGGATTGCATTGAATCTGTAGATTGCTTTGTGTAGTAGAGTTATTTGCACAATGTTGATTCTTCCAATCCAAAAACATGGTATATCTCTCCATCTATTTGTATCATCTTTAATTTCTTTCACCAGTGTCTTATAATTTTCTGCATATAGGTCTTTTGTCTCCTTAGGTTGCTTTATTCCAAGATATTTTATTCTTTTTGCTGTAATGGTAAATGGGAGTATTTTCATAATTTCACTTTCAGATTTTTCATCATTAGTGTATAGGAATGCAAGAGATGTCTGTGCATTAATTTTGTATCCTGCAACTTTACCAAAGTCATTGATTAGCTCTAGTAGTTTTCTGGTAGCATCTTTAGGATTCTCTATGTATAGTATCATGTCATCTGCAAACAGTGACAGTTTTATTTCTTCTTTTCCAATTTGGATTCCTTTTATTTCCTGTTCTTCTCTGATTGCTGTGGCTAAAACTTCCAAAATTATGTTGAATAACAGTGGTGAGAGTGGGCAAACTTGTCTTATTCCTGATCTTAGTGGAAATGCTTTCAGTTTTTCACCATTAAGGATGATGTTGGCTCTGGGTTTGTCATATATCACCTTTATTATTTTGAGGAAAATTCCCTCTATGCCTACTTTCTGCAGGGTTTTTATCATAAATGAGTGTTGAATTTTGTCAAAAGTTTTCTCTGCATCTATTGAGATGATCATATGATTTTTCTCCTTCAATTTGTTAATATGGTGTATCACGTTGTTTGATTTGCGTATATTGAAGAATCCTTGCATTACTAGAATAAACCCAACTTGATCATGGTGTATTATCCTTTTAATGCACTGTTGGATTCTCTTTCCTAGTAATCTGTTGAGGATTTTTGCATCTATGTTCATCAGTGATATTGGCCTGTAGTGTTCTTTCTTTGTGATATCCTTGTCTGGTTTTGGTATCAAGGTGATGGTGGCCTCGTAGAATGAGTTTGGGAGTGTTCCTCCCTTTGCTATATTTTGGAAGAGTTTGAGAAAGATAAGTGTTAGCTCTTCTCTAAATGTTTGATAGAATTCTCCTGCGAAGCTATCTGGTCCTGGGCTTTTGTTTGTTGGAAGATTTTTAATCACAGTTTCAATTTCAGTGCTTCTGATTGGTCTGTTCATATTTTCTATTTCTTCCTGATTCAGTCTTCGCAGGTTGTGCATTTCTAAGAATTTGTCCATTTCTTCCATGTTGTCCATTTTATTGGCATAGAGTTCCTTGTAGTGATCCCTCATGATCCTCTGCATTTCTGCAGTGTTCCTTGTTACTTCTCCTTTTTCATTTCTAATTGTATTGATTTGAGTCTTCTCCCTTTTTTCCTTGATGAGTCTGTCTAATGGTTTATCAATTTTGTTTATCTTCTCAAAGAACCAGCTTGTAGTTTTATTGATCTTTGCTATCATTTCCTTCATTTCTTTTTCATTTATTTCTGATCTGATCTTATGATTTCTTTCCTTCTGCTAACATTGGGTTTTTTTTGTTCTTCCTTCTCTAATTGCTTTAGGTGCAAAGTTAGGTTGTTTATTCGAGATGTTTCCTGTTTCTTAAGGTAGGATTGTATTGCTATAAACTTCCCTCTTAGAACTGCTTTTGCTGCATCCCGTAGATTTTGGGTCGTCGTGTCTCCATTGTCATTTGTTTCTAGGTATTTTTTTATTTCCTCTTTGATTTCTTCAGTGATCACTTCATCATTAAGTAGTGTATTGTTTAGTCTCTTTGTGTTTGTATTTTTTACAGATCATTTCTTATAATTGATATCTAGTCTCATAGCATTGTGGTCAGAAAAGATAGTTGATACAATTTCAATTTTCTTAAATTTACCAAGGCTTGATTTGTGACCCAAAATATGATCTATCCTGGAGAATGTTACATGAGCACTTGAGAAAAATGTGTATTCTGTTTTTTTGGATGGAATGTCCTATAAATATTAATTAAGTCCAACGTGTTTAATGTATCATTTTAAGCTTGTGTTTCCTTATTTATCTTCATTTTGCATGATCTGTCCGTTGGTGAAAGTGGGGTGTTAAAGTCCCCTACTATGAATATGTTTCTGTCGATTTCCCCTTTTGTGGCTGTTAGTACTTGCCTTATGCACTGAGGTGCTCCTATGTTGGGTGCATAAATATTTACAATTGTTATATCTTCTTCTTGGATTGATCCCTTGATCAATATGTAGTGTCCTTCTTTGCCTCTTCTAATAGTCTTTATTTTACAGTCTATTTTTTCGGATATGAGAATTGTTACTCCACCTTTCTTTTGGTTTCCATTTGCATGGAATATCTTTCTCTATCCCTTTACTTGCAGTCTGTATGTGTCTTTAGGTCTGAAGTGGGTCTCTTGTAGACAGCATATATATAGGTCTTGTTTTTGTATCCATTCAGCCAATCTGTATCATTTGGTGGGAGCATTTATTTCATTTACATTTATGGTAATTATCGATATGTAGGTTCCTTTTCCCATTTTCTTAATTGTTTGGGGTTCGTTATTGTAGGTCTTTTCCTTGTCTTGTGTTTCTTGCCTAGAGAAGTTCCTTTAGTATTTGTTGTAAAGTTGGTTTGGTGATGCTGAACTCTCTCAGCTTTTGCTTGTCTGTAAAATTTTTAATTTCTCCATCAAATCTGAATGAGATCCTTGCCGGGTAGAGTAATCATGGTTGCAGGTTTTTGTCCTTCATCAGTTTAAATATGTCCTGCCAGTCCTTTCTGGCTTGCAGAGTTTCTGCTGAAAGATCAGCTATTAACCTTATGGGGATTCCCTTTTGTGTTATTTGTTGTTTTTCCCTTGCTGCTTTTAATATGTTTTCTTTGTATTTAATTTTTGACAGTTTGATTAATATGTGTCTTGGCATATTTCTCCTTGGATTTATCCTGTATGGGACTCTCTGATGTTTCCTGGACTTGATTAACTATTTCCTTTCCCATATTAGGGAAGTTTACAACTATAGTCTCTTCAAATATTTTCTCAGTCCCTTTCTTTTTGTCTTCTTCCTCTGGAGCACCTATAATTCGAATGTTGGTGTGTTTAATGTTGTCCCAGAGGTCTCTGAGACTGTCCTCAGTTCTTTTCATTCTTTTTTCTTCATTCTGCTCTGCAGTAGTTATTTCCACTATTTTATCTTCCAGGTCACTTATAGGTTCTTCTACCTCAGTTATTCTGCTATTGATCCCATTGAGAGTATTTTAAATTTCATTTATTTTGTTGTTCATCGTTGCTTGTTTCATCTTTATTTCTTCTAGGTCCTTGTTAAATGTTTTTTTTTTTTTTTTTTTTTTTGCATTTTCTCTATTCTATTTCCAAGATTTTGGATCATCTTTACTATCATTATTCTGAATTATTTCTCAGGTAGACTGCCTATTTCCTCTTCATTTGTTAGGTCTGGTGGGTTTTTATCTTGTTCCTTCAACTACTGTGTGTTTTTCTGTCTTCTCATTTTGCTTATCTTACTGTGTTTGGGGTCTCCTTTTAGCAGGCTGCAGGTTCGTAGTTCCCTTTTTTTTTGGTGTCTGTCCCCAGTGGCTAAGGTTGGTTCAGTGTGTTGTGTAGGCTTCCTGGTGAAGGGGACTAGTGCCTGTGTTCTGGTGGATGAGGCTGGATCTTGTCTTTCTGGTGGGCAAGTCCACGTCTGTTGGTGTGTTTTGGGGGTGTCTGTGGACTTATTATGATTTTATGCAGCCTCTCCGCTAATAGGTGGGGTTGTCTTCCTGTCTTGCTAGTTGTTTGGCATAGGGTGTACAGCACTGTAGCTTGCTGGTCGTTGAGTGAAGCTGGGTGCTGGTGTTGAGGTGGAGATCTCTGGGAGATTTTCACCGTTTGATATTATGTGGAGCTGGGAGGTCTCTTGTGGACCTGTGTCCTGATGTTGGCTCTCCCACCTCAGAGGCACAGCACTGACTCCTGGCTGCAGCACCAAGAGCCTTTCATCCAGACGGAAAAAGAGGAAAAGGGGAAAAATTCATAAATCTTGCTCTCAAAGTCCACCTCCTCAATTTGGGATGGTTCATTGTCTATTCATATATTCCCAGATGCAGGGTACATCAAGTTGATTTTGAAGCTTTAATCTGCTGATTCTGAAGCTGCTGGGAGAGATTTCCCTTTCTCTTCTTTGTTCTCACAGCTCTCTGGGCTCAGCTTTGGATTTGGCCCCGTCTCTGCGTGTAGGTCGCTGGAGGGCATCTGTTCTTCACTCCGACAGGGTGGGGTTAAAGGAGCAGCTGCTTCGGGGACTCTGGCTCACTCAGGCCGGGGGGGTGGGGGTGGGGAGGGAGGGTTGCTGATTGGGGTCGGCCTGCGGCAGCAGAGGCCAGCAGAATGTTGCACCAGCCTGAGGCACACCGTGCGTTCTCCCGGGGAAGTTGTCCCTGGATCCCGTGACCCCGGCAGTGGAGGGCTGCACAGGCTCACCGGAAGGGAGGTGTGGAGAGTGACCTGTGCTCGCACACAGGCTTCTTGGTGGCGGCAGCAGCAGCCTTAGCGTCTCATGCCCGTCTCTGGGGTCTGCGCTGTTAGCCGCGGCTCGCGCCCATTTCTGGAGCTCCTTTAAGCAACGCTCTTAATCCCCTCTCCTCGCGCACCAGGAAACAAAGAGGGAAGAAAAAGTCTCTTGCCTCTTTGGCAGGTCCAGTCTTTTCCCCGGACTCCCTCCTGGCTAGCCGTGGTGCACTAACCCCCTGCAGGCTGTGTTCACGCCACCAACCCCAGTCTTCTCCCTGCGCTCCGACTGAAGCCCGAACCTCAGCTCCCAGCCCTGCCCGCCCCGGCGGGTGGGCAGACAAGCCTCTCGGGCTGGTTTGTGCTGGTCGGCACGTATCCTCTGTGCGGGAATCTCCCCGCTTTGCCCTCCGCACCCCTATTGCTTTGCTGTCCTCCGTGGCCCCGAAACTTTCCCCCTCCACCACCCGCAGTCTCCGCCCTCAAAGGGACTTCCTAGTGTTTGGAAACCTTTCCTCCTTCACACCTCCCTCCCACTGGTTCAGGCCCATCCCTATTCTTTTGTCTCTGTTTAATCTTTTTTCTTTTGTCCTACCCAGGTACATGGGGAGTTTCTTGCTTTTTGGGAGGTCTGAGGTCTGAGGTCTTCTGCCAGCGTTCAGTAGATGTTCTGTAGGAGTTGTTCCACGTTTAGATGTATTTCTCTTGTATCTGTGGGGAGGAAGGTGATCTCCACGCCTTACTCTTCTGCCATCTTCCCCAACCAAAATTCATTTCTTGAATAGTCAGTTATTCCAATGCTGAAATTACCTCCGAAGAAGGCAACTTATTATCTCAGTTTCCAAATGAGATATTTACCAAAGAAAATATTCTTTATGATAAGTCTATTTAAAAAAAATTTTTTTTTGGAGTATAGTTGATTTACAATGTTGTGCTAATTTCTGCTATATCGCAAAGTGAATCAATCATACATATACATATATCCACTCTTTTTTAGATTATTTTACCAAATAGTTCATTACAGAGTATTGAGAAGATTCCTTGTGCTATACAGTAGGTCCTTATTAGTTATCTATTTTATATACAGTAGTGTGTATATGTCAAAACCTGGTTGGAAGAGAATTTGCTATATGAAACACTGAACAATATTTTTGTTTATTTATTTATTTTTGGATGTGTTGGGTCTTCGTTTCTGTGTGATGCCTTTCTCTAGTTACGGCAAATGGGGGCCACTCTTCATCGTGGTGTGCGGGCCTCTCACTATCATGGCCACTCTTGTTGTGGAGCACAGGCTCCAGACACGCAGGCTCAGTAGTTGTGGCTCATGGGCCTAGTTGCTCCGTGGCATGTGGGATCTTCCTGGACCAGGACTTGAACCGGTGTCACCTGCATTGGCAGGCAGATTCACAACCACTGCACCACCAGGGAAGCCCAATATTTTTGTATATCAAATATTTTTAAGGTTTTAAGCTAACATTTTTTTCATTAAAACTTTATGATTAATTAAGAGACTAGATGTGATAGATTTGCTTATAAGTGATGTTTTCTGCTTTGCTCTTACTGCAGGCTAACTGTTCATCAAAATATAGGTAAGCTGTGACAAAGTAAGAGAGTGGCATCGACATATATACACTATCAAATGTAAAATAGATAACTAGTGGAAAGCAGCCGCATAGCACAGGGAGATCAGCTCGGTGCTTTGTGACCACCTAGAGAGGTGGGATAGGGAGGGTGGGAGGGAGGGAGATGCAAGAGGGAAGAGGTATGGGAACATATGTATAATATAACTGATTCACTTTGTTATAAAGCAGAAACTAACACACCATTGTAAAGCAATTATACTCCAATAAACATGTTAAATAATATATATGGTCTTCTCATTCATACTATAAAGTTGTATCTGGACGGTAGCTGCCAAACTAATTATCACATTCTCTGACTCTACATCCTGCTCCCCATTACCCATGCCTTTATTACTACCTGTACGAGCCATCGTACTAGTCATCACCCAATTGAATTTGAGTAGAAGTGGTATATGCCACTTTGGGACCAAGGCTTTCAAGACATGAATGTGCCTTCTGTGTGGTCTATCCCCCTCTTCTTATTACTTCTTGATGACAATGAGACCCTATGAGAAGGTGGAATAACAGAATAAAATGGGCCTAGGTATGTGAACTGCAGCATGTATAAAAGCAAATCCCTCAATTCAGACACCTTGCCCAAAATGGAAATATGAATGGGATCTAAACTTCCATTAAGGTGAGTCCCTATCACTTTAGACTCTTTTTACAACAGTTAGCTTCCCTTAACCAATGAGGCCTCTTTTTTTTTTTTTTTCTTGGCCATACTTATAGAAAACTTTAAATGATCGATTCAGTGTTTCCTGGATTTCAGTTTCTATAGCAACAGGATTGGTATGTCACTTATGCACTAGAACCTGTAGAGTTTGTCACTTTGCAATTGCTTAATTGATGTTTGATGAATAAACACACATTTTAGAATACAATAAAAAAAGACATTTGGTTTTGTCTGACTCACGAGCAAACATATAGCTCTTATGTTTTTAGCAGATATCTAACTTTTGTATGTCAACCCAAGTAAAACGTTTCTCCCAGTGCCTTCTCGACAGAACATTCCCAGCTGTTTCCATGCTGCATAGCAAAGCTCTGACAACTTTTAGAGCAAGAGTCAATATTAGTTAACAATCCATCTGCAATTGCAACTATTCTATTTCATCATAGTGATAATTTATATTCCTTCTGCTACTGTCTCATTTGGGATTGGTGTTGCTGAACTTCAATATTCACAGCTAGTCTCAGAGCTGTGACTACAAATCCCTTTCAGTTACTTATTAATTCCTACTCAACATATTCTAATTAACTTATAATAAATCCTCCAAAAATACTGTGTGTCTTACATGTTTCATTAGGATTCAGTAAGAAAGAAGTTGTATCACTTTTCTTTCTATTAACAAGCATCTTTCTGCTCAGATGCATTTGATGATGCATTTTAGATTGGCACATCCATTATTCAGTTCCATCAATAATCCTAATTATAGCCTTCATTCTATAACAGAGTATATTTATAAGTGATGAAACTTTAAGACAGGGACGACTACACACACTGGCTACAGTATGACCCCTGAGGCCTTTTGGCATGAGAGTATGTTGTATGTAAGTGTACAATATGTACAGGTTATTTTAAAGATTTTTGTTCTGAATTACCCTGATTTCTTAACAGACTCTCTTGTTTTCAATTTTTAAAATTTTTATTTTGGATTTGTTTGAAAGAATTCTAGTATTTTTTCTGTTTTGTTTTATGGAAAGAACCTTACTTCTATTGTAGTAGCATATAGATGAAGAATATGCATGCTTTTTAGTTTTATGCAGTATATGTGTATGTGTGTGTGTTTGGTCCTTTGGCATTGCTATAATTTGAAAAAGAATGTTGGCATAATCAGAAAACCAAAGAATCTAGAGGTAGAAGAAACTTACTGTCCAAATAATTGAGCCACACATCATCAGTTCTTGCACAGATGTTGTAAACAAAACAAAACAAACACCAAAACATATTTGACAGATGGAAATTGCCATTTGTTAGTCTGTCTTTGCTGATGTTGTTAAACAGAATGCCAGGCTTGCCTTGTTCTTCTATGATTGTCATCATATTGACTGGTGGCTCTGCTTTAAAAATAAATAATAATAAACCTGCCAGAGTGTTATGAGTGAATTGAAATAGTGCAGTAGTTTTCCAATTTGAAATAAAGAAAATGAAATTTTGAAGACGTGACCACAGAATGCTAGAAATCTGTGTACCCAAAGTTGAGTTTATTGCTCAAAGACATACATATATAGCAGTTAGTATTCCTAATAATACATACACTGAATTTCAGAGTTCTGGGTCCTAAGTTTCAGAAGAATGGTAGAGAATAATTTTCATAGCTGCTAAATTTTATGAAATCATTTTTAAAAACATTTCAGGTTTTCTCAAAAATTTAGAAATCCTAGGGATATTATATTTAACCTTTCTTTCTCTTTTATTCTTTAGATTAAGATGACATAAATTAATCAATTAATTAGATATTTTTTCACTAGTAGCTTTGATTAACCCTTGATTTAGGTTATCATAATATAGGCAGAACAAAATCAAAGTGTTTCTCAGAGAGTAGTAGCAGCTTTACATTGACCTCAGCCAGCCAAAGCTCTTACTTTGTTGGGTTGTGATTAAGCTTACTTTGAAGTCCTTTAGATAAGGACTATTTCATATATTTCCATTTGTATGCTAAAAACAAAAAATCTAAATGGCAGAATTCTATGCCAAATTAAACAGGGAAGTTCTAAAAATATCAAAACAAAATTGAATGTTAAATTCTAAATGTATATTCACTACAGTCAGAATGATATTAAAATTTAAAGAAGGATCATAAAACAAATAAAATGCTTTTAGGTCTTTCAAAATAAGTGAAATGACAGTGTTTCACTCCAGTTTCCCTTAATCAATAGGCTTGTAGTTAAGTGATATAAGTTTGCCCTTAAAGGATGATTTAGATTTGAATTATTTGAGAGGTAAAACATGAGATTTCAGGTGACAAAAAACATCATGGAAAAAGGTAAAATGGGAGTAAATCATGACATTTCAGGTGTGCTCTAAGGAGGTAATCAGGGTATAAAATGATGAGAATCTAGGCTTAGAGTAATAATAAAGGGAATGCAGAAGAAATGAACCCTCATATCTGAACACTGACAGGACTTGAAGTCTGCTTGGATGTGGGGAAATAAAGAAAAGTGATAGATTGGGACTTTGCTTGTGGTCCAGTGATTAAGAATCCGCCTGCCAATGTAGGGCATACAGGTTTGATCCCTGGTCCCAGAAGATCTTACATGCCGCGGAGCAACTAAGCCCGTGTGCCACAACTACCGAGCCTGTGCTCTAGAGCCCACAAGCCACAGCTACTGAGCCCATGTCCTGCAACTACTGAAGCCCACGTGCCTAGCTCATGCTCCACAACAAAAGAAGCCACTGCAATGAGAAGCTCGCTCGCCCCCAACTAAGGAAAGCCTGTGCACAGCAACAAAGACTCAGCACAGCAAATAAATAAATAAATAAATAAATAACTGATACCACACACACAAAGTGATGGATTGAACATGACAAGAAATTAACTTGGAAAGTGAAGAATAAGAATATCACAAAGATTATAGGGAATGTAAGAAGGTATTAGTTTAAGCTTTAAGAAAGCAAACCACAGCAACTTGGATATTATGTGGCTAGCTGACAGTTGTCTCTTATGAAACGTTTTGGAGGTAAAGGAAAATTGCTCATCTCTTAGCTTCAAAGTAAAATAAGCACATTTTCCACAAAATTATGAAAAATAACACTATTTTCAACATGTTACTGAGTTGAAAATTTTTGCAGCTTGGGTGAATTTGTCACTCTTTTCTTAACTGTAGAGAATATTACATGGAAAATATGATTTGAATCCTAAGGTTTACTTTTGCAAATCAAGTAAAAGTTAACAAGTTTTGAATATTATAATTTCAAATAGCATGAATCTAAAATTTAAATTCTGCATAATTGTTACTTCCTGAAAATACTTCCAGTTCATGTGACTAAATCCAGGAACAAAGATTAAAGGATAAAAAATAAGTCTTAATTCTTATCTAGTTCATCCCTCCCTTTAATATATATTAAGAAACAAAAACCAAGAAAACAAACACTTAATTGACTGAGTATACTGAGTGTGGGTCTCTGCTTCCTCAATTTCTTAAATGCTTCTAGAATATCATTCTTTACTTCAACTCACTATTCAGTTATGTAAAATAAAGTATGGTTGGGGGGAGGGAGAAAATTACTGGTGTTATTATGTCTAATAGATCATATTTAAAAGAATGACAAAAAGAAAATATGTACTTGTACAGAAATCCTATGATTTAGGTCAAATATACACTCAGGAGGGGCAAGTCTTGTTGAGTTTGGAGTTTGTCTAAATGCTCAAGTTATTTTTCACATGTTTCGTGTCTTTTTTTTTTTTAAGAGTTTTTTCCCATTATTTAAAAACCCAATGGGATTGTAATGGAACTGGGAAATGTAGTCCATATGTCTTGGAACCTTTTACAATTAAATCATCAAATTACTGTTCAAACTGTTTTCACCATTTAAAATACAACTTCTTTTTATTATATATACATATACCCACATAAGAAAATAATGCAAAATTCTCAGAATTACTTTTGTTTAAATATTTCATTTCCAAATATTTATTTTCACTTTACCATTGAATGGCATATTACTCAAATACATGATTCTGTGATGTTAGTAGTATTGTACTATTTAAAGATTATCAAGTAAAATATACGATTAAAGACACTTTTGTTCAGTTCATGTATCTATCACCAATTCATTACCCAAACATGTAAACATTTCTGCAAACAGATCCAATCAGGGGTAAAAAAGTTTTAAATGCACTCAAATCCATTACTATTCTGCTTATATCCTTGGAAAAAATAAACTTTTTCAGCTAAATAATATGAGCGTTTCCTTTCCGGTCTTCATTAAAATGGCTATTGGATAAATTCTTCATTCCATCACATTTGACTCAGAAGTATAATATTTCACACTGTCACAAAAAATATTTTAGAGAAAAGTTGATTTTTCTTTTTCATTGGTAAAGAGCATCTATTCCCATATCCATGACTTGTTTCTGGCATTAAACAGGATATTTCAAAAAACAAAATATATTGTTGGAAGAGGCACTCTGTAATTTACATTCATCATGGACACTGCTGTGTATGAGTTATCATTTCTCTTTCGCAGGTGAGGTCAGTTAAGCATCATTTACTGAGTGAGTCATACCATGGGTTGGGTCTTTCCAGAGAGTCCTTTCTTAAGTACACTTGTGGGTATTGAACTTCCTTTTACTTCTTCTTAGAAAAGGCTTCCCTTTACTTAGCTAGGATTGAAAGGATTTTAACAAATATTTTTGACATTAGAGATTATTTATCCAAACAATGTTAAATTTGAATGCTGCAGTAAATTATGAATTGAAAGAGCGTAGCAGTATTTGTTTTTCCTAAAGAGCAGCAGTAGAGAAATTTGGCTGAGCATTTAATAAAATATAAATTACAGGGTATTGTTAAGGAAACATTCTTAAATATAGTGTGTTTATTCACTTGTATAAAAACATTGGTATAAAGTTTATTATTATGAATATACCTTGCATTTGAAACAATTTTTAATTCCCAAGAAAACTACATTTTTATAATTCTACTTCTTTTATTATTATAAGCAAAAAATGTAGAACTTTTTCACGTATGATTTCTAAGTAACTACATTGTTATGGTTTTCTTTGTGGAGGACAGAGGATGCTTGCTGTAATAACCGAGTGAGTATGTAATTACATATGTACTGCTACTGTTGTATGGAGATAGCATGATCTGTTTGTGCAAACATAGAATACAGCCATATGGTTTAGATTCTGGAATTGCGTATTATGAAATCATTTGCAGCCCTACCCTGAATTTCCACAGAGAAAAATCTCACAGATGGGATAGACCCATGGGCATTATAGTTTAAAAGCTTCTTCTGGAAAATAAGCTCAGATGGACTAATAAAACACAAATCTCTTTCCCTCATAATTGTGAATATTGTGTCCTAGAAAGAGGATAGACCTGGTTAGACATATGGAGTTGCAGTGTTTCCACTTGGACAAATTATTCAACAGTTTTTACTCTCTCCATTTCTAAAAGAAAAATCAGACTACTGAACTTTTATGTATCTTTGTATGAAAATAATTAGAAAATAGTAGGCATGCAATACTGGTTATACCTGTTTTCATTTCCCTTCCAATCATACCAACATATATGAAATGTCACTTTAATTCATTATTCTATTTTTACAAAAGTTTAATTAAAATCAAAGTAAAATAAAGGCCATATGCAACATCCTGTAATATTACATTTCTGATTTGATAATTTGATAAGAAGTCACTGTTTATTAGAAGATTCAAGTAATTACCAAAAGAGTTTATAAGCCAAACTAAAGTTCTTTATGTAAGAAAATTAAGAGAATACTAAGACTTTATTGAATTGATATTAAAATATAGATTGTGGGCTTCCCTGGTGGCACAGTGGTTGAGACTCTGCCTGCCGATGCAGGGGACACGGGTTCATGCCCCTGTCTGGGAGGATCCCACATGTCGCGGAGCAGCTGGACCCGTGAGCCATGGCTGCTGAGCCTGTGCGTCCAGAGCCTGTGCTCCACAACGGGAGAGGCCACAGCAGTGAGAGGCCCGCGTACCGCAAAAACAACAACAACAACAACATAATATATATAGATTGTGATCCAAAAATTGTGCTCCTTGACATTTATCTGAATGAGTTGAAAACTTATATCCACACAAAATTCTGCACATGAATGCTTATAGCAGCTTTATTCATAATTGCCAAAACTTGAAACCAATCAACATGTCCTTCAATAGGTGAATGGATAAATAAACTGTAGTACATACAAACAATGGAATATTATTCAGCAGTGAAAAGAAAGGAGCTATCAGGACATGGAAAGATACAAAGGAAACTTAACAGGCATGTTACCAAGTGAAAAAAATAGGTCTGAAAAGGTTACATACTATATGATTCCAACAATATGGCATTCTCAAAAAGGTAAAACTATGAAGACAGTAAAATGATCAGTAGTTGCCAAAATTTTAGGGAGAGTGAAGGATGAATGGGAAGAACACAGGGAATTTTTAGGGCAGTGAAACTATTCTGTATCATGCTACAGTGGTGGATACATGTGATTTTACATTTGTCCAAACCCATAGAATATACAATACCAAGAGTGAACCCTAATGTAACCTGTGGACTTTGGGTGATAATGATGTGTCCATGCAGGTTCATCAATTTAACAAATATACCACTATGTTGTGGGATGTTGATAATGGGGAATGCTGTGCATGTATGGGAACAGGGGATACAGGAATTCTCTGTACTTCCCACCCAATTTTGCTGTGAACCTAAAACTTCTCTAAAAATAAAGTCTATTTAAAAATGTAGATAGTTGGCATGAATTTAAAACTTTAGTAATTTAACAGGCAGAATATATTCACTTATCCCTTATTTAAATAAAATAGCTTAACATTTTCAGAAAAAGAAGATTCACTAGGTATTAGCTAATTAGCTGAAAATGCAAAGAAGCAATAGTCATCACAGTAATAGAAATGATGGAGTATGTTGTGCAAAGAGGCAGGAAAACAAACACATAGTTTCATGCACACACAGAAGATACTAGAGCCACATAGCTCAACATCAAAATGAGTTTATCTAGGAAAAACTATGAGCAGAGATGTACCAAGGCTCACAAAAGCTGCTGATTTGCAATGTCCCACATGTTCTTAGGGCATAATTGGATGAAACACACCAGGAAAAAGCCCGTTAGAGGAAGCTAGACCCTCTAAGTCTCTGCATCCATAAGGTGGGGGGTTATGGAAACTTAGTAGATTGTATATCAAAGGGAAGCTCCCTAGTTGGGGAAAGTCCTTTGCTAGAACAAGGAACTTCAAGAGCTGGACCAGTCTTTTTTCTGCTGAGGATCTCAGCTCCGCTGAGCCAGTTCTTCAGTACTACCAAAGAAGTGGAGAAAATGAGCCTCCAGAAGCCATCTCTCCTTACCTAACCTCAGAGAAAAAAGAAAATGGCATTATTGGGGAGCTGACAGTGAACCAAAGTCTTGTAAATATTTTCTTTCACCTCAAAAGAGTCCTGTGACAGATAATGAAATATGCAAATGGATAAGTGAGTCCCCCAAGATTGCCCAGCCATAAAAGACTGTAGCCTTGTGATTCAGACTCAATTATATTGGCTCAAAAACTATGACTTTAACATATTCTAGATCCTCAATAATTTAAAAAGTTTTAACATTTCAAGTTAAAGGGAAACAAAAATATGACTTCTTCCATGAAACCTGATCCAATAATAACTTACTTAGCAAGGGAAGCCTGAGTATAACCATTTGATGACTTGAAGGCAGTAATGATAACTGGTATTTACTGAGAACTAACCATGTAAAAGGTATTGTGTTAATCCCCCTAAATTCCTGAGAACCAGGAATTAATGCTGAAAGTTTTGTTGCAGTGAGGCTAGGAAACCCCTTATAGCAGAAGCTTTCTGCTATAAGAAAACAGAAAAAATAATAACTATCCTTGTCCGAGCCTCCAAGTGTTCAATAGAAATAGGGCAACAGAACTCTCTGGGCTCCTGGGAAGATCCGTACCTTCTATTGCTCCTGGCCTCACCACCATGTGGGCCTTGAGATCATCAAACTATTTCAGTCAATCCCTGAACCTTCCCTCTCTACTAAATTTTTTCCATCCTGCCACCATAATCTCTTGTCTTGATTATTGTGATATTGTCTAACAGGTGTCTCTGCTACTCTTCCTTCTCTCTACAATGTATTTATGATTTAGCAACTTGGTTAGACTAAACTGTATTCCCTAGAATTCTCTTTCTAGAATGCTTCTGGAGAGCGTGGGCTACAAGACATATTCTCTTATGGGAGGTGGAAAGTAAAAAAAGGCAAACAGCAGGCATCTTATAGCATAAACACAGTTCTTCCCAGCTATTCAATAAAACACTAATCTTGGTGATGTTGGGAAGATATTTAGCAAATTAATTGAAGTCCATAATCAACTGATTTAAATTGGGAAGATAATCTTTGGAGCATCTAACTTAATCATTTGGAAAGCCTTTAAAAAAGGGCTTAGGTCTTCTGTGGGAGAGAAAGACTCCACCTGTGGAAGATTTCTGGCTCACACTTGTGGGGTTCTAGCCTTTCCAGGTCTTCCCTTCCTAACTGCCTCTGGACAAGCTTTAGCCTGTGCCCATGGGCTGTAAACCTCTCATGGTCTTCTCTTCCTTACTGCCTGCCCTATGAACTTCACATATTCTTAGTTGCTCCCCACATTGTATAAACTTATTCCTTCTAAGTAATCCCTTATTATGAAATTGATTCTTGACAGGCACACACCTTTAGGTGATCCTCAATCTAATAGCCAGAATAATCTGTGAGAACACAAGTTAGAACATGTCATTCCTCTGCTCAAACTTTCCAAAGTCTTTCCATCTCATTCAGAGTAAAAGCTAAAATCCTAACAAGCTCTGACATAATTTTCCATGATTTTGTCCCTCATTGCCTTTGTGATTTATTTTCCTATCACTCTCCCTCTTTCTCACTCTTGTCTAGACACACCGGCCACCTGGCTCTTTCTTGAAAATACCAGACTTACTCCTATCTCAGGGCTTTTCAACTTGCTTTTTCTCAGCCTGGGACTCTCTTAACATTATCTGCAAAGTTTATTCCATCTTTTCCTTTATATCTTAACTCAAATGTCATCTACTCTTTACCCTCTATTTCAAATTGAAATCCCAATTCCTGGAAAACCTTATTTCTATTCCTGCTTTATTTCAATCCACAAAATTTATCATTATAAATCATTATATAACATATATTTCCTTATTTATATTCTTTTATTGAGAGATAGGTAGTGAAAGAGAGAGAGAGAGAGAGAGAGAGAGATTGATTTTAAGGTGGTTTATATGATTACAGAGGCTGGCAAGTCCAAAATTTATAGGGTAGGCCAATAATCTGGAAACCCAGGAAAGAGTTGATGTTGCCCTTCAAGTCCAATGACTGTCGGCTGACAAAATTTCTTCTTGCTAGAAGGAGGTTAACTTTTGCTCTATTAAGGCCTACAATTGATTAGATGAAACCCACCCAGATTATGGAGGGCAATCTGTGTCACTCAAAATTCACTGATTTAAATGCTTTATTACCCAAATATATCCTTACAGAAACATTCAGAATAATGTCTGGTCAAATATCTAGGCAATTTGGCCTAGCCAAGTGGACACATA
Organism: Orcinus orca; assembly: GCF_937001465.1. Taxonomy (NCBI): domain Eukaryota; kingdom Metazoa; phylum Chordata; class Mammalia; order Artiodactyla; family Delphinidae; genus Orcinus; species Orcinus orca. The sequence continues at coordinate 131,858,923 of NC_064563.1, forward strand.
AAATTAAGGCAATTAATTATCACACCCTTGCTTCTAGAAAAATAGAAACAAAGGATTTCATCTGTTTTGTTTTCTGTTATGGGCTTGACACATACAAGGCTGCTGATAAATATTTCTTTAAAAAAAAAAAAACAGTTAATCCTGTTGACAACCCTATAAGGTTAATTTTTCCTATTATTTCCACATAAGAAAATTGAGAATGATGCAAACTGTGCAATGTGGGTGAGAATTGGTGGTCCAAGTAGTCAATGCTAGCACACTTAACTTTTAACCTCTCTGTTCTAAATCTCCAATGATTTATAGTTTTACCCCAATCTTAGAGCCAAATAATGTATCTTTTAGGGTCAATTTTTATTAAAGAATGGCTAGGTTCAGTTGTCTGTCTCCTAGCTAGAGTAACTCAATTAAACGCTTCCATCAGCAATCAAGTATGCCTCAGTGTTACTCACAAAAGGTGCCAGAAGTATAGCAGAGGGCTTGGACAATATTCATTCATTAAACATATAAGAGAAGTACAAGGGAGAATTCTAGATATGTCTGAAACATTGCAGATAATGAGGAAAGACAAAATAATGAAGGATACCATTGATTTATTAAGCAACTACCATTGATGTGTGTTAGCTGTTTCATATGTGTAATTTTATCTTCAGAGTGACATCAGTTTATTAAGAAGGAAATAGAAACTATAAGAAATGTTTTTTTGAGATCACATCATTGATTATATACAAGTGAATATATTTTAGACATGGAATTACAAAGGTAGAATAAAACTATCTCAGTGTCAAAAAAATTTTTTTTTCTCTTGTTATAGGTACTTCAGCAGTTAAGCTACAGTAGGAGAAGTACACATTTATTTCCTGAATAAATAACCTGCAAAGTTTTTTTGTTATTCCTATTCTTTAAAATGTTCAAATATTTGAAATGGACCATTATATAAGCCAGCTCTTGCGCATTGCTTTTAAAATGAAAGTTACTTTACTTCTCTATGACTTGGTTTCTTCATTTGTAAAGTTAGGAGAATAATCATAATTACCTTGTAGGGTTGTTCGAATTATAATGTACTTGGACCAGTGACTGGTGAAAAGTACCGACCTAAAACTTCTAATCTTATCTATTCTTCATGTTAGTATTATACTTAAACTTGAGAAACAAAGTTACCAGTCATCACCCCCTTTCCTGATATCCTTGGATTTCCTCTAGATCAAAAATTAGGGAGCAACTGAGCTCTAATGCTCACCAGAAAAAAAAAAAAAAACAACTCAGCAAAACAGACAAAACACCCGAATATTCAACATAAAAATCACTGAAGATTCAGCTTATTCAAACACATTGTATACCTGGATTAAAAAGTTACTTTTATTCCAGATTTCCAGTTATAAAATAAATAGTCATGGGGAAGTAATGCTCAGCATGGTGACTATAGTTAATAATATCAAACTGCATATTTGAAAGTTGCTAAGAGAGTAGATTTTAAAAATACTCATGACAGGAAAGAAAAAACTTTTGTAAGTGTACATGGTGAATGATGTTAACCAGACTTATCATGGTGATCATTTTGCAATACATACAAATATCAAAACATTACATCATACATCTGAAATGAATATATTATGTCAACTATATCTCAATTAAAAACAAAACTTCATTCAAATTGGTTGAATTGATTTCCTACTATATAGGCTTTTGGGAAAAAAATACAAGATATTCAAAGATTTACCAAAAAAAATGTTCAGAATCAATAATGACAATCTGGAAAGATATGTTACTTTTTATAAAATAGTTATATTGTCATTAATAAATGTCTTTCTTTCTAAGATCAATGAGGAGTAGCTGGAAAATAGAAGTGGAAAACAGCTCAACCCCTTACAAAGAATGTGGCTGAATTCTCACTGGAGCAAATGAAAACAGTTCTCTCATCCATTCCTTGATGTCTCATCATTGACCAAACAGCCCAATTAGTAAATAGATCTCCCAATTAGTAAAGTGTCTAAAGGAAATTCATTTTAATGAATTCAAAACCACATTCATATTAGACAAAGTCAAGAATGTTATGTTTTGGTCATCATACAGCCTCAGGTCTTTTTTTTTTTCTTTTAAGTGAATTTGACATTTTATTATAAATGGTGATATGTAAACTGTTACTGGGAGACAGTCTCAGTTCTTAAATCTTCCATAAAGAAAGAAACCAAATGTTCAGCAATTTCATCTTTTTGACTCATTTTGAATTTCACAGAAAAGAATCAAAGCATGCGACTACTTAGTGGAAATATATTTTTCTCAAAATATAAAGAGTTTGCCTATTATTGCAGAATAACTACAGATGTACATGTATATTTGTAGTAGTGAACCATTAATATTTCAATTTTAATCAGTTCTTGACATCATTTCAAAGATCAGAGTTGGATATGACAAATTTCCTATTGCAAATGAAAGTCACTGGTAGTTATAAAGCAAACTGAATCAAATGGATCACCATATTTGCAGGTGGAATAGTGTCATTTAAAAATCACCTGCTCTACAGATAAGAAATCTAAATCAGATACTTCCAGGAGATGAGAGAAATTCTCAAACTTTGCACCCATTTTTGGGGTGCAAATTCAATAAGTGTGGCTCTCATTAATTGGCTTTCTCATTCATTTTGGAAAAGAGGTTAATGAAGAATAAGAATGGAATCCATTCCGCATTTTTCTCCTTTTCTTTAATAATATTAGGCAGTTCATGGCTAAAGATGGAAAGATTTATACCAGGGCCCCAGCCAACTCTGTGTTTATATAACAGGTTCTTTGCCAGCCCTGTGTAGGAGGGATCTACTTACATGGTGTGACACCAGGAATGACAAACATGTCAAATGACCTTTTCCCAGTTAATTGCAATGCTTCTCAACTTGTCTGAATTAGACATGCATTAAGGGCTCCACTTGAGCTGGCTTAAGAGACTGGTATCTGGAAGCTAAAAAACAAGGTTTAGTTCATATAAAAGAGTTTATTAAATTAAAACACCTTACCATCTATCTCTAAGCAAGATTTCAAGGAACTAATAAGCAGAGTTAAGTATGTTTTGATGGAAAAGGGGTAAAGATAATATAGTAAGAGGCTATTCAGTCACAATTTAAAGTCATTGATGAATATTTAAAGTCAAGCTATTTTTATTTCATATGTCATAGTATCTTAAAGATTATCTCTAAAACGTCCTGCTAGATTAAAAAAAAAAAGAAAAAAAAAAGTAGGAGACACATGACCAGAACGTCATATCTGAGATTCTTTAGGACCTCATCTGTTTTATACACAGGGTTAATTAGAAGTGATATCATCTCATAAATGAAATAATTAGATATTAGCTTATATATTATATACTATATAGTCATTCTGAAAATTCAAATTGCAATTTTCATTATAATTTTATTTTTCAATTGTGAAATACATGAATACTACAAAGAATATATATGAAGAATATATGTTAAAGAATATTAGTAAAATAAATGTCTATGTAACTACCACCCAGGTTAAAAAATTGAAAATTGTCTGTGGCTTAAAAGCCCTGTAAGTCCCTTCCAAATTGCCTCCCACTTCTATCTGCAAACCAAGATGATTCTACTGTATTAGTCAGGATTCTCCTAAAAAACAATAGGATAAAAGATATAGGATGTATGTGTGTATATTAAGGAATTTTATATTTATTCTTAAACATTATTTTAAGGAATTGGCCTTCTCAATGTGGGGACTGGCAAATCTGAAATCTGCAAGACCATCCAATAGACTGGAAATCCAAGGAACAGTTGCTGTTACAGTTTCTCATGGGACCTCAGTTTTTTCTTTTAAAAGCCTTCAAAAGAATGAATGAGGTCCACTCACATTATGAAGGGCAACATACTCAAAGTTTACTGATTTAAATGTTAATCACCTCTAAAAATTACTTCACAGCAACATCTAGACTGGTACCACAGCCTAATTCAAGATGACACACATAAATTAAACCATCACACCCAGAAAAAAATCTCAAGTGTATTAATTTGGGTGTTTACTTCCTGACAATGGGAGATATATGGAATAAACTATTATACTATACCCCCTGTTTTAATTATGCTTTTTAAATTGAGGCACTAGCTGCATGTCTAACTGCCTTACAGAATGGCAGTCCATATGGTAAACCCATAAATAATACTTGAATGTCTATAGAATATTTATTTATATAAATTGGAAGACCTTGTTTTCAGTATCAACTTGGGGAAGAAAATATCCAAAGTGCATGCCAATATTATAGTATTTATTCCTCTAACATAATAATTATCTCTTACAAAAGATATATTACAGCTTTACTTTCTGTTACCGATCAAACAAATGTGAAATCTGTATGAATCTAAATATACTCACTTCCTCCTAAAGCTGACAACCTGTCTCTTTATCTCATCATAAACTTCAGCAAGGTTGTCCATGTTAACTCTCTCAATTTCCTCATCAATTGTTAATTCCTCATCTTAATCCTATTTGGATTTTACCTCTATCATTTCACCAAAACAAATCCTGATAATTTTAGGTAGCTAAACTCAATGGGCAGGTTTTAGTTCTCATTTTAGGAAACCTTTCAGAAGCACTCCATAACTCTGACCTTGCTCCCTGTCTTGGAAAAATCTAGTTGTGTATGTTAAAAACAGGGTTGGCCATATAAAGCTAAAGTTCCACTTAGAGGTGAATATTAGAGATGTAATTGTGTCAGTTATCCTTGAATAGGTAAGTAACTGAAGCTGTGATTATGGATGAAGTAATTCAGCAAGTTAAGTGTGGAGTGTGAAGAAAGAGGGCTTAGGATGAAGCTGTGACTAATGTCAGCACTTAATGTCTGTAAAAGGCAGGGAAGTAAGTAGAAAACCACTAGAGTGTGGCGTTTTAGAAGGGAGAAGGTGTTTCAAAAAATGTGATTGGTAAGCATATTTGAAAACTGATGAAACATCAAGATGAAACCTTAAATACTTGTGTTGGGAGGACACGTGGGGGGCTAGTAGAAGGAAACGACAAATTAGAATGACTTAAGGAATAATTAAAACTCTCAAATTGTTCATTCTATTTTAACGCATAAAAAATGACCTATTTGCTATTCCTGGCTTTTCTTGATATGATCCCATTTTACATCTAAACTTTTCTATTTCTTCTTTTTTTCTTTATATATATAAACATCTTTATTGGAGTATAATTGCTTTAAGATGGTGTGTTAGTTTCTGCTTTACAACAAAGTAAATCAGATATACATATACATGTATCCCCATATCTCTTCCCTCTTGTTCTTCCTTCCACCCTCCTTATCCCACCCCCCTAGGTGGTCACAAAGCACCAAGCTCATATCCCTGTGCTATGTGGCTGCTTCTCACTAGCTATTTTACATTTGGTAGTGTATATATGTCCATGCCACTTTCTCACTTCGTCCTAGCTTACCCTTCCCACTCCCCGTGTCCTCAAGTCCATTCTCTACATCTGGGTCTTTATTCCTGTCCTGACCCTAGGTTTTTCAGAACGACTTTTTTTTTTTTTAGATTGCATATATATGTGTTAGCATACGGTATTTGTTTTTCTCTTTCTGACTTACTTCACTCTGTATGACAGACTTTAGGTCCATTTACCTTACTACAAATAACTCAATTTTGTTTCTTTTTATGGCTGAAAAATATTCCATTATATATATGTGCCATATCTTTTTTCTTTAAACATTTTTATTGGAGTATAATTGCTTTACAGTGGTGTGATGCCACATCTTCTTTATCCATTCATCTGTCAATGGTCACTTAGCCTTTTTCCATGTCCTCCTGGCTATGGTGGTACATGACTCTTTTTGAAATATGATTTTCTCAGGGTATATGACCAGTAGTGGGATTGCTGAGTCATATGGTAGCTCTATTTTTAGTATTTTAAGGAATCTCCAAACTGTTCTCCATAGTGGTTGTATCAATTTACATTCCCACCAACAGTGCAAGAGGCTTCCCTTTTCTCCACACCCTCTCTAGCATTTATTGTTTGTAGATTTTTTGATGATTGCCATTCTGTGTGAAGTGATACCTCATTGTAGTTTTGATTTGTATTTCTCTAATGATTAATGATGTTGAGCATTCTTTCATGTGTGTGTTGGCAGTCTGTATATCTTCTTTGGAGAAATGTCTATTTAGGTCTTCTGCCCATTTTTGGATTGGGTTGTTTGTTTTTTTTTTGTTATTGAGCTACATGAGCTGCTTGTAAATTTTGGAGATTAATCCTTTGTCAGTTGCTTCATTTGCAAATATTTTCTCCCATTCTGAGGGTTATCTTTTGGTCTTGTTTATGGTTTCCTTTGCTGTGCAAAAGTTTTTAAGTTTCATTAGGTCCCATTTGCTTATTTTTGGTTTTATTTCCATTTCTCTAGGAGGTGGGTCAAAAAGGATCTTGCTGTGATTTATGTCATAGAGTGTTCTGCATGTTTTCCTCTAAGAGTTTTATAGTGTCTGGCCTTATATTTAGGTCTTTAATCCATTTTGAGTTTATTTTTGTGTATGGTGTTAGGGAGTGTTCTAATTTCACACTTTACATGTGGCTGTCCAGTTTTCCCAGTACCACTATTGAAGAGGCTGCCTTTTCTCCATTGTGTATTCTTGTCTCCTTTATCAAAAATAAGGTGATCATATGTGTGTGGGTTTGTCTCTGTGCTTTCTATCCTGTTCCATTGATCTATATTTCTGTTTTTCTTCCAGTACCATCTGTCTTGATTACTGTAGCTCTGTAGTATAGTCTGAAGTCAGGGAACCTGATCCCTCCAGCTTCACTTTTCTTTCTCAAGATTGCTTTGGCTATATGGGGTCTTTTGTATTTCAATACAAATTGTGCAATTTTTTGTTCTAGTTCTGTGAAAAATGCCATTGGTATTTTGATAGGGATGGAATGGAATCTGTAGATTGCTTTGAGTAGTATAGTCATTTTCACAATGTTGATTCTTCCAATCCAAGAACATGGTATATCTCCCCATCTGTTTGTATCATCTTTAAATTCTTTCATCAGTGTCTTATAGTTTTCTGCATACAGGTCTTTTGTCTCCTTAGGTCGCTTTATTCCTAGGTATTTTATTCTTTTTGTTGCAATGGTAAGTGGGAGTCTTTCCTTAATTTCTATTTCAGATTTTTCATCATTAGTGTATAGGAATGAAAGAGATGTCTTGCATTAATTTTGTATCCTGCTATTTTACCATATTCAATGATTAGCTCTAGCAGTTTTCTGGTAGCATCTTTAGGATTCTCTACGTGTAGTATCATGTCATCTGCAAACAGAGTCAGCTTTACTTCTTCTTTTCTGATTTGGATTCCTTTTATTTCTTTTGCTTCTCTGATTGCTGTAGCTAGAACTTCCAAAACTATGTTGAATAATAGTGGTGAGAGTGGACACCCTTGTCTTGTTCCTGATCTTAGGGGAAAGGGTTTCAATTTTTCACCATTGAGAACAATGTTGGCTGTGGGTTTGTCATATATGGCCCTTATTATGTTGAGGTAATTTCCCTCTGTTCCTACTTTCTGGAGGGTTTTTATCATAAATTGGTGTTTAATTTTGTCAAAAGCTTTATCTGCATCTATTGAGAAGATCAAATTATTTTTCTCCTTCAATTTGTTAATACGGTTTGTCACATTGATTGATTTAATATATTGAAGATACCTTTCATTCCTGGGTTAAACCCCAATTGATCATTGTGTATGATCCTTTTAATGTGCTGTTGGATTCTGTCTGCTGGTATTTTGTTGAGGATTTTTGCATATAGGCTCATCAGCGATATTGACCTGTAGTTTTCTTTCTTTGTGACATCTTTGGCTGATTTTTGTATCAGGGTGATGGTGGCCTCGTAGAATGAGTTTGGTAGGGTTCCTCCCTCCACTATATTTTGGAAGAGTTTGTGAAGGATAAGTGTTAGCTCTTCTGTAAATGTTTGATAGAATTTGTCTATGAAGCCATCTGGTCCTGGGTTTTTGTTTGTTGGAAAATTTTTAATCACAATCCCAATTTCAGTGCTTGTGATTGGTCTGTTTATATTTTCTATTTCGTCCTTGTTCAGTCTCAGAAAATTGTGCTTTTCTAAGAATTGGTCCATTTCATCCAGGTTGTCCATTTTATTGGCATTTAGTTTCTTGTAGTAATCTCTCATAATCCTTTGTATTTCTTCAGTGTTAGTTGTTACTTCTCCTTTCTCATTTCTAATTCTATTGATTTGAGTCTTCTCCCTTTTTTTCCTGATGACTCTGCCTAATGGTTTATCAATTGTGTTTATCTTCTCAAAGAACCAGCTTTTCATTTTATTGATCTTTGCTATTGTTTTCTTCATTTCTTTTTCATTTATTTCTGATTTGATATTTATGATTTCTTTCCTTCTGCTAACTTTAGGGTTTTTTTGTTCTTCTTTCACTAATTGCTTTCTGTGTAAGGTTAGGTTGTTTATTTGAGATGTTTCTTGTTTCTTGAGGTAGGATTGTATTGCTATAAACTTCCCTCTTAGAACTGCTTTTGCTGTGTTCCATAGGTTTTGGATCATCGTGTTTGCATTGTCATTTGTTTCTAGGTATTTTTTGATTTCCTTTTTGATTCTTCAGTGGTCTTTTGGTTATTTAGTAGTGTATTGTTTAGCTTCCATGTGTTTGTATTTTTTACAGATTTTTTTTCCTATAATTGATATCTAGTCTCATAGCTTTGTGGTTGGAAAAGATACTTGATACAATTTCAATTTTCTTAAATTTACCAAGGCTTGATTTGTGACCCAAGATATGATCTATCCTCAAAAGTGTTCCATGAGCACTTGGGAAGAAAGTGCATTCTGTTGTTTTTGGATGGAATGCCCTATAAATATCAATTAAGTCCATCTTGTTTAATGTGTCATTTAAAGCTGTGTTTCCTTATTGATTTTCATTTTGGTTGATCTGTCCATTGGTGAAAATGGGGTGTTAAATTCCCGTACTATTACTGTGTTACTGTCGATTTCTGCTTTTATGGCTGTTAGCATTTGCCTCATGTATTGAGGTGCTCCTATGTTGGGTGCATAAATATTAAAATTGTTATGTCTTCTTCTTGGATTGGTCCCTTGATCATTATGGAGTGTTCTTCTTTATTTTAAAGTCTATTTTGTCTGATTTGAGGATTGCTACTCCAGCTTTCTTTTGATTTCCATTTGCATGGAATATCTTTTTCCATCCCCTCACTTTCATTCTGTATGTGTCCCTAGGTCTGAAGTAGGTCTCTTGTAGACAGCATATATATGGGTCTTGTTTTTGTATCCATTCAGCCAGTCTATGTTTTTTGATTGGCACTTTTAATCCAATTACATTTAAGGTAGTTATCGATATGTATGTTCCTATTATTTTCTTAATTGTTTTCGGTTTGTTATTGTAGGTCTTTTCCTTCTCTTGTGTTTCATGCCTAGAGAAATTCTCTTAGCATTTGTTGTAAAGCTGGTTTGGTGGTGCTGAGTTCTCTTACCTTTTGCTTGCCTGTAAATGTCTTAATTTCTCTGTCGAATCTGAATGAGATCCTTGATGGGTAGAGTAATCTTGGTTGTAGGTTTTTCCCTTTCATCAGTTCAATCTGTCCTGCCACTCCCTTCTGTCTTGCAGAGTTTCAGCTGAAAGATCAGCTGTTGACCGTATGGGGATTCCCTTGTATGTTACTTGTTGTTTTTCCCTTGTTGCTTTTAATATTTTTTCATTGTATTTAATTTTTGATAGTTTGATTAATATGTGTCTTTGCGTGTTTCTGTTTGGATTTATCCTGTGTGGGACTCTGCACTTCCTGGACTTGATTGACCTTTTCATTCCCCATATTAGGGATGTTTTCAACTGTAATCTCTTCAAGTATTTTCTCAGTCTCTTTTTTTTTTTTTTTCTCTTCTTCTTCTGGGACCCCTATAATTCGAATGTTAGTGCATTTAATGTTGTGCCAGAAATCTCTGAGACTGTCTTCAAGACTTTTCTTTCTTTTTTCTTTATTCTGCTCTGCAGTAATTATTTCCACTCTTTTATCTTCCATGTCACTTATCCATTCTTCTGCCTCAGTTATTCTGCTATTGATTCCTTCTAGAGAATTTTTAATTTTGTTTATTGTGTTGTTCATCGTTTGTTTGCTCTTTAGTTCTTCTAGGTCCTTGTTAAAGGTTTTGTGTATTTTCTCTATTCTATTTCCAAGATTTTCGATCATCTTTACTATTATTACTCTGAATTCTTTTTCAGGTAGCCTGCATATTTCCCCTTCATTTGTTTGGTCTGGTGGGTTTTTACGTTGTTCCTTCATCTGCTGTGTGTTTCTCTGTCTCCCCATTTTGCTTAACTTATTGTGTTTTTGGTCTCCTTTTCACAGGCTGCAGGTTCGTAGTTCACGTTGTTTCTGGTGTCTGCCCCCAGTGGCTAAGGTTGGTTCAGCAGGTATTTACACTTCCTGGTGGAGGGGACTGGTGCCTGTGTTATGGTGGATGAGGCTGGATCTTTTCTTTCTGGTGTGCAGGACTGTGTCTGGTGTTGTCTTTTGGGGTTTCTGTGACCTTATTATGATTTTAAGCAGTCTCTCTGTAATGGGTAAGGTTGTGTTCCTGTCTTGCTAGTTATTTGTCATAGGGTGTCCAGCACTGTAGCTTGCTGGTTGTTGAGTGGAGCTGGGTCTTAACATTGAGATGGAGATCTCTGGGAGATCTTTTGCTGTTTGATATTATGTGGAGCCTGGAAATCTCTGGCAGACCAATGTCTTGAACTCAGCTTTCCCACCTCAGAGGCACAGGCCTGACACCTGGCCAGAGCATCAAGACTCTGTTAACCCCATGGCTCAGAAGTAAAGGGAGAAAAAAAGAAAGTTATTAAAATAAAAAATTAAAGTAATATTATAAATAATAAAAAAAATAAAAGTAATTAAAAAAAAAAAGAAAGAAGAGAGTAACCTGATCATAAAACAAATCCACCGATGATAACAAGCGTTAAAAACTATACTAAAAAAAAACCCAAAAAATAAAAACGGGCAGATAGGACCCTAGGAGAAATGGTAAAAACAAAGCTATACCTACAAAATCACACAAAGTCCACTGCCTCAATTTAGGGATGATTCGTTGTCTATTCAGATATTCCAAGGTACATCAAGTTGATTGTGGAAGTTTAATCCACTGCTCCTGAGGCTTCTGGGAGAAATTTCTCTTTCTCTTCTTTGTTCTCACAGCTCCTGGGGTTCAGCTTTGAATTTGGACCCGCCACTTGTGTGGGTCGCCTGACGGTGACTTTTCCCCACCCAGACAGGATGGGGTTAAAGTAGTAGCTGATTCGGGGGCTCTGGCTCACTCAGGCTGGGCAGAGGTAGAGGTACAGAATGTGGGGTGAGCCTGCGGCTGCAGAGCCCAGCATGACATTGCACCAGCCTGAGGCACACCGTTTTTTCTCCCGGGGAAGTTTTCCCTGGATCACGGGACCCTAGCAGTGGTGGGCTGCACAGGCTCCTGGGAGGGGAGGTGTGGATAGTGACCTGTGCTTGCACACAGGCTTCTTGGTGGCAGCAGCAGCAGCCTTAGTGTCCCATGCCCGTCTCTGGGGTCCATGCTGATAGCCGCGGCTCGTGCCTGTCTCTGGAGCTCCTTTAAGCAGCGCTCTGAATCCCCTCTCCTCGCACACCAGGAAACAAAGAGGCAAGAAAAAGTCTCTTCCCTCTTCGGCAGCTCCAGACCTTTTCCCGGACTCCCTCCCAGCTAGCTGTGGTGCACTAGCCACCCCAGTCCTCTCCCTGTGCTCTGACCGAAGCCCAAGCCTCAGCTCCCAGCCCCCGCCCGCCCTGGCGGGTGAGCAGACAAGCCTCTTGGGCTGGTGAGTGCTGAGGTCTTCTGCTAGCATTCAGTAGGTGTTCTGTAGGAGTTGTTCCACGTGTACATGTATTTCTGATATATTTGTGGGGAGGAAGGTGATCTCCATGTCTTACTCCTTCACAATCTTGAAGGTCTCCTTCTCTATTTCTTCTTGACTTTCAAAATATGCCAATGATGAAGATGACCATCTTCTTACTTAATTCACTCATTTCACTATTCCATTAATTCATCCAAAGTTATTTATTGAGTTCTAATTTTATGTTTGTATTGTCCAAACATTAAAAACTCATCACTGAACAAATAATGATGGGGTCTCTGTCATACACAGTAAATTCAGGTAGCCAAGCTGTAACAGTAGAGGTTGTTTTAACAGATTTGCTTTGGGGACAAAACAACCATAAAATCTCGGTGACTTACAACAATAAAACAACATTTATTTCTTGTTCATGTTACATGTAGGGTGTGGTCACATGCAATCCTTATTTGTAAATTTCCATTCCAGGACCCAGACAGAAAGTAGAAACAAATGGTCTAGCAAAATGTATTAGTACCTCTTAAATATTCTTCTCCAGTCCATTATACATCATGCCTATTCATATCCTATTGGTCAAGGGATATCACACAGTCAAGTCTAATGTCAGTAGACCAGGAAATACATTGTCCTTTCATAAAGGGCCCATTGAACTCTATGGCAATAAGCATCAATTTACAATTCCCTTATAGGAAAGGAAGAATGAAAAACTGTGTGCAGTAAAACAATCTAGCACAAATATTTACTCTTGTATTTTATCTACAAAGTCATCCTACAAATATCTAGAAAAGCTGGCTCAGTTTTTAAATATCAACAATAATGCTGTCACATTGCTAGTGATTTTTAAAAGTGACTTGAGGATGAGCATTACCATAAGAACTTTGGTTTATAATTTTTAAAATACAGTTATTTTTATCCTTTCTCAGGAACAGTATGAATTATCAATATACCTTATATTCTTATTTCTACTGGGAAATTTTGTATTAAGAAAAGAAGTTATACTTTTTGTACAGCATACAGAATAAATTCATTTATTAATTCATTAAAAGATGTTTTTTGAGTTTCTACAATATGCTACAAAAATAAGTGAGATACACAATCACAGCAAACAGATTGTCAAAGATGAAAATGCCTCATCTTTGGCCTCTTTCTCAACCCTACCCTCTACACCCAGACTAATACTGGATTCCAGGCTTCCTCCAACAGAGTTGTTCCAAAGCTGGTCCATGTGCTGCAAATCTGAATATATATCATTCCCCACAACCACAACCTATCTTGTTCTTTTCAATGGCATTTCATAGCCTTTAGGAAAAATTCAGACTTATTAATACAATTTATAGTGTCCTGTGCGCTCTGGGCTTTCCTCCCTCACTTTGCTCATTTCCTAGGATTCATTGCCATCTCACAACCTATGGCCACTCTGCCCTCTTTTCAGTTCCAAGATTCTATGCAATTTGATGTTTTCTCTTTTTGTACCCAGGAGGTGCCCCTCATCCATTCATACTTCTTGAAAGGACTTTCCTGATTCTTTAATGTAAATAGCATCCTATTTTCTTTGCTTATATCACCCTGTATTTTTCCATTATAACCATATCACGATCTGTACTTATAATATATTTGCAGCATTATTATTATTTTTTGATGTATCTTTTGCCTTTTAGACTTGGGTACTCAAAGTGTGATCCTGTGGACTGGAGCCAGTGGAGAACTCCTTGGTACTAGTTTGTGCAAGATAAGTATAAACACTGAGATAAGGATAAGCATTGAGATAGGGATTAGCCTTGAGATAAGGATAAGCATTCAGAAAGTTTGCTGCAATTTGACGTGGCCAAGCCACTCAAGTTTCTAATCAGGGAGATGTTTCTGGCCAGCATATAAAACAGGGTGTTGTGAGTCACATATGGTGTAAGCTGTATTCTAATCACATGCAGTGGGACCACATTGCAACATGTGACATTTTCAGATTAGTTTGTGCCCTGTAACTCAAGTATATGTACAATTTTGAGAAAATGTAAGTTTTTGTATATTTTTATAATTTGTTATTTTTAGAAGCATGTATATTTTTATTGATACCTGCCTTTCAAATTATAGTTTAACAATATTAGTGATCGTAAGAAAATTTTCAATTTGCCTTATTTTCAACCTAAATTTACATAGGGAGAATTTACTGCATTGGGCTTGTTAAGAGGAGATATACATTCTGTGAATGCTACAGCAGTATTAGCCAAGTGATGGAAGTCATTATGAAGAGCTGAAGACCAAGAGTTCATACTCATTTGACTTAGAAATACAATTCATAGTATATTGCAATCATTCTTTTAAACCATAATTGAAGATAATGTGCTAAAACCACAGTGTATTATTTGTGGAGATATATTGGATAATTAAGGGATCAAAATTTAAGTGATATTTACATGAAGTATGTAAATAAATATGTTCAAAACCAAGAGTTCTTTGTAAAAAAGACTATTGCATTAAAAATCTGACAGAAACAGATGTTCAACATTTCACATATAAATACTGGTGCTATGTGGGCTTCTTATAATGTAACATTTTGGGTTGCTGAGACTAAATAAAACATATATACAATTGCTGACTCTAGCAAAATATGTTATTAAAGATATTTGTTTGGAGAAAAAGATATTTGCTTGGAAGAATCTGTGGTATGAGTTTAATCAAATATCACTTTCCAATGATACTGTGTATTAAGGAACAGAATGATGATATAGAAGACCAACTCATAGAATAATTAAAGCTAACAGAGTGCTTTTAATTGAAAATAGACTAATGCACAGATACTGCTAACATAACAATTATCATACTGCATTTTCAGTTTGATGGGTGGAACTTTTTTTCTTCATCAGTGACTTAAAATGACTAGATCTGAACACCATAAAACTATGAATGGTTAACCAGTATATTTTGGAAATTAAGTTTTGTGTAGGAGTATGTTATGATAGTATAATATTTATGACAGAAAACATTTGGGTAATTTCTTAGATATAAAGTTGAGCTTGCACCAAAATGCAGATCAACACACTGCTTTGTTTATCAAAAAAGTCTTGCTCTGAAAAAAATGTCAGCTTAAATAGAGTGCTTAATAGCATAATAGTTTGTGAATTAAGTAAACACTAATAAATTGAATTTGATATTTTTTTAAATCAAATGATAATATGGAAGCTGATTATAAATTCACATGGTTACATGAAGAGGAATGATGGTTATGTAGAAGAAAAATTCTGTTAAATGTTTTAATTACTTAAAAAGAAATCTCTTAATATTTTAGTAAAATAAGAAACCAGTTTGGTTCCAACTTTTTAAACATATCCAATGATAGCCAGGATTACTTGTTTATATGATGCTTTATGTACATTTAATATTAGTACTTCTAGAAACGGTAGGAATGAAATGTTTTTCAATGGCAGATAAAATTGGAGGGCAAAAATCAAATTTAGGAGCTTTGTAAAAACTAGTTTTTACAGATTTTATGAAATTAATAACAACAATTATGAATTAGGTAGATGTTAATGTTACTGTTTCACACTTGCAAAAATTTATCACCAAAAATATAATTGAAGGTGTGATGTTTTTTATGTGTCAACTTGACTGGGCTAAGGGATGCTCAGACAGTGGGCGAAGTGTTATTTATGGGAATGTCTGTGAGGACGGTTCTAAAAGATCAGCATTTGAATTCATCAACTCAGTAAAGAAGGTCGCCTTTACCAATGTGGGTGGGTATCATCTAATCCATTGAGGGTCTGAAGAGAACAAAAGAAGGAAGGAGGGTAATTTCACTCTCTCTGGTTGAGTGGGAACAACCATTTTCTCCTAGCCTTTGACATCAGCACTCCTGATTCTGGAATTTGGACTTGGACCGGGACTTTGACATTGGTTTGCCTGGTTCTCTAACCTGAAACCAGCTTTCCTGGGCCTCCAGCCTGCAGGTAGCAGACTGTGGGTCCTCTCAGCCTCCTTAATCATGACAGCCAATACTTTATTATAAATATCCTTCTATATATCTATATGAATCCTATTTTTTCTGTTTCTCTGACTAACTCTAATACGGATTTTGATACTGGAGTGGTTTTAGAGGGGAAGGATTTTAAGAATGAGTTTGCTGAATTGTTTCTGAGGTTTCTAGAATTGGCTCTCTAATCTAATTAGTTTTAAAGATGCCAAAGGCTTTATTTCCAGTAATAAAGACAGCACTGATATTACATGGTGTGAACTGTTTATAGAGATACACAAAATACTGCATTGGGTATTTAAACAACCACTCATCAGAAGCAAGAAGGTAGGTTACTCTGTATCTGATATTTTGGAACATTTTTGGAAAACTAAGGAATATGAAGGAAATGGTTGGTTGCTCCTAATGTTGCTGGACAAAGTGGTGAAAGAAAAACATGAACTCAGGGATTTGAATTCCCAGCTGAAGTGCTGTATAAGTGAGCTAAGAGCTTCTGTGTGTGTTCTGAAGGAGACCCTTATCTCCTGTAGCCACAGCGACTAAATTGCAGGAAATCAAATACAGAAGCTTATCCTGCAATTGGCTGAATTACATGTTGAACTCCCAGCCTCGCAGGGTGTCTACTGTTAAAATGAGGACCTTGATTAGGAATAAGTGGGATTCTGTAAGTTGGGAAGAGGACTTGTGGGAAGACCAGATGAAGCTGGGGATGTTGGACTTCTAAATTCTGATGAGTCCTTTTGCCAGTAGCAGAGGTCTCCCCACCTCCAGTGGATTGGCCTCCCCACCTTCAGTGGCAGCAGCATATTCACACTCAGTGGTAGCAGCCCTTCTACTTCAGATTGAAGGGCTTAACTCTGTATTGCCTGAGAAAACAGCAATGGCCTCCCTTGAGGCAGTTGTCATGTAAGACAATTCTGATTCTCCTCCAGGATCCACCCCACCACTCCTCTTTGCTTCAGTACCTATAAAAGGACTCAACTCCCAAGAGGTCCCTAAAGATGAGGTAAAAAGTGTGACACATGAGGAGATGTGCTACACTTCAAAAGAACTATTTGACCTTTCTCACTTATACAAGCAGAAGTCCAGGGAACTTGGGTGGGAATGGATACTAAAGTTGGTGTTAGATAATGGGGGGGAGGAGCATAAATGTGGATCAGGACAAATTTATTGATATGGGTCCACTAAGCAGAGATTCTGCATTTAATGTTGCAGTTTGAGGGATTATAAAGGGCTCTAACAGTTGTTTTTGATTGAGTTGTTGAAATATGGACCAAAAGATGACCCACCTTAGTGAAGTGGAAATTTTCCACCTGCCTTAGTTTCATGTAGAGGAAGGGATTGAAAGGTTTAGGGAGAATGGACTATTAGAATGGATTTGTAGGTTAATACCTAGTTACTCACACTGAAGACGTAAGACACATGAAGACATGTCCAGAAGACATAACTTTCACCAATATTTTGAGAAATAAATTTGTAAGGGGAGCCCCAGCATCCCTGAAAAACTCCATATCTACTCTTCCCTATAGTTCAGACCTTACAGTAGGAACAGTGGCCACTGAGTTGGAAAAGCTAAAAGCAATGAAAGGAATTGGATCCAGAGGTGGCAGGGGTCAATTGGCAGCATTCCACCACCAAAGGCAAGGTGGGTGTGGTTATCATAATGGACAGCAGAGTCAAAGCAGCAATCAAACTAGTCTGACTCATGCAGATTTATGGCATTGGTTAGTTAATCGTGGAGTTCCTAGAAGTGACATAAATAGGAAGTCTATTAAATTCTTACTTGATGTGTACAAACAGAAAAGTTCTAGGTCAAGTGTACTTGAATCATAAAAATGGAGTCAAGAGTCAGTCAATTTCCAGAATTGAACCAATGCATAAACCCAGAACTCTTTGAATGAAGAGGTCAGGTCCTCTTGAGGAAGGATCCCTCTAAAATACTGAAAATTTATGTTATTTATCATTCTTCCAGACTTTTCTCCAAAGACCTCTGGCCTTTTACCAGGGTAACAATTGCATTGGGAAAATGGAAATCATCAGACACTTAAGAGTCTTCTAACTCTAAACTAACACCAATTTCAGGAGACCCAGAATGTCACTATCTGCCAGTCAGAGTAGGGGTTTACAGAAGTCACATGATCAATGGAGTTTTACTCAGGTCCTTCTCACAGTAAGTTGAGTGAGTCCCAAACCCATTCTTTGATTTCCCCAGTTCCCGAATGCATAGTTGGAATAGACATAATTAATAGCTGCCACAGTCCCCACATATTTGTTCTTTGACCTGTGCAGTGCAGGCTTTTATGTTGGGAAAGGCCAAGTAGAAGCCATTAGAAGTGCTTCTACGTAGCCTGCCAAAGGCTCCAAACATATTGGAAGTATACATTGATAGAACTAGCTACTGATGAAACACTGAAGATAAATTTTGAAAGTATGCGATCACTTGCTTTATTTTTGAATGTAAGTTAAAAACAAATAAGCTTAGCTTGCTGAACTTATTTTAAAGGCTCTTGTTCCATCCCCCTTTACATCTGTGAGATTGGCTTCTATACAGTGAGTGTCATCAAAACAAAATCTAGAAATAGTACAGACAGTCATCATGTCATGCATTGTTGTCAGTAAAATTTAGATTAGCCATGTTAACAAGGAAGAAAAAAATTGTTTGCATTTATCACATCCAACATCTGTAAATACTTATATACAGAGTATTTTCAAAGTGTGTGTTTGTGTTTATTATATGAAATCACATTTCACTTAGAAATTTTGTTTAGTTGTGATTGTAGAAAGAAAATAGTGTAATAAAAATTCTCTATATAAATGGCCTATGCACATTCTTTTAATAAGCAAAGTATACTATTTTTGAAATTATTTTATTTTTTTATATATTACATTTGTTCCAATTACATTTATAAAACTGGAAGATATTCCTGATTCTAAAAATGAATGTGTTTATATTTTGTGTATCTTTGTTTTATTTGTTTTCTAGCAATCTTATTGTATTTTTCCAAAGTATTCTTCCACAATAAATTTTTAAAAAACCTGTTTCTTCACTATAAATAGTACATTTAACTTTTTAGTTTTGAAATAACTACAGAATCATAAGAAATTGCAAAGATAGTACAGAGAAGTCCCATGTACCTTTCACCATATTTCTCTCAAAGATTAAACCTTACACAACTATGATGCAATATCAAAAACAGAAAATTGATGTTAATACGGAATGTGTACTTAGTTCCATCATTTTATCATTTATGTTATGCTAGTGTAGTAACCACAACAATCAAAATACCACAAAGATCTGCCTGGTGCTACCTCTTTATCAACGCACCCATTCTCCTCCACCTCCAACATCCCTACCCCTTGGACACCAAAAATGTATTATTCATTTCTATGATTTTGTCATTTCAAGAATGTGGTATGAATGGAATCATTCAGTATGTGATATTTTGAGACTTTTTTTTTTCATTCAGAATACTGCCTTTGAGGTCCATTTAAGTACTATGGATTACAACTCCAACATACCTTTTGAGGGTGATTCAACCCATAATGTTGATCATGGCTAATAATGATCTATAATTTTATTTTTGTTGTTTTTTTTTTTGCAAGATCTTTTTCAGCTTTTGTTATGAGTATTTGTCTGGACTCATATAGTGATTTAAATATCAGCTTTCTTCCTCTGTTTTCTGAAAAAGTGAGTGTAACTTTGATTTTAATTTTTTTTTAATTGTGATAAAAGTCACATAATATAAAACACACTATTTTAACCATATTTAACTGTACTGTTCAGTGGCACTAAGTACATTCACATTGTTGTGCAACTCTCACCATCACCCATCTCCCAAATTTTTCACCTTCCTAAACTGAAATTCTGTCCCCATTAAACACTAACTCCCCATTCCCCCTCCCCATGCCCTCTCACCCCCTGGTCCCTGGCATCGACAAATGTACTTTCTGACTCTATGAATTTGACTATTCTAAGTACCTCCTATAAGTGGAATCAAACAGTATTTGTCTGCACCTAACAAATATTGGAATGCTTTTTTACGGTTAATAATATATGTCCTGCAAACAGATTGTTCCTTTTTTTCCCTCTGTGCTATACAATAGGCTCTCACAAGCCATCTACTTCATCCATAGTAGTGTACATACGTCAATCCCAATCTCCCAATCCATCCCACCCATCCCGTCAGCCCTTGGTGTCCATACATGTGTTCTCTATGCCTGTGTCTCTATTTCTCCTTTGGAAATCGGTTCATCTGTACCATTTTTCTAAATTCCACATATATGCACTAATATGATATTTGTTTTTCTCCTTCTGACTTACTTCACTCTGTATGACAGTCTCTTGGTCCATCCACAACTCAGCAAATGGCACAATTGCTTTCTTTTTTATGGCTGAGTAATATTCCATTATATATTTGTACCACATCTTCTTTTTCTGTTCTTCTGTTGATGGGCATTTAGATTGCTTCCATGTCCTATCTATTGTAGATAGAGTTGCAGTGAACATTGGGGTGTGCTTACCTTTTGGAATTATGGTTTTCTCTGGGTATATGCCCAAGGGTGGGATTGCTGGGTCATATTGCAGTTCTATTTTTAGTTTTTAAGAAACCTCCATACTGTTCTCCATAGTGGCTGTATCAATTTACATTCCCACCAACAGTGTAAGAGGGTTCCCTTTTCTCCACACCCTCTCCAGAATTTATTGTTTGTAGATTTTTTATGATGGCCATCCTGGCTGGTGTGAGATGATACCTCATTGTAGTTTTGATTTGCATTTCTCTAATAATTAGTGATGTTGAGCATCTTTTCATGTGTCTCTTGGCCTTCTATATGTTTTTTGGAGAAAAGTCTATTTAGGTTTTCCACCCATTTTTTAATTGGGTTGTTTGGTTTTTTTTGATATTGAGTTGCATGAGCTGTTTGTATATTTTGGAGATTAATCCCTTGTCAGTTGCTTCATTTGCAAATATTTTCTTTCATTCTGAGGGTTGTCTTTTCATCTTGTTTATGGTTTCCTTTGCTGTGCAAAAGTTTTTTTTTAAGTTTCATTAGGTCCCATTTGTTTATTTTTGTTTTTATTTTCTTTACTCTCAGAAGTGGGTCAAAAAATATTCGCTGTGATTTATGTCAAAATGTGTTCTGCCTGTGTTTTCCTCTAAGAGTTTTATAGTGTCTGGCCTTACATTTAGGTCTTTAATCCATTTTGAGTTTATTTTGATTTTATTTCTTCAGTGTTAGAATAAACCAGTAAAACTAAGCCTTACATTTTCTTCATAATAACAAATTCAATTTCGTTAATGAAGTACAGGACTATTCATATTTTCTGCCCTAACACTTTTTATTTTATTATTATCATTGAAACTTGTTAACCAATTTTTTCAGCCATGATACCATCTGAATAATATTTCCCTCCTATGAACTTGTTCATCATGTATTATTTTATCATATTTACTAAACACCTTATGAGTGCTAGGTGCATGCTGGAAAACAGAGGCCAAGACAAAGACACTCTCTGCTTCCAAAGAACACATAGTCCAGTGGAGAATATGGTTATTAAGCAACAATTTAGAATCAAGCATGTTTGGTATAAGGAAAAGAGGACAGTATACTTCAAGCAGGCCTTCATGAATCTGAAGGGTAAACAGAATTCAGTCAAAAATAAAAGGGGAGCACTTCTAACCAAAGAAAAAGCTAAACAAAATTGCAGATGCAAGAGATAATAAGGTACATCTAAGAAGTTAACTAAAAAATAGTTCTAATAGGTTTTGGGTGGAGACTTTAGAGTTTTCTATATAAAGTATCATGCCATTTGAAAACCTATTGCTTTTCTGTACACTAATAAAGAGTTATCAGAAAAAGAAAGTAAAAACAAAATGAAAACTAACAACAAAAAAACCCATTTAAAATTGCATTATAAAGAATAAAATACCTAGGAATAAAGGGGATGAAAGCTGTATACCCTGAAAACTATAAAACAATTGAAGATGATTCAAAGAAATGGAAAAATATCCCATGCTCTTGGATTGGAAGAATTAATACTGTTAAAAAGGCCATACTACCCAAAGATATCTACAGATTGAATGCAACCTGTATCGAAATACCCATGACAGTTTTCACAGAACTAAAACAAATAATTCTAAAATTCACATGGAACCACAAAACCCCAAATTGCAAAAAAAAAAAAAAATCTTGAGAAAAAAGAACAAAACTGAAATATCAGGCACTGGCACAAAAACAGACACAAATTAATGAACAGAATAGATAGTACAGAAATAAACCAATGCGTCTATTGTCATTAATCTACAACAATGAAGCAGATTATACAGTGGAGAAAAGATATTATTTTCAAAAAATGGTGCTGGGAAAACTGGACTGCTGCATGCAAAACAATGAGAGTAGAGCATTTCCTGACACCATATACAAAAATAAACTCAAAATGGATTAAATGCTTAAATATAAGACCTGAAACCATAAGACTCCTAGAAGGGAACATGAGAAGAATACTCTGACATAAATCATAGCAATAATTTTTTGGATCTCTCTCTTAAGGCAAAAGAAATAAAATTAAAAATAAACGAATGGGACCTAATTAAACTTAAAAGCATTTGCAAAGCAAAGGAAACCATTTGACAAAACAAAAAGACAACTTATGGAATGGGAGAAAATATTTGCAGATAATGTCACTGATAAGGGGGTTAATATCCAAAATATATAAACAGCTCATACAACTTAATGTTAAGAACAAAGCCAATCAAAAAATGGGCAGGAAAACTAAATATACATTTTCCCAAAGATGGTTAACAGGTGGATGAAAAGATGCTCAACATCACTAATCATTAGGGAAATGCAAATCAAAACCACAGTGAGATATCTCCTCACACCTGTCAGAATGTCTATCATCAAAAAGACTATGAATAACAAATGTTGGAGAGGATGTGGAGAAATGGCAGCCCTTGTACACTGTTGATGGGAATGGAAATTGGTGCAGTCATGATGGAAAACAGTATGGAAGTTCCTCAAAAAATTAAAAATAGAACTACCATATGACCCAGCAATTCCACTACTGGATATATATGCAGAAAAAAGAAAAGAAAATACTAATTCAAAAAGTCACATGCACCCCAATGCTCATAGCAGCACTATAGTCATGATATGGAAGCAATCCAAGTGTCCAACAACACACAAATGGATAAAGAAGATTTGGTATACATATACAATGGAATGTAATTCAGCCATAAAAGAGAATGAAATTTTGCCATTTACAGCAATGTGGATGGACCTAGAGAAGATTATGCTTAGTGAAATAAGTTAGACAGAGACAGAGATACTGCATGATATCACTTATATGTGGAATCTAAAAAATAATACAAATGGATACAAAGCAAAACAGAAACAGAATCACAGATATAGAAAAAAAAAAAAACAGTGGTTAGCAGAGGAAAGAGGGAAGGGGGTAAGGCATTAAGAGATACAAACTACTATGTACAAAACAGACAAGCAACGAGAATACATCAGAGACAACTATAGCCATTATCTTGTAATAATTTTTCATGTAATATAACCTGTGAAAATACTGAATGACTATGCTATACACCTGAAACTTATATAATACTGTAAATCAACTATACTTCAACAAAAATAAATTCAGTATTGCTAGATATAGATGGCAATAAAGAAAGAGTAAACAGATATGATGCTAGATAAGTATGTATGACCAAGAGATAGGATGCCTGTAAGTCATGAGATGTGACATTTTCCTAAATGAAATGAAACCTATTGAAGTATTTTAAGCAAAAGAGAATAATGATCAAATTTGCATTTTTCAAGTCAGTCTTCAATGTATAGGATGTATTGGCAAGAAGCAAAATTGGAAGCAGGGCAGTGAGTTAAGAGTCTGCTCTAATTATCTATTCAAAAGACAATGGTATGCATGTGGGATCTAGTTCCCCGACCAGGGATCAAACCTGGGCCCCCTGCTTTGGGAGTGTGGTCTTATCCACTGTGACACCAGATCTCACATGCATGCTGCAACTAAGAGTTCGCATGCTGCAACTAAGGAGCCCGCCTGCTGCAGCTAAGACTCCATGCAACCAAATAAATAAATAAATATTTAAAATAAAAAAGACAATGGTGAGTTGATCAGGAGTTAACAGTGGAATTGTAGAAAAATAGATGGACATATATATCAGAATTGACTTAACCTCATGATTAATTGGAATTATCAAGTAAGGGAACAATGCAGTCATGGGTGACACCTAAATTTCTGGCTTTGATAATTAGATAGATGTGGTTGACATACAATGGAATGAGAAAAGAAAGGGAAATTCAATTCCAGGGAGTGTGTTACTTTTGGATAACAAGATAAAATTGAGGAGGCTCTTGGTTACAAAGCAGAGAGACAGTGTAGTATTGTCAGACTGTCTGAACTTTATCAAGGTTAAAGTTGGCAACCTCACACTGGTACAGATATGCAACATTTAGATTTATAGATGCAAGCAAAGTGAAAGTGATTATTTTGGTCTGAACTGGGTTGGGGTTTTGCCAGACTTGTTGGAGTAGGACAATTCAAAGAGATTGAGTACTGCTACAAAATTCATTGAAAAACTAAATCATGAAGCTTGGTAGGATGTAAAATAAAGAGGAAAGGTACAGCTGGGTAAAGATAAAAATGAGAGATTCAATGGAATTTAAATTCAAAGGAAGCTGAGAAAGAGTTCAAATGGGGGTAGATTAACACAGAGACTTGAAAGATAGAAAGTTGTAGTGGAAATGGGATGTACATGTCTGAAACTTCTGATATAATCCAGGTGATAGAATCTTGAACTAAGAAAGAAAGAGACAAACGTACAGAGGAAGGAGACAAGTGCAAGCCTTGAGTGATATCAATGCTCTTAGCATTCCCTACAATGTCTTTACACTTGGACTCCTGTGTCATCTCTGCTATGAGGTTGTAATTTCCTTCATGTCCAGTTTATAACTTATTCTTCTCCCCTCACCAAACACACAAATCTACTAGCATGTGGCATTGTACAAAACAAGGGCTCTATAACTAAATCTTGCAACAATAAATGAGTGAAAATAGTACATAGTGATTTCTCCTAAAATCAGATTATAAAATTACTCAATAACAAGCACAGAGCAAAATATTTCCAAAATGACATCAGACCCAGCAGCTCATAGAGCCTCACTGATTATCTCACAGCCAGAAAAATTCCAATTCTTTTGACCCCCTGCTGTCTCCTTGACTTGCTTATTAAATCCCATTAATATGGTTATGAGAGATGAATGCTTCCATAATGGCATGATTACCAGTCAGAAAGGTCTTAAGTAAAAAGGTCTCCTATAGCAATAAATTTATATAAAAGTTTAGAATGACACAGTAGATATACTATAACTGCAGACCTGGGATAATGCTAAGCAATGTGTGAAATAAATCTCCTATTTGTATTTTTATTCTCATGGTGAATAGGATAAATGCAGCCCCTTTTTCTTGGGAGCTAGCTTCAAAGTAAGCAATACTGTCTACTTAAACAATTTTTTTTTTTTTTGAGAAATAGCTTTGAAAGTATCATGCAAACTGATTTTTTAATGATTTTGGGCAACATATTTACATTTCAAACTTTTGAGTTTGCATTTTCCTCTTTTTATGCTGAATCTGTCAACTGGTTGGAATTCGTAATTTATGGCTCTGCGGCAATCCAATATTCTTTATCCTCAAGTGAACCTATTCCCATGAAAGTTTATGTAACACTGATGAAAAACGTTTTAAAAGTAAAAAATATTTCCTGGAATCATTATATGATGTTTATAAATGTGTGATATCCTTGCAGAATTTTTCTGAAAGTTTCGTGATAGTATAAAATTTTTTAAATGTTGAAGAATTAATGAAAATGTAAATTTCTTAAGATACGTCCCACAACACTTCCTTTTTGAGTTATTTATTTTCAGCCTCAAATGTTTACCTTTCTTCTGAAATTAGTTTCACTCATTTTTATTGACCCCTACTACTTATCAGATACATCGTATAATGTTACTATTTGAAAAAAGTATAAATAACAGTCTCTAAGTTCTTATGATCAATCTCATAGTGAAAGCAAACTTCTAAACAGATAAGTTAATCTGAGGTTGGGGCACATTTTTTGTGAATATTTATCAGGTCTGATGGGGTTGAAGATATATGAACACATACATGACTACACTGATCATCAATCAACTGTGTTTTATTTATACATCCAGAATGCTTTACTCTTGTTCAATACAAAAATTTTTAACATTCCATTTATTAACCTAACACACAACTATATAATTATATATAATTATGACTTTCTCTATAATTATGACTTTCCTAGGCCATGATTTGTTTTTTAAACCTTCCAGGGTTAAATCAGAATGTGGTTTCAAAGTTACAATGGTCATTTAAAAGCACAGCAGTCAAATATTTACCAGAGTATAAAACTGTACCTGCCCACTTCAGCTTAAAACTTTTTACATTATTTTAAGTTCCAAAGTGCTTATTCACCAGAAAATCAGCCTTTATTTACTGAGCAATTGATTTTGTATGTTAGCATCATTTCTCCAAATTAACCTATTTATACATAAGAAAATGTAGGTGTTTTATAGGGAAACATTTGCTTGATCTGAGTGAACTGTTTTTCATATTTTCATTTCTAAGATCTTACTGAAGAAGAAAATCCAACATCCTGCTTTTCATGGGTCACGGTGTGCCCCATGAAGCATTGCTTTGCTCACACCTCCAGGCTGTGTAATTTGGCTCCTGTGGGTAACAAGAAGAACCAGAAATTCCCCAGGTCCAGTCTGGCCAATGTAAAGGTAGGGCAGGTTTTCCTCTTCAGTCAGTGCAGAGAATGAGGGTTGCTCCAATCTCTAGAGGTGGTAGAACAATGGAGTAATCTGGGCATGGGCAGTCCATGAGATATCATTATGCCTCTTCCATAAGAAACAGGCAAGGGCCCAAGGTCTGGAGAATGTCTGTGTAGATGAGCTGGCGGCCCTGAAAGGATCTCATGGGTATAAGAACTAGGTCTGCTACACTACCAATTTTTATTATTTAAAAAAAAATTTTCATACACTTCCTCACATGTAATTAATGATGTTGTTCTTCAGCTACTTGTGCTAAAACTACATATAGGAAACCTCAAACCTTACCTCTGTCTGTCCCACAATACTATCAGTATTGAAAAGGATAGGTTAATTTTTATTTTTTTCCGGTACGTGGGCTTCTCACTGTTGTGGCCTCCCCCGTTGTGGAGCACAGGCTCCAGACGCGCAGGCTCAGCGGCCATGGCTCACGGGCCCAGCCGCTTCACGGCATGTGGGATCTTCCCGGACCGGGGCACAAACCCGTGTCCCCTGCATCGGCAGGCTGACTCTCAACCACTGCGCCACCAGGGAAATCCAGAATAGGTTAATTGATGTAAAATACAATCTTCCAGATTTCAGCAGAGGATAAAATTTATCCTTGCTCCATCAAGCTCAATGCAGATATTCATTGTAAAACCTCTGTAATGCTCTTCCTGTGGTGATTCAGGGGTCAAGGTTCTTTTTTTCTAGTACCCTCCATTGTTACCAAGTGTTTCAAGGTCCTCTGGAGTCTTAAAGTCCTCTGCATCTGGACACTGAACAAGAGAAGAAGGTCCTTTAATGAAATGACTTACATTATTTTCATCTGCATTCTGTCAGTCAGAGATATTTTTCTCTTCCATCATTCTGGAATATAGAATAGATTTGGTGAGTAGCAAGCATTCTTACTAAGTCCACCTTCTACTTAGACTTTTCAAAGAGGGAAGGGCCTGGATGCATAGCAACCTCATGAAAGGATACTGGAAAACAAAAAAAGGCTTTTGGCATTCCTATGTTATTGCCATGATTAGTTGAATTTTGCCTACGCTGGGGAAGAGTTGTGCTGTCTAAACATCAGAAAATATCATGCCTGGAGATACATAATACTCTTGTGCGAGGTTTTTAACTTCAGGTTTTTGGAGGTTGTATTTGTTGGTCATTACAAACTGATATCCTGTGATTTTAAATTCAATCTCATAGAACAACATTGTCAGGGAAAAAAAAAAAAATGGTAAGAAATGCGTTTAGTTCTTCATCTCAGCCCATTCCCCAAAAGGCATATTAGTTTAGTTGAACTTCCTTAATAGTAATCAATAGTATCCAACTAACAATTGTAAGATGAGAAAAATTTTCTGTAGAAGTAAAATACATGACATTGAAAGGAAAAAAATCCTAAAATTGGCAGAGTATTTAATATAATAGTTTTATATGGAAAACATGATGTATTACTAATGCTTAGCACATAATAAACATTTGATAAATGTTGTGAATACATCTCTGCTAAAGAGTGCATTTCTGGCTAGTTATAAATAACGAGTTTTGCTTTTATGACCTAAATATCAATAGAAAACTTTCCTATAGAAGGGAAATAATTTATGATTCCCGATTGCACTGAGAATCTAAATATTTAAGGCCAAACATGTGATGTTCACTAACTCTGGTGCCAATTATTGTATTTCCAAATGGGAAATTGCTAATTGCTAATTATATCAATGTTCATGTAATTCTATGGCAAGCTTTCACCTTTTGTAGCAGATTGCATTTTCCAAAATGGCTCGTCCTTCATGCTCTTCTTAATGTGTCTCTGATATTCCTTCCATTTATGTGGTGATGTGGTAGAATGTGCCTTGCTCACCCTCCACATAACAATTGTGTAGACCTTTGTGGCTGTTTCAACAGTATGGCTGAAATGATGTCATAAAATTCCCAAAGTTTGATTATAAAAATGTTATGCATTTTCACCTTGTTCTCTTGGGATATTTGCTCCCCATCACCATGCTGGGAGGAAGTGCAGATGAGCCTTCTTAGACATTAATTAGAACTGAAGAGGCACTTTGTAGGTGTCCAACCAACAACCCAGCCTCTAGACTCAGCCAAAAAGCAATATCAACAACCAGTGGTATGAGTAAAAGCACTACCAGATGATTTAAGCCTCCAGTTAGCAAGTCTTCCCAGTTGTAGCCCTAGATATTGTGGAGTTGAGATAAAGCCATCCTGAACCCCAGAGTTTACAACACTACTGAAATAGTTGTATGTGTGTCTGTTTAACACAGAGAGGTTTTGAGATAATTTATTATGCAACAAGAGTAGCTGGGCCATCCTTCATTCAAACATAATTTTATATCACAACTCCCCATTAAACGATTTTTGTTAGTTTTCCCCTAAAATTATGTAATAGTGTTACATATATATGTCATCATCAATTGCTCTACTTGACTTGGCTTCTATCAACCATGTAGCACAGAAACATTATTGTTTTAAGATTATACAAATATATTACTATTCAGTCCTAAATATTTTTGATTTTACTATTATTACATGATTTGAATATGCAATGAAATAGATTATGCAAGGGTAACAATTATTAGTGGTATTTTTTTTAACCAGAATATTCCCAATGTATAGCAAAAAACTGATGCATGGTAAATGGTCAGCAAATATTGCATGAATAAATGCATACATGGACACTTTTAATCTGATTTAGAAATTTAGATAGGATGTTGTAAGAGCAAAAGTGTATAATGCTTGACTTATTTCTAAATGCAAATTTACTATTTAGCTTACCTGCACTTTTGTAGAACTATTTATTTGACCGTTTCAATATATGATAATGAAATTAATTGAAATTGCATCACCTTTTCATCCTATATTATAAAACTTGTAGCTATTCACTTTTTGGAAAATATTTTTGTCATTTCAATAATAATAACAATAGGTGTCAGTAGTAACAATAGCAGCTAGTATTTTCTGTATGCTTACTATGTGCCAGAAATTGTCCTAAGTTCTGCTTGAGTTACTGAATTATTTTTTTCTTAAGTTAGGTTTTGAGATATAATATACTCACAGTCAATTTCATCTCTTTAAGTTATACAGTTCTATGAATTCTGACAAATGTATACCATTGGGAAATCATCACCACAATCAAGATATAGAATAATTCCTTCACCCTAAAAAATTCTCTCATGCCACTTTGTGGTCAATCCTTTCTCTCATATCCAACGCTTAACAGTCATTTTCTGTCCATATAGTTTTGCCTTTTCCAGCATGTCATATAAATTGAATCATATTGTATGTAGCCATTTGAATTTAGTTTATTTCAATAAGCATAATAGATTTGCAATTCTGCAATGCTGTTGCATTATTTTTGTATTCCATTATATGTCATAATTTGTATACATTTTCCCAGCTGATGGACAGACATTTGGGTTTAGTTTTGGGTGATTATGAATAAAACTGCTATAAACATCTGTGTATAGATATTTGTACAAATATGTTTTCATTTTTCTTTCAGATCTACCTAGAAGTGGGATTTTTGGGTTGTGTGGTGAATGGATGTTTAATTTTATAAGAAAGTATCATCTATTTTGCTACTATCCAGCTCATGTTTTATATCAGACTAAGTTTTTAGCAGGTCAATGTGTGTTTTTCTTTTTTGTTTTTGTTTGTTTTTGTTTTTTTGCTATTTTTCAATACTAAGTGTCTTTGAGAATAATGTCACCACCTTATTATGTGTAATTGGATATAGTTTTTAAGAACTTGAGTTTTCTTCTTACCTCTTTGAGTCAAATCAATTGCTAGTGACAAAGCAGACATTCAGAGACCAGTAGAATTTTTAGTACTAAAAAACATAAGTTTTCATGCTCACTGAAGAGAATACAGCTTCTTATAAACTAACTGGTTTACAGATGAATTTGTCTAATCAAATCAAAAAAGATGCATAGGGAATTTTTCCTTAATTTCCAAACTCATTGATTTCCTATATAGCTAGATGGTCTCCATTTTCCCATTTTTATTTGTATTCTTTGTATTTACGCAATAATAGGCCCTAAAGTACAGTAATCCTTACAAGATAAGATTTCATTTTTATTATGTATAATAGTCCACAGATAAACAGCTGCTGTATAAACCAAAAGAGAATTGATCAAAATCTTTCAAGTGCAGTAAGGAGAGAAAACACAACAAAACAAACTCTTGACCTCAATTTCTATTTCCATCAAACATATCCTTTAATAATTAAAAACCAAAAAACAATCTATTGCCAAGAAAATTCCTCTAGAAGATTAATCTTAAAGTTCTTCAGACTGAAAAAAAAATTAGTCAAAAGAGAGCTAGAAATTGTAAATAAGTGGATAAATAGAAAAGACTTTTCACTTGCAAAAAATAGTTTCCTTAAAAGTTGATTTGTTTAAAACAAAATTATTTAATAGTGTGTTGTGAGGAGTTTATAACACCTGTAGAGGTAAAACATGTAAAAATAATATAGATGAGTTCTTTGGAAAACAGATTCTGAGACTGAGATTTGCAGGAATTGAATACTTCTCTCAGAAACATCTATCTCAGGAACATTA
Organism: Orcinus orca; assembly: GCF_937001465.1. Taxonomy (NCBI): domain Eukaryota; kingdom Metazoa; phylum Chordata; class Mammalia; order Artiodactyla; family Delphinidae; genus Orcinus; species Orcinus orca. Next base: position 131,890,163 of record NC_064563.1, read on the forward strand.
TCTATAAATAAGTAAAGAAAGGAGAATTGGGCAGAGGAAGAAACTTGGATGAGATAGCTCTTTGACTAAATGAAATTCCTGGGGATAAAATTATCTATGAACCATGATTAGGCAACGCTTCAAGTGGAGTGAGTGGACATCTGGGTGGCACCTCAAGTACCCACTTCAGTCCACCCTATTGCCAAGTTATACTTGATTTGTATAATAAGTTTAGCTCATCTGGGAAGAGCTATCTCAGGATTCCAATTGGCTTTTTCCTAGGGAAATTTATAAAAATAAAGAAAATGGAGCAAACTACCAACCTTGCCCCTTGTTGGAGGACAATACTGCATGGGTCTCTTGTGCTACTATACATCTTGCCATGTATGTCAGGAATGCAAGACAGGGTGACATTTAAGCAAGACCTAGGGTTAGGTTTTCAGCAAAGGACTTTTAAGGACCAGGTGATGTCTCTCTGAGGCAAAGATAAGGTTTACTTACTGCTTACTATAAAAAAGGTAGATGCCCCAACAAGATCAGGGATCTTCTTCATATGCCCCACCACATCTACAAGTGCCGCCTGGCCCTCCACTTTGTTCTGTGGAGACAGCAGCTCAAATAATGGACAAAAATATGCTGATTCTCTGGGTAATGACTTTTCTTTCAGCAAAAAATATTTTGTCTCTGGTCAGCAGTGTTTGTCTTCTGTCAGCATCCATGAAGCTATATCAAGGTGACTTGTGAGCTTGCATGTATGATAAAATCTCAGAGCCTTTACTGATTGTGACACCTCCAACAGCTGGTCTCAGAATCAGACACTGATATTTATCATTCCCTCCCTCTACTATCCATTCCAGATTTTCCACACCCTCATCTAATACCTCCGTTTGTATAGATGGTTTATCTAATCAGGCTGCCTAGATGCTTAACCTTAAGAAGTTCCCAACTCACATTACCATGCCTTTCTGTGAGTGTAGCTGCTGATATTCTTCATTTACTATCAAATATGGGCAGAAGAGTAACAAGAGGAGCCCCTGTGGATCACCTGGGTGCCAAATATTTTCTTCTCTGACTTCATTGTACCAAGATGATAATTATTTTACTAGTTTGCAGATTTCTTGGCTCAAGGATTATGAATGAAAAAGAGACAAGTCTAAAATTTAATAGGATTCTTGTTTTGCCCACTGAAGATCCATACTTCTAGACTCTTAAAACATAGAGTGACAGGGACTTAAAGTGCAATTTCCCTAAGTGGATCACTGAGAGTAAGGGTAAGTGAGCCTGCTTCTACTTCAACCCTTTGGTTTCCAGACCCATGTTCTCTACCATTGGAGATATGGCACCATATAATAGCTGTTGCTTTAGGGTATGTACTTCATTCTGGAAGATGGTGCTTCATACCTGCAGAGTGTATCTCCAGCATGATGCCTTAAGAAGGTCATTCTATTTTTCTATCAGCTGACAACTTCTGGCATATCATATAATGCAGTATATGATAAGATCAATGAACTCCAAGGTTGTGTTCCCACTCCCTTAACTCAATTTGTGTAAAATGGATCCCTTTATGCAATGAGGTTCTACACAGAATCCTATGTTGATGGGGCAAACATTTTGCAAGCCTTTGGTTTGTATATTTGGCTGAGGTCCTGCAATCAGGAGAGAGAAGCCACTGGCTAGAATATATGTCCAATATAGTCAAGATGAATCATATCCCTTCTAGAATTGAAGAGGTCCAAGGTTAACAATTTACCTCTAAACGCCTGGTCAGTTTCCTTGAAGTATAATGCCATATCACAGACTTAAAGTTGGTCTTGGAAGCTAGAAGATTGGATGTTTGACTAAAGAAGTAGCCAGCTCAACATTATTGACTGGAATTCCATGCTATTGGGCCCATGCATGGCTCCATCTCTGCTGCTACAGATATTCTGCTCTTAAATCAATTGTGCATCAAAGAGATGGCTGAACAAAGATACTGGCTGATGTCAATGGGTTATTACTAAATCTACAATGTTTCACACTTCTTCTTTGGTGAATGCTCTCTGATGGGCATTAAAAGGTCATAAAAAGGACTATATGTTCATCACATGCTTCTTCCTCCAACCACTTTGTCCCAGATTTAAAAAAATACTTTTCTTTCAAAACTTCTATCAAACCAGCCAAGCCAATGGCTATTGCCTGTGTGCCTGTATAAACTCTTACCATGTATCATTTCTCTTTCCATGCAAAGTAATAAGGTGCAACATCAAAAAATCTACCTATTGGATCAATTTACCAGCAACACTGTCTTTCTGGGCTGGTTCTGAGTGGGGTTGCTGTAAAATAACAGTTGATTTTAAGTTTGAACCCTCTTACTAAGCTGAGGCCTCTGGGAAGCAAGCATGACTTCCTCTGTCAGATGGTCATGAGTGGTCTCTTTTATGGCCATAAGCATGAGCCAAAAAAGAGATGCTATTTCAACAGTAAAGAATAACATGGCAGTCTGGGCCACCTGTAATGTACGTTAATTTTGCCATCTGAGACTAATCCCAAATATAATATATTGCTTCCCTCTTAAAGTGCAGCTGCATTTTAACATCCTCTCTGATCTTTTGGTTTTGTGACTATAACATACTCAGTGCAAGATGGGAAGTTGTGGTCACATGATCACTTGATATCCCATGATCAGGTGTTCTGTCTCTAGCTCAGTGACATAGTAGGAGCTGCTTTTTGACTCTGTAGATTCATATGATGTGGGTTTGATCCAGAATTCCAGTGTTCTCTGTTGTAATTCTGAGACTAGAACTTGTCACAAAACTGTCCACTAAAGATACCTCTAATGTATAAAGTCTACAACATATGACTCAAGTGTCAGGACTGCTTTCATTATAACCTGGACCTGATGGTGACCATTTCTTTCACTGGGCCCTATTCAAAGCTGGAAAGGTTGCATGCTGTTTAGTAAATAGGTTGGATTATTTTTTCAAGTGTGGAATATGTTACTTCAAAGCCCAAAGGGGTCTAACAGGCAATTTTCTTAATTGTGGAAAGTTAGAAATACAGTAGTTAATCCATTATTTTGATGGGTATATTCTAGTATCCCCCATATCACTGGTCCCTTAAATATTCACGGACATGGTAGGATCTTTTATCATCGTAGTTTACATTTTCCACCCTCTGGAGCACTTGCATCTTAACATGGCTTCCAATAAACTTGCTGCTTCTTGCTTATCTAGTCTGATTCACACGATGCCACCAATATAGTAGATCAAGTGGAGTGTCCTGACATTTCAAATGCTCTCAGATTCAATTATGACAGAGGATGGGGTTGTAAATTGAGCTCAAGAAGGAAAACTGTAAATGTATATTGTAGCCCATCTCATATGAATGTAACTGTGCCTTGTTCTATTTCTTGATAGGAATCGAAAGAAAACACTCTCTATACTTCATGGGTACAATATATCTGAGACCATGTAAATCTACCCTGGCCAAGAAAATATATCCAGCAGCACAGTTGCAATAGGGATGGTGACCACCTTCAATTTACAATAGCCCACTCATATTTTAAAGAATATTTCCAGATTTTGTAGAGGATAAGCTGATGGTATGGATTTACTGAGGAAAAACACTTGAATGATATTTGCTGTTCTCCCTAAGAAGCAATATTGTTTTGATTTACTCTCTTGGCCAGACAGGGATAGTAGGGCAGTTTCAAAGGTTTCCATTTGAGTGCCCTCACTATAGTAGATCTTATCCTACAGGAAAAATATAATAACACTGTAGAATTCTGCCAACTATCAATGTGAGAATTTCAATTACAAATTTTGAGACCAGGGAAATCACCACTGGGTGAACCATTAATGGGCTTGGACTTCATTATTCCTCATTGTATAGGAGGATGTCAAAGTCCCCTAGATCAAGGGTGGGCAGACTTTTTCTTAAAGCACCCCATAGCTAATACTTTAGGCTTTAAGGGTCATACTGTTTCTCTCTCAATTACTCAGCTCTGCTGTTGTAGTATGAAAGAAGCCATAGACAATATATAAACAAGTGACCATGGCTGTGTTCCATTGCAAGGGGGTTAGCTAGACTTTAACTGGGAAGTGTTAAAGCTAGACTTTAACAGGTCCAGAGTGTTCAGAATAATCTGGGATTCAATATTTTTAAGGCATTGCCCACATATCCCCATATCAAGTTGCAGAATTTCACTCCCCTTGAATAAGAATGCTGACATGCCTTAATAGACTTGCTGATCTTGAAAGTTTCAACCTTCACTAGAGGTCTGCTTATATTTTTATAATCAGGTTGTAGACTGGATATTCAACTTTTTTTTTGCCTTATGGATGTAGGAGATGAGAAGCTCTTTCCGTGCTGCTAAGATGCTCTCTGACTTTCACACTTAGCCTGAAATTAGTGATCAATCACCCTCAGCCTTTCATTGTCATTTTCTAAAACCGAGAGCCCCCAGCAAAAGCCAACCAATTCAATGAACACTATAAAGACTACTTCCAATGAACTCTAAAATGAATGATATATTGCACTCACCAGTGTATTTTCTTCTACCAAGAAAACGTTAATAGTTACACTACTATTGCCTACTAGGGGTTGTCTATACCCAAACTACCAGCCATCTGGCCAATGACACAGCTACAGAATTCCCATTTAGACTGTTTTCTAAGTCCACTCTTGGCACTGAAGTTTGTCTTTCTCCTATTTTGGGAACCAGATACAGAGGTGGAGATTTGTATGCACTTGGCTTATTGTGCAGTGCTTTTAGAAACAATACCTGAAAAGAGGTGTAGTTGGTAGGATTAGGGAGTGTTGAACTATGATGCAACTGCAGCAGAAGACTTTGCTAATCCATAGGGAATTCTAAACCTTGAGATGACCTTTCAGAGATATTCTTAATGGAGGCAAAGGGACCAGACCTTTGTACCCTGCATTGACCAGTCGATGGCTGTGTGCTTTCTCTGGGATGAGTGAGAGCAAGGCAGCTCCACTTAGCTGAAGGCAATTCCTGAGAAGGCCTCAACTTTAGACTGTCAGCAGACAAAGCTCTGGGCATATGAGAACTAAGCATTTCAGTTTTAAAGAGAGAAATCTGTGAACCATACCACTGCATCCAATACGATGATTGTTTGTTTTGCATCTTGCTCCTTAATAAAACCAAGAGCTGAAACTTAGCACATATTGTTGGACCCTAAAGGAAAATTGTAAATGTAAGCTCATCTATGGAAAAGACACTCATGAATCTTGCCTCTTTGTTTCCGTGTACCCTCCTTTTTTCTCCAGTTCTCTCTTCCCCTAGGTTTGAAACTCTACTGTTCATATAACTACCTCTAATATTGCTGTTTGCTGTCCTGGGTTTAGAGCTCATCTTTGCACCAAGGCTCTGTCTTCCCTCATCTCTTAGGGACTTGAGATTCCCTTTTGTAGTCTAAAAGTAGCTGTTTGGCAAATGCAGACTTGTCATGTCTCTTTCCTTAAATTAGATAGGAATTTGGCTAATTCCAGCTCTTTGAATACACTTCAGGTTATTCAGACTTTGCTTAGAAGCTATCAGTTAATAAATGCAATGGATATTTATAAGATACTTACTTTATATCAGACCCTGTACCAGTCTCCAATTATCTTTATCAATATAGGAAGGTATTTCAATTTAATCAGCTTAATTAGATTAATTTTTAGTCTCTACTTAAACTGATTCTCAGAAATACTTCTGGGCCTGAATCACACAAGAGCCAAAAGACTGTAGGGATGCTATAATTTGCTTCTTTATTTTCATATGAATCCATTATCTATTGATATAATAATGTTACACAATAAAACTCACTGCCAAGCATTAATTTTTGCTTATGAATTTTCAGTCAATTGGGAATTTCTGATCTTAGCTGCACTCATGCATCTATAATTAGCTGTGGGTTGGGGAGCAACTCTGCTAATCTTGGCTAGGATGTATTACATGCTTGAAGGTTGGCTGGCTGCACGCTGGTCTAAGATGACATTGGTTAGGACAGTAAGGTTGCCTGCTACTATATCTCTTATTCTCTAGCACGCTAATCTGGACTCTTACACATGGAGTAGGCAGAGTTTCAGAAGAGTGAACAGACTTATATAAGGCCTGTTGAGGCCTCAACTTGAAACTAGCACAAGATCACATCTGCTGCAATCTTGGACAAAGCAAGTGACAAGGCCAGTGCATTTTAAAGGGCTGGGTAAATAGACCTCACTGCTTAATGGGAGGAATTTTGAAAAGTCTCTTTGCAAGAGGTATAGATACCAGAAGGGGAATAATTGGGGATGTTTTTACAGTTAATCTACCACAGTATAAAATTAAGTTTTCCACTGGGCATTTGTTTCTTCCTATATATTCCACAGCTCTAAACTTTTGGATTTCCAAATAAAACCTTTACTAATATTTAGGGTTTCTGAATTTATATCCCACTTGTCAAAATGAAAACAAAATAAAATATTCAAAGCTGTTCAAAAAGCACAGTAAATCCTTGCAAGATTGAACAATCTAGCCATTAATATAAAACCCACTATTCATTTTTGTTAATTCCATTTGCTTTCTGACCACCAAAATAGATACTGGCACAACTGCAGGATTTTCAATTCTTTCAAACAGGAGATGGAAGTAGCAGAAATAGGATCGGGGTATGCAAGGTCAGCACATGATATTTGTTTATAATGTTGCTCTGCCTAGTGTCCCCACTGATTTATACTTGTCACATACTAAGGGCTCAGTTCAGCTGCACTGTGGTGCCAACTTTCTTTTGTTATTAGCTTTATATTAAAGTGATTTGTGCAGTGGAGAAAAAATGAATTGCAGGAAGTTAAAAATTCAGAATAATCTTAATGTAATTTTGGAAACTAATATGAAGACTACGGAAGGAAAGATTTTGGCACTCCACTTCTAAGTATGTTAGATAAGATAATCTAAACAAGAAGATACCTAATGTGCTTACAAAATAATGTGTCAAGGGCATATTAATCAATGTACACAGATGTCATTAGGTAGACTATCTCTGAGACTGCTTATGCCACAAGGCTGAGTGATCAGCAACTATTTGTATTCGTTGTGTCTTATTCTTCAGCATATTTAATACATTTCAGTATTCATATTGTTGCTAATAGTAGCTATTTTTTTTGACATTGACATCTTTTAGCTTTACAGACTCTAGATTTGTCTGTATGAATGACGGCTGTTTAACATTCTTGGAATTCCTACTTATGAAGATCACTATGAAGAACCAAACCAGCCCATCCCAAAATTATTCAATCTATACTAGAATCGGAGACATCTGATAAAAGTTGACAGTTTAACAGTCTAGATTTTATTTTAGAAATCAGTACACCAGAGCTTTCCGCTGCCGACACAATAGTTTTATTATTTGTGTTTGTGTTTTTATCCATTTATGTAAATGAAGATGATGGAATTCAGACACAGTAATGTCTCCATGTGCTCTTTTGGAGCTGAGTATTTCTGATCAGTGTGAGGTTGATTGTCAAGACATATTTGAGGAAGAAAGTACAAAGGAACAAGCTCTTTCCTGCCTTATTTTTCAGGGTTATCATGCATTATGGAATATCTTTAATCAATCCAACATCTTTAAGGGTTATCTTTTGAGTGGTGATACTAAGCATTGACTTGGGGTCAACTGATTATCAGAGTAACAAAAATATTTCATATAGAAATATATGTAGCAGTTTAGATAAAATATTAAGTGATGGTGGGCACATAATAGAATTCTACAGTTCAGATTTTACTAATAATATTCCAATAGGAAAAGACTTCTTGCAATCTGTGATGTTATCCAGGTTCATATCTAATGAAATAATACTATTTTTTATTGTGTAGCAGTTTTTCTATTCAACATTGTTTTCATCTTTATTACCTGACTTGATTCACACAACAATCTGCTGAAATAGGTAAATGTGTTTTCCTGATCTTCTGTGAGGAAACCGAGGCATGGATTCTTGAAATACCCTCCATATCTGACATTTGTAGATTGCAAAGACTCTAGCACAATTAGATTTGCAAAGAAAAAGAAAAAAAACAATATATGATTCCATTCAAGGGGGAGATAGAATATCAATAAGTACATAAATAATACACTTTTAAGTGCTGAAACAATATGATAAAAATAAAAAGGGGTTACAGAATTTAAAAGTAACCATTGGAGTTCCTTCAAATCATGCAAATAAAGCAGGTTATAATGAGAGGCTCACATTTAAACAGAAACTTTAACATCAGGATGGAACCAACCATGTGGAGAACATGAGAGAAAGCAACCAGTTCAAACACCCTTAGATAGAAGCCAACCTGGAGTGCTTGCAAACCTAGAAAGAAAACCAATGAGCTTTCCTACAGAGAGCAAAGTATAACTGGTACAACATGTAACCAGAGAATTATGCAGCGGCCAGATCCTGTAGAGACTTTAGTCATTGTAAAAGGTATAAATTTTATTATAAATGAAATGGAAAGCTATGGGGTGGTTTTAGGCATAGCAATTTGAATTTTCAGAAGGTCATGCTGTTTGCTTCTGAACAAGTGGATTTTAGAGCAAGAAGTCCAGTAAGTGTCCATGGTGGCCGTCCAAGTATGCAATATAGAAGGTTGGACTTGGAGTATAACAATGACAGCAGAGAGTAGTAAACAGATAGCAGATAGATTTAGTAAAATTGCTTGAAGATTTGCCTGTAGATTAAAACTGAGAATGAAGACTGACTCCTAAGAGTTTGGATAAACAACTGGGCAAAAGATGATACTATATATCACAGCAAGTGTAAGTGGATGAGGGTTGATATGGTGAAGTTGATCTACTTGTTAGAATTGTCAGAATGTCACATAAGAAGGTGATGTACACTTCTAAAGTGCAGACAAAAGGAACAGATTGTTATTATTAATGTGGATCTCATTGGCAGATTGCATTCAAAGGCATGCGACTAGATGAGATCCAGAGAGGGTGTAGATAGAAAAGAAAGACCAGGGCACTGGAGTACATCAGCACTTAGAGACTTAGCAGAAATACTTTGGGAGGTAAAATTATTACTGCTGCAATTTTTTTCACCTTTTGCTAGTAGCTGTAACCCTGTGATTTATAGTACACTTATTTCATACCCTGTATGTATACAATGTGAATTATTAATATTTTAATATTTTTTTATTAGATGCCCTGTTCTTATCTTTCAGTTTTCACCCATAGTTATTTATTTCATGGCAAATGAATTTATTCTTGACCATGAGTGGCAAAACTGTTGGAATCTGTAGTAAAATGGTGTGTGGCACCAGATTTTCGTTTGTGTGTGTGTCTGTGTGTGTGACACTATTCGCTGAGTACATTTTTCCCAATAGAAACAAAAATCCAGATATGGTTTCAAAATGTTAACATATTCTTTTTCCAATGATCCAGTAAGAAATAATTGTTATAACATAGAATAACTTCCAGGTAAAGACCATAAAAACAATTATTGTTACCAGAATGGATAGTTTTACTTACTACACATAGCAGGGAGTGTGTTCAGCACCATCTTTCTGTAAATGCAGATTTCATCACAGAAAATAACATCTTTTTTTTTGTTTTAATGGATGTGTGTAGTAACTAAAACTTTTTTTTTACAGGCTTAGAATACTCCACTCTCAACACAAAAATCTCTCTCTCATACACAGAACAACAGACATAAGAACAGCAACACATGCATACAGCACAAACTTGTCATATAAACCAAAAAGGAAAGGGAACAGAACTGTTGACAAAAGGGGTTCAGGAGTTAACATGCTGCAAGTGCCTGAAACTATTCTTGTTTGTGTGTGAAAACAATCAATCAATGGATTAGGTAGACATAGAAAATTTCATAAAATGGGAAATGTAGCTCTTTTGTGCAGACACAGAGTTCTTATGGGACTTTCTTTATTTCCAAACTATGAAACATTACAAACTACACGTGGGGCATGTTTGTATAGAAAGGATTTAGTTACAGTCCCTTTGAAGATCCAGGGGCATATATGATGGCAAAAGAATGGCGAAGGATACATCAAAGTTACCAAAATCAATGCAATTTCTTTACCATTAGCCTAGGATCTGAAATCAGAAATTTTGGGATGCATATTAAGCTCATTAAGCCCATTAAGGGGAGAACTTATTATTAAAGTGGTGGATGATATAGCTCAAGTAGAAGCGACTACTTTATAGGTCTTTTCCTTCAAGAGTCTTTCTTCATCGTTTCTTACCCACATATCTAGTTCTTAAGCTTTCTTTCCTCATGTTGTGACAAAATAAGGACTAAATAAATCCAGCCCCACACAGGCTGTGAGTGGGGCAGGGTAATTTTGGAGGTGGGGATACCGTGACTTTGAACTTGTGCCCCTTGGAAAAGCCTCTACACTATAGTGATGCACTAATGGCTATGTTTCAGGCTGTCAATTTATTATGAGGTCAGAGCTCAGAGCGAGGCTTCTTTTGCCTGGATGTGAACTTCTAACAAACTCAAATTCCTCAGATTGTGAAGGATGAGAACAAAATCCAGTTTGTAACTCTTAGAATCTTGCCACAAAATTCCATGGTTGACTGGAAGTTAGAAAAGGTTAGCAATTTTCTGAATGTCCCCCACCCCCCACCCCCGCACGCTTTTTTCTTAAGCACTTGCTATATATTGAAATTACCTCCTGGGAACAGAATGTTCTCCAAAGCCAAAGAACCAGCCTAGCTAGGCAAATACTCATGTCATCAATTAGCATTTTTAAATGTCTCAAAAAGCATTCTTTGAAGTAATCCTTCCTCAAATCCTGTTTGAAAGTAGATTTAAATAATGGGTAAGTGGATAAACGTCTTGTGGAATTAAATGGATAAAGAGAAAAATGAATTTTGTCATGCATAAAGTTATCTTTAAAGGGATGACTAAGAGGAACTCCTCCTCAAAATGCCAGTACATCCAGATGGAAGATTGTTAAACCAAGTAATTCCTAACTCATGGCAGGAAAGAGGGTGAGGATTTATGAGAAGCAAGTTTAAATGAAGAAGGGAGCTGAAACCGCCCAGTGGAGACAGAAATGTTCTGTTTATATGCCAATTTTTACATGATCCTTTCTATATCATCTTTCCATTTCTCTTTACTTTTGCCTAGCCTCTTTCATCATAAGGACTATGTCTTACACTCATTTTGAGTTCTATTAAGCAATTTGATAGCCACTGAGTTTTCGTTTTTGAATGACGAATAAATATAGTTATGAATTAAATACAAATTACTTCCAATATTACATAGAACATATCCATATTATCAATAATAATAATCCAAATATTCACATCCTTTTAAAACTGTCATTGATAGAGAAATGATACTATGACATTTTTTTTTCAGTTTTAAATGCCTGTAAAATTAAAGGTAAGCATACTTGTAAACAATGAGCAAAGACTCCGATTAATAATCCAAGTCACTTGAAAGGCCCCCATTTATTCAAGTAATGTTAGTATTGAAGGAGATGATGTAAAAATACATATAACATTGATTGGTATAGAAAATAATTAAACCTATTAAGATATAATCTACAATAACTACCATACACTACCTGGTACATGTTAGAACTTCAACAACTAATTTCTAGCAGAAGAGTTGTATTTAGACACACTAGGAAGCCCCTTCGTGGGTGGAGACTGCGGGTGGCGGAGGGGGGAAGCTTCGGGGCCGCGGAGGAGAGCACAGCAACAGGGGTGCGGAGGGCAAAGCGGGGAGATTCCCGCACAGAGGATTGGTGCCGACCGGAACTCACCAGCCCGAGGGGCTTGTCTGCTCCCCCGCCGGGGCGGGCGGAGCTGCGAGCTGAGGCTCGGCCTTCGGTCGGAGTGCAGGGAGAGGACGGGGGTTGGCGGCATGAACACAGCCTGCAGGGGATTAGTGCACCACGGCTAGCCGGGAGGGAGTCCTGGGAAAACTCTGGACCTGCCGAAGAGGCAAGAGACTTTTTCTTCCCTCTTTGCTTCCTGGTGCACGAGGAGAGGGGATTAAGAGCACTGCTTAAGGATTCCCTGGTGACGCAGTGGTTGAGAGTCCACCTGCCGATGGAGGGGACACGGGTTCGTGTCCCCGTCCGGGAAGATCCCACATGCCGCGGAGCGGCTGGGCCCGTGAGCCATGGCCGCTGAGCCTGTGCGTCAGAAAAAGAGCGCTGCTTAAAGGAGCTACAGAGATGGGCATGAGCCGTGGCTAAAAGCGCGGACCACAGAGACGGGTATGAGACACTAAGGCTGCTGCTGCCGCCACCAAGAAGCCTGTGTGCAAGCACAGGTCACTCTCCACACCGCCCCTCCCGGGAGCCTGTGCAGCTTGCCACTGCGAGGGTCCCGGGATCCAGGGACAACTTCGCCAGGAGAACACACGGCGCGCCTCAGGCTGGTGCAACGTCATGCCGGCCTCTGCCGCCGCAGGCTCACAACGCACTCCGTACCCCTCCCTCTCCCCGGCCTGAGTGAGCCAGAGTCCCCGAATCAGTGGCTCCTTTAACTCCGTCCTGTCTGAGCGAAGAACAGATGCCCTCCGGTGACCTACACGCAGAGGTGGGGCCAAATCCAAAGCTGAGCCCCCGGAGCAGTGAGAACAAAGAAGAGCAAGGGAAATCTCTCCCAGCAGCCTCAGAAGCAGCGGATTAAAGCTCCACAATCAACTTGATGTACCCTGCATTTGGGGAATATATGAATAGACAATGAATCATCCCAAATTGAGGAGGTAGACTTTGAGACCAAGATTTATGATTTTTTCCCCTTTTCCTCTATTTGTGTGTATGTGTATGCTTCAGTATGAGATTTTGTCTGTATAGCTTTGCTTCCACCATTTGTCCTAGAGGGTCTATCCGTCCATTTCTTTTTTCTTTAATTTTTTTTCTTAATAATTATTTTTTATTTTAATAACTTTATTTTATCTCTATTTTATTTTATCTTCTTTCTTTCTTTCCTTCCCTCCTTCCTTCCTTCCTCCTTCCCTCCCTCCCTCCCTCCTTTCTTTCTTCCTTCCTTCCTGTCTTTCTTTCTTTCTTTCTAATTTTTCCCCTTTTTTTTTGAGCTGTGTAGATGAAAGGCTCTTGGTTCTGCAGCCAGGAGTCAGTGCTGTGCCTCTCAGGTGGGACAGCCAACTTCAAGCACTAGTCCACAAGAGACCTCCCAGCTCCACATAATATCAAATGGCAAAAATCTCCCAGAGATCTCCATCTCAACACCAACACCCAGCTTCGCTCAACGACCAGCAAGCTACAGTGCTGGATACCCTATGTCAAACAACTTTCAAGACAGGAACACAACCCCACCCATTAGGAAAGAGGCTGCCTAAAATCATAATAAGTCCACAGACACCCCAAAACACACCACCAGATGTGGACATGCCCACCAGAAACACAAGATCCAGCCTCATCCACCAGAACACAAGCACTAGTCCCCTCCACCAAGAAGCCTACACAACCCACTGAACCAACATTAGCCACTGGAGACAGACAGCAAAAACAATGGGAACTACGAACCTGCAGCCTGCAAAAAGGAGACCCCAAACACAGTAAGGTAAGCAAAATGAGAAGACAGAAAAACACACAGCAGATAAAGGAGCAAGATAAAAACCCACCAGACCTAACAAATGAAGAGGACATAGGCAGTATACCTGAAAAAGAATTCAGAATAATGATAGTAAAGATGATCCAAAATCCTGGAAATAAAATAGACAAAATGCAAGAAACATTTAACAAGGACCTAGAAGAACTAAAGATGAAACAAGCAACAATGAACAGCACAATAAATGAAATTAAAAATACTTTAGATGGGATCAATAGCAGAATAACTGAGGCAGAAGAACGGATAAGTGACCTGGAAGATAAAATATTGGAAATAACTACTGCAGAGCAGAATAAAGAAAAAATAATGAAAAGAACTGAGGACAGTTTCAGAGACCTCTGGGACAACATTAAATGCACCAACATTCGAATTATAGAAGTCCCAGAAGAAGAAGAGAAAAAGAAAGAGACTGAGAAACTATTTGAAGAGATTATAGTTGAAAACTTCCCTAATATGGGAAAGGAAGTAGTTAATCAAGCCCAGGAAGCACAGAGAGTCCCATACAGGATAATTCCAAGGAGAAATGTGCCAAGACATATTAATCAAACTGTCAAAAATTAAATACAAAGAAAACATATTAAAAGCAGCAAGGGAAAAACAACAAATAACACACAAGGGAATCCCCATAAGATTAACAGCTGATCTTTCAGCAGAAACTCTGCAAGCCAGAAGGGACTGGCAGGACATATTAAAAGTGATGAAGGAGATAAAACTGCAACCAAGATTCCTCTACCCAGCAAGGATCTCTTTCAGATTTGATGGAGAAATTAAAACCTTAAAAGCTGAGAGAATTCAACACCACCAAACCAGCTTTACAACAAATGCTAAAGCAACTTTTCTAGGCAAGAAACACAAGATAAAGAAAAGACCTATAATAATGAACCCAAAACAATTAAGAAAATGAGAATAGGAACATACATATCGATAATTACCTTAAATGTAAATGGACTAAATGCTCCCACCAAATGACACAGATTGGCTGAATGGATACAAAAACAACACCCATATATATGCTGTCTACAAGAGACCCACTTTAGACCTAGAGACACATACCGACTGAAATTAAAGGGATGGAAAAAGATATTCCATGCAAATGGAAACCAAAAGAAATCTGGAGTAGCAATTCTCATATCAGACAAAATAGACTTTAAAATAAAGACTATTAGAAAAGACAAAGAAGGACACTACATAATGATCAAGGGATCCATCCAAGAAAAAGATATAACGTTTGTAAATATTTATGCACCCAACATAGGAGCACCTAAATACATAAGGCAAATACTAACAGCCATAAAAGGGGAAATTGACAGTAACACATTCATATTAGGGGACTTTAACACCCCACTTTCACCAATGGAGGATCATCCAAAATGAAAATAAATAAGGAAACACAAGCATTAAATGATACATTAAACAAGATGAACTTAATTAATATTTATGGAACATTCCAACCCAAAACAACAGAATACACATTTTTCTCAAGTGCTCATGGAACACTCTCCAGGACAGATCATATCTTGGGTCACAAATCAAGCCCTGATAAATTTAAGAAAATTGAAATTGTATCAACTATCTTTTCTGAACACAACGCTATGAGACTAGATATCAATTACAGGAAAAGATCTGTAAAAACTACAAACACATGGAGAATAAACAATACACTACTTAATAACGAAGTGATCACTGAAGAAATCAAAGAGGAAATAAAAAAATACCTACAAACAAATGACAATGGAGACACGATGACCCAAAATCTATGGGATGCCGCAAAAGCATTTCTAAGAGGGAAGTTTATAGCAATACAATCCTACCTTAAGAAACAAGAAACCTCTCGAATAAACAATCTAATCTTGCACCTAAAGCAATTAGAGAAAGAAGAACATAAAAGACCCAGAGTTAACGAAAGAAATCATAAAAATCAGATCAGAAATAAATGAAAAAGAAATAAAGGAAAAGATAGCAAAGATCAATAAAACTAAAAGTTGGTTCTTTGAGAAGATAAACAAAATTGATAAACCATTAGCCAAACTCATCAAGAAAAAAAGGGAGAAGACTCAAATCAATAGAATTAGAAATGAAAAAGGAGAAGTAACAACTGACACTGCAGAAATACAAAAGATCATGAGAGAAACTCTATGCCAATTAAATGGACAACCTGGAAGAAATGGACAAATTCTTAGAAAGGCACAACCTGCCAAGACAGAATCAGGAAGAAAGAGAAAATATGAACAGACCAATCACAAGCACTGAAATTGAAACTGTGACTAAAAATCTTCCAACAAACAAAAGCCCAGGACCAGATGGCTTCACAGGCGAATTCTATAAAACATTTAGAGAAGAGCTAACACCTATCCTTCTCAAACTCTTCCAAAATATAGCAGAAGGAGGCATACTCCCAAACTCATTCTACGAGGCCATCATCACCGTGATATGAAAACCAGTCAAGGGTGTCACAAAGAAAGAAAACTACAGGCCAATATCACTGATGAACATAGATGCAAAAACCCTCAACAAAATACTAGCAAACATAATCCAACAGCACATTAAAAGGATTATACACCAAGCTGAAGTGGGCTTTATTCCAGGAATGTAAGGATTCTTCAGTATACACAAATCAATCAATGTGATACACCATATTAACAAATTGAAGGAGAAAAACCATATGGTCATCTCAATAGATGCAGAGAAAACTTTCAACAAAATTCAACACCCACTTATGATAAAAACCCTTCAGAAGGTAGGCATAGAGGGAACTTTCCTCAACATAATAAAGGCCATATATGACAAATCCACAGCCAACATTGTCCTCAATGGTGAAAAACTGAAAGCATTTCCAGTAAGATCAGGAACAAGACAAGGTTGCCCACTCTCACCACTCTTATTCAACATAGTTTTGGAAATTTTAGCTACAGAAATCAGAGAAGAAAAGGAAAGAAAAGGAATCCAAATTGGAAAAGAAGAAGTAAAGCTGTCCCTCTTTGCAGATGACATGATACTATACATAGAGAATCCTAAAGATGTTACCAGAAAACTACTAGAGCTAATCAATGAATTTGGTAAAGTAGCAGGATACAAAATTAATGCACAGAAATCTCTGGCATTCCTATACACTAATGATGAAAAATCTGAAAGTGAAATCAAGAAAACACTCCCATATACCACTGTAGCAAAAAGAATAAAATATCTCGGAATAAACCTACCTAAAGAGACAAAAGACCTGTATGCAGAAAATTATAAGACACTGATGAAAGAAATTAAAGATGATACAAATAGATGGAGAGATATACCATAATTTTGGATTGGAATAATCAACATTGTGAAAATGGCTCTACTACCCAAAAGCAATCTACAGATTAAATGCAATCCTTATCAAACTACCACTGGCATTTTTCACAGAACTAGAACAAAAAAATTCACAATTTGTATGGAAACACAAAAGACCCCGAATATCCAAAGCAATCCTGAGAACAGAAAATGGAGCTGGAAGAATCAGGCTCCCTGACTTCAGACTATACTACAAAACTACAGTAATCAAGACAGTATGGTACTGGCACAAAAACAGAAAGATAGATCAATGGAACAGGATAGAAAACCCAGAGATAGACCCATGCACATATGGTCACCTTATCTTTGTTAAAGGAGGCCAGAATATACAGTGGAGAAAAGACAGTATCTTCAATAAGTAGTGCTGGGAAAACTGGACAGGTACATGTAAAAGTATGAGATTAGAACACTCCCTAACACCATACACAAAAATAAGCTCAAAATGGATTAAAGACCTAAACGTAAGGCCAGAAACTCTCAAACTCTTAGAGGAAAACATAGGCAGAACACTCTATGACATAAAACACAGCAAGATCCTTTTTGACCCACCTCCTAGAGAAATGGAAACAAAAATAAACAAATGGGACCTAATGAAACTTCAAAGCTTTTGCACAGCAAAGGAAACCATAAACAAGACCAAAAGACAACCCTCATAATGGGAGAAAATATTTGTAAATGAAGCAACTGATGAAGGATTAATCTCCAAAATTTATAAGCAGCTCATGCAGCTCAATGACAAAAAACCAAACAACCCAATCCAAAAATGTGCAGAAGATGTAAATAGACATTTCTCCTAAGAAGACATACAGACTCCAACAAACACATGAAAGAGTGCTCAACATCATTAATCATTAGAGAAATGCAAATCAAAACTACAAAACTACAAATCATCTCACACCAGTCAGAATGGCCAACATCAAAAAATCTAGAAACAATAAATGCTGGAGAGGGTGTGGAGAAAAGGGAAGCCTCTTGCACTGCTGGTGGGAATGTGATTTGGTACAACCATTATGGAGAACAGTATGGAGGTTCCTTAAAGAACTAGAAATAGAACTACCATATGACCCAGCAATCCCACTACTGGGGATATACCTTGAGAAAACCATAATTCAAAAAGAATCATGTACCAAAATGTTCATTGCAGCTCTATTTACAATAGCTTGGAGATGGAAATAACCTAAGTGTCCATCATCGGATGAATGGATAAAGAAGATGTGGCACATATATACAATGGAATATTACTCAGCCATGAAAAGAAACGAAATTGAGCTATTTGTAATGAGGTGGATGGACCTAGAGTTTGTCATACAGAGTGAAGTAAGTCAGAAAGAGAAAGACAAATACCTTATGCTAACACATATATATGGAATTTAAGAAAAAACATTGTCATGAATAACCTAGGGGTAAGACAGGAATAAAGAGGCAGACCTACTAGAGAATGGATTGGAGGATATGGGGAGGCGGAAGGATAACCTGTGACAAAGACAGAGAGTGTCATGGGCATATATGCACTACCAAACGTAAAATAAATAGCTTGTGGGAAGCAGCCGCATAGCACAGGGAGATCAGCTTGGTGCTTTGTGACCACCTAGAGGGGTGGGATAGGGAGGGTGGGAGGGAGGGAGATGCAAGAGGGAAGAGATATGGGAATCTATGTATATGTATAACTGATTCACTTTGTTATAAAGCAGAAACTAACACACCATTTTAAAGCAATTATACTCCAATAAAAATGCAAAAAAAAAGTTCTAAATAAATTTAGAAGTCTAAATGCGTGAAATATTAAAGCACATGTATCCCATTTCTATTTTGTAAAATTTCTGCTTTAGTGTTTTGCTCATTTTTCAGTTGGCCGTTTTGTAACTTTTAATGATTTATGTGATACATACACATACATAAATATATTCATATATACATATGTCACCTGTGTGTATTTATATGTGTGTATATATATATATATATATATATATATATAATGAGTATATGTTTATGTGTCTATACACGTGTTTGTAAGTAAATGTTTATTCTGGACTCGATTCCTTTGTTGGTTTTATGTATTATAAATATCTCCTCTGAGTTTATGCCTTTCTTTTATCCTATCTTTTGATGGACTGAAGTTTTACATTTTAACATTCAGATTTACCAGTCATTCTTCTTCATGTTTTGTGCTTTTTAAAATATGTTTAAGAAATCTATGGAACCCAAGAATTTAAAAAAAACATTTATATTGTCTTTCTAAATTTTCAAACTTGTTGTTAACTTTTGATCTCAATTTAGCTCAGAATTCGTTCTTATATCTAGTATTATATAGAAAAGTCATTTTCTTTTTTTTTTTTTTTCCATATGAATAAACCACCAGTTCCCTAACAGATTTTGGGCAGTCCATGATTTTCCCCATGATCTAGAATGATCCTAAGTCCAGCCATCATAAGTGTGGATCTCTTTTGGGGCCTTTTATTTTGCTTATTTGTTTAACTCTGCAGGACATGATATTTTTAATTACCCTAGTTTTACAAGTTTCAGTAGACAATGGGACAATCTCCACTTTTTCTTTTACTTATTTGACTATTTGGCTCTTCATTTTCTCATATATTGATAAATTTTTAGAATCAAATCCAATAAAATTATTGTTTGAATTTTCACCCAGATATCTGCATGACTCACTTTCTCACCATCTTTATTCCTTTACCCCAATTTCACAGTTTTTGTGAGGTTTTCCATGGCCACCCTACATAAATTTTCATATTACCAAACTTTTTCTATCCCTCAATACCGACTTACTTTATCACTTAGCACTATTTGCTGCCTACCATACATTTATGATTATGTTGTTTATTGACCATATTTCCCACCAAAATTTAAGCCCTTTGAGGACAAAGAGTTTTGCCTCTTTTATTAACCATATTATTCTGAATTCCCAGAACGGATCCAAATGAACAGATGGTGCTGTATAAGTATTAATTAAACTAATAAAATAAATGAGTAGTAGATTGTTTCGATTTCCACAATAGCGCCAATGGTAAATATTATTCTCAATTATTACATAAGGGAATCTTAAGTTCAGGGATAGTGTCATTATTTGCTTTCTCTAGTAAGAACACAGATGGGATGCAATCTCAGGCTTTCAGGACTTTGGAAACTTTAGCCTTCCCTCACATTATTTTTCCTGGTAGAGACATAGCATGATGCCTCAAACTTATTGGATGTTCAGTAAATTCTTGTTGATGGCAAGATTTTAGATATTTGTACCCTTCATTAATTTTCATGATTTTTAAGTTTTATTTATATCCTGTTTACTTCACTTAAATATCTTTGTCTTCTCTATGAAGGACATGTATTATGTGTAATATATATATTACTTTGTAGCTTATGAAAAATTCAGAGATGTGCATAGAAGTTGGAGGCACCTTCAGCTCATTTCCCTGTTGGACCTGTTCCACACCGACCTTACCTAACACTGAAATCAGATTGCCAGATAATATAACATAAGAAATGTTTTAGACGTGCATCCCTTAGCTTACCTTAAATCTTAGATGAAAATCCTCAAGATTTCCTCCTTGTTTATTGCTTTCTTGCTTTTTTCATTTCTCTCTTCCTTCATTTCTTCCTTCTTTCCTTCCTTGTTATGGAGCAATTGTGAAATTCTTAATGTGAACTGATTATTAGATGATTTTATAAGGTTATCTAATTTATTTGAGGGGACATAATATAATTGTGGTCATGTGGAAGAATGTCATCCTTAGGAGATGCATGCTGAAGTTCTTAGAGATATAGAGCAATGATGTTTGCAATGTATTCTCAAATAATTTCTAAAATGCACACAAACACAGGCATATAAGAGCAAATTTGCCCAAATGTTACCATGTTTTAAATCTAGGTGGGAGTACATGGCTATAAGTTTCTTTCCACTCTTCTGAAGGTTTAAAAGTTTTTATTATGAAAATTGGAAGAAAGACATAGACCCTGTTATGACCCATATTTTGTCAATGTGGTTAGGCTATAGTACCCAGTTATTTAATTAATACTAATCTAGGTGTTGCTGTGAAGATATTTTATAGATATGATTAATATCTATGATTTGGGTAGACCTGATTCAGTCAGTTGAAAGGCTTAATAGCAGAACTAAACTGAAGAAATTCTGCTCATGATTGAAGCTTCAGTTCCTGTCCTAGAGTTCTAGCCTACCCTTCCTGACCCCTGTCCTATGGACTTTGGGCTTGCCTAGCAGACTCCAAAATCAAGTAAGCCAATTACTTGCAATTAATCTTTTAGTATATAGCTTCTACTGGTTCTGGTCCTCTGGTTGAAACTTGACTGATATAGACCTTTTCCTCCAGGAACTCACCGTCTAGTTGTGGAGACATATGAATAAAAAATTAAAGAGAGGTAACTGCTATATTAGAGATTTCCACAGATTTCTATGATAAGCCATAAGAAGGAAATTTAGCTTAGAGTGGGGGTAATTTCAGAGAAGGCTGTGTAGCTTCTCCAAGGATGAGATGCATGATTCAAGATCTGACAACCATGACATAAATGATAAAAAATAAAGGAAGTTATTTTCACCTCTAAAACTGTTAGTTTATTAACATAAGAAAGTTAGCTGTAGGAATTAGATACAAACACTGGAAACATTATTTGAATAGGGTCACATAACTTCATTCAATACCATTTTTCAATGGAATTTTCTAACAGTCAATTAAAAGATGTGAGTTATGGGTAAGAAGTTGTCTTGGCATTTTTGGAGGGAAAATATACCTTCTGATTTTTATGTTTTGTGAGTTTACTATTCAATTAAAAGTAAATACAGAGGATACTTAAAGTTTGTATTCCTTATGTAGATGGAATGACTACTTCTCAAATAAGATTTTTTTTTCATATTTTTAGCACACATTAAATTGTCTTGGCATGACAAATTATCTAAGTTCAATCTATTAATCTACTCTTAAATTATCCATAGAAATTGTAAATGTACAAGTAGACAATAAATTGCCTAAAACCTAAAGATATGGTTCTTGGCAAAAACTAAGTTATACTCACAGGTTTCTTTCTTTACTCCAAAATAGCCACAAAAAGCAAGACTGGAATGGCAGTGTGGAGGTGTACAGAGTAGGGGTGGTAGATGGGATGAAGATAAAAGGACAGAGACTTCTGGTTGCACCCTGAAGAGCAGCATCATCAGTTTCTTTCATGTTCTAAATAAATGATTTAACTTTTGGCATTATTAATTTTTATTAATCTGAGTCATTTTATCTTACTCTTTCCTTATGCATCCATTTAAGTTTCCATATATGGCCTTCTACTTCTTGTTTTAAAATCTGTTTTAAAATCTTGTTTTAAAAACTGTTACTGTGAATGTAAAACTTTTTTCCAAAATTTTGTTTTCTTGTGATGCAAACTTTCCAGATCCACTTAATCAAAATTTTAATCAAAGCATAGTTAGTTTGCTTCAATGATACAAACATGAGCTGTTTTTATGAAGGAAATCTAAACATTCAGATGTCTTTAGTCTAGGAACTAAATGAAAATTGAGAGAACAATTTATTGGCAAAAGTTCATTTTGTCTAACCTATATGCAAAACAACCCACAACTTTGTTTTTATTCATCTATTGTTCAATCATAGAAAATTTTCATGGGAACCTAAAGCAAAAAATGCTGAAATAAAATATATATTTGGAAGAATCAACTGTACATGAATATGGAATGCCAAAAACAATCCAAATGGTTTTATGCATACACTTTACAAGCAGAAGAATTTCTAAAGGAAAGATAGTACAGAAGAGTATTACATGCAGAGAAGTAAGACCAAAGCAGGAGAACAAATTTAGCAATCTGGGTTCAGTTCCCTAGAACAGGACACATCTCAAATTGATTTTGGAAATCTACTCAAGCTTAAAATCTGGCTAAGTCCATCCTGCTTTTACACTTCCAGATTCTAAGAAAAGTCATTTTCAAGAAAATACACTGAGCTTGCAAGAGAGAAAAATATACCCAGAATGTCAACAGGCCAAGTAGATAGTTGATTTAATAACCTGTGCTTTTAAATGAACAATAAAAACAGAAATGATGAAAAGAAAAATTTAAAGCTAAAAGAAAAACTAAAATCTTTTTCATAAAGACCATGATGCATTAAGTATGTTTGGGGGATTAAGTATGTTGTACTGCCAAAACAACAACAATCAACAAAACTTTTGGTTCCTGCTTAGTTTTAAAAATGAAAACCAAATCATGATTTTTTTCCCAGCTTATGAAAATCCAGTGGAGATTTAGTTTTTGAAAGCATTATAAAGAACCAACAATTCCAAACATTTCCCTCCCCTGCCGTTTCTTCTCCCAAGGTTGGTCAGGAGGCACATTCAACGTGCTGCACATCATCACTTTATCTATAAAGACTTGTCCCATGGGTGTGAGGCAGAAGGAATAATTGTTGAAGTCAGGAATGGCCTATGTCCCCACCCTTGTGATTAACTCAAACAAGAAGGAATGTGGCAACAGCAGATCCTGGAAAACTTAAACTTGAGATAGAAAATGTGCCCTTGTTTTTCTCAACAGATTGCTAGAATGGTGCCAAATGATCCTGTAATTTGGTAAAGGAGACCAGGAGAGCAGGGTAAGAAACAGCAGGAAAAGGAGAAAAATCTACATTTCTCAAATACTCTTTTTTTGTAATTTAGAGTATTGTCTGAATACTTTTAGAGTGTCAGAATAAACTTTTGTTAAGGTTTTTTTTCTTAGTTAATATTCTGTCTGTTTCTTTAATGTTTAATTTTTCTAGAAGAATGTTTAAAGTGTATTATATATTTGTAATCAAATCAAACAAAACAAGTTAAAACTTTAATGAATTACTTAAAAGGTAAGAGACTCTGTGGGAAGTTACAAACATCTGAAGGGACTGAATGAAATTCAAAAGCAGTTTCTCTACAGTAATAATCATATTAACATGAGATGATGAAAAAGAGCATAGATATCCAGAAGAGACTTTTTCAGGCTTAAATATGATATTTATGAAGTATGCTACAGTAATTCAAAATAAACTTTTGCCATTTTGTTTTCATTGCTAGTATTATTTTTTATAGAAATACCTAATTTTCTGTGTTTCATATTGCTTTCATTGAAATATGAGATTGAAAATGGCTGCATACATATATACATGTATACAGAAAAACATCTATTTTTACCTATTACTACTTATATAAATATATCATCACTGCAACAGTGAATTCAAATGTGGAAATAAATCCTTGAAGTTTTAACAACTTATAATATAGTGCCTCAGAGACTTCACTGGTGGTCCAGTGGTTAAGACTCTGTACTTCCACTGCAGTGGGTGCGAGTTCGTTACCTGGTAAGGAAACTAAGATCCCACCTGATGTGCGGCGCAGTAAAAAAAAACAAAAAAACGGAGAGAGAAAGAACCTCTATCTAAGCTCCACACCTTACACAAACAAACAAAAAAGACAGTGCTTCTTATATTACAAAATATTTTCCTATCCATTTATTAAAAATCTGACATCAAATTTTGTAAGAGTGAACAGATGAGAAACTGAGGTTTAGAGAAGTCAAATAGCTTGGTCAAAGTGAACGTAGCTAAGTTAAGGCAAATAGAACTTAAACCATGTTGCATTCTTTTGAGTCCATTGCTCTTGACATTATGTCTTGATTCCCTTCTAGTCCTTCAGTCCAGACTAATCAACTAACAGGTTAACATAACATTTAGCTTCTGCTCATCTACTTCTAGTAACAGGATGATCATTAAACCATGTACACCAATCGTTTTCATTTTTGAACAGCTTAACTGGGAGTAATTTCTTCCTTCCATTATAATGCTGATTTTAGTTCTGTATTCTGGCATTGTGCAGAATAAGTCTAAACCATTTTACCACATGTCACCTCTTCAGTTATTTCACAAAAGTTGATAAAATTCAAGGGAGGGACCATGATAGATGGTACTACAAAACTGGCAGAAGAAATGGACACATGGAGAACAAGTGGATCAAAGTGACATTTCAGAGCTCCTTGGAAATGATTGTGAAACTACAGGTCAAGGATATCAAAAGAAAGGACAAGGTGAGGGTAGGACTAGTATCCAGAGGTATATTCAGTAATTTATTCAACCTACTGAACACTCAGTATCAGCCAAGTAAAGTGTTAGGCTCAGGGAGGAGGAGAAAAGATATAAAAATAAAACATGATCTGAATCCAAAGGGAATAGGATATATAATGTGAAGTTTAGCGAGGTTAAAGAGCTTGATCCAAGTTACCCAGGCAGTATAATTTAGATCCAGGTTTTGAAAGTATGACTCAGTTCCAAAGTTCGTGCCTTTTTCACTATATCATGAGAACGTACGCTGAGCGTTTCTAACAGAAAGAAGTTTTCCGTAATGTCAAACATTGTCAATAAATAGTTAGACAACTTGGAAGTGGGGCCACATTTAGTAATTTTTTTAAAATAAATGTAACCAGAGTTTAATTCGCAGTAGTGCAGATGAAATGAAAAGATATACACTTCATACTGTGATTTTTTTTAACAAATTCAGAGGTGGAAAAAAGGAGACAATTGGGGTAGAATTATGCAGGAAAACATTATCAAAGAAAGACAGCTATCTCCCTTTCTCCCTCTGTGTCTCTGTCTCTTTCTCTGTTGCTCTGTCTCTTTCTCTCTCTTTCTCTGTTGCTCTCTCTCTCTCTCTCTCTCTCTCTCTCTCTCTCTCTTTATGTGTTTGCTATTAGAAGAAGCCTTATGAATTTCATGTACTTATGGCAGGATTCCTCTCACCATCAGCTCTGTTGACTTCTTGGACCTGATATTTCCTGTTGTAGGTGCTGGCCGTTCATGAATGTTAGTAAGTTTAGCAGTGCTCCTAGCCCCCACTCCCCTACATTAGATGCCAGTAGCACTACCTCCCCAGTCCTGAAAATCAAAAATATCTTCACACATTGGCAAATGTCCCCAAGGGGACAAAATTGCTCTCCCTACCCCTAATTGAAAAGCACTGCTTTAAAGCAATGAGAGTGCACGGGGGTGAGGGTGTGGGGTGTGTGTGTGGGGGGGTAACAACACAACACCTAGAAAATGATGTAACTTATGAAGAAATAGTGTGGAGGAAGTCACTCTTAGAAGGTAGGAAAGGAGATGACAAAAGGAAGGATGAGCAAAGATAGGGGCTTGGTGCCAGTGTACTCATAACTATTTTTTAACCAGAGAAGTAAAAGTAGAACAGCAATTAAAAATGAGAAGGTGGGGCTTCCCTGGTGGCACAGTGGTTGAGAGTCTGCCTGCTGATGCAGGGGACACGCGTTCGTGTCCCGGTCCGGGAGGATCCCACATGCCGCGGAGCGGCTAGGCCCGTGAACCATGGCCTCTGAGCCTGTGGGTCGGGAGCCTGTGCTCCACAACGGGAGACGCCACAGCAGTGAGAGGCACTGAGAGGCCCACGTACAGCCAAAAAAAAAAAAAAAATGAGAAGGTGGTTTGATGTTAGTGGACTTTTACTGGCTTGATAAAGAATATAATTAAGGTTTTGCAAAAATAACTTGCCAAGAAGGATTGAGGGAGTAGCTGAGGTTGAATAATAACCTGAAATGGTGCCAATCAGCAAGCTGATGAGATATTCTAAAGCAATGTTCAGCCTCCAGGGAGTCAATGAATAGAAAACAAATGTGAGATCTATCAGTGTTTGAGGGTTTAAAGGGGCAGGTGTGGCTCTGGAGTAAGTTGGACAGAATTTAGATTCCAGGACAGAGTGGAAGTAAAATGATTGATTAGGTCCAGGCTTGAGTATCAAGAAGAGGGGAAGTGAGGGCGGGAAAACCAGGAAAAAAAGCAGAGGAATATTAATGGATTGGAGGCATTGATCAATTTCAAAGGTATGTCTCATGTAACAAAGAGGGACAAGTGAAATTCTAAAATGAAATGCAGTTATTCAAAAGATTGGATGTATATATATCCATGGAAGGAAGAGAGCCCTGCTGATGCAGAAGTACAAATGAGATCTGTGCATTAGATATATACTGTCTTGAGTGTTAGGTACTCCCCTTGCTAATCACATACGTGTAGAGTAGTCCCCACTTATCCAAGGGGGGTACATTCCAAGACCTCCAGTGGATTCCTGAAACCATGGATATCACCAAATCCAATATGTATATTATGTCTTTAGCATATATACATATACATACATATACATACATACATATATACATATACTATATTATATATATATAATAAAGTTTAATCTATAATTTGGGCACAGTAAAAGACTAACAACAATAAGTAATAATAAAATAGAACAATATACTGTAATAAAAGTTATGTGAGTCAGGTCTCTCTCTGTCTCTCTCAAAATATCTTGTTTACAAATTTAATACTTTTTCCATCTTAACTAAGCACTTACACACTGCGACCATAACTTTTGCATAGCAAAACTAGCACAAATTTCTTTTTCTTTCTTCACAATTTAATGAGTAGAATATTCCTTCCTACTGTAGATCTTAGCAACCTCAGCATATGATTTTTTTTCCCTTATTATCAGGAACTTTCACCTTTTCAATTAAAGGAAAGACTTTACAGCTTTTCTTTGCCTTATCTGAATTGCCAGCTTCTCTACTCTTGCACTTTGGGACCATTATTAAGTAAAATAAGGGTTACTTGAACACAAGCACCGCAATACTGTGACAATAGATATGATCACCAAGAAGGCTACTAAGTGACTAATGGGTGAGATGCCCTGGACGAAGGGATGGATGATTCACATCCTGGGCAGGATTGTGAGAAATTTGATAATACTATTCAGAACAGCATACAATTTAAAACTTTTACATTGTTTTATTTCTGGAATTTTTTGTTTAATATTTTTGGACCTCAGTTGATGGTGGTAACTGAAACCTCAGAAAACAAACTTCAGATAAAGGAGGACTATTTTATATGGATATATACAATTTATCTATTTATGTATCTATGTATGTGTGTATGTATCTATCTATCTATCATCTGTCTATCTATCCGTTATCTACCATCCATCTTTCTTTCTACCTAGTTAACATTTTAGAATTTTGTTTTGTTTAAAAAAAAAATCATTGATTTCTCATATCATGGTGAAGGAGAGAAAATGTATATCTATAATCTATATGTTAATCAAGAACGACTCTTTAAATGTAAGAAAGAGCTAATTTATTTTTATCTTTCACTGTCCCCTTAAACCTGTACAGAGGGGAATATTTTCCTTCTGCTACTGGA
Source organism: Orcinus orca (assembly GCF_937001465.1). Taxonomy (NCBI): domain Eukaryota; kingdom Metazoa; phylum Chordata; class Mammalia; order Artiodactyla; family Delphinidae; genus Orcinus; species Orcinus orca. The sequence goes on from NC_064563.1 coordinate 131,918,265, forward strand.
TGAAACCTTGATGAGGAACCCATGCATTTCTAGCCACTTTTAGATAGTGTAACATCCTCTGGTCCCTTTAAATTGCAAACATAATTTCATTATTTCAGTAAATTAAAGTATCCCATCACATATATTAATTGACATTTTAAATTTTTATTCAAGATAATTTGCCTTCCCATTTCTCTGCCAGTTAGGGCCAGCCTCAGGAGGACTTCTAGCTATTAGAAAAATGAACCCTCCTGGGCTTCACTGTCCTTGTCATTCAATTCTACTTCCACTACTAGATGCTATTTCTAATCCCTCTGGGGTTGGTGTGAGGGGAGGGAAGATGAAAAATGACGCTAAGAAAAGTTCCTCCTTGACTGGTACTAGAATATGCAGGGTTCATGTATCCTTTGCCTAAAAGATATTTAAAGCTGTGGTTTCTCTTACAGGGTCCTTTGTGAGTTCCTTGAAGGTAACTTAGTGGTATCCATGGACTATAGCTCCCATGATGGGAATGATGCCACCTTTCTGTTGCTTTGCCACTAGGGATTCCCTTTAGCTTATACCTCCAGGAGCCACTTACTGTTGTAATCTTCTGGTTATAGGAAACAGCTCTTTGGGGAGGTGCCATTTTGAATGACCCCCAGGATAATGTTTCTTCTGCATGTGTCACACTTAGTCCATTGGTTTCATGTACTTTAACCTGCCTGTTCCGAGTTGCAAGTGCAGTTACTTTCCAGCTTCAACAACCTACTAGGCTGCCACGAATGCTTTGTCTTCTTTAGGCAAGAGTCAACTCGATGTCTCCCACTGGAGTGAATACATGTCATGATTACTTAATGCATCTATTAAAAACCTCTTCTCACTAGATTTGGGGTGATTTCTCAATCATCCCACCTCTACCCATTGCCTTTATGGGAAGGAACAGTGAGTGTCCCAGAACAACAATCTTCCTTACAAAATATCCATTCTCTTGACCCTTCAACTATCCCCACTCTACTGACACTTTATTATCTTTAATCTGAGTAAGAATTTTCTGAGTCAGGAGCCCAAGTATTGAGTAGTTAGAATTTCATTGAAATTTAATTATAGTTTAGTGAATCATATTTATGATTCACAGTTTTATGAGTTATCTTCTATAACTGATACTTCAGCTGAAAACTTAATTTAACATATTGCTTTTATGTATAAAAGAGAAAATGGGTAGGGAGATGTATATACATCTCTGACTTGATTATTACTACACTTAGGGAAATAGACATTACTACAGGGTGATGCAATTATAATACACTGGGGGAGAGAACATAAACAATTAAATATAACAGTAATCTCCTGAATCCATTTCTGTACTCTATTCACAAGGAAGGAACAAATGGGTTTGGTCCAGCTTTCAGACTCTGGAAGGCTTCAATGAGGCTATATACTCAGTTGGATTACCTGAAATGTATAGACCCATTTTAAAAGACAATAATTGTATATCAGGATCTATTAGAGAAAATCGTAGACAATTATCCAAAGTGCTTTTCACATATGTTATTTAATACTTATATCAATAGCATGGTACTTGGGAGATAAGGAATTTGAAACCTTGAGAAATAAAGTCAGACTCTCATTTCTGATACTGTGCTCTTTCCCCTTCCCTATATTGGCCTCTGAAAAGGAGGTATTATTAGCTTCTTATAGGCTCCAGCCCAAACATAACTGATCTCTGAGCTGGTATTAATTAAATCACAGGCTTAGTCTAACTCAATACGGATAAATTTTTGCAGGACTTCGGGAAGTTGATTTTTGGGAGATTTATCAATTCTAAATTTAAAATTCTTCATGTGTGTGTGTGTGTGTGTGTGTGTGTGTGTGTGTGTGTGTGTTGAGAGAGATGATGAATAAGGAGATCCTGATGGCAGACAAAATACACAGGGAATTGACTCTACAACTGGTTTTAGTTTTATTGCATTCGTGGGTATTTACCTTTTTCCTCTCCTGCAGAACAAGGTATTATTACCATTAATAAATAGTTCTATTTACTGTTGCTTATTGTGGGTAAACTTGGTGTGAAAGCACTCTCACTTCCTATAAGTCAAAAAGACTTTCAGAACTGTACAAGACTAAAAAGAACCACAGGATATATTTAAAGAATATGAAATGGAAGATACTGTCTCCACAAACATTGATGACATTTAAAACCTGCTGAGAGGTGGGGTATTTACTCCATGAATTCCTTGAGTGCCATATTTATTGGCTTCAATAGCTCAATATTCTCATTCAACTTGAAATGTAGAGTCACACTCAGTCTAAACCCCTTCATTCAATGTTCTCTGCTTTCTGAAATCCAGATTCAATTTATGTCATTTTCCACAGCGATTTTTCTCTTCTGAAGTGTTTCCTAAATTAAATAAGTGATGTTTCCCCCCTTTATTTCCTTCAATGCAAAATGAAGAAATACCTGGAAAAAGCAACCAACCTGGGAATTGTTTTACAAACATGCACTAACACACCATTGTCCTTCAGAAGATGTAGGAATTATAGAGTTTGGCATGTTTATACCTCTATGAATAATGAATTTTAAAAAAGGCATAATGTATTCAAACTTACATGAGAAATTACATTTTTGTAGATTGTACCCTGACTGGGAAACATTGTATAAGGTTGTTTTAGTCTGAAATTACATTTTCACCTAGTTGTAGTTAAGGGTGCTTTGCTCTTGTCTTTTTATTATTTCATCTTTTTTGATGATTTTTAAGACTCTGTGTTATTCGAAAAAGGTAAATCAATTGTAAATTTTAAACTTGAGATTTGGTATAACAGTGCCCAAAGAGTTCACCACTTAAGAGAAGGGTTTAAAACCTTAGTTGTTATAACAGATGGTTTTAAGAAACAAGCCAGAGCAGTCTCTTCAATAACAGTTTAAAAATATTTTGTTTAATTAGTTTTATATACTCAAAATTCTATCCCTCTGAATCTACCTTATAGGAATTAGAACAACTTTATGAGAGAGAAAATGTGTAAGAATATTTATTACAGTATTGTTCATTGTGGAAAAAAATAAAATAAAATAAATGCTCACTCACTTGTAAGAGTAAAATTGAATAAATTACAGCACACTCACAGTGTAAAGCCATTTAAAAATAATTACAACTATAGCAGTTGAATTGAAGGCATATCTACAATATATTGTTAAATGATAAAGGCAAATTTCAGAAAACATAATTTTATTTTGGTTCAATAATTTAAAATGTCTTTTTTAATGTGTCCTTGGGCTTCTTCAGGAAAAATAAATCTGTTTGAAGAAGTTAATAAAAATAGAAGTGTGCTTGCAAGGGCATTCATGTAGTCTATATTTTATCATTTTCTTTGTCAAATCACATTTCTCAGTTTGATTTCTGTGCAATTGTTTGATATGTCTTTACATCACAGCTGGTATAGATTGGAGAGTAGTCATTAGTAATTGCATGATGATCATTTTCAGTGTGACAGTGTGATGTTCTATCATTTTCAGTGTGATAGTGTGATTGCAGAGATATGGCAATTTTCTTTGCTTTGAAGTCTGCTTTGTTTGATATAAATAGTCAATCCAGCTTTCTTTTGATTATTGTTTGCATATGCATGATGTACCATTTTCCATCTGACAATCTTTCAACCGATATGTTTAATCTTTTATATTTAACATAACTGTTAAAATGTTTAGATTTAAAGCTGCCATTTTATTACTAATTTTCTGCTTGTTCCCTCTGCTATTCATTTTTTTTTTACTGTCATTTGAGCTTTATTTGTGTTTTTAACTATATCTCTTTTTTTGTAGTTATCTTTAGCACTTACTCTAGGGTTATATTATAAATATTTAACTTTTTTTTAACACCTTTATTGGAGTATAATTGCTTTACAATGGTGTGTTAGTTTCTGCTAACATGTGTGTTACAATGGTGTGTTAGTTTAACAAAGTGAATCAGCTACACATATACATACATCTCCATACTTCCTCATACTTAACTTTTGATACTCAATTACAATCAATGTTTTGCCACTTCAAGTGGAATGCAAAAGGCTTCCCAGCATCAAGGGCCCTTTATCCTGCTATGTTCATTTTGAATTGTCTTATGTATTACATCTACATACAATGGAAATCCCATAACAATGTCTAAATTTCCTTCATTGTCAAACATATTTTAAAAAGTCAAGAGGAGGATATTAGTTTTTCACAGTCACCCAATATTCACCATTGCTGTTGCCTTGCTTTCATTACTGATGTTCCAGATTTCCCTCTGGTGTAACTTCCTTCAATAATACTTTTAGTGGATATCTGCAATCAATTAATTTTCTTTCTTTTTTTTTTTTTAAATAAGGATATACCTTTGTTTAACCTTCATTCCTCAATGATATTTTCACCAGATATAAAACTCTGAGCTGACAGTCTTTTCTTTCAGCACTTAAAAATACTGTTGTATTTCCTTGGGTCTCTATATTTTCTGATGAGAACCTGGACTCCATTCAAATCCCTATTGTCTAGAATACAATCCAAAATTACTCAGCGTATGAAAAACCAGGAAGATAGTTTGCGTGAGAAAACAGCAATCAACATATGCCCTTTATTATACAAAACCTAGATAATAGGCAAACAAAAAAGATTTAAAAGACTGCTTAGGGTGAAGGAATGGAATACATCTCTTTAGATGCTTCTGAGATGAATCTACAAATAGATAAAGTAGTGACTAATGGTATGTGTGAATGTGAGTAGGTTTCCCATATAGTCATACAGTAGTCATCATTTATAAACAAAATAACTATTTTCTGCTTGAAAAGTTTTCATTCTATTAAATTGACAAGTTTACTTTCTATTAAGATCCATGCTGTGATCACCTTTCATCAGAAAGTTTCCATCTACCTAGGTTAGGTAGAATAATGATCACATGATGTCCTTATACTCAGACCTTCATTTTTCTTGGTCACTGGAGAATATTCTCATTTTAGATATACTTTTTTTCCATAAGAAAACCAATATGTTTTTGAGAAATGTAAAAACATTTTCTCTGCTACACTAAGGCTTAAAACAAAATGTGGAAAAATACTATATTATATGTTATAAAAATAGAATTTTAAACCTGGAAGTGCATTAATGATCACTTAATTTTGTCCCCTTCTTTTGGTGATAAGCAAATAGGAAGTTGAGTGAATAAGTAAGATGCCCAAGATGGTACAGTAACATAATAATAGAGTCAGACTAGAACTCTGGTTCTCTTTTCCTAGTATTAGCTCAATAGAGTGTTTAGAGGGTTTCCAAAAAGGAATATTCCATCAGCATACAGAATAAAGCTTAACATCTGATGGATATGAAATTGATTTTTAAAAATGGCCCACTTTTACAATAGCCGCAGCAGCTGTATTTTGTTAACACTAGTCTTTGTAAGTAAAGAGAACAGGGCATAATAGAAAAAGCATATATTTGGGCCCACATACCTCTGAGTTCAAACAAATTTACCATCCTTTAATAACTATAGAGTATTTTTTTTCTGAACTTGAATAAAGGGGTAAATTAAACTTGTCCCAAATGAAGAATTGAGCTTGGAAGCTAGCAGTATGTTTTGCACATTCAGTAGTTATATGTTCTTTACCTTTTTTAGCTGAAATGTCATTTAATGAGATGCCCATGAAATTTAATAATTATGTAGTCTAACAAATTATATCATGCAATTTAAAAAAAACTTAACAAAATCAAACCAATCTAAATAATTCATATTTTATTTAAAAATTCACATATGAGTACCAATGTTCATTGCATTTACCACTTTTTGTTATCATATCCTAAAAACTAATAAGCTGATATATCAAACATTAAGACTGATGACACAGCCGTGATTTCCAGGCATTATCTCCAAAGGCGTGTCTTCGTTAAGCAGGATGTGGAAATGTTTGTTTAAAGGTGAGAAGAAGGTCTTAAAACAATAAAGCTGAAAGAGGAAGAGCTAAAATTCCTGACACAGCCCTTGGGAAAGGGATGGTAAGGTCTGAATATGAGATGGGAAGGATCAGGTGAATCCACTGACTTCTCATGTGTGAGAAAATGTGCCCCACCAGATTCTCCTGCTGATTCACATATTCTGGATTAATAGTATTTTTCTAATTCATGCACCACATGAAGAGAAATATACTAGCACAGATGTGTGAAATCAGCGACTGCTCAACTTATTTGTTGTGATCACTGAAATCCATTTTCCCATTAGTCTGCTCATTAGTATCCAGGATGAAAGTGCATGCTTTATTGTGCACAGCCAATATACTTCTAGGCCTTCAGCAAGTGAGAGGAAAAGAGAGGAAGGAAGGAGAAAGGAAAACCTTCTGAAAACAGGGCTCCACTATCTGGGGATAGAGGAGGGACCAGGTCGAGCAGAGCAAGCCTCCCTCTGCTCCAGGATGTACCTACAACTGCAAGGCAGGAACTTGCTCATTTGCATTCATTTTCTAGTCCTATTCAGCTTCTCACACATTCTAAGGGCAGGGATCAGTAACAGGTAGGTTGTGAGGGTTCCTCTCTTACTCCATCGTTGCTAATGGAGTATTAGGGCCTGATACTATCTGAAGTTCCTACAAAATTGATCAGTATTTTTGAAATACCACACCTAGGATTTCAGGGACATTGAGGAGACAAGGCTTGTCTTAGGCCAACCTATTGTGTAGAATGTGTTGTTTTTCTTACACCTTCTTTGTATGCAATTCCTGTGACAGTATGTACATCTTGCTAAAAGTTCTTGTCCTGTCTCTGCTATGACCCCTTCCTCTGGCAGAGGTCACATGTCTCAAACTCAACTTCATCTCTTACTTCTATCCACTCCACTGTGAATAATTGTTCTTTCACTGATCTGGTTGATCTCTTTTGGATATTTGTAAGACAACCAAGTGTGATTATATTCATAACATAACCTCTAGACCCAGGGCACTGTTTTTAGAAATATACCTTATATCTGATATACCCTCTTTCTTCTTTCCTGTCAGCATGGCAAGGAATATTGACTTTCTGTACTTGTTACAACCACCATCTACCCAGTCCCATAAATCCACATGTGAGAACTCATAATGAATTGTGATGAGAATGTACAGTCCTCACCAGTTTATAAGTAAAAATGAAGTGGTATCTTCATTCACATCCCAAGTGCAACAACTTTAATCCTCTTTCTATTCCTTAAGCAGGAATTCCAGACTTTTCCACATGATCTTCTACCCAAATATTGCCTTGAACGTACCCAAGTTACTTGTCCTTGTTGGTGATTCCACCTTTCCTTAATTCATGCTTACTCCTACTTGATTAGAGAACAGGGAAGAATGTGTCTCAGGCAAATCCTCCACATGATTAGAAAATGATGGATATCACGGCTTTGTCTGGAACAAAGTTTGCAATGATCTCTCCTTTCAGAGGAAGGAGAAGGAGTCCAGATTCCCAGATCTTCTCAGACTTTTTCCAACAACTCTCTGATTTTGTACTCCATTAGAAAGCTCTCTCTGAGTAGTGTGACCACATGTCCCTTTTTGCTCAGGAAACCCGGATGTATCATAGTACTCTCAAAAGTGTCTCTGTATGGACAGTAAATTATAGTTTAGAGTCTCTGAAAATCCACATAGAAGAAAAATACTTAGCATCCCTGCATTCTTTTCCCACTTATGAGCCAGGCTGCTTTTTCTCTCTGCTTTGGCTTGTCCATCAAAAAGACACCAGCTACTCTCTGTATTCCAAAACTGCACTGGAATTGCTGGTCCACAAATGACAATCCCTCTAGTATCTATTGCATGTAGGTTTTAAAGTTTTCTTCACAAATCTTTACTCTCTTTTTCCAAAGTCCTCGTGGATAAGACACCCTGGTTCTAAAACATGCAGCATTTTCCCCAAAATGAATTGCACGTATGGGTCCTACCCTCTCCCTAGATCCAGGGATCCCCTCAAAAGTCTGGTTCTAGAAGATGATCCGTTATGTTTTTTCCCTGTAACCTGGCTTCAATAAAAGCACTTCTTTTCTAAAAATGGGTTTTGATATATTAGAATCTCCATATATATAAATATTTGTTATGCCATTCTCTTTTCTCTCAGGAGGCTCCTTCAACTTTCTGTGAATTCATGTGTGTCAGTGTATACAAGGTGAGGAGTGTGACTCAGCTCCACTTTCTTTCAGTGTTCAAAACACAGTGTTATGTTGAGAGGAGGGAGGCCACTACCAACATATGCTCTTGCCCAACACATGGTAGTTTTATTTAGAAGTATAGAAAGAGTTATGCTTAAGAGAAAAATTAAAACAAACAAAACAGACTATATCTGGAATAGCATGTCTGTTATCAGCTTCACGAAAGGAAATGACAGTCATTGAAAATTAAAAAAGATCTCAGAAGAAAAGCTAGCCACATCAAGGGCCAAAGTCTTTATGCCCCTTTGGCTCCATCTACTCCTATTTAGCAACTCTATCCACTCTTATTAGCAACCCCTTGGCACTCAGCCTTGGCCTGCCTGAGGAGAAATGGTCTTAGCAGTGCTATATCCTGCCCCCCCATCTGTTGGTAATCTTCCTTTTTCTGACTTTCCTTCATTTCTAGAAAATGACAACAGTAAACAGTGCAGAGGCTCAAAACTGAATTCACACTCCTACTAGTAAATCGAAATCAGGTCATTATCCTACAAGTTGTAGTCTAATATATGGTCTCTGAATTACACTGCTATTACAATTTATGCTAAAAGTGGTTCATACATAAATACTGGATGCCTTTCTTAATATTCACAAGAATTTTTTAAAGAAAATACCTTTTAATTGAAATTAATTTTTATTTTGTGATATTACTGGCATGTGACACCATGTGAGGATTTTTTTTTTAAACTGAGAGTGCTTTCTGATTGGCCAATGGGAAAGGCAAGAAGAATGGGCTACCTTGGTAAGCTAGTGTTTCAGAGACCCTTAGGAGGAAATTTTTTTCTTTTTTTATTATCTCTCATAACTACCCTTAGAAATGCTCTAATATTTTCAGGTCCTATATCCCTTGGTTTTTTCTTCTTTCAAGATTTAGTTACCTAGAAGCCAGGTGATGATACTCAAAATAAATCCAGCACAGTGTTTATACTCACTGTACCAATAAAATCATTCAAAATTCCCTTTTGGTAAATGCAAACATGGACACAATCTTTCACTCCTTTTGGTTTCCATTCTACGTGTAATGTGACTTGGAAGATTTTACTCTCGAGAACTGGAGTCATTGTCCCTGGGTTCGTCTGGTGACTTGCTTTGGCCAAACGGAGTGAAGTAAAAAGGTTTTGATGTGCAGGTTCCAAATCTAGGCTGTGAGAGGACTTACACAATCCCACCCACTCTCCTGGGGTCTCTCTGTCTTCCTCAAGTAAACAACCCTGGGCTAATCCACTGAAGGATGAGATTTCATGTGACCCCTAATCAAACTAGTCTCCTATTTACCCAGAAAGATTGCTGCCACCTAACTGAGCCCAGCTGAGATCAGAAGAACCACCTTCCTAAACCCAGTCCCTATTGCTGACCCACAGAATCATTAACTAAATAAATGTTGTTGCCTTAAGCCACTATGTTTTGTGATAAATTGGTATGCAATATAAAGTAACTCAATATATCTCTTATAACCCATAATGTAAATTTCAAATGTTGCAACATTCATTGTAGTCAAGGTCTTTTATAATTCTCTTTAAGCCTGCATTTCCAGTCTCAGTCCTACTACTCCTCCCTTGACAATCTATTCTAATTTATATACTGTACAAGTTTTCTTAATCAAGCAGTGTTTTCTGTGACTCTGTATTTCCAGTTTTCGTTTGTTTGTTTGTTTGTTTGTTTATACACTGTGCTCTGTGTCATGGTCTCACCTATCTGTTCTTGTGAACTCATACTTTTTCTCCAGACCTAGTTCTAATATTATTGACTCCATAATAATTTTCCCAACTCTCCCCAAAGAATGTAATCTTTGACTTTCTGTTTCCACATTTTCCATATAACTTTAATTTTCCACGTTTATCACAGTACACTGTGTTTTTATGTCTCTCGTCCTAGCATCGTGGTAGAGACATAGCTGCAGTAAATTCATCATTATTTACTGAAATTTGTTCCTTACTCTCCAACCCCACCTCCATAGGAGGGATAAATTTCCCCATTGCAGCTAGTACCAACGTAGTCTAACCTAAGTCTTAAAAAGCATCTGGCTTCCACACGTTTGTGGAAGCTTCCAACCACCCTTACTGGGTTAATTAAGAAAAGCAAGTGAACTTCTAATCTCAAAACAAAGAAAGCAAAGAGGAGGAGAGCTGCTCGAGCTTCCCTGTTAACATGTGAGCAAGATATTAATATCAGATTATTTTCCTATTTAGTTGTTACACAATATTAAGCAGAGTTCCCTGTGCTATACAGTAGGTCCTTGTTGGTTATTCATTTTAAATATAGCAGTGTGTACATGTTTGAAAAATAATAGATACATGTATATGTATAACTGAATCACTTTGCTGTACACCTGAACTTTGCTGTGTACACTTTGCTATGTACAGTTTGCTGTACACAACATTCTTAATCAACTATACTCCAATATAAAATAAAAAGTTTTTTTTAAAAAAAGAATGAGGGCTTCTCTGGTGGCACAGTGGTTGAGAGTCTTCCTGCTGATGCAGGGGACACGGGTTCGTGTCTCAGTCCGGGAATATCCCACATGCCGTGGAGTGGCTGAGCCTGTGAGCCATGGCTGCTGGACCTGCACGTCCGGAGCCTGTGCTCCGCAGTGGGAGAGGCCACAGAAGTGGGAGGTCCGCATACCGTAAAAAAAAAAAAAAAAAAAAAAAAGAATGAATGGTGAGAGAGAAAAAAGAGAAATTAATATCAGGTATTTGGTTCCACAGTATTGTAGTATTAGCTAACTGAGATAATAGCTGAATTGATATTTGACAGGCAAACAAATGAAGTTGAGTTTGTGTAGGCTCCTAAGATATTTTAATAAGAAAGACATTGAATTAAGACCTAGGAAGTTTTGATTGAAAATAAATTAGAATTGCCTTAAAAGACTATTAAATAGTGTATATGTCATCAGTTCTTTACAGTTAAACATACTTTCATCAGTTTTTATCAGATATTTTGTCTTTGATCACATCTAGCTTGATTCAAATTTCTCTGTTAATAAATTTATTTTTTTTTCATGATTTAAATAGGCACTAAGTACTCTTAGATGTTAATCTTATATCCCTGGGTGCACACAGCCTAAGATGATGTGAGAGAATAAAATAAAAAGGAGTGGCATTGCATTCCCTGCTACCCCAATTTCTAAAGTAATATATGTTCAAGTTAAAAAAAATAAAATAAAAATACTGAAATGTATAAATTGTAAGGTAAAATCCCACAATCCTGTTATTTAGAGCAAAGTACCAATAACAGTTTGGTATATAGCCTTTCAGGTTTATTTTTTCTGTGCACATAACACTCTTTCTCTTATTCAATATCATATTGGAAAAAGAGTTGCTAGATGTCCATTGTTATCCATTCTAAGAGTAGCATGTATACCATTATTGTTGAAATAAAGTACAAATATGGAGTGATTGTTAGATCTCCAACAGAAAAATTACATATTATACTTTGTTTTTACTTCTGAATAATGTCTATGTGGGAAGATGTTCACATTTTTTTTCCACTGAAAGTGTGTGCAATGTACAGAATTATGTGATGCTGGGTTATGACTTATGAATTAAAATATGTAAGTCTAAACAGTTGCCTGGTTTCAGAAATACAAGTGAGATTTTCCATTTTATGAATTGTGGTTTAACATTCTTACCACACCATAATATCAGAGCTTACAAAGCACATGGAGTTGGCATATTACATGAAAATGCTGCCACCCTACAGCATTTTTGTGAAAACTTTCTTGAGGAAAATACTTTTCTTGGAAAAAAAAGATTTTTTAATGAATTGCAGTAATAAAAAAGAAAAGTGTTAAATATCCTTTTATATGTAGATAGTCCCAAATGAAATGTAAACTTTTTATGTAAGTCTAAGTTTATATGACAGCAGAAATTCAATACTTTGATATATATATATTTTCTGAGCCATGCAAGAAAAATCTGAACCTGAATTATCTGTCTTTGCCAAAGGGTTCCTAAGTTGCAGAACCATAACTTGTCCTTTGCTCTGCAAGACTATGACTTTCTTTCTGCTTCTAACTTTATTCAAAATTTATTATGATCTTCATGAAGCATGCAGAGAAGACTTTCTACAGCCATTCAGACAATTCACTCATTTCAGTAAGAGGGACAAACAAGGAGAGAAATAAATATGTATAAATAATAATAGATACTAACATAAATTAATAGATTTAAGCAAAAAATAATATTTCACTTGTAGAATGAAAGGGAACTGGCCATAAGATGGTCTGTGGAAGGTAAGAAAAAGCTAATTTTACTGAGAGAAACAGGGAATCTTTAGTCATTGCTCTAAATGTGTCAGTTAATTCTCAGGAAGCAAAAACTAAGAAAAGCCCAGGAGAACTATTTATAGCTTCACATATCTATATATTGAATAAGAAAAATCTAGGTAATAAGTCTAGTGAACAGGAACTTGAAATATGAATACCATAAAAATAGTTTAAATGTATTAAATGATTATTATGAGCCAGGGTATAAGTGTTATTCATCTATTTAATCTCAAAAATCTATTAGGCAAAATATATGGTGACACAGAGGAGTTAAGTGTTTTGCACAGAGAGTTTAAGTTGACAAGAGGCAGAGTTGGGATACAAATCCAAGCCAGCTGGCTTGTTAGACCCATCTCACAAAACTTCCCTCTACTATATACTTACTCTTTCTAGAAAGTAACTAAGACCTTGTATGAGCATTTGAGTATCTTGGTGATCCTCATCCACAAACTATGCAATCTTTAGAGCTTCCATTCCATTCAATGGGTTCATACATTCACTCTATTTACTTCGTATTCAGAGGACAAAAAAGTCTATACATGAAAGGTGTTAGAGAGAAGAACAAACAAACATACAGGGATTTGTAGGCAGCCTCTAATTTGGAGATTGAATTCTAGGTTTGACATTTATCCTGGAAGATAATTGTTTTTTTTACTTACAAAATGCCCATCCTTGTCACTGAAACCACAAAGTAAGCTTATAATTGTGGGTGCTTTCAATTTCAGAAGCTGAAGAAGGAAATTACAAGTGGAATATGAAAGTGCTTAGCTTCCCGTATGTTCAAAACAAGGAAATCTAACTGAAAGGAGGAAGGTTAGTATTTTATCTTAAAAATGTGTTTGGGGAGGCAAGCATATAAGCATAGCAGAAAAATTAGTATTAGAAAAAAGAGAGCACAAACTTGATATTTCGGATTTTTTTGTGTGTGTGTGTGTCGATTACCATTTGTCATTTTTAAAAAATGAAGTATAGTTGATTTTGCAATATCATGTTAGTTTTAGGTGTACAACATAGTGATTCAATTTTTTTTTTTTTACCCATTGTTCTTAGATTTTAATAAGTGATTTAAAGTTCCACATGTATTTGGAGCAACATGAATTTTGTTTTTGTTTTTGTTTTTTTTGCCATTTATATTTTTTTATTAATTTTTTTACATCTTTATTAGAGTATAATTGCTTTACAATGGTGTGTTAGTTTCTGCTTTATAACAAAGTGAATCAGTTATACATATACATATGTTCCCATATATCTTCCGTCTTGTGTCTCCCTACCTCCCACTCTCCTTATCCCACCTCTCCAGGGATTTTTTTTATATTTTAAAAAATACATTAACATATTTTTATTTTATAATAATTTCAGAATTTTTTTAAAAATTGAAAAATCATGCAGTGTTCTGGTATAACCTTCACCCAAGCTTCCTTAAATGTTAATATATTTTACAATGTTAACACAGTAGAACGATCGTAAACAGAAAATTAATATTAATATAATATTATTAACTAACCTACAGACCTAATTTGAATTTCACCAATTGTCCAAGTAGATTTTTGGGATTTTCAAACATAATCCGTTGTTTATCATTAGCTAATATGTAATAGTAGTGAAAAGGATCTAATCTTTTAAGACCCATCATACTTAAAGCAACATTACACCTACCCCCCAATCTGTCATCTATCTTTTCTCTGCCCTTTCTTTGAATTTACATATTCTGATTTTATCACATGGTGCTCTTTGTCCTTCACTATATATTGAGCTCCTCAACAGTAGGAAATTTATGTTTATAATTATACTGTTTTTTAAAATTTATTTTTTATTGACATATAGTTGACTTACAATGTTGTGTTAGTTTCAGGTGTACAGCAAAGTGATTCGATTCTATATATATATATATGTGTGTGCGTGTGTGTATACATATATATATATATATATATTCTTTTTCAGATTCTTTTCCCATATAGGTAATTACAAAATATATAATTATGCTCTTAATACACAGTGCCTGGCACTCAACAAACATTTTTAAAGAGATTGTTTTATTATAAGTGTAAGCAGTAGATTGCATGTTTGCTAATGATGAAACTGTATACTTTTAGCTGAATACTGCAGTAGAACGCTTACATAATTTATTTGTATGAAAATGTTTATTCAGCTTTTGTCATTTGGACAGTACATATTCATCTTCTGTGGAGATACAGGGATGATGCATGCATAACCTCTGAGTCATTTAATATGTAATAGGGAGCAAAAGACAGATAATCTCACAGTTATAAATCAAGCACCAGGATGGGAAGTGCTCTAAGAGAATCAAAAGATGTACTTTGGGATAATCATTATTGCAGTAGCATTAGGAAGAGCTGAGGTGGGATATTACAGGAAAGAAAGGCATCCTCATGAAGTAATTGTATTAATACTGATTTGAGAGCTTGAACGACTAAACAAGTGTAACTAAGGAAAAATGAAAGACCAAATCCCAGAAGTAGAGAAAATCAAAGGATTAAATGAAAACCTTCAAGATGGCAGAGGAGTAAGACGTGGAGATCACCTTCCTCTCCACAAACATATCAGAAATGCATCTACATGTGAAACAGCTCCTACAGAACACCTACTGAACACTGGCAGAAGACTTCAGCCTTCCCAAAAGGCAAGAAACTCTCCATGTAACTGGGTAGGGCAAAAGAAAAAAGAAAAAACAGAGACAAAAGAATAGGGATAGGACCTGCACTTCGGGGAGGGAGCTATGAAGGAGGAAAAGTTTCCACACACTAGGAAGCCCATTCAATGGTAGAGGCGGGGTGTGTGTGTGTGTGGCAGGGGTTGGGGGGAAGCTGTGGAGCCACAGAGGAGAGCACAGCAACAGGGGTGTGGAGGGCAAAGCAGAGAGATTCCCACACGGAGGATTGGTGCCAGCAGCCTGAGAGGCTTGTCTGCTCACCCACCGGGATGGGTGGCAGCTGGAGGCTGAGGCTCGGGCTTTGGAGGTCAGACCGCAGGGAGAGGACTGGGGTTGGCTGCGTGAACACAGCCTGAAGTGGGGTAGTGTGTTACAGCTAGCTGGGAGAGAATCCGGGAAAAACTCTGGAACTGCCTAAGAGGCAAGAGACCATTGTTTTGTGGTGTGCGAGGAGAGGGGATTCAGAGCACCACCTAAATGAGCTCCAGAGACAGACACGAGCCACGGCTCTCAGTGTGGACACAAGAGACGGTCATGAGATGCTAACACTGCTGCTGCAGCCACCAAGAAGCCTGTGTGCAAGCACAGGTCACTGTGCACACCTCCCCTCCTGGGAGACTATGCATCCCGCCACTGCCAGGGTCCTGTGATCCTGGGAGAACACACGGCATGCCTCAAACTGTTGTAACATCATGCTGGCCTCTGCTGCTGCAGGCTCACTCCACGTTCTGTACCTCTCCCACCCAGTGGCCTGAGTGAGCCAGAGCCCCCCGAATCAGCTGCTCCTTTAACCCCATCCTATCTGAGTGGGAACACAGCCCTCAGGAGACCTACACACAGAGGTAGGGCCAAATCCAAAGCTGAACCCCAGGAGCTGTGCGAACAAAGAAGAGAAAGAGGGACTTCCCTGGTGGTGCCGTGGATGGGAGTCTACCTGGCGATGTAGGGGACATGGATTCATGCCCTGGTCTGGGAGGATTCCACATGCCACGAGGCGGCTGGCCCGTGGGCCGTGGCTGCTGGGCCTGTGCGTCCAGAGCCTGTACTCCCCAGTGGGAGAGGCCACAAGAGTGAGAAGTCTGCATACTGAAAAAAAAAAAGAAGAGAAAGAGAAATCTCTCCCAGTAGCCTCAGGAGCAATGGAGGAAATCTCCACAATCAACTTGAGGTACACTGCATCTGTGGAATACCTGAATAGACAACAAATCATCCCACAATTGAGGTGGTGGACTTTGGGAGCAACTATAGACTTGGGGTTTGCTTTCTGCATCTAATTTGTTTCTGATTTTATGTTTATCTTAGTTTAGTATTTAGAGATTATTATCACTGTTAGATTTGTTTATTTGCTTGCTCTCCTAATTTTTTTCTTATATGTATATTTTTTCTTTTTTCCTTTTTCTCCTTTTGTGAGTGTGGATGTGCTTCTTTGTGTGATTTTGTCTGAATAGCTTTGCTTTTACCATTTGTCCTAGGGTTCTGTCTGTCCATTTTTGTTTTGTTTTTTTTAATATAGTTTTCAGCACTTCTTATTGTTGCTGGATTTGTTTTTTTGATTTAGTTGCTCTCTTCTTTCTTTCATTCTTTTTTAATTACTTTTTAATTTTTTTCATTTTTAATTTTTTTTTATTTTAGTAAGTTTATTTCTTTTTATTTTATTTATTTTCTTTCCTTCTTTCATTTTTTCTCCCTTTCTTCTGAGCCATGTGGCTGACAGTGTCTTGGTGCTCCAGGTGGGTGTCAGACCTGTGCCTCTGAGGTGGGAGAGCAGAGTTCAGGACATTGGTCCACCAGAGACCTCCCAGCTCCATGTAATATCAAATGGTGAAAGCTCTCCTGGAGATTTCCATCTCAAAGCTAAGACACAGCTCCACTCAATGAGGAGCAAGCTGCAGTGCTGGACACCCTATGCCAAACAACTAGAAAGACAAGAACACAAACCCACTGATTAAAAGAGGGGTTGCCTAAAATCATAATAAGATCACAGACACCCCAAAACACACCACCAGACACAGTCCTGCCCACCAGAGATACAAGATCCAGCCTCATTCACCAGAATACAGGCATCAGTCCCCTCCATGAGGAAGCCCACACAACCCACTGAACCAACCTTACCCACTAGGGGCAGACACCAAAAACAATGGGAACTACGAACCTGCAGCCTGTGAAAAGAAGACCACAAACACAGTAACTTAAGCAAATGAAAAGACAGACAAACACACAGCAGATGAAGGAGCAAGATAAAAACTCACCACACCTAACAAACGAAGAGGAAATAAGCAGTCTACCTGAAAAATAATTCAGAGTAATGATAGTAAAGATGATATAAAATCTTGGAAACAGAATGGAGAAAATACAAGAAACGTTTAACAAGGACCTAGAAGAACTAAAGAGCAAGCTAACAATGATGAAAAACACAATAAATGAAATTAAAAATTCTCTAGAAGGAACAATAGCAGAATAACTGAGACAGAAAAACAGATAAGTGAACTGGAAAATAAAATAGTGGAAATACCTACTGAAGAGCAGAATAAAGAGAAAAGAATGCAAATAATTAAGGACGATAATAGAGACCTCTGGAAGAATATTAAATGCACCAATATTCGAATTATAGGGGTCCCAGAAGAAAAAGAGAAAAAGCAAGGGACTGAGAAAATATTTGAAGAGATTATAGTTGAAAACTTCCCTAATATGGGAAAGGAAAGAGTCAATCAAGTCAAGGAAGTGCAGAGTCCCACACAGGATAAATCCAAGGAGAAACACACCAAGACACATATTAATCAAACTATCAAAAATTAAATACAAAGAAAAAATAATAAACTCAGCAAGGGAAAAACAACAAGTAACATACAAGGGAATTCCCATAAGGTTAACAGATTATCTTTCAGCTGAAACCCTGCAGGCAAGAAAGAGTGGGAAGACATATTTAAAGGGAGGAAAGGGAAAAATCTACAACCAAAATTACTCTACCAAGCAAGGATCTCATTCAGATTTGACAGAGAAATTAAAACCTTTACAGACAAACAAAACCTAAGAGAATAGAGCACCACAAAACCAGCTTTACAACAAATGCTATAGGAACTTCTCTAGGCAGGAAACACAAGAGAAGGAAAAGACCTACAATAACAAACCCAAAACAATTAAGAAAATAGGAATAGGAACATATATATCAATAACTACCTTAAATGTAAATGGATTAAATGCTCCCACCAAGAGACATAGACTGGTTGAATGGATACAAAAACAAGTCCCTTACACCCCCTTCAGACCTAAGGACACTTACAGACTGAAAGTGATGGGATGGAAAAAGATATTCCATGCAAGTGGAAATCAAAAGAAAGCTGGAGTAGCAATTCTCATATCAGACAAAATAGACTTTAAAATTAACACTATTAAAAGAGACAAAGAAGGACACTCTATAATGATCTAGGGATCCATCCAAGAAGAATACATAACAATTGTAAATAGTTATGCACCTAACATAGCAGCACCTCAAGACATAAGGCAAATGCTAACAGCCATAAAAGGGGAAATTGACAGTAACACAGTCATAGTAGGGGACTTTAGCACCCCACTTCACCAATGGACAGATCAACCAAAATGAAAACCAATAAGGAAACACGAGCTTTAAATGACACATTAAACGAGATGGACTTAATTGATATTTATAGGGCATTCCATTCAAAAACAGCAGAATACACTTTCTTCTCAAGTGCTCATGGAGCATTCTCCAGGATAGATCATATCTTGGATCACAGATCAAGCCTTGGTAAATTTAAGAAAATTGAAATTGTATCAAGTATCTTTTCTGACCACAGCGCTATGAGACTAGATATCAGTTACAGGAAAAAAATATGTAAAATATACAAACAAATGGAGGCTAAACAATACACTACTTAATAATGAAGAGATGACTGAAGACATCAAAGTGGAAATCAAAAAATGACTTAAAACAAATGACAATGAAAACATGACCACCCAAAACCCATGGGATGCAATAAAATCAGTTCTAAGGGGGAAGGTTATAACAAAAGAATCCTACCTCAAGAAGCAAGAAACATCTCAAATAAACAACCTAACCTTACACCTAAAGAAATTAGAGAAAGAAGAACCAAAATAAACACCCAAAGTTAGCAGACAGAAGAAATTATAAGTATCATGTCAGAAATAAATGAAAAAATAATGAAGGAAATGATAGCAAAGATCAATAAAACTAAAAGCTGTTTCCTTGAGAAGATAAACAAAATTGATAAACCATTAGCCCGACTCATCAAGTAAAAAGGGAGAAGAGTCAAATCAACAGATTTAGAAATGAGAAAGGAGAAGTAACAACTGACACTGCAGAAATACAAAGGATCATGAGAGATTACTACAATCAACTATATGCCAATAAAATGGACAACCTGGGGCTTCCCTGGTGGCGCAGTGGTTGGGAGTCCGCCTGCCGATGCAGGGGACACGGGTTCGTGCCCCGCCCCGGCCCGGGAAGATCCCACATGCCGCGGAGCGGCTGGGCCCGTGAGCCATGGCCGCTGAGCCTGCGCGTCCGGAGCCTGTGCTCTGCAACGGAGGGGCCACAACAGTGAGAGGCCCGTGTACCGCCAAAAAAAAGGACAACCTGGAAGAAATGGACAAATCTTAGAAACACACAACCTTCTGAGACTGAACCAAGAAGACATAGAAAATATAAACAGACCAATCACAAACACTGAAATTGAGACTGTGATCAAAAATCTTCCAACAAACAAAAACCCAGGACCAGACGGCTTCACAGGTGAATTCTATCAAACATTTAGAGAAGAGCAAACACCTAACCTTCTCAAACTCTTCCAAAGTATAGCAGAGGGAGGAACACTCCCAAGCTCATTCTATGAAGCCACCATCACCCCGATACCAAAGTCAGAGAAAGATGTCACAAAGAAAGAAAACTACAGGCTAATATCACTGATGAACATAGATGCAAAAATCCTCAACACAGTACTAGCAAACAGAATCCAACCACACATTAAAAGGATCATACAACATGATCAAATGGGGTTTATCCCAGGAATGCAAGGATTCTTCACTATACGCAAATATATCAATCAATGTGATAAACCATATTAACAAATTCAAGGAGAAAAAACATATGATCTTCTCAATAGAGGCAGAAAAAGCTTTAGACATATTTCAACAAAAAGTTATGATAAAAAAAACCTCCAGAAAGTAGGCACAGAGGGAAATTACCTCAACATAATAAAGGCCATATATGAGAAACCCACAGCCAACATCATTCTCAATGGTGAAAAACTGAAACTATTTCCTCTAAGATGAGGAACAAGACAAGGTTGCTCACTCTCACCACTATTATTCAACATAGTTTTGGAAATTTTACCCACAGCAATCAGAGAAGAAAAAGAAATAAAAATAATCGAAATCAGAAAAGAAGAAGTTAAGCTGTCACTGGTTGCAGGTGACATGATACTATACATAAAGAATCCTAAAGATGCTACCAGAAAACTACTAGAGCTAATCACTGATTTTGGTAAATTAGCAGGATACAAAATTAATGCACAGACATCTCTTGCATCCTTATACACTAATGATGAAATATGGTCATCTTATTTTTGATAAAGGAGGCAAGCATATACAATAGAGAAAAGACAGCCTCTTCCTTATGTGGTGCTGGGAAAACTGGACAGCTACATGTAAAAGAATGAAATTAGAACACTCCCTAACACCATACACAAAAATAAACTCAAAATGGATTAAAAACTAAATATAAGGCCAAACACTATAAAAGTCTTACAAGAAAATATAGGCAGAACAGTCTATGACATAAATGACAGCAAGATCCTTCTTGATACACCTCCTAGAGAAATGGAAATAAAAACAAAAATAAACAAATGGGACCTAATGAAACTTAAAAGCTTTTGCAGAGCAAAAGACACCATAAACAAGATGAAAAGACAACCTTCAGAATGGGAGAAAGTATTTGCATGTGAATCAATTGACAAAGGATTAATCTCCAAAATTTACAAGCAGCTCATGAAGCTCAATATCAAAAAAACAAACAACCCCGTCCAAAAATGGGCAGAAGACCTAAATAGACATTTCTCTAAAGAAGATATACAGATTGCTAACAAACTCATGTAAGGATGTTCAACATCACTAATCATTAGAGAAATGCAAATCAAAACTACAATGAGGTATCACCTCACACCAGTCAGAATGGCCATCTTCAAAAAATCTACAAACAATAAATGCTGGAGAAAAGGGAACCCTCTTGCACTGTTGGTAGGAATGTAAATTGATACAGCCACTATGGAGAACAGTAAGGAGGCTCCTTAAAAAACTACAAATAGAATTACCATACGACCCAGCAATCCCACTACTGGGCATATACCCTGAGAAAACCATAATTCAAAAAGAGTCATGTACCACAATGTTCATTGCAGCTCTATTTACAGTAGCCAGGACATGGAAGCAACCTAAGTGTCCATTGACAGATGAATGGATAGAAAAATGTGGCACATATATAGAATGGAATATTACTCAGCCATAAAAAGAAATAAAAGTGAGTTATTTGTATTGAGGCGGATGGACCTAGAGTCTGTCATACAGAATTAATTGTCAGAAAGAGAAAAACAGATATCGTATGCTAACACATATATATGAAATCTAAAAAAAAAAAAACCAAACAAACAAAAATGCTTCTGAAAAACCTAGGGACAGGATAGGAATAAAGATGCAGACGTAGAGAATGGACTTGAGGACATGGGGAGGGCGAAGTGTAAGCCGGGTCGAAGTGAAAGAGTGGCATGGCCGTATATACACTACCAAACGTAAAATAGATAGCTAATGGGAAGCAGCCACATAACACAGGGAGATAAACTCGGTGCCTTATGACCACCTACAGGGGTGGGATAGGGAGGTTGGGAGGGAGATGCAAGAGGGAGGAGATATGGGGATGTATGTGTATATATATAGCTGACTCACTTTGTTATAAAGCAGAAACTAACATGTAATTGTAAAGCAATTATACTTCAATAAAGATGTTAAAAAATAAAAGGATCAAATGAAACTTGCTGATAGATGATTTTAAAGAATGGAAATCTAAGACTTTGATATATGTTGGGAAGGTTTTTTAGGCATTTTCAGAACATTAAAAAAATATCTGAGGCTCATAATCAAAGCAGGTATTTCCTAAACAGGTAAGAGACAAGTCTTGCTATGGACAGGTTTTTAAAATGATACAGTTTTAGTTTTAGAAACAGAAATTTATCAATAACATTTAGGATGGATTAGAGGGAAAACAGGTACTGAATATGAGGAGGCCAGAGGTTATTTTTTCTTGAAAAAGCAAAAAGGACCTGGACTCTGGTATTAGCAATGGGAATTACAGAGAAGGAAGAGATAATTGATGATATGTGGAGGTAATACAAAATACATTGTATAAAGGCCATATAAGCACTTAGCCTAGAAATTGCTTTGATAGAGATAGCATACAAAGAACCTATGTGGTACATAAAAAGTTGTGCTAATCCAAAAACAGGTAAAATAGCCAGAGTATTGAGATAAAGCTGTATAAAACAATGAAAATTAAGCTTGGATTTGAACGAAACACAAAAATTGATCGATAGAATATGTGGAAGAATTTCCATGTAGGAAGTCAAAGCATGAGACAGTGATCCAGAACTAATAGTCTACCACCCTGGTTTAGGGGTGGTATGGTAGAACCCAGACTGATTGAGACTAAATGTTCATACAGATTAGTTTTAGGGAAAAAATAATTTGGGATAGATAAAACATTATTGCAGACATTATTAACTTGAAAACAGTAGATACATTTTAATGTAATATAGTTGGCATTAAGGTATCTTTGGAGGCTCTGAAACAAACAAACAAACAAATATCAGATATTCTCAATCATTCCTATAGCAATGTACCCTGTAGAATTGAGGTTGGGTGGAATAGAAGACCAAGTTTCCATTGGAGGGCAATTAAAAGGCAATTGAATTGATTTAATATAAAGCTTTTAGACTCCTCACAGGGAGAATGTCCCTAGAAATGATGAAAGGACAAATCCAAGAAATACAAGGACTCAGTGTCTCTTGAAAGAGAAAGGAGAGTGGTGAGCTGAAGATAGCCAGGTGAGTGAGGGGTGGCAGAGAAAGCAAATGGAAGAGTTTGGAAGAGAATCTAGGTCAGTGTGTGTGTATTCATTTGAGGATGATGACAGGATATTCTATTTGAGTAAAAATCTTGGAAGTGGATGGAACTATAAAACTGAAGCTTTAATAAGTAGTTGGGGCTAGAGAGTTACATCTGAATATCATTAATATACGATCAAGTGAGTGGGTGATTTTCTTAAGCACGTAGGGAGAGAAGATTAAAGACAATAAACTGATAACTGGGAGGCCATTGATAATATAGGTCATCAAGGAGAAAAGGCAACAAATAAATCAATGATGATGGTATAATTAATATAATATATGTCAGTTATTGAGCAATTATTCTGAACCTGGAGCTGTGATAAGAGTTTTACATTTAATGTGATATAACACAATCTTTAGGCAAAGAGGTAAGTTTGGTAGAATCTGGTAAAATATAAAAGCAGTGTCTCAGTTATCAAAAGACATGAAGGTCATGATCAAAGGTCTCAAAACAAGATATGGATTAAGATAATTCC
This sequence comes from Orcinus orca, assembly GCF_937001465.1. Taxonomy (NCBI): domain Eukaryota; kingdom Metazoa; phylum Chordata; class Mammalia; order Artiodactyla; family Delphinidae; genus Orcinus; species Orcinus orca. Next base: position 131,942,006 of record NC_064563.1, read on the forward strand.
TAGGGTCTGGCTAAACTGAGTACCACAAACTGGAAAGCCTTCTAAGGAGGTGCAAGGATTTGGAAAGGCAGATTGAAAGCCTCTCTGCTGTTCAATTACTGTGAGAGTCAAAAAAGGTCAAAGAACTCATGTGGGAAAATGAGGCCTTTGTATTGAAATAGACATGATATTACTATGACTGTTTAACAGATTACAGATGATCCCCAATAGAGATTACAGATGATTTATGTATACAATTACACATGTAATTGTATTCATAAATGTCCTATGGTGGTTCTCATAAAATCAATAAATTGATTATATAGATTTTCCATAAAATAAATAATACTAAGAATAATAATCTATCACACATTTAGACTTATAATAACCAAAGGATTCTATTAGCCTTGACACTTACAACAAACCTTCAAGATAGATCTCATGACATGATTTTATAGTTAGAAATACTGAGATCTGGACTGTGTAAGTAAGTTTTCCAGTTCACCTAGCTGTAATTGCCAGAAACATGCATCTGGACCAGAGCTGCATTGTCTCACAGCATCACTCTTTTCCTCTGGTCCATACTGCTTCCTGCAGGATTTTGTTATCTACCTCTCTGCTCCTGAACATAGAAATAAAAGATATGTAATCCATACCAACAAAACCATTGCATACAATTCTCTTTTAACAATTTTTTCATTAACCTGAAATATTGGAGAACGGGTCTCAAAATATTTGGCAGTTTGATGGTTTTGATCCCTAAAAGGTTGTCCATGTTATAAAAATGGCAAAGACACTCAAGATTAATACCATTTTCTTTATGGTGCCCCTGGTTCCATAGATAATAAACAACTAATGCCACAAATGTGAGTTATGCTCCGGAATGATAGGAAGAGATCAGTTTAAGATGTGAAGAATGAGAGAGTAAACTCTCTCCTGACAGATGGATTGTTTTCATGTTTTTATAATATCCACACAATTTCCATCTGAGGTCATTTTTAATTTACACCACACTTTATCTCTCTTGATCCACCTTTTTCTCAAGGTATGCTGCGCTTAGGTTTTGTTTTTGTTATCCCACCCACATGTGGTTGGCCTATACTAACATACACACACCCAGCTTGGGTTGTTTCCAACACAAATACCAATGGTATTCACACTATGGGAAAGAGAGTAGCTTGGTTAGAATTTGATGTGGAGGTTAATGTCCAAGCCCACACTTACATAGCACAGCTAAATGCTAGAAAAATGAAACGCTGTAGAAATAGAATACTCAGAAGCTTAGAGGCAAATATATGTTTTCTATTTTGCTGCATAAGAAATATAATTATTATTGCCTCTCAACATCTGCATAGGAAACAGAGAAAAGCACAGCATCATTTGAGGAAGGTCAAAAATTCATAGGCTCTTAAGGTGTTTCTCCAACAGTATGTTCTACCTGAAAATACAACCAATCAGTTGTATTCTTTTAGTAGATGGATTTCACACACACAGATACACACACACACCAAACACACCTTATAAAAAGAAGTTAATTTGTGAGTGAACAGTATTCAGAGCTAGTAATGCCACAGGGATTTGTTTACCAATTTTACTTTAAAAATATACACAGAACCGTTAGATATAAAACTTAACTGAGGAGAAACCAGACAGGAAGAAACGTGGGTTTCATACTTAAAAAGCAATTAGGCGGAGGAGAGGGGGAAAATGGAGGAAGAGTAAGACATGGAAATCACTTTCCTTCCCACAGATACACCAGAAATACATCTACACGTGGAACAACACCTACAGAACACCCACTGAACGCTGGCAGAAGACCTCAGACCTCCCAAAAAGCAAGAAACTCCCCACGTACCTGGGTAGGGCAAAAGAAAAAAGAATAAACAGAGACAAAAAATAGGGACGGGACCTGCACTAGTGGGAGGGAGCTGTGAAGGAGGAAAGGTTTCCACAAACTAGGAACCCCTTTCGCGGGCAGAGACTGCGGGTGGTGGAGGGGGAAGCTTTGGAGCCGTGGAGGAGAGCACAGCCACAGGGGTGGGGAGGGCAAAGCAGAGAGATTCCCGCACAGAGGACCGGTGCTGACCAGCACTCACCAGCACGAGAGGCTTGTCTGCTCACCCACCGGGTCGGGCGAGGGCTGGGAGCTGAGGCTCGGGCTTTGGAGGGCGGATCCCAGGGAGAGGACTGGCAGCATGAACACACCTGCAGGGGGTTAGTGCACCACGGCTAGCCAGGAGGGATTCCGGGAAAAAATCTGGAGCTGCCAAAGAGGCAAGAGACTATTTTTTTTTAAATTTTATTTATTTATTTATTTATGGCTGTGTTGGGTCTTCATTTCTATGCTAGGGCTTTCTCTAGTTGCAGCGAGCGGGGGCCACTCTTCTTCGCGGTGCGCAGGCCTCTCACTATCGCGGCCTCTCTAGTTGCCGAGCACAGGCTCCAGAAGCACAGGCTGAGTAGTTGTGGCTCACGGGCCTAGTTGCTCTGCGGCATGTGGGATCTTCCCAGACCAGGGCTCGAACCTGTGTCCCCTGCATTAGCAGGCAGATTCTCAACCACTGCGCCACCAGGGAAGCCCGACAAGAGACTTTTTCTTCCCTCTTTGTTTTCTGGTGCGCAAGGAGAGGAGATTAAGAGTGCTGTCTAAAGGAGCTCCAGAGACGGGCAAGAAACGCTAAGGCCGCTGCTGCTGCCACCAAGAAGCCTGTGTGTGAGCACAGGGCACTATCCACACCTCCCCTCCCAGGAGCCTGTGCAGCCCGCCACTTCCAGGGTCCTGTGATCCAGGGACAATTTCGCCAGGAGAACACACGGCACGCCACAGGCTGGTGCAACGTCACGCTGGCCTCTGCTGCTGCAAGCTCACCCCACATCCATAACCCTCCCTCCCCCTGGCCTGAGTGAGCCAGAGCCCCTGAAGCAGCTGCTCCTTAATCCGGTCCTGTCTGAAGGAAGAACAGACACCCTCCAGCGACCTACACTTAGAGGCAGGGCCAAATCCAAAGCTGAGGCCCAGCAGCTGTGCGAACAGAGAAGAGAAAGGGAAATTTCTCCCAGCAGCCTCAGGAGCAGTGAATTAAATCTCCAAAATCAACTTGATGTACCCTGCATCTGTGGAATACCTGAATAGACAACGAATCATCCCAAATTGAGGAGGTGGACTTTGAGAGCAAGATGTATTATTTTTTTCCCCTTTTCCTCTTTTTGTGAGTGTGTATGTGTATGCTTCTGTGAGAGATTTTGTCTGTATAGCTTTGCTTTCACCATTTCTGCTAGGGTTATGTCCATCCAGTTTTGTTTTGTTTTGTTTTTTACTTAAAAAAATTTGTTCTCTTAATAATTATTTTTTATTTTAATAACTTTTTTTTATTTTATCTTACTTTATTTTTTTTTTATTTTATCCTCTTTCTTTGTTTCTAATTTTTCTCCCTTTTATTCTGAGCCATGTGGATGAAAGGCTTTTGGTGCTACAGCCAGGAGTCACTGCTCTGCCTCTGAGGTGGGAGAGCCAACATCAGGACACTGGTACACAAGAGACCTCCCAGCTCCACGTAATATCAAATGACAAAAATCTCCCAGAGATCTCCATCTCAACACCAACACCAAGCTTCACTCAACGACCAGCAAGATACAGTGCTGGACACCCTATGCCAAACAACTAGCAAGACAGGAACACAATCCCACCCATTAGCAGAGAGGATGCCTAAAATCATAATAAGGCCACAGACACCCCAAAACACACCACCGACGTGGACCTGCCCACCAGAAAGACAAGATCCAGCCTCATCCACCAGAACACAGGCACTAGTTCCCTCCACCAGGAAGCCTACACAACCCACTGAACCAACTTTAGCCACTGGAGACAGACATCAAAAACAACAGGAACTACGAACCTGCAGTCTGCAAAAAGGAGACCCCAAATGCAGTAAGATAAGCAAAATGAGAAGACAGAAAAACACACAGCAGATGAAGGAGCAAGATAAAAACCCACCAGACCTAAAAAATGAAGGGGAAATAGGCAGTCTACCTGAAAAAGAATTCAGAATAATGATAGTAAAGATGATCCAAAATCTTGGAAATAGAATAAGAAAATGCAAACAAAAAAATTTAACAAGGACCTAGAAGAAATAAAGATGAAACAAGCAATGATGAACAACACAATAAATGAAATTAAAAATACTCTATAAGAGATCAATAGCAGAATAACTGAGGCAGAAGAACGGATAAGTGACCTGGAAGATAAAATAGTGGAATTTACTACTTCAGAGCAGAATAAAGAAAAAAAGAATGAAAAGAACTGAGGACAGTCTCAGAGACCTCTGGGACAACATTAAATGCACCAACATTTGAATTATAGGGTTCCAGAAGAAGAAGAGAAACAGAAAGGGACTGAGAAAATAGTTGAAGAAGTTAGAGTTGAAAAATTCCCTAATATGGGAAAGGCAATAGTTAATCAAGTCCAGGAAGCACAGAGAATCCCATACAGGATAAATCCAAGGAGAAACATGTCACAACACATATTAGTCAAACTATCAAAAATTAAATACAATGAAAACATATTAAAAGCAGCAAGGGAAAAGCAACAAATAACACACAAGAGAATCCCCATAAGGTTAACAGCTGATCTTTCAGCAGAAACTCTTCAAGCCAGAAGGGAGTGGCAGGACATATTTAAAGTGATGAAGGAGAAAAACCTACAACCAAGATTACTCTACCCAGCAAGGATCTCATTCAGATTTGATGGAGTAATGAAAACCTTTACAGACAAGGAAAAGATGGGAGAGTTCAGCACCACCAAACCAGCTTTACAACAAATGCTAAAGGAACTTCTCTGGCAAGAAACAGAAGAGAAGGAAAAGACCTACAATAAAAAACCCAAAACAATTAAGAAAATGGGAATAGAAACATACATATTGATAATTACCTTAAATGTAAATGGATTAAATGCTCCCACCAAAAGACACAGACTGGCTGAATGGATACAAAAACAAGACCCATATATATGCTGTCTACAAGAGACCCACTTCAGACCTAGGGACACATACAGACTGAAAGTGAGATGGAAAAAGATATTCCATGCAAATGGAAATCAAAAGGAAGCTGGAGTAGCAATTGTCATATCAGACAAAATAGACGTTAAAATAAAGATCATTACAAGAGACAAAGAAGGACACTACATAATGATCAAGGGATCATTCCAAGAAGAATATATAAAAATTGTAAATATTTATAGTCCCAACTTAGGTGCACCTCAATACATAAGGCAGATACTAACAGCCATAAAAAGGGAAATCGACAGTAACACATTCATAGTAGGGGACTTTAACACCCCATTTTCACCAATGGACAGATCATCCAAAATAAAAATAAATAAGGGAACAAAAGTATTAAATCATACATTAAACAAGACCATCAATCTTAATTGATATTTATAGGATATTCCATACAAAAACAACAGAATACACATTTTTCTCAAGGGCTCATGGAACACTCTCCAGGATAGATCATATCTTGGGTCACATATCAAGCCTTGGTAAATTTAAGAAAATTGAAATTGTATCAAGTTTCTTTTCCAACCACAACACTGTGAGACAAGATATCAATTACAGGAAAAGATCTGTAAAAAATACAAACACATTGAGGATAAACAATACACTACTTAATAACCAAGTGATCACTGAGGAAATCAAAGAGGAAATGAAAAAATACCCAGAAACAAATGACAATGGAGACACTATGACCCAAAACCTATGGGATGCAGCAAAAGCAGTTCTACAAGGGAAGTTTATAGCAATAAAATCTTACCTTAAGAAACAGGAAACATCTCGAATAAACAACCTAACCTTACACCTAAAGCAAACAGGGAAAGAAGAACCAAAAAAAACCCAAAGCTGGCAGAAGGAAAGAAATCATAAAGATCGGATCAGAAACAAATGAAAAAGAAATGAAGAAAATGATCGCAAAGATCAATAAATCCAAAAGCTGGTTCTTTGAGAAGATAAACAAAATTGATAAACCATTAGCCAGACTCATCAAGAAAAAAAAGGGAGAAGACTCAAATCAATAGAATTAGAAATGAAAAAGGAGTAACAACTGACACTGCAGAAATACCAAAGATCATGAGAGATTACTACAAGAAACTCTATTCCAATGAAGTGGAAAACCTGGAAGAAATGGACAACTTCTTAGAAAAGCACAACCTGCCAAGAATGAATCAGGAAGATATACAAAATATAAACAGACCAATCACAAGCACTGAAATTGAAACTGTGATTAAAAATCTTCCAACAAACAAAAGCCCAGGACCAGATGGCTTCACAGATGAATTCTATCTTACATTTAGAGAAGAGCCAACACCTATCCTTCTCAAACTCTTCCAAAATATAGCAGAGGGAGGAACACACCCAAACTCATTCTACGAGGCCACCATCACCCTGATACCAAAACCAGACAAAGATGTCACAAAGAAAACTACAGGCCAATATCACTGATGAACATAGATGCAAAAATCCTCAACAAAATACTAGGAAACAGAATCCAACAGCACATTAAAAGGATCATACACCATGATCAAGTGGGCTTTATTCTAGGAATGCAAGGATTCTTCATTGTATGCAAATCAATCAACGTGATACACCATATTAAAAAATTAAAGGAGAAAAACCATATGATCATCTCAATAGACACATAGAAAGCTTTCAAAAACATTCAACACCCATTTATGATAAAAACCCTGCAGAAAGTAGGCATAGAGGGAACTTTCCTCAACATAATTAAGGCCATATATGACAAACCCACAGCCAACATCGTTCTCAATAGTGAAAAACTGAAACCATTACCACTAAGAGCAGGAACAAGACAAGGTTGCCCACTGTCACCACTCTTATTCAAAATAGTTTTGGAAGTTGTAGCCACAGTAATCAGAGGAGAAAAGGAAATAAAAGGAATCCAAATCGGAAAAGAAGTAAAGCTGTCACTGTTTGCAGATGACATGACACTATACATAGAGAATCCTAACGATGCTACCAGAAAACTACTAGAGCTAATCAATGAATTTGATAAAGTAGCAGGATACAATATTAATGCACAGATATCTCTGGCATCCTATACACTAATGATGAAAAATCAGAAATTGAAATTAAGAAAATACTCCCATTTACCATTGCAACAAAAAGAATAAAATATCTTGGAATAAACCTATCTAAGGAGACAAAGGACCTGTATGCAGAAAATTATAAGACACTGATGAAGGAAATTAAAGATGATACAAATAGTTGGAGAGATATACCATGTTCTTGGCTTAGAAGAATCAACATTGTGAAAATGACTCTACTACCCAAAGCAATCTACAGATTCAATGCAATCCCTATCAAACTATCACTGACATTTTTCACAGAACTAGAACAAAAATTTTCACAATTTATATGGAAATACAAAAAACCCCGAATAGCCAAAACAATCTTGAGAATGAAAAACAGAGCTGGAGGACTCAGGCTCCCTGACTTCAGACTCTATTACAAAGCTACAGTAATCAAGACCGTATGGTACTGGCACAAAAATAGAAATATAGATCAATGGAACAGGATGGAAAGCCCAGAGATAAACTCACACAGTTATGGTCACCTTATCTTTGATAAAGGAGGTAGGGATGTACAGTGGAGAAAAGACAGCCTCTTCAGTAAGTGGTGCTGGGAAAATTGGACAGGTACATGTAAAAGTATGAGATTTGAACACTCTCTAAAACCATTCACAAAAATAAGCTCAAAATGGATTAAAGACCTAAATTTAAGGCCAGAAACTATCAATCTCTTATAGGAAAACATAGGCAGAACACTCTATGACATAAATCACAGCAAGATCCTTTTTGACCCACCTCCTAGAGAAATGGAAATGAAAACAAAAATAAACAAATGGGACCTAATGAAACTTAAAAGCTTTTGCACAGCAAAGGAAACCATAAACAACACTAAAGGACAACCCTCAGAATGGGAGAAAATATTTTCCAATGAAACAACTGACAAAGGATTAATCTCCAAAATTTATAAGCAGCTTATGCAGCTCAATAACAACAACAACAAAAAAATGAATCCTAAAATGGGTAGAAAACCTAAATAGATATTTCTCCACAGAAGATATACAGATTGCCAACAAACACATGAAAGAGTGCTCAACATCATTAATCATTAGAGAAATGCAAATCAAAACTACAATGAGATATCTTCTCACACCAGTCAGAATTGCCATCGTCAAAAAATCCAGAAACAATAAATGCTGGAGAGGGTGTGGAGAAAAGGGAACACTCTTGCACTGCTGGTGGAAATGTGAATTGGTACAGCCACTATGGAGAACAGTATGGAGGTTCCTTAAAAAACTGCAACTAGAACTACCATATGACCCAGCAATCCCACTACTGGGCATATACCCTGAGAAAACCATAATTCAAAAAGAGTCATGTACCAAAATGTTCATTGCAGCTCTATTTTCAATAGCCAGGAGATGGAAGCAGCCTAAGTGTCCTTCACAGGATGAATGGATAAAGAAGATGTGGCACATATATACAATGGAATATTACTCAGCCATTAAAAGAAATGAAATTGAGTTATTTGTAGTGAGGTGGATGGACCTAGAGTCTGTCATACAGAGTGAAGTGAGTCAGAAAGAGAAAGAGAAATACCGTATACTAACACATATATATAGATCTAAGAAAAAAATAAATGTCATGAAGAACTTAGGGGTAAGATGGGAATAAAGACACAGACCTACTAGAGAATGGACTTGAGGATATGCGGAGGGGGAAGGGCAAGCTGTGACAAAGTGAGAGAGTGGCATGCACATATATACACTATCAAACGTAAAATAGATAGCTAGTGGGAAGCAGCCGCATAGCACAGGGAGATCAGCTCGGTGCTTTGTGACTGCCTAGAGGGGTGGGATAGGGAGGGTAGAAGGGAGGGAGACACCAGAGGGAAGAGATATGGGAACATATCTACATGTATAACTGATTCATTTTGTTATAAAACAGAAACTAACACACCATTGTAAAGCATTTATACTCCAATAAGGATGTTAAAAACAAAAAACAAAAAAACACCGAGGTGAATTCACACTTCCGCAAATTCAAAACCAAGGAGAAGCCTGGGTAGTGAACAAGGTGAAATTAGGGTAGAGCTGAGACGATGGGTGATTTATTCATGGGCTGATGGATGGGAAGTATATTTTAAAAGGATAAACAATAGTAAAGACAAAGTGGCACATTAATTCACAGGCAGTTTGTGCTGGGTTGGTTGTGTTGTCATGTATGTTTTAGGTCAGCAGCACCTCCCCAGCCTCAAGTTACTATTACATGACATTTTAATACATGCACATTAACTTCTGAATTCTTTGTCCCTGACCACAAGAATTTCATGTTGAGTGTATGTGGATTTGGGGTCATTCCGGTTGAGGATAATTAGAAAAAGATGGAACTAGGAGATGGGGAGGGGAAAGGAGGCAAAACAGCAGGACAAAGGATTTTGTCAAAGCAGCCATGGAGAGATAAAGGAAGCCCTGTGCTCAGAATCCTTTCACAGGAAGCAAGCTAAGACATATGTAAAAGGGATTGGTAGAGCCAGGTCACAGCACTCTTCCGGCATGAGGGACCTTAGACTGGAAAGTTAAGGCCCTGGATCCCTGCTATTAGCCAAGGAGGGTTGACAAACACCTACTTCACTGTGGCAGACTAAATGGGTTAAAAATGGCTACAGGAAACTTGTTTTCATCTTGAGTATTCAAATTACATTATGTCTCTGAATAGAATCAAATGCTGAAGTCATCATTAAAAAGACAGTAAATAATTGCATGGAAGGTCAGACTCTGCAGAGGAGAAAGCTTCTTAGCTCATTCACGCACAGTGTCTGCAACAGAGCAGAATCTCTAGGCATTTCATTTCAACCACAGGAGGAAGGAAAGAATGGCGAACTGAAATTAATTGTAGAATATTAATTACTGCCTATGTAAGGTGCATCAAATAATGTTTCTATGCTTTGCATCTGTATGTAGTCTGTATAATTTTATTTTCATGAATAGTAAAAATTTTAAAACAAACCTTCGTTAAAGAGGTTAACCTGGAAACTCTCTCCTCAGCCACTCTTAAGGCAAGTATTGCAAACTTGGGCACCTTCTGACTCAGCCAGGGAAAACAAGTGAAGGATGCCTCTTACTCTTGATTGGAGTGTGATAGAGAGTGACAGAGATTTTTATAAACTTCAGAGAAAATGCACCATTAAAAAAAAAAAGAATTCAATTTTCTTAAACCACATTGTAAGCCAAAGAAATAGGTCTGCAGGCCACAGAGAGATTTCTGTGTGAGCGTTTCAACCTCTTAATATCTTAAATTCCGTAACAACAAAGTATCATATCATAGGGGTTTTCAAGATTCTTGTGAGGGGGAAGAGCATGTTAAAATGAAAATGCAAACAGACCAGAACCTTGAATTTAAGAAAACATGTGTTTTCCTGTACTTGTGGCTTTCAACCTTCAATGTCTGATGTTATTTCTCTTTTTTAAATACTTCATGCTGATGTTTTTGTTGTATTTGGTAAGTGTTGATATTTGAGAGGAAGTTCATGACAATGATAGCCACCTTGGTGTGGCTTAGTCAAAATGAATCCTGGGGTACCAGAGTATTGGATTTGTAAATTAAAAACACAAACAAGGAATATCTATAAATTTTGTCAGGTTAAAAATTCACTTATTGAACAACATTATTGTATAATTGTATTTTTATAATAACTTTGTATATATATGTATGCATAAAAATATATCCAGAAGGACATAAACCAAAATGATAAAACAAAAAAATAAATAAAACACAAACATATACACACATGAATACATAAACCACACTCAAACAGAAGTCTACCATTATACACACACATGCACACACAGAAGTACAAACTCATGCATACATAACTACACAAACATATATGCACATACAAATACACAAGCACACACACATGCAAACACACACAAATACATTAACACATACACATGCAGGCACACAGAAATGCAGAAACTCATTTGGGCTTTTTGTCAGATTGTCTTAAAGGGATATAGACTCCCGTGAGAGAATTTTTTGAGATCTCCGGTAAAGATGAGACAAAATTTGTTCTAATATGGCTCAGAGCCTGCCTAGACCTCACTCCACATTACTTGCTCAGTTAATTTGTACCAACTGCCCTGTACTTCTTTTGACTTTACCTGCAGCTGAAAAACATAAGCTTCTGCTGTTTTTTTAAAATTTATTTATTTTTATTGAAGCATAGTTGATTTACAATGTTGTGTTAGTTTCAGGTGTACAGCAAAGTGATATATATATAATACATATACATATATATATATTCTTTTTCAGATTCTTTTCCCTTATAGGTTATTACAAAATATTGAGTATAGTTGTCTGTGATATACAGTAGGCCCTTGTTAGTAATCTATTTTATATATCATATTGTGTATATGTTAATCCCAACTCCTAATTTGTTCCCCTCTCCCAAGGAGATATGGGTCTTGCCTCTGTTTTTTTTTTTCATTTTGTACATCTCTAATACATCTGGATTTCTCTTTCAAATAACAAAAATGCCATTTCAAATAAAAACAAAAATTCACTAGTCCCCTCTTCAAGTATGTGGGCAGACACAAAAAACCACCTTTGGTATGATTTCATTTACAGGAAACATCCAGAATAGGTAAAGAAACAGAGTAAGAAAGAGGATTAGGGGTTGTCAGGGGCTGGGAAAGGGAGGAATGGGGAGTGCTTGCTTTGGATATATGGTTTTATTTTGCAGGAATGAAATAGTCTGAAACTAGACTGTGGTGATGGTTGCACAGCACTGTGAATGTACTTAATGCTCCTGAATTGCACAATTTAAAATTTAAAAAGCTTAAATTTTATTATTTTGTACTTAAAACATAAAGTACAGGGTGCCATAAATAATGTGAAAGAAAAGGACCACAAAGGCTGTGTATATGGGCATGTGTGTGTGTCTGTGTATGTATGTGTGTATGTGAGAGATAAAGGCGAGACAGAGAAACTGAGTAGTGTAGCAAAGATGGTAAAATCTTAACAATTGGGGAATCTGGGTGCAAGAGATAAGAGAGATATTTTTGTATTGTTCTTGCAAATTTACTATCAAGTTTTCATTTCTTGGAAAGAATACGAGAGAACAGAAGTAGCAACCTAAAGAGAAGTAGTAGTCTATGCACGTGTGTAAAGTTTATTATGTTTCATGTTAATGTGGTCTAAATAGATTACTTGAAAGGCTGAAATGTTAATGAGGAAAAACCTAACAGTAAGCACATATCATTTTGCAACAGATTGCATTTCTCTCACAAAACGTGGCTGGCTTGACATTTAAAAGAAGGAAACTGCATTGAATATGTATTTGGTTTGAACCAGCTAGATTAGCTTAGATACTTATAATATCTAGTTACTACAATAATTTGCCTTTTTTCTTCTAAATGGAAAAATAACAACGTTGTATAGCCATGTTTTCTAAATTTTAGGATATGCCGTGGTGTTTCTGCTGAGCAGATGTTTTCTTGTTTGCATGTAAAATGGATCTGTTAAAATTTTATAACATGCAGCATTTCATGTTTTCCAAATAGACTTGTTTCAGTGATTTGACGAAAACTTTAGCTAATTTGCCAGAAGTATTTTTCTGAGTGCCAAAAATTTCCATCTCTCTGTGACATTCTTTCTGTCCCTCCTTCAGATTGTGCACAAATGGCAGGACCCCCACACTGTTTGCAATCTTGCCCCCCTTTCTCAGATGGTTCCTAATTAGAGCTTTAGTCCGGGGTTGAATGTGATCGTTTCAATCATTTTTCCATTTCCCAAAGAGACTATTATTCTCATAAAATGCTTATTAGAGAAGGCATTGGGGATTCAGAACAATTTTACTTTTTGCTTATCTTCCAAGGACCATGAGATCAGGATCCAGATGTTCTGACTTAGACAAGGGCAGAGTTATTCCCTGGCAAAGCAAAAATGAGGTTCTGCATATAAGAGAGAAAAAAGGATGGAGATGTACATGCCTGAAAGACTCAGATATACATGCTTGGCCATTTCTTATATATTCATTGAGAGAGTAAACATGAAGAAATGCTGAGAGGTCCTTTGACTCTAACCACTGTGAATGCAGTTGAAAAATATACAAGGATTACATCGCAAATTAAAATAAATGTAGCTGGGTCATTGAGAAAATAGGCTATTGTATTTCATGCATTAAAGAAGGTTTAGGTCAGAGTAGTAGCAGAGAAAGGTTTTAAGTGACATTCCCCTTTCTGAGGCATCCTGGACTCCCTTCTTGCTCATTTTTGTGTTCCTGAGACTTCTTATTTCTGAGTTTTTCCTGTCTTTGCATAAATAAAATGCTATTAGAAAATAGCCCTGCTTATTTCTTTCTTTACTTCTTTTCTTTGTTTCTCCACACCTCCCAAATACATTTTGCTTAAGTTGAGAAAATATTACAAGAAGAAAAATAAAAATCATGTTCTAGTAAAATTTTTGAAGAATTAATATAACTATTATTAAAATATTTACCATCCTTTCTAATTGAGTTCCTTAATGTCCCCTTTTTTGTTCATTCATCTCCCCGTATACACTGTTCATCACACCAGTCAGGTTTAGATCCAATGCCTTGTTAGGAAGTTAACCCTGCCCAACATGTTACCCGAGCACATTATAATTTCAATTAAGTTGTTTGATGGAAAAATACTTCATTAAATTTCAAAACAAAGACTAAAAATGGTATGATTTCAATGGCTTGTAAGAAAAATAATTTTACACATGCATATGCAAATATCCATTATTTTAAACACTGTCTATGACATACCTTTACATATGCTTAAATATGAGAATTTTCCATCTCTAAATGAGACAGAAAAGGCCAAAACAAACAACTTTCTACTAGTGCAATATTCAGCTTGCATGGAACCTTGCCAATCACCATTAGAAGGCTGAGTGGTGCATCCTAATTAGTGTGGGTGCCTTTTTGCCCTCCTGTCAATTCCCAGATGAGGAAATGGCTTATTGATTCTGAGGGTTTTGTTTGTTTGTTTGTTTGTTTTTCAGCTTAGAGGTCATTACATATGAAGATACCAAAGCTATAAACCATGATACCCAGGAAGTAAAGCTCAGCTGGCTTTTCCATTTGAAAGAAAATTTCCTTCAAAGAATGCTAACCCCTATCTAAGCTGTCCTGTTCATGCCAGGGAGGTTAGCCTTGGCTAGATCTCCCTCCCTTTCTCTCTCTTTTTCTATCTCTATATAGATATATCTCACAAGGTATTGTGCAATATAAGTGATATTATATTGTGTATATAATACGGATGGTATTGTACTTGATATTTTCTCTGTATGTTTTACCAGTAATATTATTAACCAGTCCTGGGGATGGTTAAAGGTATACTTTGAAAAAGTTTGTGTGTTGGCCTGAAATTAAGCTTAAACCTCTGCTTCTTCCTAAGTCATACTATTTCAGAGTTTGGAAAAACATTATTGATTCCATAATCTACTTGTCATCAACTGGGGAAAGAATCTCCATTATGATGTTTCTGACAGGTGTTCACCCTACCTCTGCTTGATATAGTCTTTGAAGTCAAAGACTTGGGTTTACATCTTGACTGTCCTTCTCTCCAGCTTTGGGGTGTGACAACCCTCTGAGTCTATTTTCCTCATCTAAGTGAGGGTAATACTAGCCATGTCTTTATGTTTGTGGAAGTGTGATGATGTAGTATATACAACATCCTGATTATGGAGACCAGCACAAGTTGATTAATTAATACAAGTTTCTTTATCTACACCTTCCACTTCTGCGAAGCCCATTAACTTTCAAATCAGCATGTTCCATTGCTGAACTGGTATATAGTTGTTATTTATTTTTTAAAATTTTACAGTACACCTTTCTTTTTTTTCTCATCTGTGCTTCTCAGTGTGGTTTTGAGCTCTCCAGAAGTAGTCTCTATCTACTCCTATCGATCAGTAGGGGTTATCTCAAGATAGTAGAATAACTCTGTTATTTTCTAGGCTATGTATTCTCAGTTCCTTTAACTGCCATTGAATTGATAAAGCTTCTGAACATTTTAACTATCCAGTGCTCTCCTGCTGGACAGAATTAAATGGATGAATCTTCCTCCTTCCCAAACCATCCACATTTATCACTCAGAATGACTGATACTATATTTTTATTCATGCATGCTTTATTAAATATTTTACCTTATATTGAATTTTCAATCACCTAAAACAATAGTCAGTTTCATGGAAGAATTCACTAGAATTGCATTACACATCTTTCTTATCAGAGCTACACAAAGCCAAGCACACGTTCTACATCTAGCTCTAAACAGATGTTGGTCGCCCATGTAATTGAAACATCCTCTGGTTAGTATGGCAGATTGTTTAAACCAATTAATGAAGTGTATAATTATACAGATTTTATCACTCTATAGGATAAAAACATATTTTCAGCAAACATCTTTCTTTAGTCAGTAAGCAACTGCCTTCCCTTTTCTTGGGTTTGATGTGAAAGTGGCCAGGTTGACGTTTAATCCACTAAAGAAAAAAACTAGAGATGAAGGTGAGGGGCAACTGTACCATTTTATGTGTATTTGCATTCAATGTTGTTAAATAGTAGCTCTGATTCTACTCTTCTGTTAATGCCAACTCTACCTGGGTCTGGATGAGGTATCAGTTATGATCTGCTTTTGGTTATGATGGGAAAAATAATGTTAAAACTGGAGTTCATATTTAAACTCAATATATATACTAAATTATTATAAATCAAATGGTAATAATCACTTTAATATTAGAATATTAAACTTGTAACAATGTATTCAAGTAATTGTATAATATATATGAAAAAAGTTATGGAAGGGCAAAGTGTGTATCTTTTAAAATATAATTAAAATAAAAATAGTGGTGCTGAAAGTCCAATTTCATAAAAAATTGGGCTTGTGCTAAGTAGTATCCTTCACCTATTCTTTACAATAAGCACCCAAGAGCTCAAGTATAGTACTTCTTAAGTTAAACTTAGAAATGAAGATTAAGATAGGTTTGATAAAGAAAAATCCTTTACATTTATTAAACAAAAGCATCCTAGATGAATCATACTCCAGGACTCCGAAAACAAACAAACAAAAAGCAATAAAAGATATATATGTCTACCTGATCCCAAAATAGTTAACGCTCTTTTTAAAAATTTATAAATAGGGCTTCCCTGGTGGCGCAGTGGTTGAGAGTCCGCCTGCCGATGTGGGGGACACGGGTTTGTGCCGCGGTCTGGGAGGATCCCACATGCTGCGGAGCACCTCGGCCTGTGAGCCATGGCTGCTGAGCCTGCGCGTCCGGAGCCTGTGCTCTGCAATGGGAGAGACCACGACAGTGACAGGCCCGCGTACCGCAAAAAAAAAAAAAAAAAAAAAAAAAAATTATAGATAACAGAAGCTATCATGAACAATGCCTTATTGTCTCACTCCTTGCCTCATCAACTTGTTTCTTTGATGTTCCTCATGAGGAATTTTAGTGTCATTCCAATTTCATGTGAGAGAGGAAGCATATTTGAAAAATATGTGCTCACCCAGTTTCATTTGCTCTTCTGGACAAAGCATCCTGATTTTCCTCCATTGCTCACCATCCCCACATATCCTCAGTCCACAGGACTTGGATGCAGTTGATTCCACAGAGCATCCCTTTGAGAGAATGTGACCCTGATACTGACATCAGAACTTTGCAGCCCCTTGATCACAGTGATTTTTCTGAAATAGACACGGTACTCAACACAGTGCAAGGAGACTCAATTGCTAGACTTTAGAGAACTGTTAGAAAAAGAATATTATCCTTTCTACTCAAAGATCATAAAAAGATAGGGTGTATTTCATTTTGCAGGAATTTTGTCACTAGGAATGGAAAGCCTGCAGGAAAATGGAGCAAACAGAAAAGGTTCACAATGTAGAGCCAAGACATAGAATGAAAC
Source organism: Orcinus orca (assembly GCF_937001465.1). Taxonomy (NCBI): domain Eukaryota; kingdom Metazoa; phylum Chordata; class Mammalia; order Artiodactyla; family Delphinidae; genus Orcinus; species Orcinus orca. Next base: position 131,958,994 of record NC_064563.1, read on the forward strand.
TGAAGCTTGAAAGTCTTAATTGCCCCTCCCCCCTCACTCCAGCTGTCTTGATAAACTCTGCCTTTATTTTTGTTGTTGATTTTTTCTTAAGATGATTTTAGTTGAATTTTCTATTAATTGTAATGGAAGGAAGCCTAACATACAAGTTAATTCAACTTGGAAAACTTGAAATCACTTATCCCAGTGACACTGGAAAACCTGGCCTGGCAGGATTGTGCCAGCTTATTCATGCCAAAAGGCTTGATGCCCTTAGATATGACACCAGTTCCTTTATAGAGATAGACCTCTCCATTGTGTATTTACCTCTTTTGTAGGACTGGGTCTGTAAATGGAAACTTCTCCTAAGTATCCACTGGTATTTTCTAAGAATGCTTATTCTTCTTTAAGACTGGAGGACTGAACAAATTCTAGAACTAAATTAATGGAAACATTGTTCTGCTAGGTATTTAATAAACTTTATCCTTGGAACTGGAATCTTTCTTATAAGAAAAGGGCTCATATATGGCCTCTAAGCTTTTAACTGATCGATCAAGCTGATGACTTTTATTGCAACTGCCTAATGCATTTGTATATATTAAAAATACATTGGAAAACTCTTTTATGCCACAACTTCTTAGAATTGACCAAGCCTGGATTACCTCCTTCTGTGTTGTCTTCCTTTAAAGATATAATGTCATGTGGAAATCATGTCCACTTTATCTATTTCTAAATCATGACATATGATTGCAATGTAGGTTGCTAGATTTCAAAATCAAATTATAAAAAAAAAAAATTGCAACACATACATTTTGTATACAAATATTTTTAAATAAAATAATAATGAATAGTGCAAGTCATCCCACCATTGGTAATATTTTTCTAATTTTCTGACATGTCATTAAATTAAAATTTAATATGATTGTATTACACATATTGCTTTATAACCTTTTTTACAAGCAATATATCATGAAGATATTTTATGTCAATACAAATAATTTTCCATTATCATTTAAACACTTGCATTGTACTTTCTTGAGGAAAGTACTTTTTTAAAATAACCAGTTTGCTATTGTTCAGCATATCTGGTAACAATGATAAACCTAAGATCTTCCCTGGTGGGTAGAGGAGTTAAGAATCCACTTTGCAATGCAGAGGACATGGGTTTGGTCCCTGGTGGGGGAACGAAGATCCCACATGCTGCTGGACAACTAAGCCCATGTGCTGCAACTACTGAGCCTGCGCACCATGACTGGAGAGCCTGCATGCTGCGACTACAGAGCCCACATGCTTTGGAGCCTGCATGCCACAACTAGGGAGCCCACACACCACAACTAGAGAGAAACCCGTGCACCACAACTTGAGAGCATCCTGTGCGCTGCAATGAAAAATCTTGAGTGCTACAAGATCCGATGCAGCCAAAAATAAATAAATAAATATTTTAAAAGAAAAATGATAAACCTAATACTAATTGCAGGCTACCATTTGTAGCAAACACTGTTGGTGCTCCACACTGGGTCTCTCCGATTGCTCTCCTGGGAATATATGCCCCTGCACTTTTCTGTATGTTTTGGGTCTAAAGACATATCCTCACAGACTTCCTCAGAGGACAGTTCTTATGCTCCTGGAGCCCTTTATCCACAGGCAGAGTGAATTGAAGACCTGGGCATTTACTTCCCTCTGATGTGATATTTAGTACAATCAAGGACTGGCCCAGAAAATGACAAAGTCCACATTCTTGACTCAGGACAAACCTGAGGCATAATTCACACTCCAGAGTCCCTGTGTAGGATCAAGGTGGAATGGAATTTTCCTGAAAACATACACTTGCTTGGGCTTCCTCTGCTCCCTTCAGACCTCCCTCGGGAGCACTTTCTGAATGAATCTCTTACAACTGAACCTTCATCTTTACAACTACTTTTTAAAAATTAATTAATTAATTAATTAATTATTTGGGCTGCGTTGGGTCTTCGTTGCTGCACGCAGGCTTTCCCTAGTTGCAGCGAGAGAGGGCCACTCTTCGGTGTGGCGCGCAGGCTTCTCATTGCGGTGGCTTCTCTCCTTGCGGAGCATGGGCTCTAGACACACGAGCTTCAGTAGTTGTGGCACTTGGGCTCTGTAGTTGTGGCTCACGGTCTCTAGAGTGCAGGCTCAGTAGTTGTGGTGCATGAGCTTAGTTGCTCCGCAGCATGTGGGATTCTCCTGGGCCAGGGCTCAAATCCATGTCCCCTGCATTGGCAGGTGGATTCTTAACCACTGCACCACCAGTAAAGTCCCTTTACAACTACTTCTAATGAAGCTGACCCAAGACACCAGTATGTATTTTTCAGTAGCATTTTCCATTTAGGAAGGAGCATGGTGGTTCCAAACACTTGAAAAGGATAGTGGAATAGTTAAGATATATCAAAACTTATTTATAATAAAGATATGATAAAGCTTCTATTATTTATCTAGAAGGCATATCTATTTTGTCTCTCAAAAAGAAAGTACATAAAGCAAGTAAATTCTAGAATAAATAAAATATTAATGTTTTAATCAAAATATTAAGGTTTTCATATATTTCAGTAAGTTCTTTTGTTTAATTTATTATTCACAGATTTATATGGTTATTTGATAACCTCTCTCTGGCTTTTTGGTAGTTAGCACAATCCATAGCTAGAAAGAACCTAAAGAATGAATGGATTCTCCAGTCATTCATCCATCCATCCTTTTATTTGATTGTAATAGAATATCTAATATGCTAGTATCTGGGCATAAAATATAAAAAAAAAATGGAACCTGACTTCATGGTCTTCAATCTTTAGAGGTTGTTGGATGTATAAGTAGATGATTATAGGTCACTGTGATAATATCACTATAATATTATAAAACATTACTATCTATTGTTTATGGAGATATGCACACATATGAATGAAGCAAGGGAGGAGAATATAAAGGACTTCAGTAAAATTATTTTTAATAATATGAAGAAGAGAGGCCAAATTATGAATATTTTGTTTACTCTAAAAATGAATACTCAGGATATTATTGCATTGTCTTTGTTCTTTGAATGATTTTATTTCTTAAGGTCTTAAGATATCATCAATGAAAGAATAATTAGTTTTTCTGGGGTGGGGATTTATTAATGCTCAGATTAGTTGTCAAGAAGACTCAAGTAGGATACACATGTAGACATTCTGAGGGGACAAATAGTGTGAGCAAGGACAGAGATTTGGGATTTTTAGTGGGATGGTGGGTAATTTGATATAACAGGAATTAGATGGTTAAAATTAAACTATAATAATGGAAACACAGCAAGATCTTGCACAAAGCAGGTGGAAAAACCCGATGACTACTACAAAAAATCTAATATAACATTCTCATGATTGGCTGTGTAATGCAGAGCCTTCTAGATGATGACAGTTACACAATGAAGACATACACTGTAATGCAGGGAATACACTGTTTGGCCCTGGGATGACATATATTTGCATCTACCTTGGGTCCTAAGATATTATTGTGCATGGTTGTTTTCCTAAACCTGGAATATTGTGATTCTATTTCAAAATATGGAGAGCTGATTTCATGTATTTTGAAATTTTATCACTTACTAACAATTACCAAAATTACTTTCCAATTTGAATTTGGGGAAAGAATTTGTTCCACCTCCCCCAAACCCCCAAACTATGTTAATGTTAAATTTGTAGGCTTCCTAGAACACCAGGATCTCTGGATAAACTGTGGACATATTTGTAATTCTCTTTGTTTTAGGAAGAATTTTTGATCAAACTTCTCCTTGAATCAACAGTGTTCCTGATTTTAAAAATGTGTTAAACTTTGCTCAATCTCTATACACAAAATTTTATAATTAATAACTATCTGTTAATATGGTTAATATTGAAAGATAGTAATGATATGCTTTGGCATATGTTCCGTTGAAGTTAATACTATTTATTTAAAACAACTTCCAAAGCAAAAGTACTTTAAGAATTATGGCCTTACTTGAATAACTCAGTACATGCATCTATTTATTTTTAAATAATAGATTTCAGAAAGGGATCAGGCATCCCATCTAGTATTTTACCAAAGAGGAAATGGATATTCAAATTGGTTAAGTGGTTTGCCCTAATTCAGCAAAAATATTGCAGTTTGTTACTCTTAAATCTTTACTAGACTGACCCAACCTTCAAAAAGTATTTATCAAACTTTGACCCCAAACATCTTTGGCATGCCTTCTAAGAAGAAGCTTTGGAAAACAGTAAAGGTTTTCTGGAATAATGATGTACTCAGCTTTTTCTTTTTCCAGAAATGTTACTATATGAAGGAAATGAGTTCCAATATTAGAATTATAATTTTTATTTGAAGATATTTAACTTGATTATGTGTTTCTTGAATATTAACCTATAGTAGTTGTGATGACTCAAACATATAAATGCATAACATATTCAAAATTCTCTAAAGGCAGTAGATCATGAAACATTTAAGAAGGGCAATAACGTGTATGCTGGGAAAGACAAAACACATACATACAAAATAAAGAACAATAACATCAAAGTCAAGTAACCAAAAGGAAAGGCATGTAAAGAAGGACTTGAAAAATATTTTAGTATAGCACCTTTTCTTTTCAGTTTAATATTTTGGAATGTAACATAAAAAGTAACTTAAAAGTACAAAAAAGGTATATTTCAAGTATTATGTGATAACTGTCAAATCTTAAAAATGAAGCAATTGACAAACTCTGAGCCAGGTGCAATCAGGGGATAAAAAGAGAGTCAACTGCTATCTTCAAGGAGATGAATAACTTCATGGAGCAATGAAATAGTAAGAACCATATTTCAGAGTACCTGGCAATTTTGTAATCTCCACAAAACATTTTCTCTGTCTCAGGGTAAGAATATTTTGACATAATAATGAAATTCTGACCATATCACAATATATATTTCTGGTGTTGAAACAAGATAATTAACTGGCTTTGGAAAGAACTTGGGGCAGTTTTTAAACAATCCATGCATAATGACAGGAAAAACTGTGTCGATGAAGACGTAGCATAGGTGGGGAGGAAAAATAAATACAGGGCAAGCTTAGTACCACAGCTCGCACGTCATGAGGACCCGTGCTGTGAGTCACACATTTCAATAAATAAAGTCTAGTATATTTGTTTTCCAGTGATGTTTAGTGATAAAAGGTAACTTTTAAGGAAAGTTATTATAATTACTATGGATATTAATTTGTGAAGTGTGAGGTCATCTCTTTCATGTGTCTCTAACATGAGACCATAGTGATCCTTTTAAAAGGAAGTATCATTTACCTTTGTGAAAAAAGGGGTAACTCTCAGCTTCCACTTTCTGAAGGACTGAAATATTCTTTTTCTCTCTCTCCAAATGGAAGAGTTGGAAGACCTCAGAGGAAGGTTATGAATCTGTAGCAACTTTATCCAATAAAAAAAGTCTAACTTGAAAAGTCATTAGGGCAATTTTCCATTTATCAAAATTTTCTGTCTTGACTAAAAACAATTCATTTTTAAGTTTTAAGGTCAGTGCTATATTAGATGACTCACCCATATGTTCACTGCTTATAGTTGTCCATATTTTTATTGATTGGATATGTTTCTCTTCCTCAGAACAGCATTGCACTGAGGATGGATGTGGATTCCCTTGGTGTAACACCGAGCTAAACTGAACATAGCATTCTTAGATACTGGCTATGTAGCCCAAAGCCCCTTTGGCTGATGACTGTTACACAAGTAGGACATATACTATAAAACATGGCATAAAGGGTCAACTAAAGGAACCCAAAGCAGTCAAAAACATTGAGGTTGCTGAGTAAAAGTACAAACACATTTATATACTCCTATATAAACATTTATATACTTAAAATCAATTTCTTTTCTATCTCCTATCTTTACTTGGAAGCCAAAGACTTTTTTTTTTTTCTTGAATTTTAAATAACGTGTGGCATGCTGATTTGAGGACCATTTTGCAAGTTCTTACGAACAGATTACCCAAGAGAACAACCACCATGTTCCCTAGTGGCTTATGTCATAACCAATGGAATTGTACTCTTGGGAGGAGGGAGAAGAAGTAAAAACTTGTTTTTGGACCTGTGGTCATGAAACTATGCTTTGTGGTGGGAACCCACTATTGGGTTTTTTTGTCCAGCATTAACATGTCCTTTTGTATGCTGAGGAAATTATAGAAAGTCAGGACAAAACAAACTTTCACATCAGCAGATCCTCCAGTTCACCAGAAGGATGAATTTTGCATTAGAACAGAATGAGGAGGGAGATGAATCTTCTTTCCCACCCAGTTTGGGGGAAAATGATGAAGCACACTCTTTCCAGGGATGCATGATCTTTCTCGGCAGTAGCTTGCTAATGATAAAGCCAATTGACAGGGTCGGCTTTCAGCTTGTCTGGAAATATCAAGAGAGTGTTCTCTGAGTGTCTATGGGTAAAATGAATCAGTTTTCCTTCAAAATGCATCCTGGCTTACCCATGCTACATGCTGAGTGCACACGTCTGTGTCCCTACACAGAGTCTCCCAGTCTCAAAAGCAGCATTATATTTGCATTTTTTAGATTATCTCAGAGACACTAAGTATTAGAAGGGCCTGATTATATACTCTAAGCCTTTCCTTAACAGGAGAATAAAGAGTTAATGCTTTGTGTACCTTTTCTGAGGTGGTTTTAACTTTGAAATGACTTAGCTGCTTATACTTATTTATCTTTAGTTAGGCATAGAGTGCCATATTATCATGTTTTGTTTATTACTTACTGTTCTCTTGTCCCTCCTCATAACTTAGACCTTTAAAGTATCTGTTGATAATTTTCATATTCTCATTTCATGTTTGTAGAGCCAAGTAACCCATGTAAATTACTTTAATCTCTCTTTCTAAAATCAGTCCTCCATGGCCTTAATTATTCTGAGTGGTGCAGTTTGAACTCCTTGAGCCTCGTTTGGCAGAATGATGGCAAGAGAGCTGGCTCGAGATTGTCAGTAGCAAAGTGTTTGCCATGCCACCACCCTTGTCAAAGGCAGGCTTCCTCTAGGCTACTGAGCACTCTGTAGTCCACTGCTCTCTCTTCCCGGCTTTCCCCCAGCCTGAAAATTCCAGCTGCAATCAGCTGATGAGCTCAGAGCTGCAGGGACAGCTTGACACAAGTTTTGAATCTGATTCAGTTCTCCTGTAATGTTGGGACAGTGAATTCTCAGACGGGGCCTAACAACAACCCTGGCTATGCTGACGCTCTGACCAGAACATTTCAACTTAGCTCAGTCATCTTAAAATCAATGATGGTGGCTGGAAAAAATTCTTTATGGAAGCCTCTAGATAAAAGCAATTCAAAGATATTTTATTTTCCACTGCACATTTCCAGAGCTTTGATTTCCCTGATGAAATGCTCCTTGCTTGTGATATGTTCCCAGATTTACCTAGATTAGAGGAAGATGTCTACTCAGAGGAAGAGAAGTCAAAACACACAAAGATAATTTCACATCATGCTACTATAGTTGATGCTTTCAAAGAGGATGATGCTATATGTCAGAATTTTTAAAGTCACTATCAAGTTAGTTATTTGCATATCTTTTTTGTTTCCCCTTAAAAAAACTCTCAAAATGTAAGAGAGGAGAAATTGCATGAATTTCTTCTTTTACTGAATACCCACCCTTTTAGCCAAAGGATTTTTATGATGTGGATTTTCATGAGTGAAGAGAAAACAGGAAGCACACAGAATGTTAAGTGATATATTTAAGATATTCATTTTTAAGATTAGGTTTGGGTGTGTCTGATTTGGGGGCCCAAGTTCAGTTACCTACTACAATTCTGCATCATTATTCCTTATATTGAGGGGCTAACAGGCAAAAAGCAAGGTACCAGGATATCTGGGTTCCTCACCTGAGTCAGTTGGAAAGAATCCAATTCCTAGCTCATTTAGACTGTTGGCCGAGTTTAGATCTGAAGTTTCCCCTTCCTTCTCTGTCGAATGGGGACTGGCCATTCTTTTAGAGTTCTCTTTACAGCCCTCCATAGTGGCCACCTACATCTCAGAACCAGCAAAGGCATGCTGGAGTTTGGAAGCTCTCTTTCTCTGCTGCCTTCCTCTTTCACCACATCTCTCCAACACCAGCCGGAGAAAATTCTCCACTTTTAAGGATCCATTTGATTAGATGGGACCTCTTAAGGTAATCAGGATAATTTCCCTAATTTTAATGTCTGTAGCCTGAAATTATATCTTTAAAGCCCCTTTTTGCCATGTATCATAAGCTATTCACAGGTTCTAGGCATTCAGGCATTTGGGGGCAGGGAGGGGGGGAGTTGCAATTATTCAACGTAACACACTATCCAAAAGTCTCTCATATATATATATAATGATCTCCCTATCCTATCATCTATCTATCTATCTATCTAATATCTATCTGACACATGGTATGGAGAACTGAAAAAAAAAATGATGTTGGCTCAAAAAAAACCTGACTCCAAAAATTCCTTCCTCTACCAGATGTTTACTAACGTGACCCTGCTGGGAATTTGATCATGGGGATTTTCTTTATCTTTTCAAAGTTGTGTTTGTCGCTTGTTGTTGTATTTCCCTAAACAGGTAATTGGGAAATTGATGAGATGGTCACGGGCATGCCTTTAGTGTTACACCTGATATATGAGAGGGGGCAGTGTATTTTGAATCCAATTTTGTTTGACGGGAACCATCACACATCCTATCTCTTAACAAAAGCTGCTTCATAGCAGTTACCCCAGGTCACTGAGACCAAGCCAGAGCCTGTCATTGTGGGAGTGTGTGTGTTTGGGGGTGGGGGGGGGAGATAAGAACCCAGGGGCGGGATCAGCATGGGAAGGAAGCTGGACACTGTCCTCTCTAAGCCTAGCATGTGGGAAACAGCTGGATGCATTAGTTTAACCTTTGTCATTCTTGGCACTGAAAAAGCACATCCAGTTTACACAAAAAGAATTCCCAAATGGAACTTTCACAAAGTTATGGTGAAAAACATTAGGAAAGTGCTGTGAATGAAAGCATGGCATTGATTTTTACCTGGGTTACTCTGCTAAAATCCCATTTCTCTCTCATGTGGTTACTAAGAGGTCCTTGGAAGCATTAAGTGCTCCCCGGGGAAAAGCAAAAATAAGAAAAAACAGAATACAATAGCCAAAAAAGAAGGAGGAAGGAACTGTATTAAAACAGGAGGGGAATCTCATTAATTTTCTTCTAATACTGCTTATAGGTGAAAGAAAAAACTACATTCCTAAGAAACCAAGAGAAGGTGTGGAGATTCTCTGAAAGCAAGTTGCTCACCTCCTTATTTGCCTCAAAAAGTTTACCCAATTGAAAATATCCCACTCTCTGGCTAGAGTGTGGTGTTTTACATTATTATAAATGGACCAAGACGGACCTGTGTACATGGCTCTGGTGAAGGACCCTGCGGGCAGTGGCTGGACATGGTTCTTGATTTTGTGTAATCTTTCCTCCATCAACATCAGTCAGAAAAGAATATCATGTAATTAGGATAATTCATCTTGCCTTTAGAAACCTTGGAACAGTAAATGAGGAGATCCTAAGATTAGTAGCATATTAAAAATATTTTTTTTTCTAAAATTATGTCAGCGTTTCCCCATTTTGCAGAGAAAGATTTGTTTTCTTCAACCGAGTTTCTTACCTTATAATAAATAGGTTTACCCTAAAATCCTGATAATGAAAGTACTATGTTCTAATTATAAGAAAACTAACACATATGAAAGTAATGCAGCAGAAAGTAAATATGCTGCCCTTCTTTCACAAGCCATTGGAAAACAGAGAGAGAGAGAGAGAAAGAGAGTATGTGTGTGTGTGTGTGTGTGTGTATGTGTGTGTGTGTAGCATGATCATGTGATATTACAGGACATTTAGGTTACCATTAATATTTTTTTGTAACAAATTTTGGCAATTATATTTATTTAATCTAATGAAATTACTTCTGTTAAAACATGGTAGACTGAACATAAATGTTTATCACCAGTCTATCTAAACCTTTAAAAATGTTAGAATTTTTTGCTTCCATAATATTTTTGTGTAGAATGTTTATATTCAATAATATTCCATTTTGGGCTTCCCTGGTGGCGCAGTGGTTGAGAGTCCGCCTGTCGATGCAGGGGACACAGGTTCGTGCCCCGGTCCTGGAAGATCCCACATGCCACGGAGCAGCTGGGCCCGTGAGCCATGGACGCTGAGCTTGCGCATACAGAGCCTGTGTTCCGCAACGGGAGAGGCCACAACGAGAGGCCCACGTACCGCAAAAAGAAAAAAATAAATAAATAATATTCCATTTTGTTTGGGTTTTATAAATATACTGAAGGTTAATTTTATTTTAATAACTGTCTTAGCCACATTACACAGTTTTTGAAATGTAATATACTAACTTCTAAATAATTTTTCTGTAATAGTGCTTATAGTATTAATTTTATCTTTAACCAGTGAGTTAATTGGAAGACTGTGCTGTTTTAAAAACAAATTGATAAGAATTGTAACTATCTGTTTATCTATCAATCTATCCATCCATCCATTTATCCATCCATCTATCCATTCATACACCCACCCACTCCACCCAATATAACCATTCATCCTCAGTCAACCCTCCATCTGTCATATTCATCTCTATAATTTGTCTTCCATATTTTGTTGTCAACTTCTAATCTGACTATCTTATACTCAGAGAATATCAAATTCATTGATACTGAATATCTAAGATATCTATCGATATCTAAGAAGGCTATGGTAGTTGTCATTATCATTATGAATTTGTGAGATACAAGTTTTTAAACTAACTTTATTTTTGAGATATTTTTAAGCTGTACTATTCAACTCATTGCTTTTTATGCTCTTTATATCTCTTACATGATTTCTAAATTTTACCGTTTTAAAAAATCCATCATAGTTTCATGTAAAACTTTTGACTAAATTCCATTTTCTTAGATATGTAATAGTACTCTACTTCTTGTATTTGCAATTACATTTGCTCTCTTCAACTCAGACCACCCTTCAATTTTCAACCATTTTAATATTCTTCTAAATGTCTTTCTTCGAGGTTTTTCAAAGTGGAGTTTTTAAACCTGATTTGAGGTTTCTTTGAACTGTAGAATCTGCCACACTGACGTCAATAATGAAAATATTTCTTGAATTATTTTTTCTCTATTATTTAATATCCAAGTATATTTTTGTATTTTCTCTTTTGTCACTTGTCAGTGATGGTAGATCTTTTAAGTCTGACCAAATACCTCTGTCACGTGGGATCCATCTTTACTAGTTTTTACATTCTTGTCTTAAGTCATATTTAATATTTCTTCACCAGTATTATAAAATAAACAATAATTTTCTATTCCTTTTCTCCTTCAAGTGACAATAACTGTAAACGTGTCAATAAGTGTAAAAATTCAGAATTTTATTCCCAGACAACGATTAAGCTATAAATAACTATTTCTTCCAGTCTTGTATTAAAGTACTGAGATAGAATGTTATCCTATTTATTTTGTAGTTTATAATCACTTTGTTATGATTCATAAATATTCATCTATACATTCCACTAATGACTGTTTCTACTACAACTCATTTTTCTCTCTTTTGAAGTTGTCAAATTATTTAACTTTCTACTTCTTGTATTACTTCTGCAAACAATATTTTACTTCATTGTATTACTTCTGCAAATAATATACTCAGAAATTGTTTCTGTTGTCTTTATATATGAATAATTTGGGGATTGCTACCTTTGTCTGTCAAAATACTGTAAACGCTCTGCCACTGAATTTTAGCTTCTGTATTGGTAGAACAGGAAACATTTTTATAAACCTAATTCTCTTTCAGGATTTAATAAACTGTTGAGTAATCCTATAAACCCAAAAATATCTTCTTAATCCTTGGAGATCAAGAATGTCACTAGCCAACATAAAAATGCATATCTTTTGCATTAATTATTTCTGGCCTTCAGTAATTTTTTTTTAATTGAGGTATAGTTGTTTTACAATATTGTATTAGTTTCTACTGTACAGTGCAGTGGAGTTCCCTGTGTTATACAGCAGGTTCTTATTAGTTATCTATATTATACATATTACTCATATTATTGTATACATGTCAATCCAAATCTCCCAATTCATTCCAACCCCTGCTTTTGCCCCTTGGTATTCATACATTTGTTCTCTACCTCTGTGTCTCTATTTCTGCCTTGCAAACTGGTTCATCTGTACCATTTTTCTAGATTCCACATATATGCGTTAATATACGACATTTATTTTTCTCTTTCTGATTTACTTCACTCTGTATGACAGTCTCTAGGTCTATCCACATCGCTAAAAATGACCCAATTTTGTTCCTTTTTATGGCTGAGTAATTTTCCATTGTATATATGTACCACATCTTCTTTATCTATTCGTCTGTCAATGGGCATCTAGGTTGCTTCCATGACCTGGCTATTGTAAATAGTGCTGCAATGAACATTGGGGTGCATGTGTCTGTTTGAATTATGGTTTTCTCTGGGTATATACCCAGTAGTGGGGTTGCTGGGTCATACGGTAATTCAATTTTTAGTTTTTTAAGGAACCTCCATACTGTTCTCCATAGTGGCTGTATCAATTTACATTCCCACCAACAGTGCAAGAGGGTTCCCTTTTCTCCACACCCTGTCCAGCATTTGTTGTTTGTAGATTTTCTGATGATGCCCATTCAAACTGGTGTGAGGTGATACTTCATTGTAGTTTTAATTTTCATTTCTCTAATAATTAGTGACATTGAGCAGATTTTCATGTGCCTCTTGGCCATCTGTATGTCTTCTTTGGAGAAATGTCTATTTAGGTCTTCTGCCCATTTTTGGATTGGGTTGTTTGTTTTTTGATATTGAGCTGCATGTGCTGTTTATATATTTTGGAGATTAATCCTTTGTCCACTGATTTGTTTGCAAATATTTTCTCCCATTCTGAGGTCTGTCTTTTCCTCTTGTTTATAGTTTCCTTTGCTGTGTGAAAGCTTTTATGTTTCATTAGGTCCCATTTGTTTATTTTTGTTTTTATTTCCATTACTCTAGGAGGTGGGTCAAAAAAGATCTTGCTGTGATTTATGTCAAAGAGTGTTCTTCCTATGTTTTCCTCTAAGAGTTTTATAGTGTCCGGTCTTACATTTAGGTTCAGTGAATTCTTGTGTTCTAAAATCTCAGTCTGTCTTCACTTTAGGGAATTAAGATGTATGTTTGTTTATTAATTTTTATTCCTTTACTCATTTTGCTTTTTCTGATCTCTGATTATTTCTGCATGAAGTCTCTTGGGAATTTCCTGTACTTCCTACCTTGTTGCTTATAACACCAGTTTTTGTTTGTTTGTTTCTGTATTGTGACTTTGTGTTTTGAGGTAATCCTGAAATTTAATCTTCCAAATCACTCACCAGGTGTTCAGAAATGTCCATTCTTTCATTTTATTTCCCGTATTCACTTACGTATTTCCAGTTCAGGAAACTAACCACCACAATTTCCTTTGGCTATTGACCTTGAATTTAGTATGAAACCAACCAAATAAAATGTGTGTATATATATATATATATATATATATATATATATATATATAATATTACATTATTACACACTAAGTATTATATTTATACTTATTACACATAAGTATTTTGTATATAACATAAGGTATATATATTATATAACATGTATATATGATGTGTACATGATATATATCACATATGTACCTATACATATAAAAGTTTGTGTAAACTCTACACATAATAATGTATATATGTTAGTTTTCATATTTTCTTTAAATATTGGGCCATTTTAGGAAGTGAACTTCAGGGAATTGGAAGAAAAAATTAGGACAGACCCCTAAATGTAACTTTGTGCCTTTAAGATAGAGACCAGACATCTTGCTTCATAACTTTCCAAGCTTAGTAAGAAGGATAGTCAACCCAAATCCCAAAATTTTAATTTAAATTTCTTATCACAGTGAAGGGAAGAAAACAGGATAAAGATGGCTCTATCTTGTACTTCTTAATAACTCAAGATATGTTCATAATAACTCAATATAGGAAATTGTACATGATATGTGTGGTACACATCATAGAATTGAGTTATTTCTATCAAATCCCATGTGTGAATTCATATTCTATTTGCCCTTAAATTTATCTTGTAAGAATTAGGGAATTCTGTTTAGAATGTTTTATGCCTTCTACCAACATGTATGTTTCTTTTTTTTTGTTCACTCAGCAAATATCCATGGAGTGCCTATGATTTGTCAGTGTTACATTGTTCTGTGTTGTAATTTTCTTTAAAACACATCATATGTGATATCTATATCCTGCCATTTAAAATAACATCAAGTCTACCTTGGAGGGAGCTTTTCTTGCAAGACATTCATCGAAGAATCAAGGTTAGAACACAAAGAGAGAAAAGATGGATGCAGACTGATGAAGGTGCAAACCTGCTTGCCAATAAATACCTGTGGTGTGGCATTTATAACACATAAAACCTGTTATTGACATTGTGGTGATGGAGGAAAAAAAGTTTCTATATCTCTAATTGCTGAAGTTTTAGATTATTTGCCCAGAGAAGTTGAATGAACAACTTGGCTTAGGTTAATTCTGCCACAGTTAGAAACTACAGATGCTAAAACATGTTGATTAAGTACAATGATATTTTAATGAAACCTATTAATTCAAACTGACATTTACTAACTTAAAATCAGCTCCTTACTCATCTTCACATTCTGACAGAGGATTTCTATGAACAGATTGTAAAGTGAAGGAGCCCTTAGAATTAGAAATGGGACTAATAGGGGTTCCTACTATGGGTTGCTTTGATTTAGGCTTGGATACAACCACTCTTTCAAAGGTGAGGTTAGGTGTTCTCTCACAGACCCTAGGTTGAATCTTATCCTGTGGTCTTGCTCCAGAAGACTTTTGATCCTCCCCAAGGCCTCTTAGGAGAAGGGGAAAAAAACAAACATATTTTTAAACTTGCTGCGTATGACCTCTCATTTCCCCTTATTTTCCACATCCATCATTTTTTTCAGGCAGATCTAACAAATTACTTGCCAAAAATAGTCACCAGTACTAACTTTAACTTAATGGCTGCATATTTAGTGTCCAGATATGAGTTGAGATTTCCTTTGTCATCAGCATTCTAGTCCTAAAGTGTTTTTTAAAGCATGCCAGATAGTTGAATTGGAGACAGTTCCTTGGGGGTGCAAATATGTGGAAAAAATAAATAGCATCCCCTTTTCAGTGAAAACTGGCCAGAAACACAAAGCAAGGACTGATACACCAATTGATTCAAAGGAGGGTTTTTTATCAATATACAAGCTAGAAATTACATTACCTGATTTTACTGTTCTTCCTTTTAAGGATGTGGGGAAAAAGCCATATATTTTAGAGTGTGTACCACAAGCTTACTCCATACTCATTCACTTTGCATTGTTCATGCTAAACAGAGCCTCTTTACTCTCATGTGGAAGAATTTCAAGGAACTTAATGATTTACAAAAATGCATTGTGCTGACATTACAGTGGCCAAAATTCTACCCAGTTCTCATAGATTCAAGGCCAAGAAAATCTCACCGGTGTGATTAGAAATGAAAGGAAATTCTTAGGATCACTGAAGAGTTTAAGAACTATAGGTCTGCTGGATTGCCATTGCCCCTGTTAGTCATTTTTCTATAATTAGGTCAGTATGAATTTCTGAAAAATGGAAGCAAGTCAAATGAAATAAAATAAAGGCTTTAAGGAAATTGGCTTGTGGACAACACCGACTAACATAATTTTATGTTCATACTATAAAGAAAATCAGTGTTTGGACAAGTTATAGGAAATATTGTCAAGTAATCACTCCAAAGAAGGAAATCTAGACATAAATTATGTGTGTCCCCCATTGCAGGGTAAGTGAGGACCGTGTTGAGGGGTCTTGTAGAGAGGTGAGGAACTTAGAATTTCCCAATAATCAAATCCACAGAATGAAAAATGTAGTTGCCATTTATATTAGTTACAACATTTTTGGTTGCAAGAAACAGACAATCCCTAGAGTTTGTTTATTAACCACAAAAGGGAACATGGCATAAAACATAGAGGTGCCACACAGGGAGCAGAGTGTAGCTGGGGCTCAGGAATGGACTAGAATCAGGAATCAAGGCAGCAAGGAATCCAAAAACATCTCTCTTTCCATCTTCATCTTTCTTTCTCTCTGTCTCTGCTTTATTCTTTCCTCTGTGGAGCAAACTTTATTTTTCTGTCCATAATTTGGAAAACCAGATTGCCAGCTTCGATTACCTATATATTTCTGTTCCTGCATTCATTGTCTTTCCTCTTTTTAAAATAAAATAACATTAATGTTCTAATCTCAGACCAACTTCCCTCTTCTCTCATTTCCTTGAGTCTCATACCCTATCATCAATTCAAGAACTTTACTCCTGCAATGATCTCTTCCTTCTCTTCCATCGTCAAGTTTTATTTTTTATGTTAGATGATTTCTAACAGCATACAGACAGGCCTTGATTTCTTCCATATTAAAAATACAAATAACAGATGAACAAAAGCAACAACAACCCCAAACAACAGCGAACATCTCCTGGGTTCCACATCTCTCTACATCTACTACCCCATTGTTCTATTTATCTTAATAGTAAAAATCTTCAAAACAAATTATCAATATTTGACTTCATTTCCATTTTCTTTAGGGTTCCCAATAACACTTTCATTCCTATGCTACTGAAAATGTTGTTGTCAAAAACTTCCATTCTTCCAAAAACTTTTTTTTTTTTTCGCTGTACGCGGGCCTCTCACTGTTGTGGCCTCTCCCGTTGCGGAGCACAGGCTCCGGACGCGCAGGCTCAGCGGCCATGGCTCACGGGCCCAGCTGCTCCGCGGCATGTGGGATCTTCCCGGACCGGGGCATGAACCCGCGTCCCCTGCATCGGCAGGCGGACTCTCAACCACTGCGCCACCAGGGAAGCCCCAAAAACTTTTAATTCCCATTTCATTCTACTTCTCAACATTATTTAATAGCATTTATCACTTCCTTCTTGAAAACTTTTTACACTTGACTTTCAAAAAAATCTCAACTTCCTGGTTTTTCTTCTACATCACTGGCTTCTCTTTCCCAGGCTCCTTTGCGGGAGTCTTCATTTTCCGAGCCCCAAAAGGTAAAGTTCCATAGCACACAGAGTTGTGCTATTTTTATTCTCCAGCTAAAATCTCTCCATAGCTAATCTTATACAGTTTCATGACTTTAAGGATTCTCAAATTTCTATTTTCCACCTAACAACCACAAAACTCATATATTCATCTGTATATTTCAGAAGGGCACTTATATGTCTATTTGACATTTTAATCTTAACGTGTTTAAAAGATAACAGTTCTTTTCCCTTCCTGAAACTGCTGATCTTCATTCTTTATCATTTCATTGAAAAATTATATTATTCACTGAATTATTTAAGCCATAAAATTATATTCAATCTTTCCCTAACTCCATATATCTGATCCATTTGAACTACCTTCAAAATATCTCAAACTGTTTCTCAATTCTCACCACTTTCTCAGTCATCTCCTTAGTCCTAGCAAACAACATATTTAACTTGGATCACTACAACTGCTTCCAAAATAACTTGCATGATTTAACTCTTACCCTTTTACAAATCTATTGTCAGCACTGCATGTGAAATATTGTTTTAAAAATGTAATTCAGATCATATAACTCCAAAGTTCAAAACACTGCAGTGACTTCCCTTCAAATTTTGAACAAACCCCCAATTGTTTTGTTTTTGTTTTTGTTTTTGTTTTTTTAAGTTAAGCAGGGAAAGTATAAGATCTCTGTCTGTGTCTGTCTAGATGTATGTATGTCTGTGTGTACATTATACCTCCAGATGGTACTATCAAAATGTTAACAATATTAATATTGTTAACAATGTTAAATTTTCCTGTCCAAAAGCATGAAACCCCCAATTTCTTAGCATGGTCTCAAGGCCTAGCATGATAGGGCAATCTCCTACATCTGTGAATTGATTTTTTACCATGTTCATTTGATCACTCACCTCAGTCATGTTGGCTTTCTTGTGATGCTCTGACATACTAACATTTCTGCTTCTGGAACATTGCAAGTGCTGTTTCCTCCAACTGGTATGCTCTTCACCTGACAGTCTCTAAGATTACTTCCTTTACATTCTTTATGTTTCAGTTTGAATAACATCTACTGTAGAAGCTTATCTGGCCCAGCTTTCCACAGTATCCTTCTTTTCCTAGTCACCTGCTATCTTATCATGCTTTTATTGCCTTCATAGTTCTCATTACATTCCATACTTATCTTGTTTATTCATTTAACTCCTCATTTCCTGGACCCTCTATAGTTCTGTAAACTCTATGAGATCAAGGACTTGTCTTTTACAAGGGCTTCCCAATTTGATACAAATAGATGCTCAGAAATATTGCTTGAAAGATGGGTGGATAAAAGGAAAAATGATGGTAGGAAGAAAGGAGGGAAGGGAAAATTTTAGTTTGAATGTTTTCAATGGTGATATATATATATTATTTTCTTTAATTGGAATTTTGGAAGAACTTAACTCACTTGAAATTTCTAATGTAAATAAACTTCATCATCATGCCGGATAGGTGAAAAATTGCAGTGAAAATGACACTTTTTGTGACTAATAAAATTTTTGAAGGAATTTCTCTTTAATTATTATAAGCTGAAGTATATTTTAGAAATAATTTCATATGGAAAAGTGTTTTATATCTTTTAAAATATAAAAGTGTTTTATATTATATAAATACATATATAGATATTAAATGTAATGTAAGAAAAGTAATTTGACACGTTACTTATGTTCTTAAATTCTTTCAGTGTTTGCAAAAGCACCAGATGCATAAAACTCTACCTTCAATGTAAAGTTGTTGATGGTCTGTCCTCAGCTTACCTCTCCTGTTTTAAGTACACATACTTTGCAGTTTATGATCTAATCATGGAAAATTAAATCCCCTTCTGCCTGCCACTTTTCCCCTCCCAATCTATGAATGCTTTATCAAAGCTTATTTTTACCCAAAACTCCATTCATATATCACTTCTTTTCCATAACTTCTAGCAGCCATCATCTGTGCTCTCTCTTCCACTCTAGATAGGTTAGGTTTACCTTCCAGTTGGCTCTCAAGGAGTGTAGGGAAGAACACCCTCAGCCTGGAAATTTCCCTTCTCCTCCCCTCTCCCCTGTCTCAGTCACTCCTTCTCCAGAGTAGAGATTCTTATATGGTTGTTCAGACTCCAGGACATGGACATGTGATCCAGGTCTACTCCAGACAAGCCAGCATCTCCCTACCAAGAAAGCCATCTTCTTTTATCTTACTTTCCAAGTTCCATACTACATTCACAGAAGATTGAAAATGGTAGCATTGTGACTATGAACACGGAGGAAAGAGTCATAACTAGGTTCTTAGGACTTAGTCATGTGCTGCTATCCGGTTTCTAGAGTTGTTTCACATGGGTTATTTTTCATGACTCAATCAGCATGGCGTCATTTGCTAATGTTTCTGTTAATGTATATCCTTAAGTATTCAGGGAAGGAGAGAAGGAAGGCATGGTTATCAGGGCATATTTGGAGAATTTCCAGTCTTCTAGATTAATACCTTTTATGTCTCCTTACTGCATTGTATCAATACCCTTTTGAGTGTCATAATTTTTCTTACATTTTTTGTAATAATTTACAAACTATAATTCTAATTCCATTTTACTTCCAAGGACTAGCACTGAGCCAAGTGCTTACTGGGGGTTCAGTAATGGTTGGTTGAATGAAAGAGTAATTGAATAAAGACAATATTCTATGAATGTAGACGTTTTTAAATAGTGCCATTATTTCCTGTCTTTCTTGTGTGTGTGTGTGATGGCTTCCTCTTAGCTAGAATCTGTTCAGGAAATTTTCCTTTTTAGACTTTAAAATTATGTTAGAATAAACAGGTACTCTTACAGCAAAGGCAGCAATGAGTTCAAGTGTAGTAAAATAGGTTCTATACTTGCCAACATTTAATAATTTCAAACATGCAAAATTTATTTTAAATGACACCAAAGTAAAGCTAAATAAATTGGAAGCACTGAAACCACTTGTAATTCTAATAATGAGCTATAGAACTTGCACGTTATTTATCTTTGTCCATGATTTTAAGTATGATGTTCAAACGTGTTTTAAGCAATTGAAATTGTTTGCAAGTTACATGTGTCTTGTTTGATTAGGGAGGCTTGAGGCTTTTGTTAAACTTTAAAACTGAAGGTAAATAAGTTCATTTGTACCCTTTATTTAAGATTCCACATATAAGTGATATCATATGATATTTGTCTTTCTCTGTCTGACTTACTTCACTCAGTATGACGATCTCTAGGTCCAGACATGTTACTGCAAATGACATTATTTTGTTATTTTTATGGCTGAGTAATATTCCATTGTACATATGTACCACATCTTCTTTATCCATTCCTCTGTTGATTTAGGTTGCTTCCATGTCTTGGCTAATAGTACTGCAATGAACATTGGCATACATGTATCTTTTCGAATTATGGTTTTCTCCATGTATATGCCCAGTAATGGCCTATATGGAAAAAGAATTTTAAAAAAACAGAGAGAGTGGATATATGTATTTGTATAACTGATTCACTTTGCTGTACACTTAAAATTAATACAACATTGTAAATCAACTATACTCCAATAAAAATTTTTTAAAAATTGTACCACTAATAAAACATGCTTAAATATTAAAAAAACAAAAAAACAAAAAAACTGAAGGTAGAATTATTTTGTCTGATTTAGGTTAGGTAAATCTCAGTTCTCTGTTTAATTTTGTCATGTATATAACGGACTGGTGATATCATTTACTTCATAGAGTGATTTTAAGAATTAAATTATATTATTCATTAAATTTCTGAGGATATTTCCCTAAATATATTAAACATTTAATGTGTGCCCTTGAACAATTTTTAAACTAGTAAATTAGTAATTTGGGGATTAAATAGCAGTAACAGATATTTCTAATTTAAATTAGAATGAAAATATAGATTTTCTAATTTTTATTATAATGATACAAGTATAATAAATGGATTGAGACTATAATGACTAAGGGAAAAAGACTCATCTAAGTAGAATCTGAATTCCAGTTCTATTTTCTGAAATGCAAATTAAATACAGAAACACTACAGCTCTGAGTTTTTCTTCTGTCTTTTTCCATGTGACCCTTAGAAACACACCTTAATGTTTAAAAGAATTCAACAAAGGAATCTATAATTCTTTTTAAATAAATGCATTTAACGAATAAAACTTAAAATACTATATCTGAAGACGAGGGGAAGATGGCGAAAGAGTAAGATGCGGAGAACACCTTCCTCCCCACAGATACAACAGAAATACATCTACACGTGGAAAAACTCCTACAGAACACCTACTGAACGCTGGCAGAAGACCTCAGACCTCCCAAAAGGCAAGAAACTCCCCACGTACCTGGGTAGGGCAAAAGAAAAAAAGAATAAACAGAGACAAAAGGATAGGGACGGGACCTGCACCAGCGGGAGGGAGATGAGAAGGAGGAAAGGTTTCTGCACACTAGCAAGTCCCTTCGTGGGCAGAGACTGCGGATGGTGGTGGGGGAAGCTCCGGAGCTGCGAAGGAGAGCACAGCAACAGGGGTGCGGAGGGCAAAGCGGAGAGATTCCTGCACAGATGATCGGTGCCGACCGACACGTACCAGCCCGAGAGGCTTGACTGCTCACCCGCCGGGGCAGGAGGGGCTGGGAGCAGAGGCTCGGGCTACGGTCGGAGCGCAGGGAGAGGACTGGGGTTGGCGGCGTGAACACAGTCTGCAGGGGTTAGTGCACCACGGCTGGCCGGGAGGGTGTCCGGGGAAATGTCTGGACCTGCCGAAGAGGCAAGAGACTTTTTCTTCCCTCATTGTTTCCTGGTGCTCGACGAGAGGGGATTAAGAGAGCTGCTTAAAGGAGCTCCAGAGACGGGCGCGAGCCGCGGCTAAAAGCGTGGACCTCAGAGACGAGCATGAGACGCCAAGGCTGCTGCTGCTGCCACCAAGGAGCCTGTGTACGAGCACAGGTCACTATCCACAACCCCCTTCCGGGAGCCTGTGCAGCTTGCCACTGTGAGGGTCCCGGGATCCAGGGACAACTTCGCCAGGAGAACACACGTCACGCCTCAGGCTGGTGCAACATCGTGGCGGCCGCTGCCGCCGCAGGCTCGCCCCCCGGACTCCATACCCCTCCCTCACCCCGGTCTGAGTGAGCCAGAGTCCCCGAAGCAGTTGCTCCTTTAACCCTGTCCTGTCTGAGCCAAGAACAGAAGCCCTCCGGAGGCCTACACACAGAGGCGGGGCCAAATCCAAAGCTGAGCCTCGGGAGCTGTGAGAACAAAGAAGAGAAAGGGAAATCCCTCCCAGCAGCCTCAGAAGCAGCAGATTAAAGCTCCACAATCAACTTGATGTACCCTGTATCTGTGGAATACATGAATAGACAATGAATCATCCCAAATTTAGGAGGTGGACTTTGAGAGTAAGATTTATGATTTGTTCCCCTTTTCCTCTTTTTGTGAGTGTGTATGTGTATGCTTCTTTTTGAGATTTTGTCTGTATAGCTTTGCTTCCACTATTTGTAATAGGGTTCTATCCGTCCTATTTTTTTTTTTCCCTAAGAAAAAATTATTTTCCTTAATAATTATTTTTTTATTTTAATAACTTTATTTTATTATATCTTCTTTCTTTCTTTCTTTCTTTCTTTCTTTCTTTCTTTCTTTCTTTCTTTCCTTCCTTCCCTCCCTCCCTCCCTCCCTCCTCCCTCCCTCCCTCTCTTCTTTCTTTCTTTCTTTCTTTCACTATTTCTCCCTTTTATTCTGAACAGTGTGGATGAAAGGCTCTTGGTTATGCAGCAAGGAGTCACTGCTCTGCCTCTGAGGTGGAAGAGCCAACTTCAGGACACTGGTCCACAAGAGACCTCCCAGCTCCTCGTAATATCAAACAGCAAAAATCTCCCAGAGATCTCCATCTCAACACGAGCACCCAGCTTCACTCAATGACCAGCAAGATACAGTGCTGGACACCCTATGCCAAACAACTAGCAAGACAGGAACACAATCCCACCCATTAGCAGAGAGGCTGCCTAAAATCATAATAAGTCCACAGACATCCCAAAACACACCACCAGACGTGGACCTGCCCACCAGAAACACAAGATCCAGCCTCATCCACCAGAACACCGGCACTAGTCCCCTCCACCAGGAAACCTACAAAACCCACTGAACCAACTTTAGCCACTGGGGACAGACAGCAAAATCAACAGGAACTATGAACCTGCAGCCTGCAAAAAGGAGACTCCAAACACAGTAAGATAAACAAAATGAGAGGACAGAAAAACACAAAGCAGATGAAGGAGCAAGATAAAAACCCACCAGACCTAACAAATGAAAAGGAAATAGGCAGTCAACCTGAAAAAGAATTCGGAATAATGATAGTAAAGATGATCCAAAATCTTGGAAATAGAATAGACAAAATGCAAGAAACATTTAACAAGGAACTAGAAGAACTAAAGATGAAACAAGCAATGATGAACAGCACAATAAATGAATTTAAAAATACTCTAGAAGCGATTAATAGCAGAATAACTGAGGCACAAAAAAGGATAAGTGACCTGGATGATAAAATGGTGGAAATAACAACTGCAGAGCAGAATAAAGAAAAAAGAATGAAAAGATATGAGGGCAGTCTCAGAGACCTCTGGGACAATATTAAACACACCAACATTCGAATTATAGGAGTTACAGAAGAAGAAGAGAAAAAGAAAGGGACTGAGAAAATATTTGAAGAGATTATAGTTGAAAACTTCCTTAATATGGGAAAGGAAATAGTTAATCAAGTCCAGGAAGCACAGAGAGTCCCATTCAGGATAAATCCAAGGAGAAATATACCAAGACACATATTAATCAAACTGTCAAAAATTAAATACAAAGAAAACATATTAAAAGCAGCAAGGGGAAAACAACAAATAACACACAAGGGAATCCCCATAAGATTAACAGTTGACCTTTCAGCAGAAACTCTGCAAGCCAGAAGGGACTGGCAGGACATATTAAAAGTGATGAAGGAGATAAAACTGTGACCAAGATTCCTCTACCCAGCAAGGATCTCATTCAAATTAGATGGACAAATTAAAACCTTTACAGACAAGCAAAAGCTGAGAGAGATCAGCACCACCAAACTAGCTTTACAACAAATGTTAAAGGAACTTCTCCAGGCAAGAAACACAAGAGAAGAAAAAGACCTACAATAATGAACCCAAAACAATTAAGAAAGTGGGAATAGGAACATACATATAACTAATTACCTTAAATGTAAATGGACTAAATGCTCCCCCCAAAAGGCACAGATTGGCTGAATGGGTACAAAAACAAGACCCATATATATGCAGTCTACAAGAGATGCACTTCAGACCTAGAGACACATACAGACTGAAAGTGGCGGGATGGAAAAAGATATTCCATGGAAATGGAAATCGAAAGAAATCTGGAGTAGCAATTCTCATATCAGACAAAATAGACTTTAAAATAAAGATATTAGAAGAGACAAAGTAGGACACTACAGAATGATCAAGGTATCAATCCAAGGAGAAGATATAACAATTGTAAATATTTATGCACCCAACATAGGAACACATCAATATAAAAGGCAAATACTAACAGCCATAAAAGGGGAAATCCACAGTAACACATTCATAGTAGGGGACTTTAACACCCCACTTTCACCAATGGACAGATCATCCAAAATGGAAATAAATAAGGAAACACAAGCTTTAAATGATACATTAAACATGATGGACTTAATTGATATTTATAGGATATTCCATCCAAAAACAACAGAATACACATTTTTCTCAAGTGCTCATGGAACATTCTCCAGGATTGATCATATCTTGGGTCACAAATCAAGACTTGGTAAATTTAAGAAAATGGAAATTGTATCAACTATTTTTTCTGACCACAACACTATGAGACTAGATTTCAATTACAGGAAAAGATCTGTAAAAAATACAAACACATGGAGGCTAAACAATACACTACTTAATAATGAAGTGATCACTAAAGAAATCAAAGAGGGAATCAAAAAATACCTAGAAACAAATGACAATGGAGACACGACGACCCAAAACCTATGGTATGCAGCAAAAGCAGTTCTAAGAGGGAAGCTTATAGCAATACAATCCTACCATAAGAAACAGGAAACATCTCGTATAAACAACTTAACTTTGCACCTAACACAATTAGAGAAAGAAGAACAATAAAAACCCAAAGCTAGCAGAAGGAAAGAAGTCATAAAGATCAGATCAGAAATAAATGAAAAAGAAATGCAGGAAACGATAGCAAAGATCAATAAAACTAAAAGCTTTTTGTTTGAGAAGATAAACAAAATTGATACATCATTAGCCAGACTCATCAGGAAAAAAAGGGAGAAGACTCAAATCAATAGAATTAGAAATGAAAAAGGAGAAGTAACAACTGACACTGCAGAAATACCAAAGATTATGAGAGATTACTACAAGCAATTCTATGCCAACAAAATGGACAACCTCGAAGAAATGGTCAAATTCTTAGAAATGCACAACTTGCCAAGACTGAATCAGGAAGAAATAGAAAATATGAAGAGATCAATCACAAGCACTGAAATTGAAACTGTGATTAAAAATCTTCCAACAAACAAAAGCCCAGGACCAGATGTCTTCACAGGAGAATTCTATCAAACATTTAGAGAAGAGCTAACACCTAACCTTCTCAAACTCTTCCAAAATATAGCAGAGGGAGGAACACTCCCAAACTCATTCTACAAGTGCACCATCACCCTGATACCAAAACAAGACAAGGGTGTGACAAAGAAAGAAAACTACAGGCCAATATCACTGATGAAAATAGATGCAAAAATCCTCAACAAAATACTAGCAAACAGAATCCAAGAGCACATTTAAAGGATCATTCACCATGATCAAGTGGGGTTTATTCCAGGAATGCAAAAATTTTTAATATACACAAATCAATCAACGTGATACACCATATTAAAAAATTGAAGGAGAAAAACCATATGATCATCTCAATAGATGCAGAGAAAGCTTTTGACACAATTCAACAATGATTTATGATAAAAACCCTGCAGAAAGTAGGCATAGAGGGAAATTTCCTCAACATAATAAAGGCCATATATGACAGACCCACAGCCAACATCATTCTCAATGGTGAAAAACTGAAACCATTTCCACTAAGGTCAGGGAGAAGACAAGGTTGCCAACTCTCACCACTCTTATTCAACATAGTTTTGAAAGTTTTAGCCACAGCAATCAGAGAAGAAAAGGAAATAAAAATAATCCAAATTGGAAAAGAAGAAGTAAAGCTGTCACTGTTTGCAGATGACATGATACTATACATAGAGAATCCTAAAGATGCTACCAGAAAACTACTAGAGCTAATCAATGAATTTGGTAAAGTAGCAGGATACAAAATTAATGCACAGAAATCTCTAGCATTCCTATACACTAATGTGAAAAATCTGAAAGTGAAATCAAGAAAACACTCCAATTTACCATTGTCACAAAAAGAATAAAATGTCTAGGAATAAACCTACCTAAGGAGACAAAAGACCTGTATGTAGAAAATTATAAGACACTGATGAAATAAATTAGATGATACAAATAGATGGAGAGATATACCATGTTCTTGGGTTGGAAGAAGCAACATTGTAAAAATGACTCTACTACCCAAAGCAATCTACAGATTCAATGCAATGCTTATCAAACTACCACTGGCATTTTTCACGGTACTAGAAAAAAAAATTCACAATTTGTATGGAAACACAAAAGACCCCGAATAGCCAAAGCAATCTTGAGAATGGAAAAAGGAGCTGGAGGAATCAGGGTCCCTGACTTTAGACTATGCTACAAAGCCACAGTAATCAAGACAGTATGGTACTGGCACAAAAACAGAAAGATAGATCAATGGAACAGGATAGAAAGCCCAGAGATAAACCCACAAACATATTGTTACCTTATCTTTGATAAAGGAGGCAGGAATGTACAGTGGAGAAAGGACAGCCTCTTCAATAAATGGTGTTGGGAAAACTGCACAGGTACATGTTAAAATATGAGATTAGATCACTCCCTAATGCCATACACAAAAATAAGCTCAAAATAGATTAAAGACTGAAATGTAAGGCCAGAAACTATCAATCTTTTAGAGGCAAACATAGGCAGAGCACTCTTTTACATAAATCACAGCAAGATCCTTTTTGATCCACCTCCTAGAGACATGGAAATAAAAATAAACAAATGGGACCTAATGAAACTTAAAATCTTTTGCACGCAAAGGAAACCATATACAAGAGCAAAAGACAACACTCAGAATGGGAGAAAATATTTGCAAATGAAGCAACTGGCAAAGGATTAATCTCCAAATTTATAAGCAGCTCCTGCAGCTCAATAACAAAGAAACAAGCAACCCAATCCACAAATGGGCAGAAGACCTAAAGAGACAATTCTCTGAAGAAGATATATATATTGCCAACAAACACATGAAAGAGTGCTCAACATCATTAATCATTAGAGAAATGCAAATCAAAACTACAATGAGATATCATCTCACACCAGTCAGAATGGCCATCATCAAAATATCTAGAAACAACAAATGCTGGAGAGGGTGTGGAGAAAAGGGAACACTCTTTCACTGCCTGTGGGAATGTGAATTGGTACAGCCACTATGGAGAACAGTATGAAGGTTCCTTAAAAAACTACAAATAGAACTACCATATGACCCAGCAATCCCACTACTGGGCATATACCCTGAGAAAACCATAATTCAAAAAGAGTCATGTAGCACAATGTTCATTGCAGCTCTATTTACAATAGCTCAGAGATGGAAACAATCTAAGTGTCCATCATCAGATGAATGGATTAGGAAGATGTGGCACATATATACAATTGAATATTACTCAGCCATAAAAAGAAACAAAATTGAGCTATCTGTAATGAGGTGGATGGACATAGAGTCTGTCATACAGAGTGAAGTAAGTCTGAAAGAGAAAGACAAATACCGTATGCTAACACATATATATGAAATTTAAGAAAAAAATGTGTCATGAAGAACCTAGGCGTAAGACGGGAATAAAGACACAGACCTACTAGAGTATGGACTTGAGGATATGGGGAGGGGGAAGAGTAAGCTGTGAGAAAGTGAGAGAGTGGTATGGTCATATATACACTACCAAACCTAAAATAGATAGCTAGTGGGAAGCAGCTGCAGAGCACAGGGAGATCAGCTCGGTGCTTTGTGACCGCCTAGAGGGGTGGGATAGGGAAGGTGGGAAGGAGGGAGACGCAAGAGGGAAGAGATATGGGAACATATGTATATGTATAACTGATTCACTTTGTTATAAAGCAGAAACTAACACACCATTGTTAAGCAATTATACTCCAATAAAGATGTTTAAAAAAAAAGATGTAAAATAAATAAATAAATAATAAAATAAAATACTATATATGTCCATATATATCACTTAAGAGTGATATAAGTACATCTTCATCCCCTTTATAGAGAACATCTGTTAGAAACAAGAGTAACGGAATAATGATAATTACTGTACATCCTAGCCCACTTTCTTCTGATAGCAGTGACCTCTTATGAGCTAACGTCGATTGATGTATTTGAAATGATCACATAAATACCTTAGATAAGCTTGTTTTACGTTTACCTAGTCTAGGTCTGACTGCAGTGGTTATAAATGGCATTTCCATAGAGCATATCCAACTCCCAACCCTTTTATGTAAAGTGTCCCTCTGCAGCTATATCTCCCCTCTAATGCTTTCCTGCTATATAACCCTTCTAAAAACCCATGCTATGTCTACTTATATTTATTCCATTTGGTGGTAAGAACTCCTTTAAGGATATTCCTGACTTATCTTGTCTATAGTCCTATTGACAACTTTCCTCCAATTTTCTTTGTTGATTTTGGCTGTCAACTGTCCTTCACAAGCACAATGAACACCCTGAAATATTCTCTTTTTTTAATCAATCAGGAATCTAATGTTGACTGGCTCTTTTTATAGCCTAAAAAGCAACTTTAACTCAAGCTCAAAATCTTAGGTGCAAAGTCTCAATTTAAATCATGTAATTGTTGGGTTCTGTTGTACTAAGTTCCAACACATAATAAAATAACAGTTTCTAGTATTTAATGTAAAACACTTTAGAACTTCCACTCTGCTAATCGCAAGAAATGTATCATTTTTTTCCCTTAACCTCACGTCTAAAGACTCTAGGGATGCTTATTAATTCCAAAGAATCAGTACTAGTTACTACTGTATTACAGACAAGGGATTGGAATGTCTGCTAAGCCTGTTCAAGAGCCTTATTCTTGTTTTCACAAGTCACAGACGTAAAATCACAGGGTTCCTGCTGAAACACAGAAATACAGCAGTTGTGGGCTATACCTGCTGCCTCTGCTGTGTATCCTGTAGATATCAACCAGAATGAAGTCCAGCATTTCAAAATGATGTCAAACAGAATCAGAGTTGAATTGGTTATTCGTAGCCAGCAACCTGGAACTTAAAATACAAGCAATTTCCGAGTCCCCTCTTCTACCACAAAACCAAAGTAATACCTGGATAACCAAAGGAACCTGCACCTCTTTTTGTACTCCTTGCATGAACTCATTAAAAATCCTGTGATCTCTATCTTCAAAGTAAGTCCAGAATCCAGCCACTTCCATCTACTTACACTATTATTATCCCAGTCTAGACTAAAACAGTCTCTTACCTCAGCTGCTGAAATAGCATTCTAACTGGACTTCCTGTTTCAATTCTTGTTCTTCTAGAACTGTTTATATAGTAGCCAGCATTCTCCTAAAATACAAATCAGATTATTTCACTTCCAGGGATATAACTGTTAATTGGCTTCCCATAATATTAGGAAGAAAATACAAAACACTCGTACAAGGTTCTCCATCATCTAATCCCTGGCTATACCTCTGATCTCATTTCTAGCCACCATCTCATCTGCTTACTATATTCTAGCTGGATTCCTCTCTCTTGGAGAGGTCTTTCACTGGTATAATTTTCACTGAGACATTCAAATGGCAGCTTCTCTTGCATTCATTCAGCTTTCTCTTCAAATGTCACTTCCTCAAAAAGGACTTCCCTGGCCATCTATCTAACTTATACCCTCATCATTCCCTGCACCTGCCCTGCTTTAACTTTCTTCAGAGTACTTAACAGTATTTGACTTTTTTATCACACAATTATTATTTATTAGTCATTGTCGAACTCAATTATTAGAATATAAAGACAAAGAACAAATCTGTCACTGTTACCAAGGCCTAAACTATCTCTGAGTGTGTATGTGTCTGTGTATAGTAGGTGTTCCATATATATTCCTTATCATATAATGTGATGCATTATAAGAGTATAATGTTGGGATGGGTATAACCAGAGGTAACTACACCAATTTCCCTAGAAGAAAAAGAAATGAGAAAAAAAGCTGGCACCACTAATTTACCAATAATGTTGTTTCTGTCTTACCCCTATATACACACAAAATACCCCCAGAGTGCTAGAATGACTGAATCAGGAGACATTTAAACATCAGCATTATTTGGTGCCCAAAACAAACTATCTGCTTGTGACATATTGGTACAGGCAGTAACCCTGTGTTCCTTTCCCATTCCTCCCTCTTGGGGTTTGGATGTGTGTGTGTGTGTGTGTGTGTGTTAGGACTCAATGGTTTTATTCATCTTCCCTTCTATTTGGTGTAGGTCAGAACTACACCAGTCATCTTCATAAACTTTAAAAATTATACACCACAAATTAAAAGAATTCCAGTCCATTAAAAGCCAGGTAACTCCTTGAGGCTTATACAACATTACAAATCCTGAAACAGAAACGTTTAAGGTCTGCATGTAAAGGGATATGAAGATAACCCAACTTAATCTGCACTAAGTCCAGCCCTTAATAATGTCTTGTCACCCATTCTTAGGACTTTATAAAGATATTTGTCTTACAACTAATGGTCTTACAATAACTACTTGAGTAACTTTTCCAAAACAACTGCAAGAAAGCTACTGCACGATGACAATGCCTTCACCAGTACAAAGAGTTAGTAAATTTCAACAGATATTCTCTCACAGAATAAAAAAGTAAAACACGGTTTCCATCCCAGAGCTCAGTACATCTAACACCCTCTGTACCTTAATAATGACCTTTCCCCAACTTTTATTAAATGTAATCCCAATGATAACATCAGCTTGGGGACACTAATCTGAGTCCAGTTTCAGATTTTATGTGACCATAAACTTTATAGTAGCCGTTACGTTTCCTTTGTCCCCTCCTGTGAACCCAGCTCTTAGCACAATATACGCACACAGTAGGTACCCCAAAATTACAGATACTTCTTCCTTCTCTCCCACTCAGCTGCAAAGGGCACATCTTAAATCTTCCTCCAACCAGGAGTTTTAAAATCCTCACTAACTCATTAAAAACCTAAGGGTAAAACAGGACTAATAATTGTGAGGGCAAAGTCTAGAACTTTGATAGCAGTGGCCTCCAGAGTTTAAGCACAAGAACATGCTGCTGTGTGTGAGTGGGGCAGAGACAAGAAATAAAAATCACACACATTGAAATTAACCACAGGAGGCTGCAGCTGCCTATCCTGGGCCTTGAGGCTGTGCCTTTTCATTTCTGAGGATGACCTTGTTAATCCCAGGGGGCGATGACATGTTAAATTTGAGCAAAAGCCCAAGGATAAGTCTGCCCAATATTTTACCATTAGGAAACATTACATGGACAAGTAGGAGTCGTAAACACCAGCGTATTTTGTATAGACTCCCCTGCCCCCTACATTTTTACTACAAGCTCCTTTAAACATTGAAAAATTTATTATTTTTATATTATTTTCATAGTTTTAGTATCTAAATGTATCGTTCATACTTGCTCATTTTGCCATTACTAAATCTTCCATCCCTTGCATCTCCAGGCTCCCGTTACACCAGGGTGTGTCTGTGTTCCCACCCTTCACCCCTGAGTGAAGGTTAGAGAATAGCAAGGGGTAATAGCTGATTTAGAGGAAACACTTAGCCACTTCCTATGTCACCATTCAATTAAAAAGGAACAGTCAGCTTTAACGTCATCATTTGTGCCTTGACCGAGTGACTGCCCATTAAGCAGAGGAAGGGCAAAGCCTATCAGTAGCTTAGCAACCAGCACATTTTCCTTCCCCCTTGAGGTGAAGGGCTTTTCAGCAACAATTCCGGTGCAATTGACGTCCATCTGGCTGAGCAGTTTCCTTCCTTTACTGAAATAGGAAGATCCTACAATTATATGCTTACCCCTTGCATAGATGTCAGGGTTTAGACTCATAAAAGGAAATCTTATCCAATTGGATGAATTTCAAGAATAGGACACAATTCCTGAATTAGAAAGCCTATAAAATGCTATTTCATACGTTCACTAACTTTTTTTTTTTCTTTCCCCTTCCAGATGCTTTTAGTCTGCTAGCCTTTTTTCTACAGGCTGCCTCATCTTAAACTTTCTGGTAGGAGTGAGGCAGACAGATGAAAGAGAAACAATAAAAATTCATGAATTTAAATCTCACAAAACAGGGTGTTTTGTCCTTCAGAGCAGTGTAAGATATCCTCAGGGGTAGTCTTTTCTACAATACCACAGATGAAGAATATGTCAAGGCAACGTTTGACGGTAAAGAAATGTCCCAAATGAGCTATTGTCATCTGTAGACATTATCTTAAAAAATGTTTAAAATAACATAGGTTTCAAAGCAGTTTTAAGCTAAAGCAAATATATTGAACTAATTTTCTTCTGATTAACTAATTCCTTTAGATGAAGGAATACTTTTTTGAAAAATACTAATGTAATTTGGTTTTGGAAAATGTTGTATTATGCCTGAGATTTTTTTTTTTTTTTTTCTCACAGGCAGTAAAATACTGTTCTTTGAAACCAATGGAAAATATGCTTCTTATTAGATAATAGACATCAAAATTAACAGACTTTGTTATAAGATTGTGTTATTTTCAATATATTCTAAATTTTGGCAAAAATAAACATGATTTATTTCTAATAACTGACAGAAAATGATAAAGGTTTTCTGTTGAATGGTGATTTGCATGCATACAAACGGAGGTAAATTTGATTAAATCTTGTTGCTGTAATATTGTCAAACTGTTCTAAAGCTTCTAAGCTTTCCAGGTTCTGACTCTAGGAAGTAGGCAAGTTGCCTCTTTGCCTACAAATAAGGTATTTAGAATATATAAACATTAGTTAACTGTTACTTGTGAATTATGATCATTATTCAAATGGTGGGCTCTAACAAGTAAATTAATGTAAAAATATTTCACCAAAAATAAAATTCTTTAATGCTGATATTTTGCTCTTCATTCCTAGAGAGGTGTTTCCTTAGTTTATAATTTTTTTTTCTCCCACAGAAAACATACAGTGTGTAGTACATGGTCAGATTGTTTAATCTCATTTCCTGATTCTCTGCTTTATGTCAAGATCCCAGAGAACAGGAGTGGGAGATGAGGAAAGTGTAAAAGGGAATGAGGAAAAAGTTGATCATCACTTTAAGCAACAGGGGCTCCATCCGCTGGCATCTTAAAATTGTTTGCCTGTGGGAAGGAAAAGCTTTTATCCACTGGCTTCCATCCCCCATTGGTTAAAGGTAGAACCAAAGGATGTTAACCTCCCCAAATTTCTAGCACCTAGGCCAGATAGATTCTCCTCACTCCGTCAGAGAAGACTGGCAAAGAAACTAAGAGATTCTTGGTAGAGCTGAAGCAAAATGCTTTCAGGTACAGCTCTGTGAAACTTATTGCTATAGCTGGAGTAAAGGTGAGCCGTTATGGTAAACACAAGAGATGTCCCTAATGAGCTCCATTAAGTCAAATGCATCCCACAGCCCTCA
Organism: Orcinus orca; assembly: GCF_937001465.1. Classification (NCBI taxonomy): domain Eukaryota; kingdom Metazoa; phylum Chordata; class Mammalia; order Artiodactyla; family Delphinidae; genus Orcinus; species Orcinus orca. The sequence goes on from NC_064563.1 coordinate 131,992,921, forward strand.
AGGAAGAGACCAGCCACAATCTGTTCTAAAGCCTTAATGCTGAAGAGTTAGCAGAATAAGGTCTGCTTAGACCTTAGTTGCTTTACATTTGTTGAACTGTGGTTGCTACAATGATTCACTTACAATTACCATTGAAAGCACTATGAAATGCCCTAGTCAATACCTTGTGTTCAAAACGTAGTTCTTCTTGCCCTCATTTGTAGCAGTAACCCTAGTTCCTTTTGGTATTCATGCTGCATTACCCCCCAATGAAACAAACTCTTCCATGGGTCTGCTTGTTCACAGGAATGAAAGCACAAAGTGGCCCAGTTCTACATTCTTGATCAGCGGATCCCCTTTTTGTGGGACCTGGACTCCTCAACAGGACAAATTTGTCTTTTGTATGTGTCAATGTGGCTAGGCTGCAGTTCCCAGTTATTCAAATACTAATCACAGTGTTTTTATGAAGATATTTTATAGATATAATTCAAGTCCATAAATAGTTTATTTTTAAGTAAGAGAGATTATCCTAGATAATCTGGGTAGGTCTGATTTAGTCACTTGAGAGTCCTTAAGAGCAAAGCTGAGGTTTCCCTGAGGAAGAAGAAATTGCTTGTGGATAGTAGCTGCAGACTGTTCCTGAGAGCCCTAGCCTGACTTTCCTGATAGTCTGCCCTACATATTTCTAACTTTTAGACTTGCCTAGCCAGACACTACAATTACACAAGTGATTCATTGCAAAAATACCCTTTCTTTTTCTCTTTTTCTCTCTCCTTCCCTCCCTCTCCCTGTCTCACATAGAGACACATGTTTTATTTCTCCTACTCATTCTGTTTCTCTGATTGAATCCTGACTGAGCCAGGCTCCATCTCTTCCTGTCTCTGAATTGCCTATTGCCTGGCACATTGTTTTAAAGAGTGTTAAGTTTAAGCAAATGTGTGATTTGTCAAAATTTGTATTTGGATATCTTTCATATGCTCTATCAACATCAATTTTATTCCCTTTTTTTCCACATGTTTTGACCTATAATATAACAAATTTCCATAAATTCTTGCTAAAATATTAGGTGGACATGTAACAGATACAATGTTAACTCAAAGAACTTAAGTGTAACTAAGAAACTTTATCTAAAGAGTCAAGTTTCTAAGGAATGAAACTAAAATGATAGGCTGACAGGTAGCAAGTTTGATATTTTTATGTCAGCCATTTCGTTTGTACAGATGCAATAAGGAATTAATTAAATATCCCTTTGGAACAAAAGCTACTTCAGTGAATAATGGTACTTCAAAATAAATTGAGCATTTTAATATTGAAACATCTCATGGGTTAAATGTTCTTTACTGAAATATGATCAGCTACTATGAAAGCCTATTTCTCTCCCAAGACCCATAATTAAATAATAGGCCTCCAGCTAATAGTATTGATGTAAATAAAGAATATATTCATAAATTCTATGGGCTTTTAATGTCATTGAATGATAGAAGTTGGAGTACTTTAAATTTAGCTAATTGGTTTAACATGATCAAGTTATTATAAGTTGAAATCAATGTGCTTTTGTTTGTTTAATACATATTATATACATATATTTTATATGATTACTTGCCATTATATATCTTCTTAGGTGAAATGTCTGTTAAGGATTTTTTATTCTATGGTACATTCTTAAGGTCTCCAACATTCCTTTGCTCTCTATTCTTACATATGAAACTCATTCAACTTCTCCCAAGAAAGTATATCCCAAGGTCTCATCAGTTGTTATCTCCTGCTCAAAGAATAGGATCCTTAGGTGATGTGTGGGAGATTACTAAATAAATGAAAATATGGGGTCAAATGGGCCAAATAATTATTCACAATGTTTTGGTGTCTCTAAAAATAAGAAATATAGTAGTAGAATCTGAGGTAGATTGTGGTTACCTGAAGATATTTATAGATTTATACAGCTTGCAGTAAACTTAAGTATGAAAATTGTCAATTAGAAGATTTTCAAAACAATTCTTTAGAAAGGTAGAGTTAATGAACAATGAAAACCATCAATATCACCAGGAAGAGATAAGAATGAAATATTAACAGAGTAAATAGAAAAAAAATGAGTTGGTATATATAGGAAAAATTCTGATGATTAGATTGCGAGATGATATATGAATTAGTTTACTTAATTTGATTTTCCTTTCTTCTATCACATAATGACCTTCATGAAATGTAAAATTGCTAGTATAATAGGTGCTTTATGGTACTTTAAGCTTTTTGTTTGTTTGTTTTGGTATCTCCACAGCTGAAATGGAATAGATGACTAAATTAACTATTGTTTCTTATATACTTGCTGAAATACATGAGCTATTCAAGGCATTTTTGCCTTAGAATTTCTTTAAAATTGTAAGTGGAGAAAAGTTACAGGAAAACTAATGAGTAAGATTCGAAATTAGTAAAATAAACACAGTTAACCCTGATTTATCTGTGACTTTTATAAACCCTAGCTGGAAACAATGCTATGTAATGGAAAATGTTCATGACAAATGCTTTAATTTCTTCTTTAGAATGAGAAAGGGTTAAATTAACTAATCAATAAACAGAAATCATCACTTCACCCAAATTATTGAATAAAATGCAAATGAAAAATGCATTCATATTTTCAAGATATTAAACATCAAAATATAAAATAGAATATAAAAAAGTATGTTATGCCTTTTTCAATCAAGAGTAAACAGATTTGTTAACCATCATCACAGATAACTATGAGGGATACAAACAAATTTACTATGTGGAGGTACCTTAGAGATGTCACTTAGGCAGAATTAGAATACTATCTCTGGAAGTTATATTGAAATTCCCCAGCACAGTTCTCAGCTTTATATGTCATGAAGGTAAATTTATTTAATATATTCATATAAACCATTCTTACTGTGGACATCACTATTAACTAGACCCTTTGTTAAATGCATGAGATTAAAGTTTAGAAGAAGTTCTGTGAAATCCCATTAACTTCTTTCCAAAGCCAGCTCATGAGACTGACCTTCTTGCCTAGGATATGACAAATGAATGCCAGTGGTTGCAAGGGTGTGTGAATAAAATTAATACTCGAAGACAGAATTAAGCTTTAGGATGAAATTCTGTAAGGAGTGAATTCTGCCTCTGTAGGTTTTGTCCCCTGTAGGCATCAAAAATTGAAATGTAGTAATTTGGTAAGACTTGTTTTGTTCCTGAATGTCTTCATATATTATTCAAGGGCAAAGTGTTTTTTAACTTGGGAATTTATGTCTGTAGTTAAGAACATCTGAGAAAGATTAATCCATCATTCTATTTTTTAAAAAAGCAAACAAAGAAAAAACTCTAAGTAGATGGATCAAATTTATATATGTATAATACATATACACACATAAATGTACACATATACATAGACACATATACATAAAGGCTAAATATATTTAACATATAGGACTATAGTTTCTAATCACAATGCCATAGAGCATGACAAACAGAATAGTCTACATGTCTGGCTGGTCTGGATTATCTTCTGTGGGATTTAGCTTGTTCTTGTTGCAGGAGATCTGGTTTGCAGTCTCTGCTGGCCTGAGCACCTTTTCTTTCTTCCTTTCTTTCTTTAATCAGTGCATCATCACTAAGATACAATTATTGCATGAGTTTGTTCAGAGCTCAGACCTGAAGTATCCTTCCCATATGAACCAGATGATCCTAAGCCCCTCCAAGTCTGGCTAAGGCAAATTTTCAATCTTATAAGCAGACACTCTCTGAGTTTTTCTTCTGCTCTGAATTGTGCTTTATGCTCTGAGAGTTATATACTCTTCCTCTTTTTTGGAGGACATCTTAAAGAAAGGCCCCTGCTGCCTACCCCATCTAAAGCAATTATCTTCCTATTATTCACTTATTCCCTTGTTAAGATTCCTTCACATCACATCACAATGGATATTTGTTTTGTTTGCCTTTATGTTTTTGTCTGTTTCACTCCCTAGAATTTAAATTCCACAAGGGCAGAGGTCTTTTTTTTTTATTGTACTATTGTCCCTAATACCTTACACTGTCTGACACACAATAAGTGTTCAAGGAATCGTCTGCTGATTAACGGGTTAGTATCATTGTTAATGCAACTTTAGGCAGAGGTACTCAGTGAACTGGCTAACTTAGTGATCTGACCATATTTGTAAGCCACGCCTGATCTTCTTTCAGAATTTAATATGATATAAATCACAGAGGAATTTCTAAGGGGGCAAGGTTTTTGCACCATCATATGTTGGCCTCTAGTAAGGACAGATGTGACCACCCAGGAAAACAACTATTACCTTAAGGCAATTCTCTGAAGAGGTCAAGGTGTACTACAAACCATTCCCAGCACTTTCAGTGGCCAGGGTAGTAAAGGGCATCTGGGATGGGCAGTAACAATGCTGATTACCATCCATTGGGTTGAATCAATGATATAATTTTAAAAAGAAATTCCTTACCAAATGCTCATTAATTGTATATCTGCAGAGTGCTTTTGAGACTTAGAACTTATGAAAACTTCAATTAAAGCAGAGTGGTAGCCATAAAATAAAAGGAAATTAGATTCCAAACTTTAGTAATAAAAGTGAGTTTGGTTTTATGTGAGTTTTTCTTTGATAATAATTTCACAACCCATTTGAGAAAAAATAATTCCTGTTCATTAGTCAATAACTATAACTTTAAAACCTGAAAGTGTACCCAAGTATGTTCAGATATTCTTAAGAAGTGATTTTTCTGTCAAAAATTCATGGTATGATACTTGGAACACTCAAGTCTGGCTAATGGCAAGGGACCCACTTCTCTGATGAAGTAATACAAGTCTGGATATTGTCACCATGGAAAAAAGTGATCCCTCCAATTTTTCACTATGAGAAAGCCAGTGCCTTGGACATGATGTTCCCTTCTCTTGAAGGGAGATTTTAAATAGTGGAAAAGAAACTGCGGTTTCAGATTTGTTTTTAAAACAAATTAATATTTTACTTCAATTTCTGTATGACACATCTATAGTTAAAAGAATATTAGGGCTGGGGTAAGTGATGCAACTCTGTTGGTTTGGGGTTGGCAAGATGAGAAATTTGTCTTTCATCTGTTTGAGAACAAAAGATGAAGCATTGAGGGCTTCCCTGGTGGTGCAGTGGTTGAGAGTCTGCCTGCTGATGCAGGGGACATGGGTTCGTGCCCCGGTCCGGGATGAAAAGATGAAGCACTGAAATTAAAAATGTTATAATCTATACTAAATATAAGAAAAATAATTTTCCCTTAGCACATGCATTTCTTTTTTGGCAGACAAATTTTTATCAGGCATGTCTACTGTTTTGGTTAACATCATCTAGCAACTCTCGGTTATAGCTATCACAAGGGGAAAAAGGGGAAAAGCATCATGCTCAAGTACCTTCTGTAATTTTAGAAGACCAGGATCCTGCATCTTCAGAAGTAAGAAGTAAATGTCAAGTAACATAGTTGTTCTATTAACCTCCTATTATAATACTTCTCACTGAATTAAACTTTCTTCTAGAGCAGTAGGTTTTTATACCTTTTGTTCTGAAGACCCCTTTACACTTTTGATGATTTTAAAATACAAAAATACACAGGCATTACCGTCCATTATCAGCCAAAGTGATGACACCATCACATATCATGTAACTTCTGGAAAACTCCACTATATACTTGTAAGAGGATGAGAGTGAAAGAGACAATTTATGTCTTAGCATTATTTTAAAAAGAATTATATCCACATAGATCTACTGAAAAACCCACAGTGGTTCCAGGACCACACACTGAAAACAGTGTTATTAACTTATTAAAGAAAGTCTAAGGAATTGACTAGAAGGCAGGAATTTAGAATTGCTCAAAATTACTCCCTCTTTATTTCAACTCAGCTTAACTAAACTACAATTAATATAGAACTAACTAAGAAGCACTACTTGGCAAATAATTCAATACAGTATCATATAGAAGTATATTTGCTTACCTTCTCCCAATATTAGTGTATATTTTTTACTAAATAATTTCTATTACCCTTTGTTGTTAATAGCAAAAGTAAATATTAAATTGGATAAAAGCCCACCTACTTAAATTATTAATAAATTAATTAAATAATTATCGTTTCAATATTAGTTCATACTTCTTAATCATATATATTAATTATTTAAATACATTTTGTTGGGAACTCTAAACTGAAACATACACTTAACTTGTTTTCAAAGGTTTTCAAATCTCTTAGGGAAAATAGATAAGTATATAAATAACTATAACACAAGACATTATGTTCAACACATATCTGCTTGTACTATCAGGAAAACCTTCTGGAAGAAGTAAACTTTTTAATGTGAACTATGTTACTTGTAACAATAAAATGGGTGCAAATTATTAGTTCTTGTAATGAATTTGTATTCTCATTAATGACCTTTGTGACTCAGACTTTTCACATCCTAACAGACTCATTTTCACAAGAGGGATTGGAAATAGATGATGAATTTTTATTTAAATTTGTTTCCTTTAGATTGTTTAGCTAATTATAGGAAAAGGTAGAGCTATTTTGAAATGTCTTTCCCTTAGGTACAAGAGACTGATTTAACTTAGGGCTGGGACTGAAAGTCTGAATTCAGACAATACTCATTTTTAATCAGTATGTTACTCAGATAATTTGGGTGATACAAAATAAAGTTCATTTGGCAGAGAGTTCAAAGGATATTTATTTAAGCCACATAAAAATATAATGCAATAAGTAGTTTCTAAAGAAACTTATCATAAGAAGAAGGAATCTGACATTTCTAACAAATATGTGAACTAAAGTATTTCCTTAAGGTGTATGCACAAATTATTACAGATTACATTTGAACCACAACCAGATCAGAAGATGGGAAGTTAGAGGTTCAACAATTATCTACCTTTAAGGCTATTTTAAATGAAATACTATCCATTTAAGAAATTATCAAAGGAAGTCTATATTCTTTGATATATCTTTCTTAAGGAGATCAGCTTAAATGTATAGAAAATGTAATACATTTGAATCTTTAATGAAACATAGCAGGTTATAAATATTCTAAAAGAAATTCAACATATGCTATTCTTTTATTACTTATATAATGGACATCCGTTGATCTAGACTATAGCCACATTGAAGACATGTCTTCATTATACATTTTCAATGAGCCTCATAGCTTTATTGAAATGGAGGTATTATTACTAACAGTCCTAATTTAGTTTTGAGGAGACTCATGGTAAATCACTCAATTTTCTTGAGCCTAAGTCACAGAGCAGTAAGAATGAGGTCTTCTGATTTATCATCAGTATAATCTTTCCCATCACACCACAACTTTGTCCAGATAGGTGAGCAATATGTCATCCTTTCTGGTTCTGTTATGACCTTGGTAAATAAAGGATTACATGTTGCTTAACTTCATCAGTAACCTTATCAAAACTTATAACCTTAACCTTAGGAGACTAAGAAGAAGATCTCATCATCTCTCTCCTGGAAATTTTTTTTTTTTTTTAACCTGCTAGTAACTAATCTTGTGTGTGTGTGTGTCTGTGTGTGGCAAAAGTTTGTGTTCCATAACTAGACATCAAAAGTTTAAAGTAGAAGAGAGGGGGAAGATGGTGGAAGAGTAAGACATGGAGATCACCTTCCACCCCAGAGATACATCAAAAATACATCTACACGTGGAACAACTCCTACAGAACACCTGCTGAACGCTGGCAGAAGACCTCAGACCTCCCAAAAGGCAAGAAACTCCCCACGTACCTGGGTAGGGCAAAAGAAAAAAGAATAAACAGAGACAAAAGGATAGGGACGGGACCTGCACCAGTGGGAGGGAGCTGTGAAGGAGGAAATCTTTCCACACACTAGGAGCCTCTTCGTGGGCAGAGACTGCGGGTGGTGGAGGGGGGAGCTTCAGCACCGTGGAGGAGAGCGCAGCCACAGGGGTGCAGAGGGCAAAGCGGGGATATTTCCGCAGAGAGGATCGGTGGCAACCAGCACTCACCAGCCCAAGAGTCTTGCCTGCTCACACGCCGGGGCGGGCAGGGCTGGGAGCTGAGGCTCGGGCTTTGGTCGGAGCGCAGGGAGAGGACTGGGGTTGGCAGTGTGAACACAGCCTGCAGTGGGTTAGTGCACCACAGCTAGGCGGGAGGGAGTGTGGGAAAAAGTGTGGACCTACCGAAGAGGCAAGAGACTTTTTCTTCCCTTTTTTGTTTCCTGGTGCGCGAGGAGAGGGGATTAAGAGAGCTGCTTAAAGGAGCTCCAGAGACAGGCGCGAGCCGCGGCTAAAAGCGCGGACCCCAGAGACGGGCATGAGACGCTAAGGGTGCTGCTGCCGCCACCAAGAAGCCTGTGTGCGAGCACAGGTCACTCTCCACACCTCCCCTCCAGGGAGCCTGTGCAGCCCGCCACGGCCAGGGTCCCGTGATCCAGGGACAACTTCCCCAGGAGAACACACGGCACGCCTCAGGCTGGTGCAAAATCACTCCGGCCTCTGCCACCGCAAGCTCACCCCGCACTCAGTACCCCTCCCTCCCCCAGGCCTGAGTGAGCCAGAGCCCCCGAATCAGCTCCGCCTTTAACCTCGTCCTGTCTGGGCGGGTAACAGATGGCCTCAGGTGACCTACACGCAGAGGCGGGGCCAAATCCAAAGCTGAGCCCCAGGAGGTGTGCAAAGAAGAGCAAGGGAAATCTCTCCCAGCAGCCTCAGGAGCAGTGGAGTAAAGCTCCACAATCAACTTGATGTACCCTGCACCTGTGGAATACCTGAATAGACAACGAACCATCCCAAATCAAGGAAGGGGAATTTGAGAACAAGATTTATTATTTTTTTCCCCTTTTCCTCTTTTTGTGTGTATGTGTATGCTTCTGCATGAGATTTTGTCTGTATAGCTTTGCTTTCACCATTTGACTTAGGATTCTATCCATCCGTTTTTTTGTTTGTTTTTTTTTTTTACTTAAATTTTTTTCTTAATAATTTTTATTCTAATAACGTTATTTTATTTTATCTTACTTTATTTTATTTTCTTTTATCCTCTTTATTTTCTTTCTTTCTTTCTTTCTTTCTTTCTTTCTTTCTTTCTTTCTTTCTTTCTTTCTTTCTTTCTTTCTTTCTTTCTTCCTTTCTACTTTTTCTCCCTTTTATTCTGAGCCCTATGGATGAAAGGCTCTTGGTGCTACAGTCAGGAGTCAGTGCTGTGCCTCTGAAGTGGGAGAGCCAACTTCAGGACACTGGTCCACAAGAGACCTCCCAGCTCCTCATAATATCAAAGGGAAAATCTCCCAGAGATCTCCATCTCAACACCAACACCCAGCTTCACTCAACGACCAGCAAGATACAGTGCTGGACACCCTATGCCAAAACACTAGCAAGATAGGAACACAACAACACCCATTAGCAGAGAGGCTGCCTAAAATCATAATAAGTCCACAGGCATACAAAAACACACCACCAGACGTGGACCTGCCCACCAGAAAGACAAGATCCAGCCTCATCCACCAGAAGACAGGCACTAGACCCCCAGGAAGCCTACACAACCCACTGAACCAACCTTAGCCACTGGGGACAGACACCAAAACCAACGGGAACTACCAACATGCAGCCTGCAAAAAGGAGACCCCCAAAACAGTAAGATAAGCAAAATGAGAAGACAGAAAAACACAAAGCAGATGAAGGAGCAAGATAAAAACCCACCAGACCTAATAAATGTAGAAGTAATAGGCAGTCTACCTGAAAAATAATTCAGAATAATGATAGTAAAGATGATCCAAAATCTTGGAAATAGAATAGACAAAATGCAAGAAACATTTAACAAGGACCTAGAAGAACTAAAGATGAAACAAGCAATGCTGAACAATACAATAAGTGAAATAAAAAAAACTCTAGAAGGGATCAATAGCAGAATAACTGAGGCAGAAGAACGGAGAAGTGACCTGGAAGATAAAATAGTGGAAATAACTACTGCAGAGCAGAAAAAAGAAAAAAATAATGAAAAGAACTGAGGACAGTCTCGGAGACCTCCGGGACAACATTAAACACACCAACATTCGAATTATCAGGGTTCCAGAAGAAGAAGAGATAAAGAAAGGGACTGAGAAAATATTTGAGAGATTATAGTTGAAAACTTCCCTAACATGGGAAAGGAAATAGTCAATCAAGTCCAGGAAGGACAAAGAGTCTAATACAGGATAAATCCAAGGAGAAACATGTCAAGAAACATATTAATCAAACTGTTAAAAATTAAATTCAAAGAAAACATATTAAAAGCACCAAGGGAAAAACAAATAACACACAAGGGAATCCCCATAAGGTTAACAGCTGATCTTTCAGCAGAAACTCTGCAAGCCAGAAGGGACTGGCAGGACATATTTAAAGTGATGAAGAAGAAAAACCTACAACCAATATTACTCTACCCAGCAAGGATCTCATTCAGATTTGATGGAGAAATTAAAACATTTACAGACAAGCAAAAGCTGAGAGAGTTCAGCACCACCAAACCAGGTATACAACAAATGCTAAAGGATCTTCTCTAGGCAAGAAACACAAGAGAAGGAAAAGACCTACAATAAAAAACCCAAAACAATTAAGAAAATGGGAATAGGAACATACATATCGATAATTACCTTAAATGTAAATGGATTAAATGCTCCCACCAAAAGACACAGACTGGCTGAATGGATACAAAAACAACACCCATATATATGCTGTCTACAAGAGACCCACTTCAGAACTAGAGACACATACAGGCTGAAAGTGAGGGGATGGAAAAAGATATTCCATGCAAATGGAAACCAAAAGAAAGCTGGAGTAGCAATTCTCATATCAGGCAAAATAGACTTTAAATAAAGGCCATTACAAGAGACAAAGAAGGACACTACATAATGATCAAGGGATTGATCCAAGAAGAAGATATAACATTTGTAAATATTTATGCACCCAACATAGGAGCACCCCAATACATAAGGCAAATACTAACAGCTATAAAAGGGGAAATCCACAGTAACACATTCATAGTAGGGGACTTTAACACCCTACTTTCACCAATGGACAGATCATCCAAAATGAAAATAAATAAGGAAACACAAGCTTTAAATGATACATTAAACAAGATAGGCTTATTTGATATTTATAGGACATTCCATCCAAAAACAACAGAACACACATTTTTCTCAAGTGCTCATGGAACATTCTCCAGGATAGATCATATCTTGGGTCACAAATCAAGCCTTGGTAAATTTAGGAAAATTGAAATTGTATCAAGTAACTTTTCAGACCACAATGCTTTGAGACTAGATATCAATTACAGGAAAAGATCTGTAAAAAATACAAACACATGGAGGCTAAACAATACACTACTTAATAATGAAGTGATCACTGAAGAAATCAAAGAGGAAATCAAAAATTACCTAGAAACAAATGACAATGGAGACGCGACAACCCAAAACCTATGGTATGCAGCAAAAGCAGTTCTAAGAGGGATGTTTATAGCAATATCATCCAATCTTAAGAAACAGGAAACATATGGAATAAACAACCTAACCTTGCACCTAAAGCAACTAGAGAAAGAAGAACAAAAGAACCCCAATGTTAGCAGAAGGAAAGAAATCATAAAGATCAGATCAGAAATAAATGAAAAAGAATTGAAGGAAACGATAGCAAAGATCAATAGAACTAAAAGCTGGTTCTTTGAGAAGATAAACAAAATTGATAAACCATTAGCCAGACTTATCAAGGAAAAAAGGGAGAAGACTCAAATCAATAGAATTAGAAATGAATAAGGAGAAGTAACAACTGACACTGCAAAAATAAAAAATATCATGAGAGATTACTACAAGCAACTCTATGCCAATAAAATGGACAACCTGGAAGAAATGAACAAATTCTTAGAAATTCACAACATTCTGAGACTGAACCAGGAAGAAATAGAAAATATGAACAGACCAATCACAAGCACTGAAATTGAAACCATGATTAAAAATCTTCCAACAAAAGAAGCCCAAGACCAGATGGCTTCCCAGGCTAATTCTATCAAACATTTAGAGAAGAGCTAACACCTATCCTTCTCAAACTCTTCCAAAATATAGCAGAGGGAGGAACACTCCCAAACTCATTCTATGAGGCCACCATCACCCTGATACCAAAACCAGACAAGGATGTGACAAAGAAAGAAAACTACAGGCCAACATCACTGATGATCATAGATGCAAAAATCCTCAACAAAATACAAGCAAACAAAATCCAACAGCACATTAAAAGGATCATAAACCATGATCAAGTGGGGTTTATTCCAGGAATGCAAGGATTCTTCAATATATGCAAATCAATCAATGTGATACACCATATTCACAAACTGAAGGAGAAAAACCATATGGTCATCTCAATAGATGCAGAGAAAAGTTTTGACACAATTAAGCACTGATTTATGATAAAAACCTTGCAGAAAGTAGGCATAGAGGGAACTTTCCTCAACATAATAAAGGCCATATATGACAAGCCCACAGCAAACATCATCCTCAATGGTGAAAAACTGAAAGCATTTCCACTAAGATCAGGAACAAGACAAGGTTGCCCATTCTCACCACTCTTATTCAACACAGTTTTGGAAGTTTTAGCCACAGCAATCAGAAAAGAAAAGGAAATAAAAGGAATCCAAATGGGAAAAGAAGTAAGCTGTCACTGTTTGCAGATGACATAACACTATACATAGAGAATCCTAACGATGCTACCAGAAAACTACTAGAGCTAATCAATGAATTTGATAAAGTAGCAGGATACAAAATTAATGCACAGAAATATCTGGCTTTCCTATACACTAATGATGAAAAATCTGAAAGTGAAATTAAGAAAATACTCCCATTTACCATTGCCATCAAAAGAATAAAATATCTAGGAATAAACCTACCTAAGGAGACAAAGACCTGTATGCAGAATATTATAAGACACTGATGAAAGAAATTAAAGATGATACAAATAGATGGAGAGATATACCATGTTCTTGGATTGGAAGAATCAACATTGTGAAAATGACTCTACTACCCAAAGCAATCTACAGATTCAATGCAATCCCTATCAAACTACCACTGGCATTTTTCATAGAACTAGAACAAAATAATTCACAATTTGTATGGAAACACAAAAGACCCCAAACAGCCAAAGCAATCTTGAGAACGAAAAACGGAGCTGGAGGAATCAGGCTCTCTGACTTCAGACATACTACAAAACTTCAGTAATCAAGACAGTAAGGTACTTGCACAAAAACAGAAATATAGATCAATGGAAGAGGATAGAAAGCCCAGAGATAAACCCACGCACATATAGTTACCTTATCTTTGATAAAGTAGGCCGGAATGTACAGTGGAGAAAGGACAGCCTCTTCAATAAGTGGTGCTGGGAAAATTGGACAGGTACATGTTAAAGTATGAGATGAGAACACTCCCTAACACCATACACAAAAATAAGCTCAAAATGGATTAAAGATCTAAATGTAAGGCCAGAAACTATCAAACTCTTAGAGGAAAACATAGGCAGAACACTCTGTGACATAAATCACAGCAAGATCCTTTTTGACCCACTTCCTAGAGAAATGGAAATAAAAACAAAAATAAACAAATGGGACATAATGAAATGTCAAAGATTTTGCACAGCAAAGGAAACCATAAACAAGACCAAAAGACAACCCTCAGAATGGGAGAAAATATTTGCAAATGAAGCAACTGACAAAGCATTAACTTCCAAAATTTACAAGCAGCTCATGCAGCTCAATAACAAAAAACAAACAACCTAATCCAAAAATGGGCAGAAGACCTAAACAGACATTTCTCCAAAGAAGACATACAGACTGCCAACAAACACATGAAAGAATGCTCAACATCATTAATTATTAGAGAAATACAAATCAAAACTAAAATGAGATATCATCTCACACCAGTCAGAATGGCCATCATCAAAAATTCTAGAAACAATAAATGCTGGAGAGGGTGTGGAGAAAAGGGAACACTCTTGCGCTGCTGGTGGAAATGTGAATTGGTACAGCCACTATGGAGAACAGTATGGAGGTTCCTTAAAAAACTACAAATAGAACTACTGTATGACCCAGCAATCCCACTACTGAGCATATACCCTGAAAAAAACCATAATTCAAAAGGAGTCAAGTACCAAAGTATTCATTGCAGCTCTATTTACAATACCCAGGAGATGGAAACAACCTAAATGTCCATCATCGGATGAATGGATAAGGAAGATTTGGCACATATATAGAATGGAATATTAGCCATAAAAAGAAACAAAATTGAGTTATTTGTAGTGAGGTGGATGGACCTAGAGTCTGTCATACAGAGTGAAGTAAGTCAGAAAGAGAAAGACAAATACTGTATGCTAACACATATATATGGAATCTAAAAAAAAAAAAAAATGTCATGAAGAACTTAGGGGTAAGAGAGGAATAAAGACACAGACCTACTAGAGGATGGACTTGAGGATATGGGAAGGGGGAAGGGTAAGCTGTGACAAAGTGAGATAGTGGCATGGACATATATACACTAACAAACCTAAAATAGATAGCTAGTGGGAAGCAGCCGCATAGCACAGGTAGATCAGCTCAGTTCTTTGTGACCACCTAGAGTGGTGGGATAGGGATGGTGGGAGGGAGGGAGACACAAGAGGGAAGAGATATGGGAACATATGTATATGTATAACTGATTCACTTTGTTATAAATTAGAAACTAACACACCATTGTAAAACAATTATACTCCAATAAAAAAAAATGTTTAAAGTAAAATTGTGGTGGAAAAGTAAGTTAGGGTCTATTCACATTATGATAAAAAGTATAACTAACAAAGAAATCAACCAGAATAAGTTCCTGTTAGGACAATAGCAGAGCTGCAATTTCAGCCAGGGGTCCACACCCTTCCAATATTCCAAGTGTTTCTGGATGAATTAAGAGTATCTCTCTTCCCCTGTGAGAACCTGCCTGAGCTAGCTTGAGCTTTTAATCATCCAGGAAAATTCCTTTCTGGAAGTAAGACAGACTAGATAACTCTAAGATATCTACAATAAATTATCTTAGAATGCAAGTAATCTTTCAAGACATTACTGAGTGTTCTGACAGACTGCCTTGATTAGTTTATACCACGTGAAATTGCCATTCTTTTTAGGTCAACAC
Source organism: Orcinus orca (assembly GCF_937001465.1). Classification (NCBI taxonomy): domain Eukaryota; kingdom Metazoa; phylum Chordata; class Mammalia; order Artiodactyla; family Delphinidae; genus Orcinus; species Orcinus orca. Next base: position 132,008,039 of record NC_064563.1, read on the forward strand.
CAGTTTGACAATTTCATATGGTTCAACTTAATACCTTCATGTGTGAGAAACAATAAAGTATTTTCATTAAGGGTATGAACTTTGGCGTCCAAAGACCTTCACTCATATGTCAGCATTTGCCCATGCTAACTAGGGTAAGTTACTTATCTCTCAAATGGACATTATTATAATAGATATAGGCCTTATAAAATTATTGAAATTGACTAACACTATGAATATATTTATATTTAGCACAGTACTAGATAGAGTAGTACCCAATAAATAATAGCTATTGTAGGGCTAATATTACTGCTAAACTCCTACATTCTAGCTTTGAATCCTACTTTCTAGCTTTCTGGCCCAGGAAGACTTATTAATTACTTCTGATGAACCAGGACTGTACCTCCATTTTTGACTTTACTCCTGTCATGGTTAATCATACAGTGCCTTCCAGACATGGTTTTCTGAGGATACCTACCTGAATAAGCTTGGTTAGTACTAATACTAGAATTTGGTCCTTAAACCTGTAGCTCTTAATGCCCAGAAAACTCTGTCCCATATATGACTTAGAAGATAGAGTACCTTTACACTTGGATTTATACACACAATTTTTTGAACCATTTATAAAAAAAAAAAATTTGCTTTTGATTCTTACATAGAGGATGTTTTCAGTACTCTATAATAAAGTTAGATGTAAAATAGAATATGTGTTACTCTCCCAACCTCACTACTATTTACTCTTGGCTCTGGACAATCAAGATTCTATACTCGTTCTTCTAGTAGCCTCCCAGACATTCTTTTGGAATTGTTCCTTCAAATTCACAAGCAGACTATTATTACTTTCCCCAGCCATTGGCCTCTCCATGTCTTTGCTCTGACTGTTGTGCAGGCTGGATTGTAAATTCCTTGAGGACAGGCTCTGCATTATTCACCTTTGCATTTGACTAGCACATAGTTTCTCATATTATAAGCACCTTAATAAATATGTTAAATGGAACTTATCTTACTATCCAAATTATAAGTAGGTGATTACAAAACGGTGTTTGAAAAATTTATACTTAGAACTTGAAACACTTAGGAAATGTTTTTGTTCATTTTAAATAGTAAATCACATATTGGAAATGTTTTTAGATCTCACAGACCAACCATAATGACCTATTAACTCACCTTGCAGCTGAAATAATACTACCAGGAAAAAAAAAGATATTCTACCTGTGTGTCTCAATGACCCTTCAATTTTCTTGAGTACTTGATTCCAGAATTGAAACAGAGCAGACCCTGTAGGCAGAGGTCCCAAGCCCCCGGGCCATGGACCAGTACTGGGTCCGTGGCCTGTTAGGAGCCGGGCCGCACAGCAGAAGGTGAGTGGTGGGTGAGTGAGTGAAGTTTCATCTGCCTCTCCCCATCACTTTCATTACTGCCTGAACCATCCCCCGCAACTCCTGTCTGTGGAAAAATTGTCTTCCACGAAACCAGTCCCTGGTACCAAAAAGGTTGGGGACCACTGCTGTAGGGGCTCCTGGGCACAAGGAGCCTTTCTGTTCAGCCTCCATGACCTTCCCTGAGTTTCAAAGGGCAGATTTAAACAGTTTCTAATCAAGGGAGGAACAACCAACAAACTACCTGAGGCAAGATTAAAGGGACCAGAGGAGCTCATCAAAATTAGGAGACTGATCATCTCAGACCCTGCACACATCCTAATCTTGTCATCAACCCCACCTTTGAAGTATTGTTATAAAACTCCTCATCAAATCCTCCTGGGTTGGGACACATAGTTTTTTAAGGCAGGAGCCGGCTGTGTCCCCATTTGCCTGGCAAAACAATTAAGCTATCCTTTTCTACTTCACCCAAAACTGTGTCTCCGAGATTCCATCTGGCACCGGTACAGAGAGGCTAAGCTATCGGCATCATTTTTGGCGTCCAAAGTGGGGTTGACTTGGGAAGGTCCTGGGGTGGGTATGTCCCTTGGCTTGTTAGAATGCTCCAATGTTTTCTCCATACCAGCCTCTTTCTAGGGAGTGGAGAGTTGGAGAACTCCTATAGAGGCCAGATAACCTGAGACACTTGCCTGGAAAGCCCGAGCCACAGTCATACCCTGTCTGCCATCTCAGCAGCTGGAAATCTGGGGCAGGAGTAGACGGCGGAAGAAGGATCACCCTGGCAGCTGCTGAGGCCATCTTTGCCTTGAGGCTGTTCCTCTCCTCCTCCTGCTTGGACTGCCCTGGTACTCCAAGGACTTATTTTGGGGAAGCAGAAGAGTAGCATCCAGGACACCTTGGCCAGCATGTGATAAGTCCCTAGTATGCACTCTGAGGACCTGTTTAGCCCTGTCTGTTTGCGGGAGCCTTGGTTCCTATTTGGGGGATTTTCCATTCCCAGGAATCTCATTTGGAGGGAGCCTCAGTTCTCATTTAGGGATATTCCATTCCGGGGAATCCCATTTAGAAGGTGTTGCAGGAAAGAAAGTGGGGCACAAGAGGATGGTCAGGTCTCAGGCGAGTCCCTGGGACGGTCAGCAAGTGTGGGTGCTTGGCTGTTGAAAGAATTCAAGAGCGAGCCATAGTAAAGTGAAAGAAGGTTTATTCACAGAGATACACACTCCACAGACAGAATTTGGGCCATCTCGGAAAGTGAGAGAGGCACCAGGGTACACGGCTGTCAGTTTTTATAGGGGTGGGTAATTTTATATGCTAATCAGTAGGAGGATTATTCCAACTATTCTGGGGAAGGGGTGGGGATATCCAGGAATTGAGCCACTGCCCACTTTTTGACCTTTTATGGTAGGCCATGGGACTATCATAGTGCCTGTGGGTGTGTCATTGCATGCTGATGTGTTACAATGAGTGTATATGGAGGCTCAATGTCTAGTGGAGGTTGACTCGTCCACCACCTTGGACCTAGCTGGTGCTAACCAGTTTATGTCCTGTCCTCGGGCTATGTCATTCTTTTCAAGTTTGTGCCCTGCCACCTTCCTATCTGATTGGCAACTGCTTGGACCGAGATCATGGGCTAAGTTGGGACTTGGAAACAAATTTGGTTTTGGCTTGTTTGGTTTCGGGTTTCTGTTGCTGGTGAGGAGTTTGTTTTGTTCTTAGTCCATGCATGAATGTTCTATCAATCAAACATGGGAAACGCTTCTTCTTTAATTCCATCTGATAGACCCCTGGGGAAACTCCTGGCAGACTGGTCAACCTATAGTTATAAGCCTATGACTAAGAAAAAATAAAATTCTATTGTAATTCTGCTTGACCAAAGTACATTCTTGAAAATGAGGAAAGTTGGTCTTTGAATGGTAGCTTAAATTACTATACTGTTCTTCAGCTAGAGTTGTTTTGTCACAGAAGTGGAAAGACAGGGGAATTTCCATATATCTAAGCCTTAATGAAACTGCATAGTAAGGAAAGTGAACAGCCAGGTAGTAAACTGATGGTACAAAGGGAGACGAAAAATCTCATCCTGACCATGCAGTCATCAGTAACACGGAAGAATACAAATATACAAACAAATAACTAGGCCAAATAACCAAAGGCTGAGTACCCACCCTGTATGTTGTTCTTGGTGGTGGTAGTGGTGTTTATATATATATATATATATATATACTGAGATAGTCAACAATGGTGGCACATAATCTTGATCCTATATTATATATCTTGGAAATTCACCTATGTCTAAAATTTCTGCTTTCAAAGCCAACTAAGTATGATTTTTTTACTCCTTACTGTTAGCAAAGTTTCCTTTAATTTGTCTAGGTTAAAAGACCTAGGCATTTAAAGGGAAAAAAATTTCTTTCGTTTGACTACAAAAAATTCTTCAGCCTTTTAGTGCTATTAAAAAAGTCATGTAAGATATTCAATTTCAAAGGGACACTATCAGTTTCTTGATTTTAACCCCACAAGAAACTTTACCTTACATAACAGTCAGTTAAATAGACTCTCAACATCTAAATGAATTGGGTTATTGCCGAAGCTCAGTACCTTGCAAGGTGACACATTTCCTTCCTTCCTTCCTTTCTTCCTTCCTTCCTTTTTTTCCACAGATTATATGGGTAGAATTTAGGATCAATTATATTTTATGACATCAAAGAATCAACCTTACAGCTACATCCATTTATGAGTTCTAAATCATTCTTCTGGAACTAAGCAGAAAAGATCCAATTCCTTTATCTCTTGTTCTCCTTTTTTTCCCATTAAATACCACTCCTCACTCCTAATTAACTCAAAAAATCATCACCAACCTACCACTGTCCCATGTGGCACCAGAGGAAATGAGTTCTCCATGCTTGAATATTAAATTTGAACAAATATTAAATGTCTCACATTAGGGTTTCAAGTAGATGATCTTTATATTTTGTTTAAATTCTAATTTTCTACTATTGTGTAATATCAGTAAAAGAATTATACTCCCCCCTCACCAATAACTAAATGGACATTTACATAATTACCAGGTGTAAAACAGTATTTACTTCATAAGACTATTTTCAGGGATACATGAAATAATCTATATAAAACACCTAGCACATTGTCTGATATATAAACAGTGCTCAAAATATAATTTTAAACTAATTACTCTAAAGTTATTTTGTATAAGCTGAACTCAAGGAATAGTTCTATGATACCTTCTAACTTATTTGTGTTTTTGAAACACACATGATAGTGAATTCTGGCTACTGTGTTTATTCTTAGCGTGGTTGAATGAGATGTGCACAGAAGCACAGTAATCCCATGGCACTGAGAAAATAATTTTGATTTCAATGTTAGATAGTGAGTGAATCAGCTAGTTAATGGCATGATCAAACAGTAGTGGAAATACCAGTCACTCCCATCACAGCATGAAGATTGATCTGTTTATGGCTGGAAATAATGCACACATTGTTCCTGAAACCAATCTATCACCACAAAATAGCACTATGGTCTAAACACTTTAATCCTTCTCTACATGTGTGCTTTGGCTTGTACTATGAGGAAAATAATATAAAGTTTAGTAAATAGTTAACATTAAATCAAAAGAAGAGACAGAGGATGATTTTCATGGTGTTATCTGGTTAATTTTAAATACTACGTGATCTCTATTTCTTTATAAAGATAGGTTGTTTGTTTAACTTGTACACTTATATATTTTAAAACATGTACACCATTTTAGAAATATCCTATATTTTAGGATTATATTTTAACTTTTTATTCATGTGAATAAGTTGAATCACATATGCAAGAGCATTTTTTAAAGAAAATAACATCACACACATTTTATTATTTTTAAAAATTAATTAATTTATTTATGGCTGTGTTGGGTCTTCATTTCTGTGCAAGGGCTTTCTCTAGTTGTGGCAAGCAGGGGCCACTCTTCATCACAGGCTCAGTAATTGTGGCTCACAGGCCCAGTTGCTTCACGGCATGTGGGATCTTCCCAGACCAGGGCTCGAACCCGTGTCCCCTGCATTGGCAGGCAGATTCTCAATCACTGCACCACCAGGGAAGCCCCATCACACACATTTTAAAATTAGACGTCTTAGAGCCTTGCCCTCTTAAAGATTAATTTACACAAAATAACATGAGTAGTTAATAAAAAGTATAGTAACAGCCCATATTTATTGAGCACTTAGTATATGCCAGGCAATGTGTCAAGTGCTTTGCACATATTATATCCCATATCCCTGAAAATATCCCTAAAAGGTAAATTTACCTGTTAATTACTTTGACAGTGACATGAAAATTCCTGTATATTTATTGAGGAGATCATTCTCTTAACTGATAAGTATAGCATTGTGGAAAATTAGGATTTAAAGAGAGTATAAAGCTCATCTACCTGAAACCCTAATGTGAGGATTGAACCTTCTGTACACTGTCCCTTCCAAGTTTAATATTTCAGGCACAAGGAACTAACTGCTTCTGGATATGGCTCACCCTATCTTAGAACAGTTTTAGCTGTTGGAAAACTATTTTAAATTCAGCCAAATTCTGTCTTTCTTTAGTTTCCCTAGTTGTCTGTTTTCTAGAAGCAAGACAGAACACATTAGGTGAAGTATTAAGAAATGTACAGTGTGACCTGTCCTGCTGTCTAAGACATTTCTTTCCCAGACAAAACTTCCCAGTTCCCCTTTTTTTTTTTCCAGTACGTGGGCCTCTCACTGTTGTGGCCTCTCCCGCTGTGAAGCACAGGCTCCGGACGCGCAGGCTCAGCGGCCATGGCTCACGGGCCTAGCCGCTCTGTGGCATGTGGGATCCTCCCCGACCGGGGCACGAACCCGTGTCCCCTGCATTGGCAGACGGACTCTCAACCACTGTGCCACCAGGGAAGCCCCCCAGTTCCCTTTAATTGTTCTGAACGTGATCTATGTCATTTCTTCACTCTGCTAGCAGCTCTTCTGTGAGTTTTCCCTGGATTACCTCTCTTTATCTTAAAGACCGATACCTAGAATAGCCCACTGGTCAGATCAGCAGCACAGATTTTCTATTCAACTGCCTGATTTCTTATTGTCCCTCTCTTACTCACTGTGAGTTTAGCAACTTACTTAAACCTCTCTTTGTTATAAAGTGAGGCTTAAAATAGTCTCTCCCTCATAGACTTGCTGTTAGGTTTCAATGAGATATTCCACATAATGTCCTTAGAATAGTTCTTGGCACATGGAAAATATTCAGCAAATGCTTTGTATTATTATTAATACTATTTGTTTGAAAATTGCCATCATAAATACTATTTTCAAGGTTTGATCATCCCATAGCATAGTGACAATTTCACCATAATTTTTCTAATGTATCTAAAATGGGGTTAGTTTCTGACAACAGTGGAGATTAAAATTATAGATTGTATATGTTAATGAATAAATGTATAAATAAATGAATGAATAAATAAATGAATAATGTATATGTGTATATATAATGTGTATGTGTATATATATATGTGTGTGTATAGATATTATATATATGTTATATATATGAAATTTACTCCCAAATAGCCAAAGCATTGGTAGTTAAGAAATCATTTTAAAATATATTACTCAATATGTCTACCTTAACTAGGAGATTTCTAATGAAGTTACAAATTAACTTATGCAGTCGATATTTATTGAAAGAAGTAATTGTCAAGTAACATATTTCTTCAGTCAGTTAATCATTTTTTCCTTTCTATATAGTCAATCAAATTAACAGGCGACCTGGATTCTACTTCCTCAAAGTCTCTTGACTTGATTCCTTCCTTTACTTCACCACAGCTCTTGCAAACTCAACCTCATTTTATTTTACTGGTAATCTAGGAAAACCTGATCATTGGTGTCTCTGCAGCTTTCTCCTCAAATCAATTTATCCAGGACACTCCCTGTTACCAGAATCATTTTTCTTAAATGCAAGTTTGATGATTTATAATTTCACTTGTTAAGAACCCACAATTATCTCCTAGGCCACTTACCCATCATCTGGCCTTCCTTGTAGAGTCTAATTTATCTTTGTAGTGCTGGTTTTTCCTCTTTTTGAAAAATATATACCTTAATCACTAGCCAACACATTCTACACACTTCTCTTTAAATGCAGCCTGAACTTAGAACTCTCATTGCATTTTTATTTGTTCACATAGGCTAACATTTTCCTCCCACTCATCTTTGCTTATTATGATTCTTCCACTTTGCATCTTAAATACCACTCCATCCATAAAGTCTTTCTGGTTCTCCAGTTCAACACAATCTCTTGAGACAGACGTTAAACCCCAATGTTCTCTGTTTGAACGTATCTTAGGGCACTTTAACAAACTTGTATCATCGTCATTTCTGTATTTCTCTTATGATCCTATCTCAGCATAAATCCTTTGAATATAGATACAGTGTCCTATTTTTCATAGTAGCTCCTCACAATATTTAGCCAAATTCCTTGGAAATCATATGAGCTCAATAAATATTTGAGATGGTAGTATTCCCTAAAATAGGCACATGTTAAGTTTCTAAGATTTATTTTTTTTAATGTAACTACTTTTTTCTCTTATAAAGACATACTTAGATACTTTTAAACATTTTTGAAAAATCACTTTGAAGAATTAATAGAAAATCCCTGTAAGTATAAACCAATTTTATAACATAAATGATTATAACATAAATGACCTTACTTTTGATATTTCTTTTGCATATTGAAATATTCGAAACATTATTTACCCCATTTACTTTTACACAAATCCACAAAATACAAGAGCAAGAAAACTCAAATTTAAAAATAAATTAAAATTACTGGTTTGGTTGGTATTACTCTGCTTGAAATGATCGTCAAGTTTTTTCATGATTTTTATTCACGTAGAGTTATGTTTGCCAGCTACAAAACTATAGACTTAAACACATGATAAATACAACCAACACAAGGGCTAGCTGAGGAAACTGTGACCCAAGGGCAGATAATTACTGTGTTAGAGTTAGGTCAGCTGACTGGAGATCTGGTCTGAATTACCGGCTACCAATCATCCAATAATCCTCCCTCACCTGGCCTTCCAAATGAGGATTAGCTTGTCTTTCCAAGGTTGAGAAATTATGCTTTTGTACAAAGCTGGGCTTCCCTGGTGGCGCAGTGGTTGAGAATCTGCCTGCCAATGCAGAGGACACAGGTTCAAGCCCTGGTCTGGGAAGATCCCACATGCCATGGAGCAACTAGGCCCGTGAGCCACAACTACTGAGCTTGCGCATCTTGAGCTTGTGCTCCACAACAAGAGAGGCCGCGACAGTGAGAGGCCTGCTTGCTGCAACTAGAGAAAGCCCTCGCACAGAAACGAAGACCCAACACAGCCAAAAATTAATTAATTAATTAATTATTTTTAAAAAAGAAAAGAAAATTCTAGTCCTCTACTTCACTAGTGTTTAGAAAACAGCACTTATGCAAACTTGCTGAGATGAGGTTAAATACCAAAAAGATAGTCACCTCAGTCATGTTTTGTCTGATGCAAGAGATAAAAATTTCAGAGATTTTCTCTGTAGTGAAAAGATGATTTATTATTCCATTATTAATTTTTATGCCAGTGAGTTATAGTCTTTGCTTACTGTGGACTCAGTCTAGATTGGCAAATCAGCACATAAATTCTGTAATCTACATCAAGTTTTATTGCTTAGGCCACTAATGTTATTATGCAGGTAGCCAGTGAGCAGTGACTCACAAGCTGGCAAAGGGGAAAACTGCCTCCCCTCACTGCCCCCTGACATACACACAGGGGAGATATTTGGCAATATCTGGAGACATTTTTAATTGTTACAGCCGGGCAGTGCTAATTGCATCTAGGCAGTAGAATCCAGAGATGCTGATAAGCATCTTACATGACACGAAACTGTGTCCCACCACAGAAAAACTTTCAAGCTCAGAAGGTCAATAATGCCACACAAAATGGTGGTAAAGGGCAAGGATTTTGGTGTCTGACTACCTAAGTGCCCACCCTATATACACATTCAGCTCTGCCACATTATACCTGTATGATTTTGGACAATTTGTTTAATCTCCCTAAGCTTCACTTTCAATATCTATAAAGTGAAGATAATATCCAAAGATTTGTTTTGTTAATTTATATAATTTGTTAAATTACATAATTAGTACTTAAAGCTCGTAGTACAGTTCCTGGAACACAGTAAACGCTCAAAAATACCATTTTAAAGTTAGTATGATTTAAGATTATCTGAATAATTATGGCAGGAGTCCTATATATGTCCCAATTTGGTATTGCATTCCTCAATTAACTATTCATAATATAAAAATATCATTAGCAACACTCCCCTCTTCGGGTTATCAATAGATATTTAATCTTGAAACAAATATAAATGAAATCCCCTATTATTTGAAATCATATGAGAAACATTTAATGTTTTCAAACCATCCTTAGAAAGAGAAGTTTTCAACACTTTATTCTGACACCCACAATTCGTACAGAGCACTCAACCTGTATTGGGGGTAGGAGGTTAAAAAGTAACATTGAATTCTGGTCCCTGCTTTTGAGACCCAAAGTTTTTAATTAAAGTGATAGGAAATAGAAGCCAGTTTAAACTGAACACTGAGATTGCATGGTTGACTTCTTGTGTTAAAGAGGAGGTAGTTTCAAAACCAGGAGCTGCTCTCACAAGCATTAGGATGATATAGGAAATGATACAAGAACTCAAAATATGAAATCACATTTTCACATGTGCACTAAACAGAAATACACAGGGATTTCTAGGGTGGCTGGGGTTGCCAATGCTCAAGGATTAATCAGAGGATTCAGAGAGGATGTCAGCCTTAGCAGAGCTATTTGTACATATGGCAAGTGATGTTACTGAACTGGTCAACTTGATCCACGTCCAGGCAGAGATTCCCTGTCTCAGTCAGGAAAGTTCTTTTTCCTGGAAACACCAAATATATAGGAGGGTCGAGGTAAAAGAGAGGGATTTGGAAAGAGTGGGAGGAATACTCATGAGTTATCTGAGAACAGGGATGTGATTTGGACCTGGAACTGCAACACTCCTTTTCAGTCCTTGAATGGGCTTTTCCAGTTGTTGTCATGGTAATTGTCAACTGTCACGGCACTGGTGGGTGTGTCCTTTAGCATGCTAATGTATTATCATTATAATGAGGTTCAAGGTCTACTGGAAGTCAAATCTTCCACCATCTTGGGCTTAGTTGGTTCTAACAAAGTTCTTTTTTTTTTTTTTTTTTCTCTTTGCAACTTCCTCTCAAAACATAGAGTAATTGGTTTCTATTTGAGGGAGGGACAGAAGGTATGATCCTGGGGCAACAGCCTTGGTTACAGTGACAGGCTTGAGGAAAAATGTTTGGTGCTTCAGGTCTCCTGCCCATGGTTGAGTTAGTGTTCTGGCACCTCCACCCTCATCTGCTTGGATTAGTAGAACAAGCAAAGCACAAAATTAAGATCAGAGCCTCACTGGATCTTGGTGCAAAAGGAGAAGCAAGTAACTTTGTAGTGTTTGAAATCCAGAACACAACTTGAAGTAGAACAGAAACTAAAGGAAGCTAGTTGTTGACAGGTGAAGAAGCAGACTCTTGAAGAAGTAATGTTTGGGGATTTTTTTGGTTATAGTCTTATGAAGTTTTTTTATATTTATACTATGCCTGATATAATCTAAATCTTTGGAGGGAGACTTCTTGCTTGTATAGGTTGAAACCATGGCTTATGCTGCCATTAAAAAAATATCCATTCCAACTTACATATCAAGGTAAAAGAAGAAAACAGCTTAGACTATTTTAGAGTCTCTTCATAAATGAGAAAAATATTGATTAATTCCCAGTTCTATGTTCATTGTATGGCAATTTTATAGAAGGAGCTGAAACACTAGAACGAAACATCGGAGAGAGGTGGGAAGAAGAAAAAAATACAGTCAAAGAAAAGTCTTGGAGAGTAATTTGGAGAGGGGTGGTGGTGATAATAACATTATATTTTGGTATATTTTTCTAGCATCTACTGAGTCGGTTCTACTCTTCTTAAATTTAGTTGAACTTTCTGTATGTGTGTGTCTAATCTTGGCAAATCAATTTATATGAACAAAACTCACAGATTCTCTAGTTCAGTGGAGACTACGACCAATATACTATTTTCATACATCTGAGGCTAAGCACTCCCCATCCACTGAGTAGAAGGCCTACTATGTGCCAGGCACTGTTTTAGGCACTTGGGAAGCAGGGAACACAAAAAAAAGCAAACTTGACTTTGTAAAGCTTACATGCTGGTGAGGGGTGATCACTATAAATTAAAAACACAAAAAAGTATATTATATAGTAACTTAGAAAAACTTACCTGCACCAGGGAAGCTTTGGGGTAGATGGTAAGTAGAGACACATGGAGCACAGGCATGAGGAAACTCACTGTGGACTGTGTCCCTGTGAAGTTGGGAGGAAAATCTGCGAGGTCAGTGGCATCAATGGTGGCCAAGATTCCTAAAGACAGTTGCAGCTGAGAGCATCTGATGCACAGAGAAGAGTACTGATCTTATTCCATGAACACAAATTTTTTTTTAATTGTTTTTAAAATTAATAATGGAAATATAGCAATGGCCAAGGGGACTGGGTGCAAGGCAGAGGGGCAGAGGAGATGGTTATAATTTCAAATGGAAAGGTCTGGGTAGGTCTGGTAGAGGTGACTTTCAAGCAAAACTTGACACATATTATTGACAGCCAAACATTTTAGCTTGTGGGGGTACATAATGAACAAAATAGTCTGTCTCCACTGTTTATATTCTAGTGAAAAGACAGGCAATAATAATAAAGAATCATATACCAAGTGATGAGAACATCAAGAGGGTAGAGTGTCATCAGAATGGGGTGGTCTTTCTGATAATGCAGACTGTGGGGGTTTTTTATAGGGTGGAATTTAAGCAGCAGACCCTAATTTATATAATTCCTCAGTGTGGAACTGAAGAAAGTAGATATCTGGCAAATCTTATGTTTTAACACTTCATTAGGGAGAGTAATTCCAAGGAAGGGTGTTCAAAGAGAAGGAGAGAAGCAGGGAAGTAGGGCAAGTGAATAAAAAGGCTTGTTCTGATTTGGCTACCATCTGTGATCAGACACATCAGGGTGCTTGGTCTCCTGGGACCATCTTCTAAGAAGTTGGAGCATTGTGGTATCCCTGGGTTCTCCACTGGGAGACAAGGGGAAAGCATTTACCTGTTATTACAGTGTCTCATTTGTGAAAGTTATACCCTATGGTGCCTTAACAAGATAGCACTTCTGGGCTGCTCTTGAGTAGGCTCTAAGGTGGCCCCATGGTATTTCACATCATGGGAAGCTTTGGGGTAGATGGTGAGTAGAGACACATGGAGTACAGGCATGAGGAAACTCACTGTGAACTGTGCCCCTGTTGGGAGGAAAACCTGCAGGGTCCATGGTCTCAATGGTGGCTGCGGTACCACGTGACAAAAGTCCCTGTAGACAAGCAAAGCTAAGAGGATCTGACACAGTGCAGAAGTGAGGAGTACCAATCTTATGCCATGAGCACAAATTGTTTTTAATTAATGGTGGAAAACTTCTGTTAAATCACTTAATAGTTCTTTAAATAAATTATGATTTCCAGTATTTCTCCATTTATCACAACATCAGGCAATCTTAACTAAATTACAAATTAATGGTCTTTAATAGTCATGGGAAAAGCCATTGGGAACACTATAAGGAGCCAAAGAGAAAAAGTGTGTAGATAAGCATATTTTTATTTCATTTTACACATTCTTTGAGAGGAAATAAAACTTTCAACCCAATCCACTTTCTTATACACATTTTGGCTCTATCAGATGAAGAAAACTGAATTTAAAATTTTGAACTACTAACATGGCACATCTTTACATGACCATTAAAAATATCTATTTCAACCTGCATATTAAGAAAAACGAAAGACATAGTGTACAAGAGGTTTGGATATCTTTATTGTATATTGTAAACAATTGGAACTCCATCTGCTCTGGGTGTTTTGGTTCTAAGTAAGCACCAGTTATCTGAAGCAAGATGGGACAGAGTTTCATTTGGCACGTCAGTATGAAACTTCACAGTCCTGGTAGAGAGGATAGAAGAACAATTGGTAATATGTGCCGTTATCTTCTTCTCAGTGTCTGTTCTGAAGTCACCAGTCATTTCAAAGCACTAAGTCAAATGTCTCTAAATTCACTCACTTTTTTAGGGCAACTTCATTAGCATTTAAGTTATGCATGTATATATATATGCATTATGAAGAGAGAGCTCTTAATCCACATTTCTCTTTAGAACTCAGGTTTTTCTTCTAATATTAGACTATCCTGTAGAGCCAGCAATTTTTTTTTCCTGAGATTTGAAAACCATAGTTTAAAAGTGCTTTTGTATAATGAAGAATTGAGTCAGACAAAATCATCAGAAACAAGACTTTCAATTTTTCTTGATGAAATGTCAATGAAAGTACAAGTTAAACTTGTTTCTTTGACTCAGTCTTGAAGTGGCTTCTCCTCTTCTTTGTTCTCAGCGTTTTCTGCATAGCAAAGTGAAATCAACACATTTCAAAAGCAACAGAAAGGGGTGGTGACAATATTTGGGCTTCCATTTTTGTTGTTGGTTAAATATGATTATGACTTCTTTCTTAGTCAAGAACACCTAAATTCTGTCTTCCAAAGAGGACAGAGTGATGTATTTCTTTTTGTGCAGCATCATTTTCCATCAATGAACGTTACTTATACTGTGTATTTCATCCAGAGAAACCAGAGATAAAATTTCATCTAAAAACTTCTGATTTTTCATCCTTTATAAAAATATTTTATCAAGGTTATCATGGAGCTGACAAGGGCAAATTTGCAAAGAAGAAACTTTTTTGAAAGTCTATATTTACTTCTATTTTTAAAACTACTAGCTAAGGTCAAAGATGCTGGTCTTTTATCTGACCACTTCAATGAAATCAACAATATGCACATAATAAAATTGTAGATGGACTTCCCTGGCAGTCCAGTGGCACTCCCAATACAGGGGGCACAGGTTCAATCCGTAGTCGGGGAACTAAGATCCCACATGCCATGAGGTGCAGCCAAAAAAAAAAAAAAAAAATGTAGAAAAAAATGGAGTAAAACTGTAAGGGAACATTGTCCTTATATTGATAACTATGTTGTATCCACTCAGTAAGCTACCAGTAGTGTAAACAAAAACTATATTAGAGCCATAAGCAATTTGAGGATTTATTCAGTTCCAACTATTAAATTCTTTCTTATTTTAATGTTAGTCATAAGCAATTTCTTAAAATTTTCAACTTTATTGTAGCAATTATCAGCGTCTTCTCATGAATATTGACATCAGTTACACTTTCCATATTCCCACAACAGTCATCATATCTGGTAGACTCTGTTTCATAAATATCTCACAATGCTGTCCTTCTTCCTTCTTATGACACCTCCTTTATATAAATGATGACCATTTATCTTCATACTTTCTCCTATATCCTCTTAACAGACAATCTGTTCTCTACATCATTGCCAAGGTTCATTTAACTAGAAACAAATTTGTTGATTTCAGTGTCTTACTACTGCATACAGTAGAGGTCAGAATGCCTATTAGGCTTTTCACTCATCTTAACTTCTCCTGTGTCCACATAGTGTCAGGCAACACACACATACTCAACATTTCCTGAACACCCCATGCTTTTTATCCTCTTGCCTTAGTTCTTGCCTCTTTTCTGTTGGGAATACTATTTCTCTGATTTTTCCCAGACTTTTTGCCCTTCATCGTATAAATCACAGATCTTGTGAAAGTTTTCTGATCTCTCTAAAGAATTAGTCATGCCCTTCTATGTGCTTCTGCAGAATTTGCTCTGCTCTCTGTGGTGTATGGGTTATGTAAACTACTTGAGGCTGTCAGCAACTCATTCCTTCACTCAACTCACAATTAATAAGAGCCCACTTTGTGCCAGGCACTCTACTCCATGTTGAGGATGCATGAGTATATGCAACAGAACATGGTCTCTCCATTTTTGAGGACTGGTGGATCTTCAACCTCAGCATGCATACTGACCATTTGGGGCACTTTACAAAAATGTAGATTTCTGAGATACACCATCAGATATTCTGACCCACAAGCTTGGAGTATGGTCCAGGAATGTGTCTTTTATTAACTACTCTAAGAGATGCTGTTGCCTGTGGTTCATTTATACAATGTGAGAGACCCTGAAATAGATTTTATGCTCTGTTAAACGTGATAAATATTTATTTTCATTTAATTTTATTTTATTATTTTATTTCTACTCTTATATTCCCAGCAACTAGTCTGGTAACTGGTACTTTGTATATGCTCAATAAATATTTTTGGCTGAATGATGTTCTCATGAAATTTACAGTCTAGGGGAAGGCTGTAGAAGATTACACAGGCCATCATAATACCATATGCCATGGTTCAGAAATGAGGGTGCTATCTTATAAGCAGACATTTAACTATGTTTGCTTAATTAGGGAAATTTCCTTAGGAGAAGAGATACTGAAATTTTCACCTCAAGTATAAATGAGTTACTAAGCAAAGTGATTGAAGGGGGGAGGATTGTGTCAGGCAAAAGGAATCACTTGCTCAATACTTAGTAGTTAGGAAAAACATTCCCAATGGCAGGTAATTGGTGAGGTGTCTAGTCATAATCAATGTGTGAACAAATAAAGTTTGAATATCATTGGACCATGTGTTAAAAGTTTAGCACAATGGCTGGCATATGGGAGGCACAAAATGTGACTAAATAAGTATTTATTAATGAATAAACATAGTTTCCTTTTAGTCACGACAACCCATCAAAGACAGTGTGTGATTATCATTTAATAAATAATTAATACATTTTAAGTTGTAGCATGATTCCCATTTTGTAAATAAAGACAATTGAGAACAAATAAGAAGCACATATTTCTTCAGTTTCTCTCAGTTTGCAGCAGTCTAAAATCCATGTGTCCTGATGCACATTTAAATGCCTTCAAGACCAGAAAGCAAATTTTTTAATTAAAAAAAATAGACTTAATATTTCAATTCTTGGCAACTTATTCATGTCATGTTTATAGTGAAAGCAATTTTCCTCATTGTAAGTTCACAAAATTCCATTTTAATTGTTATATATTTTAATAGGCAAGAGGGGCCTCTGGAACCCAGGGCCCCCAAATGTTTCTCATCTTAGGACTCCCCTGCAGGCTCCCATAGAACTCCCAAGAAGGAAAAAATTATCACCAGTTAACACTGTGTTTGGAAGCAGGACTGAGTGTCATCTTCCTGACAGGAGACAGCTCTTCTAAGCTAATGTTACTGTTCCTTCCTCATTTTTTTTTTTAACTTTTAAATTTGAAGAAGTACTCTAGAAGACCCTCTTTTTAAGAATTGTAAAGATTTCACTTCCATAAGTCATCACCACTGTGTTCTTAAGTGAATGTTAATTTCTGGGGTTTGGGATTTGGTGGGTTTTTCTTTTCTTTTTTTCCTTTCCCTTTCTTCTCTTTCCTTTCCCTTTCTTCCTTTCTTTCTTTATATGTTATTTGCTGTAGATGCTGCACATCCAGATTGTATATTGGAAGGACATTGGTTATTTTTATGTTTTCTTGGTTAAATCTCTTATGAGTACTGAGGCTATGACCCCAATCTTCATTCTGCAAATCCACTACTTCTAAATTTCAGGTAAGCAAATTGTTTTGAGTTTTGGCTGTTGTCTTTTTAGAAATTAAAGTCATCTGGATAAAAATTAAATTAAAGAACATTAAAATTTATTAATAGGAAAATATAGAGTTTTGAATGCCTTTTATCAACTAAATAATTGAAGGTGTATAATCTAGTCAAGATGACAAGATGTTTGTTCCTTTTGCATACTATGAGGAACTTTCTCATAACTGACTTCAGTCAAATGTAGTCATTTTAAAGCATGTAATTATATATACTCACTTGGTTACTAAATTATGAATTCAAAGTCCGTTTTCTAGAGCTTCTGAACATTCTAAGAGTCAGAAAGAAATCTTAACAGTGACTTTCCTTCATAAGTCAGTTCCTGTGTTGCTGCCCAGCACCGCAAAACACTTAACTTCCTCTAGTGGCTGATCTGGTTGCCTACAAAAGAGTTTATTTTCTCTTGGGTCATTAGATATTAGCTAAGGAAAAAAGCAATAAGTGATACTTTGTTTTTAAGGAGAAGGATTCTCTTCTTATTAAAGAAATCTTTTGAAACCAGTAGAAGAGTCTATAAAATTATAAAAGAGAAGCTGTTAACGTTGTTCTTGAAAGTAGTATAAAGATATTAGAGCCTATCATGTGTGTGTGAAATCCATAAGGCAAAGCCTTTGTGAAGTATAGTCTTTGAACACAGTATGCATATATAATTTACTCCCTGATTTAGTGGCTTGTATAGAAATTGGCTTCAAATATTTATTAAAACTGTTTCTGCTAAAAGGGTACATCTTTTACCAGATCCAACGGAAATAACTAGCACAATGTGGTATTGAGACATGAATGACAAATAGCTCAAAATAATCCAATTAAGAATTCAGAAAAGTACAACTGCATATATCTGAATTAATGAATTATTCAAGTGGCATTTCAAAAATGAGGAAAGCATGGATTGTTCAATAAATGGGGTGGTGAAAATTAGCTGTACACTTGGGAGGAGATGGCATGGTAATTCTATTCCTGTTCCCAACTTTTATAAAAAATAAATTCTGACTAGATTAAAGATCTAAACATAAAAACCGAAACCATATGCAAACTAGCAGGTTTTGCTTAATGAAACAGCAAAGACCAAACTGAGAAAGAATTGTAGTTCCACAGATTTAAATGTTTAAAAACTTGTTTGTCAAAGCATACCAAATCAAAAAAGAAGGCAAAAGTCAAGAATGGGAAGGATTTTGCAATGTATACAAATAAATGGTTAGTATCTTTAACATATAAAAATGCATTTATAAATTATTAATTGAAGTGAAAATACTCCAATAAAATGAGTAAAGGACATGAACCAGTGAATTACAGAGGAAAGCAGAGAAATAATCAATATAGTCTTATAATTCATCAGTATTGCTAATAATCCAAGGATTTAACAGTTATGAGTTACTTTTCAACAATGAGATCATGAGGATTAAAAGGTGGAATTTTCCATTGTTGTTAAGAGTGAGGAATAAGGTGTACTTAAGAGTAATGTTAAGGAGGGAGTAAATTGTTTCAATTTTCCAGTAGAGCCATCCAGCAATGTTTATTAAAATTTTAACTATAAATATCCTTTTCTTTAGCATTCCAATCTGAGGAATTTTCCAAATAAAAAGTTGGACTCACATGCAAAGATGTATTTATGCAGCTTTATTTGAAACATTGCTTAAACCATTGACAAGTTGGAGGGAAAACAAAAAAAAAACAACAAAAAAAACCACATCTAAGTGTTCCTTAATAGAGTGTTAGTATAATTTGTTATTTCTAACCAGTGGAAAGAATATTGTTGAAGTGCTTAACAATTGTTTTGTCTACCTGGCACTGCTTTTCCTTCACCAAGTATGACAGAAGTTTGGTTATTTATTTATTTATTTTTATGCCTTGGCCACAGGGCATGTAGGATCTTATTCCCTCAACCAGAGATCAAACCCACGGGCCCTGCATTGAAAGCACAGAGTCTTAACCACTGGACCACCAGGGAAGTCCCAGAAGTTTGGTTATTTACTCCAGAGAAAGAATGCTAGACAGAAAATAATGAAAGAATCTTGATTTTGCTCCATTTAAGAGGTGAAGCTACATCCCAGCCAATGAGTTCTATCAGGCAGCCCCACGATGTTTTAAAGCAAAGTGTCCTTTTTTTTTTTTTTGCCGTACGCGGGCCTCTCACTGTTATGGCCTCTCCCATTGCAGAGCACAGGCTCCAGACGTACAGGCTCAACGGCCCATGACTCACAGGCCTAGCAGCTCCGCGGCATGTGGGATCTTCCCGGACCGGGGCACGAACCCGTGTCCCCTGCTTCGGCAGGCGGACTCTCAACCACTGCACCACCAGGGAAGCCCAAAAGTGTCCGTTTTATTTAAAATACTGCAAACAGATTTCTGTTCTCTGCAACCAAGGCAGTCCTAAATCACACAATACTACAGTCAGTAAAATAATATATATATATATTTAGATATTGACATGTAGTAATGCCCAGGGCATATTTTAAGACAATACGATTGTAAGGTAACTATATGGTTCTATTTATAACTTTTATAGCCTATGTAAGGTAATAGAAGTTAATAGAAATATATAGTACAAGATCCTTCATATTAAACCACATAGATATGCATATGTGTGTACATGTGTTCACATATGTATTCACAAATATTTAGACATACAGATAGCTCCTGTCTTTCCCTGATCTCACCAGTATATACCCAACAATTTTGTCACTTCCTTTTCATGGCTGAAGGTCATTTTACAAGTACCCAACCCAAGTCCCCAACTCCTCTGAGTATTTCACCTTGCTTTTAGCTCATGTGTACTCCTACGTTCTTTGCAACTGACAAAGTTATCATGAAATCCTATGGCTGTCTTTGATGCAGATTACTTTTGTGTGATAATGTTGTGAGATAGAGCTGTCTCTTTGGCCATTGCCAGTAGTGCTCCTGCCGAAGGCTTGGAAGAGGGCATTCCTTCCCTATTTCCCCACAGCACAACGGAGGACAGAACATTGATAAAGCACAGGAATAAAGTATGTATAAGCAAGAGGGCCTGCAACTTATATTAGAAAAGGTTGCTACGTTAGGTGCTCTGAACAAACCAGAACACTGATTTCTTCCCTAACCTCAAAGTAGTCCCTCATGTGGTTGGTAGTTTCACTCTCCATCAGTGGGAATCAGCAGGTATTACCACACATGGAAATCTAGGTCTGTGATTTTTCAGTTCCAGAAAAAAGACAAAATTCTTCTGTCCCTCTTTCAGAACCAGGCTGACCAACAGTGGGTTATATCTTACCTGAATGTGATTTCTTATCCCTCAAACAAAGACTAATTCTTCCCTGTGGCTTCAACAATAATGAAAATAGACAATAATATTATTATTCAATCTTAAGCAATAGTAAATGTGGGACAATCCTTGTTCATTAAAGATTAAACTGCACCAAATCCAGTTCTATTCCTTTTCATAGTTTTATTTACATGAGAGAAGGAGGGTGGAGAAGTTATGGTATGCCAAGCATACTTACTGTATGGCTGTTAGCTTAACTGATGCCATCTTAGGCCTGTTCAGTTCCTCCTGTTCTTCCATTGACCCTACCTAGGGCTATATTTCATAGTAATGCTTCTGTTGTTAAGGGCTTTGTAGTTAATAGATATTGTTTAATTATCATTAGGTCCAGGTGACCTCTCTGTTATGTTAGTCTCCAAAGAATGATGAAGACCTTCCCTGACACATTATTGGAGCCCATGAGACTAGTCACCCATTCATAAATCTTGACTTAGAAATAGACTTCCTGTCTCTAAGCATGTGCACCCATACCCTAGGTTAACTATAAAATCATCCCATTGGCCCCTTGGTGGTGCAGAGCGCAGCTGTGAATGCTTCCAGGTTATCGTCTACCCAATCCTACCCTCTGAGTTAGTTACCCTATCATAAATAGATCCACTGATTATATGGAGCTACATACCTTCTTTTTTGATCTCAAGATACCTGCTTAGTTTTGTGGGCACTTTTTGTTCCCTCCATCTTCCAACACTTATTGACTACTATCACCTCTTGACTGAATCTAAGAATTTGTCCATTTCTTCCAGGTTCATTTTATTGGCATAGAGTTGCTTGTAGTACTCTCTTAGGATGCTTTGTATTTCTGTGGTGTCAGTTGTAACTTCTCCTTTTTCATTTCAAATTTTATTGATCTGAGTCCTCTCCCTCTTTTATTTGGTGAGTCTGGCTAATAGTTTATCAATTTTGTTTATCTTCTCAAAGAAACAACTTTTAGTTTTATTGATCTTTGCTATTGTTTTCTTTGTTTCTATTTCATTTATTTCTGCTCTGATCTTTATGATTTCTTTCCTTCTGCTGACTTTAGGTTTTGTTTGTTCTTCTTTCTCTAGTTCCTTTAGGTGAAAGGTTAGATTGTTTATTTGAGACTTTTTTTTTTGTTTCTTGAGTAGGCTTGTATAGCTATAAACTTCCCTCTTAGAACTGATTTTGCTGCATCCCATAGGTTTTGGATTGTCGTGTTTTCATTGTCATTTGTGTCTAGGTATTTTTTGATTTCCTCTTTGATTTCTTCAGTGATCTCTTGGTTATTTAGTAACGTATTGTTTAGCCTCCTTGTGTTTGTGTTTTTTAAGTTTTTTTTTCCCTGTAATTCATTTCTAATCTCATAGTGTTGTGATAAGAAAAGATGCTTGATATGATTTCAATTTTCTTAAATTTACTGTGGCTTGATTTGTGACCCAAGATGTGATCTATGCTGGAGAATGTTCTGTGTGCACTTGAGAAGAAAGTGTAATCTGCTGTTTTGGGATGGAATGTCCGACAAATATCAATTAAATCTACCTGGTCTATTGTGTCATTTAAAGCTTCTGTTTCCTTATTTATTTTCATTTTGGATGATCTGTCCATTGGTGTAAGTGAGGTGTTAAAGTCACCCACTATTATTGTGTTACTGCCTATTTCCTCTTTTATAGCTGTCAGCAGTTGCCTTATGTATTGAGGTGCTCCTATGTTGGGTGCATATATATTTATAATTGTTATATCTTCTTCTTGGATTGAATCCTTGATCATTATGTAGTGTCCTTCCTTGTCTCTTGTAACATTCTTTATTTTAAAGTCCATTTTACCTGATATGAGTATTGCTACTCCAGCTTTCTTTTGATTTCCATTTGCATGGAATATCCTTTTCCGTCCCTTCACTTTCAGTCTGTATGTGTCCCTAGATCTGAAGTGGGTCTCTTGTAGACAGCATATAGATGGGTCTTGTTTTTTTTTTTCCATTCATAAAGCCTGTGTCTTTTGGTTGAGGCATTTAATCCATTCACATTTAAGGTAATTATCAATATGTATGTTCCTATGACCATTTTCTTAATTGTTTTGGGGTTTTTTTGGTAGGTCTTTTTCTTCTCTTGTGTTTCCTGCCTAGAGAAGTTCCTTTAGCATTTGTTGTAGAGCTGGTTTGGTGGTGCTGAATTCTCTTAGCTTTTGCTTGTCTGTAAAGCTTTTGATTTCTCCATGGAGTATGAATGAGATCCTTGACAGTAGAGTAATCTTGGTTGTAGGTTCTTCCCTAGCATCACTTTAAGTATATCATGTCACTCCCTTCTGGCTTGTAGAGTTTCTGCTGAGAAATCAGCTATTAACCTTATGGAAGTTCCCTTGTATGTTATTTGTCATTTTTCCCTTGCTAATTTCAGTAATTTTTCTTTGTCTTTAATTTTTGCCAGTATGAATACTATGTGTCTTGGCATGTTTCTCCTTGGGTTTATCCTGTATGGGACTCTCTGTGTTTCCTGGACTTGGGCTATTTCCTTTCCCATGTTAGGGAAATTTTCAACTATAATCTCTTCAAATATTTTCTCAGGTCGCTTCTCTTTCTCTTCTCCTTCTGGTACCCCTAGAATGCGAATGTTGTTGTGTTTAATGTTGTCCCAGAGATCTCTTAGGTTGTCTTCATTTCTTTTCATTCTTTTTTCTTTATTCTGTTCTGCAGCAGTGAATTCCACCATTCTGTCTTCCAGGTCACTTATCCGTTCTTCTGCTTCAGTTATTCTGCTATTGATTCCTTCTAGTGTATTTTTCATTTCAGTTATTGTATTGTTCATCTCTGTTTATTTGTTCTTTAATTCTTCTAGGTCTTTGTTAAACATTTCTTGCATCTTCTCAATGCTTGCCTCCATTTTTTTCCCGAGGTCCTGGATCATCTTCACTATCATTATTCTGAATTCCTCTTCTGGAAGGTTGCCTATCTCCTCTTCATTTAGTTGTTTCTCTGGGGTTTTATCTTGTCCCTTCATCTAGTACATAGCCCTCTGCCTTTTCATCTTGTCTATCTTTCTGTGAATGTGGTTTTTGTTCCACAGGCTGCAGGATTGTAGTTCTTCTTGCTTCTGCTCTCTGCCCTCTGGTGGATGAGGCTATCTAAGAGGCTTGTGCAACTTTCCTGATGGTAGGGACTGGTGATGGGTAGAGTTGGCTTTTGCTCTGGTGGGCAGAGATCAGTGAAATTTTAATCCTCTTGACTGCTGATGGGTGGGGCTGGGTTCCCTCCCTTTTGGTTGTTTGGACTGAGGCAACCCGACACTGGAGCCTACCTGGGCTCTTTGGTGGGGCAATGTTGAACTCTGAGAGGGCTCACATCAAGGAGTACTTCCCAGAACTTCTGCTGCCAATGTCCTTGTTCTCATGGTGAGCCACAGCCACCACCTGCCTCTGCAGGAGACCCTCCAACACTAGCAGGTAGGTCTGGTTCATTCTCCCCTGGGGTCACTGCTCCTTCCCCTGGGTCCCAATGCACACACTACTAAGTGTGTGCCCTCCAGTGGAGTCTCTGTTTCCCCCAGTTCTGTCAAAGTCCTGCAATAAATCCCACTAGCCTTCAAAGTCTGATTCTCTAGGAATTCCTCCTCCGCTTGCTGGACCCCCAGGTTGGGAACCTTATGTGGAGCTCAGAACCTTCACTCCAGTGCGTGGACTTCTGTGGTATAAGTGTTCTCTAGTATGTGAGTCACCCACCCAGCGGTTATGGGATTTGATTTTACTGTGATTGTGCCCCTCCTACCATCTCATTGTGGCTTCTCTTTTGTCTTTTGGTGTGGAGTATCTTTTCTGGTGAGTTCCAGTGTCTTCCTGTGGATGATTGTTCAGCAGTTAGCTGTGATTCTGGTGTTCTCGCAAGAGGGAGTGAGAGCACGTCTTTCTACTCCACCATCTTGGTTCCTGAAAAGCTATATTTCTTATATTTACATAAAGGTATAAAGAATTCACAAGAAAAGTTAAGTTTTATGCATGATGAAACTAATTACACATGCAGCAGGATAATCTTTTGCAATTTAAAAGGTGTATTTTTGTGAGATTTTCTAAACTTTTTGATCCTATACCTTTTCAAGCAGGAACCATGACATTCCTTGACTCAAAGGAGCGTTCCTGTGACCACCTAGAGGGGTGGGTTAGGGAGGGTGGGATGGAGACGCAAGAGGGAGGAGATATGGGGATATATGTATATGTATAGCTGATTCACTTTGTTATAAAGCAGAAACTAAGACACCATTGTAAAGCAATAATACTCCAATAAAGATGTTCAAAAAATAAATAAATAAAAATAAACTAAGAAAATGTCAAAAAAAAAAAAAAAGGGAAAAGTGTTTTTTCATCAGATTTAACCTTAACTTGGAATTAATGGCTAGCCTACTGTGGATGATAAAAGTTAGAGGTAGCTGTGTCTTCCTTTCTGCCTAAAGCCCGGGGTCTTAATGTGATGCCAGAAAGGATTTGTGTTATATGTCTAGACAGGGAGCCTGAGAAATCTGTGACTTTTTCAAACCAAATATTACAGTACCATCTCAAATGGTAATAAAAATGACTAAGATAAAACAAGACTAAAAAAGTTGAAGCAAGGGCTTCCCTGGTGGCGCAGTGGTTGAGAGCCCACCTGCCGATGCAGGGGACATGGGTTCGTGCCCCGGTCTGGGAGGATCCCACATGCTGCGGAGCAGCTCGGCCTGTGAGCCATGGCTGCTGAGCCTGCGCGTCCGAAGCCTGTGCTCCACAACGGGAGAGGCCACAACAGTGAGAGGCCCGCGTACCGCCAAAAAAAAAAAAAAAAAAAAAAAAAAAAAAAAAATTGAAGCCAAATATTAGAACAAGAAATAACAAATCACAGACCTCTGTGGAATCAGCAAGTGAGGACTGATGGGCTGATAGATGTCCCATCAGATGACAGTGTATAGATAGATGATGCCCGAAATGATAACCCTCCTCCTCCACACCTGAATACTTGGTAGAACCTAGAACATCAATGGACACCAGGGGGAAGGGGCAGCGAGACCTAAATTAACTCAAATTAAAGTTTCTGCCACCCAACATAATGAGGGTCAAATTAGACACTAAAATAACATAACATAAAGAAATTACATCTCTTGTACATCCAAGGTTGTGACCTAAGACAGCCTCCACCTTTTTTTTTTCCTTTTTGCAAAAAATCTAGAAGTGACTTCTGCTTCAAGATGAAAGACTAAACAAATAGATTAATTTGCCCCCCTGGTAAACCAAAAATTCAATAAAATTATAGTAAAAATGTATGCTTGACTAAATATATGCACTCATACATATACACATGAATGAATGAACACATTAATAGATACATAAATAAAGCCATAATGATGGTGAATATAAGAAGTGTGCAAAATGAAATCTCATAATAAAATACTGAAATACTTCTAAAGCCAGCATAAAGCACAAGTGAGAGCACAACCAGGTTACTCTTGCCGAGGTAACACCATTCCCCAGAGGAATTCAAATCTCAGAGTGAGACAATATAAAATGTGGAACTGGATTCTGGGGTAGTCATCATCATCAAAGATCTGTCTCCAGACCTGCTGAGCCAATGGCCCTGCCCTAACATAAGCAGAGGCTACCAGAAATATTTACTCTTAAGCAGTTTTTTTTTTCCATTAACAGAAACTAACACAGTATTGTGAACCATTTATACTCCAATAAAGATGTATTAAAAATAATAAATTACATGTGATAGTCAACACTTTATTGTAAAACAGGCTTTGAGTTAGATGATTTTGCCCAACTGTAGGCTGATGTAAGTGTTCTGAGCACACTTAACATAGTCTAGGCTAAGCTATGGTGTTCCATAGTTTAGGTGTATTAAATGTATTTTCAAATTATGATATTTTCAACTTCTAATGGGTTTATTGGGAGGTAATCACATTGTAAGTTGAGGAGGTTCTGTAGTATCTTTTTATTAGACAATAGTACTTGGAAAATGTAGTAGCATCTTACTTTTCAGTATAAGTTTGCTAAGGTTAAATTAATTTTCTCTATAACAGTCAAGAGAGTTATGACTACTTCTCAAACTAAATTACTTTTATTATTCTTTCTTTATTTATAGAACATTTTCCTTCCAAAAGATGGAGACCATTTACAGATTTTTATCCTGTAATTTACTGTTTAAAGTTTAAAATTGTTGGTTGTAAACTATGTATCTCCTCTTTGCTCTCCCAACACACATTTATGAAAATTTAGCATTATACGTTTTGCAGAAAATGTATTTTGCATTCTGGCTGAATACATTGCAGTTTCTAGATTCTAGCTGAGCATCTTAGAATGAAGGGAAAATAACATGCAAGGGTCACTACTACTCTGAAAGGAATTTTTTAATGCTAAATAATTAAATCAAAAGCTCCCTAGGAAATCAAGAGGAGAACAGCATAAAAGCAATAATCCTGCAATGCATTTTACCATAAATAATAATTATTAATTATCATGTCTCTAAACAAAACTAAAACTAAGCAATTCACTATCTGTAATTTTGCCATAAATAATTATTGTCAATTTTCTTCTCAATGACCACATCTCTGAGGAAAAGCTAATTAAAATTACCTATTTGATATTATGCATATTAAAGAAATACATAATTTTTAATATTGTTTTCAGTTGGTTGTTTAGATTTGTATATATATTTGCCAACAGACAAGGTGATAATACAACCATTTTTTACTGTTAAATATAAGTGCTCAAATCTTATTCATCATCCCTTACATTTCTGTGTTTAAATTACTAAATCAGTTTATTCATTTATTTTTTTGCAAGACCTATAGTTGATTTTGGCACATTTTCTTCAATCATGGTTCTTCTCCAATGTGTTCAAAAACATCTGGAAAACTAAAAACCCACAGACTTCTGAGGACTTCTTTGTTTATGAAATTAAGAATGTCCATAGAGAAAAATTTTAAGTCAACTTTCTGAGTCAAAATTTCAACTCTCTGCCAATTTGCTTAATTTTTATTCATTTGCAAGCTAACTGCCCATTACATATATTGTTCATTTCAATTACCTAGATGTGTTAGAAAACTTGATATAGTAAAGGAGAATGTATCATAATTGTGAAAATAAATTATTGATATAATAAAATAATATTTAATTTCTTCATAAACAGTCTCCAGCTAACCAGTGACTTCATGAGATTTTTGTAACACATGTCAAAATTGAATTTCTCACCTTTCCACTCACACAATTGTTTCCTCCTATATTATTAACTATGTTCTATCCTTGAAAGGATATCTGACTTTTATTTTTCTTGTTCTCTAAATCTAAGGACTAGTTAAGGCCTATCAGATCTAAGTTCAAACATTCAAATAATTGTTACATTTCTCCTGTTGTCACCACCTAATCTTAAGTATCCACGACACATGACCGATCATTATTATAAAGGTAGACTCCAGTCTCCTCTCTCCCTACTCACATGTCTTATCCTTGCAAGCCATCCTACATTTCTACATTTTTCTCCAGATCACCTTTCTTCCCAACAGTTAAACACCTTCAATGGTAATCAGGAATTAGACTTTGAAGTGACCACACATTTCACTGTAGCCTGTGTATGTATAATTAAGCAGAATATTTTGAGGCAGCCTAAGGCACTAAAATCACCACATAAACTTCATTCAGACAAATTGGTTCACTTCTCTGGACATCAATCTCCAATACTCAGTCATATCTCTTTCTGAGTCACAATTATTAACCCTAGATGTATCTTAGATTTACTTGTGGAGCTTTTGAGAACATGTGTCCCTATATCAAGCCTTGGATATTATGGATCTGTCATTCTTGGATGGGCCTAGATTTGAGTGTTTCTGACTAAACATCATAAATTTCTATATTTCTTTTTTACATGGAATCATCTCCTTCTTATCATCAAATGTCCAAATTCCACTACCCCTCAAGCCATATCTCAAATGTTAAAGGTTATAATTTCTATGAAGTCTTCCATTATAAATCTCCTATCTCAATTTGGAGAAAACTTTACAGTCCTCTGAAATGCTACAGTATTTGATATAGTGTGAACATCTCTTTCAGTCCATAACACTTTATGTTTATATGCCAGATGCCTTAGCTATTTTACTCACTACACATTTTTCTAAAGGCAACCTCTCTTCTGTTCTATCTTTGTATTGTCTAAAGCTCCTTACATTTAGAAGAGGCTAAATAGTTATTTTCTGGGATGAATTTATCCCACAAAGGGCAATGTGCTACTGGCAAAAATTGTTGCTGAGGGAAATAATGTGACAGACTGAATCAATCAATTTCAAAATGTTGATTAAGTAAAAAGAACAATGTACCCACTCATGCTCTGCAGTATCTATTCTTGAGTCAGTGTCAACATTACATCCACTAGAAAAGTCGATACCTTTCCCTCTGTTTTCAGAGAGCTACTTCATTTTGGTGAGGCAGCATATTCTCCCTATATAGTCCTCCCCTTCTTCCTCCATACCTTCCTCCAACCAATTCCTAGAAAATACAGTAGAAAATAAATATCTTCACTAATGATGAAATGTTACTGATCTGGAAGAAAAAATAAAGGAAGGATACTTGAGAAAAAACTAATGTTCAGATGAGATTAAATGATTCCACCTCAGATCATGATCCATGCACATCACCCACAAAATGAAAACGTGATAGACCAGTCATCAGATCCATCCTATGTATCATGTCTTGATGTTAATGGTTTATTGTTAGTATTTGAGCCATTGAAGTAGTTGACATTCTCAGTCCATGAGTCTTCAGCTGCTCAATTAGAGTCTTCATTGACTGTAAGATGATGCTAAGGAAGATGACTTATTTCCAAACACTCTGAAAATGTAAGATGTTGTTGATTACTTCTCAATTGTGGTATCTGTACTAGACACAGCAATACCTTTCATCTTAGTTTGACCACTTCTCATGTCTCTGCCCCCTGCCTTTGAATCACAGAAAATTTATTGGCACACTTTGTGGAGAAATGTGCCATTTCCCATTCAACCCTGCACTTGGAAAAGCTCCAATTTTTAAAACATTATTTATTTTTTTCCACCATCATACATTTAATAAGAGTTAAATTGGTGTGGGGGTTGGGGGGGTAGTTTAAACAAACATCTTAGAGGGAGTCATGGTGAAAGTAGGGAGAGTTCCATGCCTGAGGAGGTAGAAGATGAATGGGTAAAACTGAGCACCAGCTCCCCATAACTCAGGCAGAATCATGAAATTTGATGTACAGAACAGGTATTGCCAAGATACCCCTGAAACTGATATGTTGGTTTGGTGGTTCCAGAGACTGTTTGTTGTTTGCAACAGGGGAAATTTATGGAATGTTAAAATAAATTCATTTACACCCTCTAAGCATATCTATATGGTATATTTGTGTATTTTGGTATAAAATGAGTGAAATGGTCAAACATTCTTAAAAGAAAAACAACTCAATTTAATTTTTAGTAATTAACATCTCATTTCCAAAGACAACATTCACATTTTTAAAAATCAAGGTTATATCCTTTACCCTCATTTTGATAACATCTATGTAGATATAACCATTGATATTTTACTTGTAGATAGAATAAATACTTCCTTTTATTTCATAAAAATTGTTTTAAAGAATAGATTGCAGCCACATAATTTTAATTCATTTGAAACAGACTTAAAACCTGTCTCAGCTCAAATAATATGAAATAAGAACAAAAAACAAAAATATTTGAGCCAGTTGTCTCCATAATTTTTTAGGGTCTGTTTATATAATGAAGTGACCTCTAAAAAACAAATACAGTGAACATTCAGGGCACACACACACTTTCAGGACATCCACAGCAGATTTTCTGAAGGTTCTTACTGTGAATACACTACCAAAAAGTAATTGCAACTCAATACTGAATTTATTCACTTTTGGTGACTAGGATTGTTATAGACTGGATGTTTGTGTCCTTAAAATTCATATTGTTTAATTCCTAACTCCCAGTGTGATGATGTTAGGAGGTGAGGTCTGTGGGAGGTAATTAGGTCACAAGGATGATCCCTCATGAATCAGATTAGTGCCCTTTCAAAAAGAAATGGGAGAGCTTGCTCCTCCTTCTCTCTCTCTCTGCTCTCCACCATGTAAGAATACAACCAAAAGACAGTCATCTGTAAACCAGAAAGAGAACCTTAATCATGAGATACCATGCTGGCATGCTGATTTCAGACATCCAGCCTCCAGAAGTGTGAGATATAAATGTTTATTGTTTACACCACCCAGCACATGGTGTTCTATTATAACAACTCACACTGACTAAAACAGCATATTCATTTTATTTGACTATTTTTCTATTGAATTCTTCTACTCTGTATTGTTTATTGGTAACAGCACTTTACATGGTATGATAATAAAGAATCTAATCTAGGTATTAAAGAGGCAAGTCTGGGTATTAACAAATCTCTACTCTCATTCAATTTTATACTTTTCCAATATGCCAAGTGGTGCAGATGCTTCTGCAACTTACTTCAAAATAGAAGAGAGATGAGGAGGAGGGGAAGGGGAAGAAAAGATCTCACTTGACAGGCAAAATTGTAATCTGTCATTGTTACACTGAATGCAGTAGATATCTAAACATCAAATCTTTCTCTCATAAAATGTTTTTTAAGTTACTCAGAGAAAAGTCTAAGGCATTTCCAATAGCAGGTATCTAATGAGGGTAATGACACCTCCTGGTCTCTGTCGACCCTTCACCTTGGTTTATACATTTAAAATTTTGCATGCAGCATGTGTCATGCATGGGTAACTTTCTCCTAGAGGGAACTGTTGTATGGGTTTATTTTACAACAGCTTAGAATAAAATACCTCCTACTGGATCCACAACTGAGCTATAAGACACATGGATCCTAGCCAGAAGCTCTATCCACTCCTAGAAGTATACTGTCGTTTTACTTTGTCACTATAAACTCCTATTGCACAGCAGTAAATCATGTACTAACAATCCCTACCTTCTTTAAATCAATGAGGAAAGAACTTAAAGCCTTCTGCTCTAGTTATCTATTCTTGCATAATAAACTACCCCAAACTTAATGGCATTAAACAACATTTTTTTTAATCCTCCCACATTCTGTAGTTCAGGAATTTGGAAAGACCACCACTGGGATGACATTTCTCTGCTCCACAATATCTGAGGCCATAAGGGTAATGAATTGAATGGCTGGGGTGACTGGGACCTAGCACGGCTTGGGCTGCAGAATCTACTTCTCAGATCGCTTTTTCACTCACATGTCTGGTTCCTTCCTGTGGCCGCTATAACAGCAAGGACTCAGGGCAGTTGAATTTCTTACATTACTGTTCCAAGGTCAAATATTCTTAGCAAACAAGGCATAATCTGTAGGACATTTTTCTTTCTTTTTTTTTTTTTTTCGGTACGCGGGCCTCTCACTGTTGTGGCCTCTCCCATTGCGGAGCACAGGCTCCAGACGTGCAGGCTCAGCGGCCATGGCTCACGGGACCAGCCGCTCCACGGCATGTGGGATCTTCCCGGACCGGGGCACGAACCCGTGTCCCCTGCATCGGCAGGCGGACTCTCAACCACTGCGCCAACAGGGAAGCCCAGGAGGGCATTTTCTTGATGCCACATTTTCAAAAGATTCTGTCCTTGGCCCTTCTTGTTCTGTTGTGAGCTGCTGCCAAAGTTCTGAGATGTGAAGAATTCCATTTTAACACCCTGTAACCGTGTATTCTTTAAAGTGCTCTGTCTCCACTGTTATCATCTACAAAATCAATATATGTATATTCAGTTATAATGGTTGATTGTTTATTCCACCATTTATATATTCTCTACAACTCTGTTGTGGAGCAGAGTTTTCAACCTGGGCTGCCCACTGGAATCATCTGGGAGGACTTTAAAAATCCCAGTGCCCAGGACATACTGACCCCAACCAATTAATTAAAAAACCTGGGGAGTGGACTCTGGCATTGGTATTTTTTTTAGTTCCCTAAATGATTCAAATGTGTAGCCAAGATTGATAGCCAGTGCTATGGAGCCAGCCCATTCTCATCACTGTCCTTGGTGGTAATCCTCCTGGTTATATTCTCATGTCTTCTAACTGAAACTCATACCCAGTCATATTGTTAGCTTTCAAAAAATAAATCTTTGGAATGTCAATTGTAATGCTTTAAATATATGAAATATTTTGGAGGAGAACTGTCACCTTTGCAAGATTAAAATATTCCATCCAAGGACAGCCTATTTTTCTTTGATTATTTTTGTATCTTTTTATGTTATTTTATTACGTTGAGTCTTTATTTAAATAATATTTATTACTTAAGTTTATTCCTAGTTATTTAGTTTTAATATTTTTAGATGTTATGAATGGGATTTTCCAATTTATGTTTTAATTGCTTGTTTGGGGTCTATATTTAGACTATAGATTTTTAAACATTTTTGTACCTGAAAACAATTGTAAATTTTGTTATAGTTGACATTCCACTGATTATCTTGGCTGTTCCTCGTAAAAATTATATGGTCTGCAAATAATTAAAAACTGTTATCTTGCTTCCAATATTTATACTTTTTAAGGTTCTTACCTTATATCATTGGTTCAAAATATAAATGTTCAATACTCATGTCAAAAATGGCAAATAACTTATCATTTAATGTGATGAATTTTGGAGTTGCCTTTTTAGGTGATATCTAAAAGAAGTTAGTTAAATGATAAGTTCACTGTAATAGTTGTGCTTTTCTGAACAATCTATAATTACTGGCTTCACCATTAACCTGATGAAGAGATTAGAGACAGGGAGACTTGGGACTGCCAAGAAAATAGCTACCAGAGTATGGAAGGTATGAAAACTTGGAAAATATTCAATGATAAAACAAATGACATTGAGAATAAGTTGTCTGGAAATGTATTCCAAAGCAGTTGAGGTATAACGCAGATGAGTATGGAATAGATAAATATCTAGAATCTTCTGGACACACTGCCATATGCTGGTCATTTTCTGACCACTTTTACAAAAACAGGTTGCTCAGGACAGAAATTCCTTGAGCACAAGCCACCATATGGAGGTCTTACTAAAATGTGTATTTCTGAGTCTTTCCCCGAAAGTTTCTGACCTAGTAGGTTTGAATATTCCTCATGTTCAGGTCTTAGCCTTTAGTGACAAATGGTTGAGAAAAAGGGAACTCTTGGCAATTTCTCTATGACTGAGTGAAGCTCTGCTGTCATGCTGAGAATGTATTGTTCTCTAGACTGTGAGTCCCAAAGTCTATCCACACATACAAAATCCATTCTTACATATGTTCACAGACCTGTTTCCTTTTCCTCTCCTTCAGTTAAATTAGAATTAAACAATATATAATGACATGATAATTTTCAGTGAAGGAATATGGAATCTATATTTGGGGACATAAATGATGAAGAGGATCGAATTTATTTAAAGCGAACATGATTGGCAAACAGCCACCACCAAAATGTATGTGTGTACGTATATTAAATTTATTGTAATTAATAGGAAAACATTTTTCCATTCACAAGATGTACCTGGATTGAAAGTCTAATTTAAAAGTTTTTACTCATAGGAAAAGTTTATCTATGAATCCAAACAGGCAAGTTGAATTGAGCAATGAAGTGTAATTTAGAAAGAGCCGAGAGTGCACTGATGTTTATTTTCCTTGGAAGATGACTATCAGGTCCCAAATTTTAATGTATGTTCTCTAATCTATTACTGTTCACACATAGTTTTTCTTAATCATCTATATAGTATCATCTGGTTCTCATTCAGCTAAAGATGACTTGAAATATGTCACAGCTGTGTTAGAACTGCCAAAGAAAAATTATACTTACTCTGACTTTTAGCTCTTATATATGCTCTGACTTAAGTAAGGTTTACAAATATTCTGGAAGACAGCTTTTATACTTTACTTCTTGAGCAGATAGCTATGTATGGTATTTTATTTCCTGATATTTATCAACAGCTTTCCATTATTTGTCCTTTACTGGAATACTTAGGAGATAAGTGATTGGTAGATTGGAGTTACACTAGCATCATTGAAAAAAGAAAAGTCAAACAACTTTAACCTGTTTCATGTGAATTCCAAAAGCAAAACTGCATATGCATTTAGCAAACCTTCCAGTTTATATTGTTGAAATGTTTCTGAGCTCCTTTCTTTACCTTATTCTGCAGGAGGACACTCCTAAATTCCTGCTACAAGCATATATCTAGCAGTTTGTTCTGGCAATATTCATAACAGATTAAAGGAAACATTCAAATTAAGTTCTCATAAATATTACCTCGGAACTCATTCTGCTTTTATCCTTCCAATGAGTGACACTCAAGCCTTGCTGAAAGAAAGAAGGGATTTTTTACTTTTACAAGCATGATTAGAATAGAATGAATATGTATAATATGTATACTGAATGTATATATGTGTGTGTGTATATATATATATATATATATATGTATATACACACACACACACACACACACACACACACACAGACATTCTGTTTTGGCTCTTTCCAACACGCAATAAAAACAATAATAAAAAATAGGTAAAATTTTATTTAAAAAATGTGCAATTATCTAAACCCCAGTTACACATATTTAGTGATATTACACATGTTTAATAATACTATACATGTTTAAATGTCCCATAGTTTTAAAGCAAACAAAAATAAGTAGGAAAGTAAACAAATTTAAAATGACTTTCAAAAGTGCTTCAGGTGTATTTCATTTACTGTTTAGATAATATCATTTAAGATTTTTGTTTTTCTCTTCTGATGTTATTTTTTGCAAAAAGACCTTGTGTTGTATTACTTTTTTTATGTACAGAGAAGAAACAGCATAAGCATGGGTGAGAGACTGATTTCTTGATGTTATAAATTGTTCTATAATTGCTATAGGTTTCATTTACCTTTCTTTAAATATATTTGACAATAGAGGAAGAACGCTTATTTTCTTCCTTCACTGAAAGCAGACTATCCTTTCTTGCTTATAAAAATTAAACAAGAAAACACTTAGCTTCCACTTCTGAACCTGATGATTTCATCAATATAAATTGAAGAGTGACTTTGTAAACATTCATTCTGCTGTTGGATTTAATATATATCTACTCAAAACTCTTTTCTTTTCTTTATTTTTGGTATGTTGACATTCAATTCAATTTAAATTTTGGAATCACTTAGCTACTTAGCATGTGATGTTTTTACATTTTTGCTGCGTGTGTGGGTGGGGGCATATGTGCATCCATGGACAATCAATAGCACTGCATTCTTTCTTATACATGTGTTTAATTTTATAAAATTAATTATGCAGTTTGCATTTTGAATCAACACAGCTTTCTATACTTCTACCTCTTAGTAATAAATACAAGCATGAATATGGTTTATTCATTTTAACTACTGTAGCTTGTTACCTTATATGATGGATCTTATTTTGAAGATGTGTTCTGGTGAGAATATGTGGAAATTTCTCCGTGGCACACCCACACGATCAGAATTCTAGGCCTTTTCATCTTCAGTAAACATTGCTGAATGACTATTTCATGTGGCTGTACAAATTTACACTTCCACTCCCTGGTTCCAAGTTCTTTCTTTCCCTACCTCCTCTCAATCTGAGATATTAACAGATGGTAGTAATTTAAAAAATAAAGCAGATCAATATACTATACTGACTTGGGAAAAAGCTCAGGATACACTTTATTTTTTAAAAAAGGGATAGAACAAATGCAATATTAGAATGTGCAATGGGGTCTGATTTTGGTCAAACTATATAATAAACGTGTACTAACAAATTACAAGATCTAAGGTGATGCATATCAAATGGCTAGAATTATTACCTCAGGAACGTGAACTCGAAGTGCAAGAATGAAGGACTAAACTTTTACTGGTGATACTTTGTATTTCTTGAATTATTATAGCCAGCAAGTAATACTTAGTCATTACAAAGTAATTGTTTATTGTCAGTTAAAAAATAAAGAAAAGAGAACATAAAGAACACTCTAATATCCTTGCATGTGAAATATTCCCAGGGGCAGCCCATTGATTTCAAGAACAGTCATGCTTCTAAGAGAATAGTGAGGGTTACCAGAGCCATAATGTACAGGTGTGTAAGTTGTACAATTCTTGGGACATAATTCATGTAGACTACTCCTTTAATGGCACCTCTTAAAGCTGCATAGTACATAGCCAGTTTAGTGGTGAGTGACATTCCTAATAATAGAAAAAGACTCTGGAATCTCCAAGAAATTATTTCACTTGCTACAGATAAAATTGGTAAAATAGTGTCAGAACTGGAGTTTCTGAGACACTAGGTCTTTCCTCATACTGCTTGAAATGTAGGGATGGTATTCCTGAAATAAAAAAGTCACCAAATGGCATTCCAGTGCTCAGTTGGGTTCCCTTCAGATTCTTAGCCCAGCTATAGATTCACCGTCACGTTCCTAGGCCCTAGATGTCTGGGAAGCTACTGTCTGACAACTTGTTGTGGTTGTGGTATTATATCAGGTTCTATAGAGAATAAAATGCAAACTTTAGAGCTGCATCTCAGGCAGAAATTGATGCTTTAATGGGTAAACTACCAATAGCCTTCATCAAGGGACTTCAGTTTGGATAGTTGGTGTCCAGTCTTTTGTGCCTGGAGAGGCTATGCTTAGATTTGCTGTGTGGTTGTCAGATATTTTCACATATGCCTAAATTTTTTTTAAAAAAAACTAAATTTTGATTGAAATGGTTTTGCTTTAGGTCTGGGATTAAATAGCTTTTCTATAAATGGAAGTTACATTATAAAGTGGTGGTGCTAACTTCAAAGCATAAGACATAATCTTTCAGTATTAAGCATTAGAATGTACTTTTTTAACATGAAAATTTGTTGGTTCTTTGTGAAAAGATCAAACCTCCTTTTTTGTCTTTACAAATGGTAATGCAATATTAACACAAATTGTCTTATCATTGATATATATGGTATTTGCTTTTAAAATTTCTGTGAATGTTATATCAATCTTGAGCATATTAAGTCTTGCTAATTTTTAGACCATGAGTGATTTCACAAATATATTCTAAAATATATGAAAACATGTCATTTATTTTTATTTTAATTCAAATATTTATTTGTAGTGGCCTTAAAATTGGCAGAAACAATTAGTGAATAGTTATTTACTAGTGGTAAGCACTGAGCTGTATATACACATACTTGTAATCTATATGGATTTTATGTAGGGAGAATAGAGAAAGCACATGGCTATGGCTTTAGTACATGAATTACATTTACATAGTTAATACATAATGTCATTTGCCAGAATCTTATTGATCATAGGCAGGTGGAACTTCCTTCATATTAAATTTAAGACAACACATGATATATGACTATTTGTAGGGAAAGCTACTACCAAAAAAATAGGAGAAAAAAAGAAATTTTATTTAAGGTAAATTTCTTCAACAGTCTATTCAGGAATCTAGAAGAAACAACCATTTACAGCAATATATTAGCTTCTAAATCTATTGTCATTCTTGTGGTAATGCATGCATAATATCAGTTTGTGGGTATAAATGTAATATCCATATATGTTTAAATATATTCAGTACACAATGATCAATTTTACTATTTATGCAGTTTTTCCTAAGTTTGAGAGTTCAAAATGAAATTTAAACATATATATTTATATCTACATATATATTTTCTCTATATATTTGCTAATGATTAGTAGGGTTTTTTTTACCCACTTTAATGTGATTTTAGAGTTTGAAACAATATTACAACTGTTAGTTGCTTACAATGTGTAAAATACTAACCTAATGACATGTGTAGTTAATACATCTTCACCTGACATAAGAGAGAAAAATTTTGAAAAGTTTACAAAGAACAAATTTGAGCTGGACTTGACTGGTACTCTGAATGCATGATGGGAGGAAGAATGGTATTTGATAGTGATATAGAAACTAATCTTATCTAGAAGAAGGGAGTGAGTCTTAAATTTGACATCAAGGGGATTTGATATGTTGTGGAAAGGAAGTAAAAACCACTGATATGACACTGAGATGATAAAACATGGGAAAAGGAAATGCTTTCCTTAGAGTCCCGCAAATGAGTTTTCAGTGGGTCATTAAATTGAGATTAGCCTTTCACAAAAGAGTTTCTACACTGCCCACTCTGTCTGATCCTGTTATTAGTATCTCCATCACTAAATTTCAAAACATACATGTATGCCTGCATTTGGCACCCTTAGAATCCTCCCAATAAATGCAGATTCCCATGAAAAGTAACTCAGAAGGAACTAAAAGAATAGGCAATTCCTCACAAAACCAGTTGCCTGAGTTTTGTTAGACCCACCCAGATTATTCTTAGGTCCTGGGAATAAGGAGTGTTGCTCATTTTCATGGATAGAGTACATTGTAGTTTGTGTGCATCACATGTTTCTCCTTGATTAAGAAGGGTTAACATTCATTTGGAAAAAGTGACCTTGAAATTGATCACATAGTTCAGTTAACTTCCTGATTGCTTTCAGCTTGTGTATAGCATAGTAGTCCAATTTCCTTTCATCTGGGTCAATTTATCTTCCTGAAACACAAAATAAATGGTTTTCTGCTAAAGCCTCAAAAGTGGTGTGCTAATGTGTTTGATTTCTGCTTTGCAGCTGTAATTAATTTAAGCCACAGAAAATTATTATAGTGTTTATATTATAAATGACGTTACTCATGTGTTATCTCTATTTTTTAAAGAAAAGGGATTAAATCTATTTTACTTGATCTGATGGCTTTCTCATTCTAAATCTCTGAAGTTTATGATGAATTACCAATTAAATTGCATTCTGTAATTAAATTATATCAATTCAATCCAAGTTTTGCTCCCCCCACGTACTTTATCTAATTTGGTATTAAGTTGAATTTGGTAATTTTTAAATTTTATTTAAGCACATAGAGTTAGTTAGGGCAATAATTTAAGAACATTTTTCTGTTTATATTAATTAATCCAATGTGTTACTTAATTCTATGTGGATGTCCATAAACTATTTCTAAACACATTTCTTAATATTGTTAGAAATACTAAGTACCACATTGTTTTTCCTGTGGAAAATGTTTTCTCCTGGAAGATTTTACTTACTTTGAGAAATCTTCCAGATATTAAAAATGTTTCAAACTCAAAGTAAATTCTGCTCTGATCTGAAATAATTTTGTTCACTCATAATTACTTATATGTAGAAAGAGTATCATTAACTATAGTTTAAAAGTAAATTAAAATAAAAAAAGTTATATTCACACTTTGTTCATTTAATCATCAGCCACACCTGTTTTTCTGCATCATTATCTAGAGCTGTCTCTTCACCATTTTACCTATGCCAGATGATCTCAGATATTGTGATTCAGAATTCCATGGGGGCTTGCAAATGCATATTTCCAGGCCCACTCTCAGATATTGGAAATCAGCAGCTCCAGGGTGTGTGTTGGAAATACGTCATTTTAATGAGTATTATGGATGATATTAATGTAAATTGTATGCAGAATATACATGAGGAGTTACTAATAAGGGCCATTATTTTTTATAGTGTATCTTAGGTAGAATTATAACATAAATATAAGTTTATCACCCACTTAAATATAAGCTCCATGGGATCTGTGGTAGAGGAGAATTTTTATTCATGTTTGCTGCTCTATCCTCAAAACCTATGACCTGGTCTATTTTAGGTAATTAATAAATCATTGTTGAAGAAAAACTAATATGAGTGGCAAATAAACTATGACTATTTCTGTTTCTCACTCTGCTATTGACAACTGCTTAAGATAGTGTCCTACTTGTATAAACTCCATGAAATAAAGTGACTTATTTGTAGAAAACCTCCCCAAGCAGTTGCTTGATTTATAAATGTGTTTGTAACTGTTGGATAACTGTCTAAGCAGTGCTGACACTAGTATCATGAGACCTCCGTGGCGTAGTTAAAAATACTCTTTTGAAGTTCAAACGATCTTGGATAGATCCCTTTCTCACAGGGAAATAGTCCCAGACTTGTTTTTCTCCTGCATATCCTTCATTCATAGAATCTATGGAGGAGGTAGTACCTTTAAGGAGATATAGTAAAAGACTGTTGTAGATAGGAGGACCTTAAAGATGGCAGAGGAGTAAGATGTAGAGATCACCTTCCTCCCCACAAATACATCTACATGTGGAACAACTCCTACAGAACACCTATTAAATGTTAGCAGAAGACCTCAGACCTCCCAAAAGGCAAGAAACTCCTCATGTACCTGACCATGAGGCTGACATGGTCTCGATGCTCTGGCCAGGTGTCAGGCCTGAGCCTCTGAGGTGGGAGAGCTGAGTTCAGGACATTGGACTACCAGAGAAACGCTGGCCCCATGTAATATCAATTGGTAAGATCATTCCCAGAGATCTCTGTCTCAACACTAAGACCCAGCTCCACTCAAAGACCAGCAAGCTCCAGTGCTGGACACCCCATTCCAAACAACTAGCAAGACAGGAGCACAATACCACCCATTAGCAAAGAGGCTGCTTAAAATAATACTAAGTTCACAGATACCCCAAAACACACCACCAGACGTGGACCCGTCCACCAGAAAGACAAGATCCAGCTAATCCACCAGAACACAGGCACTATTCCCTTCCACCAGGAAGACTACACAACTCACTGAACAAACCTTATCCACTGGGGGCAGACACCAAAACAACTGGAACTATGAACCTGCAGCCTGCGGAAAAGACATCCCACATGCAGTAAGTTAAGCAAAATGAGAAGACAGAGAATTATGCAGCAGATGAAGGAGGAAGGTAAAAACCCACAAGACCAAACAAATGAAGAGGATATAGACAGTCTACCTGAAAGAGAATTCAGACTAATGATAGTACAGATGATCCAAAATCTTGGAAATAGAATGGAGAAAATATAAGAAACATTTAATAAGAACATAGAAGAACTAAAGAGCAAACAAACATGATGAACAACACAATAAATGAAATTAAAAATTCTCTAGAAGGAATCAATAACAGAATAACTGAGGCAGAAGAAGGGATAAGTGACCTGGAAGATAAAACAGTGAAAATAATGAAAGCAGAGTAGAATAAAGAAAAAAGAATGAAAAGAATTAAGGACAGTATCAGAGAACACTGGGACAACATAAACGTGCCAACATTCGAATTATAAGGGTTCCAGAAGAAGAAGAGAAAAAGAGACTGACTGAGAAAATATTTGAAGAGATTATAGTTGAAAACTTCCCAAATATGGGAAAGGAAATAGTCAACCAAGTCCAGGAAGTACAGCGAGTCCTATACAGAATAAATCAAAGGAGAAACATGCCAAGATACATGTTAATCAAACTATCAAAAATTAAATACAAAGAAAAAATATTAAAAGCAGCAAGGGAAAAACAACAAATAACATACAAGGGAATCCCCATGAGGTTGACAGCTGATCTTTCAGAAGGAATTCTGCAACTCAGAAGGGAGTTGCAGGTCATATTGAAAGTGATAAAAGGGAAAACCTACAACCAAGATTACTCTACCCAGCAAGGGTCTCATTCAGATTCGGTGGAGAAAGCAAAACCTTTACAGATTAACGAAAGCTAAGAGAATTCAGCACCACCAAACAAGCTTTCCAACAAATGCTAAAGTAACTTCTCTAGGCAGGAAATACAAGAGAAAAAAAGACCTAAAATAACAACTCAAAACAATTAAGAAAATGGTAATAGGAACACACATATCAATAACTACCTTAAATGTAAAAGGACTAAATACTCCAACCAAAAGACATGCACTGGCTGAATGGATACAAAAACAAGATCCATATATATGTCATCTACAAGAGATGCACTTCAGACCTAAGGACACATACAGACTGAAAATGAAGAGATAGAAAATGATATTCCATGCAAATGGAGATCAAAAGAAAGCTGGAGTAACAATTCTCATATCAGACAAAATAGACTTTAAAACAAAGACTATTACAAGAGACAAAGAAGGACACTACATAATGATCAAGGAATCAATCCAAGAAGAACATATAACAATTGTAAATATTTATGCACCCAACGTAGGAGCACATTAATACATAAAGCAAATGCTAACAGACATAAAAGGGGAAATCCACAGTAACACAATTATGGTACGGGACATTAACACTCCACTTTCACCAATGGAGAGATCAACCAAAATTAATAAGGAAACACATGCTTTAAATGACACATTAAACAAGATGGACTTAATTGATATTTATATGATATTCCATCCAAAAACAACAGAATACACGTTCTTCTCAAGTGCTCATGGAACATTCTCTAGGATAGATCATATCTTGGGTCACAAATCAAGCCTTGCTAAATTAAAGAAAACTGAAATTGTATCAAGTATCTTTTCTGACCACAATGCTATGAGACTAGATATCAATTACAGGAAAAAAAATCTGTAAAAAATACAAACACATAGAGGCTAAACAATACACTACTTAATAACCAAAAGATCACTGAAGAAATCAGAAGAAATAAAAAAAATACCTTGAAACAAATGACAGTGAAAACATGATGACCCCAAACCTATGGGATGCAGCAAAAGCAATTCTAAGAGGGAAGTTTATAACAATACAATCCTACCTCAAGAAACAAGAAACATCTCAAATAAACAACCTAACCATACACCTAACACAATTAGAGAAAGAAGAACAAAAAAATCCTAAAGTTAGCAGATGGAAAGGAATCTTAAAAATCAGATCAGAAATAAATGAAAAAGAAATGAAGAAAACAATAGCAAAGATCAATAAAACTAAAGGCTGGTTCTTTGAGAAGATAAAGAAAATTGATAAACCATTAGCCAGACTCATCAAGGAAAAAGGGAGAAGACTCAAGTGAACAGAATTACAAATGAAAAAGGAGAAGTAACAACTGACACTGCAGAAATACAAAGGATCATGAGAGATTACTACAAGCAACTATATGCCAATAAAATGGACATCCTGGAAGAAATGGACAAATTCTTAGAAAAGCACAATTGTCAGAGACTGAATCAGGAAGAAATAGAAAATATAAACAGACAAATCACAAGCACTGAAACTGAAACTGTGATTAAAAATCTTCCAACAAACAAAAGCCCAGGACCAGATGGCTTCATAGTGAATTCTACCAAATATTTAGAGAAGAGCTAACACTTATCTTTCTCAAACTCTTCCAAAATACAGCGGAAGGAGGAACACTCCCAAACTCATTCTACAAGGCCACCATCACCCTGATACCAAAACCAGAAAAAGATGTCACAAAGAGAAAATCTAGAGACCAATATCACTGATGAACATAGATGCAAAAATCCTCAACAAAATACTAGCAAAAAAAAATCCAACAACATATTAAAAGGATCATACACCATGTTCAAGTGAGATTTATCCCAGGAAGGCAAGAAATCTTCAATATATACCAATCAATGTGATACATTATACTGACAAACTGAAGTATAAAACCCATTTGATAAGCTCAATAGATGCAGAAAAAGCTTTCGACAGAATTCAACACCAATTTATGATAAAAAAAAACTCTCCAGAAAGTATACATAACTTAGCTCAACAAACTAAAGTCCATATATGACAAACCCACAGCCAACACCATTCTCAATGGTGAAAACGTGAAACCATTTCTCCTAAGATCAGGAACAAGACAAGATTGCCTACACTCACCACAATTATTCAACATAGTTTTGGAAGTTTTGTTTTTGTTTTTAACATCTTTATTGGAGTATAATTGCTTTACAAAGGTGTGTTAGTTTCTGCTTTATAACAAAGTGCATCAGTTATACATATACATATGTTCCCATATCTCTTCCCTCTTGTGTCACCCTCTCTCCCACCCTCCCTATCCCACCCCTCTAGGTGGTCACAAACCACCTAGCTGATCTCCCTGTGCTATGCAGCTGCTTCCCACTAGCTATCTATTTTACGTTTGGTAGTGTATATATGTCCATGCCACTCTCACTTTGTCACAGCTTACCCTTCCCCCTCCCCATATCCTCAAGTC
Organism: Orcinus orca; assembly: GCF_937001465.1. Classification (NCBI taxonomy): domain Eukaryota; kingdom Metazoa; phylum Chordata; class Mammalia; order Artiodactyla; family Delphinidae; genus Orcinus; species Orcinus orca. The sequence goes on from NC_064563.1 coordinate 132,052,358, forward strand.
CATGCTCTAGTAGGTCTGTGTCTTTATTCCTGTCTTACCCCTAGGTTCTTCATGACATTTTCTTTTTTTCTTAGATTCCATATATATGTGTTAGTATATGGTATTTGTTTTTCTCCTTCTGACTTACTTCACTCTGTATGACAGACTCTAGGTCTATCCACCTCACTACAAATATCTCAATTTTGTTTCTTTTTATGGCTGAGTAATATTCTATTGTATATTTGTGCAACATCTTCTTTATCCATTCATCTGTTGATGGACACTTAGGTTGCTTCCATGTACTGGCTATTGTAAATAGAGCTGCAATGAACATTTTGGTACATGACGCTTTTTGAATTGTGGTTTTCTCGGGGTATATGCCCAGTAGTGGGATTGCTGGGTCATATGGTAGTTCTATTTGTAGTTTTTTAAGGAACCTCCATACTATTCTCCATAGTGGCTGTATCAATTTACATTCTCACCAGCAGTGCGAGAGTGTTCCTTTTCTCCACACCCTCTCCAGCATTTATTGGTTCCAGATTTTTTGGTGATGGCCATTCCGAGCGGTGTGAGATGATATCTCATTGTAGTTTTGATTTGCATTTGTCTAATGATTAATGAGGTTGAGCATTCTTTCATGTGTTTGTTGGCAATCTGTATATCTTCTTTGGAGAAATGTCTATTTAGGTCTTCTGCCCATTTTTGGATTGGGTTGTTTTTTTTTTTTTTTTGTTATTGAGCTACATGAGCTGCTTGTAAATTTTGGAGATTAATCCTTTGTCAGTTGCTTCATTTGCAAATATTTTCTCCCATTGTGAGGACTGTCTTTTGATCTTATTTATGGTTTCCTTTGCTGTGCAAAAGCTTTGAAGTTTCATTATGTCCCATTTGTTTATTTTTGTTTTTTATTTCCACTCCTCTAGGAGGTGGGTCAAAAAGGAACTTGCTGTGAAGTTTTAACTACAGCAATCAGAGATAAAATAAATAAATAAATAAAAGGAATCCAATTTGGAAAAGAAAAAGTAAAACTGCCACTGTTTGCAGATGACAGGATACCATACATAGAGAATACTAAAGATGCTACCAGGAAATTACTAGCACTAACCAATGAATTTGGTAAAGTAGCAGATTACAAAATTAATGCACAGAAATCTCTTGCATTCCTGAACACTAATGATAATGTATCTGAAAGAGAAATTAAGGAAACACTCCCATTTACCATTGCAAGAAAAAGAAAAAAATACCTAGGAATAAGCCTACCTAAGGAGCCAAAAGACCTGTATGCAGAAAACTATGACACTGCTGAAAGAAATTAAAGATGATACAAACAATGGAGAGATATTCCTTGTTCTTGGAAGAATCAACATTTTGAAAACGACTATACTACCCAAAGCAATCTACAGAATCAATGCATTCTCTATTAATTCCCAATCAATACCACTGACAATTTTCACAGAAGTAGAACAAAAAATTTAATGCTTTGTATTGATATACAAAAGGCCTAGAATAGCCAAAGCAATCCTGAGAAAGGAAAATGGAGCTGGAGGAATCAGGCTCCCAGACTTCAGACTATACTACAAAGATACAGTTATCAAGACAGTATGGTACTGGCATGAAAACAGAAATATAGATCAGTGGAACAGGATAGAAATCCCAGAGAAAAATCCATGCACATATGGTCATGGATTTTGATAAAGGAAGCAAGAATATACAATGGAGAAAAGACAGCTTCTTCAACAAGTGGTGCTGGGAAAACTGGACAGTTACATATAAAAGAATGAAATTTGATCACTCCCTAACACCATACACAAAAATAAACTCAAAATGAATTAAAGACCTAAATGTAAGGCCAGACACTATAAAACTATTTGAGGAAAACTTAGGCAGAACACTCTATGACATAAATCATAACAAGATCCTTTTTGACCCACCACCTAGAGAAATGGAAATAAAAACAAAAATAAACAAATGGGACCTAATGACACTTAAAAGCTTTTGATAGCAAAGGAAACCATCAACAAGACAAAAAGACAGCCCTCAGAATTGGAGAAAGTATTTGCCAATGAAGCAACTGAGAAAGAATTAATCTCCAAAATTTACAAGCAGCTCATGTAGCTCAATATCAAAAGAACAAACAACCCAATCGACAAATGGGAAGATGACCTAAATAGACATTTCTCCAAAGAAGTTATACAGATTGCTAACAAACACATGAAAGGATGCTCAATATCACTAATCATTGGAGAAATGCAAATCAGAAGTTCAATGTGGTATAACCTCACACCAGTCAGAATGGCTAGCATCAAAAAATCTAGAAACAATAAATGCTGGAGAGGGTGTGGAGAAAAGTGAACCCTCCTGTACTGTTGGTGAGAATGTAAATTGATACAGCCACTATGGAAAACAGTATGGAGGTTCCTTAAAAAACTACAAATAGAACTACCATATGACCCAGCAATCCCACTACTGGGCATATACCCTGAGAAAACCATAATTCAAAAAGACACATGTACCACAGTGTTCATTTCAGTACTATTTACAATAGCCAGAACATGGAAACAACATAAGTGTCCATTGACAGATGTATGTATAAAGAAGATGTGACACATATATTCAATGGAATATTACTTATTCATAAAAATAAATGAAACTGAGTTATTTTTAGTGAGGTGGATGGACCCAGAGATTGTCATACAGAGTGAAGTAAGTCATAAAGAGAAAAACAAATACCATATGCTAACACATATATATGGAATCTAAAAAAAAAAAAAAAAAAACTTTCTGAAGAACCTATGGGCAAGACAGGAATAAAGACGTAGATGTAGAGAATTGACTTGTGGACATGGGGAGTGGTAAGGGTAAGCTGAGACGAAGTGAGAGAGTGGCATGGACATATATACGTACATTGCCAAACGTAAAATATAAAGCTAGTAGGAAGCAGCCGCATAGCACAGGGAGATCAGCTCCGTGCTTTGTGACCACCTAGAGGGGTGGGGTAGGGAGGGTGGGAGGGAGATGCAAGAGGGAGGATATATGGGGTTATATGTATACGTGTAGCTGATTCACTTTGTTATACAGCAGCAACTAACACAACAATGTAAAGCCATTATACTCCAATAAAGATGCTAAAAAAAAAAAAAAAGGAAAAAAAAAAAAAAGAAAGACTCAACTGATGGGGCTTCCCTGGTCGTCCAGTGGTAAAGAATCTGTCCTGCAATGCAGGAGATGCGGTTCGTTTCCTGGTCAGGGAACTAAGATCCCACATGCCACGGGGAAACTAAACCCACGTTCCTCAACTAGAGAGCCCCATGTGCCGCAAACTACAGAGCCCATGCACTCTGGATCCCACCCACCACAACTGTAGAGAGAAAACCTATACGCCACAATTAGAGAGAATCCTGCACGCCACAACAAATGATCCTGCATGCCACAACTAAAGACCCGACACAGCCAAAAATAAAAAAAGATTGAACTGAGAAAGTCTTGTCAACAGCCGTTTTAGAAGGGCCACAAGCTCTTCCTTCAGTGTGTGTTCTAAGAACACACCACAGAGAGGTGGAAAGAAGCAGCACAATATGTGACCTGAGGCTCTAAGCCTTCAGGGAATGTTTCATTGTCCCATCAGATGTGACTTACAAAACAAAAATTCAAAGATAAAATTATTAAGATTTTTTATGATATGCAACAACTTCAGAGCATCCAACTCCAAGGGTGTGGCTCTTGTTAGGACAATAATTTCTGTGCCAGCCATGGTCACACACCACTGAGGGTTAAGATTTTCTACATTCTATTCATGTACCTACTGGGTGTCTTTTCACTGTTCAAAGAAATATTTCTACACAAGGTAGCTTGTATGCCCCATCAATGTATACATTTTTTTCGACAGCCCACAGGCAATAAGCAGGCAGCTGTTAATGTAAGGCCCATACTACACAATGAACAGATGAACAGCTAATGTGGATCTTTGACATTTCCCTTGAATGGAGGTGAATGATCTGTAGATACGGACTAAAGTGTCCAGGTGTTGACTAGGCTGCCACAGAATTGCTTGCCACTGGGCAAGAAAATAACCATGGGTCTCTGTGGACTGAATTCCCTCTTTTCACAATCCCTTCCTCCTGTAAATCACTCATCATCTCTGGTCCCAGGCAGGCAGGTGACATGAAGTGGTCTAATTCTTCCTCTCTTCTATTTCCAGCTTCACATTATGGTAGAGATTTTTTACTCTGCTCCCATTTTGCCCTTCCTTCTCCTAAGCCTGTTTCAGAAGTGATAAAAACATAAACAATGATTGTTCTCTTACTATTCTTGTCATAATAATCCTACATCTCCTTGAGGCACTATGGCTTCCTCTGAATTGAAAAAAGACATCAAATAAGGTGGTTGGAAAAATAGGCAAAGATTAACATATCAAGACGTAATCATGTTAAAAACATCTGGTATGTGAAGAATATTCAATTTTGAAAAAGAAAATTTAAAGTAGCAGGAATCAGTCTGCCCAGTTTCATTACATATTATCTAGCTACAGGAATCAAGACTGGATGATACTAGTTAAAGTATAGACCTATAGGTCAATGGAAGAAAATGGAACCCCCAAGTAGACCTACCTGCTATTCCTAACTGATTTTTTTTATAAAGTTGAAAAGCAATTCAATGGAGGAAAGATAGCCTGTTCAAGAGATGATTATAGAGCAATTGGGCATCTATAGGCAAAACAAAAAACAAAATAAATAAAGTGAACCTTGACCTGAATCTCATACCTTATACAAAATAAACTCAAAATGAACTATGGATTTAAATGTAAAACATAATGTTATAAAACTTGCATTAAAATATAGGAGAAAATCTTGAGGATCTAGAGGTAAGAATAATTTTTAAATTGGATGTCTAAAATATAATACATAAAAGGAAAAGTTGATTTGAACTTTCTGAAAATTAAATAGCATTTACTCTGAAAATGCTCTTGTTAAAGGGATAAAGAAAGAAGCTACAAACTAGGAGAAATATTTGCAAACCACATACCTGACAAAAGTCTAGTTTCTAAGATTATGTAAATCACAAAATCCAGCAGTAAAAAAAAAAAAAAATAATCTAATTAGAAAACAGGAAAAAGACATGAGCGACCATTTCCATGGGATATAGAGGTGGCACATAAATGCATGGAAATTCAATTCAACACCTTTAGCCATTAGGAAAATTTATATTGAAATTACAATGAGTTATGCTATATGTCTATCATAATGCCTAAAACAAGACTTTTAAAAGTGAAAACAAATGCTAGTGAAAATACAGAGAAATTGGTTGCACATACATTTCTGGTGGCAGTGTAAAATGGTACAGCAACTCTAGAAAACACTTTGGATTATTTAAAGAAATAAATGTGAAACTACCATATGACCCAGCAATGCACCTATGGGTATTTATTCCAGAGAAATTAAAACGTACATTCACATGCAAATCTATACAAAATTTTTATAGCAGTTTTACTCATAACAGAACTGGAAGCATCAACTATGGTACATCTGTACCATGGAATACAATTCAGAGAGAAAAAAAAAAAAAGTCTGGACTATTGATATATGTGATAACTTGTATGTATCTCCAGAGAATTATACTGTGTGAAAACAAATCTCAAAATGTTGCATGCTACATGATTACATTTATGTAACATTCTGAAAATGACAAAATTGTGGAAATCGAGACCTGATTCATGGTTGCCAGAGGTTAAGGATGGAGGAAAGGGAGTGAGGCACGATGGAAATTACTGTGATTATAGAAAGGCAACATAAGGACTTCTTGTGATGATAAATTGTTCTGTATTTTTACTATATCCTATCAATATTCTAGTAGAGATATTTATATTATAGTTTTGCAGAATGTTATTTTTAAGGGAAACTGAGTAAAGAGTATATATAAGATCTCTCTGTATTATTTCTTACAATAGAATATAAATCTATAATTATCTCAGAAAAAAATTTAATTAAAAGTTATGCTGTCTTGCATGAAAAATTAATATGACTATGGATAATACACTATAGCTTATGTTAAAGTCCTAGAAAGAACTAAATGCGGTTTACAGAGATTTGGAAAATACCCTAGTGCACCATTGTGTCAGAGGATTTAGCTACACTCTGCATATACTTTTCCATTACAACAAGAATGTGTGCCTTTCACTATATTTTTTGTAGTTAAACTATTTTTATATCATTATTAAATTCAATTTCTTTGGATAATTTCTTTTGACTTCAAAATGGAAGGTATTTTAAGCTTACATATATACAACCAAACAACATCTGATTTCATAAAACAGAATATTTTGTAATCCTTAAACTCTGAAATGAATTTTTCTCTTTTAAATCTGACTATACACTGAAAAAGATTAAAATACTTCAACCAAGTTAAGGGTAAAGTCTGATTTTCTTATAATTATGTGAAGTAGTGTTTAACTTAGTTTAGCATTTTGCTTTTCCATCACCATTTTAGCATAATAGATCAAAGATAATCTCCGCCGAAGAGGTGGCTAGTTCCTGTTTTGCAAACTTAGGACAATTCTTCTCATCTAATGTTCACTCCCGTATTAGGTCTTACTTAATGAGATGAATTATAACCAGAAGACTAGAAAACAAACAACAAACAAATGAAAAAAAGAAAAAACAAGCAAGACAAATATTTATACAATAAAAGCATGCATAAAGATGGTGAAGCTCACTTAATTTCTCATTATTTTCATGGAAGCCTATTATATTCTATATACTTATCCTTGTTTTTATAGGATTTGGATCAGGATTAAGAAGTTTTCAATATTGTGTTGCTCTTACACATAAGCGACTGTAATCAAAATATTATGAAGTGCTAGTATTTTTTAGTGAAAATATTTATGAAATTACAATAATTTTGTTGGTTGAAAACTCTGAAGAGGGCAAACAAACTTTTCAAACAATTTGTGTACCTCCAAATGGAGGTCTTAGGGCACCTTCAAATAATCTAAATGAAGACTAACATTAGGAAATTTTTGATTTAATAAAATTAGAGTTTCTGAAATAGTTATGCTTTATATTGATATATCTTCTTCACGGTTACTTTGAGTTCAAGATGTGACAATTATTTTTTCAAGTGTGTATTAACTCATTTTAAATAATAAAAATACATATTTTCACTTGTCTTACTCCAGAAAACTAAACCTATAATTACAACCTCAAGGAACTGAAATGTGTAATTATATTATCAAAATGAATTTCAAAGGATATTAGTATTTTAGTGTAAAAATGCTTCTGAATGCAGAAAACGAAACATTGGGACAGCAAAACATAGCTCACTTGAAATACTTTGACTAATTAAATTGAACTATACATCTATTTTTAAAAAGTGATGGTTAAAATAAAAAATATCTGTGTCATCTCATTCAGTGATATAAACTTGAAGGAAGCTCAGCGTATATGCTGTAGCATAAATTACAAGTTTGGCATCCGAATCCCACTCCTACACTTATCAACACTGTTACTTCATGATATTACCTAACATCTCTAAGATCCAATTTCTTCAGCTGTAAATTTGTAGTAGTTACCTCACTGAGTTACTAGAAGATAGAATAAGTTGATTCATTTATAGCACTTACCACTGCCTGGCTTTAAGTAGGTGCTCCAAAACAATATGTAATATAAGAGTATAAATATAAAGGGAATATGCCTGATCTCTCTATTCAGATAAATCTGCCTTCTTTCCCATCAGTTGGCATAGGCAACAGTCATTTTATTTTAATAGATAATAAATAATATTTAATATTAATTAATATTAATATTAATTAATATTATTTAATAATAAATAATATTTAATAGAACCACTTTTGTAGCTGGTCAAGAAACAGGATCCCTGTGGGAAACCCATTTTGGGTTTAGAAATAGGAAAAGAGGCAAAGAAGTATATGCTAAGGAAAAGGTATAAAAATATTCAGTGCAATTTAACATCAAAACACTAAGGGCATATTTTTCATTCCTTGCAATGATGCTACAGAGAATTAACTATGGTGACATAATACATGTGTTAGAGTCAGTCTCATTTGTTAAACATATATTTGTTAATTTGTGACCACCTGCTAGACTCTTTACTATCGAGTTGTTTAAGGGGGATCACCTTGAATGTAATGAAAATTATGTTCTTTTCATAACTGTTCTCCGTGAATAAAACCCTTTTAAATTCTGGAATCCTTTCCTTCCTGCCAATTAGTGCCAACTCTAGGTAGAACCACCTACACACAGAATCATTAGCCAGCTATGCATAACTCTTTGCCTTTAGCCATCAAAAAGACAAAGCCTGTCAACAAATGAGTTCAGGACTTACCTTAAGAGACAGCTATTGAAACGTGGATGTACACCAAACCCCAAGTATGCTAGCTATGGACTTTGCTTTATTTACCAAGAATGCATCATCTTGATCCAATCATTTTCCAAAGGGATTCTGGGGTGAAACTCAGAGGCAGAAAAGTGTTTTCTTCCCAAAATAAACAAATGGATTTGACACTGAGGGAGAAATATTGTAAGTTTAAGCCTTCCCCAAGTAAGAAGTCATAAGTTCAGAGAGTATGATTTGCTATCCATTCTGACTGTGCTATTTAAACTAGAAGATGACCCAGTGACTTATTTTTGTTCCTATCTTCCCAAACTAAGTTCAAGAAGTTATTGTAAAAGGAAAACTTGAACCAGTGTTGTTGTGCCACCTGTGGAATAATTAACCTATCAATTCTCATTCTAACACTGAATTTGTATGGACTCCACATATTTTGAGATGTGAAATATAAGCAAACTATACACATATGTAACATGCCTGATAGCAATTACCATGAGAAAAATGACAACTTCTGAAGCATTTTTAATTTCTTTCCATTTGACATAGTATACATAAATCCTAGAAAACCTCTGATGTTGTGAACTAGATGGCTTAATTATGTACATGAATGGGAAATAAGGAGTCAATAGAAATAAGCTGGAAGTAAAACTAGTTTTTAGGATCAAAAGAAAAATTTTTGCTTAAAGGAAAGAAAGTGGGAAAGAAGAAGATGAGACTGGAAACAGAAACTAGCCAATAAACAAAGTGCTAGTTGTAAATCACTGTAAGTTTTAGGATTTGGCAAGAAATGTAAGCAATGGAAGTTGAAATTGGGAATTGGGAGCACAATTAAAATATTTTAGCTAAAGTAGTCCAAGCTCATAAATGTCAAAATCATTCATTCAGTATATATATATATACACACACACATATCTATACACACTCACATATATATGTAATATATATACATAAAATAAGGAATAAGCATATTTTGGTAGAACTGCTTTGAGTTATATGTTTAAAATTTTAATACTGATATTATGTTTTCAGTAAACAAAATAAATAGACATAAATCTTAAAAAAGTATAATAATTATATTCAAATAAAGAATTTCTTTTTCTGGGTTTAAGATAGTGGCACAAGAAGAACCTGAACTCACCTCCTCCCATGGACATACCAAATCTAGAGCTACATACAGAATAATTCTCTCTGAAACAAATCTGAAAATTAGCTGAGCAGCTTCTCCACAACAAAAAATAAAAAGTCACATCAAAATGGGTAAGAGCGGCAGAGAAGTGGTCTTGCCAAAAACTCCACCTCTAGCTCAGCAACCCACAAACGAGACAGATCTCACAAATACAAAGCATACCTCTGAGGAGCAAGAAGTTTGAGCCCCACGTCAGGCATCTCAACCCTTGGGACATGCACCAGAGGGAAACACTCAAATGCCTGGCTTTGAAAACCAAAAGTGCTATGTCCAGGAGCCCAAAAGGCTGTACAAAACTGAGATCTTGATCTTAAAATGCTTGTGTACAGACTCACTCACCCTATGACCCAGTGCAAAAGCAGCAAGTTGAAAAGCACCTAGACAATATGTGAAAGAGATTCATCAGCTAATCTTAAAGCATCTGCCAGAGAGTCAGTGGTCTGTTGGAACTCTTTCTGGGGATGGAGGCATAGGTGAGTGTCATTTTTGGATTGTTCTTCCACCTTGTTAGTGTTGGTGCTGGCAGGCACCATTTTTTCTTTCTTCTTCTACTTTGCTGGTAGCACTTGCCTTACACTGGTGCCCTCCTGCATCTCTGCCCCACTAAATACAGCTGAAAGTCATACCTCACCTGGTGCACCCCTAAGACCCCACAAAAGCCAATGGGTTCAGGCAGTCCACCCAGGAGATGCTCCACAAATGCTTGGCTCTAATGGCCAGAGGGGCTTACCTTTCTGGTTCCCATTCCAATGAAACAGTAAGAGAGAGAGTTCTTGGCAGGCTACCACCCCCAGAACACTGCACAGGCAGCAGACAAACACCCCCCCACCCCCAGTCTTTCTGTTACCACTGTTTCAAAATTGGAAGAGATTGTTGGTTAGCCTAATACATAGAAACAAAGAGTCAAGCAAAATGAGGAAACAGAGGAATATGCTACAAATGAAAGAACATGATAAAATACCCTCCCCTTGAAAAAACTGAATTAAACAGAGATAAGTAACTTACCTGATAAAGAGTTCAAAGTAATGGTTATAAAGATGCTTACTGAAGATGCTCAGGAGAAGAATAGATGATCACAGACAGAACTTCAACAAAGAGATGAAAAATGTAAGGACCAAACAGAAGTCAAAACGCTGAAGAATACAATAACTGAACTGAAAAATATACTAGAGTGGTTCAACAGTAGACTTCATGAAGCAGAATAAATGATCAATAACCAGAATAAAGGGCAGTGGAGCTCACCCAAACAAAGTAGCAAAAAGAAAAAGTATTTTTAAAAAGTGAATATAACTTAAGGGACCTATGGGACATCAAGTGGAACAACATTTAAATAATAAGGGTCCCAGAAGAAGAAAAGAGAGAGAAAGGGACAGAAATTTATTTCAAAAGGTAATGGCTGCAAACTTCCCTAACTTAGGGAAGGAAGCAGACGTCTAGATACAGGAAACTCAGAGTTCCAAATAAGATGAACCCAAAAATATCCAAACCAAGACACACTGTAATTAATATGTCAAAACTTAAAAATAGAAACTTAAAAACAACAACAGAAAAGCAACTTGTTATATACCAGAGAACCCCCATAAGATTATCTACAGATTTTTAGCAGAAACTTTGTAGGCCAGAAGTGAGTGGTATGATATATACAAAGGACTTAAAGCAAAAAACTTCCAACCCCAAATACTCTACCCAGAAAGGCTATCATTCAGAATTAAAGGAGCAATAAAGAGTTTTCTAGATAAGCAAAACAATAATGTATTTCACCACCACTAAACCACCTTACAAGAAATGCTAAAGGACCTCCTTTAACCTGAAAAGATAGGGCATTAATTAGAAACAGGAAAACATATGAAAGTAAAAACCTCACTGGTAATGGTTAATATATAGGAAACATAGTGGACCAACCACTTATAAAGCTAGCAGGAAGATTAAAAGTCAAAAGAAGTAGAAATAACTATAGCTACACCAATAGTTGAGATACACAAAATATAAACATGTAAAATGTGACATCAAAAACAAAAAATGAGGGGAGTAAAAATATAGAGTTTTAGAATACTATCAACTTAAAATAGACTGACATATATATAGGCTGATATATGTAAACTTCTTGAGAACCACAAAGCAAAAACTTGCAATAGATATATAAAAGATAATGAGCATGGAATCTAAACATGATGCTAGAGAAAGCCATCAAACCACAAGAAGAGAAAGCAAAAGAAGAAGAAAAGAACCGAGAGGAACTACAAAAAAGAGAAAGCAGTTTTAAAAATGGTAATAAGTACATATGTATCTATAATTACTTAAAATGTAAGTGTCCAAAAGTCTCCAATTAAAAGACACAGAGTGGCTGAATGGATTAAAATAAAAAAGACCCAGCTAGAATTTTGCTACAAGAGAACTCACCTCAGATGTAAGGAAAAACATAGACTGAAAGTGAAGGGATGGAAAAATATGTCTCATGCAAAAGGAAACAAAGTGAAAGTTGGGTAGCTATACTTATATCATACAAAATAGACTTTAAAACAAAAGCTGTAATAAAAGACAGAGATGGGTATTACATAATACAAAGGGGCTCAATCCATCAAGAAGATATAACATTTGTAAATATTTATACACCCAACATAGGATCACCTAAATGTATAGACATTAATATGTAAACATATAAATATAGAGAAGCAAATATTAACAGGCCTAAAGAGAGAAATCAAAGCAATACATTCCACATAGGAGCACCAGAATACACATTCATATGAAGTGTGTATGGAACATTCTCCAAGATGGGTCATATGTTAGACTAAAAATCAAGTCTCCATAAATTTAAGAAGTTTGAAAAAATATCAAGCATTTTTTCTGATGACAATGATATGGACCTGGAATTCAATCATAAAAGGAAAACTGGAAAAATCACAAATATGTGAAGATTAAACAACATACAACTAAACAACAAATGTGTCAACAAATATATCAAAGGAGAAATCAACAAGTACCTTGGGACAAGTGAAAATAAAAATACAACATACCTAAATCTATGAGATGCAGCAAAGGCAATTCTAAGAGAAATGTTCATAGTGACACAAGCTTACCACAAAGAACAAGAAAAATCTGAAATTAAAAATTTAACTTTACACCTAAAGAACTAGAAAAAAAAACAAACCAAGCCCAAAGTTAGTAGAAAGAGAAAATAATAAAGATTTCAGTGGAAATAAATAAAATAGAGAATAAAAAGACAACAGAAGAGATCAATGAAATTAAGAGCTGTTTTTTTGAAAAGATAAGAAAAATTAATAAACTTTTAGCTAGATTCACTAAAAAAAATGAAGAGGGCTCAAACAAATAAAATCAAGATAAAAGAGGAGAACTTACAACTGATACCACAAAAATACAAAAGACCATAAGAGACTATTATGAACAATTATATGCTACTACTTTGGACTACTTAGAAGAAATGAATAAATTCCTAGGAACATACAATCTTTCAAGACTGAATCATGAAGAAGTAGAAAATCTGAATAGACTGATCACTGGCATGGTGATTGAATCTGTAATCAAAAACCTACCAATAAACAAAAGTCCAGGATCTAATGGCTTCACTGATGAATTCTACCAAACATTCAAAGATTTAATACCTGTACTTCTCAGACTCTCCCAAAATATTGAAGAAGAGAGAATGCTTCCAAACTCATTTTATGAGGTCAGCATTACCCTCATACAAACACCAGATAAGGACTTCATGAAAAAGGAAAATTACAGGCCAATAACCTTGATGAACAGAGATACAAAAATTCTCAACAAAATGCTAACAAACCTAATTCAAAAATACATTAAAAAAGACCATACACCATGATCAAGTGAGATTTATTTCAGGGATGCAAGAATGGTTCAACATCTGCAAATCAATTAAAGTGATACACCATATTAACAAAATGAAGAATAAAGATCCTATGGTCATCTCAATAGATGCAGAAAAAGCATTTAAAAAATTATCATCCACTTATAAAAACTTTCAACCAAGCAAGGAATGTACCTCAACAAAATAAAGGCCTCATATCACAAGCCCACAGTTAATATCACACTCTGAAAAGCTGAAAAGCTCTTCTGCTAAGATTAAGAACAAGAAAAGGATGCTCACTCTCACCACTTTTATTCAACATAGTATTTGAAGTAATACTATGCTGGAGCAATTAGGCAGGAAAAATAAATAAAATTACCCAAATTAGAAAGGAGGAAGTAAAACTGTCACTATTTGTAGACCAACGTGGTTTTATGTATAGAAAACTTTAAAGACACCACCAAAAAATTGTTAGAACAAACAAATTCAGTAAAGTTTCAGGATATAAAATCAATATACAAAAATCTGTTGTGTTTTTATACACTAAAAACCAACTATCACAATGAGAATTTTTTTTAAATTCCATTTACAATTGCATGAAAAAGAGTAAAATACTTAGGAATAAATTTAACCAAGAAGGCAAGACCTGTTCACTGAAAACTATAAAATATTGATGAAGTATGAAGAAGACACAAATAAATGGAAAGATATTTTATGCTCATGGATTGGAAGAATTAATATTGTTAAAATGTCCCTATTACTCAATGCAATCTATAGATTCAATGCAATCTCTATCAAAATCCCAATGACATTCTTTCACAGAAATAGAAAAAAAAAAAATTCTAAAAATTTATATATAATCCCAAAAGACCCTGAATGACCTCAAGCAATCTTGAGAAGGAACTAAGCTGGAGGCATCACACTCCCTGATTTCAAACTATATTACAAAGCTATAGTAATCAAAACAGTCTGGTATTGGTATAAAAATAGACACATAGACAAATGGAACAGAAAAGAGAGCTCAGAAATAAAGTCATGCATACATGGTCAATTAATTTACAGCAAAAAAAAAAAGGCAATATACAATAAAGAACAATCTTCTTAATAAATGACATTGGGAAAACTGAAAATCCACATGCAAAAAAATGAAACTGTATCACTATCTTACACCATACATATAAATTAACTCAAAATGGATTAAAGACTTCAATATAAGATCAGAAACCATAAATCTCCTAGAAGAAAATACAGGCAGTAAACTCCCTGACATCATTTCTAGTGCTATCTTTTTTATTTTTATTTTTTGATCTAACACCAAAGGCCATGACAACAAAAGCAAAAATACACAAAGGGGATGACATCAAACTGAAAAGCTTTTGCACAGATAAGTAGACCATCAACAAAACAAAAAGGCAACCTACTGAATGGGAGAGGATATTTGCAAGTCATGTAGCTGATAAGAGGTCAATATCCAAAATTTATAAAGAACTCATGCAACTCAATAGCAAAAATACAAATGAACCAATTATAAAATGGGTAGAGGATCTGAATAGACATTTTATCTAAAGAAAATGTTAACAGGTGGCCAAGAGGCACATGAAAAGATGCTCAGCATTACTACTCATCAGGGAAATGCAAACCAATACCACAATGAGAAATTACCTCACACCTGTCAGAATGGCTATTATCAAAAAGATAAGAAATAGCAAGTGTTGACAATTATGTGGATAAAAGGGAACCCTCCTGCACAGTGGTTAGGAATGTAAATTTGTGCAGTCACTATGAAAAAGAGTATGGAGTTTTCTCAAAAAACTGAAAAATAGAGCTACCATATGATCTAGCAATTCCCCTTCTGGATATTTACTTGAAGAAAATAAACATTAATTTGAAAAGATATGTGCACTCCTATGTTCATTGCAGCATTATTTACAATAGCCAAGATATGGAAACAACCAAAGTGTCCAACAATGGATGAATGGATAAAGAAGATGTGATATATATATATATATATATATATATATACACACACACACACACATATATATATATATATATATAGAATAGAATATTACTAAGCTATATAAAAGAATGAAATCTTGCCATTTGTGACAACATGGATAGATTTAGAGTGTATTACGCTCAGTGAAATGTCATACAGAGAAAGACAAATACTGTATGATTTCACTTATATGTGGAATCTAAAAAATAAAACAAAGCCAAACAATAAATAAGGCCAAAGTCATAGATGCAGAGAAGAGATTGGTGATTGTCAGAGGGAAAGGAGGTTGGGGATGGGCAAAATGAGAGAAGGTATTCAAGAGGTAGAAAATTCTAGTAGTAAAATAAACAAGTCATTGGGATATAATGTAGAGCATGGCTATAGTCAGTAATATTGTGTTGCATATTATGTAACTTCATATGGTGACAGGGGGAACTAGACTTTTTGTGGTGATCATTTCACAATATGTATAAATTATTATGTTGTACACTTGAAACAGATATAACACTATATGTTGATTATACATCAATAAAGAAAAATTTGGGCTTCCCTGGTGGCACAGTGGTTGAGAGTCTGCCTGCTGATGCAGGGGACACAGGTTTGTGCCCCGGTCTGGGAAGATCCCACATGCCACGGAGTGGCTGGTCCCATGAGCCATGGTCATTGAGCCTACACATCCGGAGCCTGTGCTCTGCAATGGAAGAAGCCACAACAGTGAGAGGCCCGTGTAACGCAAGAAAAAAAAAAAAGAAAAAGAAAAAATTATTTATGATAATTTTTTTGTGTTATTTTATCATACAAAATATGCTGACATGAAAAACCAATGTTAAAAATACATTTAAATGCTTAATAATTGTTTTATTGTTGAATAGACCAAAGAACAAATAATTCACTTAAGTCTATGAAGTGTAAATTTCTGTTTTCCAACTTGAAAGATGATTTTCACTGATGAATAGATGTTTATCACCAACATTATCTCACCAAAAAGGATTATATGGTTTGCTGTGCTCTGTTGTCTGTTCAAAGTACATTTTGGAAACTCCTCAACTAGGATTTGAAAATTCTACCCCTTTAGGATGACCTACCTCAGTTTTAAGTTATGCTGCTCTGTTATTTTGATTCTTATTTATTTTCATGGATAAATTTTTCCTCTATTCCCAATAGTGTTTGTTTCCCCAGTGACTTTTAAAACTTCTTGATAGCATTGATTCTTCTCCATCTTCCTAGGGGCCATCAGATACTGTTAGGTGTATGTTAGATCCTGACTGGATAAAGTAAATCAGGGCTTGCTTCAGAAAGAAAGATTAACAAGGAGCTGTGAACCATGGGTTGAAGCCTAACTTAATATCTCTCAGGTGATCTAAATGTACATTAAATACTACTATTAATTGTTAGTCATTAATCTTGGGTAATTGTTTGAAGATTTAAAACATGAAGACTTAACATGTCCAAGTCAGTTACTGCATGATGAACAATAATCTGAAATATTTTTATAAACAGAGGGTTTTTTTTTTTATTTCAAAGAGGCAAGAGTCACAAAATACTAAATATAAATTAAAGCATCTTAAGGATTTTATGATTTTTTATTTGAAAACTATGTAAATACAAATAATATATGATCAAAGGAAAATTATATATAATAGTTCTGTTGTTAAAGGTTTTAATTAAAGAAATTTGTGAATATAATTTCATAGATTTTTCAACCAATCCTAGTGTTGAACTAAATTTGACATATTCATTTTTTATGACCTATTTTACTGTGATTGGTGGTGGTGTTATTTTTAGCAGTCTTAACAGGAAGTCTGGAATGAAAAGATATGAGACAATATTACTGATAATAAATTAAACATTTGATTGGTGGAACAAGTGTTGGTAATAGCTCTTCACTTTTAGAGTGGGTGTAAAATGATAACATGGTAAAAAAGTCTTAATTTCAAATATAAATGATCAAAAGAGACATGGTTTGGTGTTCAGGATTAGCATGTCTGAGATACATGAGGTTACAGTTGTACATTGGGGTTTCCTGATCAAAGTCTCTGCAGCCAGTGGAGAAGTTGTAAAGATGAGACACTTCCAGGAGACTTAATTCTAAACAGCTCAAATGACTTCACTCTTCTGCCTCACACCACCATCAAAACATTTATTAGATTTAGAATATGGCTGATTGTTTTCTATGAAAAATTAATAGTTTTCTAAATTATTTTAGAATAGAACTCTTGATGGAAAAAGAATATAGTTGCAAAAATAAGTTTGCAAATTCACCACTTTTACACATAAACAGTTTTTCCAAGGTTCAACTGCAGTAAGAAAATTGCTTTGTGTTTATAACTACTGAATAAATGTAAAAATTTATTTTTTGCAAGATGAATATCAACAGTAGAGGATATTAAACCCTGTTTTATTTAAGTAGTGTTAATGTCTGTTCTTACTTATTTTCCTTCTTAGAAACAGGGGACAAAAATCTAGAAACAAAGATTTCAGTGTAATATAAGAAAATGGTACTACATATATCTATACTCTTACTGATTTAGTAGTCTGGTATCCAAGTGGTAAAATGAAGCAAATCCTAAGGGAAAGCCAGAAGGGGAATTCCACACAGAGCTAATGCTCTCTTTCAGTAGTCATTTAATACACACACACACACACACACACACACACACACACACACTCTCTCTCTCTCTCTCTCTCTCTCTCTCTCTCAAATAGTCCAAATATAATCCTAGCCAGTGGAAGAAGGAATGAATGGTGCAGTGGAAAGAGTATTGGTTTTAATCTTAAAATACACAGGTTACTTCTGTCACTAACTAGTACCATGACTTGGTCATACTTCTTTGAGCCTTGGATTCCTCAGATGAGAAGGGAGAAATTGGATTTATGGGATTTCCTTTATTTTTCTTGTCTTATAAACCTGAGTTATCTGATAATGACCAGCAATATATGCCAAACATGTGGCTGGAAAATGGTCAGGCTTCACAGACAAGCATACTAGGGAGACTCTACTTGGGATCTGAGAAAAATATTTTTTTTTCCACAACTCTATAAGAGCTTTAAGAACAACAATGTGCTGTTAAATACTAAGAAAGTACCCATTTAAGTGTTTTTTTTGGTTACTGAAGCAGGAATTTTTACTTTACAGAACTTCAACAGTTACAATGGGTTCATCATTTTATTCATTTTATCTTGCTTTATGATTAAATGTTGGAATACCATATCAGACACTGGGAATCACAAGGTTAGCTCAGGTGGCCAGTAGGTACATCAATCATGGTGAAGAACGAAAACCGAATAGCACATATTATAGGATAATAGGTAAAGATTTGTGTGAAAGTCAGTTTTAGTGACTTAGAAATATTTGAAGTTTTTTTTTTTTTTTTTTGCAGAAGATAGTGACTTGCTTTCAAGTCCCTATGTCATATTGCAGTTCTCCATTTCAAAAACAGATCAGCTTATGCCATCATTCTTTAAGAAATGTACTAGTGCATGCTACAAACCTAGAGAGAATTTACAAAGATATCTTTTTTACAATAAGGGATAGAGAATTTTAACTGAAGGAAAAAAATCATTCAAACCATTTATATGAGCAAACTGTTACTGCTAGTGTGTTTTAGTTTGCTCAGGCTGCCACAACAAAATTCCATAGACTGGGTGGCTTAAACAATAGAATTTTATTTTCTCACAGTTCTGGAGCCTGGGAAGTCCAAGATCAATGAGCCAGTTGATTCCATTCCCAGTGAGAGCTCTCTTCCTGGCTTTTAGATGTCTACCTTCTAGCTGTGTCTTCACAAGTTGGGGAAGGAGAAAGTGAGCTCTCTGCTGTTTCTTCTTAAAAGGACTCTAATCATACAGGATCAGGATCCTACCCTTATGACCTCTTTTAACGGCAATTACTTCCTTACTCTAAATATAGTCACACTGAGGATTAGGGCTTCAACTTATGAATTTTGGGGAGACACACATCAGCCTATAGCATCATGTTTTCTTATTCAGACATGACATTAGTGTTTTATTTGTGGTTTGTCTATAAGCACGGAGTTGTCATTATCACTACCACTTGGAGCAACAGGTTGCTTAATCCCACACGACACTCTGATGTGTATCTCAGAACTGTCAACCAAGGGAGAAGAAAGCTGGAAGCTTCTATTGACCCCTATCCCTCACTGACTTGCTGCAGTGTGTTAATTCTCCTGCATGTCCATGATAAATATGGGTTCATGCTGAGTGGGGTTCTCATGAGCCTTCCACAAAATAGTACTACAAATGTCCAGGGCATGAAGTGAGAGGTTCATAGCAAGGTGTTGTCAGGTTGTGCCTGTGAAAAACTAGATTTGTTCCTGTCTGGAACAAATCAGCACATTGGTGTCTGGAATAGGAAGTGAACTGGAACATCTCCAAATTGGAAACAAAAATGTTTGATTCAGGATGTTGTAGGATAGAAATGGGCACAAGTCCTTTCACATGCCCCACTCCCCATTGAAAGGAAGGGATCTATATGCCCCCTCTTGAATCTGGGAAGCTCTCTGATAGAATATGGGAGAAGGGAAGCTGTGCCAGTCTGCACAGTTTCAGAGACTGGCAGCTTCCATAGGCTCTGACTGTTGGAATACTAGTTCTTGGAAACTAACTGTCATACCATGAGAAGTCATTGTGATGTGGAGAAAGTACATGTAGACACTCTGATATGTAATCTGAGCTAAACTCCCAGTCAAAGCCAACATCACCTGGCAGCCAAGTGAGAATGCCATCTTGGACATTTAGCCCAATTCCAGCTGCCATCTGATGTCAGCCACATGAGAGACTCCAAGTGCAAATAAATACCCATCTGAGTCCACTCAACACACAGGTTGTGAGAGAAAAAAACAAGTCATTGTCTTAAGTCAAAATATAAGGGCAAAGAATTGACATGGTATTCATAATTCTACATTATAAATGCTGAAGAGGGTGTGGAGAAAAGGGAACTCTCTTGCACTGTTGGTGGGAATGTAAATTGATACAGCCACTATGGAGAACAGTATGGAGGTTCCTTAAAAAACTAAAAATAGAACTACCATACGACCCATCAATCCCACTACTGGGCATATACCCTGAGAAAACCATAATTCAAAAAGAGTCATGTACCACAATGTTCATTGCAGCTCTATTTACAATAGCCCAGAGATGGAAACAACCTAAGTGTCCATCATTGGATGAATGGATAAAGAAGATGTGGCACATATATACAATGGAATATTATTCAGCCATAAAAAGAAACAAAATTGAGTTATTTGTAATGAGGTGGATGGACCTAGAGACTGTCATACAGAGTGAAGTAAGTCAGAAAGACAAAAGCAAATACCATATGCTAACACATATATATGCAATCTAAAAGAAAAAGAACACAAAAGAACAGTTTCTGAAGAACCTAGGGGCAGGACAGGAATAAAGATGCAGACATAGAGAATGGACTTGAGGACACAGGCAGGGGGAAGCGTAAGCTGGTACAAAGTGCGAGAGTGGCATTGACAAATATATACTACTAAATGTAAAATAGATAGCTAATGGGTAGCAGCGACATAGCGCAGAGAGATCAGCTCTGTGCTTTGTGTCCACCTAGAGGGGTGGGCTAGGGAGATTGGGAGGGAGACACAAGAGGGAGGAGCTATGGGGATATATGTATATGTATAGCTGATTCACTTTGTTATATAACAGAAACTAACACACCATTGTAAAGCAATTATGCTCCAATAAAGATGTTAAAAAAAAGATACTATTAAATAAATAAATAAATAAAAGATGCACTACTTCAAAAGTAAAGTAAAAGTTCATCACAATATATTAGTGTTCGAAGTGAAATTGCAGAAGACCAGCAAGTAGGACTGCCATGGAAAAATTCAAGTCATATTTATCCAAACTTCGCTTATAAAAATTGGTGAACTTTTTTCTCTTAAATTTTCCCATGGTTTGAACTAGTCTTTGTAATTTACTGATCTTAATCAGTAATTAAAAGTTTACTCAGTGAATTACAGATTGTTCAGAAAAACTATCTGATTTGCCCACATTTCTCTAAACATGACTAAATTAGTGGGCATTCCCATTGCAAACCAACTTTATCCAGACTACCCATAATATGACCATTGTTTTGCTAGTAGCTTTAACAATAAGATGCTTTATACAAATATTTTTATTATGCAACACATTATTTTTGCTTTGAGCTACATTTAAATAATGTGGGTAGGAAACTAGGATATGGTCTACAAAATGACCTGAGGCATTCTGTGGAAGTTAGAATTGTTGTCAATTAACATTGCTTTCCAAACTGAGTAAGAAAATATCTGTAAGAAAATACTTATCTGTAAGAATAAGCTTCTGAGTCCTTGAGTTTTATACATAGAAGCATGCCTCTATTTTGTTAAATGTTTGTATGTTGTTTTGATTAAGCACACCATATTTTTATTTTATATTTCAGGATAGCACACAGAGGGAATTACCATATTAATTATATACAATCATGTTGTTTAATGGTTTATTCTACAGAAGGAAACTAGTACCATTTTCACACCAAAGCACTCCATAAAACCATTTCTATTTTAGGAATTATAAGAATGGTGATTATGGCATCCTTTTAAAGGAAAAAAGTTACATTGTAGGATGTGCATTCCTATGGCATTAACTCATTTATAGATCATGGAAGTATGTACTGCTAATTTCACAATAAATAAAGCCTCTATTCACTGACACATTAACAATATTTTTTCTTTCACTAAGATTTTTCTATTTACTAATCATTTTGTATTTACTAAGACGTTTGTGCACTGTAGAATCCAGTACGTCACACATGCTCTGCAGATACTGACCGTGCAAATGGTATACTTTTATAGTTCCCTCTCTGGTTCTGATCCTGTGCAAGTAGATGGACCAATGGGGATTGTCTTCTACTTTAAGAACCAGGGTCCTGTTTCTGGTTGCCCTCCTGTCCCTAGTATTTGTCAGGGCCCTGGAAATCAAGGCTTCTCAGAGCATTTATGCCCCCCACAGCAAACCTCACTGTTAGATGACCAATGTCTGCTGTTAGAAAGGGTATGCTAGTGCTACCTCAGAGCCTAATACTGGTAGATAAAATGGACAATTATAAGACAAAATCAGAAAATGATTCTCATAGTGTAATTGCTGAATTTTGCATGTTGTACTGCCTAATAATATTTTGATATTATGATGCGGTTAGACTAGAAGTCTCATTTTTTCAGGAATACTTTGCTGCAGCATTTTCATCACTGAGAAAAAGAAAATTAAAGGGAAGATAATAGTTATTAAGAAAAGAAACTCTGTAGATAGGGATCTAGGTGTAATTGAGAATTATAATCATAAGGAAGGAACACAGTACCAGCCTTTCAGTAAAAATTAAATGCTATGCATGTTTGAGAAAAATATCTTTGCTCGTTATAATACCTGGTACATCATGTTATAATTAAGATTGTGTCACTTTTTCCATTATAAATCACTATTTTAAAGACTCATAAAACAGCTGTAAAAATGAGCTCCAGGCTCTACTTGGCATGTAAAATATTAGCCCAAGAGAATTTATGTTATTTTATGTTATTTTTATTTTTTACAAAACTGTCTTTCAGGTCTTTTTAAAAAGAAACAAAATTTCAAGTAGATATTTTTTTCAGGTGCCTTTTTTGTACTTCATAAATCAAAACCAGTCTTGCTTTTTAAAAACGTAATATTGCCAGTGTTTGGTGAATTAGGAGAGGTAATCATTTGGAGTGCTTCAAATAGCTCCTTTAAATATGCCTTAAATATTTTAAACATTACATGTGATCACTAAATATCTTAAGAGTTTTATAAACCAACTACTAGGAAACCTTTTGCTCCTTTCCTTTCCAGATGGTATTAAAGACTTCAATGATGCCAAAGTACAGTGTAAGGCACTTGCTGATTGTAGTTGTGATTCACTATTTCAAAAATTCGGGTTCCATAAGACAGTTTCCAATGGCAAGCTTTGCCAGTCTATTTGTGGAGTCTTTTCCACTTGTGCCCACCAGGTATGCACAGTCTCAACCAGGCTGATCTACATTTGCTAAATTCACCCTGTAAACTTCAACCAATTGAATATTTGGAGTGAAGACTTTACAATATTTTAACTATTATAAAGAAAATACTCAGCCACTGATTCCTGTAGACCAAATGCATATTAAGAGGCTATTTGGCCCAGGAAGACTCAATCACAGAGGCAAATGAAGAGTAAACATGTAAAAATCACACTTTAAGTAGAGCCAATAGCTAAGATATTCTATGAACCCAGACTTTGTTCTCAATGATATTGGAATTTGTTTTGTTTCAAATAAAAGTCTAACCAAATTTAAGGTGAGAAAACTGTTTTTCTGTAGGCTCTTTTCTGCACAGATACTTTTCTTTCAAATCTGAAGAGAGAATGTGCAAGGTTGGCTGAATTCTAGTATTTGTCTGTGCTCATTAATAGAATTCCTCTTGCTAAGGGAATTATATTGTTGACCCAGGAAATGCCCCTATTGATTGTGCTCTTTCCAAGTACAAGGTGCTGTGTTAAGTGCCTTTAATACTATCTCATTTAATCCTCACAGAATCCCTGTATTTGGTACTAATTTGGCTTCCAACATAATGGTGAGGAAATTGAAGAACAAAGAAGTTAACTTTTCCAAGTTATTTTCCAAACTGATATTTAAACTCAGAGAGTTTGACCCCAAATAAATAGCCACTATACTATGGTTATTCCATCTTTGTAGACAGTTCCCAAAACACCTTCAGGTCAAGTAATCTGGGTATTTATTTTTGTTGCACAAATAGATGTCAAGAGAAAGTAAACATTTTTCAACTTTGACAGAAAAACAACTCATGTGGTGGACAGCACAAACACATACCGCAGCATAAAAATTTATATTATTCCAGCTCTGGAGGGCTAATCAGTTTCACAAATAACATCTTCTGCAAGTGTTGAAGAGAAAGAGTATGTATTTTTCACAACATGGCCAGAAATTGACAATCTTCCTATCTAGAGGTGGGGTTTATGTCCTCTCCCCTTGGATCTGGCTAGGCTTAAAACTTGAACCAATCAAGTATGGCTGAAGTGACCTTATGTGACTTCCTAGGCTGGGCAAAGGCCATTCAGCTCTATCTTATTTACTGGCACACTCACTTTTTGAGCCTAGGGTCATGATATACAAAATCCAAATAACTTAAGGCTGCCATGCTGGGAGGAGCCTATAAGCAAAGACCACATATGGGTGCTATGGTAGAGTTCCAGTTGAGCTCAGCCTTCAAAGTATTCCAACCCAGTCAGTTGACATGTGAGTGAAAAAACTTCTAGATCATTCAGCCTCCAGCTTTTTCAGCCACATCCAGGTATCTGAGTCTTCTCTGTTAAGGCCCCAATCATTATGGAGCAGACCAGATCCTATCTTCTTCCAGACAAAGTCCTGCCTGTCTTCTATGAATTCTTGACCCATATAATGTATGGGCAAAATACAATTATTTTTAATATCATTTAGTTATGGGGTGATTTGTTACACAGCAATAGGCAACCAGAGCCATTATTCAACCCTTCATAAATCAAAAATTTTCAACAGTGTTTAGAAATTAAGTTTTGCTTTTGATCAGACATTAAAATATTAATTCATTTTGGGCATCAAGCTTCTTCAAAACTGTGCAACTGTTGGAGTGTGGGTTTCTGAGTATGAGAAATTCAAATATACAGGCTTTGTGTTTAAAATCACACAGAACTTGGTATACTAAAGACATTTCCATGTGTAAGCTCCTTGACGGAAAAAATCAAATATTTCTTTTTATTCACTTTTTAAACTGCAGTCCCCTAGCACAGTGTTAAGTATATCTCAGTAAAATCTTTATACAGGAACAAATAATAATAGTACTGATTATACACACACTGTGGTAAAAATTAAAATCAAAATCTTTCCTTTAAGCTATATATATTGATTGTAGTTCCTAAAATCATACAGTCTAAGAGTTGAGCAAAATAATATAACAATTTCCTCTACAATTTAAGGAACATTTTAAATTTAGCTCAATATCTTAGGCTTTAAAAATAATGTGAACTTTGAGATCCATGCAAATGAACAACTTTTTATGTGAGATTTACTTATACTCAGGTATATTGGTACACTAATAATTAAATACTTTGATCTAGGTCCATGACATTGACAGAGACTGATTTTTTTCACATGCATCTTAGATCTATAAATCCACTTTACTCTGGGAATAGTATAAACACTTTGCCTACTCTCATGCAAGTATAATTTTCTGAACACAGGCAGTTCGGATGCTAAAAAACAATAATTATTTTTTTAATAATTTGAAAATTAAAAGCCTGAGCTTTTTATGTTTTTCTTCTTGGTCTTCTACATTTCTGATTTTTTAGATCAGAAATACATCTTTATTTACTTATATCAATAATATTTTTTAAAATGCCTAGCTAGGAAGAAATATACACAACAATTTAACTTAATGACTTTTCATTGTTAAAATAATTTATGCATAGTTTTTTTATTTTAATATTTCTGAACTAAAATATGATTTTTCACATGAATTCTGCTTTGGGACAATAAATGCAGAGTGAAGAAACATTTCTTCAATTTAAAATATAACAACTCTTTTCAAATACACTTGAACTAGTAAATAAAATATTTTAACAGTGCAACTAAAGTATTAAATACAAATGAAAAGGTTTTAAAAAGTATTCGCTGCTATACAAAATCAAGACTTTTTATAATCAAAGCAATATAATATCATAAAAATGACTCCTTACCTACACAGACTTTCCAGCAAACTTTTCTGTTTAATAATAAAGACCAATTAATTCTCTTAATTGTTGCTAAATTGGTTTATTTATTTATTCATTACAAACATTTATTAAGTACTTTGAAAAATGTCTTAGACCTTTTTAAATGCTTCCATTAAAAACAGAACATGGGGGCTTCCCTGGTGGCGTAGTGGTTGAGAGTCCGCCTGCCGATGCAGGGGACACAGGTTCGTGCCCCGGTCCGGGAAGATCCCACATGCCGTGGAGCGGCTGGGCCCGTGAGCCATGGCCGCTGAGCCTGCGCGTCTGGAGCCTGTGCTCCGCAACAGGAGAGGCCACAGTAGTGAGAGACCCGCGTACCACAAAAAAAAAAAACAAAAAAAACAAAAACAGAACATGGTCTTTAACTTTGGGAAAACAACAATCTTACTGGTGATCCCTGGTCTCTGGCCATTATCTTTTCTTATTATTAGCAGTTTCCCTGGAGAGTCTAGCTGCTTCCATATCCATTTGTTTATTAATATTTTTCAAATCTCTAAATAGAGCTCTTTAGTTCTTAGTTCCATACACATATGCCTAACTCAAAATGTTCTCAGCTAGATTTTCAAAACAGACTTAAAATTCAACAAGCCTTAAATCTCTCCCACCAATTTATTCTTTCTCTGTGAAGAACTATATTTGTTGATGGTCCTATTATGCATTTAGCCCAGGGCTTTTGACACAGTAGTTTAAGACTTATCTGAATCAGTTTGTTTGTGCACATCTTTTAGGTTTTATATAGAAGATAATGATATTCCCCAAAGACTTTGGGGATGAGAGAGAGATTACAACAACCTTATTAGAAGGTTATAAGGAAAGAAACTTGAAGACCATATTCTGCCTCATGTGAAGACTAATACACAAACTAGTTCAGAATATGTGTTTGGTCTTTGTCCTTCTGTGGGGCTCCATCCATACCCTTACATTAAAGGTTCACTAGAGACAGTATTTTATTACCCTTACTCTCTGCATCAGGCATCCAGAAACCCTCGTAATTCAATGACTTGGGGAAAAAAAAAAAAAAAAACAAAAAACTTAGAGACATAACCCTAATGTTCTAGCTACACCTCTCATTGGAGATTGCTACCCTGTTCATGCAAGAGTAGAAAATGCCTTTAAGATATTTTAACTAAAATTCATAGTTTGAATACATTTTTAACCAACAATAAAAGCTCTTTTTAAATATACTTCCTGTAAAATGTGAATATGGTAACTGAAGCTTCATGTGTGTTGGGTTTCTGATATAATACTAATTGTCCATTCTGAGATTGGAAACTCCCAATTAGACAACTAATTACTTTAGCATTGAAGTTTCAATTAATGAGCACAGATTAAAATCACTGTGTCTATCTATGCCAAAGCATTTTAAAATAAAGACGTCATGACAAATTAGTGTTTGAGGTGGAATCACACATTAACTAGCTTAGAAATTTAGTCAGGTAGTTCTGGATATAATTCCTGGTTCCACTACGTATAGCTACATAACCTTGCGTAAGTCACTTAGAATCCCCAAATCTCCTATTCTTTCTGCACAGTGATCCTGTTCATTTTTATTAGGTGCTTTATATGTGACCATCATTGTGCTTGGTGCTTGCTTTATAGGAAATCACAAAAATCAGAGAACCTGCCCTCATGGACCTATAGTCCTTTGAGATGACTAGTTCTTAATCAATATTTTTTTTTAGCTTAACTACAACTGTGATAAGTAATATGAAGGTAAAAATAATGGCACAAAATTGAGAACACTGCCCTAATCTAATGAGCCAGAAAAAGCTTTCTTGGAAAGTGACATTTGAACTAAAATTTGAAGGTTTAATGCAAATGAACTGTGGATGAGTGTGAAGTAGAGGCCAGTGTACTGAACCTTCAGAGATGAAAGCAAAGTAGGTGCCAATCTGAGTTTAGAGATTTGGTCAGGAATCAGAACATGTATGTGTGTCAGGAATTTCAACTCTTATCCTGAAGGCCATGAAGAGCTATAAAAGGAGTTTGGGGCTTCCCTGGTGGCGCAGTGGTTGAGAGTCCTCCTGCCGATGCAGGGGACACAGGTTCGTGCCCCGGTCCGGGAAGATCCCACATGCCGCGGAGCGGGTGGGCCCGTGAGCCATGGCAGTTGAGCCTGCGCGTCCGGAGCCTGTGCTCCGCAACGGGAGAGGCCACAGCAGTGAGAGGCCCGCGTATCGCAAAAAAAAAAAAAAAAAAAAGGAGTTTGCCAGAACTGTCACATGATCAGATTTTTCTC
Source organism: Orcinus orca (assembly GCF_937001465.1). Lineage (NCBI taxonomy): Eukaryota > Metazoa > Chordata > Mammalia > Artiodactyla > Delphinidae > Orcinus > Orcinus orca. The sequence goes on from NC_064563.1 coordinate 132,080,743, forward strand.
TCTTATAAAGATCACTCAGGCTGCATGGAGAGAACATGTGGCGAGATTGCAAAAATAGGTGAGAGGAGGCCACTTAAGAGGAAATAATTTAGGCACAGTATAGGGGTTGATAAGTCCCTCAAGGGAGAATTGTTCTACTCCTCATTCCACTAGGGTGATCCTTTTAAAAGTTTCCAGTATCAGCCATACAATTAGAAACGATGAAATAGCAGTTGGTTCTTCATAAGAAATCATCAGAATGTTTTTTCTTTAAAGACAACAAAATATTCTACCTGTTGTTTAGATTATTTGATTAAAGTGCAACACAATATGTAGAAAAAAATTAAGTAAAAATATTGTCTCAATGGTAACAGAGAGAAATGGCCAATAAGTATAACATTATTAAGTTATACACTTGGAACAAACCTTAGAGTCAGTCTACATAAAGCATCATGTTTTATTAAATTCTAAAACCACAGCCCACCATTCTTTTCAGTAAGAGAAAGTTTGGCTTTTTATTATTTGTTTACTGTTTTGTTCCTAGCATTCATTCTGAAATCTCAGGAACTTCATGATATTTTAAATTAAGAAAAGTGTATCTTCAATGACTTTAGTATATCTCATCTTCTAATTTCCATCTTGTACTAAAAAACATGCTGATACAAGTAAATGAGTGGAACAACTTCATGCCATGTGTTACTAGTTTATAAACACTTGGAAAAGTTTGCTTTACTCATACTGTCTTTAACTTTGAACAAAAACAAGAGTCAGTTGCATCCATTTCAATACACTGTAAATCTATGATGTCTATACAATGCTACATGGGAATACAAGAAGTTCTTCTGTCAGAATATAACCACCAGATACACCTGACTTTCAGAAAACATAAAATCAAACTTGGGAAACAGAGCACACTCAATCTGTATCTGGCATGATAAAGTGTTTTCAATTAGGAACAGATAACATATGGCTCTAGTGATCTTTGAGGGCGATGTCATTTTGTATACTTTCTGCCAGCACCTCTGATGTTATAAACTTGGGGGTCAAGAAATTGTACCAAAGTAGTAAAGAAATATGTTGTGTCAGTCAAAGTGAATGAAACATAAGTTTAGATTGTCTTAGTGTGAGTTGAAATGCCCCCCAGAAGATAAATTGAAATTAAAAAAAAATCTAAATTTAGAGGATCCAGGTCCAAGACATTGAGAACACAGCAGGCACATAATAAAACAAATATAAAAGAAGAAAAGCAACAAATTATCATATTCAGTGAACTTTATATGCAGCCAAATATAGAGCCATCTGATGTTTTTCCGTCTTTTGTAGGAGGACAGATTGCATTGTTGGTAAGGTCAGTCACCCCTAAAAGAAGAAGAAAACATAGTTAATTCTCTGTTTTCATACTAAACAGTAAGGACACAATGATTTAAACTACAAATGGTGAAAATTGAACTTTGTTTTATCAAGAGTATATATAACATTTGGGCAACCTAAGCTATTTAGTGGAGACTGATGCAGTCCCAACCCTTTGCTACTCCTCAGTGACTGTCACTTTGGTTTTATTTTTCCCACTCTATTTTAAGGATGTCCTTTTACTTTAAAATGCTGCTATCAATTTAAAATATTTAAAAAGGAACAGAGTGAGTTAGATTAACCATTTGGTGCTTCAACTTCTTGACGAACTGGAAATGTCCTTGGAATATAGATTTTCCTATAGAGTCAGTCTCATACAGATTCAAATATTATGTGTGTATATATCCTTTAATGAGAAGGGTAGAGAACACTTCTAATTTTATTTCTGCTCTTAAGAGACAGTAATTTCAAGCTTAATCATCCAGGAGGCAATACAGTATGGTAGCTGAAGCAAGACTGAGTTTGAATCCCAGCTCTATCTTTTCATCTTGGACAAGTTATTAACCAACACCCCACTCCCCCCACCAAATCTTTAAAGTGGGGGAAATGGTAGTTGTTACCTTATAGAGATATATGATGTATGATGATTAAATGAACTAATATTTATAAAGTTTAGAAGAGTATTTGTTCTACATAAGTGTTTATTTCAATTTTAAAACTTGAGAGCATTTTTCCTATTATATAGCATAATGGTTAATTTTATGTGTCAATTTTGCTTTGTCATTGTGCCCAATTCTTTTTTTAATCAAATATCAGTGTAGATGTTTCTGCAATAAAATTTTTTAGATGTAATTAATATTTAAGTTAGTGGACTTTGAGTAAATCAAATTACCCTCCATAATGTGGGCAGGCCTTGTCTAATCAGTTGAATCCTTTAAGAGCAAAGACTGAGGTCCCTGGAGACTGCAGCGTAGGACCCTTACCTGATTTTTTAGCCTTTTTGGTCTGCCCTGGGTAATTCTGTCTCAAGAATGCATTGCCAGCAGGTGCATGAAAAGGTGCTCAACATCAGTAAGCCTCAGGGAAAATCAAATCAAAACCACAATTAAATATTACCTCACACCTCTTAGAATGGCTATTATCAAAAAGACAAAAGAAAACAAGTGCTGGAGAGGATATAGAAGGAAGAAGTACACACTTGTGCACTATTGGAGGGAATGTAAATTGGTACAGTTACTGTGAAAAACAATACAGAGGCTGCCTCAAAGAATTAAAAATAGAACTACCATATGATCCAGCAATTCCACTTCTGGGTATATATCTGAAGGAAATAAAATCTCAGTCTTGAGATATCTGCACTTCCATGTTTGTTACAGAATTATTCACAATAGCCAAGACATGAAAACAAAGTGTCTGTGGATGGATGAATGGATAAAACACACACACACACACACACACACACACACACACAAATATATTCTAGTCTATTATATATATATTATATCCATATATATAGCTGTGTTATATATAATAGAAATTGTATATACTTATATTTATATAAAATAATACAGAGCCATAAGAAAGAAGGAAATCCTGCCATTTTTGACAACATGGATAGACTTGTCATTAAGCTAAGTGAAATAAGTCACAAATACTGTATGATCTCACTTATATGTGGAATCTAAAATAGCTGAATTCATAGAAACAGAGCGTTAATTGGTGGTTGCCAGGGGTGGGATAGGGTCTTTGTGGGGAAATTAGAAGATGTTGGTCAAAGGGTACAAACTTGCAGTTTTAAGCTGAATAAGTTCTGGAGATCTAATACAGTATGACGACTATAGTTAGCAATATTGTGGTTTATACTTGAAAGTTGCTCAGAGTGATCTTAAGTGTTCTCACCACAATAATCAAAATGAAAATTATATGAGGTGATGGATATGCTAACATTATTGCGGTAATCATTTCGCAATATATACATACAACAAATCATCACGTTGTATGTCTTAAACTTACATAATGTTGTATGTCAATTATATCTCAATACAACTGGGGAATAAAGAATGTGTTATCAACTCTTACCTGAATTTCCAGCCTGCTCCTGGCTTACCTTACATATTTTGAACTTGACAATTCCCACAGTCGTGTGAATCAATTCCTTTAAAGTAAATAATCTTTCTCTGTCTCTCTCTATATATAATTTATATATGTACAAGATATTATCTTTAAAGTAAATAATCTATATATTATATAAATATATATATAATCTCTATTTGTATATATCATACTATGCCATGCATATATAACATTTTCCAATTGACATAATTTTTTCACTCAATAAAGCCTTATTGAGAGCCTACTATTTACCAAAGAAACTGCTCTATGTGTTGAAAACCCACAATGGATGAAGTTTCCACTGTCAGAAAGTTTTAATTTTTAAGAAAAATTTTACAATAAATGTATGAGTAAATAATAAACCAAAGAAAATATTAGATAGTTATGAGAGCAATGAAGGAAGTTATTAAAAGAGTGACATGATAATTTGGCCATGCATGGCCTCAAAATATATTTGTTAGGAATTAACCACTGCCTGTTGCATGTTTTCATTCTTTTCCACTCTTAACTGTATTATATGTTTATCACAAGTGTGGCATTTATTAATATACATACTCATCCACAGTTATTAATTTCTTAAGAGCATGGTTTCTGCTTATGTAAATTTGTATTTCCAGCACTGATATATTGCCTTATATATGGAATATGTATGCACTAAATATTTATTTACTAAATATTGATTTATTAATTTAATAGAGGACTCTTTCCCACTCTGTCAACCTCTGGGAAAATCCAAAGTAAACCATTCATCTACCAAACTCTACCTCTATAACATTTTTTTAAATAGATCTTTATTGGAGTATAATTGCTTCACAATACTGTGTTAGTTTCTGTTGTACAACAAAGTGAATCAGCCATATGCATACATATATCCCCATATCCCCTCCCTCCTGAGCTTCCCTCTCACCCTCCATATCCCACCACTCTAGGTCGTCGCAAAGCACCGAACTGATCTCCCTGTGCTATGTGTGTGTGTAAATGTTTGTGTATGAAATCAAAACACACACAAAATTTCAGAAATATCCAATAATAATGGCATGTAAGAAAATCAATAGTTTCCTAATGCTTATTCCTGTTCTACAAAACCATCCATACTTCACTTTTGTTGTTGTTTATCTCCATGTAGCTAAAAAATATGTTGTTATCACTGTGTATGATTTACCAGTTTTTGCCATCTTCTATCGCCCTATCACATAGGCATCTATATTCTTACTTTAGACTTTTGCGACTACCTTTGAAAAGTTAATATTATATGTAAATATTTTTCTATTAATTATAGACAGAATTTAGAGTAGATCTGTAAGATGAAAATAGCAGGTCCTTTAATTCTGTTAAATTAATTCACATTTTCTTTCCAACTTCAATGAAGCAGACATTTTGTTGTTGTAATATTGTGATTTATAAGAAATATATATTTGGTCATTCAGATGACCAAAATATATTCCTCATATATGTTTGATCTTCATCCATGGTTCCTGGCTCTGACTTTCAAAACCCTTGGAATTCCCTAAGTGCTGAGATTGATAAAGGTGTCTTTTGTTATATGAATGAGGTGACTTATGGAAGCCTTTTAAGAATGGAAGCTGGTTGCCAATGGAGCCAACCATGTGATTAGAACTGCAAGTTCCAACCCCTGACCTCTGAGGAGGAAAAAGGCACTGGAGACTGAGTTCAATCACCAATGGCCAAAGATTTAATGAGTCATGCCTGTGTAATAAAACTTCCATAAAAACCCAAAGGGCTGGTATTTAGAGAGCTTTGGGGTGGGTAAACACCAGACCTCTGGGGAGGAAAATGGCGCTGGAGATTGAGTTCAATCACCAATGGTCAAAGATTTAACGAGTCATGCCTATGTACTAAAACCTCCATAAAAACCCAAAGGGATGGTGTTTGGAGAGCTTTGGGGTTGGTAAACACATGGAGATTCAGGGAGAGGGGTGCACCTGGAGAGGGCATGTAGGCTATGAGCCCTTTGCCACACTGCTTGCTCTATGCATCTCTTCCATCTGTCTGTTCCTGAGTATATCCTTTTATAGTTAATTGGTAATCTAGTAAGTAAAATGTTTCTCTGAGTTCTGTGAGCTGCTCTAGCAAATTAATTGAACCCAAGGAGGGGGACTTGGGAAGATCTGATTTATAGCCAATGGGTCAGAAGTACAGGTAACAACCTGGGATTGTGACTGGCATCTGAAGTGGGGGAGGGGGGTAGTCTTGTGGATCTGAGCCCTTAACCTGTAAAACTTGGTTCTATCTCCAGGTAGATGGGGTCAGAAGTGAGTTAAATTCTTAGACACCCTGCTGGTGTTCAACTCCAAACACTGGAATTTGGTCTAGGAACCTAATTTATTTGTCAAGTTTGATAAAACTTCATTTACACTGTGTTCTGTAAGCATAATTAAATCTTCCATGCTTTTTTTTAAAGAAGATTCCAAAAATTGAAAACTAATCATCTTCAGCATTGCATAAAGGTACTAAAAGAGAGAGAGAGAGAGAGAGAGAGAGAGAGAGAAAGAAACAAAAATTCCAAGAAGTCAAATGAGAAAGTTATGATACAAAAATTAAAGAATCAGTCAAATTGTCAAGGAAACCCATTGGTCTATAAATTCCAAAGAAAAGATGGAATGGTTAGGAGATGGAAAGAATTGATGTTAAGATGAAATAATATTAAGAATTTGTTAAGAAAGCAAGCATTCCTTCTCCAAATACGACAAAGAAAGTCAATTAGAAATCTTGAAAGCAAGAAAAATCCAAAATATTGTAGAATAGACCAGATATATAGTTAAATTAATTATCAGTGATTCTGAGCAACTGGTGGATTTTAAGAGAGAAACTGCTCGGTTTCAACATTGTCTTTTAAGTGGGAAAGTCATTCTAAAATTTGAAAAGTATGGAAGAAAATGTACATTTATCCAGAGTTTGTTCTAAAGTGTGTATTTATGGAGTCATGATAATATGACAGCTCTTTTTTCCCCCATTCTACCAAACACATTTTTTTTTCATTTAAGAGTAATGATTCTGAAATTTCAAATCAGTTAATATCTTCTGTTTAAATTGAATTAAATTGTAATCCTAATAACTGCCATCTTAAGCATGGGTATTTTTAAACTGTAATTTAGAATGTTCTGTTGGTAAAAAAAAGTATGAAGGATTTTATTGAAATCATTTGCAAGACTTTATTTACATAGTTTTTATACCAATGATTCTTATTACTTAATCCCAATTAGAGAAAGAGTGGATTGAATTAACAGTTGGACTGAGTATTTATGACTTTATTTTCAGTGAAGTGGGATACCATTTAAATTGACTCAGTGGCAAATTAATTTCATATGAGCTCTCTCTGATTCTCAGCATCCAATTTATTGACATGTTTTTCTTATTTTTTCCTCACTCTAAGCACTTCCACTCTTCTGAAACTTCTACCCCTTATCCACACCAATTCTGAGCACGTGACCATGCTATACAACTTCTTTACATAACTACCTAGATATCTTCTGCCTAGAATATTCTTCCCTGAATTTTTATATGACTGAGATCTTGTCCTTCAGATTTCAGCTTAAATGTCGCCACCTCAGTGAAAACTTTCATGTTTATTCAAATTAAATTTTATTGGAGTATATCCTCAAATATCTTCCAATGAAAATGCATGGGGGAAATGTTCATATTATTCCATCCCTGCACTTGATTGATGGTTTATGGAATTCTTAACTGAAAACAATTTACCCTTAGAAATCTGAAGGCAAAGTTCAGTGGAATTATAGCATCCAGTTTGATGATAAGAAATTTTACACTAATCTGTTTCTCATTTCTTTGTAGCTGACTTGTTTTCTCTCCAAGAAGTGTTTAGGAGTTTTTCCTTAATTAATTTGTTTATTGATTCTAACAATAAATCTGTAGAATATTTATGTTTGAAGATTCATGGTGCTGTAGGAGGTTTTCTTATTTCATTTAATAATATTCCCTTTTTTCCTCTTATCTCTTTAGATTTCCTGTTATTTGGATTTCTAAAACTATTAGTTAATCTTTATATTCTATTATTTGCTCTTTCTAAAATTACATGTTTACAATATGGAATTATTAGATGGCATTTCTAAAAATCTTATTAGTTGGCTTAATCTTTAAAGAACTATTCATTAGAATGACTGTCTATTTTTAATTAAATTATAATTTTTTTCCCTGTGTCTTATTTCTTTATTTCTTAGTTCCATGCCGAGCTATTTTATTTCTTTTTTGTGGTACGCGGGCCTCTCACTGTTGTGGCCTCTCCCGTTGCAGAGCACAGGCTCCGGACGCACAGGCCCAGCAGCCATGGCTCACGGGGCCCAGCTGCTCCATGGCATGTGGGATCTTCCGGGACCGGGGCACGAATCCCCGTCCCCTGCATCAGCAGGCGGACTCTCAACCACTGCTCCACCAGGGAAGCCCAATGCCGAGCTATTTTGATGTACTTATCTTTAACTTTTCAATTTAATTTTTGTTTAATCAATTATATTTTAAATGTATGTATTCCTTTCTATTCTCTGATAGTTCCTTTTCATCTTATTATGATCTTATATTTACCTTCATAAGTGTTATTAGTTGAAAACTCATGTTCAGCTGGAAGTTCAGAATGATCAGAATATTATTTGGAAATATAATCTTTATAGACATAATTAGTTAAATTAAGATGAGGTTACAAAGGATTAAAATTGTCTTTAGGTCCAATGACTGGTGTTCTTATGAGAAGGGGAGAGGACAAACAGATATATACACAGATAAAATGTCCATGTAAAGACAGAAGCAGAGAACAGAATGACGCAGTCATAGGCCAAGGAACACCAAGGATTGCCGGGAATGTTCCGAAACTAGGAAAAGGCAAGGAAGGTTTATTCCCTATAGCCTTCATAGGGAGTATGTCCTAATGATACCTTGAAATTGGATTTCTAGCCTTCTGAACTGTGATGAAATAACTTTCTATTGTTTGAAGCCACTCAGTTTGTGGTAATTGGTTATAGCAGCCCTGAGAAACTAATATGGGAAGCCTCTATGGGATATTATTTGCGGGTATGTTGAGTTATTTTCTTTTGTCTTATTTCTTTTTTCACTGGGGTCATTATTTTCATGTTAGGTTATTTTGGTCTCTGAGGACAGTCTAACACATATATCTAAGAATTATTTTTTTTTCCTTTCAGACTAAAGGATGAGATGGTGTAAAGTTTAAGCAGGGTTCTAATTATATGGCAAGAGTTTGTCAAATGTCAAAATTCATTTTTATGGGCAAGAGAGCATATGGGAAAGACAAATGCCATATGACGGCTGGCTGTGATCTGGGCACTGATATCTATAAGAGTTTTCTTTGTGTATCCCAGTGAATTCCTCCAATTTCTTTGGAGGGAAGACATCCAGTTTTCCCCATCAATAACATCATTGTCTCCCCAAGCACTTTACTGCAGAATCAAGGACTCTTCCTTGAACCCTCCTGTGTCCTTTTATTCTCCAAACCTAATTTGCATTTACTTTTCCTTTACAATTTTTCTCACCACTGTTGGTGCATTTAATTTCCCAAGTTTTCCACTTAAAATTTTAAGTCTGTATTACTTGATGTCTGAGTACTATTAGTGCATCTAACATCTTCTTATAGTGTATTATTTATATATTTTTCCTTCTTATCACTTATTTCAACCTGACATATATATGTATTTTGTTGTTGTTTAGTATCTGTCTTTACTAACTAGAATTCAAACCTCAAAAAAACAAGGAGTGTCTGTTTTGTTAATGAATGGATCCTCACTGCTTATAACAGTACTTATTTCTGACATACTAAGATCTTAAGAAATATATGTTAGAGTAAATCTATGTTAAAATTAGTTGAACTAATTAATACTGGCCAATAGAACTTCTTGGGCAATCTGAGAAGAGGGATTCCATCATAAAAAGTGAGAAATATGCAAGAGCTCATTTCCCTCCTACATTTAGATATTGGTTTTTGAGGGCATGATGCTTAGAAACCCTGTAGCTTTTTTAAAACCATATACAGAACCATTAAGGATACCTTAATAATGGGAGCATCCAAAGCTCCAAAAAGCCTGTTTACTTGTTGTCGTTATTGCACTGCTAACCAACACAGTAGTCTTTACTAGTCATCAAATAGAGTTTTTACTAGTCATCAAACAGAGTTTTCATGCCACTCTTATATCAGTATGATGTTACTTTCAGCCCAAATCATCCTGGGTATAACTAAGGCAAACTGGATCCCAATGCCTGATAGAGTGAGATGAGAAACAGCCTCAATGGAGCCAAAAGGAATGAGAGAAAACCTGTGAAAATCATGAATAGGAGTGGTTGCTAAAATTTTGTCAGTGGGAAATAGAACAGTATGAATGAAGGCACAGAACCTCACCCTGATGAAACTAAACCAGACAAAATCTGGATTCTAAACTAGCTCTGTCTCTCACTAAGTTTGTGATTAACTAATTTTCCTAACCTATTTGGGACTCAGATTCCTGAAAAATGGGAATAATAAGAGTATCTGCCTCAGTGTGTTGCTGGGAAGATCAAATGTGGTTATAACCATGAGACACTGGCTACACTGCATCCTCTGGCAGTTACTTGTAGTTTAGGACCTTAAATGTTAAGATGGTTGTGGAAGAGGTGGGGATATGCATTTTATTTGCTAGGCAAATAGAAGTCATTAACAGAGAGACATTATATAAAAGCAGTGTAAGATAAGAGCTATCAAACTTTTCTCTTCCTCCCCTGCAAGGGGAGCTAAATAGCAGTACATTAAAAACACATTGTTCAATATGGATATTATTTGAAACCATGAGGTGGTCTTTTTTGCTTACTGCATAGACAGTTCTCAATAGGAAAGAGGTGTGAGAGGAAATGAAGAGAGCTTCCTTTTACAGCCAAGAAAGATAATTCCTCATACATGATCTAATGCCATAAGTGTCAGAAGCTTATAAGATAAGGGGAATTAGTATAACAGTTATACTTTATTGTGTTTATAAACTTAGCTTATATCTCTCAATGTACCACATATATAATCATATTTATAGTGAAACCAAATTATTATTAAAATTTTAAATATGGAAAAAATATGTCATTTGTTGTAAATGTTCAACAGCATTTAAAACTATTTTTATCCTTTACTTACATTCTGGGATGATAACTCTTACCTCATCTAGCGTCTCTATTAGTGACAGTTAATGTAGCAACTATGCTCATTTCTTCCTAAAGTTGTTTGATGGCTGAACACTTTGAGGCTTTCTCAAGACTGCACAGAGAGATTTTTCAAGTTCAGAAGCGTTAGAAAGCCATTGGTTCCATTACTCTTCTGAACTTGAAAAAGTTAAGGTTGATGTGTGAATGTATTTAGCTGTCCCATTCCATGTAAAAATATCCAGCTCCAAGGAGCTAATCTGCTTTTCATAAGCAATTTTTTATAAAAATAAAACTGAGTACAATGATTTACTACCTTAAGTTTGTTATAACTGAGTCTTTGATAATCTAAGAAGTAAGGAGTCATGAATTTCCTTAGATATTCATTTGTAATCCTTTAAACAATTTACAATAATACATGTTTTCAGTGATAAAATAACACTATAGAGCCTAAACTTCCCTCTGCCTTCCACATTGTAAAAGTTTGATTCTACTGAATATATATTTATTTATCTTTTCTATAGTCTAAAGAATTTCAGAACTTGATCAAAATCAGCACTTTTTGCTGTTGGTGTTCTAATTAAATATTCATAGTTTACTATAAAAGGGTAATTTCAGAATAGGTCAGAGGAAATATTAACATATTTTATAAACACAAAGAAGAATCACAAAAACTTTCCCTGCTTGATAAGATCTGGCCATTCCCTTCAGTTTATTAATAGCTAGTAGTTGGATCTAGTCTCATGTGGCTGCTTTCATGAAGTGGTGTTATTGGCAATTACCATTTAATCAAAATTTAATCACTGCCTCAAAAGGTAACTGAGGCTAAAATAGAGTAAAATTCCATATAATATTTACATTCCTTTGGAATGATATAAACCTACTCATTAAGGAAGTTAACTGAAATAGAGTTAACTTAAATGAAAGTTAAACAAAGCAGGTCAAACTCATTTAGGATAAAAATTTGATGATTATTTTTGGCATATATTTTATTAAAGAGAAAGAAATCAGAAAACAACAACAACAACAACAAAAACAAAGGTCATTCATTTAATAATGATCTTGGAATATGTCTTTGAGACCTCCCTGGTGGCCCAGTGGTTAAGAATCCTCCTGCCAGTGCAGGGGACGTGGGTTCGAGCTCTGGTCTGGGAAGATCCCACATGCCGCGGAGCAACTAAGCCCATCTGCCACGACTGAGCCTGTGCTCTAAAGCCTGCGAGTCACAACTACTGAGATCTCGCTCCCCAACTGCTTCAGCTGGTGTGCCTAGAGCCCGTGCTCTACAACAAGAGAAGCCACCGCAATGAGAAGCCCACACACCACAACAAAGAGTAGCCCCACTCGCCGCAACTAGAGAAAGCCTTCGCACAGCACGAAGACCCAACGCAGCCAAAAAAATAAAAATAATGAATTAAATTAAAAAAAAAGAAAATGTCTTTACTGAAAATATTCAAAACATTTAGATAATAGTTGCTGAAGTCCCATTTTGCTTATCAAAACTCTGCCTTCTGGGCTTACTTCCTTGCCCTCAATCAACCTCAGCTTCTATTCAGGGGCATTTATGGCAGTGACCTCAGAGAAAAAAAAAATGCATATCCTTTAAACAGTCTAAAAGATCATTTAAAGGAATGTTTTCCCTAAAATTCTATTCACATTCATCCAGGTCTCTATTTCCCAAGGGTTCAAGCATCTCACTCTTAAGAATTGTTGGCTTAGTTAATAAATCTCTTGCACTGTTGCAAAGACAATGTATTTTGTCCCTCAAATATTTTAAAGTATAAAAATGATGAAAACCAGAGTTCTAAAGATATTATCTACCATTTTGTCTTTATCAGTCTTTGGTCAGATTATTTTGTACATAATATAACAATTCATGTGTCTACCTCTTATCATCTATTATTGACATTCTCCAGCTTACAGTCCAGCTCTAATTGCAAACTTCCCATAAGATTTTTAACAAATGCATAGATTTCTGTATATGTTCAATCCTATTGAGTTTAATACCACTTAATATTTTTCTCCTTTTCCCCTGTTTTTTTTTTCTTTTATTTCTGTCATTTTCCTGTAGAGCTTTTTGTACTGCCATTTAAACCATTAGGAAGTCATTACTTCAGTACAATAGAGTGTGATTAGTCTAAAAAATAAAATAGAATCAAAATAGAATACAGAGCACATGGTAAGAGTATCATTGCTTTGTGAAGAGTGTGTGTGTGTGTGTGTGTGTGTGTGTGTGTGTGTGTGTGGTCTATTGCGTGGTGTTTGTATATGTACTGACTGTGAAAAGAAAATCAAAATTGAGTAAGTATTGCTAAGATAGCTCACTAAAATAGAGCCAAGAAGCTATTAAGGAAGAGTGATTATGGACTTCTCAGCCTGAATAGAAGCTGACCTTTTGGCACGATGAAGTTATCCAGAATATCTGCCAGAAACTCATGATAGTTTACCTACTTATCAGACCCCTACCCTAAAACAACTTGTGATTCCTTAAGGACAAATATCTCCAACTTGCATCAGAGTCAATCACAGTTCTCACTAGGCAACTTTAACCAACCTTGTGTTTTTTTGTCTTTATGAGCTCCTGACATTTTCTCTTCCTTGAAACACTGTTTTGGGGTTACCCAAGTCTTTGTCTCCCAAACTGAAATTCTTAAGACCACAAATAAACTCTTTTCCTATTTGCATCCTTCTGCAATTTTTTTTTTTTTTTTTTTTGGCGGTACATGGTCCTCTCACTGTTGTGGCCTCTCCCGTTGTGGAGCACAGGCTCCGGACACGCAGGCCCAGCGGCCATGGTTCATGGGCCCAGCCGCTCCGCGGCATGTGGGATCTTCCCGGACCGGGGCACAAACCCGTGTCCCCTGCATCGGCAGGCGGACTCTCAACCACTGCGCCACCAGGGAAGCCCGCATTATTTTTTGGTTAACATTATATAATGTCAGAAGTGGGATACAGAGCGTTCTGTGTACCGCCCCCCATCCCACCCCAGCCCCTGTACTGGAACCACTTAGATTCGTGTAAGGTACCTACAAGAGTTCATTGTGCTATATTGTCTCCTCAGTGGTCCCAGACTGTGTCATTCATTGGAGGCCTCCTATTCTCAAACCTCCTGCTTTGGAAGAGGTTCTAGTTTATTTGGGTATCCTCTGTTTCTGGCTACTGTACTCTGGAATCTAGCTTGCTGTTTTATTTAAAGGTCCTTTGGGTTGTCTGTTTTGTTTAAGTGACTTCTGGGATTTCACTTCCCATTTTGTTTGTATGGCCTTTGAGATTTTACTTCCTGTTTTGTTTGAAATCCTTCAGGATTTCACTTCTTGTTTTTATTTGAATGGCTTTCTGGATTTTTCTTTCCATTTTGTATGTTTTGTTTAAGTGGCTTTTGGGATTTAGCTTCCAATTTTTGTATGAGTGGCCTTCAAGATTTCTTTTCCCATTTAGTTTTTGTTGCCGGCTTCTGTTCTCAGGATTTCATTGCTTGTTTTGTTTAGTTTTGTTTAGTTTTTTTCTCTTGAAATATGGGAAGTTCACTCTCTAGAGGCAAGGCTGCAGAGCAGCCTCCTTCTGGAACTTCTGCTGGTTTTATGTATAAGAAATATGAGCCCCAGTCTTTTAAGTTTTTGTCTTGCTGGACTATGATTACTGGAATGATTTACAATTAAATTGGCTGACTTGGGGCTCCTTTGAAATTCCTAAATTAGTTTATCTGTGTAGTCAATTAACAAAAGAATATTAGACAATAATGGAAACATATTTCAACTGGTATTTTGAGGCCCACACACATAATTAAGAATCCACATTTTCTTCCCTCAGAAAAACTAACTCATAATTATCTCAAAGCTTTCCAAATTGGAAAAATTCTCTGAGGTTTCTGAGACCTCTATCTCTCCCTCTCTTCCTCTGCTCTTTCCTGTTCCTCTGAAGGCTCTTCTCCTTGCTATCCATCTTTCTCTGAATTACCTTTATATAACATTAAGATTGATCTCCTGCAGAAGGTAACAGTATATCTGATGACTTGATGGGAATGTCTATGATTATTATAACCATTCTGAAAAAAATATTATTCTTTCAAAATTATGACTCTAAGGGGAAAAACGTCCTTCGAGAAGAAGCTTGCATTTCTTTCTCTTTGCCTTTGAGATGTACATGTTCTACCTGGTCTTCTCTGGGAACTCTTACCTAGATCATTTCTAATTCCTAAGACTGAAAAAGGAAAAGTGGAAAAGAAGCCTTTTAAACTAAAACTGCTCAAAGAACTCTCTTGCCCAAACTGCCTTCTTAAAATTGCTTGTCAAGGGCAAATACAAATCTTAAATGGCTTCTCCATAAATAAAAAAAAAAAACTTTAGACATCTGAGCGAGTAGACTTAATTTATTCCAACTGTTATTTATAAACTAGTGTGTTTTATATTGTACCTGATTTATAACTAAAGTTTCAAAATAAAAACTATGAGATTTCTGTCTGTGTCTATCTGGATGTATGTAAATGCATTGTAGATGTGATATGTTTCAACCTTCAGACTGTATTAACAAAGTTAATTTGTAAAAGAACTCTATTTAATTGGCTTAAAAAGTAAGTGCTGGGCTTCCTTGGTGGCACAGTGGTTGAGAGTCTGCCTGCCGATACAGGGCACGCGGGTTCGTGCCCTGGTCCGGGAGGATCCCACATGCCGTGGAGCAGCTGGGCCCGTGGGCCATGGCTGCTGAGTCTGCCCATCCGGAGCCTGTGCTCCGCAATATGAGAGGCCACAACAGTGAGAGGCCCGCGTACTGCAAAAAAGAAAAAAAAAAAAGTAAGTGCTTATATAAATTCTCAGAAATATAATAGAAACTAACAAAAATGAATTTCATGTTCACGTGAAATGAGAAGTATTAGGTATTAAATAGAATCCAGTATTAACGCTAATTTAATTTGTTGGTTTAATTAATACAGGCATGTCTTTATAAGCATTAATATTAAGTATAATGCTTTTATTGTACCTAGGTTTACTAAAAGTCAAGTAAGTTCATGTTATCTCTGTTATAAAATTTGTCAGTAAGAAAGATGGTAAGATATTTTTCTAAGTAAATTAAATAAATGTAAATGGATTAAGTAAATGTAAATGTAACAAATTTTTAAGTGAACTCTTTAAAAACAATTATGTTTTATTTAAAAATAGTTTCCCAAAATCTTTTCGGTAAATTAAAACTTTAGAGTTTTACTAAATTAAATTAAATGTTGAAAATTTATTAAATATCTAGATCATTCCCAAGTAAAATAAGATACTGAGAGATTAATTACTGAACATAAGCTCCATTTTACAGAGAGCTAAAGATATTTGGGAATATTAGTAAATATGTTTGGTACCACACTGAGAAATTTTCTATAAGAAACCCTGTTTTTAGAAATTATAAAAAGTATTTATAAGTTTGCCAATCTATAGATTGCTAATGTAAAAGGCTTCATAATTGCTTACTTCTTAGTTTTCACTAGAAATTAAGGTTTCTAAGGGCTAAAATTTTTCATTAATATATATCATTAATACTGCTAAAATTAATAAGAAAATCATTTTCATATGCAAGGAATTTTTTTAAAAAAAGTATAAGGAATGGAAATACATTTTGTTAATGGAAAAGAAAGTAATATTGTCCTAAAGTTGGTTATGTCTAAATGAGAAGCATAACAAGGGACACATTAAAATGGATACAGAAAGTTGAAAAAGGCTTGTGAGAAAAAGAAATCTTTAGAAAGGAATGTGTGTTTTGTCAGAATTGGTCAAGATTGAAATGAATTTAATTAAGTAAATGAGTTTTAATATGAAAAGTAAGCTAATGCAAAATTAAGTTTAGTTTTCGTTTTCTCTCTGTTAAAAGGACAAGGTTTTCTTACGTTTTGTCTGGTCTTAATGAGAAATTGTAAACAAAGTTTTTTTTTCTCTTTTACCTTTAATGTAATCTGTCTAGAAAAACAAAGAGTCTATATTTTGTAGCTAGGGTTTTTACAACTATATAACCTTTTATATTTGCCCTATGAAGTCTTTAACCTTTACTTTGGTAAAATGGGAGACTAAGCATTGTTTTACAATGACCTATAATCCTATTTAACCAAGCATTTTCAAAAGCTTTTTATGCCCCTGAAATATCTCAAAGATTTGCTTCTGTCCTTATAAATAAACTAATCAGAGTCATTTGATATGTTAAATTACATAGGAAGCATTGTCAAATAAGAGGTAATAATAAGCCTTCTTTATGTTATATCTGTATAGGTATATAGTATAAATATTTCAGAAACTATGTGAAATTTCTGGAAATCTGATATGTCCTGGTGTAATGTTATCAGTCATAATTTTAGTTATCTCAAAACATTGTATGTCACAGAAATAACAATTTCCTTGTCAGTTGCATTGTAATCAGGTCTTTACCATGCCATTTTAAGTCTTTTGTCATTTATAGACAGTTATTGTTTTATTCTGAAGCATTTACAAATATATTTCATCTTTAGAAAAATTCATGGAAAGGACTCTGACACTCTAGAATACAGGTTTCTAATAAACTTTCAAATCATACCATTGAACTGGGTGAAAATTACAGAACTCTAATGAAGAAACTGATGTCTTCATAAACTGCTAACAAATGATCAAGATCAAGAATTAATTCCATGGGAATGAATGAACTGATGAGAATGATTATAATTTTAATGGCTTTTTATTTTAAACATTGCTCTTTTATGTTTTGCTCTTCCTGATTTATGGAAACCCTTTCTCTCAAGCAGGAATTTGATGAAGTATACCTTTGTAAACAAAGGTTAAGCATTTATATTTTTTTCCTACTTGATCCCTCCAGAATTTGGAAACTCTTAGTGAGTTTTCTTATTTTCATGGCTATATAGTTATTTGTGTAAGTTCAATAAGAATCTGCTCTCCTTTTAACAGGACACACTTGGAAACATTGGTTATGTTACCAAGGCTTTGACTGGAATACTTTATTTGACAGCCACTACTCTAATCTCTACATCGACTCAGATATGACCATACAGCTTTAAGTAATTAAGACTGACTTTATGGAGCCAAAGAAGACCCTTGGAAAAAGATCCTGATATGCACAGGATTCCAAATAGCCTTAGCAGTTAAGTAAAAATGGTCACTTCCTGGCAGGTACAGGAATCTCAAGATACTTTGGAGACCTTGTGAAGAGAGGAATTTACCCAAATCTGTTGGTATTACAGGTGAATACGATGGCAAGTCTTTGACATGGCTTCCTGGCTTCAAGAAGCCTTTTAAAATTTCAGTCTTAGATTCCTTATGAAAAGTTCCAGTAAAGCAGATTTAAAAGAGCCTATATGATCAGTCACTATTCCTGTTAACACTTATCTAAATAAGCAGGCCACATTTACTGAAAACAGACTTACTTTGCAAATGAATTAGTTTTAATTTGGTTATATATGGTAAAAATGAGGGTGCTTTTAGAGAAAAAAATATGTTTTCGTAATATAACTTTGTGGATATTAGGTTCTAGTGTTGTTAATTGTCTTTAAAATTTTGGTATTTACCTATAAACCGGACTAGATCCTGAATTCTTCTATTGATAGATTTTCTTCAATATGTGGCTATTACTGTCCAAACTAATGTTTCCAGTCTTCATTGCATTCTTGTATTGGAATCATTGAGAATTAAAACCTCCCTTTAACTAAACACTTGATGATGCTGTCAGAGACATTTCAAATTGCAAAAGAGGGTTCAACCCTGACAACTAGAAATCTTCAGCTGGTTCCCCTCTGGACTTGGTGGCTTATTGTGATCCAGATTGCAAATAGTTATACCAGTCATTGTTTTAATTTGTTCTCTCTCTTTTGTTTTTAAACAGTTTACACTTTGTATTTCTTGCTGCTATACTATGACACCCTCCACAGGAATAATGAGAGTTTGATGTCTGGAGATGATTGACCACCCTTATATGATTCCTCCTAATGAAGATCCATGAATTTCTGCCATTTCAAATGTTGCCTAAGACCCACTTCCTAGATGGCCCCTTTTTGCTCAAATGTGGACGTAAACTCTCTAAAAGCATATGTCTCTCACAACCACCTCTTTCTCTCCTCCTTGGGACATGTCTCTCTGGGAATGAGCCTTCCCAGTGCCAAGGGAGTTGATGCTGATGCCAAATAACCAAATGATTAATAATCAATACTTTTTAAAGAAAGATCTCAATCAAAAGGGAAAAATGTAAAAGGAAAATCAAAATGGAGTCTGTATTGATGAGCGCTCTCTCAAATTAAGTCAAGAGGACCATTAAGGAAGTGTGACTTATGCACCTCTCAGCTTGGATGAAATCTAACCTTTTGACTTAATGAAGTCATCCAGAACATCTGCCAGAAATTCGTGACAGTCTTTCTCCTTATTGAACCCCTACCCTAAAATAACTCATGATTCCTTAAGGACGAATATTTTCTAACTCACATCAGGATCAATCACAATTCTTGCCAGGCAACTTTTTTTCTAACATCTTTATTGGGGTATAATTGCTTTACAATGGTGTGTTAGTTTCTGCTTTATAACAAAGTGAATCAGTTATACATATACATAGGTTCCCATATCTCTTGCCTCTTGCATCTCCCTCCCTCCCACCCTCCCTATCCCACCCCTCCAGGCGGTCACAAAGCACTAGCCGATATCCCTGTGCCATGCTTGCCAGGCAACTTTTAACAATCTCATGGCTTTTTGTCTTTATAAGCCCCTGACTCTTTCTCTTCCTTGAAACACTCTTTTGGGGTTACACACATCTGTGCCTTCTGAATTGCTATTCTTAAGACCCCAAACATATTTTTTTTCTTGTTTGCATTATTTTCTCCTGCATTATTTTGTTGTTGTTGACATGCATCAGGATGTAAAATGGATTTTTTACAGTGGATTCTGGTCTAGATGAGAAAGCCACTACTCTAAATATTACATTATTATATTTCCTGTTTTTATATTTCTATTTTCAGGTAGGAAACTATATTTTTTGAAAAAAAGATAATTTTATCTATTCCTATTACAATTTTGCATACATCTATGTTTTTTCCTAAGTAATTCACCATGACCTATTCATGGTTTCATCTATTTTATTTCAAAACTGACATGGATAGAAATGAACATCAATCTTCTCAACATGATATTTCCTCAATATTCACCTGATCTTTCTTTTGCTATGATCCTGAGTTTTTCCAATTCAAGAATGTTTAATTTCTTAAGAATTAAGAAATTCTTAATTTCTTATTATTCATTATTTTGTTACCCATAATAATGGGTTTTATCACTCAAACATAACTCCTATTTGAGTGAAACCTGTACCATTCCAGACATGCTTTCCATTGTGCTTGAATTTATGCTCTTCTGTCTAATTTTAAGGCTACGAAATCTGTGTATCCTGTATATGTTTTTAAGCACAAAAATAACATGCAATGTACTGATTAGAAACACACAAACTGCACAAGTCAATTTAGCTTTAAAATCTGTCCTCATCGTTTACAAGCTGTATGAAACATGGAAAGTTAATTAATTTTTCTGTACTTCATTTTTCTCATCTGTAAAATGGGGCTGGCAATAGTAAACTTCATGATAATGAAAAATAAATGAGTTATTAGAGGTAAAGCAGTTAGTGCAGTGTCTAGTACACAATAATCAGTTAGTAGTATTTAACTATTATTAGAATTTATTGCAGTGATTTTTTTTTCCCTTGAGGGAGTCATGCAAAGTAATTTTGTAGTAATAAAAGACTGAGTTGTGATGACCTACTTAGTTTGTCCATGTTAAATATTTGCCAAGAAAACTTCTGGACATCAGCTGGAGTCTCAGAAAAAGAAATCGGAGGGCAGCAGAGAGAAGAAATCCACTATACAAACAGAAAATCATTTACCAAGGTGATTCTGATAATGCAACAAAAAATATTCAATATAAGCATTAAAAGCAAACAAAACAAAACAAAATCAATAATTATAGCTTCAGGATTGAAATGAAAAATATACTTGAGAATATTGGGAAAACTGCTATTTTCTTGGATTGGAGGATTTAATATTAAAAACACTCTCCAAAATAGATTTAATGTAATTCAAAATGAAATCCAGACTTTTAAAACATAACATCCATATAAAATAAAAAGGTGAAAGAGCTGATAATTATTTTTAAGTGAGAACAAAACAAGGACAGTTGTTATAGTATGACTATATAATAAATATTACTTAAATGACAACAATTAAATATTAAAGGATATGTTAAAATTACAATAAATAAAATTATGTGGCTTTGAATCATAGACATATCATTGAAATAGAAGAAATAGTCCTGAAACCTTATGAAGTTCACATAAAAACTTAACAAAATAGTGGAGCCAACACAATTTGGAGGAGTATAAATTGTATTTTCATAAATGATGTGGTAAAATTGGTCAGCTATTTCAGAGAAAATTTTAGAGTATTTTTTTCTGTAGGAAACAAACTGTAGGGAGAATTAAGAAATCAAAATAAAATAGCAATAGCTATTTGAATTAAAAGAAAATATTGATATTGATTTGACTTTCATATGGTAGGCTTTTAAAGAAAAATCTAAACACGTTGAATTAGTCAAAAGGAAAAGACTGAGGGATTTGACTGCATACAAATAGCCAGCTTAAAATATGATTTAAAACCACTAAGAGACACCACTGCACACTCATGAAATGATTAAAGATATGGAGCAACCGTTCTCTTACTTATTGCCAAGGAAGTATAACTGGCACGGCCACTTTGGAAAATATTTTAACATTAGCCACTGAAGGTGAAGATACACAGTCTTTAAGACACAACAATTCTAATGAAGAGCCCCAACAGAAATGTGGGCATATGAGCTCAAGTCATTGGCATGATTTTTCATAGTAATTTTATCCGTGATATCTGCATACAGCAGCATATATGAGTCCACAAAAATAATGTTAAATGAAATCAGCCAACCCAGGAGAATGCACGCTTTATGTATAAAGTGGCATAATAGCTGATAAAAATACATAGGATTGAAAGTCAGACTTGTGGGCAAGAATAAAAAGATAGTGCTGGGGTGGGGACACAGGAGATTTTCTAAGATGCTGGCAAAGTTCTAGTTCTTGAACTAGTTGTTTTGCAGGCATTCTTTTTTTGATTATTCACTGAGCTGTTCCTCCGGTTGTGTTCACTTTTGTGTAAGGAAGTATGGAAGCTATAAAAGTATGCTGCTCAGATTTTTAAGAGGAAACCCCACTGTGAAGAATGTAATCAATTGATTGCCTTTGGGTAGCCTCACCTCCAGCATTCACTGAAGCCGCGTGGTGCCTGAGCTGCCCCCAGCCAATGTAGCCACAGTGGGATGAAAGAACCTGGTCATTTCTACCCCACTAAGGATTCCTGGAGAGGGCAATATTTGCTTTGGCTCTTCTCAGCAGCCTGCCCAGGACTTTCTCAGAGCTGCAGTCTGAGACTCTCACGACCCGACCCTTGATTTTTTCTTTCTTTCTCCTGTCTCAAGTCTCAGGTCTATATCATGACGTATGGCATATTTCTGTTTATTCTTTTCTTTTCTCTTTCATTTATGATTTTATTTTAGTTTTTAAATTTTTATTGGAGTATGGTTGATTTACAATATTGTGTTTGTTTCAGGTGTACATCAAAGTGACTGTGTTATACATACACATATATTCACCCTTTTTCAGATTCTTTTCCCAGGGTGTAAGGGGAGAGGGGATAAATTGGAAGATTGAGATTAACATATACACAGTACTATGTATAACACAGAGAACTTTCTGTTTATTCTTGCTCCCTCTCCCTTAGACCCTTTACAAATGTCTCTCTGATAAATCTCTTTTACTTCTCATTTCATCGTGGAGTCTGCTTCCTGGAAGACCTGCATTAATGCTTTTGGAAGCAAAAGTGACCAGACAGCTAGTAAGAGACTTTTTTGCAAATGGATCACTCATCTTCCAGCTTGAAAAGTTGGAAAAAAATTTCCTAATTCTATAAAATATGCTGAAATATTACCTTGGGAAAATATCCCCAGGAGCAGAGAACTTCCTTCCTGATGCAGTGATTCAGGCATTTAAAGGGTGTGGAGGGAACAAGTTACATTGACATCCTGCAGAGGAATAATGAAGAACTGAGGACACTTAATCCCTTAAAGACAAAATGAGAGATCCAGAGGGCATTTTTGGTGTTTCACAAAGAGTTGTAGTGTTGTAAAATTCCCAGGAGTATTGAATGCCTTGGCAAGACCAATCTCTTCTGTTATAAGGCTAGAGCCCAAGTTGGAAAAAATCTTAGGTTATAAGCATAGACAGACGGTAGAGTAGAAGACTGTTTTGAAAAGCTGCAACATTGAGTTTGGTCTTTAAAACTGCATACAATTTCAATTGTCTACAAATAGAATTTTTTTTTTAATTAAGCCTTAAGGAAATTAATAAGCAAAGGTGAAAAGTCAACATACATTTAAGGACAGGTTGAATCATCTATTATGAAAAATATTGCTTAGAAGGTGAAAAAGTTAAAATACAGTCAGAGAATACACTGGCCTACAAAATGCCAAGGCACAAAACAGAAAATTAGGAGCCCTTGCAACTATTTTGCAGTCATGAATATATGTCGAATATGACCAAGAACAGCAGTAGTCCTCTTTATATTCACCTCCCAATCCGTACTCAATAAAAGAGTGCTATGGGGCTTCCCTGGTGGCGCAGTGGTTTAGAGTCCGCCTGCCGATGCAGGGGACATGGGTTCGTGCCCCGGTCCGGGAAGATCCCACATGCTGCGGAGTGGCTAGGCCCATGAGCCATGGCCGCTGAGCCTGCGCATCCAGAGCCTGTGCTCCACAACGGGAGAGGCCACAACAGTGAGAGGCCCATGTACCGCAAAAAAAAAAAAAAAAGTGAGGTCAATCTCACTTCTGAAAAATAATTAAATATTCCACATACAAGAAAACTCAACAATATTGACATAAAAATTCATGCTAACCAATTTGTTTTAACCTAAGAATTCAAGGATGGATTTGTAGACTAGTTATATACCTCCCTAATATCCATTCCTCTCTTCTTGCTTGCTAATAAAAATGTTATTTATTTAGTAAGTAATTTCTCCTTTAAATTTCACTTTCATATCTTTCCTTGCAAGGATGCCATTTGATGCAGTTTTATCCAATGAAATGTTATCAAATCCACTGGAGCATCTGAGAGGAAAACTGTTTCTCTCTCAAGAAAAGGGATAGAGGTTTCAAAGTCACCCTTTTCCATCTCTTCATTTCCTGAATGATGACATGGTGCCTGAAGCTCTAGTAGCTACCCTGGAACTATTAGGTAAAAGCATGAAAATGAAACCCAGTAAGCTAAGAATGGCACAGTGAAAAGGTGAAAAAAGCCTGGATCCCTGACTCCATGTTTAAGAAATGAATCACTTTCATCTACTAGCCATCTCTTGATTTACTGTTATGTGAGAAAAAAAAAATTGCTTAAGTTGTTAGTTTTGTTTTCTGGTTATTTGCAACTGACAACACTCCTGACTGATATATTTTTTAACATGAATAAATGCTGTTCACCACATTAATAGATCTAATGGTTGAAACACAGGTGGTCATCTCAATAGATGTAGAAAAGACGTTTAAAAAAAGAACACCTTTTTATAATAAAAAAATGCAAAGTAGGATCAAATGAAACTTTTAAAATCTGAAAAAGAGCAGATTTTTCAGATTTTTTTAACATCTTTATTGGAGTATAAGTGCTTTACAATGTTGTGTTAGTTTCTGCTGTATAACAAAGTGAATCAGCTATATGTATACGTACATCCCCATATCCCCTCCCTCTTGTGTCTCCCTCCCACCCTCCCTATCCCGCCCCTCTAGGTGGTCACAAAGCACTGAGCTGATATCCCTGTGCTATGTAGCTGCTTCCCACTAGCCATCTAGTTTACATTTGGAAGTGTCTATATGTCAATGCTACTCTCTCACTTCGTCCTAGCTTACCCTTCCCCCTCCCCATGTCCTCAAGTCCATTCTCTGTGTCTTTATTCCTGTCCTTCCCCTAGGTTCATCAGAACCATTTTTTTTTTTTAGATTCCATATACATGTGTTAGCATACGGTATTTGATTTTGTCTTTCTTACTTACTTCACTCTGTATGGCAGACTCTAGTTCCATCCACCTCACTACAAATAACTCAATTTTGTTTCTTTTTATGGCTGAGTAATATTCCATTGTATATATGTGCCACATCTTCTTTATACATTCATCTGTTGATGAACACCTAAGTTGCTTCCATGTCCTGGTTATTGTAAATAGTGCTGCCGTGAACATTGTGGCACATGACTCTTTTTAAATTATGGTTTTCTCAGGGTATATGAGAAAAACATCCACTTGAAACTTGAAGTTAACATAATTAGTGCCAGAATATTTGAAGCATTAGCTTTAAACTCATAAAGTAGATTTAAACAAAACATAATACATGCAGCAAGACTAGACTTTGCCAAAATTATAATATTAATTTTTAAATATAGATGGGTGCTGAATGGGGTATTTATTATTTTTGTCAAAGTTTTGGCTGTCCAAGTCCTGAAAGAGAAAGAATATTAGAGAAGCACACCAGTATTCTAAAGAGATGTACAGCTAGATACTAACATGCAGGACTTACTTAAATGTAACTTTCCTTAAATTGATTAAAAAACAACCTACCACCTCATTCCTTAGAAGAGGTTCTATATTATGCATGAACATAGCTATTTGTTCTTAGTTCTCCCTAGGGTCCAGGTGGAAGATTTTTCTGGAGCTTCCCGAAATGACAGGAAGTTGCCTTCATTCCCAGTGATTGTCATGGCAAGAAGCAGCACCCTGTTACACACCAGTAGGGTAATTCCCTCAACTTGTTCAGTGCACAGCCAATCCCATAAGCTATAAAGTAAATGCACTCTAGCAAGAACTCATGTGTTTCTTGTGGGTTAAGCAAATGCCATGGCATGTAACTGGCATCATTTAATGTTATCTCACCAAGGAGAGCTAGCTGCCTGAGCTGACTCCAACTGGAGGGAGATTTTCAGAGGGCCGAAGTTAAAGGCGAGTTACAAGAACTAGTATTTTTGTTTGCATTCCACTTAGTTCAGAAATTTCAAAATCTGGGCAAATTTTAAGAAACTCCAAATATTTTTAGAGATATTGAACATTTTAACATGTTCATCTGTTTGGTGAGAATAAATAATATTAAATTCAATTTATAAGTACTGTGATGAAACCAGAATCTAATTTCCATACAGTCATAATCAGAATGAGAGATAAAACAGTACATGTTTGTGTGATTCCTAGTTCATGTTTCTGTCTTCTAGTCTTCTAAATATATTTAACAAGACTTCTATTCTGTCTGGTTTCTTATCTCATGTCCTCTACGTACATTAAAGGATCAAATCTTTACTTTGGGTCAAGACTTGGTGAATTAGGCCATCTGTGTTCACCCTAAAATTTATTGGTGAACGTGGGGGACATTGGATACTAGTAATAAGCTTATGTCAGGGGATTGAAATTTTCTTTCATATCTCATCTTTTTAATTATGTGAGATTAGAGGGTTGAAGTTGTTCAGACCTGAACTAGATGGATAGAGCAGACATTAAAAGAATTTTCTCTCTATCATGTGTACTTACGTATTCCAGAGGGAGAATAAAAAATTCTTACTTTTATAGCAATGTGGATTTTAGGAACAGTATGATTAAATAAGCAAGATAAACAGAGCCTCATGAAGCCCACCATTGAAGCTGAGATTACAAGGTTGAAAGCCATGCCTGCTGTTCTCAGAGTAAAGAAGAAAATAGAGAGAAAGAAGAAGACAAGGGAGGAGGAAAAGAAGTGGGTAGAGGAGAAGGAGATCACAGATTGGCATTCTGATCATCCTAACCAAATGCTTATGAATGACACAGCAGAGTTGGACTTATAAAATCATGTTTGCTTCTGGTTTCTGAGAGTAACATGTTCAACTAAAAGTGTTTAAAGGCATAATAAAATATTAAGAGTCCATCCACTTTTATAAAAGATTTTAAAATTTCTTTATCCTACTTCTAAAATATTATCCATCTGGTCAAATATAGAGTCAGAGCCAGGGAATTACTTTCACTCCTGAGGTTTATTTCAGATACTTTCTGAGTTTTGATCCCATTTAGAGACTTCCCTCTCAGTTACTAGCTCTTTTTGAGAAGAGCCTGTGGTGCTGTGGTGAAAGCTGCAAAGACCTCTCTAAGTGGAAGAAATGAGTATTAGCCAAATGCCAAGAACAAAGCTTATTATGTTTAGATTATGACTGTATATAACTTAGTCCCACTCATGTACAGTGGCTGTTCAGATTTATGAGCTGAAATGTTTACATGTTGATATCAACTCTGCCCTGGTTGGTTTTTATTCTTGGATATTTGCAGAGTTCCCACTTTCAAGTACATTTAGAAAAAGCAGTCCCCATCAGGACATCTGGCATTGTCCTTTAAATGTTACTTTATTCAGTCTTTGACTGCCAGTTTGTTTTTCTTTCTAACTTGTTCAGTTTAGGACAGCCCTATCATGGTTTTTACCATCTCTTTGTGGTGTTCCTCCACTATGAAAAATAATGTACAACACAATTAAAGCACCTTCATCACACACTCCAAAAATCATATGCTTTGTAAAACAGGCAAATAACCAATAAAAGGAATAATATTCTATTATTTATTAATATTTATGTTTAATTTCCAAGGACAAATGAATGTATTCTTGGTAACTATGTTCTCTCGTGAATCTTGAATTTTTGAAACTCCTTTGATAACAACAAAAAAAATTCATTTAATATAAATTTTGCTTCACTTTGGAAAAAAGTAGAGATGATGACATTTTAAATTGTTTAAAAGGACACATTGTTGGAATGAACATTATATCTTTTGTGTCTTTGAATAATTTTATTTCCTTAATCCCTATGTAACCCTTCCTATTTGGAAGTTGTTTGCTAGAGTGGTGGAGATGTCATTCATTTCTTGTCTGATTCAGATTTAGTTATTAATGTGACTTACACTTATTAAAGAGCACTCTACTTCCGTCATCAATTACTGTTGTAGTTTTAGTACTGTCCTATTAAAAGGTAGACTCTAAAATCCTTTTGATCATCCTCCAACAGTGTTCACATTACTTCATACTTGACTATCTGCCTCTTAAAAAATGAACTATGCATTCAAATACATCATCTAATATTTATCTGAAAATGTGTAGTCTAAATATAATAGCAGGTTACTAGTGGGTCTAAAGTGCCACCTTACTTCAAAATGGAAGACATGTGACTCATCTTTGGTTAACTACTTTCAGAATTCAGGAACAGAGATGCATCAGGCTATCTTCCAGCTCATTATGTGAAGTCAGGAAAGTATGTAAAAGGGATTTTTGTTTGTGAAAAATAAAGTGACAAAAAGATGTCTGTTTTTCAACCAGATAAAACCATCAAAATGCTCAAGACATGGTTTTCACTGATTTAAAAATCAAACCCAAAGTATTATATTTTCAGATTTCAGTATGTATAAAGATGACATTTCAAAAATCAAGTTAAATTTATTTATTCTTATTTATGATCATTTTACCTATAAAATATGAGCTATGTCCTTGCACACTAAGTACTATATTGAAAGATTATTATTTTTTAATTGAAAGAATTCACTTATGATTTTTAATTAACTCTAGGAGGACTATTACAGATTTTGCAGTCTCTCAGTTCAAAGTAATAGCTCCTCAATCAAAAGTTTTGTTACTTTACATGTTTGAATATTACATTCTTGATCAGTAGACAACAGGATACAATAAATATGTAATATTTTAGAATGGTGATGTTGTGATACACTATAGGGACAAGATTAAGTAGGTGGTTTTAATAATATTAAAGAGAAAGAGAAATGTTTTCTTCTAGCCTAATTTGTTTGTGATATTCATATTAAAAAATCTCCTTGGCTCTTGTGGCAAAACATCTCACATTTATCAGCTGTCTTCTTTAGGTCATAAAGTAAAACAGAGAATTCTTGCAGTGTTCCTAGTCTAAGGAAAATCTGGTCATAAACCAAACTATGCTGAAATGTCTGCTATATTTGGATCTTAGAATGTTTGCCAAAAGTGTGATTGCCTTAACTGTGTATGTTGTTCAGCCAAATCTCAACAAGTATAGTTTCATTACACTGAAAACCCTGACTTTAAGCATTGTCTTGCTATAGAGCACATATTTATACAAAAAAAATATGTAACCAAGTGTCAGTGAAGCATAGATACTATAATAAAATTAAGTATCATCAATCACAAAATAGACCTTTACACCAAAGTTCTGTATTATCTCTTAGTAATATTAGAGGTCAGTGAAAAAAAGTCCCCCTTTTAATGATGTGGAGACATCTGCAAAGCCCATAATATGCTTGTTATCTTTGTTCCCAAACTTGGAGTTAAAATATCCACAGTGTTCACGTACTATGGGTAAGTTTTAGAAATACATCAAAAATTCCAAAGTTTAAATGGAGGATACAATGGGAGAACAAAAGAACAGATATTTCTTTGTCCAAAGCAATTCTATTCTTTTAGGGATGGTGGACCTCTATGTCAAGCACCAACTTCGCAGTGAGAAGAATTATGAAGATGAAGCATCCATCTTGCCAGCCAGACAAGCTGAATCAACATTTTAGATTATTGGAGTAGCATTTTTAAATACTGTAGCACTCACAGCTTAAAATTTGATGCAAAACATTGCCATGCTGTCTATGTTCGTGAAATGGTAAAATTGCATATTTCCAAAGTGCTGATTTAACATGTTAATAACATACTAACTTTCTTTATACCAAGAGTTTTTCAGCCTAATTCCAAGGATGAGTCTCAGGATGTTTCTGAACTCTTTTGAATTCTTGCAAAATTCTGATGGGATAAGCTTGTGTATATTTTGTTGTTGGGGAGGGAGTGGGAAAGTTGGTTAGAAGATCTATATTTTCTATTAGAGTCTTAAATGGATTTTGACCCATCCGAAGCTGAAAACCACTGCTATGTTTCATTCTGTTCTGGTACTTGGCTGCTTTCTCTCCTTGCACTCTTCCTTCTACCTTCATAATGCAGTTTATTGTGCCCTAGGTATATATTCTGAATAGTTGGAATGAAAAGTTCAGTTTTAATTGTTTCTGCTCCATGATGTAATTTAACAGTGATCTGGGTAAGTCCTAATAGGGCAACACCATAATAAAATATACTTCCATGGAGCTTTGTTAAATATGTCTGCAATAGTATACTACTTGTTTCTAAAACTATTTTCTATTTTACATTACACGGATATAAGTAAATTCCCATTCTAATAATTAGAGTGAATTCAAATGTCTCCAGAGCAAGGCGAGATGTAATTCATAGGTACAGTTTTTTTTATTAGACTCCTTAAAAATTAACTGTTTCACCCCCACCATCCTCATCACACAAGTTTATTGTGGTGTGACTTCAAATTTTCCTGGTGTTTTGTAAGTACAAAATCCATGGGAAAGAGTAGTACTGAATATCATTTGCATAGTTAGTTGAATATATTACTAACAATATATATTTTAAATTGCCATTACCCTTTTATAACTTTATTGTTATTTTTGCTATCTTTATCCTAGAAAATAAATTGGGAAAAGAAATTAAAAGTATACTTTTGGAGAACTCCTTTGAAGCCCAGTTCATGTTCAATACAGCTGCCAAGATACTCTACTAAGTTCACATCATTATTTTTTTTTTGAAAGAAAAAGAATATTCATTTATTTTTAATGACTTATTAGAACAAATACCTATAGATATCATTATATATATGATATATAAATTAATTATACAATATATCATGTATTAATTATTAAAACATACTCTGGTAAATATTATATATTCAATATGAAACAGGAGGAAAGGGGGCAGGGCACAACCTTTAAAAGAATTACATAGCCCGAGGACACAACATAAACTGATTATTAGAACAAAATAGGTCCAAGATGGCGGACGAGTCTACTTCCACTAGACCTTGAGCCTCAGTATACACTCATTGTAACACATCAGCAAGCTAAGCGACACACCCACAGGTGCCACGACAGTTCCAAGGATGACCATAAAGGTCAAAAAGTGGGCGGTGGCTCAATTTCTAGAAATCCCCACCCCTTCCCCAAAATAGCTGGAATACTCCTCCCACTCATCAGCATATGAAATTACTCACCCCTATAAAACTAACAACCCCATACCCTGGTGCTGCCCTCGCCTTCTTTTTTTTTTTATTTTTTTTTATTTTTTATTTTTTTATAGGTATACCTGGATTTAATTCTCACTTCTACCGCTTGGTAGCTGGATAGCCTTAGGCAAGTTTCATACCTCCCTGAAATTCACTTAATTCAGTCTGTAAAATGGCATAATAACTTATTATAGCATCCTTTTAGGAATTTTAAATCAGTTCTTGAAATAAAAGTACACAATATATAGACAAGTATGGATTCCTCAATAGATGTTTGACCTTTCATTTCTCCAGTATCCCACCCGCATCAAATAAAGAAAAATACTTTTTAAAATTTACGAATATTTCATTGTTGTAAAGTTAAAGCCATAAAAATAATCAAATGGCCTACTATCATACCGTTAGAAGAAAAAAAAAAGGTGTTCATGAGAGTTCCATATTAGAATACAAGTTTTCCTTAGGCACCTGTTTATGTATGCTATTCTGCTCTTTGCAATAAATAATTAAATTTAAAAGACTTAATTCCTCACTTTTAAGACCTTATTAGTTTACAAATTACATATTGACCTATGCTAAATTTTATACCGACCCATGCTAATGAATTCAGTACAGAAGTCTGAAGTGGGTCTCTTGTAGACAGCAAATATATGGGTCTTGTTTTTGTATCCATTCAGCCAATCTGTGTCTTTTGGTGGGAGCATTTAGTCCATTTACATTTAAGGTAATTATCGATATGTGTGTTCCCATTCCCATTTTCTTAATTGTTTGGGGTTTGTTATTGTAGGTCTTTTCCTTCTTTTGTGCTTCTTGCCTAGAGAAGTTCCTTTAGCAGTTGTTGTAGAGCTGGTTTGGTGGTGCTGAACTCTCTCAGCTTTTGCTTGTCTGTAAAGGTTTTAATTTCTCCATCAAATCTGAATGAGATCCTTGCTGGGTAGAGTATTCTTGGTTGCAGGTTTTTCTCCTTCAACACTTTCAATATGTCCTGCCACTCCCTTCTGGCTTGCAGAGTTCCTGCTGAAAGATCAGCTGTTAACCTTATGGGGATTCCCTTTTGTGTTATTTGTTGTTTTTCCCTTGCTGCTTTTAATATGTTTTCTTTGTATTTAATTTTTGACAGTTTGATTAATATGTGTCTTGGCGTATTTCTCCTTGGATTTATCCTGTATGGGACTCTCTGTGCTTCCTGGACTTGATTAACTATTTCCTTTCCCATATTAGGGAAGTTTTCAACTATAATCTCTTCAAATATTTTCTCAGTCCCTTTCTTTTTCTCTTCTTCTTCTGGAACCCCTATAATTCGAATGTTGGTGCGTTTAATGTTGTCCCAGAGGTCTCTGAGACTGTCCTCAGTTCTTTTCATTCTTTTTTCTTTATTCTGCTCTGCAGTAGTTATTTCCACTATTTTATCTTCCAGGTCACTTATCCGTTCTTCTGCCTCAGTTATTCTGCTATTGATCCCATCTAGAGTACTTTTAATTTCATTTATTGTGTTGTTCATCGTTGCCTGTTTCATCTTTAGTTCTTCTAGGTCCTTGTTAACTGATTCTTGCATTTTGTCCATTCTATTGTCCATTCTATCTCCAAGATTTCAGATCAACCTTACTATCATTATTCTGAATTCTTTTTCCGGTAGACTGCCTATTTCCTCTTCATTTGTTAGGTCTGGTGGGTTTTTATCTTGCTCCTTCATCTGCTGTGTGTTTTTCTGTCTTTTCATTTTGCTTATCTTACTGTGTTTGTGGTCTCCTTTTTTGCAGGCTGAAGGTTCGTAGTTCCTGTTGTTTTTTGTGTCTGTCCCCAGTGGCTAAGGTTGGTTCAGTGGGTTGTGTCGGCTTGCTGGTGGAGGGTACTAGTGCCTGTGTTCTGGTGGATGAGGCTGGATCTTGTCTTTGTGGTGGGCAGGTCCACGTCTGGTGGTGTGTTTTGGGGTGTCTGTAGACTTATTATGATTTTGGGCAGCCTCTCTGCTAATGGGTGGGGTTGTGTTCCTGTCTTGCTAGTTGTTTGGCATAGGATGTCCAGCACTGTAGCTTGCTGGTCGTTGAGTGAAGCTGGGTGCTGGGTTGAGATGGAGATATCTCGGAGATTTTTGCTGTTTGATATTATGTGCAGCTGGGAGGCCTCTTGTGGACCAGTGTCCTGAAGTTGGCTCTCCCACCTCAGAGGCACAGCACTGACTCCTGGCTGCAGCACCAAGAGCCTTTCATCCACAGGGCTCCTTAATTTGGGATGATTCGTTGACTATTCAGGTATTCCACAGATGCAGGGTATATCAAGTTGATTGTGGAGCTTTAATCCGCTGCTTCTGAGGCTGCTGGGAGAGATTTCCCTTTCTCTTCTTTGTTCTCACAGCTCCCAGGGGCTCAGGTTTGGATTTGGCCCCGCCTGTGCGTGTAGGTCGCCGGAGGGCGTCTGTTCTTTGCTCAGACAGGACGGGGTTAAAGGAGCCGCTGATTCGGAGGCTCTGGCTCACTCAGGCCGGAGGGTAGGGAGGGTCACGGAGTGTGGGGCGGGCCTGCAGCGGCAGAGGTGACGTTGCAGCCTGAGGCGCGCCGTGCGATCTCCCGGGCGAGTTGTCCCTGGATCCCGGGACCCTGGCAGTGGCGGGCTGCACAGGCTCCCCGGAAGGGCGTGTGGCTAGTGACCTGTGTTCGCACACAGGCCTCCTGGTGGCGGCAGCAGCGGCCTTAGCGTCTCATGTCTGTCTCTGGGCTCCGCACTTTTAGCCGCGGCTCGCGCCCGTCCCTGGAGCTCTCTCAAGCAGCGTTCTTAATCCCCTCTCCTCGTGTACCAGGAAACAAAGAGGGACGTAAAAGTCTCTTGCCTCTTCGGCAGGTCCAGACTTTTCCCCGGACTCTCTCCCGGCTAGCCGCGGTGCACTAACGCCCTGCAGGCTGTGTTCACGCCGCCAACCTCAGTCCTCTCCCGGCGCTCCGACAAAAGCCGGAGCCTCAGCTCCCAGTCCCGCCCGCCCTGGCGGGCGAGCAGAAAAGCCTCTCGGCTGGTGAGTGCCGGTCGGCCCGATCCTCTGCGCGGGAATCTCCCCGCTTTGCCCTCCGCACCCCTGTTGCTGTGCTCTCCTCCGCGGCTCCCAAGCTCCCCCACTCCGCCTCCCGAAGTCTCCACCCGCGAAGGGGCTTCCTAGTGTGTGGACACTTTTCCTCCTTCACAGCTCTCTCCCGCTGGTGCAGGACCCGTCCCTATCCTTTTGTCTCTGTTTAGTTTTTTCTTTTGCCCTAACCAGGTACGTGGGGGGTTCCTTGCCTTTTGGGAGGTCTGAGGTCTTCTGCCAGCGTTCAGTAGGTGCTCCGTAGGAGTTGTTCCACGCGTAGATGTATTTCTGGTGTATCTGTGGGGAGGAAGGTGATCTCCGCGTCTTACTCTTCCGCCATCTTCCCGGAAGTCTCCCACATCATTATTACAAAGGTTTTTGTAAAACTTGTCTTCTTAAAATAATAATTAAAATGCCAGTAATTTGGACTTAAATATTTTTAATTATTTATTTTGAGATAATTTTAGATTTGCAAAAGATTTATAAAACCAATACAAAGAAGTCTGGTATATATATTACCGGGCTTCCCCTTACGTTAACATGTTACATGATCATACAATTGTTAAAACAAGAAACATAACTTTGGTGCATTTATATTATTAAACTATAGATTTATTTGGATTTCACCAGTTTTCTCACTAATACAACTTTTTTGTTCTTGGCTCCAATCTAGCCTTGTATTTATTTATGTCTCCTATGCGCTTTCAATCTATGACAGTCCCTTAGTGTTTCCTTGTCTTTCATGACCTTGAAATTTTAATTAGTATTGGTCAGTTATTTTATAAAATGTCTATCAATTTGCACCTCCCTTATATTTTCTTATTATTATGCTGACATCATGCATTATTGAGAAAGATACTATAGAGGTAATATGCCCTTCCTTCTGCATCACATCAGTGGGTACATAATGTTAATATGTATTACAGTACAGGGATGTTAACTTCAATTACTTGGTTAAAATTATATTTGCTAAGGTTCTACAATTAAAATCTTTATGTTTCCCTTTGTACTTACTAAATATTTGGGAAAAATTCTTTGAGTCTATGTAGGTATTTTGTTCTCACTTAAACTTTTGCCCACCAATTTCATTATCCATGGGTAGATGTTGTCTGCAATAGTAATGTTTTAATAGTGGTTTTCTATTTTATCCATTTCTTCTACAATTATTAGTTAGAATTATTTTGTAAAAAAGAGGTGTTCCTTCTCCCTTATTATTTCTTTATTCAGTTTTCTTTATATCAGCATGGAATCATGTATGATTGCTATATTCTTTGGACTATTTTTCATTTTGTTTTTGTCATTAATGTTGTTCAGCTTGAGCAACAAAACTTCTATCAGCTTGGTCTTTCAGTTTGGCTCATGTGCCCTTTTGGCATGATGATACCCTTTTATTTTGTTTCCTTGTTTGTTTGCTTTGAGCACTTCCCCAACTTCTAGCACCACAAGATACTCCAGGATCATTGTATAATTTCCCTACCCAAGCCCTAAAATCATCCATGTCTCCATGAAGTTCTGATTTCTTTTGTTAAAAATGCCATTAGAAACCAAGAACTGGGTGCTAAGTGTAGTTTCTAGTGGGGTGTCACTGTTTTTAATAGCTCTTAGTGAACAGAGACAGGAAATATATGCATTTATATTAAATACATACATTCATACACACACACACGCACATATGTAATTCATTCTCACACCACAGGGTTCATTCTAAACTTTCATCTATTTTATTTATAACTTCTTGAGAAACCTGGTTGTCATTATTAACAGCATATTTACTTATTTTTTCAACCGTTGTATACAAATAAAGTAGCTTAAAAATTGCTAATCCATTACCAACTAGACTACAGTGTTGTGTAGCTTATTTTACCTTTAACCATATGATATTCAATCAAAATATTATGTTCCAAAGTTGCCATGAAGAGCTTCTTTCTTCCCCATCCACTTTTGTGTAGTTATGTGATTCACTTGTAATACAGTTTGATTCATTTGTCACAATCTGCATTCCATCTTTCCTCCATAGGCTGACTGATAAATTTTCAACATTTACATACAGTAATAATTACCCTTTGCAGTGTACAGTCTTGTTTATTCTAACAAATACATACAGCAATGTATCTGCCACCAAAAATCCACACAGAGGAGTTCCATCACCCTCAAAATCTTCTTGGAATAGCTTTTTATAATTAAGCCCCTCTACATTTCTCCAAACTCTGCCACCACTGACCTGTTTTTAGTCCCTATATTTTATTTTCTCCAGAGTCTTTTATCATCTCCTAAGGACATATTTCTTCAAATATGATTTGGAAATCATTACTGGCTACAACAAATTCCCAGATTAATTTTGGAAATAGTTACCCATTTCCCATGATGAATAGTATCACATCAACTCTGCACATACTTATAGAAATATAATAGAATGACTCTAGCGTATAGGTTGCACACAATGAATTCTACTATAGCAACTAGAAAGTTTGCTTCAGCCTAAGGGTATCACCCTACTTGAGAAGTAACCTGATTGGATATTTCCCATCACACTTTTCTCAGGGTTTCTTTTTCTCATCACCTTTGGTTGTACATATGAACCTACTGCACTCAGTCATGCTCCTGCTGCCAGTTCAGTTATGGCCAGGTTTTAGAATATCTGCCACTTGTGAATGGATATTTTGGCATAGTGACCAAGAAGTCCATGTTATTTTAAATAATCTGGTTTGGCTATAGAAAATGTTTGCTTACTTGACTAGGGTTTCAGATATTGGCTAGATAAAAGATAGTCATTAAAAAAAAAATCCTTCAAAAGCTTAGAAGGATATTTTTTTCTGTTCTTTGCTATAAGGCCCAGAAGACTACTGTTGATACCCTCTGAAGCCTTAATAATTTTTTATGATAGAAGAGATATTTCAGTAACCAGAGCATTTAAAGTAAGATTATTAAATTTAGGACCAACATACAAATATCACCCATAGTAGAAGGGTGGCTTGGAGATACAGATTATCTTTAATCTTCCCATATTAATAGAAACCAGAAACAGATTCCTTTCGTCATTCCTGACAGATAATAATAATTATAGTGATTTCTTCTCTGGTTCTAATTTTGGGAGGGAAATCTGATTTCTTATAACTCTCTGTATAATATCATTAGTTCTCATAACAACTCTGAAATTTGTGTTATTCCACTTTGCATATTCACTTTCTTGTCCAAAGTTACAACAGCAGAGTTGTATTTTGACTCCAAGTTTTTCTAATTTGAAATTCTATGACTTTTTTCACTTATATCTACTTTTTAAAAGGTGATTGTATATCTTTTACAGCAAGATTATTGATATTCTATGACTCGGGTGATATCTTAGAACATTCCAATACTCTATCCATCAAATGGGTTTAGCATTGTCTCCCAGGGAATCTGGTGTTTGTATATATCACAGCCAACATTTATGTGCATGCGATTGTGCATTCCATTCACAAGTCAATAGAGTCAATCTGCTTGCATCCAGATGTCCATTGTCAACTTTCTTTTGAGAGACTTCAACTGTCTTAGCCCTCTCTCCAATACTTAATTACTCAATAAACACAGCCAATCTGAAATTTGCCTTTGGTCTTTTCAGGTCTTCATTTCCTCTAGGTTATTAAGTTCTAGGAGGACAATCACAGGTGTAAAGGGCATCAAACATATCTAAGGTACATACTATCAACATGATTTTTTGATTTTGACCTTGATAACCTAGCTAAGGTAGTATATGTCAGGTTTCTCCCTGTAAATTTACTCTTTTTCCTTTCTTCTTAAACTTTACTCTTTAGAAGAAAGTCATTGTGCAAAGCTCCCACTTAAGAAGTGAGAAATTATTCCAAATATTTGGGATTTTTCTGCAAAGGAAATTTGTCTCTTCTCTATATTTATTAATTTATTCAATCATTGTTGCTATCCATGTGGACTCAGATGTTTATTTTATACCTTGGATTGTGGTCCAATACTACTTCATTTTATTTCCCAAAATGTTTCAGCTTTGGATACTGAGAGCTCTTTCAGTTGGTTCCTCTGTCACTTTGACATCGCCCCATCAGTGTGTATATTTATTCTATTTTTAAAATATATTATTAGTGTTCACACTATGATCTCATTTTTGGAAAATTAATGAAAGTTATATGCATGTATAATTGGAATACATCACTATTAATAGTTGTTATGCTGTCTCAGGATAATGGTGATATCAGTGATTTTTCTTTTTCTCTTTTTGCATACATGATTATTTTTATTATGTATTACTCAGGTATAAAAGTCAATAATCTTGTATGATTAGAAAAGGAATAAACATAAGCTAAAAGCAACAATAACTTCTTTATAAATGAGTGAAGCTTGTGTCTCCTGATGGTCAGGACATGAAACCAGTTTTGAAGAGTTGCAGCTGCCCTCTACTGGTCAACATTTCTAACCCTTTTGAGAAAAGGCCAGTGTCCTTTTAGAAATGCAAGCCTGCCATTTTCTGGGCAACGACAGTTCTGATATCTCAGGAGTTAAAAAATATTCGTGTTTCTGCTACAGAATCTATAGGAAGATTGAGCTCAAGTACATATTTGAGGGGTCACTATGTGAACTTAAAAAAATACCTCCTATAAATGTGAAGTTCATGCTGTGGACTGTGAACAGAAATGGATATATGTGAGAACAGGCCCAGAAGAATATCACACATGCTGACTTGCCAATATTGTACCTCTTGAGTCTGATCTAAAGAAAATATCTTCTTGGATGAGAATATTTCGTCCATGACCTCTCTCCTGAGAATGTAGCCATGTCTGCTACAAAGCTACAAATGGCAAGATTTTTCACTGGAAAAAATCTAAAGGGGGAAAAAAAAACCCAGCTTATTTTATGTACTACTCAAAAGTTTAAACTGTCTAGTGTGAATTTGTGAGAAAGGTTAAAAGTTTAATACGTGATTTATCCAAGAGGGAAATTCATGTCTTGGGTAAATAATTTTCTCCCATGGACAAGGTGCCCCTAAGAAGCTGCTTGTAACACAGTTGCAAATACCAGTAAATCTCTCTGATCCTTGTATTAGTGCCTGCATTAGTAACTAGGACTGGCAACAGACAGAAAACAGAATAAGTAAATCATTTGATTGGAGTGAGGCAGAAAAAAATGCAGTGGAGTTAGGGCATTTGGGAAGGTTAGAGTAAGGGTGGAA
Organism: Orcinus orca; assembly: GCF_937001465.1. Classification (NCBI taxonomy): domain Eukaryota; kingdom Metazoa; phylum Chordata; class Mammalia; order Artiodactyla; family Delphinidae; genus Orcinus; species Orcinus orca. The sequence continues at coordinate 132,119,736 of NC_064563.1, forward strand.
ACAGGTTGTTGTATTACATAGAGGAGCCAGCACAGTCCTCTTTGAGAAAGTGATATTTGAGCAAAATATGGATGAAGGAAGGAGGAAGGAATAAGTAAATGAACTTTAAAAGTCTTTTACTTTCATTTAAGTGTGTTATCTTCTATATAAAAACTGCAATTAATTCTAATTACTCTTAGACTAAGATGCATAACTTTTAACGAGCCCTCCAAGGCTCTGGGTGTTCCAGCCTTGGCTTGGTTCTCCAGCCACATCTTTCACCAGTCCTCTCTGTGTTTACTCTGTTACAATCACATTGTTTTTAGATTTTTTTTTATCATATATTACCTTTATTCACCAAGCTCGTTCCCACCTTCAAATCCAAACATCTTCTATTTTTTCTGTGATTCTCCCCTCCCCACCATACTGCCCTCTGCCCCATACTCACCCATAGGTTCTCAATTTAAATGTCATTTCCTCAAATAAGCCTTTTCCTGATCACCTGACCTTCCTCTAACAACTTCCTATGTTTCTCCTAATACTTATCACACTTACTTTGAAATACTTACCTATTTGTTGAATGTTAACCTCCTCCCACCCAGATGGCCACCCTCTACCGCTGGGCTGTAAGCTCCCTGAGATCAGGGGCTGTGTCTTTATTGCTGCCACTCTTCCCAGCACCAAATATAGTTGGTTCGTAATAGTTGCTTAATAAATATTTGTTAAACTAATGAATAAGTTAAGTTCTTTGAATATTGTTTGTTTGTTTGTTTTTTCCTATGTAGGTAAACTTGATTATCTGAAATATTAGAAGGAAATTCATGCAGGCGTCCTTTTACAGGATAAAATTTTCTTGTTCCTTCTCTGTTATCAGCCAAATTTGAGTCTTGGAGACAAGAAGTAAGACATGACAGAGGCAGAGATTCTTGAACTGAGAAGTTTGTCTATACTCTCTTGGAAGTTTTATTTAAATCTGTTTCATATAGTGATGGGATTGCAGAAAAGCTAAATGTAGCAGTTTTGATTATAGCAGTGATTCGTTTGGCATCGATCTCAAAGTAGAAGAAAGAAACAGAAGGAGATCAATTGGGAGAGTCCCAGTACAGCTCATCTTCTGTGTTGCTAGAAGAGGCAATTTTCTAAATTACTTTGAAGAGCCACAGAGGTTCTTTAAATGAAAGGATAAGTGCCTAGGCTGGTGCTTAGAAAATCCATTTAGAGAGACGTATTTCTTTAGGGCAGTTGGGCGTTCTCAATGATAACTACACATTAGATTCACTAAGATAACTTTTTTTTTTTTTTTTTTGCAGTACGCGGACCTCTCACTGTTGTGGTCTCTCCCGTTGCCGAGCACAGGCACTGGACGCGCAGGCTCAGTGGCCATGGCTCACAGGTGCAGCCGTTCCGCGGCATGTGGGATCCTCCCGGACCAGGGCACGAACCCATGTCCCCTGCATCGGCAGGCGGGCTGCCAACCACTGCGTCACCAGGGAAGCCCACTAAGATAATTTTTATACAAGGCACATGTCCAGGCCACACCCTACACCAATTATATCAGAATTTCTAAGGGTGAGATCTAGGCATTGATAGTTTTAAAAAATTCCCCGGGTATCCATGATGTACAGACTACTTTGAGGAACATCGATTTAAGTAAAGACAATTTACTCTATTAATATATAAGTATCTCTAGATGGATACATATACATAAATTAAACAGTACGCATATATTAAAACTTTGGTTTAAACAAAATAAATATAAGTATAATAAATATTTATAAGTACATATCTGTAAATTAAACTAAATGTCAGATTATTTCTATCTTGTCTGGTCAGTAAGAAGAGATTTTCACTAAGGCTAGAGAGAGCACTAGTTGGAAAGAGAAGGTTCTGGAATTCTCTCTCAGTTGGGAAGGGAATGGCTGGGAAGTGTTGGGAGAATGTCTAGAAGTTAGAAATCCAGAACAGGATGGGGGCAGAACACAGATGGATGCATATAGAAAAACTTGAAAGTAAAGTTGACAAGTGTGCTTCAACATTTCACAACTGCACCTAGGCAAGTCCTAAACCTCAAAGGGAATGAGCCTTTCAAATGTCCAGTGGCTGGGGAAAAGAATACAGTCCCCAAAGGTCTGAAAGAGCAGGAACTAAAAACTGTAGGAAAATCTGTTTGGGAGAAGCAGTCACTGCGGCCATGATTGTCAAGCTAGAGACAAGAATCTTCAAATTTTAATATAGCCGGAGTTACTGTGCCCCTTACAGGTAATATGGATGGAAATAAGCACCTGCACATATGCAAGACTGTGAAGCTTGTTTTAGTAAATCTATTCCTGTCTTAGATTTACATTCCTGAGACATAGTTTCATCAGTTTAGTTATTTGACTTTCTTATATGATTGACTTTTACCTAAATATGTTGCTTACTCCTAATCCAGATTTTGACCAAAAATTATATCCATAAAGACTTTTCACTAAGTCCAAATGTTAAAAAATTATTTCTTGACTTGAAGCATCCCATATTTTGTTCATATCAGTAATTACAAGCAGAGAAACTTAAGAACATGCCTAGTATATGAGAAACAAAGAGGGTAATGCATCTCCTATATTCAGGAACCAAAACTTGAAGTTGAAATTGTCTAACCACAGTGCATAACTATTCATTCTGGATGAATAAGACCTAGTTCTGTTGTACTTGGCACCCTTGGGAGCACCCATGTATAGCTCTTAATCTTGAGGAAATACTCTGGTGGATAACAAGTGACTTCTTCCTCATGCTAGTTCAACTGAGTTAATACAACTTTGCCTCCATAACTGCAGTTGACGATGAGACCCGACAAGATCTCTTTGATATCTTCTGCTACTCAATGTGGTGTAAAAAAGGAACTATGTTTTAAAGAAGGAACAAAAGTGATAACTCCATGCAGGTTAGACTTTCTAGTTGTCCAAAAATCTGACTGCAGAGGTTAGACTGCCACAGAACCTCTCAAGTAAATGTTTCTAAATATGAGAAGCAGCAATGATGCTTGATTTCAATCACAAATGGTGCTTCTTCCCCTTATCCAAGACTGGATTTCATTAAAGCTGAAGGACTCACTATAGGTTTGTTTATTTATTTTGATAGTGCAATGTTAAAGTGAACCAGAATTTGGAGAGGAGGATAATGGTACTTTGAATTCTAGAGAAAATTATTCTCAAGACTTTAATTTTACTCAAATCTCTACCTGCTTCTGAACTTATTTCTTGGCAGAGATGATAGCAAGAAGAAGGAAGAAAGGAAATTAGTAAAATTGTATGTGTGTGACACATGGGAGAAGGGTCAGATGCTATAAGTATTGTAATTGGTGACATCTAGGAACATCTGAGAGTTTATGGGTGTTCAGAAGCCTTGCTATGCCAGGCAGAAAGTATTTCATTCTATGCATGATCTGTTGGACAGGATACAACTGTGGAATCTATATCTCATCCTTCAAAAGTATATCCTTAAAGGAGATGTTGCTGAAAGCAATGAAAGAAGGCCCACCATGTGGGTCCATAGGGATCAAAATTTAGCAAGTACATCAGAATTTCATTCAGATACTTCAACCTTGACCAAAATGCTATGAAGATTTCTTATAACTGGTGGCTGAAAAATGAAAGGATCATTGTAAATTCAATGCCACCATTAGAATTTAATCTTGTTTAATTCTATGTAAAAGACTAGTTTCCCCACTTTGGGTTTTGTGTTTGGGATTCCAAAGACCACATCCAGACTTGATGGTTCATTAGAAGGACTCAGAGGACTCAGAAATTGTTATACTAATGTTTATGGTTTATTATAATAAAAAGATACAGAGTAAAACCAGCAAAGGGAAAAGTCAAAGGGTGAAGTCAACAAGAAATCAGGTGCAAGATTTCATGTGATGCCTCTTGGTGGAATCACAGAAGACATACTTTATTCCCACAACAATGGTGCTTGACAACATGCATGGAGTTTTGGCAATCAGAGAAGCTAACTTGAATTTTGCTGTCCAGGGTTTTTATTGGGGTTCAATCATATAGACCTAAAGCTCTCATATCAAGCTTCACAACTCAGAGAAAAAAACAAGTATTCACCATAAATCACACTGACCACATAAACTGTCTACTCAAACAGGTAGAGCATGGTACAAGACCTTAGGCATGCAAAAACATCCTTATCAAGCAAAGAATTCCAAGAGCTCAGTGCTCAGAGTCCAGGAGATTTCCTAGAGTCTGTCCTGAAAATAGGCCTTTATTTGAATGTACAGGGACTGGCCAGCCAAGACTCAATCTAAGATATTACCATAAGATTTTGAAGCACAAGTTTTAGTTGTCTCAGTTGATACAGATACTCAAGTTGCTGGAATCATGTAGAAGCCTCTTCTTATTATTCATAGAAGCTGTGATAAACCTGGAAAATCTAGTAATTTATTTTAAATCTTTAGAAAAGTATCAAAGGAAGTTGAACATCAAATACACTCTCATCATGAAATATTTTTTCATGTATATTCAAAGGGCCTTTAGCTCCTAGAATAAATATGGCACAGGACATGGACATATTTACTAGGTTTATTTTCCAGTTGTACTTCCAATTTGAGACAGCTTTTTTTGTTTTTGCTGTATGCGGGCCTCTCACTGTCGTGGCCTCTCCTGTTGCGGAGCACAGGCACCGGACGCGCAGGCTCAGCGACCATAGCTCATGGGCCCAGCCGCTCTGCGGCATGTGGGATCCTCCCGGACAGGGACACGAACCCGTGTCTCCTGCATAGTCAGGCGGACTCTCAACCACTGCGCCACAAGGGAAGCCCCTGAGGCAGCTTTTTAATTGAGAAATATATCATCTGCTTTGACAATGTCCTTCAAAATATATATTCATCAATCAGGACTCATAGTGGAAATGCCCAAGACCCACTAAAAAACATGAGTTACCTATTGGGTCACATCTCACATAACAAACTGATGAGGAAGACAGATGGAAGCTAAACTTAGGGAAACCAGCAACGAAATACTTAAACATTGTCAGATCTCTGTCTCTCTCCTTCTCTCATTTCTACCTCTCACTGGCTGTCAGCTTGACTCTTTTCTCCATAAGCTTTCTCCACTGAGCAGGTAGTATGGGAAGCCAGGAAAAGGATTCTTATTGTCTCATATGCTTACCCTGGGACCAATAATTCTCATCAGAGAACAACATTTTTTAAAAGTTGACTCTACTATTAATTTATTTAACTCCAGCCACAATGAGGTAGGGAGTTGTACTGATTTGAATGGTGGCCTCCCAGGATCCATGAATGTTACCTTATTTGGGGAAATTGTATTTGCATATGTAATTAAGTAAAGGAAATTAAAATGAGGATATCTTCTTGAATTATATAGGTGGCTACAAAATCTAAAAATCCAATGGCAAGTATGTCCTTGTAGGGGACACACAGGGGAGACGCACAAGTAAAAGATGAGAAGGCAGTGTGAGGACAGATGCAGAGATTGGACTGATGTGGTCACAAGTCAAGAAACAACCGGAAGCTGGAAGAGACAAAGAACAGAGTTTCCCCTAGAACTTACAAAGGAAATACAGTTTGTACAACACTTTGTTTCAGACTTATGGCCTCCAAAATTGTGAGAAAAAACATTTCTGTTATTTTAAGCCACTAAGCTTGTGGCCATTTGTTACAACAGCCATAGGAAACTAATAAAGTGTTTTTTGTTTTGTTTGGCTTTGTTTTTTAATTTTTAAATGACTAGATTTAGGAGACTTTCATAGAGCAGAGAGTTTCTATTTATTCTTCACCTACGTCCCTTATGTTAACATCTTACATTAATCAAAACTAAGAAATAAACATTAGTACAACACTATTAATTAAACTACAGTCTTTACTTGGACTTCACCACTTGTTTGTTTGTTTGTTTCATTAATGTCTTTCTTTTTTTCTGTTTTAAGATCCACTACAGGATACTATGTTGTATTTAGTCATCATGGATCCTATTCTCTTCCAATCCGTGATGGTTGTGTCCACCACAGCTGGGAATAAGAAAGGAGAAAAGGTTAAGGACAATGGAAAAAAGAGTAGGTGGAGATGAAGTCTGTGTATTATAGAGGTAGCAGTTCCAGGAGACACTGATGACCAAAGGAAACATGGGCATGGATGCTAGAGACTACTACTATGAACTGAATATTTGAGTCCTCCCCAGATTTATATGTTGAACCCCTAATCCCCAAGTGTAATGGTATTTGAAGATGGAGCCTGTAGGAGGTAATAAGGTCATGAGGGTGGAGGCTTTATGATGGAATTAGTGATCTTATAAGTAGAGACAAGAGAGCTCTCGCTCTCTCTCTTTATATCACTTTCTCTCTCTCTCTCTCTCTCTCTATCTATCTCCCTGCCATGTGAAGATACAGTGAGAGGCTAGCTATCTGTGAACCGGGAGGAAGGTCATTACCAAAATCCCAAGCATGCTGGCACCCTGATCTCAGACATCCTGCTTCCAGAACTGTGAAAAATAAATATTTATTATTTAAGCCACCCATGGTATGTTAATTTCTTATAGCATCCCAAATTGACTAAGCCATGCACTATCTGATTAGAGGGGTCTTTGCTGGGTTCTAAGGAAGAGGTTTCTTGTTAAGTGTACTCCAGTAGCAAGATCTAGTAAACTGTGTAAAAATTCATTCAAAGTAATGACTTGGGCTGAGTTGGTAACTAGACCTGCTGGACCAATTCTGGTTCATAGAGCATGAATCTGGAGAGTTATCTTCCATATGGCAAGCCCTACTGTTTTCTATAAGGATTGAGCAGTTGACTAGAAGTTGCCCCTTATTTATTATCCCTGAGTGGTGGTACTTTCTAAGGTATTTGCTCAATCCTACCTGATCTGCCCAGGCCTCTTCTACTTGTTCAATGTAGAGTCTCATCAGTGTCCATACTTCATCTCATAACACCACTGGCTATCTCAGCCCCTCTATGGCATGGGTTAGACAGAGCACTGTATCATTTTTACCCACTGTGGTGGAAGCTGTAGGAACTCGAGTGCCCAGTGCAAAGCTTCCTGAACTCAGGGAGACTCTGGCCTCCCCAGTTACTCTCAGGGGAACTATGTAACACAATGCAGCAGTGTTGGGGTTTCAGACTATTGGGATAAAATATGGTCACTGAGAGTCAGGAGAAATGGAGGAGCCAACATATAATTTCTTCACATTTACTCACATCCTCCCTCATCCTCAAAGAGTCATCTTGGGGAAAATATTTTAATTTGCCTTTCCACTGACTGAGCAACACTCAGCAAACATCTGCATTTCTTGCGGCCAGCTTAGTAACATGCCACCTTGAATGTGATTTTTTTCCCTCAAATCTTTGTAACCTAGAATTTGCACCCCTGCCCACAGTGTTACCACATAAACTGTTTCTGGCTCTATTTTCTAGGGGTGCTTTAAGTCATCACCCTTCTACCACTGCAGAAACACAAACACCCTGCCAAGTCACACGCTCATTTCACTGCTTTCAGCAGGAGCAGATGTTTGTGTCCAACTATGTTGATTCCTTCCTTTAGTCTATCTTGGAAGCAGTTAAGAATTTCTGCTCCTGAGCCCTTCTTCCAGTTGGGGGAACACATCAAGATGCAGCTGTTGCACTAGGAGTTACAATTCTACAGGCCTGACAACTGGCACATTCCATCATGCAACAAGAATTCTCAGGATGTGAAATCAAAATACCAGCTACAGGCACAACTTAATATCCCAACGGTGGTGTGGGTGGCATAAATAAAAGTGTTTATTTTATTTCTCCTGAGAGAGAACTGAAAATGGTACCTCTGTATAGTCTTTTGCCAAAGGTGGAATTTTGATTTTCCACAAAGACTTGGAGCTACACAAAGGATCCTGAGAATTCTACTGAATTAATTCTAAATAACTGAGAAGAAAACGATTAATAACATGTTGAAGAATTGAATAGTGTTACCCCAAAATTCAAGTTCACCAGAATCTCATGTGATCTTATTGGGCAAAAACATACTTTCAAATGTAATTAGTTAAGGATCTTGTGATGAAATCATTCTGTGCTTAGCATGAGCCCTAAATCCAAAGACTGGTGACTTTATAAGATGAGGCGAGGACACATAAACACAGGGATTTGGGACGGAGACTGTAAGAAGATAGAGACAGAGATTAAAGTTATGCTACCACAAGCCAAGGAATGTCAGGACCCACCAGAATCTGGAAGAAGCAAGTCAGGATTCTCTCTTAAAGCTTTTGGAAGGGGTATGGTCCTGCCAACACCTTGATTTCAGACTTCTGCCTTCCAGAACTGTGACAGAATAAATTTCTGTTCTTTTAATCCACTCATTTTATGGTACTTTTTAATGGCAGAACTAAGACACTAACACAGAACACAATGGGAAAGCCCAAAGCAGCAGAAAATGCTGATTGGCTAAGAGAACTAACATGTAAGAATGGAGGTAAGGAATGAAAACAAACAGCAAGAAGCCTGATGCCAAGTCATGTCTTTGCCTCACTCCATAGCTTTAACCTACCTACTAGAGGCTAATAGTCTTCCCATCTGGGTTTGTGGGTCACACATTCAAAGAGTAGAGCATTTCTTGATGCTAAATATGTAAAATTGTGTAACATAGGGAAAGTGATATATTCTTCCACGGTCTCATGTACCAGTCTTGAAACTAATGCTTTAAATAATCATCCTATCACTCTACTAGAAGTCAGTGTATTGATAAATAGTTGGTTAAAATAAATATATTAAGATTCTAGAGGAATCATAAGATTTTTCTTGATGACTCCTTTTGATTACTTGACATCACTGAGTAATGAACAGCTTTAAGTTTTTCTCTTACATGATGAGTTTAAAAAGGTTTATCATAATTTAAGGATTGAAGGATAGCATTACTAGTAATAGATCAACTGGTAAATCAAATTTTATATCATTTTAATGATCATGGGTAGAGTGATTAAAGTTTGAAACCAGTAGGTAAGACTAAAACCCATAAGTTTTAAGCAATGGTCTAGCTCTAAAATCTTTTCTTTAATTGGTTTTACTTCTCTTTATGACTTTTTATACCATCTTCTTTTCTATAATTCTGCAATCTCCAGTGTGAGAAAAACTGTAAATATAGAACATACGTATCAATTGGAAATTTTGCACTCTATTACTGATTAACTCTGTAGAATAACACCTCATACAGTTTAACTTTTCCTGGCTGTTGAAAATTACTCATATTCCCCCTAAAGTTCTTGGAGATTTTGGAATGTTACAGTAGATACAATCAGTCATCATCAACCTAACAATGGACTTGTTGGTATCATTGAATGACATCAGTTTCATTTATTTGGATATATTAATTTTCCTAAGAAGGCTCTTATGAAGAAGGCTCTGTATAGCTAGAATATTTCATCAGTGAGTCATATTGTCTCCTGGATAAAAACACCAACAAACCAAAACAAGCTTACACAAGTGGAAAACTCCACACTGTTGAAGAATGAATGGCAGAACCTCAAATGTGTGAATAATGTTTCATTCACAGCTGTTGTGGTTTTTGTCTAGTTGGTAAAATATGTAAGTTTAGCCTTTATTTACCTGTTCCAGCTTGAGCAAAATGCTTTAACATCTGGCACCTTCATTGTATGACTTCAAGATTGTTTGTCAATTGATATTACCCCTCCGTCTCACAGTCATAAAGAAGATGAGATAGGCAGCTGATTAAAACCAATAGATCTTTAATCAAAAATTTCCCTAAATCCTTTAATTTTTTGTAACACAAGGCTACTTATGGTCTTTGTAACTATTGTTATATATTACCTGATACTGCCTAAGAACCATTTCTTGATAATGGGGTATTTTGAAGTGAGTAACTTTCAGAATTTTGTGTTCTATTATTCATGTGTAGAAATAAATTTATTTGCAAATAATCATTCCCACACAATCAAAATGGCTGTTCAGGCCCATTCCAAACCAAGTGAAATGCTGACACACTTTGAAGGAGTCGGCTGATCAAACATGTTGACTTTATAGTTTTTACCTGGCTTTAATAGCAAATTCTAACCTTTGCAAAATAGATTTACCTTGCTTGGGTGAAATTTTCTCACCACAGGATATATTACTATGATTATTTTGAATCCCATTATGTTTTTTCTGCAATTAGGCTACACATACTGGAAAAAGGACTAGTTTCTCCATACGGTTTATTTTAAAAAAGTAAAAAGTGTGTGTGTGTGTGTGTTTTCCAAAGACTGAGTAGAAATACATAGTGTTCTAACACCTGAAATACACAAATGACAATAGACACAGGAGCATCAACCAATAAAACAATTCTTTAGCAGTGTGACTATTTCTTTTTTCCTTGGAGAATTTGTTCTTTCCAAGCCACTCCTAACACATTTTCTTTCCACCTCCTTTTGAGAATCATGTGATGTCTTTAGTCATAGATCCTTACTTTGAAAATGATATAATTCTTCAGGAATGACTTTTAAAGTGGTTTTCCCCCAATGAATAATCTGTTGAATCATTAAGAAAGACTAAGCATTTAAAATTTTTTTGTCTCATGATTTCCACACTGAAAGTATCAATGAAAAATTACTTATTGTCAAAAGGAATGCAATTTTGACTAAAATAACACTAACTTGAAGAAAAGAGAGTAGAATCAATATAAAAATTACATGTTAATAAAATAAAACTTAGATGTAGAATATAAACAAATGTTCCAAAATTCAAACAAAAGCCAAAATTCATATACTGATCATGCTTTTAAGAGAAAGTTAAGATTAAACAACTGGCATTTATAAATCTGTCTTTCAAATCAGAGTTCCTGATTTTTTTCTCTAAAATTTAATGCCAAACTTATACAACTTCATCTTACATCTAATAGGTGAACATAAAATGTAAACTTTTTATAATAACTGGAAAGGTAAATGTAAAAGCAAGCATTAGCACTTATTATCTTAATGAAATTACCTTTACCTGGATCTAATTGCACTGAACATTTTGAAAGTCACAGTATACACTTAAGTTGTACTGAATATAAAATCCACCTAGTCAACAAAAATAATCCTCAGTTCTCTGCTACAGACACCTCATGGCATAGGAGAGACACAGGAGAGTTAAAATAAGTATAATGTGTTGATGGAGGATTGGATTAGAGAAGAAAAGAAAAACTTTACTGCACAGATGGAACTAAAAAGTAAATACAGACATACTTCATTTTCTTGTTTTACTGTGCTTTGCTCTATTGCACTTCACAGATATTGCATTTTTCTTTTTACAAATTGAAGGTTTGTGCTAACCCTGCATCTACCAAGTCTATCTATGTGATTTTTCCAACAGCATTTGCTCACTTCATGTCTCTTAGTTACATTTTGGTAATTCTTCCAATATTTCAGGGTTCTAAAATTATTATATTTGTTTTGGTGATCTATGATCATAATCTTTGATGTTATTATTGTCACTGTTTTGGCAAAGCCATGAATCCCAGACATGTGAGACAGGTGAACTTATGGATAAATGTTGTGTGTGTTTTGACTGCTGAACCGACCAGTCATTCTCTGCCTCTCCCCCTCTCTTCAGGCTTCCCTATTCCTTGAGACACAACAATATTGAAATTAAGCCAATAAATAACTCTACAACATCCTCTGAGTGTCCAAGTGAAAGAAAGAGTCAGGTATCTCTTATTTTAAATCAAAAGCTAGAAATGACTAAACTTAGTGAGGAAGGCATGTTGAAAGCTGAGACAGGCCAAGAGCTAGGCCTCTTGTGCCAAACAGCCAAGTTGTGAATGCAAAAAAAAAAAAAAAAAAAAAAAAAAAAAAAAATTCTAGAAGGAAATTAAAATGCTATTCCAGTGAACACACGAATGATAAGAAAGCAAAACAGTATTACTGCTGATTTGGAGGAAGTTTTAGTGGTCTGGATAGAAGATCAAACCAGTCACAGCATTGCCTTAAACCAAAGCCTAATATAGAGAAAGTGCTAACTCTCTTCAATTCTATGAAGGCTGAGAGAGGAGAGGAGGCTGCAAAAGGAAATTTGAATTTAGCAAAGGTTAGTTCATGAGGTTAAGAAAAGAAGCCATCTCCATAACATCAAAGTGCAAGGCGAAAGAGCAAGGGCTGATGTAGAAGCTAAGCAAGTTATCCAGAAGATCTAGCTAAGACCATTAATGAAGGTGCCTACGCTAAACAACAGATTGTCAATGCAAATGAAACAGCCTTCTACTGGAAGAAGATACCATCTAAGACTTTCATAGCTAGAAAGGAGAAGCAAATGCTTGAGTTGAAAGCTTCAAAAGACAAGATGACTCTCTTATTAGGGGCTAATATAGCTGGTGACAGTAAGTTGAAGCCAGTGCTCATTTACCATTCCCCAAATCTTAGAGCCCTTAAGAATTATGCCAAATCTACTCTGTTTGTGTTCTGTAAATGAAACTACAAAGCCTGGATGATAGCACATCTGTTTACAACATGGTTTACTAAATATTTTAAGCTCACTGTTGAGACCTACTGCTCAGAAATAAAGATTCCTTCAAAATATTACTACTCATTGACAATGCACTCAAGAGATCTAATTGAGATATACAATGAGATTAGTGTTCTTTTCATGCTTGTTAACACAACATCCATTCTGCAACCCATTGATCAAGGAATAATTTTGACTTTCAAGTCTTATTATGTAAGAAATACATTTTGTAAGGCTAAAGCTGCCATAGATAGTGATTTTGTTGTTGTTGTTGTTGCATCTGGGCGAAGTAATTTGAAAACCTTCTGGAAAGAATTCACCATTTTAGGTGACATTAAGAACATTTTTGATTCATGGCAAGAGGTCAAAATATCAAAGTTAATGGGAGCTTGGAAAAAGTTGATTACAACCCTCATGGATGGGTTTGTGGAGTTTAAGACTTCAGTGAAATAAGTAACCCCAGATGTGGTGAAAAAAGCAATATAATTAGAATTAGAAGTGAAACCTGAAGATGTGACTGAATTGCTACAATTTTATGATAAAACTTTAAGGGATTAGGAGCTTCTATGTATGAGCAAAGAAAGTGGTTTCTTGAGATGGAAACTACTCCTGGTGAAGATGCTGTGAAAACAGTTGAAATGACAACAAAAGATTTAGGATATTGCTACTGAATGCAAGTCCATGTGCCTGACACACAGTGAGGCCAAACAATACTGAAACATCAGAGTTTGGAGAAGTTTACTATGGGTTCATATAAGGAGACAAGTGGCTTATGCCTTAAAAAGCCTGAACTCCTCACTCCTCAAAGGCTTTCAACAAAGCCCTTTAAAAGACAAGGTGAGGGAGGGGTATGGCTAGTTGTTACAAACTTCTTGGTGTCAGATTCTCTGTTCTTGCCGCTGTCCACATAGTTCAGGTCATGGTCAGGTTACATGTTCCTGTAAACTTCCAACAAGAGAAATGTTGTTTTCTGTTTAGGTTAGGTCACAATCAGGTCATATTTTTTCTGTATATTTCAACCGATAGGCAACATTCTTTTACAAAATGTACAGAGCCAGCATGAGTAAGCACAGGCAACAGAGCACAAAGGTTAAAATAAGGTTAAAGTAAAGGGAGCAGATATAATATGGAGTCAGATTTGTTTTTCCCTATTACATTGCATAAATTTAGCTGGTAAAGCAGCAGCAGAGTTTGAGAGGATTGACTCCAGTTTTAAAATAAGTTCTACTGTGGGTAAAGTGCTATCAAACAGCATTGCATGCCACAGAGAAATCATTCATGAAATAAAGAGGCAATCAATGTGGCAAATTTTATTGTTGTCTTATTTTAAGAAACTGCCACAGACACCTCAGCCTTCAGCAACCATGACCCTGATCAGTCAGCAGCCATCAACACGGAGGCACGATCCTCCATTCACAAAAAGTTACAACTTGCTGAAAGATACGATGAAGGCTACCATTTTTTAATAATAAAGTATTTTTAATTAAGGTATGTACATTGGGTTTTTTTTAAGACATAAAGCTATCACAAACTTAATAGACTATAGTATCATGTGAACATAACTTTCATATGTATTGGCAAACCAAAAAATTTGTGTGACTCATTTTATTGCAATATTCACTTTATTGCAGTGGTCTAGAACCAAACCCACAGTATCTCCGAGGTATGCTTGTAGAAGGTGGTTACGTGAAGAAAGGAAGAAAGGGATGTTGAAACAGCAGAATAAAATATTCAAAGGCCTGGGATCATGAAACAATATAGAGCATTCTGTGAAGGCAATAAGGGGATGGAGATGAAGATGGAGATGGAGTTAGAAATGGAGTTGGAGATGGAGATGGAGGGAGTGGGTATTCCAACATGGACATAAAACCTCTTCCTAAGAGCCACAAACTCAATTGACCATAGTTTTAACAGAGAAGCCCAATGTCTTATGAGAACAAGTTTAAACACTCTTTTGGGTGGGAGGGGATGTTTTCCTCCTTCCTGATCATTCCCTCCTCATGAAGGGTGTTCCAATAGTGAGACATCTCTGGCTTTTCACAACCCCTCAGTTATATTTCCCCCGATGTGATTATTTGACAAGTTTGTGTTCAGGATTAGCAAGCTTTGCTCTGTTTTTGCCATTTTCTTTCTGTTTTGAGAGCCAGTCTGTCCACAGATAGCACAGGTAATAGTTGCTCAAGGCCATGGAATGAACTCTGGTGGTTGCTATAGGTTGAGACCTTTAATCTAAGCCAATACTGCATGATACTGGCTGGGTAAGTCTGTCTGATTCTGGACACCTTCAAGAAATTTGATTACAAAGAAGAGAAAGGGGGGGCAGGAGAGACTGTAATAAGAAACAGAGGGTAGGTTAATGAAAAGGTTATTTATTAGATTTTTATTTTTCAGTTGGAAGATTTTTTAACATGTTTACTGTTTGAAATAAGTCATCAGGAAGAAAAAGGTTAAAAATTCAAAGATGATATGAGTTCAGTGAAGAATAAAATTACATAAGGAGAAAGGTGAATGGATCCACGTGTACATATGAAAGAGTTCTACTAAGTATAGAAGCTACTGAGGTAACCATAGAAGTAGGAGAAATGGAAATGGAGGGACGCTGTAGCTTATGACATCTGCTTTCACCTTGGAATGTAAAGCAAAGTCGTTTCCTAAGACATGAAAGTTGTGTAATAGAGCTGAGAAGTAAAGTAAGTAGTAAAAATTTGACATAGTGTCTAAAAGTGGTGTCTTAAAATGGTGGTTTTCTCTATTGCTATCACTACTTGTAAGACAAACATTTTCTTTTTTCCTTTGAGTAATTATATTTTCTTAAAGGAATATATACTAATGCAACTATGAGTTAATTAACTACAATTAAATAAACCATTTGTCTTTCCTTGTGGAATTCTGTTTTTATATAGTCTACATATTTTATTTTCCTCCAGATTTAATTGACTTTTAATTACTTCGTCAAAATGACTGTTTGGAGCACTTAAACGATTGAGAAGGTAAAACAAATCCAGTTGATAAGTTACATCTGCTTTAGTGTACATGTATAAGTATTTTCAGAAACATCCTAAGACCATACACACATATTTTTAATGAAATGAAACTAAATATTTCTGACAGGAATCATACATTTCTCTGATATTAAACATTTACAACATCCATTAGGGAAATATGACCTGTTCTCTACCTAAGAATATATTATTCTTAATTTATAGAGGAAATTTCACATATGAAAGTTTCACCTCCTGATTCACACTGCTCAACTTGTAAGTGGTATTTTACTTGGCAGTGTTAGTTATGAGTCATCTATATCAAAGAGCTATTAGTTATAAGGTGTTTTATACATTCCTACTTCATGTAAAAAGTAGAAGTGGAGTTAGAATGCGTTCAGTGAACATGCTTCTCCTTTTTAAGTATATAACTGTTAGTCAATCGTCACTGAAACTAAGTCTGTGACACATCTTTAATGGTATGTCTTTAGAGCGAGGCAGCATGGAAACTTTGAGAAAGTAACATTTTCAATGAAGTCAATTCTTTAGGATTCTTTTCTACTCCAATACGTACCTTTTATAGTCAGCCTAGCTTTCAAAATATAGCTTAGATGCTATATACACATACAAATAGACATCTAAATATGGGTAAATTGTAAAAATCAGAACATACATTTAAACTATATAAATGCACTTAGGTCTGAGGTTCTTAAACCTTCAATACCAAATAGTTTTTAAACACTATATATGAGATTATATTTCTTTATATACATATATATGTAAATATATTTAAGGTAGAAATAATTAAGTTTTCTTGAAAGAATATATTCTAGATATGCGCATTTTAATATCAAAACATAAAATACCATTGATTTGTGATATAGATTATTACAAAGAATAATTATATTTTCCATTTTTTAATATATTTGCCATTCTATTTTGAATATTCTTTCTTTTAATTGATTTCTTGTGAAGAATGATTTAGTAGGCACGTATTCTTTGAACCTCTTAGCTTCCATTCTCCCATCAGGTAGTAACACTTGGTTTTACTTCTCAGCACTCATAATTGGGTAGAACTGATTCCTATCCAGGTTTTGGAGTAGGCTAATTACTTAAGCCTGAACAGAGGATTACATCTACCTTAACTTCAAAGCCAATGAAATGGGATCTTGAAGGTACCAAGTACAGATATACACTGAAACTTACACTTGTGGTAGTTATCTTCAAATGAACATTTCTGATAAGATAAATTTTACTTTTATTGTTAACATTTCCTTCTTTATTTTATGAATTAATATTATTTGACCTAATTTTAATTGGGGTACCCGTATGTTTATTATTAGCAAGGTATCTTTATTTCTTGAGCTTCATGTTTATGGATGGAAGACTTTTCAGCTTGAGTAACATTTCTCTATAATTGTCATTCACTTCTCTCCATGGAAAAAGAAATGACTTAATTAATTGGTAAGCTTGGGGGACGAAACTGAGCATACCTCTACCAACCCCTTTCCTTCTCTTTTTTCATAACCAGCCTATCTATGGGGCACACATTTGCATTTGTTCTCTTGTCTTGCATTAATCTTAGTGAGGAGAGCCCTGTCCCTGTGGCAGAAACCCATAATTGTCTTAGTTTTGACTGTGATTGGAGCAGACTTTGTGTAATATAGTGGGAAGCTTAAATATTTCTTCAGGTTTTTAAATCATGTCTCCAATCCAGTTTCTCTCCATAATAAACTTTATTTCAAACTATATCATCTTATAGCTGTCAATTCATGGGCCTTGAATTGGGAAGGAGAAGAAATAGATAGTATTAACTTATCCTCATTGAATCCTACACAACTATGACCACTCCAGCTATTTAATATCTCATAGATTGGATATATCCTACTGTAGTGTATGCATAATGTACCTCCCTCCACTGTATGATTTTTTTTCCTCCCAAATAAGAAGCTTTCTGCATTGCAGGTTTTTGATTATTATTACCACCTTGAAGAATTCTTCTACTATCCCTATAATACTGGGTTAGATCCCTCTCTTGCTTGCAGACACAGTACTATATTGGAGAATTTGTCCTGCAACATTTTCATTTACTCTTTAATTGTCTGTGTCTATTACTAGCTCTGGAGCTTTTTCTTGGTACCAGTGTTCTTACTGAACATTGTAACACCAGCAAGCAATTATATAAATAGGCATAGAACAATTATGTGAGACATGTAATAAAAAGAATGATTGAAACAATAGATTGATAAATAGTTGAATACACTTGTGGTCTATAAAGTACTTTTCCATACATTATCATTTTGCATCTTTCTAACAGTTCAAAGAGTAAAATGTATGACATATCCTTTTCAAACATAAGGATATTACATTTGTCTAATTTTTAAAAGTATGATATCATATATTTTAATAACAATGTGTACTGTAAATATATTTCAGTTAGCTTTTGGTGTATAGAAAAATACTCTTAAAGTCAGTGGTAAAACAGAAAGCGTGTGTGTCGATGATTCTGTAAGTCTGCAGTTAGGGTAGGGGTCAGCTGAGGCATCTCAACTTTGCTTCATGTGTGTAAACTGGGATCACTCATGCATTTGTGGTCAGGGGGCAGGTTGGTTGGGGACTGGTTGGTCCAGGATGCCTTGCTTACATGTCTGGAAATTACCTCATGCTGTCAGCAAGGCCACTCCATTTCTCTTTCAAGGCCAACTTGGACTGGTGACTGGTTTCTAACAGTGTGAGAATGCTAATTGCAAGGTTTCTTGAAGCTTGTCATTGAAATCCTACATTACTTCTACCACATATTATTGGTCAAAAAGTATGACTGAATTCAAGAAAGTGAAGAATTAGACCCTATTATTTTATGGGAGGAGCAGCAAAGTCATATTGTAAAAGGGTATGGATACAGAGATTTAAAAAGAAGAAATTGTGGCCACTTTTTACATCTACCATAAAATATTTATTTAAGGAGGAAAGGATAAGAGAGACTAATATTTATTAAGTGACTATTATATTCCAGGTATTTTACATATCTTACTTCATTTATTATTCATCATAGAAACTCTATGTGACATGTAGTATCCCTAATTTATAGTTAAGAATATTGAAAAACCAGAAAGTTAATTAACATATCCCATTGTCCATAGCTGATAACTGATAGAACTGACCTTCAAAAACTCAAATCTGCATGATTTCAGAGACTTATGTCATGCCACAGAAAAGAAAGTATAAGTAAAATTAACAAATAATGTATTAAAACTAGAAATGCTGGGATGAGAATAGCTTACTTAGAATAATACTTTCTCTGATTATATGGGTAACAAATCACTAGAAAACTTAATGTTTAAGAAAATATTTGTTTAGCTCATAAATTTATGTATCTGCAATTTTGACTGTGCTTGGCCATGTAGTTCCTCTGCTGTTCTTAGCTGGGCTTGCTTATATCGGCAGATAGCTGACATAATTGGCTAGGTAGCTTTGCCTCTCATGATTGGCTAGCTATTGGCTGAGGTCTGAAAAATGATAGAAAAGAGTTTATTAGTGGAGGCTGATACAGCAGAGAAAAGACTACTAAAGGAGACTATGACACCAAAACATGTAGCAAAATTATCTTGTGAATCCTGCCAAGATAATTTCCAGGTAGAATGTTGAAAATGTCATTAGATTTCCTTTGTTTTCTTTGATAAGATATGAAGAAGGAGAGATCTGCTAAAATAAATATTTAGTTTGTGATCAGAATTAGAGAGAAATGGAAATTAGAAAGACAAATTGGACTGAAAGCATAATTTCTTCTTATCCTTAGTCTCAAAAATGGATACAAGACTCAAAATGAGATTTGGGGCCAAAGGTTATTCAAATATGTCTCTGAGACTATTTTTAAGGCCTGGCATTCATGGTAACACAAAAAACAACACATATTTATGAATAAATTTAATCAAGGCGGTGAAAGATCTGTACACTGAAAACTACAAGAGTTGGTGAAAGAAACTGAAGAAAACACAGACAAATGGAAAGATATCTGGTGTTCATGAATAAGAAGAACTGATATTGTTAAAATGTCCATTCTACCCAAAGATATCTATAAATTCAATGTAATCCCTATCAAAATCCCAATGGTATTTTTCATATAAGTAGAAAAAAAAATCCTAAAATTTGTATGGAGTCAAAAGAGACCCTGAATAGCCAAAGCAATACTGATAAAGAAGACTGAAACTGAAGGCAGCATGCTTCCTGATTTCAAGCTCTTCTACAAAGTTATAGTAAAACAAACAAACAAACAAATACAAAAAAATATATGGTACTACCATAAAAACAGACACTTTGACCAATGGAACATAATTGAAAACCCACAATAAACCCTCCCTTGACAAGAGAGCCAAGAATACTAGATAGGGAAAGGATAGTATCTTTATTAAAAGGTGCTGGGGAAACTGGATAGACACATGCAGAAAAATAAAATTGGACCCCTGTCATACACCACTTTCAGAAATTAGCTAAAAATGAATTAAAGACCTAAACGTAAGAACTGAAACCATAAAACTCCTAGGACAAAACCTAGGGAAAAAGCTCCTTGACATTGGTCTTGGCAATGATATTTTGGATATGACACTGAAAGCACAAGAAAAGCAAAAATTAATAAGGATGACTACATCAAATTAAAGAACTTCTGCACAGCAAAAGAAATAATCAACAAAATAAGAAGGCAACATATGGGATGGGAGAAAATTTTTGTAAGTCCTATATCTGATAAGGGGTTCATATTCAAAATATATAGATTCATAAAACTCAAGAACAAAAAAAATCAATTAAAAAATAGGCAAAAGAAATGAATAGACGTTTTTCCAAAGGAGACATCCAAATGGCCAACAAGTACATGAAAAGATGCTCAACATTGCTAATCATCAGGAAAATGCAAATCAAACACAGTATCACCTCACTTCTGTTAGAATAACTATCATTAAAAGGACAAGTGATAAATGTTAATGAGGATATGGAAAAATAGAATCCTTTTGAACTTTTTGTGGCATATAAACTTATACAGCCACTATGGAAAACAGTATACAGTTTTCTCAATTAAAAATAGAACTACTATATGATCTAACAATCCCACATCTGGGTATATAGCCAAAGGAAATGAAAACAGGACCCTGAAGAGATATCTGCACTCCCATGTTCATTGCAGCATTATTCACCATAGTCAAGATATGGAAACAACTTAAGTGTTCATCAACAGATGAAGATATATATATATATATATATATATATATATACAATAGAATATTATTCAGGCATAAAAAAGAATGAAATCCTGCCATTTCTGATATGGATGGACCTTGAGGGCATTATGCTAAGTGAAATAGTCAGACAAAGACAAATGTATGATATCACTTATATGTGGAATCTAATAAAAGTAGAATTGTAGTTATCAGGGACTGAGTGGGGGCAGGGAAATGGGGAGATGTTAGTCAAAGGGTACAAAATTTCAGTTATAAGACAAGTCTGGAAATCTAATATATAGCATGGTGATTACAGTTAATAATAGTGTACTATATACTTGAAAGTTGCTAAGAGAGTAGATCTTAAATGTTCTCACTACAAAAATAAAATAGTAATTATGTGACCCAATGGAGGTATTAGCAAAAGGTCTGGTGGTAATCATTTTGCAATATATAATTATATCAAATCAACACATTGTACACCTTAAACTCATACAATGTTATATGTCAATTATATCTTAATAAAGCTGGAAGGGGCGTCTGTGATTAAAATAAAGACACTTGGAATGTGAAGGAATAAATGGGCCAACTGTGATGTTCCAATAGGCAACAGACAAATTGGCAATTGTCTCTACAAGTTTCAGTCATATCGGCTTTCTTGAGTGTCAGCTATGAATAGGAAGTCTAAAACTCTAATAATCAACACCAACTTCTAACTCAGAGATTCCATGTCATTCTTATTTGCATGCGTATATTTTCATGAACATGCAAGTTTCTTGAGTGGCTCATTTTCAATGTACTAATAGGAGCAAAGTGGCACTAGCTATTGATGTTGGACCATTATTCCCTGCAGACCTTGTACCAATGCTCTGGGGCTGGTGAAAATCTCAGATACTAGCAACTCTGGACATGGGCCACCACTCTGTTTTATTATAGTCCTGATGCTCTTAGCCAAACAGCCAATGACCTCCGAGGTGAAGCTCTTTCAGACCTTCTGTTGGCCATTTCCATTGGACATCAGGCCATTCTAGACATATTTGGATACAGTGGTATCTAGTATCTGTCAAATTATAAGGCGAGT
Source organism: Orcinus orca (assembly GCF_937001465.1). Taxonomy (NCBI): domain Eukaryota; kingdom Metazoa; phylum Chordata; class Mammalia; order Artiodactyla; family Delphinidae; genus Orcinus; species Orcinus orca. The sequence continues at coordinate 132,141,426 of NC_064563.1, forward strand.
AGAGAATATTCAGCATTAGTGAACTGGGCTTCTGAGCACCAGAGTGAGGCTACGGCCATGAAGCAGGGCAGTTAAAGAACATGGCAGGGGTTGGGAGTCTCCAGTTGCAGAGGCAGACAGTCAATTTTGAGTCTTTTTGAGAGAAGAGGAGATACAAAGGAAGGTGAAACTCTGGCTATAATGGCAAAGCTAATACTAAAAGTCAGAGAGAAATACAACAGTGATGGCTGTATCTTTTGCTGAGGCTACTGCCATTAAAGCTAAGGGATGCAAAAAAAAAAAAAAAAAAAAAAAAAAAAAAAGCTAAGGGAGTCCCTTCAATGGGAATATTTAAAGTAATGGGTTGTATTTAAATACACCTATGAGAATTAAACCTTTAGTATTTACCAATCCTTAACATTTTTTTCAAGACGTTAAGAAGAGACTAATGAAGTGTAATCCCAATGCTAAAGGGGAATAATCCCAATTCACAAGAGCATGGCTTTGACTGCTGCCTGAAATTTGGTCATGGTATATGAACACAGAGCATCCTATAATTGTACCCTCCACCTCATGCAAAAAAAATCTCATATGTCACAACCCTCTAAAATATAACATGTTTTTACATATTAAAAGAAGAACTACTTGTATGTCTTTAAAAACAATGATTTTGTGTGTATCTATTTTTAGAAATTCTGAAATTATACTTTAATCATCAACAAAATTAGGATTAAGAAGTGATATAAAAGAATTAGTTTTAGGTAGGATAATCTACATTTCTCAATATGGCTAGTTACAAGAAATAAAAGGTAAGTAATTATATATATATATATATATATCTTTAAAATTATTCTAAACACTAGCAAGCAAAGGGGAAAGCAAAAATTCATGGTAAAATCATCAGATTACCAGAAAGATTTACTTTTAAAATTTAAATCATTTATGGCAGCATATTATCAAAACTTTCCTTTTATTAAGATCAAGATATTGCTTAGTATGATGTCATTTGATCTTTGATGAAACAGAAATGTAATTCTTAAATATTTTCCTATATAAATTAAAATATTGTTTTCTATTTTGCTGCATGCATACACTTTTGCATTCAAATTTACTTCAATGAGACATAAAAACAATAGTATATAAGTGATTCAAAAGAAATCACATGCAAAATATGCTGTATTGAAGCTTCTATGAGTTAATTTGTCTTGAAGTTGGCTGTAGAACTTTGTGGTTTGGTTCCCATTCAGTAAATATTCTCAGTGTTTACATAATGCCAATCAAAATAAAATATGCCGTGAAATTTTCTACAGGGATTGGAAATTTAGGTTAAGTCCTTCAGTCCAAAAGGAAAATATTTTTTTAAAGTTCCCTTGGAAAAAATGCATGCTTAAAGTATATAAAATATAAATAATCAGGTACACAAAATTTTCATCCAGTAGAAGCTTTCTTTTTGATTTAAGGGTATTTGTAAAAATGAAAACTATCCAGAGAACAAATTTCTCCCTTCATATCCAGAATAATGTTTAATTATCTGTGAAATTTGTAATTCTTGGAAATGTATATGTTGCCTTTTAAACCATAATCATAATGGATTATATTATGAATATTATGTCATCATTTTTTTTCTTCATGTTTATTTTTATTTTCTTTTGGAAACCACCTTACAATCATTATAGATTTTTGGAATTTTCAGAGGTACTATTGTGTCTTCAGTGTTTGGTAATTCTCAAAAATAAAAATACCAACATTAAGAAATAGTCACTGACAAATGGTAGATTCCTGGATATGAAATGGTCCATGAGAAAGTCTGCCATCATATTGCATGACACATCCTGTCAGAGCTAGAGCCACGTGAAGAATCATTGAAATGACGTTGAAAAACTTCCCAGACACCAGAACTTATAACAGTTGAAATTTGAACTATTTGAACTAAGTCCTAGTATTTTCTGAACTCTTTGATCACCATCATACTGAAGCAACACTTAGAGCTTAGTGATGAAAACCACATTAATTTTCAGTAATTGGAGCATATGGTGACAAGGAGAGAACAGTTTAGATGCAGTATTCAGTAAGAACTTCTTTTATCAAAACTACATTTTCAAATTTCATAATTTCAAAAAAGGCATTTAGTGTAAAGTTTTCCTCCTACCCTGCCCCACTTCCCTTCTTTAATGGTAATGTTTCCGCCTACTCTGCCCCAATTCCCTTCTTTAATGGTAATGTTTCCATATACTCTTTCATAATACATCTATGGATATACAAGTAAATTTATATATACACTTAGTTTCTTCAGTATTTTTTTTTCAAAAATTGCAGCATATATATAGTTTTTGGCACCTTGTTTTTTTTTTTGTTTGTTTGTTTTGTTTTTTTGCCTCTTAAGCAAATTTATTTCATAAAGTGGATTTAACAACAATGATTCATCAGGAAGATTATTTCTAAAAAGCCTAAAAATGGACTCTAAAATTTTGAAAATACAAGATTTTTAATAATATTCCAGTTGTTTACAAAATTGCAAATGACTTCCCAAGCAATAGTAAACATACTCTTCATAGGCTCTTCTAAGATGGTCAGGTAATAGAGTTTTCTCATAACAGAATGTACTGAAAACCTAACACTGTATGTACAAATATATAATATACACACTTAAAGTAGAATATAGAGCACACATATCCATCTGATCAGAGATTTGTTTGCAGGAATAAATAAATATGGTACAGTCCATAAAGGGTAAAATATCCGTACTGGCACCTTGTTTGTTTGTTTGTTTTTTAAGTTCTCTAATCAATATAACTCAGGTATCCTTCCACTTTAACACAGAAAGATATTTTTGTTCTTTTTTTTTCTTTACAGTTAAATAAATCTTATTTAATCTTGTTTAAAAGATAATCTTAATTATTTAAATACTTACATCGTATTTATCTAGTCAGATAATATTCCATGTGTGAAATTCACTAATTTAAAGTTTCTTTTGATGAATACTTGCTGTATAAATCTTTGCTATACTGAAAAACAAAGCAAAACAAAACCCTACAATGAATAACCACTATATGCATTATTGCACATGTATGAGCATACGCTTGTAAGGTAAATCCTAAAAACGGCATTGATTTTCCACAGGCCATGTGCATCTTTACTTCTAGTAGCTATTACCAAATTGCTCTTTGAATAGGTTTTACCAAATAGCACTACTGTAAACCAGTTACATAAGTGCCTGCCTCTCAAACTCTTAGCACCTGAATGTGTTATCAGGTTTTTTTTTTTATCTCGGCCAAGCAAAAAAGGGGAAAACTGGCAGTATTCATCAACTTTTCCTCTATGTTAATCATTGTGATTGATGCTGATCCTATGTAAAGTGACTTGGCACCTGAGGTGAGCCTTAACAAAGACAGAAAGAAAGAAGGAAGGAAGGAAGGAAGGAAGGGAAGAAAGAAAGAAAGAAAGAAAGAAAGAAAGAAAGAAAGAAAGAAAGAAAGAAAGAAAGAAAGAAAGAAAGAAAGAAAGAAAGAAAGAAAGAAAGAGAGAGAGAAAGAAAGAAAGAAAGAAAAGAAAGAAAGAAAGAAAGAAAGAATGAATGAATGAAAGAGAAAGACGGAAAAAGGAAGGAAGGAAGTAGGAAAGAAAGAAAAAGGAAAGGAAAGGGAAGGGAAAAGAGGAAGGAAAAGAGAGGAGAAGAAAAGGAAGAAAGAAAGTAGAGAGTGATGGAGAAAGAAAGAAATGAAAGAAGCTGGAAGAATGGAGGGAGGGAGAGAGGAAAGTCATGTAGTAGGTTATATTCCAGGGGAGTGAATGAATGAGCAAGGTTCAGCTGAAGCTGTGAATGCAGAGTACATGTTTAGTTGATTGGTGCCAGACAGTAGAGTTTAAACTGAAAGCAGTAGATCATTTAGAATTTTTCTCAGCAGAGACATTCCATGATAAGATTAGGATTTAAGAACAATTGGTAAGACAAAATGATAGGTAGTAAAGGGACCAGTGGGATGCGTTAGGTGTTTAGCTGCAATCACTGTATCTTAAGGTGATGTGTGTGGTGAGAGTTGAAAAAACAAACATTGGATAAAAGAACTTGATGATTGTATACAGGAGATGAAGGAATGAATGATGACTTCAAGATTTTTAGTCACATTATTTTATATGAACAGACCAATCACAAGCACTGAAATTGAAACTGTGATTAAAAATCTTCCAACAAACAAAAACCCAGGACCAGATGGCTTCACAGGCAAATTCTATCAAACATTTAGAGAAGAGCTAACACCTATCCTTCTCAAACTCTTCCAAAATATAGCAGAGGGAGGAACACTACCAAACTCATTCTACGAGGCCGCCATCACTGTGATATCAAAACCAGACAAAGATGTCACAAAGAAAGAAAACTACAGGCCAATGTCACTGATGAACATAGATGCAAAAATCCTCAGCAAAATACTAGCAAACAAACTCCAACAGCACATTACAAGGATCATACACCATTATCAAGTGGGATTTATCCCAGGAAGGCAAGGATTCTTCAAAATATGAAAATAAATCAACGTGATACACCATATTAATAAATTGAAGGAGAAAGACCATATGATCATCTCAATAGATGCAGAGAAAGCTTTTGAAAACATTCAACATACATTTATGATAAAACCCTCCAGAAAGTAGGCATAGAGTGCACTTACCTCGACATAATAAAGGCCATATATGACAAACCCACAGGCAACATCATTCTCAATGGTGAAAAACTGAAACCATTTCCACTACTATCAGGAACAAGACTAGGTTGCCCACTCTCACCACTATTATTCAACATAATTTTGGAAGTTTTAGCCACAGCAATCAGAGAAGAAGAAATACAATGAATCCAAACTGGGAAAGAAGTAAAACTCACTGTTTGCAGATGACATGACACAATATTATACAAAAAAAATCCTAAAGATGCTACCAGAAAACTACTAGAACTAATCAACGGATTTGGTAAAGTAGCAAGATACAAAATTCATCTAAGAAATTAAGAGAAATTAAGGAAACACTCCCATTTACCACTGCAACAAAAAGAATAAAATACCTAGGAATAAACCTACCTAAGGAGACAAAAGACTTGTATGCATAAAACTCTAAGACTCTGATGAAAGAAATTAAAGATGATACAGTTATACACATTGTCCTGGTTATTAATAAAGGTAAACATAAGAGTTCAAAAATGAAGGGTGTTGTAGCTACTGTTCACAGAACACTAAAGACATTCAGAGAAATTACTTTGGAAGAGGATAGCTTGGAAAGGTTTCTCTACAAATCATCATCAAAACTTTGGGAGCACTTTTGAATTCATAACCAAGCCAACATCTTGGTCATGTAAAAATAGAGAAAAAGGACTTACAGAAAGCGAGATGAATGTGTATTTTCTTAGTGTTTTTAATGTCAACAACCCATATAGTAGAGAAGGGGGGGGATTTATTTGGGAGTGGGTATGAGTAGAAAACTCAAACGTTCTTACATTTTTGCCCAGCACCTGCATAAATGATACATTTAATGTAACAGGCTCCAGGTGTGAATGGTGCAGAAACCCACAGTGCAAAGAAAATAAAAGACAATTTTCTAGCAAACCCTGTTGTTTTAAAAATGACTTTTGTATGTAATATTGCTTGCAAACTATGAGTAATAAAACCATAAGACCAAAAAAAAATTTTTTTTAGTTACATTATTTCAACTCTCCTAGAAAACAATGTTTCTGTTTTTATGAAAGCACAGGGAACATCTGATGTGATTGACCAAAGGATGTTTTTCCTTCTCTGTCAATATAATTGACAGAAGAAACTCATGCATAACAATTTATCCAAAATAGTAAATACAGCCAGCCAAGGGACTGACGGTATATTCAGTGAGAAATTCAGGGAAGTGCTTAGGGGTCTTTAACCCCCTCCACCCTAATTATCTCCATCAGTAACTTCCTTCCACAACTATACCTACAACCAACCTATGGGGAGCAATGAAGTCACTATACACATACGGCTTTAAGATAACCTGCCCAACTCTTCCTGTAACCGAATATTGACCCTGAGTCTCTGATATAGAAATTCTAGAGACGTCATTGACCTGACTCTCTTTATATATATGATTTGCTTCATCTTATTTAACTTTCATGTATACATACAATTTATATGTAAGATCCATGAGAAGAGGGGTGTTTTCTTCTTCTTTTGTGCATACTTTTTTCCCAGTACCTAAATAGTGCTAAGCACATCAAAGATACACATTTAAACATTTAAATAGCTGTTAAATGGACCTCTGTATGTTGGACATCTAATTGCACAGTCGGACTGGGGGTAAGGATCTGGTGCAAACTGAACAACTCCATCTCTCTTTGGAGAAGAATGTTGCTCCATTTCTCTTAATGTCACTGCAGCAGCCAAGTAATCTCATTGGTGAATCTGTTGTCCCCACAGATTGAGAGAATGAGTCATCTGAGTATGATTTTTATGTTTTGTATGTTTGTTTTGTTTTTTGTATTATTGTGTGTTTTTTTAATTTATTCTTTTTTTTTTTGCGGTACGCGGGCCTCTCACTGTTGTAGTCTCTCCCATTGCGGAGCACAGGCTCCGGACGCCCAGGCTCAGCGGCCATGGCTCACGGGCCCAGCCACTCCGCGGCATGTGGGATCTTCCCGGACTGTGGCATGAACCCGTGTCCCCTGCATCAGCAAGCGGACTCTCAACCACTGCGCCACCAGGGAAGCCCCTTGTGTTTTTTTCAGTGTAAGTTTGCAGGATGGTTATTTTTATGTGTTGAATGTTAGCAGCCCAGTGGTTTGAGTCAATTTAAAAGCATTTAATTTTGTTTTTCTCTCATAACTTCTGAGCCCACCCAAGTGCACTGCAATCCATCAAGGCAGGAAACTGAATTTTGTGCGCCAGAGTTTTTGGAACTGATTTAGCTGTACCTGAATCCAAGTTGATCATTCTTTAAACTCCCAGGGCTGAACTGTTTAAGTCTATAGCATATTAAACTCTTAGGTATAAATATTCACAGCCTGTTCACTGGCCTGGCTCTAATTTTAACTTGGAGTTAGTACTGTTTCATTTGGGATTAATGGAAAAGCAAAAATATTTGTCAGAAAACTGCCGAGAGTGTTAAATTTAATTTCATGACTTCTACTGCAGAAGAAGTTAATTTTCCCAGGCTTTGTGAACTCTAAATTTCACCCATGGCTATTAGGCACAACATTTCCTCAAGTTATCTTTCTTGCTTCCCTTCTTTTGGCAAGACTTACATTGCTGTGAATTTCCTCAATGTGGGCAGAAAGGTTAAAGCAATAAGAACGTGCCGTCCCTGACCTTCCTAGGAACCCGAGTTCTGAAGGCACTCATGTTGATGTGGCAGCCTAACTCTCTAGGACTTACAGGAAAACTGCATTCTGTTCCGGAAGCTGCTATGAGCCAGCGGTTATGAACTTGTGGCCCAACCACAGATAATCAGGAACTTCTGAGTTAGAGCCCAAACTCAACTGAACCTCATTGAGTGACCTCAGGCAAGTTACTTCACATTTGCCTATCCCTCATTTTCCAGCTGTAAAATGGGAAAAAATAATATTTCCTCATTCAAGTTAAACAGCTTGTAAGTTGTTCCTGCTGTACTCTGGGTTAGTGTTCTTGTATGCTTGTCTCTTTGCTTTGGTTTTTAATAACAACTTTAAGAGCAGAATGGGATTGATATTTTATTTTCTAAAGGTTGCCAAATAAAAATTTCAATAATGGAAGATGAACTAAATTAAGTCATGTATATAGAAATCCACATGGATAATCTTTTTTGAGCTATGCTGTAACACTCATTAGAAACCTCCCTGCCAGTAATAACATGACTTCAATGAGGACAGGATTTGGGGGGTTAGATTTTTACCCTTACTATATTCCCATAATTTAGAAAAACACCTTCCATATAATAGATGCTCAATAAATATTTACTGAATAAATGAATAAACAAATAAGTGAAAAATTAAATAATGGTCCAAGAATATTATAGACAAGAATATTATAAACAAGATTTTGATTTTATTTGATTTTACTATATACAGTATATAGTATATATACTATATACTATATTTATATTTTTAAATAAGCAAGAATTATAAACACATCAGAACATAAAAAGATATAGAAATTGAAGCTATAGATTTATGATACTATAGAATTTTTTATTCATTCTTTGGCTACATAAATTCAAAGCTGTCTTGTAACAATCTAAGGAGTCTTCAGAATTTGTGTTACAGGATTTCTGCTATGTATACTTTTATATCCAAAAGATTCATAAAGCATTTTTTAATACTTTTTTCATGACATGTATTGATTCAGATACATTACAAAAGTAGAACAGTTATTTGACAGAAGTGCAAAAGAAAGTTATTATTTAATTAGAATAAGTATTTTTGGAATGTGAAAAGGATGGGAAATTTTGTACAAAGGAATGTTGAAAAATTAGGTATTGACAAAATGCCAAAATATTTTTCTAAAATTACATTTGGTGGCAAAATCTGTTTTTTATTTATAAAATTTGCCTTAACATTTAAAAATAATTTAACATTTACCCAGATGACTCCAGAATTTTCACTTTTTAATTAATTTATGTTGTATCATAGAGTCATTTAAAAAGTGAATAAAGTGATAATCTCTAGTTGCATCTGTATTGCTGTAAATGGCATTATTTCATTCTTTTTTATGGCTGAGTAGTATTCCATTGTACATATGTACCACATCTTCTTTATACATTCATCTGTTGATGGACATTTAGATTGTTTCTATGATTTGGCTATTGTGAATAGTGCTGCAATGAACATAGGGGTTCATGTACCTTTTTGGATTATAGTTCTGTCCAGGTATATTCCCAGGAGTCGGATTGCTGGATCATATGGTAATTCTATTTTTAGTTTTCTGAGGAACCTCCATACTGTTTTCCATAGTGGTTGTACCAACTTACATTCCTACCAACAGAGTAGGAGGGTTCCCTTTTCTACAGACCCTCTCCAGCATTTGTTATTTGTAGATTTTTTAATGATGGCCATTCTAACCAGTGTGAGGTGGTACCTCACTGTAGTTTTGATTTGCATTTCTCTAATAATTAGTGATGTTGAGCATCTTTTCATGTGCCTACTGGCCATCTATATGTCTTCTTTAGAGAAATGTCTATTTAGGTCTTCTGCCCATTTTTCGATAGGGTTGTTTGTTTTTTCTGTTATTGAGTTGTATGAGCTGTTTGTATATATTTGAGATTAAGCCCTTGTCTGTCACATCATTTGCGAATATTTTCTCCCATTCCGTATGTTGTTCTTTTCATTTTTTTTATGATTTCCTTTGCTGTGCAAAAGGTTGTTAGTTTGATTAGGTCCCATTTGTTTATTTTTGTTTTTATTTATATTGCCTTGGGAGACTGACCTAAGAAAATCTTGGTACAATTTATGTCAGAGATTATCATACTAAGTGAAGTAAGTCAGAAAGAGAAAGACAGATACCATATGATATCACTTATATGTGGAATCTAAAATATGGCACAAATGAACCTATTTACAAAACAGAAACAGATTCATAGACAGTGAATAGACTTGTGGTTGCCAAGGGAGAGGGAAGAGGGAGAGGGATGAACTGAGAGTTTGGGATTGTTAGATGCAAACTATTACATTTAGAATGGATAAACAACAAGGTCCTAATGTATAACACAGGGAACTACATTCAATATCCTGTGATAAACCATAATGGAAAAGAATATAAAAGAAGAATGTCTATATGTGTATAACTGAGTCACTTTGCTGTACAGCAGAGACTGGCACAACATTGTAAATCAACTATACTTCAATTTAAAAAAAAAGAAAAAAAGTGAATAAAGTGAATAAGTGGGAGAAGGGTCTCAAGTTAGAGACTGACTAAATAAGGAAAAAAAAAGGAAGCAGGAATGAAAAGATCTACAAAATATATGAATAATTAATACAGTTTTTTAGCTTTTACTTTATCATTATCTTTGATGGCTTTAAAAGAAAAAACAACACAGTTTAGTAGTGGAGTTCAGGTTGAAATAAGAAGAGAATTGCTTATCCTTTTACTTGAAAAAAAAAGTGCTTGTCAACTAAGTACTTAATTCTTTTCCTGTGGGACTTTAAGAATTGCATTAGCAATGACTCATTTACTAGAAAAAAAAAAAATCGAACCAAGTGAGGTGGGGCTTTAGGTTACATGAACTTGCCATAATTCTTCTTAATGAGAACAAAAGAAATACCCTCTTTGATGTAGATAAAGACATGCTAGGAGTGATTGCTGTTGACATTTTGCCCTGAATATAAATGACTTTCGAAAAATACTCAGGTTCCTATTAAACTTATTTTCTGTGTTCTTTAATATTCTTCTGAACACAGTGGTAGAAAGCCTCCAGTCAGTGCGAGTAGCCTTAACACCCCTCATATCCAGTTAATCTGTTGAATAATAAGCGAGGACATTTAGAAACAGTGAATTCTTTCATGAGTTTCCTATTGCTGCTGTGACAACTCACCTCAAAACTAGAGCTTTAAACAACACCAGTTTATGATCTCACAATTCTGAGGGTCAGACGTCTGGGTGGGCTCACTGGATCCTCTACTCTGAATCCATAAGGCCAAAATCAAGATATTGGTAAGCCAGGGATTTTATCTGGAAGCTCTGAAGGAGAATCCTCTTCCAAGCTTGCTTTAGTTCCAGGCAGAACACAGTTCCTTGTGCTTGTAGGATTGAGGTCCCAGTCTCCTTGTTGGCTGTCATATGGGGACTGAGTTTGGTTTCTAGAGGCTTCTCTCTAATCTTTGCATGGGCGTCTACTGCTCAGAATCAGAGACACTACATCACTTTGTTTTCACACTTTGAACTTGTCTGCCTTCTTTATCTCTTTCTCCAACCAGAGAAAGTTCTTTACTTTTTAGGGCTCATATGATTAAACTGAACTCACCTGGATAATCCAGGATACTCTCCTTATGTAGAAGTCACTGATCTCAATTATATCTACAGATTTTGTGTGTGTGTGTGATTTAATATAACATTTTCACAGGTTTAGGGAGTGGATATCTTTAGAAAGCCATTCGGCCTGTCATATTCCCAAATCTACTAATTGGTAAGAATGTTAGAATAAGTGGACCAAAAAATAAAAAAAAACTTTTCATAACCTAGAGATAACAAAATTGGAATATTTATAAAAAATCATGAGATACAAAAGACATTTTAGAAATGCTGGAGCTAATAGTTTACTTTGGGAGACTTGGCTTGATTTGTGAGGATAGAGCCTTTAACCAAGGAATCAAGAAAGATGTAGGTCATACAATTAATCGGAATAGAACAATAAAAATTTATGGCTAATCTCAAAGGAGTTATAAAAAATGAAGCTTAGATTCTGGAGAATTTACAACAAGGAATTAGAGGTAACGAAGAGTCAGCGTGGAGCAGGATTCCATGGTGACTAAAATTAGTGATTGCCAATCATGTATTAGAAGCTAAGTATAATAATACTAGAAATTCACATTGGTATATTGCTTTACAATTTTAAAAGTGCTTTCAGCCACAAAAATTTTTGATGGTACAGCTCATAATTTTCTGGGATTTTATTTTTGTGTCTTAGCCAAAACACTGAACACAAAATACATGTGTTCAGCCATTTTCAAGTTTCTGAGGAATTAAGAAATATATTTATTTTATCAAGAGAATAGCGTACCTTTCAATAAGTATACCAAAATACCTCAAGTCTAGAAAAATTACATAGCTAACTTCTTGATAAAGGAATGTGAAGCAATTTGGGTAAGAATTTGCCATTCTGTTTCAATGTCTAGAAGGTCCTCTTTGGGGATTTTAAATTCTGTAGGCATCTTGGTAGTTGAACCTCACCTTGGCAGTCAAGAAAGCATTTGTGTTCATATCTATTTAGAGATATTTTTCTTTAAGGTTATCCTTCTAATCTTACCGTATCATTATGGTACTTTCCTGGCTTCCCAAATGGATTTGACATTCTTGTGTCCTAAAAGATGATTTATAAGCATGGTTAAAATAATTCAGCTCTCCAGAGTCTGCTCACCTCTAAATAAACTGAAAATTCTAAGCAACCTACCCTGTAATGTAGAGGTTGAGACCCAAGGCTTGATTTAATTCTCCCTTCCAAGCTGAAAATATTCAGCTGAGTTCATCCTGATACAATCAGATTTTTAAAAAATTATCTTTGAACTAAGTAAGAAACTTGAAAATTAGAAAGGATAAGATGTTCCTTCGATCAAAATTCTGACCAGCCCAGATCATAGTTTAGCTTAATTGAGTAGATTCTAGTCCTCCTTCACCAAATAGTTATTTTCTTTCTTTTTTGCTTCCCTGCTTCATGGTTTTGAATCCAGCTTGTTGGTTCCAGTCTTGGAGATAGTTTGCTTTTGTTGCTGATACTGGTTGTGGTAATGGCCTGGATGATTTTTAAGAGCATCATAGTGAGAAACCTGTGATGCTCCCAAGTTTTCATGACTGTTTTGAAAGAACACCTTCACTTTTCTCCCTGTTATCCTCTCCCTTCTTGCTGCTTCCTGAATAAACCAAGCTCATTTCAGCTTTAAGACCTTGTTTCCTTCTTCCTGAAATACACAGTCTCACATGACTACTTTGCTGTCCTCAGAATCAATTTAGCTGTCACCTCCTAGGAGTTCTATCCTGCCTACCAAATATAAAGTATATTCACTATTCAGTGTCACTTCATTCCAGCTTAGAACTAGTCACTTGTCTCATTCATTTTTTAAAATTTCCTATTTATTTATTTTGTATCTCCTCCTGTAGTAATATTAATGAATGGGTAGATAAATAGGGGGGATATATAATTGTAGCCTTCCATTTCTGAACTTTGTTCAAGACAAGATGATATGGATAACCTATAATCATACTTCTATCAATGCATTACAACAAAAGCTCAGAACAAAATATTTATGGCTTAGTTGTATAGATATGATAACAACAATATCCTAAGACAGTAAGGTCTCTGGCTCCTTCCAAAGCCCATAGCTTGTTTCCCACCCACTGAATTCTTCAATTGCCCTGTAGGATCTTTATCAAGATCCAGTAACATCCCGTATTACTACCCTGTGTTGTGACATTCTACTATCTTCTCATCAACAGCATATACTGGAAAGAAGCTGAGGTCTCTAGGCTGATGCATCAACGAGTCCCTGGCCAGAGTGTTAAGTCTCCTCTAGTGTTTCAAATATCATGTTTTTTTCATGTAAGTTATATATACTGTCATGTTTTCCAAGAAATACTCTATAGTGGCTACAGTTCAGGGCAAAGTTGATGTGAGAGCAATTTCTGAGAAGAGCGTTCACTTTTGGAACTTTTCACAAACATCCATCTGAAAACAGTTACAGAAGCCCTGGGAGCAAACAAGCTGACACTTTTGCATTGCTCATCACCTCGTGGAAGCTCCAGCAGACGGCCACCCTGTAAGTCACCCTGTAAGGCATGAGTTTTCTGGGGTCACTGCCAGAACATCATCTTTCTGGCATCTTCTGTCATTTTTATAACTTCTGTATATATTTTTGATTGTTATTTAGGAAATGAAGTTTTCCTCAATGCTCTCCTCTTATTTAGCAGATACGTGATATGTCCTTGGAAAGTTAGAGATACCTTTTGAGTTTTTAAGGAAGAGATCCAATATATTCAGAACCCTGGAAACCATTTCCAAAGCCTCAGATAGTAGAGGGAAAGGGTGTAACCACTGGCTACACACTAGTTCCTATTAGGGTGTGTGAGATAGTGTGGGAGTTTGACTTTCTGTTTCAGAGTTAAACATCTTTTCAAAATCCTTTGAAATATCCAGGGAGTTTTTCCTCCTAAGTGATTATTCTATAAAGGTAATGGAGTGATTCAGCCAAATCTATGCATTTTCATTTGGATAAACTTTGATGGCCTCTACTGAAGAATTCGAGATTTCAATGTTTTGGACTCTGTCCAGCTGCTATATAATGGAAATTTACTTTTAGAATATATTCTGAGAATATAAGTCCTTCCAAGTACTTCTGTAACAAGTGTCTCTATAAAACTGAGTAGCATTTGCAGCATTGAAAAACATTAGAAATTCATATCGTCAGCATATTGCAATAATAGAGGGAAGATCTGCATTGCCTCTTAATTGTAGTTATTTTCTAAAATAAATTTGAGCTTCAGATGTGTTTACTTAAGGTTGTACTGGAGCTAATATTCTTCCTTTTGTGGTAAGAATTACTTGAAAACTGTCGGGGTGTGTTTTCTTTTTTTTTTTTTTTTTCTTTTCAAAGGAAGTACATTCTAACCATTGCTTAATATCTGGCAGTCATTTAAGCAAAATAAATATTTAATATTCTTTGCATCATTTTCCATCCAAATAATAATATCAAAATACCCAGACACTGGTTACGAAATATATAGAAATTGCAGTAACAGCCAATTTGTTCCCAGAAAGTTTTACAGCTTCATAAAATTTTCCACAATAATCAGGCATTGGAAAAATCTTCTGATACAAACACAAGTCATAGCAAGGCTAATAGGTTAAACGAACCTAAACTCTCTTCCTGTTTCCAAGAAAGAAAGTACACAGTCTAAAACAGCACTCACAGAACAAGGACCACAAAAGCAACAAAAATCAATATATAGTCAATATACAGTAACTGTGAAATAAGGATGTTATCACATTTATATTTACATTAAGGAATTGTTGACTGCCCCAAATATTTCAGCATCCCATTTATCTCTGGCCTTAGGTAGAATGCAAAAGGGGAAATTCAGATTGTTTTCCAAATTGTTTCAATGTAGCTTTTTACTTGCTTCCAGGACTGATCTATGGTTTCTACAGTGTCATGCCTTAGAAACTGACACCTGTTGGCAATACACTTTCCTTCTGACTCTGTTGTGGAGATGAATAGGAAAAGGGAAATTTTAGGATTGAGAAGCTGGTTTGTTTCCAAAGTTTTCTTCCTTAGAGTAACTTTGAGGATTTAAATAAGTACATTGTAAAGTTAAATAATATATGTCCTACTTACAGGATACTCTGTAAATATGTTATATTAATATTAATGGCTAGATCTGTATTTTTCAGTGGTTGTATTTCTAGCCCCCAATAGTGAGATGTAGTCATAAGTCCCTTCTAACATGTTTAGTGATAGTCATCACTTTTAAAATAACTTTTCATGAATGACAACCCCCTTGATCACTTCACACCTAATATTTTGCATCTTAGTTCTTGGTCAAGCATTGTCAGTTTAGTGTGAATGAAATAAATAGCTGGTTTAAGATCTTGCTCAGTTGGATCCAAGTTAACTCCTTCTCTTATCCCCTCTCTTTTATTCAACACAAATGCACCATTTGTTTTCTATTGAGATTTTTGACTAAGACAATATTGGGACAAAAGTAGAATTATTCTGTACACAATTATCTTTTAAATAATAATGTAAATATCTTCATTTCTGAAAATATTCTGCAATTAGACCTTCTATTTTTTCTATAATAATCTTTATTCAGACAAAATCTCAAAAGCAAATGAAATACAAATGTCCCAGGCCTTATTCATCTTTGACTATACACTTCTTTGTTGTACCAGATATGTTGACAAGAGACCACTAATTTGAACAGATAAAGCATGAGTTATCAAAGAGCCTATATATCAAAAAGCATATATCCCATATACATATGGGATCCAAAATGGTGGTCTGACATGTACCCAAAACCCAGACTCTTAGCTACTGGGAAAAAACTGAAAGCAACAATTTATATGTGTTAAAACTTCAATATCTTTGTCTTGCAGGTTTATGAAAAGATTTCAATATTTTGTCCCCAGAGAAGGTAGTTGTGGCCATTTGACTTGACTCGGTCCATGAAATAAGAGCAAAGGTGACACGTTACTGCATCTGGAAGTAGCAGTGAGCCTGTTGGCAATTCATCACGTGACCTCCCATCTCCAGTGCTTCAGAGACCATGGAAGCACATATTAAAATGAAGCTTCCATCATCCTGGGACCTTGAGTAACTTGAAAGGTAGAGTCCCTCTGTTAAAACAGTATGAATATTCAGGATCTGTAAAGAATACATTTGCTGTGTCAATTTACTGAGATTGGGAAATGTGTTTGTTACTTCAACACAGTGTTGCCTATCCTGATGGGTTATAACTACCATCACCACCAAACATCCACTGGTTATTTCCTTTTTCTCTCCAGCTCAATATACCTCTGGCCATAAAACTGTTACAGATGTCACCAGCTATTATGTGATCCATATTCTACACATGGAGCATGAATATCCAATTGTTGCTAGATTTTAAGCAAAGGAAGAAGGGATGGCCTTCTTCCAAACATTGCCTCACTTGGACAGCCAAGAACTCTGTTTAATTTGCAGTTTCACATCATCTATCTATAATAACTTCAGTAGCTCTGGTCATTTCTCTTGCCCTGGATATTTTGAAACTTTTAGTCCTGTCTTCAAGAAGCTAAATTCCAATTATGAGACTAAGTAAGGAAAATATGTTATATAATCTCTCTCACTCACCTATGCTATTCTTGTCCCTCATAAACACACACACACACACACACACACACACACACACATACACACACAAATCTCTCTTTTGGTCACTTACTAAACAAATATTCCCATGCTAATCATTGAATGTAAACAGAGGGTAAGGGTCAGAGTGGGTAGACAGGTTATTCACACTAGTAGGCACTGAGCCACAACTCACCCATCTCAAAACACGCTGTTCCAACAATAAAATAGATAATCTGGGTCCTGGGGCCTCTCCTCTTCTTCCTGTTCTGCCAGAAACTTGATAGGACTATAAAATCCAACAGACTATAAAGCTTTTAACCTGAATGAGTAATATCTCATTGCAGATGGGAATTATTATTTGGTTTTATCAATCCTTTACTTTTAAATTGTTTACAATTTTTGCCCTTCTATGCAATGTTAATGTACTTTAGGGGGTACCCCAGCTGTATGTAATATCCCAGCTCACACAAAGTTATAATTTTCAGCGTAAGCATAAGCATGAAATTCTCAGAGTGGAATGGAAATTCTGATTCTCTGTCAATAGCTTGCTTATCATTTAATTTTTTTTTAATTTTCTTTTACAGCATAATATATTTTATTCATTAAAAATAAGTGAAAATCTATGATACCTAAGGGGGCTTTGATCTAATTTCCCCAACACTTTGAAATTTATTGCACATAGCTCTTATTTTAGGTGAAATAGTATATGTTTTCATACGCTCTTAGGAGTATGTGTGTTTATATGGGTATGTGGGACATGTTCAGAGAAGGTAATAATACACCTGGGTAGAGAGAGGAAGTTATACTTATTCTTTATAGTAATCAGTAAATTCCTATTGAGGGGGTGGGTGTGATATGAGGGAGGGAGCTAGACAGAACCAGTAGGAAAGCATTTGTCTTAATTGCTTTCCCTGAGAATGGCTCCAGGAGCCCTTCTGATCCTAGCATGTTTGAGAACATATGTTTCTCTCCATCTGCTTATACCTTTCCAGAACTCTTTCCTAGAAGGATTTTAGGCTGCTGTTGTTTTGCTCTTTTCCCATATGCTTCCTATGGTCCAGAAACATCTCAGTCTTTCTTCTTTGTTCTTGACAGTTTCTTGTTTTAACACTATTATTGAATAATTTAGAATGCAATATTTTTCTGCCATACTTAGGCAGAAGTATGTGTTCAATCTGCCATCCAAATCCAGTCTGAAGCCCATTTTGAAAAGATTCTATAAACCTTTCAGCAAAAACAGTTATATTTTAAATCTACAGAATTTCCACCTACTGAATTTATGAAAATATATCCGGGGCTAATAGCATTAATAAAATATGTTTAAAATAGACATTTGATTTTTTTTTAAATATTGTACTGATACAAATAAACTGGCTTTTTAGATTCATGGAATTCATTCAAGGACTTTAATTTTTATAAAATGTGCAGTTTTCCATATTTTATTGAATAAATTAATATTTGCTATATTTCACTAATTCAACTATCTGTAGAGGTTATACAATGTGACGTAATGCATCATGCCTGAGATATACAAACTTCAGTGTGAAATAGACACATAAATACTGCTAGGTAATATTTATTGAACACTTGCCATGTCAAAGCATTGTGCTAACCATTTTGTAAGCTCTTTCTCATTTAATATTTATAGCTACTCTTTGAAATATTACTATCTTTATTTTGCATTTAAAAATTGTAATATTTTAGTGTAACAAGTCTTAAAATGTTTATACACAAAGGACAGTGGTAATAAAAATGAGCGAAACAAAGTTCTCATAAAGAAACACAAGAGACCTGGGCCTTATAGAATAAGGATTTGCCAAATAAAAGATGAGTGAGAATAAAAGCTATTTCAGAGGAAAAGGGAAGGGAATTATCTTTACAGAGACCCAAATCTTATTAATATTTCAATGCAGTTGGATTAAAGTGTGACAAAAAATCACCAGAAGTGAAGGTGGCCATGTTCAGAGCATGGATTTGAACCGTATCTTAAACATGAGGAAAAAGCCATAAAAAAGTATTTATTATGGTAGTAACTCTATCAGACTTGGATTTTAGAATAAAAACTTTTGTGATTTATACACAACTTACTACAGTTCATCTTAAAATTTCTTATGCTTTTCTTTTTTGGTGAAGGGATAGGCATTTTGAAAGTGCATATCATGTTTAGATATCTTAATAGTTTCCTTAGTTATGCTGTGTCATGTGATTCCCAACAAGTTAATAGAATAAATAGGAATAGGCTCATTTTAGAGATTAGGAAAGTGAGACACAGAAAGGATAAAAAAATTGCACACACCAAATGGTTTATAAGAGGTGGGTCCAGGATATGAAACTTTCAGACGCTAAAACTTGGCTACTACTTATTAGAAGCCAGTGGAGGTCAGAGCCCTCTGCAACATATTTCTAGGATGTACTTACGTATAGTTAGTTTTCACTGGATACTTGATAAATGAATAAAAATCGAATAGAATGTACAAAATATACTTTATTTGATGGTTAAATAAATTCTTGGCAAGTAAAAGAATGAGCTACAATTTATTGGCTATTATTTATAGCTTACTTTAAGCCATAAAATCCTATAAAGAGGCAGAAAAACATCCTCAAAAGTATTCTAAGATTATCCATATTTGACAGTAAATAATTTTACTTTTGGAACAAGGATGACTCAGAGAATTTATGTGCTTAAATGGCTTTTTGATTTTCAAACGCTTAAGTCTTGAATTTTGGTCCCATCATTTGTTTTTGTTTACACTTCCTTTTATCATTGTATTTACCATTTAAATCTCATGTTTTATAGTGGCCTTCTATTACCACCTGCCCATTAGATGTAGAAAAGCTTTAACATTGCCAGATGATTTCCCTATGTTTGTATAATCAAGTGTTTGTGAGTTTTGTGGTGATCACCTGCAAGTGGTGATCATCTGGTGAAACACTTCAGAATGAAAGGATTTCATTTGCAACAACCATCTGAGTGGCCTGGTTGATTTCTCTTCTCCAAGATACACATGCTAAGCCTAAAAATGTAACTGTAAATGTATTTAAAAGCAATCGTGTAATGCTTTAATTTTTACATCTAATGTCTTGCTCTAGAGGAGTAAGCCAAAGACCAGAATGGTGCTAGAAGAATCCCTGGAAAATGTGAACACAAGAACTCTGTCTTATAGAGTCATGTTGGCCATTATTGGTCAAGGTCACTGAGAGCAATGCGTGGATAAGAAAGAATTTTCAGAGCCCCAGTTTGCAATACCACCATGCCCAATACTCATGTTCTGAGACCACTTTAGTTACCAGCAAACTTACCTTAAAAATCAATCCCTCAGTGGTTTTTAACCTTTGTGACTGTAACAATTTGTAGGAATTTTGTTTGTTTTGTTATATATTTTTGATTATACCACTGTCACTGCCAACCTTGGCACCAAAAATACTACCAGTATTCACCAAGAACCGTCACACAACCACCATCCCCACTACCACACTGCCACTTCCACCACCACTAACATCATTACCCCAAGAATGGCAGCAGCACCAATACCTTTATTATAACTACCACCACCACCACCACCATCACAACGGACATCACCACCAACAACAATGAGAAAATAACTTGTTATATTTCCCCAAGAACAGCAATATTTGTTGAGAATGTCAAGGTTCCTTTTTTCCTGCCTCTGTCCTACCATCACCAAATGTGAAAAATTTAGTCTTTGTTTCATTAGGCTATTAAAATAGCAAGTGAGATGGTAAGACATAAGGAGAACCATTGGAGAACATTTATTCCTGAATTAAACAGAGCTGTTTTTCACTCCTACTGATCTGATTTTTATAGAAAAACTACAACTTCTACTCTATGTGAGACCAGGAGGTTTAACTGGCAGCCACAAAACAGCACTCAGCCTAACTTTTAAGCACAGAAATAAATATTACACATATCAACCTAGTTCAGGTAGCAAGATAAGAATGTGATGTATGTTTAATAAAAATCATTAGGTTTTGTTTCAAGAAAATTAGTGACATAGAGCAGAGGGTCATTAGCATCCTAAGGGAATTCATCAACATCATTAACCAGCATTTTGGAGGTAGCATTAAATGTTGGGAGTCATTTTATTTTAATTAAGACATAAGATGTATCAAAAAGGAAAATGACATCAATGATAAGCAGAAATGCCCAGTGGTTGACTAGTTAAGAAATGACACTGAACAAATACATTTATGAATGTCAGTTGCCCTGAAATTTTAAAGTCTTAAATCTTAGTTTAAGAATGAAGGACATAATTTAATATTTTTACTTTTATAATATATTTTACTTTTTAGAACTGTTTTAGATATATGGAAAAAAATGATGATAGTATAGATTTTGTATAACCCAACAGCCAGATTCCCCTATTATTATTATTTTATATTATTAATATTTTATATTATTATGGCATGTTTGCTAAAATAAATAAACCAACACTGGTACATAATTATTACTAGAATCTATACTTTATTTAGATTTCCTTAGCTTTTATTGAAAGTCCTCTATCCATTTCAGGATCCTGTTCTAGTTACCATATTAGATTTAGCTCTCATGTCTCCTTAAAATCCTGTTGGCTGTGACAGTTTCTCACACTTCCCTTGTTTTGATCATCTTGGTAGGTTTTTTGTTTTTGTTTTTTGTTTTTGTCTTGGCTGTGCCAGGTGGCTTTCAGGATTTTAGTTCCCGACCAGGAATCGAATCCGTGCCCCCTGCAGTGGAAGCGCAGGGTCCTAACAACTGGACCACCGGGGAATTCGCAATGATCTTGGTAGTTTTGAGGAATACTTTTCAGGTATGTAGCTGGAACCCCCTCTAGTGTAATTTGATTTTTTTTTCCTAATTAATCTGCGGTTAGGGATGTCTCAGAGGAAGATAATAGAGGTGAAGTGCCACTTTCACCCCAACATATCAAAGGTACACACTATCAACACTACCTATCAGTACTGATATTGTCCTTGATCACCTGACTGAGGTGGTGTTGATCAGGTGTATCCATTGTAAAGTTACCCCCTTCCCCTTTCCATACTGTACTTTTTGGAAGGAAGTCACTATGTACAGCCTTTATTTAAGAAATGTGGTATTATGCTACACTTCCATGAGGCAGTGCATTGACAGCAATTGTTTGAAATTCTTCATTATAAGAGATTTTTCTCTTCTCTTCCATTTATTTATCCAGTCATTTATGTATAGCACTATGGACTCATGGATATTATTTTATACTTTGGATTATAATCCAATACTACTTTATTTATTTTATTGTTCAAATTGCTCTGTCTTTGTCCATCGGGAGATCTTTCAGTTGATTCCTGTGGCTCTTTAACATATCTTCATCATTGTGATATGTGTCTGTTGTGTGTGTTTTGAGTACTTCTTACTTTCTGGAACTACAAAATACTCTGGACTGATCTTGTATATTTCCTGCTGCAGTTCTAAAATCAGTCATTTATCTAAGGAACGCTGGTTTCTTTTACTGGAGATTAGTATTACAAATGAAGATCTGGGAGCAAGGTGTGCTCATTGCTACTGGGATGACTTTGCTTCTAGGCCGTCTCAGCTGACAGACAGGGATATATATGTATACACAGTAACCTGTGTGTATACACATATCTGCAAATATTTCTACATGTAAACTTCCATAGTAAGCTAAACATGAGTTCATACTGATGTATTCAAATGCAAACCATTACCAAATGGATCATTCTAATCTCTTTCCTTTGGTTATCTGTAACCTTCCCCTACAACGGAGAAACCTGGATTCCACTATCCCCATCTATTTACTTAATTGCTCAGTGCTAGTATACATGCACAGCAGTTTCATAATTTCTAATGCATACCACAATGGGAAACATCTGTATCAACTAGATTATAGTGCATATATGTAGTCCCCTGTTTTTTTAAGTCTTATAGATTTCACTCATTTGCAGCATTTCTTACGTCAGAATCTTTCCCACAACCACATTCATTGACATTGTTTCAGAGATTTGTAATACAGTTAGATTATTTTGTCATTGTCAGTATTTTATCCTGGGATCCCATGATATCCTAAATCATTTTTAAAATTTGCAAACATTAAGGGTCACTCTTTTTCTGTAAAGTTTTATGGGTCTTAACAAATGCATGATGTTTTGTAACCACATTAGAGTATCATACAGAATAGTTACACTGCCCTGAAAACTCCCTCATGCTTTACCTAAACATGATTCTCTCTTGCCTCTTAAACTGTAGACTTATTCATACTCTATAAGCATGAAATACATTGTTCTTCTTATTATTTTAAACAGTTATTTTTTTATATAATTAAGAATAGAAATAATTAAAAATTATTTTACTCATTTATTTTCTGATATTCTTCCTTTCATTATATAGATTTGAGTATCTGACCTATGTATTTTTCATTCTCCCTGAAGAATTTTCTTTTGATATTTCCTTTAGGACAGGTCTGTTGATGCATACCTTAAGTTTTTGTTTTTCTGAGAAAGTCTTTCTTTCTCCTTTACTCCTGAAGTATAATTTTGCTTGATAAAGAATTCTATACTGGTAACTTTTAAAAAAAATAATAAATCTGTCACTCCACTCTTCTTGTATGCTTTCTCATGAGAAGTCTGATATAGTTCTTATCTTTGTTCCTCTATAAGTAAAGTGTTATTTCTCTGTCTTTTTAAATATTTTATCTTTGATTTTCTTCAATTCAAATACTTTATGCCTAGTGTAGATTTTTCAGTATTTAGCCTGCTTGATATTCTCTGAGCTTCCTGCAGCTATTGTTTCGTATTTGTCATTAATTTTGGAAAATACTTTGCCAAATATTTCTCCTGTTTCATTCTATTTTTCTTTTCTCCTTTTGGTATTCTAATTACACACAAGATACACCTTTTAAAATTGTTCCATGGTTCTTAGATGTTCTTTTTTTTTTTTTTTTTCTTATTCATTTTCCTCTCTGCATTTAAGTTTGGGAAGTTTCTATTGTCATATATTTCAGATCACTAATTTTTTCCTCAGCTGTGTCCAGTCTACTGATGAGAGGATCAAAGGGATTCTTCAAGCCTGTTTCAGTGTTTTTGATTTCTAGCATTTCCTCTTAATTTTTTCTTAGAGTTTCCATCTGTTTGATTATATTACCCATCTGTTCTTCCCTGTTGTCAATTTTTTTCCATTACAGTTCATAACATGATAATCATAGCTATTTTAAATTCTCTGTCTGATAATTTCAACATCTGTTTCATATCTGTCTGTTTCTGATGTTTGCCTTGTCTCTTCAGACTGTTTCTTTTTTCTTGGCTTTTAGCATGCTTTGTAATTTTGTTGAAATCTGGACTTGATGTATTGAGTAAATTGGTCTTTGGTGCAATGGTTTATGTTAATCTGGCTGGGAGTTCTGCTTTGTTTATTGTTTGATGTCTGTGTAGGTGGCAAAGGCTTCAAATTCCTCTAGTGTCTTAGATTTTTGTCTCTCATGTTGTCTTTAGAATTTGCTAAGAGAACTTTCTTAGAAAGAGTCTGTGTCCTGCAGCTTTTTCATCTGTAATCTGCTGTTATTAACCTGGAGTCCTGCTGGTATTGGAGTAGAGTGTGTTCTATAATCTTATGTTTAAATCTCAGTATTTAAATTGACTTGCAACCTTGAACTGTGACTTTAACTATTATTTCTTAGCTCCCCCTCCCTCAACCCCACCCTTAGGTGAAACAGGAAGGGCAGAGGGGCTAGAGTCAGGCGTGTGTCCTTCCATAGCTCAGGCAAGGCTCTAGTAAAATCCTCTTCAGTGGAGAGTTGGCTTTGTTATGAAGAATGTCTTGGGTGTATTTCTAATGGCTCCTATCCCTTCTCCCTATCAGATCCACATACAATTTTTCTTGACTCTTCACCATAAGAATCTGGTAAGATTTTTAGAAGTAGAATCCATAAAAGTCCAAAGAGTGTGGTCCATGAGGTTTTCTCACTTTTGTGCTAGTCTACAGTCAGCATCCAGCAATTTGTCAAAGTTCCAATTCAAGTGTTCCTACCAGTTTTTGGCTTGAGCACTGTCTACCCCAGGTTAGGAGACCTCACTATGACTCTCAAATTTGCTATCTCTTTAGATTACAAGGTGGTGTTTTGTCCTGTAATCTTACTTCTCTAATAAGTCCAAAAAAAATCATTATTTTTTAGTTTACTCAGCTTTTTCTTATTATAATTATGCAATGGAGACTTCCAAGCTCTTTATATTTTAGACCTAGCAAGAGAACACCCTAACTTTTTAACAGTATCCATTTGGACGGCACATGTTTTAGAGAAGACAGCAAGATATTACATGCTTTAAGGTGTTTCCATTATAGCAGTTCTTATACAAGTTGATGTTAATAATACTAATATTGGTTAAATGTAAGACTAAAGTTAACACTTCATAATAGTCAAGCAGACACAAGACTTTTTAAAATGAAACAGAATATATTCACATTTGTTGCATTAACATGTATTATGCTAAGATGTGCTGTCCTCAAGTTTTTAAAATACCAAATCAAATGCCATATAAAATTTATTATAAATAGATTTCCTACAAAAATATTATAAAGATGGAACTCATGAATCTACTAAAATATGCTTTTCCTTTTTTTCATATGTTTAGTCCTAAATAAGTGACTTGCTTAACTTTTATTTGATGATAATGGGGACATTTTGGCTAATCTTTGTACTATTACTTTCCTTTTGAGAGATATTAGAAAATTATATTTTTAGGCATACCTCATTTTATTGTGCTTTGCTTTATTATGCTTCACAGATGCTGCGTTTTTGCACCTCATGTCTCTGTGTCACATTTTGGTAATTCTTATAATATTTCAAACCTTTTCATTATTACCGTTATATTTGTTATGGTGATCTGTGGTCAGTGATATTTGATGTCACTATTGCAATTGTTCCGGTGCACTGCAAATCGCAACCATATAAAATGGAGAACTTAGTCAATTATTGAAATGACAGCAAAGGATTTAAAATATTACGTCAACTTAGTTGATAAAGCAGCAGCAGGGTTTAAGAGAATTGACTCCAATTTTGAAAGAAGTTCTACTGTGGGAAAAATGGTATCAAACAGCTTTGCATGCTACAGAGAAATCATTCGTGAAAGTGTTACTGAGTCCAAACTCGTGCTGCTTGCCACAGGATGGGTGAATAAATCAAGAGACTGAGCTGTTGGGGCAAAGGTATAACGACTTTATTCGGAAAGCCAGCAGACTGAGTAGATGGCAGACTAGTGTCTCAAAGCACCACTTTACCTGAGTTAGAATTCAGGCTTCTTTTATACTAAAAGTGGGTGGGTGGGAGGCTGTGACTGGTTGTTGCAGACTTCTTGGTGCTGGCTGGACAAGAGGGTATGTGATAACCCTTTGTTCTTGCAGCTGTCCACTTAGGTCTAGTCACAATGTTCCTGTAAACTTTCAACTCGACCAATGTCATTTTCTGTTTCGTAACTTTTTATCTCTATGTGGATGAAAAGTGTTATGGCTTTAAATGTCCAGCCTAGAGGCAGAGACTTGACAAAGGGCTATATGTATATTTCAGGCTATAAGCACCATTCTATTAGACAAAGGTGCAGAACCAGCATGACAAAGCACAGAGAACAGAGCACAAAGTTTAGAGTTAAAGGAATAATAGCTCCAACATGGAGTCAGGTTTGTTCTTCTTTGTTATAAAAGGAAAAGTTAAATGATGCAGCAAACTTCATTGTCTTACTTTAAAAAATTTCCACAGCCATTCCAGCTTTCAGCAATCACCACCCTGATCAGTCAGCAGCCAGCAACATCGAGACAACATCCTCCAACAACAAAAAGATTACTATTCCCAGAAGGCTCAGATGATAGCGTTTTTTAACAGTAAAATATTTTTTGATTAAATTATGTATATTTTTAGGACATAATCCTATTGCACACTTAGTAGAATATAATATTGTGTAAACGTAACTTTTATATACACTGGTACTAAAACATTCACTTGACTCTATTTATCTATTCATTTTACTGTGGTGGTCTGGAACCACTCCCGCAATATTCCCCACATATGCCTGTGTATATATATGTATGTATATATATATATATATATATATGTGCGTGTGTATTATCAGAAAATGTAATAACTAATTTTGTTGCACTAAAGGTAGACTGAATACATTTATGTAATTAAGAAATTAGAAAAGTGTTTTATATATCTAGATCAGAGGTCAGCAAAGCTGTGGCTTATGGACTAAATCCAACCCACAGCCTTTTATTATTATTATTTTTTTGTAAATAAAGCTTATTGGAACACAGCCACCTCATTTATTTACATATTGTCTATGGTTGCTTTCAAGTGTAAAATAACAGAGTTTAGTTGCAGCAGAGACCTTATGGACCACAATGCTAGAATATTTATTATCTTTCTTTGCAGAAAAAGTTTGCCTATTTAGATGTATCCTGATTTAACACAATATGATATCAGAATTTAACACTTTGCCACAGAATATATTCTAATTAATTTATAATTAAATTTAATGGAAAAAGACTTGAAATTTCTGAGAACATATTTATTTTGCTAAAAAGTGTATAATTATACTGTAGTCTTTATTTAAGTAATTTACGTTTTCATCAATCTAGGAAATACTGGCACATTGAATTTGGTTTTATGGTATGTTAAATTCTTTTTATCATTGCACATAAATAACTAATCAAAATAGATGTAACAAAAACAAAGAAAAAAGTGTTCATATCAGTTATTTAAAAACACTTGGTATTTTATATTAAAATCCATGAAATTAAACATTTGAGTACCTTCCTTAGCATTAAATATGTATTAAGCAGATTGAATAAATTTTTTCAAATATGGTGTGCCAAGAGAGTTTGATTTAAGAACTTTGGTGTTACTTTATTAAATATCTATTTTTTCACTATATTTAATAGATGGAAAAGAATGTTATTGGTATGTTTATTTTATTTATTGGTATGATTTCTTTCCAAGCACCAGAATGATAAATAAACAAATTGAAACAGGACTTTGGAATACTGCTTTCCACATAAAGTTAAAAAATTAAGTGTGGCTCAAATCCTGAGCTCATGGGTCATTTAGTGTTTATCCTCATTTGTAACAAGCTTGCATGTGACATTAGCAATCTGCACTTGTCATGCAGTTTGTGTTTTTATTTAGGTTGGTGGATTCTGTGAAAATTTATTGATTGAAAGAGGGAAGCAGTTAATAGGAAGGATATGGTCAAGTCATAAACAACACTCTTTTATGGAGACAAAAGTTCACTAGACTGGCCTTACTCTAAAAAATACTCAAACAACCCAAGGAATTTTAAAAAGAGCAAAATTCCAATCCTGACTCAGTCTCCCCTGGATATGCATAACTGTCTTCCTGAAATTCATAATTTTAACTCATAATAAGAGTTTTCAAAAGATAGGCAAGAATACTGGGGGGGTCAATAATAACCCACTTCAATCCCTTTTTTGTTGTTGATAAAACCTAATATATGTTGTTTTACTCAACACAAAAATAGCAACTTAGTTTCACAAATTCCACTATCTAAAAGAATATGAACACTCAAAAAACTAACTTTGGTACAAATATTTCATATTGTTAAATTCTGTTTATGTTCTCCAACTATCTACATCAACTTAAAGCACTGCATATTGGCATAGGGGCTGCTTTTTGAGTTTGAGCCAAACACAATCTGTGTGAATTGGGACCCACACATCCTTTTCATCCAAAGCTCCCTGGAGGCCCCAGCAATAATCTCTCTCAGACACCCCTAACTCCCCATTGTCCAAACCCCTACAGAATTTGGTTAAACAAACAACTTTTTAGGTTGCATATCCCACCCACCAAAACATACTGTAAAAGCAACAGCCTACAGAAAGCAACACCTTGCTGTGGCAATTTATAATAATCCTCTGTATAATACTTAGGAGTCTTTAATTTTGACGTAATGGAAAATGTAACTCAAATTAGTTCAAACAATAAAGTGGGTTTACTGCCTCATCTATCAGGAGGGTTCAAATGCTCATGTTTTATTTGATTTTGTTGCTTTGCTACCTCATTAGGAAGCAGGATTCTTTAATTAGTCTACTTTGCCTTCCATAATGAGCTTTGTTTATCCTAAGGCTGGCTTTCTTCTGGGAAAGAAGATAACCACAGCAGTATACACATTTGTAGCATGCACCACCTCGAAAGGTACAGACAGGGCATGCTATTCTAAAAATATCTTCTCTAGTCTCATTTGCTGAGCTTTGATGAGTCCCATGGATACTTATTAATATTATGTCAGTTAGCTCAGCTTCAGCACCCGTGTTCCCTCATAAACTACAGATTGTGTGAAGGATTCATGGACGCTAAAAAAAAGTGTAGTTACCCAGAGACAGTGTTATGAATGTTAAGGAAGTAATGAAAATGTCCCTGACACACTAAATTATCAAATGACACTCCTAACCATCTGTAAATTCTAACTATACTTCTTAATCTTGTTAGTGTCTATTTTAAAAAATAACTCTGTCAAAGGCATCATCTTCTGGAAGTTAAAACATTATGTACCTTCAGTTACTAAAGACATCTTGCAACTATTCATAGAAAACTCATTTTAGTCCACATATTTATCTGTATGTCTTTCTTCAGAATGTAGAAGACAAACCAGGAATAAATGGTCCAATTCAATTATACAAAACAGATTCATTAGGAATCATCCACTTGTATGCTGGTTAGCCTACCAATCTACTAAAGAAGAGAACAGTAGTGTAATTCCCTATACTTACCATGAGCTACATTACCTCTATACCAAATATCGAAATAACAGAAAGCACAATGATCTCAAATATCAATTTTCCAACAATAGGGACAAATCTCCCTTTCATATTGATGATGGTAAACCTTGAATTAATTAAAAGAATTTGCAATGATGGAGTGATATTTATCTCTATTTAAAAAAATAGTAGCTTTTTTGTTTATCCTTAAAACAAAGTAAATAGAAGTCCCTAACCAGGTTTTAAACTTTTTTCCCTTATTCACATATTTCCTTCAGAAAAATGAAAACCTATATTTGAATGAAGCCCATGGTAATGTTTAAACTTACCTTGTTCTTTGTGTACATCATTTGCCTAAAAATATGTATAACACATTATAAATCAACTATACTCCAGTAAAAATTAATTTAAAAAATATATACTGTAAGTTTTCTGCTTGACAAGCATTGAATTTTTTACCAAGGGAGGAAAAAAAGGAAAAAAAAAAAACAAATGAAATAATTCCTAAAGGAGCACACTGATTAATGGAGCTATGCCAGTGGAAAATTAGAAGGGGAAGAGAGAATTCCTATCCTGGAGTGCTGTAGGAGAGGGAGGGAGGGCAACTAAGTCAGCTTTGAATACTTAGGGATGAGCACATAGAGAATTTATCCTTTACTTGAGAATAAATGTATGAATTAGATTTATCTTTATAGGGAAACAGAAAGAAGAGATTGTAAGAAGATGGGACATCTAACCACAGAAAGTTAGAACTGGAAAATGGTTAATTTGGGTTAAAGAGAGTATACACCAGATTACAAAATGCTTTAAATACTGTGAAAGGTGTTTAGATTTTTTTAACCAGTAAGAATGTTGAACTTGAGAATAGAATTGATAAATTTTCATGCTAGAAAAGTCCGTCTTTAGCACTATGAAGGAGAGATTGGCTTAGGGTGAGCAGAGAGCATGCTGCTCAGGACTTAAAGGAAGATCAAGCCAAAGAGGCAATTAGAAAAATCTAGGCTAATAGAATAAGCACATAACTTAGGGCAAGAATTATTGGATGAGTGAAAAACACTTTTAGAAGAAAGTTGTTTTAATGTGAAGGAAGGGGAAGAAATTTATAAATACATCAGGTTATGTTTCGAGCTATTAGAAAGCTACTTGCAGAAATGGCAAGAAGGGCCGAGTTTTATTCATGGCTTTATTCTTTTTTTGTTTTTTCCTTAAACATTGATACAATCAGGTAAGGTCCCAGAGCTCTGGTTATTTCTAGTGAAATCCCATCAATTGCTATCCTCCAAACACACAGCTTCATTACCACTATATCTCTAAATATATAAAAGACTAATTTCATCACACCTTAACTATCTTTTTATGTTACTGCCACAAAACACTCATGATTTCCAGGGACCTCATTACCTGGAATCTTATATCTCACCCATAGATGTGGACTGCTTCATATCTGAAACACTAGTTCCTCCTGATGTTCAGACTTAGCAAGCCTCTATCTCCTCAAGACTTTATTGAATATTATCTTCACCTTCTTGCACTAATTTAAATCTTTCTCCTTCCTGTGGAAATATATTTCTTAGAGCAGTTTCCTTTTTTTCTCTCACAGTTTTTATAAGACTGGACATAGATGCTAGGTAAGTGTCCTATTTGCTCTTGATAATATCTTCCACCCTATTGTCACTCCCTTCTTTCTCCCAAATTTCCACTTTAAAAACTCATATACAGAAACAGACTCACAGATACAGAGAACAAACTAGTGGTTACCAGTGGAAAAAGGGGTGGGGTGGGGATGGAGACAAGGGAAGGGAAGGGGATTAAGAGGTACAAACTACTAGGTATAAAATAATTGAGATACAAGGATGTAATGTACAACACAGGGAATAGAACCAATATTTTATAGTAACATTAAATGAAGTATAATCTATAAAAATATCACATCACTATGTAGTACACCTGAAACTTATATAACATTGTAAATCAACATAGTTCAATTTAAAAAACCTCATATACTTCCTAGATCTAATATCATTCTGTGTCACATACCACAGCTCTTACTCTAATTATTTACAGATTTTGGTTCACATTGTCTCTCATTCCATGAAGATGTCTCCACCTGTTTTATTTTCAAGCTCTTCAACATGGTACATTTTATAATTCCTTTTGCTATCAGTATCCACTTAGAAAATTCTTCTATTCTGTGAGCCTCTCAGTTCTTTTACTTCTTCTATAATTACTTTGTTCTCCACTCCAATTCCACTCCCTTGTCTGGAACATATCATCACCAAAAACGATACCAAAATCTCAGACTAAAGAGTCTACTCTCCAATTGCCACCTTCTTTATTCCTTGTTATATCCCAGATTACCTCATCTCCCATGCTTTTTTAGTGATGGTCGTCGATTCTTTTCCAAACCCTTCATATCCTCCTCATTGTTTTTCCCTTCTTATGGAGCTCAGATTTCATTATAATCACTTCCTTTTATGTTTTTAAAGTTTATTTATTTATTTTATTTTTTTCTTTTTGGCCATGCTGTGAGACATGCAGGATCTTAGTTCCCGGACCAGGGATCAAACCTGCACCCCCTGCAGTGGAAGTGCAGAGTCAACTGCTGGACAGCCAGGGAAGTCCCATCACTTCCTTTTATTGATTGATTGATTGATTGATTTAACGTCTTTATTGGAGTATAATTGCTTTACAGTGGTGTGTCAGTTTCTGCTATATGACAAAGTGAATCAGCTATACGTATACATATATTCCCATATCTCTTCCCTCTTGCGTCTCCCTCCCACCCTCCCTATCCCACCCCTCTAAGTGGTCACAAACCACCTAGCTGATCTCCCTGTGCTACGCGGCTGCTTCCCACTAGCTATCTATTTTACATTTGGTAGTGAATATATGTCCATGCCACTCTCTTACTTCATCTCAACTTACACTTCCCCCACCCCCCGTGTCCTCAAGTCCGTTCTCTACGTCTGCATCTTTATTCCTGTCCTGCCCCTAGGTTCTTCAAAACCGTGTGTATATATATAATATATATATATATATATTTTTTAGATTCCATATATATGTGTTAGCATGCGGTATTTGCTTTTCTCTTTCTGACTTACTTCACTTTGTATGACAGTCTCTAGGTCCATCCACTTCACTACAAATAACTCAATTTCATTTTTTTTATGGCTGAGTAGTATTCCATTGTATATATGTGCCACATCTTCTTTATCCATTTACCTGTCAATGGACACTTAGATTGCTTCCATGTCCTGGCTATTGTAAATAGCGCTGCAGTGAACATTTCCATCACTTCCTTTTATACACCCTCAGCTTACTCACCAAACTTCTTCTTTATTATGTTTTCTTGAAGAAATAAATAAATAAGTAAAACCTGGTCAAATCTAACATTATTTCTCGTCAATGGTCACATCCAAAAAGATGCCTGTTGCTGCAAAATATGCCAACTGGATTCGTGTTAGTGCATGAACATTAATTTCAAGAACATCCTTAGTGTTTCAGGGCAGTCCAGTGACATTCTCCTACTGGGTTCACCCAGAACCCCTTACTGTCCTAAACAACTATTGGGCAACCTCTCTGTTCTAGCATTCCTTCCCTCCTCCCTGTTTCTCACTAACATGCTCACATGATGACATTGTAACTGGTTTCTTGGTGAAATATGTGAATTCAGAAGTAAAATTCTATAAGCGCACACCATTACATCCACTAACTCACTGCAGTTTTGGTGTTTCCTCCTATTCCTGTGAAAGGATATTTCATATTCCTTTCTATGACTGACCATCCCACTTATGTGATAGAGATCATCCACTCTTACCTATTCAAGAACACCACTCCTGCAACGCCCCTTCCCATTCCTGCATCTCTACTTTTTATCCCGTTAATCTAATCATTCTCTTAACCATTAAATCATTGTAGTACTTCACACATCTTCAAAACAAAGCACAACAAAATCACTCTCTTTACCCTATGTATATTACTGACTATGCTTTATTTCACTACTCCTTTTAATTAGAAAACTTCTAAAAAAAGGTAGTCATTAACTGATGGAATTTTTTCCTTCTATTTTTTCTTTAACATATTCCAAACTGGCTAGCACTCCACATTTTACTGTAACCATCTTAATAGAGATATAATGTGGACACTGGTGAATTTCTTGTTTCCAACAAGTAGAAATGCTCAGAGTTTACCTTACTCAAATTGTGAATTGCAGGGGTCCTTGAAGATGGCAGAAGATGGCGGAGCTCACCTTCCTCCCCACAGATACACCAGAAATACATCTACACGTGGAACAACTCCTACAGAACACTTACTGAAGGCTGGCAGAAGACCTCAGACCTCCCAAAAGGCAAGAAACTCCCCACGTACTTGGGTAGGGCAAAAAAAAAAAAAAAGAAAGAAAGAAAAAAGAAAAAACAGAGACAAAAGAATAGGGACGGCACCTGCACCAGTGGGAGGGAGCTGTGAAGGAGGAAAAGTTTCCACACGCTAGGAAGCCCCTTCGCGGGCGGAGACTGCGGGAGGCGGAGTGGGGAGCTTCGGGGCCGCGGAGGAGTGCACAGCAATAGGTGCGGAGGGCAAAGCGGGGAGATTCCCGCACAGAGGATCGGTGCCGACCGGCACTCACCAGCCCGAGAGGATTGTCTGCTCACCTGCAGGGGCGGGCGGGACGGCGAGCTGAGGCTCGGGTTGCGGCTTGAACATAGCCTGAAGGGGTTAGTGCACCACAGCTAGCCGGGAGGGAGTCCGAGGAAAAGTCTGCACCTGCCGTAGAGGCAAGAGATTTTTTCTTCCCTCTTTGTTTCCTGGTGCGAGAGGAGAGGGGTTTAAGAGCGCTCCTTAAAGGAACCCCAGAGACGGGCACGAGCCGCGGCTAAAAACGCAGACCCCAGAGACAGACGCGAGCCGCGGCTAAAAGCACGGACCTCAGGGACGGGCGGGAGACGCTAAGGCTGCTGCTGCCGCCACCAAGGGGCCTGTGTGCGAGCACAGGTCACTATCCACACCCCTCTTCCGCGGAGACTGTGCAGTCCGCCACTGCCAGGTTCCCGGGATCCAGGGACAACTTCCCCGGGAGAACAAACGGTGGGCCTCAGGCTGGTGCAACGTCACGCCGGCCTCTGCCGCCGCAGGCCCGCCCTGCACGCAGTGCCCCACCCTCCACCCCGGCCTGAGTGCGCCAGAGCCCCCAAATCAGCGGCTCCTTTAACCCCGTCCTGTCTGAGCAAAAACCAGACGCCCTCCAGCGACCTACACGCAGAGGCAGGGCCAAATCCAAAGCTGAGCCCCTGTGAGCTGTGAGAACAAAGAAGAGAAAGGGAAATCTCTCCCAGCAGCCTAAGAAACAGCGGATTAAAGCTCCACAATCAACTTGATGTACCCTGCATCTGTGGAATACATGAATAGACAACGAGTCATCCCAAATTGAGGAGGTGGGCTTCGAGAGCAAGATCTATGATTTTTTTCCCCTTTTCCTCTTTTTGTCAATGTGTATGTGTATGCTTCTGTGTGAGATCTTGTCTGTATAATTTTGCTTCCACCATTTGTCCTAGGGTTGTATCCGTCCATGTTTTTTTTTTTAATTTTTTTTCTTAATAATTAATTTTAATAACGTTATTATACTTTACCTTCGTTCTTTCTTTCTTTCTTTCTTTCTTTCTTTCTTTCCTTCCTTCCTTCCCTCCTTTAGACAACGAATCATCCCAAATTGAGGAGGTAGTCTCTGAGAGCAAGATTTATAATTTTTTCCCCTTTACCTCTTTTTGTGAGGGTGTATGTGTATGCTTCTGTGTAAGATTTTGTCTGTATAGCTTTGCTTCCAGCATTTGTCCTAAGGTTCTATCCGTCCCTTTTTTTTTTTAATAAGTATTTTTTAATTCAATAACTTTATTATACTTTATTTTATTTTACTGTATCTTCTTTCTTTCTGTCTTTTTTCCTTCTTTCCCTCCTTGCTTCCTTCCTCCCTCCCTCCCTCCCTCCTTTCTTTCCTTCTTTCCTTCTTTGCTTCTTTCTTTCTTTCTTTGTTTCTTTCTTTCTTTCTTTCTTTCTTTCTTTCTTTCTTTCTTTATTTCTTCCTTCCTTCCTTCCTTCCTTCCTTCCCTCCTTTCCTTCTATCTTTCTTCATACTTCTACTAATTATCTCTACTTTTTCTCCCTTTTATTCTGAGCCGAGTGGATGAAAGGTTCTTGGTGCTCCAGCCAGGAGTCAGGACTCTGCCTCTGAGGTAGGAGAGCCAACTTCAGGACACTGGTCAACAAGAGACCTCCCAGCTACACATAATATCAAAAAGTGAAAATCTCCCAGATACCTCCATCTTAACACCAGCACCCAGCTTCACTCAACGACCAGAAAGCTACAATGCTGGACAACCTATGCCAAACAACTAGCAAAACAGGAACACAACCCCACCCATTAGCAGAGAGGCTGCCTAAAATCATAATAAGGCCACAGACACCCCAAAACACACCACCAGACGTGAACCTGCCCACTAGAGAGACAAGATCCAGCCTCATCCACCACAACACAGGCACTAGTCCCCTACACCAGGAAGCCTACACAACCCACTGAACCAACCTTAGCCACTGGAGACAGACATCAAAAACAGCGGGAACTATGAACCTACAGCCTGCAAAAAGGAGACCCCAAACACAGTAAGATAAACAAAATGAGAAGACAGAAAAACACACAGCAGATAAAGGAGCAAGATAAAAATGCACCAGACCTAACAGATGAAGAGGAAATAGGCAGTCTACCTGAAAAAGAATTCATAATAATGATAGTAGGGATGATCCAAAATCTTGGAAATAGAATGGACAAAATGCAAGAAACAGTTAACAAGGACCTAGAAGAAATAAAGATGAAACAAGCAATGATGAGCAGCACAATAAATGAAATTAAAAGTACTCTAGATGGGATCAATAGCAGAATAACTGAGGCAGAAGAACAGATAAGTGACCTGGAAGATAAAATAGTGGAAATAACTACTGCAGAGAAGAATAAAGAAAAAATAATGAAAAGAACTGAGGACAGTCTCAGAGACCTCTGGGACAACATTAGACACAACAACATTCGAATTATAGGGGTTCAAGAAGAAGAAGAGAAAAAGAAAGAGACTGAGAAAATATTTGAAGAGACTATAGTTGAAAACTTCCCTAATATGGGAAAGGAAATAGTTAATCAAGTCCAGGAAGCACAGAGAGTCCCATACAGGATAAATCCAAGGAGAAATATGCCAAGACACATATTAATCAAACTGTCAAAAATTAAATACAAAGAAAACATACTAAAAGCAGCAAGGGAAAAACAACAAATAACACACAAGGGAATCCCCATAAGGTTAACAGCTGATCTCTCAGCAGAAACCCTACAAGCCAGAAGGGAGTGGCACGGCATACTGAAAGTGATGAAGGAGAAAAACCTGCAACCAAGATTACTCTACCCAGAAAGGATCTCATTCAGATTTGATGGAGAAATTAAAACCTTTACAGACAAGCAAAAGCTGAGAGAGTTCAGCACCACCAAACGAGCTTTACAACAAATGCTAAAGGAACTTCTCTAGACAAGAAACACAAGAGAAGGAAAAGACCTATAATAACAAACCCAAAACAATTTAGAAAATGGGAATAGGAACATACATATCGATAATTACTTTAAATGTAAATGGAATAAATGCTCCCACCAAAAGGCACAGATTGGCTGAATGGATACAAAAACAAGACCCTTATATATGCTGTCTACAAGAGACCCACTTCAGACCTAGAGACACATAGAGACTGAAAGTAGGAGGATGGAAAAAGATATTCCATGCAAATGGAAACCAAAAGAAAGCTGGAGTAGCAATTCTCATATCAGAAAAAATAGACTTTAAAATAAGGACTATTAGAAGAGACAAAGAAGGACACTACATAATGATCAAGGGATCGATCCAAGAAGAAGGTATAACAACTGTAAATATTTATGCACCCAACATAGGAACACCTCAATACATAAGGCAAATACTAACAGCCATTAAAGGGAAAATCGACAGTAACACATTCATAGTAGGGGACTTTAACACCCCACTTTCACCAATGGACAGATCATCCAAAATGAAAATAAATAAGGAAACACAAGCTTCAAATGATACATTAAACAAGATGGCCTTAATTGATATTTATAGGGCACTCCATCCAAAAACAACAGAATACACATTTTTCTCAAGTGCTCATGGAACATTCTCCAGGATAGATCATACCTTGGGTCACAAATCAAGCCTTGGTAAATTTAAGAAAATTGAAATTGTGTCAACTATCTTTTCCGACAACAACTGCATGAGACTAGATATCAATTACAGGAAAAGATCTGTAAAAAATACAAACACATGGAGGCTAAACAATACACTACTTCATAATGAAGTGATCACTGAAGAAATCGAAGAGGAAATAAAAAAATATCTAGAAACAAATGACAATGGAGACACAACGACTCAAAGCCTATGGGATGCAGCAAAAGCAGTTCTAAGGGGGAAGTTTATAGCAATACAAGCCCACCTTAAGAAGCAGGAAACATCTCGAATAAACAACCTAACCTTGCACCTCAAGCAATTAGAGAAAGAAGAACAAAATAAACCCCAAAGCTACCCGAAGGAAAGAAATCATAAAAATCATATCAGAAATAAATGAAAAAAAAATGAAGGAAACAATAGCAAAGATCAATAAAACTAAAAGGTGGTTCTTTGAGAAGATAAACAAAATAGATAAACCACTAGCCAGACTCATCAAGAAAAAAAGGAAGAAGACTCAAATCAATAGAATTAGAAATGAAAAAGAAGTAACAACTGACACTGCAGAAATAAAAAAGATCATGAGAGATTACTACAAGCAACTCTATGCCAATAAAATGGACAATCTGGAAGAAATGGACAAATTCTTAGAAATGCACAACCTGCCAAGGCTGAATCAGGAAGAAATAGAAAATATGAACAGAACAATCACAAGCACTGAAATTGAAACTGTGATTAAAAATCTTCCAACAAAGAAAAGCCCAGGACCAGATGGCTTCACAGGCGAATTCTATCAAACCTTTAGAGAAGAGCTCACACCTATCCTTCTCAAACTCTTCCAAAATATAGCAGAGGGAGGAACACTCCCAAATTCCTTCTACGAGGCCACCAAAACCAGACAAGGATGTCACAAAGAAAGAAAACTACAGGCCAATATCACTGATGAACATAGATGAAAAAATCCTCAACAAAATACTAGCAAACAGAATCCAACAGCACATTAAAAGGATCATACACCATGATCAAGGGGGGGGGGGTTATTCCAGGAATGCAAGGATTCTTCAATATACACAAATCTATCAATGTGATAAACCATATTAACAAATTGAAGGGAAAAAAACCATATGGTCATCTCAATAGATGCAGAGAAAGCTTTTGACAAAATTCAACACCCATTTATGATAAAAATCCTGCAGAAAGTAGGGATAGAGGGAACTTTCCTCAACATAATAAAGGCCATATATGACAAGCCTACAGCAAACATCATCCTCAATGGTGAAAAACTGAAAGCATTTCCACTAAGATCAGGAACAAGACAAGGTTGCCCACTCTCACCACTCTTATTCAACATAGTTTTGGAAGTTTTAGCCACAGCAATCAGAAAAGAAAAGGAAATAAAAGGAATCCAAATCAGAAAAGAAGAAGTAAAGCTGTCCCTCTTTGCAGATGACATGATACTATACATAGAGAATCCTAAAGATGCCACCAGAACACTACTAGAGCTAATCAATGAATTTTGTAAAGTAGCAGGATACAAAATTAATGCACAGAAATCTTTGGCATTCCTATATACTAATGATGAAAAATCTGAAATTTAAATCAAGAAAACACTCCCATTTACCATTGGAACAAAAAAAATAAAATATCTAGGAATAAAGCAACCTAAGGAGACAAAAGACCTGTATGCAGAAATTATAAGACACTGATGAAAGAAATTAAAGATGATACAAATAGATGGAGAGATACACCATGTTCTTGGATTAGAGGAATCAATATTGTGAAAATGACTCTACTACCAAAAGCAATCTATAGATTCAATGCAATCCCTATCAAACTACCACTGGCATTTTTCACAGAACTAGAACAAAAAATCTTACAATTTGTATGGAAACACAAAAGACCCCGAATAGCCAAAGCAGTCTTGAGAACGAAAAACGGACCTGGAGGAACCAGGCTCCCTGACTTCAGACTATACTACAAAGCTACAGTAATCAAGACAGTATGGTACTGGCACAAAAACAGAAAGCTAGATCTTTGGAACAGGATAGAAAGCCCAGAGATATATCCATGCACATATGGGCACCTTATCTTTGATAAAGGTGGCAGGAATGTACAGTGGAGAAAGGACAGCCTCTTCAATAAGTGGTGCTGGGAAAAATGGACAGATACATGTAAAAGTATGAGATTAGATCACTCCCTAACACCATACACAAAAAATAAGCTCAAAATGGATTAAAGACCTAAATGTAAGACCAGAAACTATCAAACTCTTAGAGGAAAACATAGGCAGAACACTCTATGACATAAATCACTGCAAGATCCTTTCTGACCCACCTCCTAGAGAAATGGAAATAAAAACAAAAATAAACAAATGGGACCTAATGAAACTTAAAAGCTTTTGCACAGCAAAGGAAACCATAAACAAGACCAAAAGACAACCCTCAGAATGGGAGAAAATATTTGCAAATGAAGCAACTGACAAAGGATTAATCTCCAAAATTTACAAGCAGTTCATGCAGCTCAATAACAAAAAAACAAACAACCCAATCCAAAAATGGGCAGAAGACCTAAATAGACATTTCTCCAAAGAAGATATACAGACTGCCAACAAACACATGAAAGAATGCTCAACATCATTAGAGAAATGTAAATCAAAACTACAATGAGATATCATCTCACACCAGTCAGAATGGCCATCATCAAAAATTCTAGAAACAATAAATGCTGGAGAGGGTGTGGTCCCACTGCTGGTGGGAATGTGAATTGGTTCAGCCACTATGGAGAACAGTATGGAGGTTCCTTAAAAAACTACAAATAGAACAACCATATGACCCAGCAATCCCACTGCTGGGCATATATCCTGAGAAAACCAAAATTCAAAAAGAGTCGTGTACCAATGTTTTCATTGCAGCTCTATTTACAATAGCCCGGAGATGGAAACAACCTAAGTGCCCATCATCGGATGAATGGATAAAGAAGATGTGTCACATATATGCAATGGAATATTACTCAGCCATAAAAAGAAATGAAATTGAGCTATTTGTAATGAGGTGGATAGACCTAGAGTCTGTCATACAGAGTGAAGTAAGTCAGAAAGAAAAAGACAAATACCGTATGCTAACACATATATATGGAATTTAAGAAGAAAGAAAAATGTCATGAAGAACCTAGGGGTAAGACGGGAATAAAGACACAGACCTACTGGAGAACGGACTTAAGGATATGGGGAGGGGGAAGGGTGAGCTGTGACAGGGCGAGAGAGAGTCATGGACATGTACACACTAACAAACGTAAGGTAGATAGCTAGTGGGAAGCAGCCGCATGGCACAGGGATATCGGCTCGGTGCTTTGTGACTACCTGGAGGGGTGGGATAGGGAGGGTGGGAGGGAGGGAGACGCAAGAGGGAGGAGATATGGGAACATATGTATATGTATAACTGATTCACTTTGTTATGAAGCAGAAACTAACACACCATTGTAAAGCAATTATACCCCAATAAAGATGTTAAAAAAAATAAAAAATAAAATAAAATAAGGAATGGGGTGGAAATATCCGGACCCCAAGATAGCTAAAAAAAAAAAAAAAAAAATGTGAATTGCATTTCCAACATTAACCCCTATTTCCTCTTTCTTGAAAAACCTCCTTAACTCGGCTTCCAGGTAACAATTCTTTCTTTATTTTCCTACATTTCACTGTCCTTTTACTGCTGCATTCTCATCTTTCTAACATCCAGGTGTTGGTGTGTCTCAGAATTCAGACAGACATCTGACATTCTCTATTTATAATCACCTCCTCAGTGTTTATTTCATACCATGAATCTTAACATTGTATGAATCTTAACATCTAAGTTCTTTCTCTTTTATTTATTACATACAACTAGGATCTCTCCTGTGAATTTCAAACCCATATTTAACTCTCTATGGGACCCTTGTACTTGGTTGTCTAATAGATACCTCAAGTTCATCCTCTACAAAATCAAACTCTGAATGGATGTTCCCTCTCAAACTTGTACACCCTATAATCTTCCCCTTATCATACTCTATTCTCTCAGTTAATCAAGTCATTCTTCTACTCCATTCCAATTAGAACGTGGACTCTGACTGTTTTGCTCATGGCTCTTTTATAACAAAAATAATATTTGACGTATAGAAGATCTTCAATAAATAACTACTGAATGAATGGATAAAAGAATGAAAATAAGAGGAGGGAGATGAATTTGGCTTTGGATTTTTTTAAAATTTTTTATTGGAGTATAGTTGCTTTACAATGTTGTATGAGTTTCTACTGTGCAGCAAAGTGAACCAGCTATACGTATACATATATCCGCACTTTTTTGGATTTCCTTCCCATGTGATTAGAGCATCCTGTAAAGTGAAAATTTTATAGGCAATTTAATATTAAGTCATTGTGATGCAGATAGTAGCTCAAATAAATAAAATGATAGAACTTATTTAGGGAAAGTGTGACAATTGAGGAGAGGAAAAATCTAAGGACAAAATTTTATGGAATGACAACTTTCAAGCCTTGGGGAGAGATAATAGTGGTTGAAAAAAGAGAAATAAATTATTAGAGACACATAATGAATATAAGTGTGATTAAAATCAGAGGAAATAAGAAAGGGATTGCAAAATTGTCCAAGAGACAAGTTAGATAAGAACTTGAATTGACAAAAAGAGGGTCCTTGGGCAGATATTTAAGGCAGGTTTAGAGGAATTGTTAGAGTGCAAGCCAAGTTACAGCACATGGAAGATTCAATGGGAAAGAAGGAGTTTCTGTTAGTCCTGAGTATTATTAAAAAAACAAGTCACTTCCTTAAAGGACCTCCTTTACTAAAAGGTTTAAATAAGGTGATGTGAAAAAAAAAGACATAATGTATATTAAAAACAATTTGCCATGAGAGATAACTAGCAGAAGAAAGGCAGGTATCATTTTCTTGTTGCAGTCTGCACGTTCTCTGCCTATGAGAAAACTAAGGGGGAGCAAAACTCTTATTAAAAGACTCACACTGTGTACCTGTTCATTCTTGGTTGGAGCAATAGTGAAGTTTCTGGCTCTCCTCCCCATTATCTTTCCATGACTAAGGAAAGATATCCCCAGGGAAAGGAAACTTTAGAATCGGCTGAGAATTCAACTTCATGCTGGTGGATTGTAGTTACTAGCGTGTATCATTGAGGGTACATAGAATTTAATTCAATCCACAAAAAGACTAATGATAGAAAACACTAAAAATTGGAAAGTTTTACTTGCAAACAACAAATGACCTGTTGGGAAAGAGAAAATTTGCCTTGCTGGTCACAGCAAGAAAGGTCCTTGAGATTGAAATGTTGGTTCAATAACTAAGCACTGAAGTCACTTCTTTTGGCTTGAAGCATAAATAGAACTCCAAAGGAGAGGAAAGGCAGGTTTCCCCCTAACATTTGCGGGACCTTGGCAATAGTGCAAATGGAGGTTCTCATACCATGTAAATATTTAATATATTTTCTCACCAATTATTCCCTATGTCAGTTAATCTTAAACATGGCCTCACACTTAAAATCTTCTGAAGAGTATTTAAAAATACTTATGCCTGAACCTTTTGACCCACTGATACTTAGATTTGTTGTAGACGAATTCTTGGGTCTTAGTATTTTATTATAAGCTTCTCAGATAGTGCTAGTGTGCCTCCAGGGTAAAAATATTCCGGTAGAATAATTAGAAAGTCTTCTGTCTCATGATCTATTGATAAGATGAAACTCATCTAAATTCAGACTGTGGAATATTAGCACACCAAAAACCTCTCATCAAACTTCTGTCTTTGGCCAGAGGTATTTTTGGTCATTTTTAAACTTTGTAAAAAGTGACGTTCGATGAAGAGTGCAAATCTGTGAGGGGAATAAAGAAACCTAAATACATGTGCAAGGATGTAGTTTTTTAAAACATCAAGAGGCTCATGAAAACATTTTGAAAGACATTTGCAGATTGTAATCTTTTTGACCAGTCTGTGTGTAATTTGGTTCACGTACACTAGGGATGACAAAAATGAATACTTTATGGTTCTAAATTTTCCAGAACAACTAAGTAATCCACCTGAATAACATGAATGCTTTGAATAGATCATTCCATGCTGAGAGTTAAGTTTATTTCTCCTAACATGGAGAATTATCTATATTTCATATTCCAGGATAAGCATTCAACAGTGTAGTAAAGAAAATATCCTGTAGCTAGTGCTTGTCTCAGCCATTTTTTTCAAAATGTGGTAGTGAAACTTGTAATTTTTTAAAGATGCATTGTAATCAACCAATTCAATATTTTTTTTGAGTAACTGGTGTATAGAAAGAAGGATGCTAGGGAAAGACATACAGCATAAACATTAATGCATGTTAAAGAACAGTGCATGAGTTAAATAAGGTAAGGCAATAGGAAACAAAACAAAAATTACAATGCATTTCATGACTGACTCACGTGTTCTAAAAGGCTGTATTACAAATCTAGATGAAAGAAAGTGTAAGAGTGTAATAGAGATTTCAGTAAGTTTTGAAATATGGATATGATATTGCAGAAAGGAGAGAGAATGGCCAAGAGAATGACAATGTGTAAGTTTTGGAAAGACAATGAAAAAAAAATCTATGAATTAACTACAGGAAGTTACAGAGATCAGTTGTCAAGAAATTAGGTTTTTCTGTAGAAGACTCTTAGGGGGAAGAGGAGGGGGAAAATGGTCAATGACATTACAAGTCAGAGGAAGATCATACAATATATTGAATGGAAGCTAAGAAATTTATCTGGTCATGTGTGTTTTAAGCTCTAAAAAGTCATTGAACCATTTTGAGAAGGGAATAATTACTGCAAGTAGTAGGTTTTAACTAAAAACTTAGAGCAGAAGAGATACTCAGACTTTACCATAAAATTTTCTCTGACTTCTCTGATGAACATTGTACTTTTTTACTTTGAGGTGAACTTGTAGAATTAGAATATGTACATTCTTTGAAGAGGAACTTAAAGGATCTTGTGTTAGAATGACTTCAATTCCTTCTTTGGGTCACAACTGAAATAAAGCACTCTAAAAAGGCTATGACATAGTTTTCATTTGGTTCCAAAATAGCTTCCTAATGCCAACATTACAAAGTTATACCAGAACGAGGTAATTTATTCAAAACACTAAATTTTACAGTAACATTTTCATTACTTTATTCTGAAATCTT
This sequence comes from Orcinus orca, assembly GCF_937001465.1. NCBI lineage: Eukaryota > Metazoa > Chordata > Mammalia > Artiodactyla > Delphinidae > Orcinus > Orcinus orca. The sequence goes on from NC_064563.1 coordinate 132,186,127, forward strand.
GGACTATATTTTCTCACAATATTTCTTTTTTTCTAGAATTATTTTCAAACAAATGACAGTAAGAAATAATGCATGGGTTGTCTTTTAAGATCTCTTTTCTCAAAACTCTTACAAAAGATGTTCTAGGTTAGCAGCACTTAGTCTAATGGTAACTTTGTAAGGTTCTTCCTCAGAGTGGCGAAGTAAAAAAAAGTTATCAGGAGACAGAGCAGAATTAAATGCTGACTTCTTTCTTTGAAACAGGTAATGGCCATTTTTATTCTGGAAGATTTTATCATAAGCTATTATTTCTGACAGAGAGAAAATATGAGGGGCCATTTGAAATACTTAAGGACCAGCAGCATAGATGGCTGTTGCATAGGAACCTGTTAAAAACATAAATTATCTTACCTCAACCCAGACCTACTGAATAAGAATCGTACTTTGAAGGGTCCAGAGGTGACTGGTGTGTACATTCATATTTACACAAAAGTTTGAGAAGGTTGTCCTATGCTAGTCGATGTGTAAGTATATGAATGAAATTTTTCTTTCTGGTAGCTAATGAGCAGGAAGAAATCTTGCTCTTTGCGATACCTTCTAGAACTCTCTCTTCTCTCTGTATTAGTGCAAAGAAGCATATATCATATCCCAGAAGGTTATTGGCAGTTATCTTGGGAGTACACTGGGGACCTTGCCTTAGGATAACGCTTACACTGGGATCTAGAATGATGAGAAAGGAGAAGGAACTCAGTAACATCACCTCAGGACATTTAATTTTGTGAGCCAATATGTTCTCCTGGTTATTAGAGACAAATCAAATTCTGTTCCTTCCAACTAAAGGCACATGTTAGTTGATATGTCATTGAAGCGTTTACTTAAAATATGGATAATTTGCAGACATTAGGGTCTAAATTTTTGTAGAAAATTTTAAAGAAAATATAACATTAATGCACTGATAATCTGTACAAGAACATTTGAGTATTTGTTTTTCTTTCATTTTGGGAGGAATAATATTTTGAACTACTTACTAATATATAACTTTTTTTCCATTTCTCACACTCATATTTTCTCATGCTTGTAGCCTTCTCCAGTTCAGACAGTGAGGGTATCCTGTATTCACTAACCTCAGGGAAAGTTTATTACTTACTAGAGAAGTAGAAAGTTCAGAAATACCTTCTTATGGAAAAATATCTTAGGGAAAAATAATCAAACATTATTTTTTGATTCAGAACACATTTTGGCTGCTAATAGCCACCAATATCTCCAGCCTGGCAGACACTGAGAGTCATGAGTTCTGAAAGCAAAGGAGTTTTATACGTTTATAAATTTTACACTTAGCTTTCTTTTTTCTTTTTTTAAATTTTATTTTGAAATATAGTTGATTTACAATGTTGTGTTAGTTTCAGGTGTACATTAAAGTGATTCAGTTAGAGCTTTATTTTTTATATTTGTATACTAGTAATTTAGTTTTTAAAAAATATTCTTTCACCACTATGTTTACATCATAACTGAATTAAAGTATTGGAATGTCCAAAATATTAAAATAACACTACAGTGCCTTGAGAGGTAAATCTTTTATAGCTCTATTTTCTCAATTCCAGGAAAAACTGGTACTGTTTCTGGTACAAACACATAAGGCAACCAAAGAAGAAACAGCATCATTTAAATATATTGATACCTGACACTATTTAATACACACTAAAATGTATAGAAAGAGTCACTGCCAGTTCAGTTGTTCTTTGTTGAAATAAACTGAAATATCATTTAAATTAGCTTAAGCAGAAAAGAGGAATGAACTTTAACAATAATGGGATATTTTCAGAAAACAAGAATAAGAAGTAAATAATAGTTGGGGAAAATAACTAGGGAATCTCATTTTTCTAAACATCTCTCTAGATCAGGGTTTCTCAAACCTTTCACTGTTGACGTTGTGAGCTGGATAATTTCTTGTCAGGGGAGACTGTCCTGTGCATGTAGGATGCTGAGCAGAATCTCTGACCTCTACCCACTCGATGTCAGGAGCACCTCTTTCAGTGTGATAGCCAAGTGTCCCCTGGAAACAAAGTTGCCCCTAGTTGAAAACCACTGCTAAAGATATAGATATCGATCTATGTTTCATATAGGTATTGATTTGATATAGATAAAAGTGAAGATAGATGTAAACAAAGATGGAGATACAGATAAAAGTGTTGGTATAGGTATAACCCATGTCTCATCATGAGTTTCTCTGCATCGTGATAAATGTAAACACTGAGTTTTGCAAACTAAAATTCAGCTCCTGGAAATAAAAACAGCTTTAGACTCCTTTCTAGTGCTGTGTTTAAAATTCCCAGGAACTTATTGACTCCTTTTGGTTCACATGTCTCCCTCAGAACTACCAACGGCACTCAGGGCATATTGAGTCACGTCATATGACCGTAATTCAATAAAATACAGGATAGTGTTGGGAGAAGAATAATTACTAGAAAGGAGCAACGCTACCAGAAAACAGGGGATTACAAAGAGCCTTCATGAAATAGAAGAGAAAAAATTGTTAAAGAACTCATTACAGGAGATTTTTCTGAGCAGAAAACAAGACTTCAAAGTGAAAGTACTCAATCAACCTTCTGGATAAATGAACAAAAATAGATACATAGATTGACACCTAAGACATAACTTTGAGATACCAACTTAAAACATGCAAGAGGGCTTCCCTGGTGGCGCAGTGGTTGAGAGTCTGCCTGCCGATGCAGGGGACACGGGTTCGTGCCCCTGTCCGGGAAGATCCCACATGCAGCGGAGCGGCTGGGCCCGTGAGCCATGGCCGCTGAGCCTGCGCATCCGGAGCCTGTGCTCCGCAGCGGGAGAGGCCACAACAGTGAGAGGCCCGCGTACCGCAAAAAAAAAAAAAAAAAAAAAAAAATGCAAGAAAAAAAAAACAGCTAGTTGACAAAAGAATGAGAGTGATTTGTCACTAGTCATCCCATCTGCAATACCTGAAATTTAAAGAAAATGGAGACATATGTGTCTGTGGGAAATTACTCTCACCCTGTAATTTTATACTATGAATAAAAATTTTAGTGAAAAAGAGATATTTTAATGTCTCAGAAATATTAGCTCACATTCATCCATTTTTTTAGGAAATCAATGGTGAATTCATAGCAAAAATATTAAAGCAAGCAATAGAAAGTAAAACAGGAGATGCAGAAGATAATGAATCCAGTGACACAGAGAAAGGGAGGACCCAAAAAGACAAGTCCAGATTTGATCACGAAAAAGGCTGGAAAACAAAGCCTTTGTTAAAAGGTATTTCATGGGAGGGTAGAACTAAAATCTTAAAATATATTGAGGATACGATAATAGCAAAATTTAAGATAAAAGAAAGGTAATCACTAATTCTAGAGAGAAATTGTAGGAAGACATGAGGCCAATATTAAGTAAATTAAAATGAGTCATAACTTTGAAAAATCACTGGAGAATGTATAAGAATGCTAGGAATATTCCCTGTGAAGTGGGCAAAAGACTTGTAAATTTGGAACTATAGAGAACAAAATAAATTTATAGAAAACTCTCTGATTCTGTAATGAATAGTATTTGTCTAACTCTAACAGTCTAAAAATATATTTTTTTCTTTTTGCTCTGGTTTATTGAGATATAATTTATGTATGTTAAATTTACCCATTTTTTTAGATATATAGGTTTGTGAAGTTGACAAATGTATGCACTGGAACCACTACCACAAACAAGGTATGGAATATTTACCTTCTCCTCAAACCTACCCTCATGTAGGTTACAACCATTGATATGATTTCTGCCCTGTTCCATTTTTCAGAATCATGTAAATTAAATCTTACAGTAAGTAGTCTTTTTTTCTGGTGTCTTTCTCTTAGAATAATGTTCTGGTATTTACCAATATAATTGCATATTTCAGAAGTGTATTTTGTTTTATTGTTGATAAATATTCTATGGTATTGGTTTATTTCCAGGTTTTTTTTTTGGCAATGTATCAATCAGAAGCCACACAATAACTTGAACAGGATAATTTTAATATAAAAATTGTTAACGTGGGAATTGGAGCAATGAGGGATTGACTTATAAGAGGCAACTAGAACTCTAAAGAATATAGCATAGACATAGGGAGAAGCCATGACACCAAGACTGAAATATAACACTCAAGGAAGAGGCTACCCTTTTCTAGGGCTGAGAACCAAACCCCATGAGAGATGGAGTAGTCATAGCTCACAGGATACTAAAGAAGTTTGGTGACACATTGACAGTGCTCACTAGAAATCTACCTTCTGAATGCTGGGGGAAGCTGGAATTTACTACAAGTTCCCCCAACTTTGTTCTTATTTAAAATGGTTTTGGCTCTTCTCAATTCTTTATTTTCCATATAAATTTTAGAACTGACTTGTCAATATAAATAAAGAATGTGGGGATTTTGATTAGAATATTGTGGGATTTACAGATGAATTTAGGGAGTATTACCATTTTAACAACATTGAATCTTTCGATCCAGGAACACTATTTAATTTTTTAACTTGTAGAAACAATCTATATTTCAATATTTCCAATAAAAAATTTTAAAAGAACTCTCAAAATTAGTGGTCATTGAGCCATCATCTAAAATGTATTTTGTGTCATTGGAAAACACAATTATCTATTTCTAAGCAGAAAATAATGAATACTATTTCTTTTTTTTTTTTCCTATTGGAAGGTACACCTCATAAAATCTAACATATCACATTTACTAGTAACTGACACTGATTCTGGGAAACATCAGCTGTTGGAGATACCAGATGTCTCTGAACATAAGGGGATGATATAGGACTGAAATCAAGTCTATAGTGGCAATATTTGCTGGGAATCTGAGTCCCACATCTTTTTCCAGCCTCTTGCAGTCAAATAACTAACCTCATCCCCATGAAAAAAGTGGAAAGTTACTTTCTGGGGAGACTGGACTATTGAAGCTCTCATCTCAGAAACATGGAACATGCTGGAGGTTGTAATTTAGGTGCTGTGATGGCATAAAGAAAAACAAGAATTCCAGTAAAAGTCCACCATTATCTCCTTTGCCTCACCAGCAGATTAGAACATTCTTCTTTGGGGATAGTAATTGGTCTCCAATTAAAAGGAAACTGATATTAAGGTTTTGGAGGTACCATGATGAAATGACTAAACTTACCTGATTGCTTTAGTAAAGATCACTAATCAACAAGTCCCATTTGTATACACATAGTGTCCAAAGAGTATTTTCAGTGTTACATTTTACATTATGAATGGGCAGATAAGGATCACCTGATATGTTTGGAAAACTTAAAGTGAAATGTATAAAAACAAACCAAAAATGTAGGTTAAAAGAAATCACATAAATACAGACACTGTAGGAAAAACTAAAATTCTAAAAACTATATAAGTAATACCCTGAGAGAAATAGAAGATTATATATCCAAAGGAAACAACAGAATGTAATTTTTAAGTTAAAAAACAGTAATAAGTAAAAGTTCTTAAAATATGAAAAAAACATGTAGAAGGAAACAATAGAGAAATAAAAAATGCAAATAAACACAGATGGTTTTTAAAATTACAGGATTGACCCAGGAAGTTCAATAACTGAATAGCAAGTTTCAGAAATAAAAGAGTTTCAGAAGAAAAGGGAATTTCGAACATATTATATAAGAAAAAATCCTATAACTTAAGAACATGTGTTTCCAGTTCAAAGAGGCCTAATATCTAAATGACATTAAAAAACAAAACAAAACAAAACAAAAAACACTGTAACAACCTCCAGATGGAAAGCAGGCCATATGAAAAAAGAAAAAAAATCAGAATGGTATGATAATTCTCACAGGAAACACTAATTACACATCCCTGAGAAAAAATATTTCTCACCCAATCTATGTTCATCCATCTTAGAGAATACCTAAATCATCGTAAGTGGAATGTTGATAGAAATATGAATATTAAAGGTATTGCAGTTGAGAGCTCAGAAGGAAATGAGGAAAATATCATTGGAAACTGGAGGAAGAGGGATCCTTATAATATAGTGGAATTATATCCTACAGTTATGTGGAAAGCAGAATTTGTAAACAATGAACCTGAATCTCTAGGTGAGGAGATTTCTAAGCAATATGTTCAAAGTAGAGGCTAGTTCCTTACTGCAGGTTGTAGTAACATATGAGAGGAAAGAGTGAGATTGAGGGAAACAGTGTTAAAGAAAAAGGAAATAGAACTTTATGATGTGGGAAACTCTCCGTCTATTCAGATTGCCTATCCTAACATTAGGAGTCACTGTCAAGAAAGCCTTCTTTGAAGAGGAAACCAAGGGTGTGGCTAGACAACCTTTTCCTAATGCTCTGGAAGAATCAAAAGAGCAGAGTATTCAATTACACATGTGGCTCTTTGAGACATTAGACTAGTGATTCATAGATCCCCTCAGCCATCTAAGCAAAAGCCAAGAATAGAGATGGGATTATCCAAGAAAGATGTGCCGATGAACCTTTTGTCTAATGGAGTGAATCCCTGAAACATTCAAGAGAAATTTACAAGGTTCTTGAGAATACTATGCCAGCAGTCACACTGCCACCTTGGACTGAAAGAAACAGAAAGAACAAAATGAAGAAAGACTGTTGGACTACTAAAATTCTGCTGGTAGGAAACAAGCTGGTAAAACTACTCAGCTTCAAACACATACTACCCTTCATGAAAAAGGAAAGAGACTCCAAGTGTGGAGGCTTGAGCCAGAAGGTAGGGCCTTTGGCTCAGAGAGCAGAGCCAGCACTGCTGAGGATTTTCCCCAGGCCTTGGAACCTAAGATTGCTTGCCCAGTTGGATTTTGAAATTGCTTAGGACTGGTGACCTCTTTTTTTCTTTCCATTTTCTCCCTGTCTGAATTGGCACATTGATAACTATTATCCTCCTGTGGTCTCACCATTGTATTTTGGGAGCAGATAAGATATTTTCTAGTTTTACAGATCCACAAGTAGAGAGGAATTTTGCCCTTGGATGGATTATATAGTGAGTTTCGCCTATATGTAATTTTAGATAATGAGATTTGTGCCTTTGTGATAATAATTAGATGAGATTCTGGACTTGAGATGATACTATAATGACTTGAGACTCTGGGATATCTGGGAATGGGATGAATGTGTTTCAGGCATGTAGGATGGGCATGAATCTTTGGGGGTCTGCAGCAGACAGAGTAATGACCCTCCAAGATGCCCACATCTGAAACCCTGGAACCTTACATGGCAAAAGGGATTTTGGAGATGTTAGGTTAAAAAATCTTGAGATGGGAAAAATTCTGGATTATCTGGATAGGCCCAATATAACCTTAAGGGTCCTAATTAGAGGTAAACAGAAGGATGAGAGTCAGAAAAAAACAGTGGGATGATGAAAGCTGAGAGAGAAAAATTAAAAGATGTTTGCTGCTGGCTTTGAAAATGTAAGATGATGTTAGAAGCCAAGAAATATAGAAGAGTCTAGAAGCTAGGAAAAGCAAGAAAACAGATTTTCCTTTAGAAGTTTTAGAAGGAATGTAGTTCAGCTGACCTATTTTAGACATCTGATCTACAGAATAGTATGATAATAAATTTGTGTTGTTTTAAGCCACTAAGTTTATGGTTTCTTCTCCCTAACCTAGCCCTTATCTCCAAGGCCACTTTTTCCTTCACACTTCCACTTGCCCTGTGATGGAGAAATAAGACAGAAGGAACAGAAATCAGCAATTTAATGCAACACAACAAACTTTATTACATGGATTTCACGGTAAACTTTAAGCAAATAATCTCAGCAATTCAATAGGGGGATTTGATATATGGGAGGAGTGAGCAGATTGGTTTCCCAGAAGAGTCCCTCATCCTTCATAAAAAAGGTGCATCAAGGTGCACATTGGACCACACAGGCAGCAGATTAAATTGATGAGTGCCATTCCAGGGCTCAGTGTCCAGTTTATATATATATATATATATATATATATATATATATATATATATATATACACACACATACGCACACACACACACACACACACACACATATGTATAACATCTATGTAAGCTTAAGCTTGAATAAAGCTCTCAGGTTTATCAGTCTCCCTAGAAGTCACAGTAAGAGTTTTAAGCACAGGCACCTTCCAAAAAACACTTGAGGAGGTTGATTCTCCAAAGCAATAGTCCCCAAGTCTATAAACATACATTTGTATTGTTTTAAGTCACTAAATTTGTGATAATTTGTTACAACGGTGATACAGAACTAACACATCATCCAAACTATTAATCCAGCATGAAAGCAAAAGAAAGATATTTCAGACATAAATGAGTCCAAAAATTCATTCCACATACTCTTTCCCAGGAGGACCTTGAATGATATGTCTTTCAAACAGAAGGAGGAAACTCCAAAAGAGGAAGATATTGTATCCTAGAAACCAAAAATAAAACACAGAAGGCATATGAATTTCTTCCCTCTGTAGGCTACTATTTTCTTTGGCTTATTTCAAGACAACAGCATGCTTCAGCTTCATCAAAACTTTACAACTTATTTTTTTGACGTACAAAAACATATTTTTTCACCAAAAGTTTGCAACTATAAGTTAGGAAACAGAATATCTGAAAAACTGGTGTGTAGAATTCTGACAAAGTTCAAAGGGAAAACAGTTTTCATGAAGAGTTAAACAGTTTGGTTTTGAATCATGATTCTTTCTTATAGAAAAAGAATGGGAACAAAAATAAAAACAGCATAGCATATGCCATGAACTTATTCTCTGTCTTAGGTCAAATTCTTTAACACACACACACACACTCGCACAATAAGGAGGTGGGCTTGTAACTATTCACATTTAGAGATGACAAAACTGAGGTTTAGGGAGGTGAAGGAATTTGCCGATGACACAACTGTATTGAATAAATGAGAATTAGCCTATTTCTACTCAGACTATGGGCTATTGTGCCAGGTTCATACCAGATACCATCATTTCTTATCATAGAGAAAAATTTCCTGTTTTACATTAAGGATAAGGGTCAAAATAGAAACAGTCATGAAGTCAAAAGGTATTCCTGCTTGACTGTCTGAACTCTCATTGGTGTCACAATCATTTTAAGAATAATTTGAAATAAGACCCCCTCACCTGGAGGTAGTTAAGAGCCATGGTATATATTTACCTGCCATAAAAATGTTTTTCTTATACATAGTGCCTAAAAAGTGTGGGATATGTTTCCCCTTTTTTCACAGCTGGAAAAGCTCAGTATCTAATTCATTTTTCATGGTGTAATATCATCTGGTTTTAGGCAGTGCCAAAAAAGAAACAAAAAATGAAATGAACAGAATATATGTTTTTAAAATGAATGTGAGCCGTATACGCTGGTTTCATATCAGATTCTGAAATGGTTTTTCCACAGAGTGTGAAAAATACCTAATAAATAAAACATTCCAACTAGAAATCCATGAATTTGTTTGTGAAATTGATTTTATTTAAGAGTCATCAAACAGGGATTAAGTAACTACTATGTGCTTGTTGCTGTGATATATTTCCTTCTTTATAACACTAGAACTAGCAACAATCCTGTGAAGCGATTTTATAATGGAGCTCCTTTTGACAGAGAAGTCATCTATAACAGAATTATAACTAATTATTAACAATAGCGCTGTTTGAAGCAAGTATTCTAATTTCTGCTATAGCTGAGCTGAATAATTTTTTCCTATAGTTTTAAAGGAAAACTTAGTTAAGGAGATGTATCCTACCCAGAATTTTAAAAGCAAACTACTCAGTCAGTAAGAGGATGGATGCGTGTATGCACTTTTTTTCAAAGAGATAAAACTTTAAAAAATCATTTATTCCTATTTTGGTATAAAGGCAAAAGTGCTATTTCGAGGTAAAACCAGGAATATCAGAGTGTTACTTTAAGTAGGTTGATTATAATAAAAGTGTTCTGGAAAATTATAAATGAGCTTCTCTTGCCTCAAAAGCTTTAAAATATATAATAAATTAGAAAGAAAACACATTAGTTAAATGTTAATTTTACTCAATTACTTATTCCCAATCTAAGTTTGAAGGGGAAAATTATTATTTAGTTTACACAGCAGGACATTTTTTAATATATAAAACTTTCAGGAAATTGTTTTAGAAATGATGTTTAGATTACTAGTGGAAGGTGGCAGATTGAGGAAAGACATTTACCTTCTTCCCTCCCAATATCCTATGGAGAGGAAGGAACATTTATTTTGAAACGTGTAAATGCAAAGCATGGTTCTGGAAAGCAAGGAAGTATGTTATTAATGCATTTCACTACCTTGGAGGAGATTCTGGAATGTAGCATTGGTATTAGATTGGAGGAGCAACTGAGTAAAGTAAGTGTAATCCCAAATAGGCACAAGAAGATGACTACACAGGAGAGAATCCTTCCCAACTGTATCCTAGAAAAACTCAAAGCTCTCAGTGTACATGCACAAAGCATGGGAAGCAATGCTCAGGAGAGTCAAATGCAGAACTGTCTACAGAAGTGCCCAGCCTATTGTACCTCTCCAGACCCCAGCTATACAGAAGAGCAGACCACTCCTTCTTAGACTGCACTGCAGGCTTCATACCATCTATGCAACCTCTAAATTAGAGTTCCATAGTGTTAGGTCATATGATATTTTCTCTGCTCTATACTATTTCCTACTTTATTTAAACTTTTCTCACTTCTGGAGTATCATCTATCTGTTAATGACTGCCATTTCTATTGACTGTATTCCCTACATTGTATATTTCATCCCCATGACATTTATTTTGTAGCTGGAAGTTTATACCTTTTCATCTCCTTCACCTATTTATCTCTTCCCTCTATCCACCTTCCCCACTGGCAACCATCTTTTTCTTCCCTGTGTCTGTGACTCTGTTTCTGTTTTGTTATGTATGTTAATTTATTTTGTTTTGTTTAGATTCCACATATAAGTAAAGTCATACAGTATTTCTCTTTCTCTGACTTATTTCACTTAGCACAATACTCTCTAGGTCCACCTATGTTGTTGATGGACACTTAGGATATTTCTATATCTTGGCTATTGTAAATAAAGTTACAGTGAACATTGGGGTGCATGTGACTTCTCATATTAATGTTTTTGTTTTCTTTGGATAAGTACCCAGCAGTGGAATTTCTGGATCATATGGCAGTTTTATTTTTAAATTTTTGAGGAACCTCTATACTGTTTTCCACAGTAGCTGCACCAGTTTACATTCCCACCAACAGTGCAAGAGTATTCCCTTTTCTTCATATCCTCCCCAACACTTGTTAGTGGTTGTCTTTTTGATAAAAGCCACTCTGAGAGCTGTGAGATAACTTCTCATCGTGGTTTTGATTTGCATTTCCCTGATGATTAGTGACGTTGAACATCTTTTCATATGCCTGTTGACCATCTGTATGTTTCCTTTGCAAAAATATTTATTCAGGTCCTCTGCGCATCTTTTAATCAGTTGTTTGTTTTTTGATGTTGAGTTGTATGAGTTCTTTGTATATTTTGGATATTAACCTCTTATCGGATATATTGTTTACAAATATCTGCTCCCATTCAGTAGGTGACATTTTTATTTTATTGATAGTTTCCTTCATGGTGAAAAAGCTTTTTAGTTTGATGTAGTCCCATTTGTTTATTTTTGCTTTTGTTTCCCTTGCCTGAGGAGACATATCCAAAAAAATATTGCCAAGACCGATGTCAAAGTGTGTATTACCTATGTTTTCTTCTAGGTTTCCTATAGTTTCAAGTCTTACATTTAAGTCTTTAGTCCATTTTAAGTTTATTTTTGTATATGGTGTGATGGCATTTAAAAAAAAAATTCTCCAGTATGTATCTAGACACTAGAGCTCCAGATTGCCTACTAACGTGTACAATTGCCTACTAACATGTACAATAATGTGTTTTAAGACTCTTGTAGTGACACTAATTGATTAATGTCCATTCACCCATTCTGTAGTAATAAAACTTTCATTATCCTTTAGGGAACCACTTTTTCATCACTCATCTCATATGATTAAGATTAGGTTTATTCTTGTACCTGCTCCAAGCAACAGCCTATAGCTTATGTTTAGCCAATTACATGAATCAATTCTGATCAATGAGAAGCAGGTTAGTTCTTTTCCTGAAGTTATTAGAAAACAAAAACCAAAAAACGTATTCTACTGGGGTCGTCAAGGTGAAAGGAGGTAAGCATGGGGATTTATGGGGCCGCAATGAAATGACAACTAGTCAACTACACACACACACACACACACACACACACACACATTCACAGGACCTGGAGCAGAGAGACAAAGGCAGAATTTTGACAACATAATTTGAACCTCACAGTTCTGCTTTTTTTCTCAGATGATCATGTTTTTGCCACCTTTGGGTGTTGCTATATGGTTGTAGCTTCCTTTACCAGGGATGCTCTAAGACTCTAGTCTTTTCATTGTTCCTTCCTTCTCACCTTTAGGTCTCAGTTTAAATATTAAATCTTAAGAGAGATCATGACACTCAAATTGGCACTTACAGGGACTTCCCTGTTGGTCCACTGGTAAAGACTCTGTGCTTCCAATGCAGGGGACATGGGCTCAATCCCTGGTCAGGGAACTAAGATTCCACATGCCATGACCAAAAAGAAAAAATGGCACCTTCAATAGTCTCTATAAAGACAAGATTTGCCTGTCATATCACATATTTATTCAATTTATATGGAGTGGAGTTGGGCTAATATAACATGGCACAATTAACCATCTTTTAGGGTTTTTTCTTCAGTGACAAATATAGCACTGTAAAATAATGGATTTTAAAACACAGTGTTTCAAGAAACTGATAGGAAATTTACCATGGGCAATGAGATTTATTAATGTGAGTTTTAGAAAGTTGTTTGTGAAGACAGTTTGGCTTTAGTGAAGTGAAATCAATCTATAATAATTACAACTGAGTTATTACAATTGATTATTCCAAAAGAATTTAACTTTTTATTTATGCCAATACTTAGGTTCTGAAGAAGATTCAACATTGTGCAATTCCATATTTTTCCTATTCTGCATAAATAACATTTCTTCCATCTGAGTGTAATTTCCAAAAGCAGTCTTTGAATACTCATACTCTGCTAACTGAAGACAGTTCTATGTTTTTACTGAGTACCATTGCAGTTCTTATACTGGAAGATAGATGTTGACAACAAAATCAGTCCAATCTATAGGTCATTTTGAAAAAGTTGCCTCAGATTGTTTACCAAAAGCAAAGGAGAGCGAAAAATTAGATCTATTTCTCCTCCTACTAAGGGTAGTGTGGTTTTGAGAAGATTTTCTCAAGGAAAAGATCAATGTCACTAATAATAAAAAGTTTCTAAGTCTAGTAAATTTATATTATTATGTTTATTTAAATGTTCAGATAAGGTCACATTTGTATACTTAGTTAATGTCTCTCAAAGTTTATAGATATTTAATTTCATTTTGGATTGCCTTTAATGATTTAGAAACAACTTATTGGCATTCTTTAAATCTTAGGAGGTAAATATGTGTGACTATATTTCATTTTCTTTAGAATCTGGGACTTAATCCTTAAAAATTCTTCACATTGTGTATGTCAGATTATGGTCATTTGTGTTAGAGATTTGTGTTAGAATAGAAGTCAGATAAAACATAGGGAGGGCTTCCCTGGTGGCGCAGTGGTTGAGAGTCTGCCTGCTAATGAAGGGGACACGGGTTCGTGCCCCGGTCCGGGAAGATCCCACATTCCACAGAGTGGCTGGGCCCGTGAGCCATGACCACTGAGCCTGCACGTCCGGAGCCTGTACCCCACAGCGGGAGAGGCCAAAACAGTGAGAGGCCCGCGTACCACAAAAAAAAAAAAAAAAAAAAAAAAAAAAAAAAAAAAAAATTAGGGAGAACAGAGGAGAAAAGGTTTATTCAAGTTCAGTTTTCTTTTTCTTGTAAAATAATTGAATATTAAATACCTTGCGGGATACTTCTATTCTTTGGGTGTTAAAAGTAAATGAACCGGCAAGAGGAAGATGGCGGAAGAGGAAGATGCGGAGATCACCTTCCTCCCCACAGATACACCAGAAATACATCTACACGTGGAACAACTCCTACAGAAAACCTACTGAATGCTGGCAGAAGACTTCAGACCTCCCAAAAGGCAAGAAAGTCCCCACGTGCCTGGGTAGGGCAAAAGAAAAAAGAATAAACAGAGAGCAAAGGATAGGGACAGGACCTGCACCAGTGGGAGGGAGCTCTGAAGGAGGAAAGGTTTCCACACACTAGGAAGCCCATTCACATGCAGAGACTGCAGGTGGCGGATTGGGGAGCTTCGGAGCCGCAGAGGAGAGCACAGCAACATGGGTGCAGAGGGCAAAGTGGAGAGATTCCTGCACAGAGAATTGGTGCCGACCGGCACTCAGCAGCCCGAGAGGCTTGTCTGCTCACCCACCAAGGCAGGCGGGGCTGGGAGCTGAGGGTCGGGCTTCGGTCGGAGCGCAGGGAGAGGACTGGGGTTGACGGTGTGAACAAAGCCTGCAGGGGTAGTGCACCACGGCTAGCCGGGAGGGAGTGCGGGAAAGTCTGGACCTGCCAAAGAGGCAAGAGACTTTTACTTCCCTCTTTATTTCCTGGTGCGCGAGGAGAGGGGATTAAGAGCGCTGCCTAAAGGAGCTCCAGAGACGGGCGCGAGCCGCGGCTAAAAGCGCGGACCCCAGAGACGTGCATGAGATGCTAAGGCTGCTGCTGCTGCCACCAAGGAGCCTGTGTACGAATACAGGTCACTATCCACATCCCCATTCCAGGGAGCTTGTGCAGCCCGCCACTGCCAGGGTCCTGGGATCCAGGGACAACTTCCTCAGGAGAATGCACGGCTATGCCTCAGGCTGGCGCAATGTCACTTTGGGCCTCTGCTGCCGCAGGCTCGCCCAGCACTCTGTACCCATCCCTCCCTCCGGCCTGAGTAAGCCAGAGTCCCCAAAGCAGCTGCTCCTTTAACCCTGTCGTATCTGAGCCAAGAATAAAGGCCCTCCTGCTACCTACACGCAGAGGAGGGGACAAATCCAAAGTTGAAACCCGGGAGCTGTAAGAACAAAGAGGAGAAAGGGAAATCTCTCCCAGCAGCCTCAGAAGCAGTGGATTAAAGCTCCATAAACAACTTGATGTACCCTGCATCTGTGGAATACATGAATAGACAATGAATCATCCCAAATTGAGGAGGTGGACTTTGAGAGCAAGATTTATGATTTTTTCCCCTTTATCTCTTTTTGTGAGTGTGTATGTGTACGCTTCTGTGTGAGATTTTGTCTGTATAGATTTTCTTCCACCATTTGTCCTAGGGTTCTATCCGTCCATTTTTTTCTTAATAATTATTTTTTTATTTTAATAACTAGTTTTATTTTATCTTACTTTATTTTACTTTATCTTCTTTCTTTCTTTCAATTCTTCCCTCCTTCCTTTCTTCCTTCCTCCCTCCCTCCCTCCTTTCTTTCTTTCTTTCTTTCTTTCCTTCCTTCTTTCCTTCCTTCCTTCCTTCCTTCTTTCTTTCTTTCTCACTTTCTTTGTTTCTTTCTTTCTAATTTTTCTCCCTTTTATTCTGAGCCATGTGGATGAAAGGCTCTTGGTGCTGCAGCCAGGAATCAGTGTTGTACCTATGAGGTGGGAGAGCCAACTTCAGGACACTGGTCTACAAGAGACCTCCCAGCTCCACATAATATCAAATGGCGAAAATCTCCTAGAGATCTCCATCTCAACACCAGCACCCAGTTTCACTCAACGACCAGCAAGCTACAGTGCTGGACACCCTATGCCAAACAACTAGCAAAACAGGAACACAACCCCACCCATTAGCAGAGAGGATGCGTAAAATCATAATAAGGCCACAGGCACCCCAAAACACACCACCAGATGTGGACCTGCCCACCAGAAAGACAAGATCCAGCCTCATCCACCAGAACACAGGCAGTAGTCCCCTCCACCAGGAAGCCTACACAACCCACTGAACAAACCTTAGCCAATGGAGACAGACACCAAAAACAACGGGATCTATGAACCTGCAGCCTGCAAAAAGGAGACCCCAAACTTAGTAAGATAAGCAAAATGATAAGACAGAAAAACACACAGCAGATGAAGGAGCAAGATAAAAATGCACCAGACCTAACAAATGAAGAGGAAATAGGCAGTCTACCTGAAAAAGAATTCAGAGTAATGATAGTAAAGATGATCCAAAATCTTGGAAATAGAATAGACAAAATGCAAGAAACATTTAACAAGGACCTAGAAGAACTAAAGATGAAACAAGCAACAATGAACAACACAATAAATGAAATTAAAAATACTCTAGATGGGATCAACAGCAGAATAACAGAGGCAGAAGAATGGATAAGTGGCCTGGAAGATAAAATAGTGGAAATAAGTACTGCAGAGCAGAATAAAGAAAAAGAATGAAAATAACTGAGGACAGTCTCAGAGACCTCTGGGACAACATTAAACACACCATTTGAATTATTGGGGTTCCAGAAGAAGAAGAGAAAAAGAAAGGGTCTGAGAAAATATTTGAAGAGATTATAGTTGAAAACTTCCCTAATATGGGAAAGGAAATAGTTAATCAAGTCCGGGAAGCACAGAGAATCCCATACAGGATAAATCCGAGGAGAAACATGCCAAGACACATATTAATCAAACTGTCAAAAATTAAATACAAAGAAAACATATCAAAAACAGCAAGGGAAAAGTGGCAAATAACAAACAAGGGAATCCCCATAAGGTTAAGAGCTGATCTTTCAGCAGAAACTCTGCAAGCCAGAAGGAACTGGCAGGACATATTTAAAGTGATGAAGGAGGAAAACCTGCAACCAAGATTACTCTACCCAGCAAGGATCTCATTCAGATTTGATGGAGAAATTAAAACCTTTACAGACAAGCAAAAGCTGAGAGAGTTCAGCACCACCAAACGAGCTTTACAACAAATGCTAAAGGATCTTCTCTAGGCAAGAAACATAAGAGGAGGAAAAGACCTACAATAATGAACCCAAAACAATTAAGAAAATGGGAATAGGAACATACATATTGATAATTACCTTAAATGTAAATGGATTAAATGCTCCCACCAAAAGACACAGATTGACTCAATGGATACAAAAACAAGACCCATATATATGCTGTCTACAAGAGACCCACTTCAGACCTAGAGACACATACAGAGTGAAATTAAGGGGATGGAAAAAGTTATTCCATGCAAATGGAAAACAAAAGAAAGCTGGAGTAGCAATTCTCATATCAGACAAAATAGACTTTAAAATAAAGTCTATTAGAAGAGACAAAGAAGGACACTACATAATGATCAAGGGATCGATCCAAGAAGAAGGTATAACAATTGTAAATATTTATGCACCCAACATAGGAGCACCTCAATACATAAGGCAAATACTAACAGCCATAAAAGGGGAAATCGACAGTAACACATTCATAGTAGGGGACTTTCACCAATGGACAGATCATCCAAAATTAAAATAAAAAGGAAACACAAGCTTTAAATGATGCATTAAACAATATGGACTTAATTGATATTTATAGGACATTCCATCCAAAAACAACAGAATCCACATTTTTCTCAAGTGCTCATGAAACATTCTTCAGGGTAGATCATATCTTGGGTCACAAATCAAGCCTTGGTAAATTTAAGAAAATTATATTGTATCAAGTATCTTTTCCAACCACAATGCTATGAGACTAGATATCAATTACAGGAAAAGATCTGTAAAAAATACAAACACATGGAGGCTAAACAATACACTACTTAAAAACGAAATGATCGCTGAAGAAATCAAAGAGGAAATTAAAAAAATACCTAGAAACAAATGACAATGGAGACATGACGACCCAAAACCTATGGGATAGAGCAAAAACAGTTCTAAGAGGGAAGTTTATAGCAATACAATCCTACCTTAAGAAACAGGAAACATCTCGTATATAAAACCTAAACTTGCACCTAAAGCAACTAGAGAAAGAAGAACAAAAAACCCCAAAGTTAGCAGAAGGAAAGAAAACATAAAAATCAGATCAGAAATAAATGAAAAAGAAATGACAGAAACAATAGTAAAGATCAATAAAACTAAAAGCTTGTTCTTTGAGAAGATAAAAAAAAAATTGATAAACCATTAGTCAGACTCATCAAGAAAAAAAGGGAGAAGACTCCAATCAATAGAATTAGAAATGAAAAAGGAGAAGTAACAACTGACACTGTAGAAGTACAAAAGATCATGAGAGATTACTACAAGCAACTCTATGCCAATAAAATAGACAACCTGGAAGAATTGGACAAATTCTTAGAAATGCACAACATGCCAAGACTGAATCAGGAAGAAATAGAAAATATGAACAGACCAATCACAAGCACTGAAATTGAAACTGTGATTAAAAATCTTCCAACAGGGGCTTCCCTGGTGGTGCAGTGGTTGAGAATCTGCCTGCCAATGCAGGGGACATGGGTTCATGCCCTGGTCTGGGAAGATGCCATGGAGCAGCTAGGCCCATGAGCCATGGCCACTGAGTCTGTGGGTCTGGAGCCTGTGCTCCACAACGGGAGAGGCCACAACAGTGAGAGGCCTGTGTACAGAAAAAAAAAAAAAATCTTCCAACAAACAAAAGCCCAGGCCCAGATGACTTCACAGGCGAATTCTATCAAACATTTAGAGAAGAGCTAACACCTATCCTTTCAAACTCTTCCAGAATATAGCAGAGGGAGAAACACTCCCAAACTCATTCTACAAGGCCACCATCACCTTGATACCAAAACCAGACAAGGATATCACAAAGAAAGAAATCTACAGGCCAATATCGCTGATGAACATAGATGCAAAAATCCTCAACAAAATACTAGCAAACAGAATCCAACAGCACATTAAAAGGATCATACAATATGATCAACTGGGGTTTATTCCTGGAATGCAAGGAGTCTTCAATATACGCAAATCAATCAATGTGATACACCATACTAACAAACTGAAGGAGAAAAACCATATGATCATCTCAATAGGTGCAGAGAAAGCTTTCAACAAAATTCAACACTGATTTATGATAAAAACCCTGCAGAATGTAGGCATAGAGGGAACTTTCCTCAATATAATAAAGGCCATATATGACAAACCCACGGCCAACATCATTCTCAGTAATGAAAAAGTAAAACCATTTCCACTAAGATCAGGAACAAGATAAGGTTGCCCACTCTCACCACTCTTATTCAACATAGTTTTGGAAATTTCAGCCACAGAAATCAGAGAAGAAAAGGAAATAAAAGGAATTCAAATCAGAAAATAAGTAAAGCTGGCACTTTTTTGCAGATGACATAATACGATACATACAGAATTCTAAAGATGTTACCAGAAAACTACTAGAGCTAATCAATACATTTGGTAAAGTAGCAGGATACAAAATTATTGCACAGAAATCTCTGGCATTCCTATACACTAATGATGAAAACTCTGAAATTGAAATCAAGAAAACACTCCCCTTTACCATTGTAACAAAAAGAATAAAATATCTAGGAATAAACCTACCTAAGGAGACAAAAGACCTGTATGCAGAAAATTATAAGACACTGATGAAAGAAATTAAAGTTGATACAAATAGATGGAGAGATATACCATGTTCTTGGGTTGGAAGAATCAACATTGTGAAAATGACTTTACTACCCAAAGCAATCTACAGATTCAATGCAATCCCTATCAAACTACCACTGGCATTTTTCAAAGAACTGGAACAAAAATTTCACAATTTGTATGGAAACACAAAAGACCCCGAATAGCCAAAGCACTCTTGAGAACGAAAAATGGAGCTGGAGGAATCAGGCCCCCTGACTTCAGACTATACTACAAAGCTACAGTAATCAAGCCAGTATGGTACTGGCACAAAAACAGAAAGATAGATCAATGGAACAGGATAGAAAACCCAGAGATAAACCCACACACATATGGTCACCTTACCTTTGATAAAGGAGGCAGGAATATACAGTGGAGAAAGGACAGCCTCTTCAATAAATGGTGCTGGGAAAACTTGAGAGGTACATGTAAAAGTATGAGATTAGAACACTCCGTAACACCATACACAAAAATAAGCTCAAAATGGATTAAAGACCTAAATGTAAGCCCAGAAACTCTCAAACTCTTAGAGGAAAACATAGGCAGAACACTCTATGACATAAATCACAGCAAGATCCTTTTTGACCCACCTCCTAGAGAAATGGAAATAAAAACAAAAATAAACAAATGGGACCTAATGAAACTTAAAAGCCTTTTCACAGCAAAGGAAACCATAAATAAGACCAAAAGACAAACGTCAGAATGGGAGAAAATATTTGCAAATGAAGCAACTGACAAAGGATTAATCACCAAAATTTATAAGCAGCTCATGCAGCTCAATAACCTAAAAACAAACAACCCAATCCAAAAATGGGCAGAAGTCCTTAATAGACATTTCTCCAAAGAAGATATACAGACTGCCAACAAACACATGAAAGATTGTTCAACATCATTAATCATTAGAGAAATGCAAATCAATACTACAACGAGATATCATCTCACACCAGGCAGAATGGCCATCATCAAAAAATCTAGAAACAAGAAATGCTGGAGAGGGTGTGGAGAAAAGGGTACACTCTTGCACTGCTGGTGGGAATGTGAATTGGTACAGCCACTATGGAGAACAGTATGGGGGTTCCTTAAAAATCTATAAATAGTACTACCATATGACCCAGCAATCCCACTACTGGGCATATACCCTGAGAAAACCATAATTCAAAAAGAGTCATGTACCAAAATGTTCATTGCAGCTCTATTTACAATTGTCCACAGATGGAAACAACCTAAGTGTCCATCATCGGGTGAATGGATAAAGAAGATGTGGCATATATATACAATAGAATATTACTCAGCCATAAATAGAAACAAAATTGAGCTATTTGTAATGAGGTGGATAGACCTAGAGTCTGTCATACAGAATGAGGTAAGTCAGAAAGAGAAAGACAAATACCATATGCTAACACATATATATGGAATTTAAGAAAAAAAAAAGTGTCATGAATAACCTAGGGGTAAGAAAGGAATAAAGACACAAACATACTAGAGAATGGAGTTGAGGATATGGGGAGGGGGACAGGTAAGCTGTGACAAAGCGAGAGAGTGGCATGGATATATATACACTACCAAACGTAAAATAGATAGCTAGTGTGAAGCAACCGCATAGCACAGGGAGATCATCTCGGTGCTTTGTGACCACCTAGAGGGGTGGGATAGGGAGGGTGGGAAGGAGGGAGACGCCAGGGGGAAGACATACGGGAACATATGTTTATGTATAACTGATTCACTTTTTTATAAAGCAGAAACTAACACACCATTGTAAAGCAATTATACTCCAATAAAGATGTAAAATAAAAGAAAAAAAGAAACAGAAAGATTAGCCAACTCACTGCTACTCAGAGCCAACACCTAAAATAACTGATTCGAAACTCAAAAGTGCTTTTAGCAAGAAGGCTGGATTGTAGGGACACTAGAGACGATTTTACCAATGAGCAAGGAGTCTGACCTCATAGCAGCATCATGACGAGGACAAACAGGAAAGGAACAGTATGGGGGACGCTGTGGGCAGATACTTGAAGACTCTCTTCTTGTTGTTTTGTTTGCTTACTCATATGTACCTTGCCTCCTTCCAAAGAGCATTTGAGGGGACAACAGGCTTATTTATTAAACTCCTCAGAGGAAAAGCATGATGGAATGATAATAATTCAATTTATTTTATTTTGAAAACTTGACATACAAAAATAAAAATCCACACACGACAGGTTGCGAAGCCTGAGGATCAAAGCCAAGAAGTCAGACTTTCAGCACCTGGCCCGGGCGCCTGAGAGATGCGCTTCCTGCAAGAGCACGGGTCCCAGAAGTCGGCAGAGCTGGACTCCACTAGATCCCTGACGATGGACTGCAGGGACCACTCGTGCCTTTCAGGGCTTCACGCAGATGATGGATGCCCTACAGAAACTCAAGCCACATTGGCGGGAAAGCCTTTCCCCGAGTTTGCTCTTCATTACTGTCTTGATATTTGTCTCTGGTTGCTATAACAAAATCTGGCCTTGGAATTTTTCTGGGAACAAATAGGAAATAGTTGGTGCAGGGGCGGGGAAGTTCAAGACCCTACGCACATTTAGGTTTGGTTATAAACACTCATTGTAAAATAAAGCATTGACTCATTAAACCCAAAACGAAACAAACAAACAAAAAATTGAGACAAGGGATACCCTTTGGTCACTGCATGCTCCTCACTGAGGACCTAAACACACTATTTAAAAAAAAAAATTCAAATCCCCAGATACAGTATATTCTTAGGTATATTCAGAATATAGGTAAGTCAGAGCTTCTACCTAAGACTCATTATGAAACAAACAAAAAGCCTGGATCGTGTGATTAGGCAGATTCAATAGTTGTTTTATGACAAGGTTTAATCTGATTTTCAGAAAAGCTAGTTTTTTTATCAAGAAAATCACATTAAATGTAAAGATTCAAAAAAAAAAAAAAGAGTAAGTGAACCCTGAGAAACTCAAATAAAATGATTGATTAGCATTAAATATTTATTATTAAAACAAAATACACAATTATTATTTAACAATTAAATAAAAATTCAAAGTCTCTGTTTACTTAGAAATATATATTGTTGTAAGTGTAGGTAAGGAAAAAAGATTTTTTTTTTAATTTTCCAAGTGATAGATATAACTGAAATGTCAAATCATATTTTAAAGCTGAAATATATAAATAGATCCTGAACTTCATTTTGTTGATGTATGCTGAATATGTCTTCCAGTTACCAAGTATTGCATGACAAATCAAACTAAACTTGGGGTATAAAGAAAAGAACATTTTATTATGTTCATGGTATAAAAAGTTAATGAACAGAAAACTCAATCAAATAGAGTGGGGAGACCAGAAGGGGGAGCTCTCATTCCCTACAAGGGTAGCAGAGCCCAATAAGAAGAAGAAAGACGCCTTTTCTTTTCTGGTGAAAACTTAGCCAATGAAAAGCCATGGACTATAGCCCTGTCTCCCAACTTCCTTTGTAGCTCTATGAAAGCTACTCCTTCTCTGGCCATGTGGGGACTTGCTCATGGTACAACACGGTTGTAGACCCTGAATTGCAACTCTTTCTGCTGATCCTGAGTAAATCCTTCCTTGCTGGAGAAATATCTGGCAGTCAATTTATTCTAGGTCAATAACAGATACTATAGATGAGGAACTTGGGCAAAGCACCAGAAGTAAAGGCTTATTGTCTCTGATGTCTGATATCTGGAGACGTAACTGGGAAGACTTCAAAGGCTGGGAGTAACTGGGGCCTAGATTCATCTAGAGGCTTTTTCATATGTATGCTGACAAAACTGAGCTGGGAAAACTCAAAGGCCAGCCTTAGTTGGTGCTGTCGATTGAAGTTCCTACACTGGGACTGCTGTCACAGGTGCCATGTGACTTGGGATTTCTTGCAGCAGGGTGACGTTAGGTTATCAGGTCTTCCTACATGGAAGCTTACCCAATCCCATATAGACTGTTTCACTAAACAAGGTGGAAGTTGCATAGCATTTTGCTATATAGCTTAGAAAGTATAGCACCCTCTGCTACATTTTATTGGCTGTGACAGAGACCTGCCCAAATTCAGGGAAAAAGGACATATTCCCATCTCTTATTAAAGATTATCAAATAATTTGTGGTCATGTTTTAAAACCACCAAAGTTTGACCTCTGTCCACAAACTATATACTTCTATTTATTTCTTC
Organism: Orcinus orca; assembly: GCF_937001465.1. NCBI lineage: Eukaryota > Metazoa > Chordata > Mammalia > Artiodactyla > Delphinidae > Orcinus > Orcinus orca. The sequence goes on from NC_064563.1 coordinate 132,209,856, forward strand.
CACATGCAAAGTACTTTCACTCCTTCCCAGGATCCTACAAAGGTCTCATCTCCTTATATATCATCAAGCTGAGGCTCATGGTCTACAAACTCAATCTAATTCAAGCCCAGGTACAGAGGAGTCTTCTCAGAATGACTGCATTTGATGCACAAACAAGATATCTTCCCTTTAAAAAACCCAACACACAATGGTGGGAGAAGATAAAAAAAATATTGTCATTGAATCAGAAGTCTCAGGCTTATCAGGATAATTGTGTTAAATGTGAAGCTATGCAGTTATTCCCATTGTATGCAAATTCTAATAATTAGATTTTAATGTGACAAATTTTAAAAAGTAATTTTAAATGCTTTATACCTATAATTTATAGTTGCACATCATCAGCTTATAATCAATGAGATTTTATTATTTCAAATTAGTGAAGGAAGAAATTCTAAATTAAGATTTATTTTCCCAGAAACAAGAAGATGAAGCACACAAGTTAGATGATCAAATATTTAGAGACACTGTCAATAGAATAAATTATATTGCAATGGAGGTGGGGGAGACAAAACTCACTGGGGCTTGAATTGTTTCCTCTAGGTAATGAAAACAGTAATGACTAATTGCCACTGGATATTGGAAATTGTAGGTGCCAGTTTGCTTCACAAGAAATACCAGGGGAAAAAAATAAACTAATCTCAGACACTTTCTTGTTTAAAATTGAGAGCAAATTCCTCTGATTTTAAATACTGTAACTGTCACAAAGCCTCCCAACATAAAGAAAATATTAAGTCTTTATTATGGGAGGCTGAGAAGATTGGTAATTATATGCCAGAAAACATAAAGCTTTTGGCAGAAAATGTTCTAATGGGGGAAGTGATAACACAAAGGCAAAATATTATAACTCTAAACAGGAAATAAAGAAATATGTTTTACTGTTCCTTATCTCCCAAAATTACTATGAATAGAAATAGTGAGATTATGTGAGTTAGATCAAATCTTTTTCCTAGTCAAATTGTGTAAGTACTATGAATAGACAGCAAATAAAATAAGGATAAAACTCCAAGCCCTGAAGCCTGTGGGGTATTCTACTCTATTCTTTGGAGTCAAGTGTTTGAATGAAACAAATCTCATCTCTATGTTGATCTACTGTCTGGAAGTCAATAAGTTTTAATTCTAAATGTTAAAGCTACAATGTCATTAGAAGACTATTTGATGATACTAGGACTTTTGTCTCTGCTTCAATGCCAGCATTTTACCTACTCCAGTGTTAAGCTTGCAACACCTCTCTGAGGCTTGAATCTAACTCACTGTTTTAGCTTGGTATTTAGTTCGCTAAACTACTTGTTCCCATGCTGATTCTAACAATTTCCAAGGAATGGATAGGGGTTCCTGGGAAAAAGTTGTGTGCCTAACAGTTAAGTAGAAGTTTCCTCCTGGTATTCCCCTGGCAAAAGGAGGAGGCAGAGGGGATTCCCCAACAGTATTACAGGAATTTATACAGGAATAAGAAATTTCTAACTCCTAAATTTCTTGTTAAAGGCACTAGGAAAACTTAACGATAAATTATTTTATAAAATGAATGATTCAGCTCTAATATGATTGTTAGGAGTTTCAGAGTTTCAGAGTAGTTATGATTAAGGAAGCTATAATAACCCCTTGACTAAAAAAAAAAAAAGGCATGTCTTCATATGACTTAGCAGTAATGAGGACAAACACAACTTTTTTTTTAAATTACTTGAAAAAATTCACTTGAACAGATGTACTTGCATATTATCTATCGATCTAACTAGCTTACACTCCCAGAGAACAAACACTTATTTGTTTTGCTTTCCCCTTAGAAATATTAATGGCATCTTTTTTGTTTGTTTGTTTGTGTTTGTGTGTGTGGTACGCAGGCCTCTCACTGTTGTGGCCTCTCCCGTTGCGGAGCACAGGCTCCGGACGCGCAGGCTCAGCGGCCATGTCTCACGGGCCCAGCCGCTCTGCGGCATGTGGGATCTTCCCGGACCGGGGCACGAACCCGTGTCTCCTGCATCGGCAGGCAGACTCTCAACCACTGCGCCACCAGAGAAGCCCTATTAATGGCGTCTTTAATGTGCTAAGGTTTACATAACTAAGATATTCCTGAAAGAAATTACTTAAATGAAATTACAGTACTTTGATTATTTGTTCAAGGCACTAGGGAAACTTACAGTAAATTATTTTGTAAAGTGAATGATTCAGTTCTAATATGGCTGTTAAATGAGTACATAGTTTTTATCTTAGGTTTTCTCATAATGATCTGTGAGAAACAAAGAGGGAGAGAATGCTAGACAGGTAGGTAGATGCACAGATAAGCAGATGTCATTAAATAATATATTTCAAATAAAAAAAATCCCACACATTGAACACTAGCAGATTTTACCATCTTATAAAAAGAGTCCATATTTGGGTATTATATATGCTTCAAACAGAATTATCTGAGTGATAATTATACTTCTAAAATGACTGTGTTACATGAAAACTAAAGATAATAAAGTGACAAGTATTTTACTCAATTAAATTATTTCCAAAATATGCTTTACTAAATAAGAAGCACACACTAAATATCCAGAGTTGTAACTTATTAAATAACTCACAAACATATTGAAAATAAGTTTTTGAGATAATTTTGAATAAATACCAAATAAGCAATATTTACATACTATGGCTCAGGGAATAGACATTAATAAAAATTAACTTTTCCTCAGGCCACTGTCTAGACCACAGGAAACCTGGTCAACAGCACATGGGTCATCACAAGGTACAGACTCAGAAGTTTCCATAATGCCTTGGCCAACAGCTAGACAGGGTGAATGAATTATGGCCACGATAGTACCCAAACTCACAGTACACAGGTTAAGACAGTGATGGACTCAACTTCAAACAAAATCAGCACAAACTAGTATCTTACAGCTTCAAAGAGCAATTTATCTTTGAGCAGTAAATCAGTGGGATCTAGGAAGCTTTGCCAGAGCAAGAAAATTATAGCAAATTAGAAGCAAATAACTTTTCATGACTCAGCCTGTTTGGAGAAGGAATTTGCTGGATTAAAGACTTAATCTGGATAGTTAGAGATGTTCACATCCATATCCATATTCATGTCTCTCTACATATAAGTTTGGTATCTACCTAGGCTAATAACAATACCTACCTCAAATGGATTTAGATGAGAAATAAATGGAAAACCACAATTAAAGTTGATTAGCTTCTTAGCTGTGTAAATAGATGCACACGTGCACTCATGAACACACACACACACACATACATATTTTTATACTTTTCTTGGGGTCCCTATATTTCTTAGGAAAAATTATACATTCATATTTACCAGAGAAGCAGGGTTACAAAACATAGTGATGAGTATTCCACCCCCCCAAAATAAGCATGTGTAGTGAGGGCACACTTGATTAAATATTGATGTCTTAGAGATTAGAAATCAACTGTAATTATGCCTCCTGACCATATCATGTACTTTAGGGGAGCCTCGCAGTTCCAGCTTTCTTTGTATGGTTTGATTTATCTTAAAATAATGCTATGGTCCTTACCAGTGATTGGTTCTCACTGGAATCAGGCTGAAGCCAGTCATAACATGGCATTAGCCTGGTCACAGGAGTTGGATCAGGCAGGAAGGCATGTGACGCTTCTAGCCAAAGGCATGTGAGAGAAGTGTGTTTGGGAATTTCGGGGGAAATATAATTTTTATGTTCTCACTGTCTTTTTGTTTTTAGGTTTTTGTTTCTGTTTTTTTTCCCCTCCCTCTCAGGAGAGCCACTGGCAAGTAATTCTCTCTTCTGTACATTGCAGTTACCTAAATATTGGCCTGGAACTAGTACCAGCATGAGAAAGATGCTGTCATATGCAGAAGGGCAGTGGCAAGAGAATTTCAGAGAAGAGCTGGAGCCAGTGGATTAAGCCATGCCCAGAATCTTATTTGTGAAAGCCAATTAATATCTCTATTCTTTAAGCCTTTTTGTATTGGGCTGTTTTTTACTTTAAACCAAAAATTATTCTCATAAAAAATCCTATTTCCTCGCACATTAAATGCATCTAATCTAATATCCATATAGAACCCAGAACATCACTCGACTTTATTCAAGTATCTTTTTCTTACCTTAAAACTTTCTTGCTCTTATTAACGTTTTTAAATACCCTAAACACCCCATCTGGATATTGTAATTGATTCAGTTTTGTTAGTGAACTTCAAATTTACTTAGAAGCCTATTGAGACTGAATATGTCCAATATTCAAAAGATAAAAGAATAGGTACATGAATACTATTTTATCACTTTAAAATTGTTTTCACATTTTAATTTATTTATATTGTGTTCCTTTCTTTGTGTGACCCAAGCTGTAATTTTTTTCCTCATTGTTCTATTACACTGATGAACAACATTTTGCATACCATGAATTGGTCTTCTGGTAGTACTAGCTCAGAAATATTGTTGTTTAATCATTACCTGCTCAGTATTTTGAGAGCTGCACAAATATCACATTTAAATTTAATTTCTATCTTCCTTCCTTAAAAGAAAAACTGAAGTAAAAATTAAGTTGCTTCTATTTGACAAGGTAATTTCTTGCAAATTTTTTTTAAATGACAATCCATCTCTAACACGTACCATTTTGTTTTAAAAGGCAGTAGACAAACTAATATCAGAAGACAATAAATATATTTGAAGTGAATAAAAGAAAACTGCTATTAATGTGAACCATAAGTTGATGTTTTCTGTTCCCCATTACTAAGGCTGACTTAAGCATAATGATTTATTTTGTTTTTTACAGAATAATGTTCAATATACTATATAGATTTATAAATTATAAATTTCATTTAATTGCTATTATTTTTTCTCACCTGACATTTAGCTCTGACATTTCATTGAAATCTATTTTACTAAAATATATTTTAAAAGTTAAGCTTTGAAAATTTTTTTTTGCCAGTTTCTTTTTATTGAAGTTTGATTGGTAGAATGAGTAAAAAATCAAACAGAGTATGTCTTAAAATAGTGTACTACTTTGGCCAACCTATTTTTCGTCTAACAAAATTATTGGAACAATCACATTGACAGACAATTATATTTACAAAGCTCAGACTTAGATTCTCAACTTATTAAATTTAGATCCATTTAGAGGAGCATTGAAAACACCTGTAATTATTTCAAATAGCATTACATCTTCACCTTGCAAGAAATTGCACATTTTATTTTTCATTTACATCCAGCCAATTCTAGGAGACAGATGGAAATGAAGCTAGCAAGAAAGAACCCACTCCAGATTGAAAGGGACATCCTTCACATTCCACCCAAACTATAGGCAAACTTCCCTAGATCCCTTATTTTCAAAGAAGTAAAAATTAGAGGCAACGTGAGAGAAGAATGATGGGATATACAGCTGACAATCTTCTCTGCTGATATTTTTAGAGGTCAGTTATAGTGATAGAGTTAGAAGTACCATCCTCAAATAAAGTACATATTTTAACCAGGCACACTCACTCTGAACAATCAGGCCTTAGACTTAGAAAAATACAATGATGAATGGGATTGCACAGCAAGCAAAGAAAATAAATTACAATTTCAAACCTCTCCATTCTTTTGTGTTGAAAATTAAAAAAAAAATAATAAATCATTATCAATAATGACAGATCTGGATTAGGGATGTTTATATGAATCCAATCAATTTATAAAACTTTCAACACTGCAGCCTGGTCAGAGAACCTTTTCTGAGGCACCTCCTCTCTGTCACCAAAGCAGATGGCCAACTTACACATGCAAATGAAAAACAGACTTTAGTTATAAAACAAAAGAATGGGTTTCAACCAGCTAAACTTAAATTATTAGCTTAGCGATCCCAGCAGTAGCTGTTATCAAATTCAGACCAGCCCACCCTGGTGAGAAGGACTAGGGTAGTTATGCAATATCCGCAAAGCATCTTAAATCCATTACATAAAAATATATGCTTGGCTGGTCGTGGTATAGCAGACGTTATGACAGGATGCTGCCTTCTCTTACCCTAGGGAGTATAATTAAGTACAGTGCTCAAATAAATGGTTTGCAGTCACACGTATTATCCTTCTTTTCTGGCTCAAAAGAAGCTCGTAGTCTCTGCTCAAAGTATTCACCTCGACCTAGCTTCAATGTGCATGTTCCTTAAGCCTCCCAAGACAATTAAATGGAAATGTATTCCCATTCAACATTACGTCTTACCTCAATCAACATTCTCTGGTGGTAGTCACAAACCTTATACTTATATTTTTTTAACATAAATACTCACTTTTCCCAGTAGATGTACAAGGTTGTTAGAAATTAAGAGAAACAACTAATTGAATACCATGGATTGTTTTGGGTAAGTGCTTGAAGCTGCATCCATTTGACATCTGTATGGTTGCTACTTTGAGCAGTTAGTTGGGAACATGAAGCTGCATGTCTTCAAACAGAATGATGACATCTATAATTCCTTAATAGTTTGGCTAAAATCAGTACCGGATATATAACACCAAATTAATCTCATACAATGAAGGCATGTCGACATTTTAAGGTCAACCTAAGCTGGTAATTTTCTGGCATTATTAGAGGTGGAGCTACCAATTGAATTATAGGCAATATAGTTCCTTTTAAAAAGAATGTAATCATTCATTTTGCAGATTTGAGGGTGAAAACTGTCAGTAAAATTTCAAGAATGTTCTTTTATAAAAATAAGCACATTTTAGACTAACTCAGAAAACTAGTTAACTTATGAGAATGCGTAAATCTTAATGCAGATGTTATTGGCAACCACTGTCATCAATGAAATAAATTACAATTTAAAATTGCAAGATTTTTCAGCATTCAGCTGATATTTATAGAGCCCACAAATACTGTAACATATTTTGTCAAAAGTTATTTCCAATTTATCTCTGTGAAAAATATATGTCTTTTATAATAACATTTTACAAACTGAAGATTTTAAGTTTAGGAAAATAAAATATGTTACAAGCAAGCTTGTAATAAAACTTGGGACTGTTAAAACAATCAGAAAAATTTACAGTGCTAAATCTTTTTTTTTTTTTGGTATAAATAATTTCATTGTAAATCAGTTCTTTTACAGTAAAATAACCCCCTCAAAGGAAACAAAGCTTTACTTTTGAAATTGAGGTAACTTCATTTAACATTTATTAAAGTTTCTCATACTATATTTAGAGAGAATTTTCAACATCTACAATTTTTTTAAATCTAAAAGTAATCCTGTGACCAAATAGTTGGTTAACTTTTGTTGTTGTTCCACCATTAGCTTTTTTCCTGAGTTTTACTGAATTGAATGTCTATCAATTTTTATAAGCATTTGGAATCCCTTTCTGCTGGAGGATTTTATATCTTATGCAATTGAACTCAAGTGTAGCCACGTGGCAAGTTTTGTATAACAAAATGTGAGTGGAAGTGTTATGTCTCCCTTATCCTTGTGATATGACACCTGTCATTGTTCCAGAGAGAAAATATTCCTTCCAAATACATTCTTGAATAAAGATAATGTGGGTCAGAGCTACACCTGAGTCCTGATGTACGTAAAGGTGAGAAGGAAAAATATCCTTTTGTTGTGAACATTCATTTGGAGATCATCATCAAATGATTGTTCTGCTCCTTTATTATTATTTTTTTTCTATCCTGTCATTTCCAATCCCAGCTGCTACTTTGCAGATATTTCTCAAATTTTCTGATCCCACTGATGTCATAGCTTCCCCAAAACCTGAATCTGAGACTTTGACTTGCTTATGAATAGTTTGTTTATGTTTGTGATGCCACGAAACTGGAATGGAGAACTGGGAAGAATAAGAAAGGGAACAAGACAAAGCCAATGTAAGAATTTCTAATCAAGTTGTGAGTGATGGAGACCTAATTCCACTGAGATCCATTGAGGCATCTGAAAATTTGTGTAGAATGCCTCCCACAGTTGTCACCTGAAAGATTAAAAAGGAGAATATATACCCATTGGCTCTTGTTCTTCATTTTCCATGGGTCAAGAGTTGTCTTATAGATATGAATCACTTGCACTTTCTTGTTTGCAGGAGTGTGGGAGAGCCAAAGCATCCAAAAGGCTTTGGAGCAGAAAGCAACCTGAGGCAAGTTGTTGATCACAGTAACCTATACGAATCTGGCTTTCACAGCAGTGTTTGCTGAATGAATTGTTTATTTCATCAAAGTTGCCATATTTAGTATTACAAAGTTGTTAATGATATTCTGTTAGAATCATTTAAAAAACATATAGTATCTCTATTTACATAACCTCCTCTTGATCAAACTTGCTAAGGATTATCAATATTATTAATCTTTTCAAAGAATGTACTTTTTGTTTTTAATTTTCTTTATCATATTTTCATTTCCTTTTTCATTGATGTCTTTTATATTTATATTGTTCTTTCTAATTACTTTAGGTTTAATTTGCTCTTGTTCTATAAAATTTTAATGGGGAAGATTCAATCATTGATTTTTTAGCAACAGTTTTATAGAATCATAAAAGCACTTATATATATGCATATATTTAGACCTCCATAAATATACATGAATTATAGAGCTATAAAGAGTCCTTTAAACATTTCTTTAGCTGTATCCCACAAATTTTATATGTGATGTTTCCATTAAAATTCAACTTTAAATATATTCTAATTATTCTTACAATTTCTGTTTTGACCCATGGGTTAATTATAAGTAAATTTCAAGTATTAGGGGTTTTCCTATTATTTTTATTTTTTTTTCTAATTCAATTCCATCATAGCTAAATACTCTTTGATATCAGTAAAATACTCTATGATTTCAATGTTTTAAAATGTATTGAGAATTGTTTCATTTCCAAGAATAGTGTCTATCCTGGTAAATGTATCATTTGAATTTGAAAAGAATATATATTCTGCCTTTATTCTCTAAATATCAATTAAGTAAAGGTGGTTGATGGAGTTGAAAATATCATTTAGATCTTTATGAATTGGGTGATTTTGTTTCCAGTTAATCTATCAGTTGTTGATAAAGGGAAACTAATATCTCCAGCTATGATTATTAAGCTGACCATTTCTCTCTTTAATTCTTTGTTTTTCCTTCATGCCTTTGAAAGTTTTGTTATTGAGTTCATAGACATTTATGATTGCTATGTCTTTTGGATGATTTTATCTTTTATCATTTATGAAATTTCTGTCTTTTTTTCTGGTAATACATTTTGTCTTGAAAATTTTTATTTAAATTTAATATAATTATTTCAGTCTTCTGCTTAAAACTTGAATTTTATATGTTTTTCTCTTCATTTACTTTCCAATTAAAATTGTCTTTAAAACTATGTCCCTTGTGGATAGCTTGTAGTTGGCTTTGTGTTTTAATCCATCCTGAAAATGTTGCTTTTACTTGGATTGCTTAATCTATTAACAACTAATGTAATTAACAAATTGTTTTGTGATTAACATTGTTATGTTTTCTTCTTTTCATCTGTTTTCATTCTTCTGATTCTCTTTTACATCATTTTTTTGGATTGTTTGAACATGTTTTAGAATTTCATTTATATTTTTCTGTTGGCTTTTTAGCTACAACTTTTTCATTTTTTATGACTTGAATAAGGATTAAATTACAAGCTTAAATCTTTATTTATGTACTGTAATATACTTTATAGTATATTATGTACTACTTTGCCTAAAACATTAAAATCTTCTTACAGTTGTTGCACTAAATTTACATACTTATAAACCTACAAAACTATGTTTTATTTAGATATAGTCATAGATAGACAGATATAGTTATGGATATGGATGTAGATATAGATGTATAAACATATAAATATTTTTATCAAAAAATTAAGAAGAAAATGGCAAAAATAAAAAATATTATTTTCTATCTACCCAGATATTTCAGATATTTTTCCTTCTTTTCTGAGAACATACTTCTTCTTCTGCCATCATTTTCTTTCAGTCTGAAGAATTTCCCTTTAATATTTCATTTAGCTCAGATCTGTTGGCAATGAATTACTCTGGTTTTCTTTTACCTGAAAATATTCTTATATTTTACCTTTGTTATTGAAGAATGTTTTTGATGGTTATAGAATCCTGTGTTGTTAGATTTTTTTTTTTTCTTCCAGCACTTTAAAGACGTTTCCTACTTTTCTTATCTACAAGGATTCTGGTGAGAACTCAGCCATTGATTGGAATTTTGTCTCTTTTTGCATAATACATTAATCCTCTCTTGTTACTTTCAATATCTACTCTTTATCTTTGGCTTTCAACCATTTGAATGTGATGCACCCTATTTTGGGCTTTTTCCCCTTTTATCTACCTGATATCCGTAGAGCATTCTATGTTTGCAATTATATGTTTTTCATCAAATTTGGGAAATATTAAGCACTATTTATTAAATATTTTTGTCCTCAATTCTCTCTCCTTGTACTATTCCAATTAAATGTGTTGTACTCTTTGAGATCATCAAAAAATTCCCTGTTTATTGATTTTTTTCTCACCATGTTTTACCTTAAATAATTTTCATTGATTTATTATGAAGTTCTTTAGTCTTTCCTCTCTCATGTCTATTTAGCTGTTAAGTCCATCCTTGAAAATCTCTTTCTTTCAGAAAATACATTTTTCAGTTCTAAAATTACCAATTCTAGAATTACTTTTTTTATTGTTTCTATTTCTCCATTTGGTTCCTACTGTGGCACAGAACAAGTTTCCAGGATGAAGTGAAAAACTGGCAAAATATACAAAAGGAACATAGAGACAAAAGACAAACTGCATATTTCACAAGGGTGTTTGCATAATAAATGTGAGTATTTTTGCCATATATTTGGTTATGAGAACTTTGGGACAATTTGAATGTATTATTAAAATGTTGTGAAAATCCTATTATTGCTTTTGTTACTAAGTAACATAGTTCACTAACGTAACTATTGTTAATTCTTGGTAGGTGTCCAGGCTATGAGCTTATGCTCAGTTATCTAATTCCTAAAGAATCTTAATTAAAAACAAACTTTAGGGAGTGTTCTACAGATGTATTTAGTGCCATCATGGAACTACTGAAATAATGTTACCACTATCATAACATTAAGAAAAGATAGAGAAGGATGATTATGATAAACCTACAATATAAGTGACTAATATAATAAAATCTGACATATTAAAAGTATTTTAAAGACAAAGAGAAAGTTCAGCAATATTTTTAGGTGCTCCTTGAAAAACAGTGACAAAATGAGATTAAGCTGATGTACATTTATTGTTAGTTGAGGAATTTTAACTATTGAAATAACAAGAATAAAATTGTGACTTGGTTTTGTATAAAAACACTTTTGTTCTTCTCATATGTTGATAATGTTCTAGAATAATGCACATAAATGTACACACATTCTTGTGTGTATATAAAACCATGAATACAAATAGCATTCTACCTCTTGGGTGATCTCACCTTTCCTCAACCTGCAAATAAGCCACAATACACACGTCCAGCCTCATGAGATATTTCAAAATTCATGAGCTAATGCTCCTACCCATTGTTCAGAGAAGACTGTTTCAAACATGTATGCAGTATCCAATTACACAGAAGTCTGAAATAGTCACAATAAACTAGAAATGCAGTATTTGGAGGGAATGGATTCTAATGTGAATGACAGCTCAAAATGTCAGAGTACAAGCACATATACCTCAACACAATCATATCTGAACAATAAAAATGAATGCAGTAGAGATAAAAAGACAACATCACTCTAGGCAGGAAAGCATATTTTGCCAAGCTAATTCCCTATTATTTTCTACTGAAATTTTATTTTCCTTTAGATCATTATGTTTTACTTTTACTTTATATCACCCACATTCCAAGGATTCCTTACTTTCCTTCCTTGATCTCTGGCTTAGGATTTAATAAAGAATGTTTCCCCATTTTTCCCATTTGTGCAAAATAAAGATAACATATGATAATCATGATGGTAATAATGATAATAATAAATTAGGCATCTTCCATAGCAAACAGTTAAAATTTATCTCTACTAGATTAGGACCTCATTGCCAAAAGTATTTGTATTTGGTGGAAGACAGAAACAGTTGCTTGTTTCTGCTAACTTGGAAGTTCAGACAGAGCATGTTTAAGTTATAGTTCCTTCCAATTATTCAACTGATGTTAGAAAGGCCCTGACCTTCTCACCATTGTTTTCTTTACTCATCAAAATTACAATGGTTTCAACAGAAATCTGTCTCTCTTTTTCTCTTCAAGTTCTTTTCTAGTACAGGCAAGTTGTCAGAAGCCGCTCCCAAATGTAGGAAATAGCTAGTCAACAGTCACAGCAAAAAGAGCAAGTATTTTTTCTATAATTGAGAATTTTATGGAGAATTCTACTTACAGTTGCTTCTGTTATGTCTTGCCTCTAACATGTATTATGGACATGGTCCGATCATACTCTATCCAGGCCTGAATCATGCACAAAACCTTGCAGAAAAAGTAAAATTGGACTGGGTGAGCCCCACCAATGATTTTCACAAGAAAGAGGTATGCTGTTACTAAATGACAGAGGGGAAATACATGGGCTACAAAAACAGATTTCCACCATATATTATGAAAATGACAATAGAATTATTTGTTCTTGAAAACAACCAAAAAATTAAACACTAAAATTAACGAAATGAATTTTATTTAAAGAAAAATAAAAAGATTTGATATACAGTTGACCTGTGAAAAACTTGAGGGTTGAGAGCACCAACCCTCCATGCAGTTGAAAATCCATATATGTTATAGCCTGCCTGCTAACTTCCTCCATATCCACAGTTCTGCATCCTTGATTCAACCAACCTTGAATTACACAGTAATGTAGTATTTACTATAAAAAAAAAAAATCAGCATAAGTGGACCCAAGCAGTTCAAACCCATGTTGTTCAAGGGTCAACTTTACATATTATATGACTCTAGGATAATCACATTTTAACAAATATGTTCCATATTCTTGGGTTCAGCATCATTCAAGGCCTGTTGTTGAATATTTATTGATGCCTTAGAGTCAATGAAAAGTCTTTCAGTATATAGTTTTTTAAATGTTTGAGCATCCTTGTTCTTTCATTCCTTCTATTTTTTAAAAAATCTTTTTTTTACTCCACAATCAGGTCTCATAATATGACAATACCTTCAACTGGTAAGACAAAATTATATTTTCTTAAGTAGACAATTCAAAATATTTAAAGCTTTATTAATTTTTCCAAGAGTGAGTCAATGTTATAAATATGTTAATATGAACAATATATCAGAAAGAAGAAATAATCTTATATACCATTTTTAAATTAAAAACATATTTTTTGAAACAATCCACTAAAGTAGGAATATTAATCAGGACAGAATTTTTAAGCTACAGTAAAATGACTTCCAAATCTTGGTGTCTTAGACCTCCAACATTTATCTTTACCTTTTGTTCCCATAGAGTCTGCTGGTTGTCTAAGCTACTCTGAAGAACAACTTTTTTTCTATGGGTTGATTTAGTCTTTTTTGGCTCTTTCAGTATTATAGGAACTCTATATCAGTATGCGGTTTGTCTATTGCCATTTGACAGAGAGATAGAGAGAGAGTTAAGGAGTTAATACAGAGTCAAACAGAAAGTTGAAAGTTCCTGATAGTCTCTGGACAGGGCCAGAGGGAAATTCCTTTTGTTGCTTAAATGAAATATGCTTAGAACTCAAGAGGCCTCACAAAAAATAAGATCAGAAGGCTGTCCCTAACCCCTGCAGAAGTAGAGACAAAGATGCCAGGCAGGGTTAATCTTACCCTGATCTTAGTCCAAGCCTCTCCTACTCCTAAAATCAAAATTGGATCATGCTGAGCCATAAATATCACTATGGGCTTTAAAAGCATAAATAAATGTCATATTTGACTAAGAAGTACAGTCTTAATGTCAAAGGTCAGTTACAGAGAGAAAAGAGAAAAAATATTTGCATGGTCGGAAGTTTAGACTGATACCAATGAAGACTTATTCAAATATATATAAAGTATTTATCAATAATGTAGGGTCAACTTGTCACTACATAGAAATGTGAGGAGAAGAGAAAGCTATATAGCTAATGTGTAGAGAGGGAAATTTGGGGGAGACAGGGAGGGTTGGGCATGACTGACAGTGATGGAAATCTCTACTGGAACCTTGAGACAAGTCCTAGACCAGAAGTAAGAAGAATGAGGTTCTAGTCCTCCCCATTCTATCTCTCACACCTCCATGATCTCAGGAAAATCCTTCATCTAGTCTCCAGCTTCAGCTTTTTCATTTCAGCAAAAAGAGACATTATCTTGAGACAATGTATGTGTATGTGCTTTGTAACATTTTAAGTCCTCCATAAATGCAAGCTCGGGGTTGGTGTTATTAACAAATGTTAGTTGAATTAAACCAAAATTGGGTTATAGTATCATAATGACTGTATGCCTACCAATAAACACTATCCAGACTAGAGTTAGTAATAGTAAGTCATTTATAAACTGTGTGAATTCCTAACATTAAAGGGTCAAACCATAAACAAGGTAAAACATTTCAAGTTTACACAAATGGCTACAATGGGAAATTAGGAATGGCAGATTATTAAGGAAAAAGATGCAAACCATTAGATATATATATATAAATCCACTGCCCTAGAGCCAACTAAATGTGCTTTAAATTCTTCTCCAAAATACACATTGGCAGTTTGAGGACTGTAACTGGAGTTAATTTCCTCTTCCACTTATTTCTTCTTACTATCTAGGTTACTTTAGGTAAGGTTTTGAGGGACTAAATTTTAGCTTCTTTGTCTAAAACTAGAATCTGTTGTCTTATATGCCCTCCTGTTCTAATATTCTATGGTTCTCTCACTCATGTATTTTGCATGGTTAGTCTCGCATGGCTAATCACATAGGGAAAAACATAGCATGAGCCTTTCCAGTAGATCTAATCTCTTGAATGAAGTCACTGACCACCCTTTGTAATTGTAATGTTGCAGTTACCATGAAATCATTCTGTATGAAATTTGGAATATTTAATCAGACCTTAAAAATGGTATACTTTAATAATTGAGTGTCTTCTCTTTTGCTAATTTTTATACATATGCAATAAATAATTGCCAATTCTTTAAAGGCAAGTCTAATCTATAGGGACAGAGAACAGATTGTTTGCCTGCAGCAGAAGGTAGGAAGAAGAGAGGGACTGAAACATAAACAAGTAAACGTTTTGGAAGTGATGGAAATATTCTACATCTTGATTATATTTCTGGTAACCCAGATATATACATTTTTCAAATCTCATCAAACTACACACTTAAAATTTGTGCATTTTATTGTTTGCTATTAATGCCTCAATCAAGTTGGTTTAAAGAAGAAATAATGCCCTAGGGCACTGTTTATTGCTGATGTTGTATTATTTTATTGCTGATGTTGTATTATCTTTAGATCTTTCCTTTGGTCAGAATAGTTTATATAAATAAAACATGAAGGTCAATAAATTCACCCATACTCAAAGCCCCTTGTCAGAGTATAAACTTATCTACAATATGCTTATCAATTCCCCCTTCTTTTAATTAAAATATGTTTTAATATTTACTTTTCAGGTCAAAATTACTTAAGGATACACTTACTATGAAAGAGTATGAGTAATATTATCATTTTTGACAGCCCCAAATGTCTGCTGAAATCAATAATTTAAATGTATACAAACCAGTATCAGTGTCCAAAAGAGCACCTGGTGTGTTTCAGATGTTAAATAAATATTTGTTAAATTAATGAACAAATGTCACTGTCCTACCCTATGGCTACATCCTGCTTTCCTAGACAATAGTAAGAAGCAAAATTTAAAATTTTACATCTAGTGACAATGGACCAAAAATCCCCATTAGTAAATGGGGGTTTGATCTATAAGAAAAATTTCCTATAAAAACAACTTGAAAGTTATGTAATAGTTAATGATCGTTTAACTCAGAATATATTTCTGCCTGATGGGCTCATTTTGTTTGCTTTAGTTTCTAATTTGTAAACCTATCTCTTAGGGATTATCTATGTTACTTTGAATAACTTCAATTCCTTTGATATTCTTCCAGCCAGACCCTCTCTTTTTTTTTTTTTTTTTTTTTTTTTTTTTTTTTTTTTTGCGGTACGCGGGCCTGTCACTGTTGTGGCCTCTCCCGTTGCGGAGCACAGGCTCCGGACACGCAGGCTCAGCGACCATGGCTCACGGGCCCAGCCGCTCCGCGGCATGTGGGATCTTCCTGGACCGGGGCACGAACCCGCGTCCCTTGCATCTGCAGGCGGACTCTCAACCACTGCGCCACCAGGGAAGCCCCCAGATCCTCTCTTAATAGCTGTCTCCTCAAATTGCATTGGGATCTGGGAGTTCCCTTAAAATCTTTCAAAAAATACCCCAATTTCTTCCTAGCCCAGAAAAACTAATTGTGGCATCTCTGTGAGAGGATTTATGGAGGAGTAGAAGCATTTAGTTGTGTATAATTATAAGACCTTTAACTCTGCTACTAATTCCAGCAACTTTTCTTCTTGTCTTCTGTTTGCACACCAGTCATTCAGCACATAGCTGTCCAACACTATGCAGTGCTCTAAAAGTCTCCAGGAGAAATGTTTTCCTGTGGTTTATAATAGAGGGCAAAGAAAATCTTGGTTTATAGAGATTGAGAAATCTATTCACTGTGTTTAGAGTTAATCCCAACTTCCTGCCTAACTCTCTTTCAAAGGGATTTAGCTTTAAATCCTAAATCTTTCAGCAGACATAAATGGAGAATTCAGAGAAACAGTAATTATGAAAATTTTATAATCTCCACAAACTAAAGGAATTTCTATAATAATCAGTCTATTGATATAATGTTAGCTATCCAATTCATCCCATCTGAAAGAGTAACAAGTCATGAATAGAAAGTGAGTGGCCACTTGAAAATTGTATTTGCTAAAACACATATGCTTAATATATAGCAGTATTCATTTTGATCCTAAGGACTAACATTTGTTGAATATTTACTTTTTTCAGACGCACTTGTTAATGTTTTACATTGAATCTTCACAATATTCTCACAAATTAGATACATTATTGCAAACTCCACTTTACTTCAGAGGAAAGTGAAGTCAAATTAAGTCAAAGCAAGTTGCTTTTTATGTAACTAGCAGTGATAGAGCTGAGATTTTTAACCCAAGACAATCTGGGACCAGAGCTCTTTCTTTTAATCATTATATTACATGGCCTCAAAATGGTACAAAAGACTCTAAACTGTGTATATGAAATTATAATTTCTTCTCTCTACATGATCTTATAGTATGTGAGTGGTTTGATGAAAAAAAAATCAACTAAGAAAAACTGAAAAATAGTAGTATGATTTTATTTTGGTTTTTGCCCAGCAGAAAGACTTAAAAAGAAAGATGATACTGTTATTTTGTATTGAGAAATAAATGATCAAATAACAAAATCTCCCTTCTCCATTTGATACATTAAGTGGATTAAGTAGATAATGATGACTGGGACTCTTATCTCTACAGGAAGGCTTAAAATAGCATGGAGAATGTGGATGTGAAAATAACCATCATTTTCAGATACACTGAGGTCATCCGCACATGGGCTCAATGATATAGGTACCATGATGGTGCCCATATGCTGTCACCTCCTCTGTTATTTCCTTTGATCCTTCAGGGATCCTAGCAACAGTTTCTCTTAGAACATTCATCAGCCCCATGGACCCAAGTAGCAGCTTGCTTGGAAGAGATGTCCTACATCTTTGATTTCTACTGATGATATTGGTGGTGGCTCCAAGACATCCCAGTGATCAGTAGCCACATTGCTGGGATTACATAACCAGTCTGAGGGCAGAATTAATCAGAATTGGACCATTAATTCTACAACTCGGTTCTGGTCCCAATCCCAGAAAACTTTTAAACTGAAAGAGTATGTTCACT
This sequence comes from Orcinus orca, assembly GCF_937001465.1. Classification (NCBI taxonomy): domain Eukaryota; kingdom Metazoa; phylum Chordata; class Mammalia; order Artiodactyla; family Delphinidae; genus Orcinus; species Orcinus orca. The sequence continues at coordinate 132,227,720 of NC_064563.1, forward strand.
GGCCTCAGGCACAATGGAATTTCTCTCTTGAATTCATGTGGTTCTGTCACAGTGAAAGCCTCAAAGAAGAGAGCTGCTGTAGAAAACCTATGAAATACCACCAAAGGTGAAGAACTACTGAAAAAGCCATCTGATGTCACTGAGGTCTCTAGGAATAATAGTTGAAGGTGTTGCCTTTTCCCAGATCGGATGTGGCCTGACCTGTCTCCTATCATTTCAGTTTTGATCTGAGTTAAATGACCATGTCAATGGTTGGCTTAGCCCTCTTTGGTGTCTCAGCATAGCTGATGGCTATATATTTTATACTGAAACGTGCCTGTTAAGCCCAGACCTTGCTCACTTATCATCTACTGTCCCTGAGGCTTGTACAGAAAGTCTCCTTATCTTCTGTGGCCCCAGTGTCCCCCTAGACCTTCAAACAACTACAGTGTGTCTTCATCTTCAGTAGTTTAGTGTTATACTCCCAACAAATCTTCTAGAGCACAGCTCAGAGCAGTGGCTTTGCAGTGCTATTCACTCTTTAGTGATAGGGACTTTATCCTCCTCTTCATTCCAGTGATACAGTTTCATGCCCTTTCCATATCATAAAATCTGAAACTGCTTCTACATCTAAAATCTTAATCTTCTGATATGCTCGTATTGGAATCAATCTTCCTGTCCTTCAGGACTCATTCTTACTGCCATTGACCTCCTCCTTGCTTACTTAAATATCTTGTTTCTGTTCCCCACATTCCCACACTAAATTGCCAGTTCTTTTTCTACTTTGCTTTGCACCATGTGGCTTCTTGGCCACACCTTGTGTCTTTTCACTACAATGACTCTCTCGCTGTAACCCTGGCTCGCTTGCCTCTGTGTATTTATTGGTTCAAAAACTGGCCCTCTTACATGAAGGGCAACACCAAAGAAAGAGGCAGACCACTTTGGATTGCTAAGTGACAGGTTTAATAAATATGGAAGCTTACATAGGAGACTTGTCTTGGCCAACTGCAAGGCAAGTAGATTTTCGCACTCGTCTGCCAGAATCTTAAAAGTTTATGTAGATGTCTCAACTAGGTTCAGTCATGTATTCAGTCCAGATAGATTGTCTCAAAAAACACCTTGCTCTCTCAAGTCTATGTCCTTGAAAATGGCTTCTACTGTAAGAACAGTGGGCACACTCTTCGTTCCAAGGTCAGGGGAGGGAGTGAGATGCCTCCAATTGCCAGGGTCTAGCTCACAGGCCAACCAGTAGTCACGTCTTCCTGATGACTTTCTCCTGCAGTATCTAACCTGTTCTTTAAATATCTTATGGCTGGATAAAGCCAGCTATGCTTCCTCTTTCTTTCAACATCTCAGCTACTTAGGGTTGGTTTAGAACATCACAAAATGGTGGGGGTTGACAACACTCAATTCATGGTCTTTAGCCTTGAACTCTCATCTCAATACTGCAGAGAAAGACTTCTGCAAGTATATTCTGCTCTCTATACTATGCCCTTGTCTAATTATTATCATCCAGGTATGAAAATGGTTTCTGTAACAATGTACTAAATGTCTACAGTAGGGAATATGTCACCTCTTTCTCAACATGTCTAAATCCATAATCAACTACTTTACATTAAAAATGGTTTCCTCTCCTATAGTTCCCATTTAATAAAAGAAATTGTTAATCATTTAATAGTTTTTCTGAGAAATCATCCACTTTTCTCCATTGGATCAGTCACTAGGTCTACAGATTTCATTTCTTAATAATTTATCCCCTACCTTATTCCTGACCATCATTGCTTCACATCTATATTACAGAAATTGACTTCCACCTGATCAAAAAGACTCTGGCTATTCTCACACTACTGTCTGAGAAATATTCCTAAAATGCAAATGAGGCCCTACTACTGGACTGCACATGATCATGCATTGCTTATCTCCATTCACCATTTCCCTTGCATAAATGTCAAAATTGGATTATCAAGGAAACCTCTCTCACCTCCAGCCATTTCTCATAGTGGACACTTCATTGCAGGCAGCCTGATTTTCTCACTGCTGCAAAGGCATAGTGCTGTTCTATTCATTGTTTGTTTGTTAAAACACACAGATTTCAGTTTTTGAAATTATGCAGATTTTTTTTCCTCATTAACCAGAGTGGTCATATTAAGTCTTCTCATTATAAACACAGACATGTTAAAAATCCCACTAAGTCACTGTATATGTACACTTGCCAGAGATGGTATGTGGGTGCCCACCACAGACAAATGAATTTAGCTATGAAGAATCCTATTTGATATAATTTGCAAATGTAATTATAAATGAAAAATGTGTGATGAAATCACTGTAACATTCTGGTGCTCCAGACAATATTAAAATATATATATATAGCACTTTTCCAGTGCCGAGAATGTCTAAACGGTTTCCGTATATCAACTCCATCTAATCATCTCAAAAATGATATTATGGCTAGTATTTTATTTTATAAAGGAAGAAATTGAGCTATATAGAGAAAAAAAGAAGACTTGCCCAAACTTACACAGCTAGAAAGCCAAAGACCTGGACTTTGAACCTTGACAGTTTGACTCTAGTTTCTTTCTCTATGTTTAATCCTTTAGCCAAATTGCCTCTTCAGAAAAGAAAAAAAATGTATACTATACTTGAAAAAAGGATAGCCATGTATTAGGTGTTTGACATTCAAATAGCAAGTAGAATTTCCCAGAACACTAATCTTTTCAATATCAGTAACAAATTTAATACAACCACCAGAGGAGCGAAGCCAAGAAACTCAGCCCTGGAGGTCAGGCCAGGCTGGTGTGTAGCCAAGAAATGGACAAAGGAATGTTGAGGGGAGGAGTGTAGGGGTGGTTGGGGTTTGTTAAGAGGGCCAAAGGGAGTAGGGGTGAAGTATGGTCAAGGCTTACAGGTTGGGAAATGGATCACAGAGGGCAGAATAGGGCAAAGAGCAAGGGAAAGAATTCCAGACAAGTGAAGAATCATGAAATGCACCATTCCACTTTTAAGCTGCCAAAATAAGAAGGTAGGCGTGGGTTTAGACAGGACTGTGGAAAAAAGAGGTTTCTGGGTCTGGAAAAAGTTTATGGGTTTACAAGGCTGCATTATCAGGGTATCACTAGTTGATTTCTAAGCAAAGGCTATCTTGGTTTGAGAAATTTTTCTGGACATGGGGAAACTGCCCCAAAGTGCAACTCCTCAGATGAGATAGGGATAAATACGCTGTAGACAGTAGAGGATTAATCTCTCACATAGCATCCTAAATATCCTATTGTGAATCTAGATGGACATAATTCAAATTAAAGCTCTGCTTGTGCAAAGCTATAAGACCTTAAGCAAGCTAATTATCATTTATTAAATGGAGATAATAAAAAGTCCTGTCTAACACTGTTGGTAAAGTAATAAAAATCTTTTGAAATATAAGTAGAACGCTGAGCTTTTCCAGGTAGTTATAGTCATTGTTTTGATTTGCAAAAATGTAGCTAAATATTCATATTCCTCTTCTCATCCTTTTATAAGAATTCAAGGTAGAAAAATTTAAGATGCACTGGAGATTATCATACCAAGTGAAATAAGTCAGAAGGAGAAAGACAAATACATATAATATATGTGGAATATAAAAATATGGAACAAATGAACTTATCTACAAAACAGAAGCAGACTCATAGACATAGAGAACAGACTTGTGGTTGCCAAGGAGAAGATGGGGTGGGAAGGGATGGACTGAGAGTTTAGGGTTTGTAGATGCAAACTATTACATATAGAATGGATAAACAAAAAGGTCCCACTGTATAGCACAGGGAACTATATTCAATATCATGAAATAAACTATAATGGAAAAGAATATTAAAAAAATGTCTATATGTGTATAACTGAGTCACCTTGCTGTACAGCAGAAATTAACACAATATTGTAAATCAACTATACTTCAATGAAAAAGTAAATTTAAAAAAGTTTAGAAAGACTAAAAAAATTTAAGTATGCTGATAGTTTTTGAGAAAAATTGTCATTTTTCTACTGAATCCTCTCCACCTCTCTGTTCTGAGCAATATTTAGAGGTTACTTCTTAATAAATAGAATAAGTTAATTTATCAAGTAGCTGAGTTAAATCTATTTAATGAGTAGAAGTGTACACTGGCTAAAACTACACAGACTTTAAGAAAGATATTGTTAGCCTGAGAATCACTTTCTTTTTAACATGAATATTCTATTAATTCATGGACACATTGGTCAGTGTGCCATCAGATTGAATTTTTATAGAACTTCACCAAAGTTGTAATTTAGCATCTTTCTTTTTTTCCGGAAATGTAAGTGATCACCTCAGAGTGGCTAGTGCAGTTGATACATGGTAATGGATAGTGAAACTTCAGAGCCACATCTCGATGTAAATATGATATTCTCAGTAGCTTATTTAGAGACATGTGTTGGAAAAATTGTAAATTCCAATCTGAGTTGAATATATCCCTTAGGGTGATATAATCTAGGAAAGTTCTGTGGAAAATCTGTTAGGTCAGGGTAACCAAAATAATTTAGACTGATCTCTGATTCTCCAGCACAGGAAGAAGGTAAAAGGAAGGGAAGGCCTTACATAAAGGGAGCCAAGTAAGATTGAGTGGTTGTCAGCTAGCCCAGAACACTCATTTTTGGTAAAACTCTCCTAATTGGTGCTACTGTTTGAAGGCTATGTATTAGTATTCATATTATCATTGTTTTACAGTATCTTAGAAGGGATCCAGAAGGTAGTAAAATAATAATCATCTATAATCGAGTTTTTCAAAGATTTATCTTTAGAGAGTTTATTTCAGAATCACGTGGGAAACTAAAGATTCATATAGAATGACCACAGTCTCTGGTAGTCTAGCCCCCTAATCTTCATGTTTGACTCTGTAGATTTTGTCAGTACTTTCCGAGCATCTTCCTGAAAAGATGAACATATAGGAGATTCTTGGTAATAGTTCCCTAGGTCTTTTAACAATCACTTGTCCCACTACTCCCCTGTATTGTATCTCTTCTGACTCAAAATATGCAGAGTGACTGCTGCTTTCCTGACCGAATCTGAAATGATAACGTCTGGGAAGAGAGAAAGACATAGAAATTAAACATTTCTTCTCTTTTATTATGACTAATAACTGAACCCCTTTTTACTCCTTTATGGTAGAAGGTCTGCAAAGTGAATCAAAATGTTGATGGAGCAAGATAAACCATAGAGGGGTGGCAAGAAACTATTGGAATATCTATTTGTCATTACTCTCAATTTTTATTAAATTCTGAAAACATAAATGGGTGTCAATATTTGTATATGTAAGCCATTAAAAAATATAACACAAACTACAACACCCACCAACAAGCCCAAGAAATCAAGCTTAAATAATACTACCAAGTTTCCTCTATGCCCATCCTTAGTTTCTCTTTTTTTAAAGTCTTTATTGAATTTGTTACAATACTGCTTCTGTTTTATGTTTTGTTTTTTGGCCACGAGGCATGTGGGATCTCAGATCTCCGACCAGGGATCGAAACTGTGCCCCCTTCATTGGAAGGCGAAGTTTTAACCACTGGACCACCAGCGTCCATCCCCTCTTCCTCTGCTCTCTGCTTCTCACTCAAACCAGGTAGCAGTCATGCAACTGAATTTATTTGTTTTTATTTCTTTTCTCCTCCTGCAACTTGCTTTTTATGAACCAACATAATTTTTGTGAGATTTATTTACAGTGTAACTGGTAGCTACAGTTCTTCATTTTTTACTACAGAGCAGTTTTGCATTATAAGAGTGTAATACTGTGTATTAATCTACCTTCTTTTCAATGCATATCTTGGTTCTGGTGTTTTGTTAACATGTTCATTTGTTAATCTTGCTTTATTTTGCTAGTACAAACAATGCCACTTTTAAGAGCATTCAGCATTCATTTACATGACTCCTGGTGAACACAGGTCAAAATTTCTCTAGGTTATATTCCCAGGAGTAGAATTATGATTTCACACTTCACGTTCTCAGCTTCATTAGATAATGCCAAATTGCTTTCAAAAATATTTGCACTGATGTACAGCTTATCTGCCTTGTATGAGTTCCCGTTACTCTAAATACATCCTTGCCAAAACTTCATGTTCTTGAACTTGTTAATTTTTGCCAATCTGGTGAGTGTGAAATAGCATCTCACTGTGGTTTTAATTGGAATTTCCCTAATTACAAAAGAAGTTGAAACCTTTTTATACAATTATGAGACATTCATCAAAATGTCTGTTTATACACAGCACCCGTTATTATGTTGAGCTACATCTTTTTCTTCCTAATTTGTGGGAGTTCTTTACATATTCTCTATAATAATTCTCTGTCAATCATATATTTTTTTGGGACAGTATGCAGTATCTCTCTTCACATTCCTTATGATATTTATTGATATACAGAAATTGAATAATGTTTCCTTTTTTGTTCCTTTATGAAAGAAGTCCTTTAATACTACAATGCCATAAAATTTCTCTTAATTACATTAAAATATTTCATAACTTTACCTTTCATGGATAGGTCTTGAATCCACACTGTAAATGTCAAAATAAAGCATTGGAAGTGGCATGCACTTGAAAACTCTTCAAGTGCTAATGTAAGTCAATAAATGAAAATAGAATTCTTAATCATACAGTTAGAGTTCCAGTGTCATTGCATCTTTTGAGATTATAAGGAGAACAAATTAAAATGGACACTTGGGACCCATTTATTTTAGGGTATTACCAATCTACCAATAGGCATTTTCCTTAACATCCTCTATGGTACTTATGTTAGAATATAGAATTCTTCCAGGTCACTTAGGCCCATTTAAAATTATAAACTTTGTGTTGTGCAATAATGAAAGCTAGTCCCTCTTGGAACCTTAGTTTACTTGTCATAGCAGTAGTAAGAAAGTAAATCAAACTTAGTAAAGAGGTACAGACTTTTATATCTATCATGTAATAACATATATATGTACATAAAATTAAATTATATATTAGCTTAATAATATAATATATAATAAAATTATACATTAGAAAATAGTTTTAAAACATCCATATAAAGTTAACAGAAAAATCTAGGTTTACTTATTCTGTTTGTTTTCCCTTTATTATAATATTTTGTCTTACATTGATTCATTCAGAAAGTATCTACCAAGGTTCTCTGGTGGTGCAGTGGTTAAGAATCTGCCTGTTAATGCACGGGACACGGGTTTGAGCCCTGATCCCAGAAGATCCCACATGCAGCAGAGCAACTAAGCCCATGCGCCACAACTACTGAGCCTGTTATCTAGAGCCAACGAGCCACAACTATTGAGCCTGTGTGCCACAACTACTGAAGCCCATGTGCCTAGAGCCCATGCTCTGCAAACAGAAGCCACCAAAATGAGAAGCCCGTGTACTGCAAGGAAGAGTAACCCCCGATCGCCGCAACTAGAGAAAACCTCCGCACGTCAACAAAGACCCAACACAGTCAAAAATAAAAACAAATAAATAAATAAATTTATAAAAAAATAAAAGAAAATATCTACTTGGAGTCTACTGTTTCTAGTACACTATACTTAATTTGATCTATATTAGAATTGTTTTGTACAATTACTGGTATATAAATTTATATTTCACTTTCAGAATTATAACTCATGAAACACTTTTGTGAAAATGTTTGGTTATTACTATCTTAAATCACAAAGAATTGAAAATTTGACTCCAAATTTCTAATGACTCAAACTTATATAAATGTTCTAATATGAATATATACTTATCTAAATAAATGTTAAAGTAACACAGTTTAGGATCTTTTCCCTCATATATACAAATCCTTCTATTAAACAGAAGTATAACAAAACACTTATCATTTCAGTAGTCCACAAATAAAATTTAGATCTCTCTACATTTCATGTTGGAATTGAAAGATTTTTGTATTCCTGTAATGTATGATGTGGAAATGAAACAAAGCAATATTAGTGTTATTTAGAAATCCCAGAAGAAACTTCTAGTGAGTTCATTAAATTTATGTTACATCTATCTTGAAATGAAATGTTCTCTGTTTTTTTAAACTACATACCATAAAAGTTGCAAACTTTCCCAAGAGAAGCCATAGACAAGGTTATGGATTTTACCGTAGTTAGCTAACAATTTAATCTTGTTTTCATATTGCATACTTTTGGCCAGGATTATACCTCATTCATTGTTTAAATATTTTCCTGCAAGAATTCAATACTTTGAAATAGAATTTTACATTCACTGTATATGCCAGCCCTCATGCCTCAACTAAACTCAACTTGAAAAACAATGCAGTACACAACACCCCAGCACAAACTTTTCTCATGTTACTTAAGAAACTCTGATTGTATCCCAGCAATCAACTGTTATGGTATGATATAATTTGGCATCGTTTTCCAAGTAGACCATGTTATTTATTATTCATAGTCTGGCAGCTATGTCTTCAAGCTATGTAGGTGGTTACAAGTGAAAATCGGCCACATGCCCCAAACTTTCTCTCCTTTATTAACTCATATTTTTCTGGCAGTTGTGGTTTCATTAATGGTATTTATCTGTTTCATAATGCTGTCTCCTTAAGCAAAGGTTAGCAGCAGCATCAACCATAAATATAACTGAAAAGGAACCCAGAATTCTCTCTAGAACAATGAAAATTTCAGTGATAGTGATTATATCCAAATCAAATTATAGATTTTGGTACCACCTTTTCTTCTGATCAGATTTATTTGGCTTCTAAGATAGCTTCAGAGATATCCAGTTAGGTATCATTAGTATGCCAAAGAATAATGATCATACAAATGATGTCTAAAATATATGTACTAATTGTGGTTATTTTGTATCAATATTAATTACTTTTGGATGCATGGGAAGGCAAGTAAAATAAAATTATACATATTAATTATCAGTATTATTTTTCCACTGATTATGGAATTACTCTTCCCTGGGTGTGGTAATGAGCATGTTAGCCAAAATTAAACCCATAGATTTTATTACATAAAAATACTTAGATGTAAATATGGAAAGAAATAATGTGAAGAGAGAAATATACTTCAGAGCTTGAAGATCTTCTACCATAAGTTGTTTTTATGTTCAAACTTTCGTTGTCTCTTTTCTCTGTTTCTCTTTATTTACTAGAAACTCACCTATGTTAAACATGTCTACTGAGGGATTGTTTGCAAATTGATAGACAAAACTTCTTTTTCTATATACATGTTCTTGGAGAATACCTTCCCATACTGAATTTTGCTTGTCCATGTGACTTTGCTGGACAATGGAGAATAACAAAAGTGCTTGTGCGTGGCATTGGCCTATCATTGTTGAGAATGTTTCTTCCACTATACAAACAAGTCCAGGCAAGAATCCTGAAGGATAAGAGAAAAGTAAGAGGAAGGATCCAGCTATCCAGCCATTCCATCTCTCTCAGATATTCCACCAATTGACTGCAAAAATCAGCCAAGTGAGCCCAGACCAGAAACACCACCCAGCTGAACCACAGAACCAGGGACAAATATATGATCATTGTTTTTTCCACTAATCATTGAAGTATTTTTCCCAGAACCAAATCTGACTAATATAACTACCATCATGATATTTTTAATAAAAAACTAGAAAGGAAGGCAAATTATGTTAATTTTATTAATCTGATTTTTATTCTTAATTTAATATGAGATTTCTAAAACAACTTTGCAAATTCTTATTTTTGCACATTTATACAATATTGCGACATGACAGTCTTTAATACTTTTTTTATAGAATGTCATAAAAATTGCATGCATTTAATACAATTAACTGAATTAAATAAATTAATAGTTCAGGTATGATTCTGGGTTTAAATTTTTTTAAATACCTTTTAAAAGATATATCCTGATAGCACTGAAATGGTTTAGAGGTGATTTCTGCATATTTTACTATCAAATGGAGTCTTTGTTTAGAGTGATTTATTTACCTTTGGGCAGTCTGGTTTATAAGACTGTACTCAAGAGGGATCTTGCATGAAAATATGAAAGTCCTATAGGGGAGCATATTTAGAAAGTGCCAAGTCTCATGGAAATTCCAAAATGCAATTCCCTAAAGGAGAGAAGTAGTGCAAGGAGACCCTCTGAAACAGCCCTTATAGAAATGAATATATACCTAAGCCTAGGTAAGTGTTCTAGTTCTTTTCTTGAACCAAAGAAGGTAAAGTAACATCTAGCAGAGTTGATGCTGTGGAGTTGCAAAAAAAAAAAAAAATTCTGTAAGACAACTCTGAAGGTCATTAAATAGAATCTGTATAGAAATGGTGTTTATTTGTCCTTGAGCCTAACTAACTTATGTTTATAGAATTAATTCATGCATCTGTTTTATATCAAATTATTTTGTCAGAGTTCATATTGGCCTTGATTTTAAAAACTGACTTCCCAACTATTTCTGTTAATTTCATACTATCTGCCTCTTTTTTTCTGGAAAAAAATGTAATGAACTCAATCTTTTTTCCTCTCGTCTTCTTATCTTAATGGTATAGTGCTACTTTTTCAATGCTGCCAAACCTTTTGATATAGCCACATATTTGTGGCTTACAGCTATTAGTGACCATCTGATGCCCTTCAGTGACCTCCGATGGAGGGAAGGGATCATTATTTTCCCTAATTCCCCATAATACAATAGAGACAATACTATACCTTCTAATAAGATTTGCTAGAATCTTAGAATGGAAGTAAAAAGGAAGAGTAGTTTATAATTACTGTTATCCACACTGAAAACCCATAATCCTAGACTTCTGGAAGGTTTGTGTGTAGAAGTGCCCAGCTCAGCCTGACCAACAGGAATCTTTTCTTTCAACTTCCTGGTCTTCAACAACAACAAAGAAACATTATTCTCTTTCCAATTTCAAGTCCCACCTCATTTTGTGCCCCCAGATATTACATAATTCATGAAGAATAATAAATCAATTCCCTTTGGGAGTCTCTCGCAACAGGAAACTGCCTGCATCCAAGGTTCAGAAAAACAAATATAGTAGTTGATATTACGTTATACAAAGTTTATTAATATCATCTTAATTATACCGTATGTATATCACCCTCCTTTGGCCCAGGTTATCTTCTAACCAGACTCAGGCATCTCTTTTATATGGCTTTTCTTCTAGGATTCAGTAAAGGTAAGGTTAAACCTAAAAATCCTTCCCACTTTCATCTGCTTTTAGCTCCCACACTGCTTTAAGTGAATAGGGCCAAAACAAACAAGGAAATAAGATACATAATACTCCTAAAAATGTATTTTTATGTGCTCGGTGTATTCTAATTAAGCATTTGGTAACTTTTTTTTTTCACATTGAGTTTTTCCAACAATTCTATCATGTGATCAAGTTATTACTCTCAACTATTATTATGAAGTAGAATATTCACCATCTCCCTATAAAGCATATACTTGGGTTCCTTCCCTAATTATGTTTTTACCTTTTATGTTCATGTTATTAAGCAACTCTTCTCTCAGAATACAGGTAAGTTTATTCCAAAGATAAATGTTGATTCCCTAGAAGGCAGAAACCAATGTACCCCCTTCCAAATTGTGTTTTTTCTAGCCAAAAATGCCATCACAAGTTACCCATTTTTTATGAAAATTTATAACAATATCTATGTTGCCAGTAGACTCTCAGAAGGCACAGTGTTATAAGTTGTTCCTCTGAAGGAATTCTGAAAGAAAAATGTGAAATTTGGATTTAACAAAGAAAATAGGAGACAATAGGACCATGGAGGGGAAACAAACTATAGGCTCAAGAATTCAGGAGATCTTTTGACAGATGACCAACCCATGTTATTAAGAATTAACCTCGGTAGAACCATGCAAGGAGACTTGGGCCTGAAAAGGCCCAGATTAAGTAGCTGCCAGATGAGATAGATGTATAAGAAATGATTTAGGTGTTTATTATCTAGAGGTTGCAGTACCAACCCATGGAGATATAATCCTTGAGGGAAACGATTGTGTCAAATATTTTCATACTTAGTAATGAATTCAAAACAGATGCACACATAGACACATAAAGACACACAAACATTTCATATTACTTATTCATTCATTTCCTTAATCATTTATTCAACACATATTTATTGAGAAACTATTTGTCCCAGGTTCTGATTTAGGTATAATATTTGCACCATAAACACACACACACACACACACACACACGCACACAATTTCTTACATCAGGAAACATATTTTAGTGATCAAGACATACCATTTACAAGCAAACTAAAAACGTAAGTGCATGATATATTAGAAGGTGAATACTATTGTGAAGATAAATAAAATTTATGAAGGAGATATGGATTTCAGGGCAGGGTACTGTTTTATGTCAGGCTAATGCCTTCTAATAAAGTGACATTTCAGTAAGAACTTAAAATTGTGAGGACCAAACATGAGGATATTTTGGAGAAGAAAATTCCAGGCAGAATGAACATATTTTGCAAAGGTTCTGAGTAAAATCATGCTTAGTGTATTCAGTGATCAACCAGGAGGCCACCATGTTGAGAATAGCATGAGCTTAAGGCAGGGAGGCAGTTGCAGACAGATTATAAAGAATCTATAGGCATAAGAAAGTAATAGTATTTTATTTTGAGGGGGTAGGAAGCCAATGGACAATTTTAAATAAATGAGTGATAAAATTTTACTTTAGTTTAAAAAGATCACTCAGATTCCTATTGTGAATAGCTTAGAAGGAGGTTCTGAAGCAGAATAACCTTAGAGTAATTTATTTATTGCAATGACTGGCAAGAAATTGTGGCTATGTAAGGTAGAGAGGTAGCAGTGACATTTGGTAGAAAAACTTGGATTTTGGATATTCAGTATCTGCTGATTGGATGTGGGGTATAGGAGATATAGAGAAGTTATGAATGACTCCAAAATTTTGATGTTGGTATCTAGAAAGATATTGCCATTTATGAGAATGGGAAGATGAGAATGGGAATGAGAATGGGAAGACTGGAAGAATGTGTTTGTTGGGGAAAGTCAAGAATTCAAATATGGATGTTATTAACAGGCATCATTAGTTAAATATTCAAGCGAAAATGTCAAGTAGGCAGTAGGATATGTCAGTATGAAGTTCAGAGAAAAAGTCTAGGCAGAAGCCGGAAATTTGAGAGTTATAGGCAAAGAAAAGCCAAGCGTTTCTAGTTTTACATGGGGATTTGACCTTCCCTTAACTTGCAGGCTTTGTTCCCATGGTAATCTGATAAGAGTTGAATGCCATCTCCAGGCAACATTACTTAAAACAGAAATTACCCCTAATTTGTAAATTGGCATCTGAATAAGGAACTATGAATACTCCTCGGGGTTATACATTGAGCAGTGACTCTTGGAACTGGCATGTTTCTTGCAGGGGCCCTGGAAGCTATGCCTATAGGGATATTAACTCCTGTGTGACATGACGTTTCTAAGTCAGAGAAGTTTCCCCAGCTACCCAAAGTGGTCTCACCTCCATGAACCTGAACTGTCATCTGAGTTGACTTCTTCTGGGTGAGTCTGTGGACTGTTTCATGGACTGCTGAAAGAACTACTCCTGCAAGGAATGTCTGATGTTAAGCTGCTGCCATGCTGTGGTTCCTGTTTGATAACCTTCTGAGCAGACTGATATAAAATATGTTTTATGATACTGTTTTGAGTATGAATGTATAATTAAACCTAAGAAACTTAATTAGTGGACATTGTAGAAAAGTTCAATGTATGGATGGTATCTAAAGGCATAAGATTAGCTGAAATTTCTTAAGAAGTATCAATAGAGAAAAGAAAAATTCTGAAAATTATACCTTGAGTTACCCCAGAAGTATAGGATAAAAGGTGGAATGAAAAGAGGAATCTGAAAAGGAGCACATAATGAGATAGAAATATAACAAAAAGAAGTTGGTATACTGGAAACCAAGGGAAATGGACATTTCAAGAAGGTGGGAGGACTCACTTGTATCAAATGTTCTGTGAAATAGAATATTACCAAAAAGAGCATACACACTGAGGGACAGTTAATTTTGCCTGAGCTCTGTTCTGATTGGCTGATATCCATGCCACACTGAAGAGGAAAAGTTAGTCTACCACTTCTGGGATTGGAGCTAGAAATGCATCGGGGAGTCAGAGTTGGTTAAAGGCACTCTAACTTGTCTCAGAGATGTAAGGTTGACCAGATATTCCATGGCAGAGGGCATGTGGAGATGGTAGAAGAATGATGAGGAGAGGGGAAAGAAGGAACAGGGTTAGGGATAGTTTGGTTTGGACTTATATCATGATTTCATGTCTTCATGGAAAATGACCAAAGGTAATGAAATTGAAGTTTTCTTTCTTTTACAATTACCTAAGACTAAGAATTAAAATTCTCATGAAAGCTAAAACATACCAAATAAGAAATAAAGAACAATAAAGATTTGGTAAGTTCATTGATCTTAGGACATATTGTTCACACTAAATGTCAAGGGAACATACAGAATTTTGCTTTTACAAAGTTGATTAAATTACAGCATGATTACTTCAGAATAGTTTTTTTTAAATTTTTTTTTAATTACATGCTATATTTGGTGCATAGTCATTTCCCGTTCTTCCTGTGGCTTGTGGCACTTTCTTTGATGACACATGCGGGGAATGTCTCAGTGAATACATGGGGCAATTCCAGTTAGTTAATACACGCTGCTGCCAGTCAGCACATGTTGCTTTTCACCATTGGCTTATGATTTCTCTTTCACTTTACAAACAACCTCACCTTTACTGAAAATCAGTTGTCAGGGTTGACTACATCTGTCATTTCACTCATGAGAAAATTTCACATTACATCATAATACTTAGAAAGAGGATATGGAAAGTTGATATTCTCTCAAATCCTGTGCTTTTTACATGAAGAGTAAGATTAATAAACATCAGTATGATTTGCATGTGCAGTCAAGCTTTCTGCAAGAAGTTATGAATCTAAAATCCTCTTAAATGTGTAGCCATTGTTCAAAGTAAAAAAAAAAAAAAACAGCAGAAGCAATTTGGTTATGTGAGTGTTATCCTCACAACCAAATCGATCCCTGGCAACACATTATTTGATTCCAGTAACTCCTAATTCAACATGAGCCTGTGTGTAATGGAAATCATCTTATTCTTTTAGATTTATGAGAAATACAAATTATCTTAGAAGTAACTCACTTGCAATTAGTATAATTCATTTAGAAGATAGGACAAAGTTTGTATAATCAATTAAAACAAGATTTACCAATTAATAAACAAAATTTCAGAGGTGAGATTCTATTTCCATATCATCTATATCAGTATCTATATTAACTATATCATCTCTATCTCTTTATCTACACATATATAATAGAAAGCCCACTTAATCAAGTGAGAATTTGTATTTGTAAACAAATGTGCAAGGCCTCCAGCAAGTAGCATCTGTGATTTTGCAAATAAAATTTAAAGAGAAAACTGAGATAAAGCAATGTGATTCTACAGGTAAGAATGGGTAACATTCTTGTAGCTTAATTTTTAGAAATAAATCAACAGAAAAATAAATTTTCTATAATTTTATCTAAATTATTTTAAATGACTTGACATGTTTTTAAACTGCTGAGCAGCAACAGGAATTGGCTGAAGACGCTAGACATGGAGGCAAGAAACCTGGCTTTAGGACTTGAGAATTTCTGGATTAGAAGAGAGTTTTCACAATCATTAAATTTTTTGGATTGTGGAACCCTCTGAAACTAGAATAAAAGCTAAAGAACTCTTAGCTTAGAACAATACATGTAAGAGCAATCCCACAGTCTAAAGATAGTTAAGAACCCAAAAACACTGACAGAATTCATCCTGTGAACTTATATACATTGGTATATTTTCTCCAAAATATACTTTATATCTACAATTTTGTACCTTGACATTTTCTCTTTTTTTATTGTTATCATTTATTTATTTATTTACTTCTGGCTGTGTTGGGTCTTTGTTGCTGCACGCAGGCTTTCCCTAGTTGTGGTGAGTGGGGTGTTACTCTTTGTTGTGGTGCTTAGGTTTCTCATTGTGGTGGCTTCTCTTGTTGCAGAGCATGGTCTCTAGGCACATGAGCTTCAGTAGCTGTGACATGAGGGCTCAGTAGTTGTGGCTATCGAGCCCTAGAGTGCAGGCTCAGTAGTTGTCCTGCATGGACTTAGTTGCTCTACAGCACATGGGATCTTCCCAGACCACGGATTGAACCTGTGTCCCCTGCATTGGCAGGCAGATTTTTAACCCCTGTGCCACCAGGGAAGTCTCTCAACTTTTTCATTTAATAGATCATTTAGTATGAATTTCTAATGTTATTAAATATTCTTCAATTAATTAAGAAGGCTTAATTTTAAATGAATACTATTATAAAGGACATTTAATAATTTATTACAATGGTGTGTTAGTTTCAAAGTGTCAGTCATGCAATAATAAATAAAAATAATGCAGGAAAAAGCTGCATTAGGCAAATAATAATTTCTTAAAATTAGACATTAACAAAAAATATCTAATATTTGATAATTTAATGCCATACAAGTACCCTATTAATCTATGTCACATACCTATCCTAATAGGCCAAATTGCTTGATGCCTCACTTCATTTTATTCCTGAATAATAAATCATTGTATAGTTTTTCCACCAGTTTTTTATTCATTAATCTACATCTTGGTCACTACCAGATTTGTGATGATGAATAAAGCTGATATAAACAACCATATATGTCATTCATTTTCAAATCAATTGAGTAGCAACCTAAAAGCACAAATGCTGGGTTGTATGGTAGACAATGTTTAGCTATGTAAGAAGCTGTCAAAATACCTTTCAAAGTGGCTGTGCCATTTCTCACTCCCATCCATTGTAAGAAAAAATTTCTGTTCCTCCACATTCTTGTCAACAATTGGTATTGTCAGTTTTTTGAATATTGGCTATTCCAGTAGGTGTGCAGTGGTATCACATTAAGAAAAATTATGTTGAACATTGTTGTATATATTTATTTGCCAACTGTATATCTTTTTGGTGAAGTGCCTGTTCAGATATCTTGCCATTTTTTAATTAGGTTCATTTTCTTAATGTTCATTTTTAAGAGTCCATTGTATATTTTGGTTACAAGTCTTTTACTACATATATTTTTAAAACGTCTTTTCTAATCTATGGTTTAGAAACCATATTCTCTTGAGTGTCTTTCTCAGAACAGAAGCTTTTTAATTTTAATCAAGTTCAACTTATCTATCTTTCTCTGATGGATTTCATCTTTTGTTTGTACCTAAAATTAAGTACAAAACACAATCACATATATTTTCTCCTGTGCTTTATTTAGGAGTTTTATAGTTTTAAATTTTACCGTTAGGTCCATCACACATTTTGAGTTAATTTTTTGAAGGTTTAAGTTCTGTGTTTAGGTTCTTTATTTTTTTCCATGTAAGGATGTCCAATTGATCAAGAACAATTTGTTGAAAAGATTATCCTTTCTACATTGAACTGCCTTTGTTCCTTTGTCAAAATTCAGTTGATTATATCTGTGTGGATTTATTTTTGGCTCTGTATTCTGGTCCATTAATATATTTGTCTATTATTTTGCCAATTTCATGTTTTCATGGTTACTCTAGCTTTATGTCTTGAACCATGTAGTTTGCATTGTTCAACTTCATGATCTTTTTCAGTACTGTGTTGGTTATTCTAGCTCCTTTACATTTCCATAAAAATTTTAAAATCAAATTTTTTGTATCTTCAAAATATTTTGCTTGAATTCTGATTAGAATTCCATTGGTGTATAGATCAAGTTGGGAAGATATGATTTGGTTTTTAAGACCTTCATCAAAGATAAATAATAAAGCCATCATTGGGAGGAGGAAACCCTGGATGGGTTGAGTCTTCAATACTACAATACAGACCAGCCCTCCATTTATTTAAATCTTCTTTGATTACTTTTGTCATTGTTTTGTAGTTTACTGCAAAATAATCTGAACATATTTTGTAAGATTTACATCTAAGTATTATATTTTTTTGTGCTAATGTAAATGGTAGTTTTATTTTTAATTCCAAATTTCAGTTGTTTGTTGCTGGTATACTGGAAAAGAATGACATTTTTATATTGATCTTTTATCCTTCAACTTGCTATATTCTTTCCAGTATTTTATTTGTAGATTATTTTTGTCCTAAATATAATCATGTCATCTTCAAATAAAGGCAATTTCATTTCTTCTCTTTTAATCTCATATTGTTATATCTTTTACTTATCTTTTGCACTAGCTATGACTTCCAGTATGATGTTGAACAAGAGTGGTGAGAGAGGGCATCCTTGATGTGTTCTTGATAGTAGTAGAATAAATACTGTATCTTATCAAGGATTATGTTAATGTAGGTCTTTTGTAGGTATTTTTTTTTTAAATTAAGTTGAGGACTACCCGTCTATTTTTACTTTGCTGAGATTTTCTTTCAGTGAATAGGTGTTGGATTTTGTCAAATGATTTTTCTACATCAACTGATATAATCACATAACTTTTCTTCTTTAGCCTGTTGATATGGTAAATTGCATTGGTTGATTTCCAATTTTTTTATAATAATTGAAAGGAAGCTGAGTAGCTACATTAATGTCAGACATAGCAGATTTCAGAACAGGAAGATTATCAAGCATAAAAAGGATGTTACATAATTAGAAAGCAGTCAATTTTCCAAAAAGACATAAAATCCTAAACATGTATACACTTAATAAAAGAGGGATGAAGATGTGGTACATATATACAATGGAATGTTACTCACTCATTAAAAAGAATGAAATAATGCAATTTGCAACAACATGGATGGACCTAAAGATTGTCTTACTGAGTGAAGTAAGTCAGAGAAAGACAAATATCATATGATATCACTTATATGTGGAATCTAAAAGAAGGGCACAAATGAACTTATCTACAAAACAGAAGAGGGGTCATGGGGGAGAGTGATAAATTGGGAGATTAGAATTGACATATACACACCACTATATATATAAAATAGTAACTAATAAGGATCTACTGTATAGCACAGGGAACTCTACTCAATACTCAGTAATGGCCTATATGGGAGGAGAATCTAAAAGAGTGGATATATGTATATGTATAACTGATTCACTTTGCTGTATACTTGAAAGTAGCACAGCACTGTAAATCAACTATACCCCAATATATATATTTTTTAAGAGTATCAACATTTATGAGACAAATCTGATAGAAATGAAAGGTAAAGCAAACAAATCCACTATTCTCTGGTTGGAGATTTCAACACTTTTGTATCACTACTTGTTAGATCAAGCAGGCAAAAAATAGGTAAGAATATATTTGACCTGAGTGGCAAGTTTCAGCTATTTTACTTGAATATATAAACAAACCTTGGACTGTTCTAAGCCTTTAGTTAAGAGTTCTGAAAGAGTTGATTTTGGCAATATTGGCAAATGTTTTCCTTGTTTTTATGGAGGAGTGTATTTTTGGAGTCCCTTACTTCACCATTCTGGAAGTTCTACCCCGTGTTGTGCTCTTTCAAATGAACTTAAATTCATATAATTCCTTATATAAGAATATTTGCATGAATAAAATGTACTGCACATTCCAATCAAAGTATGTTTCATTTATGAAGTATCCCAGTCTGTAGTTTTCACATATAAAGTAACCCCATACTCTGGGTGTCAAGGATGGTAAGTCTCCAGAAAATTGCAGTTAGCTGTAGTAAAAAGAAGCCTGGTTGTAAATTCAGGAGACATAAATTCTAGGTTTCTCTCTATCACATAATTATTGTGTGCCCTTCGGTAGAAAATTTCAATATTATTAGTCTTAAAAGGGGAAGAAAATGATTTATTTGTCACATGAGATTAGTATGAAAATTACATGCTGTAAGGTATATGAACATATTAATTTTCTTTCTGTTAATTATTTCAAGATGGGTACTTGCACCATAATTTTGCTGAAGAATTTTATGTTAAAAAGAATTTGTTTCTGAGCTTTGTGTTGTAAAAATTATGATTCAGTTGTTATTGTATTGAACTTTTACCTTAGAATAATATAATGGAGACCAAGATATCCATGACTTTTCACTGATGGGATTATAATTTTTAACCACTAACATTCTTACCTATCATTTTAAGTTAAAAACTATATGGTTAGTACATAAATGTTAAATGCAATTAGTTGAATTCTATGGTTTACTAGATAATAGATGTTGTCAAAGTTCAGATATTGATGACAAATAAAATTCAAACATGCTAGACACCTCTTGGAAAGTCAACAATAAGTAGATTATATATTATTTTTTACATATTGGCATTAAACATATTTCCAATCATTTTATAGTATTTTCTTAGTGAAAAGAACATATGTTACACCAAGGAAGTGAAACTTTGAGGAAAATGCCACCACACATATTTGCCTACTGATTTAAAAGACTATAAGAGTCTCATGGTCACTAAGTAATTCACAAAATTCTGTTAGTTAAATAAAATATTCAAAGACCAAAACTTTATTCTTTTGTTAATATCAATGTCTTACTGTTTCTACTTTTCCTCATTCACAAAAGAAGATCCAAGAAATTACGAGGAAGCAGTCATTTCCAGACAGCATCCCAGCAGCTATTTTACATTTTAAAATCTGAGAATCAAATATTCCATATTGTTTAAACACCATTTAGAAATTTGAAGAAGGTCATAAAAAGATATTTCCACAGAAAATAACTTTATATAATTTCAGTTTGTGAAGATAATTAGCAGGATAAGCAAAACACAATGTAATATCAATGTTATATGTGTCAAAATTGTATAGAATTTGGGTATATGCAGGTGGCACAAAGATTTTAGATATCCTCTCTTTTGGAAAAAAAAAGTTATTATCTGATCATTTTGCATTGCTAACAATGAGACAATGGAAATACTAAAATTGAATAAAATATATGTCTTGTCTCCTTAAATGACTTCATATCAAACATCATGTTGTTTCCATAATTCTGTATAAGAATGGAGGCAATATTATTTTCACAGGAGTAAATGTAATATTTTGCTATTTTTTCTATGTCTTGCTTTAGCTTTGCATTATTTTTTTTCTTTGCTTTTTTTTAATATCTTTATTGGAGTATAATTGCTTTACAATGGTGTGTTAGTTTCTGCTGTATAACATAGTGAATCACATATATATATATATATATATATATATATATATATATATATATATATATATCTCCCCATATCACCTTATTCTGGCATCTCCCTCCTATCCTCCCTGCCCCAACCCTCTAGGTGGACACAAAACACTGAGGTGATCTCCTTGTGCTCTGATGCTGTATCCCACTAGCTAACTATTTTATATGTGGTACTGTATATATGTACATGCCACCCTCTCACGTCATCCCAACTTTCATTTCCCCCTCCACATGTCCTCAAGTCCATTTGCTACATCTGCATCTTTATTCCTGTCCTGCCCCTAGGTTCTTCAGAACCATCTTTTTCTTTTTCTTTTTTTTTTTTTAGATTCCATATATATGTGTTAGCATACAGTATTTTTGTTCTAGTTCTGTGAAAAATGCCATTGATAGTTTGATAGGGATTGCATTGAATCTGTAATTGCTTTGGGTAGTATAGTCATTTTCACAATGTTGATTCTTCCAATCCCAGAACATGATATATCTCTCCATCTGTTTGTATTATCTTTAATTTCTTTCATCAGTGTCTCATAGTTTTCTGCATACAGGTCTTTTGTCTCCTTAGGTAGGTTTATTCCTAAGTATTTTATTCTTTTTGTTGCAGTTGAAAATGGGAGTGTTTCCTTAATTTCTCTTTGAGATTTCTCATCATTAGTGTATAGGAATGAAAGAGATTTCTGTGTGTTAATTTTGTATCCTGCTACTTTACCAAATTCATTGATTAGTTCTCATAGTTTTCTGGTAGCATCTTTAGGATACTCTATGTATAGTATCATGTCATCTTCAAACAGTGACAGTTTTACTTCTTTCCAATTTGGATTCATTTTATTTCTTTTTCTTCTCTGATTTCTGTGGCTAAAACTTGCAAAACTATGTTGAATAATAGTGGTGAGAGTGGGCAACCTCGTCATGTTCCTGATCTTAATAGAAATGGTTTCAGTTTTTCACTATTGAGAATGATGTTGGCTGTGGGTTTTTCATATATGGCCTTTATTATGTTGAGATAAGCTCCCTTTATGACTACTTTCTGAAAGTTTTTTTTTTATCATAAATGGAGTTGAATTTAGTCAAAAGATTTTCTGCATCTACTAAGATGATCATATGGTTTATGTACTTCAATTTTTTACTATGGTTTATCACATTCATTGATTTTGTATACTGAAGAATCCTTGCATTGCTGGGATAAACCCTACTTGATCATGGTGTATGATCCTTTTAATGTGCTTTTAGATTCTTTTTGCTAGTATTGTGTTCAGGATTTTTGCATCTATCTTCATCAGTGATATTGCCCTGTACTTTTCTTTTTTTGTGACATTTTTGTCTGGTTTTGGTATCAGAGTGATGGTGCCCTCATTGAATGAATTTGGGAGGGTTCCTCCAACAACTATGTTTTGGAAGGGTTTGAGAAGGATAGGTGTTAGCTCTTTAAATGTTTGGTAGAATTCGCCTGTGAAGCCATCAGGTCCTGGGCTTTTGTTTGTTGGAAGATTTTTAATCACAGTTGCAATTTCAGTGCTTGTGATTGGTTGGTTTATATTTTCTATTTCTCCCTGGTTTAGTCTCAAAAGGTTGTGCTTTTCTAAGAATTTGTCCATTTCTTCCAGGTTGTTCATTTTATTGGCAATAGTTGCTTGTAGTAATCTCTCAGGATCCTTTGTATTTCTGCATTGTCAGTTGTTACTTCTCCTTTTTCGTTTCTAATTCTGTTGATTTGAGTCTTCTCCCTTTTTTTCTTGATGGGGCTAGTGGTTTATCAATTTTGTTTATCTTCCCAAAGAACCAGCTTTTGTTTTATTGATTTTTGTATCGTTTCCTTCATTTCTTTTTCATTTATTTCTGATCTGATCTTTATGATTTCTTTCCTTCTGCTAACTTTGGGGGTTTTTTGTTCTTTCTCTAATTATTTTAGGTGTAAAGTTAAGTTGTTTATTTGAGATTTTCCTTGTTTCTTGAGGTAGCGTTGTTTGCTATAGAACTGCTCTCAGAACTGCTTTTGCTGCATCCCATAGGTTTTGGGTTGTCGTGTTTTCACTGTCATTTGTTTTAGGTGTTTTCGATTTCCTTGTTGATTTCTTCAGTGATCTCTTGGTTATTAACTAGTGTATTGTTTAACCTCCATGTGTTTGTAGTTTTTACAGGGTGTTTTTTCCCTGTAATTGATATCTATCCTCATAGTGTTGTGGTTGGAAAAGATACTTGTTACAATTTCAGTTTTCTTAAATTTACCAAGGCTTGATTTGTGACCCAAGATATGATCTATCCTGGAGAATGTTCCATGAGCACTTGAGAAGAAAGTGTATACTGTTGTTTTTGGATGGAATGTCCTATAAATATCAATTAAGTCCATCTTGTTTAATGTGTGATTTAAAGCTTGTGTTTATTTATTTTCATTTTGGATGATCTGTCCATTGGTGAAAGTGGGGAGTTAAAGTCCCCTACTATTATTGTGCTACTGTTGATTTCCCCTTTTATGGTTGTTAGCATTTGACTTATGTATTGAGGTGCTCCTATGTTGGGTGCATAAATATTTACAACTGTTATATCTTCTTCTTGGATTGATCTCTTGAACGTTATGTAGTGTCCTTCTTTTTCTCTTGTAATAGTCTTTATTTTAAAGTCTATTTTGTATGATATGAGAACTGCTACTCCAGCTTTCTTTTGTTTTCCATTTTCATGGAATATCTTTTTCTATCCCTTCAGTTTCATTCTGTATGTGGCCCTCAGTCTGAAGTAGGTGTCTCATAGACAGCATATATATGGGTCTTGTTTTTGCAACCATTCAGCCAGTCTATGCCAGTCTGTCTTTTGTTTGGAGCATTTAATTCATTTACTTTTAAGGGAGTTATTGATATGTATGTTCCTATTACTATTTTCTTTATTGTTTTGGCATTGTTATAGTAGGTATTTTCCTTCTCTTGTGTTTCCTGCCTAGAGAAGGGTCCTTCAGCATTTGTTGTAAAGCTGGTTTGGTTTTGTTGAATTCTCTTAACTTTTGCTAGTCTGTGAAGGTTTTAATTTCTCTGTCAAATCTGAGTGAGATCCTTGCTGGATAGAGTAATCTTGGTTGTAGTTTCTTCCCTTTCATCACTTTAAATATGTCCTGCTACTCCCTTCTGGCTTGCAGAGTTTCTGCTGTAAGATCAGCTGTTAATCTTATGGGGATTCCCTTGTATGTATTTGTTCATTTTCCCTTGCTGCTTTTAATATTTTTTCTTTGTATTTATTTTTGATAGTTTGATTAAATATGTGTCTTGGCATGTGTCTCCTTGGATATACCCTGGATGTGACTCTGTGCTTCCTGGACTCTCTGGACTTGATTGACTATTTCCTTTCCCATATTAGGGAAATTTTCCACTAAAATCTCTTCAAATATTTTCTCAGTCCCTTTGTTTTTGTCTTCTTTTTCTGGGACCCCTATAATTCCACTGTTGGTGGGTTTAATGTTGAGGTCTCTGAGACTATCCTAAATTCTTTTCATTCTTTTTCTTTATTCTGCTCTGCAGTAATTTCCACTATTTTATCATCCAGGTCACTTATCCGTTCTTCTACCTCAGTTATTCTGCTGTTGTTTCCTTTTTAGAGAATTCTTAATTTCATTTATTGTGTTGTTCATCATTGTTTGTTTACTCTTTAGTTCTTCTAGGTCCTTGTAAACATTTCTTGTATTTTCTCCATTCTATTTTCAAGACTTAGATCATCTTTATTATCATTACTCTGAATTCTTTTTCAGGTAGACTGCCTATTTCCTCTTCATTTTTTCTGTCTGGTGGGTTTTTACATTGCTTCTTCATCTGCTGTGTATTTCTGTGTCTTCTCATTTTGCTTCACTTACTGTGTTCGGTGTCTCCTTTTCACAGGCTGCAGGTTCATAGTTCTTGTTGTTTTTGGTGTCTTCCCCCAGTGGCTAAGGTTTATTCCGTGGGATTTGTAACCTTCCTGGTGGAGGGGACTGGTTCCTGTGTTCTGGTGGATGAAGTTGTATCTTGTCTTTCTGGTGGGCAGGACCATGTCCAATGGTGTGTTTTGGGGTGTCTGTGACCTTATCGTGATTTTTGGCAGCCTCTCTGCTAATGGGTGGGGTTGTGTTCTGTCTTGCTAGTTGTTTGGCATAGGGTGTCCAGCAGTGTAGCTTGCTGGTCTTTGAGTGGAGGTGAGTCTTAGTATTGAGATGGAGATCTCTGGGAGAACTTTCACTGTTTGATATTATGTGGGGCTGGGAAGTCTCTAGTGGACCAATGTCCTGAACTTGGCTCTCCCACCTCAGAGGCTCAGGCCCGACACCCAGTCAAATCACCAAGATACTGTCAGTTACACAGCTCAGAAGAAAAGGGGGGAAAAAAAAGAAAGAAAAAATAAAATAATTAAAATAAAAAAATAATTATTATTAAAAATAAAAATGTAATAAAAAAAGAAACAAACAGAAAAGAAAGAAATAAAGAGAGCAACCAAACCAAAAAAACAATCCATTAATGATAACAAGCACTAAAACTATACTAAAAAAACAAGAAAAAATGGACAGACAGAACCCTAAGAAAAATGTTAAAAGCAAAACTATACAGACAAAATCACACAAAGAAACATGCATATACACACAGAAAGAGAAAAAGGAAAAAATATATATATATATATATTTAAAAAAGGAAGAGAGCAATCAAATCAATAAACAATTCTACCAGTGATAATAAACTCTAAATACTAAATTAAGATAAACATAAAACCAGCAACAAATTAGATGCAGAAAGCAAACCCCAAGTCTACAGTTGCTCCCAAGTCTACAGTTGCTCCCAAAGTCCTCTGTCTCAATTTTGGGATGATTCATTTTCTATTAATGTATTCATCAGATTGACTGTGAGATTTAATCCGCTACTCCTGAGGCTGCTGGGAGAAATTTCCCTTTCTCTTCTTTGTTCGCACAGCTCCTGGGGTTCAAATTTGGATTTGGCCCCACCTCTGTGTGTAAGTCGCTTGATGCCTTCTCTTCCCCTCCCAGACAGGATGGAGTTAAATGAGCAGCTGATTAGGGGCTCTGGCTCACTCAGGCTGGGGAGAGGGAGGGGTAGAGAATGCGATGCTAGCCTGTGGTGGCAGAGGTCAGCATGACGTTGCAACAGCCTTAGGCGCACCATGTATTCTCCCTGGGAACCAGTCCCTGGATCATGGGACCCTGGCAGTGGTGAGCTGCACAGGCTTGTGGAAGGGGAGGTGTGGATAGTGACCTGTGCTTGCACACAGGCTCCTTGGCAACTTCAGCAGCTGCCTTAGCATTTCATGCCAGTCTCTGGTGTCCACACTAATAGCTGCAGCTATCTCTGGAGCTCGTTTAGGCAGTGCTCTGAATCCCCTCTCCTTGCACACCCTGAAACAATGGTGTCTTGTCTCTTAGGCATTTCCAGACATTTTACCCGGACTCCCTCCCAGCTAGCTGTGGCGCTCTAGCCCCCTTCAGGCTGTTTTCACGAAGCCAACCCCTGTCCTCTCCCTAGGATCTGACCTCTGAAGCCCAAGCCTCAGCTCCCAGCCCCCACCGGTCCCAGAGTGTGAACAGACAAGCCTCTCAGACTGGTGAGTGCTGTTTAGCACCTATCCTCTGTGCAGGGATCTCTGTGGTTTACCCTCTGCACCCCTGTTGCTGTGCTCTCCTCTGTGCCTCCAAAGATTTCCCCCAACCACCTCCCATCTCCACCAGTATAGGGGCTTCCTAGTGTGTGGAAACTTTTCCTCCCTCACAGCTCTATCCCAGAGGTGCAGGTCCTGTCCCTATTCTTTTGTCTCTGCTTTTTTCTTTTTTTATTTTGCCCTACCCTGGTATGTGGGAAGTTTCTTACCTTTTGGGAAGCCTGAGGTCTTCTGCCAGCGTTCAGTAGGTGTTCTGTAGGAGTTGTTCCACATGTAGATGTATTTTTGATGTATTTGTATGGAGGAAGGTGTTCTCTATGTCTTACTCCTCTGCCATCTTGAAGGTCCCCCATTATTTTTTGCTTTTGTCTACCACGTCCATTCCCTAAGATATCCTTGGTAAATATACCTGTCCATTAAGTAAATATTACAGAATATATGAAAGTATCAAGTTATGAAAATTTCCTTTAATGAATGCCTGTTAATCACTAAAGAAATGTTACTAAGCACCAACTCTGCTTTTCAGCAAATTGTCTTTGCAATATATGCATGGAGGAAATGTTCACTTTAGCCTCTTACTGTTTGTAAAACACATTTCTTTTTAATTTAAGAAGAAATAAGAAGTCAGTGATTGATATTGTACAGTTTATACATAGCCTGTAATGAGTCCAAACACTGTCTTGGATGATATATGAAATGGACAACAACACACTGCCTTTCCTAAAGACACTGTGATAGTGATTTACAAGATCACGACTCCTTTGAAATTTCATCATCTTCCTAGCCTCAGGACTTAACCCCAATTAGAATCCTAGCCATAGCACATATCAGATCTGTTAGAAAGTAGATAAATTCAGCACAAAAATAATATAACAAATAATGGAATTAAAGGGGGAGGAAATACTTTTTTTAAAGGGTACTTTTATGCCATGGCTTCCTATTTTAGGTTATTATGGAAATCCTCAGTGAAATTCATCCTGATAGACTTATTTGAAAACTTTGTCTTACTGTCTGATCATAGCCTCTTGAAAAATTATTTTATTTTTTAACATGTTTGATCGTATACTTGATTTCTAGAATAGGGTGTGTGTGTTTGAGGGGTGGAGAGCAGATAAATTCCCTTGGGAAGCAAAATCAGAAATCACATAGTAATTTCAAATGGATTGATTGGCATCTTTCTTGATAATTCTTTAGACTATTATTCTTCTTCAAGTCAATGGATGGAATTCCTTCCAGTGTGGAAAACCTGAGCCATGGGAGAGAGCATTTTGATTTTCAAAATAACTGAGTGGTAGTGTGTAGGTGGTAATTAATCATTTGTTTCTACACCTAGAGACTCACATATTCTTCAGAAAAAAAATATAAGACAAATTTTCCCATCAGTACTATTTTCTTATCAAGAAAGAAACAATGTGAATTGGATAATATAATTTATATTTCATATGTTCCACCTACAAAGATAAAAGTATGAAGGTGATGTTTTCCTTTTACTTCAGGCTACTCTAAAACTCCAGAATTGTTTTTGATAAACAAATATATGTTTAATTTCTTATGTTAAAAATCTAACCCCAGAGAAGACTGTCTCAATTATATGAATACTATCATAATTCCACTAACTGCATGTATAATGCTATGATCTAGTCTTTAATATAAACTTTGGACCATCACTTTTTGAAACACAGGTGATGCTTATCCTTACAAGTATATCAATTAGACATACAGGAAAGTTGTCATAATAAACAACTTTTCCCTTTTCCTTTCTGGCACACTTTTTCAGAATCCTCCAGAAATGCAATTTCTGATGGAGTAAGCAAATTTTATTTTGATGTCCCATGTCACCAGGGGCTTTAGTGAGTTCATGTTGCAGCCTTGGTTTGAACTATCTGAGCAGAGTATGGTGGCAGATAGTGGTCCTGAAATTGGTGACCTCTCTGCCTATTGTTTTCTCTGTACAAAGAATTTCTCTCTTACCTCATTGCTTCAGCATATGTATAACTTCACATTCTATTGCCTCACTCAAGCCTCATCACTTGTGTGTGAGTGTGTGTGTGAGAGTATGAGAGTGTATGTGATGGGACTGAGGAAAATGGGAATGTATATTATGCCAGAATTAATTATTTTATAGAAAGAAATTATCCTGAGGGGATGGATTCAGACAAGTTAGCCAGGGTGACTAGGGATAAAAAGGTGGCAATTTTGACTTCCTTCAAAAGGCAGGAGGTCAGGGATCCACCATTCAGAAGTCTGGTTTCAAACCACTCCCCTTTTTGATAATCATAACTCACAAATTTATAAAAATAAATAATAGACACAAACATACAATTTACATATACATATCTGTCCCCCTCCCCAAACAAATGTAATTAACATTTTAGCTCTTTCTTTTTTCCTTGATTACCCATACAGAGGTAAGAATATTTTGTTTTGTCTTCATCTAACATCAATCAAACATTTTATTATACTACAGGTTTACTATATATTTTATACCACCTATACCATCATAGTCTATGTCTCTGTAAGCCCTCCTCTGCCTGAAGCAGAAAAGCCTCCAATGCTCTTTCATGGCTCCAGAGTTCCTCAGCCAGTTCTTACTAGGAGGACCTAGAAAGACCTTCTTGGATGTGGCTGGAACAGCAACGAGAATGCATTTTGAATGAGATAAGACAATTGTTTCTGCTTCTTCAGGTGTCTTCTGGAGTCCCTTGTTTTATTCTTTCTTCTACAGATGACAGGAAAAAAAAGGGAAAGCCCAAAAGAAATTTCTGGTTAACTGGAGAACACGGGAAATATGTATCATTTCAAACTCAATTTCACATCAAGCCAACGTTGGTGGTAACACATCCTACTTATTAATAAAATCATTCAGACAGGTCCTCACAAGCTTAGAGTGTGTGTGTGTTTTAACTCTTATGGTGACTTCACTTAGAGAATGCCCTTGATTTGATGACTATTACTGAAAATGAACAAGAGATATTTATGAGCCTTAGGAAGCCAAAAAATTCTATTTCTGTTGAAACTTTAATTTTTTGTGCTTCCTTTTATAATTATATTTTCTCTACCATGAACTACTTGAGGAATTCTGTTCCTTTTATATTAGTCAGTATTATAAAGGTAACAAATGCACTGAGGTTTGAGGGAAAGATTGTCAATAATTTGTGTGTGATGGAGGTTGCTGCCAGGGAAGACATGGGGGTTAAGAGATATAAAAAACACAGAAATTATGTTCAATAACAAAATAATTCTTTTAAATTAAAAATTAAAATATATACTATATTTTGTTACTATGTTTATTCATATATTATAAACTAGCATGGTAGATAAGTTTTTTTAAATTGAGTATATGATATTTTGAAACACTTCTAGTGGAAAAAATGATATTTTTGAACTCTCAGCAGTTCCACATGTGAGGGTTTCACTTCAATTTAATTGTCAATTAATATTTGAAATATGAAGTTAGAAAATTAGATTGCTACAACTTATACATCAATCAAAAAGTAAAATAATAGAGTTATTTCTGACAACTACATTTTAAACATACAACCACTGACTTATGCAACTTAGATTAAATATTTTAATTGACTTAATAATTTCCATCTCATGTTATTGCCTACCAGTTTGTGTTCACATAACAATCATATTTATTCAGTATAGTTTTCTTCATCATTTTAATAGAATGTTATTTTATAATTTTTAATAGAAGGGAGCTATAGAAATAACACTGTAATCAGTTATTTCTCTTTCAAAAATTAAACTGGGAAAAATGACCCATTAAAAATATATTTTTTCCACACAGAGAATACAAATAAATATATAAGGAAAATTAAAATACACAAATAAAAAAGAAGTCTTCTCAAGTCTTTCCCTGTTTAGAGGTCAGCTACCCTGAATGGTTAAATTAAAAGTAATGGCTGTTTGCATTTGGAACCTCTTTCCTTAAGATTAAAATATGTTAAAAGAGTGTTGAATACAAAGAACTAAACTGACAAATCACATCATCTGATTTACACCTGCACAACCACTAACTCCTTGTCTTTATAGATTTCAAATAAAGCTCCTTTGTGTCCTGATGATAGAGTGATACAATCTCACATTTGTATGGTATTTCCATTTATGGTATTTCTGCACCAGGGAAAATTTGTGAAACTCAAAGTTCCCAGGATTATCCTGGAACTTAAAAATAGTTAAAGAAAAAAACGTAAGATAGAATGGAAAGATAATGTTTTCACTGCAAGAGAGGAGGGGACTGTGACTGCA
Source organism: Orcinus orca (assembly GCF_937001465.1). Taxonomy (NCBI): domain Eukaryota; kingdom Metazoa; phylum Chordata; class Mammalia; order Artiodactyla; family Delphinidae; genus Orcinus; species Orcinus orca. The sequence continues at coordinate 132,258,663 of NC_064563.1, forward strand.
GTAAGGTGGCAGATATAGGCAGGGCTCAGATCTAAGGACCAAAAACATCATGCAGTTGAATCAGTCTTGTAGGTCTTGTGGAGAAATAGGGAATTTTACCCAGGAAAGAAACAAAATGCTATTTATCTCATATTTATCCTTTACAAACCTTATTCTAAGCAAAGGTGACATGTAATCTTCTTTTATACAGACAATTTATGTGACTTTTTTTTTTTTTAACATCTTTATTGGAGTATAATTGCTTTACAATGGTATGTTAGTTTCAGCTTCACAACAAAATGAATCAGTTATATATACACATATATTCCCATATCTCTTCCCGCTTGCGTCTCCCTCCCTCCCACCCTCCCTATCCCACCCCTCCAGGCGGTCACAAAGCACCGAGCTGATCTCCCTGTGCTATGCGGCTGCTTCCCACTAGCTAACTGCCCTATGTTTGGTAGTGTATATATGTCCATGCCTCTTTATCGCTTTGTCACTTTTTTTTAAAGGTATTATTTAGTGAATATAAACTTCCATGAAAATTTCAGGAAATTTTTATAAAGCTTTTTTTTTTTTTTAATCAGCAGTTACAATTGTGGCTGGAGGTATCTTAAAATTTCCTAATGAAAAGCATGCATTTTATCCTAAGTTCTTTTTGAAAGTCATGTAGGAATAACCTTTTTAGTCAATCTATTGAATGTATATTAATACACTGGTTGTATGATTGTGGTCTATTGCTCCTTAAAGTTATAATCATACTTTATCATTTATATTAATACTTTTTGTATGTGGCCCTGTCAGTGTTTCCAAATATCTCAGTCACCTTGCCTACCTGTGAGTTCAAGAGGGAAATGGAGAAAAAATACATAATTGTTTGCTTATTGCCCTGAAGCAAGTAGAAAAAAATGTAGACAAGCTGTTGTAAAATAGGCACATATTATTTTAAACGTGTGTGATCTTTAGTGACGTGAATATTAGATTTACATTTGAAAAATAATTTTTATTTATTAAGTCATGTATTCAATAAATATTTGTTGAGCATCATACTCTGGCAGTCATTGTGCCAGAAATTTGGCCTCCATAGGGAACAAAACAAGATCCATGCTCCTGTGGAGATTACATTAAACAATATTAAGTATATTTCACTTTGATAAAAGGAAAATAATTCATTAAAAAAAACAAAAAGAATAAAAACAGAGTGGTTTAAGGACAATTCAGAGAGGTTGGAGGGAGCTGAAGATTGCAACTTTAGATTGATCAGAATAATTTTCATTAGAAAAGTTAAATCTGAACAAAGACATGAGGAGGGTGAAGGAGTTAGCCATGGAAATATCTAGGAGAAATGCATTTCTGGAAGAGTGATCACAGTGTTCCTGGCATGTTCCAGGAATAACATGATGATACTAACATGGTAATGTGTTATTATCCAGTTTTATCCAGCTGTACTGAGACTTGGAGGAGAAGGTGAGAACTAAGGTTGGGCTTGGCAAGTAAGTCCAATGAAGGGAGAGAAGAACAAGGGAATACAGGCAGTTATTATAATCAGAGTCCAAAGAGTTTAGGCTGCATAGAAAGAGAAAAATGATGAGATTAAAGTAATGAATGAAAGGGAAAGAATCATAGAATCAGACAGTTGGAGATCAAAGTATGGTTGAATAAGTCTTAAAGTTTGGGCACTAGAGGAGGTGGTGACATTAAAGACAGGAAGTGACATGAAGAGCTGAATGCATGAAACTGGAATAATAGGGTCATTGCAATTATTAGCAATGTCAAGGCCTGGGTCAGTACTACCCAATAGAAATATGATGTGAGCCACAAATAAAAGCCGCATGTGGGTTTACATTTTTCTAGTAGCTACATTTTTAATAAAGTAAGAAGAAAGGCTAAAATTATTTTACTAATATATTTTACTTAATTCAATACAGATGAAATATCATCACTGCAATATGCAGTTAGTATAAAATTAATGAGGTATATCACATTCTTATTAGTATTAGGAATCTAGTGTACATTTTACACTTTCAGCATATCTCAGGTCAGACTAGCCACATTTCAAGTGATCAGTGGTCACATGTGGCTGGTGGCTACCATATTGGACAGTGAGATCTGGACAGGATCGTGGAAATATGTAGCTGGGGTAGAATAGTGGAGAATAAATAGTAGAACTTAGAGGTCAGTTTATTGGAATGATCATTTTTGTAGCTATCCAAATCATCAAGAATTAAGACAAAAGTGGTTGGGAGAAAGACTGTCAGTGAACCATAAACTAAAATTGTTAAGAAACCCAGAACAACTTTGGTGGAAGATAATGATATAAGAAAGTTAATTAATATAATCCAAAGACATAAGATTCAAGATTAGGAATTTTAGGAAACAAAGGGAAAGTTCTGAAAATAGAAATGAAGGGCAAAGAAAACATTATCATCACTTCCAGACCTACTAGAATGAAGTCTATGGGAGAAGAAAGAGCCACTAGTTGAGAGCTTTAGGAAAAAACAGTGCTTTTAGGGGAGAACCAGGATTTACTTAAAGGAAGAAGGCAAAGGAGTATTTAGTAAGGCAGGAGTGAGGGAATAGGACATATTCAGAGTCTTATAGTGATTAAAATGAGGAAGTAAAGGGTGACCTGCCATTCTGGGAGTTTAAGGGGTACCTGGAATAACAGGAGTAAAGAATATAATAAGATCTGTCCTGATAAATAGTTCAGGAGAGTTTTGGGGAAGCCCTGAGTGTGGAGGATGAAGGGTGGGGAGGGTTGGCTAAGTCCAACATCTTTATTGAGAAATAATTAATATATCATACAATTCACGCATTAATGTGTACAATTCCATGGTTTTTAGTATACTCACAGAGTTATTCAACCATTACCACAGTGCAATTTTTGGACATTTTCTTCAACCAAAAAAGAAACTCTGAACCCATTAACATTCACTCCCCAATCTTCCTCCCTACCTCCCCATTCCCAGTCATAGGCAACCTTAACTTACATTCTGTCTCTATGCATTTGCCCATTCTAGATATTCCATATGAATGGAATCATAAAATATGTGGTATTTTATACTGGTTTCTTTCCCTTAGCATAATGTTTTCAAGGTCCATACAATCTGTAGAATCTATCTGTAGTTCATTCCTTTTTATTGTTAAATAAGACTCCTTTTTATGGATATAGCACATTTTTATAATCCATTCATCAGGTGATAGATTTAGGTTGTTTCCATTTTTGTGCTATTATGAATCATGGTGCTATGGACATTCGTGTTCAAATTTTTGTGTGGATGTATGCTTCTATTTGGGGGGGCGCATACAACAGGGAGTGGAAATGCTGGGCTGTATGGTAACTTTATTTCTATCATTATGTAAAACTGTGAAACTTTATTTCAATATGACTGCCCCATTTTACATTCCCACCAGTAACATTTGACCATTGTTAATGGAGGCAAAGAGGTCTGGTCTTAACTCTGGTTTGTGGATCCTCTAGTGACCATTGAAGTTGGGGTTGAAAACCTAGAAATGCCTGGGTTTACTCTTGATCCTGATGGGGAGGGAAGATTTACATCAAGAGTAAGGCTCAGCCTGGCTCCTGTTAATGAACATGAGACTTTGGGGCAGTTAAATGTTACACAGTATGATGTCTTTGCCCACTTTCAGTGTGGATTAATGGGGGCCAGGCAACATAGATTCATTATGAACAGATACTAGTTTTCTAACTATTTTTTGTTTATTGACGTATAGTTAACTTATAATGCTGTGTTTCAGTACAGCAAAGTGATTCAGTTATAATAAGTGTTTCTAATACTCACAATGACTTTCCAAAGATAGCTCTGGCCCATCCTGTTTTGCAGAAGAAGAACCTGGGGTATAAAGACGTTTTGAAAAACTTGCCCAAGTTCACACTGATTGCCATCACTGATTGTATAATTTTATAATTATTTGCACAATCTGTATCAGCACAAACACCTTGAAAATTGAGTCGTAATTTCCAAAAGCAGAGTATCCTCAATAGTTTCACTTTTATGTGTTCAGGAGTTATTCTAAGCACTGTAGTTTTTATTGACACTTACCTATGCACGCATCAACACAGAAACATCCCCTGAAATATGGAAAAACATTCCATTAATGTGTTGTTAAGTGGCATCAAATAAGGATGACTTAAATAATGGGAACTGGATAAATTTATCATATTCTGAGTCACAGTGAGGAACCACATTTCAAAGGACCTCTTTTGACAAGTGGTTATTAAATATGATTTAATGGCATGCTCTAGGGAAGAGATGACTAATACCTAAAATGAGTGTGAAAACTGGCCTCTAAATTGTGATTCACCTTTCTTCAAAAGGCTGTAAATTAGTGCACTATCCATATCTGAAATGAATCTTTACTTTTAAGGTAAACTATATTGTTCTTCTCAATGAATAAAAATGTTCTGAACATAAAATTGCTACATGCATTATGGTCCATTTGTTTGGTAAACCAAATAATATGTTTTATTTTTATTTAAAAATAACTTATCAAAAAGTTGTAAATGATCTAAATAACCTAAAGTATTGAGTATATAAATTATGCACATTGATACAATATAATACTACAAAGTTGTCACACATCACGATGTGGAAGAATATTCAATGACAGGAAAAAATTGTCCACAGTAAATTGTTAAAGGAAAAATAGAAGCAGACCACACAGTGCCTTGATCCCATGTTTGAAAAAGTTAGACAGATTAGGATAGATAGAGGCAACTTGATTTAAAAATCCATCTTAAGAGAAGTACACCGAATGATAACATTGGTTCTCTTTGGATACTGGAATGAAGGCTGCTTAGTATTTTTTTCCTTTTTTTGCATATAAGTTATTTCTAAGTTTTCCATAATAAAATGGATAAAGACAAAATGAAATATTTTAAAAAGTCTATGATTCCAAATTATTTTGCCTATATCTTATTTTTTCTATTTATTTGTTAGTTTTTTTTTAAAAAACTGTCATATAAATATTTAGAGGGCAGTTAACATCTTTGAATAACAAATTCATCTGTATCAATGTATTATGAGTAAAATTAAACAGAATATTGCAACGTTGGGATTGAAAAAGTTTATTTTTTAAAGTTTTACAAAAATATAAAATGTAAAATTTTATATGAATAACTCTTGAATGCTTTAAACTGATACAAAGTGGCTTATTTTTATTGAAGATGCAATCTGTTGAATAAATTGATTGTACCACTGTTGTATGTACAGCCACACACTTATTCCTCTTGAAAGCAATCAAGTGCTGACAAACTTTTGTGATCCAAGCCTGCCCCCTGGTGCCTGATCTGTACATGCTGCTGACAAGACCAACTATGACTCAGGCAGCACCCTCTTCAAAAACTGTTCAGAAGTAACCCATAAATGAAAATATGAAAATACTGGAAGTCAATTTTCCTGCAGTGCTCCAGGTGTTTTCACCAGTGGCTCAAAACCACAATATGTGCTTAAAGATAAAATAAAAAGTAGCTTGAGGTATAATGGAAATACAGAAACTGTGTAACTAGGTAAATTCTCAACACAGCCTTAATTTAAATAATAAAGAATAAGAAACGGCAAATTTGAAGGTGACTCTTTCATAGGAAGTAATCTGATCAATTTTATTCACCAGGTATCAAGAAAATTGTGTTTAAGCATCCATTTTAAAGTCTATCGAGTCTTGAATGTCAAGTAAAATAAATAAGTAAGCTGTCTATCCATCATATACCTCAAAGTAGTTTTTGTTTGTTTAAGTCTGAGGGAAAGAATGATTAGAAGGAGAATTCAAAGAAGAGGTGTGAGGTGGAGCTATAGAGAGTAAGAGTTGGTTTGTCTTAAGACAGGAAGACACATTTCTTCCTCTATAAGAGGCAGTATTGATACTGACAGGAGGACTTGTAGTAAGGAACGTGTTTACAGGGACCCAATTTAACTGGTTCAAAAATGGACCCAATAGCAATGACAACACTCTAAGGGCAAAAGTAAGAATACCTAGCCCACACTGACAGCACTGTATGTCTTTTGTGATGGCTTCGGATGTTTTTCTGATGGTCCACACAAATCATATAATTTCACCCTTTTCTGAAATGTTGAAGCCAGAGTCTTAAATTTTACATTTGTGTTCCAAAATGATTTAGCCATTATTATTATTGCTTTTTAAAAATACAATGAAAAACTTGAGGTCAGGTAGAACATTTAAGAGCATGTAATTTAAGCAATCATTAATTAGCTTTTGATGCTTAAAAGTCTAAAATAAAAGACCTGTGTGTTCATAATATGTCAAGTACTTGGCTATTGTGAACAGTGCTGGAATGTTATATACAGATATATCTTTGAAATCCTGATTTCAGTTCTCTAGGATATACACCCAAAAGTGGAATCGCTGGGTCATATGGTAGTTCTGTTTTTAGTTTTGTGACGAACACCTATACTGCTTTCCACAGTGGCTGCACCAGTTGACAACCCCACCACCAGTGCACAAGTGTCCCTTTTTCTCCACATCTTTGTCAACTCTTGTCTTTTGTTGTTGTTTTTATAACAGTCGTCCTAACAGTGTCACAGGTGTATGTATATGTCTAAACTCACCAAATTGTGTACATTAAAAACGTGCAGTTTTTGTATATCATTTATACCTCAATAAAGGTGGTTTTTGAAAAATATTTAGAAAAATAAGGTCTGAAGTCCCTACCTCAGAGAAGCAGAATTATAACCAGGATGAAAGTTCCTTGAAACTAGTTTCCTTAATTTTGTTGAGAGTTTTAGCCCTAGTAGTTGTCGAAATGCCATGACAAACTACTGCTCACATCAGCAAGTATGATGAGGGAGAACAAAATTTAAAAAAATATTTTATTAATTCACTGAATCTCACACACAAGATCTTTATGCACCACACAATTTGCCAAAAATGAGACCAAACCAACTATTCATATAAATTCCAATGGTATACAAGACATAAAACTTCTGGCATTGGCAGAATTAAAAATAAGAAAGCTTTAATAAATTTTAAGATTGAAGGGAATTTAAGTAGTAAATTATTCAACCATTTTTCGTATAAGGAAACATGTCCTGAAAATGTGGGTGATTTCCAAAGTCATGTATATTGAAGCAGAGCCAGAAATAGAGTGAGCATTCAACCATAAACCTCCCTGCAATGCACCATACTGTCCTTATTCTTTTTTGTTTATATATATATCTCCTACTGATCTAAGAACATCTTCCATCTGGGCATTGAACCTATCCTATCTCTAGATCTTAGATGCCTCAGTTGTTGTTTCCTCCACATTTTACCTAGATCTTTCTCCATCAGCATTTAAATAAATCCAAGCCTTTAATATTTAAACAAAAATAAAATAACCTCTCCCTCTAACAAACACACTTCCAGGCACTGCCCTACATTTCTGACGTCTCTGTAGCCAAAAATCTTGAAAAAATTGTGTCTCTTGCCAGCGGTGATTTTTATTTTTACCTCCCACTGCTTCTTGGTCTGCTGCAATAGGTCTCCTTTTCCATGGTTTCTTCCCACAACTTTTGCTAAAGTCACCAATGACTTCAGTGTGTTCCTAAATCCAGTGGAAGGTTTCCAGTTGTCACCTCACTTGACATCCCAGCCATATGCAACACTGTGAGATCATTAGCTCTGCCCTTCTAAAAACTCCCCATTCTTTTTACTTTCAACCTCCGCCTTTTCCTGGGTTTGTCTTTGCTTGTGTTGTGTGTGTTTGTTTATTGTTGTTTGTCTTACCGGTTGATCATTTTCTATCTCATTCTCCTGCTAATCTGGACCATTTAAAGGTTAGAGCTCTTCGAGGTTTGAGCCCTGGCTCTTTTCCTTCTGATTCTTAATCCTGTTCCTGGAAATCCCATTTATACATATAACTTTAATCACAAACGAAATGCTAATATTCCCAGTTCACGTCTACCTCTTAGACCTCTCCTCTGTGTACCTGACATGTTATACCAACTGCCTAACGGACTTCCTCACATTGACAATTAAAAGACGTCTTTTGTTTAAAACCCTTTCATGGATTCTCACTGTTTTATCATGAAAGAACACAACCCTTCCATGTAGACTGCAAGGCTTTGCATAATTTGGCTCTTACTGATCTCAGAGAAATTATTTTGCACCAAGTATTCACTCACTCCTCACCCCACTCAAATGAGCTTTCTTTCATCATGTTCCCTCCATTCAGAGGGAACCATTTGCTATCTGTTGCCTTTTCCTAGAAACCCCTTTTCTTTATCTCCCGTTCTCTCTTCTCCAAGGTAAAAAGTCTTACTTGTCTTTCATATCTCAGTTTTAAGTGACTTTTTTAGCAAAGTTTTGTTTGATCTGTGTTGGCACTGAACGGACAACATTATATGGTGGATTTTCCCACTAATTATTTTTTGAAATAGTTTTCTGAACACAAAACAGCCTTTTTTCCCCCTCAGTATAAAAACATTGATATCCTATGTATACTGATTAATTGACACATTTTTTATTTCCAGCTGAAGTGTTACATTTCATATAAAAGTTCACAAATAATGGCTTCTATTTTGATTTTTTTCAGTATATAAAAGTTTCCTTGAAGATATTTTATGATGTAATGCTAATTGCTTGTAGGATAGTTAAATATCAGAATTAAAACCTAATCTTAAGCTGCCATCTTGTAGATATGAATGAAAGTCCATCAAGCACGTATTTTATATTTTGTTTCATTGCACATTGCAACTAACAAGCCAAGGAATCGACGTATATTAGGAGTGTGTACTGTTTTTAAACACCATAAACAAAAAACAATAAATTGTCAGTAAAATTTAGTATTTGCTAATTTTATTACACTCTTTTGTTACATATTCAGTAAACTCATAGGGATTATAAATTCAATTTGAGTAAAGTTTACACTTTACTCATATATTTTATTTTAAAGGGCCTTTAATTTAAAATGATCAAAACACTGATATTATACATTTGCTATAAAGAAAATTATGACAGCTTCTCTTTTCTGATATTAAAAATAACTTAATAAAGACTTGTTTTCATTAACGTAAAAGGAAGAAAAATTCAGACCAGGTTATGAACTGTTAGGTTACTATTCTTCATAGCTCTTATTATTGCTGTAATTTCATATTTATTTATGTCATCGTTAGATGGCATATCGTTAGATTAGTGTCTCCATTAGTCTGTAAATGCCATGATGGGTAGAGACTATTTTCTTTGTACCTACCATTTTGCCCTAGCACCAAAGTATCTGACAATTAAGAAATATTTATTGAATGAAATACAATGCAGTTTTGTTCATCAGAAGTGATCATTGGTATATATATATTGTCATCAAGCTTGACACTGACACTCAAGTCCTGGTAAAAGAGTCATTAATGAGAATTCAGATTCTAATGAGCTTCAGGAATGGACTATTCATAACTGATAGAAATGCTTGCCTAGTAGGATAAGTTCTATAAGTTGCTAAATGATTAACAGAAAAAGATAGTAATCACAGAGGAAATGGACTATTAAATTTATCTTGCTCTATAGAAATGTTTCTACTTTAGGGAATTCAACAGATTAAACAAATAAGTATGATGATCTTAAGAGAAAAAGGGTAAAAACAAATGCTGGTTAGGATGTAGAGAAATTGGAACCCTGTGCATCTCTGCTGGTAATATAAAATGGTGCAGTCACTGTGGAAAATAGTATGATGGAACCGAGATAGGAAATCCTTAGTGAACAGAGATAGGAAATCCATGTATACACATATACACACACACACACTCACACACTTTTACATCTCTATTTCTGTGTCTGTCTGTCTTATTTTTCTGTCTATATTGAAAACTGTGAATACATGCCAATATTTCCAATCCCCTTCCAGCACAACACTCATTTTAGCCACCCCCTTTTCTTATTTTTAATCTTATTTTCCGATTTTTTTTTAAGTTTGTTCTGGGCTTTGTATCCATTCTAGGCAGTTGGAAAGAAAAAGAATATATGAGAACACTTGGAGGTTTTAAGTGCCGGGTATCCTTTCAGCCCACATTTCACATGACTGCATCTAACTGCAAGGGAGGATGGGCAAGCTAGCTACATTTTCTCCTATTGTGAGAAAACTAACTCCTATTATCCTCAACATACAGTATATACTTATTGCTAAGTCTTCCTGTGTGTATCTGAACTCTTGACCCTGCTGGACCCTTCTGACTCACTTTTCTCTCTTGGGGCTCCAACCCCTGTCAAGCCAGGTCCCCTTTCTCAAATTGGGGTACCTAATGGGTTTTTTTTGGCTAAATTATTCAGAAAGGAAGGAAGGAAGAAAAGAAGGGAATGTGGGAGGAAACAAGGGAAAAATAGAGAGGGGTAAAGAAGGAGTAAGGGAAGGAGGAGAGAAACAAACAAAGAAGAAATTTAATAAGATTGTAGAATGATACAGCAGAATTTGAATCCAGGCATGTCTGACTCCAAATTCTGGGCTCTTTCTTCTACGTAGCAATATAGCCGAATTCAGGTTACATCTGAGTGTGTGTGTGTGTGTGTGTGTGTGTGTGTGTGTGTGTATGTGTGTGTGTGTGTGGTTAACTTATCAATATAAAACAAATCATTCATCTCAATATGACAATATTATAATGTAAATAATTCTAAAGATTAATATTGACTAACATAATATTTTCTATTTAAGATGTGTTTTCTCAAAGGGGTGAATTTGAAGACTGAAGATGATGATATAGTGAAAAGAAAAATCACTATTAGTTATTAAACCTGGTTCTTACCCCTGCCTCTATTACTTGTATATCAGCTGTGTGACTTTTAACATGGCAAAAAAAACTTGGTGGCTGTGAGGTTTTGTTTACCCTTTTAAAAAGCTCTAGAGATGACCTCTTGTGTCTCATATACTTGAAAATGTTACACAGTCTCTTATCTTGGTTTTACACCACTTAAGAGGGGCTATTTTCACAGATGTTACATGAGTATTTGGCACCTCTGATCTGAAATGTAGCAACAAAACTATATGAACTTGGCAGCAAAAGCAAAGAATTGACAGGAAAAATATGTAGCTTAAATTGAGAACACTGAAAATGAATACAGTTTCTTCATATAAGCTCTTAATACATTTCAATAGCATTCTTACATTTACAATAAAAAGTAAGAAAATTATACTAAAGTAATATACTGAGCTTTCTGAGTTACATGATGTATCTGTCTTTTTTTTTCCTTTCTCAAGCTTTAATTTCAAAGGTTTATATACATATTATCTCAGATCAAAATTTAACCATTTCATAATAGTTACTAAATATATTATTTATTTTTACAAAAGGAATTATTTAATTTACTTTTTTATACAGCAGGTTCATATTAGTTATCTATTTCATGCATATTACTGTATATATGTCAATCCCTATCTCCCAATTCATCCCACCACCTCCCACTTTTCTACCTTGACGTCCATACATTGTTCTCTGTGTCTGTGTCTCTATTTCTGCCTTGCAAACTGGTTCATCTGTACCATTTTTCTAGATTCCACATATATGCATTAATGTACGATATTTGTTTTTCTTTTTCTGACCTACTTCACTCTGTATGACAGTCTCCATGTCCATCCACGTCCCTACAAATAACCCAATTTTGTTCGTATTTATGGCTGAGTAATATTCCATTGTATATATGTACCATATCTATAAAAAAGCAGGAGGGGTAATGGTGGGATGAATTAAGAGATTGGGATTGACATATATACACCAATATGTATAAAACAGATAGCTAATAAGAACCTGCTGTATAAAAAATAAATAAATACAATTAAATTAAAAAAAAAACAATATCACTGATGACCATAGATGCAAAAATCCTCAACACAATACTAGCAAATAGAATTTAAAAGGATCATTAAAAGAATCATACACCATGATCAAGTGGGGTTTATTCCAGGGATGCAAGGATTCTTCAGTATATGCAAATCAACCAAACTCATACACCGTATTAAAAAATTGAAGAAGAAAAACCATATGATCATTGCAATAGATACAGAAAAAAGCTTTCAAAAAAATTAAACACCCATTTATGATAAAAACCCTCCAGAAAGTAGGCATAGAGGGAACTTACCTCAACATAATAAAGACCATGTATGACAAACCCACAGCCAACATTATTCTCAATGGTGAAAAACTGAAAACATTTCCTCTAAGAACAGGAACAAGACAAGGTTGCCCATTCTCACAGCTATTATTCAACATAGCTTTGGAAGTTTTAGCCACAACAATCAGAGAAGAAAAAGAAATAAAATGAATCCAAATCGGAAAAGAAGAAGTAAAACTCACTGTTTGCAGTTGACATGATACTATACATAGAGAATCCTATAGATGCTACCAGAAAACTACTAGAGCTAATCAATGAATTTGGTAAAGTAGCATGATACAAAATTAACACACAGAAATCTCTTTCATTCCTATATGTTAATGATGAAAAATCTGAAAGAGAAATTAAGGAAACACTCCCATTTACCACTGCAGCAAAAAGAATAAAATACCTAGGAATAAACCTACTTAAGGAAGCAAAAGACCTGTATGCAGTAAACTATAAGACACTGATGAAAGAAATTAAAGATGACACAAACAGATGGAGAGATATACCATGTTCTTGGATTGGAAGTATCAACATTGTGAAAATGACTATACTACCCAAAGCAATCTACGGATTCAATGCAATCCCTATTAAACTACCAATGGCATTTTTCACAGAATTAGAACAAAATACTTCACAATTTCTATGGAAACACAAAAAATCCCGAATAGCCAAAGCAATCTTGAGAAAGCAAAATGGAGCTGGAGGAGTCAGGCTCCTTGACTTCAGACTATACTACAAAGATATAGTAATCAACACAGTATGGTACTGGCACAAAAAACAGAAATATATATCAATGGAACAGGATAGAAAGCCCAGAGATAAACCAATTCACATAAGGTCACCTTATCTTTGATAAAGGAGGCAAGAATATACAATGTAGAAAAGACAGCTTCTTCAGTAAGTGGTGCTGGGAAAACTGCACAGCTACATGTAAAAGAATGAAATCAGAATACTCTGTAATGCCATACACAAAAATAAACTCAAAATTGGTAAAAGACCTAAATGTAAGGTCAGACACTATAAAACTCTTAGAGGAAAGCCTAGGCAGAACACTCTATGACATACATCACAGTAATATCCTTTTTATCCCACCTCCCAGATAAATGGAAATAAAAACAAATATAAACAAATGGGATCTAATGAAACTTAAAAGCTTTTGCATAACACAGGAAACTATAAACAAGATGAAAAGACAACCCTCAGAATGGGAGAAAATATTTGCAAATGAGGCAACTGACAAAGGATTAATCTCCAAAATATGCAAGCAGCTCATGCAGCTCCATATCAAAAAGACAAACAACCCAATCCAAAAATGGGCAGAAGACCTAAATAGACATTTCTCCAAAGAAGATGTACAGATTGCCAACAAACATGTGAAAGGATGCTCAACATCACTAATCATTAGAGAAATGCAAATAAAAACTACAGTGAGGGGCTTCCCTGGTGGCGCAGTTGTTGAGACTCCACCTGCTGATGCAGGGGATACAGGTTTGTGCCCCGGTCCAGGAGGATCCCACGTGGCACGGAACAGCTGGGCCCGTGAGCCATGGCTGCTGAGCCTGCGCATCCAGAGCCTGTGCTCCGCAGTGGGGGAAGCCACAGCAGTGAGAGGTCCGTGTACTGCAAAAAAAAAAAAAACTACACTGAGGTATCACCTCACACCGGTCAGAATGGCCATCATCAAAATATCTACAAACAATAAATGCTGGAGAGGGTGTGGAGAAAAGGGAACCATCTTGCACTCTTGGTGGGAATATAAATTGATACAGCCACTATGGAGAACAGTATGGAGGTTTCTTTAAAAACTAAAAGTAGAACTACCATATGACCCAGCAATCCCACTACTGGGCATATACCCTGAGAAAACCATAATAAAAAATGAGCCATGTACCACAATTTTCATTGCAGCTCTATTTACAATACCCAGGACATGGAATCAACCTAAGTGTCCATCGACAGATGACTGGATAAAGAAGATGGCACATATATACAGTGGAATATTACTCAGCCATGAAAAGAAATGAAATTAAGTCTTTGTAGTGAGGTGGGTGGACCTAGAAACTGTCATACAGAGTGAAGTAAGTCAGAAAGAGAAAAACAAACACTACTAACACATATATATGGAATCTAAAATAAAAAAATATATTGTTCTGAAGAACCTAGGGGCAGGACAGGAATAAAGACAGATGTAGAGAGTGAACTTGAGGACATGGGGAGGGAGAGGGATAAGATGGGGTGAAGTGAGAGAGTGGCATGGACATATGTACACTACTAAATGTAAAATATATAGCTAGTGGGAAGCAGCAGAATAGCACAGGGAGGTCAGCTCAGCACTTTGTGTCCAGATAGAGGGGTGGGATAGGGAGGGTTAGAGGGAGATGCAAGAGGGAAGAGATATAAGGATATATGTATACATATAGCTGATTCACTTTGTTATATAGCAGAAACTAACACACCATTGTAAAGCAATTATCTCCAATAAAGATGTAAAAAAAAAATAAAGATATAACACATCAGCCTGTAAAAAATGTATTCCACATCAATCTGTCTTTCTCCTCTTCCCAGTCCTGTCCTGGCTCTAAGATTCAAATCTCTAGCCCACAAAAAATGGACAATTTTTCTAGGTGATTGTTCACCATTTTGTGCTGGGAAGAGAGATGTCTGCTTCTTCTTCTCCTTTGCTTTTTGGCAGGAACAGCAACTGGAACTAGCTTGTTAGTACACATTTGATTCCCTGGCAATTCCTTGGCATTGCCTCTGAGGTTCTGGGCTCTTTGTTTTAATTGCATCGTAAACAACCTTACGTTCTTATTGACTTAAAATAACAAAACATTTATTTTCTCATGAATGTGCAGGGTCAATGGAGCAGCCCAGCACAACAGTATGATGAGTTCAAGTCTGCTCCAAGGGGAGCAGGCTCAGCAGCTAATTGGGTTCTGCTCTTCTAATGGTGTTTAGTAGAAATCCGGGAGGAGAATAGGAAACACATAACAGCCCACTATCACTACTTTCAAATCTCACTCACTAAGGCAATCATATGGCCGAATCCAATTTAAATGGGATGGTGAAGTATACTCTACCCCCAGTGAAGTATGGCAAATGAGAGGTGAAAAATTAGACAGATACTACAATAAAAGGGTTATATTTAATCAATCTCTTCTCTGTCCAGCCCACTTTCAAATTCAAATCCTATTTGGGAGTAAAAACAAGAGTCAAACAGATGGTAGATTGAAATATCATCTTTTCTTACAGATCAGACTTATTGGAGAAATCATGACTCTCTAGCAAAATTGGACTTCCAAACACCCAATTCCATGCATAGTATGAAACTACCAAAAAATTCAGAGCCAGCAATTGTAATCTTTTTGTAATGCGGAAGAAGATACTAGACAGTCATTGCTAAAACAGAAGGAACCCAGAATAGGGTGATTCATGCTCACAGACAATTTCTAATTTCCAAGCTCACTACCAGACTCTGTTTGGGTACACTTTCTCCTTGGGAAAGAGGAAAAGAGGCAAGAAGAGCCTGTATTTATTTGTCCCATGCTTTTCTCCCCTGGAGAGTGTAGAAATGTTCTCCACTTTAGAATTAGAGTGGGAGATGCATATCCTGCTCTAATGATTCTCTCTTCTGATTCCTACAGTGGTTCCCTTCCTGATTCTTTAGATGCAAGCCTTTTCAACTTGCCTCAGAGATCTTCCACTAACTTTGTGTTCTCCTTGTATCTCTCTCAATTCACCAACATAAATTAGGTGGAGAAGATTCTCCACCCCAAGTGGCCAGATGGGGAGGAAAGGAAGAATTGTACACAAATCATACAGTTTTTCGGGTAGGAAACATCTATTAAGCTGTTGAAACGAACTGTCCCAAAATGGGTGTGAGCCATAGTGAAATAGATTCACTCATTATCCAATAACCTTTATACAACAGGATAAGTTCATATATTTGCCTCCCTTTGATGCTGTGGGGTTTATTCCAGGGTTGGAGTATAAAAAGCTGTTCTTATTTATTTTCACTCTTAACTCTCACATCTACCCAATGCTGTTCTACCTCCTCTGGGAAGGAGGGAATACACAGTTGTGTTTGTTCATACCACCATGCAGATCTGGATAGCTTATCCTCACATTGGTGTGTTTTCAATTTAGGATTTCATATCTGGCAGTTTGCTTTTAGGGCAATAGCCATAGTTTGTTGCTGACATAGTGAAAGAGTAGAAATACAATACAGGGAAGTAGGTAAGAATTTTTTTTATCAATGTAGCTCTTATGATCCTGCCACAGAGAAACCATACATACATATTTGTACTTTTTTTTGTTCATTTAGCAAATGTTCCTTGAATATCCTTCTATATTTCCAGCAGTCTGATAAAGACTGAATATTCTACAGTGACCTAGATAGGGATGTACCTCACCTTCATCTACTTATAATTTATTGGGCTATTGATTTTACTGTTTTTCTCTTCCTTTCAATTAGATATATTCAACCAATGATTGGGAAAATACTTTAACTGAGAGTAGCAGGCTTTTCCTGACTTCCGGATATTTCAAACTAAGAACAAATTCCTATTAAGATAACACAGAATCCTTATCTTTGGTATATTCCAGTGACTGCTGTGATTGAAACATCAACAACAAAAAATAATATAAGGTACACAAGCCTCGTTTTTTACTCTATTTGAACCAGTGAATATGTAATACATGAGCAATGAATTTGTGTGAGGTGTTATTATGTCAATGTGTTGTTTCTAATAAATTTACCAAATAATTCTATGTAATTTTGAATTGTTGTTTTATCCTTAAGTTTTATGATGCTTTAGCTTTATTTTGCCTTCCACAGCTATATCACATCTTAGATGATTTTCATATCCAGAAATTTTTTTTTGCTTATTTACTAGATTTTACTTTTTTACCAAAGAGAGATAATTTGGTTACCTTAGGATACATTCTCACTAATTTTGGTATGTAAATAATGCCATTTGAAATCTAATTTTGAAAGCATTTTCACTAATTTTCCTCTTTAGTTGAAAATCCCATTGTTTAAGAGAACCCTTAATTAGGATTTCCAACAAAAATGTGTCACCATGCTACATGTTTACATTTTGAATAATTTTCAACATCCATTATCCACTCAGGCTTTTCTTTATCCAATTCCTTCCTCTCCACCAAGTAGTAGACATCAAACCTTCACTTGATAACTTCCAAGTTTGACAGTTGGACTTTTTTCCTGTTTCCTCAGCAGCTGGCTGGGACCAGATATAGGATTAAGCCCACCCAGTTTCTGAAGCACCTATCAGCAAGACTAGCAACCCAAGCCATACATTGCTTGTCAAACCTCTTTGGAATTAATCATATAAATTAAAAATTAAAAAATGTTTTATTTCTTTGCATTCCTTAAGGTATGCTCAGAAGACGATTTTATGACATATTTTTGGCAATAGGAACGTTTGCAATTATAGAGTGCCAATTATATTCTAGGACTGAATCTTCTCTTCAAAACTGCCATGAATATTACTTTTCCTGTTTATAGATGGTAAATATAAGGTTCAAAGAGACTTAAAAGTTTTCTGGGGCTGTAGAGGTAGCAATGAACAGATTTTTGATTCAAACTTTATGTATCTGATCCAAAATCAGGTTTCCTGCAGCATACCAACTTCTTCCTTTCTGAACCAATAGCACTTTACATATTGAAGTCCTTACATCAACTGAAGGTAGCAAAGTCAGTAGCTTCTAATAAAAACAGGAAAACATTTCATATTTTGCTGCAGATGGTGAAGCTAGTACCAACACTGCTAAAACTGTGCTAGCAACCTCTCTTCCACCCTCTCATAAAACATACATTAGAAGTTTTTATCCACAACATGTTATTCTCCTGCAAAAACTTTTTGCATTTGTTACTAAAAACTTCTATGACCAAAGTTAATTGTCCATACTTTCACCATGTGTCCCAGATTTTCCAGAAGATATTTCTGAATATCATTGCAAAAGTAAGCAAGTGGGAGTTCTGACTGCAGAAATTACAGAGTAACTTGTGTCACTACTCCTTAGGCAGATAATTTAAAAACTTTAGACAAATACAACAGAAAGATATTTGAAGGCCATGGAAACTAAACAAAAGTGGGCAAAGAATGGATGGTGTTTGGCCCTTGAAAAAGAGAGTGCAATGGTGAGATCCTCATTTATACATCCTTCTCGGCTGAGGACACCCCAAAGTCCACACAGCATCAGCCACTGTTATTTTTTTATTATTTATTTATGTATTTTTTTTTTCCGATATGTGGGCCTCTCACTGTTGTGGCCTCTACCGCTGTGGAGCACAGGCTCTGGATGCATAGGCCCAGCGGCCATGGCTCAGGGGCCCAGCCACTCCGCGGCATGTGGGATCCTCCCGGACCGGGGCATGAACCCATGTCTCCTGCATCGGCAGGCGGACTCTCAACCACTGCGCCACCAGGGAAGCCCGCCACTGTTATTTTTGATTGAGGTATCAGGGGACAGATTTGGGGCTAGAATGACTTCAAATTGAGGAAAGAAATCCTAAAAAGGAGGTTAGCCTCAGAAGAGGGGAGCCTGAAAATCTATGTATAACCTCTTCTCAACTACTTGACTGACCCTAGACTATATGTAGAAGGGAATTCAGGAATAATTGAACTAATTAGCAATAACCAAAAGTGACAAAGCAGTACAAATGTTTTTGTTGTTGTTGCCCACTGAAGAGAGATAAAGTTTCAAGTTTGAGTCCTGCCAAGTTAGAGGATCTTGGTAAAATGTCACCCTTTTCATTAAAGTTCCACAAGGTAGGAGAATATTATGTGCCAAAATTAAGAGATTTGGGATAAATTGAAACAGATATACCCTAACAAAATATAAAAACAACCCTCCAGAAAAAAGGTGACTAGTCTTTTACTGACCAGTCAGTAACTTAAATGACAAACTACAATAAAAATTAACACTTTTCAGAGGTAAATAACAGAATCCAGAGTCTCCACAAAACATTGTTTGGTGATATCTTTTATACAATAAAAAGAAATCTGGATATACAAAGAATGAGAAGAGTGACACTTAGTCCAGACAGAAATCAGTCAATATAAAAGAACCCTGAAAAGACACAGGTGTTAGGATTAGATGATAGGCAATTTAAAGCAACTGTTATATAAGTATATCAAGACATAAAGGAAATAATGGTCATAATTATTTAACCAAGAAGGAATCTCAAGAGAGATTCAAACTTCAAGGAACTGAAAAGGGCAATACACATGATGAAAACATAAACACATTGGGTAATCAACTGAAAGAGCATCCAAAGTCTAAAGCTGGACCGATCTGGGCAAGAGAATAAAGTAGATAAGCTTATCATCTAAAGTATGATATACATTTCCATAAGTCCACAGTGATATACAAATTCATGATTAAATACATTAATACATGGGAGAAAAGTGACAAATCTCCCATGCAGAAGAATTCTAAATAATTTATGTAGGTATTCAACCTTAAAGAAGGAGGAACTAAATCTAAAATCTAAAACTGCTTTAAAAAGTAAAATCTCTTTATATATATAAATATGAGCTTTACAACAGATTGGAGAGGGTAGAGTAAAGGGTTGATGACTTTAACGATCAACAAAAATTACTCAATTTTAAAAACAAAAAAAAAAATTTTAAATACAGCCTCAGGAACTTGTCAAACAATATCAAAATATCTGACATACAAGTTCTCAGAAAGAAAGAAGAAAATATTTGAAAATTTAATGGCCAAAAACACCCCAAGTTTGGAGAAAAACACCAACCTACAGACACAAGTAGCTTAGCAAACTCCAAGCAGGAAAAAACAATGGAAACTGTACCTAGATGCATCACAGTCAAACTAATAGAAACCAAAGAATATATATGTATATACATATTGAATAGCCAGAGGGAAAAAGATACAGTATTTACAAAGAAACAAAGATATAAATAATGGCTGACTTCACATAGAAAGAATGAAGGTAAGGAGACAAAATTTAAATTATCTTTAATGAAAATAGAAACACAATTTTCAATTCAAATGTCTATGTCCAGTCAAAATAACTTACAATAGCCAAATAAATATATTTTTAGGTAACTAAAACTGAGAAGGTTTTCAATTTCTCAAGTCTTGTACTATAAGAAACACTAAAAGGAACTCTTTAGAGTAAAGTAAAATGACACCAGATGGAAACACTATAGGAACTATACGAAGGAATAAAGACCATCAGAAATGAGAGTTGTAGGTAAAATGAAAGGACTATATTTTTTCTTTTAATTTCTTTAAGATAAAATTGATGGTTGAATGTTAGATTATAACATTGAATTGTGAGAGTATAAGTAGATTTAAAATATATGATCATTAATACGTAGAATGGAGATGTATATAAAATATTATTTCAAGGTTCTCACATTTCACATTAAGTGGTGAAGTACTAAGTAGCTTGTGGTAAGTGAAAGATACTTGTTTTCATACTTATGGAGAAAGACTAAAAACTTGGAGTATTTTTTGACAACCATGAAATTGAATTTGATGTCAATTACAATTTTAGCCAGAATAGTCCAAAATTTTTGGAAATTAAACAATACACTTCTAAATAATGAACCCAATAAAAAAGAAGTCACAAGAAAAGTATACAATGTTTTGAAGTTAATTATAAATACAACTGAATTTATCAAAATTTGTGGAATGCAGATAAAATTGTACTTAGAGGAAATTTATAACTTTAAATCTTTTAAGAAAAGAAGGAAGGTTTTAAATGACTGATATGATTTTCCATCTTATACAGCTAGAAAAAGATGAGCAATTTATACACAAATTAAGTAAAACAAAAATAATAAAGATAGCAGATACTAATAATAGATTTATTTTCTAACAGTATAAAATAGACAAATAATTGTGTAAGTTAAAAAAGACAAAGTTTTGTTTTCTGCTTTGTTTTTTTAAAGATCAGTTAATTGATAATCTATTAGCAAGACATGCCAAGGAAAAACTATGTCAGAAAATAGAAAATTACTAATATCAGGAATGATATAAGGTATATCATTACAAATTCTAATGACAATACATGTATAATAGCAGAATATTTATGAACAACTTTATTGCAACAAAACTGAAGACTTTGATGATATGGACAAATTATTTGAGAAATAAAACACACTGAAACTGATAGAAGAAAAAATAGAAAGTCTGAATAGTTCTATATCTATTAACTCAATTGAATTTGTTATCAAAAGTCTTCCTCCAAAAAAAGTGCAAGGCAAATTACATAAAATATTTAAATAGTAAGTAATACTAATATTAAGCAAACTCTAAAACATTGGTAGTTCTTATCAAAAAAAAAAAAGAAAAAGGAAGAAGAGGAGGAGAAGCAGGAGATGGAGGAAAAGAAAATTCAACTTACATTTCCACCACACTAAATTCTTGTTCCATTCCTATTATTTCATTCAAGAGTAAACTCATTCCTTACCTAGGCTCTTGCTATTTGTGTCCCACCCTGATAGCTCTAATGAAACTCACTTCTTGGGATTGTACAAAATTTACCTTCTTTCTCATGTACTTATATTGGTATAAGGTTTTACTTCTTCCAAGAATTCTACTCCATCTAGATGGCTTAGATTATACCTAAGTTATTTTAGCTACAAATTTCTATGTTTATCGTGTTGCCATGGAATTTTGGTTAAAAAGGATACTTGGATAAAGTTTGGAGGTAGTTGGCTTAGAAAAGCTTTGTAACCTATATTAAGAAAATGATTGAGTAATATGCTCTCCTATGCTTGAGTGAAGATTTGGACCTTGTATCTTTACCATATTGTCACCTCGTGGTACCACAACAAGAAAGCATCTACTTTTAAATATAGAATTTTAAATAATAGTACTATAATAAACATATCAAAATTAAATAGTTGCTTTAAACCTTCACTTAAATGGATGGATCTTTACTAGATTATAAGAGCAATGTTAAAAAGTGGTATCTCATATTAATCTGAAAATTGAAATAATTTTTCAGATTTTTTTTACAATGTCATTAATAGGAGCCAATATGAATCAACCATTATGAAGCTCATTCTGAAAAATTATTTTTAATACCATTATAGAAGCAGCATCTTCCTCGCACTAAGGAATATAGCTATAAGCACATGACCTGTAACTTCTAGGCTTGGTTTCCAGTATTCAGAAAAAGCTTTCTATCTACCAAACCTGAATTTTCAAGCCTGATTGTTTTTCAGCTGTTTGTTTGTTGAAGGCATTCATTACTTGCCCCCTGCTATCATGGAATATTTAGGACTCATGGCTCAGATTTGCATGTGGAAGGCTTAGGGGGACATGGGTTTGAAGAGAGAACAAAATGAAATAATTTGATGTTGATGACACATTATATTTTAACAATTATATTTTCTTGAAGCCACACAAAGATTCAATATTATCCCCTTTAGTCCACCTAATTATTTATATATATAATTTGTAATAAAATATCACCATTAAAAGCACTCTTCAAACATTTATTTTGCAAAAGCCAGTTTTATGTACTTCCTTTGAACTTATAATAACTACCTTACCTTCAATTAAATCAATACCCTCAAAATTAATGAAAACATGTTACCAAGATTTCAGTAATTACAAAAAAGAGTGTGCATCTAATCACATTATAAATTTTATTTTGACATTTTCTGTATTTTAATATGTGACAATAAATAAATTCCTGTTATTTTTAATGGAACTATAGTAAAACATAGCCAAATTATCTGAGAATGATGAAAATCAATAAACTGTAGGAGGTCTTCATAGCTGTTTATCCTGATTTAGCCAATGTTATGGACTATATCCTGAAATATTTCTTGACAGATTATAATAGAGCTACAATTTGAATTTTCCAGTGACAGGTGTCTCATTACATCACAGGAAGTCTTTATACTCTATTCTTTTAAAAGCTATAATTTTAGAAGGATCATCTTATGTAGAACAAATTCCTACCTTAATTTTTACTGATGGTTGCAGTACCAGTATCAGCAGTTATGCAGTCATTTAGCATACGCTTCACCATTCTTCTGTTATAAATAACAACCGTTCCAATATTAAAGACCATCACATCCTTCCATAACTACTGTCTCCACCAGCACAAAATTTTACAAAATTTTTGCAGCTTCCAACACACAAAACACAACTTTTTTTCCCCTTCAAGATATATATTGTTAGTCCTTTTATCTAATTTTTATATAGAGTTTCCCTTTCCCTGATAGTATGCAGCTGTGTTTATCCCATAAAGGAACTTTCCTGTGTCAGTGGTGTAGAGAACCTACCATCAATTAAGGGAATGACAATAAAGCAACTCCATTCCTACACCATTCTTTATTTTATTTTATTATTTTATTTTTATTTTTTGCGGTACGCGGGCCTCTCACTGCTGTGGCCTCTCCGTTGCGGAGCACAGGCTCTGGACACGCAGGCTCAGCGGCCATGGCTCACGGGCCCAGCCGCTCCGCGGCATGTGGGATCCTCCCGGACCAGGGCAAGAACCCATGTCCCCTGCATCGGCAGGCGGACTCTCAACCACTGCGCCACCAGGGAATCCCCTCTTACTCCATTCTTAAAAGAAATGTAGAGTTTCCTGATATAAAGCAAGGAGAGGAAAATTAAAGTGATCAAATTGCATTTATTTTCTACTAAACTAAATAAAGCAAATTAGAAACACAAAGACTTAACTGAACTATTCTGAATTTTCTGTTTTTCTTATGCACACAAATACACAAAGTAGGTACATGGACTCGAAATTTAGACAATTCTTCTCTATTATAGAAAATGCTTCAAATATTCTAAGATGAGGTTTCCTGTAAGATAAAATAGGTATAACTCAAGTAAGAAAATATATATTAATGAAGTAGAAGTGTGTACAAGTCACTATAATCAAATTGACCTTTATGATAACTGGGTAGAGATCAATTAGATAAGTACAAATACATCAATAGAAAAATTGGCAAAAGATATGCATAACTAAATGAAAAACTAGCTAAAAAGCCAAAGTATTGTCAACTTAATGAAGAAGTGCAATTTGAAAAATAATAAACAGTCACTTTTGTATATCCTTTTGAAAAAATAGATGTGATTTATTTTTTTACTGGTGATCTACTGTGGTATGATCTGTGATGGTAACTTCTTTCTGAAAAGCAGTTTGAAAGAATATCTTAAAAGTCTTAGAAATGTTCACACACATAGGAATGGTGATTTGCCTCTCCAGGAATTTATTTATAGGATAATTAAAT
Source organism: Orcinus orca (assembly GCF_937001465.1). Taxonomy (NCBI): domain Eukaryota; kingdom Metazoa; phylum Chordata; class Mammalia; order Artiodactyla; family Delphinidae; genus Orcinus; species Orcinus orca. The sequence continues at coordinate 132,282,998 of NC_064563.1, forward strand.
GTATCCATAAATATTTCTGTATAAGTGTATTTATTATGTTATTTATAATAGCAGAAAATATCATGTACATCCTAGGTGTTCAAAATAAGGGGTAATAAAAATGTTCAATGTTTTAATTTCATACAGTAGGTAATAAATATCCATTATACTCCTATTTGCTGAGCAATATTTCCTGACATTTGGTATTCTTATAATTCATTTTTGAAAGAAAAGACCACAAGACCCAAAAAGGTTTATAGAATATTGTATGAAGTTTTAAACATTTATATTGCATAAACTGGGAGAAGTTACATCACAATATTAATTTTAATATCTGTATTGATTTGACTAAGAGAGGACAGACATTTCCAGGGAAATTAGAAGGATAAAGGGCAAACTGGAATAGGTAACATGTTATTGGTTGAAATGTTTCTCCCATAGTAACTCCCAGTACCTCAAATATGACTGCATTTAAGATAGTATTTAAAGAGCTAATTAAATTAAAGTAATCTAATTAGTGTGGTCCCCAATCCACTATGATTAATGTCTCTATAAAGAAGATGGGGGCTTCCCTGGTGGCACAGTGGTTGAGAGTCTGCCTGCCGATGCAGGGGACATGGGTTCGTGCCCCGGTCCGGGAAGATCCCACATGCCACGGAGCGGCTGGGCCCGTGAGCCATGGCTGCTGAGCCTGCGCGTCCGGAGCCTGGGCTCCGCAACGGGAGAGGACACAACAGTGAGAGGCCCGTGTACCGCAAAAAAAAAAAAAAAGAAGATGTAGACACATAGGTACAAAGGAAAGATGTGAAGACAGATAAGATGGTGTCTGCAAGTCAATAAGAGTCTTCAGAAAGAATTAACTCTTTTCACACCTTGATCTCATACTTTCAGTATCTAGAACAGTGAGAAAATAAACCTCTGTGGTTTGTCACTTAGTCCATGATATTGTGCTATGGCAGCCCTCTCAGACTAATACAGGACATAAAAAGATACACTAAATAAGAAAAGAACAATGGGAATTTCCTGAATATGCAAATCACAGGGTCTATATGAAAACTGAACAATGACTGAAATCCTGGGAGGGCTTAACCATTATCAAGTCAATGCATTTTATTTTTGCTGTCTCAGTCTTGTGATTGATACTTTCCCTTTGGCCTTGTTGTTCTTTTGCAATACCTTGCGATCTCAAAAAGTTTAAGGTTTCAGTATGCAACAGCTGATCCTGGACACCATAATTTTTTTTTTTTTTCATTTTGGTTTGTTTTTCGTTAACTTTCATGATTATAAAACAGAAAAACTAGACACTTGAAAGCTATAAACTGGGTTTATGATTTTTGAGTTTGAGACTTGAATTTACATTCAGAGCAGGGAATTTTATTGTTTGCAGATAATCACTTTAATGGGCTTTTAATGATGCAATGTTTAAGAGAAGTTCCCATTCTGGGATGTTGATTCTCCAGACATCCTGGCTCCAAGAAACTAAACTGTGCTACCAAGTAATATAAAAAGACTCTTCATTCATTATGTCTGAAGATTAAGATCCCACTTTAAAATGTTTCTTTATAGATATGAATTTAGACTGTACTTATCTTAATTATATTTATTGTTTCTTGGCAAGTGTATTGTGTGTGCAGTCTTGTTCTAGCGTTTCTTCAAGATATTGAAAGCAAGGGTGTTGTGATATATATGGATCCCACACTAGCTGAAGCATAAAGACAACTGGACTGGGATTGCTGACGTCTACTGTAGAATCTCCAATTAAAGATGCATTTATAGAGTTATTTTTATATGGAATAACTCAGATATAGACAAATGTAGTGATATGTAGAATTCATGTGTTCTGATTGATTATATTCATAAAGTCCTAAGACAAGGCCAACTTCTGTAAGTAGAGAGTGCTGTTTTCCATGAAAAGAGTTGGAATTTTCTCAAGCCCAGTCAGCTTAGAAAACAGCCAGACGCGGGGCAGGAAATGAGCACTAGAGAAGTGTTCTTTAGACTTGGTAAGAAAGAAAGGCAGCAATAAAATTATTTTCTTTAGTCCAAAGGGAAGTTTAAGTGCTCAGCTCCAGGTAAGAGTGACTCAAGAGTATACTCATTGGGAAACATGAAGATCACTCCTGTAACTTGAAGGTGAGTCAAGCATAGTCAGAGAAGGGCTTGAGTAGAACAAGGGTAGCCATAGTTTTTTTTTTTTTTTTTCTTTTTCCAAATTATCTGTGTGGTAGTTCCCTTTCCTTAAACTCATATTTACTCATTGTTCTCCAAATGCTGGAAAGGTAACTATGCCTCCAAACAGTATACTAAGTACCTAATTACCTAGTCTCATTCATGAATGGATCTTTCTAATGAATTAAACAGAGCCCACTGACCAGAGGAGACAATGTGCCTAATAGAATAAATAGAATTAAATCAAGATTCTAGTCCAGTTTTCAAATCTAAATAGATCTCTGGCCTTGACCAAGAATATTAGAGTATCTGTGCTTCTGTTCTTAAATAAGGAACTTGTAATCATTATGTTCAACTATCAGCATTAGTATTTTCTGGTTTATTGCATGTTACTGACATCTAAGAATTATTATTTTGGATCACTTATATTGTACTGAGTTCGATATGTGACGAGAGGGTCATGTATATTTAATGAAACCTGAAATTGAATTGGAACTGTTGTCACAAGAGGTCCTTCTTAATTTTCTTTTCCCCTTAAAAGAAAAATATAGTAGTAGTATACCATTCTTCCTCTTTTTCCCACTCTACTTTACTCTCTGCCACACAGGGACTGAAATCCCATTACTTTCTAAGCAAAGTCTTGATAATTTTCTCTGGAAAATGAATTGAGTTGATACAAAAGAAGATTTTTTAAAACTTTGAAAAAAAACCTCTAGAAAATAAATTTTTTATCTCTCCCTTGACATCACTGTTTTTGATTCATCATCATCTTTAAAGCTTTATCCATGATTTACACATCACAGACACAGTGGTCCACAAACACTTTCAGCTCATAGCACCTTTTAAATACACTCAGAAGGTTGTTCCATAAAGTATGGAGACTATATTTCTGAATGTTTTAACATACATATTGTAGTTTGATTTAAACTTATGTATTAGTAAGAGTTCCATTTGGAAAATATAAACCACGTTAGATATTTTAAGGAAAACAGGGCATAATGTGGGTATTTGATGTAATGTAGGTGTATAGTAACTGAAAGTGTCGAAGAAACAAATTCTAAAATGAATCTGAAAGGAGAGTTATTTTCTTGTGGTCACCATTGAAGTCAAACTAGTTTGAACATCAGGAAGCTAAAAAAATAGATTTTCAAAGCTTCATTCTAAAAGTAAGGGAACCACAACAATAGCCTCTTTTTCTTGACACCCAGGGTTTCTGAAGAATGAATCCTGTTATCTCCTGAACCGTTCCGAGCAGCAGCAATGTCAAGAAATTGCAGAGAGATTGTCTATGACTCATATCTGCCTTCTGATGGTGCTTGTGTGCCTTTGTTTGAATGATCCTAACTCACTTTCAGTACCCAAGCTTCAAAGAAGTCTTGGAAAGGTGATTTAATCTTTCCGGCCTCTTCAAGTAGAAGGAAGATGAAATGGGAATTGAGAACCAATCCAAACATCAATGACAATTTTTTAAGTCAAAATACTCATAATTGGCACTATTTAAATTAAACACTTTAGGAAAGAAGACAAAAGCAACTTTTTTCAAATCAAAATATTTGATTTGATGAAAATATTAGTAACAAGAAACATTCAAGGAACATGAAGTTCACTCAATTGAAATAGTTTGGGATATCTCCTGGCTTTTCTGTTAATTTTGGAAAGTCTACATTTTTTTCATTGAAAAATCACTCTAGGAGACAAATCTAGATTTCCTATCTTAGCCACATGTCACATTGATTCAAAATCTGTAAGACTATTGAGGAGCTTCGTTTTTGAATTTTTAAAAAAATCCTATGAAATTTTCATGTTATTCACTTAAAGTTTATACAAATGTCTCATGTTTTCAATCTTTTTTTCAACTGAAAATATTAAAATTATTTTCTTAAGGGCTAAAGTGAACCATTTCTGGTTTGTTAATAACTTATTTGCTTTGTCAATGTTAGCTTTTTTTAGTGTTTTAAATTAGTTTTTCACAAACCTATAAGATAACTAATCATGGCTTCACTGCCAAATATTCCATCAGACCCCTGATATGTCACATTTTAAGAGCCACAATACCCTAGGCATTATAGCATTCAGAGATCCTCTGTAATATCATATATATATATATATACATATTAAAACACACCCACATCTCAAAATGAATATCAGTGTATGCTTGAAAATATTGACAGAATTGTATACAATTTTTTTCTTTTGAAATTGTTATTTGAACTATGAGTGAGCTCTGTTTAATTTATGTTTGGTTTTTATTTCTTGAAAATTAACATACAATCTTGAAAGTCCATGCCAAATCAAGCATATTCTAACCTTCAAATACTTTTCAAATATTATAAACTTCTTTTGAGTATTACCTTCTTAATTATCAAGTTTACATGCTACATGTGTAGATATTTCATTAACATTTTAAAATCTCTATTTTATGATGATAATTGTATAGATTGAGGATGGTTTGGTTTGGTTTGGTTTTTTACCATTTCAAGTATTCCTATGTGCCCCTGAAAAGCTCTTTCACCCCGTACACTGAGGCTATTGCACCTAAAACCAAAATAGCCTAATCTTAAAAAAAAGACTGGGCATGCCTGTGCTCCTGAGTATATACTTTGTGCCCAGAACGCACAGTTGCTGGCTTTTATGTCTTCCTCTGTATTTTGCCTCTCTTTTTTCCACCCAGGGAATAAATATCTTGTTTACACTTGTATTGTGGTCTGTTGTTTACATATATTAATCATATTTGTATAAGTATCCCCCCCAAGGAATAGCTTATTACATGCTGTATTTATTTGCTAGGACTGCCAAAACAGGGTACCACAAACTGTGTGACTGAGACAATAGAAATATATTGTCTCACAGTTCTAGGGGCTAGAAGTCCAAATCAAGATACCCATTGAGTCGTTCGTTTCTGAGGGCTGTGAGGGAGAATCTGTTCCATGTCTCTCTCCTAGCTTCTGGAGATTTGCTGACAACCTCCAGCATTCCTTGGTTTCTACTATGTCACTCTGATCTCTGCCTTCATACTCACATGATGTTTTCCCTGTGTGTCCAAATTTCTGGACAGCTTGGATTCTGTCTTCAAATTTCCCCTTTTTACAGAATGCTAGTTATATTGGATTAGGGGCCCACCTTACTCCAATATGACTCCATCTTTACTCAATTAATTATATCAGCTAAGACTACTTCCAAGTCACCTAGTGAGGTACTAGGGATTAGGACATCTACATATGGCTTGGTAGGAATAGGGGAGATACAATTCAAACCACAACACATACAATTGATGTTGAATAAAGTTGCTTTTGTTTATTTTTTGTTTGTGTTTTAATGAATGGTCTGTGTACAAAGAATGTTTACTTAATCACAATTTGGTAACTCAGAGGAAAATAAAGCTCATTCAATGTCAGTGTTAGCACTGGGTAACCCACCACAACAAGAAAACTCTGTTTTGTTTCCTATGTTAAAACTTTCTTTCCCAAGCCCATGTGTTGTTATATCTGGTTAGTTTGGGAAAGAGTAGGAATACAGTATCTTATCTCCTTTTATGCCAAAGCATATTTGTTTTCTTAAACTATTCTATATTTTTCATGCTCTTTGGCATTAAAAAAAAAGAAAACAATTGTTTGGTTTTATTTATTTTTTCTTTCTTTGTTTTTCTTTGAAGATTTTCCAACCACTAAGAATGTTGTACGTTAACAAGGGCAAACCCAAATTACAGGAAGCTAGTGTTTTGGAAGTTGGAAACAGAAATAGTTTTGCTAAAATATCTTTCCACTGCCATGTTTTAACTTGTTTTAATAGGACTGAATATATCCTTTTATTAGTTGTAGACAAGCTTATAAATATTTACCTGTCAGTTAGGTGCATCTATTACTGGGAACACAGAGGGGAGATTCTTTCACTTTAGGACACTGCTCATTTGCTGAGAGTGGATTAGTGAAAAACCAGTTTTGGCTCAGGTTAGTGGAAAGTCACTCAGTGGGGAGAGGAGAGGACAGAGTTCCTATTCCCTTATCTGTATAATGAGTATTTAGTTTCCATGATCATTGCAAATTCATATCAACAGCAAGAGTGTTATAACAGAGTTCTACTTTTTATTCAAACTTCTGGCAAGCGGCCCTTTCATTTTGCTTTCTTAAATGGGACAATTGAAGACATGACGATTTTGTTTTGAGCGGACCTGTGTTCAAATGGAAGCTTGGTAACTCGAGCAGTTGTGTTGTTTAAATCCTTTGCAGCTTCAATTTCCTCAAGCATCAGTGGGAGATGATAGGACTTCTCTCACAGTTTTATAACAGTGAGGATTGAAACTAAGTAAGGTCACATATGGAAAATACATATAGTGCTTAATACTCATTTGAGAAAAATGTCTTCTTGAGATATTTGGTCATTTCTTTCTCATTGAGATTTACTAATTTCACCACACTATATTTTATTATAGTTTCTGCATTCCAATCTAAGTTCCTTTCCAGTGTGGAAAGTTTTCTTTTCTTCTTGTGCTATTATGCTATTGATTATCATTTGTGTTTTGTGTATTCTGTTTTATTTATTTGCAGATTACCTCTTTGTGGTCTATTCTTCTATGTACCAAATGCTGTTTTGTTTCCAATTAATTCCTTCTGTTCACTGGAAGAGTTTCTCTGGTCTTTCTTCTCTTTAATTTTTGCTTGCCACAGCATTGTTTTTGCTGTTTACTACTTCTTATGGTGATTTTATTGGGCATGGTTGGTTGACTTCCTGCCATCCATTCTACTAATCTCCCACTATGTAGGAATCCTGAGATTTGTGTGTTTGATTGATTGACTCTTCTCTCAGCTCCAGGGATGTAACTTGAGTGGCACAAGACAACCCATAAAATGTTATCATCTTGGCATAAATGATTCAGGGTTGGACACTCTATCTCCCTTTCTCCAATCAGACTGAAGCCAAGTTGTGGAAATGAAACTCTGCCTTCTTCTGGACAGTGTTTAGTGTTTATAATTGTAAATTATGCAACAGCTTCAGCTATTTTACTACCTTGAGAGAAGTGAAGCTGAGACCAAATTCAACCTGGTAAGAAGAGAAATACTGAGAAAGAAACTGGGGAAGCACACAAGAGCTCTGATCAATCCCTGCCTGAAGTCTGACCTAACTGAACTTTGATGTTGAGTGAGATAATATATTTTCTTAAGGGCTAAGTTACTTTGAACTGGATTTTTCTTTACTTAGAACTGAATATTTTAATCTATTTTTAAAATATTATTCTCCACTGACTTTTTAATGTGTCTGTTTCATTGTGTTCCACTGATTTGTAATCAGTCTATTTACTTTTAACAGTTTTAGTGCACCCTTTCATTTAAATAGGAATAGATGATAGCCATTATCTAAAGTTATACTACATTTCTATCAAAATATTTGGGATAAAACTCTATCTTTCCTCTTTCCTCTTACTGATTTATAACATTATTATTTGTAATATTTTAATAATTCTAATTTTTTCCTTTCATCCATATTTCTAAAATGAAACCTTACAGATTCTAGTTACTGTTGCTAATTTTTGCCTTATTGTTTCTGACAGTCTTCAGCTATCTTAAGGGCTTTCAAACAAGAAGTTTCTTGAAATGTATATTCATTTCTTCATTTCTAAGGAAGGATCCACCATCTTAATCTTAAGTAACCTGTGCCTATGACAGGCTTTTGTATCTTTATTGATCCGGGTTTCATTGCTTAGTTCTCATGTCTTAAAATTTGCCAGGGCCCCATCCCAGTAAGGAACTGTGATTTGAATCCTCATCACTGCATTCAAGATAGTAACTCACTTACCCTGAAACCCTACCACCACTTCATGCTACTCTGTGTCCTTTCCACAGCACATAACAGTTTCTAATGTACTCTACACTTTACCACCATTATTTTTATTGTTATTGTCTATCTTTCCCTATTAAAATGTAAGTTTTTCACACTCAGGGTTTTCTTACTCTTTGGTTTCACTGAGGTATTCCAATACTGCCTAGAACACATGAGGCCCTGAATGACCCTAGGATGCAAATGCACATACTAACACACATACATACACACATACATACATACACCTGTAAGTTTTTTCATTTGTTTGTTTTGTGTTATGTTTTACAAAGAGAGGATTCTATTTTGTGCATATTTCTGTATGTTCGTTTTTGTTTACTTGTTACTATAAATGATGAACCTGCCTCCACTCTATATGCTGAGAGCTCGTTGTTGTTATTTAAGCTATACAGTATCACATAAGGAAGATACTTCGTAATTTACTCAATCTCTACTTCACTGATGAGAATCAAGGATATTTCTGTTCTTGCCAGTAAGCATTTATCATCATAAATCATTAAGTACTGGTATCTTTGTGTTGAAAAGGATAGCACTCTGGCACTTAGGATGCTGAGGGAAACATACTAGAAATTTTTTAAAAGGTAGATGATGAGCTGAAAACGGTATCTTATTTTCCTCTTAATTCTTTGACTACTTTTGAAATTTTAGGTTTTCATACGTTTGAGGATTTTTTTGTTGTTGTTTTTGTTTTTGTGGTACACGGGCCTCTCACTGTTGTGGCCTCTCCCGTTGCGGAGCCCAGGATCCGGACGTGAAGGCTCAGCGGCCATGGCTCACGGGCCCAGCTGCTCCGCGGCATGTGGGATCTTCCCGGACCAGGGCACGAACCCGTGTTCCCTGCATTGACAGGCGGACTCTCAACCACTGTGCCACCAGGGAAGCCCACATTTGAGGTTTTTGCCTTTCATTGATTGCGATAAAAATCATTTGCTTAATTTGCTATTCATGGTTTGTGTCTCTTAAACATTTATAAAAATTCTTCATGGGTGATATTAATCCTTTGTCTTTCACGTGTTGCAAATTTTTCCTCAGGCTATCATTGTCTTTTGACATCATATTAATTAACTAATTTGTGCATGCTATAATTTTTGTCCAATTTGTAACTTTAAAAATATTGCAATTCGTCAGGGAGGACCTCCAAGGTGGCAGAGGAGTAAGACGTGGAGATCACCTTCCTCCTCACAAATACATCAAGAATACATCTACATGTGTAACAACTCCTACAGAACACCTACTGAACACTGGCAGACAACCTTAGACTTCCCAAAAGGCAAGAAATTCCCTACATACCTGGGTAGGGCAAACGAAAAAAAAGAAAAAACAGAGACAAAAGAATAAGGACAGGACCTGCACCTCTGGGAGGGAACTGTGAAGGAGGAAAAGTTTCCACAGACTAGGAAGCCCCTTCACTGGCAAAGACAGAGGTTGGATAGGGTGGGAGGGGGTGCGAAGCTTTGGAACCATGGAGGAGAGTGCAGCAATAGGGGTGCAGAGGGCAAAGCACAGAGATTTCCACAAAGGGGATCAGTGCCGGCCAACACTCACCAGCCTGAGAGGCTTGTCTGCTCACCCACTGGGGTGGGCGGGGACTGGGAGCTGAGGCTGTGGCTTCAGAGGTCAGATCCCAGGGAGAGAACTGGGGTTGGCTGTGTGAACACAGCCTTATGGGGGCTAGTGTGCCACAGCTATTCAGGAGGGAGTTTGGGAAAAAGTCTGCACCTGCGTAAGATGTAAGAGACCATTGTTTCAGGGTGCACGAGGAGAGGGGATTCCTTCCCTGTTTACCCACAGAAGGCAGGGCCCCACCTAAAGGAGATCCAGAGATGGGCATGAGCTCGACTAACAGCTTGGACCCAAAAGACAGGCATGAAACACTAATGCTGCTGCAACAGCCACCAAGAATCCTGTGTGCAAGCACAGGTCACTATCCACAAGCTCCGGGAGCCTGTGCAACACGCCACTGCCAGGATCCCGTGATCCAGGGACAAGTTCCTTGGGATAACACATGGCGCTTCCCAGGTTGTTGCAACGTCACACTGGCCTCTGCCACCACAGGCTCACCCTGCATTCTGTACCCCTCCCTCCCTCAGGCATGAGTGAGCCAGAGCACCCTAATCAGCCACTAATTTAACTGCATCCTGTCTGGCCTGGAGTAAATACCTCAGGGTGACCTACACGCAGAGGTGGGACTAAATCCAAAGCTGAACCTCAGGAGCTGTACAAACAAAGAACAGAAAGGACAACCTCTCTGTGCAGCCTCAGGAGCAGCAGATTAAATCCCCAAAATCAACTTGATGCATCCTGCATCTGTGGAACACCTGAATAGACAACAAATCATCCCAAAATTGAAGCAGTGGACTTTGGAAGTAACTGTAGACTTGGGGTCTGCTGTCTATGACTGATTTGTTTCTGACTTTTAAGTTTATCTTAGTATACTTTTAGCACTTGTTATCATTGGTGGATTTGTTTATTGGTTTGGTTGTTCTCTTCTTTTTATTATTATTATTATTTTTTGATTTTAATATTTTTTAAAAATATATTATTATTGTTTTTCTTTCTTTTTTTTTCTCCCTTGTCTTCTTAGCTGTGTGCCTGACAGGGTCTTGGTGTTCGAGCCTGGTGTCAGGCTTGAGCCTCTGAGGTGGGAGATATGAGTTCAGGACATTGTACCACCAGAGACTTCCCAGCCCCACATAATATCAATCAGTGACAACTCTCCCAGAGATCTCCATCTTAGGGCTAAGACCCAGCTCCACCCAATGGCCAGCAAGCTCCAATGCGGATGTCCTGTGCCAATCAACTAACAAGACAGGAACAGAACCCCACCCATTAGCAGAGATGTCACCTAAAATCATACTAAGCTCACAGACAACCCAAAACACAACACTGGATACAGCCCTGCCCACCAGAAATACAAGATCCAGCCCCACCAACCAGAACACAGGCACCAGTTCCCTCCACCAGGAAGCCTACACAAGTCACTAAACCAACCTTACCCACTGGAGGCAGACACCAAAAACAACAGGAAATATGAACCTGCAGCCTGCAAAAAGGAGACCCCAAACACAGTAAGATAAACAAAATGAGAAGACAGAGAAATATGCAGCAGATGAAGGAGCAAGGTAAAAACCCAGCAGACTAAACAAATGAAGAGGAAATAGGCAGTCTACCCAAAAAAGAATTCAGAGTAATGATAGTAAAGATGATCCAAAATCTTAGAAATAGAAATGTAATAATAGAAATACAAGAAATGTTTAACAAGGACATAGAAAAACTAAAGAGCAAACAAACAATAATGAACAACACAATAAATGAAATTAAAAAATTATCTAGAAGGAATCAATAGCAGAATAATTGAGATAAAAGAACGGATAAGTGACCTGGAAGATAAAATAGTGGAAAAAACTGTCACAGAGCAGAATGAAGAAAAAAGAATGAAAAGAATTGAGGACAGTCTCAGAGACCTCTGGGACAACATTACATATACCAACATTTGAATTATAGGGATCCCAGAAAAAGAAGAGAGAAAGAAAGGGACTGAGAAAATATTTGAAGAGACTTTAGTGGAAAACTTCCCTAATATGGGAAAGGAAATAGTCATTCAATCCCAGGAAGTGTGCAGAGACCCATCCAGGATAAATCCAAGGAGAAACACACCAAGACATATATTAATCAAACTATCAAAAATTAAATACAAAGAAAATATATTAAAAGCATCAAGGGAAAAACAACAAATAACATGGAAGGGAATCCCCATAAGGTTAACAGCTGAACTTTCAGCAGAAACTTTACAAGCCAAAAGGGAGTGGCAGGACATATTTAAAGGGATGAAAAGGAAAAAATTACAACCAAGATTATGCTACCCAGCAAGGATCTCATTCAGATTCGACAGAAAAATTAAAATATTTACAGAGTAGCAAAAGTTAAGAGAATTCAGCAAAACCAAACCAGCTTTATAACAAATGCTAAAGGAACTTCTCTAGGCAGGAAACACAGGAGAAGGAAATGACCTACAAAAACAAACCAAAAACAATTAAGAAAATGGTAATAGGAACATACATATAGTTAATTGCCTTAAATGTAAATGGATTAAATGCTCCAACCAAAATATGTAGACTGCTTGAATGGATGCAAAAACAAGACCCATATATGTGCTGTCTACAAGAGACCCATTTTCAGACCTAGTGACACATACAGACTGAAAGTGAGGGGATGGAAAAAGATATTCCATGCAAATGGAAATCAAAACAAAACTTGAGTAACAATTCTCATATCAGACAGAATAGACTTTAAAAGAAAGACTATTACAAGAGACAAAGAAGAACACTACATAATGATCAAGGGATCAATCCAAGAAAAATATATAGCAATTGTAAATATTTATGCACCCAAATTAGGAGCATGTCAATACATAAGAAAAATACTAACAGCCATAAAAGGGGGAATCAACAGTAACACATTCATAGTAGGGGATTTTAACACCTCACTGTCACCAATGGACAGATCAACCAAAATGAAAAATCAATAAGCAAACACAAGCTTTAAATTACACATTAAACAAGATGGGCTTAACTGATATTTATAGGACATTCCATTCAAGAGCAACAGAATACACTTTCTTCTCAAGTGCTCATGGAATATTCTCCAAGATAGATCATATCTTGGGTCACAAATCAAGCCTTGATAAATTTAAGAAAATTGAAGTCATATCAAATATCTTTTCTGACCCCAATGTTATGAGACTACATATCAAACAGAGGAAAAAAACTGTCAAAACTACAAACACATGGATGCTAAACAATACACTACTAAATAACAAATAGGTCACTGAAGAAATCAAAGAGAAAATCAAAAAATACCTAGAAACAAATGACAATTAAAACACGATGACCCAAAACCTATGGGATGCGGCAAAAGCTTCTAAGAGGGGAGCATATAGCAATTCAATCTTACCTCAAAAAACAAGAAAAATCTCAAATAAACAACCTTAACTTACACCTAAAGCAATTAGAAAATGAAGAACAGAAAAAAAACAATGTTACCAGAAGGAAAGAAATCATGAAGATCGGATCAGAAATAAATGAAAAAATATATATATAGCAAAGATCAATAGAACTAAAAGCTAGTTCTTTGAGAAGATAAACAAAATTGATAAACCATTAGCCAGACTCACCAAGAAAAAAAGGGAGAAAACTCAAATCAACAGAATTATAAATGAAAACGGAGAAGTAACAACTGACACTGCAGAAATACAAAGAATCATGAGAAATTACTACAGGCAACTATATGCCAATCAAATGGACAACCTGGAAGAGATGGACAAATTCTTAGAAAAGCACAACCTTCTGAGACTGAACCAGAAAGGAGTAGAAAATATAAACAGACCAATCACAAGTACTGAAATTGCAACTGTGAATAAAATCTTCTAAAAAACAAAGGTCCATGACCAGATGGCTTCACAGGCGAATTCTGTCAAACATTTAGATAAGAGCTAACACGTATCCTTCTCAAACTCTTCAAAAATGTATCAGAGGGAGGAACACTCCCAAACACATTCTACTAGCCCACCATAACTCTGATACCCAAACCAGACAAATTGTCCCTAAAAAAGAAAACTACAGGCCAGTATCACTGATGAATATAGATGCAAAAATCTTCAACAAAATACTAGCAAACAGAATCGAACAGCACATTAAAAGGGCCACACACCATGAAAAAGTCGGGTTTATCCCAGGGATGCAAGGGTTCTTCAATATACACATGTCAATCAATGTGATAATCCATATTAACAAACTGAAGGAGAAAATTCATATGATTATCTCAATAGATTCAGAAAAAGCTTTTGACAAAATTCAACACCCATTTATGATAAAAACCCTCCCAAAAGTAAGCAAAGAGAGAACTTACCTCAACATTATAAGGGTCATATATGACACACCCACAGCCAACATCATTCTCAATGGTGAAAACTGAAACCGATTCCACTAAGATCAGGAACAATACAGGGTTGCCCACTCTCACCACTATTACCCAACATAGTTTTGGGAGTTTTAGCCACAGGAATCAGAGAAGAAAAAGAAATAAAAGGAATCCAAATTGGAAAAGAAGAAGTAAAACTGTCACTGTTTGCAGGTAACTTACTATACATAGAGAATCCTAAAGATGTAACCAAAAAACTATGAGAGCTAATCAATGAATTTGGTAAAGTAGCAGGATACAAATTTAATGCACAGAAATCTCTTGCATTCCTATACACTAATGATGAAAAATCTGAAAGAGAAATTAAGAAATCACTCCCATTTACCACTGCAACAAGAAGATAAAAATACCTAGGAATAAACTTACTTAAGGAGACAAAAGACCTGCATGCAGAAAACTATAGGACACTGATGAAAGAAATTAAAGATGATACAAAAAGATGAAGAGATATACCATGTTCTTGGATTGGAAGTATTAACATTGTGAAAATGACTACACTACCCAAAGCAATTACAGATTCAATGCAATCCCTATCAAACTACCAATGACATTTTTCACAGAATTAGAACAAAACATTTCACAATTTGTATGGAAACACAAAAGACTCCGAATAGCCAAAGTAATCTTGAGAAATAAAACAGAGCTGGAGGAATCAGGTTCCTTGACTTCAGACTATACTACAAAGCTACAGTAATCAAGACAGTATGGTACTGGCACAAAAACAGAAATATATATCAATGAAACAGGATAGAAATCCCAGAGATAAACCCATGCACATATGATCACCTTATCTTTTGAAAAAGGAGGCAAGAATATACAATGTAGAAAAGACAGCCTCTTCAGTAAGTGGTGCTGGGAAAACTGGACAGCTACATGTAAAAGAATGAAATTAGAACACTCCCTAGCACCGTATACAAAAATAAGCTTACAATGGATTAAAGAGCTGAATGTAAGGCCAGACACTATAAAACTCATAGAGGAAAACATAGGTCGATCACTCTATGACATAAATCACAGCAAGGTCCTTTTCAACCCACCTCCTAGAGAAACTGAAATAAAAACAAAAATAAACAAATGGGACCTAATGAAACTTAAAAGCTTTTTGCACTGCAAAGGAAACCATAAACAAGAAGAAAAGCCAACCCTTGGAATGGGACAAAATATTTGTAAACAAAGCAACTGATAAAGGATTAATCTCCAAAATATGCAAGCAGCTCACACAGCTCAATACCAAAAAAACAAACAACCCAATCCAAAAATGGGCAGAAGACCTGAATAGACATTTCTCCAAAGAAGATATACAGATTGCCCAAAAACACATGAAAGGATATTCAAAATCACTAATCATTAGAGAAATGCAAATCAAAACTCCAATGAGGTATCACCTCACACTGGTCAGAATGGCCATCATCAAAAAGTCTACAAACAGTAAATGCTGGAGAGGGTGTGGAAAAAGGGAACCCTCTTGCACTGTTGGTGGGAATGTAAATAGATACAGCCACTATGGAGAAGTGTATGGAGGTTTCTTAAAAAAACAGAAATAAAATACCATATGACCCAGCAATCTCACTACTGAGCATATACCCTGAGAAAACCATAATTCAGAAAGAGACATGTACCACAATATTCAGTGCAGCACTGTTTACAATAACAAGGACATGGAAGCAACCTAAGTGTCCATCGACTGATGAATGGATAAAGAAGATTTTGGTATATATATATATATATATATATATATATATATATATGTAATGGAATATTATTGAACTATAAAAAGAAATGAAATTGAGTTATTTGTAGTGAGGTGGATTGGCTTAGAGACTGTCACACAGAGTGAAGTAAGTCAGAAAGAGAAAAACAAATACTGTACGCTAACACATATATATGGAAACTGAGAAAAAAATAGAAAAAATGGTTCTAATGAACCTAGGGGCAGGACAGGAATAAAGATGCTGATGTAGAGAATGGACCTGGGGCGGGGGAAGGGTAAGCTGGGATGAAGTAAGAAAGTGGCATTGACATATATCCACTACCAAATGTAAAATAGATAGCTAGTGGGATAGTTAGCTGCATAGCACAGGGAGATCAACTTGGTGTTCTGTGTCCACATAGAGGGGTGGAATACGGAGGTTGGGAGGGAGACACAAGAAGGAGGGAATATGGGGATATATGTATACATATAGCTGATTCATTTTATTATACAGCAGAAACTAGCACACCATTGTAAAGCAATTATTTTCCAATAAAGATGTTCAAAAAAAATATTGCTTACTTGGTCACTTAGAATTTACAGCTACTTTATTTGCCATAACTGGTGACTTCCTATATTATGATAGGAAACTTTTATTTAAAAGCTACTTCTGATAGAAAGGAATGAATTGTTTTCATTAAAAAATATTACAGACATTGTATTCACTGAGAATTTAGATGTAACAAAGAGTTTAGATTCAATCACTCTTGTAATATTTTGCTGGTGTTCTCTACACAAACCTCACTTCTGAGACATTTAAATATAGACTATAAAAGGACTGTAAGACTTGCTTGTTTGCTTTTACATACTCTGGTGTTATTAGAGTTTTTAAAACAACTTTTAAAGTATCTTCTCTACTTAGGTTTAGATGATAACATTTAAGACTTTTAGAGGTAAGGAAAGGCTGAGTAACCCTGATATGTCAATGGCTTTACAAGATAAAATATTATTTCTTGTTCACACAATCATCCAACACAGAGCTAATCCTTGAGGTTTTACAACTCTCCTGGGAATCTTCTGTCCAAGTGGTCATTCAGGGATTGAGATTCCTTTCATCCTCTACTCTACTCTAATCTTTTCATTTCTTCCATTCAGTTGGCAGACAGAAATACAAATGTCGGCTTGCTTGGGAATGATTTTGGGTTTGTGAGCATCATACTTCATTTCTAGCCATTCCCTGGCTACTCAGCCACTAAGTCATATGACCGACCCAATTGAAAATATATTTGGGAGGGGTTTAATAAACACGGATCATCTGCCTCAAAATGGAGATAACAATGGGTACAAGTGATTTGTTTTTCTTAAAATCTTATGATGAAAAATAAATTCAAAACTATTCAGAACGTAAGTCTAGGCTAGAATCATGATGCATTCTGTTTTTTGTTGTTGTTGTTTTTTTGTCTGCACAATGTACATGTGTACACCCCATTTGAAGACACTCTTACAACCTGGTGGTATTGACTGAGACTCTTATCATCTGTCAATTTCAAAGGCATCCTAGCACCAGTGATGCAGCCAAAGAGAACATGACTCATGACCATGGAAAATTGGTGTTAGAGACATTTTGAATATTAGTTACATCAAGATAGTAGTCAAAGGCTTCCCTGGTGGCACAGTGGTTGAAAGTCCGCCTGCTGATGCAGGGGACACGGGTTCGTGCCCTGGTCCGGGAAGATCCCACATGCCGTGAAGCAGCTGAGCCCGTGAGCCATGGCCACTGAGCCTGCGCGTCCGGAGCCTGCGCTCTGCAGCGGGAGAGGCCACAACAGTGGGAGGCCCGCGTACCACAAAAAAAAGAAAAAGAAAAGAAAAAAAGATAGTCAATATATGATATCTGAGAGACTATGATAAGTGATTTGCACTTAATCAAAGAGCTTAAATTATGAAAGAACATATCCGTATATCTATATGCATATCCATAACTAAATCTATTGATCTATCTATAAAGATTGCTTAATAAATAAAGTAATCATATTCTTTTAATTTAGTTTCTGCTCACTCCAATATAAGCTACCAGTTAGATACATTTTGATATCCAATCTCTACAGACTTCTTTCTCCACAGCTGAACAATGGATCTTTGTATCTCTCCCATCCTTGTGATGACTGCTCTGGCCATTCAGGAGGAAAATGAAGAACTTAAATTTACCCTCTATTGTTGGTGATCCTGTCACCTTAACTTGTTGCTATATTCTAATACTTGTACTAATGCTATTTCCAGAGACGGGAGCTGCACCTCACACCACACTTCTGCTCACTAGTATTCTTTTGTATACTTTAAGCTTGAATCAAAGCATCTTATTCTTTCTGCTTTCCTCCTAGTACCAAAGTTCTAATCCTATACTTCCATCTGGTGATTAGCATTCTGCTACTTGTATGATAACCATCCCTGGTATTGTCCACCTGTGTGGAAACCCAACTTACAGATGTCACTGTCTATTTGAATAGGCTTTCCCTAAATTGGACATTTTCCTGCCTACTAAAGCCATTATTCATGTACTAAATTTTAAACTAATAATCTCTGTCAGGATCTGGTTCCACTGTGTGTGTATGTGTGCATTTGCACATCTGTATGACAATGAGTGTACGTATATGCTTACTGTATTTGATGTTAAACCATTACAAGAAGACAATAATTTGTCTGCTTTTGCTCACTTAATTTTACGTGTTTATTTTCATTGCATATGCATTGAAACAGCTTAACTTTCTTTGGTAATTTTTAAGTTAGGTTATGTTTTATTGGCTACAACCACTGATATCTTCCCTTGTTTGTTTATGTTATTAAAGTCAGGGCTTCAAAGAACTCTGGGGACATTAATTCCAGTTTGAACATGTAGCTGGGGCCACCCAGGCAATTGTTTATTTCCTCAAACATAATAGTTTGCTACCGTGTAAAGAAATGCTGAACACTTCTGAACCTAGACTAAACGGTTACACCGCATCACGCAGGCTTGGCTTTGAAATGCATGGCACGATCAAAGAGACCAAGCTATCTGATTTATTGGATGTGTTATAGTTCATCTTGAATGATGGAATAGAGATTTAGCAATATTGATTCTATCATTTACCCAACTTTTCAGGCTCAGTATGGTTCTGTTTCAGGCTTTACTCTGGAATTGCTAGAGGAATAAACATTAGGCTTCTTGAAAACTTTAAAACTATTTTGTCAAAGATTTGGTATTAAAATTTAGAGTACACATATTTGTTTTTGATCTGTTGCTCAATATAATTACTTGTTGTAATTTGGATCTCCAAACACCCTCTCTTTTAAAACTCTAGCTCTGTATATCAAATTTTTGTTGCATAAAAGTGAACTCATATTTTCCCCACACTCACCCACCAGAATAAATACATGATTTCTTCTTTATTTGTGTCTTTAACCCCAGCATCTACTACAGTATTTCACTTAATCTCTGTTGTTTCTTGACTTGCTCTTGAATACTGTCCCTCTCTGTGTTAACCAAGGCTACTCATCATAGTGACCTCAGAAAAAGTGGTATTTTCTAAGGAATTATTCCCAGACACCCTCTGGTAAATCAAATCTTTATGTTTTAATTGCTTATTTTATTCATAGTTTTTCTTCAAAGCATTTATCATAATTTACAATCATATTTACTAGTGCTTATAAAAATCTATTCTACAACAACCACACAACTAAAGGCCCCATGAGAGCTAATTTGTTTTTTGTTTGTTTTTCTTTAATTGAATGAAAGATTCTTTAAACTCTATAGTGCTTTAAAATTTTCAAACTTCCACACATGTTATTTCATGTAATCCCATAATAACCCCTTTTTCCCCCTACTCCTATATTGCCTCTCCCCACTTCCCTCTCTCCCCACTGATAACCACTAGTTTGTTCTCAGTATCTGTGAGTCTGCTTTTTTGTCTTATTCATTAGTTTGTTGTATTTTTTAGATTCCACATATAAGTGATATCATACAGTATTTGTCTTTCTCTGTATAACTTATTTCACTTCGCATAATGCCCTCCAAGTCCATTCATGTTGCTGCAAATGGGTAAATTTCATTCTTCTTTATGGCTGAGTAATATTCCATTATATATATATATGTATATGCCACATCTTCTTTATCCATTTGTCTGTTGATGGACACTTATATTGCTTCCATACCTTAGCAAGTGTAAATAGGGCTGCTATGAACACTGGGGTGCATGTATCTTTTTGAATTAGTTTTTTTTTTTTTTCTTTTCAGATATATGCCCAGTAGTAATAGGACTACCAAATTATTCACCAGTGTGTTAAGTGACAGAATCTCCCTGAGTACTTTGGATACAACAATACATAACCCTCCTCCACTGATAATCCAAGGACAAATATACCCTACTTCTTTTCTTCCCTTTACAGTCTGCTCATATCCCTGAAGTTTTCCACATCCTAAAACAAGATTATCCATGGTAAACTATTAAAACTTGAAGTCAATTCCTTAATCACCTGATGGTAACTCTCACTAGCTGAACCCAATCAGATGCCAAAGAACAAGGGAACCAATGATTCACTTTCACAAATGCCAATTTCCTGAGGCACACAGAAGGGTGTCAAAAGAACACAAGCAGAACTCAAAGGACAATGGCTAATTCCTTGTTCAGAAATGAAACGAATTTGGAGTTCAACAAACTTGAGTGCAGATGTCAAGTTCACTCCTTTCTCTCTGGAGACTTTGGGTAATTAACATCAACGTATAAGTAGACTTTCTTACGTATACAAACTGGGGATGTCAGTTTGCATAGGGTTATGATCAGGATAAAAACAGTATGTTCTAAAAGTTTCACATACAGCAATGCCTGCCATATAATATTTAACAAATGATAATTCACTTCCTTTCCCCTTTGTTACTAAAGCATTTTAATCTAGAAATATGAAGGTCACACTAATCAGAATGATTAAGTGTTCTGTACTTAGGATTGCCTGATAAAATGCAAGAAATGCAATGCATTTTTATGTGATAAATCTGGCTAACCTAGTTGTGCCCCTATTTATCCCTTCAGGTGATTCATGATTATTTAATAGCATTCATACAATTGGACTCCCATTTGAAAATTGTTAAGTATTTTTCTTATTTTTTGAAGACTCTTTCAGTGACAAAACATACTGATTAAAATCAGATTATGAAACATTTTAGAAAGAAGAAATAATTTCCATGTTATCAAATCCATACATATAACCCTGGGTACTGGACGATCGCCCCCCCACCACAATATTTGTAATACATTGTCACACAACCAGAGTTCTATTACATAAGAATGATATAGAAAGGACTAAAATTTTATTTTAAATCAATCTGAAAATTTTGAAGGAATAAGAAGCTACTACATTTGTGGCATTGCTTATAGAATAAAAATCAATAGTTATTAAACTATTATTAAAGCATTTATTAGCTTATATTTTAACTTAAAAACAAATATCCATATAGCTTGCCCTAAGTAATAATCAAACTATGTTGCAGTCAGAACCAAAATCAACGCTGAGCCTATTCAGGGAAAAAGGCACATTAAGATTAAAATTATCAAGAAAAATGTTGCTTGTGCAATGTACTACATAACTGCATTGAAATTAGAAAATGTTCATTTGTAAGAAACAGCAGATATTTTCCCCAACTTTAAAATCTGATCCTATAAAGTGATCATTTGAAATGTTTTACATTGCATCACTGATTTCTGGAATGAGTATCATTCAAAATAATAATATCTTCCCATAAGAATTGTTTTATTAAGTTTAACAATGAAATAAAGTGACCAAAAATGGTGTAGAATATATGTAGTGAATAAAGTGTTCGACTGTGAGTTTCAAGGAGGTACTAAAGATTTGTTTTCTCTAAGTAGCTGATCATTTACCTCCTGATTTCTCCTTAATATATTCACAAATATTAATTAATATTAAGTTTGGCAATCAAAGACAGCAAGCCCCAAATAATGTGAACTAAACAATGTAGAATTTTATTTTTCTTTCACATACAGTCTGTTCACAGCCTGTGTGGACACTACTTTAATAGGGAAGTAAGACACATCTGATGTTTGCTTTACAATCTTAAGCACACAACTTTCACCTCATGGTTGAATATGGTTGCTCCAACTCCATCCATCATGTCACCATCCCCTAACAGAAAGAAGGAAAAGAACAGGAGAAAGGTCAATCACACACCTTCTAGGAAAATTTCTCAGAAGTTACTCATACCACTTCTTTTATCACAAATTGGCCAGAATTTAGTCATAGTCTCCAGATATAGCTTGTTGGAGAGGCTGGGGAACCTTTAGCCAAGTGGTGATGGTGGCACGGTCATAGTTGGGCTGAGCACATGTTTCCTAGTTTGTATCCCATGTATTTATATATATTAGCCTGCTTTAAAGTATGGAGGAAAGGTGCAGATAGAATCCTGATATGGCTAAGCCAGTCATGTAGCCAGATTTCCTTTGCTAGCTCTGACCAATAAAACATGAGTATATGTAAGCTGGATCAATTTAGGTAACGTTTCCTCACCCATAAGAAAGGGCATTCCCTTTTCTTCCTCTGCGTATTGAACGTGTAACTGAGGCTTGAAATGGTGGGAACCACAGTGATACCATCCTAAAGGTAAAGCCACACATGGAGGAGAAAAAGCTAAGGGGACTAGAGAGAACTGAAGCAGGATCTTTCAGCTAACATGGCTGGAGCCTCTTTGTACCTGGGAATCATGTTATGTGAGATAATAACTTCCCTTAATGTAATGTTAGTCCAGTTAAGTCAGGGTTTTCTGTAACTTGCATCCAAGGCAATCTGTCTAATACAAAGTCAAATCAATACATTTATGACTTCCTGATTTCATGCTCCTACTCTTTGTTTTTTTTTTTTTTTTTTTGCCAGCTCTTTTTCCTTCTGCTAAATAAAATAAAATATATATTCAATATCTAGGTATTCCATATGTACTTAAGGCATGCAACTTCCAGAAGGACCAGTGATTATCTGCCCACCCTTTGTTTACATTGCAGCAGTGATACTTTGCATAAAGATAGCAATATCCAAAGGGGGTCTTGGTAAGAGCTGGAAAAATCTTGATCCAGCCCATTACATATTGTTTGTAGAGGATGGGAATGTGAAACTGCAAAGTCTCATCATTACCCTGGCTGATATCCTTATAGTCAATGAAAATATTTCCTTGAGAAAACTACAATGTCTGTCTCCAGTCGAGGAGGAACAGATAAAACAAGATATAGTGGAAGTTGTAGAATTTAGAAGAGGTTTTCATTAGTTAATGATTTTTTCAAGAGGCAGTGATAATTGATGTGTATACCATCCAAAATAATGGTAATGTATTGTCTGAGAATGACTTTGTATTATTTTGAATAATACTCTAAAAGATAGTTCTTCCCTGCTTCCTCCGGGCTTCTCTTCTTATTTCTTTAAATTCCATACATTACTCTTTTACCCACTTCTTTTTCTCCTTATTCCTTCCTTTCTCTTCCTCTATAATTCATTATATTTCTATGTTATCCCTGTATGCAGTCAATGTGTGTTCATGCTGTTTCCTCTTCCTGTTCATGTTATGTTTATTTAATCTTCAGAACCTAATTCAAATGTTATCCTTGATTCTTCTAAATTGAAACAATTGCCCACTCCTCTTAACTCCCTTTCTACATTATCATGTACCAATCAGAGGCATATGTCATCTTCTACACTGACTTAGGTTTTGTCACTGGTTGTTAAAGCTTTGAAAACATAACAGGACATTGTATTCTACACTACACTTAAGAACCCAGATTGAGTAAATAAATTTTGATTAAAGTGTTTTGTTCCAAACTACAAATTTGAAAATTTTATGATTGTACAATTAATTAACTTCATAAGTAAATTATTCTTTTGACAATTTTTTCCTGGAGATTAATGAATTTCAGCAGAAACCCATGCATAGATTTTGATAAACAGAGCATAGAAGTTATGAGGGCAAAATCATCTGACCCAGAAACTCTTGAGTTTTCGAGCTCTGCCTTTGGACTTTAAATCTACATTATCCTGAGGTCTACATAACACCTTTTTCAGTTTCCTTACATGTGAAATAGGTGCAGCCTACTCCTCTGGGTTTTATGTTGTAATAATCAATTGGGTTATATACTGTAATAATAGTGAACATTTCTTGAAGATTTCATTCATGCCAAGCATTGTTTAAATCTTTACAAATGTCAACTGGTTTTATCCTCCCAGCAGCACTTTGAGAAAAGTACTATTATTATTTCACTACACATAAGAGGAATTAAGCCCAAGAGAAGATTAGTAACTTGCCCATAGCCATTAGGCAGGCAAATGGCAGGGCCAAGCTTCATATTCATTCAGTCTGACTCCAGAAGTATGTTCTTAACCAGAACCACAGGTCTATTTATTCATAAAGATGCTTTGATATATCATTGTACAAATATTAGAAACTCTTTATTTCTTTATGGTCCTTTGAAGGCCAGGCTAGTATCATAGTACAACTTAGGAGCCTCAAATACATAATTGTGAAGTAGCTGGGACTTTTCTTGAATGGTGAAGTGGCTTCTCTCTCATTTTAATGGCATTGCCCCTTAACTTCTTTATTCATACTCATTGCTTACTCATATACCTTGTTCAATGCTTGTTTCCTGTTTCAGTAATAAACTAAAGCTCAAGAAACTCAAGTTTGATCATTATTTGTGCCAGTTTGCAAATTCAAATACTCTGTGGTTGGATCCAGGTGAGCCCCTTGTAATTCATTTCAACTCCATTTGTGCCCAGCGCTGTTTTATGTAATTTCTGTTTTAAATAAAAATTCATGGGATCTGTTCTCATTGGCTTGTAATTTTATTACAGAGAACCCCACAACTGAAAATTTTAATTTGAGAAAAATACCAAGCAGCATATCTCCAAAACTAATATTTTGGCCTAAGATCCAATACTATAAGTCCAAGTCTACCGGAATTCCCTACTTGGATAACTCAACATAACTGAAAAAGACCCATGTTCAAAATTATGCTCAGTATTTCTATTTCTTTCCTTCTTCCACCCCTATTATTTTGTTTTTTTCCAACATTTGAAACCTTAGGCACTTAAATTCTCTCTCATTTTGGACCACAGAATCGTAAAATTTATATATTCAAGTAATCATAGAGATAATCTAGTCCAAACTGAAGTAGGAAAACCAGGCTTTTGATTATCTAATTATTTATTCATTTTACAATATCTGCAATAATAAGAGATTTTACATTTTTCTCTCCCATTCTATATCTGCTGCCTTTATCATAAGACCATCACTTTATTTCTCACATAGATATTACTGCAATGAATATATGATTAATGTAGATTTTAGCTCTCGTTTCAGTTATTTTTAGTTTTTTAAAGTCTTTATTGAATTTGTTACAGTAATGCTTCTGTTTTATGTTTTGTTTTTTTTGGCCACAAGGCATGTGAGATCTTAGCTCCCCGACCAGGTATTGAACCCGCACCCCCTGCATTGGAAAGCAAAGTCTTAACCACTGGACCACCAGAGAAGTCCCTCTTTTCAGTTATGAAAATAAAGTGATATGTAATATTTTCATCCTGTAAGTATATGGCCTATTAATTTTCACAAACGTTGAATCTAAGGTTATATCAAAAGTGTTGCTATGTGCAATCTTCTTTCTTACATGGGAAATATAAAGTGATACAAAAGACCTAGCTACAAACATTCATTAAATGAGATGGAAATTATAATTTGAATGATTACAAGAACAAGATTTTAGCTGTGCACACTTAACCCAGACTGTAAAGTTATGATAAAATGATAGGTGATAAGATTAATATGAATGTAAAATTAAATAGAGAATTCCATTAACAAAATCAGGTAGTAAAGGTATGAGGGATATTCTTGGAGAGAAGACATTGGGTGAGCAGGCAGAAACTGACCATAAGAAGAGACCCTTGTTCACCAGCAGCTTAATTAGAAGTGTCCTGGAAGGACTGTCCAACTCCCTAGTATGGGTCTCAAGCCTCCAAATCAGTAAGTAGATTTACTACAGCCAATCAGACTTGGTGATTCTCATCCTTTTGGTTATGTGTAGTGTGTAATTCCTAATTTAAGATTAGGAATCTTAAATTCCTAATCTCAAAATGAAGAAACAAATCTATGATTGATAATTTTCTATATGTTCTCATTTTATAAGCAGAAAACAATTCGGAGTCATTTTGGAATTTTATGCATGCTCTATGTTTTAGGCCTTTTGTTTATTTAAAAAACAAGATAACTTAATTAACTATATTTATAAGTTTGACTTATTAAGGTGATTAAGTGCTTTGAAAGATTTTGCTTATTGGATTTATATGTATACCATGTCAAGTATTTGAAGTACTTGAGAAGATTAGTAATATTGAATTAATAGAGGTAACTTGAAATGCTTACTAAAATTGATTAATTAACATTAAAATGGGATTGTTTTAATAGTATTTAATCAATTCACTGAAGACTTAATGGAACATTTAGAAATGACTAAAAATATTTTCTAATTCTTTTACAGAGCAAGAAAATTGGCTTAAAATTACAAAGAAAATAAAGCATTTTAAATTTGCTGGTTTAAAAATGAATATTGATTGAATCTATAATAATTAAAACATAAAATATGCCAAATAAGGATCTCTTTGTGTATAGTGGACTCCACTTCATTAAAAATATAAAATAAAATATAATTGTAGACTGATTAAAAAACATGACCCTCAGACAAATATAAAAGGCCAACATGTCAAAGATTTTATTTAACTCATTAAATGATGAGGGAATGAATCAGATGTTATGACTGATTCAAAGAGCATTTGAGAATCTAAGTATATTTAGGTAGTGTTAGGATAAGATTGATGGGTTAGATACAAAGAAGGTTAATATCCAACAGGGCCTTATACTTTTGGAATTATCTGTTACACCAATAAAAAAGTTATTTCCATCTTCACTGAACAAAAACCTGCAAGTTAAAATAACTTCTCTAAATCTGGATTGTTGATGAATAATAAATAGTGATTTGAACTAAATAGATTCCCCTAGATAAAACTTCTGTAACTTTTCCTGCATATGACATTGAAAGCATCCCAGCCCAAATGGTAGCCTTATTTCTTAGATTCAGATAATTTTTCTGACAATCTCTAAAAATCTCTGAAGTTTATCACAATAATTACAAAAAGGCTGGTATCATTAGATTGGACATGATTATAGGGAGGTACAGCAGGTTTGTTAATTAACCATACAGACCTCTTTGAGCTTTGTGCAAATCTAGGACAACTATTAAGGCCATGATATTAACTATTATCACAAAGTCTTCATAAAAACTCTTGGATTGAATTTTAGCTTCTATTATTTACAATTCTATCCCCAAAGTAGGAAAAATTAAGCCCAAGACCATATTTCATCTGTAGAACCTCTAACTTTAGAAGAATTCCTGCCAGGAGGTGACCCTCCTCAGCACCTATAAAATTGGATGCCTAGCATCCGGAGCCTGTGCTCTGCAACGGGAGAGACCACAACAGTGAGAGGTCCGCGTACCGCAAAAAAAAAAAAAAAAAAAAAAAAAAAAAAAAAAAATTGGGTGCCTATAAGCCAGGAACCAGGCAAGTTTGGGGTAAGAATTCCTAAGAAATAGTTCTAAACACAAAGCACTTCTTTTCTTAATAGTGACCTTGTCATGTGTGATGAAATGATAATCCTTCTCAAATACAATGCTCCCCATAAGCCTTGGTTGCACGATTGATTTGGCTAATTATATCCTAGTAAAAAGGAAGACAGATCTTATTGAAAGTGTGTGAAGAAATGTATTACCATGAAAACAATGGAAACTCAATAAAAGTATCTGTTTCTGAATTCTAAGTAGGTCAGTTCGACTCAGGTATCATTAAAAAATAGTTCATTTCACTTTCTAAACACATAGTCTGCTAAACAGAGGGTTAGGCATGGCTGAAGAAGAAAAAGCTTTCTCAAATATCTATAAATAATAGACTATTTAAAACAATGCCAAATGACCAACAAATAATGACAAATAAATGTTCCTCATTAGTTTATTCAGTCCTGCTTCCAATGGATCTTGGGTCAGCAGTCTACTCCCATTAAAGTACACCTGAGAATAGTCCAAGAAATCCTAATGCAGGTCACCATGGTCACCTGAAAGTTGTCGAAGTGATATCAATATGAAAACCTGTGCTGGAGAGTCTGTTTAATTAAGCACTAAGTTATTGGGCACCTGGATAATTTCCAAGTAGATTGAATATCAAAACATCAATTATTAAGCATAATTTTAAGTTTGCATATTTTTGTTTCTTATCTTCCTATGCAATATAGCGTTTTTGTTTTGTGGCCATGTTAATGAGCATGTTAAATGTTCTCACTTTAAGAAGGCATAAAAAACACTCCACACCCCTTGCACCTGCTAATTCTCTATTCTATAAAGTTCATTCAGTTATTACTACTTTGTTTCTTATTAAACCAATCTTCTGTTATAGTTAATAACTTTTTATATTAAACTCTCTCAGTTCAAATAACCATGTGGCTTTCTCTAACTTGATTGGACCCTGGCTGATATAGTGCTGTTAAATAATTATTTGGAAAATGAATTAATAAATCCATTCCTTTAGATTCTAGGTATTTAGAGTTTAAAGATGATTAGGAATTAATTCTATCTTAATGAATGATTGTAAAAACAATTTACAATCTAGATGAAGATTTTCAAGAGATTTAAACTTGTTACTCCCAAGACACCAGTTTAAGAAGGACACAAAAGGAAATTCAGATGACTGAGCCCTTGCTAGCATAAAATAATCACTGAAATCTTAGCAAACTCCAGTCCCAATACTCCATACTTCACTTTCAATACACATACATGTACACACACACTGCCATACCACTCTTCAACAATAGTTTCTATTTCATGCAGTGTAGAAAAAAATGTGATTCTACATTCTTTTTTGTAAAATCTCTCAGCTATTATAATTCCTTTATTCCTGTATATTTTTAATTAACTTTTCCCTGGCTATTAAAACAATATAGGCTTATTGTAGAATGCTTGAAAAATAAAGATTCATATAAAGAAATTAAAAGTCATATATAAACTCATGATTCAGAGGTAACTCATGTTACCATTTTGTGTTATTTCCTCTCTGTGTAATTAGACTGGTCTTGGGTTTGCACCTGTTGCTGCTTTTACCACAACAGATGCTCTGATTTATCCAAGGCTTCAGTTAAGTGTGACCAAGAGGCTATCACACTGACACAGCTGATGGGCAAGCTGTTGTCACCTTTCCCTGAAACTATTTCCTTGATCTATCTATAGCACTGCTACCACAGGCATAATGGAATCTCAGGCTACTAGAAATAGTTTGTTGTTTGATTCTTATGTTTAATAACTCAGAGAGAAATTTCAGGGGAAAATAGTGTGGATCCCCTTCAATCCCACAGGAGTAAATTTCTACCTTATTCAACTTGCTTCATTTACAAACAAAACTGTAACAATAGAAGTTAGTATACAGAGAGTTAAAGCGTAAAAAGAATAAGTATGAACTAACTCAGAGAGAAAAGGGATACACATGGAATGAAGAAATAGAAGAAAACTTCATGAATATGGGTTTTCTTTTTTTTGTGGCCACACCACGTGGCATGTGAGTTCCCTGACCAGGGATGGAACCCTTGCTCCCTGCATTGAAAGCACGGAGTCTTAACCACTGGACAACCAGGGAAGTCCAGTGAATGGAGATTTATCTGGGCCTTATAGGAAGGCTTGAATTAATAAGCAGAGAGGTGTGGGAGAGAGACTGACAAAAGTACAGAGGAAGAAATGTACAAGAATTCTTATAAGGATAATCAAAAATTTTATGTGACCTCATAATGATATATATAATTCAACTGAAGCATTTTTCCATTTCTGAAATAAATTATTAATACTTCCAGTAATACT
Source organism: Orcinus orca (assembly GCF_937001465.1). Lineage (NCBI taxonomy): Eukaryota > Metazoa > Chordata > Mammalia > Artiodactyla > Delphinidae > Orcinus > Orcinus orca. Next base: position 132,312,611 of record NC_064563.1, read on the forward strand.
TTAACTATATGCACAGTAAAATGGATTGATTAGTTTTTACAACCATGACCAATGAGACAAAAATATACAAGAATTCTAATCATTGTCAAATTACTTTCCTCTTTAGTTTCATGGCCAACCCTAAATGAGACAATTCTTCTCTAATTTAAAAAAGGACAGAGTTTTAAACATTACAAATTTAGAACTCCTAGAAGAAAACACAGGGGACAAGTTTTGTGTATCAATAATTGGACTTGACAATGATATCTTGGATGTGACACCAAGAGTACAGGCAACAAAAGCAAACATATACAAAAAGGACTACATACATCAGAGTTAAAAACTTTTGTACATTAAGAGACACAATGAACAAAGGCAATCTATGGAACTGGAGAAAATATTTGCAAATCATATATTTGATAAAGGGTTAATATCCCAAATATATAAAGAAACTTATGACTTCAAAAAATTCAAATAACCTAATTTGGGCAAAGGACTTAAATAAAAATTTCTTCAAACAATATATATGTGTCCAAAAAGCATACGAAAAGATGCTCTAGATCACTAATTAAGAGAGAAATGCAAATTGAAATCACAATAGAATATCATCTTGCACCCATTAGTATGGCTGCTATTAAAACATAGAAAATAAGTGTTGGTGAGTATTATTCACTGTTTGAGATTGTAAAATGGTGCAATTACTATGGAAAATAGTATGGAGTTTCCTCAAAAAATTAAAAGTAGAACTATTATATTATCCAGCAATCTCACTTCTGGGTGTGTATCCAAAAAAATTGAAAGCAGAATCTTGAAGAGATATCTGCACACCTATGTTCATAACAACACTGTTCACAATAGCAAAGAGTTGGAAAGAGATGGAAGCAGCACAAATGTCCATCGACAAATGAATGAGTAAAGAAAATGTGTTATATTCATACAATGAACTGTTATTCAGCCTTAAAAAGGAAGGGAATCCTGACAGATGCTACAATGTGGTTAAACCTTGAAGACTTTATGATAAGTGAAATAAGCCAGTCACACATAGACAAATACTAAATTATTACACTTGCATAAGATATCTAAAGTAGATAAGTTCATAGAGACGAAAAGTATAGTGATGATTACCAAGAACTGGGGGATGGAGGGAAAAAGGAGTCATTGTTAATGGGTATATAGTTTCAGATTTGTAAGATAAAAAACAAACAAACAAACAAAAAACCTAGAGATTTGTTCACTACAATGTGGATACATTTAATATTACTGAACTATATAGTTTAAAATGGTTAAGCTTCATGCTACCCCAACAAAATAAATGGAAAAACTCACAAGTTTAGTGACTTGTAAGTGGCCTTATAGATTTTTAATCCAAGCTCCATCTTTTAGAGATGATAGAATATAGACACCAAAAGGTGGGCAACCTGTCTCAGATCATCCAGACTGTTGGGGAGGAGAGTCAGAATGGAAACAAATTCTCCCAGCACACCATGTCTTAAGTGTCTACTTTTGCCAACTTGATCCACTAGTTGTTCTTGGACAGTCTTTACATACAGGAGTGAAAGTCTAACTCTCCTGATGGTTAATGATGGATGAATACATGATGTGAAAGACAAGAGGGCAGACATTGACTCAGTGTACACTATTTATTTAAAGGGAAATGAGTATTTTTGCTCCATTAAAACTCTAAGACAACATTGGCATGATATTTTTTTCATCATATATTTATATTAAGTACTGTCACTGCTTAGAGTCTTTTGGCTATAGAAAATGTTTTATTTGGTCTTTTGGTTTATAAATGTAAATATTCAGATAATCATCATCATTACAGCCTTTTATTGCAAGATTAAACAGATCTAAACACTTTTTGTAGATAACCTCTGGTATGCAGAACACACACACACATAACGTCTGATAAAATAGATATTTATTTCAATCCTAAGTAATGTCAAACTCTCTAAACTGGGTAAGAAATGCTAACATAGTGAGATGAAGAGAATTAGAATTGTACCCATCATTTCCACAAATCAGGTGCCATTCTCAAAGCTTTGCTGCTCTTTTGCATACCTGACCAAGGACATTGACAGTGAGAGGTGCATGGAAAAAAGGTCAGGATGTGACTGAAGGGGAGGGAAGTAGAAGTCTGAGTGGGATTAAGTATTGGAGTTAAAAATGGTCCAGAAGAACTAGGAAGCTCAGGTGGAATCAGACTCACAATACAGAGTAAATATTCACTTTACAACCTCTTATTGCACAAGGGACACAAGCCAGACCTCGTACTAATAGCTAAAGTAGTTATAGATATAAATAAAACTACTCAGTCCACGAGAGATGGAAAAGTCAGAAATTCAAGCTCACTTTAAGGTCACTGTTAATTTCTGATTACAGAGAACTTTTAGAAACAAAATTATAAAGTAGTCCATGTGAGACTATCAACATGGACAGAACAGGATAAATAAAAGAGGAATAACATTTTAACGTGAGAAGTTGGGAGAGTATGGCTCCTTTGTTGTGAGCTACTTTAAGAATTACAATTCGGTGAGCAAAGTAACAATAAGGAAGATAGTTCAGAGAGCAATTGTCATTGAGACAGGAAGTATAACATCAATTCATCAGCCACTGCAGACATGGCCCCTGCACAGGAGACAAAAGAGCTGCAGCAAAGGTCAAAGAGCAAGATAGAAACATTCTCTTAAATTAGAAGAAGTTGAATTGTCACAAGGGGGATGGCTAGATGTGAACTTCATTATTATAAACGAAAAAAGGGACATAGGATGTCAGTCATGTCACACGTGACAGCCTAGCATTAGTTTCACCCAATTTGATTGTCATCCCTGGACTTAATATAAGCTGATGAATCATCCATCACCAAGTCAGAAATAGAAATGGAAGTAGGAAGACAGTGTTTTAAGTAAACTTAAGGAACCATTGTTTCATAAATGACATATCAATATAGAAATGCTTCAGTGCCATTAGGATTAACAAAGAGTGTGATCTCCATGGTCACCACTGTTTCAAAAATTCCTGAATGAACAGCTCTTCTCTGAGCAACTTATGGCAGCCACCACCTTACTACTGAAGTTGTTCATGGTTATGACTGTATTTTGTTTACACAGTATTTTCAAAGATCTTCAATTATTTTAATGGATTGCAGGCCATATTCTGACTAAAGCATTGTTGTTAATATCATTACTAAGAATCTTTTCCTTGTATGGCTACAAAACAGAATAGAAAATGTAAACATCCTCCCAGGTAGAAACCATGTGTTTTTGCCAGAGGTGAGACAATTACATTCACAATTCTTTCATTCATATATTAATCCACAAACATTTATGACTGACATTTTATACCTTAGGTGTTTTGCTAGTTTCTGTCTGGAGATGCAAAGAAAAAAATGTCACAGTCATAGTTCTTGAAAAGCCCACAGTATAGTGGACAAAATAAACTTTTTTCAAAGAGATAGTATTTTCATAAGCATTTTCATAGAAGTTAAATAAAATGTTGGCAAAGAATGATGGAAAATAAAGGAGGGCAGTACTTACTACCTGGGGAGACAGAAGAGTCTGCAGAGAGGAAGTGACATTTGAGCTGGGTCTTGGTGGAAACTTCTAAATGTTCAGAAAAAGTAGAAGGAGGGTACAGAGTCAAGACTATGGGCCCAGATACAAAATTGGGGAAGGTTTACGAGAGTGAAAAGTCTGGCCAGGTAAGTTTCAAGCAGCCCTAGAAGAACTTCCTATTTTATCCACAAGAAGGAAAGTTAAATTTTTAGTGAATACACACTAAGCTCTTTTGATTTTTTTTTATATTCAGATAAAAATTATAAATAAACACTATACAAAGCAGTGACATTTTTTCTTTTCTTTGAATCTTGTGGCCAGAAATATTCAAGACGGGTTTGATACTGAGTGCAGGTTTTACTGAAATGACCGGCTGCCAATGCCAGATCCTAAACTTCTCTGATCTTTGAATACTGTTTAAAATAAGTCTTAACTTCTCCAAGATTGGATAATGCAGATTACAGGATGGGTATAAACCTATCTATGCAGGCTGATGTGCTTATCTATACTGCCTTTCCTTCCAGTACACTGAATGTTGGAGGCCATGTAATGATTTGACAAATTAGACATGAGGACAAGATGTGGCACATATATACAATGGAATATTACTCAGCCATAAAAAGAAACGAAATTGAGCTATTTGTAATGAGGTGGATAGACCTAGAGTCTGTCATACAGAGTGAAGTAAGTCAGAAAGAGAAAGACAAATACCGTATGCTAACACATATATATGGAATTTAAGAAAGAAAAAATGTCATGAATAACCTAGGGGTAAGACAGGAATAAATACACAGACCTACTGGAGAACGGACTTGAGGATATGGGGAGGGGGAAGGGTGAGCTGTGACAAAGTGAGAGAGTGGCATGGACATATATACACTAAGAAACGTAAGGTAGATAGCTAGTGGGAAGCAGCCGCATGGCACAGGGATATCGGCTCGGTGCTTTGTGACAGCCTGGAGGGGTGGGATAGGAAGGGTGGGAGGGAGGGAGGGAGCCGCAAGAGGGAAGAGATATGGGAACATATGTATATGTATAACTGATTCACTTTGTTATAAAGCAGAAACTAACACACTATTGTAAAGCAATTATACCCCAATAAAGATGTTAAAAAAAAAAATTATCCCACCAGATAGCTTTGCATACCAATGGCTACCCAATACGATGCTTTCCTTACCTTTTCCCTTAAGGCTATGCATGTAACTAAAATTGGTTTTGGCATAACAAACCAGCCCAGAATGACAAAAAATACCAAGAGAACAAATCTTTAGATTTGTAAAATTGAAGAGCTATGTTCACTGAAGTATGATTTTACCCATTAAAATTCTTTCGAAAAAAAAGTAATGCTGACTATCACCATCCCAATGTTTTTCATAGTCTGATGTTAATATCTGCCAAAATTATACAAATACACTTTTCTGCAATAATTGGCATTAAAAGAGTAATATTCTTAAGAGAATCTAGAATGCTCTTTAATTGCTTTATCAGAAAATAAAATATATAGTTTCATTTCCCATATTATAATACAACCTTATTTTTCTTTTTTCAGAGACTCAGTTGAGCATATATGTAAAATATAATGATGCATGCCCTATGCAAAGATAGCATTAAAAACAACAGATTTAATGTGAAACCAATAAGAAAACTTAACATTTCTCATCTGTTTCTCATTTGTATTAGGAGAATTTCTTATGACTAACTTTTGCCCAAATCGTACCTTTTCATCCTTGAAACAAAGAATACTCAGCAGCATTTATAGAAACTCACAAGTAAACAAGTGTCATGTAACTAATCTACCATGTTTCCAGCTATAATTCCATTCTCAGTGAAAGGGGAAAAACTTCTTCCTGAATTTGAAACCCTCCTTTTACTTAACATTTCTTGGAAATTAGAACAAACAGTTTGAGATCATGAATAATGACATAAAACAATAGAACCCTGTCACGTATAAACACAACTCAGGGGATGACAATCTCTGAATAATGCTTTGTAGACTTGTTTTCTCATTAGGACTTAAGTTATTTTTATAATTTCCTACAGGAACCATTTAGGACTGCACAAAGTTCAAAAGGAAAGCCAGCTAGTAAAGATACAGAAATTATTTCTGAGTTTACTCCCATGAAAGGATCTCTCTGGCGCCATTGTTATTTTAAGAGACAAATTGTTATTGTAGAGAAGAATCAGGTCATATTAAAATAAAGAAAATGATTCTAAAGAGATTTCATCATATATTAAAATGGTTTTGAAGAAATATTCTCCTCTGTAGGTTAATGATAAAACATTTTTTTAAAAAAATTAGATTCCACATTTTGTGAGCATTACTGCTTTATTGAGAAAATGAGAAAAGAGGATTGAAAAGAAAATAAAAATGGTTAATTAGAAAATAATATCTCTGGTAGTTAGGGTTTTATACCCTCAAGCACTTTTCAGATACAAGTGAATCCTGTCTGATGTAGATAAGCAGATTCAGGGTGGGTTCTTCACATGAGACCACACAGAATGTCCGTGACAAAGTTGGAATTAAGAGTTCTTGCCTCTTCTAGTTCCAATGGCCCAGCTTTCTACCAGCAACTTCTCATTCAAGAACTGATTTCAGGCAGGAAGTAAATACACATTCATAAAAATTTTAAGTGAGCTATGCCTTTGTCTTAAACTCTTTGATATAAAAGGGTTTTGTGCTTTTTTTTTTTTTTTGGAGAATGATACATGTCCAAACTAGGAAGGAACTTATTGTTTCAAATAACAATAAGAATGGAAATAGATTTGTTTCTCATTTCCTGAATTTTCTCAAACCCAGCTTTATCTTAGTTGCCTGATTCCTTTCCTAATTTAGAAGAAAACTTCAATCTTATTTATAGTTTAATTCAGCTAAAATTAAATTAGTAGATAGGTCAATTTACCTCTGACACCATTTGCTTTCTGTTAGCTGTTAAGTGCTGTAGTCACACCAATTCCCATGGGGGATATGAAACCAACTTTGACTTATTATATTTTCCTCTGTGGAAAAGCTTACAATGCTTAAATGAAAGACAGTTTTAAGAAGATTTGAAAGAATACAGAACATGAAAATTGTGAGGTCAGAATTTCTATGGCTAAATAGAGATTGAAATAGATAAAAATGACATCTAAATAGCTTGAGAAGAAAAAAATATCAAATCCAACAGTCCAGAGCAAAAATTTCCCTCTGGAAATCTTGCTATTAATATTCAGAAGAGAACTGAATAGAAATTCAGGTAAAAGCAGAGGCTGTAATGGTAGAGAGAAAAAATCCTTATTGAAGTTTGCCTGCTAAATTGTCCTGGAATCTAGAAACTGACCTCTGTTCTCATTATTGCCATCTTGAAAAACTGTAAAGAGCAGTTAACACTACTCACGCCTTCATTGTTACCTTAAAAATAGTAACACTGTTACACATTAGCTGGGCCAGGTATTGAAGTTGGAATGCTCATAGGCTGACTTGGCAACTTCCATATCCCAAATGTAGAAATTAATCTGTGCCATTTAAGAAATTGCTTGGGAATATGTGCTTGGCAACAACCCCCTCCTGTTTACCACACACCTCTCAAAATGCCATGATTTTATGTGCAATGAGAGGCTAAAATAATCCAAGAATTTTGGATTGATCCCAACACCTAGGGAGCTCGGCCTGGAAATATAAGGAACATTGGACCAGAAAAGAACCTCAAAATTGCAGCTGAAGTCTGCAGTCTTGGCTTCTTTATGGAAAGGAGGCCATTATGAAGCAATGACATAGAAATAAAAATAAAACAAATAAATATTAATTACACATATGTAATAGACTCTTTATCCATCAATAGCATCCAGATTTTCATTATGGAATAAAGAGGACATGGTCTTCACATCTGGAATGTATGATGGTTTTGGAGGATGGAGAAGAAAGATAAGGAGGCCAAAAGGATGCCAAGGTTTTTAAACATGGATATTGAAAAAATAGTGGTGACATCATCAGAAATAGTAAAATTTGGAATTGTAAATGGTTTGGAAGAGAAATGCAGTGTATTCAATTCAGATTTAATGAGGTCAAGGTAATAAACAGATACATTTATTAATACATTTATAAAATATATTTATTAATATTTCAGTGGAATATTCCATAGGTAGGGGGAAATCTGAAACCTCAGCTTCAGTGAGTTTGAAGGTAGCGGTGTGCATTTAAATTCTTGAAAACAGATGTGGTGAGTTTCACATGCATTTCTTTAAGGGTAGAAAGTAAATCAGTGTGGGACTAACCAGACTTTTGGAAGTAGCAGAATTATGAGCTTATAAATGAGTCATATACAAACTGGACAAAGAGAAGTAATCAAATAAGCACAGTGTGATTTCATAGAGCCAAAGATATTCACAAATGTATTCTTTAACTTTGTCTACTGAGTTTGAAGTAGGTGTGGGATCAGTGGATTCAAGAACCACTGCTGGTTTTTGTTAGTGTAATTTCTGCTAAATGTTATGGATGAGAAATCAGATTTTAAAGAGTTAGGGAATGATAATAATGCCAAAATAATGTTAGTAGAAATAAACCACTAATAGGAGAAAGTTTACAAGAAAGAAAATAGGATAGCAGAATGAAAGAAGGTTAAGACAATACAATTCTGCTTTTAAAAAGCATTTTTCCAATTTATTGTTTTGTTAATAGATGAAAAATGAAAAACTCACTTGCAACACAGAGATGAGCATGTGCTGGTCAAAGAGGAAACAATAGTAAATAATCTAGTAAACAATAAATATTAGACTTTGTTTTCCTTCTCCAGAGAAAACTCTTTTTCCGTTTCCCCATCTTACAGGGATGGGGGCCCTTCACTATGCATAGCAAGATGTTTATTCTTCCACAAATTTTCATTAATATGTCCTTTACTACAATCTAAACTATTCACATACTACACATGATTCCTCGTCTGCCCTCCAGATTTCCAGGGAACCTTATCACTGTCTCATGTGACTTCAGTTCCTCCACCAAGTCACATTTGTTGTAGGCACTCACTTGCATCATCTTTTAAAATGATTTCAACTCTTGTGTTTTTTCTAAAATGTACCTGTAAAGTACTGTCTTCTTTAAAAATTGTGCATTATACTTTTTGATAGAATTCTGAATCATTCAACTTTTGCTACATTCTTTGGTGGTTTTAAAAAAAAAGTGTTGGCTTGCAATATAACAGAGCAGAACATTTACATACGACTTAAAGTAAAGGCAATTACAAATGGAGAGACAAGGCCAAAGTGATAAAAATATATGGTTATCTTAATATAAGGACAACAATTACAGCAGTCAAATCAGTGAAGGATATTATTGATGTTTCCCTTTTCTAGCCTTTTGGAACAGACAGCTCCATGCTTTATTTTGCTGACAAGAGATGAATGTGCCATTCTAATGCCATTGTAAAATTCCATGCCATTGGTTGAGACCACAGCCATATACTTTGAAAGCAAATGATTAAGTGGCAGAGTTCAAATTCAATTTTGAATTTGATTTACCTATTGCAAAAGTTAAGTAACAGTTTTCACCTAATTATAAAGCAAACCAAGACTGACTCTAAAGGAAGTAAATAAAAGAGAGGAAATGGTAAAATTACTAATGGATGGCACACTAACATACTTTAAAAAATTGTATATTTTTAATTATTATATATTCTTTAATTATATATCTTATATCTATATATCTTGCCTTGGGGCAAAAACCAAATTCAATTGTCAGCATACATGTATAATACATAATTTTAATACGTGTATCAAATAATTTATCAAATCACTCTGCCATAGTTCTGTCAGGCTTAAGAGGACAAAGAGGAATTAAGTTGTGCCAGGAATATTGTTTGTACATTAAGCAACTAAAAACTTTAACTACAGTGCATATCTTGAATATTTTACAGATGGAAACTCTCATAAGTTTGTTATTAGAACAGAAGAAAAAGGCCATGTTTCAGAGAAAAATGATCAATTATTTTTTTCCATAATAGGTTACTTTGTCATTAATCTTACTGTACAGTTCAATTACCTGCAGGTGGTGCTTTGGTGTACTAGCATTGAAAATTAATATTCTTGCACTTTAAACAGATAACTGCTTAGTGAAAATTTCGGTCCAGAAGACAACATCTGTCAAATGATAGATAGCTTTCTTAGAAGCATATTAAATTCCAAAATCATTAAACTGACCATTTCTTACAGTTCTTTTTATATTCTGTTGGTAATAATATACTGCCTACATTCACAAATAACTGAACTTAATTCCTTTAGAGGGCTGATTCCTTAAGTATTTAATAAGGAATTCAAAAGTTATGAAAAAAATGAAGCTAAAAATTTGTTTAGAAAATGATAGTAACATATTTTCAAGATGTTTATCAGTATGCACACTCCACTATAAATACTGTTCTATAAACAGTATTTAACTAAATAATGTTATGCTCATAGTATTAGAGGAAGGTCTACACTCAATGTTTAGTCTCCCTTGGAAATGTAAGATAGTGGGAGAATGTGACATAGTGGGAGAACCTCATTGTGAAATATGCATAGACTTTGGAGTCAGAAAAGTCATACTCATCAACCAGATCACCCAATTTTTTTTTAACATCTTTATTGGAGTATAATTGTTTTACAATGTTGTGTTAGCTTCTGCTGTATAACAAAGTGAATCAGCTATACATATACATATATCCCCATATCTTGTCCCTCTTGTGTCTCCCTCCTACTCTCCCTATCCCACCCTTCTAGGTGGTCACAAAGCACCGAGGTGATCTTCTGTACTATACACCTGCTTCCCACTAGCTATCTATTTTACATTTGGTAGTATATATAAGCCCATGCCACACTCTCACTTCATCCCAGCTTACCCTTCCCCCTCCCTGTGTCCACAAGTCCATTCTCTACATCTGAATCTTTATTCCTGTCCTGCCCCTAGGTTCTTCAGAATGATTTTTTTTTTTTAAGATTCCATATATATGTGTTGGCATACAGTATTTGTTTTTATCTTTCTGACTTACTTCACTCTGTATGACAGACTCTGTGTACATCCACCTCCCTACAAAGAACTCAATTTCATTTCTTTTTAAGACTGAATTATATCCCATCGTATATATGTGCCACATCTTCTTTATCCATTCATCTGTCGGACACTTAAGTTGCTTCCATGCCCTGGCTATTGTAAATAGAGATGCAATGAACATTGTGGTACATTACTCTTTTTGAATTATGGTTTTCTCAGGGTATATGCCCAGTAGCGGGATTTCTGGGTCGCATGGTAGTTCTATTTTTAGTTTATTAAAGAAGCTCCATACTGTTCTCCATAGTGGCTGTATCAATTTACATTTCTACCAACAGAGCAAGAGAGTTCCCTTTTCTGCACACCCTCTCCAGCATTTTTTTAACATCTTTATTGTAGTATAATTGATTTATAATAGTGTGTTAGTTTCTGCTTTAAAACAAAGTGAATCAGTTACACATATACATATATCCCCACATATCCTTCCTCTTGCGTCTCCCTCCCACCCTCCCTATTCCACCCCTCTAGGTAGTCAGAAAGCACCAAGCTGATCTCGCTGTGCTATGTTGCTACTTCCCACTAGCTATCTATTTTACATTTGGTAGTATTTATAAGTCCATGCCACTCTCTCACTTTGTCCCAGCATTTATTGTTTGTAGATTTTTTGATGATGGCCATTCTGACTGGTGTGAGGTGATACCTCATTGGAGTTTTGATTTTCATTTCTCTAATGATTAATGATGTTGAGCATTCTTTCATGTGTGTGTTGGCAGTCTGTATATCTTCTTTGTAGAAATGTCTATTTATGTCTTCTGCCCATTTTTGGATTGGGTTGTTTGTCTTTTTGATATGGAGCTGCATGAGCTGCTTGTATATTTTGGAGATAAATCCTTTGTCAGTTTCCTCATTTGCAAGTATTTTCTCCCATTTTGACGGTTGTGTTTTCATCTTGTTTATGGTTTCCTGTGTTATGCAAAAGCTTTTAAGTTTCATTAGATCCCATTTGTTTATATTCGTTTTTATTTCCATTTATCTGGGAGGTGGGTCAAAAGGGATATTACTGTGATTTATGTCATAGAGTGTTCTGCCTAGGTTTTCCTCTAAGAGTTTTATAGTGTCTGGCCTTACATTTATGTCTTTTATCCATTTTGAGTTTATTTTTGTGTATGGTGTTAGGGAGTATTCTAATTTCATTCTTTTACATGTAGCTGTCCAGTTTTCCCAGCACCACTTATGGAAGAGGCTGTCTTTTCTCCATTGTATATTCTTGCCTCCTTTATCAAAGATAAGGTGACCATATGTGCTTGGGTTCATCTCTGGGCTTTCTATCCTGTTCCATTGATCTATCTTTCTGTTTTTTTGTGCCAGTACCACACTGTGTTGATTACTATATCTTTGTAATATAGTCTGAAGTCAGGGACCCTGATTCCTCCAGGTCGGTTTTTCTTTCTCAAGATTGCTTTCTCTATTTGGAGTCTTTTGTGTTTCGATACAAATTGTGAATTTTTTTGTTCTAGCTCTGTGAAAAATGCCATTGGTAGTTTGATAGGAATTGCATTGAATCTGTAGATTGCTTTGGGTAGTATAGTCATTTTCACAATGTTGATACTTCCAATCCAAGAACATGGTATATCTCTCCATCTGTTTGTGTCATCTTTAATTTGTTTCATCAGTGTCTTATAGTTTTCTGCATGCAGGTTTTTGTCTCCTTAAGTAGGTTTATTCCTAGGTATTTTATTCTTTTTGTTGCAATGGTAAATGGGAGTTTTTCCTTAATTTCTCTTTCAGATATTTAATCATTAGTGTACAGGAATGTAAGAGATTTCTGTGCATTAATTTTGTTTCCTGCTACTTTACCAAATTCATTGATTAACTCTAGTAGTTTTCTGGCAGCATCTTTAGGATTCTCTATGTATAGTATCATGTCATCTGCAAACAGTGTCAGCTTTACTTCTTCTTTTCTGATTTAGATTCCTTTTATTTCTTTTCCTTCTCTCATTGCTGTGGCTAAAAATTCCAAAACTATGTTGAATAATAGTGGTGAGAGTGGACAATCTTGTCTTGTTCCTGTTTTAGAGGAAATCGTTTCAGTTTTTCACCATTGAGAATGATGTTGGCTGTGGGTTTGTCATATATGGCCTTTATTATGTTGACTTAAGTTCCCTCTATGTCTACTTTCTGGATTTTTTATCATAAATATGTGTTGAATTTTGTTGAAAGCTCTTTCTGCATCTATTGAGATGATCATATAGTTTTTCTCTTTCAATTTGTTAATATGATATATCACATTGATTTGCATATATTAAAGAATGGTTGCATTCCTGGGATAAACCCCAACTGATCATGGTGTATGATCCTTTTAATGTGCTATTCGATTCTGATTGCTAGTATTTTGTTGAGGAGTTTTGCATCTATGTTCATTAGTGATATTGGACTGTAGTTTTCTTTCTTCATGACATCTTTGTTTGGTTTTGGTATCACGGTGATGCTGACTTCGTAGAATGAGCTTGGGATGGTTAATGCCAACCACAATTGGCATTAACCATCCTCCCTCTGCTATATTTTGGAAGTGTTTGAGAAGGATAGATGTTAGCTGTTCTCTAAATGTTTGATAGAATTTGCCTGTGAAGCAATCTGGTCCAGGTAATTAAAGTTAGGAAAAGATTCAGATTGTGTAAATGTATACAATAATATAAATATTATGCTTGGATCATACTAAAGTACAGACTGTCTTGTCAATAGTATTATTTTTATGATCATAAGTCTCCGTCATAACTGAATTGTTTTAGTTCTGTAGAAGCCAGTAAATATATGTTTTAAAAAAAAGGCTTACTCTCCTAGAATACTCAGTTACCTCCAGGCACCTAGGGTATATGATATGGAGCAATTATCTCATAAACTATAGTAAATTATCACACTTAGACAACAAAGTTCACTTCTCTAGGGAATAGTATATGTATAACCTTGTCTTTGAAATTTTCCCATTCAAGTTAGCACTAAGCTAGATCCCTAGCATGCTATACGAATATTCCATGAGTTATGTAAGGCATCTTTGACTTTTTGTGATTAGAAAAAAAAATCCCTCCACACTTCATTCAAACCAGTCACAAGTCCCAGAGTTCTGGCCAAATTCCAGATTAAACAATGACATTCTGCTCTACATACCAAACTTTCCTTCACAGAAGAGAAAAATAGAAAATTCAGTCCACTCTCTCATGAGATTTTAGACAGCAATTATATGTCCAAAGACAAAGCAAATATTGAAACTAGATTTGCAACGCCAAAACATTCCACAAGGTGAGGTATAAGCATGTGTGCCAATGAACAGAGGAGTAAATCACGTTCAGAACCTTAATTAACTGTGTGGCCCATGAGTTGGCATTGAGGAGTTATGACATGAAAGGGATCTGAAACATAAGAAGTTTCCAAAAGAGAGTCTTATGTCATGGAAAGGTGTTAAGACTCTAATTCAGAGGATTTTTCCATTGGCTCCAGAGAAAGATTTGTCCTGAGTAATGTGTTCATGACGAGAAATTTAATAACAAGGATGAAACCGTTTTACTGGGAATGATTCAAGAGGGCAGACTCTTGGGTACTCGAGTAGTTGTAACTGACACCACTAAGAATGACTGCATTTCCTCACATATGTCTTCAGTTACATCCTGCATTTCTGATGAAAACAAGGTTACTAGATGGTCACTAATGGTAGCTTTTCTGTGCCATGCATTCAATTTGTTTTTTATTAAATTCTAGTCCTAATCTTTTATAATAATTCTAGGAAAAGACTCGAGTTACGTTTCTTGTAAATAAAATTATTCCATTGCTAAGTAAGAATGCATAATGCTAGACAAGAAAAGGAAACGTTTAACCTGTTACAAAAAGCAAATCATCTTCATGTTCTCCTTGAAAGAATTCTTATCTACCACTGTAGTGGATAATTACATGGAAAAATCAGTAAATGGAAACTATCTATTTATATATAAAAACTAACACGTTTGAGAAAACATTAGATTCTTTCAAATTTTTATTAAAATGGAACAGATTTATTATCCCATTTTATCTTTTACACATACAGGTGCATTAACCACAATTGGCATTAACCATCAAAGAGTTTCAAATATTTTATTCAGAAATGAAATCACAACTCCCATCAAGGCAGTGGACTTCAATTCCTGGTGCTTCTTTAAACGTTGAAGAACTCAGAAGTCTGAACATAAAAATAATTAAATAAATAGAAACAACGCTGTAGTTTCAAAGTGTTAAAAGAACTGAGAACAATTCTAATACCTGGGCCCTACTCCTGGAAAATATAAAATCAGAATAAAGAGGTAGAAAGCTGGCCATCAGCTATTTTTTTTAAACTCCCCAAGTGTGCATCTTGGCATCTTGGATTAAAAAATGCTCTAAAGAATGTTTTACATTTAAAATATTCATACAGAGGCCAAGATCCTGTTCTAACAATCTAATTAATTGGTATGACATAGTGAGGGGTTCATGCTCTTGAAAACTACGGTGTGAACAAGGGGTCTCTCCTACACCTTCCCAGGGACAGTTGCTAATAAACTCTTTGAAGTTAAATCTCCATGAAAGGGCAATGCAAAAATTCTTTTTATAACTGGAAATGAATCAGACAAGCTTCTCAGCTACTCCCTTACCAAATTCCAGTAAAGCTCATGTTATTTGGCTTTTGGCTCTTTTTCCCTAACTCCTGTTGCGACTTAATTCTGCTTCAGTCCTATCCAAATTACCACTCTTGAAAGATTCTGCTTAGCAAAGGATTTTTCAAGCTATATTATCAGTTCTTTTCAAAATGGCATTTTGGAGTCTCAACAAATATCATTTTAATACTAAAAATCCCTCTAGTAATTCAATTACTTTGGGATTTTTTCATATGTGTGAAAAAGAGTATTTAGCTCCAAGAATAGGCAGACTTCTAAGGTCAGGCAATTTTGCTAGTTTTTTTTGTTTTTTTTTTTTTTTTGGTGAGTATTTTCATTTAAAGTTCAAAATGAGTTCAGCAGATTAGAATCCCAGATTAACTAGAAGTTGTATATTATCCCCATTTTTATTATTAAAAGGTGAAATTAAGCCATTGCATTTATCTTCAGGAGGCTCCTTTGTAGCTAATAAAGTTACAAGCTGTGGACAAAACATTTCACTTGTTTTTACCTTTAACAGTAAAAAATTATACAAATGATTCAGCTAAGGTTTTATCCCCGCCTGTGTAACCAGAATGCTTCTAACCTGAGGCAGCATATAAGGTGTTTTGCCTGAACATTCAAGTCATCATCTGAACACCCAGTGTTAACCCATGTCTAATCTTTTGTTTTGCTCCTTCCTTCCTTCGTTCATTCAACTAATGCTTTTTAAACATTTCTATATCTGATGCATTGCAGATACAGCAAAATCACAGGGAAAAAAAAAATCCCTGTCTTCATAGAGTTTGCATTCCTATAGGATAGACCGAAAATTAACACTGTAAATTTTGGATACCGGATTACCAGCTGATAAGTGCTAAAGGAAAATAGAAGTGAAGAGGGTGTTAGGAAATTTGGGGCAGTATATATGGTGTTCACATCATAGTGTCGAACTTTAGTGGGACCTTATTGAAAAGGTGAAATTTAAATAAAGAACCAGAAGAGGGGAGGAATGGATGCTGAGCTGTCTGGGGATAGAGACCCCAGGTGGATGGATGTTAAAAGGGTTTGAGGAACAGTTACGAGACCAGTGTCCAAAGAGATGAGGATGGGAAGCATGGGGGCAGATCATGGAGGGCCTTTTGTCTCATAATAAGAATAAGAGGTGACATGGGAAATTACTAAGTTGTTTGAACAATGGAGAAAAGTGATCTGATTTTTGGTTTAACAGAGTTGCTTTGGGTAATATATTGAGATAAGAAAGTGGTGATCATGGGCCTAAGTAGAGAGAAAAGTTAAGAGTTAAGGGTAGGAATGAAAAGGCAGAGAGAGAGACACACACACAGAGAGATTATACAAATTTTTTTAAGAAAAATTTTATCTGAAGTTTAACACAAACACAGGAAACTGCCCAAATCATAAATGCTCAACTAGAGGAGATTTCCAAATCTCATGCATGGGTGTATCAATCACCCAGAACCAGAAAGTGTTACCAGCATCACCAAAGCCTCCTCTCTCCCCTCTAGGTATCTCTTCACTTCCTGCCCAGATATAACCACTGTCCTGACTTGCAACAACATATACTGGTTTTGCATGTTTTTGAATGTTTTACAAGTTTTTGAATGTTTTATAAATTGAATCAAATAATATTAAACCATTTCCTGTCTGGAACTTTTTGATCAATTTATGTTGATAAAATTTATCCTTCTTGCTGTGTAGAGTAATTGTTTAATTGGTTGATGCAGTTGTAATAGCCCTTTAATATGTTCATGCAATTGATGCTTGTTTATTAATCTTGTGTCCAGAAGATGGCTAAACTCATTCTAATAATTAATCACTGGGTTCTTTTGGATTTTCTAGGTAAAACTGAAGTTGCCTATGAAAAAAATGAAAATTTATTTTTCGTTTCCCATCTTTATAACTTTTATTTATTTTTTCTTTCTTCCTGGCCCTAAACAGAGCTTTTAACATTGAAAATAAATGGTGATAGAAGATATCCTTGACTCATTTCTATTTTGCTAAATTTTCAATATTTCAATAGTAAGTCTGATATTTGTGCTAGTTTATTTTTAAATACCTATGTGCTAGTTTATTTTTAAATATCTAATTAAAGAAGTTCTATTCCAATTATATGACATAAGCTTATAACAAATGGGAGTAAAACTTTATCATTTTTTTCTACTACATTGAAACAATCTTGCGATTCTTCCCTCATTCTGTTAATGCAGTGAATTACATTAATTGACTGTCAACTGTTAAACCAATCTTGTATTCATTGAATAAACACTACTTAATACTGAAAGTCCATGCTGATTTTATATCGCTGCATTTGGTCTGCTTATATCTTGTTTAGGATATTTGCATACCTGTTCGTAAAAGAAATAGGCTTATAATTGTCCTTTCCTATAATGTCCTTGTCTGGTTTGGAGAAGTACAGGTCTCATAAAACAAATTGGAATGTATTTTCTTTTTTCTCTTATTTAGAAGATTTTGATATGTATGGATTGATGCTATATTTTCCCTTAAATGTTTGAAAGAATGTATTGATACAGCCATCCGGGTCTGGGGTTCTCTCGGAACAAAAGTTTTAAATTATGAACTCAATTTTTAAAATAGATCTAGGACTATTCAGATGTTTATTTATCCTTGTGTCACCTTTAGTAAATTGTGTTTTTCTAGGAATCTGCCTATTTCACCTAAAATTTCTAATTTATTGGCACAAATTTATTGGTATGAATAACCCTATTAACCATTTAACTATGGTAAAATAAATCTCTTGACATAGACTTGTGTTCTTGAGGTGGCTTCCTGGTTATTCTTAAGTAATTACCATATTTTTTAAGATTGGGCATACAACCTTGAAGGCAGAGCATTACCCAACCCTGGGGAATGGAATTAACTATGTACAACAATGTGTGGAGTAGCACTGATATGGGCCACATTTCCCGATGGACAGAGTTAAGGTAATAAAGGTCATTATTCATACACAGCACAGTTATGGTATATTCAGGCAATGTGGCTGCTGGGTTCTCTCCACAGCAAGCAGAATAAGTAGGGTGTGTTTGCAGGGTCACCTTCTCCAGCTTCTCCACCATGATTAGATGGGTAAATCCCAGGGCTATTGGTCAGTTAAATTCAACCCTGGGTGGAAGCTCCATTACATTCCCCCAACTAGTTGTTGCTAAAGAGACCAACATAATAGAGTCTATAGATAATGTGAATAAATCTTATACCAAAATGCCCATTTGGCCTCAATTCTTTACTTGTTAAACACCAGTGTCCTATACCCTGGAGAGAAAGGCATGTGAGTAGTAGGTTTCCACTAGCAAACTCACCTGAAATTTCATATAATAATAAATAGCCAGCACTCTAAAAACATATTGTTCTTTGGCAGAAGCTAGAATATTTAAAAATGGTGAACAAAGTAGCTGACTACCCTAAAAGTAGCACATTAACAATGGCTAGGAGAAATATGTTGATAAACTTTGTAAGAAAGTGTTTGAGTAAATGGAGAAACAGACTGAGATAGTTTTTGTAAGATATGAGTATATTAAGTAATAATTTTATGTGGAAGAGGATTTACAAGCAATGAGAGTTGGGTAAGGATTGCAAAATGTTTTCACTTTATAACTGTCACCAAAAAGAGGGGAGGCTCCTTTAAAAAACATTGAAAGGCTTTTTGGCTTTAAAATTGAGAAGCCAGGAAAGGGATGCTTATTTATGAAATCAGCAGACATTTATTGATCAACTATGACAGAGAACACAACATTCAGAGTTTTTCACTCCTTTACAATTTAGACACTCGTTGACTGCAAAGTCAGTGTAAGAGCTGGTTTGCTTTTATTTCATTATTCACTGTGACCACTTCCAGAAATGTTAACAGAGCCAAAATAAAACAGGAAAACCCCACTCAGAGAACATGAAGATTGATGAAAAGAAGTCAGTCGAATGGGAAACCGGCACTTAGGTCATCATATTTCACTTCAGCACATCAAAAGCTTATTCACATGATGTTCTACGAAATACCTGACTGGTACTCTCCAAAATTGTTAAGGGCATCAAAAGAAAAAGGAAAATCTGAGGAACTGTTACAGCCTAAAGAGACGTGACTAAATAAAATGTCCTAGTTTACATGGGCTCCTGGAACAGAAAAAAAAATGACTTAGGTAAAAATTATAGAAATCAATCTGAATGAAATGTGAACTGTAGTTAATAATAATGCATCATTATTCACTCATTAATCAGGATAAATGTATCATACTAATGTGAGATGTTAATAAAAGGGGAATCTGGGTGTGGGGTAAATTGGAACTCTGTACTATTTCACAACTTTTCTGTAAAACTAAGTCAATTCTAAAATAATGTTATTTAAAAAATAATAGTTAAACAAATATATTCACTGAAAACAAAGTTAAATTAACTTTTTCTCAATTTCTATAGCATTATTATGCAACTATTTAATAAACTATCTGGTTGTGGCAATATATTTACAACACAACCTCTCATTTTATGTATACTCATTACAGGACAACCCATGACTACATAGTTAAATATGGCTGGGCAGATGTTTACTATTAATTCAGCAATTTTCTTTGAGCACCACCATGTGTAAGAAAGTATATTCTAATTACATACTTTGGTAAATACCTTAGTAAATCAGAAACAAATCTTTGTTCAATCTAGCAGAGGACATGATACATACAAGAGCCTATCATACAACACTGAAAGTAGTAAGACTAATGGATGCTCTAGTATGTCACTCAGATCCTGCCTTTGGGACAGAGGCTTCCATTCCTACCACCTGTCATATCAGTAACATTTTTAGGGTTCAGTGATTTTGGATATTCCAAAACACACCCTCCAAAGAAAGGAACCAATTATTGCATCTTGCACCTCCCAGCACTAAGAAGGAAGACCAAAGCTTGCTATGTACCTTAGAGTTCAGGAGCACTACATACTACTCTTGTAAAGTACTACTTCTATGGATATATTTTCTGGATAGCAAAGGAAGGCTGACAATTCTGAGTTAACCAGAGCAAGAAAAGACCCTGAAGTGGGTTGTGGGCCAGCCAACCATTCATAGGACTTGGCAGTTTCTGTAGTTCTAGAGGTACCTATGGTGGAGAAGTATACCCTGAGGAGTTTATATCTAGTCTCAATAAGGGTATAAAAATATAGAACCCTAGCATTCTGTAGGAAGGCCATATTCAGTAGAAAACTAAGTACAATTTGAAAATGAACTTTTGTTGTGCTACTGGGCCATGTAGAGACAAAATGGTCATGGATAGAAAGTGACCATGCAATCTGAGCTGCCCACCATGAGGTGTGTTCTCTCAGACTAACTATGTTCTAAGATTGGATGACCCAGCAGCAGTCCATTATAAAATGAAAGTGATACTGAGAGGATCAGACGGAAGCAGAGCCAGAAGAGACATAAGCAATCTGTACAAGCAGGTAGTTCAGCCAATCAAAAGTGATTGGTGATATAGTCCAAAATGTACCGATGTTACATCAATGCTTCGTCCTCAACTCATACATTCAGAAATAAATAATTTAAAATAAAAATATCGAGGTGTTCCATATTTCAAATTCCAATGGATTTTTTTAGAGAAATAAAAATAACATCCTAAATTCATATAGAATCCCAAAAGGCCCTGAATAGCTGAAGCAATATTAAGCAAGAAGAAAGCTGCAAGCATCACACTTCCTGAGTTTAAAATATATTATAAATCTCCAGTAATCTAAACTGTATATACCAACATAAAAACATACATATAGACCAATGGAGCAGAATACAGAGCTCAGAAACATCTCCACCCATACACTGTCAACTGATCATCAACAATAGTGCCGAGAATACACAATGGTGAAAAGATAGTCTCTTCAAGGAATGGTGCTGAACAGATTTGCAAAAGGATAAAATTTGACCTATCTTACACTATACACAAAAAAAGAACTAAAAATGGACTAAAGACTTAAATCTAAGTCCTGAAACTATAAAATTCCTAGAGGAAAACATAGAGAAAATCTCTTTGACATTGTTCTTGGAAATGTTTGTTTTTGTTTGTTTTTTCGCATATTACACCAAAAGCACAGGAAACAAAAGCAAAAATAGACAAATGAGATTTTCTTTTAATTAAAAACGTTTTGCACAGCAAAGAGAACCATCAGCAAAAATGAAAAGGCAACCTAAAATGGGAGAAAATATTTGCGAACAACATATCTGATAAGGGGTAAATATCCAAAATGTACAAGGAATTCACACAACTCAGTAGCAATGAAACCAATAACCCAATTGAAAAATGGATAGAGAACATAAATAGACATTTTCCCAAAGAAGACATACAGATGGCTAACAGGTACGTGAAAAGATGTTCAACATCACTAATCATCAAGAAAATGCAAATCAAAACCACAGTGAGATTTCACCTCACATCTGTAGGATGGCTATTATCAAGAAAAAAGAAAAGATAACGTGTTGATGAGGATGTGGAGAAAAAGGAATCCATGTATCCTTGTACGCTGTTGGTGGGAATGTAAATTGATTCAGCCACTATAGAAAATAATATGGAGTTTCCCTCAAAATATTAAAATAGAACCATCATATGATCTGGCAATCCCACTCTGGGTAGATATTTAAAGGAATTGAAATCATAATTTCAAAGAGGTATCTGCATTCCCGTGTCCATTGCCACGTTATTCAGAATAAACAAGACCTAGAAGCAACCTAAATGTTCATCAATGGATAAATGGATGAAGAAAAAGTGTTATTTACATACAATGGAATATTATTCAGCCTTAGAAAAAAGGGATATCTTGCCATTTGTAAAAATATGGATGAACCTTGAGGACATTAGAGTAAGTGAAATAAACCAAACACAGAAGAACAAATACTCTAGGATCCCACTTACGTAAGGTATCTAAAATGTCAAACTCATAGAAGCAGAGCATAGAAGGGTGGTTAATAGGAGCTGGAGGGAAGGGGAAATAGGGAGACATTGGTCAAAGGGTAAAGAGTTTAGTTACACGAGATGAATAAGTCATAGAGAGATATGTACAGCACAGTGCCTATAGTTAAAAATACTATATTGTATACTTAAAAGTTTGCTAAGAGGGAAAATCTTTGAGGTAGTTCTTATCACAAAAAAATAAATAAATAAATAAAAAATAAAAGAGTATGGGAGGAAATTTTGGGGGTTGTGGATATATTTTTGGCATTGATTTTGGTGATGGTTGCAGTGATATATACTTATACACAAAGTTATCAGGTTGTATATATTAAATATGTACATGTTTAATGTTGACATACAGCTCTTTGTATGTTAATCATACCTCAAAAAAGTGTGTGTGTGTGTGTGCATTTTAAGTTAATACAAAAAGCTGCTCATTGGGTTTTGAAGAACTGAAAAGATCAACTGTAGGAAGAAAGTATCGTCCTTAGGGCTTGTGGGGCAAAGAGAAGCATTTGAAATTATTAAAATTTAGAGTCCTGGGGAAAGTGCCCCCAGAAAGCTGAAATCCATATCTCTAAGGAAGAAGGATCACTTGGTGGGTACATGTGTCTCTGAGAGAAAACAGTGAGGTGTGGTTGTGAGTGCGGGAAAGACCACAAATGCTACCATTGAAACAACAGCACTATAAGGTGAGAAATTGTTCTTGCATTGATGCTAATAGAAATAGGAAGCAAAAACTGGAAAATAAAACAAATAAGATAGTCTCTATTTCCTTAACCAGTCCCTTCAACATTTCGATCTTCTTCTTAGAGAGATGGCCAAGCTTATTAGTGAGTCCCCTGCCAAAGCAGGAAAGAGGCTCACAGAGGCCAGGCTTAGTATCACACAGCCAAGTATAGAAGGATAGATTTGTACAGGTATACCTCACATAAATGAAGAATATCAAGCAAGAAAAGAGATACTAATTGCAGACATCTTAAAGGGTTCAAGATGTCGGCAAAAAGAAATGTTATGAAATATTATGATGGCATTGGAAGCAAAGCTATTGATGGTCAAAACTGGTTTTCAGAATTGTTTTCAGAGCAAGAAGAGGTAAAAACACACATGAGAAAGAATGTGAGATAATTCCAAGTTCTCATTAAATGGTTGGGGAAACAATTTACCAATGGACTTAACAAGCTCAAGAAAGAAACAGCAAGTCCAGGTTATTGACAAATGAAGTATGGGTGTTATGACATTAGTCCTATTTTCTGCAAGGTAAGTAAGTAAGACAATGTCTGAGCGATAACTGAGTGGTGTTATCGACTGCCTGTGGGTTACAGGAGAAAAAGTGCTCTATAAGTAGCACACATGACAGACTGCAATATTTTGAGACAGAGAAAGCAAATATATCTCTATCTTTAAAACTTTTTACTGTAATCCTAGAAGTGATAATCAGTAAATTCTGATGAATTACCACTCAAGCTCTGTAGTTAGGTAATTGTGGGATTATTTTAAATAATTAATCATAAATTGATTTTTTCATCAAAAAATAATACAGCTTCTTGGGAAAAATACACATTATTAAATGTACTAACCATAAGAATGAAAGTCACCCTTTTCTCAATCCAGTGCAAATCCCAAAGCTTTCTTTGTTTTTGTCTATCTTTTCAGAAAGTTATACTTATGCTGTTCTGCAGCTTCTTTATCTACTCAATAATATATCATTGGCATATTAGCGAATTGATTCTTTCAGATACAGTTCACTCTTTTTTAAGCTTTAATTTTATTTTTATTAATTTTATTTTTATATTTTATTGAAGTATAGTTGATTTACAATGTTGTGTTAGTTTCAGGTGTACAGCAAAGTGATTCAAGTATACATACATATATACCTATTTTTTTCAGATTATTTTCTTTTATAGGTTATTATAAAATTTTGAGTATAGTTCCCTGTGCTATACAGTAGGTCCTTGTTGGTTATCTATTCTATATATATAGTGTTTATGATAATTCCAAGTTCCTAATTTATCCTTCTCCCCTCTTTCTCCTTTGGTAACCATAAATTTGTTTTCTATGTCTTTGGGTCTATTTCTGTTTTGTACATTCATTTATTGTATCTTTTGTTTTAGATTCCACATATAAGTGATATCATATGATATTTATCTTTGTCTAGCTTACTTCACTTAGTATGATAATCTCTAGGTCCATCCATTTTGCTGCAAATGGCATTATTTCATTCCTTTTTATGTCTGAGTAATATTCCATTGTATAAATATACCACATCTTCTTTCTCCATTTATCTGTCAATGGACAACAATTCAATCTTTTTAATAGGAACAGGGTATGGACGTCAGCTTCTGTGATTATTTTCTGTTCATGGAGAATGGGGTGGTTTCCAGGATTCTTTGTAAATACAACCTAAGCTGCAGTGAACATCCTTATTCATATAACTTGGTGAATTTGTGTGGGTAAATCCATCATATAAATATCTCAAAATGGCATTGAGGGTAGTCAACGTTTAAAATTTTGATGGATAATGCAATTTTGCCACCTCAAAATTTTACATCACTCTGTATACAAAGGTTTTATTCTCTCACACTCCTGATACAGGAGACCAACAGACATTTTCACCTTTGTCAGGT
Source organism: Orcinus orca (assembly GCF_937001465.1). Classification (NCBI taxonomy): domain Eukaryota; kingdom Metazoa; phylum Chordata; class Mammalia; order Artiodactyla; family Delphinidae; genus Orcinus; species Orcinus orca. Next base: position 132,337,349 of record NC_064563.1, read on the forward strand.
TTCCTATGTAATATATATTAATATCTCATGTTTTATGGTTATTTTAATAAGTAATACATAAGTCTGAGCAATTTTTATGCTTATTATAAATCATATTTGTATGAACTCCCTAGTCATAGGTATTAACTCTTTGTACATAAGGAAAATCGGCAATTTTCCCAGATGTATGTTATAGATACTAGATTATCAGTTGTGAGTTTATTTGAGGGATTTGTTTATGGTGTCATTGTTATTCCAAGTTTGTTTCTTGTTGTTATTTTTAGTAGTCATATGTATCAATGTTTTCCTTTATGTTTTTTTTTAACCTACTACTTATCTTCACCTAGCAATTTTACGGTGTCATATTTTACAGGTAAATATTTGATTCATTTTGAAATTACTGAAATGGCTAATCATGTGTCCCAACATCATTTACTCAATAATATGTTCCCTCTCCACTTATTAGAAGTGCTATCGTTATCACATACTAAATTCCTACATGTTTTCATTTCTGGTCAGTCTATTTTCTTTCATTGACAGCTGGTTTATAACTATACAAGTGCTAACCCATTTTAATTGTTGTAGCTTTGTAGTATAATATATTGCCTACTTGCACCTCATTATTTTCTTTTAAAAAAATTCTTAACTTGCATGTATATTTTTCTTAATAAATATTAATATTATTTTCTTAAATTCCAAAAAGGAAACATCTGTTGGTTATTTATCTGTAATTGTATTGAACTTACAGTATAATTTACAAACTGTTATTCTTACTCTAGTGAATCACCTACCTAAGAATGAATCTAAATAAATATAAATGAGGTCTCTCTTTTGCTTTATTAAAGTTTTACTTTATAAATTCACCATATTTAATAGGTATTTAAACTCTTTGGCTATTATTGTAAATAAGGCTTTCTTTTCATTATATTATCTTTCCAATTATTATTTTTATAAAGAATAGCTATGTTTTAATATTAGATTCATTTACTTCTTGTCCTGTGTAATTTGTTGTTCATATTTTTGTTGACTGATTGATTCCAGAGAAAATATATATCACATATTTTGTAACTTGCAATAATTTGGCATTTCAAACATTTTTTTAAACTAACTTGTTTATAAATAATGGTAAAATACACATAACATAAAATTTACTATCTTAACCATTTTTAAGTGTACAGTTCAGTAGTGTCAAGTACATTCACATTGTGGTACAGCCAATATCCAGAACTTTTTTCTTGCAAAACAAAACTTAATACCCATTAAAAACAAATTCTCATTACCCTGCCATCCAGCCCCTGGCAACCACCTGCCTTTCAAAATTTTGTATGATACTTGGGTTTTGTTTTGTTTTGTTTTGCTTTTTGGTGTATTGACCATACTTCCATAATGACATCAAATAATATCTGTTACAGAGAGAATCTTTTTTTTTTCTTTTTGACACCTGTAATGAGAATATGTCAAATTATTAACTGTAAATAGCAAGATTAATTTTGACAGAGAAGGAATTTATTGAGAGGATATTGACTAGCTCACAGAACTGCTGGATCTAATGGTGAACAGACAGAAAACAGGCAGAGACCAGAGAGGTCAGGCAGAATGGTGCCACAAAGCAAATTCAGTGAAGACATCATGATACTACTGCCGAAACCCAGATACTGGAGACTGTATTGTTCCAAACTCTGACACTGTCCTTAGCCACTGGTTGCTCATCACTGAATTCCATCATCAGCATCATGGCCATGGTCTCCCTATGATCTGGATCTGGGAGCTGTTGCTTCCTTGTCATCATTGTCAGGGCAGGAATTCTCTGTATTCCCAGGTCCCTACTCTAAATCTGAGCCAGGTTTTGTTTAATTGGCCATGTTCAATTGCAAGGAGTGGGGACATGTGTGTGCAGAAATGAATCTCTTTTACTTTGTTTTCTTGTTTAATTTTGTTTGGGATTTGGCTTCTACAGTGAAAGTCAATCTTTAGCGTCCACTGCGGTACATAAAGTGGGGAATCCCATGCAGGAAGATCTCAAGTGCTAAAAAGACATATAAACTATGTCCAATTCATAATGATTCTAGTACTTTACAATTGAGCTTGGATCAGCTCTAGGCAACCTCTCTAAATCTGCTCCAAATGTTCATCTATTGAAGATAATTACACTTGAATGTTAGGATATTTGGAATTTTCCTAGATTTATTGATTTGTTCTCTCATCCTTCTTGGACTAGAAGAGTAGCCAAGGTGAAAAAGATATAATAGAACAAGCACAAGCACACAGGCCTCTTAAAATGTATGATAATACTTCCAACCTATGCCATTGGCCAAAGCAAGTTGTATGGCTAAGTCCAAAGTCATGAGAAAAACAGACAAACAAACATGTTCTGCCACAACAAGTTTGCTTTATGGGTATAGAGGAGGGAAGGGGGGTGCTGGGTCCAACTGCCCAATCTATGACAGGGAGGCAGCTTAGCAGAATAAGAAGATCACCATCTTCAGAGCCTATAAACCTAGATTTGAATGCCCGTTTTGTTCATTATCATCAGTTGTAAAATGGAGACGGCATCCATCTAATTTTGTTCTTGTAAAGATTCATGAGATAATGAATATAATGGATTTGGCATATATAATAGCTCAATAAAAAGCAGTTCAGTGCCTATTAATATACAGTTTGGGGAAATAATAATGTAGTGATACTCAGCCAGCTGCCTATAATAATTTAGTGAATAATAAATCCTGTCCATTTAGCCAAGTACTCCAAATTATTTGTCTTAGTCAGTTTAATAAATATTCTTTCACAATTCAAGTGTTTTAAAGATGTAATTGTGTTGCATCAGTACATCAATACTATACTCTTTCAGGAAGTTCATTTCCTTTTTTAAATCATAGTTAATAAACCCTCTTTCTTTTTTTGTGTGAGTTGTCATAAAGCAACAGCACTATAATTTTTAGATTGATGTCACTTACTCTGAAGATGTTTAGAAATATAGATTATCTGCATGAGATAAGAGGTTGCCTATTATTTTCCCTAATTCGCTCTTCAGGCTTGCTTTTGGCGAGGAACACAATTAAATTAAGGTGTGACAAAGACTCTCTCCTTGACCAAACTTTAGTCAGGCTCCTCTGAACCCACTTTTTCACTAAGCTTCCGCCTTGGCCTTCATCCTTCTTGGGACAGCATAACCCAGCTTTAGCATGAATCCTGCTAAGTCAGTAAAGATAGAACCCCTCATCCTTGGTGTCTAATCATCCTCCATATCTGATCACCCTACTCTGCCTTCAGTGAGCATCTTATTAGGTCAGTTTAGGAAGAATTCTCTCTACACTTATGTCTCCTATTTGTCATTTTCCATCCACTGACCCCTACCCCAATCCCAATCTGCTCCTTAGCTATAAATCCCCACTTGTTCCTGTTGCATTCAGAGTTGAGCTCAGTTCTATAATGAGGTTACTTTTCCCCCATTACAGTTGTTCCTGAACAAGATCTGTTTTTACCCCTTTAACTACTATTTAGGCTATGGTTTTCTTTAAGAAGAGGGTATTTAATGTAGCAAGTAGTAACCTCAGGGAAAAAAAAAAAAACCGGGATAACAAATCTGAAAGGGCTTCCATTTGATGTTTCAAAAAGAAGTCAAGAACTATGAACCAGGATCCATAATGCAGACAATTTTGTAAGATTCTGTAAACTTGAAACTACTCTAAATTTGTAGATGCTGCTAGTGGTTTATTCCTTGACTGTTTCTCAGTTGTGATTGATTATAAATTACAACTATTGAAACAACATGAGTTCTTATGTATTTCTTTGGGGGTCTCAAAGAGAGGAAACTGAATACATAGGTTGTCACTCTACAGCCAGTCTTTAAGGGAGGAGAGCAGAGAAACAAAAATAGGTGGAGGCAGGTATAAAGAAGAATCCAGTATAAAGCTGAACCCTAGGACCTGTGCAAGGGAAATTCTCCAACAGGGAATGAGGGGGACCTGGCTTGGGGCTCAAAGGTAAGTTGGGTGCATAAGCACATATAATTCCTGAAGAGATGTTATTATTGCCATGTATATCAATATTCATACTTCTATTACAAGTTTTAGTCAATGACTCAATTCCACATATATTAATTTTTCTGATCCTCCTAACCTCATAGAGCAGTAATTATTTCTACCATTTATAGATTAAATTACTGAGCCTATTTAGATTTACTAGTTTGCTTTTTGCATCTGTGATATTTACAGTAGAAATGTATATTTGGTCATAGTTGCAATTCCTGGCACAGAGCTCCTAAATCCTTTGGAATTTCCTGTGGTGTGAGTGATAAAGGTGTGTTTTGTTATCTTAATGAGGTGACTTTTGAAATTATCTAAGGATGGAGTCTGGTTGCCTGTGGAGCCAACTTTGTGATTAGAGGATTAGAAGTCTCATTGTCACTCCCTGCCCTCTGGGAGCTGGGCGGGGGAGAGGAATGGGGGTTGAATCAACTGCCATTGGCCAAGGATTTAATCAATCAAGGTTATGTAACAAAGAAACCATAAAAACCCAGAAGGATGGGTTCAGAGAGTTTCCAGGTTGGTGAACTAGAATGCTTCTGCATGCCACCATGGCAGGCCCCAGGTTCCATGAGAACAGATGCTCCTTTGTTTGGGACTTCACCCTATGGTATCTCTTCATCTGGCTGTTGATTCTATATCCTTTGATATCTTTTGAAATAAATTGGTAATATAATAAGTAAACTGGATTCCTGTGCTCTGAAAGCTGCTCTAGCAAATTAATTGAACCCAAGGAAGGGGTCATGGAATCCTCTGATCTATAACCAGTTGAAAAAAATCACAGGTAACAACCTGGACTTTCATCTGAAGGAGACGCCAGTCTTATGGGACTGAGCCCTTACCTTGTAGAATATGATGCTGTCCCCAGGTAGAAACGGTCAGAATTGGATTGAATTGTAGGACCCTCAGCTGGTATCAGAGACTTACTTGGTGGTGTGGAGTCAGAATCGTGAGCATCACGCTGGGCAAGTTGCTGAACGATGCTAAGTATCTCCTCTCTCATAATCCTTTGCATGCTCTTTCTGCAGAAAGAAATAAGAGAAGGCCACTAGGATCCAGGATGTGTTGACTAAGAAAAAGTCAGGACAAACTAACCTTTTCTGTCTTTTTAAGAGAGTTGTTAAACATAAAACAGAGAATACCGTTTCTTAATTTCAAGCTGAAATATATTCTAATTAGCCTAGAGGAGTTGAATTTTATCCATTTTGTCTAAGTGTGCTGTACTCCTGAATAGGGGCCAGGAGGAAACAATTAAACTGGGCTCAGAGCCCTTTATCCAGAACGACTCAGAGGAGCACTACTAATAACTGGAGTTTCTAAATAAGAGGAACCATTGTAAAGCAATTATACTCCAATAAAGATGTAAAATAAATAAATACATAAGAGGAATTTTTTTTTTTTACTATTACTGACCTAACTCAGCAATAAAAAGGAATGAACTATTGATACACATAGCATCTTAAATTGATCTCAAAGCCAACCTAAAAAAGTTATGTACTGTATGGTTTCGTTTATACAACTTTTTGAAATGACAACCTTATAGAAGTTAATTGATTAGTGATTTTCAGGAGTTAAAAAGGAAGTGGGGATGGTAGGGAAATAAATGTGACTACAAAAAAGTAGCACAGGATGGAAATATCCTGTATCTTGACGTGAGGGTAATCACACAAATCTACACATGTGGTAAAAAACATAAGGAGTAAACATAGGAACAAACATATACTTAAATAAATGCTTGTAAAATGGTGACATCTGAATACATCAATGGATGCCAATTTCCTTGCTGTGATATTGAACTATACTTAGTTACTATTGTGTGAGCTGGATAACAGGTACAGAGACCTTTCTGTATTATTTCTGACAGCTATATGAGAATCCACAATTATGTCAAAATAAAATGTTAAAAAAAATCACTGCCCAGAAGAAAGAAATAGTTGATGTACTTTAAGGTTCTGCTCTTGGGCCTTCTTTCAGTGAACATTTATAGCTAAATTGATTGAATATTTAGGAACAAAACTCATCCAGTTTTGCATACAAAGCTAACTGATTTAGCATTCAAGATTCACTATTATTACGCAGAATAGAAAAAAGTACCTGAACATGCTAAGATAGGTTCTATTTATTGAGGTCTTCCTATGGCCAGGCAGTAGTTCTGTACAAGTAGGCACCATCTCTATTGTTATTTCCCAAAATCCTGTAAGGCAGTTACTAATTTTATACCCTTTACATAAATTAGGAAACTGGTTTCTTAAAAAGTAAGTATTTTCCCCAAAAATAAAAATACAAAGAGGCACAGTTAACCCTCATCTCAGGTTTAGTTCTACCTAATTCCACAGGTTCCTTCTATTCAACTATGTTGCATTTACTTTAAAATTAATTAATTCAGCAAAGACAGGATGAAAGAGAACTGGCCAAAAAAGAGGTTCACAAAACACACATGTGCACACACATACACATACATTTACTAATTGGAAATGCCTGCTGTTCAAAAATTTGGATACGAACTAAATATACAAAAATGATATGAGGTGCCAGCAAGAGAAGTTGCAAATTTATGTCAGAATGAATATTTGTTTCTGCACATATTCTGCTTTAATAAAGATACTCCTATTCTATACTCATTAAATCTCATTTGAGGTTTAAATCTAGGCACCATATTTAAGATGATATTTATAAGTAATAGTATAAAAGAAAGAATATGCTGAGGATGATCTGCTTGAAGGCAGGGTCTCATTCCATTTTTGAAACCCCAACTGCTAGCACAGTACCTGACACATGAATGAGGTTTGATAAAAAAATTGTTGTTGGAGAAATGGGAATGCTTCATGTAGACCAGGATTTCGAAGTCTTTTTCTTTTTTCTGTAAAGGGACAAATAGTAAATATTTTAGACATTCAAGCCATAGTGTCTCTGTTGCAACTACTTGACTTTGCCATGGTAACACGAAAGCAACCAGAGCCAATGTGTAAACAAATGGGTATTTCTGTCGTTCTATAAAACTTTATTTACAAAAGTAGGCAGCCAGCCAGATTTGGCCCTGGGCAGTAGCTTGTCCATCCCTAGTGTAAACCAAACAGACTAATTGAAAATGTGATTTTTTTTTTCTCTTAAAATGTTTTACTGCCACTTTTCTGACTAGAATTGTGACTGTTTTGCTTACAAATAAGAAGAAAATTAAATTAGTAAAAGTTACAGAAGGGGAGATATTTTTATCTGTTTGACCAACACAAAAGAAATTTCTAATAATTAGATTACCTACTAATGGTATGAGCTGCCTCAGGACACAAAGACTTTCTCATCACTTGGTAAATTCAAACAATGCTGAATGAGTGTCCATCTACAAATGTAATATTGTACACATGGCTAGATAATGTGCATATGAATCAACTAGGGTTGATCACCTTGCTGAAATGCAGAGTCTGCTACTTGGGTCCTGATTTGGGCCTAAATACTGTATTTCTAACAAGGTCCCAGGTGATGCCAATGTTGCTGGTTCAAGAGTCATACTCTGAACACCAAGGATCAAGTAATATGAAACACATTCTTAGTTTCTGAGGTTTTTAAATACATTTCCAAATTTGAAAATCTCTTTGCAATTTTAGGTAAAAATCACTTGGAGTTAAGGCTTAAAAAAAAACACTTAAGATGTTTTTGTTTTTTTTTTTAATTTTAGGAAATCATTTATTTGAAAGTTTACCTCTAAATGTAATCTGATTTAAAATAACCTTTATTTCCCCAAGTATTGCCAAAATGCATCCTCATTTAATATTTTAACATAATAAAGTGAAGTGAGTTTAGATGGGATAAATATTTTATGCATTTAGTTAATATTTTATAAGAACCACAAGATAGTTCCACTTTTATCCAGCATGCCATACAAATAGTTTTATAATAACACAAATAACAGAGAATGCCAAATATGAACTGGGCTCTTTCCTCCATAATCTTTTTGTGTTTATCTTAGTCCTGCATTTTTCAAATGTAGCAATAGTGGCCCAGAAAAGTTGACATGGTCCTTAAGTAGCAGAACCAAGATTTCTTTCAGAGTCTGACACTCCTGTAAACACTTTTCTCACTAAATCTTATGGCTAATATTAACAATAAAATTGCAGCAATAGTAGAGAAATCAAAGTTCTGTATGCGACTTAAAAATCTGGGGGTTTAAATATAATAGCCTGGCACACCTATACATACATGTCAGTTACGTCAAGTCCAATACAAATGCAGAAAACTGCCCTTTCCAACTGCAACGGGAAACCTCTGATAAACTTTTCATGAAGTTTCTGATTAAGAGGCACCAGAGGAAAAGAGAGAAGGGAAGAGGAAAGAAAGAGGAAGGTCCCAGAGAGCAGAGAGCCTGAGCTCCAGGTTACTGGGCAAATGGTGAGCAGACCCAGGCCCATGGGCTTCCCAGCTGGTGCTGCCTGCTTGGTGAAGCCATGAGGGCAGCAGCGCCTGGCAGCAATCTCCTCTCAGCCTCCAGGCCACCATAAAACAGCAGCTCCTTTTTTCCACAAGAAGAAAAGGCCAGTGTCTGTGGCACAAGCACTTTACCACATGCTCCTTTTGGTAGAAAAAGCAAGGCAGAGGGAAAAAAAAAAAGCCAGAGTCATAGATTTTTCCTTACCTTCTTCTAAAGCTAACACTTCCCCCAGTTTGAATAAGCCTAGAGAACATGTTTGAAATGGTCTATTTCTTTATTTTAAAAAAAATTTTAAATTGTATGGCCCCCAAACTTATCTCAGTAGATAATAATAATAGCTGAATAGCATTGGAAATGTTTTTCATGAGAAATCATCTAGCAGATGCTAAAAGGAACCAAGATGAATAGAGGGAGTGACTGACTAGAGCAAACACATATATAAAAAAATACTACTCTTGTGATTATTTACTTGACTGTGTGCCTGTGAGTTTTTCTTACAAGTTCAGCTGGGTGGATATCAGTTTATTTGAGGATTACGTGCTTATTCCTAGCATTTGATGTGTTCCTTATTGGGGCCTGTAGCCAAAGTCAAACATATTCCATAAGATAAGGAGTAGACAGTCTTTTGGAAGTCAAAACAGGACTTCAGGGGACCATACCTACTATACTCAGCTACAGTCTATCTACCTGTGGAAAAAGACAGAACAAAAGGCTCTTTGATCAAGAATGATTCAGGGACAGAAATTTCTGGGGGCGTGATGAGTAGATGAAAATGTAATCCTCTCAAAACCCTAAATACTGTTTTTCAAGATAAAATTAACATTTAAATCTTACAGAAAACAATTTAGTTTTTCTTCAATGATTCAACAGGGTTACAAAACCATCTTTGTACCCTTATGAAGCTGGATTATCATTGAACATACTACAGAACAATCTGGTTTGGGTGTTGAACATCCGGATACGTGGATGTTTACCTCTTAATTTGGGGGCCATTTCAAGGACAGCATTGTGTGTGTGTGCGTGTATATATGTATGTGTGTGTGTGCATATATATTCACACACAAGCAAATATATGGTCATTCATATTTTAAAATCCAAATATTATCAAGTTAAAACAGGGAAGTTTTTCACAGACATTATGAAATTTTTAACACACTTACAAACTTCCCTGTGTACACTTCACTACAGATTTATCTAAATGTGACTTGAAGCATTTCTAATGGGTCAAGTAAGATAGCTGGGCAAATAGCAGATTTTACTGCTAGCAACCTCTTGAGGAAGTGTCTCTGTGATCCAAACAAGGGCTCAGCATTGCAAGCAGTACTCAGAAAACCACTTCTCAGGGTAGCCTCCTGCTGGTGGGGTAGCTACTTCACAACATATAATCCCTTTTCTCTCCCTTGGCTAATGAAGCAGGTGAGTAGCACAAAGTGGTAGCTCTCTAAAACTCACCCTGAGGACCTAGGAGACAGCACCAGAGGCTCTTGCCTGTGACTGGACTGATCTTAAGCACTAGTCATGTCATCAAGTGAATCTGCTTGGGTGTACTTTGTTTCAGGGAGCATCAAGAAACACCTCCTTGGTCTTACATGATTAGGTTGAACCAAATAAGATAGCTGATATTTGATCATTGTTGCCCTAAAAATGACCATTAAATGTAGCTTAACCTAATATATCTATATGTTTTTAACCTTGTAAATCTTGCCTGAAATTCAATCCATTCAAGATTAATTGAATAACTCTTGCTCCTTTTGATAATACAAATACAAGCTTGCCCACATCTTTTCTCATTCAGGGTGAATACATTTAATCAAAATCCTTTTCCTTCCTGCAACTGGGTTCCATTTTACTGAGGGAGTAGAGTTCTCCTATGCTTTGTATTTCTAAAGAATGAACACTTGAAGAGTAGAAACTTCTACATAAGAGAATATTAGGGAAGTTTAAGTAGACAAAACAGCAGATTTAGTATAGAAATCTCCAAGTTAGAGGACAGAATGTGTGAGTAAGTGTTATAACGTCATCACAGAGGAAGTAGGATGCCATAAAACGCACCAGAACTTCTTCCCACACTTCCCTCGAGGCTGTAGAGTACTGCAGATGAACACAGTCTCTGGCACCAGACTGCCTGGGCAGAAGAATTAGCTTGAGTGAGCACCCCAGTTTCTGTGTCTCAATTGCCTTCTCTGTTATATGGGGTCATTTTGAGGGCGAGTTATTATATGTAAATTATGTATAAGTTATCATCATTTTCCTCATCTCCATGCAACAATTCAAAGGAAGTGCCTGTTACCCAAGCTGCCATAATCTCACAGTGTAATATGCAGGTCTTTTCAAGAGTAGAAATAAATGCCAGGAAACTGAAGATGAGCCATCTTTGGAGAAACTGCCTTTATTCCACCAGAGAAGTATGTTGCTGTCATCTCAGGGCCACTAGGCTGACTTGAGGAGCAAGATGATTTGAAAATCACTAGCTAAGATTCTTTGTCAGGTGGACATAGAGATTTCTTGGAAACCTGTGCCCAGTTATGACTTCCGAGAATGACAAGAGATGAGAATATTTTTTCTAGTACTTTCTGAATAGAAATTTCTTTTGTATCTGTTGAGCAAGTCGTAGTGTTTTCTAGTACTGTATTACCCTCAAGGCATATCTGTTGTGGTTCCAAACCTACTTTGTAATATAGAATTTTAAAAATTCACCATTTAGCTATTACCCATGCAAACAAATAGAAGACCAAATCACTCTTCACTAGTACCTCAATTACTCAATGAACATAAACATATTTATCAAGCAAATCAAAACAAACACACAAACATAATATTTCCGTTTTCTGAGGTTTTGTTTTGTCTACATTCTGTTCTGACAGTCTATCAGTCCCTTCTTTGGGCATTCTGGCTAAAGCTGTCTGCTGACTCAGCTCTCCAAATACTAAAGCTTAGTATACCACCTAGTAAAGAGTTTGGTCCTAGAGTCACATTATGTGTTTAGAAATTGTTATACGTTACCACCTATCCTTGGACCATTAAAGGGACCCATATTATTCCACAGCTCTTATTAGAGCAAAAGTATTAGTCACTCCTTTTTCAGGTTTCAGTTCACTCAACATTGTAAGTTCACTGAAACATCTAAGAAAATCTAGTACTGTAATTCAAAACTGTCAATATTTATGTGTCATGAGTGAAATATAAAACCCAGTGTTATTTCAGTGGATTCTATTTAAAGAGACCAGACTTTTGGGAGGAGCAGATCTTTTAGAACTGACTGCTATGAATCCTCTGTACAAGAACAGATTAGATTGCAGGGAGAGTTTCATCTCATGTGGGGCAAAACAAACCAAGTTCTAGGCCAGAGGAAAACAAAACTAGAACTTAATCTTTGCTTGATGAATATATTTTTTTTCTAGTGAACACTTGGAACAAATCCATCTCTGAGATGGATAGAGACTTCCCAAATAAACCAACTAAGTCAATCATTAAGAGAAAAAATGATGGCATTATTATTTAATAGTCAAAATAACTCTTCTACAGTCTAATACTTCTATGTGTTGAAGCACTGTTGTTTGTGTTTTTATGAGCTTGGTTTCTAAGCTTTTTGAAAGTACACATTCTAGGGTTTGTAAACAGTCACATTTTCAGAAAGTGTAATCTTTTTTACTTTTTTGCTGTGTATCCAAACACATAAAGTTATTATTTATTTCTGTGGTAAGGACACCTTAATGTGTAACCAAGGGACTCTTAAAAAGTATAACCGATGAAAAAAAACCTCGATTTGTTTTAATAAATTGATTTTAACCCAACCTATTTTTCCTTGAGTCTTTGGCATGACAACATTCCTTTAGAATTACTTAGCCCAGCTGTGTGATGGGTGAAGCAAAGGGCAGAGTTACCTAATAGGAAAAATCCGTTGTACATACACTAAGGTGTTAGCTCTCTCAAAATTCCTAATTCAGGAAAATAAAGCAAACAAAAAGAACTTGTCCAAAAGAAGAAAACTTGTCTTACACTTATGTCACAAAGCTGCTTTCAAGAGGCCTAAATAGGAGGTATTGGGGTGTGCTAGAAAGAGTTCTAGACGAAGCTTAGGAGCCTTGGGTTCTAATCTTGATGGTTCAACTTTGGCCAAGTCATTTGACCTTAATGGACCCCAGATTCCCATCTATAAAATGAGGAGTGTAATATTTGTCTTTCCCACTTCACAGAGTTATGGTGAAGATAACATGAAAAAAAAAAAAAAAAAAAAAAACAATTGTGAAGTTTCCCCAGAGAGATATATAAAATAGTACAGACATTAATACTGATTCTCGGGCTTCCCTGGTGGCGCAGTGGTTGAGAGTCAGCCTGCCGATGCAGGGGACACGGGTTCATGCCCTGGTCCGGGAAGATCCCACATGCCGCGGAGCGGCTGGGCCTGTGAGCCATGGCCGCTGAGCCTGCGTATCTGGAGCCTGTGCTCCGCAACTGGAGAGGCCACAACAGTGAGAGAGGCCCGCGTACCACAAAAAAAAAAAAAAAAAAAAAAAAAAAAGTACTGATTCTCCTTGACCCTTACATAGAACAAAAATTCTTCAGACTCCATCTTATTATCCTTAAAAGGGAGAGGTCCTTTCTTTGAAGGTTAGAAACTCTCCAATATATTCATTCTTAGGTATTATACATAAGATGTAACCCAAGGTCTGAGATAGTGGAAAAACCAAAACACCAGTTACATTTGATCAAACTTTCAGAGGAAATTTCTCCTGCCCTTCCTCTCTGATTTTCAAGCCTACTCATCCTGCTTACTCTTTGGACAAATATACACACTTGAATGTTTTATGGCACATAGCTTTAGCCCTACACTCATGCACACATCAGCCTCCACCCCCATTTCTTCTCTCAGAAATCCTAGATTTACCATTCTCTCCTCCACTTTATTTTTTTCCTCTTTCACAATTTCTCTAAGTTCTACTATCCATCCTAATTCTTGTTAGGATGCTATAGGAAATTATTTGATGCTATATGGCTAATCTATTTAAATAATTGCTTCTGTTTTTTTTGTCCACATTCCAAGAAAGAAAGATCCATGAAATCTGCCTCCATGAAAATCTGCCTCCATGAATTGGTATATGAGTTATGTAGATGATCACAATTTTAAAATTGGGGGAAAATACATTTTATCGGTGGGAATGTGTCTAATTGTCTAAATATTATAAATTAATTAGACATATTACAGTTGAACAGGATTTGGTTAATTTACCTGAGACATCCTGACCTGATGTTTGCACAAACTGTCAGAAAGAATTAAATCAAGCAACTTCCTTCTGTCTCAGAGGGTGATCTGGGACCTGGTTAGCATTCAAAGGTCAACATGAAGGAACTTACAGAGAATGGTATGATCTTAAACGGGTGGAGTGGTACCTTGTGCTCGTCTGTGGCTGGTCTCCACGCCACATGGCAAAATTTCAGCATACCTTAAAATATGCAAAAACATTTCTTTTTTCTAAATTTAGAAATTCTATAGTGGTATCAACATTAAATATGATATCATTGTCCTTCTAAAAGTATATTGCAAATTTTTTCAATCACTTCTGAAGTAAGCACTTCAGAAAAAGTCCTGAAAAATTATTTATATTTTGCCATACACACAAACACACACATACACACATACCCATACACAGTCACACATCTCAGGTGGTTTTAATAAAAACATTTCATAAAATATATTTGAATAAAACTAGGATATTTGGATACTGACTACACAAATGAAATTCATACCGACATGGGAAAAATTTTTTCTAAGTAAGTACTTTCTCAACCCATTCTGTTTAATACTTATGATGCATAGAAGCTTTTACTTTCTATTAAAATGTTTTTATGTGTAATACATTTTCCTTATAATACTGTAAAATCCTTATTGTCCTGACTACTGTACCACTTATGAAATGTCATGCTGGGCAAGCTGCAAAAACCCTTTGTGCTTCCACTTTGGCTGCTATTTTTTTCTTTGCTGTTATCTGGAGCATGGGTATAATAAGGGTATCTACCGCATAGGGTAGCTGTAAGGATGTCTTGAGACACTGCATATTAACCACTTAGAAAATTTCCAAGCACAAAATCAGTTCTCAGTAAAAGTTAGCTGATATTCTTGACAATTTTATTTCTCATTGGACCTAGCAAACTATCCATAAATGGTTCCTAAATAACTTAATGGGTTATCAAATCTATGCTATGACTTGTGTAAATAAACTACTTCTAAGAAAGTTTCTCGAAAAATGTATTGCCTCAGATTAGCAGATGGAAACTATTATATACAGAATGGATAAACAACAAGGTCCTACTGTATAGTACAGGGAACCATATTCAATATCCTCTGATAAGCCATAATGGAAAAGAATATGAAAAAGAATATGTGTATATATGCATAACTGAGTCACTTTGCTGTACAGCAGAAATTAACACAGCATTGTAAATCAACTATACTTCAATAAAATAAATTTTTAAATGTGTTGCCTCACAAATATAAAGACACATAAATAGATGATAGGCAGATAGATAGATAGATAGATGGACATGTTTATGTGTGTTTATATGTGTGTGTGTCTCAGTGGCCCCAAAAAACTCTGGATTCAGCCACCAATAAAAATATAATTAAAAAAGGCAGAAAGAGACATCTAATCTTATGATACAGCCAATCTCTTATAACACTATTGTTATAGCATTTCTTATATTATTCAAATTGTTCTTTTATGTTTTCAAGCATTCTACTTTTCCCCTTTGGGGAGGAATAGGTGAGTATACCAGATATTGTCTGTCATTGGGCATTAAATCCCACTCTAACAATCCTGTACTCTTCTCAGTATCACAAGGGTTAGAAGCTTGCAAACTGTATTCCCAAGACTCTTTTGCAAAATGGAAGTTAGCTGGATTTGGTCTGTAGAAATACCAGTAATAGATTAGAAGCAGGAAGAAGGGAGACATGATTATGTTTCTAACATTAGCAGGTGCAATAGTTGGGACTGTGGGTACCAGGACCATCAGCAGTGGCAGCAGCGTGGCTCCTCTTTGGCACGAATGGCAGTGCCATCAGCATCTTTTGTTAGCTCAGTGCCCATGACAGGTGGATGGCCTCCATCCTCCCTAAACTGAGTAAAACACCTTCTGCCCTTTGCTCCTCCAGACTTTCTAACACCTTTCTAACCAATTCCCTACACAAAATGTCTTTCTCTCTGAAATCTTCAGAATGGTATCAATTAATCTAATGAAGCAGCGATTTCCTAATTATACAGCCATTTTTAGGAAAAGAGTAGAACTTTGCTTATAGCTGTATTCCTTCGGTGGGAGGGGGAAGTATTATAAAACCTTTTATAAAGCCTTCGGGGTATGAATGGAATTTTAAGCCTTAGTGGAAAACTAATCAATTTAAGTTTTAAAAGGAAAACCTCTCATTTTCCTGTAAAATATATTTTATTTGGTATTAACATAAACAAATTAAATGATAACTGCTTACTTTTATCAACTGAATATGGTACCATGTGCTCCACATTTAAGTGTTTCCTTTAACAAAAGTTTCTTTACTTAGTTTAAATGTCATCATTTTTCCTCTCCCTGGCCTTCTCCAAAAGTATGTAACCACTTCTCCCCGCCTCCATAGCCCCATTCCACTTATTTTTTTCACCCATCATTGGTCTTTTTCTCTTCTCCCTTTTTTTTTTTTTTTTTTGCTGTACGCTGGCCTCTCACTGCTGTGGCCTCTTCCCCCGCGGAGCACAGGCTCCGGACGCGCAGGCTCAGCAGCCATGGCTCACGGGCCCAGCCGCTCCGCGGCATGTGGGATCCTCCCAGACCGGGGCACGAACCCGTGTCCCCTGCATCGGCAGGCGGACTCTCAACCACTGCGCCACCAGGGAAGGGAAGCCCCCTACACACTCTTTTAATCAACATATTCCATTCACTTCTAACCTGAAAGTGTACTTCATGAACCCAATTCCAGTCAAAATTCCAATGCTGCTCTCTTCTCCAGTGACTGCTGTAATGCAGGAAAGAGAAAGCTATGCTCCTCACCTTGCAGTTCCATATTTTATTTCCTGTTATTTCTCAATCCCTTCTACAATGTTTCCAAAACAACATGCTGCAGATTTCCTGCCTGAACCTCCTACTGGATCAGAATCACTGAGGGTGGAGCCTCAAAATCTGCATTAACAAACCCTCTGGCTGATTCTTATGAATGGCTACATTTTGACAAACTTTAACTGTAGATTCTGCTCCAACTGTCTGAATAACTTTGCATCCCACCAATCACTACTCATCCAATCCTGTGACAGATTCTCACATTTCATCCCTTGTCTCATCTACAGCATTTCATTCCAGCTCCAGACTCCCCGACTAGATTTGTGACAATGCCCTTTTACCTCCTTCTTCTCAAATGCCTTTGGTCACAAACTGCTCAGAATTCTGTCCTTTATTTTCCCATTTATAAATCCACACATTTTCTTAATAAAATCTTAGTATTTCAAATACCATCCCATATAGATGATTCTATTGTGTGTGTGTGTGTGTGTGTGTGTGTGTGTAGTTGTGTATGTAGTTCTAACTTCAGATTTCACTTTTCCAGCTTCCTGATAGATTTTTTGGATGGCTCCCAAGGTAGTCATTCAGTTGATAGTAGAAGAATATAGAACCAAGTATCAAGCACGATGCTAACCTCTGGAATCTCAATCCAAGAGGTCCTCAAGCAAACATATTTTTCCCCTTCCTCCACCAGAAAGTCATGCTTCTTTTACTTCCCTTACCTTTTTTAATTCAAATTTTCCTACTCTTGACTTAACCTTTCTGAATTCATAGAACTACTATCTTCCTAGCTGCTTAGTTTTCACTTGAAAACTCAGAATCATTCGGTGGTGTGCTGGTACATGTTTAACAGCCAGTTTCCCATAAATATAGGCCTAATTCGTAATGTGATTATTCACACTATGGCTAATTCAAGTAACTCTTTGATATCACTAAACAGGAAGTTGGTGACAGATGTGCAAAATCTGCTCTTGGGAGCCAATAAAAACTGTCCATAGGATATCACTGAAATCACCTCTTTTCCTTCCATGTTTATATCCCATATTCTCTCATTCACCAAACTCCTAAAATTTTCCCTTTGGATTATGTCTGGAACTACTACCTCCTTTCTATTCTCACCATCATGGCTCTCCTATAGGCCTCATGGTCTCTTTACCAGATTACACAGAAGTACTTAACCACTCTACCCACTGCTGCCACACTTGGCTCCTATCTGCCCTTTACATGTTTATGTTCTTCAAGAACAGATGTGGTCACATCATTCCATGTTTCAAAATATTTAATCACTTCCATTAGCAAAAAAACCAAATATGCCTGGGGCAGCTCTGAAAATGAAAATATTGGATATATTAATGACATCAGACAACAACTGGACCCAGAAACGAAAAGATGTTTTAGATTTTTTTTAATTTGAACTTTTAATGTCTTGCAATGCTTTCTTTTCACATTTAGAAATATTTTACATTGGCAAGAAATATTGGTTCTTTGTATCTTTCCAGAGTCTCATCTCTGGATGAGACATAATAACATCTCTCACATGTTATTCCTACTGTTACTAACAGAGACTGGTCAAAAACCATCACAATTCCTTCTAACTTGCCTTTATCATCCTCTTCCCTCTAAGTTAGCCTCCATGCTATGGCCAGAGATGCTATAGATAATAAACTCCAGTCCTTCTCTGCATTGAGAACTAGTACTTTTGTCATTGCAAGCCACACTACACAGTAGGTCTTTTTTTTTTACCCATTTCATAGATAAAAAGAATGAGGCTTAGGGAAGTAATTTGTGCCAGGTCACAAAAGTAGTAAGTGGAAAACCATCTCCATTTCCTCCTCATCAAAATCATCTTCAGTAATAACCCCCCCTATGTAAGGTATCTAAAAGTCTCCAAACTACTTTTTAACTTGAGTGCTCACTATTCCTCTTCACATACTTCACATACTCATGTAAATAGCTCACTAGTCTGTATGCAGCTGCCAAGATGCCTTTATTTATGTAAGAAGTCATCAGCTCTGTTGCCCTTCCCATGTTTACCTAGAGGAACTCTTTCATTTTTAAATGAACACAGAACTGCCTCTTTATGAAGTGTCTTGATTCCTTCAGAAAGAACTCACTCTTTTTTCTAAATTTCCATCAATCTTTTTTTCTCTCTCCCATGATGCCTTACATAATTTTACTTTGTATTTTAAATATGTATATAATGTATCTCAATATCAAGGTTGTTGATTCCTAGAGTAGATCCTCCTGTAGATATTACTTTTCTATACTGCATAAAAAATTATCACAAATGTAGTAGCTTAAAACAATTCCTATTTAACATCTTATACTTTCCATGATTCAGGATGGCGTAGTTGGGTCCACTGCTCAGGGTCTTACAGGCTGCAATCAAGTATCAGCTGGAGTTGGGTCTTATCCGAGGCTCTGGGTATTCTTTAATGCTCACCTGGTCATTGGTAGAATTTATTTCTTGTGATTATAGGACTGAAAGCCCTTAGCTCCTAGAGTTTCCTGCCATTCCTTAACATGTAGCCTTATTCTCAGTAACTGTTTGCCTCTTCAAGGATAGCTGAAGAGAGGAAGTCTCTGACTTCTTTTGTTTCTAATAGCCATGTCCTTTTCTAACAAACTCAACTGATTATGACTGGCACACTCATAATACAGTAATCACCCTTTTGACCAACATACAGTCAACTGATTAGGAATCTTCATTATATCTGCAAAATCTCTTCACCTTTGCCATTTAATGTAACATAATCATAGGAATTATAACTCATAATATTCTAATGGTTAAAAACAAGTTACAGGTCCTGCCCACATTCAATAAGAGGAGATTACACAAAGATGTGGGCCATTGAGGGTCATTTTAGGATTATACCTACTGCGAAAGTAGATCTACCACAAATCTACCAATCTGATCTCTTACTAATAAGATAATTTTTGAATTTTTGTGCAATAATTATGAAATTTATAAGGCGACAGTATATTTCTCCTTTGCAAAAAGTTAAAACACTTTATAAGTGGCAAATAAAAGCATTTAATTGTTGAACATATAAAAAGAAAAAGGTAAACAAAAATCTTTTTGGGCTTAGACGATTCTATCGCTCAAGTACTATTTTTCAAAAATAAATGAATGAAAGGAGAATTATAGCAAAACCAAAAAGATTTTAAAGCAAAGCTAATGCCTAAGGAAGGCTCTGTGCTGAATATGATATGGGATCACTCTTTTTCATTTTCCATCTTACATTGTGCAGATGGGAGCAGTAAAACTAACCCTACCCTGCCCTTTTCCTGTGTAAGAGAAGCAAACATCTCCAAAGACTATTATTTCTAGTCATTAAGTGCTTTTATTTTATCTTTCTATGTGGTTATCATTCAAAAAAGACACCTAATTTTATTCCATAAGGAAAAGCACTCGACTTCTGAAAAGGTGACATTTTTGCAAATGGTAAAGTTAGTCACAAGCATAGTGAGCCAAAGGAACAATCAAGAAAAAACATAGGTGCATCTACAGGTAAAAAGATGAAATTCAAAACATTGCAAAATATTTGACATGTATGCTGCTTCTGCTCACATTCTTTAAGAGACCCAAACCAGTCCACTTAATAATTTTGGTTGTAATTCCAACTGATTATTTATAAGTTTGTGTAAGTTATGGCTGTAGAATATAGATCCTTTCAAATCTTCTAATGCTATGAATTCTGTCCTGGCATCCCATTCTTAATCAGACTTAAAGCTTTAGGTTGCTGAAAGTGACCAGAACTGGCTTTACCACTGTCAGATGGCATCTAAGTTAGGTGAAGCACAGCAGATTTATAAAAATTAAAACAGGGCTTCCCCAGTGGCGCAGTGGTTGAGAGTCCGCCTGCCGATGCAGGGGACGCGGGTTCGTGCCCCGGTCCAGGAGGATCCTGCATGCTGCGGAGCAGCTGGGCCCGTGAGCCATGGACGCTGAGCCTGTGCGTCCGGAGCCTGTTGCTCCGCAACGGGAGAGGCCACAACAGTGAGAGGCCCTCGTACCGAAAAAAAAAAAAAAATTAAAACAGAATCCTATATTTTTGAGTGACAGAATATATATCTAAAGAAGCACTATAGACCAATATAGACAAAATTGTAAGAAAGAATAATGTATAAAAAAGGTTTTCACTATACCTCTCTGTTATGAGAAATTTAAAGGCACTGCTATCAGGTAAAAAGCTGAAAGTTCAAAAACTGTACTATATACAAACCTTATAAAAGACATAAGAAGATCTGGGCTGTAAATCTAACTGGATTTATTTATGAGACTTTCAGATCAATCTGATCAGTGGCGTGAGTTGAATTGTGGGCAGATTGCTTGAATATCCATCTTCAGAAACCTGAGGTATCAAGACGCTTAAGACATGAGTGACTTCTGACAATAACCTGTGCTGGCAATTACTGGACCTCAAGCAGTCAAAGAAAATGTCAATTAACCATGTGCCATATACTTGCAAATGTTTATGAAATGTTTTCTCATCATCATTGAAATAAGAAGAAGCTAAATTACATGAAGTTCTACCATTTTATTTAATCCAAAATAACTCCAGTCAGTTCCTTTTATGAAGATAACATTGCAGACAAAACTATAAATAGCATGTAGGCAATGAGGATGCTCTATAACTTTATCTGTAGACCTTTCAATTCCTAAGCAGTGTTAGTAATTTATTTGGCTTGTACCCCCAATACATCCATCTCTCTTTCTTCTGATTCTTTCCTACATAAAAGAAGTGGATGAACATATTGATTTCTAGCACAGATTTAAATGGAGCACAATAGTTAGTTAAACACATTAACCTATTTCACATTAACAGAAATTGAAATTCCAGATATACTCACATTTTTAGAATAATATTAAGTATAACAATTCTCACAAAACTATCCCATATATTGGAGTATTGTTATAAATTTGAAGTCATTTGTGTAGTGATATGAGGTAAAGTGAAAACTGTTGAATGGGCCAAGAAAGATGTTTTAACAGGTCACATAACGTGAGTCATTTTTGGAATAAACATACTTTCCAGTTTTTTGAATGCCAGATTTTCTTCTCTTCACTCACATAGAATTAGATCTCCTTGAAGCTGTAGAACTAGAATCCACTTAATGACTGAAATTCTCACAGAATGATATTGAAAAAGCTATTGATCCCAAACTTTTTACTATATTTTACTCAAATGCATCAAAGCATTTTTCTCTAATGTTCTTGATTTTATTGATAAAATATTCTGAATGTGTATGAAGCATATATGAATACATATGAAAATGATAAGTTAGTCTTTTCAAATTGAAAACCTTTGCTCCTTGTTTCATAGACTTAAGGAATTGAAGAAGACCATATGCATGTTTTCTCAGATCATGTGAGATTTCATACATGGAAAATTGAAAATCAAAATGACACCAGTTAAGTGCCAGTATTTAATGGAGCAGTTGCTTATAATACTATAGTCCAAATATTTAAAATATTTTAGTATTTATTTTTTAAATGTGTGTACTACAATGGTGTACTTCAAACTTTGAAGTGAAGACAAAGGAGCCAATTACATTTATACATTAAGTGAAGGCTCTATGGACAAGGGATTTTGCATTGAGCTTTAAAGTATTACATGGGAGTGGGCCACATGTGAATGGTTCAAAAAAGAATATTCTGTTTCAACATAGAGATGAACATATGCAAAAGTATGAAGACAGGCATGCGGAGTCCCAGAAATATTGTTAATAACCCCATGGCTCTGTAGTCTGGTTGTGTTTGTAGAAAATGGGAAAATAAAAGATGAGGAACAGTGGGAAATTAGGATTCAGCACTTTTTGAGGTGGGATTGTGAAAGGCTTATATTTCATGCTATGAAAGCATAACTTAATTTTGTGGACTGTTCTGTGTTTTAGAAAGATGATCCCAGTGACAAAGTGAAGAAGACATTGAAAGTGGAGAACCTAGATGCAGAAAACACTATTCAGAAAAAGACTGAGAGTGTTTAAGTGAGACGAGGAGCTGATTTATGGCAGAGAAAGCAAGAAATAACTGAATGTGAAAATTAATTCTCAGCTATTGAATCAAGGAAAAAAACCAAGAGGAACAATCCAAATTGCCCAAAGGGAACATTTGGGCAACTCACTATACCATTAAGGAAGAGAAGACATTATTGACTAGGAAGAGGGTTTGTAACTTTCCCAGAGAAAGTTGGATTGTGGGACTCTTAGAGGGTCAAAATAATAAAAAAATGAAAAAGAAATAAGATTGGCTTGACTAATATAACAAGTACCATTGTACTGTGAGAGCTGAGATAAAATAAAGATTTTTAAGAGGCTACTAAGGATGTGAAGACATGTTCTAATTGACAATAATTGTAAGGCACATCCTAAGATCTAGGTGACTAATTTTATTAAAAGAGCTAAATTTTTTAAGACATCTGTGCCAATTTAGTGCAGAAGGTAGACACAAATTTTTCATTTTGTTGTCATGAAACATTATCTCCTTGTTTCCCATGAAACAAATTTTGGACTAGTGCAGATTAAGGAAATATACACAATAAGAGAAAAGAAAGATGTAAGTTATAAAATACATAGGGAAGATATGAAAATTTTAACCATATAAATTCTTCCAAAGTTTTCCAAGATTTTTATATGTTTAGGATTTGGAAGAGAATAGTTTTCCTAAGAATTAAGTTTATTTAGAGTTAGGTGTATTAAACATGAAAAAGTATGTCTTCTATACAGATTTTCTTACAATGGATTCCTTCATACATCAAACTTAAGATCAATAAAATGTAAGTAAAAATAGATCAAATTTCAAATATTTTATAGGTAATTTTTTGGATATAACTCATATATATATACTATACTTAGATACAGTTAAATCTTTTCCTCACATAAAATTTTAGACCTTTCAAGTCTTATTTGCCTTAATGATAAGAATTATAATGTAATAACTTAGTAACTTGACAAATTATTTCCTCATTAAACATTTCTTAGACCTATTATCCTATTTAATTATATTTACAGAAATTATTTAGTCATCTAGGGAAATATAAAACTATGCAGAAGATGAAGAGCTGACCATCCTTCTCGTTGACTTCCTAGTTTTCTATACTCATGTGAGCATCTGTCATTTCCTGTAAATTCTCAGATGCTTTTGCCAAATATATTGACTACTCCATTGCCATTTGTATCCACAATCAATGTATAAACTCTAATAATTAAATCTCAGACTTTAATGTAGCATTTAACACAAAAGAAAAAACCTGACAATAAACTGAAAAAAAAACCAAAACTTGGCAGATAGTTCTTGGAACACTCTTAAGTACATAAATTGAAATTGAACGGAGTTCCTATAAAATGAACAGCTGCCCTGGTTGGCCATGAAGTTTGACAATGGGAAGCTAAGACCAAAACGTTCAGCTCAACTTGGATGACCTACATTATCTACTCCTGTAGACAATATTAGATTGTTAACAAATGTAATTTTCTTTTTTTTAATTAAAAAAATATTTTCTGTATACAATTAAATTAATAATACATGCAGTATATTCTCCAAAATCTATTGAGGGAGAAAAGTGAAAATAATAACTAAAAAAATGTTCTGAAGAATGATTAGCAATCAGCAAAAGAATAAATATTATGATATCCTATACATGAAACAAAAATAAATAAAAGTAGCAAATATTTATTAGGCTCTTACTATATTTTGTGTAGTATGTTATACACTTAAGTCACAGAAATTAAATGAGAATCTGCAAAACCGGTATTTTCACAAGCAGCTTCATCATTTCACATCTTGCCATTATCTACTATGAATATATGCACTTTTTTAGATATTTGCAATCTTCATGAATCTGTCTTCAAAATCCAAACTCATTCAAAGATTATATTTTTACCTGAAAAAATATTCAAAAATATTACTTACATTTGAAATCACTTCTGCTAGATGAATAAATGGCATAGCATTTTTTTCATATTCAAACTGTGTAATTTTATAGATTATAAATGAAATAAACATATTATTATCGCTCACAGCTATTCTGTTTAGGTTATTATATATTATTTTAAGGGGAAAAGTATTTTTGCATACTCATTTTATCCGTGAGTGATTTATTTGGTTATATACTTGCAATTTTTTAAAATAATGAATATAAAGGCTAACTCAAAGCTAAACTTTTAAGAGAATAAGAAAAGTTCAAGATTATATTCCTGTTCAATTCTATTTCAACACAACATTTAATCTGGCACTTTGGATGTACACCAAAAGTGAACTTCCTCTAATGAGGCAACCTTGGTGAAGTTCTAAAAATACTTCTTTAAATTGTGTATTACATGTTCTATTTTTTTCAACAGTTATTGAAATTTTTTTGTTGTTGAAAGTTTGTTTTGATGTGAATGAAGATATGGTTTGCACATGAGAACATGAGATGTCTTCTGCCTGTGAAAAGTATTTTAAAATAAATTTGCTAATCCAAAGTTAAAGAAGTACATATTAATATTAATAAAATATGGACTACTAGGAATAGCACTATGCTTTAGGTGTTTGAATTCAGACTGTGCTTAGGTACATTTTTTTCCAGGTATTTTATTTTATTTCTTTTTGAATTTTATTTTATGTATTTTTTTATACAGCAGGTTCTTATTAGTTTTCCATTTTACACATATCGGTGTGTATATGTCAATCCCAATCTCCCAATTCATACCACCCTGACCACACTGCCCCCCCAGCCCTTGTTTTGCCCCCTCGGTGTCCGTATGTTTGTTCTCTACACCTGTGTCTCTATTTCTGGCTTGCAAACTGGCTCATCTGTACCATTTTTCTAGATTCCACATACATGTGTTTATATACAATATTTGTTTTTCTCTTTCTGACTTATTTCACTCTGTATGACAGTCTCTAGGTCCATCCATGTCTCTACAGATGACCCAGTCTCATTCTTTTTTATGGCTGAGTAATATTCCATTGTATATATGTACCACATCTTCTTTATCCATTCGTCTGTCAATGGGCATTTAGGTTGCTTCCATGCCCTGGCTGTTGTAAATAGATGCAATGAACACTGGGGTGCATGTGTATTTTTTAATTATGGTTTTCTTAGGGTATATACCCAGTAGTGGGATTGCTGGGTCATATGGTAGTTCTAGTTTTAGTTTTTAAAGGAACCTCCTTACTGTTTTCTATGGTGGTTGTATCAATTTATATTCCCACCAACAGTGCAAGAGGGTTCCCTTTTCTCCACACCCTCTCCAGCATTTATTGTTTGTAGATTTTTTGAGAGTGGCCCTTCTGACTGGTGTGAGGTGGTAACTCACTGTAGTTTTGATTTGCATTTCTCTAATGATTAGTGATGTTGAGCATCCTTTCATGTGTTTGTTGGCGGTCTGTATATCCTCTATGGAGAAATGTCTATTTAGGTCTTCTGCCCATTTTTGGATTGTGTTGTTTGTTTTTTTTTAATATTGAGCTGCATGAACTGTTTATATATATTGGAGATTAATCCTTTGTCCATTGATTCTTTTTTTTTTTTTTCTGCGGTACGTGGGCCTCTCACTGTTGTGACCTCTCCCATTGCGGAGCACAGGCTCCAGACGCGCAGGCTCAGCGGCCATGGCTCACGGGCCCAGCTGCTCTGCGGCATGTGGGATCTTCCCGGACCGGGACACGAACCCGTGTCCCCTGCATCGGCAGGAGGACTCTCAACCACAGCACCACCAGGGAAGCCCTCCCTCCCTTATATTTTAAAACCACTATTGTTGATTTTTCAAGTCACATTTTCATGTCCAAAATTTTTAATGTACATTTAACGATATTTTTAATATTATATTTCCTTTTTTTCCCTTTATCTGATAATCTGTAATGCATTACTAAAACACTAGTTAGGTATTATTTTACTTTTTTTCCAGTTTTATTGAAAAATAATTGACATGCATCCCCAAGTTTAAGGCATACAACATGAAGGTTTAATTTTCGTATATTGTGAACTGATTACCACAAATGCTATATGCTTTGATTTTTAAGTTTGAGAAATGTATTTGTCATTGGAGTGTTACACCTTTATTAATTTAGCTTTTACTATATAATGTTGATTGCATTTGGTGAAAATAAAACTTGAAGTATGTAATGTTAAAAGACAGTTTAATTTTCAAAAGTAAGAGCTTTTAAAAGAGTTTTATTTCATTAAGCAATGCATGCTTTGTGTAACAAGTAAAATGACTATTGATGGCCACATAAATGCAACCATTAAGGTAGATGATAGCAACAGACCTCTCCTGGTACTTACGGCCACAATCTCTTGGTCCACCAGCTTCAGTGAAGCTGTGTTGTTTATTTGTAGGTAGTTTTTCAAGTTTCTACTCCCAGTGAGTGTTATGAAGAATTTCTAGGCTTCTCTGTCTCAGGTATTTTTAGAAACTCAGAAGACCACTCAGTTTGCATATAGGCACAGCCAGGTAGTGCTAGGAAGTTAGAGCCTCTGAGAGCAAAACTCAACAGTGTGAGGCCCAAAATTAAGAAATAAAATGTTACCCTCTCCATTCTCCAGGGGAATAATCCTGAGGTATGTTTTACAGAGTTCCTAAGAGGTCCAGTCGCAGGATAAATACCATTTGCCCACATTGGAAACCAACTCAGTAATTCCTCCTTCACTGACTTTTCTCTATGTGCTGTCTTACTCTGCCTACTCCTTTATTTATGCTTCCAAGAATACCTAAATAAAATATCTATGCTATGTTCCTTTTGCAGCTTTTAGGGAACCCAAGTTATGACAATTATGTAGCTTTATACCATCCCACAACATTTTACCTAGAGAAATTGAACCACTAATAAAACTCTGTTTGATAAATGGAAGCTCACTGTTACTGAACCATTAATGTTGTGGCTTTGATAGATATCTGCTATGACAACTCCATCACTTATGTAATGTTACAGCCATGAATTCACCCACATAAAGGTCCCCTCACATGTGTAATAAACATCTCCAGCATAGAGATCACATCTTATTCATGGCTGTATTCCCATTGGTTAGCATAAGCCTTGGTACATAATAGTCCAATCATTATGGAATGATTTATAAATGAGAGGATTAATTTGGTTATAATTTATTTTGTGCTTTTAAGATTAGTTGCCACTAGGTGGATACTGGTAGTGATTAAGGTTAAATTCAGTAAACCCACCTATGGCCAAATATTAAAAATAGTTATCTATTGTGTGATATACCACACATAATCAGATCACTTATGCTTTTTCTGTAAAAAAAAAAATTTTGAAGCAATTAACTTCATTACTAAATAAAGTACATAAGCACAACAAATGGGATCTAATGAAACTTAAAAGATTTTGCACAGCAAAGGAAACTATAAACAAGATGAAAAAACAACCCTCAGAATGGGAGAAAATATTTTCAAAAGAATCTATATATATATATATATAAGGAAGGGAGTCTTGTATTATGAATTGGGAAAGTGGAGTGACAGCCAGAGGAAGATTGGTGCTCTCTATGTTGAGGTCAGGGTTAAGAGGATATCAAGAATTAAAGAAACTCAAAACAGAAATTTGAATTTAGCCCCTATAAATTTGCACCAATCTCCCCAGGAAAGCACTCACTTGCCTAGGGAATGGGGAAGAAAGACCCCCAGAGTGAAAGAAGCATTCTGTTATATATTTCACCTTCAAAATAAAGTTAAGTTTACTTTGAAGTAAGCCTTGAAGCCAACTGCATTAGCAATACTTAATTTAGTGGGCTTTATCTTCAAAATATCCTCAGTTTTGTTTAAAACTTCTTCACAAATGTAAAATATCTGTTATTCTATCATAAATGTGTGTGCTTAAAGGGTAAACATTATGCCCAAATGTGAATGAGCTACCCCTAGATCCACCTTTTCTAGATGGTTACCTAGATCCACATTTTCTAGATGTGAAAAAGTGAAAAGAGCCTAAAGTATCCTGAGATTATGTCAAAAAGGAAAACTCAGAAAGAAGAGGTTGAAAACCAATGACTAACATTAAACTTTTCACATGTTTGGCTGAAGTTGACTGTAGAGTCATTGATGATCTGAACCAAGAACTTCATTTGAAAGATGATAAAGAGGAGAGACACTGGGAAGAAAAGATTATCAAGACCTTACATGTTAGCATAGCTCAGACCAAAACCAAGTTTAATTAGGAGGAATAGATTGCTTCTCTGGCTGCATATTTTATGTACCCCTCCACACCTCACTCCATGTAACGGCTAACTTCTCTTCTTTACCAGCTAAACAAAACAATACATTTATTTCTAATATTAATGTTCTGATTTATATACTACCTTCATTTCTTATGTGATTCCATATAAGGTTTATATCCCTGAAAATTATTATAAAGTTAGGATTTCTTTCTTTGTTTTTTTGAATGATGTATAATAAGGGAGCAGGAGATAGGGGCTAGAACCACCATTGTGGTTCTAAGGTAGGTCTTTTCTACTCTTTTAACTTCACAATGATATAAGGTTTTATGATGTCTTTTACTTTCCCTTGTCCTCTTCACCCCCCAAACACATTATTTAACAGAACTATTTTTTCACGTCTCCTTTAATAAGAGATTATTTATAATGTCAACACCTGTGTATTTATGCTAGGGGTTAAACCAGAATTTAGGGTTAACTTGAAGCACTTCCTGTCACCTTAGTGGTGGGGTGACTTTTAGGCAATTTCTTATTCAAAACCTGCATACTGGGTAGTAACTAACGATTTATTTCTGTGTCCCAAGTCCCAAAGGGAGTCTGGAGAACAGTTGAGCTGCTGTTCCTGACATCAGTGGTTTTGGCAATTATAGCATAAGAGAGAGAAATGGTCACAAGTCGAAAACACAGCTTGTTTACACTTTTAAATACAGTTACAATAAAATAATTCACCTATTAATAATAAAGTGGACCTAAAGTTAAAATTATTTTCATAGCTTGATCTTGATATTTTCTAAAGGATTGCTTTCCACATAATTCACTAAAGTGTTTTCTTTTAAAGCATGCTAAAATACTTTATTATTTAATTTATGTATCTCCCCAGTGAACTTAAGGGGCTTCCGCTAAAAAATGGAGATTGATGATGACTACTTTGTGTTGGTAAATATGTAGTTTCAGTGTTTAAAATATAATTTCAAAGGCTACATGGGAAAATTGGATTTAAACTTGATATTAAAAGAATAGTTAAATATTTTTTTTCAAATTTGCTTTCTGATTAATTGAAAAATAACATTTAAAAATTAAAGCTAAAACACGGTTTTACTTTAATATATAAGCTTACCCTAGGCCTAGAAATTGGTAAACGCTAGTGCAATATAAAAATCATGTCTTGTTCTGTTGAGTTAGCCTTGGCCTCACAGCAGTGGTTTGCATAAGTAGTTGGAAGTGTACATTTTTTTTCCCCTAAATCTGAGGTCACTTTTCAGCCCAACTAACTAAATTTAATGTACAAACCTGTATTTAACTATTACTACCTAAATATATAGCAGAGTTTTCAGTCATCTAACACTAAATATTAACTTCTAAAACAATGGGCATTAACATCATAGCTTAAAGCCAGAAAGAATAAAAGCATGTTTCTACTTAAGATATTTTAATCAATATCAAGTAATATCTTTGTTTGAGAAAACCTGGATTTTGACAGCTACTTAACATTATGTTCCATATTTAACTGAAAAACTTCAAATTAATGGACAAAAATATGTAATATCCAAATAGACCTAATGAGAAAATTATGATATTTTAATGCCTTAATTGATACTTTAAAATAATTTTATATAACTGAAATGCTAGGTTTAGAAAAGTCTGCTTTAGAACCAAAGAAAAGCATAGGCGGTTTTATGATTTATTCTAGTCCTATAATAAGCTGAATAGATAATCCTCTATTCAACACTGCACATGTGGAGGGCCAGCAGAGCTCTTATAAGTCAGGTTCACTTATTTCAAACACACTAATCCTGAATGAATGTAATCTATACAGGCACAATTTGTGAAGTTTTTACTGATATTAGACTCTAGAACAGAGTCGTACGTTATGGGTTACCTGTCCAATGCCAATGCCAGTGCCTTCACTGAAGAACTTGACTGAAGCAGTGACTGAAACCAGTATTAGCTCTGACCCATCTAAGTTGCTAGGAAGCTCTTGAATGATTGCTGCCTTTGTGTTTTGGGGGCATGGGATGTTGCATCTCATGATGGATAATAGACTTGTTGCTTGTTCTGTAAGTTATAGACCATATCATATGGTGGGAAGACCCATTATTTTAAGTGCCAGTTGGTGAGCTAAATTAAATGCTGATGAATAAACTGTTGAAGGAAAAAAAAATTGTATGAACTACTTATACCTTGAGATGTGGGATTCTACCCACTGATGTATCTCCAATATTTATCTGTCCAAACACTGTATTTATTGCTGTTAATGTTTCGCTTCATCTTTAATTCATTATCTTATTTAACAAGTCTTTGATTTTTCAGAAACTCTATCATTAACCTATTCATTATTTCTACTCTTATAAAAAGCCTGGAGTTTTCACTGATACTCACTGAGCAAACATTTATTGAAAACTTGTATTTCTAGCCCAATGCAAAGGAGATTCAAAATGTACAAAAGAGACTAGTGAGGAATGCATAAGGCATCTGGTAACATGGAGGCTCTCAGGTCTTGCTGTGGTAAAATAAAAACAGCATCTCTTGAGAAACAACAGGCTTCCAGTAGGGGTGAGGATTTTCTTTTTGAACACCCTTCTCCTTTTCTACCTATACTTTAAAATGGACATAATGACCAAAAATATCAGAGATTGAAACTTGGCTTCATAAAAAATAACATTTGAAAAGAAGTTGTTATAGAGCCTTTATTAAAATTAAGGGGGTGAGCACAGCCTGAACAGTTAAACTCAGAAATTAATAGACAGATATGCTTCTGTATCTCGGTAACAGATGTCTCCAATTAAATCGACGTGACATGAATTGTACTTTCAGTAACTTCAGTGTTGGAGACTCCATCTTTTAAAGATTATTCTACATTGGCATCTTCATATTAACTTGGCATTGCTCCTCTAAATCTCCTTGGCTCGGACATGTTTTACAATAAACTTCTAAGCCAATGCAGGCAGAATCTTGGCTTTTATAAGACCTGTCTCTGCCCACTTCAGGATATGTGTTATAATAAGCAGACACACTGTTTTTTCTTTATTAATAATTTAACATATTCTTTCATGTTAACTAAACCTCAAATTCTATTTTTTTTTTTTTTTTTTTGCTGTACACGGGCCTCTCACTGTTGTGGCCTCACCCATTGTGGAGCACAGGCTCCGGACACGCAGGTTCAGTGACCATGGCTCACGGGCCTAGCCGCTTCACGGCATGTGGTATCCTCCCGGACCGGGGCATGAACCCGTGTCCCCTGCATCGGCAGGCGGACTCCCAACCACTGCCCCACCAGGGAAGCCCCCTCAAATTCTTAATTCAACTTTTTTCTAGAATGAACACAAGTTTGCTTAAACTTTTTTTTTTTTTTTACATACTTGAGATGTTGCCTTGTCTTTAAAAGCATAAGAAAAAAAAGAAAGAAGGAGCAAGAGAAAGAACTAGGTAAAATGACTAAAATTAAAAGCATTGAAATTAAATAGTATAGTTTTTTGGAAATTCTCTGCCTGTAATTTCAGGGGGAAAAAAGTCTCTCTTCCAACAGTGTATATTATTAAATGTTAATTTTATGTAGTATGTATTCCCTGAGATTTTTCCTTAGTCATGGTAGCAAAGAGAAAAGTTAATGCTAAATCATTGAACTTTTAGCATTTCATTTTCACTTTTTAGTTTCTCTATGCATGCTTAATCTCATTTTATGTTTTTATTCTAAGAAAATTCCATTACTATATAGAACTTGCTAGTGTTTATCTTCATATCAACTTATTTCACACACAGGCCAGTAAGATGTAAATTGAGAAATGTATACTAGAGTTAAACAACATTTAAATCATGCTTTAATTATCAGACTATCTTTCTGTTTCACTAAGTGAGTATGATCCAATGATACTGGGCCCTTACAAAGAGGGTATCTGGGCATCAAGAATGTGCAGAGTTCTAAGGGTTCAAATGTCTGTGCTGTTGGGGAAGCCTGGAGCTGC
This sequence comes from Orcinus orca, assembly GCF_937001465.1. Classification (NCBI taxonomy): domain Eukaryota; kingdom Metazoa; phylum Chordata; class Mammalia; order Artiodactyla; family Delphinidae; genus Orcinus; species Orcinus orca. Next base: position 132,369,927 of record NC_064563.1, read on the forward strand.
CCAAAGCCAATTATTTACTCCTTCTCAGCAAAGAATGCAAAGGGGTATGATGAACAGGTAGTGAACTGCAGTCCTCGCTGTGAACTACAATAACCGAAGAAGCTTTTAACATTTCCTAAAGCTGAGTCTTATCTCCAAAGTTTCTGATCATTTCTCTTAAATTCATTAGAAAAATATAATACTTGGAATATACTTGGACGTATAATAAATGTATTCATTATTGGGAAGAATGTTAAGGAAATAGTCATTTTTCCTTATAATGCATTGAAATTAAAAGGCAACTTCTATTTAGTGCTACTTTAGGCAATTTGGTTTCTTAACAAGAAAACTAGAATGTGAGGACTATCTGAATACATTTATAAACTTGATATCCAGGGTTAATTTTATTTCTCCAGCAAGTTAGTCAGCCTCGCCTTTCCTGAAATTAGTTAAATGTCTATACTTCTGTGAGTTAATGGTTAGTAAGCAGTTTTCAAATTCACTGCTACAGGACAAAAATAAAGGGATAAATTAATAAAGATGGAAATTTAAATCCCTGAGTCCACTTGCAGTATTTATGGTACTATTACAAAGATGTGTAACTTGAAATGTACTGAAGATCACATGCACATAAAAAATTATTTAGCACTTTAAAATTAGACCAAGATTGAGTAACATGGCCTTTTGATATTGTACTGCAGCATTGCTTAACAGGATTATTTAATTTCCTAGAAAGCATTATCTGCTCTTGACTTTTCGATTTATTATTTAATCAGAGATCAGACACTGTGAAATCACATATGAACTGGGAGATTTCTGCCCAGAAGAGTATATATTTCTAACGACTATATATTATTGCTCTTTAAGACATTAACCAGTTCATTATATCCCATAGCAGTCTTATTCTAATATTCTTTTTTCAAAATGCCTATTAATACCCACTTCCTCAAAATCTCTGTTACTGATCAGTTGAAGACATTTTGACACTTGTCCATTCTACATTTCAATGTGAATCATGTTTTAACTTTTTAAAATTATACTTTGGCAAAATATATAGGCATTATTTCTAAGCTATGTCAAAATGAAAAGGACAGTTCTTAGAAGTTAATGTGATAAACACAGGCGTTCAAAAGAACCTACCCTCTTTAATTCAGTTCTTTATTAGTACATTGATAAAAGCACTTCAGGTCTATGTGCAAGAATATTTTATTTTACATGTATTTCAAGCACATTTTCAATAGGAATTTTATCATTTTTATATAAAAACTAGACTTTTAAGTCACAGGGATGAAGAAGGACTCTTGCAGTCCTGCCTGATACTCACTTATACACATCTAAGGGAAACAATGCCAGGATCAGGCAAAAAACACTCATTCAGTTAATAAATCCACAGCTCTGCTTCATTAGAATTAGAAAATTGGCCCAGATTCAGCTGGGAGTCAGAAGCAGGTAGTTCATGGCATGACTCATTTGGGGATGAAGAGGGGTGCATTTTTCTAGGGAGACCTCTACTATATTGAAAGTCATATGCTGAATTAAGCCTTTAAAACTAGCCCCATGTCCTACTTGTAAAAATCTATTGGCATTTTTTTTCTATTTTTGAACTGTTTTATGAGATACAACTACTCTTCCTTCTTAAAACTCTACTGCTGATCTCTCTTACATTTTTCTATCTTTGTTCTTTACCTACCTCTCTGCACAGCAGTAATCTCTGTGACCCTATGTCTTCCTTCAGTTCCCTGTATTCATGGGGACCTCATGATCATGATTGTCATACCTACCACTACAGAATCAATCTTTGTGCAAGACCCTTTAAATATATTAAAATTGATCTTTGACATGTCACTGATTCATATACATAATATTACACACATATGTAATACATATATATACTTGTGAGTCTGAGTGTGTGTAAAATATACCTTATAAATGAGATAACATGATCAGAGAGATCAAACAATTTGCTTAAGATAACAGTATCAAATGGCTACTGCAATATAACTCAGAGTAGCTTAACAAATGGGCCTGCTAGGGCTGTGCTTCTCAAATCTTAACTCAGGTATGTTAACCTAGGGATTCTGTTCAAATGCAGATTCTGCTTAAGTAAATTCAGTAAGGTTGCATGAGATTCTACATGCCCAACAAGCTCCATTGTAAAGCCACTGCTGCTGGTTCACAGACCCCATTTTAAGTTGCAAGATGCAAAGGAAAGATAGATCAGGAAAACTGCCCTATGATTCAAATTTGAATGAGTACACTGTTGTTGCTAGTTACTTAATCTTGGTTGGCAAGTTGTCAAAGGTTTGAAAAGATCATAAGTGTCTTGGAAGGTATACACTAAAGGGTTAACGAAATATACCTAGGTTGTTCACACCCTGAACATTCTAAAGGTCTTCAGGACTGTCCCTTGACAAACTCCTGGGGGACAACCTGTGACCCCTAGGAATATTCTGCCTGATAAGTGTTTGACCTGAAACTGCAGACCACACCAGATAGTTTATGCTAACAGTGTAATTTATTGTGAATATATGTTTCTGTATGCTGGAGCTTTGCACCATGCTCTATCAGTTTAACTTCTGTTGTGGGTGGGGAGGCTGGAAACTCAGTAGCTAAGGTCAGTCACGTGGACTATGCATATGTGAGGAATCCTCAGTAAAACTCTGGATACAGCAATCCCTCTACTGGGCACATACCCAGAGAAAACCATAATTCAAAAAGACACATGCACCCCAATGTTCACTGCAGCACTATTTACAATAGCCAGGTCATGGAAACAACCCAAATGCCCATCAACAGACAAATGGATAAAGAAGATGTGGTACATATATACAATGGAATATTACTCAGCCATAAAAAGGAACGAAATTGGGTTATTTGTAGAGATGTGGATGGAACTAGAGACTGTCATACGGAGTGAAGTATGTCAGAAAGAGAAAAGCAAATATCGTATTCCACAGCTTGCACATGGAATCTAGAAAAAATGCTACAGATGAACCAGTTTGCAAGGCAGAAATAGAGACACAGATGTAGAGAACAAACGTATGGACACCAAGGGGGGGAAAGCAGGGGGTGGGGGGTGGTGGTGGGATGAATTGGGAGATTGGGATTGACACAAATACACTAATATATATAAAATAGATAACTAATAAGAACCTGCTGTATAAAAAATAAATAAATTTCAAAGAAACCCAAAAAACAAAAACCCTGGATACCAAGGACTAGGTGAGCTTCCCCAATAGACAACAGTTCACACATGTTGTCATACATTGTCGCTATGAGAATTAAATGCTGTCTTAAGACCTCACTAAGAGGAAGCTTGCATCTGGTTTCTCCTGGTCTCCACTCAGCATGCCTTTTTTGCATTGCTGATTTTAATCCATATCCTTTCATTGTAATCAGCTAGAACTGTGCAAACAAAACAAAACAGATTTTCTGAGTTATGTGAATCCTTCTAGAGAATCATCAAACCTGAGGGTGGACTTGGGGACCCCAAAACAGAGTGTATATATTTGAAAAAATTTTTTAAATAAAACTGACTACAACAGACACTGTTGATACCTTGCACTGTATCTCCTGGGCCCACTGTTTTTACCTGAATTTCACCTGTTTCCAGCTCACAGACAGCTTCCCATCTCATGCCAGTGTCTTTCTGCTTCTGGGTTTGTGAATTCCTTCCAGCTAATCAGTGCTGCTCAGTCTCAAGCAGGATCAAAGAGGGAGTTAGAGATGGGAAGTTAATGCTTCTTAGGCACCCCTCAACCAATGAAACGTGAGACTAAGTTGGGAAATGCTCCAGTCTTCCTGTCTCCTTATGAAATGATTTGGAAACATGTTCTAGATGTCCCCAGCAAGACTAAGCACATAGTAATAACCACTCATTCATATTTGGCTTTTCTCCATTTCCTGCCTCACTTTCTCCACTTTAATGCTTTCTGAGATCAATTTCTGAATAAATTACCTGCCCCCACGTCTTTGTCCCCCAGTCTGCTTTTAAAGGAAACCAAAACTAACACAACAGAAATGGGAATTTTGCAATGAGAGTCAGGGGGAATCTCTTTCTCATAAGAAGGGTCAAACCTTGAAGATCATGAAGACCAAGGAAGTTCACTCTTCCAATGGGGTGTTTTATCTTCTGTTTAATATCTCTATGTGCATGCAATAATTTATACCCTTTATTTACATTAAAGGAATGTGGGCCCTTTACCTCTTTTGATTGTTATGTTTCCATCACTATTGCCTATATGCAAAATGTAGGTTTAAAACAAAATTGAGAGGAGGTACAGAGATTTCCCACATAATCCTGCCCCTACACGTGCATAGCCTCACTCATTATCAACATGCCATGCCACAATGGTATCCTTGTTGAAAGTGATGAACCTAGATTGACACATCATTATCATCCAAAGTCAATAGTTTACTTTAGAGTCTTTCTTGGTGGTGTATAGCCTGTGGGTTTGGACAAATGTGTAATGCCATGCATCCATAATTATAGTGTCACCTATTTTCTCTGTCCTAGAAATACTCTGTTCTCCAAATATTGATCCCTCCCTCTCCCCCCAACTCATGGCAAAAATGAATCTTTTTATTGTCTTCATAGTTTTGCCTTTTCCAGAAAGTCATATAGTTGACATCGTATAGTATATAGTCTTTTCAGATTGGTTTCTTTCACTTAGTAATGTACATTTAAGTTTCCTCCATGTCTTTCAACACCTTTGGGTAAATACCAAGGAACATGACTGCTGGGTCACGTGTAGTAAGAATATGTTTAGTTTTGTAATAAACCCTCAAAAGTGTCTTCCCAAGTAGCTGTAACACTTTGCATCCCCATTAACAAGAAATGAGAGTTCCTGTTAGTCCACATCCTTGCCAAAATTTGTTGTTGTCAGTGTTCTGGATTTTGGCCATTCTAATAGGTGTGGACTGGTATCTCACTGTTTTAATTTGCATTTCCTTGATGAGATACAATGTAGAACATCTTTTCATATGTTTATTTGCCATCTGTGATGATATGGATGAATCTGAGGGACATTATACTAAGTAAAATAAGCCAGACACAGAAAGACAAATACTAGTTTATCTCACTTATATATGGAATCCAAAAAATTCAAACTCATAAAACCAGAGAGTAGAATGAATGAAGGTTGTCAGAGGTCAGAGAGTGAAGGAAATGAGATGTTCTTCAAAGTGATATAGGATGAATAAACTCAGGAGTTCTAATGTATAGTATGGTAACTACAGTTAATAATGCTATATTGTATACTTGAAATGTGCCTTTGTCAGTTTCATTTTATTCTGTGTGATTTCTTCTAGCTATTTACCATTTTCCTGGATGTACTTTATGGTGTTATGGTCTATGATTTTCTTCCTATAATTCCTTAATTTTTTTTTTTACTTCAATTTCTATCCTGAGATCAGTTAACTTGCTTTATTAGCTTCAATTCTTTCTCTGATTACTTTGATAACTTTCTGTGATAGAGGTTATGCTTATGCTTGTTTCTTCCTTTTCATATTTTGTGAATAGAATGCATGCATAGACCCTGTATTGATTTAATTCTCATTATACCTGTTAGAATAGATCAGATAAGAGATACTTGGAAGGACTGGTGTGGTGTTTCAATTTGTATCATCTTTTATTTAGATTTCTGTTATGGAATACTGTCTTACTAATTTTCCTTCTACCTAAGCACTGGGCAAATATCTCCCATTGCTCACCTTTCCAGAGGTAGTGTGACACAGATTTAGTTTCCTGGGGCTACAAAATCTCTGTATTATCACCTGCCGTTTAACGCTTTTTCTCTTCCTTTTACTTCTCTTTACCTCTATGAATATCCTTTCATTTGGAGCCCAGAGTACATGAAATAAAAATGGTACATTACCCTGAATTCCCCTTCAACTTCAAATACTTTCCACTTTATGATTAGACGCTGAGTTACTGTACAGTGTTTTTCTTACTTTAATCATGATCAAACCTTTCTGTAAGATCTTATTATTTTAAGAAAAAGATTTTTGAGGTACACCTCCCAGAATAGTGACAATGACATTTGGTAAAATGAAAATTCTGAATATAGATTGACTATGCATGTGAAATCTCTCAGATTTTTGCCTTGTTTTAGTTGGGATATCATGGTATTTGGCAGGTTTGCTACACAGTATATGGTTTGTGGCTATAATTCTCTCTCTGAATATGTTTATTTTCTTTTGTTTTTTCTGTCAGTAGATTTTAATAGAGGAGTGAGAAGTAAACTTTTTATTCAGTATCCTACAGTGTCTATGGTTTTGGACACTCATTTCAAGATTGAATAATAAATTTAATTACATATGACTCATTATCAATCCTCCTTTTACTATTCATTTGTATGTATGATAACAAAGTATAAATGCTCTGAACAGTAAATTATTAAATCATTTGGTGGTATTCTTATTCTTGTAATTCTATCTTTGAATTTGCCTTCACTTTCTATGTTAACTATATAAAAGTGAAATAAATCAGTAACTATAATTTTAAAAATAAGTGGTCTGAAAATTTTTGCTAAGATAAATAACTAAAGATTTTGAAATCCTTGAGGTTTTGAATTTGTTAAAGACAAAAAGGTTTAAGCTCTGGCAAAAAAAAAAAAAATGTGTGCCTTTTGCTTAATAATATTCCCTTTTAATTTTAAGATTACTTTATATCTACTCCATACATTCCTTATTTATATGCATAGCATTAAGGTAAAACTTATTTCAGTGTTATCATGTTGAAACCCCTTATCTTTGTGTGCATGTCTATATGATTTATTTTTCTAGAAAAAATAGTTAAGGTAAAGGAGATTAAAAAATAAAATAAGGAAATCTTCCATCAATCTTCATATAAATAAGTGTCATGACTGCTTCAAATTAATCACTACAAAGGACAGAGGGGCAATTGATTCATCCAGCTTTGGAATATTTTAAGTAAGCCTTTAAAAAGGTCCTTGCAAGGTACATATTATGTGGATTGATGAAGATGGCTGGAGCTTTCATGAAAGTCATAAGCAAATGCACAGAACAATAAAGTTGAACAAAGAAAGAGGCAAAAAAAAAAAATGATCAGAGACTGACATCCTTGACTGAACACGTTTCATTTGTATACTTTTCTTTAAAATATCTAATCTTGTAGTTAGCTTTTTATCACTGATTGTAACCATCACAAGTGACATTTCTCAAGTAATAAAATCACCTTTTAAGGTGAGCATTTAAGATACACTTTGAATTCATTTAAAATACAGATTCTCATGTTTTGTTCTATACTTACTTTAAACCAAAAAATCCAGCTAACTTCTGACCACTAAGCTTTTAAAACCATCCATTTGTTGAATCTGTAGGAGATGATGGATGTTAACTAAATTTATTGTGGCAATCATTTTACAATATGTGTAAGTTATTATGCTGTATACCTTAAACTTATACAGTGCTGTATGTCAATTATATCTCAATAACACTAAAAGAAAAAATAATAAAACCATTCACCTAAAGTGTAACCATTCATCTTTAGTGATCTTTATTTTACATCCTGTGTAAACTTCATAAAGATTCTAAGTAAATATTTAAAGGTGGTAATGTTTAGACCAAAACATTTTAAAAGATGTTTCTCAAATGAAGCTGTATTTTTATGAAATGGGAAATGTAGTTGAGTCAACCTATCAAGAGAATGAGGACCAAAACTCTTCCTTATATTCATGAGGAAGGCAATTTTCCTAATCATTTTTTCCTAATCATTTGCTTTTAGTGTGAATTGGCTTTGTTCTTCTTATTAATAATACAGTTAATAAATTGACAGATGAATCTAAAAATCCTTGTTAAGAAATTACTATAATTAAGCAACACAGAAGTGATACAAAAGGAAAGAAGTTGTATAAGGCATGAAACTTGGCCCAGGAGTTTACAGACAAGTTGAGAAACCAAGAGAAGATTTGAAAGATTATCACAGAGTAGAAGACACATGCATGGTATTAACTGTAAAGCCTACTGCCCTTCAGAGGCTAAGAAAGAACACGGATTGCTTTTGTAGCCAAGCCAAGTTTCAGAAAGTCACTGGGTTAATATCTAGACTTAAAACTTGAGTAATATGATTTACAAATTGCAGAGAACACCAAGAGAGTCACTATACGACAATTTAGGAGAAAAAATGTAAATTTAAATTGTGTTTGTCTCATAATAATCTAAAAGTTGTCCTTTAACTCCTTCTAACATAACATGGCATTTCATAGAATATTATACCTCAATAGCACTTCATCAAAATTTCATTTTCAATAAATTCAGTCTTCTCGTTTTTATAAAAGTTATCCACAGTGCTGAGAAATATTTTAAAAAACTGACTTCTAGATGATGCTTGGTCTTGTTACCATTTTTTAAAAGCCTGATCTTTCTTTAAAGAATAAGTTTTACTGTCATATTATGACAACATATGGAGTATCTTCTATTTGAATTTACTTGCATCTTTTTCTTTTAGAAGGCAATGAATCTCACAATATTGCTAAATTTTAAAGCTTAGTTTAAATTTGAGAGCCTTAATATGGATTTGTACAATTTTATGTTTCAATTTTATATGCCCTGTTATTATTTGGGAGTGGGGAGAGTTAACTCACATGAGATATTAGCATACTCTAGAATGTCATCAAAGTCAAAGAAAGTTGGTACATGTGCATATTTCTCCTTTATTTTAGACTGTATGCTTATATATTTCTAAGTCAAGGGCTAGGTGGTCCCTTGATGCAGATTTACTTCTTCCTATTTAGTGATTTGATGCATTAAGAACAGAAAAATAGATAAAATTAATGACTAATGATAGATATCAAGATAGATTAAAGAGACATATAGTTGATAAGTAGGGCAAACTTCCAAATCTACACTCTTTTGGCTGTTTTCTCACCTAAAAATTGTTTACTATAGTTTGATTGATTGATTATACTTTTCCCTTCAGTTATGTTCCTATTTAGCAATTGCATAAAACTGAGGTGCAACTGCATGACAATTGAAATTATTTCTAAAGCTATTCACCTATTCATTCTAGGGCAAGCCTATTACACTAGGTCTATCCTATATAGGAGGAAGGCACTTACTCTAAGGTGAATTCAGGTAAGTAATAAATGCATGGGTTCAAGGAAGGCAGTAGGGAGTGATGCTTCTCTAATTTTGTTTTCTGGTAGATGCTGAAACAAAGCATTCTTATTACTGTATATGCACAAGGCATAAGTGTTTTGTCATGTGTTCAATACAAGCATTGGCAAAAGTCCTTCTATTTAAATCAGATAACAACAGTTTAATTATTAATTGAAAATAATGTGTTTCCCAGCAAAGACTATTAGTGAGAAGTTCCAGCTTCTTAGACAGTTAAGAGGACAGCCAAAATATTAGGATGCTCTAGGTTTCCATCTCAGCCATAGAAATATTGAGAGATGTTTTGAGCTAGAAGTATTCCTACACAGTGAGCAATCTTTAGGAAGCTTATGGAGAACCTCAATCTTGTTCTCAGTGCTCTAAAGCAACCCTCTGACCACTCACTTTCGCCAGGAATTTACAGAATGCAGTTTTCCTAAACAGTAATATCATCAACAACAGAACTTCTGAGGTAAAAGAGAATGTGAATTTTGGCAAGGAATGTCATCACCTGAACAAATCTTCACATTTCCTAGTCTCTAGTTTACATACATTCATGTGACAATTTTGAATATCTACACTCGAGATTTTGGCACAAGATAAGTGTCAGGAAATTTTGTGTGGAGGAATAATTTGACATGTAAGTTTTTAAAAATTTTTATTGGAATATAGTTGATTTATAATGTTGTGTTAGTTTCAGGTGTACAGCAAAGCGAATCAGTTATATATATACATGTATCCACTCTTTTTTAGATTCTTTTCCCATAGAGATCATTACAGAGTATTGAGTAGAGTTCCCTGTGCTATACAGTAGGTCCTTATTAGTTATCTATTCTATATATAGTAATTGTATATGTCAAACATTTTTAAAAACATTTTTTAGATCCTGTTTCTAAAAGTTAAACACTGAGGAAGAATGAGATTTTTCTTTTATTATTAAACAATTGTTACAATTAACCAAGGGGATTTTAGAGTCTTAGCTATAATGATTAAAAAATGCTTGAATGCTGATTACTTACTGATTACCCAGCAACTCAATTATGCTATCCTATTGAACTTTGTCATGACAGAAACTTTCCCAAAATTGCATAAGGACAAAATTGTGAGAGAGAATTTACACAGGTCAATTGATAAAGCCACTGCATAGTTTCCTAGCTGTAAATGAGGATAGAGAACAAGATTGAATTAAACTCTGATGGATAATAACAGAAAGTAAATGACATGTCTAAGTGTACTTTGGGATTTTATGTATTTAAAATTATCTAGTTGGGTATTATATTTCTAAACTAGCTGCCCTTTACTATCCTTAAACAAAATTATCCTTGTTGCCATGACATATGATGGATCTTACCTAGATGAGAGAGTGCTCAAAGTGCTCCTGGGTTTGCCCTCATGAGTTTGACAGAGGTTCATAGAAACCAGTGTTCTCCTAGCAATGTGACCGGCAGGTATGTACTCTTGTTTTAGTGCTATTTCAACTTCTGGGAGTTACTTACCTTTTTGAGACTTTTCTCAGAGAACTTTGAAAGAAATTGAGTGACTCTCAAATTGTCTGAAATCAGATAACCTCAAATCTGGTGAGGATCCAAAGACAATATGTATGTATGGAAGTTAAGATTTCCCATTCAGAAGTCAAACTGTTAGAGTTCAAACTTTGGTCCCGTCATCTTCCAATGGTAAACTCTTGTGGTTACTTAAATTCCCCTTGTCTTTCTTTCCTCATCTGTAAGATAAAATAAGAATGATAGTAATAGTACCTACATAATTTGGCAGTTGGAGGCTAATTCAACTAATAGACTTAATTGACTTACAGCAGAACTTGGCAAAAAGCCACTGCACAACGGACATTAATATTATGATATTTTATTTTGCATGATGGGACAACAAATAGTTACTGCTTAATCTTAAATAAGGAACATTAATAATAACAGAAATTAAGAAAATATATTTATTAAAGAAGCCCACTGGGAATATGAGCCTCAATCTCATCATGTTTGTAACTAAATTTGAGGCACCTGAAAGTATACATATCTTAAAATACATTATTATACAGTCAAGGAGGGAATCCTAGCTATTCCAACAATACCTAGTACATTTGTAGAAACAAGTGATTGGATACATTCTAAAAATGAACACAAATTTTGAAATCTAGCTGTTGTTATTGAACTTTTCATTATTGCTCAATTATAAAAAAAAGACAAACAACACAAATATATATATTCCTGACTATATATATATATATATATATATATATAAATATATATATATAAATCAGGAAAACACCAAGGTCGCTCACCTTCTTCTTTAACCATTCTTCAAACTTACAGTTTTTTATGTGATTCAATGAGAGGAATTGTGTTGAAATTCATGGAACAGTGTCTGGCATCTGGTAGATACTCTAGAATGATCACCTCTATTCCAAAGATGTAGCATAAGACATGTAACATTTTGGAACCACTAAGCTAATGGACTTGTCCCAGTTCTAGAGAGTAAAGAAACCCCTTTCAGTGATAGTTTTATTTTCCCACTTATTTTTACACATCAAAGTTAATTCCCATCTGCTATGTGGATTCCCATTGATTATGTGAGACATGATAAAACATAATGGTTAAGAGTGAGCATTCAGGAACCAAACCATCTGAATCCACCAGTATGAATATTTACTGGTTCTGAGGGTAGACTAGTGAGGGTCAGAAGAGTTATGACATAAAGTAATAAATATAGTTCCTGGATCCAATAATCATTAGCGGTTGTCATTACTTTATCATCATCATCATCATCATCATCATCATTAACTATTTAGAGCATCCTTTCTGGACAAAGCAAAGTGGAAGGACTGAAGGACTAATATTCTACTTTTCAAGAAAAGAAAATTGTTGTTGCCAAGGAGCATTAATTCTGACACTTGAGTATTCAAAAAAAAAAACTTTGCTTTATCATGTTTTGCCCATATTTTCTTTATTATTTAGTCCTTTTTTTTCCCTTTACTCAGGGATTTTGGTGCTGGATGGTGGCTCTGCTAGGCTGGTCAAGGTTCATACCACAGGCAGTGGATTTTAGCCAGAGGTCTCCTTTTTAAACTAAATCAAATTCATGGCTGTGGTTGATATGAAGGTTTCTGTCCATTGGCAAATGGCATTGTATCCACAGGCCTCTTATTAGACCTTGGGAAAAGAAGTAGTGATTACTAGTGTTTGTGGCCAAATTTTGTTCATGCCTGCCAATTGGATTTGTTTGGGTACCAGGAAATTATGGAGTGTATGATTTGAATTAGGATATTAAACCTTAGGAGCCAGTCTTTAGCAAAGATTGTGCTGTAAAATAATATTGGAAAGTACCCCTTTGACCAAATCAGTGAAATTAGCTTAGTCATGAGAATTCCAAGTGAGTTTTCTGACCTTGAGATGTAGACACAGTGCCAAAAATTATCATCAGGGGACTGAGGATGGATGCTGATCTTTATTTTAATGAGAGGGTTTTAGTGTAACCTAGTCATCTAACTCAAGCCCATCATTTTCAAACTTTAAACATTCTGGTTGCTGGTCTCAGAAAATGGAAGATGTTCCCTCAATATTATTATCAGAAACATGTTGTTTCATGTCCGTTCTCCCAGTTCACATTCTTAATTCCTTTTCCTTTTTTCTTCTGATTTTTAAAACATGTTCTTTGTTTGGTTATGGCTGGTAATGGCTCTTAATTGTGCTGGATGCCCAGAGTTCCATTTCTGCATAATTTCCATGGCAACCTGCATATGCTATACAGTCCAACAATCTGCAACTCCATTCCTGGTGCCATGGCTCTTCTTGTATTAATCCAAACTGTTGACTTTTGTTGTTGTTCTTTTATTATCATCTAGCAATGTAACTACTATCACCTTGGAAATTAATTGCAAGGTCAAAGTGCTTTAATACATAAGAGACACAGAATATCCTCTCATGTAGTTTCATGCATGACGAAAAGGATAAGCCCAACAGTTAACCCAAGCATTAATGTTATGTCTGTAGCAATGGGTGGGGTATCAAGACAGCTGTGTGCTCTGGCATGGAGGCAGGAGAGCAGATGTTGAGGAAGGGCCCAATAGTCCTTTTTTTAAGCTATGTGACCTTTGCTTACATCCTAGAACAGCTATCAACCTCTTTCTTAGGTAAAGAGTAATGTTTTATTCAGCCATTAATAGAGTTTCTGCTATGAAACTAAATACCTATCAGCTATTAGTTTCTCTTATTAGGAGTATAGTACAAAAAATCTCTAACTGATTTTTTTTAGGCAGTGGGTATATTTATTTATTTACTTCTGGTGTCATTAATCCTGTGTTCTGTTATTTTAGCAAGATCTCCATGAACATCTTCCTTTCTATTTAGGCCTTGTTGCTGTAAACTTTCTTTTGCAGTCTCACATACCAACTGCAGTCACGTGTAGTAACTTGACTATCCAAGAGGATGGCTTACTCCTGCACAGCTTTGTGCTTGGATTCAGATGCTCAGTGAAGCATTCCCAACCTGGAACAGGATAGCTTGAGTAACATCCTCATTATCTATCTTTCATATGAAGAATTTTGGATATTCAAAGCCATGACCTCCTAGATAGTGAGTAAACCATGCAAGCGTGCTACTTGCCAGCAGACACAGAAGCTTCTGCCAGGTCAATCCCAGCTTGATGTAGGCCCCAATGGAAGAAGATCTCATGACATACCCTCTGGCAGAGATGCTGTAAAGAGTTGTATTAGCATCCCTTGCAAAGTATCATCCTCTGACCTACTTGCTGTGACTTGGATGGTTCCCCTCGTGTTTGGACAAGAGTATGAGTGAGTGGAAGCCCACAGAACAGTTAACTCTGTGTCCCTTATTCATCATGAGGGTACAAATAAAGCATGAAACTATGTTGGACACTATCTCTATGTTCATTGGTTTGTTTTAGTAAGACCACATATCTAGTATATTAGTTTCCTAGAGCTGCCTTAATAAATTACTATAAACTGGGAGGCTTAAAGCAACAGATATTTATTCTCTCACAGTGACACAGATCAGAAATCTGAAATCAAGGTATCAGAAGGTCATGTTAAAAGTCTTAATTCCAGATTAAAAAAAAAACAAACAGATTTTTTAAAAGCTATTTTTTGAGAATAAATGGCCAACTAAAGGCACGAAAGGTCAGCATATATTCTCCCATCCTAATTTCCCTCTCTTGATACAAGGCAGGGCACTCCTAAGCCAGGCATCTACACACAGAATGGATATTGTTGGGAGTAAGTTGGGAGTGAGCCCCCTCCAATCAGGGATTGGGTGCTGCAGAATCCCGACTTCAACTGCTTCTTCATGAAAATGCAAGGTGCAAATCAAATCTCCATACCTAATCTGAGGAAGCAGGACTTGCTCTACAGCAACTTTCCTCCACATCTGGGACTCAGACTTCTAAGAGACTCTTGGTCCCGAATTGCCCACCTCCTCTGGTTGGTGTGCCCTATGTTTTCACTTTGCCTTTGGTAACTCCACTCCTTGCCTGGGGAAGTTAACCTTGTGGGCAACTTCTTGTTTCCAGATGGCTTCAGGCTGCCCATGGGAAACACTAGCAGGAAGGTGAAGAGTGAGAAGAGAGAAAGGGAGTAGTTATTCCTTGAATTCTCTTCATGTTAGATAGCAGTAGGTTGACTGTGTCATGTTACTAAAAACAACGGCTCATGTTATCCAGCTCAGTTGGTATAGTTTCTTTCTCACATGGTTCTGGTAACTGTTCCTTCCTCTAACTTTGTCAGGCCAAGGAGTAGTAAGGATCCCCTTGCCTTCCTTGCCCAAGGTTACTGGTCATCCCACTTTGGCTTCATTAAACTCTGCCACAACTTTGTAATTAGTGCCTTTATTAAATATTTATCAGTTACCCAATGTATGTGTCCCTATTTTTTCCTGCCTGCACTCAGATTGATAAAAATTGCTAGACCAGAAGAAAGGGCTTTCATTTTGTTGATTTGTTCCTGCTTCAGTAGGAGCTTATTGTGCTGAGTCAACTACATCTACCACCTTCTCTCATTTTGACCACCTTCACCCCCTACCTCTGGAAACCACCAATCTATTCTCTGTATCTATGAGTTCATTTTATTTGGTTTTGTTTTTGTTCTTTAGATTCCACTTATAAGAGAGATTATATGGTATTTTTCTTTCTCTGTCTGACTTATTTAATTTAGCATTATGTGCTCAAAATTTGGCAAGATTGTTGTCACAAGTGGCAAGATTTCTGTGGCTGAATAATATTCTCATATATATATATATATATATATATATATATATATATACATCTTTTCCATTCACCCATTGATGAACACTTAGATTGCTTCCATATCTTGGATATTATAAATAATGCTGCAATGAGTATGGAGATGCATATATCCTTTCGAGTTAGTGTTGTTATTTTCTTTGGATAAATACCCAGGAGTGGAATTGCTAGATCATATGGTAGATCTGTTATTTTTTTTGCGGTACACGGGCCTCTCACTGTTGCAGCCTCTCCCGTTGCGGAGCACAGGCTCCGGACGCGCAGGCTCAGTGGCCATGGCTCATGGGCCTAGCCGCTCCGCAGCATGTGGGATCTTCCCGGACTGGGGCACGAACCCGCGTCCCCTGCATCGGCAGGCAGACTCCCAACCACTGCACCACCAGGGAAGCCCAGGTAGATCTGTTTTTAACTTTTTGAGGAAACTCCATACTACTTTCCATAGTGGCTGCACCAATTTACATTTCTACCAACAGTGCATAAGTATTTCCTTTCCTCCACAGTCTTGGATATACTTCTTTCTTATCTTTTTGATAATAGTCATCTAACAAGTGTGAGGTGATATCTCATTGTGGTTTTGATTTTTCTGATGATTAGTGATGTTGAGCATTTTCATGTACCTGTTGACCATCTGCATAACTTCTTTGGAAAACTGTCTGTTCAGATCCCCTGTCCTTTTTTTTTTTTTTTTGCAGTACGCGGGCCTCTCACTGTTGTGGCCTCTCCCGTTGCGGAGCACAGGCTTTGGACGCGCAGGCTTAGCGGCCATGGCTCACGGGCCCAGCCGCTCCGCGGCACGTGGGATCTTCCCGGACCGGGGCACGAACCCATGTCCCCTGCATCGGAAGGCAGACTCTCAACCACTGCGCCACCAGGGAAGCCCCCCCTGTCCATTTTTTAATCAGATTGTTTGGTTTTTATGCTTTTGAGTTGCATGAGTTTTTTATATATTTTGAATATTAACTTCTTATCACATAAATGATTTGCAAATATTTTCTTCCGTTTGTCTAATGAGAAATCAATGAAAATTCTTATCCACTCTCGTACATCATGAGTCATTTCTCTCGTGTTGCTTTCAAGAGTATCTCTTTGTCTTTGACTTCAGACAGTTTGTGATTTATCTAACTGTGGATCTCTGAGTTTTTCTTACTTGGAATTCATTGAGCTTCTTGGATGTATAGGTAATGTTTTTCATCAAATTATGTGTTTTCAACCATTATTTCTTCAAATATACTTTATACCCTTCTCTTTCTCTCTCTCTCTCCCCTCTCTTTTTGGCACTCCTGTTTTGCATATCCTCATATTCTTGATGATATCCCCCAAGTCTCTGAGACTTTGTTTTTCTTCATTCTTTTTTTCTTTCTATTCCTTAGACTGGATAATCTCATTGACCTATCTTCAAGTTAGCTGTTTCATTATTTTCTGCCTGTCCAAATTCACTGTTAAGCTCCTCTAGGAAAATTTTTATTGTTATTATATTTTTTAATTCCATCATTTTGTTTCTTTTTAATAATTTCTATGTGTATTGAGAGTCTCCATTTAGTGAGATATTATTCTCATATTTTCTTTTAGTTCTTTTGGACATGGTTATTTCAGTTCTTTAAACATTTTTAGGATGGCTAATTTGAAATCTTTGTCTAATAAGCAAAATCTAAGTTATCTCATGGACAGTTTTACTTATTGCTTTATTTCCCTTATTTATGGGCCATACTTTCTTTCTTTGTATGTCTTATACATGTTTGTTGCATTTAAACAATAAAATGTTAAAGCATTTTAAATAATAAAATTTCACAATTCTGAAAATTAAGTTCTTCCCTCTCCCTAGGGTCTATTGGTTTTGCAGTTTGTTGTTGTTGTTTAGTATCTTTTCTGAACCAATTCTGCCAATAATTTATTCTTTGTCATGTTTGGACACTGATGTCTCTGTTCAGTGAGCTTAGTGGTTAGTGAATGATTGGACAGAGATTTCATTAAGTGCTTGGATCCAATCATTCTGCCAGTTTTTGCTGAGAGGCTTTGTGTGCATTTTGGTCACACATCTATTACCCAGACTGGCAGTTGGAAACTGCTTAGCCTTCACTTCCAGCTTTCCCAGAGCCTCCAGGTCAGCCAGAGGTGAGAGCTTAGCCTTCTCATATCTTTCTTGAACATAGGCACTGTGCTTGGAATGTACACCACCATACACCTGTGTGTGAACTTTTATTTATTTAATTTTATTTTATTCCCAGTAACTTGTCAGAACTTTTCAAAACCCCAGTGGACATCTCATTCAACAGCTTTTTCTTTTCTTTTTTTTTTTTTTTTTATTGGAGTATAGCTGCTTTAAAATATTGTGTTAGTTTATACTGTACAACAAAGTGAATCAGCTATACGTTTACATATATCCCCTCTTTTTTGGATTTCTTTCTTATTTAGGTCACTACAGAGCACTAAGTATAGTTCCCTGTGCTATACAGTAGGTTCTCATTAGTTATCTATTTTGTACATAGTATCAGTAGTGTATATATGTCAATCCCAACAGCTTTTTCTTTTAAACTTCATGGTTTGCCTGTTTTTGTTGTTGCTGATATCTACCACCTCAGGCTACTATGAAATTTAAAAATTACCTCTAAATATTTTCAACAAGTGTCCTGGGGTAAAGGCTTTTTGCACTGGGCAAGGCCCAAGTTAAGTCACAGAAAGACAGAAGTAAGTGGGGTCTTCCAGTGAGTTACCCACCAGGTCAAATAATGATAATTCTCTGGGAACGAGACTTGTGGCTGCCAGACCAATAGTGTTCAGTGATTGAAGGCTATTTGTTTTTAGAGCTATCATGGTACTATGGACAGGAGAATGAGAGTAAAGCAAGTTAAAACATTTAAAAACTCACCACTTTTACCAAAATAAAGCCTTTTAAAATTTCCTTTCATAATTTTTTTAATAAACCCTATCTAGACTCCTAAAAGAATTTGATTAATTTCTACCATTCCATAAAATTTGGTTCAGATTATTTTTGCCAGTTTTTTCATTGCTTTTATGGAGGAAGTCATTTTCAGATGCCCTTACTTTACTATTTTCACTGATATCACTTCTCTTTCACATTATGGTAGAATTTATTATGAAATGAAAATATTTCATTAGCACTTGCAAATAGGTACTAATTATAAGATAAAAATAAGATTTCACATATATATGTATGTATATATACATGATTTAAGTCTAATTTATAATCAAGACAGTCTTAAACTTGGCATCTTAGGAAATACACTTCAATATTTATAATAAGAAAGAAGCAATCTGTGCAGATGAATATCTGTTTCATTATTTTTCCCTAAGCAGCATCAAATTTTCTACCTCACCATACTTAAACTAGGGTCAACTTGGGGAATTGTTATCTTCTAAGAAATATATGGCAATTTCTCCCTTTCTCCTTGATCAAACAATATGATAGAATTTTGAAACTTTATTATAGGAATTAGTGAATGACTCATTATGCTATGACTATCCCAAAATAGAAATTCTCTGCCACTGTACCCACAATATATGGCATCTTTGATATCACAAGCATTATCATGATGACTACTAATAATCAGAGGGAAAATATTGATTCCATTTATGTCAGTAATAGCTGCATAAATAGACATCATTTGTTTAATAAACATTAAACTGTAGGCCCCATGTAGGCAATAGTTGTATCTGTTTTATTCAGCGTCAGATGCCCACACCTGAGCACACTTCCTCATGCATAACGGCTGCTAAATGACATATGGTGAATGACTCTCATGCTCTAATTCTATTCATTGGTTCAAACATAATTTGCCTCTTGTGCATAGGACTACACTCTCCTGCTTCCGTATTTTTACCCATAATAATACTGTACGTAACAGTAAAATTTTGCAATTTACAAAAATATTTAAAACACCAAAGTTTCTCGCCTGAGACCCTGAAGGGAGCCAGGCTTTACGTTCAGTTTCATTGATAATCACATTTAGATTAATCATAGCATGCTGTAGTGATGAGCACATACATCTACAGCTCAGTGACCATTTTCTTTACCCATAGGCTAGGCTTGGCTTATTTATTGGATGACCTTAGGAAAGTTGTTTCATTTCACTTGGCCTTAGTTTCTATACCTTTTGAACATATAGCAAGTGTCTCTTCACAAAATTATGTCAGTTTTGAATGAGATAACCAACATGAATGAACTTCACAAAGTCTAAAGTATGATCTCATTTTTTAGTAATATAGGTATGGGATATAGCTTCTTCTCTTTGAAAACCAACCATTTCTTCACTGATACCTTCTCCATCTTCCGAAATTATAAATTTTAGGTTAAATTGCACCATGTGAACTTATCCTCCACATTCATCATTATTATATTCAATGATTATGGGTACTCAAGAAAAAATTTCCATATCCAATTCACTTTTCAAAGCAGCCACCTCTGACTAACTACGCACCACTTCTCTACACTGAATATGTCTCAAATCTGGTAAAAATAAGGTCCTAAAACCTTGCCTGGACACATTGTTTCACAAACTCACAAGCATTACCTAAAATCATCTCCTTAATAATTACTCCTTAAGCTTCTTTTGGGGTCAGTAATTTTAAAGTAGGTTGAATCTCAGTAACCTGAGCAGGAGGTGTTACCTATTAAGCAGCTAGCACAATCACAGGAGTTGGTTTTCACCCAATTATTTAATTATCATTACTGTTTACTCTCAGCGAAAAATGAGGATCTGAAGGAATAGAAAATAGGACAGTAGCAGGTACATTTATTTAGAGAGAGAAAAGCAGAAAAAAAAAAAAGAAGCAATGAAATGCATGTTTAGAGAGTTATATTTTGAAGACAGTATTTAAATAGAATCAAACTCAGTATAAAAGGTACTTTTACGTTCTGAACCAATCATTAAGGCTAAATTTAAGCACCAATTTTCTTTCACTTATTGAATTAAAAGAGATATTTGAATCATAGTACGTCTGTAAAACAAATGCTGATGGGGATGATTCAGAAGAGGGAGAAGCCAGAAATCATCGGTAAGAAGCCAGAAAGTATAATTTTCAGGAAAAGTTCTCTAGTAAGAGGATGGGATGTGGTTTGGTCTTTGGTAGGAACATGAACAGACCAACCACTCTCAAAGAAAGGAAAGCAAAATATGTGATTTCAAATGCAATATGCTGACTGACATATCTGGTGTGGAAGCATCAGGAAAATTTCTCTTTTGATTGCTTTAATTTTCTCAGTGAAATGAAAAATCAGGCAATTACCTGAGAAAGGAAGGGGAAGTATTGGAGGTTTAAAGAGAGAAGGAAAAGTATAAAATTCTGAAGGGTGTAGATGCCAAATAAGACCAAAACAGTCTTGTAAGGGATTAGGAGAAGGTTTTGCTTTTCCCAGCTCAGGATTTACATGCTACACTGGCCTGAAGCTGCTAATAGCCATCTTTCCAAACTTGCAGAAAAGTGTGACAGAAAACAAACCAGGACTGAAAAAAGCAGCCCAGATACGAAATGAGAAATGTAAAATTCTCATATTACTTTTCAAGGATATGGAATCAGCCAGGCTTGAACACAGAACTCCCCTGAACTTTTCTGTTACATGGGTGAACACATTCTTTTTTTGACTATTTGTTTGAGGTTTTTTGTTTTTGTTTTGTTTTTTGTCACTTGCAATCAAAAGAGTACTTAATACGTCAGATCACTAAGAAGTAATTTATGAGGTTTTAAAGGACTAATTCTTAAAATGACCAGAAAAGTATATTAGAACGATATGCTAGCAACTTGGTTATTAGGATGGGTTTTGGGGTCAGAAAACTGAATTTGAATTCTGGCTGTTCTACTTAATGAGGTGGGTAATATTTGGATTTACTTAGTCACTCTGATTTTTTCATTTTCATCTGTAAACTGGATATAATGATCATAAGAGCTACCATGTATTAAGTCCCATGCATTATACCAATATTTTATATACATTATCTTAATCACATCTTCCACTGAAACAGGTATTGTCTCAGTTTTACACATGAGGAGAGTGAGACTTAGTGAGGTTAATAATCAGCCTAACATTCCACAACTAGTCAGATGGTATTGAACTCACGGTTATTTTATATCAAACTTAGAGTGACTGTTAAGTCTCAGTTCACTTGGACGATTTTAATCTATACCTGTTGTACCTGCATTCCATCTGATTAGCACACTCTTTCACTTGCAAAAAGTCTTAGATTGGACAGCAAATTGTATGATCACTGTTGCAGTGACCAAGTTGACTTGAAGATTAGCTTGCTGGAAGTTTATTGGGATATGCTCTCTGGATCTCTACCAAAGGTGTGAGGAAAGGAAGCAAGATTGGGCGGAGGGAGGAACAAAAGATTCAGCCAACCCCACAAGGAGCTCTGAAGTTGGAATGGCCCTTTGGAGTTGTTACACTTGGTGCAAAGAGGAGGTCTGGGCCATTATGCTACTGCATCAACCCACTCATTGCACTGGGTCTGGCCCCAAGGTGGGAAGTTGTCTTGGACAAGATAGTGTTCTTTACTAGAGGACAATTTCTTGAGAAAGCTGACAGCTGAGAGATTTTCTGCTGGGAAGCATTCCCAGTAGTTGGAGAAATAAGTCCTTCACAACATCTACTATGGCTGTAAACATCCGTTATGAATGAAGCACTGCCTCCAGACAAGAGTTTCTTTATACCGTTGCTCTGAGGATTAATGAAAGTATACCTACATATCTTTAAAAGTATGTGGCATATATTAATATATGCCTGCATATATCTATATGCATATATTCAATAAATGGCAGCATTTTTATTTTATATATCATATAGTACATATTAAAATATAGTATATGTGGTATATAATATAGTATAAAGTTATCACTTCATAACAGAGAATCTGAAATAACAGAAAAATAAGATTTACAAAAATTTTAGAAATTTGTTTAGCTTGAGGGATTGCCAAGAGTAGCCCAGCACAGTGTTCTGTCTATAAATTTTCACAAAAAGCTGAAATCTGATGAGGGCCACATGAGCAGAAAGAATCCAGGTATGGGTAAGTTAAGGGAACCCCATATAATGAAGGAGTGTGGGTGAGTGGTAGGGATGTATGGCTATTAAATGTGCTATTGAAATCCACTGGTTCTCATACTCAAAATCTTTTGACACCCTCAATCTCTTTAAAGACAAAAGGAGGAAAATGTTTTTCCCTAACAAATTGTGGTCTTGTTTAAGAGTAAAGTCTAAAATTGAGGTAAACAGGAAGAAGATCTGTCTGGGAACCCCATCCAACAACTTTACACTGACCATGTCTGCATTCTTACTGCTATATTGTTAATCTACTCCCAAAATTGTATGGGGATTACCAGGGTCTTAAACTAAGTATATTAGCAGTAAAATTTAGTGTTCCTATTAAGTTAATCTCACATGATTTCAAAAAAGCCATCCCATCCCTCCAGGTTTGGGGACCTTTAGAACATGCACACCTGTAACCAAGCAGGACCCTATGGGGCCTTCCAGGGATAGGCCCTTCTCCCATATCCTCTCAGTTAGTTCCTCTCTGAAGTACCTATATAACAGTATTTGATGCACATTTCCTGAGTTGTTTTACAGATGTGAAAGCCCCCCACCAAATGGAAGATGTTATGACCATGAACACAGAGCCTCAGGACTCCTGGAGCCTAAGGACTGAGAATGTTAACCCCTATGACACCACCCTGTTACTTCACCATCAGCCAATCAGAGAATTGTTCATGAGCTGATCACATACCCTGCAACCCCCATCCCTCACCTGGCTTTTAAAAATGCTTTGCTGAAACCCTTCAGGGAGCTCGAGGTTTCTTAGATCATAGCCACCCATCTCCTCGCATGGCCCTGCAGTGAACCTTTGTCTGCTCCAAACTCTGATGTTTCAGTTTGTTTGGTCTCATTGCGTGTTGGGCACATGAACTTGCACTAACACACTCGGAGCTAGATATTTGGAATTTCCAAGCAAAAATATTTAAAACTTTCTCTAGTCAGCTATATTAGGTAGAAAATGTCTTCATGGATTAGCATCCTAGGCGATGCATCAACTGTTAGTTGACTCTCCCTTGTTCTAGGTGTGGCTGCCACTGCCATTGTATCTTGCACTTTTCTATGTGGACCAAGGCCATCAAATGATTTTTTAGAACATAGGTAACTCTTACAAGTTTGAAAGATTTAATTGAAGTTAGTTCATATACTATATGGGGAAGTTTGAGAGAAATTTAATATTCAATTAGCAAATAATTTCAATACTATTTCATTTTTTATTACTTTAACTTGCATTAATTTTGTCTCAATTTTAATCCCTGATTCTCCAAATTTTTCAGTGGTTTCTTTGGATAATAGGTATATTTTGGAATGTACACATGAGTTTTCAAAAGGAAAATAAAATGAAATATGATATTCTTCCTTGAAGTACATGTAAGTCAAATAAAATCAATATGAATTTCCATGTTAGCCCAGATTAATTGGAAAAAGACAAAATATTTTCAAACTTACTTTAAACATAGAGTAGATTTTCCTCTCAGGATAGCTTTTCATGATTTTTGTCCCCGGGAGAGAATGTGCCATGCTATGATTAAACCTCGTGAACCCTTGACCCTGGTACATATAAAGACAGCAAGAAGCAGGTCCCGGTTATTAAAGAAATCTTGACATAGACACATTCTTTCTTTTATAGTAAGAAACAAAAAAGGTTTTCTTTACTCTGAGGAGAGACTATTAAAGCTGAATATTACAATGTTCTCTAAGGGGAAGAAAAGTTCATTTTCACACTCCAAGGGACGTGCATGTTTCACTCTATAATTTTTTCACATAAATTACACTACATTGAGACTATTATTTGTGATGTTATAAAGAACAATAAAAAGTAAAAGCAGAATAAAACTATTAAGGATATGGACTGTTAAGTATTCTTATAAAAGGAAGAATCAGAAAAATTCCTGTTAGACTAGCTTCCAAATCTTACTATTTAAATTATTATATGTAGGTGCCATGTAAAGTTATAAAGGGTAAAAATCAGGAAATTTTTCTGTTACAAATTATTCAAGCATTTATCATGTGTGGAAATAATTTAATTCACTGCAAATGACATGGACTAAAATGCAGACTGCATTTACTATCAATCTTTACTTGAGGAAGATGAATTTTGTGATGCTATAAAATCATTATTTTATATATGATTTTGTGTAAATATGTCATTTAAGAATTAAATATATGTCATTTAAGAATGTTTCTTCCTTATTTCCTGTTGTAGTTTTATTTCCAAAGATATGGAAAACTCATACAAATAAGAAATGTTGTATTGATTTTTCTGTAACACAACTGTATAGTGACATGTTTGATTTGTTATTTATAGTGATTTATAATGATATTAGTCTTTTTCATGACTTGTGATGATATCACAAAATATTTGTTTGCTTGCCTATATTTTGCTTTTCAGACAGCCTTGGAAAGAAGGAAAGGAAGAAAAAAGAAGTGGAAGGAAGGAAAGAAGGAAGGAAAGACGAAGGAAGGAAGGAAGGAAGGAAAGAAGGAAGGAAGGAAGAAAAACATTAACATTTTGAACAGGTTCAGCTATTACTGAAACTGATAATTTCTAATCTTAAATTGGGGCAAATGGCTAGATTGCAGAGTGATGCCATCATTGCGCATTATGAATGCAAGACTGAACAATTAACAGCCACCCCTCAGACAGAGGACCACGTGCAGGGTCGACTCTTTCTGGATGTTGTAATCAGAAAGAGTGCGGCCATCTTCCATCTGTTTGCCTGCAAAGAGGAGCCTCTGCTTGTCAGCAGGATGCCTTCTTTATCCTGGATCTTGGCCTGCACATTCTCAGGCTCGCTGGGCTCCACCTCCAGGGTGATGGTCTTGCAGGTCAGGGTCTTCACGAAGATCTGCATACCATCCGTCAGACACAGGGAAAAAAAGAAAGGGAAAAAGAAAGAAAAAAAGAAAGAGAAAGAAGGAAAAAAGGAAAGAGGAAAGAAGGAAGAAAAGAAGAGAGAGATGGAGTAAATTATTAGACAGTAAAAATACTGACATTTATGTGATTTTGCCAGTTATAGGTGGCAATTATAAAAATACAATTTCTCTCAAAATCAGTCCAAAACTACTGAGTAGCATCAAACAAGAATCAGACAAAGGGGCAGACAGCTCTTGAGAGAGCCTGCTTTCTTGTACATATACACAATATTTAAAAATAAACAGGTCAGGGCTTCCCTGGTGGCGCAGTGGTTGAGAGTCCGCCTGCCGATGCAGGGGACACGGGTTCGTGCCCTGGTCCGGGAGGATCCCACATGCCGCGGAGTGGCTGGGCCCGTGAGCCATGGCCGCTGAGCCTGCGCGTCCGGAGCCTATGCTCTGTAACGGGAGAGGCCACGACAGTGAGAGGCCCGCATACCACAAAAATAAGTAAGTAAGTAAATAAATAAATAAATAAATAAATAAATAAATAAATAAACAGGTCAACAAAAATCTACAAGGGAAATTGTATTCTTTTCGGAAGCACACTTTATCCTAGCATACTAGCTATCCTTGACTTCATGTTTCAGAAGTGCTAGTGCCCTGTTATTCAAGGGAATGAATTTGCAGATGACAAAGTAAGAACTGAATGAATACGTTGGCATCCCAAAGTAGTTAGGACAATTTTCAACTATTTAACATAATTTGCTTTTTTCAAATTCATGTTCCTTCTTAACACCCAAAAGCAAAGAGACCTTTGGATTCTGCATTTGATTTAATTAGTCTCAAGCTGCCGTAAAGGTCATATTTTAGTCTCTCAGTCACATTAAAATGGAAGTAAGTAAAATCATAGGACCCACAAGCAGACAAGAATCTAATGTACTGATATAAAATGATCTTTGTTATTACAAATAAAAAAAATAGTTACTCATCTTCTTAGAGAGTCACAAGAACAAGAATGACCCTTTATATTAAATCATTACACAAAATATCAGTCAACAATATTTTTTGCTATTTTATGCAAGTTTGATCTAGCTCTATTTTGCTGAATTTGCATTATATTTCTTCTTTCACTTCCCTCACTAAATGAAAAGAAAATAAATCATTTCACTATTGAAGCATACACAGAGAAAAATAAACTCGGCTCTTTACTAACCTAGCCATTGCAAAGTCACCAGTTGCTGGATATTTGATTTCTATAACATATCTAAAGTGTTGTTTTTTTTTTTTTCTTTTTTTCCAACAAAGAAAACCTTTTGGAATTGAGATGTGGTACACTGGAACTAATCTGGGATTACATTTGCTGTTTCTGTAAAAGTATTTTATATTTGACATTCCAATAAACATTTTTGTTTCTGCTTCAAGGTGACTTAATCATTTGAGGCCTTTAGCCTTCATAAGAAATGAAGGCATGCCAGCATTTCTGTAATTTTCCGGAGTCCATTTTTGCCACATGCCTGTATTTATTCTTATTACACTCACTAGCTCAGATGATTACCTGGGAGATGAGGTGAATACCTGGGAGAAAGAGAAAATTAATTCTAAACATAATAAAAGTAAAAGAACTAATGAAAACACAAAACTATGTACCATACTAGGAATTCTGTTCCATTATAAAGTCTACTTGTTCCTTTTGGTATGTATGAGTGTTAACATTTTCCAGCAACTGGATGAGAATGTCTCTTTTATTAGTACTTCTATCCTTTGCATTAGGAAAAAAATATTTTCTCCAAGAAATATTTGGTTCTAGAAATCTATTTTGATATGTATTATAATATATAACACAAAAATAAAATAATTTACATTCTTATTAAAAGTTTCAGCCTCATTTCTTCACATATAGACACAAATATATTATATTTCAAGTTCTTTTTAGTCTCAGAGAAGGTCAAATAAATTATATAAAATATTGTGAAAGAATCATTGCTCATTATAAAAACTATATAAAAATGTGTTATCAAGCCACAACAGCAGTTCTTTCTCTATTCCTTTTTTCAATTGAAACCTATATGTACAAATTATTACAATACCCCTTGTGGAGTCCAATTAAAGTTCTGCTCCATTACAAACCAGAATCCTTTCACTATTAAGAGATCAAAAGCATTTCTCTCCTTGTGGCAAATGTAAATTTGATTACCTAATGCTAAAGAAGATTTGCTGGCAAAGGAAATGGATATGTTGGCAAAAACCATAAGAAGACTCTTCTCTTGACAGTGTGATTTGCAAAGCTACTTTTCCATTACCTTTTTCTTTATAATGTTACCAGTATCTTTTCAGTGCAAATGCTTGAATTGAGAAGTTAGCATGAGACCCATCACAGATTATAGGTTGTATTTTGCTAAAGGAAAGATTTAGAATGACATATTTTTTTTCTATTGACACTCTTTCCAACAGCTTACATAGTGACTGAAAAGGTTTTTACATCATACCTTTGATAACATTAGATATCTAAGTAGTTTTGTTTAAAAAGCATAGAAAACCAATATTAAGGTTAATAACATAAATTGTTTGTTTAAAAATATTCAGAAAAGTTTATATGTATACTAAGGTACCAAGGTATGATTCTGATGTTCCAAAGTACAGTATTTTGTGCACATATGGAAGTGAGATCAAGGAAGAGATTAGGCAATGTCTAGAAAATTGCCAGTGGGTTAAACACATTGAAATAATTTACCATAAAAAAAACTATTTATTAATTTCAGTTTAACTATTATAAGAAAGTCATTTTAAAGATACAAATCTCAATTATGAACAGACAAGAGATAATAGCTTATTTTAGAGTGTGTAATAGAGAAATACACAACTGTTTTATATATGGCTTGTACCATAATGCCTTCTGGCCTTGCCACTCATAAGAGTTATTACCCAAACCAGGAATATCATTCTTAACCCTTCACATCTCCTCAGTTTTCCACATAGAAGCAAACACCTCCACATTTTCTGATTTTTTTTGTATTCATTTGATATTTATCTCCATATTCCTAACTGTATAAGAAAGAATTAACTCAATAGGTGTGGGTGTTCAAATCATTCACACTCTCCCAAAATGCCAGTTTTCAGGACTGGTCTTTGGTCAGCTCTTGAAAATTAAGCACTGGGCACTGGAAGTAAGGAAAATAGGGACACTTCTACTTTTACCGTTTGGTTCCTAGAATCTCATGGTCTATCTTATTAGTTAATGACCATTGAGTCAAGAAGATACATTCTGTATCACAAAGGACATCACTCCAGCTGCATGAATATTACCTTCAAGACTCTGCTTAGCTTCACTTTTAAAAATTATTACAACACTTTCCCAGGCCACCTCTTTTTGGATGATGTGGTATTAGTATGCAATGGCTTGTGTCCATTGCTATACCTCTTTCACCATAAAATAAGCTCCTTACCTGAGGTTACATAATACAGAATTGTGTATCAGAGTATCTGTGACTCCTCAGGTAGTAAGTAGTGCTATCCTATGCACTGGGAGCAAGAAAAACAAACTTTCACCTGAGTCCAATGGCTGACCTTTTAGGAAAGGATCCAGAATAATCAATTTGCAACCAAGGAGTTGGTTGGTGTCTTCAAGGGAGTGTCATATCGAGGCCACAGCATTGGTTTCTGATGACAGCATAATGGATATTTTGCATCAGCAATAGCTATATCAGCCTCTGTGAGAAGGAGTCCATGCTGTTGAGGTTGTCAGCAGCCACCATGGCTACCTCTAAAATAAGCCAATTGTGCATGTGCAGGGTTGGCCTGAAAAAGATGCTGGCTGACCCTTGCTGAGCCAATCATCCTATTCTCCCAGTTGTTTAAGGTCTACTCTCAGTGGGTGTCTCTGAGGGATACAGATAACAATTCACACACTTTTTACCCAACCCCATGTGTTCATCTACATGATTTTTCTTTTCTAAAATCAAGGAAATCAATTTAATGAAGACCAGTGTCTATTCCACTCTTGAATCTCACTCAAGTACTGTGACTCTGTCATTGCTCTTTTAGTTCAAAGTACTGGGATTCCTCCCTTGATCTTCCCTTTCTGCTCTTGTTAGATCCTGCATATCACTTTTTGCCTGTTCCTTTCATCTTTCCCACAACTATGTTAGTAGATTATTGACTATATGCTCCTCATTTGAACATCTGAGGTGAAATCTGATTCCAGACATACCCCTAACAAATATAGGCATATTTGAACAAATATTTAAGGGAAGTTATCTAGGAGAAGATTATTTTGGACAAAGGCAACAGCAAGATCAAATACTCTGAGATTATAGCTTTCCTGGATATTTAAGCAACAAGAAGGCTAGCATGGCCAATTAGAGCAACCAAGAAGTTGAGCAGTAAGAGGTAAAGCCAGAGAATAAATGTGGTCTGATAACTCACTACTCCTGGCACTCCATTCCTCTGGTTCCAAAATCCAGCACAGAATTCTGCTGACCACATTAGTCTAACTAGCTCAGACCAAAGTTGTCATAGAACAGGTAATGTTTTTGTTCTAGCATCTAAATCAGGGGTCTGAAAATGATGGCCCACTAGCAAAGTCTGGCCCAGCCTCCTGTTTTTGTAAATAAATTGCTACTGGAATACAGCCAAGAATGTTCATTTACCAAGTACCTGTTGTGATAAAAACAGCATGGCTCACAAATCCTAAAATATTTATTATCTGGGCCTCTACAGAAATAGTTTCCTGACACCTTGTCTCGGTGATAGAAAATATGCCATCCTCTTTAATCAGCAAAGACATAAAAGACAGTGTATGATTTTGTAAATTTTCCCCTGACCTCAATCTTATGGCTTAGGTCTGAGTTTCTGTTTTAGTAGAGGACTGAACACCTCAGTCCCTACTTTCTCTTCTCAAATGTTAATTGTCATTTGTGAAAGGACACACTTTCTGTCTGTGGCCTTGAATTCTTGGCTAATACCCTCTCCTTTCTAGAGGACTATACTCTCTGACTGTCTTAGAATTTTCTGAGTGCTTATCTGGAATTCAAACTTCTGTTAAACTTTGGCACCTTATGCTTTTATTTTCAAAAGGGCAGTGTCTGCCCTTTCAGTTCTACAGGGTGTAGGGTGATTTGATCTCTGTGTCTTTCCCACTCTGCCTTGTTTTGCTGCAGGTAATTAGACAAGGTCCTAAGCAGACACTGAGTCTGCTTTGTTTAAAGATATTATTCCATTCCTATAAAAAAAAAAAAAAAACCCAATAGAGTGTAACTTGGTTTTGGTACATTCTTGCCAAGTTAATCCAATTGAGAAATCTACATGAAAATGTGCTTTCTGATTACTGTCTTGGCTACTCATGCAGGATTTTTTTTGAACAATTTTCCATTTTTACTGGCTTACCCAGAAGTACGATCAATGGAAACCACAGCTTCTTTGTTAGTTGTAAAGGCTTTGGAAATCTTAGTGAGAGTTATAATTGATGCACTCATAAACAACAAACTAAGAAAAAGTTAGTTGAGTAGTCATTCTAGAGCTGTAAAAGGACCTTAGTCTCTGTTGTTGTTTTTTAATCTGTGACCTGTCTAACAATTCTATCAAGACCATCATCAGTCATCATCATCCTCAACAAAACCAGAAGTTTATTCAGTTTCAGGAAATGGAAGCTGATAGAAATTGAATCCTTTGAACCCCTGACTTGAGATCATATTGATCTGACTCTAAAATCTATCTCATAATATCATCAATTTTTATATAGATATTAATATTAGTGTGAAACAGGTCTCACAATTAAAGGAACTAGAGCCTAGAACTGTATTTGTAAGAAACCAAGACAATCTCACTTGATAACTTTACCTTATACAGTAATATTGGCTTCCAGTTGCCATAAGTGCTGCCGCTGCCTGGTTTTGTTTCTTCAAGATAAAACAAAACATTTGCTTAACAAACAGAGTTCTCAGATTACAAGAGAACTCCTCAAATCAAACATATACATTGCAACTGTACTGCAAGATTTGTATGTGCAGGCATTTTCACTGAAATCACCAAATAAAATATATATTATCACATAAACTGTTCTTTATTAAATTTTTTACTTACAAACAAGCGTCAAGATGTCTCCATAATCTGACATTTAGCTAAGGGAGACAAATACTATTCAGAAATTTCTTTTTCTAGTTGCCTAAGTAATTTGGCTGTGATGAACATGAAGAAATCTAAGTTGCTAATTCAAACTTAAAAATAATTCTCTAAACACCAAACCTTTTTGTGTGGGCTGCAAATATGTTAATAAGTTGGCAAAATGATTAATGTTTTGTCTTTAACTGAAACATTGCAATTACAACAAAATATAAAATCTAGGGAAGTCTTTTTTCAATGCTAATATTTTTTGTTTTTAAAAATCCTTATACATATTTCGCTATTTGTTGAGGGAGAGGTTTAAGTGATTAGGGAATGATTAACCATGGCAAATGAAAAGTAGTTGTATAAATAGTGTATGCTTGCTTTGTGATGTTTCTAAGGGTTTGTAAAGAAAAGTATAAATTCAATGTCAATATTTTCCCATTTACAGATATGTGCTTAATTATGTGATGTTACATTAAATTAGCTAATATTATATAGAATTAATTATATTCCAGGTATATAACACACATCTTTTTTTCACTTGATTGATGTTTTATTCTTAAAAAATAAAGACAGTTGTCCCTATTTTACCAATGAGTATATTAAGGTTGAGGAATATAAGGGAGATGCCAAAAGTCAAAAAGCACTAGAATCAGACATAAATTAGTCAGACTACAAAGGCTATGCCAATTTTCCTAGACTAGGATAGGTATTAAGTATTTTTATCTGAATTGCTTAAATGTGGGCATCAAAATCCCAAGTGTATAATAATTTTAGTTTCTGTTTCTACATGTATGAAACTCATTGAGTGAATTTTCACAACTGAGAACAAAATGGTAAAAGAGAAAATTGTTTCTTTTCGGTTTCCTTTATAAATTCTGACCTGAATTTATTTTACAAACAGTTTGAATTTACCAGCATGTTGTAGCTCAGTAATTATGTTTTGGTACAGTGACTTTTACCTGCAATCTGCATTTTATAAAAGACATTTCCATTAAAGGAAACAAGTTTTAATGAGTAAGCTACACAGAAATTTTCATCTCACACTTAACAATGAATACTACTGTTCTTATAATTTGCACTTCTCAGTCATAAGACATCCCTTTGTGGTTGTCATAATTGGTCTAATGAATTTCTAAAAATAAATGAAAGTCTAATTTGATCCAGCACCCATGAACAATCCACTTATTCATACAATTCACTGACCTGCTCTGAAGACAAACCATGCCAAAATGAAGTCATGCTTTTCTACTAAGTGTGTTGCCTCAGTGAGAGCTTTTGAATGGCCTGTTCTTAGGTTTATAGTGGGGATTTCCAGTGACAAAGAAACACAATTTGATCTCATAACCCTAGACAACACAGACTTATTTTAAATGACAGAAACTTAAGATTGGAAGAAAATCTGAGTCATTCTACCATCAGAGTTTTCCACCCAGTGGAAAACTTACTGATCCTCTTGGATTTGGTCAGTTTAGGGACATGACAGGATACTTTATAGGTGGCAAAGTTAAGCATTCAAAGCATTTCTCTAGCTAGGCACAAATCAATACCTCTGAATGTCTAGCATCCCTTATCACATAATTATCCATCCAAAGGTTCCCAAGCAAATGTTCCTTTTTTTTAATTTTTTTTACATTGATACTCATTAAAGACCTTTGAAAGAAGGACACTTTTTATTGTGTTAAGACACTAATCTCTGGTTAAGATTGTGTGTGAGAGAGAGAGAGAAAGAGAAAGAGTCAGAGCGAGAGTGAGAGAAATAGAGAGAGAGATAAATGTGTGTGTGTGTTGGGGGGCATTTGTGATACATAATCAAATGATAAGTTTACAAGAGAGATTTATCACAGATCATCTGTATTTTTCATAATTCCTTGAATGGTGGCTGAAGGTAAAAAATGTCCTTGTTCTGTATTTCATCTTTGGCCACAAATATAATAGCATCAGTTTTCACATTGCTTTTGAACACTAATCATACTACAGTAAAAGATGAAAATTCATTGAATGTTTTCTCTAAGAATAAAATTCTCTTACACTAGCAAGAATTTTGTCAATAATTTTCACTAGTGTCTGTCACCAGCCAGAATTTTGTCAATGATTTTCCAAAATCAGATTCCACAATTTGACCTTCTATATGAAACTCACCCACCAAAACCTTCAAGAAGGGATAATGTTAAGATTGAGACATAGGGCATAATGAAAAATTTTAAAAACTGAATGATTTCTTCTTGACAGTTGTAGAAATTGGAGAAAGCCCACATTTTTCTCTTTATCAATTAAAATATGCTTTTAATGACAGTAAGGATTATGAGAATATTATGGACAATTGTGTGTCAAAAAATTTGATAACCTAGATGAAATGGATAAATTCCTAACAGTACATAAATTAACGAATATGACTCAATAAGAAATAGAAAATCTCATAGTCCTATAATAATCACATAGCCTGAACCAATAATCAAAAGTTCCCCAACAAAGAAAAGCCCAGGATCAGATGGTCTCACTGGAGAACTCTATTAAACTTTTAAAAAAGAATTAACAGAAATCCTTTTCAAATTATTCCAAAAATAGAAGAGGGGGATACGCTTCTTAAATGATTATAGAAGGCCAGCATTATCCTGATAATAAATCTAGACAGAGACTTATAAAAGAAAAAAGGAAATTACAAACCAATATCCATTATGAATATACATACAAAAAGGAAATTAATAAATGATCCCATTTACAGCATCATCTAAAAGAACAAAACATCTCAGAATAAATTTAACCAAAGAGGTAAACAATTATACACTAAAAACTACAAAACGCTGTGAAAGAAGTTAAAGGAAACTTAAATAAATGGAAAGATTGGAAGACTTAATATTGTTATGATTCCAATACTACCCATAGTGAATAAAACTGAGAGTCCAGAAATAACAATGGAATAAAGTTAATAGTACAGAAATAAACCCATATATTTCTGGACAATTGATTTTCCACAGGGTTCCAAGTATATTCAATGGAGAAAGAATAGTCTCTTCAACAAATCGTGCTGGGACAACCGGATTTCCACAGGCAAAAGAACAAAGTTGGGCCCTTGTTTCACACTGTATAAAAAATTAATTCAAAATTGATTAATGACTTAAATATAAGATAAAAACCATAAAACTCTTAGAAGAAAACATAAAGGTAAGTTTTCCCAGTCTTGTATTTGGCATTGGATTGTTTGGTATGGTGCCAAAAGTAGCAGCAACAAAAGATATGACACACAAATTGGACGTCATCAAAATTAAGAATTTTGTGCATCAAAGGACATTATCAAGAAAGTGAAAAAATAACTTACAGAATAAGGGAAGTATATGCAAATCATATATCTAATAGGGCTTTACTATTCAGATTATATAAAGAATACCTACAATGCAACAATAAAAAAAGAAAAGAACTAAAAATTTGGTGAAGGACTTGAATAAACATTTCTCCAAAGAAGATATACAATGGACAATAACCACATGACAAGATGTTTAACACTGTTAGTCATTAGGGAAATGCAAATCAAAGTCACAGTGAGATACCCCTTCATATCTACCAGGATGACTATAATTAGAAAAAAAAGGGAAAATAAAAAGTGTTGATGAGGGTGTGGAGAAATTTTAACCCTCTGATACTGATTATGGGAATGTAAAGTGGCGCAGCCTATGTAGAAGATAGTTTAGCAGCTTCTAAAGAATTAAACATAGAATGATCATATAACCCAGCAGTTCCTCTCCTAGGTATATACCCCAAATAATTGAAAGCAAAGTTTCAAACTGATACCTGTATACCAATGTTGATTACCCACAATAGCTAAAAGGTAGAAACAAACCAAATGTCCACCAACAGATAAATGAATAAACAAAATGTGGTATATACATACATTATTCAGCCACAGAAAGGGTTGAAGTTCTGACACATACTACGACATTGATGAACCTTGAAAACATTGTGCTAAGTGAAATGAGTCAGACACAAATGGGCAAATATTGTATAATTCCACTTATATGAAGTATGTAGGATAGGCAAATTCACAGAGATAGAAAATAAATTAGAAATTGCCAGAGGCTAGAGAAAGAAGAGAATGAAGATGATTGCTTAATGGGTTTCTGAGTTGAGAGTTTCTGTTTTGGTGATGAAGATTTTTAGAAATAGCGATGATGGTTGCACAACATTAAAAATGTAATCAAAACCACTAAATTGGACATAAAAATGGTTAAAATGACAAACTTTATTTTATGTATGTTCTACCACAGTAAACAAAGGTAAAAAGATAGAAAAGTAAAGCAGAACAGGTGAGGTTCTGGTCTTAATAAGTCAATATGCTATTCTAACTAATGTTGATTTTATCTTGTTTACTTTATTCTGGTTAATTTAAATTTGAAAACAGCAAAATCAGATTTACATTTTATAAAAATATTCTGGAAACAGAAAATCAGAGATTAGAAGAATAAATTAAAAATATTATTCAACGATATCTGTCTAAAAGAGACATGTTATATATTCAAAGACACAAGTACGTTGAAATTAAAAGGACGTAAGGTTATGCAAACAGTAACCAAAAGAGAGCTGGAGTGGCTATACTAATATAGACAAAATAGACTTTAAGATGAAAATTGTTACTAGAGGCAGACATTTTAGAGTGATTATATAACATATAATTATATAATTATAAAACATATAATTATAGATGTATATGCACCTTACAATAGAGATTTAAAATATATGAAACAAAAATGGAAAGAATTGAAAAGGAAAATAGACAATTCAACAATAATTGGAGATTTCAATACCCCCTTTTTCAATCATGGTTAGAACAACTAGGCAAAAATTAACAAGATTCAACACTAAAAACCAGCTAGAACTATAAGACGTAAGAATAACCATATCCCAAAGCAGCAGAATACACATTCTTCTCATGTGCACCTGGGACATCCTCTCTCCTAAATTATAAAGTAGGTCATAAAATAAGACTCAATAAATAGAAAGGATTGAAATCATGTTTTTCGACCAAGTGGAATGAAATTACGAACCAATTACAGAAGGAAATTTGGAAAATTCCTGCTATAGTCTGAGTGTTTGTGTCCCTGCAAATTTTGTATGTTCAAATTCTAAGCCCCAAAGGTGATGGTAGGTGGGGCCTTTGGGAGGTGCTTAAATTATAAGAGGAAACCTTCATGAATGAGGTTAGTTCCCTATAAAAGAAGATACAGAGAGATCCCTAGCCCTTCCACCATGTGAGAATACAATAAGAAATTGGAACAGAGGCCTTACTTGGCTATTCTGGCACACTGATCTCAGACTTCCAGCCTCCAAAACTGTGGGAAATAAATTTCTTTTGTTTATAAGTTACCCAGTCTGTGGTATTTTGTTATAGCAGTCCAAATTGAACTAAGACATTCCAAATATGTGGAAATTAAAAACATACTCCTAAATAATCAAAGGGTCAAAGCAGAAATCAAAGAAAAATTAGAAAATACTGTGAGATGAATGAAAATGGAATTAAAACATCCTAAAACTTAAGGGATATACCTAAAACAGTGTGTAGAGAAACATTTATAGTGGTAAATGCCTATACTAAGAAAGAAAAATAACTCAAATCAATAATGTAACAATTCTTGTTAAGAAGCTAATAAAAGAAGAATCCCTAACCAAAATGAACAGAAGGAAGCAAATAATGAAGATTAGAATGGAAATAAATAAAATAGAGAATGAAAAAAAAAAAAGCCCCAATGAAATAAAAGATAGTTCTCTGAAAATATTAACAGAAGTGACAAAGCTTTAGCTAGACTGAGCAGGAAATGAAAGGAGACTCAAATTACTTAAATCAAGAATGAAAAGGGGAAATATCACTACTGAATTTACAGGCACCACACAGGTTTATCAGGGAATACTATGAGCAACTGTATGCCAGCAGATTACATGACCTAGATGAAATGGACTCCTAGAAAGACACAAACTAATGAACTGACTCAAGAAGGAATAGAGAATATAAATAAACTAATAACAAATAAAGAAAATGAATTAGTAATCAAGTCACTGCTGCAAAGAAAAACCCCAGCCCAAATGGCTTCATTAGTGAGTTCTATCAAATGTTTAGAAAGAAGTAGTATTAATCCTTCACAAACGATGGCAAAAATTAAAAATAAAAGTAGAGCAAACACTTCCCAACTGATTCTATGGGGCCACTGATACCCTAATTCCAATACCAGACAAAGATATCATAAAGAAAGAAACTACACACTAAAATACCTTAAGACTACAGACACAAAAATTCTCAAACAAACAAACTAGCAAGCTAAATGGAGCAATATACAAAAAAGGATTGATTATCCATTATGACCAAGTAGGATTTATCCCAGGAATACAAACATGGTTTAACATTTAAAAAGTCAACATAATATAATATATCAAGAGAATAAAGGGCAAGAAACACATAAGCATCTCAATAGACACCGGGAAAGCATTTGACAGAATCCAACAGTCAAAAAACTAAAAACAATATAAATACTCCACAAAATATAACTAGAAGAGACTTGCTAAATCTGATAAAGGACATCTACTAAAACCCAAAGCCAACATAATACTTAATGGTGAAAGACTGAATGCTTTACCTTTAAGTTCAGGACAAATCAAGGACGTCCATTTTCACCACTTCTATGCAACACTGTAGTACAGGTTCTAGCCAAGTCAATTTGGCAAGAAAAATAAATAAATAAATTTTTTTATTGAAAGGAAGAAATAAAACTCTATTAGTGTATGACATGATATTAGACAGAAAATCTTAATGAAGACACACAAAAATGTCTCTTAGAACTAAAATATAAATTCAGTATGATTTCAAGACACAAGATGAATATGCCAAAATAATGTATTTCTGTACTCTTTCAATGAAAAATCCAAAAATGAAATAATGGAAACAATTTCATTTACAACATTCAAAAGAAAAAAGGAATTTAGGAATGAATTTAACAAAAGAAGAAGACTTGTGCATTGAAAAGTAAAAAATATTGTTGAAAGTAGTTAAAGATGACCTAAATAAAAGATGACATCCCATGTTCATGTATCAGAAGATTAATATTGTTAAAATGGCAAAACTCCCAAATTAATCTGTGAATGCAATGCATTCTCTGTCAAAATCCAAGCTTCTTTTTTCAGAAATTAACAATGTTATACTAAGATTAATAAGGAATGCAAGAGACCCACAATAGTCAAAATAATCTTGAAAAAGAACAAAGTTGGAAGCCCCTCAATTCCTGGTTTCAAAACTTACTACAGAGTTATATTAATCAAGAAATTGTAGAATTATCATAATGATAGACATAGAGTTAACTGAAATATAATTGAGAATCCAGAAATAAACTCATTTATTTACGTTCAACCATATTTTTTTTGGTAAGGTTATCAAAGAAAGGAAAAGAGGGACTTCCCTGGTGGTACAGTGGTTAAGAATCTGCCTGCCAATGCAGGGTTTGAGCCCTGGTGCAGGAAGATCCCACATGCTGTGGAGCAACTAAGCCTGTGCACCACACTACTGAGCCTGTGCTCTAGAGCCTGCGAGACACAACTACTGAGCCCACGCACCGCAACTACTGAAACCTGCGAGCCTAGAGCCCGTGCTCCGCAGCAAGAGAAGCCACTGCAATGAGAAACCTTCACACTGCAACAAAGAGTAGCCTCCTCTAGCCACAACTAGAGAAAGCCTGCGTGCAGCAACAAAGACCCAGAACAGCCAAAAAATTAAAAAAAAAAAAAAAAAAGAAAAGAAAGGAAAAGAAATCTTTTCAATAAATGGTGCTTGGAGAAGTGAATATCCACATTCACAATAATGAAGTTGGACAGCTACTTTACACCATAAGGTGTAGTTAGGTATAATGATACAATAGAAGTTACATTTTTACAAATTTATGCACAATTTTGATAGCAAATACAATAAATATATTGGCAGCAAGATTTTTAAAAATTATTCTAATTAAGAAAATGTAATAGTTCACTTAAAAGAATTTACAAGACCATAAAAGGATACAAAGTAAAAATCAAAACACCTTTTTACTTCTCTCCCACAGCCTGCCCAGGAGTCAACCACTAAAACCAGCTTCGTGTGTGTAGGTTTGCATATGTGTGCATTTATGGATCCTTCCAAAGAAATTCTGTAAATGTAAAAGAAATTTTGGGGGCTTCCCTGGTGGCGCAGTGGTAGAGAGTCCGCCTGCCGATGCAGGGGACACGGGTTCGTGCCCCGGTCTGGGAGTATCCCACATGCCACGGAGCAGCTAGGCCCGTGAGCCATGGTCGCTGAGCTTGCGTGTCCGGAGCCTGTGCTCCATACGGAAGAGGCCTCAACAGTGAGAGGCCCATGTACTGCAAAAAAGAAAAAAAGAATTGTTATATTCAAATGTCTGCACTTAGCATGTAGTATTCTGGAACTTGCTTTCTACTCTCCACCGCCCATCAAATGAACACTGCACATTAACAAACCTTACATACTTATGAAATGTTATAATTTTATGCTATTTAATTATTTTATATCATATATAAAT
This sequence comes from Orcinus orca, assembly GCF_937001465.1. Lineage (NCBI taxonomy): Eukaryota > Metazoa > Chordata > Mammalia > Artiodactyla > Delphinidae > Orcinus > Orcinus orca. The sequence continues at coordinate 132,409,839 of NC_064563.1, forward strand.
TATGATTCTCCTTGAATGTTTGCGACAAAATTATTCTAACAAGACTTCCTTTGATGTGTGTTTATGTTTCCAAATAAAGTAGTAATACTTTTAAATTTAAAAATGCATTATCATTAATGGTAATAGAAAAATTGTGGTAATAATGTCTTAATAGCCTTTTCTAAATCTACTTCTCTTTCAAGATAACATCCTGCTACCTGCTGCATTGAAAATGTCATTGGCATAACTTGAAATTCTGTATTTTGTGGTTCCTTTATTTTGAGATTTTTAAAAAATAATTTGATCATTGTCTCTTGAACAAATAAATTAGATTTTCCAAATCCTATAATTTCCACCTTACTTACTTTCACTGAAATGCTTAAACACTCTTAGTCTCTGGGAATTTTCATTTGCTAAATTATTTATTATTTTTTTGTTCTCCTGCTTTCTTTCCTTCTTCATTTTGCAATCTCCAAACTCTCTTAAACCCTTTTATTCCCTATAATTATTCCTTCCTTTCTCATTAAGACTTCTTGTTTTTTAATTTGGGTCAAAATTATGCCTAAAATGGATTTCATTAAATATCAAAAGCCTCAAAGAGTAAAACAAATAAAAATAAGCAAACTGTTCACCATTTATAGTTCTGATGGAAGGGAAAAGGTCAAAGGAAATGGAAAACATGAAACCAGCACACTTGCAGGCTGAAATTCGTGTAATGACTATGTCAGGTCTCTCGTTTCATTTACATGTGGAAATTATGTTTTAGTTCCACACAATACTGAGTAGAATCTGCAAACAAAGTACAGAGATGCCCAGTAACAAATATATGATTGTTATGTTTAATTTGCTTGTATATATTCTCTAGTGTTCTTTGTCCTCCAATAATCTTAAATTCAGGTCAAGATTTTGTAAGAACAGTTATGGGTTTTACAATGTACTAGCTGAGTTATTCCTAATGTCCTAACAGTGACTTAAATGAAACATATTTGGATAACCAACATAAAGTATTTACAATGTGTGAAAAGACTAGTTACCTAGGTTAACTTGGCTTTATTAAAATGATGGCATTTAAGTCAACGTACACAATGCATTAAAGTTGCTGAATATATATATTCATGACATTGGATGATTTTTTTGGAAAGAAATCTGAACATTTATTAAGCTTTTACTGTATGGTTAAAAATTATACCCTCTTCGATCACTGCACACTCTTTTTCCTGTTATTAAATAAGAAAGCTCAGTCAAACTTACAGTGGAGACTTGCCTTTTAAATGATTGTTTTTTGTTTTTTGTTTTTTTTCCTTCGGTACGCAGGCCTCTCAGTGTTGTGGCCTCTCCCGTTGCGGAGCACAAGCTCCGGACGCGCAGGCTCAGCGGCCATGGCTCACGCGCCCAGCTGCTCCGCGGCATGTGGGATCCTCTCGGACTGGGGCACGAACCCGTGTCCCCTGCATCGGCAGGCGGACTCTCAACCACTGCGCCACCAGGGAAGCCCCTAAATGATTGCTTTTAAGAATAGTTGAATTACTTCTTGGCCTTTTGGCTAAGATCATGTGTGAAAAATAGTTGTGTTTTGTTTTTACACTTAACTGCTAGTTTTAAAGTTATTCATTCCTTGAATTAAAAAGAACAAAAAACTGAATGAAATTATAAAATTTTCAGCCAATATTTTCAAACTTTTGGTAGTATGAATTACAAAACGTATATCACAAATGTGCCTATTATGATTGATCACTGGATGTTACACAGCATCTTTCTATAGGTAATAAGGAGTTTATTGACACAAAGGGAAAGGTTTTTAAAGAGATATTTTAAAGTAAAATCAAGTAACAAAACATGAAACTGGCAAAGAAAATAGATTTATTAGGACCAAAACGTCCTTAAAGCCTGTCAGAGATATTAAGTTGCCTTTAAACCTGTTTAAAGAGCCCACTGTGATTCTTCAGCTACCCACTTCCAAATCAATCAGGGGAGAAGAACTCACCAATACCATCTGAATAAATACTGCTCTGCCTTGACCACCACGTAGACACATTTTATGTATAAATATTGGCGTTACTTTAAATTGCAAATAATTGGAAAATAATTAAATAGCCAATGATTTAAAAGTAACATTTGAATTAAGATCTATTCAAATATTGCAATATTTTCTAGCTATTGAATATGTGTTGAAAAATATTTAATGTCCCTGAAAGTATTTTAAATGGTGTTATATCAATAAGTAAAGGAAACACACAAAATATAAATTCTGAATGAGTCTAGAAAGCCAATAAAAATGAAAATATTTGCATTGGTTAACTCTCCTCAAAAGTATTGGTGATTTTATTTTTTACTTTTTTAAAATAAAAGCAGCCTGTATTAATGTTTATTGTTTTCCTATAAAATTTAATGTATTAATAAAAATGTCTCATTCATTGATAAAACACACTATCTAGATATATTGATGAGCCTAAAGAAAACAAGTACTTCTTTGCAGAGTTTTTTCCTAGGGAAAATATCTCTAAATAGGGAACATTGAGCAATAGATATGTAAAATCTAAGGCTTGATCTGGACTTGAACGTTTTGTCATGTACTTCACCATTTCCCCAGTCATTCACCTAATATTGTTATAAAGGAGATAGAATGATCAAAAGAGAAGAATGATCATACCTTCCTTTCCTCCTTAGCACCCAACATTGTTTTTTAGAAATAAAATAGATATTTCTCCCTTCACCCCTATTTATTTATGCATTCAATTATTTATAGTTATATAATATGGACTCATAGATATTGATTTTAAACACTGGGTGATTTTCAGTATTAGTTTGTTGCTCAAATTGTTTCAGTTTGGGCCACTGGGAGTTCTTTCAGTAGGCTCCATCTTACCTGCATGTCTCTGACCTATCTTCATCCTTGTCTTGATGTTTTCACTTGTTTGTTTTGTTTTCTAGCACTATCCTTATTTCAGGTACCACAAGATGTTCCCAGCTTATTATCTATATCTGCTACTTCACTTCTAGAGTCAGTCATTTCTCCAGAGTCCTAGTTCCTTTTATTGGAGAATGCAGTTAGGAACCGTGTTCTAGGTGCTAAGTTTACACATTGCTATTGGAGTGTTGATGTTTCTAGACCATCTCAGCTGACAGAGCAAGAAGATATAAGTGTGTTTACTAGTCCATGTATATGTGCATGTCTGTATTTTTATATGTATCCATCAGCATCTATATTAAGCAAAACACGAGTTCATACTGATGTATCCAATTGTAATCAATTACCACATGGAGCATATCACCTTAGTTATCTGTAACCTCCCACTCCAAAACTAAAAAATCTGCCTCCCTCTCTCTGCCAACCATTTACATACTTGTTCAATTCCATTATATTTCTATAATGGTATGAGAATTTTTAACACATACCCATGTGAAAATAACTTCTTCAACTAGAGTATAGTGTTTATGTACAGTTTTGCTTTAGTATTAAAGACTCCATTCCACTTATTTCCAAAGTTATTTAGATCACCACTTCCTCCCACCAACCCCTTTCAGAGATTGTTTTGTACTTCTGTAATGCAGTTAGAATGTTTTTTATTTTTTGGTTACAGACTGCATTTGCTGTATTTCTTCTTGTGATCTCCTTACCTCCTATATAATCTTTCTAATTGTGTACATTAAGATTTATTTTTTGTTCTGTAAAGTTCTATGGGCCTTGAAAAACTCATAGTGCATGTGTCCAACATTTCAATATCATACAGAATTACTTCACCACCCTAAAGAGTCCCCTGTGCTTCATCTACTTAAAACCACCTTCCCTCTCACCCACCCCTACTGAACCCCTGGCAAACACTAGACTTGTTTACTATCTCTAAAGTGTTTATCTTTTCTAGAATGATATATAAGTATAACCATACAGTATGTAACATTTTCAGACTGGATTATTTCACTAAGTAATACACATTTAAAATTCATCCACATCTTTGCATGGCTTGATAGCTCATTCCTTTTTATCACTGAATAGTGTTTCTTCGTATGATGTGCTACAGTTTGTTTATACTAGTTTGCTTGTTAAAGTACATCTTGATTGCTACAATTTTTGATGGTAATGAATAAAGCCGCCATAAACATATCTTTGTTAAGAAGCAGCCAAACTGTCTTCCAAAGTGCCACTTACATTTCCATCAGAAAGGAATGAGAATTTTAGTTTCTCAGCATCCCTTAGACCCAGGGTTTTTTCTTTCTTTCTTTCTTTTTTTTTTTTTTGGAAGGTCGGGGTACCCAAGGGCCTCTGCAACCAAATATCGTCACATTGGGGATTAATTTCCAATATATGAATTTTGGGGGAACAAAAATATTCAGACTGTAACAGTATATTTAGACCATTTACATTTAAAGTAACTATTGATATATTTGGATTAATACCCACCATGTGTAACGGGTTTTATTTCCTGTATTTGCCATATATTTCATTTCTGCTCTTTTTCTGCCTTTTCTGTTTATAATAATGTTATAAACATCTTAGGTTGGCATGAGCCATGGTGTCAACATGCTTAGCCCCCTCTGTAACTGCTTCCCTTTAGTTCAGTGGACAGAGTTCCCAAGGCAAAAAATACCTTGTGACTTGGCTTGGGGCTGGGTTCCCCACTCTTGTTCTTCCCCCATCGTGAGAGCCAGGCCAAGCCTGTAGGTGTCCCAGGTCCTGCAGGATGGGATCTGTAGTCAAAGGATAGGTGAGGAGCTCTGGGCGTGTCCTGCCCCCACTTCCTCCATCTCATCTCTTACTCAACTTGCCTCTGTAGTTCCAGAAAACTCTTAGCATCTGGCAAAGGGATACCCAGTTCTTTCCCTATTGGCTTTGCTGTTCCCGTGCCTCCTTTTTGTGCTTTTCTGTCACCAGTTTAGCCACTGTTTAAGTTGTATATATTGTTCTGAGGCGCCTAAGATTCTTATCTTAATTCTGTTTTTTCTGTTCACGATTAAGCATTATATATTATTCCATTTTATCCCCTCACTTAGCATTTATATTCTTTTAAAATTTATTTTAATGGTTGCTATAAGATTTATGCTATACATTTTAAACTAATTTAAGTCTACCTTCAAACGGCAGTACATGTACCACTTCACTTGTGATGCCAGGGGGTTATGGGAGTATTCTTAATCTCTCCATCCTACCAGTGTCACATTACTACATTCATTTCACTTACCATAAAGCTACAAATACCAAAGCTATTATTATTATTGCTTCAAACAATTATCCTTCATATAAGTTAAGAATAAGAAACATAAATATTTTAAATTTACCCTCATTTATTCCTTCTCTAACACTTTTCCTTTTCGTTACATAAATCTGTTTTCTGATGCACCTCATTTTCCTTCCGCCTGAAAAATGTCTTTTAATATATATTTGTGGGTCAGATCTGCTGATGACGGATTCCCTGCATTTTTGTTTCTCTGATAAAGTCTTGATTTCTCCTTTACTATTTTTGATGGATAATTTCACTGAATATAGAATTCTAAGATGGTGCTTTTTTTTCCTGTCAATACTCTAAATGTTTCTCTTCTTTCTGCATCCTTCCATATTTTCTGATAATGTGTGCACTGTAATCTTATCCTTCTTTCTTGCTAAATAAGATTATTATTGTCTCCTCTGCCTTCTTTGAGGATTTTCTCTCATATTTTGGTTTTCTGCAGTTTGAATATATTGTGCCTAGGGTTTTGTGAGGGATTTGTTTTGTTCAGAGTTTATCATTCTTAGTATTCTAAGTTAATTTGATATCCTGTTGGTGTCTGGCATTAATTTTGGAAAGTCTTCAGTCACTATTACTTCAAATATTTCTTCAGCTCTGTCTTCTCTTTCTTCTCCTTTTGGTATTCCAATTATGCATTTGTTATATTTTTTGGTATTGTTCTACAGGTCTTTCATGTTCTGCTCTGGGTTTTTGTTATTCTTTTCTCTCTTTTTAAAATAATTCTGTTTTCTCTTTGTTTTTCAATTTGGGAAGTTCCTATTGACCTATCTCTTCCCCCCCTCTGGATAAAGCTCTAGCTTATTTCTGGAGTATACTTTTTTCTTGAAAACGCTCTAGATCTATGTCGCAGTAATTACTCTTCCCTTATCTTTGCCAGAACCATGGGACTCTTCCCAGCTCTTCATAGTGAGAATTTAATAGAGCCCTTGGAGGTAAAGCCATGAAAGCAGGGAGAGGCTCCTCTAAGAGTGAAGTCCACTGAGAGTTTCTCACTATCATCAGTAGCACACTCAGTGTCCATCATTTTGTCAAAATTACTATTTAAATGTTCCCACCTGTTCATAGGTCTATCAACTTATTTTCCAGATAACCATATATTGGCTGTGTCTCTCTGGATTTTAGGGTGGTGGTTTGCCCTGCAAACTCAGTTCTCTGATGGGTCTAACATAAATTGTTAAATTTTAGTTTTCCAGCTTTTTTCTTCATGTGGAGATGGAAATTATGTCTTTTAATCTTTACATATCAGAGCTGAAAACAGAGTCTTCTGCAAATTTAGTTTTGATAATCTATTAATCTTACTATATTCACCATGTCCATTTTGAAAATTCTATTTAACTTCTCAAGTTGCTAATCAGCTAAAGAAATATTAACAATGAAATGGATATGAAATTAATTACCCTCCAATGTCCCTGAGATGCCCATCTGCTTAATATTTTTCCCTTTAACTCAGAATAATGAGGAAGAGAAATCAATTTCTATTTCTGTAGGAGTTGTCATTAGTTGTCTTGAGTTGGACAATTGCTATGTATTGACTCACCAACTTCCAGCTTCACTTCAATATTAAACACCAGTATGATATATGTCTTCTCTATACCCAACCTTAAATATCAGTACTTTCATTTTTTCCAGTATATTTCTGAATGAAAAGATTCACTTCAACTTTTATTCCTTAGTTGGTAACACTGACCCATAACAGATAAGTTATCTCCTAGCACATTTCTTGATCACAATTTCAAATCTAACAGGGCAGAACTCTTTATTATTCCTCTCTAAGCTCTCTTTTTTCCTTCTTCTAAGCATTTTAGCAAGATCACATTTCCATGTGATTGCAACAGCCCCTTATATATATGCATTCCCCACAAAATCTGTGTATCAGGAACTTGTGTTATCTTCTTTATTAGACCCTCAACTATGTCATTTGATGTTGATTGCACTTGGTTCACTCACTTTAATATTACTGTTATTTGGTAGTTTGTATGCCATTGGAATGCAGCCTAAAGAGAGGATACTTTTCTCTTCTTGCAAATGTACTGCATTAAAAACTATAAACCAGATTCACAGCTTGCTATTTTATTTTTGGAGTGAGGCCGAAATAACAGCACCTTTTTTTCCTGCTTAAAATTAGAACCATTGGAGAAATTAGACTCATGTGAAAAGATGCTCAACATCACTAATCATCAGGGAAATGCAAATCGAAACCACAATGAGATACTAACTCACACCTGTCAGAATGGCTATCATCAAAAAGACAACAAATAACAAGCATGATTTACATTCTTAACATGCTGTAGGTATAAACAATATTATTCATAGAATGGAAGCACTGATTCAAAACCAAACCTACATAACACAAAGAGTAAGCTTCTCTGGAGCCCACCTCCTAAGTATTCTGGGAATCCTCTATGTGCTATTTAACATGTACTCATAAACAAGTTTATTGTGACTGAAGGTTTCTGCTTTGCTTCCGGTCATCGCAGGTTTTTTTAAACCCAGAATCTATTGTTTCTCTGCTGGCCTGTATTGTTGTTCCATATGACATTAGTGTCTAGTTGAGGATTGGTTGATGCTCCATTTCCTTCCAGATATTACAGATTTTACTAAAGACTACCACTGGGTATCACCATCAATATGTGTCAATGTCTCACAGCAGCAGCGTGAGTCAGGATAGAGTCAGGCCAGGCTATGCTATGCTGCAACAACAAACATCTTCAAAATTCCAGTGGCTTAATACAATGGGATCTCTTTCTCACACCACAGTCTGGTACAGGACTTAGGATTCTAGTTCCCCTCCAACTCGTGATGCTGCCTGCCTTCAAAATATGACCTCAGTGGTATCCATGATAGGAGAAGAGAGCATGGGTGGTCATTCCTTGGGTTTAATGACAAAACCTGAACTTACATAAGTCCGGTGGTGTGCTGCAGACAGTTCACCATGGTTTGAAAGATTAAATTTGTGCATTTCTTCCCAACTCCAAGTTTATTGATGCCACATTTTTAGCCCACTATCAGCCATGGTGTATTTATACCAGGAAAATCAGCAAATACTATAAACAAAGTGGGTTTTTTTTCTTTCTATTTTTCCTTTTTTCTTTTTCCAGGAAGCTGGTTTACCAGCATGACACTGCAAAACATCATTTCCACTCTCCTCCTATTGGCCAGAACACAATCACTTGGCCTCACTTTAATTGCAAAGAGATTGAGAAATGTAATGATTTTATGTGTCCAGGATGAAGAAATAACATTGGTGAATACCTGGCCAATTTTGCCCTAGTACCTAAACTGTTAGATCATTGGTGTTGAAATGAGGGAGGAATGCATTACTATTGGTATGTTTCACTTCCTTAAGATGTATTGTTGCCCACGAATTCTACTCATGCCACAATGTCTTACGGAGTTTTATTTAATAAAACAACTCTTTAATTTTCTTCCTATACCCCCAATTCATTAAGAGTTCAATGAAGAAAACATAAACTATTTTCAGTATTTTAAGCAGGAAAAAAAATCCAATAAGAGTAATTAGGCACTTACAAATTAATTGAAAGGGCTACAAAAGCAGAATTCAAGGGATTGTCGATGGAAGATAGATCCATGGTCGTGTGACCATAGCTGATCCAGAGGGAAAGAAGCTATAGTGGCTATCACTGCCATTATAACCTTTACCAAACATTGTAATGTAGCGCCAATCACAGAAACTTTGCATATGTCTCTAAACACCAGCCATAGTGGGAAATAGCTTCTACTTGACTTCAGTGTTAAAATATAAGTGGATATATTAGCAGACCTAATTTGCATCAAACAATGTAGCTATCAGAGGATATGGGCAATGTAGTTTTAAGTTTTCTACCTTCTTAGATACACTAAAAAATGTAAAAGAAAGTGAGAATGGAATTAAGTACCATTACACCTTATTCCACATAAGTCTTCTCTCATTCAGTTTTAGGCATCAGTCAGTAACGATATTTTCCCTTCCTTCAAGCATATCAACATAAGAAATAGATTCTTAAGGGTCACCTACTTAGTTCAGCTATTTTAGTAGGCTTTAGGCTCACCTGAATGACTGCAGTATTAATTGCATTATTTATTCATCAATGATAAATTCTATTTTTTTCTGTTTGTTTTGTTTTTCTTCCAGTTTTATTGAGATATAATTGACATATAGCACTGTATAAGTTTAAAGTTTACAGCATAATGACTTGACTTACATGCATCGTGAAATGATTTTCACAGTAAGCTTAGTGAACATCCATTATCTCATATATAGATACAAAATTAAAGAAATAGAAAACTTTTTGTGTGTGATGAGAACTCTTCTCTTAGGATTTATTCTCTTAACAACTTTCATATATAACACGGAGCAGTGTTAATTATATTTATCTTGTTGTAAATAACATTCCCTAGTACTTATTCATCTTATAACTGGAAGTTTGTACCTTTCAACAGCTTTCATGGAATTCTCCCTTCCCCCAACTCCCTCTTCTGGTAAACACAAATCTGATCTCTTTTTCTATGAGTTTGTTTGTTTTTGAAGTGTAATTGACCTACAACACTATGCTAGCTCCTGTTACACAACGTAGTGTTTTGCTATTTCTATATATTTCAAACTGATTACTATGATAAGTCTAGTTACAATATGTCACCATACAAATATATTATGTAGTTATGGACTATATTCCCCACACTCTATATTTCACACCTGTGACTTATTTATTTTGCAACTGTAAGTTTGTACCTCTTAATCTCCTTCATCTTTTTCTTTTCTCCCCCCCATTCTCTTTGACAACCACCTATTTGTTCTCTGAATCTATAACTCTGTTTCTGTTTTGTTAGTTTGCTCATTTAGATTCCACATATAAGTGAAATCAAAAGGTATTTATCTTTCTCCATCTGACTTATTTCATTTATCATAATACTGTCTAGTCAATCCATGTTGTCACAAATGGCAAGATTTAATTATTTTTATGGCTGAGTAATATTCTACTTTACATATATTTGCATATATTATAAATATGTGTGTATATACATATATATTTTTATATATTCTTTATCCACTCATCTATCGATAGGTACTAAGGTTGTTTCCATATCTTGGCTATTGTAAATAACACTGCAATGAACACTGGAGTACATAGGTCTTTTCAAATTAGTGCTTCCCCCCCCACCTTCAGGAGTGGAATTGCTGGATCATATGGTGGTTCTATTTTTAATTTTTTGAGCAATATTCATACTGTTTCCTATAGTGGCTGCACCAATTTACATTCCCATGAATTGTGTACAAGAGTTCCCTTTCTCCACAACCTTGCCAACATTTGTCATTTGTTGTCTTTTTGATGATAGCCATTCTGACAGGTGTGAGGTGTTATCTCATTGCAGTTTTGATTTGTGTTTCTCTTATGATTAGTGATGCTGAAAATCTTTCATTTGCCTGGTGGCCATCTGTATATCTTCTTTGGAAAATGTCTATTCATATCCTCTGACCATTTTTTAATCAGGTTGTTCACTTTTTGATGTTGAGTTGTATGAGTTTTGGGTATATTTTTGATATTAATCCCTTAACAGATATATCATTTGCAAATATATTTTCTCATTCAGTAGGTGGTCTTTTTTGTTTCATTGATAGTTTTCTTTGCTGTGCAAAAGCTTTTTAGTTTTATGTAATCTCATTTATTTATTTTTGCATTTGCTTCCCTTGCCTGAGGAAACACACCCAAAATATTACTAATCAAAGTAATCGATGTCAGAGAGCATACTACCTATGTTTTCTTCCAGAAGTTTCATGGTTTCAGGTCTTATATTTAAGTCTTTAATCCATTTTGAATTTTTTTGCATGGTATTTCAATTTTATACACATTTGTAATTTATAAATGCATTTATATTATAGTGTACCTTGCTCCAATATATAATTGTCAGTGGCATTCCAAAATACATGTAATGAAAATGAAATTAAAAAAAAAAGATGCTTAGGAAAATATAGATAGAAAAGGACATGGCATCAAGGAGGAAAGTTTGTTTTTAGGTATATGACTCATAGATTCTTAAATTGTTGTTAATATTGAGCTGCAAACTTCACTCTGAGTTTCATGGTAACCAACACAAAAATGCAAAAATGGAAAAATTATCATCTGTACAAGGTACATTAACCATGAAGATTCATCCAGATCTACTACATGATTTTCAGAGCCCAGTGCAAAATAAAAATGCAGATGCAAAAGTTATGTAGTATTTCAAGACAGAAACAGAAAAACATTAAAACCAAGAGCAGATCTTCTAAGCATGGGACACAGTACTAGTATACAGATCACATGTCTGTGAATCCAAGCTAGCTCTGGGCTCATCTTTTCCTCCACAGAAACAAAGCTTTTCCTAATACTTACAGCTAAGAAAAAACCTCTCACAGCAGTTTCCATCCATAGACATTAACTAATATAGTGACTAATAATAGTAAAAATAGCTAATTTTTCTCAATGATTTACCATATGCCAGAAACAGACAGTTCTAGAGAGCATTCCCCTTTCCTCAGTGAAGATCAAAGTAAGCCCAGGCCAATACATTAGAGCAGAGAGCACAGATATCAGTTAGAGAACAAAATTATATGGTACATGTAGCCCTCTGACTGTCTAGTTTCAAAAGCAGGAATCAAAACCTCAGCTACAAGAATGGGAATACAGCCATTGGAATGGGAATACAGATTTCAGATGAACATCGCCTTAGATACAATTTCTATGGGTCAGAAACTACAGCCCATGGACCAAAATCTGGCACTTTGCTTGTGTTCATATGGCCTGTAAGCTATGAATAGTCTTTATATTTTTAAGTGATCACATTTTAAGTGGTATTGTAAATATTTATATAACATCCTCCATTTGCCTCTTGGCTTGCAAAGCCTAAATATATACACTATCTCACACTATATGGAAAAGTTTGCTAACCTCCTCATTTGTTCTATTGAATTATAATAAATCATGTTTTCATGTTTTTACTCTATGTGTATATTGCCATTTTTGCATTTATTCATTTTATGGTATTAACGTTTAATACTTTCTACAAGTCCAGTCTATGCAAACTTTTATTATTATTACTACTATTATTATCTGAACTGTCAAAATATGCTGTGTGTCTAGATCATTGACAGATATTTTTATTCTATTTTGTCTTATTAGTTTTTAAGTCGATATATTAAATATCCTTCTGTCTTTCCAGCACCTAAGACTGTATCTTTCAGATGTAGGCAAAGCTCTGGAATTCAAATGAGGAGATGGTGGTTCACGTACTGACTCCAAACTTAACACATCAGGTCTTTGGGTAAATCATTTACAGTCACTTGATTCTCCACTTTCTTATCAGTAAATATGGAATTGTAGTATAATAGAAAGAAACCCTGAGCTTTGACTTATGAGCTGTGTATCTTAAGAGCTGCTTTGTCTCTCTGGGTCTCATAATACTTTCCTTCAGGTTTATCATGGAAGCCTGTTACATGCTATTACACTCTGTCAAGGCAAGAAAATAGAGCTTATTTAATAAGCTCTCAATTGCTACTATTAAGATCAAAAACAGTAAGAGATGTGAAAGAAGTTTTTAACTTTAAAATAGAAACCATACATATTTCTAATATTAAATAATGCCTCAAAGACCTTCAAAGATGGTAGATGACATCTCTCCAAAAACACAGTCTTCCATTTATTTACTGCTTATAGGAGCCACAGAACCACTATAGTTTGCATGCTTTTGCTAAGAATCAAAGTGTTAGGTTTTGTTCTGTTTTGTTTTTCCTATTGACATTCTACTGTATAAAATCATACACAGCTGAAAAGAGTGTACAGGAATCAGATGCAAACTTTATTGGTAGCCTCGAAAGTTTACATCACAGACTCATTACTTGCCTTTAGGCTTAATAAACTGAAATAAAAATTCAACCTATCTGGGTGGTATGCTGGCTGAACTTCATTTGCCAATATTATATTTAGTGAACAAGCAGTTAAACTTAGTTGCAGAAATGTACTCTTAGTTTCAAAAGGATACTGAGAACTTTTTTTTTACTCACTAGTTTCATTTGTGCTGAAGGCAACTTTTTCTCCTGGATACACATCACATGCTTGGGACAATTACCAGGATAAAAATAAGAAAATAAAAAATGTACATATTTTTCTACAGCTGCTCTTTTCAAATGCAGTGATTAGATATGACTGCTAACATAGTTCATAAGATGTGTGCACTTCAAAATTCTGTGCATTGGTGAAAAATTATATACATGACTCATTTAAAGGTGCTAATAATTTTTTTACATTAATTTCATTTATGAAATACATTGTACTTCGCTGTGAATAATAATTATAACAATTATAAAAACATAATTAAGGAGAATATACTCATCAACACTAATCATTTATTTACAAATATTAATTAAATAATCAAACCAAGAATTCACTTGACAAAGATTATTCAGCACTTGTTAGGTGGTGAACAGAAAGTTCTGCCTGGGAAGTACAGCAAAGAACACCACAAAATCCAACACTTCCTGGAGCTTACACTTCATGTTAAGTGTGGTATGAAAGTGAGAAATTCGTGGGAGGCAACCTGGCCCTGCACGCTTGTTTTGAAGTCGAAAGCCCCAAGCCCTACAGAGGTGAAAGGATTGGATCAATTCAAGAGCCATTTAGGAGCCACGTCAGGACTAGTATCCAGGTCTACCTGATCTCCAGTGTGTGCTGATCTAGTAAGCCAAGTACATGTAAACTGGAGCACATCATTATATCTGCTTTAACTAGATTTTGCATTTTCATGTAGCTGTTTTACAAGCAAAATGCTTTTGGACATATGCGTCAGTGGTCAGTGTAATACCTTGCAGTGCTTTAGTTAATGGAGACCCTCTAAAACGTAAGCCAGGTAATATCACTCTAGTGAAAACCTTCAATGACTCACTTTTTCTCAAGGCAAAAGCTAAAATCCTTTAAATGCCCTATAGAGCCCTGCGTAATCTGCCCTTCTCCCTCCCTTTTATTTCTCTACCATCATCTCTTACTACTCTTCCTTTTCTTATTCTAATCCAGCCACCCTGTCCCTGATTCTCTCAAACATACCAGTCATACACCCACCTCAGGCCCTTTGCACTGATGGCTCCCTCACATGGAGAATTCTTCTCCAAGTTTCTGTTCAGGACCTACTTCTGCACAGCCTTCAGGAATTTTCTCAGATGTCAGCTCAGTGAGGCCAACCCTGAGGACCTATCTAAAACTCCATCCCATCTCCTCCCCCTCACAATTCCTTATCCTGCTTCCCCTGCAATCCTTTTCCTTTTTTCACACTAACCATAACCACCTAAGCTATTGTTTAATTTACTTATTATTTTATGATCTCTATTTTCTATTGTCTTTCTTCCCCAGTTGGAATAAAAGCTCCTCAAAGACAATGCTTTGTCTGTTCTGTCAGTGGTGTAAATCAAGCACCTAGAAAAATATTCTGGTATGTAGTAGACACTCAGTTAATATGTGTGGGAGAAATGAGTGTTGATTTTATGCTTATTATGTAATGGAGACTATGTGCTGTCTAAGAGGTATGGAATATGTGAGCTCTCACCCAGCTCGCATCTAGGAGACTGTCTTATGAAACTTGTCACATAACACACTTATACGCACATGTGTGCATACACACATCCAACACTGAAGGCGTTCATGGATATATATATTAAAAATTCTAAAGGCTTTATGGAAAGATGGAAGAGAAAATTACTTTACACTAAAGCACTTCCTATAAATTCCCTTAAACTGTTTTGTCTTTCTCAAGTGTTCTTTTCTCATGACAGCTGCCACATTTATGCTTTCTCCCAGGTCTTTTCAACCATCTTCTCAGTCAACCTCTTTTCAATATTCTGTGATTAAGTCCCATCAAACCTTTTCCCAATTATATATCTACCTTTCATCAAATTCAGCAAAACAAAACGTCTTGCTAGAAATCCTCCCTCCTCAGCAGTGTTTATTGGGGTTTGCAGTGGAGAAAGTTTATTATCTTGTTGTTTTATATGAATACATTTTCTCCACAGTCTTCAATAATTGAAGGGTATTGCTTAGGATTCTTGGAAGCAAAGAGAGGACAAATTATCCTATGAAATAAGCAGTTTCCAGTCCATAAAAGGAACCTGACCAATATTTTTATCTTTCCACCAAAAGACAAGAGAGTTATACTAAGACAATACGAGAAAAGCAAGTCAAACTGAGTATATGATAGAAATAGATTATATCCAGAGCCTGAAGAAAAAAATAATAAAGGGAGATTTAAACCAAAAACAAAATAAAAGAGACCAAGAAGTAAAAATTCAGAAACTTTCAGATGAAATGAATTAGAAATAAAATTCATAGAGATGGTATTAGCCAATGGGAAAGAAATAGTTAATTGAGTGTAAAAATAAAAACTCATTAAGCACTAGTCCATAGAAGTAAAGTCAAAGAGGCAAATTTAACGGTCTCTCTGTTCGTTGTGGAAAACGATTCAAAACATTAGGTTTTATCCTAACAGTGTTTGGTTGCTGTATCTGTCAGGCATTCAAACCTTCATATTCTCTACGCTTTCTTTCAGTGTGAGTTCAGGTGTGGAGGTCATCAGGAAACCTCATGCCCACAGCTAGCTTTGTTGATTTCCTGCATTCTTAGGGACTTGACTATAGAACGACATGGAGCCAAGAGAGAATAACCCTGAGATTACATTTAAAGGATTATCAGCCTTCAAGGAGGCCATCCCTCATGTATTCTAAAGTTCAGTGCAACAAAATTTGACTGTTGAAAAGATTTGCACCATGCATACATGTGTAAATGCAGTCTTTATTGGTTAATAGCAAGTATCTACCATATTACTCCCCAGATATATAACGTAGGTTCTTTATATTACTCAGATTAATGGTATTAAAACTGTGGATGGGGCTTCCCTGGTGGCGCAGTGGTTGAGAGTCCGCCTGCTGATGCAGGGGACACGGGTTTGTGCCCCGGTCCGGGAAGATCCCACATGCCGCGTAGCGGCTGGGCCCGTGAGCCATGGCCGCTGAGCCTGCGCGTCCGGAGCCTGTGCTCTGCAATGGGAGAGGCCACAACAGTGAGAGGCCCGCAAACCGAAAAAAAAAATTTAAAAAATAAAATAAAACTATGGATGATGAAGAAACTAAATGAGGTTTCCAAGCTGCCATTTCTCTTTCACATTCTTTTGTCCTTCTCATACATGAGGTTCGTAATGAGATTTCATTGAAACAAAAAGACTTTCCTTATTTTCATCATTTCTATTATGCTGTGTTAGCATCGCCATAGAAATAATTTAAATGAATAGGAAATAGATGAACATCCATGATAATTTCTCTACAATTATTTCTTTGCTTTCAGTTAAGAGAAGGCATTCTTTGTTTTCTTTAAGAACTATGATTGGTGAGCCATATGCTCTTTTTTTTTTTCTCTCCTTTTTTCTCTCTTTCCTTCTTCCCTTTGTCATCAAATATTTGGAAATGGTATAAATAAATATTAATTATTTTCTAGTGCTAAGAACTGTAAAATATGCCATTGTTTTCATGAAATTTGTATTCCAATACAGATGACAACTCTTTTACTATTAATTTCATAAAATCATGTTTCCCTATAAGTAGAAATATAATTTCTTCTGGAAAGAAACAGTGTCCTAAGAAAGGAAATAACTAAGAAAGGAGAAGAGAAACTCTGTTCTTGAACCTGCTGTATAGCACAGGGAGCTCAGCTTGGTGCTCTGTGATTACCTAGACGTGTGAGATGGGGGGGTGGGAGGGAGGTCCAGGAGGGAGGGGATATATGTATACATATAGCTGATTCACTTCCTTGTACAGCAGAAACTAACACAACATTGTAAAGCAACTAAACCCCAATTAAAAAAAAAAAAAAAGGGAAGCACGCACACAGAAAATAAATTGATGATTGATAGGTGAAGTATAAAATCCTTGAAATTTATTAAGACAAAAAATTGGGATTTGCCAAAGAAGAAAGATGCAGTGGTACTTTTGAGGTTAAATGTTTCTGTCAATAGCATAATGTAATTTTGCTCTCTCTAATTACCTACTACCCACTGCATTTGTATGGTTTTTTGCACCATCACAGATTGTTGCCTAGGAATGTAAGAATTCCTCTCCCTCACCCCCAACCCCCTCCGCCATCCTTTACCCAATTCTTGCTAATAAATCTAGAAGTCTAGTGAGTTTAGAGTAGAAAAAAATGAGAAGTAGGCTTTGGTGATATGGGAATGGAAAAGAAGGCAGGTGAGACAATGCAGGAACTTGTTTGCCATGTAAAGAACTTTGGTTTTCATTCTAAGAGCATTCAACAGCCATTCTACAAATATTTATTGCCTGTCTATGATAGGCCATCATTTGGATATTTGCAAATATGTGTTAGCAGAGATAATAAGTAAGTAAATGATGTTATATGTTTTCAGGTGAAAAATAATATGCAAATGTAGATGAGGATAAAGGGTCAGGAGTAAGTGGGGTGGGGGCAACAGTGAGCAATGACATACTCTACTTTGCCTTGTAAGGATGCATTTCTCAGGGGAAGATGAAAAATGAACTGAATGTTGGCTTTTGCAATAGTCCAGGACAGAGGCAATGGCTTGGCATGTTAGTGATGATGGAGATAATGAGAAGTGAATAGATTTAAGAGACATACAGCAGGTAAAGTTGGTAGGACTCCATGATGCATTTGATATGAAGGATGATGTAATAAAGAAATATCAAGAGTGTTTCCTTCGGTGCAGAATTGATCAGTAGCAGTTCTATTTTTGAGATAGAGAACTATGGGAAAGGCTGGATTGGTTCTTTTTTCCAGCTGGTAGTAATCAGGAAAACCTTGAATCAATTCTTTAGTAATTCACCATGACTTATGACAGGGCATGACCTGAATTATTGTACATATATTCTTTTTCTTTCATCTTTCTATGCATTCATTGGCTGTTTGTAAGTAACTTTGTATTTTAAAAGTGGTTTTGATTAAGCTAGGGTTAGTAATAAATTAACATGATAGAAGAAAAAAGTTGGAAAACTGTTGTTACCTAACTTCAAGACTTACTATAAAACTATAGTAATCAAGACAGTGTGGTATTGGCAAAAGAATAGACAAGGAGATCAGTGAAACTGAAGAGCCCAGAAATAGACCCCCATAAATATAGTCAACTGATCTTTGACAAAAGAGCAAAGGCAACATAATGGAGAAAAGTTAGTCTCTTCAGCAAATGGTGCTGGAACAAGTGGGCATCCACATGCAAAAAAAAAAGAATCTAGACATAGGTATCACACCCTTAGGAAAAATTAACTCAAAATGGATCAGAGACCTAAATGTAAAGCACAAAACTATAAAATTCTCATAGACAATAACATAGGAGAAAACGTAGGTGACCTTGGGTATAGTGATACTTTTCTAAATACAACTTCAAAGTTTAAAACTGGACCAATGACCTTAACAGACACCTCACCAAAAAAGCCAGATGAGCGCTAAGCATATGAAAAGATGCCCCACATCATTTTATCAAGGAAATGCAAATAAAAACAGTAATGAAATTCCATTAAACTCTTATTAGAATGACCAGTATCTGGAACACTGACAACATTAAATGCTGGAGAAAATGTGGAGCAACAGGAACTCTCCTACACTCTTAGTGAGAATGCAAATTGTCACAGCCACTTTGGAAGACAGATTGATGGCTTTTTACAAAACTAAACATACCCTTACCATGCAATCTAGCAATCATGCTTCTTGATATTTTCCCAGAGGATTTGAAAACTTATGTCCACACAAAAATTTGCACAAGATGTCTATAGCAGCTTTATTCATAACTGTCAAACCTTGGAAGCAACCAAGATGTCATTTGGTAGGTGAAAAATAGATAAAATGTGGTACATCTCAATAATGGAATTATTGGAATAATTAATGGAATTATTGGAATAATTAATGGAATAATGGAATTATTCAGCACTAAAAATAAGTAAGTTATCAAGCTGTGAAAAGACATGGAGGAACCTTAAGTTCATAATTACTAAGTGAGAGAAGCCAAACTAAAAAGACCACATACTGTATGATTTCAACTATATGACATTCTGGAAAAGACAAAACTATGGAGAAAATAAAAAGATTGGTGATTCCTGGGGGAGTGAGGGGTAGGGGATGAATAGGCAGAGCACAGAGGACTTTTAGGGCAGTGAAAATACTCTATATGATATTATGATATTATAATGATGTGTCATTATACATTTGTAAAAACCCATAGAATGTACGACACCAAGAGTAAAACTTAAGTAAAACTTAAGGTATAAACATGTGTCAGTGTAAATTTATCCTTGGTAAAAAATGTATCATTCTAGCAAATAATGTTAATAGTGGGGGTGGCTATACATTGTGGGGGCAGGGAGTATATGGGAAATCTCTATACTACCTCTTCAGTTTTGTTGTAAACCTAAAACTGCTCTAAAAAAATAAAGTCTTAAGAAAGTTAATGGGATACACATCTGTTCACTAAACTCTAATAGAGTAGCACAAGCTCCTATTTGTATTATGGATGCTCACAGTTGTAGTGAGTGTATTCGCTTTCTGTCCAACATAGATTTTTATTGTAGTGTACCTGTCTGACAATTAGCTTTTTTGACTGTAATATAAGTGCTTGACATTAAACTTTTGACTGTTGATCCATTCACATCAAATATATTCACCTGGAATAAACACATTGCCAACTACACAACTAGATAAAGAGCCAGGCCATCCCACCTATGAAGTTCCTTTTTTATTTTATTCTACTTTTTGAGAGCCTTTGTTGACTTAGATAACTGACAATTTGACTGACTTCTTGCTTTTCCCTTCCTGCACTTTAATAACTGCTCTTATGTTTTAAATTCACCAATAAAAAGTGAACTCACAAAACCATAGGTACCCCAACCTTGACCCCAATAAAAACAGAATCATGGATCTGCTCTCTCTCCCTCTTTCTCTATCTGAAACCTCTCTGTTTTAGCCCTAGGTGTGACTTGTACCCTCTAGGACTTGTAAGTAATAAACTTGTCTTTTCAAAGTTCTCTGATGATTGTTGAGAGGTGTATCTTGCAATCATGACAAGAACCACAAGGGCTAGTCCAGCCACAGCATTGGCTCCAGGGAAGGAAATCTCTGTGAGGGCTTCCTACACACTAGTATTGGCCCAGGTGAGTTCCCACAGGCATTTCCAGCCAATGGCATCACTATCAATAGGCTGACACAGACACAAAACAGTTATTTATCTAATAAACTTTACTGAGCACCTGAAATATGTATGTCACCCTGTTACCAAGTCCAAGCTCTCTCTGCTCGCCACATAACAGGCCAATAAATTGGGAGAAGAGGTGTTGAGGCAAGGAATAGTGACTTTATTCAGAAATCCAGGCATACGAGAAGATGGTGGACTAATGTCCTAGAGTACCATCTTAGTGGGGTCTGGATGCCAGTTTCTTTTATAGAACAGACAGGGGGAGGCAGTGAGGAAGTAAAGTAAAAAGGCCATTAGTCTTACAAAATATCTCCTGGCTTGGCCAGCATTCAGGAGGGGATGTATTAATTTCTTCTTTTCTGCAGCCATTCATAGGTGGGCATGGTCAGAATGTCTCCCTGTGAGCTGAACAAAGGCACTTTAGTTTAACATTCAATCAGAGGGGTAGGGTTCCCCAAGGCAGGCCATTACACATGCTTACAGCTATAGACCACATCCTTTTAGTGATTATAGTAACAAACAGCAACAGAGAGCAAAGCTTAAAGTAAAAGAAAAAGATGCAACATGGAGTCAGATTTTGTTCTTCCCAATTACAATTCTACTCCCTTTTGATGGATACAGTAAGAAAAATCAAACTTATTTTTATGCCTCTGTATTTACTTATCCTTGAATTCTGGGAGTTGCCAAAAGGGTCACAGAATTGTTTTCACGTGTATCTTTTGATGCAGCTTTTCACAGCTACCTGTTGGTCTTAGCTGCTGCTTGTACAGGCCTCCTGGAAATTGTCCATGATCACTAGGGCTTCAAAATGAAGCTCTCAGAGTCTCACTCATAACTTCTCCGTTATATAAGAGAAGAATTTTGCACTGGACCTGGCAAGACATATTTTATTCAGACTACTGCAGTAGGAGAGAGAGACTTCTGTATAAACGGAGCTTGAAAAAAAAAGCAGGAGGCTTTTTAAACACTGGGATGTGCTAAAGATAAAGCACTGAAGGATGCTGGGAAGGCAAGATTGGACAATGTGATTAGGCCACCTGTGTTTGTTAATTGACATTTATGCAAAGAGGAGAAACAGACTTATCTTATCTTCATGACAGAAGGTAGTTTTGCAAAGTACATCAAAGTTAGACTTCTGCACTCCCACAGTATCTAAGAAATTAGGAGGCTATCTCTCTAGATGGTTGGATTTCAAAGACAGGGCTCCCAGATCTTTGAGGAAACAGTGCTGAGTAGTAGGAGATTTACATCTCAAAGGGGAAGAGAAAGAATTTACAATCATAATTTTCAAAAGTAAATGTTCTAAGAAAAGGGAAGTTAGCATTGTATAGTTAAGTTTTGGCTGGAACAAATAGTAAATGTTTTTGGCAGTGCTGAACTTTCTCAAGCAGTCCATTTTAAGAGAACTGGAGTCATCCTAGGGAAATGGTCTTGGACCAAAGAAGCCAGGCTGGCATTCCCTCTCAGTGTAGGGGGTTGAACAGAAGCATTTGCACCAGGAGTTTTGCAGTGCTCACCTGCAATATTATGTTTTATACGAAATATATATTTGATCATTTAGATTCCTGAGTGAAAAGGACAATGGGAACATCTTTTATTATATAATACTTTGTCTCTTGCCCTCAGTTCCTGAAATCACTTCAAAGCCATAAAGGTGAAATGGGTGTCTTGTTATTCACAACAAACCCTTTTCCACCACAACTGAGTTTATATTAATGAGGTGACTTTTGGAAAGCACCTAAGGCTGGGGACAGCCAACCATGAATAGAGGGTGGAACTTTTTTGTCTCTTCCCCTGATTTCTGGGGAGGAAAGAAAAGCTAGATGTTAAATTGAACACCAATGACCACTGATTTAATCAACCATGCCTATGTAATGAAGCCTTCATAAAAACACAAAAGGAGAGGGTTCAGAGAGAATTTGGGAAACCAGAACAATTCAATGTGCCCCCATGCTGGGCCCAAACTTCATGAGGACAGAAGTTCCTTTGCTGGAGACCTCACTCTCTGTGTCTCTTCATCTAGCTGTTGATTTATATCTTTTACTATCCTTGGTAATAAACTGGTAATCTAGTGAGTAAATGGATTTCCTGAATTCTGTGAGCCACTCTAGCAAACTAACTGAAGCCAAGGAACTGGTTATGGAAACGTTTGATTTATAGCCAATTGATAAGAAGCACAATATTGTGTATAAATAAGAAGCACTGGTATTGTGATGGTGTCTGAAGTGGAGGGCATTCTTGTGGGACTGAGTCTTTAACTTGCGAAATCTGATGCTCTGTCCAGGTATATAGTATCAGAACTGAGTTGAACACATACGGCTGGTGCCTGGAGAATTGTCATATTGTGGAGAACCTTCTCTCCCACACCATACACACATACACAAACACACACTGGAATTTGGTGATTAGAATCGTTTTATCATCCAATTCCTGTCACTTAAAATTGTACCCATCCATCATGTTGATGACTCTCTCATTCAGCCCAACACTTGGCACTGTGAGGAATCTTCAATCTCAGATATTATTTGAGCAATTCTCCATCTACTCATAAAGCCTGTAATACCTGATGTATCTTTCTGCTATAGGTTGTCTTTCAAATACATCATTTGGGTTTCCAGAGACATATCAATATGTAGTTGAGAATGAACTCAAGTACAGACTCTTACTGTATGTAGCTTCAAACCACGATTTTCTTCCTACATAAGACTTTTTCATACATCTATTTTCCAGAATTTTTCTCATTTTTTCTTAAGGAACTCCTCATTCTTTCCCCTCTCCATGCTGTCTTCCATTGGATCCACTCCCTTATTTCCATCTGAGAGACAGTGTATGTCAGAAGGGTAGGATTCATGCTTCTCATGGGCTAAACGTCTCCATTAAAAAAAAAAATCAACGAATGAATCCATTGATATCTTAGGAAGGAGATATTATATGATTATATTCTTCATATAATGGTTTATCAGAACAACATCTTCAACTCAACCAGCATTCCCACCAGTATTTATTTCCGTGTTTGTAGAATTTGTATTCTAGCACAAAATAGACATTTTTTACAAATTATGATGATTTTTGTGAGTGAATTTTTGGTGTTTCTATTTTATTTTTTAACTGAAAGAGCCGTGTGTGGATGGGCCTAAAGTATTATGATAAGTGAAATGTCAGAAAGAGAAAGAAAATACTTTATGTTATCACTTATATTGGAATCTAAAGAATAAAACAAACAGAAACAGATTTATGGATATAGAGAAAAAAGTAGTGGTTACCAGTGAGGAGAGGGAAGAGAGAAGGGGCAAGATAGGAGTGTGAGATTGAAGCACAAACCACTAAGTATGAAATAAATAAGTAACAAGGATATATCACATAGCACAGGGAAATATAGTCATTATTTTGTAATAACCTTAAATAGAGTATAATCTATAAAAATATTGAATCACTATGTTTTACCACTGAAACTAATTTAATAGTGTAAATCAACTATACTTCAATTAAAAATTTAATTTAATAAGTTAAAACATAAAAGAGCCATAAAACATTGTAAAATTGTCAGACATAAGTGATAGTGGGATCCACTGCTGAGAGAGATCTTGTTGACTCTTCAGGGGTCTATCTCTTTGATCTTAATACTGAATCATTTCACATATGAAATAAGGCCCTTTGTTAACTGTTTTCTCACATGACACATGATGTTAGGACTAACACCAGTTAAATTTTGCATGTTTACACATTTGAATTTTAACACTATCTCTTATTTAGGTGAACCTAGTTTTAATAGTTGATATTTAACACTCTGTATTCAGGACTTTTTATTAGCAATGAAAATATGCATTGATGACTGGACCCATATTCTCCAAAAAGAAATTTATCCTTTTATTGATTATTTATGCTAAGTGTAATATATATAAACACACTTCTGTAGTGTGTTTCTGGTATTAAATTCCATACATTCCTCATATATGAAACATTACTTCCTATCATCTGGTGCTGAAAAAAAATCTTATTCTGGTCTTACTGTATGAAAATGATTTAGTGTGCATTGTTTAGAAGAACAAACTATTCAGTTTAGCTTTCTTATCCCTATGACTTAAATATGCATTTGATGTTTTTCCACGTGCTCTTACAATAAACGCTTTAAATGATGTCATTTACTTATAAATCCAACATGAGAAACCTAAAAGTTGACTCTCAGCGTTTTCTTTGCTCTCTTCATTTCATGGTTGATTCTGACCTACATAAATTCCCTGAAATGAGCAGGTTCCTTCCAAATAGTTTAGCATTCCAAGCACTTCATACAGGCTGCACAATCCTTATTCTTTGCTCATTTCCACTGCCAATGTGCGTTGTTATAAAAATGAACCACATTTTTTTTCCAGTAATAATATATTTGCTCTAAAGGTTATATTGTAAATTTCACCAGTTCCCACAAAGAAAGTGATATATTTTTATCATCACTATTGCTATTACTCTAAAGAGATGCATGTAAAAAACCGTGTACAGGGGAAGGTTTTTTAAAGCTTGGAACAATGTTTCAGTTTCATTCATCTACTTAGTGTGTATACCAGGGTCAATCATAATGAAAAAAAAATCTTCCCAAAACACAACCACAGCTTCGTTATTTTTGTCCTCTCTGTAATAGAGGTTCCAAGTTGACACAGATGGTAATAATAAGGAGGTTAGGCCTGAACACTGCCAACTGCGTCATCCTGAACCTTTTCAATACACCTCATCTGAAACAGTAAGTATAATTCCTGTCCTATGTTGTACTCTGCTTCACTTCCATACATCTTTTAAAAGTATTAAGGAAACCACTCAGAGAGCATTATTGGAAAATAAGAGAGGGCAAATATTCTGGTCAACCAAATAATGCTTTTTAATACTTCCCAGCAGTTACCTAAAATCCCAGCAGAATTCAAAGACTTTAAGAGGTAAAGGGGAAAAGTGTTTGATGGCAGTGGGGGAAGGGCAAGAATTAAAAGGTTCCATTCAGTGTTATCTCCTGCCAGTTTACCTGAATTATTTCAGCATATATAAGTTCACTATAGCATTCGTGAAAGGCCCCAATATTAGAGGAGAAACATCCTTGTAAAACTCTGTGTAGATTAAGTAACCAGATATTAGATACCAGAGAATGACTAATTGGCCAAGCAAAATTTTATCCTACTTTATCTTATGCATAACATGATAAAAAATAATAAGTAGTAGTAGCACTTTAAAATGAAATCAATAAATAAATTTTCCAATCTGTGAAATAAAGTACTTGCACAGTTTTGTGAAATACTATATTTATGTGCATAAAATATTTTTTGCTATTTACTGTAAAAATGCTCATTTTTGTGTCCTAGAACTGAGTTATGTTTACACAACTCCAACGTTAAAGAAAAAATCTACAGCCTGTCACAATAAATGTATGCAAGCAATTTCTGTAATTCAATTTTTTAACTAAAAATATCAGAAAAATACAAAACAAAATGTCATTAATTACTTATTCTATCAGTCCTGCATAGCTCAGATAGTTCAAAAAGCTTAGAATAGGGGCAGAATAGGGGCATGGACAATGGATGTTGAGGTATCCAGAGATTAGCAACAGTGAGATGCCATTATCACCCCTAAGTCTGAAGGTCAAAGGAAGGTCAAACTCAAGCTGAGGAGAATGGGAGGCTTAATGTAGGGATTGCCTGATTGGAGCTGCAGTCATGGAGGGTACTAAACACAAAGAGAAAATGCTGCCAAACATGGTAGGGAGTGGGGAACAAATACCCCAACCTTCCCTCTTGCTCTGTGATTCCCCTACCAGCGACTTCCATTGGCTGAACCCAGCAATCTGATGCCAGACAGTAAAATAACCAGGTAACAGTCCAAGGAATCAGCTTCCCAGTGCAGAAAAAAGAGCATACAAAGACAGAAGGCAGATTGGGGTCAGATGGCAAAATAAGAAAACCCAATACATCCCATATTGATTTTAAAGATTTCAAAAAATGCATAATCACAAAAAAGGTACAACAATCACTGCAAATCTTTTCACACTGAAATAAACAATTTTAACTATGATTGAACTTCATTTCAGATATTTTTCTATGCACATATACAGATATATAGCATAATGGAAAACAAATTTGTTTAAGAAAACAGGAAATTACCATTAAAACATTATAGTAAAATTATTAAATTAAATTTAATTTTTAAGAATAAAGACATTGAAAATGAAACATAAACATATAATTGGAGTTCATATAAATGTTTCTTTACCACAGTGCTATTATATATTTTAAAAAACTGGAATTTAAGAAAATATTTTATTCATAAGTTTAAGAGTTATGAATCAATAGCTTTAACCAGAGAGTTCCATTCTAAGAAATCTATTAACTCCCTGTTATAAATGAGGAAAATTTAAACATGTCACATATTTCAAACTCTCATCTGCCTATATCCCAACATTTGTGAGATACATTATTATATTTACACTACTCATGTTTAATTTTTATACTATTATGTTTTTCAAGGATGTTTAGTCTTTTTTTTAAGGGGAATAGATTTTCATCAGTGGCAATTTTTAAGGCTTTCTATACTTAAATTGTTTTTTTATTAATTAATAATTTTTATTGAAGTATAGTTGATTTACAATATCATGTTAGTTTCAGGTGTACAGCACAGTGTTTCAGTTATATATATACATATATACATATAGCTATTCCTTTTCAGATTATTTTCCTTTATAGGTCATTAAAAAATATTGAGTATAGTTCCCTGCATTATAGAGTAGGTTTTTGTTGTTTATTTTACATACAGTAGTGTTTACATGTTAATTCCATGCCAGTCGTACACTGCATTAAATCTTTGGGTTTTTCATTTTTTCAAACGTTTCCATGCTCTATTTACACTTGAAAGATATTTTAGCTGGTTATAAAATTATTGGGTTACAATCCTTTTCCTTTCCTTGTAGACATTGCATCATTGTCTTTAGCTACAAAATATTGCTGCAGAAAATCTATGTGACTTATCTGATTTTTCTTCCTTCTTTGTATTTTCTTTTTCTGCTCTAGAGGACTGATGAATGATTTCTTTACCTTGAAGATGGATAGCCTGAATTAGTTATATCTTAATGTTTAGTAACTTGAATTAAAATTTCCTGGTACACTATATGCAGATTAATTTTTCTTAGTCACTTTCTTTTTTCATATAAAGTTAAGAGGTATCCCAAAGAAATAATGCTTCAAAAATCAATTAAATATGACTCCCTCTTGCAAGAACACCAGAATCATAATTAGCTGCTGGAAAATCATCAACAGGAAGACACTGGAACTCACCAGAAAAGAAAACCCACATCTAAAGACAAATGAGAAGCCACAATGAGATGGTAGGAGGGGTGCAATCACAGTAAAATCAAATCCCATAACTGGTGGGTGGGTGACTCACAGACTGGGGAACACTTATACCACAGAAGTCCACCCACTGGAGTGAAGGTTCTGAACTCAATGTCAGGCTTCCCAACCTGGGGGTCCGGCAATGGGAGGAGGAATTCCAAGAGAATCAGACTTTGAAGCCTAGTGGGAATTGATTGCAGAACTTTGACAGGACTGGGAGACACAGAGACTCCACTCTTGGAGGGCACACACAATGTAGTGTGTGCATAGTGACCCAGGGTATGGAGCAGTGACTCCAGGGGAGACTGAACCAGACCTACCTGCTAGTGTTGGAGGTTCTGCTGCAGAGGCGGGTTGTGGCACTGTTTCACCTTGGGGACAAGGACACTGGCAGCAGGAATTCTGGGAAATACTCCTTGCCATGAGCCCTCCCAGAGTGTGTCATTAGCCCCACCAAAGGCCCCAGGAATGCTCCAGTGTTGGGTTGCCTCAGGCAAAACAACCAACATGGAGGGAACCTAGCCCAACCCATCAACAGTCAAGTGGATTAAAGTTTTACAGAGCTCTGCCCACCAGAACAACAGGCAGCTCTACCAACCATCAGTCCCTGCCATCAAGCCTCTTAGATAGCCTCATCCACCAGAGGACAGACAGCAAAAGCAAGAAGAACTAAAATCCTGCAGCCTGCAGAACAAAAACCACACTCACAAAAAGATAGACAAGATGAAAAGGCAGAGGGCTATGTACCAGATAAAGGAACAAGATAAAACCCCAGAAAAACAACTAACTGAAGTGGAGATAGGCAACTTTCCAGAAAAAGAATTCAGAATAATGATAGTGAAGATAATCCAGGACCTCGGAAAAAGAATGGAGGCAAAGATCAAGAAGATGCAAGAAATGTTTAACAAAGACCTAGAAGAATGAAAGAACAAACAAACAGAGATGAACAATACAATAACTGAAATGAAAACTACACTAGAAGGAATCCATAGCAGAATAACTGAGGCAGAAGAGCTGATAAGTGACCTGGAAGACAGAATGGTGGAATTCACTGCTGCAGAACAGATTAAAGAAAAAAGAATGAAAAGAAATGAAGATAGCCTAAGAGACCTCTGGGACAACATTAAAAGCAACAACATTCACATTATAGGGGACACAGAAGAAGAAGAGAGAAAGGACCAGAGAAAATATTTGAAGAGATTATAGTCAAAAATTCCCTAACATGGGAAAGGAAATAGCCACCCAAGTCCAGGAAGTGCAGAGAATCCCATACAGGATAAACCCAAGGAGAAACACACCAAGACACATAGTAATCAAACTGGCAAAAATTAAAGACAAAGAAAAATTATTGAAAGCAGAAAGGGAAAAATGACAAATAACATACATGGGAACTCCCATAAGGTTAACAGCTGATTTCTCAGCAGAAACTCTACAAGCCAGAAGGGAGTGGCATGATATACTTAAAGTGATGAAAGGGAAGAACCTACAACCAAGATTACTCTGCCTAGCAAGGATCTCATTCAGATTCGATGGAGAAATCAAAAGCTTTACAGACAAGCAAAAGCTAAGAGAATTCAGCACCACCAAACCAGCTCTACAACAAATGCTAAAGGAACTTCTCTAAGTGGGAAACACAAGAGAAGAAAAGGACCTACAAAAACAAACGCAAAACAATTAAGAAAATGGTCATAGGAACATACATATCGATAATTACCTTAAACGTGAATGGATTAATGCTCCAACCAAAAGACACAGGCTTGCTGAATGGTTACAAACAAAAGACCCATATATATGCTGTCCACAAGAGACCCACGTCAGACCTAGGGACACATACAGACTGAAGGTGAGGGGATGGAAAAAGATGTTCCATGCAAATGGAAATCAAAAGAAAGCTTGGAGTAGTTATACTCATATCAGATAAAATAGATTTTAAAATGAACAATGTTACAAGAGAAAAGGAAGGACACTATATAATGATCAAGGGATCAATCCAAGAAGAAGATATAACATATATATATATATATATATATATATATATATGCACCCAACACAGGAGCACCACAATACATAAGGCAACTGCTAACAGCTATAAAAGAGGAAATCGACAGTAACACAATAATAGTGGGGGACTTTAACACCTCACTTACACCAATGGACAGATCATCCAAAATGAAAATAAGGAAACAGAAGCTTTAAATGACACAATAGACCAGATAGATTTAATTGATATTTATAGAACATTCCAGCCAAAAATAGCAGAATACACTTTCTTCTCAAGTGCACACGGAACATTCTCCAGGATGGATCACATCTTGGGTCACAAATCAAGCCTCAGTAAATTTAAGAAAATTGAAATCATATTAAGCATCTCTTCTGACCACAACGCTATGAGATTAGAAATGAATTACAGGGGAAAAAAACATAAAAAAACACAAACACATGGAGGCTAAACAATACATTACTAAATAACCAAGAGGTCACTGGAGAAATCAAAGAGGAATTAAAAAAATACCTAGAGACAAATGACAATGAAAACATGATGATCCAAAACTTATGGGATGCAGCAAAAGCAGTTCTAAGAGGGAAGTTTATAGCTATACAAGCCTACCTCAAAAAACAAGAAAAATCTCAAGTAAACAATCTAACTTTACACTTAAAGGAAATAGAGAAAGAAGAACAAACAAAACCCAAAGTTAGCAGAAGGAAAGAAATCATAATGATCAGAGCAGAAATAAATGAGAAAGAAACAAGAAAACAATGGCAAAGAACAATAAAACTAAAAGCTGGTTCTTTGAGAAGATAAATACAATTGATAAACCATTAGCCAGAATCATCAAAAAAAAAAAAAAAAGAGGGAGAGGACTCAAGTAAGTAAAATTAGAAATGAAAAAGAAGTTAAAACAGACACCGCAGATATACAAAGTATCCTAAGAAACTACTACAAGCAAGTCTATGTCAATAAAATGGACAACCTGGAAGAAATGGACAAATTCTTAGAAAGGTAAAACCTTCCAAGACTGAACCAGGAATAAACAGAAAATATGAACAGACCAATCACAAGTAATGAAATTGAAACTGTGGTTAAAAATCTTCCAACAAACAAAAGTCCAGGACCAGATGACTTCACACGTGAATTCTATCAAACATTTAGAGAAGTGCTAATGACCATCGTTCTCAAACTCTTCCAAAAAATTGCAGAGGAAGGGATACTCCCAAACTCATTCTATGAGGCCACCATCACCCTGATACCAAAACCAGACAAAGATAATACAAAAAAAAAAAAAGGAAATTACAGTCCAATATCACTGATGAATATAGTTGCAAAAATCCTAAACAAAATATTAGCAAATAGAATCCAACAACATATTAGAAGGATTATACACCACAATCAAGTGGGGTTTACCCCTTGGATGCAAGGATTCTTCAATATATGCAAATCAATCAATGTGATACACCATATTAACAAATTGAAGAATAAAACAATATGATCATCTCAATAGATGCAGAAAAAGCTTTTGACAAAATTCAACACCAATTTATGATAAAAACTCTCCAGAAAGTGGGCATAGAGGGAACCTACCTCAACATAATAAAGGCCATATATGACAAACCCACAGCAAATGTCATTCTCAATGGTGAAAAACTGAAAGCATTTCCTCTAAGATCAGGAATGAGACAAGGATGTCCACTCTCACCTCTATTATTCAACATAGTTTTGGAAGTTCTAGCCATGGCAATCAGAGAAGAAAAAGAAATAAAAGGAATACAAATTGGAAAAGAAGAAGTAAAACTGTCACTGTTTGCAGATGACATGATACTATACATAGAGAATCCTAAAAATTCTACCAGAAAACTACTAGAGCTAATCAATGAATGTGGTAAAGTTTTAGGATACAAAATTAACACACAGAAATCTCTTGCATTCCTATACAGTAATGATGAAAAATCTGAAAGAGAAATTAATGAAACACTCCCTTTTACCATTGCAACAAAAAGAATAAAATACCTAGGAATAAACCCATGGAGGGAGACAAAAGACCTGTATGCAGAAAAATATAACACAGTGATGAAAGAAATTAAAGATGAAACCAACAGATGGAGAGATATACTATGTTCTTGGATTGGAAGGATCAATATTGTGAAAATGACTATACTACCCAAAGCAATCTACAGATTCAATGCAATCCCTATCAAATTACCAATGACATTTTTCACGGAACTAGAACAAATCATCTTAAAATTTGTATGGAGACACAAAAGACTCCGAAGAGCCAAAGCAGTCTTGAGGGAAAAAAAACAGAGCTGGAGAAATCAGACTTCCTGACTTCAGACTATACTACAAAGCTTCAGTAATCAAGACAATATGGTACTGGCACAAAAACAGAAACTTAGATCAATGGAACAAGATAGAAAGCCCAGACATAAACCCACACACCTATGGTCAACTAATCTATGACAAAAGAGGCAAAGATATACAATGGAGAAAAGACAGTCTCTTCAATAAGTGGTGCTGGGAAAACTGAACAGCTACATGTAAAATCATGAAATTAGAATACTCCCTAACACCATACACAAAAATAAACTCAAAATGGATTTGAGACATAAATGTAAGGCTGGACACTATAAAACTCTTAGAGAAAAACATAGGAAGAACACTCTTTGACATAAATCACAGCAAGATCTTTTTTGATCCACCTCCTAGAGTAATGGAAATAAAAACAAAAATAAACAAATGGGACCTAATGAAACTTCAAAGCTTTTGCACAGCAAAGGAAACCATAAACAAGACCAAAAGACAGCCCTCAGAACGTGGGAATATATTTGCAAATCAATCAACAGACAAAGGATTAATCTCCAAAATATATAAACAGCTCATGCAGCTCAATATTAAAGAAACAAACAACCCGATCCAAAAATGGGCAGAAGTCCTAAATAGACATTTCTCCAAAGAAAACATACAGATGGCCAAGAAGCACATGAAAAGCTGCTCAACATCACTAATTATTAGAGAAATGCAAATCAAAACTACAATGAGGTATCACCTCACATCAGTTAGAATAGGCATCATCAGAAAATTTACAAACAACAAATATTGGAGAGGGTGTGGAGAAAAGGGAACCCTCTTGCACTGTTGGTGGGAATGTAAATTGATACAGCCACTATGGAGAACAGTTTGGAGGTTCCTTAAAAATGAAATATAGAATTACCATATGATCCAGCAATCCCACTACTGGGCATATACCCAGATAAAACCATAATTCAAAAAGACACATGCACTCCAATGTTCATTGCAGCACTATTTACAATAGCCAGGTCATGGAAGCAACCTAAATGCCCACTGACAGACAAATGGATAAAGAAGTTGCGGTACATATATACAATGGAATATTACTCAGCCATATAAAGGAACGAAATTGAGTCATTTGTTGAGACGTGGATGAATCTAGAGACTGTCATACAGAGTGAAGTAAGTCAGAAAGAGAAAAACAAATATCGTATATTAACGCACGTATATAGAACCTAGAAAAGTGGTATAGATGAGCTGGTTTGCATGGCAGAAGTTGAGACACAGATGTAGAGAACAAACGTATGGACACCAAGCGGGGGAAACCGTGGTGGGTGGGTATGGTGGTGTGCTGAATTGGGTGATTGGGATTGACACGTATACACTGATGTGTATAAAATTGATGACTAATAAGAACCTGCAGTATAAACAA
The DNA here is from genome assembly GCF_937001465.1 of Orcinus orca. Classification (NCBI taxonomy): domain Eukaryota; kingdom Metazoa; phylum Chordata; class Mammalia; order Artiodactyla; family Delphinidae; genus Orcinus; species Orcinus orca. The sequence continues at coordinate 132,443,334 of NC_064563.1, forward strand.
ACAAACAAATAAACAACTAATACTAAACTTTCTTTGGGTTATTTATTTTTTTATTTTTTTTTTGCGGTACGCGGGCCTCTCACTGTTGTGGCCTCCCCCATTGCGGAGCACAGGCTCCGGACGCACAGGCTCAGCGGCCATGGCTCACGAGCCCAGCCGCTCCACGGCATGTGGGATCTTCCCGGAACGGGGCACGAACCTGTGTCCCCTGCATCGGCAGGCGGACTCTCAACCACTGCGCCACCAGGGAAGCCCATCTTTGGGTTATTTTTATGGGAATATGTTAATATAAATGTTTCAGACATTACATGAAATTTCTAAAAATCTTATATGCTCTGGTACAAGGTTATAAATCATAATTCTAGTTATTACTTTAAAACGTATATCTCAGAAATAACTAAATTTCCTTGTTAATTGCATTATTTTGAACTTTCATCAAATCTTTAAGCATGGTCATTTTTATGTCTTTTGTCATTTACAGACAGCTCTGTGTGTACTCTGATGCTTTTGCAAAAATGTTCCTATAGAAGGGTTTCATCTTCAAGGAATTCATGGAAAAGACTCTGACAAGTACAGGTTTCTGGTAACTGACTATACTGCTGAACTGAATGAATAAGCATTTTCAGAGCTCTAATGGAAAACTGAACTCATAAAAGTACTAACAAAAGATCAAGATGAGAAAAAAAATTAATTACATGGGACTGAGTGAACTGATGAAGATGATTATAATTTTTGTGACTGTTTGAATATATATATATAAAAAAAATCCCACAAGGACTCAGAGGCAAAACATACAAATCAATTTTCACTGCAAAGTAAAGGAGCTGTTACAGTGGAGGATTGTTGGACTGAATGTCAAAATTATGACATAGTTTGAGTGTGTTTCATGTTTGGTAATTGCAATCATTGTTACTTTTGTTGTGGTCATCCATTTACAATGCTTGGTGTCAGTCTATTTATCTCTTGTAAAAATAAAAAAACAGCGTGTGTGTGAAAAAAAAAAAGAAGTTACCTAGAATTGGCCTAAATAAATAAATAAACTGAAGATATAAAAAAAAATTAATTAAATGCTTCAAGGAAGCACATGAACCTGTAAGTGCAAGAAAGTGAAAAGGCTGAAATCACACAAAGGGCTTACAAAAAAACAAACAAAAGCAATGTTATAACCAAATAAAAACACTTTTGAGTTATATTCGAGGCCCAAAGATGGTGAGTTACTGTCTTTACTTGAGCTGGGTAATGAAATATTACCTAATAACAAAAGAAAAGCAGATGTGGCTTCAGAAGCAGAAGTGTTTCAGCAAAAGCAGATTCAAATTGAGTATAAGCCATACAGTAATAAGATTAAACTTGTTTTCCTTTTAGAAGGTCTTTAGCTCTGGAAAAATATGGAATAAAACTTGTTCAGTAACTTTGGTAAATTACAATGTCTCATATTTTAAGTTTCAAGGTGCAGAGTTCAGACTGAATTATAGTGCAATTGGGTAAATCAGTACCCAGTTTAATGATGATATCTAAAAATTAATTATTAATAAATCTATTGGAATCTGGAAGGGGATTTTTTTGTTTGTTTTTGCAGGAAATGGAAGCTAGCCTGTAACTTCCTGATGGAAGTTACCATGTCTCTGTTGTTCAGGCATATCTCATGTGACTGATGCTGTGCTCAACTCATAATCATTGTATAAAGAATATTTAATCAATATGTGAGTAATAGTGCTCAAAGTGTATAGAAGGATATTCCAAAGGATTCAGACTTATATTGCTCAGGACTTCATTTGACTGACTTGGCTGAAGACCTCATGCACATGTGTATCAAGTGTACGGAGGACTCCAAATCATAAAGGAATGCATATCAATTGGATGATCAACTTGGAATGCACCAATGTCTTAGTAGACATAAAACAATACATTGCTTAGTGGACTAAAACAATACAGTGAACTTGACAAGAGGAAATTATATAGAGCCTCTGGATCTTCAAAACCAATTTCAAAGATACTAGAGAAGAATAATATAAATGAGTAGTGGGATAGAGGAAAGAGACTCAGAAGTTATACTTGACAGCAATTTCAATATAATATGAACAATGTGGTCCGACTTCTGGAAAAAAATGAATAAAATCTCATTGAAATTGATGGTCCACTCATCTCTTCTCCTATAATGTTAGAAATATTAGTTTTACATGCAGCACCTCAAAGGAGGTATAAGCCTCTTGAATAATGTTCAGAAGAAAGAGATCAGGGTGTTGGGTAAAGCCAAATATCTCCAAACATGTGAAAAGGTGTCATGTAAAAAGATATTACATGTGTCCTGTATAGCCTCTGGGATGCTGTTGATCTAAGACAAATGGAGTGAAATCATTAATAGACTTTCAAAAATCGGAGGGACCTGGAGATGAGAAATATGATATGAACTTCCTTGGCTGGTGGTAAATTTCTCACCACTGGGAGTGTTCAAAAGAGGCAGAATAACTCTTCAAACAGGATTTGAATAAAGTTACCCCTAAATTGGATAAATAATAAATTATTTTAAAGTCCTTTCTAACCACTAAGTTTATGTGACTCTATTAATACTTCTTTTTACTTCTATTTTCTTTTTTGTTTTTTTTTAAGGAATTTGGAAAAGTAACTTAACTGGGACAAATCCTGTTTCCACCGCTTACTAGCTGTGTGACATTGATTAGGCAAATTGTTTAAGTTGTTGGTGTTATAGTTTCTTCATCTCTAAAATGGGAATAAATAGGTTAGTGAGAAAATCATATGAATTAATATATGGAAGGTACAGTGAATGGCAAAGGATAAACATGCACACCCTGCAAAAATAAGTATTCAAATTTTGAGGAAAACATGGAAAAATTCAACTCTTTGACACTACTATTCAAACTATGTCCCCACAGTAGTGAGAAAAATTTGGTCTTATTTATTTATTTATTTGAAGTATAGTTGATTTACAATGTTGTGTTAGTTTCTAGTGTACAGAAATGTGATTCAGTTATACATATACATTTTTTTCAGATTCTTTTGCATTACAAGATATTGAATATAGTTCCCTGTGCTATGCAGTAGGTCCTTGTTGTTTATCTATTTTATGTGTAGTAGTTTGTATCTGCTAATCACAAACTTCTAATTTATCCCTCTCCTCTCCCTTTTGCTTTGGTTTGTTTAAGTTTGCTTTCTATGTCTGTGAATCAGTTTCTGTTTTGTAAAAAGGTTCATTTGTATCATTTTTTAGATTCCACATGTAAGTGATATCATATGATATTTGTCTTTGTCTTTCTGGCTTACTTCACTTAGTACGATAATCTTTAGGTCTATCTATGTTGCTGCAAATGGCATTATATAATTCTTTTTTATGTCTGAGTAAGATTCCATTTTATATATATATATATATATATATCACTTCTTTATCCATTCAACTGTCTGTGGATACTTAGTTTGCTTCCTTGTCTTGGCTATTGCAAATAGTGCCACTATGAACATTGGTGTGCATGTATCTTTTCAAATTAGAGTTTTCTCTGGTTATATGCCCAGGAGTGGGATTCCTGGATCATATGGTAACTTTATTTTTAGTTTTTTAAGGAACCTCCATAGTGGATGCACCAATTTACATTCCCACCAACAGTGTAGGAGGGTTCCCTTTTCTTATATGCTGAGAAATATAAAACACTGATAAAGGAAGTTTAAGATGATTCAAATAAATGGAAGGATATCTCATGCGCTTGGATTGGAAGAATTAATACTGTTAAAACAGCCATACAACCAAAAGCAGTCTATAGATTTAAAGTGATCCCCATCAAATTACCCATGACATTTTCCACAGAACTAGAACAAATAATACTAAAATATATATGGAATCATAAAAGACCCAGAATTGCCAAGGCAATCCTGAGGAAAAAGAACAAAGCTGTAGGCATAACCCTCCCAGACTTCAGATGATACTACAAAGCTACAACAATCAAAACAATGTGGTATTGACACAAAAGCAGATATATAGATCAATGGCACAGAATACAGAGCCTAGAAATAAGCCCACACATCTACAGTCAATTAATTTTCAACAAAGGAAGCAAGTATATACAATGGAGAAAAGACAGTCTCTTCAGCAAGTTGTGTTGGGAAAGCTGGACAGCCACATGTAAATCAATGAAGTTAGAATACCCCCTCACACCATACACAAAAATAAACTCAAAATGGCTTAAATACTTAAATGTAAGTGATGACACCATAAAACTCCTAGACGAGAACATAGGTAAAATATTATCTGACCTAAATCGTAGCAATATTTTCTTACGTCAGTCTCCAAAGGCAATAGACATAAAAGCAAAACTAAACAAATGGGACCTAATCAAACTTACAAGCTTTTGCACAACAAAGGAAACCATTAACAAAATAAAAGGACAACCTACAGACTGAGAGAAAATATTTGCAAATGATGTGACCAACAACTCATATAACTCAATAACAGAAAACGACCCAATCAAAATATGGGCAGAAGACCTAAATAGACATTTCTCCAAAGAAGACATACAGATGGCCAATAGGCACATGAAAAGATGCTCAACATCGTTAGTGATTAGAGAAACGCAAATCAAAACTACAATGAGGTGTCACCTCACACTGGTAAGAATGGCCATGATTAAATAGTCTACAAATGATAAATGCTGGAGATGGTCTTATTTATTTTCAGTATTCAGGAAGCAAACACATAACCTGAAGAACTTTTATAGGAAATATATAAGCTTGAAATACTCAAAAGTTTAATTGCCAATGTTGCCACATTGCTAAAATGCTTAATTTAGTTGTACTAATTATATGATGTCTTCCTTCATAATATTGCATTACATAATTATTTTACTTTGGATTCTCCATAGTACGGGTGGAAAAGAGAATTCCTAATAATGACAAATTTATAAATGTGGAAATTTGAATATTCACTTGAAGGGCTTTTAAAAAAATTTAAATGTGTTTAGCCTCTATTTTTAATCTGTAAGCATTCAGTTACAGGCTACTTACTAGGATAAGAAAGATATCAAGTTGCTAGATGTCCAGGTGGTCAATTAGGACAATATGTCAAGCTGAAAATAACACTTAAGCCTTATTTATTTAACTGCAATAGGTCAGGTAAGAGAAAAGAAAACGTAAAGTGCCAGCTCCTTAATATTCCATGTTTCCCCACAGAAGAGCACCAGAAGAGTCAGACTGCAGGCAACGTAAGTACAGGGAATCCTCTCACTGCTGAAGAGTCCTGAAAGAAGTCTCTGCCATTTTATAGGCACCAGGGAACCAAGGGTAGCAAGAAGGGAAGGGCTAGGGAGTAGAAAAGCACTGAGTCAGAGTGGGGAAAAATGGCCTAATCAAAGTCTCCTAATAAGGAGACCTCCAAGGGGAGGCACATATGCTAGAATCCAGATAGGTTTATGAGCATGGCTGGCCTGGGAGTGAGGAATGCTGAGTGCTTGACCACAATTCCCTCCAGAGATTATATGCACTAGCTATGCACTGAGTCTGGTGTGAGGAGGGCAGCTTTCACCTGCCATGCCTCTGCAATTGCCTACGGTTAGATCAGAAAGATCACACATAGAAACTTGCCTGGAGAAAAATCCTTAGAAGATTTTGATATTTTCATAAGTGAGAATAATAAACATGTGCACTACCTCTGTAGAAATGGAAAGTGCAGTGTGACTACACTTTCTGTAAATTCTAGAGGATTAAACATTATGCTAGTTTAAGACACTCTAGGTCTAAAATAAAGACTTATTTTAGTCTTGAATAGAAAGGAGAATAGGGTATAATATAAACGCCTTTCATCTGTATTTTTTTTTTCTAAAAGATAATCTTATTTAGGTCAACTTTAGTAGCTAAGTGGAAATTTTTAGACTTTGGTTTACAAAACTTTTAAATATTATTTTGCATGAAAATTCAATGTTTAACTGCAAAGGAGTTAAATTTTAAAGGTCAAAAGTCCTGAACTCAACAGCAAATGAAATCTGGTTGAAGAGAATGCTTTATCCATCAAAGGAGATGGCTCAGGAACATTGTGTCCCATTGATGAGAGTTGACAAAGTAAGTGGTAAGCCTCTGGATGTATTGTGGTCCTTTAGCTAGTATCCTTGAAGTCTGAGGCCCTCTAGATCCTTCTAGATTTCTCTTTTGAATTTTGCACTTCTGACCATCTTTCATCCTTTGAAATTCCTGTCTCCCTGCCTTTTAGCATTTATGTCAAAGATCTCTCTCTTTCATTTTTTAGTTAACTTTTAGTTTTCTCAAAATAAGTACATAATTTCAAGTCAAATAGAACCACAGTTTTGTTTTTCTAAAACAAAAACACAAACAAAAGAAACAGCAGTATTTCAAGTCAACCTCATCTTCTTTTTCCACATTTAACCACGTTAACTAATTATTTTAATGTTTAACTCTACAACACAAAATAGCATAAACTTTGCATTATCTGTTTAATTCCACTTTGGGGAGTGAAGTTTTCTCTCTTTCTCCGCTCTTTACTAAGCACTCATATTGTAATTTCCCATAACTATTATTTCAGTAGTCAATGTAATGTAAGTTTCATCAGGGCAGGAATTTTTTTCTATTTTGTTCACTGGTGTATCTAGAGCATCCACAACAGTAACTGGTGCAGAGAAGATAATTAATAAATATTATTTGAATTGCTGAGTGAATCCTGTAGATTTTATAGCTTTACCCCTCTCTTGTATTGGGTCATCATTTTCATTGAGGCCTGTCTTCCCCTTTCTTGTTTTATTCCTTTGTTTGGCAGAGCATAACCCCATGAAGCTTTGCAAGAGAGGGCAGGAAAAAATTTTGTCTTAGTTTTAGAAATTATATATATGGAATTGCTTTTATCCTAAATTTAAATTTGAAAAATTCTTTAGCAAGGTAGAGAATTCTAGATTAAAAATAATTTTCCGTCAGAATTTTGAAGTTATTGATCTATTGTCCCCATTATACTTTCATGTTTGGTGAGAATTTGACAGGGTATAGAACTGTAGAATGAAAATAATCCTCCCTTTTGTCCCTTAATATTCTAATTCTTCCTCTTTGATATTCAAACTTTTCAAGTTTTATTGTACATTATATGAGATTTCTTCAACTTTATCCTCCAGTCTTTCTACTGAATGTTTCATTTCTATCATATATGGAATTTCTGAGAGCTCTTCTGCTGTCTGATGTTTTTAGAACCCTCTTTCTGTTTCATGCATGCAGTGTGTTCCCTTACCTCTCAGAAGTTATTAAAGATAGCTGAAGTGCCACATCCTTGGAGAAGTTTTTACAACTACTTCAGGCAGATTAGTTGCTTTGTCTGCTGCTTTTCCAAAGATGCGTGATTATATCTATCATGTTTATGTTCTATAAAAGTTTTTCTACTTTCTAATGTTATTATTTATAGTTTCCCAGGCTGGAAATCTTGGCAGCATTTAGAACTCTAAATAGTTCAAAGTTATATGTTTCCTCAAAATATGTTTTTTTGGAATGAGGCATGAAAAAAATCAATACATAATACATACTTGCTTTTACATTGTTTATAATACTATCCTTATAATTCATTAAAGTGCATATAATACTGTATATCCTCAGAATTTTTCTCACAAATAATTTGATGAAATTTGAAAGGGATTTTGTTTTTGTATAAAGCATTTCAGTGACCCTAAATTTTAAAGTATATGATTTGTGAATAGGGAATAATTCACTTACCTATTTGGTAACAATATTTCTTTCATATGTACCCTGAATTATGGAGAAGTAGGTAAAAAAGTGAAAGTTAAAAAAAATTTATTTTGAATTTAATCATCAAATCACATATCGTCTCATAAGTCCATGCAAATATGAGTTAAAGAAATAAACAATTCCATGGGGACTGAGAGTCTGTTTATTTACTTGTAAATATATTTATTAGCTCTCATGGCATCTGCTAATTTTTGGACATCATTATTTTCTGTAGACCCTGGGTCTAGAGTAGCCAATTAGTGAATGCAGTCAAAACTCAAAAAGGTAATACAATAAAAGAAATACAACAACAACAAAAAATCCCCTCCCTATATTTTAAACTGTAGATTGTACAAATTACTTTTCTTATTTCCTAAATACTGCTTGGTACCCATAATTCTGACAGATAACTTTTACACAGATTATATAACTCATTGCCTAGAAAATTAATATTTGCACTTATATGAGAGTAATACACCAGTGATGTTCCATTACAATGATAACCTCAAACTACAAGTATTTTCCCTCAGAAATTCTATGCACTCATCAAACCCTTCTACTTCTCTTAGCAGTTAACATCATTTAACAGCCTATATTAGGGAGAATGATAGTCCCTCCAAAGATAGCCATGCCTTAAACACCAGAATCTATGAATATATCACCTTACATGAAAAAATACTTTGCAGATATAATTAGGTCCTTGAGATGGGAAGAATATCCTGGATTATTTTAGTGACCACAATCTAATGACATTGTAGAAGAGGGAAAAAAAATTGCCTATAATTCTTCTAAATTCTTAGCTGGAAACACTGAAAGCAAAAGACAGATTAACAAGAAAAAAACAAACAGAAGTTTATTGGCATATATACATGATGTATATATGGGAGATACCTGGGGAAAAATAAATAACACTCAGAGGTGGCTTAAATATCATTTCAGCTAACGATGAAAGAGAGAAGGAAGTAGAGGCAGCCAGTTATGGGGAGAAGACCAAGAAATTACCATAAACAAGAGTCAAGTTGGTTATGCATTTTAAGTCAGTGCCTTCCCCATCAATAATGCCATAAACAAGAGTCAAGTTGGTTATGCATTTTAAGTCAGTGCCTTCCCCATCAATAAGATTCTTGTGATTTAGTCATTTTCTTTTCCTAGTACAGTGAGAGAAACATCCTGACAAATGGAGATTTCCTTTATAAATGTACATTTACTTTACAAAAGGGTTACTTCTACCCCAATTTTCAGAGCTTCTCCTTTGTCTGCTATTTCTCAAAATAATCAACTCAAAATAACCCCTTTTTTAAAAGGTATGTTTAGGATGGCATATTCTTCCACCCTTCAATATGATCCCTAAGAAGCAAAGAACATTGCCTGTCTGGGTTAGAAGATATGAGACAGGAGAATATAAAGGAAAAGATTTGAAGAATGAAGAGTGGCAAGAACTGATGTTGCTGGTTTGAAGACGGAGAAAAGGGACCAGAAGCTGAAGAATATGGATGGCTTCTAGAGCTGGAAATGGCCCTCACCTGAGAGCTAGCAAGGAAATAGGAAACTAGGTCCTACAAGATTAATAAGGACTTAAATTCTGCCAATAACCTGAATGAGCAAACAAATGAAGAAAACAGAACCTCTCTTAAAGCCTTTAGAGAGGAATGTGGGCTGCCAATACTTTGACTTTAGCCTGGTGAAAACTGTGTTGGACTTCTGATAATTATTTTGCATTATTCAGGTCATTAAATTTGTGGTAATTGGTTATGCAGCAACGGAAAACTAATACAATGTCATAACAACTTCTCTTTTTCTGAGTCCATTTTGAACTTGCTAAGTTTCCTAATATTTTTATCAATGGGACATTTTATACTGAATTATAAGAAGAATGTGTGAATTATTTTTTTAATTATCACAAGTCTTTGTCATTTACTGTCAACCAAAAACAAAAGACACACACAGAAGGCTGAAAATAAGAAAAGAGTTTATTTGAGGGTCTTAAAAATTGCAATTTGGGGACATAGATTCAGGTAAAATCTAAAGAGTGTTCCAGGAAGAGAAAGAACAAGGGGCTTATAAAGGCAAAAGCCACCAGGGTGTACTCTGACATAAGACAGGAAACATCCTTAAGGGAATGTTGTCACTAGTTGTTTTAGGATAAGCATCCAATAAGCATCCTGAGTTTCTGGGAGATGTTCTGGATGCCTTTGCTAGGACAATAAATGGTCCAAAAATCAAATCAGATTTCTTTCAAGCTGAGGACCAGTACACAAGTCAAACTTCCTCAATGGCCTCCCAGCCATTTATAGAAATACTGACTCTATTTTGATTTTTTTTTCCACATCACTTTATTTGGGTCTATTGGACCAGGTATTAAACTGCACAGTGGTAAAGGGCCATGAAAAACAATTACATGTCCGTTATTTAACTCAGAGACTTGGAAGGGAGGGGAAAAAGTTGGAAACTTGTATTCACTTGAATTACTTTCTATCTTGCCTTAGAAAAACACAAAAAATAAAAATAAATGAAGCATCAACTTTAAATAAATTAAAGGTGATATAAATTTAATGTTATATTCCATTTCTTGAATAACATATGAAAGATAAAATAATAAATTACATTTAGGCCAAGACAATTTTCTTTAAAACCACTAGTTTAAATTTTGGATAAATTGTCATTGGCTTTCTCTCAATTCCTCTTTCTCTTTCATTGTGTGATCTTAATCTGTCCTGAGTACAGAAATTCTAGAAAATAAATAGCTTGAAACATTTATTGAGGATACACTTATTTCATCTGACCAATTTAGTTTCAAAAATTCTCTGCAAGAGAAACTCTGCTCCCAACTCTACCAAAGAAGATTGAAAAGACCACCAAGCAATTTAAACATCCTATGAAATACTTAATTCTGAAAGCCTCTTTTGGGCCCATTATTTTTCAAAAGTCTGACCCTAGAGCTCTGATACTTGGACTCATTTCAGTATTTGTGAACGTATAGATTTGGGCTTTCCCATTAGAGTGGTGAATAGAAGAATACAGTTATCCTCACCTATGTCTATTAAATAAGTGGTGAGAATGGGTTGAATTCATGCACATCTTTAAATTTAACATTTAAATATCAATATCAGTTGCATTTTAAAAGCCATATATCTTATCCACTATGTGTTCGGTTTGGAAATCATCATGTACTTCATGAGAAATACAACTTATTCTGTGATATACATGGATTTATTTAGGATCGTGGAGAAATGTATTTATATTACCACAGACATGTCTGCTTTTGGCCATACTTATTTTAATCCAAACTTTCACAATATTTCCAAACCCAAAATGTTCACTTTTATACTCTCTCCCATCCTCTTAGTTCTACTTTGTAACAAGCATCTGGTGTTCAAGGAAAAGCAGTTGAAAGTTTCAGGACTTTAGATGAGTAGATTTTTATCACCACTCTGAAAAAAATGAATAGAAAGAAAAGGAAACATCATAAAAATAATTGATTCTAGGAAAAACAGTCTGATGTTTCAAACACAGTAAAAAAGCAGACAATTTGTAAACATGAAAGGAAGTTGTTTGACTCATGCATCCTACTAAGAGGCTGAGCTCTTAGTAGCCAAGGGATGTCTTGATAGGATCTACACAAGCAAAAGCCCCAGGCAAGCAAACTGTTGCATGCTTTGTACATGTGGGCAAAGCATGTACAAGTATGTGTGAGCATGTGTGTGTGGATCCTTGCATGTAGGTGCACATATGTTTCAATGTAAATCCATTTGCAATTGGACCTTTGAGAATATCCTGACTGGACTTTATGTTATTAAAACCTCATTTTCATAACATACATTCAGAGATGAGGAACCCTGAGACGCTTGTTGCTGGATAAGCCCTTGCTGGTGTCACAGTTGCCGAGCCAGCCTTCCTAAGGGTCACAGTCATTTTACTTCCAAGAAATGGCATCAGGTCAACAAATGACTTGTTTGTGGTCTGTTTGTTTTCCCACATCTGGGTTTCCTTTGATCTTGGATGAGCTCAAACTAATTTTGAATAAAATGAGAACAGTTCTCTGCTTCCCACCTTTAATCAGTACTATCCTAATATCCTTCTTTGTTTTAATTAGAAGAAAGAACAGTTCTGTGTCAACTTCAGGCAAAGGACACTCAATCCTGCCATGGCAGAGGGAGTTGGCGCCCAGTGTGGAAAGCAAGTCAATGCATATGAAATAGTGTTTGGCCCTATTTTCATTTTTTTTTTTTTTTTTTTTTTTTTTGCGTTATGCGGGCCTCTCACTGTTGTGGCCTCTTCTGTTGTGGAGCACAGGCTCCGGATGCGCAGGCTCAGCGGCCATGGCTCACGGGCCTAGCCGCTCCGCGCCATGTGGGATCTTTCCGGGCCGGGGCACGAACCCATGTCCCCTGCATCCGCAGGCAGACTCTCAACCACTGAGCCACCAGGGAAGCCCTGACCCTATTTTCTTAGGAAAAAAGAGTAAGGATTTGCTTCACTTTAGTTTAAGTTACAGCACACCCTTTCCTCTTTATTTATTTTTATTTATTTTTTATTTTTTCCTCTTTATTTTCTGTTACTGCTTCTCCATCCTCCAGTAATTCTTCCAACTCCGCCTCTGTGCCCCAGTGGTACTGTAAGCCCTTGGCATTCTCTACAGGAGAATATTGATTATAATCCTTCACTCAACTTTGCTAAACATATGACATTATCAAAAACTATACAAAAGCTGCATAGTAAAGATTGATAACTTTTATTGTTTAGTTGAAATCAAGATAAACACAACTTGCCAGCCACTCTTCATAAAGTCAGCACGTTTAATTTCACTTATCATTCCTATGCCTTGTGACTACTGTAAGTTAAAGGTAGCAACCATTATTTTTATTAAACAGGATGTATGGAAACAATTTACTCAAAATATAATATTTCATAAGCTAGATCACTGGTTTCAAAATGGTGAAGACAGATTACCAAATTTGGTATATTTATACAACAAATATATATATTTTAATCATAAATATAGAGAGGTGCTTTTTTGTTCATATCATTTCCTAATTTAGTTCAGTTTCTTACTCACTTTCTTATGAATTATACATAAGTGAGAATCCAAGCCTTTTTTTCACGTACAGTGATCTTATTTTCCCGAACAGAGCTCTGGCTGAAAACTATTAAAATTTGGATTCCAAAATTAAGTAGTGAAAGAGGACAAATAAGGATAGAAAGTTAACACATCCATTTATTACATACTGTGCAAAATAGTGCTTCATGATGTTTCTACTTAGTTTTGCTCATTCTCTCTACTGTGGTTACAGAATTAGCTCCCACTAGTATCTCTTATTCTAGGAATATCTGGACATTTTTTGTAGCTTAGAGTCAGCATGGAACTACTGGTCAAGGAATAAGAGCACTCTGGGTCTAGTCACTATTCTGCTCCTAATCTCCTTGGTAAACAACTCTGGAGCTTAATTTTTTCTTATCTGCATTATAAAAATGTTGAGATAATTTCTAAAATCTTGAATAATTATATAATTCTGATTCTCAATGTAAATAACAGGTGGCAGAATCTCTCCCCTTTTGTTGCAATACTTTAAAATTTAGAATAGAGATTTTGTCATCACATCATGGCATTTTTCTACACCTGATATCAGATGTGTAACCTATTAATGCAATGTACACTTACCATGAAATTCAGTAAGAAAATATTATGTAAATGAGTCAAATTTACAACTTAATGGAGGATAAGGAACCCAATTAAAAAATATGGTTAATAATTCATAAATTATAAAGATGTATTTTGTGCTAGTATATCGTTATGGGGGAGGGTAATATGCTCCTCCTATTTATTTTTCCTCTGGCCACTGAGATATTTTTCCCCTAGTGCAGTTACCCTTTATTTAATGTTTAGCTGTCTAAGCTCTTATTTTTTTTTACTAGTCTCAGCATTTTCTCACTTCTTTCGTTTTTCAGCAGAACTAGCTTTGGATTGGAATCTTTTCTGCAATGCTGCTATAAAATTGCCACCAGCAACCAAACTTAGCCAGCCGGCACACTACTAAAAGTTGTATAATTAGTACAAAATGCCCCCACATATTTTTGTATGATCTTTCATTAACAACAACAACAAAAGTGGGATGCTCTCTTCCTGTCTCTTTCAAGCAAAGGAATTAGCAAGTGGACAAAAATAAGATTCCTGAGAGAGGAGAGAAAAACAGGGAAATTTTAATTGTTCTTTTGAAAAATCTATAAAAATATGTCTTAGTACCACAGTTAAGATTTTTTTTCATTTTACCTTCAGTGCCACCATAAAGATATCTTTATAAGGGGTATCAGTAGATACCCAAGGAAGATAACAGCACGCTTGAACTCTTGCTGCCCCTAGTAGGTGAGTGTTGCAATCACACCATTTGGCTGTTGGAAATCATGTAGTAGTGAGATTCCCCACACGCTATCCTTGCAACATTCAACAGAAAGAAAGATGAAGGCTCTTTTCTGTTACTTAATCTTTCTCCTAGAAGACCCCTCTGCTGCCAGGGTAAGTGGGAGAGCAGGGGAGAGACTCTCTGGAAGTCAGACACAGGCACTCTCTAGATCACACAAAACAGGAAGGTGCCCCATTTGCGGAAGGGAGCAGGATGTATTGTGAGCAGAAAACCACTTGATTTTCACCTGCTACCCTGGGACTCATTTGAACTCTAATGAAGTAGAGAAACTATTTCCCAGAATTTTTGTCAAGAGAGGTAATTTTGGGGATTGGCAAAAGAAGCATGATTAGGCAAGAACAGACATCAGTAAAGGACCATAGAAAAACAGGTCTGGAGTTCTTTGTCTTGCTTACTGGGGCATTCAGGTCTATAGCAGGAACTCAGTAGAGGAGTCTAAGAGTAGCCAACAGGGCATTCACCTTCACACTTCACCAACACAGCACTCAGACTCTTTTCCAAATAAATGTGGAGCTGAAAAATTGAGAAGATTGGTTAGACAACACCAAATTATTGCCTAGCTTGGGACACAACAGATCTTCATTTGATTCTGTCCCTAGAATTTCAGATATTATGATTTAAATATACTGACAACCCCTAGCAAAGTCAGGTAATCAAACTTTAAACTTTTTCAAGGTCATCCTTAAATTTCATTAAATGTTTTCTTTTCATACTGCCCTCTATTTATAAATGTAAACTGATTGATGCTTAGAACAGAGAGTGAGCATTAAAACCATTGCAGTGAACTACCTCATTGTTTTATATCATAGTGTTTCACATATGAAAGCACAAATTAATAGTAGCATTTAAACAGGTGTTGGGAGGGTATGGGGATTGTGAATGTATGTGTGTATGTGGGGGAAGAAGCAGGGGTGAGAAGGTATATGTGCGTGAATGTCATTGATTTTATTGTCTAATTCAGCAAGAGCAAAACTACTAGATATTTTGCTAATTCCACACAGAGATAGTGTGGAAATATAAGCTAACCAATATTTCAGTTCCCAGATTTATCTAGTATAGTGATTAGACTCAGTGCTTTCAAGTCATTGCCCAGCAAGCCCATCTCTTACGGATTTTCTTTCCATGTATTCTAAAAGAGAAGCATTGAAGTCTCCAACTGTACTATAGATCTGTGTATTTGTCCTTTCAATTCTATCAGTTTTGGCTTCAGGGAATCTGAAGTTCTATTGTTAGGTACATACACAATTAAGATTTTTCTATCTTCTTGGTGAGGTGAATTTACCCTTTTAGTGTTATGCAATATCTCTCTTTGTTCCTGGGAAATTTTTCTACTCTGAAGTCTGTTTTGTCTGATATTCAGTCACTTCAGTTTTATTTTGTTAGTGTTTCCATGATGTATTCTTTTTCATGCCTGCACTTTTATTTATATCATTGTATTAAGTGACTTTTTTATAAGCAGATATATTTGGATAATTTTTTCACCCATTCTAACAATCTGCATTTTAATTGATTTTTAGATCATTTACATTTAACTTAATTATTGATATTTGGAATTATGTCTACCACTTTATCTTTTGTTGGCTTTCTCTTACCTTTGCTTTTCATCCTTTTTCTGATGACTATTGTGTTAACTGAACATTTTTCAGTTGAACAGAGTTTGGGTTTTTCTGTTGCTATTTCTTCTTCTATGTCTTACAGTCTTCATGTACTTTTATCAGGACTGTTGCTTTCTGCTTAAAGTGATGGCTGGATGTACTTTTATCAGGACTGTTTCTTTCTGCTTTAAGTGGTGGCTAGAGTGCCAGGAATTTATTTTTAATTTTTTTCTCAGTGTTTGTGTTCCACCCTCAACTTTCATCATCTCTGCATACCTACACTACAGGGGATCTCAGTCCATGACATTACTCTCCTCCAGTGATAGACCACTTTTCCTGTTGCTGGATTCTGGGCTAGGGGTGGTGGCTGGCAAGAATTTACTCTTGTCCAGTTTCAGCCTCAGTTTAGGCAGATCCTTTGTGTCCAGCTTCATGGGGAGCAAGATGTGGGAACTTTCTCAGCATTCTTTCTTTGCATGTCACCCAAACTATGCCCTTGATCTGTGTTAATTTTTACCAGATATTCCCTAATCCTACCTCATTGGAAGCAAACCTCTAAGTGGGTGCAGATATAGGATTCTAAGGCCAGCATGGTTTTCTTAACCACACTCCGGAGTACAGGGATTTCCCTTCTGCTCTTTCTCCAGTGACCGTGAGCCTTTGCTGTGCCCTTAAGGTGATGGGCTATTGCTCCTCCACGTTTTTGTTTAATAGGAGAAAAGAGTTTAGAGGAAATAGGTAGGGCTTTGTATCTTCCCTGAGCAGTTAAAAATCGTTTTCTGCAAGATTCCACCAAGGAGAAGAGCTTTTTTTGGTCTCCAGCCCTTCCTCCAGATTTTCTTTCAGTTACTAAGTGAGGTTCATTAAAAAAAAAAAAAAAAAAAAAACAGCTGATAAGAGGATGTCTGGACCCCAGTTCTTCCAGTCTTATATGGATAATAGTTCACACTTCACTTTTCATAATTTGTTAAAATTTCAGCTGATGTTTTTTAATTCACTTTTATAGTAACTGCTAAGCAGCCTCTTCCCCCAGTGCTTCGACCCAGGTGAGCTAGTGCTGTGTCCCATCTCCTCTTGTAGGGACATGTTTCCCTTTGGAATTCGAATAATTTGGTTGGATTACAACCTCAGCTTTCTGATGGACTCAAGGAAAGTTATGATTTTATAGTTTATTTGACTTTATATTATTGTTAGAATGGAAGCAATGTTCCTTCCAGCTTTTTACATCTTAGCCAGAGGCAGAAATCTCCCTCTGGTCTGGCTCCAGCTACATAATCCAAAGGCTAATGAATTAATATGTAGCTACAGTGAACTAGGAAAATGAACTAGCACTTACTGGCTTTCTGCTGCTAATGCCCTAATTTAATTTTTTTAATTAAATAATCAAAATTATTTAAAGAAGTTAAATAATGTTGTAAAGGGCAGACATTGTAGATAATCAGATTTCTAATCTGCACATTCAGTAAAATCATATAATTTACAGCCTATTCAAAGAACGGAAAATATTTTTTTAGCATCAGCCACTAAATAAAGAAGACAGAGAAGAGGTACAATCCCAAATGAACTTGTCTATCAGTTGAAAACATTGGTAGAACAGAGAAATTTAATCATAATGAGACATAAAGATAGAGCAT
The DNA here is from genome assembly GCF_937001465.1 of Orcinus orca. NCBI lineage: Eukaryota > Metazoa > Chordata > Mammalia > Artiodactyla > Delphinidae > Orcinus > Orcinus orca. The sequence goes on from NC_064563.1 coordinate 132,460,698, forward strand.
TCCCCCACTGTCACCTGCTTTCTTTTATTTTTATGGTGAGATTGATTATATTTACTATTTTTCTTAATATTCCAAGGAATTCTTTCAAATTTTAGAGTGCTTTCTCCATATTTTCAATGAGCTTGTGTAACAACTGTTTTTAAGGGTAATAGGTAACAATCAAATCAACTAAAATGTAAATGAATATGATCTTAAAATACAAAGAGAGGGTACATTGACAAAGACAATTTTATTTCAAGGACGATCAGTCAACAACCCATCTCAACTGGTGTCAATACAAGTTTAGTTTAATTTTCAATACATTATAGATGCTGTATAAATGGTATCAAATTGTTAATTATCATATAGATGGTTGTTTATGTTCACTGAACTGCATTTAGGCAAGAAAAATACCCCAAGAGGTTTTATAAACCATTTTAACATTGTAGACAGAAATAAAATAGTTTTATTCACTAATGCTTAGTTCAACAGAAAATTAAATTAAATTAACTGGAACATCCTATTCCCAGAGAAATTCAGTCAATAGTGGTTTTATAATAAGAAGAATGTCTTAGAAATATTTATAAGAATTTCTTCTGAGAAGGTCACAGAATTTTCATCGATGTAACTGAACTTAGTCTTTCAAGATCCTTATGAAGTAGAGAAATATTTTATCATTACTACTTGACAAATAAAGCGTATAAACAGTTAAGTATCATCACAAAACACTTTGGTAGAAAACTAAACACATCTTCTATTGGTTCGTGGACATTTTCATTCGGGTTAATTTATAAATGCATGAAATAAATAATCTATGTCATTTTTATAACCTTTTAAAAAGTCCCAAGAATACACGATGTATTTATACTGCCACTGCTGGAGATTACCTAATACTTAAAGATAAGAAACAATCAATAAAAGAACCATTGTATGAAAAACACTAGTGTATAATCATGCATGCTTATCAAGGATTAATAATCTTCTTTTAATAAACTTCATCTTAGAAAAGTACAGCAAATACCCAGTCCTTGTCTTTCTTCTTTCAAGTGCATCATTAATTTTAGTCTCGAATATAATATGCTTTTATGAACAAACACTTGATTTTTTTGTCCATGAGACTGTCTTGCTCTCTTTTAATCCATTCTAAATTCTTTACAAAATACTAAACTGATATCTTTGGGTGTTTTTGTTTTGTTTTTAAACAGAACGGAACACAAGATCTTTTGTAGAGCTACAGTGTTTATTCAGATGTAGTATTGAGATGAGAATTAATCCTTTTTAATGTTTTACCAAAGCTTTTTTCTTATTGGGAACTGCATAATGTTATGCAGTACTAATAACTATTTTTACTCTACACCTTCTTTCAACAAAGGACAGGGTGATGAGTTTTGTTTTGTTTTACATTAAGAGAAAACATTTCTTTCTGTGCTTCCTCTCCCTACAGCCTACTCACTGTCAGTTTATGTATATTTTGTGCTTTCTAATAAATAATTCCAAGATTCATTTCAATATCATTGTGCCTGAAGCACGGGGTTTCTATTCCACATGTTGAACTCTGGGGGATGCTGGTGGAGAAAGAAACAGAATTATAAATGCTTAATATTAAAAAAATAATGTGTTTCCAAGATCTACTCTGTAACACATCACACAGAAACCCTTAGACCTAGAAAGAAACGTATTTTACTCTTTTCTAGTGATAGGTGCCTCACTGCCAGTTTCATTTATAGACAGATTTGAATAATTTAGTCAATAGCTGACCCCCTAAAAGTACCCAGTTTAAGTCCTATGGACCTATATAGACCAATTCTAATTCTCTTTTCTCATGAGCACCTTTTAAGAACACTGCTCATGACCTATAGTGAATATGTTGTTTTTCTCTACTCACATCCCTTCTTCAAGCTCTCTTTGCTTCCTTTACTCCTTGAAGTCTTGGTGAGACTATTTTGGTGGCCTGTGGGTAGGGTAACCAGAAGTATATTCTATGTCTCTGGTACAGAGACAATTCTAGGTGTTGGCACATGAACAAAACAGAACACTTCTTGGTTTTCTTCATTAACCAAGATCTCCCTTTTTTGCCTAAAATAATCTGAGTGGTATTTCTGTTCCTTCATTAGCCATGAATGGCTTTTTAGTATACTTTGTCTGTATCATACTCTTCCTTTTCTTTTCCCTCAGTGTCTAGCCTATTCTAGACTATTTACCATATGAGTGTTCTTCCTTTCAAAGTGGTGCATTTTTTTTCAATATTTTCATAAAATGAATTCCCCGTAAATGGGCAAAAATGTGCTCTCTGACCATGCAGAAGAGTGTGTACCAACACTCTCCTTGTTCTGAAAGCTATCTTTCTCCTAATACAACCTGAGTTGGCATTGCTTTGCTGGCACTCCATCACTTAATTTGTTTCCATTGAGTTTGTGATCAAGTGAATGCCTGGGGAGTCCTCACCAACCATCAGAGGGAGGAATGAGAGTGAATTTAGGGTATTAGATAAAACTTTTGAATGTCTTCCTGTGGGGTTTCCTCCAGGCATAGGTCACTACTCCTCTCATAACAACTTGTTCTCGGCAGCCCTTCTCCAAGTTTCTATAGCTTGTCCCCACTTTCAGTCTAGACTTGCTAACAACTTCACTGCTGCTAACCTAGTTTCCTTTGAGGTTCTCCTGTACTTAGCTTGTACCTTTGTTTAATGTTATTGTCAATAAACTTTCTTAAAATTATCCTATTTTGAATGTGTTATTTACTTCCTATCTCAAGTATGTTGAACAAGTTAAGAACAAATATGAATCCTTTACCTGATGGGTAGATATCTCTCTTTAGGATAACATTGATCACTCTCTAAAGATTAAAAAAAATAATAATAATGTATTGAATCTTAAGCCAAATACTTTACTAAAGAGGCATAGATATCTTCTGACTCAGTAGGGACAAGTTGGGTTTTAAAATCAGACAATTTGGTTAAAATTCTGATTTTGCTATTTTAAGTTTGTGACTTGAATCTGTTAATCTCAGTATTCTTATTTTGTTCCTCAGAGATTGCAATATATCATTCTAAAGGTGGCTGTAAGAATTAATTGGGATAAATATTTAAGGAGACTTACAGAGAAAGTAGAGTTTAGTAGATCTTGCATAATTTTATTCCTCTTTGATTTCCATATACTTTACAACAGATTGTAGCATTGGGTACATGGCATATGCTGGACACCAAATGAGAGGAGAATCTGCATTGTTTGTTAGTTTTGAGATTACATGGAACCACCTCTAGTTTAAGAAACTCCCAGAGTTTAATGTATTAAGTCTCGCACACTTGGAAAATTCTCTGAACTGGAGTGGTGGAGTCCTAGATTCTACTCTCTTATATTATATTAGTTATGTGATTATCTTTATTTATGAAAAGAAATATCTCAAATAGACAGTTTTGTTTCTTTCAAATAGACAATTTTGATGATATTTTTGTTACTGAGTCCAAGCTCATACTGCTTGCTGCATGACAGGCCAATAAATCATGAGACAAGGAATTGTCTCTTGACATTCCTTTTTGGGGCAAGGAATAGCAACTTTATTCAGAAAGCCAGCAGACCAAGAAGATGGTGAACTGGAGTCCCAAAGACCCATTTTCCCTGAGTTAGAATTCAGGTTTCTTTTACACTAAAAGGGGAGGGAGTAAAGTCCTGGTTCTGGTCAGACTCTGGAGGGGAAGTGTTAATTTCTTCCTTTCTGCAGGCATTCACAGGTGAGACTGGTCAGGATATTTCCTGTGAGCTAAACAAAGGTATCTTAGCTTAACACCCATTAAATGGGTGGCAGGGTTCCCAGAGATGAGCCATTATGTATAATTTCAGGTTATTGGCAACATCACTTAAAACCCACTTCTCTATTCAAAAAGGAAACGTTCTAGACTGCCTTGTTAGAAAGTTTTTAACTTCTTTTAAGAGATATGTCTTTGTGTGTGTGTGTGTGCGTGTGCGTGTGTGTGTGTGTGTGTGTGTGTGTGCGCGCGCGCACGCGCATGAAGAGAAAACATTTTAGATAACATCTCTATGTTTTGGATATGCTTCAGAACAGTGAACATAACAATGGGAAAGAACCATCCCATTTGCTAGGTCCCTTGATTAACAAGTTATAGAGAATGAGTTTTGAAAAAATCACTTATAATTCCACCATCCATAGGTAGGATTTTATTTTTTTTAATATTTTCCTTCTGAAGGTGTTCTATTCATGTGGATAGCATTTTTTACAGAGTTGAGAACTACAGAGTCAAGGGGTGTAAATGTATTTAAATCTCTAAATTTGTATTACTAAACTCTATATTCCTAAGTCTTTCCAGTAAAATTATATCTATTTATATTTCAAACACACAATATAAGGAGTGCTGCACTCACACTATGCCCACTCATACTGTTGAATCACTCTCTAATTGCAAGCTCCTTTAAAAATACAAATTCAAAGTCCTTGGGAGATGGGCAAACAACTTGAAGACAGGTACCCTATTTTGCACTGAAATACCATTTTTTTTTTAATAATGCTTACCCAGTTAACCTTAATCCAGACCTCACCATCTAAATTTAGTCCCTCATATAACTTGAGAATCAATACTGAGAGCTAACATTATTTAGCCTTAAAGTGACCAGTGTACTGGGGAGAGGAGACAATGTCTAATACAGATTTCTTTTTTCTTTCTTTCTTTCTTTTTTTTTTTGACAGCTAAAGAAGACTACTGCATATTTAAAGGCAGATAAAGAAGAGGCAATTGGAGATGTTTGTACATTTCAAGTGAGTCAATCCTAGCTGGAGGCCCTTTGGTCTCAGGATTACTTGTGACAGAGAAAGAAGAAAATCTTGCCCCTAGGACATTATTTCAAATTTATTCAAAATTTCATGCAAAAGTAGTCACCCACAGATGGTTTCTCTGTAGCTTGCCCGAATTGAACAAATTGTCTCAGACCTGTTCTTAGCCATGGATAATGCCCACTTCACAAATCCCTGCTTGTCAGTCTTCAGGTAGTGAAGAGGGATAGCATGCAGATGAGAGAATCTAAACTCTTCCTCAACCCTTGGAGGAGGCCTCTTTCCAGGGCAACATTCGAATACATCTGCCTCACAGCAAGGCAAGTTCTCTTCTTTATGACAGATCAACCCAAAAGGATTCAAAACATTTGCCTGGGTATTTTTAAGACCACATTTTACTGACACTTTAAAATGTAACTTTTATGTTTTTGACCTTTAACCAAGCTTTAAAAAATTGTCTGTTTTAAATCTTACAATTCTTTAAGACCAACTTCAGGTCATCAGGTCTATGAATACCCCAACCCACAGTGAACTCCTTCCTGGTGTTTATTTTCTCTATTGTCATGTATTACCTCATTGCTTTGTGGTTTTGCTGCTGCTGTTGTTGTGGTGCTGGTTGTAAGCATGCCTTCAACTTTAAGAAAATTATAATTATATTGAGGTTAAGGCTGGATATTTTATTTCTGTTTATTTCCTTCAGTGCCTTGAACAAAGTAGGTTCCATCATTTTGTACTGAGTACTTGCTAACTATTCTCAAAATGTGGGCTATACTAATTATTTAGCTCCTTGGAACAGTAATTTAACATGATTAGATGGAATGTTTATGGTCTGGCCAGGGAGTGATATTTCCTTCCATTAATTCTTATATGTAAACTATTTTAAATGGAAATAGTTTTCATTGGAGAAAAAGGAACAGGAAACCACATTGGATCTTACTGCTAGTCATCACAGGCTTTAATTTTTGTGATTCCAGGCAGAGAAACTAAGTTTAACAAATAAACCAGAAGTTAACATTACACATTGAAAAACACACTTTCAACCTTTTAAAGGAGGAATATTTATTAGAGAGAGCCAATTATGTGAATTGTTGGGGGAAAACTGCTCAAGCATTTAACAATGGGAGAAAATTTGCAGTCTTTGGAATAGTTATTAACATGTCTATAAAATGCCTTTATAAGTAGGATATCCATACATACCAGTGTGCTCAGGATAGTCCTGGTTTGAGCCTAATATCCTGAGAAATTATGAATATCATTTTCCACCCCTTTTCATATCTATTATGCCACATATGAGATCATAAACTTTATGACCAATGCACAAATTGATGTCTTAAAGTTCTTGCTTTCGAAGCATAGAACACCACATGAGCCAACTCAAAACAAAGGAGTATGCCAAGATTAAATAGTTATATAATTTGTTAGTTTTGAAACACATCATATACTGGACTGTTTAAAATATATTGCCAGCATTATCAAAGTAAAAGTAAAAAAATATGTATTTCTTATCAGGTTCTGGACTAGTTCACTGTGTTTAGACTTTCAAAATAGTATTTCAGTATTTCTGTTATTTGCACTTTGTTCGTGTGAAGCAGATTACAGTGTAGTATATTGTAAAGACTTTTTAAAAGAATGTTGAATTCTTTCCTTGAATTGAAAACAGTTCTTTAGAGGGAACATTTTGATCTGATTAAAGCTATTCAAATTGAGAAGAAATAAATGACTTCATGGCAGAATGATGGGGCATGTGCAACGTGACCTGAAGTCCCAAGAGGTGATAAATGTGTGTGTATTTTTAACAGTGTTATTAACAAGCAAGTGGCTTTTGTGTTCAAGAGCATGGTTTTAAAAAGGTGTATCAAAATCCATCACATATTCTCAAAAGCATACCCATTTAAGAAATTCAATCTCATGATGCAAGCTCATGTCAATTTTAGTTTTCAGATTCCAAAGATGTTAGAAGAATAATCCTCAACCTACAAATTCTAGTTGAAGTATCAGTCTTTTGTATAAACAAAAACCAGAATGTTCTGGAACAATTCACTCCTTTAAAGAGCAATTTGTTCCTTTTTCTTCATTGAAGAAAAAGGGTTTGATGGTTAATTCCTAAATTGTCTTAAAATGTTTAGCATAAAATTTGAAAATAGTAAAATTACACATGAAAAAAGAAGCATATATTGTGAGTCCTGGGTTGTAATTAGGACATATCCCAGAAGTGAGCAGGAGAAAGTTAGAGTTTCTCTTGTTGTTATTCATGACTCTTGTTTCTTGTCAATATATTTATGGCCCAGATAGCCTGGAGATAGAAAGAATTACATAGGAAGAGATAAATCTAAGAGATGAAAATTGAGGGAATGAGAGGGTGGAGACCCGAGTGAACTGTCAATTATGAGAGATCAAACAAACACAATATCCATGTGACAAAATGTCAATCACTTTTATGGTCCTAGAGGATGATCCCTACTATTAGCAATACATTGACTCAGTTCTTACAACTGTGTCCATTGGCTGAAACCTCATTATCACTCTCTATTTGTTATACATTCCAGGTACCCAATACTTTGGACAATTTGAAAATAAAAACAAAAAATTGGTCTTGAAAGTGATTTTTTTTTTTAAATGGAGGAAGAGACAGAGAGAGAAACATAAGAAACCAAACAGCCAAAAGCAATGGGTGGTCCTTGCTTGGGACCTCACTGAACTAATCAAGGATTAAAAAAACAAAACAAACTAAAACAAAAAAAAAAAAAACCTTTGAGATCATTGGGTAAATTTGAAAATGAAGTATGAATTGTATTAAGGAATTACCTTAATTTGGTCTTGCTTGGTAATAGCATAGAAATTATGTAAAGTCTGGATTTCTTAGAAATGAATACCAAAGTATACATTGACAAAATTGAATGGTGTCTGAGATTTGTTTTAAAATATTTTAGGAGAAAAAGGGGAACGTAGGAAACACCATTTAAAAATATTGATAATTGTTGAAGATTAATAACGAGGTTTGCATAATTAAGATTGAAGAACCAATATTGTACTTCAAGTTACTTAACAAGCTGAAATAAAAATGTATATGATTGATGACAGACTCAGAATTAGGCAAGGTTCTCCTGAGGAAGAGTGAGGTGAGAGGACTTGTGTTACCATATTTCATAACTTACAGTAAAGCAGTATTAACTCACTCCTTTAAAAAGTATTTGTTGAATACCTATTATTTCCTAGGTTCTCTTACATAGCAGAGGCAGTATAGTATTGGTACAAGATAGGCAAGAAGATAAACTGAAAAGAATATTGAGGCCAATGGCAGATCCCTGCATATATTGATACTTAATATACAACTGATTGGAAAAGGAATCAAATAATGCTGGTACAATTGATCTTCCACAAGAAAATAAGATTTGATCCCTACATCAACTGCATACACACACAAAACAACAGGTTGGATTGCTGGCAGATTAACGTTTTAGAAGAAAATATAGGCAAATATATTTGATCTGAAATCAGAGAGATACATTTCTTAGAACAGGTACAAGAAGTGCAAAGCATGAAAGAAAATGTTTATGAATTTGAGTAGATAAAAAGTAAGAACTCCTGTTCTTCAAAACATACTGGAAAGACACGCATACACACAGATATAATAAAGAAAGGATACGTTTTTAAAATCTATAACTGCTACAAATCAGTCAGAAGTATACTATACCTAAAATGGGTAAAAAGGCATAAAAGGGCATTGTACTGAAGAGGAAGGATAAAGTGTGAACAATTGTAGAACAGGTTGATCAACATCTTATACTGCTGGTGGGAGTGTAACTTGGCATAATCACTTTGAAAGAAAACATTTTTGTATTATCTTGTAAATTCTGGAATGTGCATAGTCTATGACTCAAAAATTTCACTAAGTATATTTCCTATCAAAACTCATGTTCACAGCGTACCAGGAGTGTTTTGATGACCTATTGCTACGTAACAAAGTACCCATAGACTCAGTGGTTTAAAACCACATTCACTTTATTATGAACTTAATACTTTGTGCTGAAAATCAGTAAAGCCTTATTTTAGTGATTCTTCTGCTCCAAGTGCCATCAATGAGGTCACTCCATGGTGTCCCACTGGCCTGACAACTTGTCTGACTGGAGTTTTCAATGAAAGCTTGGTGTCTTGATAGGGACAGTTGGAGGCTGGCCTTGGATGGATGGGCTACCCTGCTTCTCTACAAGTGGGTCTTAGAGCCTCTCCACTAGGTCTCTTCATTAAAATAGTCAGGCTACCTTCTGACTGTATATAGACTGCACTGCAGCTCAGCTCTATACAATACGAGGCTGAAACTATAAATCCGCTTTAGAGCTAGATCTGAAACTGACATGGTATCATTTTCTCCACATTTCATTGGTTAAATCCTCACAGGCTAATCCAGATTCAAGAAGGGAGGAAATAGTCCACACTTTTTCATGGAAAGAGTGTCAAACTATTCACAGCCATATTTAAGTCACAGAGTATCCATAGCAGCATTGTTCATAACAATAATATAATAATTTAAGTGTTCATCTATAGGAGGAAAATTGTAGTTCATATAGCAAAACACTGTGTAACTGTAAAAACTCAATGGAGGGACAGTTCCCTACTGTCAAATAGATGAGTCTTAGGAATTTTGAATAGAAAAAAATCAAGTCAAGAAATATTATAGAGTGTGTTACATTGTTATATAACTATATCTACAAATCTCATAAACAAATAAATCTAATAGATATATGGGTAGTTTATATATATATATATATATATATATATATATATATGGGAATTTCAAACAATACTTGGGAAAAAAGTTCTGTCTCTGAAGGAGACACTATCATAAGACAGAGGAAGAAGACACAGAACCACGAGTTTTGTGTAAACTTGTAGTTCTTAAAATTATTATTATGCTCATATATGTTAAGTAGATTATTTAGCACATGAGTGCTGCATTTAAAAAAGATGTTTTGTATTCCTGGAACTGGAAAATACCTTCAGGCCCATGTTGCCTTTGGAATTGATTTATTATTCTGTTGTTCCTAGGAATTTCCTTTAACTTCTTACAAGCAGTTATGCATTTTAAAAAACTGTATATATATTTTAATATATGTGTTACAGGTATTTTATAGCAGGAGTGTTTTCCAGAATTACCACTTGAGTATACTCCTAGAGGCAGATATTGGTTCTAGCCCCTTCTGTGTGTGCTTGTGTGTGTGTGTGTGTGTCCTTTCCCTGAGCTTATATATGCTGTGTATGGACATCCTGAATCTGTGGCTGTCAACTGACAGAGGAGTCTCTTCAATAGGAGGGTTTTGAAAATATGTGGAGAAGTTTTACGTTGTTATAATGACAGTCATTCCAAGCTGCTGAACATCAGTGATAAATGTCCAGCAATTAACAAAGAATCGTTCATCCAAAAAGTAAATATTGAAAAGTACTCCCCTAGATTGATGATATGTCTCTTACTTAACCTTTCTCTTATTTACTTTCCTTCCCAACCTCCTTTTCCCTGGGAAATTTTCTCTACTTTTTTTTCTAGTTTATCTATTGATTCCACTTTTTATAGCAATTATATTTTTAATTTCCAAGAGTTTTTACTTTGATCATCCCTTTTGTGACTTTCTGTCCCTGTTATATGGCAGTAGTAATTTCTCCCCTGTCTTCCATTTTAGTACTTACATTATTTTAAGTTTATTCTGTTTGCTGAACTATCTCTGGGTAATTTCTGTATCTGTATCTTGGTCTTTCACTTTCATGCTCTTTATGTCCCTGACAATCTTTTGTTGAGGTTTCGTTTTTTTTTCTTTTGCTCATGTCTGGATAGATATTATTGTATAAGTAATTTTTCTGCCAAGTTCTTCCTTAAATGGGAACTCTGGCTGGCTGCTCAGATATACTTATTAGACAGGACTTGACCAGCTAATTAGTGGGTTTTCAGTTTTGAAAAATAAATCCAAAGAGCAAATCCAAGTGTGCACCATCCTAAAACTAAAAGAGGAAGTTGTGTATTCATGGTACTCATACCCACTATAAACATCCCCCAATTTGTTGGTTTACTTTCTTTGGAAGAGATTACTCTCTTTCCTTTGAATTTCTAGCTACCTTCATGAGGTTAGGAAGTCAAGTCTGACATGTGCTTTTTCATTATACAAATTCACCTGGCTAAGAAGGCAAGTTGGGCTGAATGGCAGCCCATCAAGACTTGAAAATCCTCAAAAAGTTACCTCTGGGTCTGCAGTTACCATAGAAGGAAGTGACCTGGGAACGGTGAAAGTTTCTTACATAGTCCATCAATTAATCTTCATGATTTTAGATATACATAAATATTTTTCAATCTTCTCGATAGTTGGGATGTTATGTCAAAGAAGGGTGGCTGCCATCTGCAATGAAGTTTTCTCCTCTATTACTTGAAGCTTTAGCCATCTCTGCTTAAGCTTCTTATTTATGAGCTCTCATTACCCCTACTACAATGTTTTTTAAATCTTTTAAAAATGGATGATGCTCCCTCCTTTTCCTCTTGTCTTCTGTATTTGTGCTACACATGCCTGGGTGATGAATGTATGTGTGTAGTTAATCATCATGTACAATGTATTTTATGTATACATTTTCAGAATTACAACCATGAGAATATTGGAGCCAGAGTAATAGGATACAAAATTGGTGAGTCACAATCCATATTGTTTTGAATTACTTATATAAAATTTATGTTAGCCTTGAATTATTCCAATCAAAAAAGAAAGGGACACACAATCTGTTTATTTTGTTTTCTTAGAGTATATATTAAAAATAGAAAAATGAACATCTAGAAGATAAAATATTTCAGCAGAGTGCTTCCTTGGGACATTGGGACCCCTATAATGTCTCTTGGAATTCAAAAAGCTCTTACATAAAACATTTGGATGACTTTAAGAGTAAATGTAAATAAATGAAAAGCATAAGGATTAAATTTTATTTGACTTACACATGAAAGTTTTGAGGGAAAAGATTTTTGGCACATAGTCTCTGGACCCAGCAAAACAGGAATGATGGTAAAAATTTACCAAAGTAGTTCACAAAACTCACAAAATTCATAAGAAAATGGTTTCCTAATAAAAAGATAGATAATTAATATTATTATAATAATGTTAAATCTTTATAACTTAGTTGTTTGCTTGGGAATAGAACATCTTACAAGTTGAATGTCATTAAATCAGCCTTATATTTACCTAGTATAGTTAAATAGAGATACACATTTTGCTTCTAAAATTATGAACTGTCATCTAAAATCAGATAACAGATAGGAAACAATGATAGTAAATATTTCTACGCACACACACACACAAAGAGAGGATCAGAGTTTTGTTTAAAAGTCTTCCCAATGCTCAAAATTATTCCTTGGTAAGGTACTACCCATGTGTATATATGTTTATAACAAGTTTATGGTCCTGATAGGACAGTCATACAAACTGTAACATGTTGTTTACAGATCCTGATGCTCTAAGGACAATATCAGTGCTATGATTGTTCAGAATTTGAAAAGGCATGAAGGATTTAATATCAAACATAAACTTCATTGTAATTAAATAGATGGACTTAATTTAAAGCCAAGTGCATTTCAATTCCCTTATTTCCTAATACAAAATAGAAGAGGCAGAAGGATACCATCACATAAGAACAATTTCAACCAGAATAGTCTTAACTGGAAGGTTAATGATTGTAAATAAAATTCAGTTTAAACAACCAAATGGAACTGAATGTTCTGCCAGAAGCAGAACAAAATATATCTCAGGGTAATAAACTATACTATCTTCAGGACAGTATCCAAGGAAATAATCATCTTAATTCTCTCAGCAGATGATATCTATATTACAGTAAGGGATTTTTTTTTTTTTTTACCATGAAGGTTATAATCTGCAACTGCTAATGAACCAGGTTTATTTTGTGTCAGGTACATCCAGGAAATTTGTTGTTGTTTATTTTTTGTTGTTCTTATTGTTTTATGAGGATAGCATTGGAGAAAGAAATTGGAAAACAGACACTTAGGACCAAACACACTAAGTCTAGTTCACTTCAAGATAGCAAAATGGATTCAGAATCTTCTTCAAAATGAGGAATCTATTCTTGTAATTATTTCTAACCTCCCAAAACAAGGGCTATTAATTTGCGTGAAAAGACCAATCGTAGATTTTAGATTGGATACACGTCACAGAGCAGTGATGACTAAATGCTGCTCACATTAGAATTACTTGAGAAACTTTTAAAAAACATAGAATCCTGAAGACCAGCCCAGACATCATGAATCAGAATCTCTTGTGTTGGAAGCTACTGCCTCGTAAGACATAGAAAGGAAGGACTTCTCCCATGACTTCTCTGCAGGATCTTCTCTGATAACTGAAGATGGTTGGGATAGGAGTGGCACCAAGAAGCCTCCTATCATATCACCAGGGGTGCTTGCCTGTTCATCATTTTCCTGTCCTGACTTAACTTTACCTGATGCCACTCCACAGTCACTATGTTTCTAAAAGGCAGTGCATGAGTGTGGAAACTTTCACAGAGAATAAAATGAAGGAACTAATATATACAGAGAATGCATTACATGCTAGATACTTATTACATTTTACACATCCTATAACTAAAACCCCTCACCACTCCCATGGGGTGTGTATTACCATTATTAAATAGATTGTACTGATTAGGGTACCAGTGGAGAAAAGAATAGGACATTGCAACAAGGTCACAAGGAATGCAAGTGACAGAACTGGAATTCCGATTCAGTTCCAGTCCTTTTAAAAATAACATGAGAGATATAATTATTTTATCCTTTATTCCTTGGAATATGAAGACGCTGGTAAAATATAATAGAACCTCTTTTCTTCATTACAGGTGTGGGGGGAGACAGATATGTCTCTTCTGACAAATCTAGAAATCTAAAATTTGTGACAACGAGTTTGAGAGATTATCTTGATACCACAGACTACCTAATTTCCATCTTACATTGTTTAACTTTTAGGAAATGTATAATCGATATTTCAACTGTCTGATTTCATTATTATGAATTTATTATATTGATTGAATTAGATTTAGCAGCTTGTTTTTATTTATTAGCTTATTTCAAGAAAGGAAAGTGCTTCCTTTACTGAAGAAAGTTGACAAAACAAATAGGTTCTTTAAAGAAAATTGCATACTACAAAAGTGTTAAATCTATAAATCTAGTTGTTGCCTTCATCTTCTTCTTCTGTGATTTTTATTAGACACCTTGTAAAAAATATTCAGAAATAGAAGCATGTACAACCAGGTGGAAAGCCAGATGGTCCCATAATTTTGTACACAGCCATTTGTGACTGGCTCTAACAAAAATTGCAGTCATGACACTTCACATAAAAGGAAAGTGTTTCTGCCCATACTGGCTTTCTAATATTTTTATTCATTCATTCAAAAATGTCCATTTTCACCTACTTTTTGCTGGGAATTTGAAATTGAACAAATGGCTCTTGGAATAAGATTAGAAATCAACTTTAGAGTTTATAGACAGGACATTCTGCAAGCTCCTTGAAAAAAACAATCAATCGGGTTTCATTTCTTGGAGGTTCTGTTTCACCAATGACAGTGTTTGACATGCAATTATGGCTCTTCTAATACTTGGTGAATGAATAGGCAATTGTACAGCAGGGACTATTCTTCGCATGGTGTATTATTTTTCTATTCACTCTATATATTTCTATACATACCACTGTCTTCACCAATACTCAGACAAGTGGCATGTCACTTCCCCTTTCATATGAGTCAATTTAATGAGATGTCACTTTGAAAAATATCCTTGAACACAGATTAGAATGTTCTTTCTTTTGCAATGTGGATATTATGAAAAATAAAAGAGTCTGAGAGGCCTTGGGCCCCTTCAGATGATCGTGAGGAATAGACATTGCGAAATACCTGAACATCTTGCTTTCTCAAGGGGGGCGGTGAGTGCATCACCAGATGCAGATGTGTTCTCAGTTGTTGTTGTTTTTTGACACGTGCATAGAGTACACATAAAATAAACACAAATGTGCTCTTTACAGGAAAGACACCTGGATTTTGGGAGAGTTAGAAGTCCACATGATACCTCAGAAAATGCCTAAAAGGAAATGTAACTGAGCATTAAATTCAATACTAAAATCCCTCGATCTTGAACTCTAAATTAAGTTACCATTTCCATTATCATGCAAGTAATACTCATACGCCTAAGCTTTCCCAAAACTCATAATCCTGGAAAGAAACAGTCCCATGGCCTGCAAGTATTGGAATTAGTTCTGCTTCACAGAAAAGAAAGCAAAATGGGAAAAAGAGCTAACATCACTGAGCACTTAGCATATTCCAGGCATCATGCATGATGTTTTATTTAGGTCATCTCCTTCCCTCTCTTTGTGAAGGGACAAATGACAAGTGGAAAACAAATAATAGTATAGATTTCAACAAAAAATATTCTTTTCATAATTATTGCCTGCTATAGGCATTTTCCATCTACCAGTGTAGGGTAAGAAGTAGCAAAAATAAAAGAAAATAATTTTAAAAACAACATGTTTTTCTTTAACTTGCTACTTGAATTTCTATAATTGGAAGCCTCAACCTGTAACTGAAAGAGTGGTCCGGCTGCTTGCTGCTCCAAAGTCAATAAAGAGGCAAGGTTGGTGGAAAGGGAAGTTTGCTTTATTTGGGATGCTTGCAACCAGGGGTGGGAGAGTGGGGACAGGGCAGTCTCCTGTCCAAAGGCTGACTCTCTGCCCCTGGAACCAGTGAGCAAGAGCTTTTATAGGCTGAGGGAGGGGCTACATGCAGAAACAGCACAGGCAGCTCTGACAGTAATCTTGAAATTGGTCATCGATGGTCTGATCAGCGTCATCTTGATTGTTTTAGGTACAGTTAGTCTTCAGTTCCAAGGTCAGTTTGTTCCCATTTACTTGAGGCTAGTTCTTGGAACTGGGGCAGCTTATGCCATGGCCATGGTCTGAGCACCATGTAGTTAACTACTTCCACCTGGTAGAGGTTTCAGTATCTATAAGACAGCTCACAGGATATGGCTCAGAATATTACCTATAGCCCTTGAATAAAAACTAAAAGTCCTTGACTATGCTTAATGACTAAACTATTATTATTCAGACTTGGACTGTTTTCCCTTGTTTCTGCATTTTCTCACTTCTCTGATTAAACTTACTCTTTGGCTAAAGTTTTTCCACACATGAAAGGCAGAAGGAGGACATGGGAGGAAGGACCATAGTGTCCTGCTCTGCTTCAAACCCACTGAGACGCTCTCTCTCTGGTTAAAAAAGTGAGTTTCCTGGATGATCAAACTGCCATCTCCCGTGTCCCCATGAAATGAATACAACAAATGCTTTTACTGTAAACTGGGCTGCCCTCTGGGTTGGATCAGGAAGAAAAAGATCTTTTTTTTAATCTCATTTCCATGTTTGAAAATCAGACGACACAAATGTGATGATTTACAGACTTACTGCACTGTACACCCACACCAAACTCACATACCTAAAATAATTTTATTCTATTAAAATGTGATGGTTCACCGTGGGGAAGTTATTTACCTATTCCAAGCTGAAATGTTCTCAGCTGCAATAGAGGACTTTCTGTAACATATACCTCAAAGGCTGGTTGAAAGTATTAAATTACATAATGCATGTTGACTTTTTTTTTAACATCTTTATTGGAGTATAATTGTTTTACAATGTTGTGTTAATTTCTGCTGTATAACACAGTGAATCAGCAATACATATATATATATATATATATCTCCTCATATCTCCTCCCTCTTGCGTCTCCCTCCCACCCTCCCAATCCCACCTGTCTAGGTAGACAAAAAGCACTGAGCTGATCTCCCTGTGCTATGTGGCTGCTTCCCACTAGCTATCTATTTTACATTTGATAGTGTGTATATGTCAATGCCACTCTCTCACTTCATCCCAGCTTACCCTTTTGCCTTCCCGTGTCCTCGAGTCTATTCTGTACGTCTTAATCTTTATTCCTGTCCTTCCCTTAGGTTTGTCAGAACCACTTTCTTACTTTAGATTCCATATATATGTGTTAGCATAAGATATTTTTCTCTTTCTGACTTACTTCACTCTGTATGACAGACTCTAGGTCCACCCCGCTCACTACAAATAATTCAATTTCATTTTTCTTAGGGCTGAGTAATATTCCATTGTATATATGTGCCACATCTTCTTTATCCATTCATCTGTCGATGGACACTTAGGTTGCTTCCGTGTCCTGGCTATTGTAAATAGAGCTGCAATGAACATTATGGTACATGACTCTTTTAGAATTATAGTTTTCTCAGGGTATATGCCAAATAGTGGGATTGCTGTGTCGCATGGTAGTTTTATTTTTAGTGTTTTAAGGAACCTCCATATTGTTCTCCATAGTGGCTGTATCAATTCACATTCCCACGAACAGTGAAAGAGGGTTCCCTTTTCTCCATACCATCTCTGCATTTATTGTTTGTAGATTTTTTGATGATGGCTATTCTGACTGGTGTGATGTGCATTTCTCTAATAATTAGTGATGTTGAGCAGATTTTCATGTGCTTCTTGACCATCTGTATGTCTTCTTTGGAGAAATGTCTATTTAGGTCTTCTGCCCATTTTTGGATTGGGTTGCTTGTTTTTTTGATATTGAGCTACATGAGCTGCTTGTATATTGGGGAGATTAATCCTTTGTCACTTACTTCATTTGCAAATATTTTCTTCCAACCTGACGGTTGTCTTTTGGTCTTGTTTATGGTTTCCTTTGCTGTGCAAAAGTCTTTAAGTTTCATTAGGTCCCATTTGTTTATTTTTGGTTTAGTTTCCATTTCTCTAGGAGGTGGGTCAAAAATGATCTTGCTGTGATTTATGTCATAGTGTTCTGACTATATTTTCCTCTAAGAGTTTAATAGTGTCTGGCATTACATTTAGGTCTTTCATCCATTTTGAGTTTATTTTTGTGTATGGTGGTGGGGAGTGTTCTAACCTCATTCTTTTACCTGTAGCTGTCCAATACTCCAAGCACGACTTGTTGAAGAGGTTGTCTATTCTCCATTGTATATTCTTGCCTCCTTTATCAAAGATAAGGTGACCATATGTACGTGGGTTTATCTCTGGGCTTTCTATCCTGTTCCATTGATCTATATTTCTGTTTTTGTGCCAGTACCATACTGTTTTGATTACTGTAGCTTTGTAGTATAGTCTGAAGTCAGGGAGCCTGATTCCTCCAGCTCCATTTTTTCTTTCTCAAGATTGCTTTGGCTATTCAGGGTCTTTTATGTTTCCATACAAATTGGGACTTTTTTTGTTCTAGTTCTGTGAAAAATGCCAGTGGTAGTTTGATAGGGATTTCATTGAATATGTAGGTTGCTTTGGGTAGTATATTCATTTTCACCATGTTGATTCTTCCAATCCAAGAACATGGTATATTTCTCCATCTGTTTGTATCATCTTTAAATTCTTTCATCAGTGTCATATAGTTTCCTTCATACAGGTATTTTGTCTCCTTAGGTAGGTTTATTCCTAGGTATTTTATTCTTTTTGCTGAAATGGTAAATGGGAGCGTTTCCTTAATTTCTCTTTCAGATTTTATATTATTAATGTATAGGAATGCCAGATATTTATGTGCAATAATTTTGTGTCCTGCTACTTTATCATATTCATTGATTAACTCTAGTAGTTTTCTGGTAGCATCTTTAGGATTCTCTATGTATAGTATCATGTCATCTGCAAGCAGTGACTGCTTTACTTCTTCTTTTCCCATTTGGATTCCTTTTACTTCTTTTTCTTCTCTGATTGCTATGGATAAAATTTCCAAAACTATGTTGAATAATAGTGGTGAAGGATAATCTTGTCTTGTTTCTGATCTTAGTGGAAATGGTTTCAGTTTTTCACACTGAGAATGATGCTGGCTGTGGGTTTGTCATATATGGCCTTTATTATGTTGAGGAAAGTTCCCTCTATGCCTACTTTCTGAAGGGTTTTTATCATAAATGGGTGTTGAATTTTGTGGAAAGTTTTTCTGTATCTATTGAGATGATCATATGTTTTTCTGCCTTCAATTGTTGATATTGTTTATCACATTGATTGATTTCAGTATATTGAAGAATCCTTGCATTCCTGGGATAAACCCCACTTGATCATGGTGTATGATCCTTTTAATATGCTGTTGAATTCTGTTTGCTAGTATTTTTTTTGAGGAGTTTTTCATCTATGTTCATCAGTGGTAAATGCCTGTAGTTTTCTTTTTTGGTGTCATCTTTGTCTGGTTTTGGTATAAGGGTGATGGTGGCCTTGTAGAATGAGTTTCTGAGTGCTCCTACCCATGCTATATTTTGGAAGAGTTTGAGAAGGATAGGTGTTAGATCTTCTCTAAATGCTTGATAAAATTCACCTGTGAAGCCATCTCATCATGGGCTTTAGTTTGTTGGAAGATTTTTAATCACAGGTTCGAATTCAGTGCTTGTGACTGCCCTGTTTATATTTTCTATTCCTTCCTGGTTCAGTCTCGGATGGTTGTGCTTTCCTAAGAATTTGTCCACTTCTTCCAGGTTGTCCATTTTATTGGCACATAGTTGCATATAGTAATCTCGCATGATCCTTTGTATTTCTGCAGTGTCAGTTTTTATTTCTCCTTTTTCATTTCTAATTCTATTGATTTGAGTCTTCTTCCTTTTATTCTTGATGAGTCTGGCTAATGGTTTATCTATTTTGTTTATCTTCTTGAAGAAACAGCTTTTAGTTTTATTGATGTATGCTACGGTTTCCTTCATTTCTTTTTCATTTATTTCTGATCTGATATTTATGATTTCTTTCCTTCTGCTGACTTTGGTGTTTTTTGTTCTTCTCTCTCTAATTGTTTTAGGTGTAAGGTTAGGTTGTTTATTTGAGATGTTTCTTGTTTCTTGAGGTAGGATTGTATTGCTATAAACTTCCCTCTTAGAACTACTTTTGCTGCATCCCATAGGTTTCGGGTCTTTCTGTTTTCACTGTCATTTTTTTCTAGGTATTTGTTCATTTCCTCTTTGGTTTCTCAGTGATCTCTTGGTTATTAAGTAGTGTATTGTTTATCCTCCATGTGTTTTTATTTTTTACAGATTTTTCCTGTAATTGATATCTAGACTCATAGCACTGTGGTCAGAAAAGATACTTGATATGATTTCATTTTTCTTAAATTTACCAGGGCTTGATTTGTAACCCAAGATATGATCTGTCCTGGAGAATGTTCCATGAGCACTTTAGCAGAACATGTATTCAGTTGTTTTGGGGTGGAATGTCCTATAAATATCAATGAAGTCCATTTTGTTTAATGTATCACTTAAAGCTTGTGTTTCCTTATTTATTTTCATTTTGGATGACCTGTCGATTGGTGAAAGTGAGGTGCTAAAGTCCCCTACTACGATGGTGTTACTGTCAATTTCCCATTTTATGGCTGTTAGCTTTTGTCTTATGTATTGAGGTGCTCCTATGTTGGGTGCATAAATATTTAGAATTGTTATATGTTCTTCTTGTATTCATCCCTTGATCTTTATGTAGTCTCCTTCTTTGTCTCTTGTAATAGTATTTATGTTAAAGTCTGTTTTGTCTGAAATGAGAATTGCTACTCCAGCTTTCTTTTGATTTACACTTGCATGGAATATCTTTTTCCATCCCCTCATTTTTAATATGTATGTGTCCCTAAGTCTGAAGTGAGTCTGTTGAAGACAGCATATATACGGGTCTTGTTTTTGTATCCATTCAGCCAGCCTATGTCTTTTTGTTGGAGGATTTAATCTAGTTACACTTAAGGTAATTATCGATATGTATGTTCCTATTAACAATTTCTTAATTATTTTGGTTTTGTTATTTTAGATCTTTTCTGTCTCTTGTTTTCCTGTCTAGAGAAGTTCCTTTAGCATTTGGTGTAAAGCTGTTTTTGTGGTGCTGAATTCTCTTAGTTTTTGCTTCTCTGAAAAGGTTTTAATTTCTCCATCGAATCTGAATGACATCCTTGCTGGGTAGAGTAATCTTCGTTGTATGTTTTCCCTTTCATCACTTTAATTATATCCTTCCACTCTCTTCTGGCTTGCAGAGTTTCTGCTGAAACATCAGCAGTTAACCTTATGGGGATTCCCTTGTATGTTATTTGTTATTTTTCCCTTGCTGATTTCACTACTTTTTCTTTGTGTTTAATTTTTGATAGTTTGATTAATATGTGTCTTGGCGTGTTTCTCCTTGGTTTACCTTGTATGGGACTCTCTGTGCTTCCAGGACTTGATTGACTATTTCTTTTCCCATATAAGGGAAGTTTTCAACTATAACCTCTTCAAATATTTTCTCAGTCCCTTTCTTTTTCTCTTCTTCCTCTGGGACCCCTATAATTCAAATATTGGTTCATTTAATGTTGTCCCAGAGGTCTCTGAGACTGTCCTCAATTCTTTTCATCCTTTTTTCTTTATTCTGTTCTGTGGTAGCTATTTCCACTATTTTACCTTTCAGGTCACTTCTCTGTACTTCTGCCTCAGTTATTCTGCTGTTGATTCCTTCTGGAGAATTTTTAATTTTATTTATTGCTTTGTTCATCATTTTTTGTTTGTTCTTTATTTCTTTAGGTCCTTGTTAAGCATTTCTTGTAATTTCTCCATTCTATTTCCAAGGTTTGTGATCACCTTTACTATCATTACTCTGAATTCTTTATCAGGCAGAATGCCTATTCCCTCTTCATTTGTTTGGTCTGGTGGGTTTTAACTTCACTCCTTCATCTGCTGTGTATTTCTCTGTCTTCTCATTTTGCTTACTTTACTGGGTTTGGGGACTCCTTGTTGCAGGCTGCAGGTTCGTAGTTCCCATTGATTTTGTTTTTTGCCCCCAGTGGGTAAGGTTTGTTCAGTGGCTTATGTAGGCTTCCTTGTGGAGGGGACTGGTGCCTGTGTTCTGGTAGATGAGGCTGGATCTTGTCTTTCTGGCAGGCAGGACTGCATCTGTTGGTGTGTTTTGGGTTGTCTGTGAACTTCTTATGATTTTAGGTGTCCTCTCTGCTAGTCTGTGGTATTCCTATCATGCTAGTTGTTTGGCATGAGGTATTCAGCCCTGGAACTTGCTGATTCTTGAATGGAGCTGGGTCTTCGCTTTGAGACAGAGATCTCTGGGAGAGCTCTCGCCAGTTGATATTACGTAGGATCAGTAGGACTCTGGTGGTCCAATGTGCTGAACTGAGCTCTCCCACCTCAGAGGCTCAGGCCTGACACCCTGCCAGAGCACCAAGACCAGGTCCAAGAGAGGAGGTGTGGCAGGGCATGCCATGCAGGGCCACATGGAAAATTGCCCTGGCAGTCACAGGCAGAAGACAGGAGTTCAAGGAGAGCTTAGGTTTTCACATTTATTGGGGTTTCTTTCATTCACAGTTTCTCTCTCAGGGCGTTTTGCCTTTTGAGCTCCCTGGAACTCAGGAGTTATGAATGTTGACTGTTAAGCACATAGCAAATGCTAATGAAAATATGCCATTTTTCCCATCTTGCCCCAAATGGTGAGATCTGGGAAAGAGATTTAGTGATGGTCACAGCTTCCCAAAGTTGTTTGTTTGTTTGTTTTCTTATCCCATCAAGCTCCTATTCTATACTTGCTGAGAGACTTCTGAATTGTTGAGAGTGCACAGCGTAGGCCTGAGGTACATCCCTCATTATGTACACAGTTACTTCCATAGACAACCATACAACACTTTTTAAAATATATTGTTAAAATACTAGCAAACAGAATCCAACAGCACATTAAAAAGATTATACACCATGATCAAGTGCAGTTTATCCCAGGAATACAAGAATTCTTCAGTAAACACAAATCAATCAATGTGATACACCATATTAACAAATTGAAGAATAAAAACCATATGATAATCTCAATACATGCAGAAAAACTTTCTACAAAACTGAACACCAATTTATGATAAAACCCTCCAGAAAGTAGGCATAGAAGGAACTTACTTCAACATAATGAAGGCCATACATGACAAACCCACAGCTAACGTCGTTCTCAATGGTGAAAAACTGAAACAATTTCCTCTAAGATCAGGAACAAGACAAGCTTGGCCACTCTCACCTCTGTTATTCAACATGGTTTTGGAAGTTTCAGCCACAGCAATCAGAGAAGAAAAGGAAATAAAAGAAATCCAAATCAGAAAAGAAGAACTAAAGCTGTCACTGTTTGCAGATGACATGATACTATACATATAGAACCGTAAAGATGCTACCTGAAAACTACTACAGCTAATCAATGAATTTGGTAAAGTAGCAGGATACAGAATTAATGCACAGAAATCTCTTGCATTCCTATACATTAACGATGAAAAATCTAAAAGAGAAATTAAAGAAACACTCCCATTTACCATTTCAACAAAAATAATAAAATACCTAGGAATAAACCTACCTAAGGAGTCAAAAGACCTGTATGCAGAAAACTATAAAACACTGATGAAAGAAAGTAAAGATGATACAAACAGATGGAGAGATATACCATGTTCTTGGATTGGAAGAATCAACATTGTGAAAATGACTATACTATCCAAAGCAATCTATAGATTAAATGCAAGCCCTATCAAACTGCAATGGCATTTTTCACAGAACTAGAACAAAAAATTTCCCAATT
Source organism: Orcinus orca (assembly GCF_937001465.1). Lineage (NCBI taxonomy): Eukaryota > Metazoa > Chordata > Mammalia > Artiodactyla > Delphinidae > Orcinus > Orcinus orca. Next base: position 132,484,076 of record NC_064563.1, read on the forward strand.
TGTATGGAAACACAAAAGTCCCCAAATAGTCAAAGAAATTTTCATAAAGAAAAACGGATCTGGAGTAATCAGGCTCCCTGACTTCAGACTATAGTACAAAGTTACAGTAATCAGGACAGTACGGTACTGGCACAAAAACAGAAGAATCCTCCTGAAGAGTCTAGGGGCCAGACAGGTATAAAGACACAGACGTAGAGAATGCATTTGAGGATGAGTGTAGGGGGAAGGGTAAGCTGGGATGAAGTGAGAGAGTGGCATGGACATATATACATTATGAAATGTAAAATAGATAGCTAGTGGGAAGCAGTGGCATAGCACAGAGAGATCAGCTCAGTGTTTTGTGATCACCTAGAGGGGTGGGATAGGGAGGATGAGAGGGAGATGCAAGAGGGAAGAGATATGGGGAAATATGCATTTGTATAGCTGATTCACTTTTTTATACAGCAGAAACCAACACACCATTGTAAAGGAATCATACTCCAATAAAGATGTTAGAAAAAAAACTTAGGTTAAAGTAATAAAATAAACTAATAGAAAAGAATATGTATATTGTTAACATGTCTGTAATTTGGATTATATTTTTCCCACTAAGACATAATATTAAATGTTTTCTTTTAATACTTAATCATGTAATATAAAAGACAATATGAATAATAAAATACAATTTAAAAAAAAGTTTAATTCTCCAGACCACTGTTTATTATACCTCCATCTCTTTCTGGAAACTAAATATATAGGAGACGATCTTATATTTGGGGGGATGTCTGATTCTTGAGATAAGAATAAACCCTTTTTTAAAAAACTTTCCTAAGGAAACTATATTATTTTAATAAACTCTTGCTAAAAATGACGAAGTGACTGCATATCAGGGAAGACAAATCAGTCTTATCTTGCATGTCAATGGTGATCTATTTACAATGTATGTCTGCCCATCAGAATGTCATATAGTACATATAGTAAGTGACGTGTCTACAGCAAACCCAAGAGGAAAGAGGTCTAAAAGCTGTATATTTGTTATTCTGTTTTTTTTTTTTTCTTTTAGTACCTTCTCAGCACATAGACCTTATAGGTAAAATAAAACTGATGTTTCCCACTTTAAATAGATAAGAGAATTTTAAAGATGGAATTGAGGGGAAATGTTTTACACAAACCATGAAGAGGTGGTTTTATTGTTTTGAGGACCTGATACCTTTTTGGTATTTACTTTTTAAAGTGTGGTTAATAATTTGAGTGGATTTTGCACTGGTGATTTCAACATTTAAGATGATAAATGAACAGGTTGAATGAGAGTGGAACAGTTGGTAACAATGGACAGACCAAGGGTCAGCAGAATCAATGCCTCATCTGTTGCCCTTCACACACACGTCCTGAGCAAATCATTTAATAGTGCAAATGCTCAGTTTTCTCATTTATTAAATGAACTTGGTCAGACTTATATAACTTAAAGCTTGGAGAGAAGCTTCTTCAGGTATTATTATCCAATGCATTTTTTCTTTCCCATACTACTTTAAGAAAAATAAAAGAGAAACAGTAAAATCTTATGTCATTACATACAATATTTTTCTTGATAATAAATTTATTATCATTATGTAGAAAGATTGCAGATCCCATATGACATGAGTACTATTTCTTCATAGATTAGAAATACCATATTCCTTTTAATAAGACTGATATATTCTACATGTAAAGAGCAACAGGAAACACATATTGTATAGACCTCTTTGCAATAAGATTAATATAAAGTCTTTTGCTGTTACAGGTAAATGGTTTTATTATACCAAATCCTCATGTGTACAATTATTTCTAATTTAAAGGTGATTTTGTCTTAATTTTGGACCTATGTATTCTCTTATAAAATTTAATTCTTGTTCTTTTTTTTCTGTGTATTGAAATATCTGTAATTTTAAAGGTTTGAACTTTCTCCCCTCTCTTTTTTTCTCATTCATAAAATTCTAATACATAGAATTATCTATGTCGTTAAGTCCAATACCAGAAATGTATACCTGAATCGATGCCCTTTAGGGAGACATAGTATAAAAATATCTGCATAATCTATTACGATAGCTTATTCTATGTGTCAACTTGGCTGGGCACAAGGTGCCCAGATATTTATTAAAACATTATTCTGAGTGATTCTGTGAGGGTGTTTTTGGATGATATCATCATATAAATCGGTGGTCTTCAAATAAAACAGATTGCCCTCCATTATGTGGGTGGTACTCATTTAATCAGCTGAAGGCCTGAATAGAACAAAGAGATCAGTCACCTCTGAGCAAAAGAAAATTTGTAGTTTCTAGTTTCTCCTTCTCCAGGCTAATGCACATACCACTACTATCAGTTTTATCTTTTTAACACGATTTTGGAAATGTAATCTCCCTTCTCACAAACTTCCACTTTCTGATGAAGGTCACACTGTAGGTTGGCATTCAGGACATTTACTGTCTGGAACAAAACTCCCAATTTTACCATATTTATAGCCTTCAGATGAGCTGGATTATTATTTGCTCTTTAAGCAGAGTTTGAATATATGTACCTTTCTGGATTAAGGAAGTGACCACATTCTCTCAGACGACTGTCCTCTAGATTAAATAACCCATCATAGCCAAGAACTTCCTGATTTCCCCAAGTGACTACCTTTCTCCACCAACTGCCTTAGTCTCTGTGCTTCATTTAATGTGTATATTATGCTTCTTTGTATTGAAGATGTTTGTATATCTCCTTTATATTGATGTGATAATCATGTCGATGTGCATATTGCCTTCAAAAATGTATGTGGTATAACTAATGAATGAAAGTAAAATACATTTTGTGGCTTACAAAATAATTCCACAATGAAATATTCCTTGTTTTTTTTTTAATACTGTGAAAATCACTGGATAAGAAATATAGAAACAATTAATTACATGGATTTTATATGCATGATATCAAATATAGTAATGTTTTAAAATAAAGGCATATTTGATATCACATATACATGAATTATGCTATGATTGATTTAAGAAAATTCTATTTCAGTTTCTTTATATTACATACCAATTATTGTCACTCTTTCTGAAATTTATTTGGAGAAAATGCACATGAGGCACAGGGATCTAAGGGAAAAAATCCAGGATGGAAAGCCCTAATCTGACCTACCAACAAAAGTCCTTTGAAGATAAATGATTTTCTTCCTTCTCTTGGCAGTGCCATTTCAATCTCTAAGAATTTCCTATTCATTACTTGACCTTTCAAATGAGGTCATCACCAAAGGAAATGTCTTATTTCAAGAGTAACTGCCGACTTTAGAGATCTTAGGGAGTTTCAGAGTATCAACCTTGTTAGATCCTGTTCTGAAGGGAAAAAGTAAGCAAGAGCTATTTGCCAATGAAATCACTTGCCAGTGAATTTCAAAGCACTTGGGTGTTTCATGAAAGTATAGCTCTGCTCTATAGAACTGAACTCTATATAATTCTAGAATTTCAAAATATTTCTTAATTGCTTATATCATAACCTAATACTTTGGTGATTGAGGATTGTCACCTGTAAGATGTTTATATTTATTTTAGAAACTTAAAGTTATGAAAGCAAGATAAAATTTGAGCTGAAAAAAAAAAAAACTCTGTCCAAAAAATATGTCCATATTATTCACTGCATGGTTTCATCAAATTCAAATAAGACACTAATTTCCTATAAGTCTATTTATGTGTACAAAACACTTTATTTGAAATTTTTAGAAAAAACATATATACATCTTAAGATAATTTACAATTGTAAGAAGGAAGAGCCAAATCTGACTACCTGTTGGATCTGTTTCTTTTACTTTAACCTTTACTTCCTGTTAGTTTTATTCACTAAAGGATACTGTCCATACATAATGGCCTGTCTTGGGGAAACCTGCCCCTCTGCCTGAATGTTAAACCAAAGTGTCTTTGTTTAGGGAAACATCCGGACTTTGTCCACCTGTGGATGTCTGCAAGAAAGAAGAAATTAATACATCCCCTCCCCGAGGCTGGACATTCCAGGTGATATTTGCAAAACTTATGGCCTTTTTACTTTACTTCCTCATCTCTTCCCCCTCTCTGTGCTGTAAAAGAAACTGTCATCCAAACCCCAATAAGATGGTTATTTTGAAACTTTAGTCTGCCATCTTCTTGGTCTGCCAGCTTTCCGACTTTCGTATTCCTTGCTTCAACACCTCGTCTCCGATTCATTGGTCTGTTGCATAGTGAGCAAGAGTGAGCTTGGACTTGGTAACACAATGATCATATAAAAGTAGCTATAGTGCTAAAATTTCCATTGAGGTATTTGACCTTTTCAAAGTTTTATGATGTCCAAGGACTAATTAAGACAGGAAGTTAGTGAAATATATTTGCCTTATAAAGATATTCTTTTCACAAAAAAAGTAGTTGTGGAGGTTTTGAATCAAGAAATTGAGTTGTGCGGAAATTATTTTTTAACTGCATCAAATTTCTTTGTCTTGACAAACTAGGTCTATTATAAACATTGTTGTCACATGATTGGTTAATATTTTAAAATAAGAGTTACTGAATGTGCTCATAAGAATTTCTGAGGCCATGTTAGGCCAAAGTCTCTCAGAAGTAGACCCTGAGTCTAGGATTTGGGAGCCGGTGATTTAATAAGGAAGTTCTCCCAGGAGAAACTAGTAAAGAAGTGTAGGAAGCAGGAAAGGAAGAAACAAAGGCTTTGTTCTTGGTTTGTGTTTAAGAAATATAAAAAGCCATTTTAGTAAAGTTACCAAGAAACATTTTTTTCATAATTTTTTAACATTAGTCTTTGCAAAAATGTTTTGTAATTTGTAGGAATTTTAAATTAACTCTTGCAAACATTTCTATGGCATTTTTCACTCCCTGTGTTTTTCCAGGCAATTTTAGCTGAACACCTGAAAGGTGTTCCAAGCCATACCAAGTACAATCAATATGTTTGTGAAAGCAAGGAACAAAAAAGCAAATATATAAAATTTATAATTTGGTAAGGTCTGTACAGTTCTTTTTTTCTCAGTATGTTCACCATTACATAGAGTTTATTCAGTCATATACTATAATACTTCATTTAAGAGTGGCATCCTCTTTAAAATAACTTTGGAGAAGGGACCTCCCTGGTGGCCCAGTGGCTTAAGACTCTGTGCTTCCACTGCAGGGGGTACATATTGGATCCCTGATCAAGGAACTAAGATCCGCATGCCATGCAGTGTGGCCCAAAAAATAATAATAATAAAATAAAATAAGTTTGGGGTTAGTTTAGCTTGGTTTACCTCAAATGAGTAATTAAATGGAAATCATTCAAGTGTCACTGTTGCTAAATTTCAATGAATAAACTATTCAGTTTAATCAGTTTACCTTTGTCTGCTATACTTTCATATTTCTCTTTATTAATATCTCAGAGCTTTAAGGATAGATTCATAGTTGAAATAAGAGATGTTCTGGTAAGAACTTCATGTGTAGCCACCTAATCACCTCTTTGTACCTCTTATACGCTACCCGATACTGGTAATAAACAAGAGAAATCAGAGAGTGCGTACTTTCATCAAACATAAAAGAAGGATAGAAGAATTAAGTTAACTCTATGACATTCAAGAGGTTTTTTTCTCTAATCTTTTTTAGCCCTATGACCTTGACAAAATGAATTAGTCCTTTTTTTTTTTTTAACATCTTTATTGGGGTATAATTGCTTTACAAACGTGTGTTAGTTTCTGCTTTATAACAAAGTGAATCAGTTATACATATACATATGTTCCCATATCTCTTCACTCTTGCATCTGCCTCCCTCCCACTATCCCACCCCTCCAGGTGGTCACAAAGCAACGAGCTGATATCCCTGTGCCATGCAGCTGCTTCCCACTAGCTATCTACCTTATGTTTGTTAGTGTATATATGTCCATGCCTCTCTCTCGCCCTGTCACAGCTCACACTTCCCCCTCCTCATATCCTCAAGTCCATTCTCTAGTAGGTCTGTGTCTTTATTCCTGTCTTACTCCTAGGTTCTTCATGACATTTTTTTTCTTAAATTATATATATATATATATATGTGTGTGTGTGTGTGTGTGTGTGTGTGTTAGCATACAGTATTTGTCTTTCTCTTTCTGACTTACTTCACTCTGTATGACAGACTCCGGGTCCATCCACCTCATTACAAATAGCTCAATTTCATTTCTTTTTATGGCTGAGTAATATTCCATTGTATATATGTGTCATATCTTCTTTATCCATTCATCCAATGATGAACACTTAGGTTGTTTCCATCTCCTGGCTATTGTAAATAGAGCTGCAATGAAAACACAAATCAAAACTACAATGAGGTATCATCTCACACCAGTCAGAATGGCCATGATCAAAAAATCTAGAAACAATAAATGCTGGAGAGGGTGTGGAGAAAAGGGAACACTCTTGCACTGCTGGTGGGAATGTGAATTGGTACAACCACTATGGAGAACAGTATGGAGGTTCCTTAAAAAACTACAATAGAACTACCATATGACACAGCAATCACACTACTCGGCACTACTGAGAAAACCATAATTCAAAAAGAGTCATGTACCAAAATGTTAACTGATATTTATCTCCTTGACTTGATAAAGAGTTTAAAGTATAGATATGAATGAACATGATTGCCTTCAATAGTGACTCTAAGGTAGTACACACACCCAGTAAATGTTTGTTCCTTCTTGTGTGGGCCTTTTTTTTTTTCCTTTTGTGGTTAATAAACCACATTAGGTGAAAATGTCAAGTTCCTTAAAGGAGACTACTTCTTAAATGTATTTGCCTCAGCCTCATACAGGGGTTAAATTTTTAATTTATGCTGAGATGTAAAAAGTTGTATTGATGTATTTTATCCCACAATTATATTTGAATTTTTAAAGAGAAATTATTAATATAAATGTTAATCCAAGATATTCAAGGACTGATTGGGAATATTCCAAGAAAAAATAATTTTCCCAAAGTAATGAGCCTGCAGAGTACTGTGTGGACAACAGTGTGAAATGGGATGAAAAATGGTGAGAATGGGGGACATTCTAATCTAACTGAAACAAAGTGTGAACAGGAATGAGGCAAGGCAAGTGACAATTAGGCTTTGAAAGCCAAATCTTGAAAAATCTTGTACAAAATAAACTAATAATAATGGTTGGCATACACGAATTGCTATACTTTTCAAATAACACAAACTCGGTGCCCTTTCCTGGGATATCAATTTTTGTTTAGAATGCAGGAGTGAGGGGTGTGGGAGTAAGAAATGCATCACATTCCTATGAAAATAAACACTGAGGAGTAGATGTGAAATTAACTTGAAAAGTTAATTAGATCAGATATTTGTAACAGGCTGCCAAGCTATTCACCTTCTAGTCTCCAGGAATAACAAGATATTCTTCTCTGTTCTTTATATTGTGATGGAAAATTCAAAGAAACATTTGTCTATTTCAAATTTCCTGAATATATTAGTATCGGATCTAATTACCATAACAATTATAGAAGCTAAGTAAATCATCATCCCTATTTCACAAATGAAGAAACTAAGTCTTACAGCGTCAAAATAACTTTTCCAGGCTTGTGTAACCAACAAATAAGAGCAGGGACTTTACCAAACTAAACTTTGCTATTCCCCAAATGCTGTACTATATTAAGTAAATAAATTTTTAGACAAAAATCCAAGTCCTGTGAACATTTAAAATAGTGAAGCGTCTCACACACACATACACACACACACGCACACACACGCACACACACTACCTGGAAGAAGGAGGAGGCATTTGGGCATTTTGACATTGTCCTGGTAAGAAATGTTAAGGACTGAACTAGTGTATAATTAAATCCCTTTACTATGAGAGGCTAAATTAATCTTAGAAATTTTACTTTCTTTGGTAATGAAGTGACCACTTCAGTCATCATTAAATGTTTATAGGGTATACATGAATAAATCACATGGTTACTTCCAAAGATAGATATCTCATGACATTGAAAAGATGTGGAGAGACAAATAAGCCAATATTTTTAAGCCTTAATACATTTGTAAATGTACGGAGCATCCAATTTATTTTGATATAATCACTGGTGAAAGTAATGCCATCAAGAATTAGTGGAGGCTTTTAACTAAAATCATGTGCTATGTAAAGCTGTTGGACAGAGTTTAAAGGATCAGAATGTTGGAGGATATAAAAATAATGGCAAATGCTCAGTTGCTCTTGTAAGAGATTTTAAATTAAAGCAGCAAACTCTCTAAAGCATCACACAATAGGTAGAAGGAAAACGAAAGCTAATTAACCTCAATTCTTTTTCAGTTGTAGAGCTTTGTAATAATCTTCCATGGAGTTCATGACCAGAGGATTACTAGACCTTGAGAATTTTTGGAGAAGGGGTCAAGGTGGAAGCCAAAGCAGCCATGTGAAACTCCACTGGCCTGCCTGGACATGTCTGAGCCAGATGTACACTTCTGGTCCAGATTTAGAGACAGGTTAAAAAATAAGGTATTGTGTACATATATCGATGTTAAAAAATATGTTTGTATGAATATACGCATATATGTTTGTTATTAGAATATGGAATAATATGTATTAGTCATAATAGAGAATAGTTTGACAGCACATTTTAAAAGCCTTAAAATACACCATTTAATCTAGCTTTTCATTTCTACCAATTTATATTAAAGATATCAGAAAGAAATGTGAATGTTTATTAATATACTGTTCATGGCATGTTATTTTTAATAGCAAAATATTACCATAATCTTAATTTTTTAATTGAGGTATAATTGATGTTATGTGAGTTTCAGGTGTACAACATGATTCAATAGTTTTATCTATTGTAAAATGATCACCACAGTAAGTCTAGTTAACATCTGTCCCCACACGTAGTTACAAATATTTTTTTTTTCTTGTGATGAGAACTTTTAAGGTCCACTCTTTTAGCAACTTTCATATATGCAATACAGTATTATCAACTATAGTCACCATGCTGTACATTACATTCCCAGGACTTAGTTTTTTATAGCTGGAAGTTTGTTCATTTTGAACTCCTTCACCCATTTCACAATCCCCCCCAAACCCACCTCTGGCAACCACAAATCTGTTCTTTCTGTCTACAAATTCATTTTTTTCCATTAATTTTAATTTTCAATAGCAGAGAAATGGTGAAATAAATCACAGAATATTTACAAAATAGGATGTGTACAGACATGAAAAGTCATGCATTTGAAGAATATTTAATGACACAGGTGAAGAATAACAATGTAGTATTTATAAATAATGACATGTACCAATTGATAATATATAAGTATATTTACATAATTTATATGCATATTGTATATGTGATTTATAAAAAGACTAGTGAAAAGCACACCAAAATATTTAGGTTATACTATCTAAAGGGTGGAGTTATATGTATATTTTTTGTTTTTGCTACCAGAGATTTTGCCATTTCTTATAAAATAAAATTCTTTTTCTACTATATTAAAATATTATTTCTAAGTATCAACATTTGGGGGGAAAACAGAGTCATGTAAAAATGAGTCAAAGAAGTGTTACGAACATAAGGAATATATTTTTAATGCAGCCTAAAACTAAGCTCTTAAAGTTCATTAACTGAGTGGCATCAGCAAGCTTATTCCTTAAGTTGCAAAGTATATAAGATTGAGTCTCTGTTCCTACTGTGCTTTTATTAAAATGTTCTCTTTGATGTTCTTATTTAATATATCAATTTTCTTTTAATAAATCTGTGTACCCACCAACATGTTTTCTTACATTGGTACGTGGTGTTTCTAACTCTAAAACTGAAATTAACACAGAGACTGAGACCTGATCAACCAGGTAATTTGAGTCTCACATGGTGGCACTGACTTTCATTCCTAAGGATATTTTGGGATGATTTCCATCAGCAGTGTATGACTGGGCACATTTTATCATAACCTCATCAACACAAGAAATTGTCTGGTAATATTTGTTAAATTATAAAATATACTTATCTAAGTAATTTCAAAAAATACAAATGCTTTTCAAAAGAGAAATATTCTATTATCAAGAAATAAATCCTGCTATTATTTTGTGGAAGGAAATCACAATAGGGAAAGAAACCCAAAGTAGTGACAACTTTGGATTTAAGAGAGTGTGAGGGAGAAAGGGAGAGAGAGAGAGAAAGAGACAGATAGAGAGAAAGGGGGAAGCATGGAGAGATGGAGAAAGAATAAGGGAGGAAGGGAGAGAGAGAAGTGGACACAGAGACCTCAGAGACTTCTTTGGCTGGTTGATAATTCACAAAACAACTTATCCTCAGTTGGATATGTAGCATAACAGACGTTTACAAAATCCAATGGAACACAATATCCAGCACCTTCTGATCCTATTTCTCTGTCTGATGATACTATGAGTTCTTGGAGAGAGAAGATCAAGGAAAGGGGAAACCTCTCTTCATGGCTTTTCAAACACTTAGGAGTGAAGGCAGTGTGGCAGGTGCCAAAGTCAAAGCCGGTCTTGTTTTGTTTTCCTGTGCCAAGCATTTGTGTGAGAGCCAACTACACCAGAAGGAAACGGGGTCTTCGTTTAGGAATGGCAATGTTGGTCTTCTTCCTCCTTTAAAAGTTTTGATTGGCTTCCTTTGTCTTATTCTTACATCACATATATTTTTAAATATATAAAATATACAACTTATTAATGTGAGTATATATATAAATATAAAGTGCTTACTCATAACTTATGGTGTCATTATGCTAAAATGTCAGTTAACATTAATTTTATTGTACTGAATTGAGTTTGGGTCAAGGCTAAATATTGAGAGGGACAAGATCTTATGTTATTAAGGAAAATAATTATAGATACAGAATCTGTAAGTAAAACAATGTGCTTATCAATAATATTGTTTATAGATAAAATATATACCTTCAGTTATACATGTATCAATACCTGTTAATGATATTTACATCATGGCTATGAATAGGAAGTAAAAGTCAAGGTGCCCTTTCAGTGAGACTGAGATGAAAATTTGACTAAATGTTAATGGACTTTGAAATTTGAACTCATTTAAACTAAGGCTTAGTACTGATCAAGAAAACAAAATTGCCACTTTGACATAGTGTCTTGATCATATGAACCTGACTCTTAAAAGTAATGTTTTCAGAGACCAAGTACACAAACAAAAGCACAAGTTGAAATGTAAATGACTTTATCGTTTTAAAGAAAAGAAATTAACATGCCAAATTTTCTTGTACTTTATTCAAACCTAAAGAGTTTAAACTCTTTATTCATCTTTTTAGTTAGAATTATAGTCTCAATAATTAAACAAAAAATTGTAATAAATAATTACCCAAATACTGATGTAGTGTACACAAGATTTGTTTTTCTAAGTGTTCCTTTATTTATTTATTTTTAATTTTTTTGGTTGTGCTAGATCTTCGTTGTTGTGCGTGGGCTTTTCTCTAGTTACAATGAGCAGGGGCTACTCTTTGTTGCAGTGTGCAGCCTTCTCATTGTGGTGGTTTCTCTTGTTGCAGAGCACGGGCTCTAGGAATGCAAACTTCAGTAGTTGCAGCCTGTGGGCTCACTAGTTGCAGCACGCAGGCCCCAGAGTGCACAGACTTCCATATTTGTGACAAGTGGGCTCAGTAGTTGCAGCTTGCAGGCTCTAGAGCACGGGCTCAGTAGTTGTGGCGCACAGGCTTAGTTGCTCTGTGGCATGTGGGATCTTCTTGGAACAGGACTCGAACTTGTGTCCGCTGTGTTGGCAGGCTGATTTGTAACCAGTGGACCACCAGAGAAGTCCCAAGATTTCTATTTTATTATTTACTTAAAATGAATGTAAAAACAATTTCATTTGATAAAACAGTATATCAGTTTAATGATTAAAGAAAGTATATTTTAAATTATTCAGAGCATTGATAAACAAAATGTAAAATTTTACAGTGGTTGATAAAAAACAGAGGCAGAACATGATAGTTTTGCTGTATCCTTACCTTTTGCTTATTTAATCCACACCATCACCATAAATATGATGTGTCCTAGATATCTACTACCAGCTATGGCTCACTCAAGCAAGCAAATACCATAATGTAGAGTAGGAAAATTTATGATTTAAATCAAACAAGTTCTGAATGTTGCACTGACAAGATAGTATGAGTCTTCAGAAAACAAATTAAGATAATAACATTAATATTTAAATTTTGATCAATTTACCTTTAGAGGTTTTTTTTAAAGACTTATTGACTGAGAGTGTTTTATACAGATTCATACTACTTTAAAAAAACTTTCAAAGAACATTCAGATACTTTGCTTAGCCACATTGTATATCAAATACTGTGCTTTAGCACAGTTCCTAAATATACCATGTTCTACAGATCAGTAGCATTCAAACTGGGATGTGGGTGTGTCTATCCCACTCTCTAAGGGCCACACTGGCAAGGATGGTGTTAAAAAGGATCAACATTCAGATCCTTGACTTTTACAAGGCTTCTTTCCAAAGGCACTTGCGTTATAGGTGCATGTCCTCTTTTGCCAACTGCCCTTTCTCAGTGATTATTTTCCCATTTACAAAAGAAAGGCATTTCTCCTGCCCATTCTGTCTCTAACTGCAGTCCAGAAGTGCACAAACTCTGGGTGGGCCAACCAAAGAGACAATCTTAAGACTGGTGAAGATGTTGAGAAAGTGAAGGATCAGGAAACTTTTTGTATTTCCTCAAGCTCAAGTAGCTTCCAAATCTTTGTGAAAAAAAATTGAAAATTAAAATATTTATATTTTTATGAATAACTTTGTAGATTTTGGCATGCAACTCTTACAAACATCAAATAATTATATGGCATTATTATTTTACACTTCTATTCTTATTAATTTATATAAATAATGTTAATTGTTTATAAGTATAAAAATTAAAAATAGGAGTAAAAATTATGATGAACCAGGTTCCCATTCTAACAATAAGAAATATTTATCTGTGAATTAACTTGTTGAGAAACACAGGACTATTAATTTTATTAAAAGATATTTCTTCACAGTTTTTACCCTTGTATTAAATTTGCATATAACATGTTAATTTATTAAACATTTAATAAATTCAGGTTGTTTGGATTTACAATATGACACTAAATATTCTAATAATAATAATGAAATCCAGAAGAAATTTATTTCAGAAAATAATTAATATTTATTTATATTCATATATATTTGCAGAAAATAATGAAGTTCAATAAATAATTCCAAGCATTATGATAAGTTCTTTGTGGAAGTGAAATGGAATTACATGATCAAAGTAAAAAAAAAAAAAAAAAGGAGAGAAAGATTTCTAGCTGCCAGGGACAAAAGTGTTCATGAATATTTTTATGTGGATGATAGTAGGAATCAAATTGTCATGATATTTTGGGGTTTTTTAGTCCATAGAAAACAATTTTAAAACTGAGGTAATATTTTTTTCAAAATTTCCTTATTTAAAATATGTCAAAAATTATATACCATTTACAACCATTATGATAAAAATTAAGATGTCAACCTGAAAAATTTATAAATGAGTTCCTAGTTTTTCACAATTCTTTTAAAAAGTTGAACATAAAATGAAGAGCACTGTCTCAAAGCACTTATATACCACTAATTATCTGTGTACAGGCTTGTGAGTCCACAGAAAGGTTTATTTTTTTTTCATATTTCATGTCTAAAGCCCCACATCTTAGTTGAGTGGTAAGAATACAGATATTTAATTTCTGAGTATTGGATGAACATAGTTTCATATATAAGATCAGTATTGAAGACAAATATTATAGAATTTGTCCTCAGAAGATCTAAACATCACAGCATCTATAGCAAGCTTTAGGTAGGTTTCTTCACTTCTACAAGTTTTCAGTCTTCATTTGTAAAATAGGATGCAATAGTAGTGCCCCCTCAGAGTGGCTGGATACCAGCAGAGGTCATAAAATGTAGAGCTTGATGGACCATATTAAGGATTTTGGGCTTTGTCCTAAAGAATGTTTCAACTGAAATAGTAACAGAGTCAAATATACAATCTCTAAAGAATCAGCCTATTTGACTGCAGTATGAGAGAGATTGGGAAGAGTAGAAATAAATGTCAATAGGAAGGCCAATTAACAGGTTGTCACATCAGTACAAGCAAAAGAATTTTACTGCTTGCACTAGGATGGTAGCAATAGAGAAGAAGAGAGAGTCCAGAGGGATTGACAGGTACAAATGTAATAGTTTATTGATGAGTACAAATGAGAGTGTTGTAGGGACACCTAGATTTCTGACCTCAACAGTTGGATGGGTGATTGTACTATATAGCAAGAGTGGAAATGGTGAGGGAGAATCAGATTTAACAATGAAGATCAAAATTATGGTTTTGGATAGACTGAGTCAAGCCAAGCTTTGGGATATGGAAGTGTATGTAAGATAGCAACTGGCTGTATCAGTCTGCAGTTCACACATGATATTCTGATGCTATATATGCTGATGTGAAAATCATTTCTAGTAGAATGCTCTAATGGTTTCTACTTTCTCTGGGGTAAGAATCACAGTCATCTGCATGGTGGAGGGTGAAGGGGAAGAGTCTGAGGTGGAGAGTCAGAGGAAGGTGGATAACTTTGGGAATAGTTTTTGTGTAGTGTGGGTGAACACAATATCTAGGGTAACAGTGTGCAAGGAGTAACTGGCAACTCTTAACCTTCATTCAGAGGAAGGCTATAAACCAAAATATTTTAATGAAAGCTGGCATCCATTCCTGGGGAAAATAGAGAGCTCACATTATTAATTTGTGTTGCATTTTTAAGATTCTAGGAGTTCTCTGTGGTTAAACAGTTAACAGTAAAGAAAAATCTCATTATTAACTCAGGCTTGTTAATTGAAGATAAAGGTTTATACCTGAATATTCTCAGTATGGTTTTATACCTGAATTGCATTCCTCCATCCCCCAAATATAATAAACTTTATTTTTGTGAGTGAAAGTGAAGCATGAGTTCCTAGAATTAAAATAAACAAAAAAGATGGTACCATCTGGGAAACTGAAACTATCATAAGGTTGTTTATATGTGTGGTAAGTGACAGGAGCTGGAAGTAGGAAAGGGGTTGCCAGCCATGTGGGTAAAGGGGGTTGAAATCATAGCAGTTGGAGGAATGATTGGACGGGAGCTTCAGAGTTCCATTCTTGTCTCTTGAAGTAGCCTTGAGAGGATAATTTCCATCTCACATTATGTGAATCTGTGCAAGACACCAGGCTCCCCAATGTTATAGAGTGAAATTTATGGATGCATAAGGACATTAATGTTGTAAGGAGCTGATATAAACCACACTAAACTGGATGGCTTCCCTTCTGCTATTTTTTTTTTTAAGATTTATTTATTTATTTTCTGCTTCATCGGGTCTTAGTTGCAACACGCGAGATCTTCACTGAGGCATACGGGATGTTTTATTGTGGAGTGCAGCCTTCTCTCTAGTTGGGGCACAGGCTTCTCTCTAGTTGTGGCGTGTGGGTTTTCTCTCTGTAGTTGTGGCGTGTGGGCTCCAGGGCACGTGGGGTCTGTAGTTTGTGGCACACAGGCTCTCTAGTTGAGGTGCGAGAGCTCAGTAGTTGTGGTGCGCAGTCTTAGCTGTCCCGTGGCATGTGAGATCTTAGTTCCCGACCAAGGATTGAACCAACATCCCCTGCATTGTAAGGTGATTCTTTACCACTGGACCACCAGGGAAGTCCCCCTTCTGTGATTTTTCCTCTCAATCCCCTCACTCCTTGCATCTCAAGGATAACAGAAAAAAAAAAAATGAAGAAGACTTCCTCCTCTCAGGGTAGCACAGGAAGCTGACTGGACTTTGAAATCTCTATGTGGGGAGTGTTCTCTGGAATGCCACCTAGGAAAGAGCAAGGGGAACAGAGTTAGGTAGAGAAAGAAAATGAACTGCTTTGCAACTGCTACAGCAACATCATCCAGTCCCACAGGGAGTTCTAGAGTTGGGATGGCCCTTCAGAGGTGTCTCTAATTGAGACCAGGGAGTCAGGCCTTTGAACACTACAGTGACCAGTCACTGGATGTTGATCATTAGGGACAGGGGAAAACGTTGGGCAGCTTCCTTAGGATGACCCAATTTCTAGACAGGGATGTAGGAAACGCTGCCAGTAGCTAGAAGAATAAGTGCCATAAAACAGGTGGAACATGAGTAGCGTCCCATTAATAACTAATATAGTTTCTTCCAGGCCACTCCTTTCAAAGAAATTCAAGGTAAATGTTTGACCAGAATATTTGCCTGGTGATAAAGAAGCAACAAAAGAGCTGTTCTCAATGGATGAACTTTCCACCCTGTGACTACTTCATTCATATTCTCTCCCTTTCTCTCTCTCCCTCTCTCTCTCTCTGTCTCTGTCTCTATATTTAAGGATGCTGCAAATTGGGGCTAGGCTTCCAATCTTCCCCAATACACATTAACACACAGGGGAGTTGATGCCCACAGAAGATATGAACTCAAAGGTGAGATTAACTAGACTGAAGGTCAACAAACTCTTTCCTTAAAGGAGCTGATAGTAAATATTTTAGACCTTGTAGTCCATACAGGTCTGTTCTAACTACTCAACTCTGCTGTGTGTGAAATCAGCCACAGACAATACATAAAAAAATATGTGTTGGTGTGTTCCAATAATGCTTTATTTTTATTTTATTTTATTTATTTTTTTATAAAAACAAGTGGTGGTCCAGTTTTGGACTTTGAAGTATAATTTCCCAATTCCTGATTATTGTAAAAGTATACACAATCAGACACCACACACCACCTAAAGCAGGACTATTGGAACAGGTGGTCCAAAATTTTTCTACAATATCTACACTATTCTCAAGAGATAATGAAAAATGCTGGCAATAATGAATCAAGAACAAGGACTAATAAAAAATAAAAGTTGACATATTAGACCTGAGTTAAATAAGTGTTTAAATAAAGACTCAATAAATGGTATAAGTAGCAGGATGTATACAGCCATAGAATAAACAAGTTCACTGGAATATCAGATAGTGACACTCTCCCCAAAAGACAAAGGATAAAGAAAAAGAAGCTATACAAAGAAAAAATAGCAGATGTTGCAGACAGTAGTAGATATGCCAATATTTTGGTGATACAGTACCAGAGAGATGAGGGGAAAGTTAGTGGAAAGAAGAAATTGTTTTAGGAAATAATACCACATTTCCTAGAATTAAAGGAAAAAAGAAAGCTTCAGGTTGAAAGGCATCATAGATTGCCAAGTTGGTAGGAAAAGCCCATACTTAGACATATAAAGAAATTTAAGAACATAAATTAAAAGGAAAATTTACAGCTTCCCCAAATAACAGCTTTTTACAGCTTCCCTTTACCTTCACCAGTAAAGGTAGAAGAATCAGGTAGAAAACACAAGTCTTACAAGAAACCAAACTGTACACAGTCAATATGTTAATATTTTTCACATGTTGAAGAAAAAGAATGTTGAAAACAAATTTTATGTGTAGCCAAATTGTCACTTAAAAGTAAATGTAATAAAAATGAACTAAACATTCAAACTAAATTTTTAAAAAAAATAATAGCAAAGACAAAAATGATAAACCAAAATATTTAAAGAAATTAATAAAATAGATTCTGGTAACCTGACTAAGAAAAAAATGAGAGGATATGCAAATAAAAATATAGAATGAAAGAGGTAATTTACTAAACAACAGAAATTTTTAAATATAATAAAAAAGACATAGTGCTAAACAATTCACAAATACATTTGAAAGCCTAGAGGAAATAAATATATTTCTAGGTTATAAAATGAGAAAATGGCACCAAAAAATTGAAAACTTGAATGAGCAAATAAAATTAAGGAATTTTAAATGGCAATTAAAAAACAAATTAATTGCCCCTTCCTTGGGTGCCCCAGGATTATATGGCTTTACTCCTGAGCTCTTCAGAAGTTCAAACGGTAATTAATTCTTGGACTTACCTGGTGGCACAGTGGTTATAATCTGCCTGCCAATGCAGGGGACACGGGTTTAAGCCCTGGTCTGGGAAGATCCCACATGCCGTGGAGCAACTTAAGCCCGAGCGCCACAACTGCTGAGCCTGCGCTCTAGAGCCCACGAGCCACAACTACTGAGCCCACGTGCCGTAAATACTGAAGCCCACATGCCTACAGCCCATGGTCTGCAACAAGAGAAGCCACTGCAGTGAGAAGCCCGGGCACCAAAACGAAGAGTAGCCCCCACTCACCGCAACTAGAGAAAGCTTGCGCGCAGCAACGAAGACTCAACACAGCCAAAAAGTAAATAAATAAAAATAAATTAAATTTAAAAAATAATTCTTATATTGTACAAATCATAAATTCTGCTCAGTTTTTTATTTACAAAAATTATATTGTAACTGTTTCCAAAACTGACAAATGAGATATAAGGTAAAATTCATTTAAGAGTGTAAATGAAAAATTCCAAATGGAATATTAGATAATTAAATATGGTGGCATTTGTTTAAAAAATCAAGCTAAGGTAAAATTTATTCCAATAATACAAAAACTGATCAACAATATAAAATTTTACCAATGTAATATACCAATCAGTATACCTTTAACAAGCACCTTATATAATAGAAAAAATTTAGTAATATAAAAAACAAACAGCATTCCTCAATCGCTGGTGAATCTTTAACATAAAATGTAATATAGTCAATGCAATAAAGAAAGCAAATGGAGAAAAATAGAAGTTTAAGGCTTGTAAAAATGGTCACTTTGG
Organism: Orcinus orca; assembly: GCF_937001465.1. Classification (NCBI taxonomy): domain Eukaryota; kingdom Metazoa; phylum Chordata; class Mammalia; order Artiodactyla; family Delphinidae; genus Orcinus; species Orcinus orca. The sequence continues at coordinate 132,502,740 of NC_064563.1, forward strand.
CCAAAGATATTTTAATCTATACAGAAAGCCCACAGAATCTATAGACAGACCACTTAAAACAAATAAGAGGATTCAACAAAGTGGTTTTATTCAAGATAAGTTTACAAAAATAAAGCTATCATTTTTGCACTAAGAACATCTGCAAAATATCAAATGACAATTTTATTATTACTTTTCATATTGAGCATCTTGGAAAAGGTAATGTTGCCTGGGTTCCATGGTTTTAAAATTAGCAGGTTTTCCTGATTAAAAGGTCAATGTGTTTTTGCCATTTACAAAGAATTATATTACAGTTTATGAAAATGCATATTGTTTTAACATTTACGCAAATTGCTATTTTCGAACTTTTGAAATTACCAGGAAATGCACCACCCAAAAGTTAAAGGGATTACTGTTAGTTTTCTTCCTTATATTTACTTAAGTATAAATGATGAAGTTGTTGCAAAAGCAAGAAAAGAATAATGTCAACCCAGGCAAACACAAACCGAGCAGGTATACAACATGTTAAAACTCTCCACAGTCTACTCTGTGCTTTCAAAGTACTCCGTGCTTCCATATTTATATAAAGTAGTTGCTTTTCCTTGGCAGAGTCTCTGCAATTTAACTTTAACTGTGCTATGTATCTCTTTTGTGTTTTTATCCTCATCACTCAGTGTAAAATAATAAGCCCAAAGCTTATTTATTACAATTTTACTGCCATCCTTCACCAAGGAATGTGAAGAATCTTCTGATGAAATTTAAATGTTGCAGGCAAAATCTGCAGTTGGTGCATTTAAAATGATAAATTGGCACATTGATTTCCTCTGAAAGAAAACTAAGGGACAGGAAAACATGAGATTTTTAAAAAATTGAATTATATCAAAATTCTCAAGAACTGAAAAGAGTATTCTCCATTGCTATTGTAGGTAAATACCAATACAGTGGCATTAAGTAGTTGACTGGCAACAGATAGGAAAAAGAGAAAGGACTATTATTCAGTTTCAACTTTTTATATATATTTTTTTCTTTTTAGACAATCATAATTGTACATACCCCTCCCAAAGTGTTTCCCATTTTAAGGCCCAATATTTCATACAAGAAGTACACAGATGTAAGAACATGTAAAGTTAAAAATAAGAAATACAGAATCTGGTACAGCTGGGGATAATTAGTAAGAAAAAAAACAAGTTTTTGCCAGAAATAAAAGGAAGTTGGGTAGACAGATTTTTTTATTTAGCCAGGATTTGGGAAATCCATGCAGCAAACATACTTACAATGCCCGCTCCTTCTCTTCCATCCCATAGAATCTGGCAGAAGGAACTCCATTCTATAAAACATCTTAAAATCACCAAACAAGGATACTCACAATTCAATTGAGATTCTCTTAATGAAACAGGGTTGATTCTAATCACATTTGAGAAATCAATCATTTCTGGGGCTCTATGTTTTCAAGCCAATTCTGAAGCTTAAACATACTATTTAAAATTCCAGAGCAGTCATTCTAAATGTCTATACCCTTTCTAAGCTTTCATATTCTGTACTTGAATGTGTCAATAATATAAGATTATTATTCTACAAGTTCTAACTACTTCAGTTAATTTTTTATGAAAGTAAATGTTCTCCCAGTTTATGAACTTAATAAGAAAATGATGCTTTCATAAAGCTGAACTTATCAAGACTTCATCCAATTCAATAAATAGTGATCAGCATCTGCTCTGAGTCAGGTAGATAGATATCAAGGGATACAGATTTTGCTAAGACTCAATTTCTAGTTTCAAGTCCCTTGCAGCTTAGTTAATAAAACACAAGCTATACTTTTTCTTAATGATTAAAATATTCCATGAGTTGGGAATGTGCATTAGATGTTGTCTGGACTTTCTATTATCTAAGAAGATATTTTACCAATAGATGAACTGAAAATATTTCTAATTATATATTCCTTTCTGTTGCCATTGAAACAGTGTGCAAACATTGTGGAAAATAATAATAATTAGGATAACTGATTGAACATAATTGTGTACATATAAACCAGAATATTTTTTTAAAGATTTAGGTGAGCCAAAATAAATTAAACCCAGTCTTTCCATGAACCAGAAGAAACTGAATTTAGATTCATGCAGTGTCTACTGTATTTCTCATTTAATCCATTTTCTAGTCATTAAATTCCTATTGTATATTAACCCAAAAGGTTGAAATTACATTAATTTATGTCTGGCTGAAGAGTCTGGTCTTTGCTTTTTCTTTAAAGTTGTAACTATACCTGATACTCAAACTTTAAACTTCACTAAAGGACATTCTTACAGGTTCACTAGAGGTTAATGAATATCTAATAGGTCTGCACTTAAGTATGAGGCCAGGAAAGAGTAAAATTCAAAACGTAAGCATTACAACTTGCATTTTCCTTCCTGTATACTCTTAGCTCTCCTACTTCTAAACACTCCTCTACATTTTGGATATATTCTTCTTGCTAATTTGTAATGTTGACATTAAGCCTAGACTTGAGGCATGTTCTTTGCTTAATCTTCAAGAATCAGGAAAAAATAAACAAAGATTTAGATAATGTTGATTTAGTGAACTGCTTAGATATGACCTCAGGGCAGTTCAGCATTGTACCTATTTCAATAATTTAACACAGGAACTGAAATAATTCTCTAATTCTATATCTATGTTCCTGATTATTTGAAGAAAGTATTTTAATATCCACCATAAGTTTTACAAATTTCTAAAGCATATTTGTATAGAACAACTTAAGTTATAGTTTCAATAAAATTACCTTAGAAATGTCAATAAAATTATTTTCTTAGAAATAAAAACAAAATCATTATTCCTTTCTCTTGTAGTGATACTGGAAACAGACTCCATTAAATTTCACTTTCTTGAAAACATTAAAAAGAGTATATACATCTCATTAATATTATTTTTTGAATAGAATTACAGAGGTCTTCAAAGTTATACAAAGATTAGAGCAATTGCATTTCTCTTCAGCAAATATTTAGAAAGTGTCTACTTTGTGTGAATAAAGTTGAAAATGTCCAAACCAAGAGGCTAAAGTCTAAATATGTTTTTTTGGTAAATGAAAATTGTGATTTAAGAACAAAAATCAGTGTCTTTCGTTCTAATTTCCAACAGGATTACAACTAACAGTTGACTTTTTTTCTATTTAAAGGCTGCTGGTAGAATATTCCAACAATGAATACTGCTTACTGTTGGGAAAATTCCTTCCTTTCTAATGCAGCAAGCCTTCAGCCTTGACACATGCATGGCAAAGACATCCAGGTTTCATAACGATCTAAGCCCCTGCTAATTCCTTGGCCCAGGACTCCTGAAAACTTTAGGTGCTCCCTTGGAACTTGGCCTCTGCCATGCTCTTTAAAACCACATGGTCCTGACTAACTGCATTCCATCACTAAAGAACATCTCTGACTCTAGGTAATCACTATTTCCCTTATCACCACCATTTGTCCATTACAGGACCTCTTGTCCTTTGGTTCCTCATTCTATCAGGTACAAGTTCCAGATTAACACCGTTTAACCCTCCAGCCTCTTGGATCTTAGCTTTTTTGCATATTTCTCCTCCCGTCTTGGATGCCTATCTCTATGAGTCATGTTAAAGTAACTAACAGAATGTTTAACTTTATTGCAGTGTAAATGATAATTTACCTATAACAAGTATTAATAGTTACAGTTCCTCATATTCTCAAACTTTTAAAGGGAAGGAATTGGTTGTTGCTTATAAAAAATACCCACTGTTCCCTTAGTATAATCAGCCCAGGTCAATTTCTGGTCCATAATTAACATATAATAAATAAATGACATTGTAATTGTGTTATAATGAATCTTATTATCTTTTGAAGTTGACACTAGTAAACCATTCTTTATGGGAAAAAGTTAAAAAAATATGAACTTCAAGTACCTTACCCTAGTGAAATGTTGGCCAAAAGTATTTCTCTATCCTGTATCTTAAGAGGTGGAGTCTAATTCCTCTCCTCTTGAATCTATGCTGGCCTTAGTGACTTGTTTGACCAATGGAACACAGCAGCCTAGCTCGGAAGGTGCCTCAAACTCCTACTAGATTTCTTAAAATGATGGTTCCTAGATTTCTGAGATGCTGTATAAGAAGCTGGATTGCGATCTGCTGCCGAAGAAACCACATGAAGAATCCTGAGATGACCTGAAGAGGGAGAGAGATGTCCAAATAGCCTCAGCTGTTCCAGCCCTTAGGGATGTGAGTCAGCCTAGCTGAGGATCAGATATGAATTGTCTTTACTTAATCTTGCACAAATTGTAGATTCATAAGCAAAATCAATGATTGTTTTTATTTCAGTCCATTGAGGTTTTATTTCTAGGAGAGTGAATGTCACACAGTAATGGATAAATGGAACATTTTCTGTTATCGACTGTTGATTATGCAATTTTGAAATCATGAAAGTTGTCGGAGGGTTTCTTTATCCCATTTTCCCATCTATCTTGTCTATGTAATAATATAACTGGAGCCATGGTAAAACTTGATTTTTATGTCCCCCTTCTCAAAAGCCAATGTATATATTCTCCACCTAGGACATTTCCTACCTACTCTGCAGTTTAACAGGACCTAATGCTCCACATGCACTGCTTCTCCTGACTTTTTCAAATAAATCCTGTACTCAGGAATGTAGCCTTAAATTTATCTATTTTTTATCCATTTGTAGTTGCAACTGGTAATTCCTACTTGGTTATTTCTTTTAGGATGAATTCCTCCATTGCACAAATATTTTCTTCCCATCTCTATTTCAGTTCTGAACTAGATTACTTCTAAATTACTTTGTTTTATCCTGCCCTTACCCAGGCCATTCTCTACTCTGTATCCAGGAATCTTTCTGAAATATATCCTCCTTTTTTTTTTTTTTTTTTTTTTTCCTTCGGTCGGGACACCAGGCGTGCGGGATCTTAGCTCTCTGACCAGGGGTGGAACCCATGCCCTCAGCAGTGTAAGAGCAGAGTCTTAACTACTGGACCACCAGGGAAGTCCCTGAAATATAAATCCCATCACTAACTTACCTTCTTCCCAACCTCCTCTTCCCGCATCATCCATTGCCACTCCCTGTACACACACACACACACACACACACGAATGTTCTTTAAGAAAATAACCTAAATTCTTTAAAATATTCTATGTAGTACTTAAAGAATTTGTCCCGGATTTCTTTCCAGTCTTACTTTCTTACCACTACCCTAAACTCGGCTGGGGTCCTAATGCTGAGAAACACTCGTAGCTCCTCAAACTTAATATCTGCACTCTCTTTTCCAGATCTTTGCAAAGGTTTCTTTCATGATTTTCTCTGCTCTGTTGAACTCAATGAATCTCTTTGCCTTTCCTCATACTCTTTTACCTTCCAAATTTCCCCTTTCTCTCCACAAAAACAACTATTTCAATAGTCTTCCTATACTCCTCCCTCTTAATATTGACACTGTAATCTTTCTATTTAATTCTGTAGAAACTATAGACAACTCTACAAAAACCCTCAATGCTACTATTTAATTTTGGGGGCATCCTAAACATCTAAGTCTTAGTAGAGTAATTTTTTCACCATGCTTAGTGATCCCAGGACCTGCTGGACAGAGTGGACAACAAGAAGTCTACAATGGACAAATATATGAATGAATGATTATTTTTGTGCATCTATATTTATATATGTATTAAAACAAAAGAAATACAACTTTAATATCAAAAGAATACTTATTTTATCATATTAATAATATTATTACTATAGCTAGTTTTTACCTTAAATTGAAACATCTCAAAATGGATTTTTGTAGAATTGTATAAACTTCTGAATTCTGTTCTTCTGCAAAAAGCATGCAAAATTTTTCCTTTCATGAGTTCACATGTTTTTAAATTTTTTCCATAAATTATCCTTTCTAACTAGACTACATGTTTATATAGTGGTATAGTGGTTTCCTCTTAAGGAAAGTGTAAGAATTATATGTAGCCATTAACAAATTAATAAGATTTTTGATGTTAACAGGGTGTCTGCTGAGCCCTCAGTGGATCATTGCTTAGTTCTTTCAAATAGTGATCCAAAAGTATACCTCAGTCAAGTGACCCTTGTCAGAGGCAGTAAAGTAAATCATTTTTTATGATTGTTCCCAAATTCTTTCCATTTCATTTAGTGACTTTACCATCAGAAGCAACTTGTCAAAACAGAAGTACCTGCTGACATAGCAACACTTTTTTTACCTGTAGTTTTGTAAGTTGTATAAACTGGTACATCTATTTTATAATTTTAGATTAATACAAATAGTGATTACTTCATATCTAAAAACAACAGTATTTATTATTTCTAAAAAGTAATGTCTATTATTTCTAGAAGAATTTATTCCACATGCTTCAAGTTTAAAATATTAGATTTTGGAAAGACATTAAGCAAAGTGGAATTGTGGATTAGAGGGAAATGGAGAGTAAAGATGAAAAAGCAGGTGGAGGCACTAAATTGAATAGGGCAAGGCTGCAAATGACATGAGAATTGTAGGTCTTCCTCAGAGGATCTTGGGGGAGACACGCAAAGGCCTGTAGGTGAAAGAGGAAAGCATTTAAAACCAAAAGCTTCTGGCATGGCTGTTGGCAAAGACTTGAGCAGGTTTATTCCAGAATAAGATAGTATCAGCCTTCATATTTGGCAAAAAAATAAATAAATAACACAGTATAGACATAAGTTTAGAAAACAGGTTGCACAACAAAGCCAAGTTTCACCAAAGTTGATAACTCCACTTTGGCTATTGAGTGTGATCTCGACAAATGAAACAGAATATTCATTATGTAACAAAATAAAACGGGTCTGAATTGATGCAACATTTTTCCCAGAGTTGGTTCATAACTACAGAGAAGACTAACAGTCAGATCTTTTAGCAGCTGAAATTCCTCTAAAAAAAAGAAGTGAATTTTAAATGACTCTTGACCTACAAGCTGGAATGAAATGATCAAGTATCCAGTAGGCAAAATTAAGAAAAGAGAAACAAAAAGAGAATGTGGAAGATGGTGGGAGAATAAGACGTGGAGATCACCTTCCTCCCCCACATGTACATCAGAAATACATCTACACGTGGAACAACTCCTACAGAACACTTACTGAATGCTGGCAGAAGACCTCAGACCTCCCAAAAGGCAAGAAACTCCCTACATACCAGAGTAGGGCAAAAGAAAAAAAGAATAAACAGAGACAAAAGAATAGGGACGGGACCTGTACCAGTGGGAGGGAGCTGTGAAGGAGGAAAGGTTTCCACACACTAGGAAGCCCCTTCCCGGGCGGAGACTGCAGGTGGCGGAGGGGGGAAGCTTTGGAGCCAAGGAGGACAGCACAGCAACAGGGGTGCGGAGGGCAAACTGGAGAGATTACCGCACACAGGATCGGGGCCGGCCAGCACACACCAGCCCGAGAGGCTTGTCTGCTCACCCACCAGGGCGGGCGGGGCTGGGAGCTGAGGCTCGGGCTTCGGTTGGAGCACAGGGAGAGGTCTGGGGTTGGCAGCATGAACACAGCCTGAAGGGGTTAGTGCACCACGGCTAGCCGGGAGAGAGTCCGGGGAAAAGTCTGGACTTGCCGAAGAGGCAAGAGACTTTTTCTTCCCTCTTTGTTTCCTGGTGCGTGAGGGGAGGGGATTAAGAGCGCTGCTTAAAGGAGCTCCAGAGACGGGCACGAGCTGCGGCTAACAGCGCGGACCCCAGAGACGGGCATGAGATTCTAAGGCTGCTGCTGCCACCACCAAGAAGCCTGTGTGCGAGCACAAGTCACTAGCCACACCTTTCCTCCCGAGAGCCTGTGCAGCCAGCCACTGCCAGGTCCCCGGGATCCAGGGACAACATCCCCGGGAGAATGCACAGCGCGCCTCAGGCTGGTGCAATGTCCCGCTGGCTTCTGCCGCCACAGGCTCGCCCCGCACTCCGTACCCCTCCCTCCCCCCAGCCTGAGTGAGCCAGAGCCCCCGAATCAGCGGCTCCTTTAACCCCGTCCTGTCTGAGCCAAGAACAGACGCCCTCCGGTGACCTACACGCAGAGGCGGGGCCAAATCCAAGGCTGAGCCCCGGGAGCTGGGCAAACAAAGAAGAGAAAGGGAAATCTCTCCCAGCAACGTCAGTGCAGCAGATTAAATCTCCACAATCAACTGGATGTACCCTGCATCTATGGAATACCTGAATAGACAACGAATCATCCAAAATTGAAGATGTGGACGTTGAGAGCAATATTTATTATTTTTTTCCACTTTTCCTCTTTTTGTGAGGGTGTATGTGTATGCTTCCGTGTGAGATTTTGTCTGTATAGCTTTGCTTTCACCATTTGTCCTAGGGTTCTATCCATCCGTTTTTTTTTTTTTTTTTTTTTACTTTTTTAAAAAAGTTTTTTTCTTAATATTTATTTCTTTTAATAACTTTATTTTATTTTATCTTACTTTATTTTTTCCTTATATCCTCTTTCTTTCTACTTTCTCTCCCTTTTATTCTGAGCTGTGTGGATGAAAGGCTCTTGGTGCTGCAGCCAGGAGTCAGTGCTGTGCCTCTGAGGTGGGAGAGCCAACTACAGGACACTGGTCCACAAGAGATGTACCAGCTCCACGCAATATCAAATGGTGAAAATCTCCCAGAGATCTCCATCTCAACACCAACACCCAGCTTCACTCAACGACCAGCAAGCTACAGTGCTGGACACCCTATGCCAAACAACTAGCAAGACAGGAACACAACCCCACCCATTAGCAGAGAGGATGCCTAAAGTCATAATAAGTCCACAGACACCGCAAAACACACCACCAGACGTGGACCTTCCCACCAGAAAGACAAGATCCAGCCTCATCCACCAGAACACAGGCACTAGTCCCCTCCACCAGGAAGCCTACACAACCCACTGAAGTAACTTTAGTCACTGGGGACAGACACCAAAAACAAAGGGAACTATGAACCTGCAGTCTGCAAAAAGGAGACCCCAAACACACTAAGATAAGCAAAATGAGAAGACAGAAAAACACACAGCAGATGAAGGAGCAAGATAAAAACCCACCAGACCTAACAAATGAAGAGGAAATAGGCAGTCTACTTGAAAAAGTATTCAGAATAATGATAATAAAGTTGATCCAAAATCTTGGAAATAGAATAGAGAAAATGCAAGAAACATTTAACAAGGACCTAGAAGAACTAAAGATGAAACAAGCAATGATGAACAAAACAATAAATGAAATTAAAAATACTCTAGAAGGGATTAATAACTGAGGCAGAAGAACGGATAAGTGACCTGGAAGATAAAATAGTGGAAATAACTACTGCAGAGCACAATAAAGAAAAAAAAAAATGAAAAGAACTGAGGACAGTCTCAGAGACCTCTGGGAGAACATAAATGCACCAACATTCGAATTATAGGGGTTCCAGAAGAAGAAGAGAAAAAGAAAGGGACTGAGAAAATATTTGAAGAGATTATACTTGAAAACCTCACTAATATGGGAAAGGAAATAGTCAAATCCAGGAAGCACAGACAGTCCCATACAGGATAAATCCAAGGAGAAATACACCAAGACATTTTAATCAAACTGTCAAAAATTAAGTACAAAGAAAACATATTAAAAGCAGCAAGGGAAAAACAACAAATAACACACAAGGGAATTCCCATAAGGTTAACAGCTGATCTTCAGCAGAAACTCTGCAAGCCAGAAGGGATTGGCAGGACATATTTAAAGTGATGAAGGACAAACAACTGCAACCAAGATTACTCTACCCAGCAAGGATCTCATTCAGATTTGATGGAGAAATTAAAACCTTTACAGACAAGCAAAAGCTGAGAGAGTTCAGCACCACCAAACCAGCTTTACAACAAATGCTAAAGGATCTTCTCTAGGCAAGAAACACAAGAGAAGGAAAAGACCTACAATAACAAACTCAAAAGAATTGAGAAAATGGGAATAGGAACATACATATCAATAATTACCTTATATGTAAATGGATTAAATGCTCCCACCAAAAGACACAGACTGGCTGAATGGATACAAAAACAACACCCATATATATGGTGTCTACAAGAGACCCATTACAGACCTAGAGACACATACAGAGTGAAAGTGAGGGGATGGAAAAAGATATTCCATGCAAATGGAAACCAAAAGAAAGTGGGAGTAGCAATTCTCATATCAGACAAAATAGACTTTAAAATAAAGACTATTAGAAGAGGCAAAGAAGGACACTACATAATGATCAAAGAATTGATCCAAGAAGAAGATGTAACAATTGTAAATATTTATGCACCCAACATAGGAGCACCTCAATACATAAGGCAAATACTAACAGCCATAAAAGGGGAAATCGACAGTAACACATCCATAGTAGGGGATTTTAAAACCCCACTTTCACCAATGGACAGATCCTCCAAAATGAAAATAAATAAGGAAACACAAGCTTTAAATGATACATTAAACAAGATAGGCTTATTTGATATTTATAGGACATTCCATCCCAGAACAATGAATACACATTTTTCTCAAGTGCTCATGAAACATTCTCCAGGATAGATAATATCTTGGGTCACAAATCAAGCTTTGGTAAATTTAAGAAAATTGAAATTGTATCAAGTATCATTTCCGACCTAAATGCTATGAGACTAGATATCAATTACAGGAAAAGATCTGTAAAAAATATAAACACATGGAGGCTAAACAATACACTAATTAATAACGAAGTGATGACTGAAAAAATCAAAGAGGAAATCAAAAAAATACCTAGAAACAAATGACAATGGAGACATGAGGACCCAAAACCTATGGGATGCAGCAAAAGCCAGTCTAAGAGTGAAGTTTATAGCAATACAACCTGCCTTAAGAAACAGGAAACATCTCGAATAAACAACCTAACCTTGCACCTAAAGCATTTAGAGAAAGAAGAACAACAACAACAACAAAAAACTAAATTTAGCAGAAGGAAAGAAATCATAAAGATCAGATCAGAAATAAATGAAAAACAAAATGAAGGAAACTATAGCAAAGATCAATAAAACTAAAAGCTGTTTCTTTGAGAAGATAAACAAAATTGATAAACCATTAGCGAGACTCATCAAGAAAAAAGGGAGAAGACTCAAATCAATAGAATTAGAAATGAAAAAGGAGAAGTAACAACTGACAGTGCAGAAATACAAAAGATCATGAGAGATTACTACAAGCAACTCTATGCCAATGAAATGGACAACCTGGAAGAAATGGACAAATTCTTGGAAATGCACAACCTGACAAGACTGAATCAGGAAGAAATAGAAAAATGAACAGACCAGTCACAATCACTGAAAATGAAACTGTGATTAAAAATCTTCCAACAAACAAAAGCCCAGGACCAGATGGCTTTCAGGAGAATTCTATTAAACATTTAGAGAAGAGTTAACACCTATCCTTCTCAAACTCTTCCAAAATATAGCAGAGGGAGGAACACTCCCAAACTCATTCTATGAGGCCACCATCACCCTGATACCAAAACCAGACAAAGATGTCACAAAGAAAGAAAACTACAGGCCAATATCACTGATGAACATAGGTGCAAAAATCCTCAACAAAATACTAGCAAACAGAATCCAACAGCACATTAAGAGGATCATACACCATGATCAAGTGGGGTTTATTCCAGGAATGCAAGGATTCTTCAGTATACACAAATCAATCAATGTGATACACCATATTAACAAATTGAAGGAGAAAAAACATATGGTCATCTCAATAGATGCAGAGAAAGCTTTTGACAAAATTCAACACCCATTTATGATAAAAAAACCCTTCAGAAAGTAGGCATAGAGGGAACTTTCCTCAACATAATAAAGGCCATATATGGCAAAACCACAGCCAACATTGTTCTCAATGTGAAAAACTGAAAGCATTTCCACTAAGATCAGGAGCAAGACAAGGTTGCCCACTCTCACCACTCTTATTCAACATATTTTGGAAGTTTTAGCCACAGCAATCAGAGAAGAAAAGGAAATAAAAGGAATCCAAATAGGAAAAGAAGAAGTAAAGCTGTCACTGTTTGCAGATGACATGATACTATACATAGAGAATCCTAAAGATGCTACCAGAAAACTATTAGAGCTAATCAATACATTTGGTAAAGTAGCAGGATACAAAATTAATGCATATAAATATCTGGCATTCCTATACATTAAAGATGAAAACTCTGAAAGTGAAATCAAGAAAACACTCCCATTTACCATTGCAACAAAAAGAATAAAATATCTAGGAATAAACCTACCTAAGGAGACAAAAGACCTGTATGCAGAAAATTATAAGATACTGATGAAAGAAATTAAAGATGATACAAATAGATGGAGAGATATACCATGTTCTTTGGTTGGAAGAATCAACATTGTGAAAATGACTATACTACCCAAAGCAATTCTAATATTCAATGCAATCCCTATGAAACTACCATTGGCATTTTTCACAGAACTAGAACAAAATATTTCACAATTTGTATGGAAACACAAAAGACCCCGAATAGCCAAAGCAATCTTGAGAATTAAAAACGGAGCTCAAGGAATCAGGCTCCCTGACTTCAGACTATACTACAGAGCTACAGTAATCAAGACAGTATGGTACTGGCACAAAAACAGAAATATAGATCAACAGAACAAGATAGAAAGCCCAGAGATAAACACATGCATATATGGTCATCTTGTCTTTGATAAAGGAGGCAGGAATATACAGTGGAGAAAGGACAGCCTCTTCAATAAATGATGCTGGGAAAACTGGACAGGTACATGTAAAAGTATGAGATTAGAACACTCCCAAACACCATACACAAAAATAAGCTCAAAATGGATTAAAGACCTAAATGTAAAGCCAGAAACTATCAAACTCTTAGAGGAAGACATAGGCAGAACACTCTATGACATAAATCACAGCAAGATCCCTTTTGACCCACTTCCTAGAGAAATGGTAATAAAAACATAAATAAACAAATGGGACCTAATGAAACTTCAAAGCTTCTGCACAGCAAAAGAAACCATAAACAAGACCAAAAGACAACCCTCAGAATGGGAGAAAATATTTGCTAATGAAGCAACTGACAAAGGATTAATCTCCAAAATTTACAAGCAGCTCATGCAGGTCAATAACAAAAAAACAAATAACCCAATCCAAAAATGGGCAGAAGACCTAAATAGACATTTCTCCAAAGAAGATATACAGAGGGCCAACAAACACATGAAAGAATGCTCAACATCATTAATCATTAGAGAAATGCAAATCAAAACTACAATGAGATATCATCTCACAGCGGTCAGAATGGCCATCATCCAAAAATCTAGAAACAATAAATGCTGGAAAGGGTGTGGAGAAAAGGGAACTCTCTTGCACTGCTGGTGGGAATGTGAATTGGTACAGCCACTATGGAGAACAGTATGGAGGTTCCTTAAAAAACTACAAATAGAACTACCATACAACCCAGCAATCCCACTACTGGGCATATACCCCAAGAAAACCATAGTTTAAAAAGAGTCATGTACCAAAATGTTCATTGCAGCTCTATTTACAATAGCCAGGAGATGGAAACAACATACATGTCCATCATCAGATGAATGGGTAAAGATGTGACACATATATACAATGGAATATTACTCAGACATAAAAAGAAACGAAACTGAGTTATTTGTAGTGAGGTGGATGGACCTAGAGTCTGTCATACAAAGTGAAGTAAGTCAGAAAGAGAAAGACAAATACCGTATCCTAACACATATATATTGAATCTAAGAAAAAAAAAATGTCATAAAGAACCTAGGGGTAAGACAGGAATAAAGACACAGACTTATTAGAGAATGGATTTGAAGATATGGGGAGGGTGAAGGGTAAGCTGTGACAAAGTGAGACAGTGGCATGGACATATATACACTACCAAACGTAAAGTAGATAGCTAGTGGGAAGCAGCCACATAGCACAGTGAGATCAGCTCAGTGCTTTGTGACCACCTGGAGGGGTGGGATAGTGAGGGTGGGAGGGAGGCAGATGCAAGAGTGAAGAGATATGGGAACATATGTATATGTATAACTGATTCACTTTGTTATAAAACAGAAACTAACACACCATTATAAAGCAATTATACTCCAATAAAGATGTTAAAAAAAAAAGAGAATGTGTGTAACTCATCTCTCAATTGATTAAACTATAATAAGAAAACTGTACTGTATTAATTTGGTGTTCCTTTCCTTTCTCTTAGATCTTTAGTAGGAATTTATTTTGAAAATTTTTTCACAATTTGCTCATAAGTGTTAGCGAGACACTGTGGCCAGAATTTATAGGGGCCAAATAAATTCTCATGCTTGATGCCAGATAAACCCGTCAACTAAACAAGATAGGTATAAATGCAGTAGGTGAGAAATAGATGTAGGAGTGGTAGGTGATCCCTTCTTACTTGTTAATCACCTATTATAATATATGTCAATCAGATAGGATAAGGTATGTCATGCAAACCTAGTATACATCAAGCTATAATGAATGGCACTGTGAATGTATCTTTGATTGTTCTCTTAATTTTGTCTTTAATATCAATTTCTCCAAGTACATTCTCATTGCTCTTGAAAATGAACCTTGTTCCAACCATGATGTTGGTCACATAGTAAGCCTGTGAATTTGTGGAATGAATAACTGAGCAGTACAAATTAATTGCAATTTTATATCAATTACATATCAGTCAATAGCATATTCACTTTCATTAGAACTGGTAACCTAATAATAGGTATTTCAAATTCCACAGGTCCAAAACTGATTCCATTTTTTTAACCATAATATTATCCTCTTGCAGCTCTTCCCATCTCAATCATCAACAACTTTATTCTTCCAATTCCCCTACCTTCAAAAAATGTATTTCTGGACCCAATCATTTTCATCACCTCCATTGTTACCGCCTTGGTCTGAGTCTCCATTATCTCTCACTTAAATTATTGCTGTGGTTTCTTGGTTGGCTTTTGCTTTCACCCTATGCCACCTACTCTTGGCATAGCCATCCAGAGTGATCTTCAAAATGTTCTAGTCAGATCATGACTTTCCTCTCTTCTAAGCCATCTTTGGCTCCCTTACAATGGCCTTCTATCCCCTAAATGATTTACTCTTGAGCTAGAAGACTGAATGGCATTATCAAATTTCCATCAAGGGAAGTTAAGATGAGAGAAATGAAAAAACAGCAGGGTTCTGTGTAACTCAACTGCTCTTGATATAATTAGAATTTGATTAAAAAAGGGAAAATTATACTTTGTTAACTTGGATTTCTTTTCTCTTTCTGCTCTATCTCCTACTACTCCCACCCTGCTCAATCTTCTGAAGACATGCTGGCTTGTGCACCACGTCTTATCCATGCCAGTTTATTTCCAACCCGAGCCTTTGAGTTTTCTATTTCCTTTTGCCTGCAATATTCTCCCCATGATTATTCACATGGCTCATTCCTTCATTTCTTTCAGAACTTGACTCAGATGTTTCATTTTAGAGAGGGCTTCACTTACTAACTATTTAAGCTTTCCCCATTTCTAGCTTCCTTATCTTCCTTTATTGCTGCTTTATTTTTTTCTATCATACTTATCACCATCTATCATAATATATATATATTTATATTACTTACATATATTAATATATGTCTCTCTCCATCCCTACCCCCCAAAGAAAACAAGCTACATAAGGTCAGGGATATTTGTTGATTTTGTTAACTACTATAGCCCCAGAACCTAGAACAAGGCCTATCACATACAGGTGTTCAATGAATATTTGTGAGCTGAATGAATGAACATCAAGAAAGTGCTATTGCTCATTTCATTGCTACATATAAAGCAATAATAATCCCTTTGGTTTACCCCAAAAAAGCTTCAACAAGGCTGATACTTCTTCTCAGGGAAGCACTGAAGGATTCCAGACTGACTCACAAAATCCTTTTCTTAGCATTTCCTCCTGTCTCCTCACTCTGTCTCTTTTTCCCTCCTCTTCCCTCTCTTTCCTCCTAATGAAATGACTTGTTTAAATTCTATCCAATATAAGGACCCCAAAACTAAGTCAAAATTTTCCAGGTAGCTAGTGTCTTCTACTCTTTTGGAACTTCACTTGTATTGCAGTATATTTCTTTCAAACTACATTTTAATGAAATATTTACACTAAGTATCCAAAAAAGCATCTTCTGTATGAACATCTTCTTTGGAGTACATATGAATGGCTAGACTCTGTAGCCATTTGAAAAAGAAAAGATGAAAGAAGAGACAAACACATTGGACAATCAGAAAAGCTTATTTTTTTGCTGAGTAATTTCTACCACACATAGTTTCCATATCTTGTTTTAGTATGTTTAAAAAAAAGAATAACATACTAAAAGCCTGTTTTGGTTCTTCATTATGTCATGGATTTAGTTATACTGCCCACCACATCATCTCCCTTGTGTACTATATACCTTAGTGTGTAACACACTTCTTAAAGGTAAAAATGATTTTCCCAATCTAGACATTTAAATATTGGCTGTGTCACTGAGAAGTTCCCCCATTCTTGGCTCTTTTCAGCACTGGGGAGACACTGTCTGTACATTGAGGATTTATTGGTATTGCTATTATTTTCTTTCATCATATATCCTTAGGGAAGAGAAATGATAATAGGCTCTCTTAGCTGTTGAGTACTCTAAGTGGAGAATGCTCTATAGAGGTGCATATACTGAAGAATTGTGAATTACTTCAAGAGAATCCATTATACAGTAGGCAAAATGTAAGATTTACTGCAGTTCCAACCAGTGCAAAAAATACCCCCAAAGAATAATCCTGATGATAATATTAATGATGATTACAATAGAAAATATTAACAGTAATAACAATAACAAATAGTTATAGATGACATTAAATGAGCATTACTATGTGCCACTGATCTAAGTATTTTACTTGCACTAACTCATTACAGGAATCATTCTTTGGAGGAAATGAATCCTAGAAGAATAAATGTCATCAAATCTGAAATTTTCTAAAGATCCATTATGTTCCTTTTAAGGAAGGGGACATTCATAGTTATTGCTTTCACATTCACCTACAAAAATGGGGGGGGTAAATTAGGACAAAAAGAGATTTATTGATTTAAAATTGGCTTAAACATAAATTGAGGACTGAAAACAGAAGTTGAGAGGGAAATGAGGGTAGAGTGAGAGAATAGATATCTCATGGATATAGATATCCAGTGGAATAGCTAATGAGTATGGAATCCCTTATTTCTACATGCCAGACACTGTATTAAACACATTACAGGCCTGCTCTCATGTGAGGTGGGCATATGATTATATTCTTTGCAATAACGGGAAAAGGGAGCTGTTAAGTATCCTGACCACAGTCACAAAGCTAAGTAATAAGTAGTGGAGGAACTGCTTACCTAACCTTAGCAATCTGACTCTAAGATTCTGCTCTTAACTAGAGAATATACGCTATGAATATTTTTAACATTTTTATTTAAAATATTTCTTTTCTTTATGTGTTTCCCCATGGTGCTGAGCAGTAAAATTTTAAATGCAAAGAGACAAGGTGGTTTTTTCTTAGAGGCAATTGAGAAGCGAGGAGTATGGAGATAACTGCTTCCACTCCACAGTCTGATTGTAGAGCGGAGCCATATATGAAAGACCAGCCAGCAGATAATAGTGCAATAGAAGAGGAAAAAGTGAATGGTACTCCTTAAGGGGAAAACAAAGAAATAAGCAAGAAAAGAAAAGAGGAAGTTGGGTTAAGCCTAAAGACTTAACCACAATATAATAATAATAATAATAGGCCTACATTTTTCTTATCTCTTTTGTTGAAAGAGCAAAACATTTTATATTTCCAGTATTATTTATTACTTGCACTTGAAAATATTGCTTAGATTACCTGTGGGAAAATTAAGGCAATGACATGACTTTAATCTCTTCCTTGTAGTCACGTGGGAACCTGTATATTCTAATTTCCTTTATTGTTAACAACTCAAAATACAGATATACACACTCACATGCTTTCTTAAATTTAGTGAAGAGGAAAACAAGATAAGAATGATTGCAGTTCAAACACAACTTTCTCATGACCTTAAATAATTAGTGAACTCAAATTCCACCAGTACTTGGTTACACTCCAGTAAATATTATTTGAAAACATGTATAATAACCTTTATTTGTGAACAATAAGAGCATTTTGAATCCATTTTTCCCTATTGAAAACAAATAACACTTTGTGCTAACATCACTGTGATTTTATATTTATGAATCATAACATGAAGGAATGAATTTTCAGACTTCCTGTTACACTTTTCCCTCTTTTCCAACCTAGAAATATAGAGGATATGTAAGGCAATTAAGTGTGTTGCATGGAGCATTCAGGTACAGCCCTGGGATTTTAAAACAGTTTAAAGGCATTTTTTGAATAGTAATATACTGTAATATACCTTTTAAACTCTACATGTACTTTACAATCTTTCATGGAAAATTCTCAAGTCAACACAATAAGGTAAAGCCCTGCTTTCTTTGGGGAATAATTTTAGGAAAAATAACTTAGTTTGATTTTCATGGAAAAAATATCTAAATAATAGTATGGCTGTTTAAATTTTGTCACATTTCTTTTGGTGGGTGTTTTGAAGTAAATGAACAGGTCTATGTAAACATTATGATTTGGCTTCTCCTGAATGTTAGAAAGAAGCAGTGTGTAACCAGTGACGTACGTGGGCTTTACGTCACGAGATTTTGCCATTTTTCAAGTCAGATATAGCTTTCGCATCAACAAAGGAAACACAGATCTTCAGTCTTAGCCTTGGGGGGAAAAAATCCTACAATACTCAAATGGATTCTTTGTATTTTTGGTTTGTCTACGAGGGTATTGTAATATACATCTAATGCTATCAAATATTAACTTTATTATGTATCCTAGTTAATTAAATAAGTAATGGTTACCTATAATAATCATAGAGGACAGAATTGTTATTATTAGGGACCTGCTGATATAGATGTCTATAAGTGAGAATGGAGTTAAATATCTGAGCAGTCCATTCTGCCTTCCTGTGAAATAGCAGTCATATTACATGTATGTGCCAAGTAAACCAAAGTCTAAGAATGATTTACATTTAGAATTTTGAATACTGTTACATCTAGATACCAACTAAAAGATGAACAATATTTAATGGGACTTTGTATGTTGCAGTTATAAATAATTTTTTCATCCAAGATGTGATTTTAATTTTCCAGCAGTCTTCCACCTAAATGTACTAATCTCTTCTCAACTTTCTGTGTAAGTCTTTAGTCCTTCAGTACTTTATCTTGGGCTATGTTAGTCTTCCATTTCTGTGTACTGAGAAACTTTCAGTTACTTTCCAGGTACACCAGGAACCTTTCTATAGATTCTTGAAATATACTCCTAATCACTTTCTCAGTCAATTATCTTGAGTTGGCCATGTAAGAAAGGACCACTGGCAGTTGAACAGCTCTTTCCTAGGGTGAGCTGCTAACACAAGTCTATTTCAGAGTCCCTTTTTGTGCATTCACACGCAAACTCTTAAGCAATGATGTCAGCATTGCCCTAAAGATTAAAAAAAAGAAAGAAAAGAAACAGGCATGTGGAAAATACAGATAGGGGTTATTCCATGAGATATTTAGACATTCCTTAAAAAAGGGTAGTTTTGTTTTTAGAAGCCAACAAGTTGGAACTCCAAAATCCATCTCATAGCAGTCCAACTAAGGGTTTTTAGGCCAGGTATTAGTTATAATGAAATAAAACTCCCCAAATCATGTAAAACAACCATTAAAAGGAAATATATGTAGCTAGAAAATAAGAAAACTTCTACAAAGATAGACCATATGCCTGCATCTCCTTGTGTTTTTCTTTTTTATCTCTAAAGTAAATGCTGAAGTCATTGCTGAAATGTTTGCCTGTGAATGAGAATGAGCATTTCACAACAAATATTTGCAACCAGTCTGTCATCTGGCAAACATCTGGGAAGGCTTCTTGATGTCTTGCTTTTCAGACAGCAACAATCTCTCACCACCTGTCAGTCCCAAAATGTCTCATCACCTGCCACTGGTGATTCTGGCAATCCACAGCCAGTGCCACTGTGATATCACTTCTGCCTGCTTGGAGTGCAGCACTTCAAGCTGTCCTGTTGCTTAGATGGGGGATAGGTTGACTAAAATGAAATTCTAGAGGTACTGTCCACACACTGTCAGTAGAGATAAGACCCAAACTACACAGACTGAAAATTAAGGAATGAGGGGGCATAATAAGGATCATCTTTACCTCGGGGCTTAAATACATATGCTCCCCTATATGAGAAGAAAACATTTAACTTGTAAAAAATATTCATGTGAAAATATAGCAACCTAAACCTATTGGGTTAGATAAAGGAAAACCAAGAAATTTCAAATGATGCATTTTGAATTTAGCCAAATCTGTTTTATACTAGGGAATATTAACCAAATATAGGTGGAAATCAAATTGCTATTCAATGTTTTTTTCCCTAAGAAGGGATAATCAATAAATAATTGTTTTGAACATAATAACACATTGATTAATGAGGAAAATATGTCATAACTTTAGCTGGTGGTCTTGACATACATTTTATCTCCTCATTCCGGAATTATTCATGCCTCATAATTCACGGATGGACCACCTATGAGATTACACGTGTGTATTTTGAAGGCTTTCACTTTCTTTCATCTTTCCCAAGTAGTAATGCCCATTTTCCAACTAGCTCTAAAATTCAAATCTCAATTTTTCATTCAGTTTAGTGAAAGATGATTAAAGAATTATCCTCATAGATTTTTTAAAAATCTAATAGCCTTTATGGTCAAAGGATAAATCCACTAAAAGTTATGTTTGAATAATATAAAAATTATGTTACTATAGTGGGAAATAGTTCAAGATAAAATCAGATATGGCCTAAATGAGACAACTGTTTAAATGTAATATTTATCATGAAAGTACAAATGTCAGGCAGCAAAATCTTATTTTTAAGTCAGCTTTCTCATTAGATTTGGAAAAAAAATATTTGATGATTATACAGCAAACCTCACAAGAATAGTTTCCTTCTAATTCAGAAAAAGCAAGACAATCTGAAATTTCTCATTAAATTTTAAAATTAGTTATTTACAGGTAAGGATGAACCATAAATATCAACAAATTATCCCAAAACAATTTTTATTGTATAAAAACTTATTGTATGCATGTGTTATAATGCAAACATGTTTCTTCTGATGTATATTTAGAGCACAAGCAAACAAGTACCTAGATGGCTTATGTACAAGCATGTGGTATGTGTGTGTCACAGTGTAAATTATATGGCTGGAAATGTTTTCTGATTTTTCTCAAATTAAAGTTAACCAAGGTTAAACATCAAACTTAAACTTTAATCTCACATCCATTTCAAAGATTCTATGCACACGCAAGGACACACACAGAGATCCAGACCAGGCCTCTTGACCTAAGCTTGAAATCTTGCAGTGATCAAGAGGGTTGGAATATGTGTGTAAATTTGTGCATGCATGCACGTATGTGTTTGTGTGCATGTGCATGTATGTGTGTGTGTTTATTACTATTTTTCTCTCTGCTCTTCTCTTCCTATCCACTCATTATGCTACAGGAGAGGCAGGTTGAGAGGGAAAGAGCACATCCTACCTCACTGGTGCATTTGTAATCCAGTGTCACTGTTCTGTGGGGCATCAATTTCAAATATTGGCTATTTATCCCCTGTGTGAGCCTTTGAAGGCTCATTGGCAACTTCCCCACTGAGTACTGTCATCGTGCAATTCTCTGAAACAAGCAATGCCCTTAGCAGCCACAACTTCCAACTCATCCTCCCAGTGTAGCCCCTCACCTGGATTTGCTTGGTCCTGCCCATTATTCTCCTCGAGCTGGTTCATTAGTGAAAGCTCACCCCTGACAACTTCCACACATTCCATAGCCTATGCCCTGTTTGAATTGAAAGTTCTGTTCAGATGTTATCTGATAAAGCAGGCACTAATCTCTATGGGATCCATAGGGTTAGTCTCCAAATCACCCATAGTTCACCATAAAGACCCACAGTCTGTTCTCCAAAGCATCCTCTCACTACAGTCTTCAAAGCATCTTCTCACGTGGGCTTCTTACCAGACTTGGATTAGAGAGTAACAAGCATCCATGTCTTTTTTTCCCACTTTCTGTTAGGCAGATAATTATTTTCAAGAAAGCAGTATTTACACACTCTTGACAAATCTAGCATATTCTAGTACATCTGTATAAAGTCCATTTTAATCATAAACATAGCAATTCACACACACACACACACACACACACACACCACACCACACACAAACACATCATACACACACACTATGTTTAAACTTATGTCAACTAAAGATATTTTTGTCCTAATGACTTGAGGAACATTTTATATTATTGAATATTTATGTCACATAACAGGTTTGATTGCAAATTTTGATTTACCTGCTTTGTTCATAATAAAAAGAATAAATGGAAAGTAGGCTGACATTTGAAAATTGCAGTCTCTTCTTTTTCCCTTCCTGCCCTTACCACCCCCAACCATACACATCAGTAAAGAAAAGACAAATCAATTATCTATAAATCAAATCTTAATTACTTTAAGAATGAGCATTAAGTGGAAAAGAGACAGCTTCATCCTGGCCAAGTCTGAAGTCATTTTGAGTAAATTAAACACAGGCTATTTCTAAAGCAAAGAGGACATGTTTAGTCTTTAAGAATACGAATGCTGAATTTCTTTTTCTACTTAATAATTCTGTTGCTCATTTCCTCATTAGAGGCTAAAATAGTAAAGCTTATCAAAATATAGAAACACTTGGATAAAGAGCCCTAGGACAATTGCTCCTAAGAAGTTGCCATCTTCCCTGGAAGTTTCCAGTTTGCTGAGATATTCTCACTGCAACATGAAGGATACACAGACCCGTGGCATCATTTATTCTGTTTGTCTTTCCATTCTCATTTTCCAGTTGTTTCATACAACAACTATTCAAACATTTTTTGGATACTTTCATTAGCTATGGTGTCCAAAAGTTTGGTTAAAATAGTAAGCGAGCTGAGCAAGCAACATTCTGGCCTTTTCGTTTTATTGGGCACATGGGTCATTTACTTCCCCTCCCCCATTTTATTCTCCTAGCACCAGAACAGAGCCTTCCCTGGATGGGTATCTGGCTGTCTGGCCTGTGACCATTTTATTGAAGGCCACACATCTGTGCCCTTGGAATGTGAGGCCTCGCCTTTATGTCAGGGCATCAGGGATAGTTCTGCCAAAATTCCAAGAGTTGTTTCTTTCATTTCCATTCTTTTCTTTCTCCTCTTTTTCTTTTTTCTTTTTTTAATTCCCAAGGACAAGATGAGCTACACCTACAGTGACACTATTGGAAATACATCAACAAGAGTTGATTTCAAGTTGGTTTTAACTCAACTCCTAGCCCAATCACTAACTGACTCTATGAGTTTGGAGAAGTCATTTAAATTCTCTCAGGTCCTATAAACTTATCTACAAAAGGAGCCCTATTATAGGACTGTGGGAAGAGCAAGTAACTGCCATATGTATTATTATTACTATCAGGTCAGATGGCCCCTGACCTATGGTTGATTCAGGGACATGAGCTGAAGGTATTCAATTAACTATTTCAAGGCTATCTTTCAGCTAAACTGTCCTCTTCTCTCTTTAAAGCATCAGTTGGCATCATTACAATGGATGCTTTAAAGACCAAGTAAGAACAATAATGACTTTTGAAGACTCCATCCCCGTTCAAAAAACAACAAAAAAATTGTGATATCCGTAACAGTGCTGGGTTAATCTATAAATCAGCATTTCAGAACTCTTTACTCTCTAAGGGATAGAGATTATATATGCTTATCTACAGAGGTTTAGAATTTAAAAGCTTCTCATCTGTGCTCACAACCTGGAAAATATTATCATATTTAAGGCCTACATGGAAAGGTACTATTAGGACGTACCAGTGATAGTTTATACACAAAAGTCAGTCCCTTTTCAAATGTCATTTCCATTAGTGTCTTTTATATCAGAATTACAAGTGAAATGAACACACTGTAATCTGGTATTTTAAAAGGTTATGTTGAAGGAGTAGAGAGGCTTAAATTAATTCTCCCTGTTCTTATCCAGTAGGCCTTTACCTCAATAGGATTTCCTATAATTCTATCTTAATCCATGTCTCTGCAGATGAACCAAACAGACCACAACATAGAAGAGCCAGCCAAAGTGGCTCCCTGCCAGCAGTCCTTTCTACTGTTTAAGAGAGACTTCAGCTTAATGATTGTACAGCGAGCCAAATCAATCAAGAAAACAGAGAGCTGACACATATCTTATTATGCTCTGCAAAGATCTATTTGTTTAGCCATGTGAAAACATTGCCCTAAAATGGTCAGAAGGTTAGCACGTTAATCATTTGCTAGATCTATTAAACTCTTAAAATTAATGGCAAGGATAAATCATTTCAAGGAATTTTTCTATATAAGCAATATTAACGTGATATTTGGGAGGAACTGCACTGCTGATTTTGTTGCTGGAGACTTGATATAGACAGAGAAGTAGAAAATTATTTAGAAGGTCAAATGGAACTTATAATTTTGAGATTATAAAGTGGGCAAAGATAATAAAAGTATTTTCTACCAATACCAGTTAAATGAAGTATAAAAGTTAAACGAAGGCTAAAACCCCACAATGCCACCTAGCCCTAAGCATTGCTCTAAATTATTGCAAGTACAATACAGAGGCTCAATAAGTATTACTTATTGCTTTATTTGAATTATTCCTACCACAATCTTTCCTTTCCCTATATGTTGGCTACTATTGAGAGACTGGGAAAGAATGTATTATTTATTTTGAGGCCAATATAGGATCACATTGGGTAAAAAGTATTAGATGTTCACTAGTCAGACAACTATCACCATAAATATTGTTCATAATCCATATCACTTAGGAAGTTTGAGTCTAACTTTCAGCTTGATGGTGGTAAGAGATTAACTGAGGATATTAAAATTTTTAAGTTTATTTGAGCAAAAATTGATTTGAATCAGGCAGAATGCAATCTAACATATAGAAAGGAACTCCAAGGAGTTATACAAGATGAAAGACTTGTATAGCTGGAAGGGAGCAGGAACAAGGAAGTTATATTAGCCAAAAAACTCAGGTTGGTTATTGCAAGGTCACTTTCCTTTAGGAGATGGCAGGGGTCTGTCAGGCAGATGACCTAACTGGTGCTGACCAGGAGATTCCTCTTTGGTCTAAGATTCCATTTGCAGGACTACTAAAACTCTAATTAAGTCTTGGTTTGGTGATGTGGGCCTTAGCACAAGTGACTCCATTGGGAGGCCTGTTGTCTTGTTTTTAGCAATGAAATTTAACATTACTGAATTTGGAATGTTTGTTCACTAAAAAAAAAAAAAAAAAGATTTTGGCCATAAATATGGCTGAAAACACCCAAATGAGACTATATTTTTATATCAACTAATGAATAAAAAGGTTGAATGAATAAAAAGTTCTTTTTACCAGTCTATATAAGACTTAAAAAATGCAAAATGTCTTACTTACATTTGAAGGTTGATATACACTCTGGATCGCTCCATATGGACCTTTGTCAGGGTTTGAATGGATAAAACGAATGAAAAATGTTTACTCTTTCTTTTTATCTAGAAGTTATTACTAAAGCAGGAATGGATCCTCTTATTTTCAAATAGATGCTTAAGAAGTCATACGATCACTGCACTCAAACACCTAATGAAAAAAAAATGTTCTGTACTTTGTGTATTGTGAGAGATTTTAAAAGTGTGGAATATAACCATATTGTAATTTATTTAAGAAAATAAACCTAAAATACAGAAAAATAAGTTAATCAGCTTTGTGATATTGTCCTCAGTTAAATGCCTTCTATTCATGAACTACAGTTTCCCTATAGAGAACTCTCTCAACTTCTCAAGAGCTCCCCTACAAATAAAAATATCTCTAGAGTCACCTGTACCTTGTTCCTATTACTTAAAACAACAACAACAACAACAACATCAAACAGTCCCTGGAAACTTAGCTCTGAGTTTAATGTCTGAGCCAATCCTCAGTCCCTATCCTTTCATTCAAATATCATCAGGTGACACTCCATCCTAATATAATTAAAAGTTAAAAAGTTATCCAAAGTAATTTCCTTGAATATCTCTCCTGGACACCTTTAAATTTCTGCATCTTTATGCATAATGTTCTCTCTATATCTATATATCTATCATTCTATCCACTCATCTATTCATCTGTCTATTGTTTCATTTATCTAATACTTGTACATCTTTTTTTTTGTACGTATATATTTATATATTTATCTATCTACATATGTATTAATCTATCTAGGTTCAATATGTCAATGGTCTAGCCTCAACCATCAGTTTCAATCTTTGATCCTCTATTTCTACCCTACTTTTATCTCAGAACAAACTTATTAAAGGACTTTTAAAATACTGCACACAATTTCTACATTTGCTTTACTTGAACTTCATATGCTGAATATTTATTCTAAGAACATTTCCTCCCCTTCCTTGATATTGTAACTTTCTCAGAAATCTGTGAATATTTATCTATTATGTAATTTTATGTATTCCATTTTATTTTCTAGCTATCTAATGAATTTGTATTGTTCCACCAATAAGTGGTACTTTCTTTAAAGGTTGGGTCACTTGCTTCAGTCTTTGGCTTTGTATGTCATATAATGTCAAATACAGAATTCTGCGACTAGTGGGCATTTAGCACATGTTGACTGGATAATGTAATTGATGTCTGAAAATTAATTTGGAAAAACTGGCAAATTGGATTGTGTTTCTGGGGTAACCCGGATTGAAGAAAAATTGGGAAGGAACTCTATAGCAATTCAGGAACAAATTGATATAGATTTGACTTAATAATGGAGATGTGAAAACTGAAGGAAAACTGTAAGTTTACAATATTTCCCCTAATATAAAAGAGGGAGACTGGTTAAATTGTACCACAATGGATAAATCTGAGAATTAGACAAGAGAGCTAATGAGTCAGTGCAGGTAACCATATGCCATCATAGTAACTGGGTCAATGATGGATGGAGTGTGGACTGAAAGGAGACCAGATGGAAGAGGCATAGAAGGAGAAGCGCAGGACCCAGGGGAGAAGCTGGCAGAGCCACAAGCGGAGTCCAATTATTATATAAGGACAGTGATATATTTTCAGAAGGAGTAAGTGATCAATAATAAAAAAACCAGATTGAAAGAATGATCAGAAATGGTGAACAGCTTGATATTAGCAAGAAGGTGATCACTGCCAAGCCCAGGAAGGACTATTTCAGTTCAATGGTAGCATTGTTATCTTATGCTATTAAAAAATAATAACACATCTTCCTTTGTCCTTTCTTTTTTTTAAGTGTGTGACTTCTCACATGAAATATTCTTCTCTAAAGGGCCAATCAATAAAATGATGTAGTCTTATATACAAATCTAGATTATATATGGCATAATATGAAAAATAAAACTGGTTGTGTATGGAAACACTTAATATATATTAGTCCTCCATTCATGGTCTGAAAAATCCATGTATTAAGCAATATGGGTTCTGCCTTTAATCTCACCTCTGAATTCTGTCTTAATTTAGAGTATCATTACATGTAATGTGCAGGTGTTCAGTTTAGCCACTAGGGCTTAAAGAAACACATTGCAGGGAATGGGTGGGTGGGAAGAAGTAGCACCAGGAGAATTGGTTACCACTTTTGATAACTGACTTAAAAAATTCTTCTGACTCAGTCTAGTCATATCTTCCAGCTGAATTCTACAACTGTGGAGTACTGGACAGATTTTCACACACAACAGAAACCCACTGACCTTTCAGTGCTGGTCTGTATAGGTCAGTACTGACTCAGCTGAGGGAACAATTACCCCCTCTGGATTCCAGCCAATGGGAATGAGAACAAGACTATGAGGAAGGCATAAAACCCATTCATTTGTACTACTCATTCAGGTTCATCCTCCTGTGGGCATTTTCTCTAGACCAGGTAGTGGATGAGACACTAGAGCTCAATGAATCCCAAAGGCAGAGCAATTTGCCAACTGCATCACTGTCACCTGAAGTCATTTTTCCAGGAATAGGCTTGGAGTTTCACACCTCAGAAATTATAATTCAGTATATCTGGGGTAGAGTCCATGAGACTAAGAACTTTTAAAGAACTCTGCAGTCTTTTTGAAGGCTTGTTGCACAGTCAGATTTGGGAACTAATGAATATTTTATGTGTCAAATTTACTAAAATCTTGAGACCTTAATATTAGTATGAAACAAATTGAGAAAACTGAAACTGAGGAAGTAACTAACTTGACTAATTGCCTAAGTTTATTGAATCAGAATTCATGTCTAGACCTTGGGATTGATACTGCTTTTCATTACACTGCAATTGTCTTTTATGGAAATAGTTCTCTGGTTGATTCTCTGTTTATCACCTTCTCTACATTGTTCTAGACTATGGATTATTACATTAAACCTATCCAACACTTCCATTTTCTCCTGATATTTTGGTCAGGTTTTTATCTGCTTTTTTTTTTCTTTTTTGGTTATTTCCCCAATGATGCTCACTTGAACACAGTAGGAAATCTGTCTTGTGTTCTTCTTATCCTCAGTCTGTTACCTGGGTACCAAACTCACAAGAGGTCCTCTTCCTTCTGCTTTATAGATCCAACTTTTTCTGGCCAATTGGGATAATTAAGCCAATCCTCCTGAACAACCTCTTGAGTCAAAAGGTTATGACAGATTGATATGCGCTAAGCTGACAATGAGTGCAAAGGAATTAGAATACCATTGTTCTTGCCAAGAAAATATGAAAATTTAGTGCACTTATGAGAGATGGAGAAATTGTGCCCATTGAGTGGTGAAAATTGTGGCTAGAAGAGCCATTTAGAACCATTTAGAACCATTTATATTTGTAAAACAGCTAGACCTTTTTCCTGGTATATTTTATTAATCAGGGTTCTCCAGAGAAACAAAAACAATTTTTTATATATATATATATATATATATATATATATATATATATATATATGAGAGAAAGATGGAAAGAAGACAGAGAGATTTATTTTAAGGAATTGGCTCACAAAATTGTGGATGCTGGCAAGTCCAAAATCTGCAGGCTAGACTGCAAGCTCAAGCCAGGGAAGAACTGATGCTGCAGTTTGAGTTTGAAAGCAGTCTGCTGGCAGAGTCCTCTCTTCTTTGAAGGAGGCCTGTCTTTTTCTATTAAGGCCTTCAGCTGATTGGATGGGGTCTACTGACATCATGAAGGGTAATCTGATTCACTCAAAGTTGACTTATTACGTTAATCTTATCTAAAAATACCTTCAAGAAACATCTAAAATAATGTTTGACCAAATATTTTGGTACTGTAGCCTAACTTAACCATCATAACTGGTAATAGGTAAGGGAAAACCATTTTGCAAATCACAAAGCTTATTATTAAGGCAATATATCCTTGAGCTACTTTAACATGGAAAGGGACTCCAATAAAACAGGACTGAAGAGAACATGAAAGCACATAGAACTATGCTAATTTTGGAAAGAGGGAGCATTGTTCCTATCATAATACAACTTCACAATCAAGAAGCCTATCATCAAAAAATCTACAAACAATAAATGCTGGAGAGGGTGTGGAGAAAATGGAACCTTCTTGCACTGTTGGTGGGAATGTAAATTGATACAACCACTATGAAGAACAGTATGGGAGTTCCTTAAAACACTAAAACTAGAACTACCATATGACCCAGCAATCCCACTACTGGCATATACCCTGAGAAATCCATAGTTCAAAAAGAGTCATGTACCAGAATGTTCATTGCAGCTCTGTTTACAAGAGACAGGATATGGAAGCAACCTAATTGTCCATCGACAGATGAATGGATAAAGAAGATATGGCACATATATACAATGGAATATTACTCAGCCATAAAAAGAAACAAAATTGAGTTATTTGTAGTGAGGTGGATAGACCTAGAGACTGTCATGCAGAGTGAAGTAAGTCAGAAAGAGAAAAACAAATACTGTATGCTAACACATGTATATGGAATCTTAAAAAAAAATTAAAATAAAAAAAATTGAAAAAAAAAAAGGTTTCTGAAGAACCGAGGGACAAGACTGGAATAAAGACGCAGACATAAAGAATGGACTTGAGGGCTTCTCTCATGGCGCAGTGGTTGAGAGTCCGCCTGCTGATGCAGGGGACACGGGTTCGTGCCCCGGTCCGGGAAGATCCCACATGCCGTGGAGCGGCTAGGCCCGTGAGCCATGGCCGCTGAGCCTGCGCATCCGGATCCTGTGCTCCGCAACGGGAGAGGCCACAACAGTGAGAGGCCCGCGTACCGCAAACAAACAAACAAACAAACAAAAGAATGGACTTGAGGACACAGGGTGGGGGAAGGGTAAACTGGGACGAAGTGAGAGAGTAGCATGGATATATGTACACTACCAAATGTAAAACAGATAGCTAGTGGGAAGCAGCTGCATAGCACAGGGAGATCACCTTTGTGACCACTTAGAGGGGTGAGGTAGGGAGGGTGGGAGGGAGACGCGAGAGGGAGGAGATATGGGGATGTATGTATATGTATAGCTGATTCACTTTGTTATACAACAGAAACTAACACACCATTGTAAAGCAGTTATACTCCAATAAAGATGTTGAAAAAAAAAAAAAAAAAGAATCCAGGGGCCTATGGATCAGTAACTCAAGAATATACTGATGGGGCTTCCCTGGTCGCGCAGTGGCCTGCCGATGCAGGAGACACGGGTTTGTTCCCCGGTCCGGGAAGATCTCACATGCCACGGAGCGAGCCATGGCCACTGAGTCTGTGCGCCCGGAGCCTGTGCGCCACAGTGGGAGAGGCCACAGCAGTGAGAGGCCCACGTACCACAAAAAAAAAAAAAAAAAAAGGAATATACTGATGGGTTCTGTTTTGTGAAATTTGGAAGGCAACATTATAATTTATTCCGAGTGAACCATAAATCTGAATTTCAGAGGCAAATTTCCACATCAGTAAATGTGTGCTTTTGAACTCATTCTAGGTAAGAGATCAGAGTACAATAAAATGTGAGAAAAATTCCAATCAGTACCTGGTCTCTAGTTTCTTAGATGATACCATAATGCCACTAATGCTCTCTTTCCCCATTTATGATACCTAAGAAAACATTACAGTGCTCGTCCTTCAGTCAGTTGACAACAGGATTGAGTCTCCCTTACACAACTTTGTTCTTGTTCTGTTTATGTATTTATGTATTTATTTATATTTTACAAAAAACAAAGTGTTTCTGGAGACATTTTATTATTGTATGGGGACCTTGATAGCTTGATTGACTAAGTAAAAGCTATGATAGACTTAACTAATATCAAGGAGACTGAAATCTGAGAAAGGGTTTGGGAAGTTTCCAGATAATATTTCTGGCTTAATTTTTCAATTTGTAAAACAATTAGAACTACCTAACTGCTCTTAAGAGTGATAGAATAGAGATAGGGCCTCAGAGAAGTCTCCAGAAAATATCTATCTTTTAACAAATTCTAACATTAGTTCTCTGATAGTATCTGTAGGAAATCAGTCCTGGCAACTCTGATACCCTAGTCCGATGGACATGATAAATGAAGCATCACTACTACTGATTGTTGTGTCTTACTTCATTCTTATTCTCTCCTCCAGAATTTTTTGTGTGTTGAATAGGAGGAAATGATATCTAGTAGGTAATGAATTTGAAACCCTGATTATCTGACTCTGTGTCTTGGTAGTGATCTGGGACAATGACTAGAGAATTAAAGAAGCTACATGTCTATTCTCTTGAAGCAGCAACAACAACAAAAAGCAAAAGTGACACTGGATTTGGATTTGGGACAGAATATGAATCTTTATTGCCATTATGCTCAGATGCTTCCAATACCATGAAGGAGAGCTGATCACCTAGGTCAGCTGTCCCCAATCATTAATAACAAGGCTTTCTTTTACCGAACTGTGGTCCCTCAGCTCAATCTAAGGCCTACAGGTGACGGTGGTAGGCAGGGGTGTCCACGGTGCCCAATGGTGGGTTTATTTTACTGTACCAGATGAGGAAGTGGTTTTATATCCAATGACGTTACTGAAGACTTGTTAGAGGAAGACAGGATAACGTGTACAACGAATGATTTGAAGGAAAACAAACTGAACCAAAAAAACCCTAACAGTAGTCTAGCATATTTTCTCTTACTGTAGATTTCCAACAGACAGTAATAACTTTAATTCAATGACTCTTCTTATTTTTAAGCCTTTCATACAACTTCTACCTAGAACCCCAAGACAAAGTCCCATCAACTTTCTGGCTTTCTTAAATTTCTCTGGCTTTCCTAAAATACGTGAGAAATCCATTACATAGAAATACATTAAGGTTTAGTCTCCTAGGAATAAATACTCTTTCCCAGAATCCTCTGTCCCTTGGGAAAAATGATGATAAAATCAGTAATAAGGAGGCTAAATAAGGAGGTTAAATTTTTCCGTGTTTGCTTTTTTGTCACATATTGACTCATTTCAGGGACACCTCAAGATTTGATGTTAGGTAGAAAAGTGATAATACCCTGCTTTACATGCTAGGAATAAATGTTGATTCAAAAACGCAATGGTGATAATAAAGGTCCCTCAAAAGAGTAACATCCAGGAAGTCAAGGAAGAACAAGTATTTTCCCAATAGGTATACAGGAAATTAGAGGAATAGAGAAAATGACACTGGTCACAATCCAAACAAGGGAAAAAAATGAAGTCCTGAGTCCAGGGAGCAGAGTTCTAGCCAATTCCACAGCTGGAGGACAGGAGTCAAAACACCAAGTCAGGAATTCAGGCACAGGGGAAACAGGTGGAAGTAGGCATTCTTCTTAAAAATAAGCCATAGATGTTAAATTGTTTCGAGCAAGGCAGAAGCCAGATTACTAGGACTGAAGAGTAAGGTCAAATATACATTTACCAGGGTTCAGTTAATTATTGCTTTGTATGACTTCTGAAAAAAATAAATGTCCCAGAAGATGGTCGCTAACTAAGTCTGGAGATCTGAGTGAAATAACTCAGCAATCAAGAGACAAGAAACAAGGTGGTAGGAAATATGGTGGCCAGGACTTCAGTTTGGTTTGAAGTATTCAAGGTTCAGTGAAGTCAGTCAATGATTTCTTGTAAAGGTGACTTGTAGAAAATCTTGGCTTCACATGATGTTTAAAATTTATTTGGAAGATGTTTTCAACTATAAAATAATGCTATCATAAATATTTTATACGGGTAGAAATTGGTTCTCTTCCCCAGATATATTTGCCTTTCATTTGTTTCTTGATTTTTTTTTTTTAATAAATCTTTAATTTATTTTATTTATTTATTTTTGGCTGTGTTGGGTCTTCGTTGCTGCACGTGGGCCTTCTCTAGTTGCAGTGAGTGGGGGCTACTCTTCGTTGTGGTGCGCGGGCTTCTCATTGTTGTGGCTTCTCTTGTTGCAGAGCACGGGCTCTAGGTGCGCGGGCCTCAGTAGCTGTGGCTCGCAGGCTCTAGAGCACAGGCTCAGTAGTTGTGGCGCACGGGCTTAGTTGCTCCGTGGCATGTGGGATCTTCCCAGACCAGGGCTCGAACCCGTGTCCCTTGCATTGACAGGCGGATTCTTAACCACTGAGCCACCAGGGAAGTCCTGTTTCTTGATTATTTTAAGTTACAATCTTTTAAGAGATTCTGTTTTCCTAGACAGGAATATTATTAGTGCAACATATTTTGTGGAAAATAGAAAACAGTGAGGCTTTTTCATTCTTAACAAAGAAAAGATTATACTTATGAACCTTGGTGGAACTTCTATATATCTGCCACATTTAAGTCTCCTTAATGATAGTAAAATTTGACACCATGGATGTTATATAATACATTCAGTCATAAACACCCTCCCACATACATTGTTTTCTAGTTATATCTTTCTGCACTAGCTATCCCCTTACAGAAAATGCACACACAAAAACCAAAACAAAACAGAAAAACAACTTAGGAATATATATCTTCATTGCCGCAAACAAACAAACAAAGAAAACTTAGGAATATATCTTCACAATATAATATCTGCCACAATTTTTCCTATCATTTCAACTTCTATTAAAGATTAAATATATCACAATTTATAAAATTACCCAGAATATCAAAACCTATAATAAAGTAGGCTTTGGCCAGTCAGGAGCAATCCAGAGAACTTTATTAAATTTCAAATTCAGAGAGCATATAATTTTCTCCATAAAATATAGACAAGACATAACAGAGTACTGCAAAATCAAGTCAAGATGTAGAAGGTTGGCAGTTCCTATGCAATACATATTGAGCTATTTCCTTTAACTTCTTACAAGAATATCATGGTTTCTCATTCAAATTAATGTCTCGGTAAAATTTAATTAGTGAAGGCAACTCTAGTGCCTTCACTACTTAAATGGCAAATAAGGAATGTTATAAATCTGCTTTATAGACTTTAAATGGCAATTTAACTTTTATACAATCCTTTCCTTGTTGATGCTATAATTCTTTTAAGCAGTGCCCATTATCTTTATGCAAATATTATTTTCTCCAATATATTAGAAATATATATTTGGTGCCTAATTTAATAATACTAATATAAGGTAAATAAAATTTTCATTGAATACTAGCATTATGATAAATTTTATTTACTGATAAATTATTTTCACCATCTTTTGAAATGACAAGTCATATCAGAAGAAACCAAGATGATATAAAATCAAAAGGAGCTAATAAATTAACAATGTTAATATTTATTAACATTCCAAAAATGCATATAAAATTTTACTAGTATGTCTTTTTCCATCATCAGGTTGTATTACGGAAATAAAAAATATCAGATACCATACAAGTATGAGTTTAAGATTTGTTCTTACCTGTCAGTGCAGATATATTAGCTATTGTCTCCTTTTCCTGTTGTATTGTATTCCAGTTTGAAAAGAGCCTGAATTAAGTTTAAACCTCATTAGTATTATTATGGCAACTATAATAATGATAAACCATAGCAATTAATCAGTATTTACAACAAAAATTCCACTGTACTAAGTTACTTACATGATCTACTATATTTTGTTTTTAACAATAACTATTCCAGATCACTGGCCTGCTTGGAATATTGAATATCCGTGACCTTAAAATATTGTTAGTAATCAAAATTGTCCTAATAAATCATTGAGATTGGTCTTCCTTGTGATAATCAGACTTATCATGTATAACACTCATGGCAGAGGTTGTTAATAATTCACCCAAATCCACATTCTTACTCCTGGGCACATAACTAAATCATATTTCTTAGGCTTCTTTGCAGTTAGGGATATCCACAGGGTTAATTTCTAGCCAGTGGAATGTCAAGCAAAAATGATATTAATCACTTCTGATCCTGGCCCATAAAACCTCCCACTAATACTCCTCCATGCTTTTTCTCCTTCTCGCTTGCAGGGTCCAAGATGACAACCAGGATGACTTAGGAAGCTGTCTGTTGAAGTTGGCAGAGTCTCAGTCAGCCTGGAACCCTGTGTGGATGAAGGTTGTCCAGCCCTTCTAACACTGTTCCCTTTGCCCTTGGCATTATTACATGAGCAAGAGATACCTTTTTCTTCATTAAGCTACTATATATTTTCATCTCTTTATTCCAATATTTAGCATTAGAATAAAAGTGGTGACCCTAAGATATACTTAGTGTACAAATATATCCTAATAAGTCATTATTATTTTGTCTTCTTTAAGATATGAATTATCAAACATAACACAAACAAATATTTTTACATGAATGCTTGTAAAATAATAATATAGATGTTTTTTCTTAGAATTCTTGAAATGGCTTCTTTAATTTAGGACTACTCAAAACAGATGCAGGCTTATCACGCAAAATGAAAAAGAATTGGAAATTTACTTAGTTTTCACTAAATTATTTCCTTTTTGTGTGACTTGAGCTGAATATCTCTTGAGGTATAGCTGAGACATGCCTACATCTTGCCTTTGTTTTCAAGGCTCTGTGGATGTGAAGTGAGGTTGAGGCAAGAGTAGGGACCACTAATGGCATTGCTTCAGCTTATTCATGAGGGAGGAAAGTATTTCTTCAGTTTCCTCAAGCTGCCTTCTGACAAAGATGAGTCTTAAATCATCTAGGATTTACCTCTTGCCGAGAACATAGTTAATGCCCCAGAGTTGACTTTAGACTTTCCCTCTGTCCCCTTCCCAAATATAAAGACACACCCAGAAACACACACACACAGACATGACACACCTAGCCTTAGCGTTTCTTTTCCACTCTCTTTGAGACCTGTGATACACCTGCATACATTCTTAGATCAATTCCAGTAATCAATCCACATTCATGTAACCCTTGTAGAATATTCACTTTAGAAGGACCATTGGAGACTTTCAATATTAACTTCTCACTTAAAGCATAAGGAAACAAATTCCCAACATGTTTCTGCTGAAACACAATAAAGACCCAAGTCTCATGTCTAATTCAATGCTCTTTCCAAGTCATTGTAAAATTTTCATACATTCCTGTCCTTAGAACCTAAGTATTTTTGAGTTTAGTAGTTAGTTAACCTGAATAAAGAAAATCAAGAGACTGCTGAATATTCCTAGAGATGGCTGGAAAGTGGAGTGAGCAAGACTGACCTACTTTAATGCAGAGATTCAAAATATAAACCTAACAGGAAAACACACACAGACACACACACACACACACACACACACACACACAACCTACCTTAAAACCCTAATTGCATAGAGTAATTCTCATCGTGTTTCTTACCGATTTATATCTTCAATACAGGGGTCAAGAAAAAAGCCACATGTATGAAAAGATGAGATCTGTATTTTATCCAAGTCCTTCTGGCAAGAAGTTCTTGCTTTTAATAACTCCACTACCTGAAACCGTAGAAGGAGACAGGAACTTCTTCCCTTGTTTTTTTTTTTTTCCCCAAAAACTATCCACTAATCTTTTAATTAAAAGTGAATGATGGGGAAATGGCAAGTGAGCAGGAGAAGCTAAAGAACACAGCTTCCTTATATATTTGTTCAACCCTAATCAGTCTGCACATCTCTCTGAGAGATCTGTATTAATTACATGGAATCTAATCCATTCTACTAAAGCTGATGTTGTCAACCACTATGGTTGGCTCTAGTTCACAGTATTTGTAGACACAGGTTGATAAAATATATAACCTAGAAGAGAAAATTTTAGGAAGGTTTTACATGCTATAGGATGCTAATATTTCAGAGGATGGTTTTATGCAAATTTGACTTTAAATAATAAAAGAACTCTGATTTTTCTGGAAGTCCCTGAATAGTGTATTTAATATTTCCTCTCAATTCAATAAGATACCTTTTGTTTTAGCCATAAAAGTATGATTTTGGTAATAATATATAGAAATATCCAGGCGTATATGATGCCAACAAGCATTTTTTATTTAAGCTAAGGAATTAAAGTAAAAATAATGCATATTCCCCTCTATACAACAATAACAGAGAATGTGTAGTGAGTGCTTATTATGTATGAGGCACTGTGCTAAACATTTTTCATAAGTTATTGAAGTGATTCCATGTAATTATATAATGCAATTTTACTTTTGAGGACAAAAGCCTTCAAGAATGATAAGTAGCTCATCCACATTTAAATATCTCCTTTAAGTCGCTGATACTCACAATTCATGAATCCTACCATTATTCACTCTTTCACTTGAAATGCCCTCCTGCTTTCCTGTGTCCCCCCAAATATTTCTAGGCATTAGATTTCATTCATTCATTCAACAAACATTATGTTTACACATACTTGGCACTCATCTAGGTGCTTGATACATGTCAGTGAGCAAAATAAACATGGCCTTTGTCTTCATCAAGCTACACTTATTTCCTAACATTGAATCTTAATTCCCTTGCCTTGCTCTCCCTTTGTCATATACGTCTGGCAAAATCCTCACCCTGGTTAAATCTAGCTCTGTGCCTACTTTCATACTTGTCACCCGCAAGTAAAACCCAAAACCATGCCACGTGACTTCACTATTAATTGCTAAACAAGAATTTCAAGCAGGCTGTTATCTATCCCCACTAATACTACAGTTACCTTCTGCCTTGATTTTTTATTTCCCTAGATGATTTTCAATCTTTTTCCTACCTCTTCCCCCTACCTACTAGTATCTATCTCATCGAATGACTTGGTTCCTATGTGACAAAGAAAATAGTAAAGATCAGACGGGAACTGTACAAATTTCCACCATGAAAACCATCA
Organism: Orcinus orca; assembly: GCF_937001465.1. Classification (NCBI taxonomy): domain Eukaryota; kingdom Metazoa; phylum Chordata; class Mammalia; order Artiodactyla; family Delphinidae; genus Orcinus; species Orcinus orca. The sequence continues at coordinate 132,540,966 of NC_064563.1, forward strand.
CTCTACCTGTATCTGTCCAAAAACTTGGCTTTCCTTCTTGTCACTGTGAAATATTTTTTTCTATGCTTCTATCCAAAGAAAACCTCTCTTCACTAGATTCCACTTATATTATTCTAGCATCTGCCCTCATTTTCTCATGCATCACAAACTTTTACCTTTTTTAAAAAAGAATTTCTATAAATATACAGCTGTATAAGCTCACAGCAAAAAAAAAAAAAAAAAAAAAAAAAATTATCCTGATCCAAGATCCCCTTCCCTTTTCTCCCCCATTAATCTTCTTTTCTTTACCTTAAAGCTCCTCAAACTGTATTCTGTTCACAATTCTCTCCTTGACCTGGTCCTAAAAGGCTCTCAACTCCATGGCTTTACCAGAAGATCCCCTGCCAAGACCACCATTGACCCTGAGTTGCTAACTTCAGGCCAGTCCATGGTCCCCATCTTACTTGATCTCATAGCAGTGTTTCAATTAACTAACACTGTTTCTTTCTTGAAACATGTTTTACAGTTGATTCCTAGGATGCAATTTTCTTGATTCTTCTCCTACTCTCCATAGATTCTGCTCAGATTTCTTTGTTTGATCTTCTTTAGCTCTCCGGCCTCTGAATTCTGGGATGTCTAGAACTCAGTCCCTTGATACCTCCTCTTTAAAATACTCACTGTCCTACTGAAATCATCCGGTCTTGTATCATCTATCTGCTGATGGCTTCCTAAGTTATATTTCCAAGATGAAATATCTACTCCAAATATGTACTCTAAATATGTCTAAAAAACATCTCGTGTTCACATTCGGTCTTCCTCATGTCTCCCTCCCTCCAGGTGAAGCTTGAAGTCTTCCTCTCAGTTAATGGCAAACACTTTCTCCCACATGCTGTTGTGGAAAACTGAATGCTCATCCTCGATTTATGCTTTTCTCTCACAGGGCACATCTAATCCCCTCACCAACACCATCTGTTCCAAGCCGTCATCACATTTTACCTGCATTATTGTAATACCTTCCTAATGGGCTACTCTGGTTTCACTTCCCCTCACATCATTTCTCAGCAAAAGAACCGAGACTATCATTTTTAAATGAAAGTTAGACCCTATCTTTCTTATGATTTAAATTATTTTACTCAGAGTACAAGTTAAATCTGACAATGGCTGTGAGTCTATTTCTGTTTTGTAAAGAAGTTCTTTTGTATCTTTTAAGAAACAAACTTAGAGTTACAAAAGTGGGGGGAGCAGGGATAAATTAGGAGTTTGGAATTAACATATATACACTACTATATATAAAATAGATAAACAACAAGGACCTACTGCATAGCACAGGGAACTATACTCAATATTTTGCAATAACCTATAAGGAAAAAGAATTTGAAAAAGTATATATATATACTGTGTCTAGAATAAGGGTCGGCAAATGACAGCCTATGGGAGAAATCTAGCATGTTTTGTCTTTTTGTATATACATTTTTATTTGAATTTGCACACACCATTCATTTCTGAATTTGGGGGTTCTTTTCCTGCTTACAATAGCAGAGTTCAGTGGTTCCAACAGAGAGACCTGTGTGGCTGCAAATAACATTTACTATCTGCTCCTTATGGAAAAAAATTGCCAACCCTTGTACTAGTATGCAAACTCCAAGAATGCAAGACTTTTCCTATTTAGTTCGCTGTTACAGCTCCACCATCTGTGCCTGAACCGTTGTATTTACTCATTAAATGCATAAATAAATAAATGAATGAGTGAATCATTGTGTATGTAGGCCAAAAAATGTCTCACAAAATATCCCATATCCTAATTCCTCAAACTTGTGAATTTTACCTTATATGGCAAAAAAAGAAAAAGAAAGAAAGGGAAGGAGGGAGGGAGAGAGGAAAGAAGGAAGGAAGGAAAGGAGGAAAAGAAAGAAAGAAAGAGATAAAAAATGTGTACCCAAAAAATGTGTACCCCCATCAATATCAATTCTATATAACTGCTCATAGATTAATGTCACTATGATAAAACTCACGGGGAGAAAAAGTAGTTTGACATTCCTTCACTAACCATTAACTCTTTAATGAGTATTTTATATTAGTTTCTTCACTTCATAGATGAAATTAGACATATTTTTGGAGATTATACTAGCACTTCACAAATTATTTGTTAAAACAGTCTGTTGTGAGATATTAGATATGAAAGCAAGAAATGCATTTGCTATTTTTAAACATATTTTAGTAATTTCCTGAACTTCATAGCTTTATGATCATAAATTATTGTCAAATAAACAAAATTAATTGCTCCTAAAAAGTAAGAAATGTGAATGTCCTCGGGGTGAAGTCTGAGCATGTGGAAAGGTTTTCTGCTTTAATAAAAGCACACTCAGGGTGAAAATTCTCTTCTTCTCCTTCAGACGGTGTGGTCATGATCACATGTCCCTGCAGTGCCAGGAATTGCTGTGACCATTTTGGACATATGCAATTGCACTGGGCTGATAGGAGTGCAGCAAAGTGTGGAGGTGGAAAACACCCAGCACATGGATTGTACCACTGAGCGGCTGAACCAACCCTGGAACCACCCTGCATCTGTACTTTGTATTCTCTAATATAATTAATGTCCACTTTGGGTTGTGTATTCAATAACTTGAAGCTGAAAACCTCTCAATTGAGGGGGTTATCACTACAATCATGCCATTAATGTTAATTGCTTCTGAGTAATTTATTCATTCAATGACAAAATGATATAGTAAAACTCTGAGTCATATTGAACAATGAACCAGGACCTAATTAAATCTACTTTAGGTTCCAGGGAAATAACATGGAAACTACGATATTAAATTGTCCATCAGCAGTGTGGGAATTTTTTTTCACATAAGGAATCAATTTGTGTTGCCATGATGCTGATTTCACTTGATGCCTCTATTGAGCACTGACTGTGCTCTCTAAATGATACACTGAAATGGACAAATGGGCAGCAGATACTTTGCAAAGAGCAAAAGTCCCTGGTTGGCTTAGTCACTTTCATGCCGGTAGCAGAATAAAAACTGTATTTCCTCTTTCATAAGATTCCTCTGAAAGTGGAAGACATCTTAAAATTTTGTCATACATTCAATGAAGTGGCATTGCCCCCAAATTTAATATTAAATTAACAGGTTTTATAAATGATGGCATCTTTTTCTTTTTTGGCGGTGCGCGGGCCTCTCACTGTTGCAGCCTCTCTCTTTGCGGAGCACAGGCTCCGGACGCGCCGGCTCAGCGGCCATGGCTCACGAGCCCAGCCGCTCCGCGGCATATGGGATCTTCCCTGGCCGGGGCACGAACCCGTGTCCCCTGCATCGGCAGGCGGACTCTCACCCACTGCGCCACCAGGGAAGCCCAATGATGGCATCTTTGAATCCATGAAATACATGAGCCCCACCTCAGACCTACTAGACAATGTTGGCTCTATATCCACTAATCTAACATATAAAGAACTTGTTTGGAATTTTACAATAAGCAAATATCTAAACATTTCTAATGATTCTTTGAGTAAAACTAAACCTTTTGTACACTCTTCTTACCTTACAAGAATACATGGGTTCACATAGGAAAATTAAGGAGTCACAAAAGGATGATTTATTAATAAGTTGATGAGTTATCTTAAAGGGTATTTATTGTCTTTTGTTTACAACACATAATAAAATTTCCAGAGAAATGAGGCATTGTTTTCTTCTGTTTTATGTTGTTTCCAGAACTCCTTCTATGAAGAAACCATTTAACCTTCTAGTTTAGGTACCATATAATTTCTCTCATTATGAAATAGAAACGTTTTAAAATTTACAGTCTGAAACTGAAAATTCAGTCTCAGCTCCACAGCTTACTAGGTACTTAGCCATTCAGGTCTCTACTTTTGCATATGCTTGGGATAATCATGATAATGATGTCTACCCTAAAGAGTTAGTTTGGAGATCAAGTGATGAAAGATGTGTAAAGTTTTTGTAATTGTTTAAGTTCTGTAAACACGTTTTTTAACATTCTTTAGTTTTTATGACTATTGCAATAACCATAACAATAAAATAAATGTGGTGAGAGTTGATGTTTTTGTGTAGTGAGAAACTGAATAATCAAACTCTGTTCTGATAACAGCATAACAATGACCAAATTGGGAAAATAAAAACATTTATAAATTCATTTACGATCTTTATAAAATGAATAGTTTTTTTCTGGTAAGAATGAAATGAATCAATACATGGATATTCTCAGTCTGAAGTTTCAAAAATAATTAGAAAAGGTCCCTGCCCTTGAAAGGATAATATAGTGAACAGACAGAAAGATAAACTAAGCTGTGAGTGGGGCAGAAGGAATAAGGACAATGACTATAAGAATACAAAGAAAGAATGCCTCATCAGAAAAGGAAGTTTCCTGAAGAAACTTCAGGAAATGTTTCTATAGTTTTTCATGCATTGGGAAAAATGGAAGTCTTAAACTCAACTTTTATGTGCAGGCAGGTTGAATTTTGTCCTGTGGTAAGAATAAATTTCTATGGATTATGATATACAAAATTTCAAAAAAATGAAGACAAGTCGCAATCTATACCTCTTTTTTTCACCAGCACTATAAGCATTAGTAAACCCTCATATAGCTCCTCAAAGTTGTGTTCTGTTCATTAAAATGGACATGTTTATGTTCTTTAGTAATAATTCACAAGTACCTTTTTATTTATATTATTAAAATACTTAATTCATTTATTCACTCAAATATTTACTGAGCAAATACTATATGCCAGGCACTATCCAAGGAGAGGAAGATATGATGGTGAACAAGATAAACAATTGTTGCTCTCAAAGAGCTGTAGTTTAGTAAGGCAGGACTTCTCAAATTTTAATGCTCACTCAAATTACTGGGGAACATTTTTTTAAAATGTAAATTTTAATTCAGTTATTTGGGCTGGGATCTAAGAGTCAATTTTCCAATAAGCTTCCAGGAGACGCTGATGCTACTGGTCCATGAATCCTACTGAGTAGAAAGGTATTCAAGCATACAGACAATAAAACAGTAATTATATTTTAGTGCATGGTGGGGAAATTGAATACACAGTGTTGACCTGGAGACGTCAACAAGGGAGATGGGAAGAAAAACATGTTCTGGAAATAGATCTTTCCATGTAAATACATGTCATAAATAATAAAGATAGATCTCACATATATGTGGAAAAGTAGGCATATTCACTAAGTATGTTACAATAGCTATATAAATATATCATCATTTAAAAACTTTTAACAAAACACATTCTTGATAGATTAGAGAACTAAGCATAATTAGAAATAATCAGAAACATAGAAAAATTATAAGTGACTACTCAACTAATCCAGAGATGGAAAAGAACTTTTGAGTTATTAAAAGAATTGGGGGAGTTCCCTAGTGGTCTAGTGGTTAGGACTGGTTCTGTCACTGTTGTAGCCCAGGTTCAGTCCCTGGTCTGGGAATGAGACCCCTGTAGGCCACACAGCCAAAAAAAAAAAAAAAAAAAAAAAAAAAAGGAAGGAATGGGGATAAATCAGAAAAGAAAAATACTCAATAATTTGACAATAAAATTTAAACATTTATGTACTTGAAAGAAACAAACAAAGAAAAGTCAAACCTCTGTTTCTTTCACAGGAAACCCAGTGAATGGTGGAAGACAACCCTCGCTTCCTAGAAACAGTTCCAACCAGACTGTGAATTAATTTATTAATTAATAAAGTTATTTATTTAGCAACCCTCTCCATTGCCAGTAGATTAATCTTTATAAAACCTTTACCTTCCTTTGATCCTCTATACACACTCAAATTCTGCAAACACTATGCTTCCAGTACTAAAAAGTCCAAACTATTTCACTGGCACTAAAGGCTCTTGACAGTTGAACCTAATTCCACCTACTTTCCCACTGTTATATTCTAATATTTCTTTTATGAACTCCTCACTCTAGCTTTTTAATGAACCTAGTTTTTTTTCTTCCATTGTGCCTTTACTATACTGTCTTCCAAATTTATAATGCTCCACCCTCATCTCTGCCTCTCTAAACACAACAACCCATCCAAGTGCAACTCAAGTTCCACTTTTCTGCAGTGTTTGACCAAACCACTACACCAAAAAGTTATCTTAGACTTCGTAGATATTTCACTGTACTTGATACCTGTGCTAACTTTAAGAAATTGAACAGAAATTGAACTTTAAGAAATTGAAACTATTTATATTAAAAGTCCTATAGTCCAATGTGAACTTCAGTATTTAAGGACAGAGTGTCAAAATGCTTAGCATAGCACCTTGCATCTTTAAGCTCTAAATAAATAACCACTAAATTAAGGCTTAGCCCTGTGGGTAGGATGCTTGTCAAACAGCTTTAAGTATTAAGAGCTTTGCTTCTGTCTTTTTCTAAACCATCTAAGAGCATTACAGTCTTTATACAGGGTTGGTATATGCAAACAGATTTTTTCTCTAAAAACTAAGATGCTCCAATGAATTTCATTAATGTTCTATATTTCATAAAATTAAGTGATGTTCATATCATGAAACAGTCTTTCTTCAGATAAAGAATTCCTGCACTTTTAACAAAACTTGAACTATTTTAAAATTTTGTCATATTCCAAAATATGCAGTTGGAAAACTTAACAATTGTATTGTAGAATATTAATCTAAAAATTAACAACTATTATTCTTTTTAATATATTACATTTTTGCCATTTGATTGTTTAAATTACCTTTTAGAAAATATTTTCACAATATTTACTCTATTTTTTGTATACATGGATTCAAAGTTCACCATTCAGTTCTTTTACAATGCTTTCTTCATTTGTCTTTCACATAGTTTCATTCTAAGATGGCTGAGGGATAATATACTCTCTGAGTTTTTACATAATTAATTATACCAGTGTTCCTATTTTGTACTTGGATAATAACTTGCCTGGTTATAATATTCTCAAGACATAATTTGCCCTTAGAATTTTGTAAATATTGTTCTATTATCTTCTGGCATGTCATTTTTCCATGGATGTATTTGAACCCAAGCAGATTTATTCCCTTTGTAAGTTCTTGGATACCTAATGAATTCTTTCTTTACCCTTTAAATCCAATCACTTTACCAGAATGTCTTGAAATTGTTCTTCTAATGAATTTTTTGAAAACAGTGTGCTTTTGATCTGGGGTATTATTTTTAATTTCAGAAATGTTTTCTACTATTATATAATTATTTTTAAATTTAATTTGATGGGTTTTCACTTTGGTCTCACTATTAATCTTTATTTTGGATCAACATTTCCTATATACCATGGATATTAACATATTTTTGATTATTTTATCTATTCTCCTTCATTTTACTGGGACTACTTCATGGCTTTCTTCATTGCTAATTTTATTTTCTCACACTGTCTAATCTGTTCCCTGTAGCTTCTACTTAATTAGTTCTGTAATGGTGTCACTTTAGTCTTCTATACACTTAATTTACAATCTCTCCTTTCAGCTCATTCACATTTTTAATTATCTCATATTTGATGTCTTCTCTCATTAAAATCATATTCCCTTTAAGTTTTTCTATAGCATGAAACTTTTGTGGGAAAAATTCTTCTCTTTTGCTCTTTCACTTGTATTTTCTTCTACAATGAATTCTTCTGTCCTTTCTACACTTTATGTCTGCCTTTATTTTTGCTCTAGTATTTTTGCATACATTCCATGCTTAGTCCATGTTTAACATGGTCTTTCTTAAGGCATTTTAGTTGCTCTGAATAGGGTAGACACGTTTTTGTTCATATTTTTTCCAACTTATCTGAGACATGTTAGACTTTTCCTTAATACGTCATTTAAGGAATGACAGTGAGTATTTTAGCCACATTCCTGTAGCCAAAAAAATACCTTAGAATAAGAAGAAAACACAACTGATGTAGTAGTGTCTTCAGTTGAGGAATTTGGACTATGGTCAAGGTGAAGAAAAAATTCCTGGATACTTAGTCATTGATGTTATAAAAACTCACCTACAAATTATTTCATTATTGACATTTCTGAGAGATACTTTTTTTCTACTAATTAAAGATCTCTTTCTCTCCACTTCCTTCAGGAATATTTATCAAAATATATGTCAAATATATAAAAAACACATTTAAAAAAAAAACTCCTCCCAGTGTAGAACTGCCTGATAAATGAAGTTAGATCAAAAGTCTGCCAAAGAATTATTTATTTTATACTACAGAAAGATATAAACAATAAAAAGTTCCCCCTAGAGTTCATTTTCAAATTACTGAAGTTATTACAACCTGTACTCTAATTATTTAAATATATTATATCAATGCCAGTTTGGTCTATATTCTGAAACATTTAATTTTTGCTCACAATAAAAATAGAATTACTATATGACCCAGAAATCCCACTACTGGGCCTATACCCTGAATATTTTAAAGAATATAAATAATAAAAAGTATGTTCTTAGACCACCACAGTGAATTCTACCAAACATTTAAAAACAGCAATTGTACTATTTATCCACAATCTCTTTCAAAAAGTAGAAAGAGAAGGAACATTCTTAACTCATTCTATGAAGCCTGCATTACCCTAACACTAAAATCAGGTAAAGATATTACAGAAAGGAAAACTGAAAATCAGTACCTCTTACAAGCATAGATGTAAAATTTCTCAATAAAATATTATCAAATGAAATTTGAAAATACATAAAAATAATTCTATACCACAGTCAGGTGGGACTTACTCCAGGTAGGCAAAGCTGTTCTACATTCAAAAATCAATGTAATTCACCACATGCCAGATTAATAAAGAAGAAAGTCATATAATCATATTGATTGAAACAAAGGCATACGACCAAATTCAACAACTATCCATAATAAAAAACTTTCAACAAATTAAAATAGAGGTGAAAGAGCTCCCTAAATCTGATAAAGAACATTCACAAAAATCCTACAGGTGTCATCATACTTAACACTGAGAAACTAGAAGCTTTTCCTCTAAGATTGGGAACAAGGCAAGAACATTCTTTCTCATCATTGCTATTCAACATCATCATGGAAATCTTAGCTAATGCAATAAGACAAGGAAAATAAATAAAAGATTTATAAATAGAAAAGAAATAAATAAAACTGTTTGTTTTTATCAGATATGATTGTCTATGTAACAAATCCCAGAGAATCGAAAACAGCAACAATAACAAAACCTCCTGGACCTAATAGTAAGTATAGCAGAGTCTCAGGAAACAAAGTTAATACACAAAAGTTAATTGCTTTTATAAATATCAGCAAAGGACAATTGGAGACAACTTAAAATTTTTAAAACTACTATTTACAATAGCATGAAAAAGAAGAAACACTTGGTTGTAAATCTAACAAAGATGTACAAGGTCGATATGTGGAAAATTCTGAGGAAAGAAATCAAAGATCTAAATAAATGGTAAGATATTCAGTATTCATATTTTAGAAAGCTCAATTTTTTAAGATATTAATTCTTCCCTATTTGATGTGTAGATTCAATGCAATGTGAATCAAAATTCCAGAAAGCCATTTTGTAGATAGTAATAAACACATTCTAACGTTTATATGAAAAAACAAAAGACGTTAAAGAGCAGTTAATAATAAAGAAAACTGGGTAGAGTTTATGAGAAATCTCTACAGCTATCTTCACAATTTTTCTGTAACTTTACATGTATTCTAAAGGTAAAGTTTATCTTAAAATAATTTATTTTCCTTGAGCAAAGTACATAAACAGTAAAGGAATTGTTATATTTCCTTTCATAATTATCTTCAGGCTCTGAATATGTCCATACTTAGATATTGAATCTGATCAAATGGTCACTTACATTAATACTTAGTATTATGTATCTGTGTTTTATTTCTTAATTAGATTATCAAATTATTCAAATATTTTTCATACTTAAGTAACTCGCAAGTGGACAGGAGAATTAATGTCTTATTTAGATATTTCATTAGAAGGTAAAAAAGTGTCTTTATATGAATATATGAGTTTAATTGAATTAATTTTCAGTTAAAAATTATAATTATTGTCAAATTCACTCATACTTCCTTTTATCTAGTTTTATCCATTAATTATATATCTAGAGTTGAATATATTAGAACAATCTTCCATCACTTTCAGTGAGAATTTAGGTATGTAAGATCACCAGCTCTGCAATTAGACAGCTGAGATTCTAAAATTCTAGCTCTGCCAGTTACAAGCTATGTGAAGGGAAATTGCTACAAACTACTTTTCATCATTTATTTTATTTCTAAAAAGGAGATTATTATACATCAAAGAATCACTGAGAGGTAAAATGAGATGATAGACAGAAAGCCCTTAAGACATTGTCTGGCACAAAGTAAACTCTTAAAAGTATAATTATTAGAAATTATTACTTGGACTTATAAAAAGTGTTAACTTGAGATCTTGGGAGTTCCTCAGGTGAAATTCAAAACTGGCCTCCATACACAGAGGGCAAAGACAGACTAAAGGAAAGACAGACCACTCCAAATTGGTAGATGGCAAGTTTCATAAGCAGTAGATCTCTGTACCCTTCTGCTAGAATCTTAAATTTTATACGGAGGCCTTAACTGGGTTGAGTCAGGTATTCAGGCCAGATGGTTTCAACAACACATTACTCTCTCAAGGCTGTGTCCTTGAAACAGCTGCTGGAGAATATTGATATATTCCAAGGACTAGGGAAGAGGGTGAAGAACCTCTGCTTTCCTGGTTCCATCTCATGGGTCAACCAGTGGTCACATCTTGATTACCTCCTCCAACAAAAATAAGCTGCAGATAAATGAGGATTCTTGATATAACTGTTATTGTAGAAAGAGAGAGAGAGAAGAAAGAGAGATACAACAGACACCACAGAAATACAACACATCCTAAGAGACTACTACAAGCAACTCTATGCCAATAAAATGGACAGCCAGGAGGAAATGAACAAATTCTTAGAAAGGTATAACCTGCTAAGACTGAACCAGGAAGAAACAGAAAATATGAACAGACCAATCACAAGTAATGAAATTGAAACTGTGATTAAAAATCTTCCAACAAACAAAAGTCCAGGACCAGATGGCTTCACACATGAATTCTATCAAACACTTAGAAAAGAGCTAACAACCATCCTTCTCAAATTCTTCCAAAAAATTGCAGAGGAAGGAACACTCCCAAACTCATTCTATGAGGCCACAATCACCCTGATGCCAAAACCAGACAAAGATAATACAAAAAAAGAAAATTACAGACCAATATCACTGATGAATATAGATGCAAAAATCCTAAACAAAATACTAGCAAACAGAGTCCAACAACACATTAAAGGATCATACACCACGATCAAGTGGGATTTATCCCAGGGATGCAAGGATTCTTCAATATAGGCAAATCAATCAATGTGATACACCATATTAACAAATTGAAGAATAAAAACCATATGATCATCTCAACAGATGCAGAAAAAGCTTTTGACAAAATTCAACACCTATTTATGATAAAAACTCTCCAGAAAGTGGACATAGAGGGAACCTACCTCAATATAATAAAGGACATATATGACAAAACCACAGCAAACATCATTCTTAATGGTGAAAAACTGAAAGCATTTCCTCTAAGATCAGGAATGAGACAAGGATGTCCAATCTCACCACTATTATTCAAAATAGTTTTGGAAGTCCTAGCCATGGCAATCAGAGAAGAAAAAGAAATAAAAGGAGTATATATTGGAAAAGAAGAAGTAAAACTGTCACTGTTTGCAGATGACATGATACTATACATAGAGAATCCTAAAAATGCCACCAGAAAACTACTAGAGCTAATCAATGAATGTGGTAAAGTTTCAGGATACAAAATTAATGCACAGAAATCTCTTGCATTCCTATACACTAATGGTGAAAAATCTGAAAGAGAAATTATGGAAACACTCCATTTACCATTGCAACAAAAAGAATAAAATACTTAGGAATAAACCTACCTAGGGAGACAAAAGACCTGTCTGCAGAAAACTATAAGACACTGATGAAAGAAATTAAAGATGATACCAACAGATGGAGAGATATACCATGTTCTTGGATTGGAAGAATCAATATTGTGAAAATGGCTATACTACCCAAAGCAATCTACAGATTCAATGCAATCCCTATCAAACTACCAATGGCATTTTTCACAGACTAGAACAAATTCATCTTAAAATTTGTATGGAGACACAAAAGACCCCGAATAGCCAAAGCAGTATTGAGAGAAAAAAAAACGAAGCTGGAGAAATCAGACTCCCTGACTTCAGACTATACTACAAAGCTTCAGTAATCAAGACAATGTGGTACTGGCACAAAAACAGAAACATAGATCAATGGAACAAGATAAAAAGCCCAGACATAAACCCACACACCTATGGTCAACTAATCTATGACAAAGGAGGCAAAGATATACAATGGAGAAAAGACAGTCTCTTCAATAAGTGGTGCTGGGAAAACTGGACAGCTACATGTAAAATCATGAAATTAGAACACTCCCTAACACCATATGCAAAAATAAACTCAAAATGGATTCGAGACCTAAATGTAAGACTGGACACTATAAAACTCTTAGAGGAAAACATAGGAAGAACACTCTTTCACATAAATCACAGCAAGATCTTTTTTGATCCACCTCTTAGAGTAATGGAAACAAAAATAAACAAATGGGACCTAATGAAACTTCAAAACTTTTACACAGCAAAGGAAACCATAAATAAGACTAAAAGACAACCCTCAGAATGGGATAAAATATTTGCAAATGAATCAACAGACAAAGGATTAATCTCCAAAATATATAAACAGCTCATGCAGCTCAATATTAAAGAAACAAACAACCCAATCCAAAAATGGGCAGAAGACCTAAATAGACATTTCTCCAAAGAAGACTTTCAGATGGCCAGGAAGCACATGAAAAGCTACTCAACATCACTAATTATTTTAAAATTGCAAATCAAATCTACAATGAGGTATCACCTCACACCAGTTAAAATGGGCATCATCAGAAAATCTACAAACAACAAATGCTGGAGAGGGTGTGGATAAAAGGGAACCCTCTTGCACTGTTGGTGGGAATGTAAATTGATACAGCCACTATATAGAACAGTATGGAGGTTGCTTAAAAAACTAAGAATTACCATATGATCCAGCAATCTCACTACTGGGCATATACCCAGAGAAAACAGTAATTCAAAAAGACACATGCACCCCAATGTTCATTGCAGCGCTATTTACAATAGCCAGGTCATGGAAGAAACCTAAATGCCCATTGACAGACAAATGGATAAAGAAGATGTGGTACATATATACAACGGAATATTACTCAGCCATAAAAAGGAATGAAATTGATTCATTTGTTGAGACGTGGATGAATCTAGAGACTGTCATACAGAGGGAAGTAAGTCAGAAAGAGAAAAACAAATATCGTATATTAACGCATGTATGTGGAACCTAGAAAAATGGTACAGATGAACCGGTTTGCAGGGCAGAAGTTGAGACACAGATGTAGAGAACTAACGTATGGACACCAAGGGGAGAAAACCGTGGTGGCGTGCGGATGGTGGTGTGCTGAATTGTGCTATTGGGATTGACATGTATACACTGATGTGTATAAAATTGATGACTAATAAGAACCTGCAGTATAAACAAACAAACAAACAAACAATAAAAACAACTAATACTAAACTTTCTTTGGGTTATTTGTATGGAAATATGTTAACATAAATGTTTCAGACATTACATGAAATTTCTAAAAATCTTATATGCTCTGGTATAATGTTATAAGTCATAATTCTAGTTACTACTTTAAAATGTATATCTCAGAAATAACTAAATTTCCTTGTCAATTGCATTATTTTGAACTTTCATCAAATCTTTAACCATGGTCATTTTTAAGTCTTTTGTCACTTACAGACAGTTCTGGGTGTACTCTGATGTTTTTGTAAAAATGTTCCTATAAAAGGGTTTCATCTTCAAGGAATTCATGGAAAAGACTCTGACAAGCACAGGTTTCTGGTAACTGACTATACTGCTGAATTGAATGAATAAGCATTCTCAGAACTCTAATGGAAAACTGATGAATTCATAAAAGTGCTAACAAAAGATCAAGGTGAAAAAAAAATTAATTACATGGGACTGAGTGAACTGATAAGGATGATTATAATTTTTGTCACTTTCTGTTTGAATAAAAAAAAAAATCCCACAAGGACTCAGAAGCAAAAAATATACAAATCAATTATCACTGCAAAGTAAAGGAGCTGTTACAGTGGAGGATTACTGGACTGAATGTCAATATTATGACATAGTATGAGTGTGTTTCATGTTTGGTAATTGCTATCATTGTTGCTTTTGTTGTGATCATCCATGTACAATGCTTAGTGTCATTTTATTTATCTCTTGTAAAAATAAAATACAGTGTGTGTGTGTGTGTGTGTGTGTGAAGAAAAAAAACAATTATAAAAAGTAGGGGCCACATGGAAGTTAGAATACTACTGACTGGAATGTAAGCAGTTATATTTCTATAAAGTTCAGCAATGCAGCTTTTTCTTACTATTTTGAACTGTCTTGCCACTCATTGCTTTTCTTATTATACATTGAATTATGCAGATCAAAAATAAAAAATTAAAATTAAAAAATACATAAAAAGAAAGAGAGCCCAGGATTCAGAAGAGGGAAGAAGAGCAAGCTATGTTATAAAGAAGAATTGGAAGAAAATATAAATATCAAAACCATCTTATACCTTTATACCTATTGAAGGGAATGGTACTCCAATTTGTAAATCTTTCATTGTTTGTTCTCATAAGGAATAAAATGTTATGCAAAAGCTATCATAAGAGCAAAAGCATTAGAGTTCCACAACTTTAATTTAGTTGGAGAAAAGGCATGAAGACAAAGCTTATCCTTACTTTATTGCAGAAAGAAGCTATACTTAGAATGGTTTAAGGCAAATATTTTAAAAATGGATAGGAGCTTTCTAGGTAGCCATCACATCAAGATGACTCAAAAAGTGGTAGAAGAAATAGACTAGAAGAAATAAAAAAAATAAGAAGGGAAAACTAAAAAGAAACAGTCATGAACAGTGTAAACAATCCTAATCAGTTTCAAATATAGATAGATGAGAGATCAATAGATAGATTGAAAGATAGATAGATAGATGATAGATCAATCTGATGGATTTGCTCCACTTTGAAAACAATTGGCTATTAACCAATTTCAAGTAAAACACTCAGTGGGGCAGTCCAATCTTGTTTAGCAGTTTCTATTGCAATAGCATTCTTCTATGTCTGTCTTGAAGAATTATCTATCTATCTATCTATCTATCTATCTATCTATCTATCTATCTATCCATCTAACCATCCATTCCTCTACCTGTCTATTCCCCTCCACAGAGGAGAAAGCAAGCTATCTTACAAAGAGGATTCAGAGGAAGATGATGCATACATCAAAATATATTATTCTACTGATTGAAGAGAAGGGTAAACTACCTTTATATCTAACATTCTGGGTTGTCTTCCCCCACAAAATGTGTACAGACTGTTACACAGAAGCTATCTTGGTATCAAATAGCATTGAGTTTCATCAGCTTTTATCCAAATGGAGAAGAGACATGAAGGCAAACACTTGTCCTTACTTTCTTGCAAGCAGAAGCTATGCTTAGAGAGTGGTTTATCTTTGTATATGTGTGTGAATGTGTTCAAGGATTTATACTTACATACAGATAATACAAAATTTAGTTTAACTAGAATGAGTACAAAATGGATGTTTTATGTCAACTGAATATTTTGATGAATTCAATGTTTACACATTCTGTGAAATGTTTAAAAGATCAAACCTTTCAAAAAAATCACAGAAATCCCCCAAACTTACTGGCATAACCACCCCAGTTTCCTCATCTTACCTCTATATTCACTGCTGTCAGACTGTACATGAATGTGTTCACTAATTCTGGATCTTATTCACAGGCACACTAAAATTTGATGCCTTATTGTACATGGATGGAATATTTTTGTCCTATCTCTGACTCCTTTTTATACAATTAAGTTTTATTCTGTTGCCCTATTTAAGCTCTCCCTTTCCACTAGCACTGCCCTGCACATAGACATCCCTGTGTTCACCTCCTCCCTGAGCTCACAATGAGATCTTTTCTTATATGATGATGGCTGGAAGCATATCATACTTATTATCATCATTTTTAAAGACTTTGTATGTGAATAATGCACATTCAACCTTAAAAATATGTCAAACAAAAGTGTGTGATTTAGGTGATAATTCATAGTCATATAGTATCTCAGAATCTTTGTAGTGAAAATAAATTGTTCAAAACTATTGACTTGGGACTTAGGTTGAATCATTATGTAATGACTTACACTAGAAATGACTTTTGCAATAAATCTCAGTAATAAGAACATTTACTTTTTGTGTATCTTTCAAAGAAAAAAGAATAATAAAAATTATTTTTTGAGCAGTACCATTGTTTAAATTTTAGATAAATGGGAATCTACTGTGATTGCTTACCCTCACATGGACTAGATGCTGACAAATTTAACAACAATTTTATTTCAGCAGCCTCAAATTAAATCCTTTATTTTGTCAGATGTGACTGGGGAACAACTTCCAAAAGAAAGAAAAAAAAGAAACTACAGTAGTGAACCTTAAAAAAATCCTATTCATTCTCTAGACTTGGATCCCTACGTACCAGTCAAGGAAAATATCTAATTTCTTCAAGGAAAAATAGTTCATATTTCTTTCGAAACATCTCTGTTGCCATAGTTACCGAATGGCCTCTATTTTTTTCCCCCTAATAATAACATCACCATCTAGATACACATAGCTCATGAAAGTGAATGTTTTATTGTGGAAATTTATAAGGACATGGGCTCTGCTTCCAATGACTTTTAAAAACCTGAAATTGAAGGATTTTATTAATAAATACACCTGAGTTGAACTTAATGCTTTTCTGAGCAAGAGTGCAGGAGAGAAGGGGGAATAGAGAAATTGAGAAGAATCATACCGTTTTAACATTACCAAGGTGAAAGTGATCTAAATTAGAATTTGGACTTGGTTGATCTTTTCCACCCCACTGTATATAAACACTCCTACATGGGTTGCCATGTCTCTAAGACTGATACCCTCATCTGGATAAACCACAAGAAATTAAAACATACACACACATACACAAGCACACCTTAGAATAAGAAAAATATAAACCAGCTTATTTTCATTATTGGTCTTGCCAAATATAAACTTTAGAGACAAAATTTTAAATAAAGCAGCAACTATGAAAATAAACAATGAGATCCTTGTGTACAGGATTACGTAGCTGGGGTGTGCATATTTGCAATCACACTCTGAGTAGAAATAAAATCAGTTTTCTCTACCTTCCTTTCCTCTTACTTTTTAAGAAGTGGTCACCAAAATCCTTATTAACAGGAATTTAAGGTCCAAGCATATACTTTTGGGAAAGTAGAGGTTGCTAAGAAATGTGTGGTCAACGTGCTCATTGTAAACAGTTCTATCAAATAGTCCAGTTACTTCAATGAATTGCAAAACCCATCAATTGTGTTTATGATTTGGAAAGTGTCTTGAAAACCAAGAAAGTTTGAAGACTTAAAAAGTAACTGACATACCTCAATATCCCCCTTTATTACTAATATATTAATTTTCTTTATAGTTTTCATTTTTATACTTAAAAACTCCTTATCCTACCTCACATGGTATATCATAAATTACAAGTTATTTACATTAAATGTATTAAAATACAAAATGCATTTAAGTGCTTCATATTTTAGTGCACTATTGAATTACAAGAGTGTGTTATTTAAATACATTTTTAGCATTTAATGTATTTTTCTAGATCCATTATCTCAATATTATTTTTAAATCAAGAATTCAACATAATTTTAACATAAAAATTACTTTTAATTTTCTTTATAAAAAAAGTTAATCCAACTTTTCAAGTAAACTATGTAGGCACAGTACAGTGTTTGAGAAAAACTGGTCTTTTCCTCATAACTTGACTGCAGGATTTACAGATGCAAGCAAAGAATATATAAAAGGAGAAATTCTTTTTTTTGTTTTTTTGCGGTACGCGGGCCTCTCACTGCTGTGGCCTCTCCCATTGCGGAGCACAGGCTCCGGACACGCAGGCTCAGCGGCCACGGCTCACGGACCCAGCTGCTCCACTGCACGTGGGATCTTCCCGGACCGGGGCACAAACCTGCGTCCCCTGCATTGGCAGGCGGACTCTCAACCAGTGCGCCACCAGCGAAGCCCTAAAAGGAGAATTTTTTTATGATTTTATTTTTCAAAAAAGTTATATATATATAACATATATAATATATATTACATATATGTGATATGATATACATATGTGAGATAGATATAAGGAGATATATATATATATATATATATATATATATCATGTACTACAGAGACCTTTTTTTTTTTTTTTTTTTTTTGCGGTATGCGGGCCTCTCATTGTTGTGCCCTTTCCCGTTGCGGAGCACAGGCTCTGGACGCGCAGGCTAAGCGGCCATGGCTCACGGGCCCAGCTGCTCTGCGGCATGTGGGATCTTCCCGGACCGGGACACGAACCTGTGTCCCCTGCATCGGCAGGCGGACTCTCAACCACTGTGCCACCGAGGAAGCCTGAGACCTGTTTTTTGTTTGTTTTTTATTTTTTAACATCTTTATTGGGGTATAATTGCTTTACAATGGTGTGTTAGTTTCTGCTTTATAACAAAGTGAATCAGTTATACACATACATATGTTCCCATATCTCTTCCCTCTTGCGTCTCCCTCCCTCCCACCCTCCCTATCTCACCCCTCCAGGCGGTCACAAACCACGGAGCTGATCTCCCTGTGCTATGCGGCTGCTTCCCACTAGCTATCTACCTTACGTTTGGTAGTGTATATATGTCCATGCCTCTCTCTCGCTTGTGACCTGCTTTTTTTTTTATTATATTTTATTTTAATAAACGAGTGCAAGTACATAGTATAAAAAGGCAATACAGAGAACTTTTTATGTCTAGTATGATTCTTAGTAAGGAAGGCCATGATTTCTATTTTATAAATTTTCTCTTGATTCAAAATTTGTTTTGTAGGTGGTGGGTAGGATGTTTTATTAGTTTTTTTCCACAAACTTTGTTGGCTTTCCCTACACTTATTTTGGTTTATTATTGTTTATATTTTAAATTATATGTTAGGAGGGATCCTTTATCTTGCCAATCAGCCCTGTCTGGGTTTGGATCTCATCTCCTTTCACCTCTTTGAGAATTTTTATTGGTCAATTTCCCCTTTATCCTATCTTCTTACTCTCCCTTCCCACTAATGCGAGCTTTTTCAATTCTAAACAAGTATGAAATAATCTTGAAATTCTCTTTTCCCTTATATACTATTTTCATTGCAGATGCTTTCTCCTCCTCTCACTCCCTTATTTCTAAACTGTTACAGTGCCTAAAGCCATCTTTTAGAGCAAACTAATCTTCTTCCAGTGGCTTCAGCTCTCACTTATCAGCTGTTCACTCCAAAATCTATAACTCTCCTCTGTGATCCAGACCATATTGACAATTACCTCATGGAGAAAGGTCCCATCCTGCTCACCTTTAAACAGGTAGCTCCTTTCCTTTACCATCTCAGTTAATATTTTTCTCATTTATTCCCAAGCACAAACATTGAACTCCACATCAAATCCTCTTCTTCACTTTCCATAACATTTGATCCATGTGAATCTTCCGAATTCACTCCATCTCTATCACATCGACACTGCTTCATTGTAGACCCTAAACCATTGCTGTAACCAATTCATGTTAGACCCCTCAAATACAACTTACACACTGAAAACAGGGATATCTTTATTAAACAAACATCTAATGCTGTGACTCATCTTATTTTCAATTCTTCCAAAACACACTGCTGAATATACCAGAAAAAAAAAAAATCTAGATTCCTTCAAATGGCTTACATGAAACTATAATTTTTCCTCCTAACTGATTAAAAAAATCCTATTCTCATAGTCATACATATACTACTCACTCACCATCTACTCCCATTTCAGGCACAGCAAACCTCTTGCTATTTACCAAAAGAACCATGTACACTTCTTCTCAAGCAAAGCCTTATCATTCTTATCGCCTGGAAACTCCCTCCTCTTCCCAAGTATCTCCCATCCATCCTCTGAGACCGAATTCTCTCCTGACCTCATCTGTGAACCATCTTTGCCTTTCCTCTTCTAAATTATGTTTCCTCTGTAGGTTTTTACAATTCTATTAAAATGTTTTTACATCATTTTTTTTAATTTTGAAGATGACACTAAATATAAACTATTGGTAAGATTTATTGAGCACTAACAATATGCCGAGAGCTCTTCCAAATTATAGATATGCAATATTTTATTAGGTCTTCACAATCACTGCTTGTTAGGTATTATTTTCACTGTACAGACCAGAAAACAGATACTCACAGAAGTTAAGTATTGTACCAGATTTACTCAATTAGCCCATTGCCAAGCTAGTATTTAATCCAAAATCTTCCTGAGTCCAAATCCTTTGATTTTTTTTTTTTTTTCTAGCAGATGATGTTTTCTTTCCAGTTGTTTGAATTCCCCGTTTCCCCTAACAGGGTAAAGTATATGACTACCGCTTGAAGAAGGCTGTGGAATCTTTCTCATGAACCCACTTCATTAATTTTCCAGATTCCTAAAAGAATCTTTGCAGTGAATGAGGTAGCACTTTTCATTCTAGATGATTTTGACCTAACGTATGTGCATGCATCCCATGAAAGAAATTGCACTGACCTGCATCTTTAATGCCTGGTGCCTAAATTTCCCCAAACCACCTTAAATTTCAAAGCTTACAAAATTGGTAATGAGTAATGCAAAAAAGTCCAGGATATTCTACTGTGTGGTCTCTGCATGACATCTAGTGGTTGGAATTGGAAATTTTGAGGAAATTATAATTAATGCAGGAGGGAGGGAAAACTTACCTTGCTCTGGATTCTTTATTCCTAATATCAAAGGAAGAGTGGTGAGACAGAGCTCATTCACTTCGAACTTTTTTTAAAAGCCCTGTCTTTATTTTTGTTTCTCATTGTACATATCAAGGAAACAGAATCTGCCTCTGTGTTCAGCGATCTGTGCACCCTGGGGCTTATGAAACCTTATTTGCCTGTTATCAGTGCCTACTTTTTATGGATAGTGACTTGAGGAACCATTATTAGATGCAAAAATGAATAAACCCTTTCAATTTTCTTCCTCGTACTCTGTGTGACAATAAACAGTGTATATACACAAGCACTCAACACAAAGTAATGCTATTAAATTCTATGACTGTGTTATTCAAAACTATGTTTTAAAAACCTCTTCACAGGGCTTCCCTGGTGGCGCAGTGGTTGAGAGTCCGCCTGCCGATGCAGAGGACACGGGTTCGTGCCCTAGTCTGGGAAGATCCCACATGCGCGGAGTGGCTAGGGCCGTGAGCCATGGCCACTGAGCCTGCACGTCCGGAGCCTGTGCTCCGCAGCGGGAGAAGCCACAACAGTGAGAGGCCCGCGTACCGCAAAAAAAAAAAATCTCTTCACATATGCCAGTTTTGGTTCTAAACTTTGAGTCATACGGATGACAGTAGCTTTTGGTCTTTGATGATACAAGAGTTGAGATTTGCCTACTACAAGCTCTTATTCCACTGAGATAACTGGTTATGGAAAATGGTACATGATCTGTTTCTAATAAAGGACACAGCTAGTTCCTCGGGGATGCAGCAAAGAATTTGGAGTCAAAGAGGTAAGAGAAGGTATCCTGGAGGAAGATGAGTTTGTTGATAGCTGTCCAGCATAAGTCATTGTTAAGAGAACAAGCAGCTGAGCAAGAATCCTGGCTTCCCTTCTTTCCTGTGGTGAGACCTTGGGCAAGCTACCTAACAGCTCTACATTTTGATTTCTTCGTCTGTACAACAGAGTAAAACTTAGAATCTGTTTTATGTGGTGAAGATTAATTAGCACAGTGCCTGTATGTGGTGAATCATCAACCCTTTTATCATACATAAATTTAAAAAGAGAGTCTTCAAATCCAATGTTGTTTCCTGAGAATATACAAAGGAACATAGGCCAAGAGAAAAGTAAGTAGGAATAAATAAATATTATACTCCTGACACCAAGACATGTAATGAGAGAATGTAAAGAGTGACTATAAATATTTTCTGGCAATCTACGTAAAAGGCCCATGACATGGGTTCTTAGGATATATGTCATGCAGATGAACCAGAAGTCTCTGAAACCCAAGCAATTACTAACAAATACTGCTTTTCCACTTTCTATTGCTGCAGGTTACTCTTTTAGCCACAATAGGAACCAAATTAAACAGTTAGACCTCCTGAATCACAGGCTTTTACAAAAATCAACATCTAATACATAACTTGAATCACAATAACTTTCTCTATTTATTTTAAATGAGAGAAGGTCAGCCAGAAAGTGTTTAGGTTTGCAGAGTCTATCGTTGAAGATTATTGTAACAGCAAACCCTGAAATTAACCTCCAGGATGAAGAGTTAAGGGAAAAAAAAAAAAAAAACACTCCACATAGGTTCAAAGGAGACTTTTGTTGAAGAGGTAGGTTTTCCTGTGGTCTTTGAAGTGGGAGAGGCTGAGTGCTACTTAAATCCTGGGGCCTTGCGATGAGTGAACTGAAAGACAGATTGCTGATGGATCTGGAATCCCACAGTGGTTGTTTTGTGTCTTGCTTTGAGAAGGTTGGTGATAATTAAACTCCTTTTCCAGCATGATCTTTGTTTCTAACTAAAGTATCCTATTTAAGAAGAGCCAAGTAGTATAGGCTTTTTTTTTTTGCTACCGTTAAAACTTACTCTCTCATCTACCTCCATGTTTATTTTCCCCAAATATGTGTATTGTTAGTTGAGGAAATTATTTCCTGAGAAGTGAGGGGTGTGTGTGTGTGAACACACATGCACTCACATGAGAGAGAGAGAGACAGACAGACAGATTTGCTTCCAGAAATCCCAGCCTTTACCTTTGCAGGACCATTTTGTTTAAAAATGTTATCTTTGCCTTTTTGTTATTTATCTGCAGGAGATAGCTGACCAATTTAAGTGTTGACCTTATGCAAGGCTGGCATCTCCACCCTTGATATTTAACAGACCTGAACTAAACAAAAGCTTATTCAGTTTGAGTCATTTTAAATATCTGGTCATTTTTTAACTCCATGTAAACTTTCTGGTTAAACCTCATTTCAAATAGCAAAAGAATTATAGCCTGAATAGAGTGCCTGGCCTATGATTTTCTCAATAAATATTTTTGACTGATAAGCCTAAAATGGGTGAGTATGTTTACTTTTTGGGGACGAACAGACTTAAAAGGAATATGTAGTATAATTTCAATTCTGAATCAAATAATACTACTAAAATGCTAAAACTCTGTACTGCTTCTCTTTTTAGCTGCCTTGTCCTGTTAATTTCTGTTTTGTTTTGTTTTGTCTTTTCTTCTATTAAAAAACTAGGATCAGATTTATAAATATCCAGTACCTGCCACCTGCTGGAGATAAAATCAGCAGTTTGAGCTTCTTGACTCTTTGAAGACAAGCTATAACATATTAGTAAGATTAAATATTTTAGATATATTCAGTACTTTCTTTATTAAAATGTGTCATATCTTGATAACATATAAAATGTCTTTTCATCGACAAGTTTTTGTGTATCTGTTTCCCTTTCTCTATTTACAAAGAAATTTTAATTTTAAAATATTTATATAAAACAAAAATTTAAATCCCTTACATTTTAGTAACATCTACTTTTAAAATTACCAAAAGTAGTTTTTCATAAAAAACTCCCAGATTTTACTAAATATCCATCTCTCAGTGTGTTTGACTTATGGAACCATCTGGCTGCAACATACCTGGACTGAGCTAGCACTTATGTTTGACGTAGATCAATGGATTTGGGGCAGATTGATAAGGCCATAAAAATCTGATGGAGAACAAAAATAAGAAATTTCTGCTCCTAGTGTTTATAAATGCCAAAACACATACTGTGAGAGAGGGGTTCATGTGAGTCTGCCTGAAGGCTTGGATATAAAAATAGTATTTCTATAGATACAAATAAAACATTCTAGATTCCTTAGTATGTAAGAGAAATCAATTTTTTTTCACTCTGCCTTAAATAAAAGTTTACTAAACAAAATCTCCAGCAGAATATACCACTCCAACACGTAGATGGTCAGTAATTAAGACCTATGATTTGGTATAAAGCAAGGTCCAACCCATCAAATAACTATAGTCTAGCCCAGTGTAGAAATCCAAATTTCAAACAACTATCTATTGAATGTTTCTTGCCTCCCTTAACTTGAGCCTATAGCCCTAGGAGCCCGTAGTGTAAGGGGAGAGTCCAATGGCTTCCTTTCCTTCTCTTTACCTTACCTTGGCCTCTGCTGCCTAGGTTGCTGGATAGGGCCCAAGTAAGGTGATACTGAAGTGATGAACATAGGCTTATGTATAAAGTACAACTGCAACATGGTGTTGATGTTCCCTGGACTTGGTCAATGTTGAAAGTGGACTTGTCCTCCAATGGGATGTTCTGATGGTTCCTCAGAGATCCTTTCTGAGATCTTTCAATTACTATTCTTTGAAACAGGTCGTTAGACTTCAGGTCCTCTCTCCCTATTGTTGGAGTTACGTTTCCTCTCTTGATGCTTATCCTGATCAAAATTCCTACACAATAACAGGATTGAAGCATATTTTTGCATTTAGTGCTTGGGAAATCCATTCTTTTGCTTTGCCATCATAAAAAAATATACTTCACTTTATACTTGTAAGCTATAACACTCCCAGTGTCTCCTGAAGTCCAGAGGTCAAATCGAGTTCTCAGAGTTTTGTGTTTTGTTTTGTTTTCCTGAAATTCCCCTTGTCATTTGAGTTATGTTAAAAGGGAAATGTCCTCTTCCTTTCCCTATGAATGGTGATGGATGAATGGAATGCCAGTCACAATGATATTCCCTCAGAACAAACTCTCACTCTCTTCCTTTCTTTGTCTTATATAATGAGTAAAGCACTAATAACAGCAGAATAGATTTTCACCATCCTTTGGCAAATCAGAATCAATGGTCTAGCAATTGCTTTTAGAATGATGAGAGTGAGGGTTTGTGTATGTCTGGGGGTAAGTTTTTCAACTGTAGTTTTGTTCCTTAAAAGGTGAGAGTGGATACTATATAAAATGACATAACTGGAATATATTTTGGAAGTTATAATGTGCTCTATGTTCATTGTCATTATCTATGGACATAAAATGCATATGGGTATTCAGATCCTGCAACCTTGTTATGATAAACATACATGGGCCCAGGGATTTTATGTGTTCTCCTCACCTTCCTGGATTCTGTAGATAATCATTCCTCCTGAAAAGAGATGGAATTACCCATGATTTAAGGTCTTTCTGAAGAGATCCCCAATAATGACATTTGCTTTCTTTTAGCTTGGGAAGATCAAAGCAACAGGGATACAGAACCTTATACAACCACTACATATGGTGAAGGATAACGTTCCACAGGCCAGTAACACATCTCTGTGGGTTGAATTATGGGGAAGAGGTGGGGAAGAGAGAATGAAACTGACCATAAGTTGAATAGTGGAAAAAATACAATGAATTCCGTAAAGCAGACAAGGGCTGGAGGGCCTGAGTTTCTTGCATGGGATAGCACTGCAGAAATAGAAGATAATATATACCTTGTATGGAAAAGTATCTTTATGCAGGGTTTGAGATTCTAATAAAATTTGGATACTTTTCAAAGGAAAAATTCTATATATTCTCAAATGCTTTCTCCTTAATATCCAATGTTCTTAGACATTTAAATACAAGTAGAAAATACTGTCAGTTGAAGTGTAAGCACAATATTTTCAAATTACAATCTATAGTTCTTCCTGCTAAGAGATTGCTCTACAATGACTTCATTTTTTTTTTTTTTTCTATAAAATCTGTGTCACTCAATGACTGGCTTATGTCTGAGACCCTAAACACAATGATAAGAAAATAATAATTGTTCTATACCTGATTTTCTTTGAAAGTTAAGATGAGTTTCAACACAAGCTATTGTAAAATTGACTGATATGTTGGGGATTTTGAAGCATAACTAATACTTTAATATGAGCTACTTTTACATTTCACTCATTGGTAATTACTCAAAACTAACATTTTCTTCTCTTAAGTGAAATTTGAATTAATTTAAATAACAGCTAATGTAATTTTCAAAAAGTTTGTTACTACTCCAAAGTCAATTACTGTATTTACCTTACACATATAACCAACTATTGAAAGATGAATGCATAATTACTCATGATATTCTAATGGGCTCTGAATTCCCAACTATACTAATGCTAAAACATTTCTCAAAATAGTAATTCCCAATACAGTACAGTAATGCTACACATTGTTTATTTGTTTTGCTTTGTTCTGTTTTGTTATTTATTTATTTTTGGCTGTGTTGGGTCTTCGTTGCTGAGCATAGGCTTTCTCTAGTTGCAGCGAGCAGGGCTACTCTTCATTGCAGTGTGCAGGCTTCTCACTGCAGTGGTTTCTCTTGCTGCGGAGCACGGGCTCTAGGCACGTGGAGTTCAGTAGTTGTGGCTCACCGGCTCCAGAGCGCAGGCTCAGTACTTGTGGCACATGGCCTTAGTTGTGGGATCTTCCCGGACCAGGGCTTGAACTCATGTTCCCTGCATTGGCAGGCAGATTCTTAACCACTGTGCCACCAGGGAAGCCCTACACATTGTTTTATTGTGTTTTCTGAGTCCTTAAAAGAAAGGTATATTAGCAATAATTTAGGATTTAGGACCTCAGATATTTAGCATTGGAAGCAATAGTATAATATCAACCAATAGAAATTATTCTTTTATACTATGTTCCAGATTCTTACACATTTTAATACATTAAAATATAATTCAAAAGAAGATTGTAAGACATTAAAAGTTACATGGGTAAGAATAGAAGAAATGAACAAGGGTTGATGTGGTCCCCTAAGGCTGGGAATAGCAAGAAGCCATTACCACCTATGGGCCTAAGGGAAAAAAGAGGCAGACTGATTATTAATAGTTATAGAAAATTGTCATGGGTCAGTTCTGCCTAACATGAGCTGTGAATGTCAGAGGATGAATACAACCAATAAGTGGACGTAGCAGAGAAAGTCAGGGGAAGAAGTATTCCCAACCCACTGTACTCCATCCAGATTAGAAAGAAAGAAGTAATACTTTCTCTATTTGCACAATATGTGGTCTTATAAAGGAAACATACTAAATAATCCACTTAAAAAACTATTAGAACTAAGAAAGTTCACCAAGATTGTCAGACACAGGATTAATATAGAAAAATCAATTGTTTGGGGCTTCCCTGGTGGTGCAGTGGTTAGGAGTCTGCCTCCAGGGTTTGAGCCCTGGTCCGGGAAGATCCCACATGCCTCAGAGCAACCAATCCCGTGTGCCACAACTACTGAGCCTGCGCTCTAGAGCCCATGAACTACAATGACTGAGCCCACATGCCTGTGTCCCGCAACAAGAGAAGCCATGGCAATGAGAAGCCTGCACGCCGCAATGAGCCCCGGCTCGCCACAACTGGAGAAAGCCCGCGTGCAGCAACAAAGACCCAACACAGCTAAAAATAAATAAATTTATTTTATAAAAAAATCAATTGTTTGATATACCCTTGAACAATTCAACAATAAAATTTTAAAAATTATATTTATTATTGACTCAAAAATTAAAATACTTTTAAATTTAATGAAAGAAGGGCAAAATGTATATTTTAAAAACTATTAAAAGTTGTTGAAGAAAATTATGAAAGATCTAAGTAAATGGAAAGACAACTCAGAACCACGAATAAAGTGTTAATGTCATTAAGATTGCAATACTTTCCAAATTTATTTACATATTTTCAAAGTAAACCATATCAAAATCCCAGATGACATATTTGCAGATATTGACAAGTTGATCCAAACATTTATATGGAAGTTCAACAAATCCAGAAAAGCTAAAACAATCTTGAAAAAGAAGAGTAAAGTTGGAAGATTCATGCTTCCTGATTTCAAAACTTACTACAAAAGTAGAGTGATAAAGACAGTGTAGTACTAATATAATAGAATAGATTTGAGAGTCCAGAAAAAAAACTTCACATTTATGGTCAGTTGAGTTTAGATAAGGGTACCAAAACAAATAAATGGAGAAATAATAGTCTTTTCAGAAAATGGTTCTGGAACAACTAGAAAGCCACATGTAAAAGAATGAAGTTGGACAGTTACCTCATACCATACACAAAAAATAACTCAATATGGTTCAAAAACCTAAATGTAACAGCTAATATTATAAAATTCTTAGAGAATATATGTGTGAATCTTTGTGATTTTAGATTAGGCAATGTCTTCTTAGATATGACACCAAAAGCATAAGCAGCAGGAAAATAATAGATGAACTGGAGTTTCTCAAAATTAAAAGTATGTGCTTTAGGGCTTCCCTGGTGGCGCAGTGGTTGAGAGTCCGCCTGCCGATTCAGGGGACACGGATTCGTGCCCCAGTCCGGGAAGATCCCACATGCCACGGAGTGGCTGCGCCCATGAGCCATGGCCACTGAGCCTGTGCGTCCGGAGCCTGGGCTCCGCAACGGGAGAGGCCACAACAGTGAGAGGCCTGCGTACCCAACCCCCCCCCCCAAAAAAAAGTATGTGCTTTAAATTACACTGTAAAGAAGGTGAAAAGATAAGCTCACAGACAGGAGAAGACATTTACAAATCAAGTATCTGATAAGGGACTTGTATCTATAATGTACAAATAGCTGATAGTTTATCAATAAAGAAACAAACAACCCAATTAAAAACAGAAAAAGGATCTAAACAGGTATTTATTCAAAGAAGATATACCAGTAGTCACTAGGCAAATGAAAAGGTGCTCAACATCATTATCTATCAGGAAAATCCAAGTCAAAACTACAGTGAAGTACCACTTTACACCCATTAGAATGGTTATAATTTTAAAAGACAATAATGAGTTCTGCAAGGATATGGAAAAATTGGAATCCTTTTATACTTCTGGTGAACATGTGAAATAGTGTAGCCACTTTGGAAAGTAGTTTGGCAGTTCCACAGAAGTTTAAACACAGTTACCATATGACCAGCAATTCCACATTTAGGTATATACTCAAGAGAAATGAAAATAAATATCCACAAAAATATTTGTACATAAATATGGTATCATTATTCGTAGCACCCAAAAAGTGGAAGTAATTCAAATTACTATCAACTGATGGATGTATAAATAAAATGCCCAGGAGTAGGACTGCTGGATCATATGGTAATTCTATTTTTAGTTTTCTGAGGAATCACCACACCATTTTCCATAGTGGCTGTACCAACTTACATTCCTACCAACAGTGTAGGAGGGGTTCACTTTTCTTGACACCATCTCCAGAATTTGTTATTTGTAGACTTTTTAATGATGACCATTATGACCAGTGTGATGTGGTACCTCATTATAGTTTTTTTTTTTTTTTTTGCAGTATGCGGGCCTCTCACCGCTGTGGCCCCTCCCATTGTGGAGCACAGGCTTCGGACGCACAGGCCCAGTGGCCACAGCTCATGGGCCCAGCTGCTCCGCGGCATGTGGGATCTTCCCAGACCCGGGGCACGAACCCATGTCCCCTGCATTGGCAGGCGGACTCTCAACCACTGCGCCACCAGGGAAGCCCCCTCATTATAGTTTTGATTTGCATCTGTCCATCAATGGATGAATGGATAAAGATGTGGTACATATATACAATGGAATATTACTCAGCCACAAAAAAGAATTAAATAATGCCATTTGCAGCAACATGGATGCAACTAGATATTATCATACTAAGTGAAGTAAGTCAGAAAGAGAAAGACAAATACCATATAATATCACTTATATGTAGAATCTAAAATACAGCACAAATGAACCCATCTACAAAACAGAAACAGACTCACAGACATAGAGAACAGACTTGTGGCTGCCAAGGGGGAGGAGAGTGGGGGAGGGATAAACTGGGAGTTTGGGATTAGCAGATATAAACTGTTTATATAGGATGGATAAGCAGCAAAGTCCTACTGTATAGCAGGGGTATATATATTTAATATCCTGTGATAAACCATAATGGAAAAAATGTAAAAAAAAAGAACCTCTATGTGTATAACTGAGTCACTTTGCTGTACAGGAGAGATTGGCACAACATTGTAAATCAACTATACTTCAATTAAAAAAATTAAATTAAAATAAATAAATAAATAAAATGTAGTGTTTTCATTCAATGGAGAATTATTTGTCAGTAAGATGTAATGGACTACTGAATGCAACAATAAGCTTAAAAACATCATGCTAAGTGAAGGAAGCCAGTCAGAAAAGACTACATATTTTGTGATTCATTTATATGAAATATCTAGAATAGGCAAATCCAAAGGGGCAAAAATATATTGGTGGTATCCTAGGGCTACTGGGAATGAAGAAAAGGGTATAATCATTAAAGTATAAAAGATTTCTTTGGGATTAATGAAAATACTCTAAAACTGATTTTGGTGATGGTTATACAACCCTGTGAATAAACAAAAAATTAATGAATGATATATTTATATGAACTCTATGGCATAGAGTTATATCTCAATAAAGTTGTTTCTTAAAAGTCATAGTAATTACTATAAAGTGAACAAATGTATTTAAAAGAGCTTATCTCCTTATTAAATTTACAATCTACTAGGCAAGACAAACACCTTCCACCCCAACCCCTGACATTGTTCTAGGATCAAGACGCCTCTGAATTCCACAACTCAAGTCCAAATTCATTGTTGAGATAATCAAAAACAATTAGGTAGACAACACTTTTTTACATAACATTATGATGTGATCAGTAACTCCCACACAGATAACCCTCCACATTTGCTAAGGGATTGTCATGCAGTAATAAGTTTCCTGGTGATGTCAGTCATTCCACGTAACTATGTCTTGTCTTTCCAGCTCATTATTAATACTGTGGATAGCAGGAACTATATATCTGGTAGAATGTTATTCATGTAATATGTGCTTAATAAATAATTCAAGAAAGAACAATAAATAAAAACATGAGTAGTGGACACTGTAAACTATCAGAAGAATCCAACTATTCACTGCTAAAAGCTTGGTGGCATGTTAGCAATGACAAATCTTCTAATTTTCAGTACCTTAGTGGTTTAGCAAAGTCCCTTACTGCCATACATATTACTGATTATTCTACCTCTTGCTAGGATCATGCTAGAGTAATGTCTACAAATGATTCTAAAGTTTGAGTGCCTTTATCAACAAGAAGTTCTGCTCTTATGCCATCAATAAATGTCCTTGATATTAGCAATTTCTGACAATTATTTCTAAATTCAGTAGCAATATATTTTAAAGTTCTAAATTAATAGATTTAGTTATAATGATTCTTAAAACTATTTTAGATAAAATGAGGATAGAGTTATTCATTTCTATTACATGGTTGACTTCATTCTTGTCTTGTTTTAATAATCATATATGTAAAATCTTTAAAGGAATCTGTCAATGAGACTTATGAACACAAGAATCAAAAGAGTGAAAACTTTACCCATCAAAATGTCCCCGTCATCTGCCCAAATTGGATTACATTCTTCCATTATGAGGGCTCTTTCCTGACTGGTGTCATTTCAAATCCATTCATATTTGTTCTTCCTCCTTTGCAGTGACAGTTGAGTCCCACTTTAAATCGGATCTGCATTTTTTCTGCATTTGCTGCAAAATGGGGATATCCCATCTCAGGTTGTGACTTGCTGAGATCTGAGTATGTGTGTTTCATACTCTTCAAACACATTAGAAGAACTTGCCACTGTTCTGTTACCAGCAAACCTACTAGATCCATGGACCTCAGTCTCTGGGGCAGGTGCCCCCTCCCAGACCAAAGGTGGATGGGCAAAGCCAGAGACTTAAAAAGGATCATTGACATTGAGAACAGAAGCCTTCCCTTTCTCAAACTGGTTATGCTATCTCTCCTTCTCCCTTCTACCAGTAAATCTTCCTTTATCAGAGGTCATTTCTTCCAGTCCTTTTCTATATACTTGTATACATACACACATATTTATTGTTTTATTTCCCTCTTAAAAGTCATTTAGGGAACTGACAAATTTTGCTATCAGTGAATAATTCTTTGATGAAAACACAAATAATTTCATCTTTCCTCCTATATGTAAAAATCCTTATAGGATAAAATCCTACAGTATAGTTGCTGGGTCAAAGAACAAATGTAGTGTTCATCTTAATGTGTAATGCCAAATTTTCCCTTCCTCTACCCAAAACTTTAACAATCTACAAACCCACAGTATGTAAGGAGTGTACATTTTTCTACATCCTGGAAAATACTTGATATTAGGTCCTTCATGCTGTTGACATAATAGATAAAAATACTTTATTTCTGCATTGAATTTCATATTAATATTTGAAGTTGACCAGTTTCATATATTGGTCATTTACAGTAACTTTGTTCATGTATTTTATCCATTTATGTTTTGAGTTTTTTGTTTGAAAGTAATCTTAGTTACTTATATTGATATTTTATCTTATATATTTTATAAACTTTTTCACTATATGTACCTTTCTGACTTTCAGTAAGACTTCCAGAGTTTTATTCATAAAGGCTATTTTTTAGGTTTGCATTAGGATTTTATTATTATATCATTAATGTACTTCAATATTTCATTTCTTAATAAGTTATTGTAAAAAGTTACATAAAATTGTAATTGTATGCTCACTTTGCTGATTTCTCTTACTTGTTCTAATAGTTTTTCAATTTTTTGTGTTTAATTTTCTTGGGTTTATTAAATTTATTAAAACGAGATTTCTGTATAAGTGGTTATTTAAACTTTAGGACACATTAGAATCCCCAGAGGGCTTGTTAAATTATAAATCGCTAGGCTGATACAGTAGGTCTCTGATGATAAAGCCCAAGAAGATGCATTTCTAATAAGTTCCCAGAACAGGCTGATACTTCTGATCTGGAGACCACAATTTAAAAATCATTGTTTTTATATAATAATTACTTAATCTGCAAATAATGAGAGTTTTTTCATAGGAATTATCCAAGACCACAATATATTATTGAAAAGTAAATTTCTTAGTAAACTAGGAATAAGGGAGAACTGCTTGAACTTGACAAAGAATATCTACAAAAATAATTACAGTTAACATTATACTGAATTGTGAGAAACTAGAAGCTTCCACACTAAGATCAGGAAGAAAGCAAGGATGTCACTCTCACTGCTTTTCAACATCATACTGGAAGTCCTAGCTAATGGAATACACAGGAAAATAAAGTTAAAATATGCTGATTGGGAAGAAGAAATAAAACTGTGTTTGTCTGCAGTTGATGTGAGTGTCTATGTAGAAAATCTGAAAGAATCAACAAAAAAATCCCATGGAACTAATAAATGATTACAACAAGGTTGCAGGGTACAAAGTTAATATACCAAAGTCAATAGCTTTACTTTATATCAGCAATGAACAAGTGGAATTTGAAATTTAAAATGCAATACCATTTACATCAGCACCACCCAAAAATGAAATACTTTGTCATAATTTTTTTTGAATAATAGATCTATATGAGGAAAACTACACAATTCTTTTTTCAATCTAAAAAAGTCAAGAATATTTTAATTGTTGTTAGTTTAATTTACCACATTAACAGGTTAAAGTAGTAAAACCCTGAAAAATTCTGATAAAATTAAAGGATTAAATAGATATATTCAATGTTCATGGAAATGAAGGCTCAATATTGTCAAGATGTCAGTTCTTCCCAACCTGATCTACAGATTCAATGTCATCACACCAAAATTAAAATCTTGTAAGTATGAACAAAGTGATTATTAAGTTTACATGCAGAAGCAAAAGACCCATAATAACAAACACACTATTAAAAGAGAAGAACAAAGTTGGAAGGCTGACACTATCCGACATCGACACTCACTATAAAGCTACAGTAATCAAGACAGCATCGTTTTGGCAAAAGAATTAACCAATAGATCAATGGAACAGAACAGAGATCCCAGAAATTGGCCCCCATAAATGTAGTCAACTGATTTTGACAGAGGAGCAAAGGTAATGTAATGGAGCAAAGATAGTCTCTTCAACAACTAGTTTTGAACAACTGGACACCCATATGCAAAAAAAAAAAAAAAAGAATGTATGCACAGACCTTACACCCTTCACAAAAATTAACTCAAAATGGATCACAGACATAAATGTAAAGAGTAAAACTCTAAAACTCATAGAAGATAACATAGGATAAAATCTAGATGACCTTGGATTTGGCAGTGAAAACACCAATGGTACAGTCCATGAAAGAATTTACTAGCTGGACTTCATTAAAATTAAACATTTCTGTTCTGCAAAAGACCAAGTTCAGAAAATGAAAAGACAAGCCACAGACTGGGAGAAAATATTTTCAAAAGATATATATAGTAAAGAACTGTTATCCAAAATATACAAAGAACACTTAGAACTGAACAATAAAAAAGCAAACGACCCAATTAAAATTTAGGTCAAAGACCTTAGCAGACACATCACCAATGAAGATATACCAATGGCAAATAAGCATATGAAAAGATGTCCTACAGCATATGTCATCAGGGAAATGCAAATCAGAACTATGAGATTCCACTACATACTTATTATAATGGCCAAAATCTGGAACAATGACAGCACTAAATGTTGACAAGGATGTGCAATAACAGGAACTCTCATACATTGCTGGTAGGAATGCAAAAATGGTATGACCATTTTAGAAGACAATTTGAAGGTTTCTTACAAAACTAAATATACTATTACCATATAATCCAGCAATTATGCTCTTTGATATTTACTCAAAGGTAAATTATTAAACAAAATTATTACACAAAAACCTGCACATGAATGTTTATAGCAGCTTTATTCATACATGACAAAACTTGAAGCAACCAAGATGTCCTTCAGTAGGTGAATAAATCAACAAACTTGGTACATTCACACAATGGAGTATTACTAACACTTAAAAGGAATGAACTATCAAGCCATGAAAAGACAGGGAGGAACCTTAAAGGTACATTACTAAGTGAAAGAAGTAGTATCTGAAAAGGTTCCATATCATATGATTCCAATCAAATGATATTCTGGAAAAGAGAAAACTATGGTTACAACAAAAATATCCGTGGTTGCCAGGGGTTAGGGTGGGGTAGGGGTCATGAATAGGCAGAGCAGAGAGGATTTCGGAGGCAATGAAAATACTCTGTATGATACTATAATGATTGGTACATGTCTTTACACATCTGTTCAAACCCTTAGAATGTACAACTCCAAAATGAACACTAGTCTAAATTATAAACTTTGGATGATAAAGATGGGTCAATGCAAGTTCATCAGTTGTAACTATTGTACGATTCTGGTGGATGTTGATCACGGAGGAGGCTATGTACGTGTGGGATTAGGAGATATATGGGAAATCTCTGTACCCTCCTCTCAGTTTTGCTGTGAACTTAAAACTACTCTAAAAGAAATAGTCTTAATAAATAAGTAATTAAATAAATAAGTACATACATACATGCATACATAAAAATAAAGTGAATGGTTATAATAGCAGGTATACATGTTTTATTACTCACTATAATTGAAAGTTGTCTAAGATTCTAATATTTAATAATTATGTATGCTTGTAGTAAGGTCCCAGTGGTGTTAATCTTCTTTCTCTCCTTAGTGTAGTAAAATGTTTTTTTGTCTGTATTAAGCATAATTTTTGTAATGGATTTCTACTAATGGCTTATATTAATAGAGTAAAAATGTCTTATTTTTAAAAAAATTTACTAAAAGGTTTGTTCGTTTATTAGGAATAGATGCAAAAATTTATCAAAGTATTCCAAAATTTACTAAGATGATTACATTAATATATTTAATAATGTTGAGTCATTTTGTATTAATAGAAGCAGTATTGGTCCTGATATTTTTAATATTGTTCTAGTATCTGATTTGCTTGCTTGCTTGCTGATATGCTTGCTTCTGTTCAATCTAAAAATGTGAGGAATCTGAAATGTTACCTTACTTCAACTGAGTTAGTCTGTCACAGTTTTATGTGCATATATGATTTCAAAAGTCCGGATTGAGGAAAAGGTTATCTCACAGAGCAGCTTGTGCTGGTTTCCCCATGCTGCTACAGGGACATATCGTGAAACCAGATGTCGCCTGTGTAGGCAGTGAGTTTTGCACCACAAGAGAGGGACCCCAAAATTATGAAAATTGTCATTTATGTGGAGGTACTGTCAATTCATCTGAAAGGGAGAAGAGACAGAGATGGAAACAGAAAGAGAGAGAGAAAAGAAAAGGAAGACAGAGAGTAAGAAAGAAAGGAAGAAAGAAAGAAAAATAAACCTTTGTTCTAGAATGTAAGCAAATTCTCTCTTGAAGAGGACAAGAAGGTTCCTACTTTACCACTCTAAAATGTAAACAAACGTATCCAGGGAGATAAATCTCTGTAAGCCTCTAGAAGTGTACTGCCTGTAACTGTAACTTTCAAGAGGTTTGGAGTTTGCTTATTTTTTTGTTTGTTTGGGTTTTTTTTGGGGGGGTTTGGGTTTTTTTTTTTTTTCAGTTCCAATTATTCTTTAATGTATCCTTCAGTTATTGCCAGTACTCTTTGCTTAGGAAGCTCTGACTAGGGAGAAACATAAGATTATTCAAGAATTGCCTCTCAACAGATCCCACTGTAATTGTTTTTATACAGTTACAGGAAGTTATTGAATTTCACTCATAGATTCTGGTTTAAGAATTCCTACATCTTACGGCAGTAGAAATCTAAAACATTAACATGTCACCTATATTTTACTGCACTCAGAGATCTAAAAATACCATTTTCCTCTGTCTTCAGAAGTATTTGCTCTTGTCCTGTGGTCTAGTGACCCCTGTACTGATTCAGATGAATTAATGTGACATCCATGGCCTTCAACAGCACAGCTCCCATTCAACTTTCTAATATAATTTCCCAGTAGGTCTGCTTTTCTACCCATTCCAGTTTACATTTTTCTCTACTTATCTGCTTTTGTTCAACCTTCCTTCCTTTCCACTCATACCTATTAAAATTATTTCTAATTTACATGCCAACTCTTACATGAAACCACCCCTAATAGCTCCAATTAGAAAAATGCCATATACTTTTGGCATCTATTGAAATACGTTTGCATCCCTTTTATAAAAATCAATATATTGTCTAAAATTATAGCTATTTTCATGCCTCTCACTTCCAATAAATTGCAATCCTCTTGAAAAAAAATGAATCTTAAATGTAGTCATATTTCTTAAAGAGTTTAGAATGGTAACTTGGCCCAGAAATTTATAAATGTTTCTAAGGTATTATAAAAATGTACAACACTATACCAATCATGTGGTACTTATTTTCTCTCAAGATTTACTTTCTATGAAG
Source organism: Orcinus orca (assembly GCF_937001465.1). Taxonomy (NCBI): domain Eukaryota; kingdom Metazoa; phylum Chordata; class Mammalia; order Artiodactyla; family Delphinidae; genus Orcinus; species Orcinus orca. The sequence goes on from NC_064563.1 coordinate 132,578,376, forward strand.
AAATCAGAATTGTGGATCATTGTTCAAAGCACACAACATGAGATACTGTGGAAAATAAGAACACATGAATGCTGATGTTTACACAATATCTTTATGATTTGGGACTAATGGGAACTATAGTGGTGTCAGAATAAACAGGGTTGGTGTCGAAGAGCTATTCATTTCCATTTAAAGGCAATCTGCACCAGGATAAGAAGGTTTCTATACAAATGCTGAGCTTGGGTGCTTTGCAAAACATTAGTTTCAGTGTTTGTCACATGATGCTACATGAAGGGTTTGGCATTGGTAACCATCTAGTGGCCCAGTAGTGAATACTAGAGTATGGCAGAACATTGAGGATACTCTAATTACTACAATCCATGCATTTGCTTTATTTAGAAATTCCACTATTTCCAAAGAGTAAGCCAAATATTTTGGCTTAAGTAAATACAGCTTAAGCTTTATTATTTGCTTTTGTTTCCCCTCTACCAGTTTACTGTGTTTCTTTCTTTTCTCTTTTACAACTTCCTCTTCTACTTCAGACTTGATCCATTCTACTTCTAGTACTTTTTTCTCCTTCTGTTCATTCTCTACATTATTATATCCTCTTACACTGGAGTAATCTAACCTCATTCTTTTCTAGCCCACGTGATTTCTCTTGTATGTTCTCTGCAATTTCCCTCTTTTGGTCTCCATGCCTTTCATATTCCCACCATGTTTTCCAAGATTGACTTACCTACATATTACATGCCTAGTATACACCACAAATTTAGCTAAGTGGCAAAGAAACAGGAATGAAAAATGAAAGCCACATTACTTGTTACAAAATAGCTGCAGTCTAATAAAGATATCCATTTAATAAGGTTCAAAGAAGAGTTTTGGGAAAGGGAAGAAAAAGCGAGAGAAAAAGATGAACCAATCTTGAGAATCAGAGAAAGAAAGGCTCCTTGAGGAAGAGAAGTGGCATAGTAATTTCATTGTATAATTTCACTTCAATGACTTGGGGAAAAAAGTAAGATGCAGAAAATGCTAATGATGAAAGTGAAAATATATTCATGTTAATCATATGCATCACCTGCCATGCTAACTCACACAGAAATGTTCGAGAAGGGATTTCCTTGTGAAAATACTTTAAGGATTTTTCTAGATAATTAGATCAATTGTATTTGTGGCTCAAATTAAGAGCTTTTCTGAGTCCACCCTTTTCTGCTATAACTATGTATATTTCCTCTATTCTGAATCCAGGCTTGGTCATGAGACTTACAATAGGATGCTAATTAATGTGATGCAAGAAGAGCCTTGAAAAAACTCTCTGAAGTTTCTGTTTATTTTCTTAGAATTCTGTTATTGCCATGAGATCAAGCTCAGGCTATCCTGTTGTAAATTGAAAGACCATGGAGAGGATACCCTGGTCATGCTAGCAGAAGTCCTCCCAGACCAGCCATCTGGCCTCAGATGTATGAGGAAACCCAACAGAGGTTGGTCAAGACTGGCCCAGAATAGCAGAACAACCCAGCCAACTATAAGTTTGTGAAAAAAGAGAAAAGCATATTGTTTCAACCACTAAATATAAGTTTTTTTTGTTGACAGCATTGCTAACTGATGCAGTGATTAGAAAAATAATACAGCCATGTCTACATAAGCATCTATACTAAATAAGATCTGGTAGCGTTTGACCAAGGCATCATTTCCCACATTGGTGATACTTTTAGTTGTCAGTTTTGCTTAATGAGTTCTACAAAGAGCACTTACTTTAACTTTCCTTTGCAATGTACAGTATGAATTTTTCTTCAATTCATATGTCAAATATGACCTTAGCCCTCCTTATTGGAGCTCAGAAGAGAGCCCCTAAATTAATTTTCTGTATCTAGTGAATAGTCTAAGGTTAGGATCATATTTTCTTTGTGTTTTTAAAGCTTGTGTGTTCAAAATATTAATCACAATTCATTAGTTACTTTATTTTGTTAATAATAATTATTTTAGACTATTCAACATTGAAACTAAAAGAACTGCCTTGAAAGTCTTTTACAAGATAATGTGAGCACTAGAAGCCTTTAAAGATCTCACATATGTTACCTTGGATTGAGTCCAGGCCTGGATAAATCAGGCCATTTGCTTATGAGTGAATTTCCTATGAATTTAGTGTTTCCAGTAGTTTTGATTTTGGCAGATTTGATCCAATTTGGTATTATGGGTTATTCTCAGTGGTATTTGGATTCCTGTATGAGATTCACCTACATTGTAAATAAAACCAATCTTGGAGTGGCCGTGATGCTAGATTTCACTTAGGGACTGCCAAGCTGTTCTTGAACTCAAAAGTTCTAGAGGAAAGTTTTCAATGCTATGCTAGTAAAGAAAGCAGATCTAAGGAAATGCAGACCCATTACATAGGTATTCCAACATTTCTTGGTCACCAAGAAAACACTGCAGACCTGCTATCTAACTTTCTCTAGTTAAAGAAGGTTTCTCTTCAATTTAGAAAGCGTGACTAACTGATGTTTTCTATTAAAGTGTTTCTTATTGTCAGTGCATACATGCCTTCTGCTTGCTTGATATATTATAATCTCTTTCTCCCTCTCTCTTGTCTGCTTTTCATACAAAGTTCCTTTCTTGGGGTGAGATGAGAAAAAGAAGAAAACTTAAATTTAAGGAAACAGACTCCAGTGATATCCTGAGGCTATCACATGTTAGATGTCTCTGCTCTAACACTTTGCTCTAATGTAATTAATAACATTACATTTATATGTACATTGAGTTAAATTGATTCATTTTGTATGCCCTTTTACAGATTGACTTTGGAAGTCTCCCCGTCTTGGGAGACTTTGGCATCCTGTTGGAGAAATTTGAAATTAACAATACTCGACCTATTCAGATAACTGTTTGAGGTGCCATCCCATTGTAAAGATGGCCCAGGAGAGATACAATCATCTTGCTGTACTTAACGTGATTCATATGAAATTCAACCTTTTTGGAATTGAGTTCTTAGCAAAATACCACTTCCTGTTTTTGAGGGAAAAATGGCATAAAAAGTCATCTAAAAAGACACATAAAGTCCTTGGACATCAAATAGCTCTTACAAAACAACATTTTAATGAATTAAGTGTAAATGAATCAGGAACATGTGGGTTGAATTTCTCTTGAAATACCCATGGGTTTAAAAATTAAAAAAAAGAAAAACAGGAAAAAAGAAAATAGAATTACTTTGAAAAGACTCAGGTGCATTTTATTGAGTTCAAGCCTTTTGAAGAAAAGGAAAAGGAAAGCAACCTTGATTTGGTTGACTGAATTAAAAAAACACTGCTGTAGTCTTTATTTTTCTGTTAATTCTACAAAAGTCAGATTGAAAGTATAATTATATTTTTTCTTGGGTGCCAGATTCATTTATATGAGACTATTTTTCAAGTATACTAACATTTTGATTATGCAAACCCTCAAATCATGTTTTTTTTTTTTTCAAGGTCAGAAGTTGCAGTCAAAGGAAGAAATAGAAGCCATAGTTCAAATAAAGTTCATTAAATCTGAGATAAAGAAAGCACGGTGATCATTCAGTTCACTAACCAAGAAGACCCTAAATCCAAAGGAGTCGTGGGCCTGGTTAGCTAACCACTGAACAAAAGGCTAGAAAAACCAAGCCATCCAAAGACCAGAGCTCAGAAGATAAGGAAAGCTGAAATAAGTGGAAAAGCCTGTGAGTTGAGAGGAAGACCTGGGTTACAAAGAAATGGCTGAGAGAAGAAAAATAAAAATTGCAAAGAATGAAAAATCTTGAGTGGCAACTAGAAATGGCCAAACTACAGCAGGGACATGGGAATTAGAAAACTTCTAGAGACAGGAGAAGCAGGGCAAATAAGAATACTCAAAGCAGTACTGTAAATACGTATTTTTTATATAAGGATAAATGTGAGTGATTGGACTTACCAACTTCTACATAGTGGGAGCCCTGTTATTACATTATACCTGTAAACTGATGATGAGAGGGTGTCTTAAAATACATGTAAATGTACTCAAGATTATTTACTGTATGATTTATTTGCATAGATACATTTATATTTGGATATATTATACTCAGGATCTTGCTGGAGTAAAGAATTTGAATTGAGAGAGCGCCGGAGACTTAGATTCCCAATAGAGTAAAATCTGTAATTTGAAGATTTCTTTAAATCTGTAATTTGAAGGAAGATACCACATAGTAAAGAGAAGGTTGATGGGGTCTCTAATTGTCCCACTTAAGTTAAAGGAAAACTCATGTTCTCTCGGTAGATGCTTTAGGTCAACTGAGCTAAACATTTAGGTTTTCTTGGAAACACATTTCCCCGAACTCTTATATTAATAAATAGCTTTCTTTAATGAAGCAGATTTTGCCTGATAAAAGTAATTATAAACGTTATTTTTCTTCCTGGGAAATGCTACTAATTGATAAACATTGTTGATGTAAATATTACCTATTTATGGCACCTATACAATAAGACATTGTTCAAATTATATAGAAAAAATATTTGAGAAAGTTAAACTTATTATTTAAAAATAGTTGCAAGAACACAGATTAGTTAAAAGGTAAATGTGAAGGCTTCCCTGGTGGCACAGTGGTTGAGAGTCTGCCTGCCGATGCAGGGGACACGGATTCGTGCCCCGGTCTGGGAGGATCCCACAGGCCGCGGAGCGGCTGGGCCTGTGAGCCATGGCCGTTGAGCCTGTGCGTCCGGAGCCTGTGCTCAGAAGCAGGAGACGCCACAGCGGTGAGAGGTCCGTGTACCAAAAAAAAAAAAAAGGTAAATGTGAAAATCTTAGCAGAAACTGTGCACTAATATTGTGCCTGACCCTAGTAATAACCTTTCCTCCCAAAACAATTCTAAAGAAAAAGAATTGGCAAAATAATAACAGTTATAATAATAATAATTAGTAGGAGGAGGAGAAGGAGGAGAAGAAGAAGAAGGAGAAAAAGAAGAAGGAGAAGAGGAAGAAGGAGAAATTAGTACAATTTGGGCAATAGTAAACCATAATTTGCCTTTATTAAATGTTAACTGAAAATAAAAGTAGCAGAAAAAGACAAAACTCATACAGAAAATGGATTCACATACAGTACAAACTCATGGAAAACTTGAGTGCCCAAGAGAGTCGATGGTATTAAAAATGGCATGACAAATGGAACTCAGATCTAGTCATTGAGTAATAATTAATAGTCCCAAAGACAGACTTTGCTTTTTTCCCAGAAAAGCAGGTATTTTTCTTTCTTTCTTTTACATTTATGTTAAAGAGGTAAAAAGGAAAAAACAAGGTCACATCAGGAATTTTTCAGGACTCTACCAGGTTTTCATAGTGGAGAGCAGCTCAATCTTGTCTACATGAGTGGAGTGATTTGGATTTCAACTGGGTGATTTGATTTTACTTTCCTACAGTCACTGTCTTCAAGTATGCTCTGCCAATCATTCTTTCTCTTCTTTTAGTGATATTTGAGCATATTCCAAAATGTTATTAAAATACATACGCTTTTAAAGTGTAATCTCAAATTCAGAGTAAAAATCAACTTCTCTAAACTAGCCTGGATTTGAGCTGAGACACCTTGGTTTGCAGGAAGTTGTGCTTGAGAGAGGAAAATTCTGGCTCTGAGTGGTCTCTTCCTTGCTCTGTTCAGTGTGCTGTTCAGTGTGCTGGAATGGGGAGAAATGTGAGCCAAAGGGATGTGTCTTTTCTTTAACTGTCTGCTTTTATAATGCTCATTCTTCTTACTGTCACTGCTTTTCTCTAATACTGATTGGCCTTTTATACATTCTGGCTCACTATAAGGTAGCAGATTTTCACATGTTATGAAAGAACCCTGCTGGTGACTGAAGCTTAAGAGCTAGTTCAGCCACCTTCTAAAGGTTCTGGTAGAAGGTACATGTTGCCAAAACTGTAATATTGGCACCTTATGTAAGAGAGATTACATCCTTGGGATCATGATTTTGCTATAAATTTGATGTATGCCTATATTTTATTTAAGAATACTTTCATGAGGAGATATTTAATAGTTTCTACCTCTCTTTGCTTAAATCTATCATGCTGATATTTTTATCAACTTTTATAATTTTAAGATAGTCTTCTAACTAATTTAAAGAGTCTTGCAACTCAGAATCAGCCCAAGGAACTATTTTACCATGTTCTTGTGATCTTCTGGATTCTATTTAATTTATAACTTAAATTACAGTGAATAAATCTAGATGTCATTGCAACAGTTTAGACATGGTTATCAGTGAGTATGTGTGCATTACATGTACACGAATGTGTACATGTGTCTGTGTGCAAATGTGTGTGTGTATGTGTGTGCTGGGGGTGGAGTTGTGATAAGGGAAAGAAGAGTAGCAAATCAAACCCAAATGAAATTTTTCTGTGTACTCATTCCATGTTAGCACATCTTTCACTTTCTTTACCCAAAACTGCCTTCTGAAAAATTGTTAAATCCATTTAATAGACTGTGAAGTGAACCAAATCAGGTATTATATGCAAATTCCTGATGTTTTTCATCTGTCATCAGAGACAATTCAGCTCTAAAGTGCATCTCAACTTACTCCTAGGGTTGTTTGAGAACTTGATCCTTGGGAACACCTGTTATTATCATGGCTTGAAGTTCTCTGTGTTGCTTTTCCCCATTTTAGACACTGTTTCACCCAACTGCCAATAATTAGAAAAACAAAGTAAATCCCTCCCATGGATGCTGGTCTCTGCAGAAAGCCAAGGAACAAAAAGCCAAAGAACACCATAAGCCTTTTTGTTTTAAACCAGGAGGTATGCTACACTATATTCTCCTGGACTGCAAAACCACAGGAATGGATTAATATCACTAACCACAAGAGACATTTGTGTATGGATATGGGGTGGGGCATGAGAAGAATATTAATCTATAAGGTATGACAATATTTTCTGAAAAAAGTTTTAAAAGTCACATTTATTTGAATCATTGTATTATAAATGTATCAGCCATATAAGATGAATAATACGGCTAAGTACCAGGAGCTGAGTTCTTTTCCAGAAGTTACTATTTTTAGCTCAGGAGATTCTTCAATTATTATACAAAGTTGGATATTCTGTAAACAGAGCAGACTGAAAATAAGAATTGAAAAGCAAAGCAAAACTCTGGCACCAGATAAGCTCTTTCAATTAACCATTAACTTATCTTTGAATAGAGCACATATACATATGTGTGTATGTAATATATTCATCAAATATCAATACATATATTTATATATGTTATATGTATGTATGACTCAATGATAATTAAGAAAAGCATTAAAATTTATATTATTGTTTAAATACTTGAAAATGTACTATAGAAGCAAAATAAAGACATTTTCTGTGTCCTAGATAATTTCAAAAGATATAAATCAATGTGCATTTTAATAATTTAATATTTTTGCAATATTTCCCTTGTTTCCTGAAATAAGGATTTCTTGAGCATCTGAAAAATGCAAAGCATTTTGCTAGGTACTATTGATACTAAAGAAAAAGATTCAACATTGTAGATAAAGCATGTTCACTAAAATTTCTCAGTGGTCTAGGATTTAAGATTTTACTCCCAGCTACATTTCAGATTTTATTATCCGTCTACCTGTATAAACCTCTCTAACCACTATCGTTTAAAGTTCCCAAAATGAGCCATAGGCTTTCAAAGAAATATGTGCCTTGTACATAATACCTCCTCTTATCTTTAACTGTCAAAATCTGACAAATTTTCAGATGCGATAAAACCAGTTGAGATATAATCATAGTAAGATAGGCCAATGCAGTTAGGGTTTGATGTAGGGTAATGGAAATTGAGATAAAAATGAAGGAATAGATTTAAGAGATGCTAGTATATTTTTTTTTAAGTAGGATATTGAGATAGATTATTTGTGAGAAATGAAGTGAAATAGGTGTTTCAAATCTGGATGACTGGGAGAATAATGATGCCAGGAATACAAATAGAAACATGTAATATAAGAGTTGGTTTGTGAGAAAAAAAATATATCAGTGTGGTTATTTTAAATTTAAGATGCCTACAAGATATCCTATAAATATCATGGAAGTGCATGAAAATCTGAAATGAGAATTTGAGGCAGCACTAAGCTTAAAGGGGCATCTAGTTGGAAAGCAATCGTTGAACTTACAAGTGGAGGTCCACAGGAAGAAAACCAGCTGAGGAAAGAACATTGTTAAACATGTCTTTTTAGAGAACAAAAACAGGATGGGAGATAGCTACAAGCTGACACGAAGAAAACAACTTTCTCATGTCAGAGAGATGAGGAAAAGAGAGTACCAAAACCAGGGGAGGTCAGTGAGATTAAATATTGCAGATGTCTACAAATAAAGACTAATGAAAGACCACTACTCAGTTGATGCTAGTCAACTTTAAGAAGGAAAGTCAGTAAAGGAGCAGATGCAAAAATAGTCATAGTTCTTGGAATTGAGAGTAAAAAATAATAAACAAATGGAGAGCAGTACTCAATTCATTGGGAACTTGAAGGTGAAAGAAAATCAACAGAGAATGCAATGGTTTGAAGGAAGGTAAATGAGGTAGAAAGTGCAATCCTTACCATCTATAATCCATTCCTAAAATTGTGTTAGATAGTGAATATTCAGATTCACTACCTGAGCAAGAGCTCATACTCCGTTCTTTCATTGGGAGAAAAAAAATAACATATTCTAGCCCATACAAGAACCTCAACCAATGTCTCCAAAGATTGCAAAGAGATAGTTCAACAGAAATGATAATCTAGCAAAAATACCTGCATAATATAAAATAATTAAGAGCCAATAAATTAGTAACAACATGTAATGTACTCATTAGTAGGTATGTTTGACTGTGGTATATAAAATATTGTACAATATTGGATATTGATTATGTTTTACTTCTATACTGTGAAAAATGTATGATGATGTAAATAAAAATAAAATAATATGTTAAAGATATGTCAAGGTACATGTCAACCATCATTTTTTAGCCTTTATATTATTCAACATGGTTCCCATAAAAAGAGAGAAGGTTGAGTAACTCAGAATTATTGATGTTAAAAAGATGATAATAGCTAATGATTGTTGATTGCTTATTTTTTACCAGACATTGTCTTATCTTATATATACTTCTTATAACAAATCCACAGCATAAGTAATGTATTAGACTCATTTTATAGATGAGGAAACTGAGGTTCAGAGAATTTAAGTGGTGAAATTGCCCCAAATCACATAGTTAATACAGAGTAAAACCTGGATTTGAACTCTGGTATTGTGATATATCCTTCCCTTACCCCTTCGGAATTCCTGACTAGTGGAGCAGGGGAGTCTGCTTCTATTTGAGCAAGGCCTGTCCTTTTAAGGGAGGGTTAAACATCATAACACAAACCTGGCTTTACTTAGAAGACAAACTTTTGATATAGGGGCATTAACCTCTAAAGTATGGGTTTGGTTGTCAGGTATAGTGGGATATGGTGTTCCCTGAGGTTACTTCCTTCCGGTAAGCTGGCAGTCTTGGTGCCATGAAGGGGACTGTTTGTAGGGTTCTGCCCAAGATGAGAAGTTCAGTAAAGTGTATTTTAAAAATGTTTTTAAAGCACTTGCTTAAATACTAGTTCAAGAGAACAGGGGGAAAGAGCTAGAAGGCAGTGTATTCTGAAATATTTCTAAGGTGATGAAGGCTAAGAAGGGAGCTTGAATTTTATTTTGAGTCCATGTGGTCAGAGAAGACTTTGTAATCTGATTTGCTGTCTACTTCAGATGGGCTAACTCCCCACAGATGGCAGAGAGGGTGTTTGGATCCTGATAAGTCAGTTGCTGCTGTCTGTAGTATGGACTGCCCAAGTCAAAATCAAATCTCATCCATTTCTAAAGCAAATATTGGAGCAAGATGAAAGACCTGATGCACCTATAAAGATCCAGGACATGACAATGTGACCCTAGAATCAAAGATATCATAAAAGAGGCCTTATACAGTAGGGATAATATAAATAAAGAGATTATGTGTTTACAGTAGTTCTTTGAGGGAGAAAAATGATCCTCCTGTTGGCACTACATGAAACTGATTTTAATCAGTGTAATAGGGAACATAGATAGATGCTTTGTGAAAGGAAAATTCTATGATAGAACATTTAAGAGGAAAATTATTATTTTTTTCTGTGTGACTAGAAGGTCTCATAAAAAGAAAAATCAAGTAATATGGTGAGCAGACTGTAGGTAATTGCTGTTTGATGAAAGAAAAGTCAGGCATGGGGAAAAAGACCGTCTAAGGAAGAACTGTACAATCCAACCAGTTTAATTTGCTGCAAAATTGTTTCCCATTATAAAGTACCAAAATTTAAAGAGGATACAGTTTGGTCTAGGGAAATCACACAAAATAAATATCTAATTTTTTTTTTTGAAAATTGCATTAGCCCTGCACCACAATGAAAGCAAAACATTGAGTCAGTGTGAAAATAAACCTATTTCTTATATTATTACCTTTCCTCTTGAAATTTGGCAAAATATTACAACATATTACTTCAGAGTATTATGTGGGTTTAAAATGTTTTTCTTTTAAAAAATAAAATAAAATTAGGGCTTCCCTGGTGGCGCAGTGGTTGAGAGTCTGCCTGCCGATGCAGGGGACACGGGTTCGTGCTCCGGTCCAGGAGGATCCCACATGCCGCGGAGCGGCTGGGCCTGTGAGCCATGGCCGCTGAGCCTACGCTCCGCAACGGGAGAGGCCCGCGTACAGAAAAAAAAAAAAATTATATTATGTCAAATGAGTGTTAAATAAGAAGTATGAAGAACTATAACTATAAGAATAATCCAAAATTTATTTTCATATCCAGATTCTAAACTTTTGAAGATGTACATCATTTTTCTCTAATATGTAAGCAACTAACTTGCTACCTGCTAGTCTTGCCATGATGCAAATTTACAAAGTATTGGCTGTGATTATTAACAGAACTATAGAGCCTGAATCTATCCCCCCAAAATAAATCCCTGTAATGATTAACAAGAAACAAGAAAGGTACAATTTAAACAAAAGTTACCAGGAGGTAGCCTATGAAAGAACCAACCTAGAAGCAAGCTGAAAAAAGTCTTGATAGCAAACTCATTTTCTTACTAGCTTGTTTACTTAAGAATGAGAATAGAGAAATGGTCTTGAGAGGGTATTTTGTCTCTCGGGCAGGATTGTCACACATTTATCTCCACAATAAGAACTTAAATGCATGGTAGTAGACATTGAGAATTGATTTTACAGTAATAGCTGTCATACAAATGAAAAAAAAAATAATATTGCTAAATTATTCTTATGTAAATCAGTTTATTCAATGTGCACTAAATGGAGTCAATGATTTAGAATTAAAAGTGGAAAGTTTACCTCATATGTGTGATAATACATCAAGAAATATCTTAAGCTAGCATTTTACTGAGTATAATGTGTTGTCACTGCTAGTAAATTCTATGATAAGTTATAAATCAGAGTAACTTTCTGTTTTGGAGTGTTGTGTACCAGGAGCTCTTGGTATCTCCTTTCTTAATGGACTGTCTGTCCCTGAAATATAACTATTAAATAAATAATGGTATAGTCTAAAAGTTTATTGGTAATACCTCTACCCCCTTATTAAGATAAAATTTTAAAATGTTTGTAAAAGTAAAGAGGCATGGATTATCAGGTCTGTTCCCTTTTGGTCTATCAAAACAGTTAGTTTAAATAGTATATTTTCTGTGAACTAATTTTACATGAAATCTTGGCATCCCTATGGTTCTAATCATGATTCCAAAATTTGTTGTATAACCATATTACTAAACAAACAACTGAACTTTACAAGTAAGTAAGAAGAAAGCTTCATCCATTATTCGTGCTGATAGAACTAATTGTGTTTGCTATGACGGCTAAGTATAAATTTTATAAAGGATTCCAAACATAGTTCCTGGTTTCTTTGGATTTAAAACTTAAGAAAAATTATGCATGCTATTCATTTTAATATTGTTAAGAAAGAAAAATAATTTGTTTTAAAGGAGTTTTAGGACACAAGACTTTAAAATGCACTCATTTTTTTCATGAACTGCAATATATCAGCAAGATATAACTTGTTATGAAGAGAAAAAAAACATATTATGAGCCATATCCCTAGATTGTTTTGTGTGTGTAATATACACAATTTCATAATACATTTGGGTGAATGACCTCTATTTTGCTGCTACTATTTTAGTTAGATTAAATTAAAGCATAAAAGCAGACATGTTTTTACTCATTATCTGTGTTAATATAGAAGGAGGTATAAATAACCCAAAACAATTGCTAATAGATATATTATAAAATATATCACAACATATGATCCTGTATTTGAGAAAACTCAGAGAGACCACTGGAACATTTTCTAGTTGGAGAAGACCAGAGTTTTTGTTTTGTTTGTTAGGTTGGTTGGTTTTGTTTTGAATTTGCCTTCAGATGTATTCAAATAAGACAGTGTTATACAAGCCTACTAAAAATGTATCTAAAAGAATTTAATAGAAACCCAATTTGTACAATAAGGAAGTACTTAATCCTAAAAAATACATGTACGAAATAATTGTTTTGATGTTATAAACTGAGTTTTCATAGCATTAAAATCATAAAATTTAAGAGGAAGAGTGATACTTAGAGTTCTGCTAAGGACTATTTTATAGTTTTCACCCATTAAAATTTGTTTAATGTTCCTTAAGTAAAGAGCAATTTGATGAATCTTCTACGGCAGTATAAACTCACTGAAAGGAAGACCATGTCTCATGTGTGTTTGAATGCCTGTCGAGTATGGCAGTGCCTGGCTCCCAGTAGGGGATTTGATTTTCTGAGAACTAAGTCTTAGGTGTTAGACTTAGCAGGAACCAGAAAGAACACTACACACACATACACACACACACACACACACACACCACCTAACAGTATTTTAATAATTTTTTCCAGGTTTCTTCATGACGAACATGATCATGGCAAATGCTTCCATCATTTCCATATTGCTATGGTCACCTTTCAATTTCTCCTTACTTTCCTTGCTTCGCTAACTCTATTCATTCTTTAAGGCTCAGCCCAGAGGAAACCTTGCCTGTTTGATCTTGTGTATGTTCATGTTACTCAAAGATTTTCCCCCACATAATTTTATCAGGTCTCTTCTCTGCCTGTGCTGTACTTGTGTGTTTTCATATCTCCTCTATCCACACTGGGACTGTTTGATAACAGGACCATATCTGACTAATCTTTTTATCTCCAGTGCTGTGCCCTGTGCTAGTAACATAAACATACTTGTAAAATAAATAAATTAGTGAAGCAGTAAAGAAATATGTAAAGATTAGGTTTTATTACTGAGTTAGTTCATTGACTCCCCACTGAGAAGGGAGCAGTATTCTTGGGGAAAAAAATGCTTGCTTGGTGGGGAGAGGAGCCATCTGAACACACCCTCACTGCTGCTCCCCCCAAATTCCTGGCTCTATTTAGAGATGTTAGCTTGAAAAATGCATTGCATGTATGAATTAAGTATTCATAGAGAGGAAAAAAACTGTTACATATGACTGACTTAGACATTTAGAAGAAAAACATTGGGTAAAATTATGACTCTAAAGGGGGAAAATTTCATCTTACTAGTTTTTTTTTTCACATGAAAATTGGATTAAACTTATCATTTTAACTTGTACATTTGCTATGAGACTCACTTGTCCTTATCAGCATATCCTTAAGAAATTCCTTATCTTAAAATTATCTTTAATCTCACTCTTTTTAGATTGAAAAACTGGGTTTATTTTTTTTAATTCAGGTTTATTCATCTTTCCTTTTACCAGCTTCAACTTTGGAGGTGTTGTGCTTGTTTGTTTTGCTTGTTACTAGGCAAAAATAAAATGACTGTTATGGAATGTAGGCTCCATGAGGGCAGGATTTTTGTCTGTTTTGGTCATTGCTGTATCCCCATGCCTAGAACAGTTTCTGACACATAGTAGACATTCAATAAATATTTGTTGAATAAACTAATGCATAGAATAGAGCAAAGTCATTACCAGTCATTATGTGTTTCTATTATGTCACTTGTATAACTATGTTTCTAAAGGATTTCTAAGTGTTTTAGATTCTATTACTGAAACTTTTTGAAAAAAGAAACTTCAAAGCTAACAGTTCTGTATATTTTGGTTAATTAAAATGTACCTGATCAGTAGTGCTAGACTCTATACAAATTTAGTAGCTACAACTTAATTTAGTAATTATGACTTTTTCTCTTTTTAAAAAGTGAACTATGAAACATTCAAGACATACAACATATATAAACAATGGCACAGCAAATACTCATCCACCTATTCAGCTAAGTTACTGTAAATACTTTTTTCTAATAGAGTGAAACATTCTGTGTACTCCTCCCACATCACTTTCCATAACTCATGCACACACACACACACACACACACATTATTCTGAATCTGGCAGTTTTCATGCCCTTGCATTTCTTTGTAAGTTTAGATCATATGGTCATATCTCCCTTTGATACATAGTGCTCTAGCTATGGTTCTCAGCATGTGATCTCCAATCCAAACATCATCATCACCTGGTAACAAGTTAGAAATACAGATTCTCAGTCCCCATCCCTAAGGGACCAAGTGAGAAACTCTGGAACTGGAGCACAGCAGCTGTGTGATTCCAGTGCATGCTGAAGTTCAAGAACAGTTGGTCCACTGGTTTATAGAAATAGTTTGAGTCTAACATCAAAGTCTAAATTCTAGCAAAAGTAACATTCATTTGTGGAATTTATTGACCCATTTCCTTCTTGCTATAATTAGAGAGATAAAGAACTTCACAGCATCCTTTTTAATTTTTAAATTGGAGGGATTGTTTATCAGTTTATTACTTTCTAAGTTAAACTCTCCTTATAAAGATATTCAGTCTACTCTGGCTCCAGTTGTAGTATATCAAGTAAGCACTTAAAATGTCTCCTAATTTGGTTATTCTACTCTTCATTTTTATAATGATGATGGAAAACACAAGGCCTCTTTTGAATTATATTGTATTACAGTTATTTTCAAATGATAAGAAAATGAATTTCTCTGAAGGACCTATTTGACCAAATTTTCTTACTAGGGAAAAAATGGGATCCATTTTCTTTATAATTTTATAATTTCTTATCAAAGAATTGAAGCCATGCAAGTTGCTCAGACATGTCATCATAAGCAAATTTCCGGCCATCTTATAAAGGATAAAAACCACAGAAGTTCCCCAAATCTACCTGTTCTTTTGCTGATCATGTCCTTTTCCATGTCCCTCCTAAACTAGAAATACAGAGGGATGAAAGGATGAAATTTGTTACTTTTTGTTCTTGGAGGAGTCATTTTCATGACTGTCCCTTTGATGCTGGCATTTTCTCTCTGGACAGAGAACTCTATGAAGCAAAATGAATGTAACTGCCACACTTCTCTTGTAGTGTATTATAGAATACATAGACCCTTTTGAAAGGAAACAAGTAAGGTTTAAATCAATACACATTAGAGATATTACTGATACTTTACACGAATAGAAATCTTGATGATTAAATATCACCAAATCAGACATATTTTTAAGGCTGATGTATGCTGCTGTATCAGTTAAATCATTTCAAGAGGTTTTACCTAGAATCAACTCTCTCATGGCACAATTCTATAAGAAAAATGGTCACATTTAAATCAAACCAGAGAAGACGTTTATTTACTACACTTGAGTGAGTTCTGAACAGACCTCGCTAGACCAAAGATATCCAGAAGGTACACTGACAACAATTGAATTCTGGAAAGTGACATACATATACTCTCATGAATGCACAGGACTTCTTTGTGGAGCATGCAAGATCTTCTCTGCTTTGTTTACCACCCTGCCAAACATCCCACTTAGATGCATAATCCCCACAAGCTGCATACTGACCACTCTGAAAGAAAATCCACAGTAAGTGAAGATCACATGCATTGATAACATCTCCAGCATCATCCTGAATCTTAGGCTGGGTTTTCATGACTCAGCATAGGATCAGGATAGACAAAGCAAATTAAGACAACACACACACACACACACACACACACACACACAGAAACATCAACAGGACTGATAGATTGATAGGTATATGAAGGATAGATAGATAGATAGAGTACTGTAGTTCCATATTATTTCAATACAAATACTTTTGTGAATGAATAAATAAGAGAGTTATTCAAATTTATTGTTTTAAAACACATATTGAAATCACATTGACTTTGTATCCTAATTGGTGGTTTAGGTCCACATCAAGTTTAGGAGAGATAAAATAATAAAATGTATTTATAATAAACTATTTCATTGTAAATAATAATTATGTCTCTATGCATATGTGCTTCCAAATGTTTTCAGTTTCAGCTTCACTAAAATATTCTCTGTGAGCTAGCTGAAATAAGTTTGGTGTAATTGATAAATTGTTTTGCTTAAGGCTATTTGATACTGTTCTTTGTATTAAGAATCATGCTGTTAATTAGGAGCTTGTTTAAGTGGGCTGTTTTGGGGATTTTTTTGTTTTTTGTTTTTGTTTTGTGGTACACGGGCCTCTCACTGTTGTGGCCTCTCCCGTTGCAGAGCACAGGCTCCGGAACCGCAGGCTCAGCGGCCATGGCTCACAGGCCCAGCCGCTCCATGGCATGTGGGATCCTCCCGGACCAGGGCACGAACCCGTGTCCCCTGCATCGGCAGGCGGATTCTCAACCACTGCGCCACCAGAGAAGCCCCTGGGCTGTTTTATATAACTATCTTTTTCAAAGGTCTTTACTGAAATCATTGTATAAAATTAATTTATACTGACTAAATTTCTTGGCAAAAATGGAATGTAAAATAAGCAGCACAAATTCATGGAGAATGAGAGAAGTTTGATAACCTGACTTAACATTTAATAACTGCCTCTTGGGGCTAATTAGTTCTCCTTAAATTCTACTTGGTCTAGTAGCTCCTGTTGGGCAGAAAATTGTTGGCATGGTGATTCAGACATTCCATTAGTTGATGATGGTAAAATGACTTTCGGTCCTGACAGATTACTTACACTATTCCACTTGTGTATATTATGCATAATACATTTAAGAAATAAAATATGCAATGAAAAGTATCCTAAATAAGCTAATGGTGAAATGTACTAACAGAAATTTCAAGCACATTTTGTTAAATGTGCATTACTTAGCAGGGACTATAAATTAACATTATGATGTTAAAACAGCATTCATCATGTGTTAGATTGATATTTTTAGGAGTATAGCTAATACTCTCTCAAATATTTTTCTGCAAAGTCATTAAATTATTAAAATCATTACAAAAATCATTATTAAAGTCATTTTCAAACATCTTATCTAATTACAAATGGTCAATATTATCATCTTGATTACTGTTCTCTAAATCCTGCAGTTCAGAGAGCTGTGAACAAGTTGTGGAATTCTTGAAAAAAAGAATAAGTATTGACAAAGATATAACGTAGTCAAAATCTAATGGCTTATCTTTACATCAGTCATAATATAGTATATCCAAAAGCCCTTCAGTAACTTGTGTTCCAACTAACTCTTGCCAGTTACTTCACACAAAAAGTTGTGAAGTTGTGTCTTCACATATAAAATATTATGATTTGTTTTGTATATGAAAATGTAATTTCACAACTTTGTAACAGATAAACTAAGAAAAATGATGCTGCTACCAAATATCCTCACAGTCAGATTGAAACTTGAGGCTCTTTGGCAAATTAATCAGGGAAGGATATCAAATTAGAAATTATATTTAATTACATGAATTATTGTCATTGTTGTTTTTTCTAAATTAACTGCATTAATATGAGACAATTCTGAGGGTACATCCTGTGGTTTGGTGAATCAAGGAATTTGGAATCAGAAGACGCAATTCTATTTCTCAGCAATAGTGACATTGAAACTACAGTTATACCTGAAAAATATTAGCTATATTTCTGTGTAATGTTGGTGTGTTGTAAATAATAGGGAAAAAACTTTAAAACTGCATTTGAAGATCATTCTGATCTTCTCATCAAAAAGTCTTCTAATAATGCTAATTTAAAGGAGAATTTCAGCCAAATAATTCAATATACCACTTGCATAAGACATTCTTATTCATGATGTTAAAACATTTTCACAAATATCATCTTACACAAAACAAAGTGATGATATATCTTTAGTAAGCCATTCTTTAAATAAATGTTATGGTATGAGTTTATACTTATTAAAATAAATCTTCTATGATAATGAGATCTATTTTTACTTATATGGCTATTGTCTTACAGAAGTTATATTAATGAGAAGAGGTATAGAAAAAATTTGTTTGAAAAGATTTACATCAATTTTGTTACCTTTTCTTAGAAAACTGAGAATAAATATGACATACAATATCTGGTCTGTCCCTAAATTTTGGAACTGAATTTTCATATAAATTGAAGTTGATTTCAGTCCAAGTTTTAAGCTTGATTAGACTAAATTCATAGTCTGAAATATTTTGAAGTAGTCCATTAAGTGATCTTATAAACAGGACTTTTGCATGCCAAATAAATATACTTGTATTATATATCTCTACAAAAATATTAAGGTTTTTTTTTTTTTTCAGTGTAATATAGACCACACAATATTGGTCCACAGCTTTTATGAACTCATTCAGATTACCTTGTTGCAATGGATCTTATACTGAGCTTCACTTGGAAGACCACCCAGAAACTTCATCTGGTCTAAATATAATCCCCATCCTGTTAGTATATATTCTGTGGTCTCCAGCTTATACTAAATACATTCATTAACAAAGCAATTCAATATGTTGCTTTTTATTCAATTAAAAAAAAATGAAATATTTGGGCAGCAGTTAGAACTTTCGTGCATCAGTATATCCTAATTTCTGACAAATAATAGTGACAGACATCTTTGGTCTCATTGACATAATGTTAATCTCATTATTATTTCAAAGAAACAGAAGCATATGTGAATGCCAAGCACAGTCTCTCTCTTTAGAATGCACTGGTTTCCGGCTGTAGAGCAAGTTAGATTCTCTATTAAAATAGGTAGACAGATAGATGATAGATTGATTGATAGATGAGAGAGAGAGAGAGAGAGAGGCAAGTTTCTGATTGGGAACTTAATCTAGTTCCCTGTAGGAACTTAATCCATCTTCTTGTATGAACTTAATCTAGCTTCCTGCTGGAGAATGTCTGTGCTTTTTACTAAATACCCCATTTAGAGTCATATTGTCTCAACATTTCCAGCTTCCCAAGAAAATAGATGACTCAGAGACCAGGTGTTTGAATAGATATGAGCTACAGACCTTTGATGAAACAGACCAAAACCAAAGTTTTGAATAATATAAGAGAAATAAAAGTCCTTATTCTTGACTTTAAGGAACTAAATTCAGATTAGAGTGTTATAAATATTTTTTTGAAATTTTTGAGTCAGAAGGTTATCAAGAAACTGTCCTCATTTTGCCAGAGTACAGATGAGGAAATTAAGGCTCTAAGTTGAAAAGTTGAATCTAGAAACCAGCCTTCTAATTCCTAGGATGGTCTATAATGAATCCAAAATGCAGCATTAGTTTACTCTCCCTCCTTGAACTGACACGTTGTTAAAATCCGATTTGTGATTAATTAGTAACTTGTAGATAAATTGCTTTAAGATTAATGGTCAGGAAACTAATAAGCCTGTTTTGATAAGTGTTTTTCAATATCAAAATATTATAAAAGTTTAAAAATATATAGCAGGGTATATGTCCAGTAGTGGGATTGCTGGGTCATATGGTAGTTCTATTTTTAGTTTTTTAAGGAACCTCCATACTGTTCTCTATAGTGGCAGTATCAATTTACATTCTCACTAACTGTGCAAGAAGGTTCCCTTTTCTCCACACCCTCTCCAGCATTTATTGTTTGTAGATTTTCTACCAAATGTAAAATAGATAGCTAGTAGGAAGCAGCTGCATAGCACAGCTTGGTGCTTTGTGACCACCTAGAGGGGTGGGATAAGGAGGGTGGGAGAGAGGAAGAGGCAAGAGGGAAGAGATATGGGGATATATGTATATGTATAGCTGATTCACTTTGTTATAAAGCAGAAACTAACACACCATTGTAAAGCAATTATACTCCAATAAAGATGTTTAAAAAATAATATATATATATATATATAGCAGTATTTAGAGGGAGTTTCTTTAAAAATTTCTTAAGAGAGCTTTTATAGAAATAATAATGATATTTGTATTTTTATCTACTTCCAAATATTTGTGTTGCCTTATATTTTAAAATACTTTGAACATAGGAAATTTATAGTAACAACAGTTGCTATTTACAGAATATCACTATGTGTCTGTCAGTTAGTTAAACCCTGAGGAGCGTGTATTACCTCATTTAATTCTCAAAGCCCACCATTTCAAATACAGTTTCTTTTATTTTACACATGAGGAATCTGCATAAATTAAAGAAAAGAAGTGGAAAGGCATATAAGTGTTGAAAGATATGTACAAGACATTCTGGATGAAGAAATTATTGGGTTTGTAGTACTGAATTAGCTCTAAATTCAAAAACTATAAAATATAGTGTTTCAAGGCACGACATTTATTATCTTCAACAGTGCTCAGTTTCATAAAAGGAAGTAGAAATCTCATCTATGCAGACTTCTTTCTAACAGGAAGATATTTATCTTGAGAAATTATATTTATGCTAGATTGCATAACATTATGGTTGTCATTAGATTAAATCATTTTAACATCTCTCTGTAAAAGCCAAGGATGCAGCCTGTTAATGGAAAATTTAAATCATAAATTTTAACACACAGATTGATATTATGGATTCCCAGTAATGGATAATTAATGGAGCCCTTCAACTTTTTAAATTATAAAGTTTTTCAGTTGAGAAAATGAAGTTTGGGGGAAAGTGAGATTTCATTTCATTCCTTGATAAATGAACTAAATATGGGCCTACAAAGACATCTTATGTTTTCATTCAAAGCACATTTGTTTTTTAGAATATTAGGCCCACTACTAATATCATCAATGTTGTCATTAAAAGAAAATATGAGACTTATACAAAGATTACTGTTATCTAAAAGTCATGGCCAAAATATCAATATGTTTTTCTTTAAAAAAATGCTTTGCTCTGCTTAGACATGGGAATAATTAAGACACAAAGATATTAAAGTAAAACACATGGAGGAAACCAATAAGCATTGTGAAATGTTTGGAAGCAGGGGGGAGAAAATGCTTCTTTGACAATGGAGGAATCTCAACGTGGTCCCTGGGGACCATCTGATTTTTAAATGTCCTCCCCCTCCCTGACCCCCTAGGCTTTGAATGTCTAACAGGCTCCTCAGGTGACCCTAATGCTGATGGACCACATCACTATTTCAGTAGCAAAAGTTCAGGCAACATCTAAAATAATAATTTACTTAGAATTTTTTTCTGATTAAAAGTTCATAAAACCTAGGAAAGAAAGAAAACCCCAAAGAATAGATTTTTAAAAAGTAAAAATCCTGTAGTGTTCAAATCCTGAAACAATCATTCATATATGGGCATTTCCTTCCAGTTACTTTTGTTTAGATATTGTTGCCTAATACATATGGAGTTTTACATCTCACTTTGTTACTTAACAAACTATGAGCATACCCCCCATGTAATTATTTTTTTATAAAATATTGTAACCTGTACAGAATTTTCTGTCAAGTAGTTATACCATAACTTATTTGTCCAGTACTATGAAATATTTAGATTCTTTCCAGTGTCATATTAGTATAAATAATATGTGGGTAAATAATTTTTCACACTTATGATTATTTTCTTATGATAGGTTTTCTATAAATTAAATTACTTCATCAAAGGATATGAACATTTTAAAACTCGATCAAATTGCATACAATATAGCTATCTAGGCATTATTATTTTTGAAAATATGTTTACCGATTTCATAAATGAAAGCAAGTATACTTTACTTGCGTTATTTTATTACTAACATTCTTCTAGCCATTTCCATTGCTACTGCTCTGAGAATCCTATTCTGTCCATCAACGTTTTCCCCTTTATCTCAATTATTTCTTAAAGCTTTTTTTATGTTACTGATATATTCCTTGTAAATATTTCCAAATTTCATTTGTCTTTTTAATTTTAAGTTTTGCCATGCAGAAAGTTTTCATTTTCTTGCATTGTTTTTCATGCAGAAAGCCACTGCAAATTTCAAGCTTATTTTCTCTTAGATTATTGTGGTTAATTTTTGTGTTGTCTTAAATATTTAATCTAACTGTAATTTATCTTTGTAAGGCTAGGACTTAATTTTATTTTATTTCCTAGGTAGTTTCTCAAGCACATTTTATGAAGTGAGAAATGTCTGCCTCATGAATTTTGATAATCTTAAAATCATTTATTAAGAATTTAGAAAGTCAGAAGTTATCTATGGGCTTTCTAATCTCTTTCATAATATATCTGTAAATGAATGAGACAATTTTAATTTTATCTATAATATCTGAAGGTGCACTTTCTTTTTTACTCTAACTTTTCTTCATATTATTTGTAACTTAAAAAAAAAAAAAACTCTTCATTTTACCAGATGAATAGACTTATCATGTTAAGACTAAAAATGTTTCCTCTGGACTCTAACTGGGAATATTTAAATGTCACATTAGTTTTCTATTGCTGTGTAATTTATTACCACAAACTTAGCAGCTCAAAACTCTGTAAGTCAGAAGTCCAACACACTATGTGGTTGGGCTCTCTGTTCAAACTGAAGTCAAGGTGACGCAGGCTGTGTTCTCCTCTGTCGCTAGGGATCCTTTCCCAAGTTCATTTCTGTTCTTGGCAGAATCTGTTCCTCACAGCTGTTGTACTAAAGTCCTCATTTCTTCCTGCCTGCCTGCCAGAAAAAGTGTAAATTAATCCAGAGGTAAAACGGGACACTTGACAATACTTAGGCTTTCAATAAATAGCTTAAAAAAACATATTTTAAGTCATTCAAAATATTATATAAACATACACTCATAATTATTATAATATTCTTTGTACATGTCTTTCAAGTATCCTGTAAAGATATGCTTCTTATTTGTACTTGATTTGTGTGTAGATATTTTCTCCTAACTCATCATTTATATAGGAAATTTCAGCATTCTCTCTATTTGTTCTATTCCCCTAACTGGACCTTTGTGTAATTCTATGTGTTTTTATCTAGCTATCTTGAGTTTTCTAGAATTAATCAAAATGTTTGCAAATACTGATTTCTTTCCAGTACTTAAGTATCTTATTAATGGAGAGATTTCTTCCCTCCTTTTTAGCTAATTTCAGTTGGAAAGTCTTACCCTTTCATAATTAAATACTAACAGCTGTTGATTTCATAGTTATTCTTAACCATATTTTAAAAAAATAACTTTCTAGTTTACCTTTATACATGGTTTCTTTTGTTTTGCTTTGCTTTTTAATCAAAATGAGCATTAAAGTTGCTTTAACTTTTGGTATCAATTGAAATGATCATATGGGTTTTCTTATTAGAATTATTGATGTTGTATAATACTAATTGATTTCCTAATATTGTAAATCAACTTAGATGTGATATATATTATGTATAATATATATAACTTATATACATTAAAATGGACTTATATTACTTGTATAATTTGATGCACTTTGACAAATGTGTACACTATTATGTCTACTACACAAAATCTTTACATTCAATGCCTACTCTGTCACCTGCAGCACCAGAAAACCACTGATTTACTTTAAAATGGAATCACATTGTATATCCTAATTTGTGAATATCTTCTTTCTGTCAGCATGATGCTTATGAGAGTCATCTAGTTTGTTGTATGCATCAGTAGTTGATTCTTTTTCAGTATGGAACATTATTTCACCATCTGTTTATTAACTTTTCTGTTGATAAATATTTGGATTATATCCAGCCTTTGGCTATTTTGCATAAAGCTGCTATGCATATTCTTGTTCACGTCTTCTTGTGGACATATACTAGCGTTTCTCTTGGGTAAATACCCAGGAGTAAAATTGCATGGTCATAGGATAAGTGTATGTTTAACTTTATAAGAAATGGACAAATCTTTCAAAAGTAATTATACCACTTTATACACCCACCAGCAATATATGAAAGTGCCAGTTTCTCACATCCTATGCAACACTTGTAATTGTTAACTTTCAATACATTTTTCTAAGAACAATTTGTCTTAATATCATATGCTTATGGAACTTTACCTATAGATTGAGGGTGATTGTGTTTTAACAGCAATCGAGGATCACCAAATCAGACAGAATAGGAAAAATTCTGGTGGTAGAAGAGCTTCTCCTGGATCTTTTTAAGTTATCAGTGGTTTGTGACATAGTTCAGAATCTTAGGGAGAATTCTTGACAATATAAAATGCAGATGAAACTTTCTAAGACTTAAACTCAAGTAAATTATTCTGTCAGTCACTGATACAGAAAAATGTTACTATTTACCCTGTTATAGAAGCCATGGCATGTTTTATATCTTCAAACCTGTATCTATTTCAGGTCCTGATAGCTCAGCTCAGAGTTTCCTAAGGAAATCTTTGTGACCCCTTTCTTCCCACTCTCAAAGGATATTGTTAAAACGAGGATAATTTGAACTTAACCTTATAATGACATCATCTGAGAGCATTTTATGGCATTATTTTGCTAATTTTGCCAGGATAAAACTATCATTTTGCTTCTCAGCAAGCAGTCTTCAGTCACTCAGAATATAGGATGGATTATTGCCCAGATATGTGGTAGTCAAGGCTAATTTAAACATTTATAAAATTCAATTGTATGTAATTAGATAAAAGCTTCCTCCACTCCAAAAGGCCATTTTAGTTAAATAGTGTGTCTTCTTTGGCATCTGTAGGCTTAGTTCTACAATTGAAGAGAGTAAATTACTTCTATAATCTCACTCCGCCAAATTAGGTGAATACCCAGACTTGTTGTATAGGTCATGGAAGGATCATTTTCAATCTGGTCTAAAGTAACTGCTCTAAAACATATTAAGTTTAAAGAAAATAAAGTGACAGTTTACTCTCATTCATTCATTAAAGCTGGTGCATAATTATTGATGTGTCTGAAATTTTCTTGAAGCATGTTTTATAAGTTGTTGTTTAGAATTATAAGTGTTGCAATAAAAGATAAAGAATTTTTTTCCCTTCATTTAGGCATCTACCCCTAGAGAAATAGCCCATAGGAAAGTAATCTCCACAATCCAAATTTTGTCTGGATGAAGTTTCAGGAGAGTCATCCTCAATCCTGATGCTCAACTCTACTCATTAAATTAGTTTAACTTAAGGAAGCTTTGAATGCATAAATTTCTGAAGTCTACTAAAATCGATTCCAGCTGTCTAAGGTATCTACATATGCATATATAGTAGAGATGAATATGCAAGACAATCCAGCTAAGTGTTAACAGAAAATTCATCAAAATCAAATAAGTAGTAATAAATATCAGAATGAAATAAATAGTAAACTTATTACAAATGTAAAGTGTCCCAGTAACCGTTTCTTTAACATTTAATCTGATAACTCTGTCCAGTTCACCCTTGCCACTATCAAAAATACTCTGCTAAAAGGCAAAGTAAGATATGGGGCTGGTACTTTAATATGGAGAATTGCAAGTGAGATTATTGTAGGTCGACTATATTTTAACTAAAAAAAAAGAAAAACAGAAAATGATTAAAGAAATAAGTATGTGTTGCTTCGGCACAGGGAAAAAATTAGGAGACTATACAGAAAAATGTTAATGACTGTTGTTTACTTTCAACATTACATATCTCTTTTCTTATCCTTGAGTGTGTATAAATTTTGTAAGCAGGGGGAAAAATTGAAAAATTAAATCTGGAGAATGTATCTATTGTGCTAAATGAGTAGTTTTCCTTTAATCTCCTATATTAGCAATTTGTAAAGAGGTAAGAAAAACAAATAAAACTGTATACAGAAAGAAAGGTGGATTTTAAGATTACAATGAAAAAATTATACTCAGAGTGGGGAAAATTATTTTTAAATTGTCAAGAAATAACTAGACCCAGGGAAGACAATTTTCATCTTAGGACTTAATAATGATTATAGACTTGAAAAAAAAAAAAAAAGTGAAAGAGGAAAGCCCTTACAATAGGCAAGAATTTGTGTGACGATGGCATATATTTGTTGCTTAAGGGGACAGCATTGGGAAGAAGAGAGGCATTTGTTCCTACTAAGTAGGAAACAAAACAATAGATGAAGAGAAAGGGAAAAAAAAGAATTAAGAAAGAGAGAAAGAAGAACCACAGGTATAACTTCTAACGTACTAACTCAAAATTACACTTTATGTGTTTCTCCTTCCAGAAATGGACTTTGTGACAGATGAAAGCTGGCTTAATATCCTTCTATCTCTAGTACTTGGCACAGGGCAGGTTCCTCACTATATGCTTATGGAATGGATAAGTGGAGGTAAAATAATTCTTGTCATATGATTTCGTTATTTTTGAGGATGAAGGAAATTGGCTCCTCTGGGAAAAGGGGAATTGGAAGTTAGTTTGAGAGTCCATTTGGATCACCTGGTGAAAGGAAAGACTAATGATTTTTTTTTTAAATGAGGAATGATGAGAATAACATTAATTTGAAGTAGATGTGGTCAGCATGTTTTTGAACATTTTCTTTTTGGTTTGTTTGTTTGTTTTTATCATCAACTGCAATTTGGAGAGCAGATGTAAAAAACCAGACAGTGGTATCCTAAAAGATTGTCAATGTAGTCACAGTGATATGGCCTATGTATTGGTCCTTTTGGAGGCTGTGTGTGGTAAATGACATGGCTGCCTTTGGCATCCTGGCTGGCAGTGAAGGAAAGTGATATCAGAAGCAGGCTTTGGATTTGGAGAATAAAGGAACAGTGCATGTTAGAATTAAGATTTTAAAAGAACAGACTTAATGGTGTTATGGAAGTGAGACAGATAAAGTGAATTAAAAATAACTATTTGGGGCTTCCCTGGTGGTGCAGTGGTTGAGAGTCCGCCTGCCGATGCAGGGGATGTGGGTTCATTCCCCGGTCCAGGAAGATCCCACATGCTGCGGAGCGGCTGGGCCTGTGAGCCATGGCCGCTGAACCTGCGCGTCCGGAGCCTGTGCTCCGCAAAGGGAGAGGCCACAACAGTGAGAGGTCCACATACCACACACACACACACACACACACACAAAAGAACTATTTTTCTGCAATTCTTCATTTTCAAGGCAGAGAAATTTCAGCATTCAAAATTGTAGACAGAGAGGAAATAAAGATGTGATGATTTCAATCAAGGTTACATTTATGTTTGTAGATAACAAAAAAAAAAAACGGAGAGAACTTGGTTTGATAGAGATTGAATCACTCTGAGCCAGCAAGCTAGAAAGATCATTTACTTAGACAATGAAGCTAATAAGAGGACTGGAGTGGAGAGAAAAATAGTACAGCAAGCACTGAAGAAATGAGAATGTTAGGAGGTTGTAGATTGATGACTGCCAGGATATGAAGAGACTAAACGTTATGACAAAAATCACAGAAAAGATTGATGATGAAAGAAGTGTATGAAAATGATGGCCATGAGTAAATAATCTCAGACACCTCTTCCTTACCTAGATGGAAAAAAAGGTCTCCAGCAGAGAGGTAACGAGAATTTTCACCATCAGAGAAAAGTCACTTTCATTAACAGAGTAGATGTGGAAGAAATTCTTACACAAAATTGGCCAAGAAAAGGAATATTAGAACCTACATAATAACACTAATAACGATTCTCTAAAAATTTGTATTGAATATATAATGTTGAATATAAATTAATGTATTTTTCTAAAAATCTCAGAGTATAAATGGTAAACCAAACTGGCTATGTGAAAGTTGTTGTATGTGTAAAAACTGGAAATATTTCCTTTCAAACAGTTATTAACATTGCAGAATTATTTTGGGCTCCTGAATTCACTGGCTGAAACCAAGATACAAACCTATACACACACAAACATTCAGGTATATGCTGAAACTTTTATTCTAGATGCCTACAAAAGAGACCAGATAAAATAAAAGAGAATACCTGTTTTGCTTTAATTCTGAGATTTCTCAAGCCAGAAGTAGACAACTATTGGATGTAAAAGAGTTGTTAAAAAGGTCATGATAAAGCCAAATCCTTTGTCAGAGGGTGTAGTTATTTCTGATAAAAGTTACTATCAAAATAAATTATGTTCTCTTCTGAAATGATTACTGATTAGGTCTCAAGGTTTTTGTTTCTTTGATACTCATCATTATTTACTCACCATGTTATTTCAAAAAGCATGACTAGTTTTAGTGGCTGTCCATCTTTACTATCAATGAATTGAAATATGTTTGAAAATGAAACAAATTCCTAAAAAGTGATCCATAGTATATATAAAACTATAATTATTTAAGTTATTATTTAAGTTAATTATTAAAGTAGAACAACATCCCAAACATTAAAATACATGAATTAATTGGATTCAGAGTGCTAAAGGAGTTTCAAACATTAAAGACGAAGGAGTATTTATAACATTTGAGGAAATGAGATTAACAAGAATAAGTAAAACTGGAGTTTTGAACATAAAGGTAATATTTCTTATCAGAAAATAGGAGCAAATACAAAATCTGTGGTGATATCAAACTGATTTCTAAAATAAAAGAGCTATTTTTCATGAATTAGTTGCCCTGTTCAGCTGGGTCAAATATTGACCAACAAAACCCAAAGCATAGCTTTTTCAGTTGCTATTTGTTATTTGGACTGCTTAAACTGTCTATGGTTTTGTTTTTCTGCTGGGATTCTAGCATACTAAATGTCATGTAATAGCTTTTCCTAGCATTATTTCTGACCAAATTAGGCAAGTGAATAATAAAATTATTATTTTAGTTTTCATAGACTTGACTATGATATGTCTGGGCATGGAGTTCTTCAGATTGACTCTATTTGGAATTGACTGACTTTCTTGAATCTGTAGATATGTCTCTCACCAAATTTAGCAAGCTTTTAGTCATTATTTCTTCAAATATATTTTCAGCCCCACATTCTTTATCCTTTCATTCTAGGACTACAATGATGAAACTATTTGATCATTTGTTATTGCCCCAGAAGTGCCTGAGTTTCAGGGTTCTTTTCTGTGTGTTTGTTCTGTATTGTTCTGATTAAGTCATTTCTATTAATCTACCTTAACCTTGCCGATTCTTTCCCCTGACATTTGCATTCTGCTATTTAGCCCATAAAGTTAGATATCATATTGTTTTTAGTTCCAAAATTTCTATTGGTTCTTATATGTTCTTTTTTTTTTCTTTTCTTTTTTTTTTGCATTACGCAGGCCTCTCACTGTTGTGGCCTCTCCCGTTGTGGAGCACAGGCTCTGGATGTGCAGGCTCAGTGGCCATGGCTCACAGGCCCAGCTGCTCCGTGGCATGTGGGATCCCCCCAGACTGCGGCACGAACCTGTGCCTCCTGCATTGGCAGGTGGACTCATAACCACTGTGTCACCAGGGAAGCCCTACCTTCTATTTTTTACTTATATTTTCTATGTTTTTATTCTGAACTGTATATATTATTACTATTTAAAAAAATGTTATGACGTCTTCTTTAGAATTCTTGTCCAATAATTCTAACATTTGTATCATCTCAGCGTTAAATTCTGTTGTTTTTTCTCATTTGAGATTTTCCTAGCTTTTGGTATGTGAGTAATTTTGGATTATATCTTGGACAATTTGAATATTATGAGGCTAAGTTTCCTGTTTATATCCTTTATTTAAGCAGGTGGTCAACCTTTTTAGTTTCAAAATATACGTTCTGGCTCACTATTGTGGGCTGCTTATCAAATGTCAATTTATTTCATAAATTTCCTGCAGTGAACTGGTCTCCTGCACTTGTGTGTTACTCAGGCAACAGGACTCCACCCCAGTCTCCCCAGCACTGGTTAGGGAGAAGGGGGACAACACTTCACCACGACAGGGCCATGATAGAACTCAGAGTGCCATCCACCTGTATATGCACCTTCTCCTTTGTGCAGAGTACCACCCACAGGCTGCACCAGATGGCTGCACCTCTTCCTGGGCTGGGGTGGATATCAGAGTTCTTCTGTCCAAGGTCTCTGTGCAGGAGAAGTACCACTTTACCCTTACAGAAGGAGAGTGATGCCAGAGGTCTACCAACAAGCTCTGTGGGGAACAGGGTGCTGCCTCATTACTGCAGGGTGAGGGTGGAAGACCAGGTTTTATCATGGGTGTTGCTGCTTTAGCACCAATTGAGTTGGGGAATGTACTTTTTTTTTTTTTAAGGGATTCATCTTGAGAATAGACCAGTATGGATAAAAAGTGTTTTGTCCTAAGGATTGGCTTCCTCCCACTACTATGGCTAAAGATAGATAGGTGACAGAGAGAGAAGGAGAGAGAGAGAGAGAAAACAGCTCAAAATAAAAGTGGATAATTCCTGATAATACTGGATGGAATTAATGATCAGGGCCTGCTTTACACATCTATTGCATGATATAATGAAAGAAAGCCAAAGATTATTTCTAATAAAAAACTATCTGACACTTGTATAATATAGTGTCAATAAATCGGTTGACCATTTAAGGGGTTCTAAATTAATATTTTTTTTTACAAAGAGATGAACCTATTTTCACTAAATATCACCCAACCAACAGTGTACAGCATATTTTGGTAATTAAAGAATAAGTTAAGGGAAGACCTTCAAGATGCGGAGGAGTAAGTGTGGAGATCACCTTCCTCCCCAAAACTACATCAAAAATACATCTACAAGTGGAAGAACTCCTACAAAACACCTACTGAATACTGGAAGAAAACCGCAGACTTCCCAAAAGCTTTGATTTCACCATTTATCCTAGGGTTCTGTTTGTCTGTTTTGGGGTTTTTTTTTAGTATAATTTCAGTGCTTGTTACCATTGGTGGATTTGTTCATTGGTTTCATTGCTCTCTTTTTTCTTTCCTTCTTCCTTTTTTTTATTGCTTTGTTATTTTTAGTATTTTTTTATTTTAATAATTTTTATTTTATCTCATTTTATTTGTCTTCCTTTCTTTTTTTTTTCTCCCATTTCTTCTGAGCCGTGTGGCTGACAGAGTCTTGGTGCTCCAGCTGGGAGCCAGGCCTGAGCCTCTTATGTGGGAGAGCCGAGTTCAGGATATTGGTCCACCAGAGACCACCTGGACCCATGTAATATCAAATGGTGAAAAATATCCCAGAGATCTCCATCTCAACACTAAGACCCAGCTACATTCAACTATCAGCATGGATGGCCCATGCCAAATAACTAGCAAGACAGGAACACAATGCCACCCATTAGCAAAGAGGCAGCCTAAAATCATAATAAGTTCAAGACACACCAAAACACAAGACCAGATGCTGTCCTGCCCACAAGAAAGACAAGATCCAGCCTCATCCACCAGCACACAGACACCAGTCCACTCAAGCTGGAAGCCTACACAACCCTCTGAATCAAACTTACACAGTGGGGAAGGCACCAAAAACAATGGGAACTATGAATATGCAGCCTGTGAAAAGGAGACACCAAATGCAGTAAGTTAAAAAATGTGAGAAGACAAAGAAATACACAGCAGATGTAGGAGCAAGGTAAAAACACACCAGAGCAAACAAATGAAGAGGAAATAAGCAGTCTATGTAAAAAAGAATTCAGAGTAATGATAATAAAGATTAATCTTGGAAATAGAAGGGAGAAAATAAAAGAAACATTTAACAAGGACCGAGAGGAAGTAAAGAGCAAAAAAACAATGATGAACAACACAATAAATGAAATTAAAAATTCTAAAGAAGGAATCAATAGCAGAATAACTGAGGCAGAAGAACAGATAAGTGGCCTGGAAGATAAAATAGTGAAAATAACTACCTCAGAGCAGAATAAAGAAAAAAAGAATGAAAAGAATTGAGGACAGTCTCAGAGACCTCTGGGACAACATTAAACACACAAACATTTGAATTATAGAGGTACGAGAAGAAGAAGAGAAAAAGAAAAGGGACTGGGAAAATATTTGAGGAGATTATACTTAAAAATTTCCCTAAAATGGGAAAGGAAAGAGTCAATAAAGTCCAGGAAGTGCTGAGAGTCGCATACAGGATAAATCCAAGGAGAAAATTGCAAAGACATATTAATTAAACTAGCAAAAATTAAATACAAGGAAAAAATATTAAAATCAGCAAGGAAAAAGCAACAAATAACATACAAGGGACTCCCCATAAGGTTAACAATGATCTTTCAGCAGAAACTCTGCATGCCAGAAGGAAGTGGCAAGACATATTTAAAGTGATGAAAGGGAAAAACTACAATCAAGATTACTCTACCAGCAAGGATTTCATTCAGATTTGATGGAGAAATTAAAACCTTTACAGACAAGAAAAAGCTAAGAGAACTCAGCACCACCAAACCAGCTTTAAAACAAATGCTAAAGGAACTTCTCTAGGCAGGAAATACAAGAGAAGGAAAAGACTTAGATTAACAAACCCAAAGCAATTAAGAAAAAGGTAATAGAAACATACATATCAATAACGACCTTAAATGTAAATCGATTAAATGCTCCAACCAAAAGACTCAGACTAGCTGAATAGACACAAAAACAAGACCCGTATATATGCTCTCTACAAGGGATCCACTTCTACCTAGGGACACATACAGGCAGAAAGTGAGGGGATGGAAAATGATATTCCATACAAATGGAAATCAAAAGAAAGATGGAGTAACAATTTTCATTCCAGACAAAATAGACTTTAATATAAAGACTATTACAAGACACAGAGAAGGACACTACATAATGATCAAGGGATCAATCCAAGAAGAAGCTATAATAATTGTGAATATTTATGCACCCAACATAGGAGCACCTCAATACATAAGGCAAATGCTAACAGCCATAAAATGGAAGATTGACAGTAACACAATAATAGTAGGGAACTTTAACACCCCACATTCACCAATGGACAAATCATCCAAAATGAAAATAAATAAGGAAACACAAGCTTTAAATGATACATTAAACAAGATGGACTTAACTGTTATTTATAGGACATTCCATCCAAAAGCAACAGAATACACTTTCTTCTCAAGTGCTCATGGAACATTGTCCAGGATAGATCATATCTTGTATCACAAATCAAGCTTTGGTAAATTTAATAAAACTGAAAATGCATCAAATATCTTTTGTGACCATAATGTTGTGAGACTAGATATCAATTAAAGAAAAAAAAATCTGTAAAAAATAGACACACATGTAGGTTAAACAATACTAAATAACCAAGAGATCACTGAAGAAATCAAAAAGGAAATTAAAAAAATACCTAGAGACAACTGACAGTGAAAACATGACAACCCCAAAACTATGGGGTGCAGCAAAAGCAGTTCTAAGAGGGAAGTTTATAGCAATGTAATCCTACCTCAAGAAACAAGAAACATCTCAAATAAACAACTTAACATTACACCTAAAGCAATTGTAGAAAGAAGAACAAAAAAACCCCAAAGTTAGCAGAAGGAGAGAAATCATAAAGATAAGATAAGAAATAAATGAAGAAGAAATGAAGGAAATGATACAAAGATCAATAAAACTAAAAGCTGCTTCTTTGAGAAGATAAACAGAATTGATAAACCATTAGCCAGACTCATCAAGAAAAAAAGTGAGAAAACTCAAATCAATAAAATTAAAATTGAAAAAGGAGAAGTAACAACTGACACTGCAGAAATACAAAGGATCATGAGAGTTTACTACAAGCAACTATATGCCAATAAAATGGACAACCTGGAAGAAATGGGCAAATTCGTGGAAAAGCACAACCTTCCAAGACTGAACTAGGAAGAAATAGAAAACATAGACCATTCACAAGCACTGAAATTGAAACTGTGATTAAAAATCTTCCAACAAAGAAAAGCCCAGGACCACATGGCTTCACAGGTGAATTCAAACAAACATTTAGAGAAGAGCTAACACCTATCCTTCTCAAACTCTTCAAAAATATAAAAGAGGGAGGAACACTCCCAAACTCATTCTACGAGGCCACCATCACCCTGATACCACAACTAGACAAAGATGTCACCAAAACAGAATACTACAGGCCAATATCACTGATGAATATAGATGCAAAAATTCTCAACAAAATACTAACAAACAGAATCCAATGGCACATTAAAAGTATCATAAACCATGATCAAATGGGGTTTATACCAGGAATGCAAGGATTCTTCAATATATGCAAATCAATCAATGTGATATGCCATATTAACAAACTGAAAGAGAAAAATAATATGATCATCTCAATAGATGCAGAAAAAGCTTTTGACAAAATTCAACACTGACTTATGACAACAACCCTCCAGAAAGTAGGCATAGAGAGAACCAACCTCAACATCATAAAGGCCATATAAGGCAAACCCACAGCCAACATCATTCTCAATGGTGAAAAACTGAAACCATTTCCCCTAAGATCAGGAACAAGACAAGGTTGCCCACTCCTGCCAATATTATTCAACATAGTTTTGGAAGTTTTAGCCAAAGCAATCAGAGAAGAAAAATAAATAAAAGGAATCCAAATGAGCAAAGAAAAAGTAAAACTGTCACTGTTTGCAGATGACAGAATACTATACAGAAAGAATCCTAAAGATGCTACCAGAAAAATACTAGAACTAATCAATGAATTAGCAGGATACAAAATTAATGCACAGAAATATCTTGCATTCCTGTATGCTAATTAATAATGAAAAATCTGAAAGAGAAATTAAGGAAGCACTTTCATTTACCATCACAACAAAAATAATAAAATACCTAGGAATAAACCTACCTAAGGAGACAAAAGACCTGTATGCAGAAAACTATAAGACACGGATAAAAGAAATTAAAGACAGTAGAAACAGATAGAGTGATATACCATGTTCTTGCATTGGAAGAATCAACATTGTGAAAATGACTATACTACTCAAAGCAATGTACAGATTCAATGCAATCCCCATCAGACTACCAGTGGCATTTTTCATGGAACTAGAACAAAAATTTCACAATTTGTTTGGAAACACTAATGACCCTGAATAGCCAAAGCAATCTTGAGAAAGAAAAATGGAGTTGTAGGAATCAGGCTCCTGAATTCAAACTATACTACACAGCTACAGTAATCAAGACAGTATGGTACTGGAACAAAAACAGAAATATAGATCAATCGAACAGGATAGAAAGCCAGAGATAAACCTACACACATATGATCACCTTATCTTTGATAAAGGAGGCAAGAACATACAATGGAGAAAAGACAGCCTCTTCAATAAGTGGCACTGGGAAAACTGGACAGCTACATGTAAAAGAATCAAATTAGAACATTTCCTAACACCATACACAAAAATAAACTCCAAATGGAATAAAGACCTAAAAGTAAGGCCAGACACTATCAAACTCTTAGAATAAAACATAAGCAGAATACTCTATGACATAAATCATAGCAAGATCCATTTTGACCAACCTCCTAGAGAAATGGAAATAAAAACAAAAGTAAACAAATGGGACCAAATGAAACTTAAAACCTTTTGTACGGGAAAGGAAACTCTAAACAAGATGAAAAGACAACCCTCAGAATGGGAGAAAATATTTGCAAATGAAGCAACCGACAAAGGATTAATCTCCAAAATTTACAAGCAGCGCATGTAGCTCAATATAAAAGAAACAAACAACCCAATCCAAAAATTGGCAGAAGATGCAAATAGACATTTCTCCAAAGATATACAGATTGCCAACAAAGACATGAAAGGATGTTGAACATCAGTAATTATTTGAGAAATGCAAATCAAAACTACAATACGGTATCACCTCATACCAGTCAGAATGGCCATCATCAAAAAATCTGCAAACAGTAAATGCTGGAGAGGGTGTGGAGAAAATGGAACCCTCTTGCACTGTTCATGAGAATGTAAATTGATACATCCACTATGGAGAACAGTATGGAAGTTCCTTATAAAACTAAAAATAGAACTACCATATGACCCTTCAATCCCACTACTGGGCATATACCCTAAGAAATCCATAATTCAAAAAGGATCATGTACCACGATGTTCATTGCAGCTCTATTTACAATAACCAGGACATGGAAGCAACCTAAGTGTTGCTTAGTATCCATTGATGGATTAATGGAAAAAAGAAGATGTGGCCCATATATACAATGGAATATTACTCAGCCTTAAAACAAAATGAAATTGAGTTTTTTGTAGTGAGGTGGATGCACCTAGAGACTGTCACACAGAGTGAAGTAAGTCAGAAAGAGAAAAAAAAAATACCATATGCTAACACACATATATGGAATCTAAAAAAAAAAAAAATGGTTGTAAAGAACCTTGGGGAAGGACAGGAATAAAGATGCAAACTTAGAGAATGGACTTTGGGACATGGGGAAGGGGAAGAAGGGACAAAGTGAGAGAGTGGCATGGACATATACACACTACCAAATGTATAATAGATAGCCAGTAGGAAGCAGCTGCATAGCACAGGGAGATCAGCTCGGTGCTTTGTGTCCACCTAGAAGGGTGGGACAGGGACTGTGGGAGGGAGATGAAAGAGAGAGTATATATGGGGATATATGTATACGTAAAGCTGATTAACTTTGTTATACAGCAGAAACTAACACACCATTGTAAAGCAATTATGCTGCAATAAAGTTTTAAAAAGAATAAGTATTTTTTAAACCAAGATATATCTTTATTTTAATTTGTCTGAGGATGGAGGAAAGAGGGTGGTACTTGGAATATTATTCAGACACAGTTATTGTGCCATATTGGTGTAGTGCGTGGATTAGTAGAGAAATTTGAGAAAGCAAAAGTCAGAATAATTAAAAATATGTTTACCAAAGACAAGTGTTATGTTAGTGTTCAGCTTAATCATTTTGACTAGGATTGCTCATGAAGTTAAAAAATCTGTTCTTCACTGGATGATCATAAAGGAATGAATAAGTGATTTAAAATGTGACAAACACTAGCTGTATCTAAATATCCACACTTCTCTTTTCCCATAGTAATAAAAATGTTGGCTCTACAAATAGATACCCAGAATAAAAAATATATATATTTCAAGCCCTCTTGCATCTAGGTGTGGTCATGTGACTAACTTAGTCATGTTGGGATTTGGGTCAAAGTTATGAGTTCACCTTTCAGGTAGTATCCATACCGGAAAGAGTGCGCCATTCCCTTCAGTCTTTTCCCTTCTCACTGGTCCACAGTAAACCCTGAAGGTAAGTACAGCATCCCAGGAAGTAATAGAATTCCACCTGATAGAGGGAACTCAGGCTCCTTTTAACTTTTGCTGAGTGGAGCTGCCATAGCTGCTTGGAATTTTATAAGAAAAAGATAAACTTCTATCATGTTTAATTCATTCTTGTTTGGGTTCTTGCTTACACTTGAACTCAAACACTTACTAATACAGAAAAAAAGAGCATGGTGTGATATAACATTTACTATAGCTTCAGCCTAACCTATCTGTATTATAGTAATCGCTAAGTCAATAGTTGGTTGAATAATTTCATAACAAGTCATAGAGACAAATAGTGGAAAGTGTTTTGCAATTTTTAGGTGGGGGGGACTACATTATTGAATAAAATTTTTACATATAACTCAGAGACCTGTCGTATTTGTTTATGGGAAAGAATGTAACTAATTGAAATCAAATATATCTATATTCAAGTTAAAATATGTTAGTAAAACTCTAGTAAACATCTAAATTTAAAAGCCATTTTTCTAAAGTTGAACTTTTGAGTATGAAGTGTTATAATGTCATGGTAATGATTCAATCAGTTTTATTTTTAACCATGAGTGTAAAAAGTTAACATGAGTTAGATACATACTAGAAAGTATGGCTTATCTCCAGAGGGCTTATACTGAAAAAAGTTATAATATGGAGATGTTTCTCATTTTTCTCAAAGTATATATTATGAGCATACTTGGTATGTTTTCAACTATTATATTTAGAAGCATAATATTAATGATGAAAGTGCAAGTTTGTTATATACTGCAGTGTATACAAAATACCTCAAAATTTAGTGGCTTAAGATGACAATCACTTTATTTGCTAATGGTACATGGATCAGGAATTTCAAAAGTAATGGGCTGGACAATCTGTGCCACGTGGTACTGGCATCATTCGCTCTCTCCCTTGGCTATGCTGGAGGTCCAAGAAGTTCACTCACATATTTAGCACCCAGGAGCTCCTTCATGTATTCTCTTCCTCTCCATTTGGGAAGTCTAGGGTTCCTCACAAGATGCTCGTCACCTACACTTCTTACACGGCAGCTGACTTCCAAAGGGGGCATACCAACAGCAGTGACATAAGAAAGTATGAGTCTCTTACAGTTCAAGCTTGAAGTTATACCATGTCATTTCTGATGCCTTCTACTGTCAAGATCAGTCACAGAACCCATCCAGATTCAAGAAGAAAGAAAATAGATCCCTCCTCTCAATTAGTAAGGACACAGAATTTGTGGCCATCTTTAATCCATCATGATATAAAGCCAGGTTTCAGATATGAAGGTAAAAATTTGAAGCTGCTGCACATATCCATAAATTAGAAAATGGAAAAGAAATAAAATCTTTCAATATAATTTTTTTCCCCAATTTCTGGACAACATTAAAAAATTCTCCATGAATAATATGAAATTTCAGAAATCTGTAGAATTTGAACAGACTGCTGGATATATATGGTTTAAATGATATATATGTACCAAACTATCTTCAAAAGTGACAATAATGAGGAATTCTATTATTTTTTTTAAAAAGTTGTATTTCCCCCGGCTTTATTGAGATAACTGACATATAGCATTGTGTAAATTTAAGATGTATAACGTGATGGTATGTATCACAAAATGATTACACAATAAGGTCAGTTAACACACCCATCAGTTGAGGAAGTTTATTGAGCTAAGAGAAAAAGAAAAGTTTTCAAATAGATTAACTAGTTTCTTCATTCATACAATTGTTTCTTCATTTATTTATTCATCCAACAAATATTTCTTGAGGGCTCAACATGAACCTGAGGATTGTGCCAGGCAAAGAAGCTGTAACAAGGGAGAGACAAATATTGCTTTCTTTCCTTCACGGTGCTTACAACTTAATGTTATAAATGAACTGGAAAGGTGATTCAGCTGGAGCTTTGATAATGTAGCATAACAACAGCCTTTGTGTAATCTATACATGAGGAATTTTGTGTGAAGAAGATTAATGCAGTGTAAAAATACAAATTCATGGGTGCATTCGGTTATTCAAAGAAGCATAATTGAAGGTTTTGTTATACCCCCAGTTCATCCTAAATATTTAGGCTAATTTCTAAACCATGTCTTAACAAAAACAGATGCTTCCCAGCACACAGGACAGTCACATCTGCTTTGTGGCTCCACGTGGGAACATCTTATTGCTAGCAGCCCATCCCCAGTTCCAAGAACACATGAGCCTCTTAAAACAAAGTTGAAAATCTAGTGGCTTGCAAGTCAGCTGGCAGCGTATCTGCATTTTTCAGCAGGATTGGATATCGGGGGGAGCTTAGAGTTCACTCTGTAACTGACCTCTCTGAGCCAAGTTCAGAGTGGTGTGAGTTATCAAATCTGACAACTTTTTGGCAAGTAGTTGAAGGCTCTTGTGCCAGACTCCCTTCCAAGCTCAGCTGGGATCAATTAGGATAAATAATAGTTCTTGAAATAGCTAGTTCCTACAATGCTTTTAAAAAGTATTTAGTGTGCAATAATGCAATTGATGGCTTACCTGTACCATGCTCTCCATTCAAAAGAAAATAAGATCCAGTTGAAAGGTTGAAATGCCTTGAGTTTCAGAACAGTGGAGGAAGAGAAGGGAGAGAAGAATCAAAGAGGTTAATATTTTGAAGATTCCTTGTTCTCTAAATTTATCTAAGTCATAATTAAACATATATTCAAAAATACTTCATTCCTCCCAAATATGAATTTCCACCCCAAATGCAGTATTTTGAAATTCAGTTAAAATATTACCTATCCACCCATATACACACATGCCATCAAGGACTTTTGAACACTGTCAGTAATCAAAGAAACTTGCTGATACATAATGCAGATTTTCACTTCTAGGACAAAAATTGAACCCAAGTACATGTTACTGGTGAATAATAAATGGTAAAGACCCAATGGTACAACAGCAAATAATAATTTTCTATAGTAATTTAATAATATTAATTTTCTGGCTTGGTGTGAACCAAGTTTTGTTTTTATTGGGTGTTTCTCTTTATGTGTCCTGAGAGTAAGGTCCAGCAACTATCTCAAGACTGAAGTTCACACCTTGACTCTTTGCCAGAAATTTCCTTTTTTGACCTTATTTGTTGCTACTAGAATCATGAAACTATCATGGCACCTGATTAACGATTGTATAGGTTTGACATTGGTCTCCCACAAAATGTAACTGCTTGTTTAAAATGAACGTAAGTTAAAATGTTGCTCTATATTTGCTTTAGAAATGTTTTCTGCTTCACTTGGTGTCTCCCATTTTGTGGCCTCAGCTTTTATATTAAAAGAAAAATCAACAAAAAAAAATATTGTTATAAAGAAAGTTTGGATTTGAGAAGGTTCTTTTTCCACTCAGAGATAAAAAGTTATTTGAAGTTCTTTCTATGGAAACTTTTGCATAAGTGACCAGAATGAAGACTTTTTTTCAGATAGATTTTATCCATTATATTAACAACTTTGCTGAGTTATAATGACAGTTGTTGAATTATATAAAAACTGTGGAGAAAATGATTCAATAATGTTTACAAATATCCAAGCAGACCCTTTAATGCAATGAATCGTTGGCTCATAAAATTTGCTAGAGTACTCATGCAATACTGTTGCTGCTAACTTCTAAGGATACAGTAATTCTCAGACACACTCCCTGCTCTCCCAAAGCTACCTGTTAAGCCTTGATGACTTAAGTGCTCTCTTCAGCTCAACCTCTAAATTTATGGAGTTTGTGGAGCTGAATGACATAGTGATGCCAAATGGAATTGAGGTCTTAAGAATTATTAGCAGATGTTATTATTTTAGTGAGTATGAAAACACACTGCCTTTTGTAGAACACAGTTTTAAATGAATACAATATATGGTTTGGTTAAGTGACACATAAAATATTTTATTGTTTTTCAATGTGAAGAGTGCACGATGGCTTGTGTGTGTACATGCATGTGGACACTCTCTTGTATCTGACTATTTGAAGATCAGACTATGACATGTTCAAATTACTTTAAAAATCATTTTTTGAATTACTGACTTCTAATTGAGAAGTTAGTGAAAATATGTCAATAAACTTAACAGAAAAACTTAAAACCTTAGATTGCATTCTGTATAATTTAACAAATATTTATAGTTTTTTAAGTTCATTTTCTCTTTTTTTTTAATAAATAAATTTATTTATTTATTTTTGGCTGTGTTGGGTCTTCATTGATGTGTGCTGGCTTTCTCTGCAGCGAGAAGGGGCTACTCTTCATTGCGGTGTGCAGGCTTCTCATTGTGGTGTGTGGGCTTCTCATTGCAGTGGCTTCTCTTGCTGTGGAGCAGAGGCTTTATGTGCATGGACTTCAGTAGTTGTGGCTCGCACGCAGGCTCTAGAATGCAGGCTCAGTAGTTGCAGTGCACTGGCTTAGTTGCTCTGTGGCATGTGGGATATTCCCAGTCCAGGGATTGAACCCATGTCCCCTGCATTGGCAGGTGGAATTTTAACCACTACACCACCACGGAAGTCCTGAAATATTTAGTCTTACAATATGCTTTCACTGTTTGAAATATGTGGGAGATACATTGGATACAAGGCTTCATATTTAGTTACATGGGTATTAAGAACCTCAATGAGAAAATCTCAGTAGAAAAATAACAATGAAATACAAGTAAGAGATGACTAATAATCCAAAGTGAGTGGTTCAACTGCTAGTTACTTGAATGGGAAGAAAGCAGTGTTGACTACCAACCAATAGACTCAAGGAAGACTTGGCTGGAAAGTTATGACGGGTAACTTTAACTATTCAATTTAGATGTCCAGAGAAGGGAAGAGAAAGCATAATAAATGACATATAGAGAGTTTGAACAGCATGAGCAAGAACTAAAAGTGGGCTGGAGAACAAGGTCCCAGACTGACTAATTCACAATTGAACAATAATCTTTAAGTAATCAAGAAATGACTTTAGTTACAACATTTTATAGCAAATTTTACTTCTACAAATACAATGTTTATCAATTATGTTAGCTTGTTTACCAATACATTTTTTTGTATTTATTTCAATAAAAATCAGTTATACTCATGGGAAGAATTCCTTTTATGACACACTGTGTCTATTTTGCACAGATTCCCTGAAGACAAACACCTGCAGAAACCCTCTGCAGTGCAAGGCTAGGTCCAGAGTTTTGTTTTAGAAATATTTGCTTGTCTTTTTTGTCAGTTTGTTTGTTCTTATTTTTGTAAACATAACATTATTTTAAAATTCAGCATTTTTGCTTTCTTATTCATGTTAACAATTGAACATTTTTTGATTCTCCCAGTTTTTCCTTTTTTTATTAGAGGCTTAGTGTTTATCTTTTATATTCATGTAGATTTTTGTATAAATTAATTAATTTGATATTTGTTTCAAATATCTTTTTCTAGTAGTTTAGCATTATAGTTTTACTATTTTATGTTAATTTACACAAAATTTAAATTAGTAAAAGTAAGGATCTGTGATTATAGACCTTCTGTAATTTACTTTTAAGTACTTCAGAAAAATCACAGTGATGTACATAAGTAGAAATGCCAACTGAAATCTACAACCTTGAGTGTTAGATCATATTTAAGAGATGTTATCTGAAATTCATATTACAGAAATAGCTAAGGAAAATACTTAAGCTATTACTAACCAAATGTACAGTAGCATGTTATGGTAACTTTTCTCCAAAGATGGCTCCCAATGAACCAGCCTCCCATAGTTTGAACTGTTGTGTAGTCCATGCCCAGAAAGAACGATGCACCAATTCCTGACCTATACATTAAGAAATCTTTTGGTTTCCAATTTTCAGCTCTTGAGAGCCCTGAGCCACCATGCAAGGTGCCAGTTACCCCACTGGAGAGACAATATGGAAATGTCCTAAGACCATGTATTGAGGGAAAGAGTAACAGTTGTCTAAGCGTTCTAAATGAGTCATCCATTACGTCCACCCCAGATACCATGTTACTGCAACTATATGAGAGACCCCAAGTGAAACCAAAAGAAGAACCACATGGAGAAGAATTGGAGACTTTATCAATAAAGAAACAAGTTAAAAGAGAAACAAAAATATAATGAATACAAGCTGTTCGTGGATACTGTGTTCATAGTCGATGAGAGATAGAAGGAAATTTTCTCAACCTGATAAAGTTTATTAACAGAAAAAATATATATATTCTACAG
Source organism: Orcinus orca (assembly GCF_937001465.1). Lineage (NCBI taxonomy): Eukaryota > Metazoa > Chordata > Mammalia > Artiodactyla > Delphinidae > Orcinus > Orcinus orca. The sequence continues at coordinate 132,621,674 of NC_064563.1, forward strand.
CTAACATCATACTTAGTAATGAAAGACTGCACTCACCCTGCTTAAGATCACGAACAAGGCAATGATGTCCATTCTTACCATTTTCATTCTGTGCTGAGATGAAAGACCTGGCCAGTGGAATAAGGTAAAAATAAATAAACAGCAACAATAAAGGTTCATTTGCAAGTAATAAATGTGTATGTAGAAAATTCTAAATAATCTACATAATATTTCCTGTAACTCATAAATAAATTTAGCAAGATTGCAGAGTCACGAAGTTAACATACAAATTCTGCCATTTGCCACAATATGGATGTACCTTGAGGACATTATGCTAAGCAAAATAAGCCAGACACAGAAGGATAGATACTGCCTGATACCACTTACATTAGGGATCTAGAATAGTCACACTCATGGAAGCAGAGAGTAGAATGGTGGTTTCAAGGGGCTGGGGCAAGGGGAAATGGGGAATTGTTTTTCAATGGGTATAAAGTTTCTGTGATGCAAGATAAATAAGTTCTAGAGATCAGCTGTTAAATGTAGTCTCTGTAATAAACAATACGGTATTGTGCACTTTTTATAAGATAGATTTCATTTAACAGTTCTCACCAAAGGAAAAACAAAGTAGAAGAAAAAACACAAAAGAACACAAGAAAATTTTTGGAAGTGATAGACATGTTACTCAGGAACTTGCTTATAGTGATGATATCACAGGTGTATGCATATGCCCAAACTCATCAAGACATAGATATTAAATGTGTGCAGTTTTTTGTATATTAATTATACCTCAATAAAGCTAAAAAAAAAAACCCTAAATGTCTTCAATTGCATTTCCTTTTGAACAATGTGTTTTTTTTTTATTCTCCGTGGTCATTATGTAACAATGAAACATTTAGAAAAGAAAAAAAAGGCATGTTAACCTCACTATATTATCAATATTTTCTTGCATGTATCACATAGTTTACTTTTTACTGTAAATCATACAACCTGAATTTTACTTAGCAATTTAATTGTGAAATATTCCTCATTATGAAATAACTGAATAAACATTGAAAAAATATTTATAAAGAGCTCTTATAGATTAATAATAAGAAAGCAAACAACGCATTTCAAAAATTGGGCAAAAAATTCAAGATATTTCACAAAAGAAAATATGCAGATTTGTGGTTGCCAAGGGTAAGGAAGTGGGGGATGGATGGATTGGGAGTTTGGGATTAGCAGATGCAAAATATTATATATAGAGTGGATAAACAAAAAGGTCCTACAGTATAACACAGAGAATTATATTCAATATCCTGGGATAAACCATAATGGAAAACAATATGAAAAAGAATATATATATGTATAACTGAATCACTTTGCTCTAGAGCAGAAATTAAACACAACATTGTAAATCAACTATACCTCAATATTTTTTTTAAAAAAAGAGAAAGAAAATATGCAGTGACAAATAAATAAAAGTTAAGATGCACAATACCACTGGTCATTAGGAAAATGGAAATTACAACTACAGTGAGATATGACTACACAAACACTAAAATAGCTATATAAAAAAAAAAACTAACAATCTCAAGTGTTAGAGAGATTCTGGAGCAATGGGAAAATATAAAATGGAACAACTATGATGGAAAAGAAATTGTGTATAATCATTCCATTAACCCTAGTTGGAAATAAAAATGAATGTATTTCTCATACTCAAAATGACATAGAAAAACCTCAGAAGCATTGTGCTGAGCAAAAGGAGCCAGACACAAAAAAGCATATATTATGTGATTCCATTTATATGACATCTACAACAGGCAAAACCAATCTCCAGTGTCAGAAATCAGATCAGTGGTTGCCTGGGTTGAGGAGTGGAGAAGTTTGACTGCAAGAAAGCACAAAGGAACATTTGGGGGAGACAGAAACACTCTCTTTCTTGATTGCAGTTATTACATTGATATGTACATTTAGCAAATCTCATCAAACTGCACTCTTTATGCATTCAATTGTACATAAATTATGCCTCAGTAAAGTTGAGTTTTTAAAATATTCCTCAAAAACACACCACACACAATGAGTAGAATGGCTAAATTTTAAAAAATATCAACCATAAGTCAATAGATCATAACTTCTTTCTGTTGGAGAACGTGTTTAGCAACTGGAAATTTTATATGTTTCTGTTGGAAGTGAAAAATGGTACATTCATTTTGGAAAACAGTTTGACAGTTTTTAATAAAGTTAAAAATACCTGTACTGTATGACTCAGTAAAACCATTCTGAGGCATTTACTTAAGAGAAATAAAAATGTATCCAACAAAAGACCTGTATAAAAATGTTTATAGCTTTTTTATTCATAATATCCCCAAATTGGAAATAATCCAAAATTCATCAACAGCTGAAGAGATAAACAACTTGTATATGCGTCATATATTCATAAAATGGAATAACTATAAAAAAAGAAACTACTGATATATGCAATTGATTCATGAATAGATATCAAAACACTATGCTGAACAAAAGAAACCAGACACACAAGCACATAAAATGAATGCTTCCATATATATATGGAATATATATATATATATATATATATATATAAAACTCAAACAGAAAAACTAATGTTTAGTATTTTCTCAAGCCATGAAAAACATGGAGGATACTTAAATTACTAAGTGATAGAGGCCAATATGAAAATGCTATGTACTGTATGATTCTAAATATATGATATTCAGGAAAAGGCAAAAGAATGGAGACAGTAAGATGATCAGTTATCTCCAGGGGTTTGGGATAAGGTGTGGAGAGGGGCAGGGGAAGAGGGATAAATAGAGCACAGAGGATGTCTAAGGCAGTGAAACTACTCTTCATGATACCATACAGATGGATACATCTCATATACATTTGTCATAGCCTATAGAATGTACAACACTAAGAGTAAACCTTAATGTAAACTATGGGTGATAATAATGTTTCAAGAAATGTTCATCAACTGTAACAAGCATGTCATAATGATGGGGATGTTGATAATGGGGGAGGCTATACCTGTGTGAGGGCAGGGAATATATGGCAACTCTCTGTACCTTCTGCTCAATATTGCTGTGAACCTAAAACTGCTCTAAAGAACAAAGTCTCTTCAAAAGAAAAAAAATATGTTACATCAAGGTTACCTGATCGAGGGCATTGGTTTTTTATTGCAAACAGTTGTGAATAAACTTTTTTGAATGATGGAAATGTTCTTTCTATAACTTGATGGGGTAGTAGTTACATATGTAAATGAGTGTATGTATTTTTCCAAGTTCAGGCACTGTACACTCATAATGGATGTATTTTACTGTATGTAAAATTTACTCCAATAAACTCAATCAGAGATAATTTTTAAAAAACATTTCAACAGAGGGGGCATTGGGTAGACTCTGTGGTCGGTGACTTAGAGAAAAACGTGTATGTAGAAATAGTAAGAATAGGAAGTACACTGGCTGTTTCTGACATATTGGTTGCATAGCAGTCCTAATTAATGACACCCCTTCCCTTATGTATGTTCTTTGGATTAGTATATCTTTCCACTTTGATTCTGGATCAGTCATTCCTTTGGCCCATTGTAAAATAGTCAATGTGGTGTATACTGGTGTTTATTTCTGCCGTGGCACTCTTTCTGGACCAGGCTTGCTCATTCTTAAATCTCTGCCCTAAACAAGAAAAAAAACTTCTTTAGATCAGATACTGGATGGATGGGAGATGTGTAACAGAGCTATCTTTTCCCAGCCATCCTAGATAAGCTGCTGGTGGATAATCCAGCAGCCAGCCAACACCCTTACATGTGACGATTCTCCCAGCACAGACCAACCTAAACAGTTGACCCACAGTGAACCCAGTGAATGCTTATTGTTTTGAGTCACTGAGCGTTAGGATGGTTTGGTATGTTCTATGGGGCATTAAAACATTATGTTATACAGCTAAAACTAATACAATACTATATGCCACTTACATCTCAGTAATAATTTTAAAAAGGACATTAACTCAAAGGTATGTGTAAGGGGAAAAATGACAAGTAAATACAAGCTACATTACATTTCTCACATACTTAGTTAACATCTATTACACAGAACTAAAGTAACTTATTCCTCATGCTGTAAATCCAGTTTTTATCATAAATTTGATTTTAATCTTTCAGAACTAGAAGAGAAAAGCTAAGATTATTGCTTTCTGATCACAATAATGAATAAAATTATTATTTTATTAATGCAAAAATGGTAATTAAGAATTTTGTAATTTTCTATGATAAAATTCACCTGTGATTATGCAAATATTTTCTACTGATTCATGATATAAATATTTGATTTTATTGTTATCTTTACAATGCTCTTTTTTAGAAAGCTTATCACTTCTAGAAATGTCAAAATTCATATTTATCAATTTTAATACTTGCATATTTCACCCAAACTTTGAATTCTTACCTGGACTATTGTTTCCTCCAAAAATGGAATATGTTGGGAAATGGCTGCTTCTTCTAACTAAAATTGAACATAATAAATAATAAACTATACATTGTCTACCATCATAACCAAAACAGAAGCAACCACAAGCTGCTTGAAATTTGGGGTTTATAAATTTTATGTTTATAATAACAAAATCACCTTCCAACCTACACCTCCACATACCCTTTGATTTATACATCCCCTAGGCTCAATATCAGTAAAGTCCTCCTACAAATCCAATGAGTTTTAATGAAGTAACAACTATATGCATAGCAGACAATTTAGAGCAGGTGTCATCAAACTTTTTCAGTAAAGGACCAGATAGATTTTGTGGGACACATAATAGTCTCTGTCACATATTTTCCTTTGATTTTTTTGTTTGGTTTTTAAACAACCCTTTAAAAATGTTAAAACATGCGGCATTAAAAAAAATATAGAATAACACTGCTTTTTTAAATGCAATGCTTAATTCATTATCAGAAAGTTGTCCCCTTAAGTATGTAATTTTAAAATATTTTAATATCTATTTTTTAAAAAATTATGACTTTAAGTCTATACTTTCTCAGGGACTTCTACGTCTGAAGTTATAACGAGTATGCATAGTAGTTCAAGTGACTCTGCTGCCATACCCCAACAGATATACCCCAAATTGCAATGGTTTTACTTTTATGCAGTTTATGTATTGCTAGTGTAAGTTTACATTAGCAGTTGGCTGTGAAAGTCTCTGCCACAGAGTTATATGGGACCATAGGTTGAAGGAAATTCTGCCATCTTCAACATATACTTTATAAATACTGAGAACACCCTGAGCATTTATTTACATTTGATTAGTAGGCTTGGGTAGAGATGTAGAATTAGGGTACAGGGGGGGATTCTTGTGAACCAAGGATGGAGGTCCACATTCTATTGAACCAACTCAATCATGTGACCACACCTCACTTCATGGGAGGCAGAATGGTGGAGTCATACCAAGCATCTGAAAGGAAGAAAAAGCAAGAATGATAAATAGCTAGTATCTGACTCAGGTACAGATAAACAAATAAGACTCTTTAATAGAAATTAAATTTTAAGCAAAAATTGTTACAATTCAAACATTTTCTTAAACAAGGAGGATCTTTAGATAAATTGATTAAAATTACCTTTTCCTGATTTTATAATCTGGTTTGAGAAAATAAACTTCTCATGTTTGAGTAATAGTATCCTTCAGAAATATAAACCAGAGAGCAATAAATAGCCACATTAATAATTCAGTGAAGCAATAAAAAAAAAAAAGACTGAGACTATATAGGGAGATTATTTACCTGACAAATCAATGTGTAATTGATAACCTCCACATTCGTGTGGAATAGTGGTTATTAGTGTTTGATAGGTAAGGCTTAACCCATCCAAGACTCAGTCCTTCCCCTTAGCCAGTCAGAAAAATATTTGGGGGCTTCCCTGGTGGCACAGTGGTTGGGAGTCCACCTGCCAATGCAGGGGACACGGGTTCGGGCCCTGGTCCAGGAGGATCCCACATGCCATGGAGTGACTGAGCCTCTGCACCACAACTGCTGAGCCTGTGCTCTGGAGCCCGTGAGACAACTACTGAAGCCCTTGCACCTAGAGCCCTGCTCCACAACAAAAGAAGCCACTGCAATGGGAAGCCAATGCACCACAATGAAGAGTGGCCCCCACTCGCCACAACTAGAGAAAAGCCCGTGTGCAGTAATGAAGACCCAATGCAGCCAAAAATAAAATAAATAATAATTTTTAAAAAAGAAAAAATATTTGGCATCACACAGAGCTCAGTGTGATCTCACTTCAACCATGTGATTAAGGCAGTCAATTCGGGTCATCTGAAAGGCATGGCCCCTAATCCTGATTGTACCAGGAGATGGACTGGCAAGCTACAACAGGAGCAAAGTTTCTGTCCTATCAAATGGCTGTGGGAGAGGGCAGGCTCTTCTGAAATCTTGCAGCTGAGAAGCACCACAGTCATGAGGTCAGGACTCTTTTCCCAGGGACTAATATTCTGCCCTGCTAGATGTTCTGAAGCTCTACAATAAATGAGTAACCAGTGAGTTTTCTCCAGTGAATTCTGCAGGAACAGCAGGGAGGGAGGTGTTACTTAACTGTTGCCTTATTTGCATGACTCTTCCTCACATATTTTATTTTTTTATTGATTTTTCATCATTAGTTATAGGAATGCAAGAGATTTCTGTGCATTAATTTTGTATCCTGCAACTTTACCAAATTCATTTATTAGCTCTAGTACATGTCAGGTAGCATCTTTAGGATTCTCTATGTGTAGTATCATGCTATCTACAAACAGTTACAGTTTTACTTCTTTTCCGATTTGGATTCCGTTTATTTCTTTTTTTCTCTGATTGCTGTGACTAAAACTTCCAGAACTATGTTGAATAATAGTGGCAAGAGTAGGTAACCTTGTCTTGTTCCTGATCTTATTGCAAATGGTTTCAGGTTTTCACCATTGAAATCGATGTTGGCTGTGGGTGTGGGATATATGAGCTTTTTTATATCGAGGTAGGTTCCCTCTTTGCCTACTTTCTGGAGGGCTTTTATCATAAATCGGCGTTGAATCTTGTTGAAAGATTTTTCTGCATCTATTGAGACGATCATATGTTTTTTATCCTTCAATTTGTTCATATGGCTCATCACACTGATTGATTTGCATATATTGACGAATCCTTGCATTCCTGGGATAAACCTCTCTTGATCATCGTGTAAGATCCTTTTAATGTGCTGTTGGATTCTGTTTGCTAGTATTTTGTTGAGGATGTTTGCATCTATGTTCATCAGTGTTATTGGCCTGTAGTTTTCTTTGTGAAACCTTTGTCTGGTTTTAGTATCAAGGTGATGGTGGCCTCATGGAAGCAGTTTGGGAGTGTTCCTCCCTCTGCTATATTTTGGAAGAGTTTGAGAAGGATAGGTGTTAGCTCTTCTCTAAATGTTGGATACAATTTGCCTGTGATGGCATCTGGTCCTCGGCTTTTGTTTTTTGGAAGATTTTTAATCAAACTTTCAATTTCAGTGCTTGTGATTTGTCTGTTTATATTTTCTGTTTCTTCCTGGTTCAGTCTCAGAACATTGTGCTTTTCCAAGAATTTGTTCATTTCTTACAGGTTATCCATTTTATTGGCATAGAGTTGCTTGTAGTAACCTCTCATGATCCTTTGTATTTCTGCAGTATCAGTTGTTACTTGTACTTTTTCATTTCTAATTTTATTGATTTGAGTTTTCTCCCTTTTTTTCTTGATTAGTCTGGCTAATGGTTTATCAATTTTGTTTATCTTCTCAAAGTACCAGCTTTTAGTTTTATGTATCTTTCCTATCGTTTCCTTCATTTATTTTGCATTTATTTCTGATCTGATCTTTATGATTTCTTTCCTTCTTCTAACTTTGAGGTTTTTTTTTTTTCTTCTTTCTATAATTGCTTAGGTGTAAGTTTAAGTTCTTTATTTGAGATGTTTCTTGTTTCTTGAGGTAGGATTGTATTGTTATAAATTTCCCTCTTAGAACTTCTTTTGCTGCATCCTGTTGGTTTTGGATCGTCATGTTTTCATGGTCATTTGTTCCTAGGTTTTTTATTTATTTATTTATTTTGCAGTACACGGGTCTCTCACTGTTGTGGCCTCTCCTGTTGGTTGCAGAGCACAGGCTCCGGACACACAGGCTCAGCAGCCATGGCTCACGGGCCTAGCCACTCCGTGGCATGTGGGATCTTCCCGGACTGGGGCATGAACCTGTGTCCCCTGCATTGGCAGGTGGACTCTCAACCACTGCACCACCAGAAAAGCTCTCTAGGTATTTTTTGATTTCCTTTTTTATTTCTTCAGTGATCTCTTGGCTATTTAGCAGTGTATTGTTTAGCCTCCAGGTGTTTGTATTTTTTCCAGATTTTTACCTGTAATTAAAACTGTGCCTTACAGCATTTTCGTTGGAAAAGATACTTGATGCAATATTAATTTTCTTAAATTTACCAGGGCTTGATTTGTAACCCAAGATGTGATCTATCCTGGTCAATGTTCCATGAGCACTTGAGAAGAAATTGTATTCTCTTGTTTTTGTATAGAATGTCCTATAAATATCAGTTAAGTCCATCTTGTTTAATGTATCATTTAAAGTTTGTGTTTCCTTATTTATTTTCAGTTTGAATGATCTGTCCATTGGTGAAAATGTGGTGTTAAAATCCCCTACTATTACTCTGTTACTGTCAATTTCCTCATTCATGGCTGTGAGCATTTGCCTTATGTATTGAGGTGCTCCTATATTGGGTGCATAACGATTTACAAATGTTATATCTTCTTGGATTGATCCCTTGATAATTATGTAGTGTCCTTCTTTGTCCCTTGTTAATAGTCTTTATTTTAAAGTCTATTTTGTCTGGAATGAGAATTGCTACTCCATCTTTCTTTTGATTTCTTTTTGCATGGAATATCTTTTTCCATCCCCTCATTTTCAGTCTCTATGTGTCCCTAGGTCTGAAGTGGGTCTCTTGTAGACAGCATATATACAGGTCTTGTTTATGTATCCATTCAGTCTATGTCTTTTGGTTGGAGCATTTAATCCATTTACATTTAAGGTAATTATCAATATGTATGCTTCTATTACCATTTTCTTAATTGTTTTGGTTTTGTTTTTGTAGGTCTTTTCCTTCAGTTGTGTTTCCTCCCTAGAGAAGTTCCCTTAGAGTTTGTTGTGAAGCTGGTTTGGTGCTGCTGAATTCTCTTAGCTTTTGCTTGTCTGTAGAAGTTTTAATTTCTCCATTAAATCTGAATGATATCCTTGCTGGGTAGCATAATCTTTGTTGTAGGTTTTTCTCTTTCATCACTTTAAATATGTCCTGCCAGTCCCTTCTGGCTTGCAGAGTTTCTGCTGAAATATCCGCTGTTAACCTTATGGGGATTCCCTCATGTGTTATTTGTTGTTTTTCCTTTGCTGCTTTTAATATTTTTTCTTTTTTAAAAATTTTTGATTGTATGATTAATATGTGTCTTGGTGTATTTCTCCTTGGATTTATCCTATATGGGACTCTCTGTGCTTCCCGGACTTGATTGACTATTTCCTTTCCCATATTAGGGAAGTTTCCAACTATAATCTCTTCAAATATTTTCTCATTCCCTTTCTTTCTCTCTTCTTCTTTTGGCACCCCTATAATTCAAATGCTTGCACCTTTAATGTTGTCCCAGGGGTCTCTAGGGCTGTCCTCAATTCTTTTCATTCTTTTTTCTTAATTCTGCTCTGTGGTAGTTATTTCCACTATTTTATCTTCCAATTCACTTATCCATTCTTCTGCCTTACTTATTCTTCTATTGATTCCTTCTAGAGAATTTTTCATTTCATTTATTGTGTTGTTCATCATTGTTTGTTTGCTCTTCAATTCTTCTAGGTCCTTGTTTAATGTTTCTTATATTTTCTCCATTCTGTTTCTGAGATTTTGGATCATCTTTACTATCATTACTCTGAATTATTTTAGGTAGACTGCCTATTTCCTCTTCATTTGTTTGGTCTGGTGGGGTTTTACCTTGCTCCATTGTCTGCTGTGTATTTCTCTGTCTTCTCATTTTGTCTAACTTACTGAATTTGGGGTCTTCTCTTCACTGGCTGCAGGTTTGTCATTCCTGTAGTTTTTGGTTTTTGCCCCCACTGGGTAAAGTTGGTTCAGTAGATTGTGTAGGTTTCCTGGTGGAGTGGAGTGGTACCTGTTTTCTGGTGGATGAGGCTGAATCTTGTCTTTCTGGTGGGCAAGACTGCTTTCATTGGTGTGTATTGGTGTGTGTGTGAACTTATTATGATTTTAGGCAGGCTCTCTGCTGATGGGTGGGTTGGTGTCCCTATCTTGCTAGTTGTTTTGCATGCAGTGTCCAGCACTGTAGCTTGCTGGTCGTTTAGTGGAGCTGTGTCTTAACGTTGAGATGGAGACCTCTGGGAGAGCTCCCACCAACTGACACTACATGGGGCTGGGAGGTCTCTGGTGGATCAATGTCTTAATCTCAGTTCTTCCACCCCAGAGTCTCAGGCCTGACACTCAGCTGGAGCACCAGCACCCTGTCAGCCACACAGCTCAGAAGAAACGGGAGAAAAAAAAGAGAAAAAATAAATAAAGTAAAATAACATATTTAAAGTTATTAAATTAAAAAAATTAATAAAAATAAGAAGAGAGAAACCAAACTAATAAATAAATTCAACAATGATAACAAGTTCAAAAACTATACTAAAAAAAAATAAAAAAGAACAGACAGACAGAACCCTAGGACAAATGGTAAAATCAAACCTATACAAACAAAATCACACAAAGAAGCATCCACATACATGCTCATAATAAGAGAAAAAGTAAAACAAAACAAAACAAATATATATATATATATAAAGGAAGAGAGCAACCAAATCAATAAACACATCTACCAATTATAATAAGCTCTAAATACTGAACTAAGATCAACATAAAGCTAGAAACAAATTAGAAAGAAAATTAGAAAATACTGAAAGCAAACCCAAGTCTACAGTTGCTCCTAAAGTCCACCACTGCAATTTTGGGCTGATTTGGTGTCTATTTGTGTATTCTAGAGATGCAGTGTACATTAAGTTGATTGTGGGGATTTAATCTGCTGCTCCTGAAACTGCTGGGAGAGATTTCCCTTTCTCTTCTTTGTTCACACAGCTCCCGGGGTTCAGCTTTGGATTTGGCCCTGCCTCTGCGTGTAGGTCACCTGTTCTTCACTCAGACGAGACAGGGTTAAAGGCGCAACTGATTCAGGGGCTCTGGCTCACTCAGGCCGGAGGTGGGAGGGGTACAGATGTGGGGCGAGCCTGCGGTGACAGAGGCTAATGTAACATTGCACCAGCCTAAGGCGCACAGTTTGTTCTCCCAGGGAAGTTGTCCCTGGATCATGGGACCCTGACATTGGCAGACTGCACAGGATCCCGGGAGGGGAGGTGGGGATAGTGACCTGTGCTTGCACACAGACTTCTTGGTGGCTGTAGCAGCAGCCTTACTATTTCATGTCCGTCTCTTGTGTCTGCACTGATACCTGTGGCTTGCGTCCATCTCTGGAGCTCATTTAGGTGGTGCTCTGAATCCCCTCTCCTCGTGCACCCTGAAACAATGGTCTCTTGCCTCTTAGGCAGTTCCAGACTTTTTCTGTGACTCCCTCCTGGATAGCTATAGTGCACTAGCCCACTTCAGGCTGTGTTCACGTAGCCAATCCCAGTCTTCTCCCTGGGATCTGACCTCTGAAGCCCAAGCCTCAGCTTCCAGCCCCCACCTGCACTGGTTGGTAAGCAGACAAGCCTTTCAGGCTACTGAGTGCTGGTCAGCACCTATCCTCTGTGCAGCAAAGCGATCCTCTCTGCTTTGCCCTCTGCACCCCTGTTGTTGTGCTCGCCTCCATGGTTCCAAACCTTCCCCCCTGCCCACCCTCTGTCTCTGCCAGTGAAGTGGCTTCCTAGTGTGTGGAAACCTTTCCTCCTTCACAGCTCCCTCCCACTGGTGCAGGTCCCGTCCCTATTCTTTTGTCTCTGTTTATTCTTTTTTCTGTTACCTTACTGAGGTACATGGGGAGTTTCTTGCCTTTTGGGAAGTCTGAGGTCTTCTGCCAGCATTCAGTATGTGTTCTGCAGGAATTATTCCACATGTAGATGTATTTTTATATATTTGTGGGGAGGAAGGTGATCTCTATGTCTTACTCCTCTGCCATCTTAAAGGTCCACCCTACAATACTGTTTTGATTACTGTAGCTTTGTAGAATTGTCTGAAGTTAAATGGTGAACTTTTTAAAGAAAGATTAAGTAGAGGTATGAGGGAAAATCAAGAAAAAAACATTAAACTAAATATACCATAAGTTTATATTACTAAAAAGATATTTCTCTAGTATAATTTTAGTGTTGTGATATAGTTGTTTTACATTGATTTAGCCATTTTAATTCAATAGTATCATCCAATAGCATCTAAATTTTACCAGGACTATAATGGTAGAAAACATAGAACATAGATATGCCAGCGTGCTTAAAAAATTACTCCACATGTCCATGTTTGAGTCTAAGTCGTTTTATAGAAAATTACTCTATCACGTATTTACAAGGAATAAGTCATTCCTATAGCTTTTGTTCCATGGCTATACCTTCACAATATAGTGTCATTTCCAATTCATTTATCTCTACAGACAAATATAAATATAATGATTATATTTACTGGACCAGTTACTGAATGATCAAATATGGGTAACTTACCTGAATATTACAAAAAATAATGCATAAATCCATAATATGTGTAAGTTGTTTTTATAATATACTCAGTAATTTTTAAATGTATCAAGATTTTCAATGGAAATACATTTACATTAAGTATATTTTTTAAATAAATAGTTTCAGGCATGTAACTTTTATTAAGGCATACACTCATTCAGCTTTTTTGTCTTTGCCTTTATATTTTTTATTGTTCTACTTTTCTCTGGGTGATATAGAGAACTTGAACACTATTTTACAAGTGGCAGCACCAATATCTCGGTCTTTGATGTTGGCACTGGGCTTGTCACATGGTCACATTGCTCTTGGACTATCAGGTTACCCTTCAAGTCTTCTGCAGCAACAGTTTCCATGACTAAGTCTTGATTAAAATAATATCAAAGTTTTATCTATAATATTGGAGAATTAACTTGTAACTATTTTAATGTAAAATGATTTCTTTTAATGCCAGGGATGGGTGTTGTTTGAGATGCCTGTGTCTTATCCAACAGACAGTAGAGACCAATCATAAAGAATGTGAGAGACAAGAAACAGCTCCCCACTCTCCACTATGATTCTTCTTGTCACTATGAAAGACATAATCTGCGAAATAATTTAACAGAAAATAGGAGAGAATGGCACTAGAGTGTTCTGATTTAATTGTTTTATAATTTTAAAAAGCAAGAAAGAAAAATTTAAATTGAAGGAAAATGCAGAATGAATCATGTCAAGTTTTGTCTAATTTGGGGAGAAGGGAAAGGGACAGGAAAATGAGAATAAATGAAAATTTCTAGTTCTATCTTGATTGGAGGAGATTTTTTTGTAATCAGTGCCTTTATAGGGCTCTACCCATTAGATTAATAAACTCAATACTTAACAAAGATCATGAAATATTGCATTTAAAATAACTGAGATGGTAATGTTTTCTACTTGTCAAGTTTGGCTAGAACCTACATTATATTTCACAATAAAATAATGATGGATGAGCAACAAATATCACAAACATCCTGTATTGTAGGTACCTAAGTCAAAGAAATATATTTCTATGATGACTTTATGATTGAAAATAAATTTTAGTTATAAATTTTAAAGGAAAAAACAAGTTTATTTGAATAAGAGTTAATTACTATCATGATTCATCTACATCTAACTGGAGTTAAAAGAAGTGAAATTTGAATTAAATATTAGAATCACTTTAATAAAATATAATTCAACTATATGCTATACAATGCATTGATTTTATATTTTATATCAATACATCATTTTCTATCAGAAGTTCCAAGAAATATTTGCACATTACCAAATTAAATTTTGTTTCGGAGTTCTAGAAGTTGTATGCAAAATTTGTCCTACTTAGATTTAAAATTCTCCCTGTAGTCTTTTTGTCCCTGAAGATTTTAGGTATGTACAATATGTAATATACATATAATGAAATACTTTGATAATTCAAAATTGACAATATGAATTTCAACTATTGAAGTGGGTTTCATGTAGTTCCATTTTAAATGTCTATTAAATTATGTTATTTTCCTCTCTGGTAAGTACAGTAAACCTCTATATTTATAGCATTTCTGTTTTCTCTCCTATATATAAATTCTTTTTTTTCCTTTTCTTTAAGTCCTTTATTTTTTTTCCTAGCATGTGAATATTACTTCTATTTATTTATTTATTTATTTTACATCTTTATTGGAGTATAATTGCTTTACGATGGTGTGATAGTTTCTGCTTTATAACACAGTGAATCAGTTATATATACACATATGTTCTCATAGCTCTTCCCTCTTGTGTCTCCCTCCCTCCCACCCTCCCTATCCCACCCATCTGGGTGGTCACAAAGCACCGAGCTGATCTCCCTGTGCTATGCGGCTGCTTCCCACTAGCTATCTATTTTATGTTTGGTAGTATATATATGTCCATGCCACTCTCTCACTTTGTCACAGCTTACCCTTCCCCTTCCCCATGTCCTCAAGTCCATTCTCTAGTAGGTCTGTGTCTTTATTGCTGTCTTACCCTTAGGTCAAGTCCTTTATTTTAATTTCATGTCTAATAGAAATATATCTGAGTTATATAGAATTAAATGATGTCACACATATCACTCTTAATCCCAAATGATGCTGGTACAATGAAGCATTTTTTTCTGTAGACAGAATATCTGAATCCTTAGTCACTAGGGCAAAGAATGGAAGCTAGTATTGATTTAATTTGCATAGACTGTTGGAACATGGGCCATGGGAATTGGTGGTCAAAAAGAATGGGCCTGTGTGGTACAAGGACAGAAGACCTATTAGGTTCTCTCCACATGTAACCAGGTAGAAAAGATCCTTCAATTTTTTTTTTTTAATAACAGGAAATAATGTGTATTAAAGATAAGTCATTCTAATTTAAATTTTGAAGTCTTTTATGAGCCAAACAACACACACCTGTGTGGCTCACATGGCCTCTGGGCCACCAATATTTTATTTTTTCATATTTTTGTTTTCCTTGATTATTAGTTAAATAGTTTTGCTTTGTTTTGTTTTGTTTTAACAACTCTATTGGAGTAAAATTTCTTAACAATGTTGTGCTAGTTTCTGCTGTGTAACAAAGTGAATCAGTTATGTGTATACATATATTCCCATAGTCCTTCCCTCTTGAGACTCCCTCCCACTCTCCCTTTCACACCCGTTTAGGTGGTCACAAAGCACCAAGCTGATCTCCTTGTGCTATGCAGCTGCTTCCCACTAGCTATTTTACATTTTGTAGTGCATATATGTAAATGCTATTCTCTCATTTCATTCCAGCTTAACCTTCCCCTCCACATGTCCTCAGGTCCATTCTCTAACTCTGTGTCTTTAATCCTGCCCTGCTCCTAGGTACATTAGAACTTTTTTTTTTTTGAATTATATATATATATGTGTTAGCATACGGTATTTGTTTTTCTCTTTCTGACTTACTTCACTCTATATGACAGACTCCAAGTCCATCAACCTCACTACAAAAAACTCAATTTCATTTATCTTTATGGCTGAGTAATATTCCATTATATATATGTGCCACATCTTCTTTATCCATTCATCTGTCGATGGACACTTAAGTTGCTTCCATGTCCTGGTTATTGTAAATAGTGCTGCAATGAACATTGTGGTACATGTCTCATTTTGAATTATGGTTTTCTCAGGGTATATGCCCATTAGTGGGATTGCTGGGTCATATGGTAATTTGTTTTTAGATTTTAAGGAACCTCCATATTGTTCTCCATAGTGGCTGTATCAATTTACATTCCCACCAACAGGGCAAGAGGGTCCCCTTTTCTCCACACCTTTTCCAGAATTTATTGTTTGTAGATTTTTTGATGATAGACATTCTGACTGGTGTGAGGTGATGCCTCAGGTAGCTTTGATTTACATTTCTCTACTGATTAGTGATGCTGAGCATCCTTTCATGTGTTTGTTGGCAATCTGTATATCTTCTTTGGAGAAAAGACTATTTAGGTCTTCCTCCCATTTTTGGATTGTGTTTTTTATTTTTTTTATATTGAGTTGCATGAGCTGCTTGTATACTTTGAAGATTAATCCTTTGTCAGTTGCATCATTTGCAAATATTTCTCCCATTTTGAAGGCCATCTTTCTGTCTTGCTTATGGTTTCCTTTGCTGGGTAAAAGTTTTTAAGTTTCATTAGGTCCCATTTGTTTATTTTTGTCTTTATTTCCATTTCTCTAGAAGGTGGGTCAGAAAGGATCCTGCTGTGATTTATGTAATAGAGTGTTCTGTCCATGTTTTCCTTCAAGAGTTTTATAGTGTCTGGCCTTACATGTAGGTCTTTAATCCATTTTGAGTTTATTTTTGTGTATGGTGTTAGGGAGTGTTCTAATTTCATTCTTTTACCTGCAGCTGTCCAGTTTTCACAGAAACACTTTTTGAAGAGGCTGTCTTTTCTCCATTGTTTATTCTTGCCTCCTTTCTCAAAGATGAGGTGACCATAGGTGTGTGGGTTTACGTCTGGGCTTTCTATCATGTTCCGTTGATCTATATTTCTGTTTTTATGCCAGTATCATTCTGTCTTGATTAGTGTAGCTTTGTAGTATAGTCTGAAGTCAGGGAGCCTGATTCCTCCAGCTCCGTTTTTCTTTCACAATATTGCTTTGTCTATTCGGGGTCTTTTGTGTTTCCATACAAATTGTGATTTTTTTTTTGTTCTAGTTCTGTGAAAAATGCCATTGGTAGTTTGATAGGGATTGCATTGAATCTGTAGATTGCTTTGGGTAGTATATTCATTTTCACAATGTTGGTTGTTCCAATCTGAGAGCATGGTATATCTCTCCATCTGTTTGTATCATTTTAATTTATTTCATCAGTGTCTTAGAGTTTTCTGCATACAGGTCTTTTTTCTCCTTAGGTAGTTTTATCACTAGGTGTTTTATTATTTTTGTTGAAATGGTAAATGGGAGTGTTTCCTTAATTTCTCTTTCAAATTTTTCATCATTAGTGTATAGGAATGCAAGAGAATTCTGTGTATTAACTTTGTATTCTGCTGCTTTACCAAATTCATTGATTAGCTCTCATAGTTTTCTGGCATCAACTTTAGGATCTCTATGTATAGTATCAGCGAATATGCAAACAGTGACAGCTTTACTTCTTTTCTGATTTGGATTACCTTTATTTATTTTTCTTCTCTGATTGCTTTCACTAAAACTTCCAAAACTATGCGAATAATTGTGGTGAGAGTGGGCAACCTTGTCTTATTCCTGGTCTTAGAGGAAATTGTTTCAGTTTTTCATCATTGAGAATGATGTTGATTATTGGTTTGTGACATATGGCCTTTATTATGTTGAGGTAGGTTCCCTCTATGCCTACTTTCTGGACAGTATGTTTTCATAAATGTGTGTTGAACTTTGTCAAAAGCTTTTTATACATCTATTGAGATGATCATATGGTTCTTCTCCTTCAATTAGTTAATATGATGTATCATATTGATTGATTTGCCTATACTGAAGATTCCTTGCATTCCAGGGATTAACCCCACTTGATCATGGTGTATGATCCTTTTAATGTGCTGTTGGATTCTGTTTGCTAGTATTTTGTTGAGGATTTTTGCATCTATGTTCATCAGTGTTATTGGTCTGTAGTTTTCTTTTTTGGGGACTTCTTTGTTTGGTTTTGGTGTCAGAGTGATTGTGGTCTTGTAGAATGAGTTTGGGAGTGTTCTTCACTCTGCTATATTTTGGAAGAGTTTGAGAAGGATAGGCATTAGCTCTTCTCTAATTGTTTGATAGAATTCACCTTTGAGGCCATCTGGTCCTGGGTTTTTGTTGGAAGATTTTTAATCACACTTTCAATTTCAGTGTTTGTGATTGGTCTTTTCATATTCTCTATTTCTTCCCTGTTCAGTCTTAGAAGGTTGTGCTTTTCTAAGAATTCTTCCATTTCTTCCAGGATGTCTATTTTATAAGCATATAGTTGCTTGTTGTTGTCTCTCATGATCCTTTGTATTTCTGCAGTATCAGTTGTTAACTTCTCCTTTTTCATTTCTAATTCTGTTGATTTGAGTCTCCTCCTTTTTTTTCTGGTTAATGGTTAATCAATTTTGTTTATCTTTTCAAAGAACCAGCCTTTAGTTTTATCAATCTTTGCTACTGTTTCCTTCATTTATTTTCCCTTTATTTCTGATCTGATCATTATGATTGTTTCCTTCTGCTAATTTTTTGTTTGTTTGTTTGTTTTTCCTTCTCTAATTGCTTTACATGTAAAGTTACATTGTTTATCTGAGATATTCTTGTTTCTTGAGGTAGGATTGCATTGCTATAAACTTCCCTCTTAGAAGTGCTTTTGCTGCATCCTATTGGTTTTGGGTCATCGTGTTTTCATTGTGATTTGTTTCTAGGTATTTTTTTTGATTGCCTCAGTGATCTCTTGGTTATTTAGTAGTGTAAAGTTTAATCTCCATATGTTTTATTTCTTACAGTTTGTTTCCTGTAATTGATATCTAGTCTCATAGCATTGTGTTCGAAAAAGATACTTGATATGATTTTAATTTTCTTAAATTTACTGAGGCTTGATTTGTGACCCAAGATATGATGTATCCTGGAGATGCTCCATGTGTAACTGAGAAGTGTATTCTGTTGTTTTGGGATGTAATGTCCTAAAAATATCAATTAAGTCTGTCTGGTCTATTTTGCCTTTTAAATCTTCTGTTCCTTATTTATTTTCATTTTGGATGATCTGTCCATTGGTGAAAGTGGGGGTGTTAAAGTCCCTCACTAGTACTGTGACACTGTCAATTTCCCTTTTTATGTCTGTTAGCATTTGCCTTATCTATTGAGGTGCTCCTCTGTTGGGTGCATAAATATTTACAATTGTTATGTCGTCTTTTTGGATTGATCCCTTCATCATTATGTAGTGTCCTCTTTGTCCTGTAATAGTCTTTATTTTATTTATTTATTTTTAAATTAATTAATTAATTTACTTATTTTTGTCTGTGTTGGGTCTTCGTTTCTGTGTGAGGGCTTTCTCTAGTTGCAGCAAGCGGGAGCCACTCTTCATCATGGTGCACCAGCTTGTCACTATCGTGGCCTCTGTTGCTGTGGAGCTCAGGCTCAGTAGTTGTGGCTCACGGGCCTAGTTGCTCCACGGCATGTGAGATCCTTCCAGACTAGGGCTCGAACCCATGTCCCTTGCATTGGCAGGCAGACTCTCAACCACTGCACCACTAAGGAAGCCCAATAGTCTTTATTTTAAATCTATTTTGTCTGATATGAGTATTGCTACTCCATCTTTCTTTTGATTTCCATTTACATTTAATATCTTTTTTCATCCCCTCACTTTCAGTCTGTATGTGTCTGTAGTTCTGAAGTGGGTCTCTTGTAGGTAGCATATATATGGGTCTTGTTTTTGTATCCATTCAGCCAGTCTGTGTCTTTTGGTTGGAGCATTTAATCCATTTACATTTAAGGTAATTATTGATATGTATATTCCTATTACCATTTTCTTAATTGTTTTGGGTTTGTTACTGTAAGTCTTTTCCTTCTCTTGTGTTTCCTGCCTAGAGAAGTTCCTTTAACATTTGTTGTAAAGCTGGTTTGATGGTGCTGAATTCTCTTAGCTTTTGCTTTTCTCTAAAGGTTTTAACTTCTCTGTCGAATCTGAATGAGATCTTTTCTGCGTAGAGTTATCTTGGTTGTAGATTTTTCCCTTTCATCACTTTAAATATGTCCTGCCACACCCTTCTGGCTTGTAGAGTTTCTTTTGGAAGATCAACTGTTAACCTTATCTGGATTCCCTTGTATCTTATATGTTGCTTTTCCCTCACTGCTTTTAATTTTTTTTCTTTGTATTTAATTTTTGATAGTTTGATTAATATGTGTCTTGGCATGTTTCTCTTTGGATTTATCCTGTATGTGATTATCTGTGCTTTCTGGACTTGGTTAACTATTTCCTTTCCCATGTTTGGGAAGTTTTCAACTATAATCTCTTGAAATATTTTCTCAGACCTTTTCTATTTCTATACTTCTTCTGGGACCCCTATAATTCCAATGTTGGTACATTTAATGTTGTCCCAGAGGTCTCTGAGTCTGTTCTAAATATTTTCATTCTTTTTTTCTTTATTCTGCTCTGTGGCAGTGTTTTCCAATATTTTATCTTCCAGTTCACTTATCTGTTGTTCTGCCTCAGTTATTCTATTATTGATTCCTCCTAGAGTATTTTTAATTTCACTTATTGTGTTGTTCATCATTGTTTGTTTGCTCTTTAGTTCTTCTAGGTCCTTGTTAAACATTTCTTGTATTTTCTCCATTCTATTTCTGAGATTTTTGGATCATCTTTACTCTCATTACTCTGAATTCTTTTTCAGGTAGACTGCCTATTTCCTCTTCATTTTTTTGGTCTGGTGGTTTTTACCTTGCTCTTTCATCTGTTGCATATTTTTCTGTCTTCTCATTTTTTTTAACTTACTGTGTTTGGGGTTCCATTTACTCAGGTTGCAGGTTCATAATTCCCATTGTTTTTGGTGCCTGCCCTCAGTGGGTGAGTTTGGTTCAGTGACTTGTGTATGCTTTCTGGTAGAGGGGACTGGTGCCTGTGTTCTGGTGGGTGGGACTGGATCTTTTCCCTCTGGTGGGTGTGGTCAGGTCCAGTGGGGTGTTTTAGAGTGCTGTGAACTTTGTATAATTTTAGACAGCCTTTCTGCTAATGGGTGGTGTTGTGTTACTGTCTTGTTAGTTTTTTGGCAGGGGCATCCAGCACTGGAGATTGCTGGCCATTGTGTGGAACTGGTTCTTAGTGTGAGATGATCTCTAGGAGAGTTCTTGCCAATTGATATTATGTGGGGCCAGTCCGTCCAGAGGTCCAGTGTACTTGACTTAGACCTCCCAATTCAGAGGCTCAGGCCCAACACACAACCGGTGCACCAAGACCCTGCCAGCCACACAGCTCCGAAGAAAAGGAAGAGACAAAAACTAAAACAAAAATAAATAAATAAAAGCAATAAACCAAATAGACAGAACCCTGGGACAAATGGTGAAAGCTAAACTATGCAGCCAAAATCACAGAAAGAAGCATACACATACACACTCACAAAAAGAGAAAAGGAAAAATTATATATATATATATATATATATATATATGGAATTTTATATATATATAAAAGGAAGAGAGCAACCAAACCAGTAAACAAATCCATAATTGATAATAAACATTAAATACTAAACTATTATAAACATAAAACCAGAAACAATTTAGACACTGAAAGCAAACCCCAAGTCTACAGTTGCTCCCAAAGTCCATTGCCTCAATTTTGGGAACATTCATTGTCTATTCATGTATTCTTCAGATGCAGGGTTTATCAAGTTGATTGTAGGGATTTAATCTGCTGATCCTGAAGCTGCACAGAGAAATTTCCCTTTCTCTTCTTCGTTTACACATCTCCTGGTGTTCAGCTTTGGTTTTGACCCTGCCTCTTCCTGTAGGCCACCCTCAGTAGTCTGTTACCTGCCCAGATAGGAGGGGGCTAAGACAGCTGCTGATTAGGGCTCTCTTGATCTCTCAGGAAGGGGAGAGGGAGGAGTAGAGTAGTCATAATTGGAATGCGGGTGATCCTGCAGTGGCAGAGGCCGGCACAACATTGCAACAGCCTGAAGAGTGCAGTGCGTTCTCCCGGGGGACTTGTCCCTGCATCTTGGGACCCTGGCAGTGGTGTGCTGCACAGGCTACCAGGATGGGGTGTGGGTAGTGACCTGTGCTTGCACACAGGATTCTTTGTGGCAGCGGCCACAGTATTAGAAGTTTATACCCATCTCTGGGGTTCAAGCAGATAGCCGTGGCTTGTGCCCATCTCTGGAACTCATTTAGGCGGTGCTCTGTCTTCTGTGGGCACACTGGGAAGGAATCCCCTCTCCTTGTGTACCCCAAAACAAAGGTCTCTTGCCTCTCCAGCAGGTCCATACATTTTCCCAGACTCCCTCCCGGCTAGCTGTGAAGCACTAGCCTCCTTCAGGCTGTCTTTATGCAGCCAACACCAGTCCTCTCCCTGGGGTCTGACCTCCAAAGCCTGAGCCTCAGCTCCTAGCCCACACCCTCCCCAGTGAGTGAGAAGACACGTGTCTCAGGCTGATGAGTGCTGGTTGGTACCACTTCTCTGTGAAGGAATCTCTCTGCTTTGGCCTCTGCACCCCTGTTGTTGCACTCTCCTTCATGGCTCTGAAGCTTCCTCCCTGCCCACCACCATCTCCACCAGTGAAGTGACTCCCTAGTGTGTGGAAAGATTTCCTACTTCACAGCTTCCTCCCAGAGGTGCTGGTCCCATCCCTATTCTTTTGTCTCTGTTTTTTCTTTTTTCTTTTGCCCTACCCAGGTATGTGAAGATTTTCTTGCCTTTTGGGAAGTCTGAGGTCTTCTGCCAGCATTCAGTAGGTGTTCTGTAGGATTTGTTCCACATGTAGATATATTTTTGATGTATTTATGGGGAGGAAAGTGATCTCCACGTCTTACTCTCCTGCCATCTTGAAGGTCTCCCCACCTGTATTTTGACTCCTCGTTTAGGCAACAAAGATGAGAGAAGTGAATTCAGATGGTGTAGAAAACAGTAATTCTTCTGCATGGGGGAAGGGACGTCCATAGGTAAGATTTTGTTGGAAGGCAGTGAGGGCACTTGGCTTTGAGCTTTCTTTGCATACCCAGACACTGTTTACACTTATGTTGTATAATTTGAGCTTAGCTGGGGAGTGAGTCTATGATAGATATTTAAGATATATGTGAATTCTTAATAGCTGTCTCTTAGTTTGTCCCTCATTCACTATCCTGTTCTAAAAAGAAAAGTCATGTTGTTTCAACGACTAGTCCAATTTTGTAGACTATGTTAAGGCAATAGAGACAGAGGGAGCATCCGTCTCTCTTTATAGACTAATGCAGTGTAATAAAAGAATATCGAAACTTGTCATTAATTAGCTCTGTGGTCTTGACAACGTCATTTATCCCATCTGGTTTTTGTTCCTCTGTTTGTAAAATGAGGAGGTATTACCAACAATCTCTCTAAAATCCCCTCTAAAACATAAATTTTTATGGTATAAATTTTGATCAGATTTAACACAATATTTTTGAAACAATGAATGCAGAAGTAAAGTAGTAATTTGGATGGTTTGCTAATTAATGTAAGATGAAAGTGAATCGAAAAAAATCACACATCTTAAGAGTCTATCTGACAATAGTCACGATCGCAAATGATTTTGCTATTTAGATAACACTATTCACCTATGCCAGTTCCCTCATGCTGCTCTATTTATACTCCCAAATGTAACACTTCCAGCAACAGAAAAATGTTACTCATTTATTGAACTACCCAATACCCATGCAAATTTTTGCCAAAGTAGCATTGCTAAGTGATTGACCCACCCCCATTGAATTTTTTTTTCAAATAATTCCTTCACTTGAATCACAAGCAACAACAAGCCAGTGGAAATTTTTGCAAAACTTTTGGCTTTTTGTACTAACCTAATAGTAGATGGATATTTCCTCACTACAGATGAAACAAATGTTTCTCTTTGGATAAGTTTGCCCATTAAACAACTTTTGCCATTGAAATCTGTTTAGATTTGGGCAGTTGGGACATCACCAAGTTAAATAGATGCTTGCTGAAATATCTGTTTTATTTTGCTGTTTCAGAAACATGTTAATTTTTCTGTGAATTTAATAACAATCATCAAGTATTATTTTAAAATAATTACTTTGTCAAAAGGTAGTACTTCTAATGTTTGATTTTGTTGGCTTGTGAAGTAGACTTCAATCTTTTAAAATTACTTAAACTATCTACTTTTTCCTGAATACAAATGAATCATTTCTTTTGTGTGTGTGTGTATGACAATCACACTCTGCTCAAAACTTGCCCAGAGAGAAGTCCAAGACCAGCAAAACACATCATTGTTGCTTAACAGAATAGAAGAAAAACAGGATTTTTTTTGAAAGTTCATACCTATATTTATTTTGAGCAACTAGCCCCTTCTTGATCTCAGTTTCCTGTGTGTAAAATGATTAGTTCGCATTAGATGATTTCCAAGGTATCTCTCATCCCTAACTTACCAGGACTCTATGACCCCATTTATAAACCTTATGAAGCTAATATTCTGCAGTTGTGCTCTGGTCCAATATCAATACCAATAAACATCAGCATTGAGAAACAATTAATAAGAAGTTAATGTTTTGGATGGTGCAAACAGATATTAATATAAATGAAAGCACAGTTTAGTTTTCATTAGATGTAACTGGATTTCTTCTGTCATTCTTTTTGTTACCTACTATATATAAGGTTGGAATTCTTACCTAACTTTGGTGTATTATCCCCATTCTCTTTTCCATCCTCACTTTATTCATCTTCTATCATATTCTGAAGATTCAGAGGGATTGAGTTGAGAAAAGCACCAGTTTAAGGGGAGTATTAATAAGCTCTTTTCCAAGCCTCAACTTCTTCCTCTCCTGACCCAAATGCTCAGATGCCCTGTATATCGTTGTAAGGCATGTTCTGCTTAGGGATCAATGTGGTTATAAATTAAGAATAAAATCACCTGTAGGAAATACTATACTTTTTTTGCTTAAAATATATCAGTTCCTTGCTTTTCCCTTATTAATAAACGACATCAAGCAACAATATTCCCAGCCTCATAAAATTAATCTAAGTCAATCAGCATAATCCTGTGTCCTTCAGAGAACTATTAAATTTGCCAATCTCCCTTGCCCTGTGACCAATCTGAATTATAAGAGTTAAAGGTACATCTGCTGGAGGACTTTAACTTTCTAGATACAAGAATCATGATCAGATAATGAGAATCATGATCGCATTTTCTTTTTTATCTTGATGCCTGGAGTTGGAGTTGCCATCTTGCAAGAATAAAGAAAGACCAAGAGAAACAGATATACAGAAGTCCTGACATCACTGAATGGGTGAACCTAAAACCATAGCAACTATTAATATCTAGTCTTCTTGTCATATGAGAGAAAATGAAGAGGTTTGTTTACAGTGAATGAGGTTATGGGATGCCTAGATTTCCCCTTCAAGATTGAAGGATTTATTCTTCCACCTGCTAAAAAGATTATGAGCTGACATCCCTCAGCTGTCAAGCCATGTTCCAGAATTGTATCACCTGAAGAACACCTCTTTGCTGAGGGAGGAATTGTCTGCCCTCTTGCTGGAGAAGCCTCTATCCACTGCCTGTTTGATGTGGGAGTATAAATATCTGGGTGTCTCCCTTCAACACAGGATAACCATCTCTGAAAAACCATCCATCTTTGGAGTTCCCCACAAGCTCAGCTGACGTCTTGTTATAAATTAACCACAGCCCAACTCTTCCTCTACTCAAAGTCTTGCTTTCTTCAGAACTCCTAAGGTGATGTTTCTGAGAACACTCCCTCTGAAAACTTCTGATGCTAGTCTCTGTCTCAACTTGACTTCTAACAAAAAACATATTACAGTGTTGTTTAATCCACTGTTAAACTTTCTGTTACTTGTGCCCAAAATTATGCCTAATTTATACATGAATATATGAGACAATTAGAACACTGGTTAAATGCTTCTTAAATAGAAACTGTTACCAAACTGAGTCGTTTGGATCCTGCTCAGACCCTAGCCCAGCCCAGTCTCTGCATCCACGGAGGAGGGTTTTATTTTTTCCATTGTGGTTTCAGTAGATGAAATCAAGGTTGAGACCAACACAACACCAGCTTTATTCAGTGGCCAAAAAAATGGAGAAGGGGGAACTAAGTTTACAGATCACCTTCTAGCCCATCTAGGTAGAGGGATTTAATTTTAAAGAGTAAAGACAAAGGGAGGAGGAGTGAGGCTAATGATTGGGAGGCATATGCATTAGTCTATGGGGAAGAGGCAGGGCTTTTTCCGAGGGAGTGCAGTGCCACCCCCTTTTTTATCCTTTTATGGTCCTTAATGTCCAGTCATGGCCACCAGTAGGTGTGTCATTTAATATGCTAATGTAGTAAAATTAGTGTATAATGAGACTCAGGGTCGGTTGGAGGTCAGATTTATTGCCATTGTCATCTTGGTCCCAGCTGGTTTCATGGGTTTTTTTTGTTTGTTTGTAGCTTCCTTTCTTATTTCTGGATCCCTTAATGTAAAGATTTATGTTAACTCCTGCTAAAGGTGGGGTTTGATGGGTTTTGAGCAAAGACTTGGAGCAGCTCTGGCAACAAAACCACTGGGTGAAACTAACTGTTTTAGACTCCAACAAAGAGAATACCCACCACTTTTCACAGAGGTAGGGTTCAAATCCAGGCTTGGTCTCTTAACCAGCAAGGTAAATTTAAGCAAAATATTTAAGCCTCTTTGTCCTCAAGTGTTAAGTCTAATAATAATACCATTCTTATTATTTAACTTTTTGGTGACTAATAAATAGGTAACACATGTGACACATCCAACACATATAACTGTCCTTGATCATTTTTTGTGAGGATTCAACAAAATAACATCTGAATAATACCTAACATATATAGTTACCCACTCTGTAAACAATAGTTATTACTATTACATTAACTTCAGAATTGTTTTCCTAAAATGACACCAGCCCAAAATTATAATTCCAGATTTGAATTATCTTGCATATGTAACTCTTTGACATTTATTAGGTTTCTCCTTTTAATTTTATTTTTAGATGTGTGTGTGGTCCAAGTTCTTCACTGGGATTTATGGAAGTGGCATGAGTGGGGAGATTTGAGAATGTGGCAATGACAGAGGTACTCATTCAGACCTGTCTCTGGAGCATCCTCAGAGGAGGGCCAGAGGTCCAGAGAATCTGTGACACATTACAGTGGCCTCGGGTCTCAGGTGCAAAATGACTTCAGATAGGGTCTGAAGCTGAATCTAACCTCTGTACCCCAACACCGAAATAAATCTCAGAGGCAGAGTTTTGGGTGAAGTAGAAAAATATGGCTTTATTCCTTTGCCAGACAAAGGGGACAATAGTGGCTAATGTCCTCAAAACTATATGTCCCAAACTGGAGGGGGTAGTGAGGAGTTTTATAGTAATGGTTCAAAGAGGGCATGATCAGCTCATGGACATTCTTCTGATTGGTTGGTGGTGAGAAAAGTGGGAGTCAGCATCATCAATGTTCTAATTCCAACCAGGTCTGGAGTCTCCATGCTTGTGAGCACCATACCCTTAATTTCTCCCACCTAGTGGGGAATTTCAGTCTTTTCATAACAGCTCAAAGATATTGTTATGCGTATCCCTTGAGAGGGAACCAGGACCCAGCCCCAAGGCTGCAGTATTGTTTCTTTTGACTGCTCCTCTCTTGTCTCTGTTTTCTCTTCCTTCCCTAATTAGCAAATGTTGGAATCTGCCCATTGGAACTAAGGAAAGGTCATGGAGGCTGAATGTAGCCTATTTCCTGTAATCAAGAAATAGGGGCCACAAAAAAGCTTTTGTGTCCAGGAGCCCCACAGTGTCCTGCTAGGTAATAGGCCTACATGTCACTTCCACCCAAGAGGATCAGGACCTCAGAATTTTATGTGCCAATATTGACTAGTTCTTTTATGCATGTCGGATTTTGACATACACTCGCTCCCCACATCACATGTGGGTGCCTCTGCATCTATAGCTTTGCAGCACTTAGTGGAACCTCGGTAACTATTTCCTGATCTTGAAACAGTTTATCAGTGGGTTTCTGTTCTCCACTATAGTATGCCTTTAACAGTAAAGAATGAATTCTTCTTCTGAGTTAGTCAGGACTGTTTAGCCAAGAGATCAAGTATTATCTCTCACTCTTAGCATTAAAAAAAAGTCAGTGTTTCAAAGGAGTCATCTCTTAAAATTTGAGGAAAGAAATGTTGGAAACACTATTGTAGAATTGTTGGTAAAGTAAGGCTCATTCATGGCAATTAAGCTGCCTCAATTACTGTATGATTTTTTCATGAACAAAGGCTTCCTCCCTCTTGAGGAATTCATGGCCTGTGGGAAAGTTAATGGTGAGATTCTATGTAGTGAGACTCCCTAAGGGAGTGTATTAGGCTTGCCACCTTCGGAATCTGGATGGATGAGGGTGGGCTGCCAGGGAAAGTTTATCAAGGTTCTGTTTCTGTTAAGAGCCACAGGTCCTCAGGGAGGAAAATTACTGGGCAGTTTGCTATTGTAGTTGGGCTCCAGCTCAATGTCTCTAGAATAGAAATTTCAAACCGGCAACCTGAAAGCTGAACATGGCCTATGGATTTGTTTTATTTGGCTCCTATACTGTTTTAAAAAATGATACCAACATTTAAAACAGGAAATTTCACATAAAAATCCAGATTTCTGGCTTCTGCTGCAAAAATGGAAAGATCTGGCAACATGGGGCTCACATTCCTGTATGACAACAATTGGCTGGATCTATGTAATGGCTCTTCAACAAGAAAAGAATGTGCTCTTCTGTTTACCACAGTCCCCACCATTCCCTAATATCTCCAACTCTGAACATGACTGTCAGTTGTCATTTATCATCATGCTTGTAGTTTTCCAGTGTAAAGAATTATTTCTTCATAAAGATGTACATCTTTCTCAAAAGAAGGATAAAACAGAATGAGAGGTCCTCAGGTTAAAAATCAATGAGAGAATTTTCTATTAGAGGTGAAGAATAATCATACACATTTAATTCTGTTTAATTTAAAGTTTATACCTAGCCCTAAATTAAGGGAAAATCCTCACTACTCTTTGAGGATTCATAAAAAAATATTAATTTGATGAAAAGATGATTTTGTTCTCACCACATACTATTGACTTTAGGATTAGATTTGACATATCATAAGACTTTGACCACTTAGATAAATGAATATATTTGCATAGAAAAAAAGATCTAGGACCAAGCCGTTTCTCATTCCGAGTAAGTCATACAGATTCTGAGGGACTGTCTGTCCCCTAGGATGTGAAAGAAATGTGTATATTTTAAATCCCTGTCTGAGATATTGACACCTCTTCACTAGCTGAGAATACCTACCCAAAACTTTATGAATCTGCACTTCCAAAATGCATCCATCAGAGTCTTTCATACTATCATCTGATAGAAACTTTAAAGGATGTGTCCCAGGACTTTATGGTCGACCTTGTCTGTTCATATTTTTTTAAATCAAGAGTTGATGAAGACAATGATGATTTGCTTAATTTATTTACAGATGACAGTATTGGGGGAAAGAATGTCTCCAAACTTATTTTCAGGTTCAGTATCCACATCTTGAGTGCTACCCACACTAGAGATATACTTCACAGGTTCAGTTATCATCACAGACTCAGAAAAAGACAACAGTACATATAAAAAGAGTCATGACTCAATAAGAATCCACTTAAGAAAAAAAAAAAAGGTGAGGAAAAGCTCACTATGAGTGAATAGTGTTACATAACTTTCAAAAACGTCTAAGTAATCTTAGGACATTTATAGAAATATAGAATGTTAGCCCCTCCACACTATGCACTTGTCAGATCTTATCCAATATTTATTTTCATTTTTCAGAATCATAAGTGTGTGTGTGTGTGTGTGTGTGTGTGAGAGAGAGAGAGAGAAAGAGAGAGAGAAAGAAAGAGAGAGAGAGAGAAAGGGGAATAGAAAGATCAGGAATACGGAGTCA
Organism: Orcinus orca; assembly: GCF_937001465.1. Lineage (NCBI taxonomy): Eukaryota > Metazoa > Chordata > Mammalia > Artiodactyla > Delphinidae > Orcinus > Orcinus orca. The sequence goes on from NC_064563.1 coordinate 132,651,389, forward strand.
ACAGCATGTTATATGAAGAATGGTTAAACAAAGTTCAACTAATTACATCAGAAAATAATACGAAAGTCAATAACATATTTTATTTAAAAGAAATGGTTATGTTTAGATTATTTGGGTCTATTTCCTCTGTAGATCAAATATGTAAACGTAGTACTAAAAGATAAGTAGTCAATACAAGAAATATTTTTCTCACAAAGGGTTTCACATCACCCCACCAAACAAATAAAATGCACTATTTCAGGGAAAATCTTTGTCCTTATTACCCTTTCTGTATTCAGCTGAAGGTTAAAGAAGTATCGTATTACATGATATTTAAGAGCCCTCAGGTCACTGGGAACTGCTTATTTTATAAACATTTTTTTTAAAATGAAAATTGTTTGGTCTCTCACCTTTTATACAAATCCAAACAGTTGAGGGTTGCCACAGTTTTATAGCAGATCTGTCTTGTTTTCATGGACAGTTGTAATTTTTTGTTTGTTCAGCATTCAAAGAGACTTCCAACTTTTGAGATATTTACTCTCCTTACCTCTTGACAGCCTTGGCTGATCAGATGGTACTGCCTAGAATTTGCCTTTGAAATGGGGAAAACAGGGTCCATAAGCAGTTAAGAAATGATTCCTAACAGCAGTGCTGGCATCATGGAGAATTTTACGATGCCAGTGAGCATCTAAAAGAAGTGTCCTATCTAAATTCCTTTGATCACTTATCATTTTATGATCTGGTTCCCCAGCCCTCATATCACTTCTGTGCATGTCTCCCCAATATTCTAAGAAATAATTTTGCTGCAAAAGTTAACCAGAGATGATTTCTGTTGCTTGTAGGCAATAAGTTGATGCAGAAAAAATTTTATGAGAGACTATTTTATAGAAGTCAATGCAAATGCATTAATTTACAAGAAATGAAACTGCAAGGGGTTGGTTTTGGTGACTTATGCTCACCCAGCACATTCTCTTACAAGGGAAGAATATATTGTAATCTACATTCTAGTCAGAAGATTTGGGGGACATAGAACCCATGAGAGAGTTTTATAACTCACCTGGTTACAGCGGATCACAAGATCAAACAATGGGACCCTGATATTTATTCTCATTGACAGGGCTCTTCTGCTATAGAAACAAAAGAAAAAAAACAGAAGAGACTTGGGGTTTCTCTAAACCTCTCTAAGTATTTGTATGGGCACTATCAATTTTCTTCTCTGACTCCTAGTTTTCAATATTTCATTATGATGCATTCTGATTGGTACACTTTAACGGCCCAATTTTTCCTTTGTTGCTTCTCATGTAATAACGAAGCATGTGAACCAAGATTCCTTAATCACCCACTTAATTACTGATTTTCAAAAATTTACTTTTGAATACTATAATTTCTTTCTAAATTTTGGGAATACCTTTGTTATTCATTAGGTACAGCCTATGGTTGATTATGTGCTTTTATAAAAACTTCAAAAAATACTCAATCTAAGGCAAAAAAATACTCATCAGAATGTATTGAATGTTTAGAGAAAGGAATTTAAATGATGAGTGCTCTTTCACTGTAGTGATTTAATTCAGCTGTTTTTGATGTGACTACTTTTCCAATTAGAATAATTGTTCTCTTTGACAAACACAATATTACCGTATTTCCACTGATTTCACCATGAATGAGGTTTCTACAATTAATTATTCCTTATTGAAACATACTTATCACCTAAGAAATGTAATGTAATGGTACAAATAGTATGTGCATCATTTATCAATTTATTCTAAAATCTGCATAAAAGGAAAATTATAGTATAGTGGAAAATGCACAGGTTTTAGAATAATATGTCCCAATGTTATTGAAGTATTTTGGCTTTCTAAATGTTTCACTACATAAAACAAACTTCCCTTCTTTAATTCTCCTATTATCTGTCATGCTTTGCATTATCATTCAAAAATGGAATCATAGGGCTATCATATAAAAACACTATAATAAATGCTAAGAATGCCACAAGTTCTTGTCCTCATATATCTAATTGTATTCTTAAGATAACTTGACATGTATTACAAAGATAAATAATGACACAGCACAATACAGAATACATAGTGCTGAATACTGCAGTCTATGAGCAAAACTGAATTCTGAAAAGAAAAATCACTACTGATTTTCTTCCTTAGAGGAGGTGAGCATTAGTTGAAACTTAAAGGAACAAAGAGAGCCTTCACTCTATTTAGAGAGCATTGCAAGGAAGAGTGCTGCTCACTATAAGATAATATGTTTGTGTTTTTAAAACCATTCCATATGTGGGAATTTGTTATAGCAAAAGTAGAAAATTAAGACAGATTTCAATACCTGAGAGTGAGACACTGCTGTAACAAATATGTAAAAATATGTCAAAATGTCTTGGAATTGAGCAGAGTGAGGCTGATGAATTTTCAGGAGCATGTTCAAAAAAGTTTAGATTGCCTTAAACATGTTGTTAGTAGAAGTATAATTATTAGTGACTCTGCCAGGGAAGACTCAGAAGAAGTGAAAAGCATGGTAGAGAAAATATAAATTGTCTTAAAGAATACCTAAATCATCACAAACAGACTATTAGTAGAAATATGAACATAACAAGTTCTGTTGGTGAGGGTTCAAAAGGAAATAAGTAACACATTACTGACCAATGGAGGAAAGGTTCTCCTTCTTGTATAGTGGCAGAAGTCTTAACAGAATTATCTTCCTGCAGTTATGTGGAAAGCAAAACTTATAAGTGATAAATAAATAAAACTTATAAATAATATTTAGCTGAAGAGATTTTCAAGCAAAGGGATAAAGAAGCAGCCTGGTTTCTGTTGGCTGCTTATAATAAAATGCAAGAGGAAGGAGATAAATTGGGAGAAGAATAGTTAAACAAAAAGGAACCAAAAGGTGATGATTTGGAAAATCTTCAGCCTATCTAAATTGCCAAAAAAAAAAAAGCTTAAAATTAAGGGATTCATTGTCAGGAATATATGATCTAAAGAAAAATCTGAGGGTGTGTCTCTAACAAACTTTTGCTAGTATTCCCAGGAGATTAAAAGGTCACAATACTCAGTCACACATAAGACTCTTTGAATAGGTTGAGTGTGCCTCTCAGATCCCCTCAATCACACCAGAGAACATCTTGGAAGTTTAAGGGTGCTGTTCCTCAATTATCTAAGGGAAGCCAAAAATAGAGAACTATCTAAGAAGTATCTGTGCAAGAGTCTCTTGTGTAATGGAATGAATCTCTATAACATACATAGTAGATCCACAAAGTTCTTGTGAAGTTTATACTACAAGAAACACTGTCAGTTTGGACTAAAAGGTATAAAGTATGAAATGAAAGAAGGCTATTGGATCCTTAAAATTCTACTGGCAGGAAACAAGCTAGTAAAACTACTTAGCTGCAAACACCTGTCATATTTCATGAAAAGGATGATTCAGAGTAGAAAGCCATGAGCTTGAAAAGAGGGGCTGAAAAGCATAGAAAATTATTCACAGGCCTTGAAATCTAATAGAGTTTCCTCAGCTAGATTTAGAAATTATTAGGACGAGTATCTCCTTTTTTCCTTTAGTTTTCTCCTTTTTTCTTAACTGGAATGTCTATAAATGTTTTCCTATGCCTGTCCAACATTTTATTTCAGAAGAAGTTAATGTGTTTTTAATTTCACAGATTCACAAATAGAAAGGAATTGTGTGTGCCCAAGGATAGTTCATAGTCAGAGCCTTACGCATATCTAAATTAGGTCATTTAGGTGATGACATTAGGGACTTTGAACTGATGAGATTTGGGATTTGGATGAGATTTTAGACACTTGGTTGATACTCCATGAGTTAGACTTTGAGGAATTAAGGGTTCAGTGAATAAATTTTGCATGAGGACAGGTAAATTTTAGGGGAACAAAAGGCAACTGTACTGGATGGATCCATGTTGCCATGATGTCCATATCCTCATTCCCACAATTTATAAATAGATTATCTTGCAAGACAAAAAGAATTTTACAGATGTATTTAAAGTTAAGAAACTTGAGATAGGGAAAATATTATCCAGATGGGCTCAATATAACCATGCAAGTCTCAACAGCATAAACTTTTCTCAGTTTTCCTGTGGTAGCACAACCAGAAAAAATGGTAGAGTGAGGACTTGGTCCACCATTGATGGCTTTGAAGATGGAAGTAGGTGCCTAAGCTAAGGAGTATAGGTGGTTTCCAGAAACTAGAAAAAGCAAGAAAAGAGATTGCCTTCCTATAGCTTCCAAAAAGAAAGACATTACTGCCAACACCCAGCAACTTGGTCAGATATTAGCCTCATGAGACCTGTGTCATATTTCTTACCTATAGAACAATAAGAACCATGCAGATGTGTGCAGCCTTTCTCACCTCCTGGTGCACTGCCTGAGTTGGAGAGATATTGCCTGAGCCGTGTAGCTGATGAGTGGTCTTGGTGCTCTGCCCGGGTGTCAGGCCTGAGCCTCTGAGGTAGGAAAGCTGAGTCCAGGACACTGGACCACTGGAGACCTCCTGGCCCAAAGTAATATCAATTGGTGAGACCTATCCCAGAGATCTCTGTCTTAACACTAAAGACCCAGCTCCACCCAGTGGACAAAAAGCTCCACGGCTGGTCACCCATACCACACAGCTAGCAAGACAGGAACACAACATCACTCATTAGCAGAGAGGCTGCCTAAAATCATACTAAGTTCACAGACACACCAAAAAACACCACCAGATGCAGCCCTGCCCACCAGAAAGAAAAGATCCAGTCCCACCAACCAGGACACAGGCACCAGTCCCATCCACAGGAAGCCTACACAACAACAGAACCAACCTCAACATATGGGGGCAGACATCAAAAACAATGGGAACTACAAACCTGCAGCCTGTGGAAAGAAGACCCCAAACACAGTAAGTTAAAAGAAAAATGAGAAGACAGAAAAATATGCAACAGATGAAGGAGCAATGTAAAAACCCACCAGACCAAACAAATGAAGAGGAAATAGGCAGTCAACCTGAAAAAGAATTCAGAGTAATGACAGTAAAGATGATCCAAAATCTTGAAAATAGAAGGGAGAAAATATAAAAAACCTTTAAGAAGGACCTAGAAGAACTAAAGAGCAAACAAACAATGATGAACAACACAATAAATGAAGTTAAAAATTCTCTAGAAGGAATCAATAGCAGAATAACTGAGGCAGAAGAATGGATAAGTGACCTGGAAGACAAAATAGTGGAAATAACTACCACAAAGCAGAATAAAGAAAAAAGAATGAAAAGAATTGAGGACAGCCTCAATAGGCTGTCCTCATAGAGACCTATTAAACGCACCAACATTCAAATTACAGAGGTCGCAGAAGAAGAAAGAGAAACAGAAAGGACTGGAGAAAATATTTGAAGAGATTATAGTTGAAAACTTCCCTAATATGGGAAAGGAAATAGTCAATCAAGTCCAGAAAGAGCAGAGAATCCCATCCAAGAAAATCAAAGGAGAAACAGGCCAAGACACATTAATCAAACTATGAAAAATTAAACACAAAGAAAAAATATTAAAAGCAGCAAGGGAAAAACAACAAATAAAACACAAGGGAATCCCATAAAGTTAACAGCTGATCTTAAAGCAGAAACTCTGCAAGCCAGAAAGGAGTGGCAGGATATAATTAAAGTGATGAAAGGGAAAAACCTACAACCAAGATTACTCTACCAGCAAGGATCTCACACAGATTCGATGGAGAAGTTAAAATCTTTACAGATAAGCAAAAGCTAAGAGAATTCAGCACCACCAAACCAGCTTTACAACAAATGCTAAAGGAACTTCTCTAGGAAGGAAACACAAGAGAAGGAAAAGACTTACAGTAACAAACCCAAAACAATTAAGAAAATGGTAATAGGAATATACATATCAATAATTACCTTAAATGTAAATGGATTAAATGCTCCAACCAAAAGACACAGACTGGCTGAATGGATACAAAAACAAGACCCATATATATGCTACCTACAAGAGACCCACTTCAGAGCTACGGACACATACAGACTGAAAGTGAGGGGATGAAAAAAGATATTAAATGCAAATGGAAATCAAAAGAAAGATGGAGTAGCAATACTCATATCAGACAAAATAGATTTAAAATAAAGACTATTACAAGACACAAAGATTGACACTACATAATAATCAAGGGATCAATACAAGAAGAAAATATAACCATTGTAAATATTTATGCATCCAACATAGGAGCATCTCAATACATAAGGCAAAGGCTAACAGCCATAAAAGGGGAAATTGACAGTAAGACAATCATAGTATGGGATTTTAACACCTTACTTTCACCAACGGCCAATTTATTCAAAATGAAAATAAGAAGGATATACAAGCTTTAAATGACACATTAAACAAGATGGACTTAATTGATATTTATGGGATATTCCATCCAAAAACAACAAAATACACATTCTTCTCAAGTGCTCATGGAATATTGTCCAGGAGAGATCGTATCTTTGGTCACAAATAAAGCCTTGGTAAATTTAAGAAAATTGAAATTGAACCAAGTATCTTTTCCTATCACAACACTGTGAGACTAGATATCAATTACAGGAAAAAAACTGTAAAAAATATAAATCATAGAGGCTAAACAACATGCTACTAAACAACCAAGAGATCACTGAAGAAATCAAAGAGGATATCAAAAATACCTAGAGCCAAATGACAATGAAAACACAATGACACAAAACCTCTGGGATGCAGCAAAAGCAGTTCTAAGAGGGAAGTTTATAGCAATACAATCCTACCTCAAGAAAAATCTCAAATAAGCAACTTAATCTTAAAACTAAAGCAATTAGAGAAAGAAGAACAAAAACCCCAAAGTTAGCAGAAAGAAAGAAATCATAAAGTTCAGATCAGATAAAAATGAAAAAGAAATGAAGGAAACAACAGCAAGGATCAATAAAACTAAAAGCTGGTTCTCTGAGAGGATAAACAAAATTGATAAACCATTAGCCAGACTCATGAAGGAAAAAAATGGAGAAGATTCAAATCAACAGAATTAAAAATGAAAAGGAGAAGTAACAACTGACACTGCAGATATACAAAGGATCATGAGAGATTACTATAAGAAAGTATATGCCAATAAAATGGACCACCTGGAAAAAATGCACAAATTCTTAGAAAAACACAACCTTCCAAGGCTGAACCAGGAAGAAACAGAAAATATGAAGAGACCAATCACAGGCACTGAAATTGAGACTGTGATTAAAAATCTTCCAACAAACAGAAGGTCAGGACCACAAGACTTCACAGGAGGATTCTATCAAACATTTAGAGAAAAGCTAACACCTATCCTTCTCAAACTTTTCCAAAATATAGCAGAGGGAGGAACACTCCTCAACTCATTCTACAAGGCCACCACCACCTTGACACCAAAACCAGACAAAGATGTCAAAAAGAAAGAAAACTACCAACTAATATCACTGATGAACATAGATGAAAAAATCCTCAACTGAATACTAGCAAACAGAATCTAACAGAACATTAAAAGGATTGTACACCATGATCAATTGGGGTTTATTCCAGGAATGCAAGGATTCTTCAGCATATGCAAATCAATCAATGTAATACACCATATTAACAAATTGAAGGATAAAAGTCATATGATAATTTCAATAGTTGAAGAAAAAGCTTTTGACAAATTTCAACACCTATTTATGATAAACACTCTCAGGAAAGTAGGCATAGATGGAACCTACCTCAAGAACATAAAGGCCATATATGACAAACTCACAGCCAACATTGTTCTTAATGCTGAAAACTTGAAACCTTTTCTACTAAGCTAAGAACAAGACAAGGTTGCCCACTCTCACCACTATTATTCAATATAGTTTTGGAAGTTTTAGCTACGGCAATCAGAGAAGAAAAAGAAGTAAAAGGAATCCAAATTGGAAAAGAAGAATTAAAACTGTCACTGTTTGCAGATGACATGATACTATATAGAGAGAATCCTAAAGTTGCCACCAGAAAACTACTAGAGCTAATCAATGAATTTGGTAAAGTTGCAGGATACAAAATTAATGCACAGAAATCTCTTGCATCCCTATACACTAATGATGAAAAATCTGAAAGAGAAATTAAGGAAACACTCCCACTTACCATTGCAACAAAAAGAAAATAATACCTAGGAATAAACCTATGTAAAGAGAAAAAAGACCTGTATGCAGAAAACTTTAAAAGTCTGATTAAAGAAATTAAAAATGATACAGACAGATGGAGAGATATACTATGTTCTTGGATTGGAAGAATCAACATTGTGAAAATGACTGTACTACCCAACGCAATCTGCAGAATCAATGCAGTTCCTATCAAACTACCAATGGCATTTTTCACAGAAGTAGAATGAAAAATTTCATAATTTGTATGGAAACACAAACCACCCTGAATAGACAAAGCAATCTTAATAAAGAAAAATGGAGATGGAGGAATCAGGATCTCTGACTTCATACTATACTACAAAGCTACAGTAATCATCACAGTACGGTACTGGCACAAAAACAGAAATAAAGATCAACGGAACAGGATAGAAAGCTCAGGGTTAAATCCACACACATATGGTCACCTTACCTTTGATAAAGGAGGCAAGGATATATGATGGAAAATAGACACCCTCCTCAGTAAGTGGTGTTGGGAAAACTGGACAGCTACATGTAAAAGAATGAAATTAGAGCACTTCTTAATACCATACCCAAAAATAAACTCAAAATGCATTAGAGACCTATGCAAGGCCAGACACTATAAAACTCTTAGAGGAAAACAAGGCAGAACCCTCTGTGACATAAGTCACAGCAAGATCCTTTATGACCCACCTCCTAGAGAAATGGAAATAGAAACTAAAATTAACAAATAGGACCTAATGAAACTTAAAAGCTTTTGCACAGCAAAGGAAACCTTAAACAAGACGAAAAGACAGCCCTCAGAATGGGAGAAAATATTTGCAGATGAAGCAACTGACAGAGGATTAATCTCCAAAACATACAAGCAGCTCATGCAGCTCAATATCAAAAATCAAAGAACCCAATCCAAAATGGGTGGGAGGCCTAAATAGACATTTCTCCAAAAAGTTATACAGGTTGCCAACAAACACATGGGAAGTTGCTCAACATCACTAATCATTAGAGAAATGCAAATCAAAACTACAGTGAGCTATCACCTCACACCAGAAAGAATGACCATCATGAAAAAATCTACAAACAATAAATGCTGGAGATGGTGTGGAGAAAAGGGAACCCTCTTGCACTTTTGATGAGAATGTAAATTGATACAACCACTATGGAGAACAGTATGTAGGTTCCTTAAAAATCTAAAAATAGAACTACCATATGATCCAGCAATCCCACTCCTGGGCTTATATCCTGAGAAAGCCATAATTCAAAAAGAAACATGTACCACAATATTCATTGCAGCACTATTTACAATAATCAGGACATGGAAGCAACCTAAGTGTCCATCCACAGATGAATGGAGGAAGAAGATGTGCCACATATACACAATGGCATATCACTCAGCCAGAGAAAGAAATGAAATTGAGTTATTTGTAGTGAGGTGGATGGGCCTAGAATCTGTCATACAGAGTGAAGTAAGTCATAAAGAGTAAAACAAATACCATATGCTAACACATATATATGGAATCTATAAAAAAAAGTGCTTCTGATGAACCTAAGGGCAGGTCATGTATAAAGACTCAGACATAGAGAATCCACTTGAGTACACGAGGAGGTGGAAGGTAAGCTTGGACAAAGTGAGAGAGTAGCACTGACATATATACACTACCAAATGTAAAATAGATAGCTAGTGGGAAGCAACCACATAGCATAGGGAGATCAGCTCAGTGTTTTGTGACCACCTAGAGGTGTGGCGTAGGTAGTATGGGAGGGAGGCACAAGAGGGAGGGGATAAGGGGCTATATGTTTACATATAGCTGATTCACTTTGTTGTACAACAGAAAGTAACTCATTGTAAAGTAATTATATGCCATCAAGGATGTTAAAAACAAAAACAAAAACTCAAACAAGAACCATGCAAAGCAAGGGCTGCTTGTCTCTAAAACGATAGCTGTATGTATACATGTTCTGTGTTACAAGGTAAAGGGCAATTCTCAGTTTTAAAAGTTTGAAAAACCCAAGTAAAGATGGCATTTGAATAAGTTTATTATCTAGCCTACATTTCCAGTTACATATCACAAGTGCATGTTATATTCTAGTCAATTAAAGTAAATGCACTCTCCTGAACATGGCTTTGGTTCCATAAAATTATTCTTATTGTTCTTTCCACATGGACCCAGTGCCCTTATTTACCTGGTGAAACCCTACACTTCCTTAAACATGTCATTCAAGAGTCAGTTCCCATGGAAAGTTTTCCTGATGCCCTTCTTCCCATCCTTGTCATTTATGTAAAAAACTAGCAGTCTTTCTCTATCTATCTATCTTCTGTTGTCTGAATGTTTGTGTTCCCTCAAAATTCACATGCTGGTATCCTAATGCCCACAGTTATGGTGTTAAGAGGTGAGATTTTTGGGAGTTGATTAGTTCATGAGGGTAGAGCCCTCATAAATGGAATTAGTGCTCATATAACAGGGTTCCACCAGAGTTCCCTAACCCTCATCTGACCATGTTGGCACTCTGTTCCCAGATTTCCAGCCTCCAGAACTAAATTTTGGTTGTTTGTAAACTACCAAGTCTGAGATATTTTGTTATAGCAGCCTGAACCGACTAAGACAGAATCCATATATATATTTTTTTAATTAGTAGAAACTGCTACGAGATAGCTCTTGAGCTCCTACCAAGAAGCCCCATTGAAACTCCAGTAATGAATTGAAAAAAATACTTAAGCAAATATTAATCATTGGCAGATAGTCATGGAAAACTCATGCTAGTCTGTCTATGTATATTTATATATATATTTTTTAAGAGAGCAAAAAGTGTGAACAAAGGAGGGCCAGTGTGTGTGTATGTGCATATGTGCAAGGTGTTCACACAGAAGTGATTTTTACAGAAAAATCACAAGGTTATGAAAAATATTTTGACATGATTATGAAACTGGCTTAAGAAAAATAAACTAAGGAGGGAATTTATCTCTGTATGAAAGAAACATAAACAGGATTCTCCAGGGATAGCTGCTACGGCCAGTTTTGTTCCCCATCTTAATTAACTGTACCTTGGTGTCATTCAGAAACAAAATACTTGGTTATACAAGCCATTAATTTGGACCAATATGGCGATTTATCATGAAATCTTCATAAGGGTTGAGCTGCAAACAGCAACTCATACAAATAATTAATCATTGAGCTAAAACCAGAGGAGTAAGATATTTAGAGAATCTATTATTAAAAACATGTCTATACATAGAAATGGATTTTTAACAATTTATTCATACTAATTTTCTACTTTTTAAGCTTAGGTAGTGAATTATAGTAGTTGGTATGGACTCAGCTATCTAATATATGCTATATTTTAATCCTTCTTTATTCATCAATTACAGTACTTGCGTTTCAAAGGTATTGCTTAAGTTTGAAAAAGTGATATCACATTTTTTACAGTTTTGATTAGCTCCATCTTTACTAGCACAGAAATCAAATTAATTTCTACTCTTTAGAAATTCTTATCAGTTTTGGGTTTCTTTCTCACTTTTAGGAGAATGAGAGATTGACAAAATCTCATTTATGTTAAATGAGAGGAAAATTACTTGCCTGAAAATTTCAGTTATCAAATAGATTTATTATTGGGGGAAAGAAGATGATTTTTGTTCTGGTCATTTCTTCCTATAATAAATACAAAAATAAATGTTTTAAATCATTTTATACCTTGAATATTATATTTGTCAAGATACATTTGCATGTTTTAATTATCTTAAAATACATTTTGCATAGACATTTCCTAATATTGTGTGCTACAAGAGTTTCCCCCAAAATTAGTTTAGGGGAAAATATTTTAAAATAAATATTTATTCTTTTATACAAGTTCATATTATTAAGCACCTGGGAACAGTCTATTTGTATGAAAACAATGTGTTTAATATGATTATATATTTAGTACTATAAGCTCAGTGAATATTATATAGTAATATAATGAGTTGTTATTTATATTCCATGCCTTAGAAAGTATTAAAACATTTCTTTAAAATAATATGTGTTAGTTTTTTCTTCAAACTTTCTAAAATTTCTTTAAGTCTGTGAGGATATATAGATAAGTTTTATAATTTTTCCGTAAACAGTTTCACAGATTGTGAATACTAAATGGTAAATCCAAAGATCAAGGACATATACATGAAACGTATCAAATCATTGGTCAATAATCTATGTTGATACTTCTATGACAAACTGGCAATGTCATTGATACTCATATCAAAGCCATATACTTAATCAGTAATTAATATGAATAGAACAATAGCAAAACTATATTTTATGATATACTGTATGTATTTCTTCCAAATTCAAGTTCTTTCAACATACAGTGGAGTTAATTGAGAGTGTTAGTTCCTCTTTTCTACATTTTATTCATTTCCCATTCTTTCATATCTGTGAGTGGTGTAAGACTTTGTGGTTGTGATTAAATATCAAAGCATTATTTACCGAGTGACAGAGTAAATAGAAGTCTATGTAAGCACTTCTAATGTGTTTTCCCATTATTAGATGATTTTTCTTTTAGGATGATTTTTCCTTTTGTCTATTATTACAAATGAAAAGAAAGAAAATGAATATTTAGGAAACTATTATGAAACAGGTATCTTTCTGACATTGTACATAATTCCTTCCATCACAATGTAAACAGTTATTATAATTCCCATCTTACAGAGGGGAAATATTGCCTATAAACCATTAGCTGTATTCCAAAATGAGACATCCAGGAAAACAATATGGATGGAATTTGGGTCTCAGATCTCTGAGAATTCTAGGTTCCTATGTTTTTAATGTCTTTAGTGGTTTAATAAAATGTTTAAGGGACAGACTTAATGTCATATCTTTTTTTTTTTTTTTTTTTTTTTTTTTGTGGTACGTGGGCCTCTCACTGCTGTGGCCCCTCCCGCCGCGGAGCGCAGGCTCCGGGCGCGCAGGCCCAGCGGCCATGGCTCACGGGCCCAGCCGCTCCGCGGCATGTGGGATCCTCCCGGACCGGGGCACGAACCCGCGTCCACTGCATCGGCAGGTGGACTCTCAACCACTGCGCCACCATGGAAGCCCCTTAATGTCATATCTTTAATTCTGTCCTCGCCAAAGAGACGGGCTATGCCTCTTTTATATTTCATACAATGTAATATGCTTCCAGATCAAAATGATAAAACTGATTCCAGAAAATGAAAGTCTAGATCCATTTAAACTGCTAAATCATAGCATCAAACATTTTGAGGCTACCAATAACTAATTCCAAATAGGATGATAATGCTAATTGTGAGACAAAAGCACTGAAGACATAATGTAGTCTTAAAATATGAAGATAAATGAAGGAGGATAATAGAATCTTGGCATAGAAAGATAATTTTAGAGCATTCATTCCAATTTGTGTTAGTCCATCGGTAGAAAGTACTAGAGCCTGCACATTTGGTTTTCAAATCTCTGTCATGGCTCTTTTCCAGGGACAGTTTTGTGTGAGGAGGGATGATGTGAACATCCGGAAGTAAGGTGGCCATCACAGGATGCTGTGGGGACATATCTTTTGGCACCAAATAATTTATACCAGCTCCAGAAGGAGCTGTGTTCTGAAGAGTATTATTCGGAAAGACAGTTTGCAACAACAACAACAAATCTGTGAACATACAACTACTAAATTTTAAAAAATCACTTCATATTATATTTAATTATATTATATACTTATCCTAAAGTGGTTAAGTTTTAAGCCAACCCATATTGTTAGAATTTCTTGCTCAAAAAAAAAAAGTAAAAAAAACAAAACAAATAAACAAGTGAAAAAAAACGATGTGTTAGTTAACTCGATAGTGGAAATTCTTTATATAAATATGTGTATATTTGATATATATTTGATTTTATATATATATATATATAAAATCACCACAATGTACAACAATATCCTACAGTTTTGCCAATTATACTCCAATGGAGCTAAAAACAAGATCCAACAGAATCTCAGAATAAATCGTAATTTATTTGAATGGAAAATAGATTCTAAACACTGTATGTGTATGTGTGTGTGTGTCTATGTGTGTGTGTGTGTGTGTGTGTGTGTGTGTGTGTGTGTGTTTCTAAATCATCTCTTAATGGCCTTCTGTCTTTTTCTTTTAGGGAAAATAAAGATAAGGGTGCTATTTTGTTTTACTTGATGAATAATTGTCATTTATTTCATTAATTCTATTAAGGGTAAAGCAAAAGTCAATTTATTATGATTGATAAAGAAGATCTGGACTTTACTGTTAAGGAGGTAGCAAGAAAGAAGACCACATACCAACCTGACTAATATATGTGGTGAGATTTCTGTGAAAAAAATCTCTTTGATTTTATTGAAGTAATTATACTTTTCAACTGAGGTATTGATGTCTCTCTAAGTTAAAAACTCTTGAATAAATGTGTAGATGGATATAGGAAAGAAATACATATTGCTGTTCTATTTATAAGTTATTGTTTTGATTAGAATGGATGCCATAAGATCATTTTATCATATAAATAATTACAATGAACCATTACTTTTAGATATATTTCTTCTTCTAAAAGACTGAAAGAGAGCATTTAAGGTCAACTGAAACAAAATTATCAGGAGACACATGCACAGAACATCATCAAGTAGTAGGATTTCTTATGAGTGAAAACAATCTAGATATACAAAAATATAAGGAGTTTAGATATATGTATTTTATAAGTTCAAATATAAGGGAAATCTAAGTGTGTCTACATATTTGAGGAGAGAAAGAGAAAGAAGGAGGATGATGACACCTTCCCTAATTGTTTTCCTTTGCATATTTGCTATGTAGTAAATGTGTGTATGTGTGTCTAGTGGAATATGGTAGTTAAAATTTGTCTTCTCAAAGACATACCTGGCCATACCTTGATCTTGGACTTGCAGACTTCAGAAAATAAATATCTGTTATTTAAGCCACTCAAAAAAATTTTTGTCTTCTCAGGGTTAATTCTGATGCCCTCTCAATTTTTAAAGGGACAGCGTGTTATGGGTTGAATTGTGTCCCCCTAAAACTAAGATATGTTGTAGTCCTAACCCCTGGTACCTCAGAATGTGACCTTATTTGAAGTTAGGATCTTTACATAGATAATCAAGTTAAAATAAGTTTATTAGGGTGAGTCCTAATCCAACATGACTGGTGTCCTTATAAAAAGGGAAAAGTTGAACACAGAGACAGACGCACATAGAAGACAGATAATGGGAAGAGACACAGGGAGGAAGTGACCGTCCTATATGCCAAGGAATGATGCCTGGAACAGAACTTTCCATCAGAGCCCTCAGAAGGTATCAAATCTGCTGACATCTTGATTTCAGACTTCTGGCTGCTGAAATGATGAAATGATAAACTTTGGCTGTTTAAGCCGCCCTGCTGGTGGTACTCTGTTATGGCAGCCCTAGCAACTCATACATACTGCCTCCACTTTCCTTAGCAAACCCCTCCCCTACTATACACTATTGGAATATCTCCAGCCCATGTAAGGTTTTGGTGTTGCAGAGAGGATGTCCATATGGAGAAAATAAGGAGACCAAATTACAAGAAAATGTAGAGACAAGAAAGGCTGATCAATAGTCAGGGAGAGCAGAAGAGTCCCAATTATAGCAGTTGAGCTGCTGCTTCTGACCAGGTGTGAAGAGCTACACCTTGACTGCTCAAAAATAATTTTTGTTCCTTTCAAGTGAGCTAGATTGAGCTAGGATTCTAGTCCTCTAAAGAAAGAGGAGCTGATAATTTTTGTTAACATCATATGTGTTTGACTAAGAGTCTTCTATTTCCTTGTTTTTAGGAATGCATGCACGTATGTGTACACATATACGTATATACACAGCAATGCTATTTTAGGAAGAGAAACTCGGTTTTGCTTGTTTCTATCTATATACCTAGTCATCATGGTTACATTTCAGAAGATATTATCAGAGTTGAATGTTGGGTTTTTTTCATCCACTGTTTTTACCTCCTTATCCATGTAAGATAAACTTACCTTAAAGCTAACTAATACTATTGCTATATTTGCTGCATTGCTGCATTTCTCAGTAAGACAGATGCTGATTATGTGAGGTGCTGTTACCTGCCAAGGTGTGTGCCCTAGAGGCACTTGAGACCAGTATGTAAAGTTGAATTGGGGAGCAGGGGCTTGTGCTCAGCCATATCTACACTAATGTGATTGATCCAAGGCTTAGTTCAAATCCTGACCAGACCAGGGCTGCAGGATATTTGACCACCAAAATTATATATACACATATATGTGGCATGTATTATGATCCTGAAATACTTTGTTGAAATACCAAGAGGCAATATCACATTCCAAAGAACTTCCTAGACATTATGCAGAATTTACAAAGCTGGTGGCCGAAACCTGATGATAATTTTCCCCCTACTTCTATTTGAGAGAATTAGATTTTGAGAGAAGTTTTCTTTGAAAAGTTCTGCCCAATACAGAAAGAGGAACTGCATGGCCAGTTTTTTGCCCCAAGACCACTGAAACCTCAAAGATATATTTTTTAATATGACTACTTTGGAGAGAAGAAAAGGGAAGGAGTGGGCGTACCCTCCCGTATCTTGAACTTAAAAAGAGTATCTCAATAGAACAACTCAGGGACCTTGAGAAGTGTTTCTTTATAATTGGTGGACAGGATCAACTGAGCTTAGCCTCCACCTAAAAAAATCTGAAGGGTGAGAGACAGGCAGGACAGCTGTTGACAGATGGACCAAAGGAGTAGTGGCTGATTAGGGAAGTCCACTCCCAGTTTATCAATACTGAAGGAGTGTGTGCTTGTGTGTGTATGTGTGTGCGTGTTTGTGTGTGTTAGTGTGTGCTCATTCAAGAGGGCTGCCTGAAGGGGCAAACAGGCTTGATTAAAGACAAACCAGAAATGCTGCCAGATGCTCAGAGACTGAGAAAAAAGCAAATGAGGAGCCAGAGAAGGAATCATCTCTCACTTGGAGGGTAAGGAGTGGAAGACAAGAAAGGGTCTACGGGAGAAAAGGGGTCAGCTTCCAACTATTTTCAGGCCCAAAGGAGTATGACATTGGCCCCTCCTCTCACTCCCTGTATACAGACCTTTATGGGGACAGACACCTCTGATGCCAAGAATGGAGAAAAACAGTAGAATTATAAGGTAAGGAAAGAAAACAAATCAGCCACTTGGTTTCTGACCCTGACTGCTGGCTTCCTTGTCTGTAGCAGAGCTGAATAAGGAGGGTGGGATAAGCCCTATCCTTATACAGGTTCCATCTTTACTATTCCAACGGGATGGGGAATTTTAATAAACAATCAAAGAACTTTTTTATTCCTTGAGTTATATCACAAAAGAAGCATTCATAACAGGAAAAAAAACTGCATAAATAAAAAGGGACTGTGAGAGACAAAAAAGAAAAGAATTAAACTTAATTTTTCCATCTCTAAGGGGAATTTTCTCTATCGAAAATAATACGCTGCAATTTCATATGTAGGCTTTATCCAAAAATCAGCAAGAGAGATGGCTAATAGACTTCTGTTGAATCATTGTGAGTTCTCAACTAAATGGTGTTATTTCAATTCTAAGTTTGACAAAATAATTTATGTATACATTTTGAAAATATTTTTTTATTCCCCATTTCTCTCAATTTTAGGAAGTTATTCTTTCTAAAGCAATACTAGTATGTTTTATGTCACAATTGCTTAACATACATTAGTTACAAAGATTGTCGTAAAGAATTGCAGTTACATGTCACAGACTCAAGCATCCTTGTGATACATGTTCAAAACAGCTTTAGAAAATACAGCATATCAAAGAAAACAGTGGGATTTTATTCAGTTGCATGACCTTCAGCCAGTACTTAACCTTTTAGTGCTCAGCATCTTCATGGTCAAAAGTGGATAAAAATAGCTACTTCCTTAGGTTGCCATGAGGATTAAATGGACTCAGACATGTAAAACATTTAGAATAATGACTGTCACAAAAAAAGTGTTAAAGTGTTAGGAAATACTATTGTCATATCTACCTCATTATGCAGCTATACACACTATACTAGAAAAGTATTTGTAACACTAATGAGTAATTAGTGCTTAAGTGTTGATATATGTCTATTAACAAGACTTTCATGAAATAAAGATGAAAATGGTGATTCAATGACTAACAAATATTTATAATGATGCTATTCCTATTTAGGCAAAGTAAATATTTCCTGAATCACTCATAAGTAAAATAGGAATTGCAGAAATATTGCTTAACTCTATGAAAGTAGTACAAATGAAAATATAAATGGGATATGTATGTTAATTACCAGTAACAATGATATTGTTTGCCCAGTTTGTTAAAATGGAATGTAATATAAGTGCAGAGGATTAAATTATTTAATATTATGTAGATAGAATTCTTTTAAAATCTAACAAAAATATCTGAGAACATCCCTTAGTTTTTATTTTTAATTACCCATAATTTCTTTCTCACTATGAAAAGTGCTCCTTTTTAAATTGTTCAAGAAGCCACAAAACAAATTGAATAGTTAATATATACCCTGATTTTTCTATGATTAAAAAAAAAACCTCTTTATAATTAAGAGTTCTTTTTTCCTCCTTCCCTCCTTCCTTCCTTCCTTCCTTCCTTCCTTCCTTCCTTTCAATTTAAATAGCATACTGTGGTTCCTTTTTTCAAGTACATGATTTTGATCTTTTGTTTTCAAATAATACCAGGCTTTTAAAACACATCATCCCTTACCCTGATTATAATGGCAATAATTTTGATGGCTTGTCTGGTTATTAGGGATTTGAATTGTACTTCAGTTTTTCATTACCATTCTCTGTGACTTAATTACTGCAGAGTGCATGAAAATACTCAAGACTTAAAAAGCACTTAATTTCCATGATTAGGTATTTCCCTGCTGTAAGTGGAGAACGAATTTAGGAATATCTGTTTTATTAATAACACTCATGGAATATAGTGACGCAGAAACCAAATCTCATTATCTTTGCCATATATTCTAGCTCTTTCCACGGAGATCTTTTTTTTTTTCCCCCTTTGTGAAACCACATAGAGGGTAAATTCTATGGCTAATCTTTCTGTCATCAAAGAAGGTACAAATATGATAAGATCTCAGAAACCTCAACCAGCCCTGTTCTTATTACAAGAGTGGTAGGAGAATATAAACACAGAGGAATGACTTTATCACTAACCAGGGCTGTATCCAAAAGCCTACACAGTCAGTGTTTTATCTCATTGCATAGCATGAACTTCTGCAACTCATTTCACATTTTTTAGCTGTTGATCGGATTATTTCCTGGGCTCCTTTCCCCTGTGCCTGCCTCCATCTGTCTGATCTTGGCTCTTGAATCTTACCACTGTGATACGAGATTAGCTCAGAAAAGAAACCAAAAAGATTTCTCTTTAAGCCTAAGCAGAGCTGGCCTCAGTCACTCTGTCCACATTTTCCTTCTTTGAAACTTCTGCCTGTCTGCCCCAGCCACAAACCTCTTGTTGCAGGAGACCTTCCATGTGAACCATTACTCAGGACCAGGCTTCTTACCTCAGCCTTACTGACTGACGGAGAGAGAAAAAGGAAGAAAATGGTAAAGCAATCTTAAAGGAAAACAAAAAGGATCTAAGAAAGAGTTCCCAGAGTCCACTTTTTCTAGTCCTGTTCAATTAAAACACACTAGAGTTTTGAAGGAAAAAGCAATTTACCAAACAGGGGACAGTAAATCGTTCATTTTTTTTGTATTTTAGAACAATGATTAATACAGTACACTGCATCAGAAGAGTGAATAATGCCAGTGGTGCTATAGAAGTTGTAGATAGGGGACTTCCCTGGTGGCACAGTGGTTAAGAATCCACCTGCCAATGCAGGGGACACAGGATGCATCCCTGGTCCAGGAAGATCCCACATGCTGCGGATCAACTAAGCCCGTGTGCCACAACTACTGAGCCTGCGCTCTACAGCCCACAAGCCACAACTACTGAGCCTGCGTGCTGCAGCTACTGAAGCCCACACACCTAGAGCCTGTGCTCTGCAACAAGAGAAGCCACTGCAATGAGAAGCCCGCGCACCACAACAAAGAGTAACCCCTGCTCGCCGCAACTAGAGAAAACCCACGCGCAGTAACGAAGACCCAATGCAGCCAAAAAATTAATTAATTAATTAATTTAAAAAATAGAAATTGTAGATAGTATTGTAAGAAAATCAAATATCCCTCCCTGTGAAGCTCTGAGGTTATTGTCTGTTCAATATCCCTTCTCATATAACTTGGAACTGTTCACTCTTTCTATTAAGAAACAAATGCCTCCACCCTCCATCCATCTGGTTGGGATGGCACTGATGCTGCTCCTCCCTGTGTCACCATGCTTTCATTCATGACTGAGGCACAGCTGCATAGATGAACACAGCACTCAGCAGCATTGTCCTATCTTAAGCTCTTCTCTAGAACTGTACCAAAGGAGGTGTTTGTTTTCCCTAGATGTTATTACCTTGGAAAACTGGAGGCTAGGAGCTTTACACAGCCCTTTTTTAAAATACTGCTTGAGTAAAAGGCCAACATGGAGAGGAGAAATAAGAATTAGGAAGTGAGTCCCTGGGCCCTGCCGTGACAAAAATCAGCCCAAGATCTGGACTTCTCAATTGTGTGATCCAACACATTTCTTCTCTTTAAAAAAAAAAAATAATGTTTTTGTCTAAGACAGGTTACCTGGAGTTTCTACTACTAAACCCCAAAGTTGTGACCAATATGATCACCTTGTATTTTTATCAGTAGCTCCAATCAAATTCTGATTGAATCTTGTTTAATTTTATAAGACATAAGAGAAAATTGGTTAATTACCACTTGAAACTAATGATATATCATACATTTTATTCTCATATTAAATTCAATAATGCTATTAGTAATATGAGATGTATTTTTAAATTACTTGGGAGATTCTGCCCTTTTTATATTTGAGACTAAGCAGCATAGTTTCATACCTTGGGTTCTTAATATTTTCCTGAGTTTTCCAACATGCTTCTGGTTTTCAGAACATAATGTTCTTTTCCTCCAGGTAATTTCATTTGAAATAATCCATAGGGCTATCAAAATTACAACTTTATTCACTTGATAATTATATCTGTAGAAATCACTTGATAGTTTTCTTCTGGTTTTTTTGTTTGTTTGCTTGTAAAATAATAAATATCCTGTGACTTTTTATGTTTGAAAACACTCAAATTATTTTCAAATATTTTGAAATTGGCAAAATAAAAAAAAGACTTCTTCCCAACAAATAATGCTGTGTGTGTTTCTGATGGAAACTTAATCCATATGTTTCTCATTTCATTTACAATTAGCTGACAAAAATGTTGTTTTGCAAGAGTTTGATATCTATTATTTTCAAAAGTGCTTAATTAATTTCCTCTTATCTACAGACTGTTAAAAGGAAATCTATCTCAGTATAATTTGGTTTCTTGATTATTTAATTCTATTTGTGGATTCAGGTGGTATATTGTCAACAGATTAATCAAAGTTTATTTTAAGAACTATTTTTAAAATTCTAAACCATTAAAATGATAGTAATAATGGTAGAAAAGAAATAATCAAAGGAAGGCTGCACGATGTAAGTCAGACAGCGAAAAATGAGAAAAATGGACACTAAGAAGATAACAGCCAGATGGCTCAGCCTCAAGTCAATTTCTTAAATAACTACATGCTGTAAAACTTTGGATTCAAATCAGTTTCAAATTTAAGATATGGAACAGGAAGCCCTCCTAATTGTACAATAGAGCAAGACAGAGATCGAGTGTTAAAGTTCAAAGAGGGTGCTCAGTCCACCCACTGCAGGTCCCTGATCCTCCACTTTGTTCTCCTCCTCCCATCCACTTCATCCTGTTACATATTTGAGCCCCATAACTGTACCCAAGTGAGTTGGAGCCCCCAAATACTCCCAGCGTGAGACAAAAATCTCACTTTCTGTTCAAAACTATTGAACACGCATCCTGTCACTTCCTTTTCTTTTTTACATCTTTATTGGAGTATAATTTATTTATAATGTTGTGTTAGTTTCTACTGTATAAAAAAGTGAATCAGCTATACGTATACATAAATCCCCATAGTCCCTCCCTCTTGCGTCTCCCTCCCACCCTCCCTATCCCACCACTCTAGGTGGTCACAAAGCACCGAGCTGATCTCCCTGTGCTATGCGGCTGCTTCCCACTAGCTATTTTACATTTGGTAGTATATATATGTCCATGCCACTCTATCACTTCATCCCAGCTTACCCTTCCCCCTCCCCATGTCCTCAAGTCCATTCTCTATGTCTGCGTCTTTATTCCTGTCCTGTCCCTAGGTTCTTCAGAACATTTTTTTTATAGATTCCATATATACGCGCTAGCATACAATATTTGTTTTTCTCTTTCTGACTTACTTCACTCTGTATGACAGACTCTAGGTCCATCCACCTCACTACAAATAACTCAATTTTGTTTCTTTTTATGGCTGAGTAATATTCCATTGCATATATGTGCCACATCTTCTCTATCAATTCATCTACTGATGGACACTTAGGTTGTTTCCATGTCTTGGCTATTGTAAATAGAGCTGCAATGAACACTGTGGTATGATTCTTTTTGAATTATGGTTTTCTCAGGGTGTATTCCCACTAGTGGGATTGCTGGGTCATATGGTAGTTCTAATTTTAATTTTTTACAGAATCTCCATACTGTTCTCCATAGTGGTTGTATCAATTTACATTCCCACCTACAGTGCAAGAGGGTTCCCTTTTCTCCACACCCTCTCCAGCATTTATTGTTTGCAGATTTTTGGATGATGGCCATCCTGACTAGTGTGAGGTGATACCTTATTGTTGTTTTCATTTGTATTTCTCTAGTGATTAGTGACGTTGAGCATACTTTCATGTGTTTGTTGGCAATCTGTATATCTTCTTTGGAGACATGTCTATTTAGATCTTCTGTCCATTTTTGGATTAGGTTGTTTGTTTTTGTGATATTGAGCTACATGAACTGCTTGAATATTTTGGAGATTAATCCTCTGTCAGTTGCTTCATTTGCAAATATTTTCTCCCATTCTGAGGGTTGTCTTTTCTTGTTTATGGTTTCCTTTGCTGTGCAAAAGCTTTTAAGTTTCATTAGGTCCCATTTGTTTATTTTTGTCTTTATTTCCATTTCTCTAGAAGGTGGGTCAGAAAGGTTCTTGCTATGAATTATGTCATAGAGTGTTCTGCCTATGTTTTCCTCTAAGAGTTTTACAGTGTCTGGCCTTATATTTAGGACTTTAATCCATTTTGAGTTTATTTTTGTGTATGGTGTTAGGGACTGTTCTAATTTCACTCTTTTATATGCAGCTGTCCAGTTTTCCCAGCATCACTTATTGAAGAGGCTGTCTTTTCTCCATTGTATATTCTTGCCTCCTTTATCAAAGATAAGGTGACCATATGTTTGTGGGTTTATCTCTGGGCTTTCTATCCTGTTCTATTGATCTATATTTCTGTTCTTGCTGTCACTTCCTTTCATGATACTTTCTTTTCTGCCATTTGGATGTGAAAATCTGAGAGAGACAATTGTCAAATGACACATTCTATGAGTGTCACATATTAGCAACAACTGAACTTAATATTCCATTTGATAAGCAAGCGTTTGCACCATTTGAAAAATAATATACTCTTCATGATTTCTCTCCATTCTGAACATAAAATAGCATCACTACTAATGCTTATACTTATCAATCATTTCTATATGTCACGGTTTCTCCTTGGTGTTTTGCACACATCTTTGGTAGTCTTCCAAAAAACAGGAAAGTTACATCTTGTTATGCACATTTTACAGAGGAAAAAATTAACAGGATCACCCTTTCCACAAGTTCCCACCGGTTAGTATTATAAAAATATTGTCTTCAGGAATATTTCACACTGTACAAACATTTTGGAACTGCTTGCTACAAGTAGTATTTCTTAATGGAGAATTAATAGGGATATGTTTATATCACAAAGGAGTATGTATAAGTATATATAGAGATAGTATATCTATCTATCTATCTATTGCAGGTTTAGTGCCAGACCATTATAATAAAGCAAATATCACAATAAAGTCACATGAATTGTTTGATTTCCTAGTACATATAAAAGTTATTATGTTCACCCTATTATGTAGTTTATTAAGTGTGCAATAGCATTATGTCTAAGAAAACCATGTGCATACCTAAATTTTAAAATACATTATTGCTGAAAAATGCTACCCATTATCTGGGCCTTCAGTGAGTTGTAGTCTTTTCACTGGTGGAGGGCTTAAAGTATGGTGAAAATTACCAAAATGTGACACAGAGCACAGAGATAGGAAGTGAGCAAATGCCATTGGAAGAAAAAGGTGCCAATACACTTGCTCAAAGCAGGATTTCCACAAACCTTCAATTTGTTAAAAACGCAATATCTGTGAGGCACAATAAAGCAGAATGCAATAAAATGAGGTATACCTGCATATATACTTAATATGTACAATATATAGACTAAATATACACCATGTCTACCAATGTTCCAACAATCTTGTAGCTCTGTCACCTAGAAAACAAGTCTCCAAGCACATTGTAGGACTGCAGAATCATATGAAATGTTTTTAAGGTCCAGGTCTGGAATTGGCCTACAGTTTGATGAGCAGAATAATGAACTATTGGAGACGCAGTGTTAGGGTCCCTCCACATCCTGTAGACCAGATTCAGGTATATGATGTGGTGAAAACCTAAAACACTGCCTCCCCAATAGTTCATTCTTTTTGTCACCAAGCTCTTTTATTCTCTCCAAGGACTGAACATACTTGCCAGCTCCCAGAGGAGTCAGTTCTCTCCAGTCCTATCTTGCCAATGCATGTTTCTAAAGACCAAGATCATTGGGATTGTGTAGTAATCTCTCACAGTTCTGGTTACGGCCCATGTTGACCCGATGACCTATCATTTAAAATAAGTTGTTTGCCGGCACATACCTGATACAGGGAGAGAATGTCCTCAGTAAACAGAAAGGAGAAAAATGGAAGATATACAGTAGTCATTGGTTGATAGAAATACTGAAATTTCAAAGGGTAGCTGTTATGAAAGTACTTTACTCTAGGATTGGGGGAGATTCTTCCTTTCTCTGAGGAGGCAACTCTTTTATCCATGTCCTTCTAGGCTCCAGGTTCTGGGAAATTATTCCTTGTCCATTAATTTACTTGTCCACATCAGAATGAGAATTCTTTAGGAGGTGCCTGCCTTTTGATAATGGAAACTTATTGTAGATAATAAACAGTCATGTTTCTAGGGTAATATATTTCTGTCCAAAACTTAGTAGGCTTCTGCTCTATTTACTTCCAGTCAGTTCCCTATGTTAGAAATCACATCCATGGTTCTTTCTTTGATTAAATCTCAAGAATAATTAATTTCTTATTGTCATCACAATGCTTATCTCTCAACTGAATGGTGTTTACTTAAGATTATCTGGTACAATAGGTAAAAAGACAATACCCCTAAGTTCTCTTTTCCTCAATTCCTTTATTCAGTTGAGTTGTATTCCACACCACAGCTTCAGTCTGTTCTTTTCTCCATGAGAGTTTATCTAACAATGACCATAACATGATAACGTAACAAAGTCCTTTTAAGCCCATCCCTTGTTGTTAGAAATCTAATGCTGTAAGGGGTAAAATCTCGTGTTGTCCCTACTTCCTTACCTTTATGCCCATAAACTTACTAATTCTGAACTTATTTTTTTGTAATAATTTATCAAATGTCATAAAATGCATTCATTTTATCCATCCATGGTTTCCTAATTTTGTAGCAATTAGAAGTAATTATGTAAGCAATTGCATATCTTGGTATTACTAATATTTTCTTACTGTAAAATAGTGATCACCACCTTCCAAGCCTCTAATACCTGAGTCTTCACCACTTGCACTTACCTCTTCACTTTTGCCACATATATTCATTTTTTTTTAATATATTTTCTGTACTAGCCAGGGCGGAATAGACTATATTGCAAGGACAAATATGTTTCAACATCTCACTGGCTTTTTGTAATCAAAGTTTATTTCTGGTTCATGCCATAGTCCAATATGGTGGTATGGATCTCTGAGTTTTATTCAGCTCCTCTTCTTCAAGCAGTGACTCAGGAACCAGCCTGCTTCCATTGTCTAATTATGTCATTTTGTGCATGTAGCCTCCAAAGTCACTATGGGATGGGGAAAGAAAATGAGAGTACCATCTGAATTATTTGTTTAAGGCAGTGCTTGAAAACATCTTCAACATCTCCCACACAAAACTGGTCAGAACTTGGTCACATGACAACAATATATACTCAAGGGAGCCTGAGAATTGTAGTCTTCCTGTGCCCAGGAAGAGGAAGTAGAATGATGAATATATAGTACTCTTTGCCATGTGACTGAGAATGTTTAATTAAAAGCTATGTTTCTTCATCTGTCTTTATTTGAAGGTTAAAATAAGGAACTCTGCTTCGCATAAATTTCCCAATGCTGTCTACTGCCCTATTACATTAATCTATTTTCATTTTGAAACAACCACAACGAAAAAGTTCTAAGAAATAATTCTTTTTCTCTTTAAAAATGTTATAAAATTTCCCCTGGCCCTGGGAAATCTGGAGTTGGAGAAAAATGCATTGGCAGAATTCATTTAACTATCACCTCTTTTGCTCCACTTATAGTTTCCAAGTTGTCTCCTCTTCCTCTCTCCTCCCATCTCTTTTTTGTTTGTTTGTTTTGTTTTGTTTTGTTTGCGGTATGCAGGCCTCTCACTGTTGTGGCTTCTCCCATTGCAGAGCACAGGCTCCGGATGCACAGGCTCAGCAGCCATGGCTCATGGACCCAGCTGTTCTGTGGCACGTGGGATCTTCCCAGACCGGGGCATGAACCCACATCCCCTGCATCAGCAGGCGGTCTCTCAACCACTGCGCCACCAGGGAAGCCCCTCCCATCTCTTAATGGTAAAAGATACAGTGTTTCTGGTTTTAGGAGTCACCATATGGGAAGTATCCAGTGCTTTAAAACTCTTTTTCATGGCATGGCACATATGTAAATTTTTAATATTTTATGATGCACTTAATCATATGATACTGTGTATTGTCCAGGTCACACCAGATTTATTTTTTTAGACACTCTTTGACATGCATTCTGTAGTGGTCCTGACCTACTGACCATTCAGAGAGAATGATAGTAAGAGGTGGAGAATAACAAGGATAATTCCCAAATTTCTGCTTTAGATAATTGTTATTTGATATAAACACAGATGAAATGAAAAGTTGTTACTGGAACAAGGTCTGAATGTTTATAAATTTAAAAATGAGTGAACTCATCAGCCTTAATAATATAAATAGACCGTATGTGACTATATATCTACCTGTGTGTGCTATAAAACGTGAATATTGATACTTAGAGGACAAACTATTCCTTTTTGTATGTAGCTAGAAATAACTGAGTATCCTTAATCCAAAGTATTAATATAATCTTCCCTTCTCTTCATTGCAACCTTAAAGCTGAAAATAGCATTGATCTCCACTAAAGAGCTATAATTTTTTGGATAATTTGTACTAGAAACTGCATTAATCTCAATCCAACTGAATGCAGAGCAGTAGATTAACAAGAAGGTCTTTTAAGATATAAATAAGTAAATAAAAACAATTACACAATCAATTTGACATCACAACAAGCATACGTATTTCTTCATTTCAGACATGGAGGGGAGAGTCACTTAAAGGATAAGAATTTATATTAAAATGAAATGATATAGTCAAAAGAATAAAATTAAATTAAACAGCTGTATGGAGGATTTAGGTTAGATACTTCTGTTAGATATTATTTTAGCCTTGTGTTTCAAGAAAATGAGAAACAGAAATTTTTTTTGAATTACTTCGTTATAGCTTTCTTTCTCCCTTCTTACAATCTTGACCTCTTATTAAAGATATGTTTCTATTTTATAAGCACACTCTAACAGCAGTTGTTTTCTATCTAACCTGGGGTAAATTTGCTTCATATGAATTTAGTTCTCTGAAATTAACCTTCTCTATAAGTCTTGTGATTATTCAATAAATATTAATTTTAAAAATAGTCATTTAGAATTCCTAGGAAATGTTTGATTTCAAGGACCATTGTAAACACTGGAAGAGACCATATACTATACAGGCAATACCTTAATTTTATTTGGTTTGTGTGTGTGTGTGTGTGTGTGTGTGTGTGTGTGTGTGTGTGTGTGTGTGTTTAAGGAAGAAAACTGCATAATGAGCATCTCACATGGCCTCCCATGGCTGGACTCAATATTATTGGGCCACAGAAATAAGTACTAAAGTGTAAAGAAGGGGTTTAACTCAGAAGAATATAGACTATAAGAATTAATGGTCAGTGGAGACCTTCAAGTTAGTGGAGGAGTAAGACGTGGAGAACACCTTCCCCCCACAAATACATAAGAAATACATCTACACGTGGAACAACTCAGACAGAACACCAACTGAACACTGGCAGAAGACCTCAGACTTCCCAAAAGGCAAGAAACTCCCCATGTACCTGGGTAGGGCAAAAGAAAAAGGAAAAAACAGAGACACAAGAATAGGGACAGGACCTGCACCAGTGGGAGGGAGCTGTGAAGGAGGAAATGTTTCCACACATTAGGAAGCCCCTTTACTGGCAGAGACTGGGGGTGGTGGAGGGGAAGCTTCGGAGCCACAGAGGAGAGCACAGCAACAGGGGTCCAGAGGACAAAGCAGAGAGATTCCCACATGGAGGATCAGTGCTGACCAGCACTCACCAGCCTGAAAGACTTGTCTGCTCAACTGTCAGGGCGGGTGGGGGCTGGGAGCCGAGGCTCAGGCTTCGGAGGTCAGATCCCAGGGAGAGGACAGGGGCTGGCTGCGTGAAGACAGCCTGAAGGGGACTAGTGTGCCACAGCTAGCTGGGAGGGAGTCCAGGAAAATGTCTGGAACTGCCTAAGAAGCAAAAGACCATTGTTTTGGGGTGTGTGAGGAGAGGGGATTCAGAGCACCACCTAAACAAGCTCCAGTGAGGGGCGTGAGCCGTGGCTATCTGCGACCACCAGAGACCAGTGGACACCAGAGACCAACATAAAAGGCTAAGGCTGCCTACAGCCACCAAGAAGCCTGTGTGCAAGGACAGGTCACTATCCACAACACCCCTCATGAGAGCCTGTGCAGCTCACCACAGCCAGGGTCCCATGATTCGGGGACAACTTCCCCAGGAGCACACATGGCGTGTCTCAGGCTGTTGCAACATCATATAGGCCTCTGCTGCCACAGGCTCACCCTGCATTCTATACCCCTCCCTCCCCCTATCCTGAGTGAGCCAGAGCCCCTTAATCAGCTGCAACTTTAACCCACCCTATCTGAGCAAAGAACAGACACCCTCCGGCAACCTACATGCAGAGGCAGGGCCAAATCCAAAGCTTAACCACAGGAATTGTGCCAACAAAGAAAAGAAAGGGAAATTTCTTCCAGCAGCTACAGAGCAGTGGATTAAATCCCCACAATCAACTTGATGTACCCTGCAACTCTGGAATACCTGAAGAGACAAAGAATCATCCCAAAATTGAGGGAGTGGACTTTGTGTGATTTTGTCTATATAGCTTTGCTTTTACCATTTGTCCTAGGATTCTGTCTGTTTACTTATTTATTTTTTAATATAGTTTTTTTAGCACTTGTTATCATTGGTGGATTTGTTTTTTGGTTAGGTTGCTCTCTTCTTTCTTTCTTTTATTTTTAATTTTTAATAATTTTATTATTTTATTTAATAAATATATTTTATTTTCTTCTTTCTTTCTTTCTCTCTTTCTTTCTTTCCTTCTTTCCTTCTTTCTTTATTCTATCTTTCTTTCTTTCTTTCTTTTTTTCTCTGTTTTCTTCTGAGCTGTGTGGCTGACAGGGTCCTGGTGCTCCGGCCGGGTGTCAGGCCAGTGTTTCTGAGGTGGGAGAGCTGAGGTGAGGACATTTGTCCACCAGAGACCTCCCAGCTCCATGTAATATCCAGCAGTGAAAGTTTTCCCAGAGATCTACATCTCAATGCTAAACCCAGGTCCACTCACGATGAGAAAGTTACAGTGCTGGACATGCTATGCCAAACAACTAGCAAGAAAGGAACACACTAAAACCCATTAGCAGAGAGGCTGACTAAAATCATAATAAGGAAACAAACACCCCTAAACACAGCACCGAATGGGGTCCTGCCCACCAGAAAGACAAGATCCAGGGTCATCCACCAGAAAAAAGGCACCAATCCCCTCCAAAAGGAAGCCTACACAACTCACTGAACCAACCTTAGCCACTGGGGGAAGGCACCAAAAACAATGGGAACTATGAAACTGCAGCCTGTGAAAAGAAGACCCCAAACACAGTAAGTTAAAAAAAATGAGAGAACAGAAAAATATGCAACAGATGAAGGAGCAATGTAAAAACCCACTGGACTAAAAAAAAATGAAGAGGAAATAGACAGTCTACCTGAAAAAGAATTCAGAATAATGATAGTAAAGATGATCCAAAATCTTGGAAATAGAGTGGAGAAAATACAAGAAACGTTTAACAAGGACATAGAAGAATTAAAGAGCAAACAAACGATGATGAGCAACACAATAAATGAAATTAAAAATTCTCTAGAATGAATCAATAGCAGAATAACTGAAGGAGAAGAATGGATAAGTGACCTGGAAGATAAAATGGTGGAAATAACTACAAAAGAGCAGAATAAAGATAAAGAATGAGAAGGATTGAGGACAGTTTCAGAGACCACTAGGACAACAGTAAACACACCAACAATTGAATTATAGGGGTGCCAGAAGAAGAAGAGAAAAAGAAATGGAGTTCAAAGATATTTGAAGAGATTATAGTTGAAAATTCCCTAACATGGGAAAGAAAATGGTCAATCAAGTCCAGAAAGCACAAAGAATCCCATACAAGATAAAGCCAAGGAGAAACACACCAAGACACATATTAATCAAATTATCAAAAATTAAATACAAACAAAAATATTAAAAGAAGCAGGGAAAAGCAACAAATAACATACAAGGGAATCCCCATAAGAACAGCTGAACTTTAAGAAGAAATTCTGCAAGCCAGAAGAGAGTGGCAAGACATATTTAAAGTGATGAAAGGGAAAAACGTACAAGTAATATTACTCTACCCAGCAAGGATCTCATTCAGATTCGAGTAGAAATCAAAACATTTACAGACAACCAAAAGCTAAAAGAATTCATCACCATCAAACCAGCTTTACAAAAAATGCTAAAGGAACTTCTCTAGACAGGAAACACAAGGGAAGGAAAAGACTTACATTAATAAACCAAAAACAATTAAGAAAATGGTAATAGGAACACACGTAGCAATAACTACCTTAAATGTAAATGTATTAAATGCTCCACCCAAAGACATGGACTGACTGAATGGATACAAAAGAAGACACATATATATGCTGTCTACAAGAGACCCACTTCTGACCTAAGGACACATACAGAGTGAAAGTGAAGGGGTGGAAAAAGGTATTCCTTGCAAATGGAAATCAAAAAAATCTGGAGTAGCAATTCTCATATCAGACAAAATAGACTTAAAAAAAAAAAGACTATTACAAGACACAAAGAAGGACACTACATAATGATCAAGGGATCAATCCAAGAAGAATATATAACAATTATAAATATTTATGCACCCAACATAGAAACACCTCAATACATAAGGCAAATGCCAACAGCCATATAAGGGGAAATTGACAGTAACACAATTATAGTAGGGGATTTTAACACCCCAGTTTCACCAATGGACAGATAATCCAAAATGAAAATAAATAAGGAAACATAAGCTTTAAGTGATACATAAAACAAGATGGACTTCATTGTTATTTATAGGGCATTCCATCCAAAAAAAAACAGAATACACTTTTTTCTCAAGTACACATAGGACATTGTCCAGGATAGACCATATCTTGGGTCACATATGAAGCCTTGGTAAATTTAAGAAAATTCAAATTGTCTCAAGTATATTTTCTGACTGCAACACTATGAGAATAGATATCAATTACAGGAAAAAAATCTGTAAAAATTACAAACACATGGAGGCTAAACAATACACTACTAAATAACCAAGGGATCAGTGAAGAAATCAAAGGGGAAATCAAAAAATACCTGGAAACAAATGACAGTGAAAACATGATGACCCAAAACCTATGGGATGCAGCAAAAGCAGTTCTAAGAGGGAAGTTTATAGCAATAAAATCCTGCCTCAGGAAATAAGAAACATCTCACATAAACAACAGAAACTTACACCTAAAGAAATTAGAGGAAGAAGAAGAGAAAAACCCCAAAGTTAGGAGAAGGAAAGAAATCATAAAGATCAGATCAGGAATAAATGAAAAAGAAATGAAGGAAACAATAGCAAAGATCAATAAAACTAAAAGCTGGTTCTTTGAGAAGATAAATGAAATTGATAAACCATTAGCCAGATCCATCAGGAAAAAATGGAAGAAGACTCAAATCAATAGAATTAGAAATGAAAAGGGAGAAGTAACAACTGACACTGCAGAAATACAAAGGATCATGAGAGATTACTACAAGCAAATATATGCCAATCAAATGGACAACCTGGGGCTTCCCTGGTGGCACAGTGGTTGAGAGTCCACCTGCCGATGCAGGAGACATGGGTTCATGCCCCAGTCCAGGAAGATCCCACATGCCATGGAGCAGCTAGGCCCGTGAGCCTTGGCCATTGAGCCTGCGTGTCCAGAGCCTGTGCTCCTCAATGTGAGAGGCCACAACAGTGAGAGGCCCACGTACTGCAAAAAAAAAAAAAAAAAAGTAGACTACCTGGAAGAAATAGACAAATTCTTAGAAACGTACAACCTTCCGAGAGTGAACCAGGAGGACACAGAAAATATAAACAGACCAATCACAAGCACTGATATTGAAACTGTGAGTAAAAATCTTCCAACAAACAAAAGCCCAGGACCACATGGCTTCACAGGCTAATTCTATCAAACATTTAGAGAAGAGCTAACACCTACCCTTCTCAGACTCTTCTAAAATATAACAGAGGGAGGAACACTCTCAAAACTCATTCTACGAAGCCACCATCACCCTGATACCAAAACCAGACAAAGATGTCACAAAGAAAAAAAATAATAATAAAGGCCAATATCACTGACGAACATAGATGAAAAAATCCTCAACAAAATACTAGCAAATAGAATCCAACAGCACATTAAAAGGATTATACACCATGAACAAGTGGGGTTTATCCCAGGATTGCAAGGATTCTTCAATATACACAAATTAATCAATGTAAAAAACTGTATTAACAAATTGAAGGAGAAAAACCATATGATCATTTCAATAGATGCAGAAAAAGCTTTTGACAAAATTCAACACCAATTTATGGTAAAACCTCTCCAGAAAGTAGGCATAGAGTGGACTTACCTCAAAATAATAAAGGTCATATATGACAAACCCACAGCCAACATTGTTTTCAATGGTGAAAAACTGAAACCATTTCCTCTAAGATCAGGAACAAGACAAGGCTGCCCACTCTTGTCACTATTATTCAACATAGTTTTGGAAGTTTTAGCCACAGCAATCAGAGAAGAAAAAGAAGTGAATGAATTCAAATCAGAAAAGAAGAAGTAAAGCTGTCACTCTTTGCAGATGACATGATACTATACATAGAGAATCCTAAAGAGGCTACCAGAAAACTACTAGAGATAATCAATGAATTTGGTAAAGTAGCAGGATACAAAATTAATGCACAGAAATCTCTTGCATTCCTATATACTAATGATGAAAAATCTGAAAGAGAAATTAAGGAAACACTCTCATTTACCATTACAACAAAAAATAAATAAAACACCTAGGAATAAGCTTACCTAAGGAGACAAAAGTCCTGTATGCAGAAAACCATGAGACACTGATGAAAGAAATTAAAGATGATAGAAACAGATGGAGAGATATGCTATGTTCTTGGATTGGAAGAATCAACATTGTAAAAATGACCATACTACCCAAAGAAATCTACAGATTCAAAGCAGTTCCTATCAAACTACCAATGACATTTTTACACAGAAATAAAATGAAAGATTTCACAATTTGTATGGAAACACAAAAGACCCTGAATAGCCAAAGCAGTCTTGAGAAAGAAAAACGGAGTTGCAGGAATCAGTCTCCCAGACTTCAGACTATACTACAAAGCTACAGTAATCAAGACAGTATGGTACTGGCACAAAAACAGAAATATAGATCAATTGAACAGGTTTGAAAGCCCAGAGATAAACCCACGCACATATGGTCAACTTATTGTTGATAAAGGAGGTGAGAATATAAAATGGAGAGAAAAGCCTCTTCAACAAGTGGTTCTGAAAAAATTGGACCACTGCATGTTAAAGAATGAAATTAAAATATTCCCTAACACCACACAATAAACTCAAAATGGATCAAAGACCTAAATGTAAGGACAGACACTCTAAAACTCTTAGAGGAAAACATAGGCAAAACACTCTATGACATAAATCACATCAAGATCCTTTTTGACACACCTCCTAGAGAAATGGAAATAAAAACAAAAATATACAAATGGGACCTAATGAAACTTAAAAGCTTTTGCACAGCAAAGGAAACCTTAAACAACACAAAAAGCCAACCCTCAGAATGGGATAAAATATTTGCAAACGAAGCAACTGACAAAGGATTAATCTCCAAAATTTTCAAGCATCTCAGGCTGCTCAATATCAAAAAAATCAAACAACACATTTCAGAAATGGGCAGAAGACCTAAATAGACATTTCTCCAAAGAAGATATACAGATTTCCAAGAAACACATGAAATCATGCTCAACATCACTAATCATTAGAGAAATACAAATCAAAACCATGATGAGGTATCACCTCACACCAGTCAGAATGGCCATCATCCAAAAATCTAGAAACAATAAATGCTGGAGAGGGTGTGGAGAAAAGGGAACCCTCTTGCACTTTTGGTGGGAATGTAAATTGATACAGCCACTATGGAGAACAGTACAGAGGTTCCTTAAAAAATTAAAATTAGAACTACCATACGACC
Source organism: Orcinus orca (assembly GCF_937001465.1). Taxonomy (NCBI): domain Eukaryota; kingdom Metazoa; phylum Chordata; class Mammalia; order Artiodactyla; family Delphinidae; genus Orcinus; species Orcinus orca. Next base: position 132,686,530 of record NC_064563.1, read on the forward strand.
CAGCAATCCCACTAGTGGGCATATACCCTGAGAAAACCATAATTCAAAAGAAGTCAACAGATGAATGGATTAAGAAGATGTGGCACAAACATACAATGGAATATTACTCAGCCATAAAAAGAAAGGAAATTCAGTTATTTGTAGTGAGGTGGATGGACCTCACCTCATAGAGTCTGTCATACAGAGTGAAGTAAGTCAGAAAGAGAAAAACAAATACCGCATGCTAACACATATATATGAAATCTATGGAAAAAAAAAAAGTCATGAAGAACCTAGGGGTAAGACGGGAATAAAAACACAGACCTACTGGAGAATGGACTTGAGGATATGGGGAAGGGGAACGGTAAGCTGTGACAAAGTGAGAGAGTGGCATGGACATATATACACTACCAAACGTAAAACAGATAGCTAGTGGGAAGCAGCCGCATAGCACAAGGAGATCAGCTTGGTGGTTTGTGACCACATAGAGGGGTGGAATAGGGAGGGTGGGAGGGAGGGATACGCAAGAGGGAAGAGATATGGGAATATATGTGTATGTATAACTGATTCACTTTGTTATAAAGCAGAAACTAATACACCATAGTAAAGCAATTATACTCCAATAAAGATGTTAAAAAAAAAAAAAGTCATGTACCACAGTGTTCGTTGCAGCTCTATTTACAATAGCCAAGACATGGTAGCAACTTTAGTATCCATTGACAGATGAATGGATAAAGAAGATGTGGCACACATATACAATGGTATATTACTCAGCCATAAAAAAAGTGATATTGAGTTATTTGCAGTGAGGTGGATAGACATAGAGTCTGTCGTACAGAATGAAGTAAGTCAGAAAGAGAAAAGTAATTACCATAGTTAACCCATATATATGGAATCTAAAAACAAAAAAAGTGGTTCTGAAGAACCTAGGGGCAGGACAGGAATAAAGATGCAGACATACAGAATGAACTTCAGGACACAGGGAGGGGCATTGGTAAGCTGTGACAAAGTGAGAGAGTAGTATGGACATATATACACTGCCAAATGTAAAATAGATAGCTAGTGGAAAGCAGCCATATAGCACGGGGAGATTAGCTCAGTGCTTTGTGACCACCTAGAGGGGTGGGATATGGAGGGTGGGAGGGAGACACAGAGGGAGTAAACATGGTGTATATGTATAGCTGATTCACTTTGTTATAAAGCAGAAACTAACACACCATTGTAAAGCAATTATACTCCAATAAAGATGTTTTTAAAAAAAAAGGAATTAATGGTAATGAGAGAAATCAATGAATACTTTTGATGAATCTAAATAACTATTAATTATAAAACAAGGTGAATACAATGGATAAAAAATATATACTTAATTGCTTTAACTATCATGTTATTCAAAAGTAGAATAGAGATTTTTAAAATTTATCTTAGAGTTTATTAGTAATGCATGTATTTTTAAAGTAACCTCTGAAAGAATGTATACATGTAACTTGCAAATCAATAAAAAAAATACGCTAGAATAAAACTCAATCCTATCAATAGATTTCCATTAAGGAGGTAAGAAAGTATTTATGAAAAGAAGAGAAAAGCAAGATAAGTAAAGACACACTCACAGACAAACACACACAAACACACACAAATGGATGGCAAAGAGATTAAAATACATACATAAGCATGATAAGAGTAAATGAATTAAGCACACTAGTGGGTGAAAAAAAGAAAGTTGTAGATTCCAGTATCTAATATGATATCTTTTGTATAAAACTTTTGAATGCAGTACAAATACTATGTTTTTGTTGGATACATATATCTGTAGTACACTTACCAAAACCGAAATGGGTAAGATACCCACCAAATTCAAAAGAGCAATTACACCTAAGAAGGGAAGAAAAAAAATATTTATAGTGTTTTATTTAATTTAATAATAAGTTAAATTTTGGTAATTCTGGGTGATACATACATGAATGTTTATTGTATTTTCTCTGTGCTTTTCTTTGTGTTTGAATTTTTCACCATTAAAAAAATTGTGTAAGTTAAAATATCGGCTAACCTTACCTAGCTCTTATAGACACCACTCGGTGTCTCCACATCATCTAAGGATCATAGTTCCGTCATTTTGGTTGTTCTGTCACCCTCTTAGTGGGTGGTATTTGTCTACCTCTTCAATGATAGTCTCCCACAGTAAGAAATAGGAAAGAAAAAAAAAAGAGTTAGAAGCTATCTTTTACAGACATGACACTTCAGTTTCACACATTATTTTTGTTTATAAACCATCAGCCAGAATTTAGTCATATAATCATACCAATCATACCAGAGGCTGGTAAATATAGTCTTAAGATGGGTGAACATGTGTTCTAGTTAATGCTTAGGGGTTCTAGTACTAATAGGAAACAGAGAAGTATGAAGATTGCCAAACCACAAGTACACTCTTCTATAGAATCACTAATAATACATTGTTTCTAAAAGTATGGGCCATAGACCACTGATTGTTCAAAATCTTTTTTTTTTCCTTGGGGGAAGTATAATTTTATGCTGCTAGGTCAGTATATTTTAGCAAAACAGCAGTTTAACAGGAGGACTTCTTTCTTATAATACACACACACACACACACACACACACACACACACGAGTTTTAGGTTTAGTGAGAAAAAAATAAATCCCTTGAAGTGCTTGAGGGTTAGGCATGAAAACTTTAAAATATTTTTTTATTTTTATTGAAACATAATTGATTTACAATGTTGTGTTAGTTTCAGGTGTATGGCAAAGTGATTCAGATATATATATATATATATATATATACATATATATTCTTTTTTCAGATTATTTTCCCTTATAGCTTATTTATTACAAAATATTGAGTATAGTTCTCTGTGCTATACAGTAGGCCCTTATGGCATGAATACTTCTATCAAGGTATTTCATGAATTAAAACAGAGCAATCAAAAATAAAACAAAAAAATAACAGCAATAAAAATAAATAAATAAAACAGCAATCATATTATTCCTAAGCACTAAACTGCATGAGGAATAGTGGGACTAGGGCAAGTTGGTTAAATTCTTCTCCTAAGCAAGTCTCCTTAGTTTAAATAAAAGCAATGCTCCTTAGTATAAATAGGCATCTGGAAGGAAACAAAGTTAGAAAGACCAACTAATATCATTAGGAGGAATGATATTGAAATTTTCAAGATCAGATTATTTTAGTTAACATTATTAAACATGTGAACTGTCTTCCAAAAGTATCTCAGCTGGACAGGGTGTTACAACTTATTACATTATTGCCATTATTTTAAAAACCTGTCTTGATCTTATAAGAGTGATGGGGGCCATAGCAGTTACTCTGATTTCAGGCATCTAAATACAGGGAAAATTCTTATGTTTTCCTCCTCTAATATCCATTACTTATAAGGAATAAGGTACAGTTACAAGGTCTTTTGTGGTCCCTGTATCCATAAATTAATGGTAAGATATGACTACCTGCTGAAAGCTATAGGTACCATACTAAAATTTTGATAGTATATTTAAAAAAATTAATTCTCTATTGACATGTTCTGTTTTCAAGAAAAATGTTAAAAGCAGAAAATCCACAAAAGACACCAGAGAACACTGAAGTCTTTCAAAGCAGTCAAGCTCTGCAATTTCTTGTTAAACTTTTGTGAGGTGAAGTTGGCTGAACACAGATATTTTCCAGAGATGGGGAGTTGGCAGATATGAGGCACACTGGCATTTTACTAATGAAAAAATAAACTGGTTCAAATGATTGGAAAGTATGAAATGTTTGTGTATTATTATCTGTTAATGATGCATGTGGTATAATTGGAAGCTACAAATAACTTTCTTCAATTGCACATGTCAGTAGCTGCTGAGGTTAGAGAAATTTATCCCACTTTAAAATCAGCGTTATAAGAATATGGCATTTAAAGAATAATGTGGAAAAGTCAATGTATGTTAAAGACTCGAAAAGTCAAAATTCACATAATTATAACACCGCATTTCTTTCCAAGAATTCTGTGGAAGGAAATGAAAAGTCAAAATTATCTTTATCGCTTTTATCCTAAGTATCGTTTCAGGTACAAGTTAAAGCTTCTCTGCATTTAGTCAATACCATAGAGTCCTTTGCAGTCATTTGAACACAATTATGCAAAATTGTTATAATAGCTTTAAAAGATATGTATGTGAGAATACAAAAAAAAACTTAATTTTTTTTTGAAGAAAAGGTATATTATATGTTATATTTTAAAATGTCCTGAAAATGCTAAGATATGTTTCTACATATTTGCCAACTGTAGCAGAACACGTATAACAGATTTCTTCTATTTCAGACAATTTTAATGCTATATATGTGTGTGTGTGTGTGTGTGTGTGTGTTTTATATATACATTATTATTATTATCATTATCATTATTACTCAGGGAATATATTCCCTGAAAACATGCAGTTGACATTTTAGTTCCCATTCACCCTCAAGGTTAGCTAGGACTGAATATATAAACATTACTTTGTTTTTGGAAAGCATCAATAATAAAGTCCACCTTTTTTTTCCAGTGGATTGGTACTGGCTCTATGAAGCATGAGAATTATCCTTAAATAACATGCTTGTGAGTTTAAATAAATTACAGGACAATGAGACTTAGTTAACCATGATTTTCCTTTCTAGAAAACACAAATCTTCATGGAGGGTGAAAGACTTAGCATTACTCTACAAACGTCTCTCAGTTTAAGGAGAAAAGAATAAATATACATTCATTAAGTGTGCACTTCATTCCAGTCTTTTAGACAACGAGGGAGAAAACACAATCATCAACTTAGCTGGCCAGCCCGGCAAATCCACAGGCTTGAAAATGTACCATAACCATGAAAATTACAAAGCCAGGATGCATGGGAAATCTAATGGGTTCAAGGACTCTCCAAGTATTTTCAGAGACCTTATCACCTAAGCTTATTATATCGATATGAAAAATAGAAGAAAAATGCTTGGCCCTTCTTTCTGGAGCTCATTCCAAAGTCTGAAGGAGAGTGTTCTACCAATTACCACAGTTGGAAAATTTCAAGTTTCTTTGTCTCAAAGTTAAGCAGAACTAAAAAGTTTAACCTTATTTCCATTTCAGAATTAATATTCTCAGAAGGCAAGTGTTCTAGATACATTGATTACTTCTGCTAAGAAGAAATGTAGGGAAAGATAAAGCACGTGAAAAGTTCCAAACAAACTCTGGCTCTAAGCAATAAAAAAAATGGTAAAGGCTCATTTTAAGGAGTAAATTTTTGGAGATTAAGGCTCTAAGGGAGCAAACACATTTTCTATTGTGATATGAACACATAAGAATGTTCTAATATAATTTTAATTAATTTATCATGTGTCTGTCCTTTACCTCAACTTAGCACTTGTAAATTTATGTGGAAAGAAAAGAAAATAAATGGACCTGCCATAGCTTACACTGGCATAGTTACTATTTCTATGAGTTTTGATTTCCCAAATATGTAAATTCAAGCCTAGTTTTCAAAATAATTTAACAGTGATGGCTGGTTGTGTTTCTGTAGCTGTTTAGTAAAGATATTGTGTTTCTTATGTTTAAGTCTCATTTAAAAAGAAACCCAAACTTTTAAATATTTGACCTTATTTTTAGCAATAAGCACACACAGAAACCTTCATGAAGCCAAAAATAATTTGACAATTTTATTTCTGAGAAGCCATAGAAATATTAGTTTTGATGACAGGATTTAAGCTTTAATTTACCAAGTGCCCATGCAAAGATATGTGACTTGCAAAATTTGCATTTAGGAAACTAAGATTAGCTTCTTTATAACTGCTGCTGTAATATTAATGTAATAAGAAAGGGAAGAAGGTCAATTGATATGGCAACAACCAAATCAGCTCAATTTGGGTTGCAGAAAATTCTGTTTTCCTTTGGCTTCTTCATGATAAATATTTTACTCAAGATCAAATTTTCAAAATTCTAATTGGTTAAATAAAAGAAGAAATTGATTCTCATTGACTCCATGGTGGTTATAAATAGAAAACATATTAAAAAGATACCACTAGATTCAGATAATTCACATTCCACTATTTTATTATTATTACTGCTATTATCATTACTAAATTCATGAACAGACATTAATATAAGCTCTTATGAAAGGTAAAGTCTTTATACAAGAATATTTTATTCCTTTTTAAATTTACCTCTAGGGTAAAATATTGATAATAGAGAATTTCCTGTATATTTATGGTAGTTTTGACATTACAGCAGTAATGAAAGATACACTTCCAAAAGGATTTGGTGTCTACACAGACTGGTTCACACTGAGAAATCTTCACTTCCAGAGAATATTTGATGGGAAAATGAAAAGGCAAACATGATAAACAATCATAAGAGCAATTCTAAAAGATGATGTAGTGAAGTTTAGCCAGGGAGTATGATTCAGGTTGGTGGTACCTTGGTGTGATCATCATGTTCCAGGATGTAACACTCAGCTTCAATCCTGTGAGTGACTTTTCCTTTGGATGCTGCAAGATTATATCTTGATTTATCCTGTCCTGGATTTCTCTTTCTTTGTCTTCTTTATGGATGACTTTTCCTCTAAGTGTCATTTAGATGTTGGACTTCTTTATTCCTTTCCTGAGCCTAATTTCACATTTCAGATTTCCTACCTGGTATTCAAGCCCATCTAGTCAGCTCCTTACTAGACAACTTCATTTTCTGAAAATAAACTAATCAGTAATTCAAAATTGTAAAAATGAATAGGTCTTAGAGAAACAATGATTAGGGGAGATGGAAATTCTTAAGAGAGAGTGGTAAAGAAATGTGTCTTTGAGAGGGGCACTGGATCCAAGTGTCAAAGCTGGTAAGTTAGACATATGGTTTACACTCATAGGAAAATTAGAAGCAGAGAAAAGAGCATAAGCAAAATCCCTACAGTAAGAGAGTACATGGTACATCTGAGCCTAGTGAACAAAGAGTAGCATAAGAAGTTGAAAAGGAAGACAGGAGCCAAGATCATAACAGACTTGATAGAGCTTGAAAAATCATTTGATTTTCATTCTAACAGCAATAGAAAGACATTGAAGGGGTTAAAGAATCAAGTGTGATGTGCTGGGCTCATTCATTCATTCATTCATTCATTCAAAAGATATTCGTTACATGCCCACTATGTGTCTGGCACTGTGGTAAGTGCTGGGAACATGATATGAAGGAAACAAACCATTCTTACTCGCAAGAAACTTACCATTTAATGAAGACTGGGCTATTAATCAAATATGAGTATGCAAACCCAAACTGATATTTGTTCTGAAGGAAAAAATAATGTAACAAACTCATTAATGAAAGAACCCATAATATGGTAAAGCTGGTTCAACAATCCTTTGAGGAACAGGAACTTAAATAGTTCATTAGTAAGGGCACCTTGAGATAGTTTTTTTTTTTTTTTTTCTTTTTTCTTTTTCACATGAGGCATTTGTTTAATGTTCTATAGGACAGTAAACTTTAGTGTTTGGGAATGTTCACATTTCTGTAGCAGGATGTGGTAAACAGATAGTTAATATTTTCTGTATGTATAATTTATTGTTTCTGAATTTGAAATGAACATATATTAACATTAATATTTTAATTAAAATATTTTATAAAAATGCTAAACAGATATTTCAAATACTTTGCAAAGAGGAATATGAAGTTACTAGATAAACCGGGCTAATTGTTTCCTTTGTATTGTGCCTAAGAAACACCGAGACTGTAAAAGGAAGCCTGAGAAACCAAGAAGAATCACCAAGAGAACTGAAGAATATAAATATAAAAGCAATAATTCATCTGCCCTTGATGAATAAGAAAATTATTGAAGGTGAAAAGTTTTAGCAGAATTTTAAAGTCTGCTTTTTCACTATGGGTTCTTGATTCATCATAGGAAAAGTAGAACATATGGCATCAGTGTGAATGTTTTGGGGTATATCAGGCTCCACGACTAATATTTCACATTGATTTCATTTAACAATAGCAAAAGAAAGGGAAAAATAAAGTAATATTATAGAGATCAGAATGGGTCCACTGCTAAGCACCTTTTATTATGGGTACACATTTTGTACTTCCAGTGTTTTTTCCTAAAATTCTTATAGAAAGAATCTTCCAGAAACCTAGCCCTCTTTAAATCCAGGTCAGTTGGTGGCTAAGCCAGAATAATCCATAGATACCTCAATAAAATTCCTGCTTCACATCATCCAATAAGAATATATGGCTGACCCAATATTTTATAGAAAATTTAATATCAGTGTGATGTGATAATATATGATCACCCCCAAAATTCCATTATTATCAAATCACCATACCCTTAGGAAATACCAGGTCCTAACAAATTTCATACTAATCATTTACGGGTCCACATGAAAAATATCTACCCACCGTTTGGAGGGAGAAGGGACCTTAATTTCCTACAGGTTGCCTCTCTAATACATGGAAGAGAACAAAATCACTAAAAATAAGTTCCCTTAGCAAACTTGTTTCCATTTTGGGCTATGGAATGAGGTTGAGCCCTATTTTCAGTATTTTAAATGTTACGCATATTGGATTCCCTTGGTGGTCCAACTATACTCTACAAAAACAAATAAATAGAAAAACAAACAACCAAAAAAGTGTTATTGGAGGAGTCAGTATAACGGAAGAAATGTCATTTTTATTTATTTTAGAGATTTGTTTTCATTGTAATACTCCTAAACAGGATGGATTTGGAGTTGGTTTCTCTCCCGGAAAATACATATCTGAAATGTTTATCTGAAATGTAGCCAAGTTTCTGAAGATTTGGAAAAGACAGATACTACAAGAAGACAATTTTATTGTTGAAAATGGATGATTGTCATGTTTTCTAGTAAACAAATTAAATCTGGAAACTTTTGCTACCATGTACTGTACTCGGTAGCTATCACAGCAGCTTGTGTGTGTACAGTTGTGAAGCACGTTGCAGGCATGGCATTATTCTGATTTGGATCTTGCTGTCTGCTGACTGCTTCATTTTTTAAGAGGGATGGCTTGCATGTGCAATGTACAGTATAATATTTGAATCTGAGCCAATCAAAAAAGCACCAAAATGCTTCCATTACTCAAGAAACCTTCAAGTTCTTCATGGCACATATGAGAAAAGATGAAAGTTCACTTTCTTGGAAAAACAAACACTTCCTATACAAATAAACACAGACATTTATAGCAGTATAAATTGTTTGTGAAAATGATTTTACTTGAAAAGAAACAAAGGATTAAGTTATTGTCATATTAAACATTTGTTACTGTGAATATCTTCTTTTTTGAAATCTCTACCAAGAAACCAAGGCTCAAATATTTGCTGATTTAAGTATTCTATATTTGGACCATTTCCTTTTTGGTCAAATCTTTTAAAGATGTCTTAGGGAGGACATACAAACCAGAAAAGAAGACCACAACAAAATGACAAATCAAAACTATTAGACATAATTTTGTCTAATTTTGATTAGACATAATCAAAACTAAAGATTTATGCCCTCTGTAATATGCTGTTACAAAATGAAAAGATAATCCAAAGACTGGGATGAAATATTTTTAATATTTATCAAATATATTTGACAAAGTGTTTGTATCTGTAATATAAAAAGAGTACTTAAAATTCAATGATAAGGAAACAAACAGTTTTTAAAAAATAGATGAGATTTTAAATGACAATTCAAGAAAGGTAATATACAAGGAGCAAATAAGCACATGAAAATATGCTCAGCATCATTACTCATCTGAGAAATACAAATCAAAACCTAAATGAGTTAACAGTAAAACACTTAAGATGTCTAAAATTTGAAAGATTGACAACACCAAGTATTAGTAGGGATATGAAAAACTGGAGTTTTCATACATTGCTGATGAGAAGATAAAACAGTGTAACTGCTTAGGAAAAACAGTTGGGTGGTTTCTTATAAAGTTAAAAATAAAGGTATACAAAACATATAATCCAATTTGAGCTAATTTGAACCTCTTGGAGTTTGACATAAAAGTAGGGATGAGCTCAGTTGACAGATAACTTTGTCTTGCAAGGAGGCAGTAACAGTGAAATCAGAATAACAAGATAAATTGGGAATATTGTTTGGCAGCAACTATTATAGTAGTGACATTTGCTTAGAAAATTACTTTATGTATTTGTATATAATTATCTTAGTATACTTTTGCCAAAGACTAATGGGATTTATTTATTGGAATAAACAAAAGCAGTTTTATTCCAAAATCTATAATTTGTTTATGATCTTTTCTCGGTTGTTTAATTCTTTGGCCATGATTCTAAGGTTCTAACATCTTTCTTATCTCTCTCATAGAGTAGTTGTAAAAATAAAATGACATAATGGATATGTAAGTGCTTTGGAAATTGTAAAACACTGATTGACTATAAACTATTATATTCAAGCAACTATTAATTTTATCAATTTCACTGTATCATTATTATGGATATTAAGAGGTCTAAAATTATTAAACCTGATTCTTGCCATTTGCTATGATGAATCATTAGTTAATAAAAACCATAATGACTAAATAGATCAATCTGTAGAAATAAAAAAGGAATAGATATTACTCATACGATTATCAAAATATTTGCTTTGATTTTATTTCAGTCACCCTGAAAAATGATTCCATGTAGGGTAAAATTGCAAAATTATTGAAAATTTGTTTTATTTAAGTGCTTTAGGACTTTTTTTTAAAGCCCTGGCTTTTTATTATGTAAATACCTCCCTTGATTGCAAGAGGTAATAATCATTATAACACTGATTTCAAGTTCTATAATATATACCATATGAAAAAACAGGATGTGTCAAAACCAAAATTCTTCTAATAAGTGATTGTTGGATGACTCTTTTGAAATCATGCTTCAATATTTATCCATATGCTTCAGAGAAAAAGAATTGGCACATGCATTAAAATCAGTGGGAGAAGGTTACCTAATTTTAGACATGCTGAACTAAACTTTGTAGCTTGCCAATTGTATTAAATCATAATTAATAAAAATAACAAGAGCTCTGCTTTCATGTTTTAAGAAATCCAAATACTCACAAATGTTGAAATAATAAAACGAGATTGAACATGAAATTTTTCTCAATTTATAACAGAATTGTAAGTGTTCAATTTACACTCAAGTGGAAATTCTTCTATTATATATGTATTTAATTGAAGTATAATTGATTTACAATTCATGTTAATTTCAGGTGAACAGCATAGAGATTGATTTTTGAGAAATGTAAGTGATCCTGGTTTAGAAACAAAAGCAAGAAAAAGAGGAAATAATCTGAAATAATTGAAGGAATAAAATTTATGAATTAAAAACTACATATTAATATATAAACATGTATATCATATCAATGGCAATACAATTCAATTTAAATAATTGACTTCTTTCTGTGCAAATATCTATAAAATATATCCTTTCTGAAATCATTCTTTGGTAAAAATAAAAGATAACTATAAAAAGAATCCTATGACAATCTAGAGAGGAAATATAAATTTTGTCCAAAAAACAATATTCTTATCGGTATCAGCCATCTCCCTTCCAACATGACATTTGAGAAGCTATGTGAAAACCTTTAAAAGATTTTGAGAAGAAATAGTTTTATACATGACTGCTAGAAAAATTCTGTGTATTCACTGAACAGTTCCCTCTTTCTGTGTGCCAACTAGGTTTCCCAGACTCTCTTACTGTTAGATTTGGGCCATATGGCTGAATTCTGGCCAGCAAGGGGGAGGCGGGGGTAAGGGTGTTGGAAGAAACTTATTCTGGCTCATACAAGCCTCCTATGGAAATGGTCAGTCATCTTCTGCTTTCTGCAGCAAACTAGGAATCTGTTCATAAGACTGAATTACTGATTCAAAGAGATTCAGAATCCCAGGATCACTGCTAGGAGAAAAACAATCAGAGCTGCAATTATGTTGTGATGTTAATGAGAATAAACTTGCTGTATTTGTTTCCTATTGTTACTGTAACAAACTGCCATAAATTTAGTGGTGGAAAAAAAAATATATCTAACAGTTCTAGTGGTCAGAAGTCTAAATTGTGCTCACAGAACTGAAGTCAAGATGTTGGCCCATCTGCATTCTTTCTGAAGACTTTAGGGGACAATCCATTCCTTGCTGTTTCAAAAGGCTGCCCACATTTCTTAGTTCACAGCCTCATCACTCCAACCTCTGCTTCTTTCCTCACTTCTTTATGACTCTGACCCTCCCGCCTCCCTCTTGTAAGGACTCTCAATTATATTCAGCCTACTAAAATATTCCAGGATAATATCTCCATATCGAGTCTTAACTTATCATATCTGAAAATCCCCTTTTGCCATGGTTATATATTCAAGAGGTTTGTGGAATTAGGATGTGGACATCTTGGGGGGCCACTATTCTGCCTACTAAACTTGGATATGTAAACTGCTAAGATTTGGGGGTGTATTTGTTACTGCAGTATAGCCGAGCCTGTCAGGACTAATAAACAAAACAGGTTTTTCTCTAGCAAAATGTTAATGTGAAAACCTCCACAGATATGTAATGTCTCAAATATATCATACATACCCCCCACTCTTTAAACTATTGGAAATAAACTCTTTTATTTGAGAAATGAAGCAAAATTTCCAACTCAAGACTGCAACAGTGGTTTAAATGGACTCTATCAGACATGAACGTCAAATTTAAGAATTTGTGTGCTATGGCTCCACCAACTGTAATGATTCTGCTTTTGTTTCATTCCCCAAATCAGGAATGTGCTTGCTAGGATACATCCTTCTGTTCATAGTTTACGCTCAATTTTTTTGTTTTGACAACTATTAAAAAACAAACTAAGCTGGTGCTTACCTGTACCCATTATTGCTAAATCTAGTTCAGCATTTCACAAGGTTGGGACATACTACTTGAAGAATTTTTATTTGTTTGTTTTTTGGCGGTACGCTGGCCTCTCACTGCTGTGGCCTCTCCCGTTGCGGAGCACAGGCTCCGGACGTGCAGGCCCAGTGGCCATGGCCCACGGGCCCAGCCGCTCCGTGGCACGCGGGATCCTCGCGGACCGGGGCACGAACCCACGTCCCCTGCATTGGCAGACGCACTCCCAACCACTGCACCACCAAGGAAGCTCTTGAAGAATTTTGAAATTAATTTTTTTTGTGGGAATGTATATTAGTGCAACCGCTATAGAACACAATGTGGAGGTTCCTTAAAAAACTAAAAATAAGGGCTTCCCTGGTGGCGCAGTGGTTGAGAGTCCGCCTGCCACTGCAGGGGACACGGGTTCGTGCCCCGGTCCGGGAAGATCCCACGTGCCGCGGAGCAGCTGGGCCCGTGAGCCATGAGCATCCGGAGCCTGTGCTCCACAACTGGAGAGGCCACAACAGTGAGAGGCCCGCATACCGCAAAAAAAAAAAAAAAAAAAAAAAAACCTAAAAATAAAACTACCATATGATCCAGCAAACCCACTGCTGGACATATATCTGGAAAAGACAAAAACTCTAATTCAAAAAGATACACACATCCCAAAGTTCATAGCCACACTATTTACAGTAGCCAAGACATGGAAGCAGCCTAATATCTGACAGGGGAACAGATAAATAAGATGTGGTGTGTGTGTATATATATATATATATATATATATATGCATGTGTGTGTGTGTATATATATATATATATATATATATATATATCAATAGTACTCAGCCATAAAATGAATGAAATATTGCCATTTGCAGCTACATGGATGGACTTAGAGATTATCAACCTAAATGAAGTAAGTCAGAAAGAGAAAGACAAATATCATATGATATTGCTTATATGTGGAATCTAAAAAAAATGATATAAAAGAACTCATTTACAAAACGGAAATGGACTCATAGACATAGAAAACAAACATGGTTACTAAAGGGGAAAGCTTGGGGGGGTGGCAGATGGAATAAATTAAGAATATAGGATTAGCAGATACACACTACCATATACAAAATAGATAAACAACAAGGATTTACTGTATAGCACAGGGAACTATATTCAACATCTTGTAATAATTCATAATGGAAAAGAATCTTTATATATATATATATATATATATATATATATATATATATAACTGAATCACTTTTCTGTACACCTGAAACTAACACAATATTATAAATCAACTATTCTTCAATAAAAAAATATAAAATAATATTTTTCCTCACAGTGTTACATGAAGTAACATAAGGGCTGTCTCTTTATCAAAGAACCTGAGTAATAATATTCTGCATTTCTAAATCCTGTGGTATGTACACACTACTATATATAAAATGGATAATCAACAAGGACCTACTGTTTAGGCCCTGTATACTCAATATTTTGTAATAACCCTTAAGGGAAAAGAATCTGGAAAAGAACCTATAAGGGAAAAGTTATACACACACACACACACACACACACACACACACACACACACACACACACACACAGGTATATATATATATACCTGAATCACTGTGCTGGACATCTGAAATTAACCCAACATTGTAAATCAACTATCCTTCAATAAAAAAGAAAGAAAGAATAAATGTCATGGTAAATCTCTTGCTTCCTTGTGTTCTTGGCAGCTACCAGGTATCCTGTTACTACTCTTTTTCCACATATTTTCTTCTCTTATCATATTAGTCAGAGCAGATTAGCTGCTTTAGCAAACTATTCCAATTGTTACTGGCTAAAAGTAATACAATTTTTGGCCTGTTTATGTCATGATCTAAAGCAGGTTGGCATCACAGGAGGATGCATTAGTCAGCTAAGTTTGCCATAGCAAGTACCATAGATTGCGTGAAATATATTATCTCAAAGTTCTGGAGCTTGAAAGTTCAAGGTCAAGCTTGTGGCTGATTTCTTTTCTTATGACAGCTCTCTTCCTGGCTTGCAGATGGCTGCCTTCTTGCTGTGTCCTCATGCAGCAGAAAAACAGAGATGTCTCTCTCTCTTTTCCTCTTCTTATAAGGCCACAAATCCTGTTGGATTGGGACCCACCCCTATGACCTCATTTAATTTTAATTACCTTTTAAAAGCCCTATCTCCAAATACAGTCACATTGGGAATTAAGGCTTCAACATATGAATTTGGGGGGACATAATTCATTCCATAGCATTCAATCCCTGGTCTCCAAAATTCATGTCCTTTTCACATGAAAATTATATGTTTTCCAATCTAACAGCCCCCAAAGTCTTAGCTGATTCCAGCATCAATTCTAAAGCCTAAAATCCAAAGTCTCATCTAAATATGATCTAAATCAGGTATGGGTGAGACTTGAGGTACATTCGTCCTGAGGCAAAATTCATCTCCAGTTGTGAAACTGAGAAACCAGACAAGTTATATGCTTCCCAAATACAATAGTAAGACAGGCATAAGATAGACATTCCAATTTCAAAAGGGAGAAATTGGAAAGAAGAAAGAGCTGCTAGGTTCCAAGCAAGTCCAAAACCTTGCAAGGTAAATTCCATTAGATCTTAAGGATTAAGAACAACACTCTTTTTGAATTACGGTTTTCTCAGGGTATATGCCTAGTAGTGGGATTGCTGTGTCAGATGGTAGTTCTATTTTCAGTTTTTTAAGGAACCTCTGTACTGTTCTCCATAGTGGCTGTATCAATTTACATTCCCACCAACAGTGCAAGAGGATCCCCTTTTCTCCACACCCTCTCCAGCATTTATTGTTTGTAGATTTTTGATGTTTTGTGACCACCTAGAGGGATGGGATAGGAAGGGTGGGAGGGAGGGAGATGCAAGAGGGAAGAGATATGGGGATATATGTATATGTATAGCTGATTCACTTTGTTATAAAGCAGAACCTAACACACCATTGTAAAGCAATTATACTCCAATAAAGATGTTAAAAAAAAAAAAAGAACAACACTCTTTGATCAATGTTTTGCTCTCCCCACCCACTGAGGCAGTGGGGTCCCACCTTTAGAAACCACTAGGGCAGTAATTCCATACCCCGTAACTCTGCCCTCCAATTCTGTTGGAAAGCCCCAACTGCAAAGCGTTTCAGGGTGGTTCCACCCCCAAGGATTCAGTTGAAGGCCATCTGGCTTGTTAATACTTATGTGATGGTTCACCCTATGAAACCTGTGAGGCAGCTTTGATGATCTCTGAATCTCCTTTGGGGTCATTCTTTCCTTTTATTGAGGAACAGGACACATTCGCAGCCAAATAACTGCTCCAATCCTGTAAGAGCTAAGAAATCTAATAACCTTCTTTGATTTCATGTCATTTTTTCTGTCCATTTTAGCCCCAGCTGGCAGTGATTCTGCTGGCATAACTCCATCTCTATTCCTGGCTTCCACAGAGATAGCTGATTTTGTCCATTAGTCACATCTATAATCTCTTTATCAAATGGTTGTTCAGCCACACCCTTAGTGTTCTCTTCAGAACAATCTTTCTCAATTTTTGAATATATATATAGATTGATAATTTTCCAAATCTCTAAGTTCTGGTGCATTTTGGCTGACAATTTCCTCCTTAATCCATCTCTCTCCACTCACATTTTACAATGAGCAATAAAGAAGATTCCCAGCTGTATCTTCAATACTTTGCTTAGAAATCTCCTCTGCTCTGCATCTAATTTCACTGCTTGCAAGTTCTACTTTCCTCAGAACACTAGAACACAATTTAGCCATGTTCTTTGCCAATTATAGTAAGGATGACTTTTCCTGTAATTTGTAATAAACTTTTCCTCATTTTTCTGAGACCTCACAAGAATGACCTTTAACATCTGTATTTCTATCAACATTCTGTTCATAGCAATCTACACTTCTTCTAACATGCACCACAAAACTCCTCCAGAATCTACCCTTTACCCAGTTCAAAAACACTTTCACCTTTTTAGGCATTTTTTGCAGTAGCATCCCATTTCTTGGTACCAAACTCAGTATGTGTCACCTTGGGCTGCCATAACAAGTACCATAGACTGTGCAATGGACTGAATGTTTGTGTCATCCCAAAATGCATATGCTGAAATTCCAACCTCCAATGTGTTGGTATAGGAGGTGGGGTGATTAGGAAGTAATTAGGTCAGGAGGGTAGAGCCCTCATGAGCGGGATTAGTTCCCTATAAAAGGAACACCAGCGAGTTCTTTCACCCACTTTCTATCATGTGAGGATACAAGAAGACTGCAACCCAGAAGAAGGCCCTCACCAGAAGCCAACCATGCTAGCAACCTGATCTTAAATTCCCAGTCACCAGAACTGTGAGAAATAAATGTCTGTGGTCTATAAGCCACCCAGTGTAAAGCAGCAGCCCAAACTGAGTGGATTAAACAAGCAAAATTTATTTTCTCACCATTCTGGAGGTTAGAAGCCCAAGATCAAGGTTCTGGATGATTTGGTTTGTGGTGAGAACTTGCTTCCTGATTTACAGATGACCCCATTCTCTCTGTGTCCTCTTGTGACAGAGAGAGAGATCTTCCTCCCTTCCTCTTCTTATAAGGTCACTAATCCTATTAGGGACCCATCTTCATGACCTCATTTAATCTTAATTATTGCATAAAAGTCCTGTCTCCAAATACAGTCACATTGGGGGTTAGGGCTTCAACATACACATTGAGGAGGAGATACAATTCATCCCATGGCAAAGTTGAAGGGTCTACTCCATGTAGTTAATCTAGATTCTGGTTCCTTTACACCATCTGCCATTTTCTCAGACCTCAGAATTCTTTACTGTATCTTCATCATTAGTTGCTGACAAAGGAAGGAAGGTTACTACAGGATGGCTTGGAAAAATTTATATACTATCTGAAAATAGCCTATATCATGTCTACCCACATTCTTTTGGCTAGAACTCAGTCTAATGGCCACACTTAGTGTAAGAGAATTGGGAAATCTAGTTTAGACATGAACTCATGCAGAGAAAAGAAAATAGATATTGGTGTACACTAGCAGTCTCTGCCTTCACAACCCTTCTTTAAAAATTTATGTTTAGGAATCCACTAAAAAAAAAAAAAGAAAACTATTAAAACTAAAACATGAGTTCAGCAAGTTTTCAGAATTTAAGACCAATAAACAAAAATAAATTGTATTTCCATACTCTATATACTAGTAATGGATAATAAAAATGAAAGAAAATTCCATCTAAAATGGCATAAAATAAAATACTTAGAAACAAATTTAACAGAAGACACTCAAAATCAATACAGAAAAATCAACTGTATTTCTGTGTTTTAATACAGTAGAAATGAATAATCAGAATGAAATTGCAAAAGATAATTTCAATTACAATATCATCAAAAAGAATAAAATAATGAAAAAGAAATGTAACAAAAGAAGTTAAAAATGTATATTGTGAAAACTAGTAAACATTGTTGAAGGAAATTGAGAAAGATCTAAATAATTAGAAATATAACTTACGTTTATGGATTGAAAACATTATTTTTAAAATGACAATACTTACTAAATTGATCTACAAATTCAACACAATCTGTATCAAAATCCCAAGTGATTTATATGTGGAAATTGACAAGTTTATCCTAAATTTTATATGGAAGTTCAAAAACAGCCAAAACAATCTTCAAAAAGAATAAAATTCTTGTTCTCTCACTTCCCAATTTAAAAACTTACTGCAAAGCTACAGTAATCAAGACAGAGTGGTACTGGCATAAGGACCGACAAATATATTAATAGTATCTAATTGAGAGTGCAGACGTATACTCTTACATACATGATCAATTTATTATAAACAAGGATGCAAACACAGTTCAAAGGGAGAAAGAGTAATTGTTTCAACAAATGGTGCTGGAACAACTGGATATCCACATGCAAAATGATGAAGTTGAACAGCTCCCATACACCATACACAAAAATCAGCTCAAAATGGATCATATCAAAATGTATCCAAAACTATAAAATTCCTACAAGAAAATATAGGTACAAATCTTCATGATCTTGGGTTATTCAAAGCCTTCTTAGATATAATACTAAGAGCACAAGAATGAAAGAAAAAAAATGATAATTTGGACTTCATGAAAATTAAAAACTTTCATGCTGCAAAAGAATAGTATAAAGAAAATGAAAAAAAACCACAAAATGAGATAAATACTTGCAAATAATATATATAATCCAGAATATGTGAAGAAAATCTAAACTCAGTTTCCAAGTCTTGCTATGTAACCGGTATTACCCAGTTATCAAAACCAAAGACATCAGAAGAAAACTACAGCCAATAACTCTTATAAATATTAATATAAGTAGATACAAAAATCCTTTAAAAATACTAGAAAACTGAATCTCAAAACATGTAAAAAGGATTATATACCACGACCAAGTGGGATGGCTATAGAAGAAAACAAAAAATGACAGACAATAACAAGTGTTAGCAAGAATGTGGAGAAAATGAAATAAGCATTCACTGCTTCTGGGAATGTAACATGATGTAGCCACTTTAGAAAACAGTTTTGTCGGTTTTTCAAAATGTTAAACTAAGGGTTACTGTATGATCCAGCGATTCTACTCATAGGTATATATCCAAGAGGAATAAAAATAGAAATCCAAGCAAAAACGTGTGTACTAATGTGCATAGTAGCATTATTCATAATAGTAAAATAGTGTAAGTAACTTACATGCTCATCAACTGATGAGCAATCAATAAACAGTGATATGTCCATATGATAGAAAATTATTTAGCAATAAGAAGAAATGAAGTATTGATACATGCTACAACTGGATGAACCTTGAAAACCTTATGTCAAGTGAAAGAAGGCAGTTAAAAAAGACCACATATTGTATGATTCTTTTTATATGAAATATCTATGATAGACAATTCTATAGAGATAGAAATTAGATTAATCATTGCCTAATTGTCCCTAGATTCAGGTAATGGGGGGAGTAATGAATAGGGAATGACTACAAAGAGGTAAGAGGGTTAATTTTTTAGTACATTCATCCCTTGGTATCCGTGAATATCAAAATCCAGGGATGCTCGAATCTCATGTAAAATGGCATAGTATTTGCATATAACCTACAGATATCCTCCCATATACTTTAATTCTTCTCTAGATTACTTACAATATCTAACACGAGGTAAATGCTATGTAAATAGTTGCCAACCAGTAAATTCAAGATTTGCTTTTTGGAACTTTCTGTAATTTTTTTGAGGGGGGAATATTTTCGATCTGTAGTTGGTTGAATCTGGGGATGTGAAACCTGCAGATACAGAAGGCCAACTCTAATGAGAATTTTTTAAACTTATATATATACTCGTATAAAAACAGAGTTTAAGGGTATAAGTGGTCTGAGAAAAGTGTAATCTTCTACTTGGTGATAAGTGGTAACCTTCACGATAACGAAAGTTTGGTTTCCTATTCAGGAAAACCTAGTTAATAGAGGAGTGAGGATTTTAGCCCCTCTTTTTGTATCGGTAGGTCAGAGAAAATACTTTATCAATATTGTGAGGCTTTCTTTTAGTTGCATCACTTTCTTTTATAAAATTTTAGGGTTTCTTTTTTCTATCTTAGGGAACACAAGTGTTCTAAAGATTATAGAAAATTTGGAATTTAAAGAAAAGTTTAAAAAAGAGAATTTTACCCAATGTTTAGAGATAGTCATAATGGATACTTTGTTCTACTTCCTGCCATTTTTAAGTGCACATATAACTTTTAATTACGTAATATATAAAAATATATTACCTTTAAAATTTGCAAGTTTCTCACCTTAATCAAGTAATGTTTGCTCATTGTAAAAAAAGAAAAGTTTGACAATAAACCTGGAGAAGGATATAAAAATTAACCTCAAATTCCACTATCCAGAGATAAAAACTAGAAACAGTCCACTCTACAAAGGGTGGATTCATGCAGATATTTGCCTAGTTTAAATACCTCTGATGGAACTTCCCTCACCATTCAGTAAATTTTTCTTGCTCCTTTCTGAAGGTTTCCTCTCTGTCACACTATAGTAGATGCTGATACTTCCAGAAAATTCCACCCCCTCCTCAACCTTGCTCATTTCTTTCCCCATTTGTCATTGTTTCCATGTGCAGTATGATTCCCTCTCAATTGCTTCTGTCTGAGGACCCTTAGCCTTGGCCTCATTTTCTTCTCTGATACCACAGCATCCCTGAACTTATATTTTCTTCTTATTTGGCTCTTCTGCTTCCTTGACTTTCCCATCTCTAGAACTTCGCTCCTCACTTACACCCTTGTGCCAACACAACTCTTTGATGAAACGGTATCCCTTTAGCTTCTACTGGAGTCAACTGCAAAACTGACATTTTGACTCTTCTACGGGAGTCAAGATTTGGGGCTCAGACAGTCATTTTGAGGGCACCGTGAGCTGTTTCTTTACTTTAAAAGTGTTTTTATATGTTTAAATATATTTGACTATGTTTAAAAGAGAAAAGCTGCTTCATGACATTTGATTTTAACTAGTATTTATAATTCATGGTGGATAAAGTTTGCTATTACTAGAAGGCCTTGTGATTCTCATAAAAATACATTTCAAGCTCTCATTACATCCTCAATTGATACTATCAATTTAAACAAATCAACTTTTTATGCATTTTTGAGTTTTGCCTGTATAGTGTCAGTACAAATTGTCCAGAAAGTGTTTTACAGTTATTCAAATGTTGTCAAAGATGGTTTAACTTAATTGGGTTGGGACATCAAAATTTGCATGTCATTTACCAAGAACCTCAATTTCTTCTCCAAAATAGTAATATTAAATTATTATATTATATTAAATAAAACTTTAACATTTTATTAGGTCTCAAAGTAAAAAATATGTATATATTACATATATTTTATATTTTTTTACTTTATTTTCATCATATATATAAAAGTATATATATATATATACTTATATATGTTGTACATATAAAAGAATATATATGTGATAAAAGATAAACTGAGGTACTTTAAAATTTTCAAGAGTTTATTTGAGCATACATCGATTCGAATAAGGCAGTGCCAAGCCAAAAGTAGCTAAGAACACTCCATCAACAAGGGCTAGTGGTGAGGTTTTATAGAGAAGAAGCTGAAGCAAAGGAAGAAAATTATTTTATTGGCTATAGCATAAGCAATTGTTTCATTTGGGAAAGTTTATTTGGCTGTTTGTGACTATTTTTTCTAAGTTTCATTTTTTCAGATTCAAGTGCATTGACTCTGGCTTAGGTTTTTGTTTGCTTACATAGGCTACCAAGGTGTTAGAGACACCTCAGTCTAATCACCTCCTTGTTTAGTTACATAGATAGATAGATGATAGATAAATGGATAGATAGATGATTGGTAGAGCTATATTTAGTTATATATATATATATAATTATATATAAATGTAAATAAATATATGTAAAACCTTAAATCCCAGCATTAATCCCAGCATTAATCAGAAATAATTTTATCCTTCCACAAGTGCTATGTAATCATCCATAAAACCTTTCCCCAATAACATGGATTAGAAATTCACCTCTAGGATATATTTACTCTTGTGTTAAAAATCTTTGCAACAACTCATTTATCCATAGAGGAAGAACTTTCATGCTTTGTTGCATATAAATGTAGTCAAAGTTTGTATTTATATTGGGCCTTACCATATAGGTAAAGAATTCATACTCACCACCTAATTTCCTTCTCTCAATCATCCTGTGAGGCAGTAATAGCATGTAATATTTTTGTTTTCAAAATTAAAAAAAAAACATTTTCATAGTAGTTTAATGATTTATCCCAAATTATCTGGTTAAATTTTGTAGGGTCAAGAAGGAGGGAAGATTGTTGGACTGTCCTCTCTGAGATGTCTATCTTGTCCTTCTTCAGTTTTGCTGCATTTTACAGGAAACCCCCCATCTTTTTTTTTTTTTTTTTTTTTTCTTTACTTATTTTTATTTTGGAGCCCTTGCTCTCTAGCTTCCAGGTGGGATATGCAATGAGTGTCTGGAACCTATGACTGGGGTGCTAGAAGAACAAGAAACAAAGATCTTTCCCCTTCCCTCTGCTCCTGTGGTGTCTCTGGTTGTAGTTGGTTCCTCCTTGGCCCCCACTCCTGACTACAGCCCATCCATTATGATTCCAGCAACTGTGAGGCAGCCGTGATTTCTGGACTCTGGTAATGCCATTTGTTCTCATTGCCCTTCTAGTCCTAGGATGATAACAGCTTCCTGCTGTTGCTAATTTCTGGGTGGTCTCACTCTCAGCTCTTCTGACCATTTCCTTGTATCCATTAACCTATCATGGTTTGATTTTTTTGCCTAGATCCCAATTGTTATTTGAGAGATACCATCAATGTTTCCATCTGTAAAAGTACTAAACCCAATACTATTTTTCTGTTTCATGAAATAATATTCTTCTATTCTTTGCTTAAAATAAGAAATAACTCTATTTTATTGTTCATTATGTATTATTGATGTAAACTATAGGATCTTATTGCTCTTATATTTGAGCTCCTGAAAACATTTTCCATTGAATGTCTTAGATTAGGATAAGACAGTTAATGTAAACAAACAAACAAAAAAGCCTGTGTAGTGATTAGGATCAAAGAATTAATGTAATTCTTGCTCAGCCTTTCAAAAGTTGTATGACCTCGAGCTACTTTGTCCATGAACCTGGGTTTAGTACAAATAAGAATGCATAGGACTTAGGATTCTTGTGAGGAATGAATGAGTTAGTATGTGGGAAGGACACAGTGTATTGCTTGATTCATAAAAACTAATAAAAAGTAGCCATTTTAAGGTGCTTTTGAGAATTCAGTTAAGCACAATTTATTGTGATTTATATAATTATAGATTTAAAACTATTTATTTGGGTTGTGAGAATTTTTAAATCATTTATGTATGTGTGTGTGTGAATCTTGTGTGTATATAGCTGTATATATTATATATGTACATATATACCACTGTATAAATCAATTTAAATATGTTTTTCTAAAATCTTTAAATTTTAAATTTCAGAAACTTAAGAAAAAATAATATTCGAGAATTTTAATGTTTTAGAAAGATATGTTTCTTGATTATAACAAAATTAATATTAAAGTGCTTGCAAAGAAGCATTTTGCAAATGCAAAATGTGTTCCTGAAGAAAATATATATGTATATATACATATATATGTATGTGTATATATATATATTCCAGTAAAAGATTTAACTACCTTGGATCTACATAAGAGAATGCTAAGGTCTTCAGATATGCAGAAAAGTCTTTGGGAGATATAACATAAATTAGGTAGTTTTCTTTTTATATAACTACTTTTGGAGATGAGCTAAAGTACTGCATACTAATCCTGATTGGGTTAACTCTAAAATCCTTATTTATTTATCTGTTCTAATATCGTGTCTTTAAGGATCCTTTTAGGAACACCTGCAAGAGAAAGAAAGAAAGGAGAAAGAGAAAGAAAGAAAGAAGGAAAGAAAGAAAGAAACAAAGAAAGAAAGAAAGAAAGAAAGAAAGAAAGAAAGAAAGAAGGAAAGAAAGAAAGAAAGAAAAAAGGGAAGGAGGGAGAGAGGAAGGAAGGAAGGAAGGAAGGAAGGAAGGGGATGGTACCTGAAGTATAATACATTTTGTCTAAGGCTGAAGGGGAAGAAAAGTCCCAAAACAAAAAGCAGAGCAAAACAGAAGCTGGGGACAAGTCTACAGATAGAATTGGACAGAAACAAATTCTATTATTCCTACGTCAAACATAAAAGAAAGTAAAAGTGATAAAGACGAGGATCTAGTAACTATAAAAATTCGTAGTAATTTCAGGAGCCATTACAAAAAGCAAGTTTCAAGTTCTGAATTTCAAAAAATTAGAAGTCAATTGGGAACCTAAGTTAATGAAAGATCGATTTATTCCAACTACATCTGACTTCCATATTGTAGAAGTATACTCTTCTGACTCCATTCCAAATATATGCTATTCTAAAATCAGATTTCAAAATTTGGCCAAAATGGAACTCAAAAGAACATTATGTAAATATCACTTCTTGTTTCAATTCTCTTAAAAATCCCTAGGCTCTGTAGCAGTAAAGTTTACATATGTGGAACATGGTTTTGAATATATATATATATATATATATATATATATATATATATTACAAACATTCACTGCAACAATAGTCATCCTTGATTTGCCCTTTTATAATGTACCCACTACATGTATGCAGAGCTATAATGGGGCTTTGTAAATCATCCAACAAACTCCAAGCATAGGAGTCTTTCTGTGGAATTCAAGATGTTAATATTTCCTTTCTAACAAAATTAGCTCCACATGTTTTCTGCTGCAACAAATCTCCTTCCTGTGGAATGAGGCATGGGCTGACTCATTCTTTATTTTTTGAACATGACAGTTTATTCCAGAGTAACCCTCATTTCACATAGCTTCAGTCTCCTAGCCATTGCTATGCACCCAGCATTCTTGCTGACCTTTGGAGCAAAGGTGTGGAATTATGGGAGAAAATCATTATATCACTTTTGTGCAGACTAAGGAGACTTTTAAGGTCATCTCACAAATGGCAGACTTTAGATACCTTGTGTGGCAGAAAAATAATTTCTTAGGTGTCTACAGAAAGTTTAGGATGCATAAAGTGCCCCAAAACATACATATCTGAGAATAAGAACAAGAATTATGTTATTGATAATGTCCTAAATGTCAGGCCTTGATCCCTACTTACAATATTGCTAATCCTTACACAGATAAGGTGGCTAATATAACCCCATTTTGAACATGAGAAGACAGTCACACAGCTAATAATTAGTAGAGCAGAAATTCAAACCCAACTCACATGGTTCTAAAACCAATGGCTTTGAAATGCATCCTCTCCATCATTTGCTTCTCAAAGTGGCCTCTGCAGAGGTGGAGTAGAGATCACAATGACTGCTTAGACCTGTGAACTAATTAATAATACTCAGAAAGGTGAAGTGACTGTTAAGGCCTCAAGGCTTAGAGATAGAGTCTGAACCACATTCTGGCTCTAAGGATGCCTAATTCTGTGCTACTTTTCTTCCATCACTCAGTTCACTTAGAGTATTTAGGTGAAGACCGATCTAACAGGGTCTCCTTAGGTAGAGGGAAGGAAAAACTGAAGGAGAAGAGAAAGGAGACAGGTAAGAGCTGAAGCATGAATACTTGGAGGGCAGAATCTATATGCTATTTGTTGTTGCATTCATAACACCTAGCATGGTGTCTTGAACATAGTGATATTTGGTATTTGATAATATTTAATAAATGAATAAACAAACAATAGATAGATGATAAATGATGATGATAGATAGATAAATAGAAAAAATAATATAAAAACCATTGGTGGGTGGGGTTTGTTTTCTTTTTGTTTGGTTTGTTTGCATAGTAAAAATCTCACTATATTATTATAAAGAATATCTGACTGGGTATCTGGACAGTTTGGTTTAGTTCTGTCCCACCTCTCATTTCAGCTGTTATTTTAGGAAATTTTCCTCATCTCCCTGGGCTTGATTTCTCTCATGTATGTAATAAAAGGGTTAGGTTAATTAAGGTTTAAAATGTTGTCAAACTAGAGGGCACTATCTATAGATAACCTGTTTTTCAGAAGACATTCCATTGTAGGACAATGATCTGGTCATAGAATTTTTTGGTCACATGAGGGTATCGATTATATTATGTGTGTGATTGCGAAGGTTTCAGTAGCCTGGTGGAAGACAGCAATATGACATTCCTGGTCCTTATGTTTGCTAAGCAGCTATTTGTTTCTCTCTCATTCTTTCAGCAAGGAAGTATTAAAGCATCTCTATGTGAAAGTGTTGAATTAGTAAGAAGTTCAAAACAATTATAACTGGCATTCTAATAGGGTTACACGTAAGGAAACAGGAAGAGAAAAAGAAATACCTAATGGTATTTCTTGGTAAATTGGCAAAGTTAACATTTAAAATTGAAGGGAGAACAGAAGTTCACCAAACAGCAAGAAGAAAGAACTGCCCCTGCTAAGGAAGCATCATGACATAATGTCTTTTTATTTGGGGGGGGGGGAGGTGCCAACCCTCTTAGCACAGCAAATGCAGAGAGGATCAAGGGAGTAGCAGCAGATGAAGCTGAGAGTAGGCAGAGTCCATGGCCTAAAGGGCCCAGTAAGCCAATCTAAAGTTTTCTATTATCTTTTAGGTTATAAGCAATTACTTGAAAACTTTTTGAAGAAGAGTGACATGAGTACACAGGCATGCCTGGGAAACATTGCAGGTTTGGTTCCAGACCATCGCAATAAAGCAAATATTGAAATAAAGTGAGTTACCTGAATTTTTTGGTTTCCCCATGCATACAGAACTTATATTTACACTATTCTGTAATCTATTGAGTGTGCAATGGCATTATGTCTAATAAACAAGGTACATACCTTAATTTAAAAATACTGGTGTTAGGGCTTCCCTGGTGGTGCAGTGGTTGAGAGTCCGCCTGCCGATGCAGGGGACATGGGTTTGTGCCCCGGTCCGGGAAGATCCCACGTGCTGTGGAGCGGCTAGGCCCGTGAGCCATGGCTGCTGAGCCTGCGCATCCGGAGCCTGTGCTCCACAACGGGAGAGGCCACAACAGTGAGAGGCCCGCGTACTACAAAAAAAAAAAAAAAATACTGGTGTTAGAAAAATGGCTCCAATACCCTTGCTTGATGCAGTGTTGCCACAAAACTTCAATTTGTAAAAAACGCAATATCCGCAAAGTAAAATAAAGTGAAACACAATAAAATGAGGCTTGCCTGTATTTACATTTTGAAAAATCCATATGGCAACCTGTGGAGCGGGGGTGACTGGATGGTAAAGAGCCCGGTTAGTGGAATGGACAAGGCAAGAGACACTGAAGATCCAAACCCAGACTGTGGCTCAGAGATGGAGTATTGCATGACACTGTGCTGCATTTTACAGGATTCAAGTTTCTTGTCAGTTGCCATTCACAGAATAACTTGGTTTGTTTTATATTGAAAAAAATTTTATGAAACAAAATCAAATGTGAGAAAAGCCAAAAACATGAGTAAGTAACAATGAAGACAATTACACCAACACTTTAAAAAATATTTTAATATAGTACTTCCCCCCTTATCTGCAGGGATACCTTCCAAGAACCCCAGTGGTTGCCTGAAACCACAGATAACACCAAACCCTATATATACTATGTTTTTTCCTATACATTCATACCTATGATAAAGTTTAATTTATAAAATAGGCACAATAAGAGATTAACAATAATAACCGATAATAAAATAGAACAATTATAACACTATACTGTAATAAAAGTTATGTGAATATGGTCTCTCTTTTTCAAAATGTCTTATAAATTGAATGCCTTTTCCATCTTAACTATGTACTCACCACACACTGTGGCTATAACTTTTGAAGTTTGAATTTCGACACAAAACTAGCACAATTTTTTTCCTCTTTATAATTTCACAGATAGAAGATTCATTCTTACCATAGAGCCTAGCAACCTCAGCACATGACTTTTTTTTTTTTTTTTTTTATTAAGTTGAGAAAGTTCACTTTACGGATTCTCTTTTTCTTTTTTTTTTTTTTTTGCGGTACGCGGGCCTCTCACTGTTGTGGCCTCTCCCGTTACAGAGCACAGGCTCCGGACGCACAGGCTCAGTGGCTATGGCTTACGGGCCCAGCCGCTCCGCGGCATGTGGGATCTTCCCAGACCGGGGCACGAACCCGTGTGCCCTGCAGCGGCAGGCAGATTCTCAACCACTGCTCCACTAGGGAAGCCCACGGCTTCTCTTTGGCATACCTGAATTGCCAATATCCCTACTCTTGTGCTTTGGAGCAATTATTAAGTAAAATAAGGGTTTCCTGAACACAAGCACTGTGATATCAAGACAGTAGATCTGATAACCTAGGCAACTATTCAGTGACTGAATAGCAGGATATACTGGACAAAGAGATGATTCACATCTTGGGTAGGACGGATCAGGAAAGTGCAAGATTTCATCACGCTACTCAGAATGGCATGCAGTTTAAAACATATGAATTGTTTATATAAGGAATTTTTTATTTAGTATTTTCAGACCATGGTTGACCATGAGTAACTGAAACCGAGGAAAGCAAAACTGCAGATAAGGGGGACTACTGTACTGTCTTCTTGATGACCTGGAGTGTGTGATTGCAGTTGTCTTAAACTAGAATGAAATGTTATAGAACCCTGTATTGTCAAGGTCCAATGGAACCTATGGACAAATTCAGTGGAAATATACTTTTCTAAAACTAGGCTTTTGTGTCATCCTTTATTTGTTGGCCCTTTAAAGTACTACAGTTGATCCTTGAACAACGTGGGGGTTAGGGGCACTGACCCCCTGCACAGTCAAAAAATTTGCATATAATGTTTGACTCCCCAAAAACGTAAGTGCTAATAGCTTACTGTTGATCAGAAGCCTTACCAATAACAAAACAATTGATTAATACATATTAAATGTATTATATACTGTATTCATAAAATACAGTAAGCGAGAAAAAAGAAAATGTTATTAAGAAAATCATAAGAAAAAACAATTTATAGTACTATGCTGTATTTATTGATACCATAAATTTTCATTGTCTGTTAACAAAGTGTAGTTCTGTCAATACCTACACCAGTAGTGTCCTACATGATACAAAACACTGTAGATTTTATATTTATTACTAACACTAGCCATTTAAAATGAAAAGATGATGTGAAAAAGAAATTCATATTTATTTACCAGTGTAATAATTTATGCATTGACAACAAAGAAGCAGCAATTTGATTGCTATGTGGTAGTGTAGTATAACCAATACAATTGCTTCACAGTATTCTAGCCTATACACTAATGAATGAATCATTATAAAATTTTTATGGCATTCAGTATTACAGTCATACTCATCATACAATATTGGAAATGTTACATTTTTTAAAAACCACTCACCTGTGATGACAAGCTAATATGCAGTTTCTCCAATTACTAGAGAGAGGCATACTGTATGGTAATGTAATTCCTTGAAAGCAAAATAATTAAATAGTAAGAAAACTAATACACTTTTTTTTCTTTCTTTTCTTTTTTGGCTGCATCCGGTCTTAGTTGCAGCATGCAGGATCTTTCATTGTGGTGTGGGATTTTCGCTGTGGCACGGGCTTCTCTCTAGTTGCAGCCTGTGGGTTTTCTCTCTTTAGTTGTGGCACACAGGCTCCAGGGTGTGTGGGCTCTGTAGTTTGCAGCATCATGTGGGCTCTCTCATTGAGGCTTGCGAGCTCAGTAGTTGTGGCATTTGGGCTTAGTTGCCTCGCAGCATGTGGGATCTTAGTTCCCCTACCAGAGATCAAAAACCCGTGTCCCCTGCATTAGAAGGCGGATTCTTTACCACTGGACCTCCAGGGAAGTCCCAATACACTATTAACTTTATTTTAAATATCACATCCCTTCTCCCTATGTAAAGGTAGACTATCTACTTCAATACAAGTCTTATGCACAGTGTTCTATACGATGAATACTTAAGCAATAATGATGATTATGACACAAAAATTTCTCATACAGTTCTTGCTGTACAGGTATTAGATTTTTGCAAGAAAACACATACATATACAAGAGATAAGTTTACCAACTTGATGACATGGTGATTCTTAACTATTCATTAAGTGGAAGTGGATCAACATAAAGGTCTTCATTCTCATTGTCTTCATGTTGAGTAGGCTGAGAAAGAGGAGGGAGAGGAAGGGTTGTTCTTGCTGTCTCAGGGGTGGCAGAGGTGGAAGAGGAGGAGGAGATAGAAGGGGAGGTGGGAGAGAGGCAGGCACACTCAGTGTAACTTTACAGAAATACGTCATCCGTTATGGCTGACATTTTTGCTTTATCATTTCTGTACAAGTGTTTCTATATGGTACCATTCCTTCTTCCAGTTTCAGTGCCCATATCATAGAAGGTTCCATGTCGTTAAAGAAGTCAAAAGCAGTCTTGAATAATCAGAACCCTTCTGCCAGACTGTCTGATGCCAATTTGTTTCCTGTACTGTTACTTCTACGTCTTCCTCATCATCTGGTACTGGTTCAGAAGCTCTCATCTCCACCAAGTCATCTTCTGTTAATTCCTCTGGTGTGGTGTCTATTAGCTCTTGAATTTCTCCAAGGTACTTATCTTGAAACACTTCACCTCTCACATTTTTTTTTTTTTTTTTGCCATCTCCAGGATCTTTCATGATTTCTTTGATTGCATCTGTCCTAAAACCGGTGAAGTCATGCACAACATCTGGATGTAGTTTTCTCCAGCAGAAATTTGTTGTTTCAGGCTTAATAGCTTTCAAGGCTTTTTCTGTAACAATGATGGCATCTAGAATGGTGTAATCCTTTCAAACTTTCATGATGTTCTATCGGGTTTCTTTTCTACTGCAGTGACCATCCTTTCCATAGAGTACCATGTGTAATGAGCCATAAAGATCCTTATGACCACCTGATCTAGATGCTGAATTAGAGATGCTGTGTTTGGGGGCAAGTAGACAAGTTTGCCATCTTCCATGTTGAACTCGTGGGGTTCTGGGTAGCCAAGGACATTGTCCAATATCAAAAGAACTTTAATAGGCAATCTCTTACTGGCAAGATAGTTCTTGACTTCAGGGACAAAGCATCAAGGAAACCAATCCAGAAAAGGGGTTCTCTTTGTCCAAGCCTTCTTCTTGTACATCAAAAAGACTGGCAACTGGTATTTATTTTTCCCTTCAAGGCTAGGGGCTTAGTGGCTTTATAGATAAAGAGCAGTCTTAATCATAAATCCAACTGCATGTGTACAAAACAGTGGAGTTATCCTCTCCTTTAAATCCCGGTGCTCACTTCTCTTCCTTATTATTAAGTGTCCTTTGTGGCATTATTTTTCCAGAATATGACACATTTGTCTGCCTTAAAAATCTGTTCAGGCAGATATGATTTCTCCTCAATGATTTTCCTAATGGCATCTGTGAACTCATCTGTTGCTTCTTGGTCAACAAAAGCTGCTTCTCCTGTTATCTTGACAATTTTTTAAAGCCAAATCTCTTTCTAAAATTATCAAACCATTCTTTGCCAGCATTTAATTCTCCAGTTTTAGATCCTTCACTTTCCTTTTGCTATAAATTGTGATATGATGACTTCACTTTTTCTCAAATCATATTAGAGTCTATAGGTATGCCTTTCTCATAGCAATCCTATGCCCAAATAAAGCTGTAATTTTGATACAAGATAAAAAAGTATTTTTCAAAAAGTGCAAAGTTTTACAACTGCTGGAGTAGCTGCAGCAACAGCTTCACAGATTTCCTTTTCTTTTTTTACAGTGGTTCTTATGCTGGATTCATTTATCTTTAAATAGTGGGCAATCTCAGCTGTGGACCTCAATCTATGGCACATGTCAAGCAATTCAGCTTTTTCCTGTCATGTTGAGACTTTTCTCTGCTTCTTGGGAGCACTTCCAACATGACTAGTGGCACTTCATATGGGTCCCAGAGTGTTATTCAAGGTTTACGGTATGACACTAAACATGATGAAAAATACTCAAGAACCACAAAAGATAACTTTTTACTGAGCTATACAATTTACTGGAGAGACAAACTGTACATGCAGATATAATTAGCATCACATGATGTTTTAAGTGGATACTCAAAACACCTGAGCTCACTGCAACCGCAACAGTAGTGGCTACAAAATTATTACAGTGGTACGGTAGGAACTACAGTTAATTTTATGTAGTTATGATTTAATGGTGTATCTTTACATTTGTTTAAATTTCTCTTGACTGTGAATGGTGCCATGGACTATAAATATTTGTGTGTGTAAAGTTGGATAAACCATAATGTTTTATAATAGATTTGTGTATATTTTATGGTTGTAAATGATAAAATAGACTAGTACCTACACATATTTTATGCATGCATAAAATACCATTTTTTCTTAATTTTTTCAATATTTCTAGGCTATGAAGTTCATCTGCAAGTTTTTCCAAATTGTTTCATATATTTCTTCATATAATGACTCCAAAATTATATATTTCTCTTTTACTATCATTTTACATGGGAATGCTTAGATGATTTGGGTTTTATTTCCTGTCACAGGTAGATCTCTGATGGTATAGCTGTATTTTAGCTTCTACCATCATTTGAAGTTGGTTATTTTCATCAGGTAGTAACAATTTAATAGTTTTGAAGTCAAGGTAATGGATGAGTTTACTGAAAACCCAACTCTTTCTCTCATTCTGCTAGCCAAAATATACTTCATGATCATAAACACAGAACTTCAGACCTCAACCTGATTCTGGGAAGGCAAAATGAATGTACCCTTAGGAATTGGACACTCAGAGATGTGGTAAATTATCTTGTCCAAATTATCTTTTCCCACAGACCCAGTGGTACTGTGGGAAAACTCCTGGAGCATATGAGTTACATGAGCTAATTTTTTTTTAACATCTTTATTGGAGTATAATTGGTTTACAATGGTGTGTTAGTTTCTGCTTTATAACAAAGTAAATCAGTTATACATGTACATATGTTCCTATATCTCTTCCCTCTTGCATCTCCCTCCTTCCCACCTTCCCTATCCCACCCCTCTAGGTGGTCACAAAGCACCAAGCTGATCTCCCTGTGCTCTGCAGCTGCTTCCCACTAGCTATCTATTTTACATTTGATAGTGTATATGTGTCCATGCCACTCTCTCACTTTGTCTACATGAGCTAATTTGTCTCCCATGGGCTTGTCTATCAATGACTTAGCTGTGGGCCCACTAAAGGAAAAAAGAAACTTCTGTCAAAATTGCACACCATTTGCACTTCTGAAACTTTGTTTTATTTCCATTAGGTGGTTATCAAAAATTATTAACAAAAGCCAGATGACTGTATTACTTACTGTTAAAGCCTGTGTTTAATTTGTATTTATAATGACATATAATACCATAATTTTCTATATTACACAGGCAACATACACACAATTAAATCTTTGGGTGAAATGTATTTTGTGTGTGAACTATCAATCATCAGCCATCTTCCATATTAGATAGAATTTTCATATAATACAGTTTGTTATTAAAGAACATGGAAAAGACTTATGGAAGCCTATCCTTATTTTGAGTTTAGAAAAGAGAACATACTACGTATAACTCACTATATTTTTTAGATGTCCCTGACAAGAGAGCTAGAAGAAGTCATTTTCAGATCAAGTAAAATGAATGTAACATAACAATATTTTTAAGTTTTTTTTTTTTAAGGAAAATATTTGTAGTGTATCTTTTTTAGGAAAGTAACCTTGACTTAAGATCAATAATATAGGTTATACACTCCACTATTTATTTCATTGATTGATGTCTACATCTAGTTAAAAATAAAAACTAAATAGATTTTTATAAGGGCATCTAGAAATGTTTAGGGGTGGTCCAAAATTTCCAAATCTGTTTATAAGACAAGTCTTACAAGAGTGCATGAAGTAATTACAGCAGTTTTCATTATTCATACATCTGACATTGAATTAGATACTAATCTGACCCCTGGCTTAGTTGTCCTATAATTAAGGGTTCAACTCTTATGCAATAAACTGGATTTGAAACCCTCTTTTTCCAACTTCTTTCCATCCAAAATATATTTAATGTGTCATTTGTTCCTCATTATACCCAAGATATTTCCTGAGCAAGTTCTCTGGCTTGAGAATAATCTTCAACATAGTCACACTAAAGTGTTAGTGATTAGAAGACCAATGAGATATCAACCAAATGAAAAGAATTGAACTCTCAGTTACTGAGAAGTATTTTAGAATTGAAAGAATTTAAAGGCGGTGGGGTGGGGGGGGGCGGAGAGGGGGGTTGTTTCCTGATGCCCTGGAATTCCTATAATCTAACTACCCAATTGTAAATAAGGATATCTTTCTCTTTGGCATGTGTTTTCCTTTCCTCTTCCTACTCCCCCAGGAAAATGTAGAATATTCTAGGATCAGTTTATTTCCTTTTGCTATGTTTTCTAGCGCTAGAGAGATTTCAAATATGAATGTTCCCTCAAAAGAACAGAAATACCATCACTTCAAAAAGTCATGCATTCATGCATTTGAAGATGAAATTAATAGGTAAGACTTCATCACATTGTAATTCCAGCAAAAAAAGGGGGAGATTATAGCTTATACTTATTTAGAATTCCAGGAGAAAAGGTACAGAAACAGAAAGTATGGAGACAAAGAACAATCTTTTTCTGTTCTGTTATCACTGGATAAATAGTTTCTGTAGAACATGATCTCAAATGGGACATGGTGACTTTGACCTGTTTGTGCTGTGTTCCGTGGTACCCAGAGGTGTGAAAATTTGTTCCAGGGAAAATTTCATAGAAGAGGGAAATAAAGCCCTGGGGGCGACACATGAGTACAGCTGGCTGCAGATTATACGTCATAAGCATTCATTGAGAAAACTTTAAGTATCTGCACAAATAATAGGGTTTGGATATTGTTGTCTTGTTAACAACTAGATGAATGTTCTCCCTGAACAGCATAACATTTCTTCTTTGGCTGCCAGAAATCTCAGAGCTAAATCTGTAGACCTAATTTCAGTAACTATTTAGTAAATTATGATGTTTATCCTTACACAAACTTTTCCTGATCCATTCTTTGTACTTCTAACTCTATTTTCCATGGTCCTGAATTATGTTTTTAAACTTTTTAATTTTATTGTTTGCAATCAAATAAATTGTTTCAATCTCTTTGTAGACTAGAAACAAAAATATTCAAACTTATCTCAGTCATTAACAAAATAAAAGCATGATAACAACATTCTGCTACTTCCTTGCTTTTCTGCTTCTTTAGAATGACTCCGAAAAGTTAAACTAAGAAGACTTGGTCAAATTAACAGTAAAAACCAATCCTCTATATTTCATTAGTTGGTCTTAACTATAGAACGGTATATCCTAAAGTTGCTAAATCCAGTTGTGATTAAGACTACACAAGAGAAAGCATAGGTTAAAACTGGCTTTTATTCTCTTCTTTGAATATTCTAATCAGCCTTCCATAGTCATTCCTTCTAGAGACACTCAGGCTTTGTTCTCTCTCATATAGAAATGGCCAGCCTGAGACCAAAGATTTCCTTTTTATTATGTATAATAATATAATACAATATTTTATTATACTTTATAACACATTATATTATAGTATATGTATTTAATATAATGTATGAAATAAGTGTTTAATATAATACATTTAATACATACTTAATATAATATATATTTTTAAATATATTCTTAATAAAGAGCTGGAATTCAGTTTTTTCCTCCCAGGTGTTCCTGCCTTGTCTCCTCTGGTTTTCTTAATTTCCTGACAGTGCCCCAGTCCCCCTCATCTTACTCCAAATCTTTTGTAAATAAATAACATGATGAAAGAGACAATTATTATTCATAAGGCTATTTTTTAGTTAACTATGCCTTCATGACAGTCACTGGAACAAAAATATCTCATCACTAAGACTAGCCAAGTTGCTGTTCAGAGCCAGGAAAACTGATAGTCACATGAGATAATGTTGTCTGACCAAGGATAAGTGGAACTTTCCCCCACCCCCACTCTGTACCCTTGAGCCTTCTCAGAGGCAGTGGTGCAAGCCAGGAGCTGGCTCTGGAGTTGCACATACCTTTGTTGGAATCTCAACTCTGCCACTTTTTCAGCATGGACACTTGGACAAACTCCATAACCTCCTGGAGCCTCAATTTCCTCATCTCTAAATGAGTATAATGCCTTTTAAGGTATATAGTACATGCTCAATTAAATGCTCCCTTAAAAGAAGCTCCATATATCTGAAAATATGTTTTGAAATGACACACTTAAAATTATGCTATCATTCATTGAAAAAAATAACTTCTGTATGTAACATCATACCACCTGCCTGAGAAATTAAATGCATTTTTTATCCTCATATAGCAGAAGCTAACATAGACATAGGCCTATAAATAACTGATTACAGAACTTCTCATTAAATATTCTAAGATATCTTAGAGTCAGGGATAAATTTTGATGGTATTATAATTATTTTGGAGTCAGGAAATATGATGACTAAATTTATGTGTCAACTTGATTGATCACAGAGTATCGAGATTAAACATTATTTCTGGGTGTGTCTGTGAAGGTATTTCCAAAAGAAATTAGCATTTGAATGAGTGAACTCAGTAGACTAGAGTACCTTCACCAATGTGAGTAGATATCAATTAATCCACTGGGAATTAAATAGAACAAAAAGTGGAGCAAGGAGGAATTTGCCTCCTTTCTTTTTTCCTACCAAACTAATTGAGCTGTGACATCTCATCTTATCTTCTCCTGCCCTCAGACTGGGATTTATATCAATCAGTTCCCTTGATTCTGAGGCTTTCAGACTTAGATTAAATTACAACACTGGCTTTCTTGGGTCTTCAGCTTGCAGACAAAAGATCATAGGACTTCTCAGCCTCCATAGCTGCAACAGTTAATTTCTCATAATAAATCTACTATGATTGCGTTTCTCTGAAGAACCTTGACAAATATAAGAGACTAGGAAAGCTTGTCCTATGTTACAACCAAGAATTCCTCCCACAGGGTTATTAAGTAGGATACCCAAGGGTCAAAACAGGACAGGAATAAAAAAGTATCATTTTGTTGGTTGCTGTATCCTAATACAACAAATAGCCTTGGTCAAATGATAAATTGAAGCTCCCAGCTTAGACTTTAGGTCTAAAAGGAACATCCTAAACATTTCTTTCACCCTAAGACCTCCACAGTTTAAATAAGCAGGCATGAAACAGAAAGATACAGGAGTCCATTCACCCACCCAGACACAGAATGAGAGTCAGAGGAAGGCCACCAAAATTGAAGAGGAATCCCTGACTTTGCTTACCAATTCTGCTACACAATACAAAAAAAAGGAAATGACAATAAGAAATCTTGGAGACTGAACTCCTCACTTTATAGCTATATCCAGTGATTATACACCCAGTGTCAATGCCCACTAATAATTGTGTGCAATCAGAATCTCTGAATTTGAATAATCAGATTAGTCTCTTTCCTTGGATGGGAGATGGGCGATAGGGAGATAGAGCTGTTAAGAAATAGATCACCATAGGCAGAGCATGTATGGGAAAAAGTGGCTAAAATTCTTTCCTCCAATAAGATACAATCCTGGCAAAATTAATTATCATCCTGCATTATTAGATTGGAATTATAAAACGTTATCAAGGAAGATATCTACAGAACTCAAAATATTTCATTTGAGTTTCATTACATGGCAGTATTTTCTTCTTCAATTGAATAATTACTCAAACTAGACTAAACATTTATTATATTGATAGTTCAATGCAGACTTCAGGAAAAGTCTTAGGTGGTATCAGGAGCAGCTGGAGTATTGATGGAACTAATCTTTACTCTCACAGTGATTAAAATCCTTCCAATATAACTGGAAAATATGTCCACAAGAAACTAGAAAACACGGAGTTTCAGTGCTGGAGACTGTGGTGAAACTACCAGAAGAGATATTATCCAATGCTTTGTTGAAATGAAGGCACACTGTGTCTGTGGCATTGTACTATCAGAATAAGAAATGATATTGGTGTCATTTTATTTTGGGGGCAAAGATGGTGAGAAGGAACAGATTTCAGCTGCAGAGAAACAGCAAGGAACTAGATAACTAAGAATTTGAGGGATGGGGGAAGGGTCAGAAACCTGAAAGGAGGCCAGAAAAACATGAATAAACTTTTACCAATGAGCATATATCTGAATAAAACCATAATTCAAAAAGATATATGCACCCCAATGTTCATTGAGGCACTATTTACAATAGACAAGACATGGAAGCTACCTAAATGTCCATCAACAGAGGAATGGAAAAAGAAGATGTGGTATATATATACAATGGAATATTACACAGCCATAAAAAAGAATGAAATAATACTATTTACAGCAACATGGGTGTACCTGGAGATTATCATACTAAGTGAAGTTAAGTCAGACAGAGAAAGACAAATAGATGATATCACTTTTACGTGGAATCTAAAAAGATGATACAAATGAATTTATTTACAAAACAGAAACAGACTCACAGACTTCAAAAGCAAACTTACATTTACCAAAGGGAAAAGGTGAGGGGAAAGGGATAAATTAGGAGTTTGGGATTAACATATACACACTACTATATATAAAATAGATAATCAACAAGGACCTACTGTATAGCACAGGGAACTCTACTCAGTATTCTGTAATAACCCATATAGGAAAAGAATCTTAAAAAGAATGGATATACATTCATTATGGTTATGAATTATGGTCATGGTTATACACGAACCATTTTGCTGTACACCACAAACTAACACAATATTGTAAATCAACTATATCCCAATATAAAATAAAAATTAAATTAAATAAAAAAAGAAACCTGAAAAGAGGCCAGAAAAACATGAAAACTTTGACCAATGGACTCAGTCCTTCAGCAGGTAGGACCAATTTTCCCCTTCCATGAGATCTGAAAGCTGCTTCATAGCATCCATGCAAGGTGCCCTGTAAGGACCAGTTGACATGCTTCCCCTCTGCCATCAGATCCCTTTGGCCCTGCCTGACCCCTAGGGCCTCCATGGCTTGTTCTGTTTTCCAGCTACGGAGAACTCAGTCATGACAAGTGCTTGTTATGCTGTTATAAATCTCTTGCCTCCACTTCTATCAACTTATCTGTTAACAATGCCAGAAGCCCCTCTTCCTGAGGGCTGCCTGTAGACCAGGTCTTGATTGTGCCTGAGTAGTATGAGCTCCTTATCTTTTTGGATATTAATTCCTTATCAGTTATATGATTTGAAAATATTTTCTCCCATTCCATAGGTTGCCTTTTCATTTTGTTGATTGCTTCCTTTTTGTGTAGAAATGATGTGGTTTGATGTGGTCCCATTCATTTACTTTTGCTTTTGTTGCCATACTTCCGTTGTCAAATCCAAAAATCATTGCCAAGATCAGTGTCAAAGAGACTGTTATTTTTATGAGAATCTATTTATTAAGTTATTGTGGCCAATACTGCTAATATCTTGCCTAATGTCCATTCTCAATTTCTTTTTTTACTCAGAATTCTTCTTTTCTGTGAGATGGCAACATACCCATTTAAAAATACTTAGCTTTGCAGAATTTGATGCCACTAGGGCAGCCGTATGCCATGCATCTGGCCAGTCAGATTTAGAGGGAAGTCTTTGAGAGTGATTTCCTGTAATGCTAGTGAGAAAGGCAGTCAGTTGGCAGTTACTATTTGGCCTTTGCCCATTTGCCCTTTTCTTTTGCCGTGGAACATAGTCACAATGTGCTGAAGTAGAGAAACTTGTGGATACAGGACACACAAAGTAGGGCTGACCAGAGAACTGGACAGAGCAAAGGTATCTGACAGCATAAGACAGTTCCCTTGTTGGTCCTGGATGCCCCACCTCTGGGTTTTTATTATCTGTGAAAAATAAGCTCTTTCCTGTTCAGTTCCGCTTATCAAGTTTCCCTTATCACATGTCAAATGTGATCTTGACAGAAAATTTTATATTGGCTTCTTTAGAATAATTTTGTCATTTAGATTTATCAGTAACATTTATATAAACTTTGAAACCACGTCTTATTACTTTAATTCAACTTTTCAACATTTAAATTTTGCAGATATTCTATTATAATAGTCCCAATAGAATGAATTCAAGCTGAAACAAATTATTTAAAAAGTTCAGTTTGAAAAAAAAAAAGATTGTGTGCTATTGAATATATAATGATGACTATAAATTGTACAAAGAATTTCTGCTTTTCTGACTCAGTTTATTAACATTGGCATTAGTACTTGATGATGTTTCTTTTGGAGGATGAAGGGATGGGAGTGGATAACATAAAACTTACTCATTTATCCAGTGATCATTGAGTGATGAGGGCAATGTTGTGAAGAGGCTGAGTGATGAGCAAAGAATTCAGTGAAGTACCGTAGAGATATGAAGAGTGTCATTTCTTAATCTTAAAAACTTTCTCTTCCTAAGGGATGGTCTCTGTGATACAAAGGCTTAAAAACATAAGCCTTGTTTCCTGACAAAAGACAACTTGAAAAATGCTAGCTATCCAGCAGTAATAGTGACTTGATGTTCTCACTGCCTTAAATGCTTTCTGGAGAGAGATATTGCCCTGTCCTATTATCCTTACCCATGTAATTATCCATAATACTATAGACAATTAATAATAAGGATCAGTATATGTGAAACTGTGCCCTAATAACATGGATTATTTAAAAAAAGCAGTTAAATT
Source organism: Orcinus orca (assembly GCF_937001465.1). NCBI lineage: Eukaryota > Metazoa > Chordata > Mammalia > Artiodactyla > Delphinidae > Orcinus > Orcinus orca. The sequence continues at coordinate 132,727,596 of NC_064563.1, forward strand.
CTGCATTGTGATAACCTAGTAAAAATCTCAATGACGAGGAGCAGTGTGATGGTGGTGGTATGCCTCCAACTGGGTGAAATATATTTCTATCCTGGTCCTTAATGAGGGAGATACTCTTCCCGCAGCCAGTTTATAGCAGAAAGCCAGTGCAAAACAGTGCAGGGAATCGTGGGACCACAGATCTTCCATATTAACAAGAAATACATTTTCTCGGGACAACCCTAGCAAAGAGACGCTCTTGTGCTTTCCTAGACTAATAATAACTAGTGTCAGGGTAGGGGCAGAGTAAATTTTCCCTTTGCAACATAATGAATACAGACTTTGTTACTTTAAAATGAAACTGACAAATAACCAACGGAGAATGAGAACTAGTTCTGTAATTTTTAATAGCTCTGATGGGAGGAAGAAACAGCTCAGTGTAGACTGATATAACCCTTAAGAAACAAGGCAGTCAGGGAAGCAACAGAATGATTCAGCTGAACCAGAATAGAGACCAGGCATTCTCTTAGCTATTCCATGTTTAGGGGGTTACCAAGAAGAGATAGGAGAAATTCAAAAAAACTCAACACCCCATTATACATTATTTTTGCCTTCTTATATGCAATCATCAATCATTTATTATTCTGAATTTAGTAAATGAAATGCAGTTCTCATTCTGTGAAGCATGTGCAGTCATAACCAAAAAAAGTCCTTCCATTGTTTTCTTTGAGTTTTATAGAATGATCCCTTTCAGATATTGGATGGATCCTGACTAACTCAAAATCAAGATTTTGATGTGCTCAGTGGGAAAAAATGAAGTAAGCAATCATACTATCAGTGATTTCCATCAACTAATCTTACTTATCAAAGTGTGCCACTTCTTACCAAAGCTCTTTCCATCCATATACTTTATTCTTATGGGCCACATAAGAATTCTGTGAAATAAGTACTATCAATATAACTTTCATTTTACAATGAAGACCCTGAGGTACAGAAACCAAATAGCCTAAGGCATATAGAACTTTCTATTACAGGAATTAGAAGAGGACTAAATGTCTGTAAGGCCTGAAGCTTTTAGCAATTGAGATGGGAGAAAACTTTAGCCATCACTTTGATAAGAAAACCAGAACTTCTGAATCCTTGAACAATAGCCAGATTTTCTCTTGCCTTAGCCAATGCCAAGGATTTGTTCCTGAAAGGAACTTTAGAAGCCACGTCTTTTTTAAGAATCACAGATTTAGCTCAGTCTGTTCCACCCTAAGTAGTTCCAGGGAAAGTAAGGACATTGATAGGTGAAAATCTCTGAGACAGATAGATTGCCAAATACGTTTATCACAAGTGCCTTTCCCTTGACACCTTAAGGCAGTGCAGCATACTGTTATTGTTGGAAATATGTCAAACAAATACTGAACGAGAAGGGAATTTCCATTTTACTTTTGGTTAATGCGAAGTCCAATTAACCAAAACATCATGTCTCATGCTTTCCAGTTAATACAATTTTGTCTATACACAAGCACATTTTTAAAAAAATTAATGCTCTATTTGTTTTAGAGCAATTTAAGGTTCACAGCAAAATTGAGGGGAAGAGACAGAGAGTTCCCATATACCTCCTGCAGCCATACATGCATAGCCTCCCATGATCAACATCCCCCACTAGAGTGTTACATTTGTTGAACGTACATTGTGGGTTTAATTGATGTACCTACATTGATGCATCATAATCACCCAAAGTCCATAGTTTACATTAGGGTTCGGTTTTTGTGTCTTTGACTTTGACATTGTATAATGTCTTGTATCCAACATTATGGTATCGTACAGGCAGAGAATTTTCAATGCCCTAAAAATCTTCTGTTCTTCACCTATCCAAGATAATATAATAATACACAACAATCAACACCTAAAACATTTTAATATATAATATAAAATGTAATATTTCTTAAAGTTTGAAAATCACAAACCTACTGAAGACTTACAAAACAAAAAGTTTCTCTTAAAGTAGAAATTACTTTTTTTTCTGAAACATTTGAAAAGATCCAGTCTGATGTTTCATTACATTCAAATACTTAAATTGTATTTGTGTGTATTTTCTACAAAAAAAAAGAAGAAGGAAAAGGAAGAAGGAAGGAAGGAAGGAAAGAAAGGAAGTTCTTTTTTATGTACTCTTAATATAACCATAAAAATCAGAACTTTAACATGGATACATTATTACCAGTGAAACCAAGCAAGACCCTGTGGGGCTCCTGGGCACAGAAGGATTTCTGTGGCCCCCATTTCTTGTAGGGGACAGACCCCAGCCTCCATGACTTTCCCTGAGCTCCAAAGGGTATATTCAAAAAGTTGCTAATCTGGGAAGGGTAGGGATGCAAATACAAGGGAGGGACAGCCAAGAAACAATAATGCAGCCTTGGGGCAGGGTCCTGGTTCCACTTCAAGTGACACACATAAAAATATCTTTAAGCTCTTTATAGAATTAAAACCCAACAATGGAAGATGTAAGCATTCTTTATACCACAGAAGACCATCTGAGATGAGATTAAAGGAACCAGAGAAGCTCATCAAAAAGATTACCTGAGAAGAGATTAGAAGAGTGCAGGCCCTGCACACACCTTAATCTTATCAGCAAACCCACCCTTGAAGGCTTGCTATAAAACTCCTCATCAAATCTTCCCAGGTTGGGACACATAGTTTTTTGGGGCAGGAGCCTGCTGTGTTCCCCTTTGCCTGGCAAAGCAATAAAGCTATTCTTTTCTATTTGACCCAAAACTCTGTCTCCAAGATTTAATTCAGCAACAATGCACAGAGGATGAGCTTTCAGCATCATCAGCTCATTCTTACAACCCAACCAAATTTTACCAATTATCTCAATAACATCCTATATAGCAATAAGTCCAATTTGGAGCCACACATTTCATTTTGTTGTCACATCTCTTCATTCCCTTTAGTCTGGGACAGTTTCTCAATCTTTTTTTCACTTTCATGATCTTGAACATTTGAAGATTACAAGAATGTGCTTATGTAGAATTTCTCTCAGTGTGGGTTTATTTGTTGTCCTCTTGTGATTAGCTTCAGATTATGCATTTCTAGCAGGCATAACACTTAAGTGACGGTGTGTTGTTCTCATTTTATTCTATAAGACTGTGCATAATTTTGGTTTGTCCCATTACTGATGTTCTATTATTTTTGCCACTTGCTTAAGGTGATATCCACCAAGCCTTTCCAACATACTCTTCTCCCTTTGTCGTTAGTGTTTTGGGGGAAGTGAATGTCCTCCTCTACAAATTTTCTGTTTGTTTACACCTTTAACAACTTTAATACCTCATGGTTTCCAATTTTTATTCAATTGGTTATAATTCTTTACAATTATTTTTTACTTTGATCTTTAAATTGTTTCCTTTTGGGTCAACAGTTTCAGCTGACACAGCTTTCAAACTGCTTTCTTATTCTTTTGAGGTATTCCCAACATTCCTGGTCCAAAGAGGTATTCCAAGCTCATCTAATATTTTCCCTGCCCCAGTCCTGGAATCAGTCATTTCTCTAAGGATCCTTGGTTCCTTTTAGTGGAGAATCCAAGATCTGGGTGTAGGATGTTCTCATTGTTGTCGGGGTGTTATTGCTTTAGTTCTAAGTGGACAGAGTTAGAGGAAATTTACACACACAGACACACACAGACACACACAGACACACACACACACATGCATTTACATCTATATTTATTTCTATATTCAGTTATAAATCTTGAAAACTATGAATTCATATCAATAACTAATTTTAATCCAACCTCACTGTGTTCATTCTAGTTTTCTTTCTTTCCATGAATGCAATTCCCTTTACCAATAATGAGAAAACTGGCTCTCATTATGCTTAAATATTTACTTATTTATAAAATGTCCTACATTTAACTATTTCCTGCCTTTGCCATGATCCTATCTCCATACAGATTTACTTCTCTCCCAGCTCTGGAAGTATGGGCGGCCTGCCAAATGGAAGTCTATTACCTCCTGGTAGAGTTGCCAGATAAAATACAGAATGCTCAGTTCAATTAAATTTCTGACAAACAATGAATTGTTTTTTAGTATAAATATGCCCTCAAACATACCTATGACACATATACATCTATATACATACTTATACTAAAAAATGATTCATTGTTTATCTGAAGTTCAAATTTAATGGGGCATCTCGTGTTCTGGCATTAAAGGCCAGGCTTTCTTCATACTGGTCAGATTTTGTGCTCACTCCCTGGCCACTCCTGATGCCAAAAACTCAGTCTCTGTGCACCAGTGCCAAATCGAATCTCAGAGACAGTTTTGGGTGAAATAGAAAAGAATAGTTTTATTGCATTGCCATTTAAAGGGGGACACAGAGGGCTTGTGCCTTGAAAAACTGTGTGTCCCAACCCAGGAGGATTTGGTGAGGAGTTTTATAGCAATGACTCAAGGGTGGGGTTGTCGATAAGAATCAGGGTGTGTGCAGGGCCTGCATTCCTTTAATCTGGCCTCAGGTGGTCTCCTGATGAGCTTCTTGAGGTTATCAAACTGTGATCTTGTCTAGAATGAAGAATGCTAACATCTTCCATTTGTTGAGAGTTTTAACTCTGTAAATAGCTCAAAGATATTGTTATGTGTATCCCTTGAGGTGGAAACAGAAGCCTGCCCCAAGAATGCATTATTGTTTCTTGATTGCTCCTCCCTTGTCTCTGCATCCCCTTCCTTCCCTGATTGGCAACTGTTTCAAAGGCTTCTGTGTCCAGGAACCCCACAAGGTCCTGCTCAGTTTCACTCCCTCTGCATGCCCCTCCATTCCCTCTTAGGACTTTGCCTCCCTGGTCAAGCTGACTCTCTGTGGGACAGTAGTTCTCATTCTGTTGCAACACTGGCCCTGAACTGGGCTCTGACACCCACACCAGGGCCATGGTACAGGACAGCCCACCCATCAGATCCTCCCACCAGTCAACAATGACACCATGTTCTGGGCCACTCCATCTCCCCCCAACTCCCAAGATGATACCCACATTCTTCTGCTCCACCTAGTAGTCTCTAGGATCAAGTGTTCATAGAGGGAAGGACAGGGAAAAAAAAGAGGGGGAAAGGGAAAAAAAAAACCCAAACCTTTTTGAGTTCAGATTGCAGAATTTAACACCAAGTGTTCATTTCATGATAGCAGTAGATCACCAAGAAATATGTAAGAAAAATGGAAGAAGTTCCTGGTAACAGCAAGGATGAATTATAATTTATATTTTCTACCAGAGAATAAAAATTAAAAGGTGAAAAATAAATTGGTTTGGACTGTTTTTCCTAAAAGTCAAAAGTGATAAGCCTGTTTGGATAACAGAAAGAAAGAAACAAAGAGAAGCAGGGGGAAAGGAAGAGACCAGAGAAAACAAAAGAGAACTAAGAAAGGAAGAAAAGAAAGAAGGAAGGAAGGAAGGAAGGAAGGAAAGGGAGAGGGAGGGAGGGAGAAAGGGAATAAGGAAGGGAAATAAGAAGGAAGGAAAAGAGAAGAAGAAAGAAAGAAAGAAAGAAAGAAAGAAAGAGAGAAAGAAAGAAAAAAAGAAAGAGAGAAAGAAAGAAAGAAAGGAAGGAAGGAAGGAAGGAAGGAAGGAAGGAAGAAAGAAAGGAAGAAAGAAAGAAAATGAAGGAAGACATTGGTAGAGAGATGAAGGGAGGAGGCTAATTATGCTAAATAGGTAAACTACATGAAATGTTTTAAAATGTTATAATTTCAAATTTTATAACTTGACTTAGAAATCTACAAAATCTGTGACTATGGTTGATGTGGAAGATAATTTTGCCTCTCCAGTATGTATTTCTTTCTTTTTCTTTCCTTCCAAACCCTTGTTTAATTCAGGCCAACAAAGGCCTAGATGATAGATGACAATGTATATAATCTAGTGAGTCTCAAATGGGAGAGTTCCACACTCCTAGGGAGTGGTTAGCCTACTGTGGAGGTATTCTTGGTTTGCAAAATGACTGAGAAGAGCTAGTAACATTTGATTATCAGGGTCTGAGACAATCTAGCAAACTGAAGAATTATCCCACCCACAACAACAAAAGCACTTTCTTTAAGGAACACTGGTCTAAGTCTAACACTGACGTCCCTACCCTTTTCCCAGCCTCTCTTCTTGCTTACAGGTAGCCACGGTACCCAGTTCTGACCAATGAAATCCCAGTAGAAATGTATGGAGAAGTTCTGGGAAAACTTTTTATTTCTCTCGAGACAATAGCATGGAAGTGAGCATCACTTCCCACGTTTCATCCTTGAAAGTAGCCATCTGTATCCAAGAGAACTCTAGAGGTACTGCCTATGGAATTGATGAAGAGTCGAACCAAAGCCACACATCCCTCTGTCCAGTTATATGAGAAAATGAATCCCTATTTGTTTAAGCCACAAAAGTCATGTTTTTTTGTTACTTTCAGTACAACATATTCCTAACTGAAACTATGGTATATTTATTTCAGGAAAGTTAAATTCAAAGAAATAGCTCAAAGAAATTTGGCTTTGAGGGATCTCTGGTCAGGATGAGATGACTACAATTTTCTGTTCCAACCCAAACTTCTGACCCACAGAGGATGGAGGTGGCAAAGGGAAGATCGACATTCTATGAAATTATGTGGTAATACAATGCCAACATTTGATGTTTTATAAAAATAATGCAATTAAATTAGATTAGTGTAAAACTCTTACAACCTTTAAAACAAAAGCTTCATAAAATGAAAATGTTGGATAGAGTGTTAAAAATTGCAACACAGTGGTTTCCTTAAGTAGGAGATGTGACATAACATATGATTATGAGGATTTAATAAAATAATATAGTTTGACGACTTTTTAATCACTAAAGAAACATACATCTTTAGTATTTTTATAATTGACAAAAGTCTATGTTCAATACAGGATCATACTATATGTTTTTAATATTAATTGGTTGCAATAATATCATACTGAAATTTTATGCAAAGTAAAATTTAGGCAATGTAAAACAGAAACTTGATTTATGTTATTGAATCCCACTCTTTGTAAACCTGAGGATAAAAGATAAGAACACCCCAGTCATAAAATAGATAACTGTGCAGTAAATATTCATATTTTTCTCTTTCAAAGGACACAATCATAACTGTTATCAAGCAGATATAAATTCTTCACTGAATCATTCTTTTTTTAATTAAAAAAAATTTTTAAGGTATAGTTGGTTTACAATATTGTGTTAGTTTCTAATGTACAGCAAAGTGAGTCGGTGGTCTCTATATATACACTATATATATATATATATATATATATATACTATATATAAATACTCTTTTCAGATGGTATATATAGAGAGTATATATATATACTCTTTTTCAGATTCTTTTCCATTATAGGTTATTACAAGATATTGAGTCTACTTCCCTGTAGACCTTGTTGTTTATCTATTTTATATATGGAAGTGTGTATCTGTTAATCCCAAGCTCCTAATTTATCCCTCCCCCTACTTTCCCCTTTGTACTGAATCATTCTTAGTGAAAATATATTTTGTCATTAAGTCCAGATTGCCCAATTTAATTTTCCTACTTATCAATCAATACATTAACTTTTTATTTTGCTAACCCTTTGGAAATCTTATAACGTAATTTTAATACTAATTTCAGTAATTTTGTGTTCTCCATGAATGTACATGAATGTTTCTGGAGTATCATCATTACCAATAAATGTATATAATTATATAAAAAGAAAGTTGTACTGCCAACGTAATGTGTAAAATAACATACGATATTCATACAGTAACATTACATAAAATAAAACTGAAAATATTTGTGCATGTTTTCTCTCTTTTTGAAATAATACTGCAGCTTACAAAATATATGTCATTTGGAGAGACAAATGACAAGAAAATGTGTTGATTTACAGAGTCTGGACAAACAATGCTCTATTGAACCAAGAACATTTAGATGCTTTGTTTGTAGTTTTTCTAATTTAGAGGAAATACAGTATTTCATCCTGTGATAGCACCTGTGTTAGTCTGCTCAGGTTGCCAAAACAAAGTACCACAGGCAGCGTGGCTTAAACAACAGGAATGTATTGTTTTACAGTTATGGAGTCTGGAAGTCCAAGTCAAGGAGCCAGCAGAGTTTATGTCTGGTGAGGACTCTCTTTTTGGGTTCTCTCACTCTCTCTGCATGCACAAATAAGAAGCCATTATAGTGGGATTAAATAACATAGATAAAGTTTGTATTTTACATTACATAAACTTTATTTTGTATAAAATTTCAATATGATATCATTGCAACCAATTAAATGTTCAAAACACATAGTATGGAGAAAAGGTCGCAAATGAGTAGGAATTTCAGGGTGAACGGACTGCTACAGCTCCTGAGGTTACTGTGCCTCAACCCAAGGCCACAGACAGTGCTGAAAGAGCCTCAGTGCCCATTCTGCAGCTCCCTACTGAGGACCGACTGGGCCTCAGGCCTCTGCTGGAGTCAGGACTGCAGCTCCCACTGCTCAGGCCTCTGAATGACACCACAAGTTCTGTTGCATGATCTTGAGGCAGACCACTGCTGCAGTTTGTGCTTTGGCACATCACTGACCTCGAGGCTACAAGAGTGTAAGAGGAACTTCCCAAATCTCATTTAAATACATAAGCATTGAAAGAAGAGAAAGGGAGATCTCTCCCAGCAACCTCAGAAGCAGCAGATTAAAGCTCCACAATCAACTTGATATACCCTGCAACTGTGGAATACATGAATAGACAACAAATCATCCCAAATTGAGGAGGTAAACTTTGAGAGCAAGATTTATGATTTTTTCCCCTTTTCCTCTTTTTCTCTGTAGATGAAGGGCTCTTGGTGCTGCAGTAAGGAGTCAGTGTTTTGCCCCTGAGGTGAGAGAGCCAACTTCAGGACACTGGTCCACAAGAGACCTCCCAGCTCCACATAATATCAAACGGCGAAAATCTCCCAGAGATCTCCATCTCAACACCAGCACCCAGCTTCACTCAACAACCAGCAAGCTACAGCGCTGGACACCCTATGTGAAACAACTAGCAAGACAGGAACACAACCCCACCCATTAACAGAGAGGATGCCTAAACTCATAATAAGTCCACAGACACCCCAAAACACACCACCAGACATGGACCTGCCCACCAGAAAGACAAGATCCAGCCTCATCCACCAGAACACAGGCACTAGTCCCCTCAACCAGGAAGCCTACACAACCCACTGAACCAACCTTAGCCACTGGAGACAGACACCAAAAACAGCGGGAACTATGAACCTACAGTCTGCAAAAAGGAGACCCCAAACACAGTAAGAGAAGCAAAATGAGAAGACAGAAAAGCACACAGCAGATGAAGGAGCAAGATAAAAACCCAACAGACCTAACAAATGAAGAGGAAATAGGCAGTCAACCTGAAAAACAATTAAGAATAATGATAGTAAAAATGATCCAAAATCTTGGAAATAGAATAGAGAAAATGCAGGTAACATTTAACAAGGACCTAGAAGAACTAAAGATGAAACAAACAATGATGAACAACACAATAAATGAAATTAAAAACTCTCTAGATGGGATCAATAGCAGAATAACTGAGGCAGAAGAACGGATAAGTGACCTGGAAGATAAAATAGTGGAAATAACTACTGCAGAGCAGAATAAAGAAAAAAGAATGAAAAGAACTGAGGACAGTCTCAGAGACTTCTGGGACAACATTAAATGCACCAACATTCGAATTAGAGGGGTTCCAGAAGGAGAAGAGAAAAAGAAAGGGACTGAGAAAATATTTGAAGAGATTATAGTTGAAAACTTCCCTAATATGGGAAAGGAAATAGTTAATCAAGTCTAGGAAGCACAGAGAGAACCATACAGGATAAACCCAAGGAGAAATACATCAAGACACATATTAATCAAACTGTCAAAAATAAAATACAAAGAAAATGTATTAAAAGCAGCAAGGGAAAAACAACAAATAACACACAAGGGAATCCCCATAAAGTTAGCAGCTGATCTTTCAGCAGAAACTCTGCAAGCCAGAAGGGACTGGCAGAACATATTTAAAGTGATGAAGGAGAAAAAACTGCAACCAAGATTACTCTACCCAGCAAGGATCTCATTCAGATTTGATGGAGAAATTAAAACCTTTACAGACAAGCAAAAGCTGAGAGAGTTCAGCACCACCAAACCATCTTTACAACAACTGCTAAAGGAACTTCTCTAGGCAAGAAACACAAGAGAAGGAAAAGACCTACAATAACGAACCGAAAACAATTAATAAAATGAGAATAGGAACATACATATCGATAATTACCTTAAATGTAAATGGATTAAATGCTCCCACCAAAAGTAATAGACTGGCTGAATGGATACAAAAACAAGACCCATATATATGCTGTTTACAAGAGAGGCACTTCAGACCTAGAGACACATACAGAATGAAAGTAAGGGGATGGAAAAAGATTTTCCATGCAAATGGAAACCAAAAGAAAGCTGGAGTAGCAATTCTCATATCAGACAAAATAGACTTTAAAATAAAGACTATTACAAGAGAAAAAGAAGGACACTACATAATGATCAAGGTATCTATCCAAGAAGAAGATATAACAATTGTAAATATTTATGCACCCAACATAGAAGCACCTCAGTACATAAGGCAACTACTAACAGCCGTAAAAGGGAAAATTGACAGTAACACATTCATTGTACGGGACTTTAACACTCCACTTTCACCAATAGACCGATCATTCAAAATGAAAATAAATAAGGAAACACAAGCTTTAAATGATACATTAAAAAAGATGGACTTAAATGATACTTATAGGACACTCCATCAAAAAACAAAAGAATACATATTTTTCTCAAGTGCTTATGGAACATTCTCCAGGATAGATCATAACTTGAATCACAAATCAAGCCTTGGTAAATTTGAGAAAATTGAAATTGAATCAAGTATCTTTTCTGACAGCAAAGCTATGAGACTAGATATCAACTACAGGAAAAGATCTGTAAAAAATACAAACACATGGAGGCTAAACAATACACTAATTAATAATGAAGTGATCACTGAAGAAATCAAAGAGGAAATAAAAAAATACCTAGAAACAAATGACAATGGAGACACGATGACCCAAAACCTATGAGATGCAGCAAAAGCAGTTCTAAGAGGGAAGTTGATAGCAATAAAATCCTACCTTAAGAAAGAGGAAACATCTTGAATAAACAACTTAACCTTGCACTTAAAGCAATTAGAGAAAGAAGAACAAAAAACCCCAAAGTTAGCAGAAGGAAAGAAATCATAAAAATCATATCAGAAATAAATGAAAAAGAAATGAAGGAAATGATAGCAAAGATCAATAAAACTAAAAGCTGGTTCTTTGAGAAGATAAACAAAATTGGTAAACCATTAGTCAGACTCATCAAGAAAAAAAGGGAGAAGACTCAAATCAATAGAATTAGAAATGAAAAAGGAGAAGTAACAACTGACACTGCAGAAATACAAAAGATCATGAGAGACTACTACAAGCAACACTATGCCAATAAAATGGACACCGTGGAAGAAATGGAAAAATTCTTAGAAATACACAACCTGCCAAGACAGAATCAGGAAGAAATAGAATATATGAACAGACCAAACACAAGCAATTAAATTGAAACTCTGATTAAAATCTTCCAACAAACAAAAGCCCAGGACCAGATGGCTTCACAAGCGAATTCTATCAAACATTTAGAGAAGAGCTAACACCTATCCTTCTCAAACTCTTCCAAAATATAGCAGAGGGAGGAACACTCTCAAACTCATTCTACGAGGCCACCATCACCTTGATACCAAAACGAGAAAAGGATGTCACAAAGAAAGAAAACTACAGTCCAATATCACTGATGAACATAGATGCAAAAATCCTCAATAAAATACTAGCAAACAGAATCCAACAGCACATTAAAAAGATCATACACCATGATCAAGTGGGGTTTATGTCAGGAATGCAAGGATTCATCAATATACGCAAATCAATCAATGTGATAAACCATATTAACAAATTGAAGGAGAAAAACCATATGATCATCTCAATAGATGCAGAAAAAGCTTTTGACAAAATTCAACACCAATTTATGATAAAAACCCTGCAGAAAGTATGCATAGAGGGAAGTTTCCTCAACATAATAAAGGCCATATATGACAAACCCACAGCCAACATCATCCTCAATGGTGAAAACCTGAAAGCATTTCCACTGATATCAGGAACAAGACAAGGTTGCCCACTCTCACCACTATTATTCAACATAGTTTTGGAAGTTTTAGCCACAGCAATCAGAGAAGAAAAGGAAATAAAAGGAATCCAAATCAGAAAAGAAGAAGTAAATCTGTCACTGTTTGCAGATGACATGATACTATACATAGAGAATCCTAAAGATGCTACCAGAAAACTACTAGAGCTAATCAATGAATTTGGTAAAGTAGCAGGATACAAAATTAATGCACAGAAATCTCTGGCATTCCTATATACTAATGATGAAAAATCTGAAAGTGAAATCAAGAAAACACTCCCATATACCATTGCAACAAAAAGAATAAAATATCTAGGAATAAACCTACCTAAGGAGACAAAAGACCTTTATGCAGAAAATTATAAGACACTGATGAAAGAAATTAAAGATGATAAAAACAAATGGAGAGATATACCATGTTCTTGGATTGGAAGAATCAACATTGTGAGAAGGACTGTACTACCCAAAGCAATCTACAGATTCAATGCAATCCCTATGAAACTACCATTGGCATTTTTCACAGAACTAGAACAAAAAATTTCACAATTTGTATGGAAACACAAAAGACTCCGAAGAGCCAAAGCAATCTTGAGAACAAAAATCAGAGCTGGAGGAATCAGGCTCCCTGACTTCAGACTATACTACAAAGCTACAGTAATCAAGACAGTATGGTACTGGCACAAAAATAGAAAGATAGATCAATGGAACAGGTTAGAAAGCCCAGAGATAAACCCACACACATATGGTCACCTTATCTTTGAAAAAGGAGGCAGGAATGTACAGTGGAGAAAGGACTGCCTCCTCAATAATTGGTGTTTGATAAATTGGACAGGTACATGTAAAAGTATGAGATTAGATCACTCCCTAACACCATACACAAAAATAAGCTCAAAATGGATTAAAGACCTAAATGTAAGGTCAGAAAGTATCAAACTCTTAGAGGAAAACATAGGCAGGACACTCTATGACATAAATCACAGCAAGGTCCTTTTTGACCCACCTCCTAGAGAAATGGAAATAAAAACAAAATTAAACAAATGGGACCTAATGAAACTTCAAAGCTTTTGCACAGCAAAGGAAACCATAAACAAGACCAAAAGACAACCCTCAGAATGGGAGAAAATATTTGCAAATGAAGCAACTGACAAAGGATTAATCACCAAAATTTATAAGCAGCCCATGCAGGTCAATAACAAAAGAACAAATAACCCAATCCAAAAATGGGCAGAAGGCCTAAATAGACATTTCTCCAAAGAAGATATACAGACTGCCAACAAACACATGAAAGAATGCTCAACATCATTAATCATTAGAGAAATGCAAATCAAAACTACAATGAGATATCATCTCACACCAGTCAGAATGGCCATCATCAAAAAATCTAGAAACAATAAATGCTGGAGAGGCTGTGGAGAATAGGGAACACTCTTGCACTGCTGTTGAGAATGTGAATTGGTTACAGCCACTATGGAGAACCGTTTGGAAGTTCCTTAAAAAACTACAAATAGAACTACCATATGACCCAGCAATCCCACTACTGGGCATATACCCTGAGCAAACCATAATTCAAAAAAAGTCACATACCGAAATGTTCATTGCAACTCTATTTATAATAGCCCAGAAATGGAAACAACCTAAGTGTCCATCATCAGATGAATGGATAAAGAAGATGTGGTACATATATACAATGGATTATTACTCAGCCATAAAAAGAAATGAAATTGAGCTATTTGTAATGAGGTGGATAGACCTAGAGTCTGTCATACAGAGTGAAGTAAGTCAGAAAGAGAAAGACAAATACCATATGCTAACACATATATATGGAATTTAAGAAAAAAAAATGTCATGAAGAACCTAGGGGTAAGACAGGAATAAAGACACAGACCTACTAGAGAATGGACTTGAGGATATGGGGAAGGGGAAGGAAAGCTGTAACAAAGCGAGAGAGAGGCATGGACATATATACACTACCAAATGTAAGGTAGATAGCTAGTGGGAAGCAGCCGCATAGCACAGGGAGATCAGCTCGGTGTTTTGTGACCACCTGGAGGGGTGGGATAGGGAGGGTGGGAGGGAGGGAGACGCAAGAGGGAAGAGATATGGGAACATATGTATATGTATAACTGATTCACTTTGTTATAAAACAGAAAGTAACACACCATTGTAAAGCAATTATACTCTAATAAAGATGTAAAAAATAAATAAGCATCAAGATGTTCAACTTTTCCATAAATAGTATCACATGATTAACTCTAAGACTGTTCAAAACTTATCAAGTTGTTTAAGTATTATTTTTTGAAAGCCATGATTTAGCAATCTTGGAGGACCACAGAGAACCAATCAAGCTGCCCAAGACCTTTAACAGGGAAACAGCACTTCTCTTGCAAAAAGCCCTTGGGCATCTGGCTTGAGTGCCTCTCACAACATTATGATTATAGTTAATTACTTTTGTTGGGTCCAAGTTTCAATTTTTTTTTGTAGCAGATCGCTTCAAATGCTGAGTAAGTTTTATGTCCTTGGATTTAAACAAACAAACAAACTTTTATAAAAACAGGATTGAGTTAAAAAAATAAAAAGCCTTTAAAAAATCCTTTGATTATCAAATCAGATGAGAAAACTCCTTTGTGTAAAGGGCACTCATTGTTTCTCTTTGCCCTTGTTCTTTTTATTATTTGTCTATAAAAGGAAACCACATAGGAAAGAAGACAGACAAACTCCAATAAACCCACTCCTCAAGCCAAATCTGGTGAATGGACTTGAGGCTATGGGGAGGGGGAAGGGTAAACGGTGACAAAGCGATAAAGAGGCATGGGGAGGGTGGGAGGGAGGGAGACACAAGCGGGAAGAGATATGGGAATGTATGTATATATATAACTGATTCATTTTGTTGTGAAGCTGAAACTAACATACCATTGTAAAGCAATTATACTCCAATAAAGATGTTAAAAAAAAAAAAATTTCTTATACCAGCATTCCTCAGTCCAGCTACCTCAGGTCACTTAGCAAAAATTTATAGACTTTCTATAGTCCTGTTTTGTTTTGTCTGTGACTATCTGAATCTGAGAAAGATCTCTCTTTAACAATGCTTTCTGACACAAAGTGAAAATTAGTTGGGTGAACAGTTGAAACTACAATTAAGATGAGCGTCTCAAGACAACTTTTAGCAATGGTTTAAATGTGCCTATTTCAGTCTAAATTTTAGTCTGTGCCTCTTCTAGGACCAACTGCTAGTTTATATATGTATTTCTACTTTAACCCATATTTGTATACTTATCATTTAAATGGCATAAGTTCACTGTTGACAATTTAAAATTATAATGGCCAACTTGAGAAATTTCATAGAAACAAACTTTATTGCTGGAAGGGTCCCTTAGAATTGAAAATGAGCAAACTTTCAAATATTAAATATGTGTTTATTTTTTTTCAGATAATGGTCTGCATTATTTGAAATGAAAGTGTACATTTTTAAATTAAATTCACAGAATTATAAAACCATCACCACAACATAAGTCTAGAATATTTTCTTCAGTCCTCCAAAAACTTCATATTCAGTAGCTCACATTCCTCTTCTCCTCCCTCCCTCCACCCCACCACTGACTCTCCCAGCCTTTAGGTAAACACTAATCTACTTTCTATCTCAATAGAGTTGCATATTTTTGACATTTCATAAAAATGGAATCATATAAAGTGCAGTCTTTTGTTACTATTTGCTCTCACATAGTATGTTTTCAGGATTCATTTGTGTTGTAGCATGTATCAGTACTTCATTTCTTTTTGCTGAATAATATTTCATTGTATGGGCAACCACAGTATGTTTATACATTCACCAGTTTGGTGTTACTTCCACTTTTAGTCTATTAGTAAAATTTTGCTATGAAAAAAAAAACATATAGTATGATCCTGTATTGAATATAGACTTTTGGCAATTATGAAAATACTGAAAATGCATAGCTCTTTACTGTTTCAAAAGTCCTCAAAGTATATTATTTTATTAAGAGACAGGGAAAATACTATGATAAAAACTTTATTTAGAAAAGATCCTCAATAAGTTTTATAACTCCCAAAAAACTAGGAGATATTATTATAATTACACTTAACATATAAAATTTTCAGTGTCCTGCAATAGATTACAGGGAAAAGAAAATGATCAACCAATTCATATCCTAGACAATTATTAGTAAATATTTGAAAATAACTTATCTTACTCATAATAAAGATGAAAAAAATTTAAATGATATACCATTTTCATGTAAAACTAGGAAAAAAGTTAATACACAATATTTCTATAAGGATGTGTTGAAGCAGTTTTCTCATGCATAATCCTGGTGGGAGAGAAATTTGATGCAATACTTTAGGAAAGTGATTTGGAAATTTATTTCAGGAGCTTTAAAAGGTGTTGACAAGGAGTCTCATGCTTGTTTCTCAACTAGGCTCTAAGATCGGTGAGTGCAGATAGTGTGTCTTCCTTGTCCATTTAGCCCTGAACTCCAAACCCAATGCCTGAAATACAATAGAGAATCAATGAACACTTGTTGAATTGAATTCAACTGATCCTGATTGTGCTCTCTAGAGACAAACAGGGAAAATAACAAAATGTCCTTGGTAATCTCTCCTCCACAAAATGCACCTTCAAGTACATAAAAACAGCTTTCATGATTCTCTAAGAATCTTCTTTTCCTGGCAGGTCATTGGCCCCATGTTTCCATACTCCATGCACTGGGACCTCATCTCCAGATGTGATGCTGTCTGCCAGGGCCATGCATGGAACAAGACTCCACTGTGATTTTCCTTGCCTTCAGCATTGTACTACAATTAATGAAGCTTAAGATCACATTAGCTTTATGATATGATATTAGACAGAAAAACAACGTTTAAATAATGATGTGTGTATTATGATTAAGCTATTTGAATTAGGCTTGTATGTGCTCAACACCTGGAAGAGAATACAAAACAATTAAAATTGTGTAATGATGATGGCATTACAATAATTTTTACTTACTTTTGTAGTTGCTGAAACATTATAATTAAAGTAAAAACAATTTCTTCACTTTTGGCAACTGCTTCACATTATCAATTCATGTACAGCTTGCAATCAACTAAAAGGCATCTACTTTTTGCAAATAAACCGTCTTTAGTCCAGCTCTTTCCACATCCTGGATTTATATAATGGATGTTTTTAATCTAGTATGAGATTTTACACTGGAAGATTAATTGTGATATATTCAATCATATTTCAGCCTGTGGATAGCCTTTTGAATCTTGATTCTTAAAAATTAGCTCTCCTTCCCAGTTTTGGGTCACATGGAATGTTATGTCATTTATTTTTAAAAAATCACACAAAAAAAGAAAATACTAAGTTAGATAGAACCAAGTACATATCATTTGAGCATACATTTCAGGGTGATAATATTTAAATCATCACCTCTCTGTCCTTACAGAAGTTACTTAATTTATTGTATACATTACTAGCTGTCTTAATTTATTTGCTATAACAAATGACCACAGACTGGGTAACTTATAAACAATAGAAATTTATGTCTCACAGTTCTGGAGGCTGGAAGTCTGAGATCAGAATGCCCAAATGGTTTAGTGAGGGACCCTCTTGTAGGTCGCAGACTTCTGGTTGTATCTCACTTGAGGAAGGGCCAACGGAGCTCTCTGGAGCCTCTTTTATAAGAGTACAAATCCCATTTATGAAGGCTCTGCTCTCATGACCTACTCACCTCCCCAAATCTCCACCTCCTAATACCATCACATTGGGCAATAGAATTTTAACATATGAATTTTTGGGGAAAACAAACATGCAGATTACAGCATCTGCTTATCCCTCAATGCTTCATGAGATTGTTTTTCAGATTAATTTAGCAGAAGTCAAGATACTCTTTTCATGGATATTGCTTTACCATTCAAATAATACTTACAGAAATGGCAACACTGAGATGGTCCAGTTCTATCCATTTTGACAGAAAAGAATTTTACACATGTTCTGAAGTGGTTTTCTAACTTGAATTCATGTAAGAATCCCCAAACTTTTTTTTTTTAATGCACATTCCAGGAATCCAGAATGTACTCAGAACATTTTGATTTAGTAAATCTGGAGTAAGGCTGAGGAATCTTCATTTGTAGTAAAGACTCCTCTCTCCCTAGATTTTTCCTACATAGTTTGTCCTCTGACTGTATTTTTGAAAAATACTGGCAGTTATTTGTTGTAGAGGGAAAAATGTACTAATTTTCAACCCATAGAAATACAATGTGGGCACATAAGAAATGCAATGTCAGCAATGTTTATTGGGAACATATTCTATACAATGAGATAAGAAAGAACAAGTAATCCAACAGGGAACATACAATTTTATATTACATAGTAAGACAACACATGAATAGAATCAATAAAATGTGACAGTAAGTATAAAAATGAAGTGATTTCCACATAAATGTTGGTTCAACAAACGTTTATTGAATGCAATCACAGAAGATAATAAGTAACAGGCAAGAACAATCAAAGTACATAAAAATCACAAATAATACTGAGTTTAAGAGTAATCAAAATTTCTGACCATCTCCTACACATGTGATTTTTATTTTTCTGCACATGTGGATATGTCAGCAACTGGAATGTTCATATGTTTTTCTAAGAATTATGAACAAGTTATGTAATGGTTTGGTGGTCCAGAGACATCCTTTGTATATAGGTGGGTCTCTAAAGATCTTATGTGACGCCAGGATGTTTCTATGTATAGGAAAAAATAAATAAATTGCACATTTCTAAAGAATATTGTTTTTTGTTGTTGCCACTGTCCACATATTTGTTTTTATTCAATCTTCAAAATACCTTACACAATAAAGTATTTTTCATTTTATAGTACTACATGACTGTATCCCAATATTAAATTTTTCCAGAATGCAAATTTGATAGTATAACTTCTTACTTTAAAGCCCTTCAGATTCTCCCCATTACTCTTAGGACAAAGTCCAAATTCTGGGCTACAAGGCCATCATGGGCTGAATCCTCAAGCCACCCCTCTCAAAGATTTTCCCATCAACTATCTACAGCCTAGCCACAGTGAATTTGAGCACACTCATCAAAAATTGGTTATGTACCAAATACTGTCCTTGATGCTTTACACACCAATTCACTTTTAATTCTCCCTAAGATTGTTCAAGATAAGTCATATTTCCTTTTCTTTTCAAAAGTTGGTCACTTGAAAAGTGAGGTCATCTTTTCCAAGTCACATAATGTCATATCAATTAGAAAATGATGTTTTTATTTGATCTCAGAAAAGTCTAGGTCCAAAACCTAAATTCTCCACCATTGTACTGTGGGCCTTGCTTTCCAGTTTCTTCACATTTTCAAATATGCCTTAGTTCTCTGTTCCTCAGGGCTTTACTAATTCTGCTTGGAAAACTACCCCCATTCCCAGAGTCCCCTTTACAGGCTAGTCCTACCTACCCTTCCTCTGGCCAGTCTAGGCTCCATGTGTGTGTTACCATTTCACCCAGCACAATAAATCATATTGTAATTGTTAGAGTATCATAATAGATCTTGGACTGCATACCTTCTGTTTTTAAAACACAGCTATTAAATTATTCAAAGGCCTAAGTGGGACAAAACCCATATTAGTGTGTTCTTTTTGTTTTGTTTTACCAAGCACTTGTAATGAATTTTCTGTTTTATGTTAACCTTTACTCTGTAGTGAAACTTTGCAGCAGTCATTAAAAACATAAATACTGGTATCAGACAACCTGGTTTGGAACTGCAGTTCTGCAGCTCATTAGTTGTGAAACTTGAGAAATTTACATAATATTTCTATGGCTAAACTACTCATTGATAAACTATAGTAACAGTCATGCCTACCTCATATTACTGTTGTGAGGATTGAATAAATTAATATATATGTTAAATCATCTCAGAAAAAAATAATATATAGTAAGTTCTATATATTGTTAGTTCTTATTAATTTTTTTTACTATATGGACATTGAAAGTCATATTGAGGCATATAAAACATTAAACAGGTCATTTACTCATTATCAAAAAATTTTAAATATAATAAAATATGTGTATTTGCTAAAGATATAGCTAAAGATAATTGCGATAGTTTCAGGTAAAGAATGCTATTCTTTCAAACTTAGATTGATTGTTCCAGAAATTGTAAAAGAAAATAGCTTCGGCTAGTCTCTTAATTAAATTACATTATGTGAAAGATATAAAATGTATGAAAATAGTATACATGATCATCAAATCACAATTCGGTGGCAATACTGATTTTTCAGTGAGCATAAACTCCACTTCTCTTTAATGTCTGTGGTTGCTTTAAAAGTTGGTCTTTTAAAATCAATGCTCAGGGAATTCCCTGGTGGTCCAGTGGTTAGGACTCCATGCTTTCATTGCCCAGGGCTTGGGTTCAATCCCTGGCAAGGGAATTAAGATCCCGCAAGCCATGCTGCACCGCCAAAACAACAACAAAAAAATCAATGCTCAAATGATTTCCAAGGATGCCGGGCTCCAATACACACCAGAATAAACAAAGGTTTATCAGTTTATCCTAGACGTTGTGGTAGGAGTACATTTATTCCCTACCGCATTTGAAAAGTAAAGTAGGTCTGGAGACTGAATGTGAATGAACACCAATCACTCAGTGCACTAGGGTACGGTTTCATGCAATCCCCAGGGCCGGTGTGCAGCCAAGAGTTGTGTGATGGCTGAAGTTTGCACAAACAATAAATAATAGACATAAACCCAATTTTAAAATGTTTGCTTGAAAGAGAAAAAAATATTTTAGTACATCAGTTTTTCAAAGAACTGCCAGGTGACACTCAAAGCCCTTGCTTCACACTTGGAAGCTGAGAGTACTGAGGTGGAAGTTTCCAGAAGTCAGTGGAGAGCATCCAGACTCTTCTCACCGCTGCCTCACTACTATTTCAGAAGGCAGCAACGTAGGAATGGCAAAGAGTAGCCCTCCTTTCATTATGTTATCTTTCTCTAAAGTGGACCATATACAAAGAGGTGGGACAATACACGCACTCACTCACATACCCACCTAGTCTAGTCCCTCTGTTCCAAGTGCCTGTGAAACTGAGATTAAATGTTTCAATCACAATTTCCACACTGGCAACAAATGGACAGACCTGAGAATCAGCAGACATTCAAAGAGTCCCAGCAGGAATATTGGAAGGTCATTTCTGAGGTCTCTTTTCTTCACCAATCATTGCTGTTATTACCTTAAGTTACTATTAATAATATTGAAACTACTTGTATTCTATTATTACATTACAGTACTATTAAAGATATTGAAAAATATTCAAGTTTTAGTTTGACATTGTTGTAGTATCCAGAATGTCAAAAGAATTTGAAATGGAAATGACTTCATTTGATCTTAGCTGTAACTCTCTCAGAAATATTTCTGAAATTTTCTCAGCTAATACGTATGGTTATTTAATTAATGTTATTTGTGGTTTCGTTAAACTGATATATTTCATAATAACTTCTAATTAGAAAAGAAGTTAATCGAGGACATGAAAGTTTAACCAGAAAGAGAACATAATCCAAGAATTTCATTTAAAATTATTTAATAGTATAAATTCCAGGGATGCATAACTTGCATATTAATAGAATATACAAGTATTCATAGACAAAATTAAAAATAGAGAATTAATATGCATGCTAACATTAATATTATGTTGCTATTTATTAGATGAGAATATTTTAAATATTTATGTAATACTTTTTCCCAAGGTAAAAAATTATAATCAAATATATTCTGAAGAAATCTTCTATTTATTTTTCTTTTTTAAAAAAAAATTTATTTATTTTTAACTCTTTATTGGAGTATAATTGCTTTACAATGGTGCGTTAGTTTCTGCTTTATAACAAAGTGAATCAGCTATACATATACATATATCCTCATATCTCTTCCCTCTTGCATCTCCCTCCCACCCTCCCTATCCCACCCCTCTAGGAGGTCACAAAGCACCGAGTTGATCTCCCTGTGCTATTAAAATAAATATTTCAACTTATTCTAGAAAGATTTCAGATTGGGTGGCATGCATGGTATAGAGTGAAAAGGAGAAAAGAAATGGTTAAAGAGAAGAGAGCTCAGTAGTAATGAGCTAATGTTACATTGGCTTCCTTGTTAATTTCACTAACGCAAACAAGCTGCAGACATTCGGGGAAAAGAGAGAACAGAACTGGTTTATATAAATTATACCTCCAAATTCTGAAGGTGCTGAATGGACAACTGGTTAGAAAAACATCTCTGTTTCTTGAGAATTATTCCTGACGCTTGTAATTTCATAGTTAAGCTTTTTTCTCCTTCTTTGCTTCTGCTCAGCCACTGAACATTAACTATATGCAAATCTATGTGTA
The DNA here is from genome assembly GCF_937001465.1 of Orcinus orca. Taxonomy (NCBI): domain Eukaryota; kingdom Metazoa; phylum Chordata; class Mammalia; order Artiodactyla; family Delphinidae; genus Orcinus; species Orcinus orca. The sequence goes on from NC_064563.1 coordinate 132,750,177, forward strand.
TGTGTATGTGTGTGTGTGTAAATATGCATGCAAGTGCTGGCTATAAAATGTTGCTGAGCTCTGTTTGTTCAGCTCTAGCATAACAGGCAGAGAATAGAAAACTCAATCTGCAGCACTCAGTCCAGGGTCATGTTTATTTATTTCTTTCTTTGATAGACTAAAGCCTGCTCTATCTGCCTGAAATATATTTCCACATATAAGAAATGAAAACGGACAAAAATGCAACAGTTATATAGGCATATTTTGCCATCAGTGATGCTAAGAAAAAATAAAAATGAAATAATATGCCAGTGGCTAAAACCATTTCTGCAACCTTGCCAAGAAAAATTTAGCAATGTGTCATGTATGTACTTGAACTGTTTGCTCTTGAGCTGGGTTTAAGAACATAAACATGGCTAAATGTCCAGGCTTCAGGCCCTAGAGACTCTGCTCACTCTCTTTTGTAATGAAAACATGAAAAACTTTGGACAATCTTCATGTGTCTCTCCAAAAATGACACATTTTATTTTTGTCTTCAGTGATTGTATTTGAGATAAAAGATAGCTAAAAGTGGGTGGAAATTTTGAAATAATCTAGTGGAATTCTTTAAAACAATAAATTAAAGGGTTTACTGTAAATTGTCAAGAATTCATCTGCTCCATATAACATGATTTTATGTATAGAAGCCATCAAGTATCACTAAATTTAATGATGTATCAATTAAAACTAAAGTTTATAATAGGTAAATTATAAGATGAATACAATAGATCTCTAACTATAAACATATTAACTATTGCAAGATTCAGAATTTTATTGCTTATCAGAACAAATAATAAGAGAGAAAATCTATTTGTGGCTTATTCTCATGAATATAGAGTCTAAGAAAGTTCAGATACGAGTCATTTGTACATATTAATGAAAGGAGAAATATAAATAATTTACATCAGCTTCTTCCCCAGCCTTATCTCCTACTTCCTTCCTTCTCACATAATCCATGAGGACCATACTGAATAACTAACCTAAATATTTCATAGCTCCCTATAATTTCAGTTCCTTCCATTTTCAAGCACTTTATTGTATTTTTTTAACTTTTATTTTATATTGGGCTATAGTTGATTTACAACATTGTATTGGTTTCAGGTGTACAGCAAAGTGATTCAGTTATACGTATACATATATCTATCTATACTTTTTCAAATTATTTTCCCATTTAGGTTTCCCAGAATATTGAGCAGAGTTTCCTGTGCTATACAGTAGGTTCTTGGTGGTTATCTATTTTATACATAGTAGTATGTACATGTCAATCCCATACTCCCAATTTATCCTGCCCCCAACATTTCCCCTTTGGTAACCATAAGTTTGTTTTCTAAGTTTGTGAGTCTGTTTCCTTTCATCTCTGCTTGTAATCTTTTCTTTTTATCTTGCCTATTTGTCTGTTTCTCAGGGGTCCTCATACAACTGAGCCCGTAAAATAGATAAGAAGGTCACTTATCAACCGAAGTGATTGATCTTAATCGCCAAGGTGAAATTGAACTCATGCTAAACAGTTGGAACAAGGAGGACTATTTGTGAAACCCAGGGCGTTGACTGGAGTGCTTCTTGGTACATTCTTTCCCAAGAATCCTGGTCAATAGAAATTGTAGCAACACAATAAAGACAGGACCACCATGGACCCTGATTAGGCAGGATCATCTCATCAGGTAAAGACTTCCATACAGCTGAGATCCTGGCAGATGTAAAAAAAACAAAACAAAACAAAACAAACAAAACAAAAAAAGTAGTAAAGTAAGGAATCTAGAATTACCTAGAAATGGCCCTCATGACTAGCATCAGAAATGAGGACTACAGAAATAAAATGTTTTTCACCTTCCCTTCCCCCTCACTTTCCTACCTTATAGGAGCATACAGGCGATATCTTCTGTTTAAGTTTCAGGTGGGCAGATCACTAAGTTGTCATCATCATAGCTAATAGAAATGTGGGTGATCCTTGGGTTGGGTACATAGCATTTCATCTGGACAAATGTAAGAGTGAATGCAAAAGGGTGAGTCCTGCTGTATAATTCCCATTTATTTGTCCAGACCCACTCTTCATCTTTTTCTACCCTTTGTGACCTAGGAGCCTGACCTATATAAAAGACATAAACGAGCTCTCTTCACCTTCTAGCTACCAGTTGGGTTTAGTTCATGGGAATTGCCAACAGATCAGAGGAAAGGGGAAAAGGAGTGAGATGAATTTATTTCCCATTTCCTTCGGTGGGTTGACTATCCCTCTATCAAAGGCCACAGCTCCTACAAGACAACATTTTCATTAGTTATTCTTCTGAGTTCTAATACCCACTCTTTCCTCTTGCCACTTTAGTGTCCCTTAAGGCTTGGGGAATACACCTACCCCCCTGACCTTTTCTAGTGTCAGGGCATTACTCCACCTTAAACTGGTTTCCTTGGACTTTGTCCAAACTGTTGGAAGTAACCCCCCCTCTATTAAACTTTCTTTGATTACTATCTCTTTCTGTCAAAAAAATGGACTGATTGCAGTTGTTAACAGTCTGAAATTATGTCTACAGCCAAATTATATTTATAAAATAATCCATTTTCTAATACAGTATGCTGAATAATCTTTTTCCAATGTGCTATTGAAATGAGAATAAAGGATATTACAAATAAGTAAATAAACCCCTAAGAATGCTAAAAGTGGAAAAGGCATCTGCCTTGAGCTGATAAGAAATGTTAATAAAATTTTAGAAGACAGTAAGGAGATAGGGTTGTAGAGAAGTGTAATCCATATCAAAGAAGTCACATCTTAATATATGCATGGGTGAAGGTTACAAGCAGTTGGAGCTCTTATGGAGTGGTGAAAAAATAAAGCTAAGTGGCTGTAACTCTGGAGTTATGAAGTACAGAAAGCAGCAGAGAGCTCTAGGTGGCCTTGACAGAATTTAAGCAAAGACCCATTTACAGAACTGCTGTGTCATTCAGCTGTCACTCCCTCCTCAGTATGTGTGGAGCAGCTGACTATAGTTTTTTGTCTTCCCGGCTGAAGATCTCACCTTCCATCTGAGCAGAAGATCCTCTTGGATGGTCCACAAAGGCAGTCACCGTGGTTGAAAGGAGAGGCAGAAAGCAGCAGGGGATGGCTCTAGATCTGTTCAATGAAGCTGGGTGTTGGGGAGAGGGAAGGAGAAGCAGTTCTACCCATAACAAAATAAATCAGCATACTCCACCCCCAAAGTCAAGTCCTTCACCCTAAGTCATTGTCAGCATGCCTGCTCTCAAGAGCAAATTTAACCTAAAGAGAGGCTTGCCTGGCAACTGGACTGGCTCACAGTCAGCGTTCTGTCCACACAAGAGGAGCCTTTAGGGCAACAGATCTGTGAATCTGCAGAGCAAACTCAGCTGACAAAGAGATTCATCAGCTTAGCAGCTAACTTGTCAGTATTAGTGAGTGATACACTGAGATTCACCAGTTATAAAATCTAAACAGAGAAAACTAGTGATCACAGGAGAAATGGCAAAATGAGAACAATAAAAATATTTTTTTTAAAAAATCCATGTTAGTAACCTCAGAGAGATTTGGGAGATGTTGCCTGCCTAAAATAAGAACAAGCTGCCATAAAAAAGAACAATAAATGAGAAAGAAGTTTTGGAAATTAAAAGTATGATTGCCAATATTAATTGAAACAAATCAATAAGAATACCTAATAAATTGGGCAATCCTGGATTAACAATCTGGAAGATAAAGACAAGGATATCTTTCAGAATATAAAATTTAAAACACTAAGAAATGGAAAATATTTAAAAAAATAAATGCCAATCAGTTATATCCAGAATGTTAAAGACCACTGGAGCACCAGAAAGAAAGAGGAGAGGCAGTTGATGGGTACAAATAGCCACAGAGATAATACAAAACAAATCTCTAAGAAAAAGACTCAAATTGAAGAACTCCACAACTACAAGAAAAATGAAAAGAGGTACAAACTGTAAGAGAGAACTGTGAAATTTCAGAATTCCAAGCACAAAAAGAAAATCATAAAATTTCTTCCAGTGGGGGGGAAAAAATAAACTGCAGAGGAAAGAGTATTAGATGGGCATCAGACTTCCTATTACACCATGATATGCTGGAAAAAAAAGCATTAAATATCTCAAAAAATGTACTTAATTAGAATTCTGTATATAGGAAACTTTTCAACCAACTATGAAAGGAATTTAGAAAAAAACATTTTAGGCTGCAAGGTCCTAGTGTCCATGAGTCTCTCCTGAAAAAAAAAAAACAAAAAAAGTATTTTTTTAAATTTAAATTTAAAATACAGAAAAACAGAATAGGAAGCAAGAAAGAAGTCATAGATCTGAGAGAATGAGCCAAACTGAAGAGTGATATGAAAGGAAATCACAGAATAATTTGAACAGGAAGTAATATGTAAAATTTTACTTTACCAAAATTTTCTTCAGGAAGAAAATGACTCATTACCCAAACTGTATGATTAAGAATAGCCTGTTGGTTTTCAAAACTTAAAGGCATATATCCCTGTTACTCAATAACAACAAAGTCAAATGAAAAGTCCAGGAAAAATAAAAAGTTGTACAAGAATGGCATGGTCCAAATATGAACATTTGTTTTAGGCAACTGATTGAGTGAAAGAAATAAATCCATTTGAAGTTGAACTACAATATACTGAGCACAAATAATGAGCCCAAATCTACACTCGAATTTTTCCTATATGTTAAATAATGTAGTTCTTTTAAAAGTCTTGAAGTAAGCATTACAATCATATAATAAATGTACATTTAATGAAAATAACTCTGGAAGCATTTAAATTCCTTGCTTAAGATTTCCCAGAAAATAGTGAAGAGTGAAGAAGATTCTACCCAGAAGCAAAATGGACGAATTGTGGAATGATAAGATTCATGACTCTAAATCTAAATATAATTGGATACTTGTTTGTCAAGATATTGAAAAGATCACTTATTCCAGTGGAAAGCTGGATTAGAAAATGAATATATTTTCTCATTCACATATCCAACAAATATTTATCAAGCTAATATTATGGGTTAGGCAACATATTCAGAATACAAAGAAAAATAAAATGTCTCAGTTTTCAAGAGGCATACAGTTTAGAAGATTATTAATCAAAGATACAGGCATGCTGGTAATCAAAGGCTTTATCACTGAGATCCCTTCTCTGCCCATTACTGCTTCAGAGATTTCTGGACTTTGATCATAGTAAGCCCACATGAGCCTTCCAAACTAAAAATTTTATAAACAAATGAAATAATATTTTTTGGATCCTTGAGCATTAATCAACATGGTCGAGGGTATTAAAGTTTCCAGTGCTTTATAATGCTTTTATAATGCTTCTAGATCTTTCTTATTTCACAAAACATTTGAGAAAAGGGACATTTTAAAGAAGCAATGGGCCCACAGGACTGAAGAAATTCAGAAGGATAAGAAGCTCGAAAGGGAAAGATGTCTTTGCAAATCACATGCTCAGTTATGATCTTTCAGATGGAGAAGAAATTGAAAACCATCATTTGTCATGGTTCTCACAGACTCAAACTATAACCAAGAGGATTTCACTGTGTAATCTTAGAGAAAAATGAAAGTCTTTGGTTCTATAACACATTATTGAGACATTTAAAATTTAATGGATATTGTATGATTCATCCTTGTCCAGTAATACTAGTCAGTGTAAAAAATGACATAGATATTATTGTAAAGGTATTAACTCCCAGAAGTGACATGCTTGCAAGTAGGAACTCTTCCAGTTAATTACTTTCTTTGAATCGTGGGATTTAAGGGATTCAATAAGCGTGAACAGGAAAAACACGTTAAGTCGGTAAAATATTAACCACCGTGTTAGACCAGGAATGACAATTTTAAACAATGTTTTATGCCCCATTAACCTGTTACATTTTCTATCAACACAGGCTTAGTAACCAGTTGAAAATCTTGATCACATTCTGAAAATTCAGATTATAAATACTCAAGATATAATCTTTTGTCCTAGTGGGCAACATATAATCCTTTAAAAAGAATAAATGCAGCATAGAAGAAAGTCCATTTAAATAGAGGATTTATAATTTAATTTTTTCTAGAAGCCATTTTCTTATTTCAGTTGGTAGTTACCTCTGTTTTATCTTTACTATGAAATTTCTCCTTTCATGATTGAATTGCCTTACGTAAATTACTATAACAAAAGTTGAATAATTATAATCTTTAGAAAATTAGTGTAGCAACATATATATGTTCCCCTAACTTACAAAGGAATTTTCTGTGAAACACCAGTGTGCTTGTTTAACTAAAACATGTAAAAATAGTGGCTCACTAAGTAGCAAATAAGAAAAATTTAATATTCCCTGAACCAAATACTTCATAGGGATCACTCCCATTTAAATCTATAAGTCAGGTTTTGCTATTATTCTCATGTTGGCAATGAGGAGTCTAAGGCTTAGGAGACCCTTTGACTTACCGGGGTCAAGTGATGGAACCACAACGTCATCCATCAGGCAGTCACAGTCCAGAAACTTGAGCTTTTAAACACTGTACAGTACTGAACTAGGTTCTCATCTCCCACCAAACAATAACTGTGATGTAACAAAATTGTCTGCATATGATAATCATGTTTTGCTAACACACACACACACACACACACACACACACACAGAAATGACTACAAGACTATGCACCCAAATTGTAATCATTATTATAACTGGATGATGAAATTATAAGTGACCCATTTTATTTTGTTTTTTATGCTTTTCAACGTATTTCCAACTTTCTACAATATTTACTTTTTCTAAAAAGGATTTTATTAACTGGATCAGATATGTTGAAATCATTGTCAATATTTCCTTATAATATTAATAATAATTTGATATAATCTAATGATGATAGCAATAAATATATTACAACAATAAACAAAATGACTTTTAATTTGATCTAGTAAGCCTACATTTAATGATGATTTTTGAAGATATGAGGGTTACTAAGAAATATTCCTGTTGAAAACATTTTACCTTGCTCTAGGAAACAAGTATTATTCAACTACAACTTCAGCTACTGTTTAATTAGGCTTCAAACTGGTATTCCTGAACAGTATCTAGTTGTCTTGATATTTAAGTAAAATAAATTATTTAGCCTACTGCCTGGTAGAATAAACACGTTAACCATCAGCTAAGTATAGCTGTACACATCTGAAAAGAAATATCAAAAATATTAAGTATTTATTCTTATAAAATGACATGTTTACTTTCTTCATATTTTTTAATTCCACAAAAGCTCTTTTAATGGAACTCTCCTTAACCAATTTGCTTCTGTCTCTGTTTCTCCTGTAAAACATCCTATGATAGTTGGCTTGCACATTGCCACCCTCTCCACTTGAGTTTTAGCTTCCAAGTCCATCATGGTTTTCTTAAACCTGCTTATTCTATTCATGCCTGTTATTTTAATTATGTACATTAATTAATTTATCCATGAACAGATTAAGTATAATTATTAAAAAGTCATTTTACTGAAAACAATTGAATAATTAGAGAAAACTAGATTAAAATGAGTTTCTAAAAGAATTGCTGTTGCTTTCAGTGTAGATAAGACGAGTATAAAACCTTGTAGAAATAGTTAAAACCTAGGAGGATTCTACACTTAAATTGCATAGCAATATTCCTAAATTCTTATTCTACTTTGTAAAAATGTCAGACAATTTCTTCTATGAACATGAATGTCTATTATAATGAAGAAAACATATTTTAAATATGTATTAAGACTGTGACCTAAAATAATGGTATTATATTAAAATACTTGATACCTTAAATTTATCTACAAAAATATTTTAAATATGTGTGTAATGGGTTCCCTTTAGCCTATTTTTGCAAGCAACATGCTCATTTTAAAGCACTAATTTTGGATTATATCACAAAAATAAATATTAACACCTTATGACATGTAAATAAATAGTGAATTACAGTTCATAAGGATATAGAATTATTACAATGCGATGAAATATCAACTCAATCTAAAGAATACAGTTTAAAATTACGAAATATAAGACTGGTTTATTTATGCAATATCAATTATTTCTGTAACTTTCATAAATTTGATTTCATGTTTTACTCACTTCCAAAATGTCATGAGTTTTACAACTCAATAAACAATGAAAATAATTTCCAATGCATTTATTGTTATAAATATAACTTTAAGAATTCATAAAATTTCATAAAATCATAAAAATATCATAAAATATTATGCAAGGAGTCCTTGTGAACCCACTCATAAGAGACGCTTTCTCAAACTAGCATGTTGTGTTAAATTTAAATAAATGCCAACCATTCAAATTTAAGAGATATAAAATCCAGTCCACATGAGTTCAATATATTAGAGATAGTTTTAAGGAAAATTACTTTCAATTCAGTATGATTTTAATCACGGTAAAACAGGAAAATCCTTCAAAAACCATCCAGCTACATCCATATTGAAATAGCTTTCCTCCTTTAATGACATTTTTAACACCTAATATACTCGATAGAGATTGGCATGCACCCTGATTGGTTGCCATATAAAATTCTAAACAGACTCAATTCAGAAGTAATCTCTAGGTTTTCAATCATTTTGTGTTTGGGAGTGCCTTTTAACTGAAATGGTTATCACACATCTTTGTGGTCTCAAAAGTTATTTTTATGTGATTCAATCTATGTTCTTCCGTAAGCAGTGTATTCCTTAGTGAAAATTAGTGCAACAGTAAATATTACCCAGAAAAAAAACAAGTAACATACCTGTTTTCCCCACATTCCCAACCCACCCTCCTTCAAAAATAGTTACATTCTGTGTGATAGGGGAAAACATCACAGGTAGGTTAGTAACATATAAGAACTCCTGTTATGAGTAATGAAATAGGCATAAATATCTTTCCCTGTTCTATTTAAAATGTATATTGGAAGATTAGAATGAGAAGAAAATCCATGAAAAAGTTTTGGGAAAAAAAGCCATACATAGTCCACAAATAGTTAAGAAAGGAATGATCAAAACAAAAGAGCATGTCTGTACAAATGCTGGGGGAAAGTGCTAAGTAAGAAAGATCTGTGGTGTATATGGTAGCCTGCTTTCACACCATAAATCTCAAAGTCCTTCATATAGAGTATGTGTGCTCCGAGATGCCAAAGAGTGCATTAAGATATCTTGGCTCTAATTGGGGCCTCTGTAAATCTCAGCACGTTTATCATGTTGCTCTGGCGCCACACTACTTAAAACCACAGCAAAGGATTTATCTCCTTTTGTTTGTGTTTGGGTCCAAAGCTTCCTCCAAAATGTCTCCCCAAGTTTCAAGTTGCTCTCTCTTTTAATTGTGTTAATCAACATAGGTGGCTTTTTGGTTCCTCTCACAAAAATGAATTTAAATGAAATTAATGAATGATTTATGAAATGTGAAGGCAGTTTATTGATAACCCTATCATTAAAGAGTTATTTAGGTCAAAAGAGAATGAGCAGAATGAAATTTGCCCTGAAGAAAGCATTCAAAATGAGCTACTTTTTAAAGAAAATTCAATATTTTATTAGAAGCAGGACAAAATAAATAAGTGAAGATATGGTGATCAGGGCCGAAAGAAAACAAAAAATACATGTGTATTTGCCAATTTTATAGGAAGTCACCAAATAAGCAAGTGATGAGGGATCTGCACAAAAGATCTACACAACTTATGCCAAATTCAGTAGGTTATTGCTTTGGTTATAAGATAACTCTTCATGGTGGTAAAACCTGTTTCCTTTGGGTATTTAAATCATTGCTGAGGCCATTAAAATTTTTAAAAAAATCAATATGAACCACCATTATATATTAACTCATTTAACAGATGCAATGTAATTTTTCATCTCCTTACTGGGTTCCAGACTGCTCTAAGAGTCCAACTTATAAAGAATGTGTATGGTTCCTTCTGAATACAAGATTAAAGGTGAATAACAAAAGGAAAATCTCTCTTTATTATCCATGATTGCTTATTGTTCTTCTCATAGGAATAATTAGAAGTAAACATTAAGGGATGTATCAATTCCCTTGACAGTTTCTGAGTAAATTTTCAAGCACATTGAAATCTTTCTCAAGTCTTATTCTTTATTCGGTAAAGTAAATATCACAAGTTATTAAAGGAAAGCAAAATAATTTTCAAACTTATTATTTTATTTGTGAGGAAACTCATACATGTGCAACAATTATATCAAAATCATCTATGATAGGGTATAAGTAAGAAAGGAATAATGTGGTACAGTCTATAAGAGTTCTAGAAATTCAAAGAATAAAAAAAATGCTGGTGAGATGCAGAAGCAACATCGCATCCTACATTTCCATGCAGATGGGCAGTTAAATTATACAGAGGCTTATATGAATCAAATTCAACAATGAAGAAACAGGAAAGAGGGAAATGTGTTTATTTATAAACTGACGAACTGAATACCATCACATTGTCGGTTTATGTGGCCCATGCATGCATCTCAGTTCTAAATTTTTTTCCTAAGAGACATCACAAGCTGTTTTTACAGTGCTTAACAAAGGGTAGACAATAAGTATTTATTGAATAAAATGACTTTTTATAATTAAGTGTCTTTGCATGCAGACTTTCACTGGGGCAAACTGAGCTCTGTAGACAGTCTCTCTATAGAAAACCCAGCTTTTTATCAATTAATCTGTCATAGTACTGGCCTAATCATTCTACAAACCCTCTCATGTGTGGTATCTTCTTCCTCTTGCCAAGGAATAATCTGATCACTATTATTGAGAACAGCCTTTTCCATTGTGTGTTTCAGTTCTGGTTTGTCAGACAAAACACAGGGCACCTTGTTAACTTTGGATTTCATATAAACAATGAGTAATTTTTCAGGATAAGTATGTCTCATGCAATACTTAGGATACTATGCAATACTTGGGACATACTTATACTAAAAAAATATACTTTGCTAATCAAAATTCAAAGTTAACTGGGCATCTTGTATTTTTATTAGCTAAATCTGGTAACCATATTTGGGTTGCTATTCAGGCCATGTCCCTAAAATTTGTTGAACTTGACAAATCACATGAAATATTTACTGGCTTTGTATCTGATGAAGAAAGCCTGGCAGGTGGAGTACTGTCCCTGGTTCCACTCTTCTCACTCACTGTAAACATGCTTTAAATACATTTTTTTTTTACAATATTAATGTTAAGTTAATTTTTAAAGAAAAGAGAAGAGGTTTTCCATAATGTTGTCTTATCTTTTGCTGTCAAATCATCTCAGTGTGTGTTAGAAATGGCAAATGGATGACATCTTAAATTTCTTAGAGAGACATAAACTATATTTTTAATTGCATGCTCAAACTGAGAAGAAGAAAGATATGGAGACTCCATGTGTGAGAAAGAAGAGAGATGGGGGAGGGGTGGAGACTGGTTAAACTTGTCAGAAGAATAATTAAATATACTCAGTACACAGTGATATTTTTCAAAACTTTGGAACATTCTTGAGCATAGCTAACTGAGACACAATTCACTGATGACCAGTTTTTCTGTCCCACTGCATGAGTTATTCTTGAATGAGTACAGCCAGAAAATGATTATTCACATGCTATCAGCAGAGCTGTATCCCACATAATAGTAATTAACAGGGTCCTTTTTATCTCCCAATCTGCAAGCATTTCTAATGCATCTCTGAAGTTTCTATGCAAAGTAAACCTCCAGTGTTATGTAATGTGTGTGTGTCATTTTTCTATTTTGAAATTCATTTTTGACCTTCCCTAGCACATACTATTCTAAATCCATTGCCTCTACTCTTCAAATATAATGCAAATGCTCGGAACGATATTCTGCACTTTGCATATTTGTGCTGTATGATGAGTCACTACTATGATTTTGACTTTGCCCACGATGGGCTGTGCTTTGCATTTTCCCAGAAGAGAAGATAGTGGGAAAAAGAAAAAAAAACAAAAAAGCTTTAAGTTACCCCCTTTGCCTCCCCTGCTTGTTCCCTTCTTATTATGAACGCGGCATCACATAATCATTTTCTGGAATGCTTTCGTTTGGCAGAGTATTGTGCTGTGGACACCCTGACATATTCCAGGGCACATTTTGTGTCTCTCTTGCCTCTTCCCTTTGGCACGCTCTGCAGACGTGCCTCTGGTGGTTACTGCATGACTAATTTTCAAGTCTACATTTGGTCTTGAACTGTGAAAAACAAGAGCACAGTTTTAACAAGGATGACTTTGAATAGCAATAACAATATTAAAATTTCATTTATCTATTAAGGTATATCATGCCCAGAGCCTATAATTTCTTAGAAGTGCTAACCAAAAGGCATGTTAAAATGTTTAAAAATCCCAGGCAAGTCAAATAAATGCTAAACCCTTGCTTCAATGGAGCTAAACTGGTGACTGGGGTATGTCTTCCTCAGTGTTCATCCTCACGGCTCCCAGGAATAAACTCAATCATATCTGCAATATAATAAATCCTATGGTTTATAATATTAGCATACAGTATGTCTACATCTGTTCTTTTACTCAACAAATATTTACTAACTACAAGGCCCATTTGTAAATGTTCCTATCAGTGAACAAAACAGACAATAATTTCTGCTTTTAGGAAGTTTAAGTTCACATATGTGTAATGAACCCAGGAGAGCTGGCTAACTTCCTTACTAGCCTGTCAGCCCCTGCAGGCTGAATCTTTTTATCTCCATTGTCAAAAATAGGGCCTGAAACAAAAGAAAGTTTCTGTGTACATTTGTTGAATTTATTTGAATGTCAAGAAATAATAGAGACTTCCCTGGTGGTCCAGTGGTTAAAACTCCACGCTCCCAATACAGGGGGCCCAGGTTCAATCCCTGGTCAGGGAACTAGATCCTGCATGCTGCAACTAAGAGCCCACATGCTGCAACTTACACCCGGCACAACCAAATTTAAAAAAAAAAGAAAAGAAAGAAAGAAAGAATATCATAATGCAAATACAGATCTCAGCCTATTTTTACCTTCTTTCCATGTGTATCTTGTTGCCTTTGTCAGTTAAATACAAAGAGTTAAGATATTAACAATACCCTCCGAGTCTCACACATCTTATCTATAAAAAGTTGATCACATGGGCTTCCCTGGTGGCGCAGTGGTTAAGAGTCTGCCTGCCGATGCAGGGGACTCGGGTTCGTGCCCCGGTCCGGGAAGATCCCACATGCCGCGGAGCGGCTAGGCCCGTGAGCCATGGCCGCTAAGCCTGCACGTCCGGAGCCTGTGCTCCACAATGGGAGAGGCCACAACAGTGAGAGGCCCGCGTAACGCAAAAAAAAAAAAAAAAAAAAGTTGATCACAAAAATACCTTCTACCAAAGACTTTAAATATTATTGTTCATATTCCTGATGACTCACCTCATTTCTCAATTGATATACACAAGAGAGCTTTCATTCTCTGGGAATATTAGACAACAAAATACACACATATCAGAAGGAGACAAAAAGGGGCGAGGTATCAGGGCTGTTAAACATACTTAACACAATTAAAGTACTTCTTTGATGTAAGACATAAGCTTGCCTTTCATGTAGTGTGATAACTGCAGAATCAACTTGGTAGCAATCACCATTTCTGGAAACACAACTCAGAGCAAATACATAAAAGAATGTATCATCTTTTACGAGAGAGGACAACACAATTTTAGTCCTAGGATAAATATGAGAAATGACAACTGAAATGATAAAATGAGTGTGGTAACCTCTTCATACTGGAGAGAGAGTGAATATTTTCATGAGCCTAAACCTATTTTCAGTCCCCAAAGCATAATTCATCTAAATGAAAACCATTGTAATGTCTGGTTCCATATAACAAGTGTAATATGTCCTGGCAGGTAGCCTATAGTAACAGTGGTTGCCTGATCTAGTTACTGAGAATTTTAACATATGCTTTCACCAGCCCTGCTATGTAGGGGCAAGTCTCTTAAACAAAGACATTGTTGTTTTAGTATTATCATTCTTGGATTATTGTATCTGAAAATAATATAAGCTGGTCTTAAAATGTAATAGGCTTTTACAAAATATTGAATTGAGGTTTGGGGAGTTTTGAAGAGAACAAAGGTCCAAGGAGTTTATAATGGTAGAGACAACCTCCTTTAGGGACTAAAGAGCTAATGTTTACAAAAAAGAAGAATTTGTTAGTAAAATCAGAATAAAGAAAATAGAATAGAATGTGTAACTGAAACTGTGCATTTCAGCAAATGCACTAATTTATAATATAACGTGTCTATTCAGAATGACCACTTCTGAAGAGTAGGTCTTCATTAAAATTATATCTATATGTAAGAAAGTAATTTTGATGCATTCATTAAATTGGGATGCTGCCTGTATATACAGAACTTTTATTAGCAATGCAAGTAATGTGAAGATATAAAAAGAAACATGCACTTTCAATAATACAGGAAGAGAAGGAGAGCTCCGTCAATAACAGTATGAGGAAGGAAGCTGTTCCAAACTTCAGAGGCTTTGAAACTGCATAGGAATTAGCTTTTTCAGGTTGGTAGTTTCATTGTTCACTTACTAGACAGCCTTGAGAGCTTAATAATTAACCACAGAGTCTATTTATAGAATTTTCAAAACATGGCCATTCCTGAGAGCTCTGGGCCGTTTATCCTACTGCTCTGAGAGTTGACAAGGTCATGCAGAATTCCCGTGTGAAGAGACACTAACCTCAACGTCCAAATTCCCCAAGTTGAAGTGAAGCTACACTGGCATGAGAAAGTGACAAAAGAGCAGCCTGGGCATTTTATCTTCCCCAGATCCTCCGAAACCTCCTTTTGAAGGCTTTTTTACCTAGGTGCAATTCCAACCCCCTTCCATTAACACTATGGCTCAATTATCTCAACAGCTTCTAATAGGGTTAAGTGAATTTACCTCAGTGTTCTAAAACGAAACCAGACTCCTAAAGTTGTTAATATACACTTACTAGCTCATGACCAGGTCACACATCAGCTCCCTTATAAATTTTACTGGGATTCTTTGCTTTACGCACAACCCCTCAGCACTCTGAACGTGTTTTCGTTGTGTAATAATGAACATCTGTGACAGCAACTTTGCCAAAATAAATAAAATTAAGCAGATGATTCTGTGGGGTTACACTAAACAATTTTTTAAACAGGTTCAGATTTCTTTCTAAGGGAGTACAAAATGTCTCCATATGCTTGTTCTTGTTTATTATTGTGTGTGAAAGAGAGAGAGAAATGCAAAGCTAAGTAAGAGAGAAAGGTCATAATTGTAGAGTCATCAAAAGCTAGTTAACACAGTTGTATATTTTTTAATTAAGAATGTTTTCAGGACAAACCAGGGGCCCTGCTTTCTCGTTAAAGGAGTTTCAATAGATATTGTCTAAAATCTTGTTATTTCTGTCAGTAAGATGAAAGCCAGCCAGTTTTTGGCGTAAAACCCGCTGGAAGTGTTTTGCTCCTCCATTGTTATCAGTTTTGCTCCTGGCTAGAGTAAAATCCTGTTATGCCCTCACAGTGCTTCTTTTCTGGATTTACATGTGCAAAACAAACTGAACAAACACACCAAGAAAGGGCAACAAAAGGCCAACTCTTTCCATTGCATCACAGATGTGAGACAATCAAGGTAGACATGTTAACTAACTCATGATGGTTAAGAACTATTTTGTCTGATCATAGTTACATCAAGTTTCTTTGGTTCCTTTATTCAAGATACATCTTTTCTTTCCTTCTTCACTTTCAAACTGTCCATGTCCTTTGGCTTTAGATGTGTTACTGATTAGCAGTATGTAGTTAGAATTTTACTACCTTATCTAGTCTGTAAAACATTGCCTTTAACGGGATCATTTGTTCTATTTACCTTTAATGTAATTACTGATTTATTTATACTTAAGTCTCCCATCTTAATTGGTGTTTACTCTGTCTTCTGCCTGTTCTATGTTGATTTTTTTCTCCTCCCATCCTTTCCTTTGTGTTATTCTTGTTACTTTTATTTTTTCCTCTTCTATCAGATCCCTTCTCCATTCCTGATTTATCGATTATTGTTGTTTGCTTTAACTCAATCTTTTTTAACAAGACATTATTTATTATTGTTTTATAAATGAATATTTATTTAAATCAGTTGTTCTCAATAGAGGCTATTTGCCCCCCAGGGAATATTTGACCAGTGTCTAGTGACGGTTACTGATTGTTATAACCGAGGCATTGGGGGAGGTAAGAGGTACTACTGGCTGGCATCTAATGGGTAGAGAATAAGGATCATGCCAAACATCTTATAATGAACATGACAGCTCCTCCCAACAAAGAATGTCCATCTCAAAATGTCAATAGTGCTGGTGCTGAGAAACCCTGACTCAGATTTACCCACATTTACCATTTTCTTTGCATTTTTCTAGCTTCTCAAACTCTGCATCCAAGCTCACTGTCCTACCTGAAGTGATTTTCCTCTACCTGAAGTAAATTCTCAGTTTTTAACAAATTCTCAGTTTGTTTTAACAAATTCTCAGTTTTTGTTGTTCTCTCTTTTTCCCTTTCTCTGTTTTTATTTACTCTTTACTCTTTTTTTTAATGACCATTTTTTAATTGAAGTATAGTTCATTTACAATGTTGTGTTAGTTTCAGGTGGATAACAAAGTGATTCAGTTATATATATATATATATATATATATATATATAGTTTGTTTGTTTTTTTCTTTTCTTTTTCAGATTATTTTCCATTATAGGCTATTACAATATACTGAATACAGTTCCCTGTGCTATACAGTATGCCCTTGTTGTTTATTTTATATATAGTAGTGTGTATACGTTAATTCCAAATGCCTAATTTATCTCTTCTCCCCTACCCCACTTTCCCTTTTGTTTTCTATGGCTGTGAGTCTATTTCTGTTTTGTAAATAAGTTTATTTGTGTCATTTTTTTTAGATTCCACATATAAGTGATAACACATATTTGTCTTTGTCTGAGTTACCTCACTTCTTTTTTTATATTTATTTTTGGCTGCGTTGGGTCTTCGTTGTTGTGTGCAGGCTTTCTCTAGTTGCGCGAGTGGGGGCTACTCTTCGTTGCAGTGCGCAGGCTTCTCATCACGGTGGCTTCTCTTGTTGTGGAGCACAGGCTCTAGGCACGCAGGCTTCTGTAGCTGTGGCTCACGGGCTCTAGAACGCAGGCTCAGTAGTTGTGGTGCACGGGGTTAGTTGCTCCGCGACATGCGGGATCTTCCCGGACCAGGGCTCGAACCCATGTCCCCTACATTGGCAGGCGGATTCCTAACCACTGCACCACCAGGGAAGCCCTTGAGTTACCTCACTTAATACAATAATCTTTAGGTCCACCCATGTTCATTTACTCCTTATTCTTGAAATTTATTTTGCAAAGTCTGTAATTCTAGAATGAAAGTTTTCTCAGTTATGCTGTGGCTGTTGAAAAATCAGCTGACAACCTAATCAGCTCTCATTTGAAAGAAACCTGCCATTTTATCTCTGGATAAAATCTCCCTTCTGGTGTATGTCGTGCTGTGCCACCATGTTGTATTTCAGTGCGGATTTCTTATTACTTATCCTCCTGGAGCTCACTGGGATTTTGAATCTGTGGATGGTATATGTCATCACTTCTGGGAAATTCTTAACTGTAACACCTCAAAATTTTGCACCTATTCCATCTCCTTTCCACTCTTCTTCTTGAACTACAATTAAACATATTTTGGAACTTACTGACCACCACCATATCTCTTAACCTGTTTTCCATATTTTCCATCTTTTTGGCTCTATGTGCACCATTTTGGGTTTTTTTTACTTAGATCCTAGATTACTAATTATCTCTTCATCTGTGCTATTCTGATGTTGTCCACCACCAGTATATTTGAAACCTGAGTGGGTCTATTTCTGCTGTTTCTTTTCTTTTCTTTTTTCTGTTATGACTTGTAATGATGCTTTATTTTCTTGTGTACTGGTGTTTTTAGAAGGATACACTCATTTAAAAAAATCATGGGGCTCTTTAAAGATTAGATAAAGCTGGTCTCCTCAAGAGGATTTGGCTCTGCTTCTGGGGACATTGTCAGTCTGAAAATTTTTCAATTCAAGTTTATAGTTTGAGGATATTGGAAACACTCAATCCCAGAGTGGGATAAAAAATTCACAGATACTGTTTTTTCACCTTTCTTTATCCTCTATACTTAATTTAGAATCAAGGGAGACTTCTCTAAAGTCCACAAGAAATGGAGATTTGGTAGGAATTTACTTCAGGTCACCATAACTCCGAGTGTGTAAACCTTTACAGACCCAGCTTAATTATGGGAAGGTTGTTAATACATTTCCTACCTTGTTGGGCCTAGGACCTTGACCTTTTCCCCCTCTCTGTTCAAGACCACCAAATATGTAGCCCAAATCTGCCACCCTTGGAGCAAAAATTGATTTATTCCTATGTGTCCTTCTCTCATATCTGAATTCCTGCGTTCCCTATAATTATCTCTCAGTAGTTCCTCACTGTCTCATCAGCTATCAATACTTTTAAAAACACATTTTAAAAATACTTTTTTCTCTGCATTGTTAATGGCTTTTGCAAAATGATGTACCCAAATAACTACCCAATATTAAAGTAACTTTTAAAAACATATTTTATGTATAGTATTCAGCTAATATCTAAAGGTTGTTTGTGATTAGTAATTTCTAGTATTCTTGACATAAAGTCATTGTTTGATGTATTAAGATGTTAGGAGTCTAACGGATGATTTTTTTTTATGACTTGTAGTTATTATGACAGTTAAATGACAAAATGAGGAAATTGCTATCCACATGAATATATTATTAATGTGTCATCACAGCTAAAATTTTAATTTCTCACTTAGGGAGAAATGTTAATTTCAGTTAGATTGTGATGTAATAATAATAGCTATTATAGAGTTGGTGCTCGCCATGTGCCAAGCATGTGCATTATCTCATTTAATCATCATGGCTTGGGAGGTAGATGATTTTAGAGAAGAAAAAAAAAATGGGAGAATAGACAGGTTAAGCAACTCGCCTAAGGTCAGTTAGTCAGTAAATGATAAAGACAGGATTAGCCTCCAAGATTCTGACTCTTGACCCCATGATTTTATCTCTATGTGTTGGCTTCTACAGAAGCAATTTTATTAACTAATGGGAAACTGGTAGACCATGCAGCCAATGACAATAACTTTTCATATTCCTGAAAAGCCTAATAAATATAAATTCATTTTTTCATTTTGTCCTGGAAGAGTACTTTGGGACAGAAAAAGATCACTCTCTTCAAACTTTAATTGTAAGTCTCCAAAGTCTTTATGTATTATATCCATAGTCAGAAAAGTATGTAGTGAGATCTCTAAAGTAATATAAAATTAAATCTTACAGTTTTAATAATATAAATTATTGCTTATCTAGATTTGTGTTTTGTGATTGATTGGCAGAGTTTTGTGTTTTATTTAAGATTGTGGTTTATATGAAAACATTCATGACTTCAAAACCATTGTTTTGCAGAGGAACTCTTATCAAGCAGAACTAAACCTCTCCACATAGAGAAATTTTTGAGTCATCAGTTCAATAAATGACAGTTATACAAGGGAAACATGGATGAATTGTTATTAATCCTAGCCAGGGGGAAAAATAGTGTGTAGTAGTTGTAACAATGGTTTTATTTCATATATATATATATAGCAATCCCTAGAGTGTTCAAATTGATTAAAAATCATGTGCATGAGTAATAAGAACGGAATTTTTCTTCAAGAATTTGGCATCTATTAAACAAACAAACAAAAAAAAACTTTAGTGCTTTAAAGGATAAGAAACGTGTAGAGGAAATAGGAAAGTTCAATCAAATTTTCCAAGCCTTTTCCCAAATCCTCAAATACCAAGGTATTTGAATTAGTTCCTTCCATTTGGCTGGTAAGTTATTTGGACCTATTTTGAAATCAACTGTTGTCAACAGACTTATTAGTTTCCTAAGAATTGGTCAATAGTTTACTTTTCTTTATTAAAATACATTAATAATGTTGACTGAAAGAAGTTGGTTTGAAATTGTGTTAATTAAATTAATTGCAATTTGTTTTCCTTGAAACTTTATCAGTGTAAATAATCCAGAAAGAAGTAGTCAGTCACTCTATTCTGAGTTGAAATAAATTTAAATATGAATTTTAAACTTTCCTTTTTTGACAACGCTCTACCACAGTACTATCAAAATCTCTGATGCATATATTTGTTTTGCTTTAGTTATGAAACTTTCTCTTTTGACTTCATCAGTTTCTAGACAGTACATTAATTTTAAAATCACAACAAACACTGAAGCAAGCAAGACTAGGAATATGAAATCCAGTTTTGTTAAATTCTTTAACATAGAGTCATGTTTCATTCTAGAAAATATAATATACAATATTATTGCTTTTCTAGAGAAAAATAAAGCCACAAAGCTGACACATATACTTTGAAAGACCAACAACATCGGTCAATAATTCAAATGATTTCAAAAAAATGGTTTGTGTTGACAGCTTTCTAATATTAAGAACATCTAGGTTTGTTGTTGTTTTCCATTTTTTTGTTTTGTTTTGTTTCTTTTTGTTTTTTTTTAAAGTTACCAGAAGATATAGGTCCATTCCCAATGGAGACTTCATTATTTGAGGGCAATTGGAAAAGGGATTACTAATGAGATTCTTTTAGATCTATTGAAATGTCATTGCTGTAGTTTTATGGAAGCAACAGATAATATATAATATCCACGATGTTAAATTTAAAATTAAGAAGAATATCATATGGCTGTACCAATATGGCTTAAGTTGTAAGACCCCATGGAACAAGTGGGCTGTACCATATCTGAACCCCTAGGACTCTGATTCTGTAGAATCAGGGTTGGCATATGAGCATCTTTGGCTTTTTCCCTTGTATTCACAACCTCATATTTACCTAATATGTTATGAAAAGGAAGATGCAGAAGTATAAATCTTAGGAAAATCACCCACAGAAAGATTTTTTTTTTTATTCCATGGCTGGAGCAGCTGGTCCAAACTATCCTCTCTCCTCTTTTCAATTGACTTCTCCCTGTTTCTGCTAAGAATCATTTGAGACTTTCTATCGTTCTCACATTGACAAATAACCTCAGTATCTTTCACAGCCATCTTTGATAGCCCTCTCTCAACTTTAAATTCAGTCTCTGTCTTTTCAACCCATCACATTTGTAGCTGTAAATCAAACACATTTCTATAACACTGCATAATGAAAGATGAATGAGGATCAAAAGTGATTGAAATATTAAATCTCCCAGCTCAAAAAAAGATAAAAATGTCAAGCAAAGTTGTTTTAAGGCAGAGAGAGACTCAGGTGAAAGTTCTCTTTTAAACTTTCTGGATGTAATGTACTGGCAGGATAAATAGGAAACCACTAGACA
The DNA here is from genome assembly GCF_937001465.1 of Orcinus orca. Taxonomy (NCBI): domain Eukaryota; kingdom Metazoa; phylum Chordata; class Mammalia; order Artiodactyla; family Delphinidae; genus Orcinus; species Orcinus orca. The sequence continues at coordinate 132,771,497 of NC_064563.1, forward strand.
TTCAGAATGTAAAGTAATCCAAAAGATGGTTAAGGAATAAAAATATGAAATTTTGAATTTATAAAACATGATCAATTACCTTCATTCAGGGGCACAGAATGCTGATAATCTTGGTTATTTCATAAAGGACAAATCTCAAAATTCTGACTAACAAAGAGGTACTTATTAAATGCTTGCTTAAGCGTCACTTCTTTCATCTAGTTCTTTCAGTATTCTAAGCTGTTACTTACACCAGAGACATACCTACACCCGAAGAATCTCCTTCACTGATTGCTTTTGTCTCACCTTTATCAAGAGACTCTACAGGGTTAGTGTACTTGTTTAAGTGACAAGAGCTCACTACATTATCAGGGCTTTCTGTACAAAGCCAAGAATGGGAAACTGATTTTAGACTGTAGTACTTTTTCGGAAGCATGTACCCTTATAGAACTGGATATATTGTCTTTTTCATCAGGAATTCTATAACCAAGTTTAAACCTGCTTTTATCTAGGAAGATGATGACTAATAAAAAGATACAGGGTTTAGGGAACTTTGGAGACCTTCCCAAAAGTAGTTTTGGTGAAATTAGAGGAGTCAGAGAGATTTAACTATTGAAAGAGCAAATACAAAATAAATTTTGAGAAGGTTCATGCTAAAAAAAGACAAGAGGGAAAAAAGAGAGATATAAAGAATATAGTAGGACTGATAGTACACTAGCACATACTTACATTTTTAGAAGTAACAAAAGAGGAAGTCAATGGAAAGACACAAATTGAAAATGCAAGAAAAGAATGTTGTGACTTTTGGGGAGAGTTAACAAATAATATCTCTTTCCCTATCTGCATTCAGAATCAATTGTGGCAATGACATAGGAATTGCAGAGATGAAAGTCAAAATGATACATTACCTTTATTAGTGATAATGCTTAGTGAAAAATATAAGTTTAGATCTGAGAGGAGTGTAGCCTGCTGGCACAACTGTTCAACCACAAGTCTTACCCCCAAAGACAAATCCCATAGGGTAGAGCAGAGAGCAGAGCATCTGTTGAATGAGCTGTAACCCCTAGTAAAAGGAGCTCGTCTAGCATCACAGTTCCTTTTCCCATTTCCCCAGCTGAATATCTCACTCCTCTTTTGAAGAAATGAGGAAAAGGAAGGATGTGAAAAAAGATCATATGGAAATAGGAAGACTGATGACTAAGTGATCCCTGTATGAAAAAAAAGTAGAGAAAAAGAATAAGCATGAGAGAGACAGACCGTCTAGTTGGTTTTGTATACAATTCTAAAATAAACTAGTCCTAGGGATAAAGTTATGGGGTATTGTTACTAGCTTTTTTTCCTACTTCTTAAAGAACTTTTTTACTTTTTTCTAGGCCCATCATTTGCTTTGAAAAATAATTTCCTCAAATTGTTAGATATTATTGCAAATGAGTATAATGAGCAAAAATGATGAATCTGTGTCTTGTGTTATGTAGATGGAATGACTGATATCTTTATGAAGGGTTGATGCCAATATACCTGATTTGTTATTAATTGTTTAGCTATAGATTAAATGTGAACACTTAGAAAATGATAGCCAGCAAGATGTCAAGAGGAATAAAGAAAATGCTTACCTGACTATGATTTCAAATAAATAAAGTTACATTTAATTCCTAATAAATTTGAAAATATAGAGCAATGTGAGAAAGGTGCTATTACCTCCAGTCAAGTGTAATAGGAGCACCAAAGTAGGGAATTGGTGATAAAATTAATCAGGTGTGTAAAGGAAGCCAATAAAAGTTTTCAAAGCAGACAATGCATTATTTGATCTCTATTTACATATGTCATGGAAGTGTGATAAAACCTAAAGCATACTCTGTTGTTTGTTTATGGGATCTTTACAGAGCGCACTCATAAGGTTAGTAAAAGTAAAACCATCTAGAAATACAATCTGTCTTTCTGCATCATCATGGGGCTGACCCTTTTTGATACTTATAACTGATGAGATTTTCATTGCATGATAAACAGGAAATAGAAGCAGAAATCCTCTGATAGTTCAAAAACAGATTTTCTTTTTAAAAAATTTGATTTGGGCTGTATATTGAATGAGTCAAGAAATAGTAGATGCTTGAAAGAAAGAGGGGTTCCTGGTCTGTATTAGTTTCTGAGGTTGTTCTACTTATGCATTCTAAAACTGCAATTCAGATTTATAATAACACCTTGGTCATGTATATAGTACAAAATTGACTTAAGTAATTGACAGTGTGTTTATTCCAGTGCAATAGTGGAGAGGAGAACTGACTGGGAGCAGACACATAGAAGCCTTCTAGGGTTCTTGAGAAGTTCTAGACCTTGATCTGGGTGGTTCAAGGTTGGTCAAAGTTCTTGACATTGATTACATGGGTATACACAAATATAAAAATTAACCAAGCCGTTCAGTAGTGCCTGTAAATGTATGTAAGTCATATCTCAATTAATAAAAACTGTTACGAGGTACTATAGAGCATATTATCTGTAAAGGCATTCTGAGAAAGACATAATCATTGAATTAAGTTATAAGTTCAAATCCACAGTTTGAATTCACTAACATCTTCAGTGAAAGGCAATAGGTAGTAATGATGTCTCCTAATGCTATATTTAATTATTATATATAGCAGTTCTTAAGACAGCTCAAGCTTTAAATATGAAATTGTAAGAAGATTTACTCTCTCATACTTTATAAGAAATGCACTAAGGAAAACTCACACTAACAATTCACTGAAGTTAAATATAAAGTTGTAAACACACTTTTTTATGAATTATTTTCTAGACATCCACTGACTTGCTGACATATATGAATCTACATTTACACTTGATACAACTGTAAGATAAGAACTGATTTTAGGTTTATTTTAGAATTTGGGTATGAGGAAAGCAATGTATACATTACAATTAAGTAAAATGTAGGATAAATATATTTTACTAAGTATATTCTCATTCCAGATCCTGAGAGACATGAAAAATATATTGTAAATGAAAAGGTTTCCTCTTTCTTATTTATTTATTTATTTATTTATTTATTTATTTATTTATTTAGTATGTGATATGTATTTATAATGGACAGATACATAAAACACTTATCTTTTACTGAAGAATTTTATTGAGGACTTAGTATTTGCCAAGACATGCACGAGGCACCTGGATACAACAAGATGGAAATTATACCCTGAAGAATCCATAGTGGAAAGACAGGTACAGAAACAGATCATTATAATACAATAATACAGTGTTAACATTCTATCAGAGTTATATACTTATAGAGAACCCTATACCAACATCTATAAAACACAGTTCCAGCCCAAGTAACTTAACAAAGTGAAAAAGTGAAATTCATATCAACTTTGAAAACAAAATTCAATGTTAATTTCTATAAAATCTGCAATTCATGGTAACTAAAGCTTAAATGTTTTATACTTTAATTGGGTATAATCATTCATTGCAGTCTCTATGTTTTTGTTTGCATGATGCAGAACGATCCAAATGAAAGACATAAGAAAGTTCATGTGTTTTTGTTTTCTAATCTCAAAGTTCCCAAATAATTGCCTGATAATGATTTCAGCCTCAAAGGGCCTCTTTGCAGAATGCCCGTGGGCATGACGATGACACACAGTTGTGTGAGGACATTATAGCTCTTGGACACTCACTTACAGACACAAACCAGATACTTCAGCATCTGCTTTGCTTCATGCTGATCACTCACTTTTAAGGTTAGATAACATACATAGAAACAATAAACAGATCATATATTACATGGTAATTATCCTTCCTTAGAGATAACAAAAAAGAAATCCATTATTTCACTCACTCCAGAAGGTTTGAAATTCAAAGATAAGCAATATTTGTCAAACTAAGAAATAAATTAAAACATACATTTTGAACATTCACTTATGAAATCTGGGAAATATTTGCATACAACAATTTTCCTGAAATTGTTTTTGTTTGTAACACATTATTAAAAAAGTCTAAGGTCAGCAGAGATCAGTAATATATTTTTTAAAATGTATTAGACTATCCCACAGACAGACGGTGGAAAAATTCAGAGTACACACCTCACTAGAAGGGGTTCTATTGGGTAATGATATTGAGTCCTGTGATTCCTATATTATATTTTATCCCATAAAGCGATTATTATAATGAAACTGTTTTTAAAATCCCACTTATTAATAATCTATTTGCCAAAAATAATATTTTAAGAAGATGTCCTGAATCATATAACTCTAATAGAAAAGATTTGAGGTTTTTGCAGTCTGTCCATTTGGAGACTCTTTTGAGATAACCACACTGATCTGGCACCTTGTTTTATATTGTTTTCCTTTTCATTGTCTGTAACTTCAAATGTGTCTTAGACCTTGATCATAAATCACACAATGAAGTACAATGTTTATAACTATGTTGCTCCTTTTTTTCTTTTCTTAAGATGTCTTCAATTTTCTCTCCCTTACCACTTTTTAGGGGCATTTATACCCAAAATCATACAGGTACAGTGACAAAATTCTGTAACAAAAATGCTAGATAGCAAGTTCACTTGTGTGTGACAATTTTGAGGGCAACAAATATGATTTATTCAACTTCTAATCTCCCAGCCTAATAGATTTAATAGGACTTAATAGCTTTCTTGACTATAATTATAGATTAATTAATAGGACATAATTAATAATAGGACATAATCAGTTTTATGACCATAACCATAATTAGGACTTCATGATTCCCTGAAAGGAACACATTTGTAAACATATGATAGTGTTCTCCCACATTAGAAGAATAAATAAAAACAATCCTTACATATTCCCCTCATTCTTCTCCAGTTACAACTCTATAGCTCTAACTTTCCCTTTTACAGTCAAATTTCTGGAAGGTTTGTGTATAATTTCTTATGGAGTGTGGTGCCTTGATTTTCCTCCTCTTTGGACACTTTTTATTAGTTTCTTTCAAAAGCGTCCTAACTTCCTGATTATTTAACTCATGACCCATATATAAATCCTCTTCCCTTTTCACTCTATATGCTCCCTCTTGTCAAAAGTCAAAATTTTCAATAACCTTGATAGATAACTTACAAATTGATAGTTCCAGCTCTATCCATTCAGCCACCTACATACAAACCACTCACAAACACATAAACAAACTTAACCTCATAAGTTTATTTATCTTTCAATGTTCCAGGGTTATCTAGGTCACCATCACTCATCTAGTAATCAAAACAGAAAACTAAGAGTTATCTTGTTTAATATATAAAAGGACAAATCGGTAGCATAAAATTCCTGTGAAGGTAGATGGGAATAGGATTACAAGCATAAGGTAAAACTGGCCTTAAGTAGGAGATATAGGAAATGCCTTTATTATAGCAAGAGTCATGTTCAGTATCAGAAACATGAGAAAGTCTCCTCTTAATTGCTTTTATTTTCATTAGAAATTACGACATGGAGTCAACTACTAAAAACAAAGAGAAAAACAGTTTGAAATTTTGAGAGACCAGAAAAACTTGGAACAGCCAAGCAATTTCAAGGGCCCCTTTGAGTATGCCGATGATTAATTTATAATAGAACGAACATGTGTTTTCAACACTAGGGCTCAGTTGTTTAGTTATGGTGGTGGGGAGGGGTAGAGGGGACAAGTGTAGGTTCACAATCACTTATTCAAGATTCCAAAATCCAAAATTTCATGAAAACCATATGTTTTTTCAAATTCTTTTGGTTGAAAACCAGTGAACTGATATGAAGTCACTTGTCGTCTATATTTATCCAAACTAGTGTGAATATAATACATTTTGCTATATCACTTTATTATATTAGATTGGGAGGTACTACCTTAGATCCTGTTAGAAGAGTTACATATTTTTTTAACTGAATTTTGAATTATGTTTAGACTCAATGGATTTTGATAAGAGATTATAGATTTAGCATAAACATCCATTTAGGTTTGGGATTGGTACAAAAAAATATTTTTTTATGTTTTGTCAACCCGAATTCAAGAATGATGTTATGTATGTGATGAAAATTAAAAATTAAATTAACGCTTTCAATATGGCAGAGGAATAAGACATGGAGATCACCTTCCTCCCCGCAAATACATCAAAAATACACCTACAGGTGGAACAACTCCTACAGACCACCTACTGAATGCTGGCAGAAGACCTCAGACTTCCCAAAAGGCAAGAAACTCCCCACATACCTGGGTAGGGCAAAAGAAAAAAGAAAAACAGACACAAAGAATAGGGAAGGAACCTGCGCTTCTGGGATGGAGCTGTGAAGGAGAAAAGGTTTCCACACACTAGGAAGTGCATTCACTGGTGGAGACAGGGGATGGTGGTGGGGGATCCTTCACCACCATGGAAGAGAGCAGAACAACAGGGGTGCAGAGGGCAGAGTGGAGAGATTCCCACACAGAGGATCAGTGCCAACCAGCATTCACCAGCCTGAGAGGATTGTGTGCTCACACGCCAGGGCAGGTGGGGGCTGGGAGCTGAGTCTCGGGCTTCAGAGGTCAGATCCCAGGGAGACAACTATGATTAGCTGCATGAAGAAAGCCTGAAGGAGGCTAGTGTGCCACAGCTAGCTGGGAGACAGTACGGGAAAAAGTCTGGAACTGCCTAAGAGGCAAGCGACCATTGTTTTAGAGTGCATGAAGAGAGGGGGTTCAGAGCACAGTTCAAATGAGCTCCAGAGACAGGAGTGAGCCATAGGTATCAGCGCGGACACCAGAGATGGACATGAAACGCTAAGGCTGCTGCTGCCGCCACCAAGATACCTGTGTACGAGCACAGGTGACTATCCACACCTCCTCTCCCAGGAGCTTGTGCAGCCCACCACTGCCAGGGTCCCGTGATCCAGGGGCAACTTACCCAGGAGAACACATGGTGCACCTCAGGCTGTTGCAATGTCACATTGGCCTCTGCCATCGCAGGCTCGCCCCACATGCCATACCTTTTACTCCTCCTGGCCTGAGTGAGCCAGAGACCCCTAATCAGCTGCTCCTTTAACCCCATCCTGTCTGGGCAGGGAACAGATGACCTCAGGTGACCTACATGCAGAGGCAGGGACAAATCCAAATCTGAACTCCAGGAGTTGTGCAAACAAAGAAGAGAAAGGGAAATTTCTCCCAGCAACCTCAGGAATAGTGGATTAAATCTTCACAATCAAGCTGATGTACCCTGCATCTCTGGAATAACTGAATAGGCAAAGAATGATCCCAAATTTGAGGCAGTGGACTTTGAGAGTAACTGTAGACTTGGGGTTTGCTTTCTGCATCTAATTTGTTTCTGGTTTTATGTTTAGCTTAGTTTAGTATTTAGAGCTTATTATCATTGGTAGATTTGTTTAAAGATTTGGTTTGGTTGCTCTTTTCCTTTTCTCTTTATATTTATATAATTTTTTATTTCCTTTTTCTCTTGTTGTGAGTGTGTATGTGTATGTTTCTTTCTGTGATTTTTGTCTGTATAGCTTTGCTTTTACCATTTCTTCTAGGGTTCTGTCTGTCCATTGTTGTTTCTCTTTTTTTCTATCGTATTTAGTGCTTCTCACCATTGGTGTATTTGTTTTTTGGTTTGATTGCTCTCTTCTTTCGTTCTGTTTTTTTAAAGTAATTTTTTATTTTTTTATTTTTTTTATTTTTAATAATATTTTTTAATTTTTTATTTTAATAAATTTATTTTTTCTTTCTTTCTTTCCTTTCTCTTCTCCATTTTCTTCTGAGCCATGTGGCTGACAGGGTCTTGGTGCTCCAGCTGGTTGTCAGGCCTGAGCACCTGAGGTGGGAGAGCTGAGTTCCCGACATTGGTCCACCAGAGAAACTCTCACCCCATGTAATATCAAATGGCGAAAGCTATCACAGAAATCTCCATCTCAACGCTAAGACCCAGTTCCTCTCAATGACCCTCAAGCTAGAGTGCTGGACACCCTATGCCAAACAACTAGAAAGACAGGAACACAGCCTCAGCCATTAGCAGAGGTGCTGGCTAAATCATAATAAGTTCACAGACACCCCAAAACACACCACATGATGCAGTCCTGCCCAACAGAAAGACAAGATCCAGCCTTATCCACGGGAACACAAAGATTTATGCAGCCAACATAGGAGCACCTCAATACAAAAGCCCAAAGCTAATAGCCATAAAGGGGAAATCGACAGTAACACAATAATAGTAGGAGACTTTAACACCCCACTTTCACCAATGGACACATCATCCAAAATGAAAATAAATAAGGAAACACAAACTTTAAATGATACTTTAAACAAGATGGACTTAATGGATATTTATAGGACATTCCATCCAAAAACAACACAGTACACTTTCTTCACAAGTGCTCATGGAACATTGTCCATGATAGATCATATCTTGGGTCACAAACTAATCCTTGGTAAATTTCAGAAAACTGAAACTGCATCAGTTATCTTTTCTGATGACAATGTTTTGAGACTGGATATCAAGTAGAGAAAAAATATCTGTAAAAAATAGAAACACGTGGAGGCTAAACAATACACTACTAAATAACCAAGAGCTCACTGAAGAAATCAAAGAGCAACTCAAAAAATACCTAGAAAAAATGATAATGAATACACAATGACCCAAAACCTATGGGATCAGCAAAAGCAGTTCTAAGAGGGAAGTTTATAGCAATACAATCCTACCTCAAGAAACAAGAAACATCTCAAATAAACAATCTAACTTTACACCTAAAGCAATTAGAGAAAGAAGAAGAAAAAACCCACAAAATTAGCAGAAGGAAAGAAGTCATAAAGATCAGATCAGAAATAAATGAAAAAGAAATGAAAGAAATGATAACAAAGATCAATAAAACTAAAAGTTGATTCTTTGAGAAGATAAACAAAATTGATAAACCATTAGCCAGACTCATCAAGAAAAAAAACGAGAATACTCTATATCAATAGAATTAGAAATGAAACAGGAGAAGTAACAACAAACACTGCAGAAGTACAGCGAATCATGAGAGATTACTACAAGCAACGATATGCCAATAAAATGGACAATATGGAAGAAATGGACAAATACTTAGAAAAGCACAGTGTTCCAAGACTGAACCAGGAAGAACTAGAAAATATAAACAGACCAATCACAAGCACTGAAACTGAAACTGTGATTAAAAAATTTTCCAAAAAACAAAAGCCCAGTACCAGACAGCTTCAAAGGCGATTTCTCTCAAACATTTAGAGAACAGCTAACACCTATTCTTCTCAAACTCTTCCAAGATATAGCAGAGGGAGGAACACTCCCAAACTCATTCTACAAGGCCAGCATCATCCTGATATCAAAACCAGAAAAAGCTGTCACAAAGAAAGAAAACTACAGGCCAATATCACTGATGAACATAGATGCAAAAATCCTCAATAAAATACTAGCAAACAGAGTCCAACAGCACATTAAAAGGTTATACACCATGATCAGTTGAGGTTTATCCCAGGAATGCAAGTAGTCTTCAGTATACCCAAATCAAACAATGTGATACACCATATTAACAAACTGAAGGATAAAAACCATATGATCATCTCAATAGATGCAGAAAAAGCTTTTGACAAAATTCAACACCAAGTTATGATAAAAACCCTCCAGAAAGTGGGCATAGAGAAAACTTACCTCAACATAATAAAGGCCATATATGACAAACTCACAGCCAGCATCATTCTCAATGGTGAAAAACTGAAACCATTTCCACTAAGATCAGGAACAAGACAAGGTTGCCCACTCTCACCACTATTATTCAACATAGTTTGGAAGTTTTAGCCACAGGAATCAGAGAAGAAAAATAAATTAATGAATCCAAATCAGAAAAGAAGAAGAAAAGCTGTCACTCTTTGCAGATGACATGATACTATACATAGAGAATCCTAAAGAGGTTACCAGAAAACTGCTAGAGCTAATCAATGAATTTGGTAAGGTAGCAGTATACAAAATTAATACACAGAAGTCTCTTGCATTCCTATACACTAATGATGAAAAATCTGAAAGAGAAATTAAGGAAACACTCCCATTTACATTGCAACAAAACCAATAAAATACCTAGGAATAAACCTACCTAAGCAGACAAAAGACCTGTATGCAGAAAACTATAAGACACTGATGAAAAAATTAAAGATGATACCAACAGATTAAGTGATATGCCATGTTCTTGGATTGGAAGAGTGAACATTGTGAAAATGATTTTACTACCCAAAGCAATCTACAGATTCAATGCAAACTCTATCAAACAACCAATGGCATTTTTCACAGAACTACAACAAAAATTTTCTCAGTTTGTATGGAAACACAACAGAACTCGAATAGCCAAAGCAATCCTGAGAAAGAAAAACAGAGCTGGAGGAATCAGGTTCCCTGACTTCAGACAATACTACAAAGCAACAGTAATCAAGACAGTTTGGTACTGGCATGAAAACAGAAATATAGGTCAATGGAACAGGATAGAAAGCCCAGAGATAAACCCCCGCACATACGGTCACCTTATTTTTGACAAAGGAGGCAAGAATATACAATGGAGAAAAGACAACCTCTTCAATAAGTGGTGATGGTTCAACTGGACAGCTACATGTAAAAGAATGAAGTTAGAACACTCCCTAACACCATACACAAAAATAAATGGATTAATGACCTAAATGTAAGGCCAGACATAATAAAACTCTTAGAGGAAAACAAAGGCAGAACATTCTATGACGTAAATCACAGTAAGATCCTTTTCCACCCACTTCCTAGAGAAATGGAAATTAAAAAAAAAATAACAAACAAATGGAATCTAATGAAACTTAAAAGCTTTTTCACTGAAAAGTAGATGATAAATAAGATGAAAATACAACCCTCAGAATGGGAGAAAATATTTACAAATGAAGCAACAGATGAAGGATTAATCTCCAAAATATACAAGTAGCTCTTGCAGCTCAATATCACAAAAACAAACAACTGAATTCAAAAACGGACAGAAGATCTAAATGGACATTTCTTCAAAGAAGACATACAGATTGCCAACCAATACATGATAGGATGCTGAACATCACTAATCTTCATAGAAATGCAAATCAAAACTACAATGATGTATCACCTCATACCAGTCAGAATGGCCATCATCAAAAATTCTACAAACACTAAATGCTGGCGAGGGTTTGGAGAAAAAGGAACCCTCTTGCACTGTTGGTGGGAATGTAAATTGATACAGTCACCACGGAGAACAGTATAGAGATTCCTTAAAATCTAAAAATAGAAGTACCATATGACCCAGCAATCCCACTACTGGGCATATACCCTGAGAAAACCATAATTCAAAAGAGACATGTACCACAATGTTCATTGCAGCTCTATTTACAATACCCAGGACATGGAAGCAACCTAATTGTCCATTGACAGATGAATGGATAAAGAAGATGTGGTCCATGTATAGGATAGAATATTACTCAGCCATACGAAGAAATGAAATTGAGTTATTTGTAGTGAGTTGGATGGCCCTATAGACTGTCATACAGAGTGAAGTAAGTCAGAGAGAGAAAAACAAATACAGTACGCTAACACATATATATGGAATCTAAAAAAAAAAAAAATTGTTCTGTAGAACCTAGGGGCAGGACAGGAATAAAGACACAGATGTAGAGAATGGACTTGAGGATATAGGGAGGAGGAAGGGTAAGCTGGGATGAAGTGAGAGAGTGACATGTACATATATACTCTACCAAATGTAAAATAGATAGCTAGTGAGAAGCAGCCGCATAGCACACGGAAATCACCTTGGTGCCTTGTGTCCACCTAGGGGGGTGGGATAGAGCGGATGGGAGGTAGAAGCAAGAGGGAGGACGTATGGGGGTATATGTATATGTATAGCTGATTCACTTTGTTATACAGCAGAAACAACCACACCATTGTAAAGCAATTATACTCCAATAAAGATATTAAAAAAAATATTAAGTTGTGCGTGTAAGTTCTATCCACTGTTAATTTTATGAGAAAATAAAACAACCTTCTGATACATCCCAGAATGAAATGTGACAGAAACTTTGGTATGAAAATTTTTCAAGTATAAATTTGTCTCAGCAAAATTAAATGATTCAATGCAGCTCTGAAATTCTCTTTTTTGCTTATTTTGAACAAATTCATACTATGGAAGCATATTGTCTTTCATCACTTAACTGTTTATCTCATGTTTTGATTACTATTCCCATATGAATTACCAGTGGCTTAATATAGAAACATACTTTATTTTCTCTCCAGCTCTTTCAAGTCAGGAGAAAGGGTTCACCTGGTTGGTTCTGGTTTGGAGTCTCTTATGATATTCAGTCAGCTGGAGTCTGGTTAAAAGCCTCTTTTCATGTAGTTACAGGCTTTCTCCTTCTCCATATGGCCTCACTGCAAGGAATGTTTGGGCTTCCTCACAGCATAGCAGCTCAAGACTCCTGCACAAGAGTTCCAACAAGCAAAGTGAGAGTAATCTTTTATGAACTAGTTTAGAAGTCACAAAGCATCACATTTTATTTGTTATAAGTAAGTCATAAACATGAGTTGTTACTAAGGGGAAGGGAATAATACTCAGGGAGATACTCTGTAAAACTTAATTCCTGTTACACATCCTGTTTTATATTTATATGGGTCCTAATATCCTCCATGTAGCTAAATCCAGGATCACTATTTAGAGTCATGTTACTTCATAGTTCAGCAATTTTTGATACAGTTGTCAACTCCCTCCCTTTGGAAGCATTTTATCCTTGGCTTTCATGACACCACACTTCTCTTTTCTGTTAATTTCTCCCTTCTTTGTCAACTTTTCCATTTATAGAGGATTTTACATGTTGGAGTTTCTCATTCAAACCCAATCCTGCTTCTCTTCTCACCCTAGGCATTTAATTTCCTGTGGCTGCTGTAACAAATTACCACTAACTTGGTAGTTTAAAATAAGAAATTTATTCTTTCACAGTTCTGGAAGCCAGAAGTCTGCAATCAATATGTTAATGCCACGTCCTCAGGATAACCCTTCTTAAATTATAAGACTAAGTTTATTATTTCTCCATTTTAGACTTTCATTTCATTCTATACCTCTTTACAACACAAATGCAATTGTGATCATTATTGCCGTGATTCATCAAATTGAAATCTATTCCTTTTGAGAAACATTATTTAGAAAAAAACATTACCAATTAAACTATGGCATTTCCATTTTTATAACTTGGAATTTTGATTTTATACTTATTAAAAGACCTCTTTAGCCATATATACACCTATCTTTTTTATAATATTCGCCTCTCTTTTGCAAAAGTAGAAAAGGACAAAGACATTGATTAAAGTATTTATAAAACATCTTTATATTCACTCAGAGCCCAAATAATTTGAAATACTTTTCAAGTCAGAATGGTTGGTGTCTATATTTGCCCACACAATAACTTTTTCTGTGTCATCAGGAATGTTGATGGTGTAGTGTCTCTTAAAAAAGTGTTTCACTCTTGCCTGTTCCTGGATGCTGTCACCCATTCTGGAATTTTTAATGTCTTTGCATAGTCAATTAATTATAACTACTACATCACAATTACTGGCAGGCCATCAGTGATTGTAAGACGCCTTGTCATTTCAGAGATGTTACAACAGAAGAAAGAGCAATATATGTCTTAGAATCAAGGAGTTTGTTAAATATTTAGATAAGTACTTGTTTAATGCCTATCACAAGTGCTAGATTTCCAAGTGCTAGACCTGCATAAAGGCAGGTCTCATATGCTTGGAATCCCCATTTCATTCCAACAGTTAGCTTTGGGTCAACATTTCTCATCAACAATACTACAGTAATCTGTATCAGGTAGCCCCTTTTCCAAAGTAATCTCTTGCTGTAGATTTTCTGATTATATACATGCTTGGCCACTAGGTACAAAAAAACAGCTAACACCTCCAAGGGCTTACTGAGAGGTGAAGACCATCAAAGGGAAACTTCTTTCAGCAGGTCAAGGAGCTGCCTGAGTCTGTCAATGCACATAGCTGTCAACTGGAAAAAAAAAAAAAGAAAAAAAAAAAGCACAACCTAATAGTTGAGAATTATGTTTTATTTGGCAGACTTCCTGAGGACTTAATCCTGGAAGACAACCTCTCAGATAGCTCTGAGGGACTCCTCCAAAGAGGTATGGAAGGAGCCAGAATATATAGAAGTTTTTGCAAAAACAAACAAACAAACCCAAGTAGCCAGAACATCAAAATATTACTGTTAATTAAAGAAAACCAGACATCTCAAGTTAATGAATTTAGCACTTGTCTATGTATGAGAAGATGCAATTGTCTGGGCTCACTGAAATCTTTCCTTTGATATGCACCTTAATTATCTAGTGAACCTTAATTATCTAGGACCAGTATTCTGTTCTTTCCCATCCTAAGTCTCCTCAGAGTACACAGTCGGGGGCAGTTCCACTGGCTGAGGGCTTGATGGCAGCAAAATCCTTTCTTTACTGATATGGCAGGTGACATTCCTCTTCACACAGCATATAAAGGTCTTCATGAAATTGCACAAGCCTGTTGCTTTCACCTCATTTACTTCCATGGCACCAAAAGCAACACCTGTATCTCCCTCAACATACAGTACTCTGTCCCCTCTCTGGGTCCCTACATTTGATGCTCCCTGTGATGAGTACCCTTACCTTTATAACCCTTCTTCCAGGTGTTTTCACCTCTCAGACTCCCTTTCTAAATCACCAGTATGTTTAATTCTTTGCATCTCTCTTTATACATATCAAGACAGGAATCCAGCCCAAGAGGTTAAGATAGGACCTAATAATTAGTGCGGGGCTGATGACAGGAGAAGAAATTCTGTTATAAAAACTAAGCCAGAGGCCATACTTAGCCAAGGAACCCATGTGAGGTGTGGAACAGACACATTCCTCCAGGCAACACAAGGTTCACAGACTAAGACAGCAAGAACCAAAATCTGGAAAGGAGGGTTGTGAAATCGGAGGGCAATGAAGGACATGAAAAATAGCAAGAGAAAAGGAGTAATTTGAGGTAATTTAGCTTTGGAAAAATTAAGAAAATTTGAGCACAGGGCCTTTAGCTGCTGGTACTTACTACGTGTATTAGTCTGTTCAGGCAGTTACAACAAAACACCATAAACTAAGTGGCTTATAAACAACATAAATTTATTTATCACAGTCTTGGAGGTAGGAAGTCCAATATCAGAGTGCCAGCCAGGTTGGGTTCTGGTGAGAGCCCTCTTCCAGGTTCCTAATATGATGGGGAAAAAAACTAGCTAGCTCCTTGGCTTCTTCTTATAAGGGCACTAATCCCATTTATGTAGGTTCCACCCTCATGACCTAATTACCTCTAAATGGCCCCAACTTTAAATACCATCACTTTGGGGATTTGGGTTTCAAAATATGAATTTTATAGGACATAATCATTGAGTCCATTGCAATCATTATTTATTGAATAAATAAAGTGTGGAGTGCTATGATTCAAGGTAATAAGATTTAGATAATAAAAGGAAAACAACAAAGAAAACATTTTGTGTTAAAGACATTGTAGTGAGCTGAACAGTGCCTCCCCCATATTCATATCCACCTAGAATCTCAAAATGTAACCTTAGATGGAAATAGGATCTTTACAGATGTAATTAGTTAAAGACCTTAAGATGAGATCATCCTGGATTTAGGATGGGTCCTAAATTCAATAACTGATGTCTTCATAAGAAGAGAGGACACAGGAAAGTACACAAAGAAGACGGATGCAGAGACTGGTTATGCTACCGCAAGCCAAGGAACACCAGAAGCTGGAAGAAGCATTCTCCCCTAGAACATGACCTTATCAGCATCTTGATTTCAGACTTCTGGCCTCCAGAATTGTGATAGAGTAAATTTTGTTTTTTTAAACCTTCAAGTTTGTGGTAATTTGTTAACAGCAGCCCTAGGAAACTAATATAGATTTTTCTTTCCTAATTCAATCCTCGCTAAGGCATAAATGCTACTATTTCTGTTTTTCAAAAATGGAAGAAAACTCAGAGGAGTTAAGTAAGTAGCTGAGGGCCACCCAGCTGATAAGTGAGGGAACAGATTAAACCCATGTTTATTTGATTCTAAAGTTTTATCCTCTCTTTACAATGTTATAGACTAAGAGAAATGGTAATATAACTTAGAAAGCTTCCCCTTTTAAAATCATTACAATAAATATATAAAATTAAGAGCTTAAAATATTAAACATATAGAAAGTGTTTATCAGTAGAATACTTTATTCTGAGACAATGTAAGATAAATAAACCATCACTGCACATACTCTCACACAATAATTCTGTGGAATTGAGTGTCCTCTATCTGCCAAGTTGTATGTTGAGTTCATTTCAACCGTGTATGTGAATAACTGTTTATGGTGCCCATTTTATATATGATGAAAAGGAGACTCAGATAGTCTAGTACACAGAATAATGTCTTCCCAAAGATATCCACATAATCACTGGAACTTGTCCATATATTACTTTGCCTGGCAAAAATGTATGTGACTTAAGGGTCTTCAGATGGAAAGATTATTCTGAATTAGCTGGGGGGGCCCAGTGTAATTACAAAGGTCCTTATAAAAGAAAGAGGAAGAAGAATTAGAGAAGGAGATGTGATGGCAGCAGAGGTTAAGGGAGATAAATTTGAAGATGTTGTGCTGCTGGACTTGAAGATGAAGGATGAGGCCATGAGCCAAAGAAGGCAGGTGGTCTCCAGAGACAGGAAAAGGCCAGGGACTAGATATTCCCCTATGGTCTCCAGAAGGAATGCAGCCCTGCCAATGCTTTGAGTTTAGAACTTCTGACCTCCAGAATTGTAAAAGAATAAATTTGTGTTGTTCTAAATTACTAAGTTTGTAGTAATTTATTTCAGCAACAAAGAGCACTAATACAGAGGGATTAGGAGTTATCTCATTGACCTTCATCTGGAAGGTACAGCTGGAACCCAGACCTCTTTGACACCAAGTTTCATGGTACGTCTCATCTTAGTGAAGGGAAATTCACATCCAGAATAAAGACCAATCCATGCTAGGTAAAAGAAGTGCCTCTGTCTACTCAACTGGAAGTATACATTTTCTACATGTACAATAAAAGTGAGAAAAATGAGCCAAATACATATTTATGGATGATAAACTGCCACTTCTTCCTAAATGCAGGAAGGAAAAAGACATTTATCAAATTTTATTAAGTTTAAATTCTGGCCAGATGTATATGCCTTTGTTGTGGTTGCAAATTTGATCACTATCCAAGTCTTTTTCAATATCTTCTCTTATAGTTGGCTTATTTCCAAAAGCAGATGAAAATTACAGGTGTCCAATTCTGACTTGCTCTAAAATATATCTTTTTTCTATTTACATGAAAGGGTGAAAGATTACTCAAAATCTGTTAGCTCATGCTTAGCTTCAAATGACACACACTTAAGAACTCTTTTTTCCACTATATTTTGTTTAACAAGCATTATTTCATGTTTATTGTTGAAAGAAAGAAAGAAAGAAAGAAAGAAAGAAAGAAAGAAAGAAGAAAGAAAGAAAGAAAGTGTTCAATTGATCTTTATTTCTTTCCAAGTTAAATACTACATTTTCAAGGAGGTATTAAAAACTTCAACAAAAAGACACTTGTATATGTAAGCATTTTTTTTTTTTTTTTTTTTTTTTTTTTTTTTGCATTACGCGGGCCTCTCACTGTTGTGGCCTCTCCCGTTGCGGAGCACAGGCTCCGGACGCACAGGCTCAGCGGCCATGGCTCACGGGCCCAGCCGCTCTATGGCATGTGGGATCCTCCCAAACCGGGGCACGAACCCGTGTCCCCTGCATCGGCAGGCGGACTCTCAACCATTGCGCCACCAGGGAAGCCCTGTAAGCATATTTTTTGGTTAAAACATATATTCACTTTATTTTGGCTTTCTAATATATACAATAACAAAATGTGTATTACATTTTTATGGGCAGTGATTTTCCTATCACTAAAATATGGTTCCATATCTTACAGGGGAAATAAACAGAATCCTTTACCCCAGTCTTCAAGGAGTATGGTTAGAAAATCAGAATATATACTCAAGATAGGGCTACTAAGCAAATCTCTGAACCTAATAAATCCCTACATACACTCCACTCCCTCTTCCAGCCATTCTCCACATTGCAATTAAAACAAGTGACAGTAATAAGGTGTCACAACAGATATTAGTTGTTTTTTTCCCCTTCTCTTTGTTGGAAAGGTCTGGAGAGGTTTCACTGAGTAATTGGAATCGAATTGCTGGAGAAAAGGATGCTTAGCACCTGAGTGTGGCAGGTGGGCAGTGGCAGAAAGCATGAGACTTGGTCAGTGAATGAATGGTTTTACTGAAGTGAAGTTGTTTAAGGGAAAAGGGACCTGTCCTTGACCTGCACAGATGGGTCAAGGTCAAATTACAAAAGACCTTGAATTTTGAGCTCTAAGATCCATGTTTGATCCTTCATGTTTAGGACATTATTTTCTTAAAAATGTTTAGTAAAATATAATATTTAGAGTACAGAATAAAGCCAGTTTTTTGGGGCTCTAATCAATGCTAGTTGTTGCTTTGGGCAAGATGCTTTACACTTCTTTGCTTTAATTACCTCATCTTGAAAATGGTCTAATAAATAAGCCATATCCTCACAGTGTCACTGTGAAGATCAAGTGTGTTAATATAGAAAAGTGTTTAAAATGATGCTTTGTCCACAAAAAGTACTGAGAAATCTTTTTTACTATTCCACAGCACACAGGTATTAAAAAGACTTCAGACAAAGATAAGTACAATTTGTCTTTACAGATTATTATTTCAACAGCTTTGAGCAATCCAGCAGAGGAAATTAGTTTTTAAAAGTTTAATTTTCTTTCACCCAGTGTTTTATGAAATTGGGTGATTTTAATTTTTTAAATTATGTATTTGTTGTAGTATTTATTTTATTACAGAATCAACCGTTTTTTGTGTTTTTTTTTTTCCGGTACGCGGGCCTCTCCGGCCGCGGAGCACAGGCACCGCGGAGCACAGGCTCCGCGGACGCGCAGGCTCAGCGACCATGGCTCGCGAACCCAGCCGCTCCGCGGCTCTGGGTGCATGCTTTGAACAGCTTGCTGCAAAACAAAAGTTGAACCCTATTTTCACCTTTTATTCATAAAAGTGAAAATCCTCTTCAGATTTATTTCAGCTAACCAAAAGAGGTACTAATGTAGACCTTTTGTAAAAGCGAAGGGGCATAAAGTGCCTAGCATAAAGGGCTAGGTAGCACTTCAGTACTACTCTTGGATGCCATTTTAAACAGTTAAATTTAAATACAAATTTGCCTGCTCACTCAAATTTATTTGTAACTCCAAATCAATACCTACCGATCTTTCATGGTCGTTCGCCGATGTGCACTGAGTGACAAAGAATTGAGTCACCTGATGCGAAGGTTCCCAGCTGAGGGAAAACAAGGTGTTTTAGCTCTGTTTCAGGAAACAACTGCCCTTTTCCTGTTCTATTTAGTGCCATGTTTTGGTTTTTTTGCATTATTGTGTTTTTATTTTATTTATTTATTTATTTATTTAAATAAAGTGAACTTTGAAAAGCGGGGGAAACCTGCATATTATTTGTTTGTCAATATCTTCCTGAAACTAGCCTGTCTCATCAGAGTAGAAGACCTGCTCTTTCACAAAACCCTCTTTCTTCTTAATGCAGAGGAGGTTTTCTTTTTTTTTTAATTCTTCTTCATTTTCCTGATCTGCAAAATCTGTCCCTCCTGCAAGTTCAATGATTTCACAACATAAACACCTTTTGAAATGTGCAAGCTTCCCAGTACTAGTCAAGGAGGGTTTACTGTGACCATGGGTGACATGACGTAGCCAGAAATTTCTTTGGCTTTCAGCCTCACAGCAGACTTGTCCACTACACTTTTTTCTTGGTGATCAGGTCACAAATCCACAGATTAGGTCACTTTTCCTTGGTTCCCGTGCTTTATCTTGCGTCTGGGTGTTAATTTCACTCTTTCTCTTGTGGCCTCACAAACAGATCACAAATTTCCTCTTCCTTTTTCTGGATGTGCCATATTGTTGGTTCATTAACATTGAACCTGTGGCCAACAGCACCATAACCGATGCCTAGAGCAGTGAGAGTGGCATCGCCAAGCTCCTTCCCTGGAACTACACTCAGCATCTAAGCATCAAGCTGCCATAGCTCTAAACTGTGTCTGAGCATCTGTGTTTTATCTTGATTTATTTTGTTCATACATTAGCAAGATGTGTCCTAAGGTAATTGCTTTTTCACTTTGCACCATTTCAGCTTAAGAAAGAAACGTTCTAGGATAGTGGTGGAAATGGTGTTTAGGCTGAAGACAATGTTGTGTGCAGAGGCTTGGGAGAATCTAACCTTGTATATCCCTTAGAAGCAATAGTTCAGTATTTGCTACTTCAGTGTTTGTGGGGGGGAACTTTTTAGAGCATACAAGATCCACGTGCCAGGATCTTCCCGGACTCCCAACCACTGCACCACCAGGGAAGCCCTCAACCGTTTTTAATAGTACTTATTCTATGATACAGTTTTAGAAATCTGTTTTGCAAAACAGAAAACCCTGCTTTTATCTATAAAACAAATAGAGTCAGTTCTTAATATTTGGGCTTGTATGCTCTAAAATTTGTAATAACAAAATCCGAGAATAATGAAGATTAATTGTATAATTAATTGTATAATGATGATGTCACATGTAAGAAGCTCTTTTTCAATAGGAGGATGAAGATGCTGCTAAAAAGAGGATGGATGAAGGGAACACTCACCTCCACAGGTGTCTTGATTTTTACAATGATTGCACAATTAATGTTCAACAAGATAGTCCTAGTAGAGTGTGTTTGCTGTGTTATAACTGTAATGGTTACATGATAAGGGAATGGCTTTTAAAGTCATTGAACACTTTGGGAATAATCTAGTAACTGCCAACAACAACAAAAAAAGCTGACAGCCGGACTAGTGCAACAGTGGTGTGGCTAGTAGGCTTTGTCAAGGGCTGTGTTCATCAAGAGTTATATCACTAAGACACATCAGGGAGCATATAGTCTAGTCTTCTGATATTTCATTTGTCTAAAGCAGAAATCCAGCCATTGTTTAGTTTGGTCATAAAATCTATGCATCTAGAAAACAATTGAAAGTTTATTATTAATACTTATAGATCAAATATGACTGGGAACTATTTCTTAAACACTCACTTATAGATCATATGAGTGTAAATAATATGAAGTGGTACCTCTGGAGCTGATACCCACAAACCACAAGATATTTCCCAAAGAGGATGTGAGCATATGATGAAAGCTGACCTCTGGTCAGTCCCAAATATTGTTTCCAAAACACTTCTCAAATCTAACTCGGTTCTGCTCCTGTTACCACTTCCCTGGTTTAGACTTTCTTTAGCTGTCTTCTGATCTAGTTCAGTCACTTATTATAAGTTGGCAAAACACCTTCATGACCCAGCAACGCTGGCAGAAAGAGCTGGCAGCTGAAGGGCCAGCAATAGTCAGCTCTAGCTTGTACAAATGTCAGCCTGCAAGGACAGTCCTATGCCTTCACTTTGTGCTCAGAGAAGGAAGTTTCTGATAGTTAAGGCTATTGGGACACATCTTTATTAAACTAGATATATTCATAGTCTCCAAAAAACCAAAAACATTAGATAGGTGAACTTGAGCAATATATTTAACCTCATTAAGCCTGAGTTTTCTCATCTGTAGGGTGAATAGAATAACATGGACCCAGCCTGCTCTCTGCACCTCTCTGTGTTACAGTTTTCTTGTATGTGAAAAGGGAAAAAGTAATTTTAAAAATCAAGTTAATCCACTGAGGTGTGGCAGGAGATTCACTTGTAGGATTTATATCTGCTTTCAAGCTGGTGCTTTGTGATGTTAATTTAACCATTCAGACACGTTTGGAAACTGTTTAGTCCTCAATTCCAATTCCTGGCAATGCTCAAGACAGGAAAGGTTGTTAGACTTCTGAGCCCCAGATGTGTGTGTTGTTACTAAATTTTGTCCTGGTCTGTGTAGAGAAAGAGTTAAACTTCAGTGTGCGACATCCAAGGTCCACACTTGATCATGCGCCTCTAGGATCAACTAGAATTAGAGCTGAAATATTTCATGTTTAACTTATACAACAGGGGTGTATTTATTTATCTTTTTTAATAGAGCTGTAACTGTTAAAGCTTCTTAGCAAATTCCTTTGGTTTGTATTCTCCTAAAAGTAAATCATTTTAAGCTTAATTGACATTAGACTAGTTTTACAACAACAAAAGCTTCCTTTTGGTTGGCTTTGAAAGGAAAGGCATCTCTTTATCAGTTATTTCCAATCCAAGTTTCTGCCCCTCATCCCACCTAGCTTTCCTACCCTCTACTGTTTTCTTCAAAGCAGGAAATTTCCTTAACAAAAGCAGGAACTATTTAGAAATCAGACAGACTGACCCAGTAGCTGAGAACTTGCAAAATAAATCCTCATTTGAGTTAGTGTTTGGTTAGTGTTTTTCATCCTTGGCTAGAGAGTGTGTACCCCTAAGAGCCTCCATATCTGTCTTTCTGAGGAAAGATAAACTGTGCTCAGGACTCAAAGAGGAGATAACAGTGGTTGTGAAAAAAGGGCTAGAAGCTCTGGCAGGTTTGTCACAGAAATCCTTCAATAAATCCAAACGGATTACATTAGGCTTGCTGTGATAGGCATGGAAGTGCATCAGGCAGAGTGGAATGAACCGATGCTAGCCTCTGCTAGGCATAATGTATTGACCTTAAACAGCAGGCAATCTGGGAGAGAGAAGAAAACTCTTGGCAAATTACCTATAATAACTTATTTAGGGGTATGTCTAATTTTGGATGTGTTTTTTGTTATATTTATTTATTTGGCAACTCTTTGAATTCCATCCACGCAGAAGTCAGCCAGTCGGCCAGCACGACGGACTTGATGGATTGTCTGTCTACTGTACTACACTCTGAACGTCAGCATTTTTTGTGAGGTTAGGCAGAAGATAAAAAGATCTCAGTTGAGGAGTCATTGTTGCATTGTTACATGAACAAGTGGTGCCAGCCTCTAAAGATATAAATAGTGAAGGAATTGAGGCCAGAGAGCCAGGGGTGAAGGGTTGTCTAAGCTGAAGCTATTTATGCATTGGAATAAATCACTGGGAAACGGTCAAGGTGAAGTCAGAGTGCTTGAAACAATTGTTTGTACCTTATCAGAAAGAGGTTTTCCTTTTCCAGCTATCAGTCAACCTCCACATGAAAACCATTAGATACAAGAGAAACCTCATGCCTGCCAACAGCTTCTGCTAGCTAAGTCTGAGGTTTTCCTAATAGTCTATAATTCTAGAATATCAAATATAAAACAGTGACGCTTGGCTAATGGTATTTTGGCAAGGGTGTACATTTGTTTGAATCTTTCAAGTAATCCCCTTTTTTTGTTCTGTACCTATTTTGGCTTTGCAGGAGATTTTTATGGAAAATGCCATACTTTTGTCAAAGTTGTTATAATCCTTTTTTTTTTTTTTTTAACTTATAGCTGTAATCAGATCTCAATTTAAGGAGGATTCATACTATAAACAGAGAAAAATTACCTGGATTCTTACATAACATCATATGCAAGTGTGGTCTCTAGATCCACTAAAGACCTAAATGAAAGTGGTAAAATAGTAAGTTTATAGAGAAAAAGTCATAGAATATCTTTGCGGCAAGGTCCTGAAAAGATATCTTTAAAAAAAATACCAAAAACACAAATATAAAGCAAAAAATGATCATTTTTGCTACAAGAAAGTAAAGATTTCTAGTCAATGATTCACAGAATAGACAAGATAAGAGGCAGGTGGCCAAAGGGCAGAATATATGTGAAATTTGTAAAATATTATAGGCTAGGTTTCTACAAATCAACAAAGAAATAAATAAAGATGCCCCTGGAGGGAAAAAAACAAAACTCATGGGCAGAGCAGACTATTTTTAGAAGAAACCAGAAAAGCACATAAAGAGATGCTTAAAATCATTAAGTGATGATTAGTGTCATAGTAATGAGACAATGTAAATGAAAACAAGATTTTACTTTGCACCTTTTAGACAAAGACTAGATAATGTCATGTACTGGTAAAAATTCAGGGATATAGGAGCAGTGGTGAATAGTGCCATTCTGGAGAGCAAATCTCTCGATAGGTATGCAGAATAGAAAGGTTATGGCCTGCATAACCCTAATTTTGATACTGGGGATGTGGCTCAAAGATATTCCCACATGGGTCCATAGGGGGTAACGTCAACTATATTAACTATCAAATGCTTTAAAAATACAGCAATACACAAAGCTTACTAAAACAAATAAACATATCCATACCATCTAGAATCACCAATGGTAACATTTTCACACACTGTCAATCAATTTTTTAAGAATTAAAATCCTGTAGATAATACCAAATTTCTCTTTAATCATCTTTCCCCTCTCTTCTCCCTTTACATCTAAGTCTGAGATATCAGTACTATAATTTTGCTCTGCATCCTTGAGTTCATTTTCTGTGCTTAGAATTACATAGATATTACACATATTCAATATGCATCATTTTCAACAGGTAAGATTTTTTTGAAAATATGCGTAAATGTCATCATAATATGGTAGCATTCTAAACGTCCCTACTTTCACTCAATTTTTTAGCTTTATTAATAATTTGTATAGATTTATACATGTTCATTGTATAAAACTGAACATGTATAAAATGACATGTAGTAAAATATATATCTTCCTCCTATTTCTGAACCACTGTCACTCAGTTTTTCCTTGAGTCCCTGATTTAACTACGATTATCAGTTTTGGAGACACTTTTCATAGAAACATATATGCATACATGACCTTCCTTTTATGCCAAATGTATGTTAAAGTTGTTTGTTGTTGTTGTTGTTCTTAAAGTTTAAAATCAGTTCATTGACCAGTAATAGTTATTTCTCACCGAAACTGACTTGCTTTTTGCTTTATTTCTTTAATCCTCCTTGTCAAGCTAATTTATTAATATACATACAGCAATAACATTGAATTTATTTTTTGATTTTTTTTTGTTTTAACCTTTCTCAGGCTCAGAAATGTTTTATAAGTAATGGATTTTGCATATATGTTCCAAGATACATATCAAGAGAGCTCATACATGACCCACTCCACCCTTTGTTCTTCCATTCGAAAAAAGATCAACTTTTAAGATTATATTTAAGAGATTTCCTTAGTGGTCCAGTGGTAAAGAATCTGCCTTCCATTGCAGGGGACATGGATTTGATCCGTGGTCAGGGAACTAAGACACCACATGCTGCTGGGCAACAAAACCCATGTGCCACAACTACTGAGCTCGCACGCCTCAGTGAGAGAGCCCACGTGCCACAAACTACAGAGTTCACGTGCGCTGGAGCCTATGTGCCACAACTAGAGAGAGAAAACCCACATGCCACAACTAGAGAGAAGGCCACAGGCTGCAACAAAGAGCCTGCGCTACAATGAAAGACTCCAGCACGTCTCAAGGAAGACCCCACGTGCCTCAACTTACCCAACGCAGCCAAAAAAAAATACATAAAATATTTTTAAAAATGAATGAAATAAAATTATATTTGAAATTAATGTTGCAAATTATTTTTCCTTGACACAGCTTCTTCTTACATTTATACTTCCTCAATAATTTTCATGTGTTCCATTAATCAAAGAAGGCAATACATGGCATTTTTTACCTCAGTAAAATCCAGATATCTACCTATTCTCAACCTCTAAGCCATCTTGCCCAAAGACCTAACCATATGCTTCATATGGCTGTGAGTTGGAACCATGTTCAGGTAGATGATGAGGCTAATGGGGTGTCAGGGAGTCCTGAGAAGCTGCTAGCTGGAGATTGGAGTATCGGGTGGGAAGCTTCACATCAGCTACCCTATATCTCTTTACGGTTCATTGTATTTTCCTACTATCTTAAGCCTATCCTCAAGAAGAGGGAGAGCCACCATCACACCTGCATACAAAATTAGGCTACTAATATATATATATTATATATAAATATATATATATTTATATATATTATATATATTATATATATATTTATATATATTTATTATATAAATATATATATATATATATATATATATTTATTTATTTATTTTTTTTTGCGGTACACGGGCCTCTCACTGTTGTGGCCTCTCCCGGTGCAGAGCACAGGCTCCGGACACACAGGCTCAGCGGCCATGGCTCACGGGCCCAGCCGCTCCACGGCATGTGGGATCTTTCCGGACCGGGGCACGAACCCAAGTCACCTGCATCGGCAGGCAGACTCTCAACCACTGCGCCACCAGGGAAGCCCTAGGCTACTAATTTTAGTGCACTCTTGCCTGGTGGGAATGTGTTCCTTTTTTTCATTTGGGGAGAGAAACTACTTCTACTCTCTTTGAGAATCCTCATGGATTCATTCAAACTACATTCCCCAACCTCACCCTGCAGATGAAGAGTCAACCAGACTGCTCAGGTTAATTGCCAGAATGAAAATTACCACAGCAGTGTGGACTCCACATGCTCATCCTCGTTCCTATCTCCACCTCCAGCAAGCCCTCGAGTATCTGTAGATTGACCTTGTCTTTCCAGCAGGTGAACCCACTGGGATAGCTCTCATTTGCAGGTTTCAGGATGGAATTGGTTCCTGCCTTTGTAGCTTCTTGTCTGGGATGGCAATAAGTTTTCATTATCTGTGGTCCCCCTTTTGTTCACCTTTTTGACCTATCTAGACTGATGAATGCATTCTTTTTTCACATAACTCATTCTTTAGTGACAGGATAGCTTGTCCAAGTTGTTTACCTCTCACTTCTGTTTTGTCAATCTCTTGACTTTTGTCCTGTTTTTTTAATCTTTTGGGACTTTTTATAGGGCTTATGTGCCTGCCTGTTGTAATTTCAGAATTTTTCTAAGTTCCCATTTTATTTGCCAGCATTGTTTGACCCAATAATGTCCTAAGAGCTGAGTGCAATTACTTACTTGGTTCTCATCCCCCAAATTCTACCTTTACAAAAGGTTATTCTTTCAGGCTTATTCATAACCATGAGGCCCTTGTGCCTTTGTCTGAAATCTGCATTGTCCCTCCTATCTCCTTTCTGGCTCTCCATACTGGCACCTGGGTTAGCACTGACAATGCTATTTCCCAGGAAGTCTCTGTTGGACTCACTTCATTTCCTTCTAAGGCTTATTCACACCATGCTGTGTCTCAACTCTTCATTCTGATACCGATATCTGGGAAGACATATCTTGGAATGAGTAACAATAATCTCTGCTTCCTATTTTTCCTCAAGAAGCCAAATTCTATAACTTAATCATCTATAGGAATAAAATACCCTCCATTTTTTTCTCCATGATATAAGGAGACAAAAATGGAAATTAAGAAGCAAAAACTAAATAAATAAATAAACTAAAATTACAATTAAGTCCCCAGTGTAAATCCCTGGAAGAGTTGACACCAGTGCCAATCAAAACTTTTGCAATTATGTGTTGAATCACTGCCCACGCCCCAAAAAAGATATGTTGGTGTCCAAATTCCCAGTACTTTAGAATCTGACCTTATTTGGAAATAAGTTTTGCATTTGCAGTTAAATTAAAATGAAGTCATTCTGGAGTAGGATGGGTTCCTAAACCAGTATAACTAGCGCCCTTATAAGGACACTTATAAGGACCATGTGAGGACAGACACAGAGAGAATGTCATGTGAGGATGGGGACACAGTTTGGAGTAGACAAGCCAAGGAAGGCCAAATGTTGCTGGCTTTCACCAGTAACTAGGAGCAAAGTATTAAAATTAAATAAAAAACAGAGACCAAAATTGAGATTTCCCTGAACAGACAAAACCACCTAAGTCATGTAAGCAAAACTAAATCTAGCTTTTTTCATGAACATAAAGGAAACTTAACTTAGGTTATTTTTTGTAAATGCCTCTGACAATCATTAAAGAAACTTAAGTCATCTTCCTAAAATTGGTATGAAATAATCATTCTAACCGATCCCCTGCCATTTAGGAACCCCCCTTGTTATAACCAATTGTTAAAAATGTTAATAACTTCCTCATTTTCACTTTAAAACCAGTCATGTAACTTCATGCCTCTGAGCTTCATATTAGTCTTTGAATTTGGAAGCTCCCAGTTCATGAACTGTTTTTCTATGCACAATAATCTCTTACTAGATACTATTTATTAATTTGGTGGTTTTAAATTTGCTATTTCTGAATTTCTAACAGAAACATTGAACAGATACTCCCCCAAAATAGAATCCTCAGAAGGAACCAACCTAGTCTGTGGTACATTGCTATGGCAGCTGTAGGAAACTAATACACCAGTTGTGGTTGATATAAGAAACAAATAGGTAGAGATACTGCTACTGATTAATGGGCTATCTAATTATTTACATGGGGAATAAGACTGTTAACAACATGAAGATTAAATTCTTTTTTTTCTTTTTCTTTTGTTTTTTGCGGTACGCAGGCCTCTCACTGTTGTGGCCTCCCGTTGCGGAGCACAGGCTCCGGACGCGCAGGCTCAGCGGCCATGGCTCACGGGCCCAGCCACTCCGTGGCATGTGGGATCTACCCGGACTGGGGCACGGACCCATGTCCCCTGCATCGGCAGGCGGACTCTCAATCACTGCGCCACCAGGGAAACCCAAAGGTTAAATTCTTATTTGCACCGAAATATATATTGTTCCTGTGGTTTTGTTCCAATGGAATGCCATCATTTAGGAAGACTATTTTTCTTTTATACAAAACATTTTTTCCACATCATAAAATGTAGGTCATTAAAGAATAATTTTTCCCAATAATTTATCTGGTTTCATATAATAGTAAAATATGCAGTACAGGAAAGAATGGATTTTATCATGGCTACACCATCAACTTTTTGAATTGAATTTGTAACAGAACTATTTTATAAGTTGTAAAAATAAAACAAAATGCTGAATCAGTAGCTCAACAGTTTCTGTCTCTTAAATGTACTCAAGGATATGATAGATAGATAGATAGATAGATAGATAGATAGATAGATAGATAGGCAGACATAGATAATATATGCACAAACATATATATATTTTTCTTTTGAGTTATTTGTTTCAACACACATTCCTAGCTATGATATATGTAAGATACTGTATAATTTACTTTTGAAAAATGTAGAAATGTAAATAATATTGATTCTGAAATTAATCTGGATTGATCTTCACAACCTTTTTTTCTCTTCAACATCCTTAGTGGAGTACAATTGTTTCACAATGGTGTGTTAGTTTCTGTCCTAAAACAAAGCAAATCAGCTACACATATACACATATCCCCATATATCCACCCTCTTGAGTCTCCCTCCCATCCCCCTTATCCCTCTTCTCTAGGTGGTCAAAAAGCACTGAGCTGATCTCCCTGTGCCATGCAGCTGCTTTCCACAAGCTACTTATTTTACATTTGGTAGTGTGTATATGACCATGCCACTCTCTCACTTCGTCCCAGCTTACCCTTCCCCCTCCCCATGTCCTCAAGTCCATTCTCTATGTCTGCCTCATTATTCCTGTCCTGCCCCTAGGTTCTTCATCATTTTTTGTCCTTTAGATTCCATATATATGTGTTAGAATACAGTATTTATTTTTCTCTTTCTGACTTACTTCACTCTGTATGACAGTTTCTAGATCCATCCACCTCACTACAAATAACTCAATTTCGTTTCTAGGGGCTTCCCTGGTGGCACAGTGGTTGAGAGTCTGCCTGCCGATGCAGGGGACACGGGTTCATGCCCTGGTCCGGGAAGATCCCACATGCCGCGGAGTGGCCAGGCCAGTGAGCCATGTCTGCTGAGCCTGCGTGTCCAGAGCCTGTGCTCTGCAACGGGAGAGACCACAACAGTGAGAGGCCCACGTACCGCAAGAAAAACAAATTTGTTTCTTTTTATGGCTGACTAATATTCCATTGTATACATGTGCCACGTCTTCTTTATCCATTCATCTGTTGATGGATGCTTAGGTTGCTTCCATGTCCTGGTTATTGTAATTAGTGCTGCAATGAACATTGTGGTACATGACTCTTTGATTTATGGTTTTCTCAGAATATAGGCCCAGGAGTGGGATTGCTGGGTCATATGGTAGTTCTATTTTTAGTTTTTTAAGGAACTTCCATACTGTTCTTCATCATGGCTGTATCAATTTACATTCCCATCAACTGTGAAAGAGGGTTCCCTTTTCTCTGCACCCTCTCCAGCATTTATTGTTTGTAGATATTTTGATGATGGCCATTCTGACTGG
Organism: Orcinus orca; assembly: GCF_937001465.1. NCBI lineage: Eukaryota > Metazoa > Chordata > Mammalia > Artiodactyla > Delphinidae > Orcinus > Orcinus orca. Next base: position 132,801,688 of record NC_064563.1, read on the forward strand.
TGAGAGATGATACCTCATTGTAGTTCTGATTTGCATTTCTCTAATGATTAGTGATGTTGAGCATCCTTTCACATGTTTGTTGGCAATCTGTATATCTTCTTCGGAGAAATGTTTATTTAGGTCTTCTGCCCATTTTTGGATTGGGTTGTTTGTTTTTTTGATATTGAGCTGAATGAGCTGCTTGTAAATTTTGGAGATTAATCCTTTGTCAGTTGCTTCATTTGCAAATATTTTCTCCCATTCTGAGGGTTGTCTTTTCGTCTTGTTTATGGTTTCCTTTGATGTGCAAAAGCCTTTAAGTTTCATTAGGTCTCATTTGTTTATTTTTGTTTTTATTTCCATTTCTCTAGGAGGTGGGTCAAAAAGGATCTTGCTGTGATTTATGTCATAGAATGTTCTGCCTGTGTTTTCCTCTAAGAGTTTGATGGTGTCTGGCCTTACATTTATGTCTTTAATCCATTTTGAGGTTATTTTTGTATATGATGTTAGGGAGTGTTCTAATTTCATTCTTTTACATGTAGCTGTCCATTTTTCCCAGCAACACATATTGATGAGGCTGTCTTTTCTCCATTATATATTCTTGACTTTCTATCAAAAATAAGGTGACAACATGTGTGTGGGTTTATCTCTGAGCTTTTTATCCTGTTCCATTGATCTATATTTATGTTTTTGTGCGAGTACTATACTGTTGATTACTACAACTTTGTAGTATAGTCTGAAGCCCAGGAGGCTGATTCCTCTAGTTCCATTTTTCTTTCTCAAGATTGCTTTGGCTATTTGGGGTCTTTGTGTTTCCATACAATTTGTGAATTTTTTTGTTCTATTTCTGTGAAAATGCCATTGGTAGTTTGATAGGGATTTCATTGAATCTGTAGATTGCTTTGTGTAGTAGAGTCATTTTCATAATGCTGATTCTTCCAATCCAAGAACATAATATATCTCCTCATCTATTTGTGTCATCTTTAATTTATTTCATCAGTGTCTTATAGTTTTCTGCATGCAGGTCTTTTGCCTCCTTAGGTAGGTTTATTCCTAGGTATTATATTGTTTTTGTTTCAGTGGTAAATGGGAGTGTTTCCTTAATTTATCTTTCAGATTTTTAATCATTAGTGTATAGGAATGCAAGAGATTTCTGTGCATTAATTTTGCATCCTGCTACTTTATCAAATTCATTGATTAACTCTAGTAGTTTTCTGGTAGCATCTTTAGGATTCTCTATGTGTAATATTTCATCTTCAAACAGTAACAGTTTTACGTCTTTTCCAATTTGGATTCCATTTATTTCTTTTTCTTCTCTGATTGCTGTGGCTGAGACTTCCAAAACTATGTTGAATAAAAGTGGTGAGAGTGGACACCTGTGTCTTGTTCCTGACCTTAGAGGAAATGGTTTCAGTTTTTCACTATTGAAAATGATGTTTTCTGTGGGTTTGTCATATATGGCCTTTATTATGTTGAGGTAAGATCCCTCTATACCTACTTTCTGGAGAGTTTTTATCATAAATGTGTGTTGAATTTTTTCAAAAGCTTTTTCTGCAACTATTGAGATTATCATACAGTATTTATACTTCAATTTGTAAATATGGTGTTTCACATTGATTGATTTGCATATATTGAAGAATGCTTGCATTCCTGGGATAAACCACACTTGATCATGGTGTATGATCCTTCTAATGTGCTGTTGGATTCTGTTTGCTAGTATTTTGTTGAAGATTTTTGCATCTGTGTTCATCAGTGATATTGGCCTGTAGTTTTCTTTCTTTGTGACATCTGTCCCTGGTTTTTGGTCCCTTAGAATGAATTCGGGATTGTTCCTCCCTCTGCTATATTTTGGGAGAGTTTCAGAAGGGTAAGTGTTAGCTCCTCTCTAAATGTTTGATAGATTTTGCCTGTGAAGCCATCTGGTCCTGTGCTTTTGTTTGTTGGAAGATTTTTGATCACAGTATCTACTTTAGTGCTTGTGATTGTCTGTTTATATTTTCTATTTCTTCCTGGTTCAGCCTTGGAAGGATGTGCTTTTCTAAGAATTTGTCCTTTTCCTCCAGGTTGTCTATTTTATTGGCATATATTTGCTTGTAGTAATCTCTTATGATCCTTTGTATTTCTGCAGTGTCAGTACTTCCCCTTTTTCATGTCTAATTCTATTGATTTGAGCCTTCTCCCTTTTTTTCTTGTTGAGTCTGGCTAATGAGTTATCAATTTTGTTTATCTTCTCAAAGAACCAGCTTTTAGTTTTATTGATCTTTGCTATTGTTTCCTTCATTTCTCTTTCATATATTTCTGATGTGATCTTTATGATTTCTTTCCTTCTGCTGACTTTGGGTTTTTTCCTCTTCTTTCTCTAATTGTTTTAGGTGTAAATTTAGGTTGTTTATGGGAGATTTTTCTTTTTCTTGTGGTAGGATTTTATTGCTATAAACTTTCCTCTTAGAACTGCTTTTGCTGCATTGCATAGGTTTTGGGTCATCATGTTTTCATTGTCATTTTTTTCTAGGTATTTTTTATTTCCTCTTTGATTCCTTCACTGATCTTTTGGTTATTTAGTAGTGTACTTTTTAGCCTCCATGTGTTTGTAATTTTTCAGATTTTTTAATGTAATTGATATCTAGTCTCATAGCATTGTGGTCAGAAAAGGTACTTGATATGATTGCAATTTTCTTAAATTTACCAAGGCTTGATTTGTGACCCAAGATATGATCTATCCTGGAGAATGTTCCATGAGCACTTGAGAAAAATGTGTATTCTGTTGTTTATGGATGGAATGTCCTATAAATATCAATTAAGTCGATCTTGTTTAGTGTATTATTTAAAGCTTGTGTTTCCTTATCTATTTTAATTTTGGATCATCTGTCTTTGGTGAAAGTAGGGTGTTAAACTCTGCTACTATGGTTGTGTTACTGTCAATTTCCACTTTTATTGCTGTTACCATTTGCCTTATGTATTGAAGTGCTCCTATTTTGGGTATACAAATATTTACAATTGTTGTATCTTCTTCTTGGATTGATACCTTGATAATTTTGTAGTGTCCTTCTTTGTGTCTTGTAATAGTCTTTATTTTAAAGTCTATTTTGTCTGATATGAGAATTGCTACTCCAGCTTTCTTTTTATTTCCATTTTTACAGAATACCTTTTTCCTTCCCCTCACTTTCAGTCTGTATGTTTCCCTAAGTATGAAGTTGGTCTCTTGTAAACAGCATATATATGGATCTTGTTGTTTTATCCATTCAGCCAGTCTATGTCTTTTAGTTGGGATATTTAATCCATTTACATTTAAGGTAGTTGTCAATATGTACATTACTATTACCATTTTCTTAATTGTTTTGGGTTTGTTTATGTAAGTCTTTTCCTTCTCTTGTGTCTCCTGCCTAGAGAAGTTCCATTAGCATTTGTTGTAAAGATGGTTTGGTGGTGCTGAGTTCTCTTAGCTTTTGCTTTTCTGTAAAGTTTTTAATTCCTCTGTCGACTCTGAATGAAATCCTTGCTTCGTAGAGTAATGTTGGTTGTAGGTTTTTCCTTTTCATCACTTGAAATATGTCCTGACACTCCCCTCTGTCTCGCAGAGTTTTTGCTGAAAGTGAAGCTGTTAACCTTAGGGGATTACCTTGTATGTTATTTGTTGTTTTTCCCTTGCTGCTTTTAATATTTTTTTCTTTGTATTTAATTTTGATAGTTTGATTAATATGTGTTGACATTTTCTCCATGAATTTATCCTGTATGAGACTCTGAACTTCCTGGAGTTGATTGATTATTTCCTGTCCCATATTAGGGAAGTTTTCAATTATAATCTCTTCAAATATTTTCTCAGTCCCTTTTTTTTTCTCTTCTTCTTCTGAGACCCCTATAATTCAAATCTTGTTGCATTTAATGTTGTCCCAGAAGTCTCTGAGACTGCCCTCAATTCTTTTCATTCTTTTTTCTTTATTCTGCTCTGTGGTAGGTATTTCCACTATTTTATCTTCCATGTCACTTATTCATTCTTCTGCCTCAGTTATTCTGCTATTTATTCCTTCTAGAGAATTTTTAATTTCCTTTACTTGGTTGTTCATTATTGTTTGTTTGCTCTTTAGTTCTTCTAGGTGTTTGTTAAACATTTCTTGTATTTTCCCCATTCTATTTCCAAGATTTTGGATCACCTTTACTATCATTACTCTGAATTCTTTTTCAGGTAGAATGCCTATTTCCTCTTCATTTGTTTGGTCTGCTGGGTTTTTACCCTGCTTCTTCATCTGCTGTGTGTGTCTCTGTCTTCTCATTTTGCTTAACTTACTGTGTTTGGGGTCTGCTTTATGCAGGCTGCAGGTCTGTAGTTCCTGTTGTTTTGGTGTGTGCCCCCTGTGGCTAATGTTGGTTCAGTGGGTTGTGTAGGCTTCTGGGTGGAGGGGACTGGTGCCTGTGCTCTGGTGGGTGAGCCTCGATCTTGTTTTTCTGCTGGACAGGAAAGTATCTAGTGGTGTGTTTTGGGGTGTCTGTGACCTTATTATGATTTTAGACAGGTTCTCTGCTAACAGGTTGGGTTGTGTTCCTGTCCTTCTAGTTCTTTGGAATAGGGTGTCCAGCACTGTAGCTTGCTGGTCGTTGAGTGGAGCTGGGATTTAGCGTTGAGATGGAAATCTGTGGGAGATCTTTCGCTGGTTTATATTATGTGGAGCCAGGAGGTCTCTGGTGGACCAATGTCTGAACTTGGCTCTCCCACCTCAGAGGCAAAGGCCTGACACCCCACTGGAGCACAAAGACCTTGTCAGCCCTATGGCTCAGAATAAAAGGTAGAAGAAATGAAAGAAAGAAAAAATAATAAAATAAAAATTATTAAAATAAAAATATTAATATAAAAATGTTTAATAACCTTTTTAAAGAATTCTTAAAATAATATAATATAAAGTAATTAAAATATTTTTTAATTTTATTTTGAACAAATAAAGTTATTAAAATAAAAAATATTATTTAAAATAAAAAAAATTTAAAGTAATAAAAAAAAGAAGGAAAGAAGGTAGCACCCATACCAAAAAACAAATCCACCAATGATAACAAGTGCTAAAAACTATATTAAAAATAAAAAAAAAAACAAAATAATGGACAGACAGAACGCTAGTACAAAGCTATACAGACAAAATCACACGAAGAAGCATACACATACATGCTCAGAAAAAGAAAGAAAGGGGAAAATATATATATATATGTATATAAAAAAAGAAAAAAGGAATAGAACAACCAAATCCATGAACAAATCTACCAATGATAATAAACTCTAGATACTAAACTAAGATAAACATAAAACCAGAAACAAATTAGATGCAGGAAGCAAACCCCAAGCTTACAGTTCCTCCCTAATCCACGGCCTCAATTTTGGGATGATTCATTGTCTCTTCAGTTATTCCAGAGATGCAGTGTTCATCTAGTTGATTGTGGAGATTTAATCCACTTCTCCTGAGGCTGCTGGGAGAGATTTCCCTTTCTCTTCTTTGTTCACACAGCTCCTGGGGTTCAGCTTTGGATTTGGCCCTGCCTCTCCATGTAGGTCGCCTGAGGGCATCTGTTCCGCACCCAGACAGGATGGGGTTAAAGGAGCAGCTGATTAGGGGGTTCTGGCTCACTCTGATGGGGGGAGGGTAGGGTACGGAATGTGGGGCAAGCCTGCGGTGGCAGAGGCCAGTGTGATGTTGAAACAGCCTGAGGTGCACCGTGTGTTCTCCCAGGGAAGTTGTCCCTGGATCACAGGACCCTGGCCATGACAGGCTGCACAGGCTCCCAGTAGGGGAGGTGTGAATAGTGATCTGTGCTTGTACACAGGCTTCTTGGTAGCTGCAGCAGCAGCCTTAGCATTTCATGCCCGTCTCTGGTGTCCACTCTGATAGCCGTGGCTTACACCTGTCCCTGGAGCTCGTTTAGACTGTGCCCTGAATCCCCTCTCCTGGTGCACTCTGAAACAATGGTCTCTTGCCTCTTAGGTAGTTCCAGTCTTTTTCCCAGATTCCCTCCCGGCTAGCTGTGGTGCACTAACCTCCTTCAGGCTGTGTTCACGCAGCTGACCCCAGTCCTCTTCTTGAGATCAGACCTCCGAACCCAGAGCCTCAGCTCCCAGCTCACAACCACCCTAGCGGGTGACCAGACAACTTTTCAGGCTGGTGAGTACTAGTTGGCACCAATCCTCTGTGCGGGAATCTCTCCACTTTGCCCTCTACACCCCTATCGCTGTGCTCTCCTCCATGGCTCTAAAAGCTTCCCCCCCCACCCCCTGTCTTCCGCAGTGAAGGGGCTCCCTAGTGTGTGGAAACTTTTCCTCCTTCACAGCTCCCTTCCAGAGGTGCAGGTCCTGTCCCTATTCTTTTGTCTCTTTTTCTTTTTTCTTTTGCCTTACCCAGGTATGTGGGGAATTTCTTGCCTTTTGGGAAGTCTGAGGTTTCCTGCCAGTGTTCAGTAGGTGTTCTGTAGGAGTTGTTCCACATGTAGGTGTATTTCTGATGTATTTGTGGGGAGGAAGGTGATCTCCACATCTTACTCCTCCACCATCTTGAAGGTCTCTAACCATGACCTTTTTTTTTAAACTACGGATTAAAAATAAATCTGTGACTTCTCTACTTGCATGTAGAATTGTGTGATAATAGCTCATTTCTCCTTTCCTGCATGCTGTTCTGAGACTGAGTCCTTAGTGAAAGTAGTGCAATAGCTGACGTTCCTTGAAGACTTACTATGTGCCAGTCACATGTCTAAGGCTTTAATCATTGTTGCATGAAACAGCAGACTCAAAAGGTTTGTTTTACACTGGTATCAAACCTTCCATGGATTTACACATAGTAACCAGATCTCCATTTCCATTCAGTATTGAACTGAAGACCACTTCAAACAATATGATTGATACCAGATTAATTTTTTTTAATATTCCAATGTGTTTTTAAGGTGGTAGAGAATACCAGACTGTTAGATATTCCAAGGTAATGTGTGTCTTGTCTTGTTTTACAGACATAGCCTGAATTTAGTACTCCAACTGTGAGGCTTGGAATCCTCCTTCTGCCCACTAAACTCATTTTGCAATGAGTAATTGACAATAGCTGGCAGTCATATAGTTTTGAATTGATATTCAAAAACATTTGTCAACTTGGGTCAAAATCATTAAATATAAGAAACATGTTTACTCCTTTTCCCTTTTTATAGAACTTGAAGAATTCTTCATGTGATGACAACAGGAAATTAAATAAAGTGCAAATCACATTTTTGTTTTCTATTTTTTTTAATATTTGGAAATGTTCACTTGTATTATTCTTCAGATTCATTTCCTTATTCTGAAATTGACAGAAATTCTAAGGAACAAAATATCCTACAGTTCACTTTGCAAGTACTTGCCAATACACAGCAACAACAACAACAAAAAATCACCTATATTAATTTGGCCATAAATGAATTCTATCTATTGGAACTAGACAGATATTGATGGCCAGATTTGGGTCTAGGTGGTTTAAAGTTCATACAGTTATAAAACATGTTTCAGTAATTTCTTCATGTTTAGATCAGCATTTTCTGAGTTTAATTGCCTCCCATTGCCCATTCGTTTCATCTATATTAATATTGCCTTTCCATATCACCAAGATGGCAACATAGGAGGGTCCTAAATTTCCCTCCTCCAACTGCTCATAGAATATATAGTCACACACTGAGGAACTACCTCTGAAAGGAATCCAGGAACTAGTTGAGTGACTCTGACACATTGGGTGATGAGAAAATATCTACATTGAAAATGGAAAGGAAAACTTGAAACACTTTCACCATAAACCCCACCCTTGGCACAGTGCCATACAATCAGGAGGGAGCCTTCAACTCCCAGCTTCTCTCTAAGAAGTAAAGGGTTGAACCAAACATCTTGCACCCCAACTTTTAAGACTGACACCTATGAGACATATTTCCAAATCACCTAGCTCAGAAAGCCCACAGGGCTTGTGTTGATGAGTCCCAGGAGACTATAACAAGTAAGGAATCAGTTGTTAATAGGCACATGAGCACTCACCATGGCTATACCATCAAGGCCTAGCGCAGCATGAGCAGGTAAAACACCCATCTCCCACTTTTTCCCTGGAAAGGGTTTGACTGCATGCTTTATAAGCTGATGCCTGAGGGTCCAGCTTCTAATTAGCACACATCTAAGTGCTGGCTGTGATCCTCGCTGGAGCCCAAAAGAGTCAATGGGTACTTTCTCCCACTTCTGTCTGTGGCTTACTCCAGTAAAACCAAGTTCCAGCATAACCCTGAAAGGAGTTTGTCCACACATCTGGCACACCAACTGCTATGGAGACCACCCAAGGGACTGGCTCCAAAACCACCTACCTCTGGGAGCTAATGGGAGCTCAGCATTCATGAGTCCCCAGGGGCCACACAAACAAAGAGGTCCTTCTTAAGCACACAAACACTCCCAGTGACTATTCCCTCTGCCTCAGCACAGAGTGAGTGAGCAAAAACGCCCATCTTCAGTTTCTCTCTGATCAGGGCTAATCTAACATCATAATGTTCCCAGCTGCTGCTTTAAAGATACACATAGAATGAAAGTAAAGGGATGGGAAGAGGTATTCCATGCACATAAGAATCAAAAGAAAGCAGGGGTATTTATACTTATATCAAACAAAATAGACATTAAGCCAAAGACTGTAACAAGAGACAAGATCATTATATGGTGATAACAGTGTCACTTAATCAAGAGGATATGACAATTATAAATATTTATTGCACCTAACCCTGAAGCACCTGAATATATAAAGCAAATATTAACAGATCTGAAGAGAGAAATAAATATTAATCAATGTAATAAAGCACTTTAATAATCCACTTAAAATGGATTTATCATCCACACAGAATATCAATAAGGAAACATTGGACTTAAATGACATGTTAGACCAGATAAGCCTAAGTGAAAAATATAGAACATTTCATCCAGCAGCAGCAGGATAAGCATTTTTCTAAAGCACATATGAAATACTCTCCAGGATAGATCAAGTGTTAGGCTACAAAACAAGTCTTGATAAATTTAAGAAGATGGAAATCATATTAAACCTCTTTCCCAACCAAAATGTTATGAAACTAGAAATCAAAAAGAAAACTGGAGGGCTTCCCTGGTGGCGCAGTGGTTGAGAGTCCGCCTGCTGATGCAGGGGACACGGGTTTGTGCCCCGGTCCGGGAAGATCCCACATGCCGCAGAGCGGCTGGGACCATAAGCCATGGTCACTGAGCCTATGCGTCTGGAGCCTGTGCTCTGCAACGGGAGAGACCACAATAGTGAGAGGCTCATGTACTGCAAAAAAAAAAAAGAAAGAAAAGAAGAAGAAAACTCCAAAATTCTCAAATACATGAAGATTAGACAACATGCTCCTGAACAACCAATAGTTTAAAGAAGAAATCAAAAGGAAACTTTTTTTACAATTCTTGAGACAATTGAAAAAGGAAACACAACAAACAAAAGCCTATGGGATGCAGCAAAAGCAGTCTTAAGAGGAAAGTTTATAGCAATAATAGTCTACATTAAGGGAAAAAAAGAAAGAATTCAACCTAACTTTGCATCTCAAGGAACAAGAATATGAAGAACAATCTAAATCCACAGTTAGTAGAAGGAAGGAAATAACAAAGACCAGAGAAGAAATAAATGAAATAAGGATTATAAGCACAATAGAAAAGATCAATAAAACTAAGAACTACTTTTTTTAAAAAAAGATAAACAGACTTGAAAAACCTTTACTAGACTAACTAAGAAAAAAATGTAGTCTCAAATAAAATCAGAAATGAAAGAGGAGACATTACAACTGATAACACAGAAATACTACAGATCATAAGAAACTGCTACGAACAAATACATGCCACCAAATTTGATAACATAGAAGAAATAGATAAATCTAGAAACATTACAACTTACCAAGACTGAATCTTAAAGAAACAGAAAATTTGTACAGATCAACTACTAGTAAGGAGATTGAATCAGTAATCAAAAACCTCTTAACAAAGAGAAGGCCAAGACCAGATGGTTTCATTGGTGAATTCCACCAAATATTTAAAGAAAAACTAATACCAATCCTTCTCAAACTCTTCAAAAAATTTGAATAGGAGTGAACATTTTCAAATTAATTTTACAGTGGCAACATTACCCTAATACCAAAGCCAGACAAGCACACTACAAAAAAAGGAAATTACAGGTCAGTATCCCTGATAAACATAGAGGCAACAATGCTCAACAAAACACTAGAAAACCTAATTAAGAGTACATTAAAAGAATCATACACCATGATCAAATGAGATTCATTCCAGGGATACATATGATTTCAACGTATGCAAATCAATCAATGTGATACAGAACATTAATGAAATGAAGGATAAAAATCACTTGATCATCTCAATATACACAGATAAAAACACTTGAAAAATGCAACATCTGTTTATGGTAAAAACTCTCAACAAAATGGGTATATAAGATATGTACCTCAGTGTAATAAAGGTCATACATGACAAATCCACAGCTAACAACATACTCAATGGTGAAAAGTGAAAACTTTTCACTAAGATCAGGAGCAAGACAAGGATGCCCATTCTCACCAGTCTTATTCAATACAGTACTGGCAGTCCTCACCATAGTAGTTAGGCAAGAAAAATACATAAAAGACAGCCAAATCAGAAAGAAAGAAGGAAAATTGTCTCTGCAGATAATGTGATTTTATATATAGCAAACCTAGACTCCGCACACACACAAACAAAGTTGTTACAACCAGTAAACAAATTGAAGAAAGTTGCAGGATACAAAATCAATACACAAAAATAGTTGTGTTTCTATACAATAACAACAAACTATCAGAACGAGGCATTAAGAAAACAATCATATTTATGGTAGCATCAAAAGGAATAAAATACCTAGAAATAAATTTAACAAAAGAGGTGAAAGATCTATACACTAATTCTATAACACATTGATGAAAGAAATTGAAGAAGACACAAATAAATGGAAAGATATTCTGTGTTCATGGATTGGAAATACTAATATTGTTAAAATGTCCATATTACCCAAAGTGATGTACAGATTCAATGCAATCCCTATCAAAATTCAAATGGTATTTTTCACAGAGATAGAAAAAAAAATCTGAATTTTTTAAGGAACCACAAAAGATCTTTAATAGTCAAAGCAATCTTGGGAAAGAAAAACAAAGCTGGAGGCATCACACTTCCATTTCAAACTATATTACAAAGCTACAGTAATCAAAACGCTATGGTATTGGCATAAAAACAGACTTAATAGATCAATAGAACATAATAGAGTGCAGAAATACAACCATATATATATGGTCAATTAATTTTCAACAAAAGAGCTAAGAATGTACAGGAAGTTAATATCTAATATATTCAACAAACTCATACATCTTAATAGTAAAATAAATAAATAAATAACCCAATTAAAAAATGGGTAAAGGTCCTGAACAGATTTTTTTTTTCCAAATAAGACATACAAATGGGCAACATGTTCATGAAAAGGTGCTCAACATCACTAATCAACAGAGAAATGCAAATCAAAACCACCGTGTGATAGCACCTTACATCTATTAGAATAACTATCATCACAAAGACAGAGAAAACAAATGCTGGCAAGGATGTTGAGAAAAAGGAACCCTATTATACTGTTGGTGGGAATGTAAATTGGAGCAGCCACTATGGAAACAGTATGGAGGTTCCTCAAGAAATTAAAAATATAACTACCATATGACCCAGTAAGTCCTCTTTTGGTTATATATTCAAAGGAAATGAAATCACTGTCTTACAGTTATATTTCTATCTACATGTTCCTTGCAATATTATTCACAATAGCTAACATATGGAAACAACCTAAGTGTCCATAAAAGGATTAATGGGTAAAGAAAACAAGACATATATATTACATATATATATATATATATATATGATGTACATGTGTACATATATGTATACATATTATATATGTGACTGAACAATATTCCATTGTGTATACGTATATTTACATAAATTTATACATACACACACAATGGAATATTATTCATATTCAGTCTTAAAAAACAAGGAAATCCTGACATTTGCAACAACATTGATGAGACTGGAGGGTGTTATGCTAAGTGAAAAAAACAAGAAAGAAACTGCATGGTGTCACTTATATGTGGAATCTAAAAAGTAAAGTCAAGCTGGGAGTTGGGAGAAACAAGGAGAGGTTGGTAAAATGTTGCAAACATTCAGTTATAAGATTAAAAAGTTATGAGGATCTAATGTATAATCATGACTATAGGTGATAATATTGTATTGTATAATTAAAATTTTCTAACAAAGTAGAATGTAAGTGGCCTCAACCAAAAAATATACAAAGTGATGGATGTATTAATTAACTCAAGGGTGGGAATCCTTTCACAATATATATGTATATCAAATCAACATGTTGTACACTTTATAATTTTATTTGTCAGTTATACCTAAGTAAACTTTAAAAAAGAAACAAATGTCCTTCCAATTGTTTTAAAGGCTTCATGTGGTCAGTTATCTTAAGCACTGTTGGAATTCAGACATTTGTAGAATGTTTTCTAGTTCAAATAATGATTTTAGAGGCAATTATATTTAGTTCTCACACAGCTCTGTCTCTACTTAACCAATGAAGAAACTGAGAAATGTTGATTTTTTTGTAATAGTCACAGAGCTAATAAATGATAGAATTGGAACATGGATTCAGCTTTTTATTCTATATGCCATACTCTTCACATCAGCTTATACTGTTGCTCTCTTGTCTGTTACTCACGCCCACATTAGCCATAAAATCTAGCACAGTGATTTTTCTACAGTTTATGAAAAATATTTGAGAATGAAAGAGACTTTATAATCAGCTCTTTCTTCTAGCAGGTAAAATGTTCTACATTTTACAAAGGAGGAACAAAAGCTCACTGAAATTGTGATTTGTCTTAAATTAGTATGCCATGGAATGTGAAATATATTAAAGTTTTCTGTCTTTTGGCCAAGCTGTGCACTGTCATTATTTGAATCAGAATCTCTTCCTGTTTCAGGCTTATTAACCACAGAGAAGATGCTTGTCCATCTTCAAAAAAATAAAAATTTCACCAAATAAGACTTCATTTCAAAAGTAAAAATTATACATGGCACTTCAAATTATTTTCACTGGCAGGCAATATATAAGAAAATATTAAACCAAGAGCCAAACTGAAGTGTCAAGTTCTTGTTATCAAGACAGCAAAACATTATGGAAAGAAATTTTTGGTTTTGAAATTTTTATGGAATTGGTTCTCATGTTTACAAACCCAAACTTTTAAGACAAGACTAACTTGTCCCCCAAAATCAAACAAAATTGCTTTGTTACAAAGTATTTCCTTTCTTTCATTTTCTTCTGTGCTTTGTGAAGCCTCCTGAAATGATAGTAATCCTAAAAATGAATTACAAATATTCAGCAAAAAGTAGGAAGTCAAGTTGGCATTTATTTTAAATATTGCATGACAGTTATCATCCTGGTTTTTTTCTTCCTTCTGATTTTTTGATCCTTGGAATATGAAGAACTTTCTCCATGACTAAAGAAATTTGGAACAAAAGTCAGTGAAGAAAAAGAAATAAGAATCACAAGATTTAGGGAACTGAGTCATCTAAAATAGCTATGAACACCACCTACATTTCAGCTGCAAATGTGAATTAATTCATAGGGAAGGAGTAGGAATTCTGGTTTTATGTGCAACCAAAAAGGAGGAAGAGTAAACAATTTATGTACTTATTCTTCTTTCTCTCTATAATTCTGTGTTTCAAATTTTAATGTGATTTGAAATATTACTCAGATTGTAGTGAGAATTGTCTTTATTTTCTCTTTTAAATGGTGTCTTTGAAATGGATTGGAGTAAAGGTCCTGTGGTGATAAACCAAAAACCCAGAAATCATGCTGCTACTTGGTATGAGATGTTCACTTTTTGAAATCCCTGAAGATTTTGGCAGAAGCTGGGATGAAGAGCAAGTTTGTAAGAAACCAGTTGCCAAATACCCATGAATTTGAGGAGAAGTGACCAGAAAGTTAGTAGATGACAGTAGTGAGAAAGGGCAGAGGTTGGTAAAAGATCTCAATGTGAAGGAATGATATTCTGGAAGAAGCAGTAGGGAGCCAGGAGAATGCTGACAATCTCACCTCTCTCCTCAGTTTGTCGGGTGTATAAGAATGATCAACCTCCCAGAGCAGGATGTTTCTGGTGTTCTTGGAGAATTCTCAGTTTTCATTTATCATAAGGAGAGAAGAGCATTCTTGGAAAAGTGAAGGATCTTCAAGAGTATCCATACGCAATATAAAGGCATAGAAGATAGTATAAAAGATGGGGAAGAAGGTCAGAATTGAAGAATTACAGAGCAAGTATAAGTGAGGTAAGAGGGTACAAGTGATGTCCATTAACAGAAGAATGGATAAAGAAGATGTGGTACATATATACAATGGAATATTACTCAGCCATAAAAAGGAACAAAACTGTGCAATTTGCAGAGACGTGGATGGACCTAGAAACTGTCAAACAGAGTGAAGTAAGTCAGAAAGAGAAAAATAAATATTGTATAATATTGCTTATATGGAATCTAGAAAAATGATACAGCTGCACTTATTTGCAAAGCAGAAATAGACACAGATGTAGAGAATGGATGTATGGATACCAGGAGAGAAGGGGAGGTGGGATGAATTGGGAGATTGGGATTGACATATATACACTACTATGTATAAAATAGATAACTAATGAGAACCTACTGTATAGCACAGGGAACTCTGCTCAGTGCTCTGTGGTGACCTAAATGGGAAGGAAATCCAAAAAAACAGGGGATATATGTATACATATAGCTGATTCACTTTGCTGTACAGCAGAAACTAACACAACATTGTAAAGCAACTATACTCCAATAAAAAATAATTTAAAAATAAAGAGTGTACAGGTGAGATGAGAATATCTCTTATGTTTGGTGAACAGGGAGTAAATTAGTTAGACAAGGCTAGTGATTGTCTTTCAATGTCCCAAGTCATTAATTGTGTACAAGACAGTGTCTGTTCTCGAAATAGAACATTGAGGGCTGCTGTGGGGTTTGAAGAAAAACAACGAGAGCAGGGCTGGTTTGTGTTGCTCAGGGATAGAGGGAAACCCCGGAGGAGAGAGTGTTTGTTCTAGAGAGGCTATATTGCAGTGTGTAGAGCAGGAGAATGGGCAATGAGGGAGCAGTTCAGAGTCCTGGAGTAGCAGCTTGAAAGCCCTGTTGAGTGAAAGGGTTGTGATTGATTCCTGCACCAGGCCAACACTGTGACAGGTTTAAAGAGGAACAAAGAGATCTCTGGTTACAAGGTATTTCTTCCAGAACCAGAGACTCAATCACAGTTTGTAGAAGAGGTACCATTTCAAAAGAAAAGATGAGAAAATGTAGAAGCTTTAATGACATAGGGAACCCAAAAATAAAATAAAAGCTGAGACTCTCCAGGAATAGCTCATTTCCAAACGTGATTGTGAGTAATCTCATAATGAGGAAGGAAGAAGGGACAGAAGCTCAAGTTATGTGGTGCCTACCATGTGCCAGGCATTTTACATTTCCTGAAGATGTTATCTTTCCAATTTTATCAATATTAACTAAGTCTCAGAAAATGGAAGTAAATTGCCACAGTCACTGTTGTAGAGGCTGCCAGTCACCTACAAATTCCTTTCTTAGTTATAAAATGTCTCAATTTTTTAGTTGATTACATGTCAGCCTATTTGGCTAACTTGCCAAATTACAATTGATTAAGATCTCAGACTTTTCATCTTGACACTAGGGACTGCAAGTGTGGTAGTAAACAAAATAGACAATAACCTCTGAGCTCCTGAACTATATTATAGCTGTAGATATTTTATACATACATTTGTTTATGTGTATATATAGACTATACACTTCTATTTCCTCACTTCTAATTTACTCTGCATCAGATTTCTGCTCACCACGGCTCTAATGAAATCATTCTTTCAATGGTCACCAGTGGCTTCCAAATTGCCAAACCTAACAAGCTATGTTAAATCTCATCCTTGTTGACCTTACTACAGTTTTTTGTGCATTGTCCATTTCTGTATCTTGAAATCTCAGCTGATCCTGGAAATGGTCTTATGAGATCCACTGAAATTAGTATTGTACTTTCATCTTTCAATAATTACACAATAATCCACAACATATATCCTTAGCTGAGACTGGGATCTATGTACCTTAGAATCCCTTTCCCCACGTGTTTCTGGATTTAAGTTAGATAAAAGAGGAGCTTGTTTGAGTGAATAAACCAATAATTTTGGAAGGTTGTGATTGTGAAGAACAAAGTGACAGAAAGTTGCAGAGTGTTGACTGGGCTCCAATTTTAACTCATCATTTTAATGTTTTCATCAACCAACAGTGGCTCAAGCCAACTTCTGAGCTACATCAAGGTGGTAGCTTCCACAAACATCTCCTCAAACACTTGGCCCTTATATAAAGTCCCAATTCTGTAGCCAGACATGTGCATTTTCTGGAACTTTTCTGCAACTTCTGATCAGTCCACCCACAACAGGCTCTCTTTGTTAGTGACTTTTGCTGAATTTCATCTCCCTGTTCCAGATCTCCACATGTCCACATCCTTCTACATGTTTGTAAGCTTTAATTTCCATAATAAAACCCTTCTTCCCATAATACATTTAGTGTTCCTGTTTATAGGATGAATTCTAAAGGACACATGTGTTAGATTAAAAATGAAGTGATTATTCTTAGAAAATGAACCACATTTCACATTCTGTGGGTAAAACCTGGGTATTCCTCTCAATAGTTCTCAGAATGAAAGACAAGGGACTCACTCAAGGATATTTATGAACCTTTGAAACCTCTAGAAATAAAGTATATCATTAGACTATGACAGGGTTAAATGCATACTGAGCACACGTAGACTCAAGAGTTGTCTATTTCAGTCACAGATTTAGTCTTCTGCTATGGACTGACTTGTACCCCTCTGTCAAATTCATATGTTGCAGCTTTAACCCCCAATGTGACTGTATTTGGAGAGAGTGTCTTTAAGAGGTAATTAAGGTTAAGTAAGGTCACAAGTGGAGGGACCTATTCTGACAAGACTACAGCCTTATAAGGAAGACATAAAGGAGAGGAACACAAGAGATCTCTTTCTCTCTGCCTTATGAAGACAGTGTGAAAGCGACTCTCTGCTAGACAGAAAGTCTCACCACAATAATCCTTGTCCCCTAATCTTGGACTTCCAGGCTCCATAACTGTAAGAAGGTTAAGCCACCCATAAAAGTCTATGACTTTTATTGTGGCAGCCTGAGCTAAGACACCTTTATATGACCTCAGGTTCATTTTGTCTATAGAATCCACTTCAGAAGTCCTGCCTTACATAGCATTCTTGTGTAGGATAGGAAATTATAGGGGCACTAAAATTTCAATCTGTACACATATTTTCATCCAAGTCTTCTGTAATAAGCATCCCACCTGGCCCACCTGATAAGGTCTGCTAAGTATGTGATGCTTCCTTGTCCTGCTCTCTGTGGTGTTAACCATCTCACTTTCTATTGATCTCACCTGTGTAGGCATTTATCAACATCTCAATTGCAGTGATGGCTCCTTTCCTATTCCCTCTTACCATGGGTTTTATCCTTCTTAATGCTTCCAGTAGAAATCAGAAGGAAAAGGTAAATGTGATAATACCTTGCTTCATCAGCAATTCTAATTTGATAGACAAAAGTCATTTTAAATTATTCTTTGCTTGAATGTAAGAACTGGCATATTTTATCAAAATATTGGGTATAAAAGTGTACTGCTTCAGGGGTTACATGACTTTGATTGGTTTATTAGTATTAATTATTTGGGGAGAAAATTATGTAACTTTGGAAGCCATACCTTTCAATATATGATCTTTTTAGCATCTTGGTGGCCTGTAACAATTAATTTTATTACCAAGATGGTCAAGCTAGCTTTGAGACTATGACCAACACACTGGAAGAATCTGACTCATTGTGTACTGGGCTTTTCACTTTGGTGTTTAACAAACAGGAAAGAAGCATACACAGTCTAGTGCTTGCAGTCAAGCAGTTGGTGTTGTGTTCTGAGCAGACTTCGTTCTTCTGGGTTGTATCCAAGCAGCACAAACTCATAGCTAGATCATGGAATCAGAACACCAGAATTCTGTTTCTATGTCCAACATTTTATTGCAATCATATGGAATGCAACCTGGAAATATGAAATATAATGTTTCAGATAATCAGTTTGCAAGTTGGCAACTTACATTTGCCTGTTCAGAATTGAGGAATTTGCTATTGTCTAGACCATGTTCTAGACAGTGAGCCACAAATCCCAATACAGAGGCTATTCTGTTGTTACATAACTTGAATAAATTTATTTTCCCCAATTCACTGAAGGAAAATGCAAGAATAATAAATCTCTAATAAAGTGGGAATGCATGTCAAATAAAACTTATCTAACATCCTATATGGAGACAGATGGCCAAATTCAAAGCATCCCTGATATTAAAAATCTAAGATCAATCTTACTATGTACAGGAAATTGTCAGGCTAACAAAGATACTATTACACAGCACTTGTTGATTAACTGTTTGCCTAATCCAGTATGTTCAATTAGACAAACCCACAATATCTAAGTAAAGTTGTGTTAGCCTACAGAAACCATAGTTGCTCACTGAAGAATTTTAATTTTTACAAATAGCGAGTTTTAGTCTAAAAGCAGGGAATTTATGATAGTAATTGCAAATGTCATTATGTCAATAAGATTGTGCAAAGAAAGGGCTAACATTTTCATCTTCCTTTCTTTTTAGTCAGCAGTAATTATTGAGACATGGTAACACCATCAAAAATGGTGTCCCTGTGCAGCTCATTAAATATATTTGCTCTTAAATTAAAAAACATTACTTCCACATGGTTAAAGTCTATATCAGATCATTTGCAATAATAAAAACTAAGAAAAATCATAGAATTCATAAAACCTTTCCCACAAAAATGAAAAGCCAGTTTTAATAGCCTTGTCCAATGGAGTGGCAGACCATCAGAACTTTCCTTGCCCCACCAAGAAAGTTAGAAAGTTATCATTAAAAATAATTTGACTGAAGTAATAAACTCAAATTGCATAATCTATGAAAGAAAAAAGTCTGTATGCTATAAGTTAATTTCTTTAAACTATATTAAGATTATTATAACTACATTAAATTCTACTGAAGTTGAATGAGAGATTGGGAGAGATGATCTCAAAGCTGTTTTCCAATTTAAAATTTTATGATTCTATGAATGTGTAATAGATTTAAAGTAGAAAAAGATAAGGCAGAAAGAAAACAAATAAAATTCCCTCCATGATGCTGACTGTATTTGTTTGATTTTTTAAAAGCACAAAAAAAAGATGGAAATGTATCTTCATTGAACTTTCTTTTTATGTCTTTTCAATATTCGAAGAGTTGGTACAGAGCCTCCTTTCAAACAGTTATTTCTCAATGACTTTAAAAAAAGGGAGAGGAATAAATGATTGTCTAATAAGAAACAATTTCCTAATATACACTGAACATTAGAAAAATTGGTTTTGAAGTCTTAAATAAACCGCTAAATGTATCTATTATTCAGAGATTGGCAAATATGAACTGTGATTTCTCATTCACAAAAAAGTCATTTTATTCCTTTCTCTTAAAAGAAAAAGAGTTATATTTGAAGACTCTGGTCAATTTTGAAGCTATGAAAGAAAAAATACACCCATGTTAAATTCACTAATAGGATTAGATTCTATAATCTTATTATTGTCAGAAAAATATAATATTAAATGGTCTCAGATTTGTGGCCATGTGATACTGATCAAAAATTCATTAGATATTTACTAAATGATTTGTAGGTATTAATTTCAAATTTTGTATGATGTTGAATAGTCATTTCTTTTTATTTATTGCTTTTTTTTTTGTTTTTTTCTAACCAGTTTCTCAAAAGAGAATTACTGGGTTCATATCCAAACTTTCACTTTTAATAACTATATGACCTTGGGCAAATTACTAATTTCTCTGCAGATAATTTTTCTTTTATTACAGAATTGCTAGGATATTCACATTATACAGTAAGAGGTGCTTTGTAATCTATACAGATACATAAAAATATTAATTAGATAAAGAGGCTGAGGCAGCTAGCTGTCCATCAAAACTGCCTCTCCACTTCTGTGTATACTGCTGTAGCTGATTAATGGAGCTATATGAACTCCATTACCAAGACCACCTTGCAGCTAGTTATGGCCTTGTGACTAGTTCATATCAACAAAATGAAAATTAGGTGTGCCACTTTCTGACCAAGGTCATAACCTTGTGCATTCTCCATGCTCTCTTTCTCCTTCTATAAACTAGATAAAAATGATTATGGTCCCAGTAACTGACAGAAGATGGGAGAAACTTGGGTCCTTGAGTCATGATATAGAAAAGAACTGCCCAATAATCAGAAATACATACCTGGAAGTGTTACTATGGGGATGAAAATAATAATCTCTTGTGTTGAGCCATTACACATTTAGCATATTTTTTATCACAGCTTATAAATTGGCACCTTGAAATGAAATACTCTTATATAGAAAAAACCCAAAAAACTAAAATAGACATCATGGGTTTAGGAGTTGGGGAGTAAGAAAAAAAGATGAGGCTAAGAAGTTGGGGACCTACGCTATGCAGTGTCAAAATATTTAGTTAAACTCTTGTCAGAGATAAGTTGGAAATCAGAAGAGTTCTTAGAACTGTGTTCCTAAGAAAATTGTTGGAAGAAGCCCAAGTGTTAGTGTGTGTTGGCTTTCATGCTACATGTAGCAAAGTATTTCAAGAACAGGATTAGCTCATATATGACTGACCAAAAAGTAGCAGGGCTGGAAAAGTCAGCAGCTCTTGGAGTCCACAGAGAATTGCTCCCCAGATATGTTTAGACTTTTCAGAAAAAAAGAAGCAGCCATGTGGCAAAGGTCCAATTAAAGGCATTGCTTTCCCACGCCAGCTTGTTGTAGATGGTTTTAAGATAGCACCTACTAAGTTTGGAGAAACAGGCATGAGGGAGAGAAAGCAAAATTGTAAGACAGACTTAAGAACCATGTCTGGGAAGGAATTTTGAATGTGATTATAGGCACAATGAACTAACAAGGAGCAAATATTTCTGAAGCCTATTAAGATTTTGAAAGTGTTGTATTGACAAAGAAACATGAGCTTGGACTCTAAAAGCCAGTGACTAAAGCACAACCTTAACCCTTGGATTCCTAGCTGGGATGAACAAGGAGTTAGCTATGAAAGCTGGTCAGCCCTCACCAGAATCCCCAATATTCACTTCCAGTGATGCCATGGAGGAAATGGGTGAGGAAAGAAGCTCTAGAAATGAAACCAGGAGCCCTGGAGAACAGTGGACATGAGAGTCTTCTCAAGGAGAAATAGAGGTCTAATCCATAATCTTTCATAGGGAATGTTTTAATGTATTCTCTGCAAAATATGACCAAGAAGTAGTAACTACTATGAGATCATTGACGTAATAGCCTACCCTTCTTCCTCCACTGTATATTTGGTGTGGGGACAGGCAGAGGCATTTAGTTTGTATCTTCACTTGACAGGCCAATAAAGAGGAAAAACAATAAAAAATAAAGCCCCATTTGGTGCATGGAGAAGACTCTACATCACCCAGAGATCCTGGATTTTGAGCTGGATGCAGTAACTTAATCAGAAGTTGGGTGTATTCTTTGGGTGGGAAGAAACATGCACATTTCCCACCCAAGGAAATAAGAATAAATTTGGTAGTTAGAAAAAAAGAACTGTCAGTCTATGGAATTTTTGTTATAGCAGCCTGAATGAACTAAGACATATTATCATGGTTACATATGACTTTTCCCTTTCTATTATTTTATTTTATATTTTTTGTATCTTTATTGGAGTATAATTGCTTTACGATATTGTGCTACTTTCTGCTGTAAAACAAAGTGAATCAGCTCTATGTATACATATATCCCCATACCCCTCCCTCTTGAGCCTCCCTCTGACACTCCCTATCCCACCCCTCTAAGTTGTCACAAAGCATCAAGCTGATTTCCCTGTGCTATGCAACAGCTTGCCACTAGTCATCCATTTTACATTTGATAGTGTGTATGTCAGTGCTACCCTGTCACTTCATCCCAGCTTCTCCTTGACCCACTGTGTCCTCACATCAGTTCTGTACATCTGCATCTTTATTCCTGCCTTGCCACTAGGTTCACCAGTACTGTTTTTTCAGATTCCATATATATGCATTAGCATATGGTATTTGTTTTACTCTTTCTGACTTACTCCACTGTATGACAGAATCTAGGTCCAACGACCTCACTACAAATAACTCAATTTTGTTCTGTTTTATGGCTGAGTAATATTCCATTGTATATATGTGCCACATCTTCTTTATCCATTCATCTGTCATTGGACATTTAGGTTGCTTCCATATTCCTGACTATAGTAAAGAGGGCTTCAATGAATATTATGGTACATGTCTCTTTTAGAATTATGGTTTTCTCAGGGTATATGCCCAGTAGTGGGATTACTGGGTCATATGGTAGTTCTATTTTTAGTTTTTTAAGGAACTTTCATACTGTTCTCCATAGTGGCTGTATCAATTTACATTTCCACCAACAGTGCAGGAGGATTCCCTTTTCTCCACACCCTCTCCAGCATTTACTGTTTGTAGATTTTTTGATGATGGCCACTCCAAGCAGTGTGAAGTGACATCTCATTGTGGTTTTGATTTGCATTTCTCTAATGATTAGTGATGTTAAGCATCTTTTCATGTGTTGGTTCACCACCTGTAAGTCTTCTTTGGATAAATGTCTATTTAGGTCTTCTGCCCATTTTTGGATTGGGCTGCTTGTTTTTTTTTTTGATATTGAGCTGCATGGGCTGCTTGTATATTTTGGATATTAATCCTTCATCAGTTGCTTTGTTTGCAAATATTTTCTCCCATTTTGAGGGTTGTCTTTTCATCTTGTTTATAGTTTCCTATGCTGTGCAAAAGAATTTAAGTTTCAGTAGGTCCCATTTGTTTATTTTGTTTTTATATCCATTTCTCTAGGAGGTGGGTCAAAAAGGACCTTGCTCTGATTTATGTCATAGAGTGTTCTCCGTATGTTTTCCTCTAAGAGTTGTATAGTGTCTGGCCTTATATTTATTTCTTTAATCTATTTTGAGTTTATTTTTGTGTATGGTGTTAGGGAGTGTTCTAATTTCATTCTTTAACATGCTGCTGTCCAGTTATACTAGCAACACATATTGATGAGGCTGTCTTTTCTCCATTGTATATCCTTGCCAATTTTGTCAAAGATGAGGTGACCGTATGTGTATGGACTTATTTCTGGGCTTTCTATCCTGTTCCATTGATCTATATTTATGTTTTTTATGCCAGTACCATACTGTCTTGCTTACTATAGCTCTGTAGCATAGTCTGAAGTCAGGGAACCTGATTCCTCCAGCTCCATTTTTCTTTCTCAAGATTGCTTTGGCTATTAGGGGTCTATTGTGTTTCCATACAAGTTGTGAATTTGTTTGTTCTAGTTCTGTGAAAAATGTCATTGGTAGTTTGATAGGGATTGCATTGAATCTGTAGATTGCTTTGGGTAGTAAAATCATTTTCACAATGTTGATTCTTCCAATCCAAGATCATGGTATATCTCTCCATCTATTTGTATTGTCTGTGATTTCTTTCATCAGTGTCTTATAGTTTTCTGCATAGAGGTTTTTTGCCTCCTTAGGTAGGTTTATTCCTAGGCTATTTTATTATTTTTGTTGTAATTTTAAATGGGAGTGTTTCCTTAATTTCTCTTTCATATTTTTTGTTGTTAGTGTATAGGAATGCAAGAGATTTCTGTGCATTAATTTTGTATCCTGCTACTTTACCAAATACATTGATTAGCTCTAGTAGTTTTCTGGTGGCATCTTTAGAATTTTCTATATATACTATCATATCTTCTGCAAACAGTGACAGTTTTACTTCTTCTTTTCCAACTTGGATTCATTTTATTTGTATTTCTTCTCTGATTGTCATGGTTAAAACTTCCAAAACTATGTTGAATAATAGTGGTGAGAATGGGCACCCTTGTCTTGATCCTGATCTTAGTGGAAATGGTTTCAGTTTTTCACCATTTAGAATGATGTTGGCTGTGGGTTTGTCATATATAGCTTTTATTATGTTGAGATAGATTCTCTCTTTGCCCACTTTCTGGAGAGATTTTATCATAAATCAGTGTTGAATTTTGTCAAAATCTTTTTCTACATCTATTGAGATTATCATATGGTTTTTATTCTTCAGTTTGTTAATATGGTGCATCACATTGATTGATTTGCATATATTAAAGAATCCTTGCATTCCAGGGATAAACTCTACTTCATCATGGTATATGATCCTTTAATGTGCTTTTGGATTCTGTTTGCTAGTATTCAGTTGAGGATTTTTGCATCTATGATCATCAATGTATTTGGCCTGTAATTTTCTTTTTTTGTGACATCTTTGTCTGGTTTTGGTATCCGAGTGATGGTGGCCTCATAGAATGAGTTTGTGAGTGTTCCTCCTTCTGCTATATTTTGGAAGAGTTTGAGAAGAATATGTGTTAGCTGTTCTCTAAATGTTTGATAGAATTCGCCTGTGAAGCCATCTGGTCCTGGGCTTTTGTTTGTTGGAAGATTTTTAATCACAGTTTCAATTTCAGTGCTTGTGATTGGTCTGTTCATATTTTCTATTTCTTTCTGTTTCAGTCTTGGAAGCTTGCGCTTTTCTAAGAATTTGTCCATTTCTTCCAGGATGTCCACTTTATTGGCATATAGCTGCTTGTAGTAGTCTCTCATGATCCTTTGTATTTCTGCAGTGTCAATTGTTACTTCTCCTTTTTCATTTCTAATTCTGTTGTTTTCAGTCTTCTCCCTTTTTTTCCTGATGAGTTTGCATAATGGTTTATCAATTTACTTTATGTTCTCAAATAATCAAGTTTTAGTTTTATTGATCTTTGCTATTGTTTCCCTTTATTTCTTTTTCATTTATTTCTGGTCTGATCTTCATGATTTCTTTCATTCTGCTAACTTTCAGATTTTTTTGTGTTGTTGTTCTTCTTTCTCTAATTGCTTTAGGTATAAAGTTAGTTTTTTTATTTGATATTTTTCTTGTTTCTTGAAGTAGAATTGTATTGTTATAACCTTCCCTCTTAGAACTGCTTTTGCTGCATCCCTTAGGTTTTGGGTTGTCTTGTTTTCACTGTCATTTATTTCTAGGTATTTTTTGATTTTCTCTTTGTTTTATTCAGTGATCTCTTGGTTATTTAGTAGCATGTTGTTTAGCCTCTATGTGTTTGTATTTTTTACAGTTTTTTTCCTCTAATTGATATCTAGTCTCATAGTGTTGTGGTTGCAAATGATGCTTGATAAAATTTCAATTTTCTTAACTTTACCAAGGCTTGATTTGTGGTCCAAGAGCTGATCTATACTGGAGAACGTTCCATGCTCACTTGAGAAGAAAGTGTATTCTGTTGTTTTTTGGATGGAACTTCCTACAAATATCAATTAAGTCCATCTTGTCTAATGTGTCATTTAAAACTTGTGTTTCCTTATTTTATTTCTGTTTGTATGATCTGTCCATTTGTGTAAGTGGGGTATTAAAGTAGGCTACTATTATTGTGTTACAGTATATTCCTCCTTTTATGGCTGTTAGCATTTCCTTTATGTATTGAGGTGTTCCTATGTTGGGTGCATAGATATTTACAATTGTTATATGTTCTTCTTGGATTGATCCCTTGATCATTATATAGTGTCCTTCCTTGTCTCTTGTAGTAGTCTTTACTTTAAAGTCTGTTTTTTTCTGATATGAGTATTGCTACTCCAGCTTTCTTTTGCTTTCTATTTTTGTGTAATATCTTTTTCTATCCCCTCACTTTCAGTCTGTATATGTCCCTAGGTCTGAAGTGGGTCTTGTTTTTGTATCCATTCAGCCAGTCTGTGTCTCTTGGTTGGGGCATTTAATCCATTTACATTTAAGGTAATTATTGATATGTAGGTTCCTTTTACAATTTTCTTAATTGTTTTGGGGTTTTTTTTGTAGGTTTTTTCCTTTTCTTCTGTTTCCTGCCTAGAGAAGTTCCTTTAGAATTTGTCGTAAAGCTGCTTTGGTGGTGCTGAATTCTCTTAACTTTTGCTTGTCTGAAAAGCTTTTGATTTCTCAGTCAAATCTGAATGAGATCCTTGCTGGGTAGACTAATCTTGGTTGTAGGTTTTTTGCTGTCATCAGTTTAAATATACCTTGTGACTCCCTTCTGCCCTGTAGTGTTTCTGCTGAAAGATCAGCTGTTAACCTTATGGGGATTCCCTTGTATGTTATTTGTTGCTTTTCCCTTGCTGCTTTTAATATTTTTCCTTCGTGTTTAATATTTTTTTTACTTTGATTAATATGTGTTTCGGCATATTTCTCCCTGGGTTTATCCTGTATGGGACTCTGAGCTTCCTGGACTTGATTGACTATTTCCTTTCCCGTTCTGGGGAAGTTTTTGACTATAATCTCTTCCAATATTTTCTCAGACCTTTTCTTTTCTTCTTCTTCTTCTGGGATGCCTATAATTTTAATGTTTGTGTGCTTAATGTTGTCCCAGAGGTCTCTGAGACTCTCCTCCATTCTTTTCATTCTTTTTTTTTTTTTTTTTGCTGTCTGCAGCAGTTATTCCCACCATTCTATCTTCCACCACACTCCTCTGTTCTTCTGCTTCAATTATTCTGCTATTGATTCCTTCTAGAGTATTTTTAATTTCAGTTATTGTGTTGTTCATTACTGTTTGTTTTCTCTTTAGGTCTTCTAGGTCCTTGTTAAAAGTTTCTTGTATTTTCTCTATTCTATTTCCAAGATTTTGGATCATCTTTACTATCATTACTCTGAATTCTTTTTCAGGTAGTTTGCCTGTTTCCTCTTTATTTATTTGGTCTTGTGGGTTTTTATCTTGCTCCTTTGCCTGCAAGATATTTCTCTGTCTCCTAATTTTGTCTAATTTATTGTATTTGAGGTCACCTTCCCCAGGCTGCAGAGTCACAGTTCCTCTTGCTTCTATTCTTTGCCCTCAGTGGTGAGGCTGGTCCTGTGTCTTGCATAGGCTTCCTGATTGGAGGGACTGGTGCCTGCTTTCTGGTGGGTGAAGCTGAGTCTTTTCCCTCTGATGAGTAAGGCCATGTCAGGTGGTATGTTTTGGGGTGTCTGTGAGCTTAGTATTGTGACTTTAGGTAGTCTGTGTACTGATGGGTGGGTTTGTGTTCCTGTATTGTTTGGTGTGAAGTGTCCATCACTGGGAGCTGCTGACAGTTGGATGGAGCTGGGTCTTGTATTCAGATAGAGGTTTCTGTGAGAGCTCTCAGCAATTAATGTTTCCTGAGGCTTGGAATTCTCTAGTCATCTAGTGTCCTGGACTTGGTGCTTCCACCACAGAGCTTCCGGCCCGACTTCCAGATGAAGAACCAAGAACCCACAAGTCGATCATACCAGCAAAAAAGGGGATTAAAAAAAAATGACTAACACAACCTTAGACAATTGGTGAAAGGTAAAGTCAAACAAACAAAAACAGAAACAAAGAAGCATACACACACACAAAAGAAATAGAAACAGAACCAAATAAATCAAAAAGAAGGAGAACAACCAGACAAACAAAAGAACCCAAGAATGAAACTGAACAATTAAAAACAAAACTGAAAAAAACACAAAAACAAAAAACAAAACAAAGCAGAGTGCCAAGTGAAGAATGAAGCAAAGAAACAAAATAGCACAACAAAAATGATATTTAAAAAAAAGAAAAAGGGAAAAGAAGATAGAACAACAGAAAAGCTATGTAGAAATACAAATATATAAAAAAAGAAAATATATTAAAGAAAGACAAACAAAACCCCAGAGAAATGGTAGAAACAAAATCAAACAAACAAAAACAGACACAAGGAAACACACATACACATAAAAGAAACAAAAACAGAACCCAATAAAACAAAAGGCAAGAGAACAACCAGAGGAAGAGAAAAACTCAAAAATGAAACCAAACAATTACGATTAAAACTAACAAAAACATCTAACCTATAAACAAAACCAAAGCAGTGTGTGAACTGAAGAATAAGGCAAGGAAACAGAACAAACCAATAAAAATAATTTTAAAAATAATAAAATAAAAAGGGGAGAAAAAGGACAACCATAAAACAAAGTAGAAATGGAAATACAAAAATAAAAAATAAATTAAAGAAAAAGAAGATAAAAAAATAAGGGATAAGAATTCAGAAAAACAGAAAAGCAAAGTAAAAATAGAAGTATATAAAAATAACTAAAAATAAAAAGTATGTTATAATACAGAGATCCCAAAAGAATAAATAAAATAATAATAATAAATACTAAAACAACACCAAACAAATTTAAAAAAGAAAGAAAAAAAAAATGAACACAAAAAGCCAGAACCAACAACAGAACAAATCAAAACATAATAAAATTAATAGTACTAATTATGTTATTCCCTGGGACCTACTGTAAATGTCCTCACACACTCTGTGAGAAACATCTCACCTCTGCCTTCCTAAGACCTTTCTAATATTTTAAAAGTTTTTTCAGGCATTTTGGTTTCTTGATCAATTTCCAGACAAAAGTAAAATTGTAGTATTCTGGTAATTATATCTCATCTAAAATTAAGTTTCATTTCCTTCTTGTATTTCATTCTCTCAAAACTGTGATTTGATGTAAAACCTGCATGTCCTTAAATACACTTGCAAAGAGTGTCTACAAATTCATGGTCCTCAAAGCAGATTAACATGAAAACAGGTGATTTATTACACAAGGGGGGAACCTCCAGAGCCATGGAGGAGAGCACAGCAACAGGGGTGCAGGGGCAAAATGGATAGATTCCCGCACAGAGGATCGGTGCTGACCAGCACTCACCAGCTTGAGAAGCTCGTCTGCTCACCAGCCAGGACTAGTGGGGGCTGGGAGCTGAGTCGGAGGGCAGATCCCAGGGAAAGGACTGGGGTTAGCTGCATGAACACAGTCTGAAGGGGGCTACTCAGCCACAGCTAGCTGGGAGGGAGTCCGGGAAAATATCTGGAACTGCCTAAGAGGCAACAGAACATTGTTTCTGGGTGTGTGAGGAGAGGAGATTCAGAGCACTGCCTAAATGAGCTCCAGATATGGGTGCAAGCCACAGCTATCAGCACAGACAAGAGAGACGGGCATGAAATACTAATGCTGCTGCTGCAGCCACCAAGAAGCCTGTGTGTAAGCACAGGTCACCATCCACACCTCCCCTCCTGGGAGCCTGTATAGCCCTCCACTGCCAGGGTCCCATGATCCAGGGACAACTTCCCAGAGAGAACACACGGCACATGTCAGGCTGTTGCATTGTTATGCTGGCCTATGCTGCAGCAGGCTCAACCTGAATTCCATACCACTCCCTCCACCCAGCCTGAGTGAGCCAGAGCTGCCTAATCAGTTGCTCCTTTAACCCTGTCCTCTCTGAACAAAGAACAGATGCCCTTAGGAGACCAACATGCAGAGGCAGGGCCAAAGCCAAAGCTGAACCCCAAGAGCTGTGCAAACAAAGAAGAGAAAGGGAAATTTCACCCAGCAGCCTCAGGAACATCAGATTAAATCTGCACAGTTAACTTGATGTACCCTACATCAGTGGAATACCAGAATAGACAATAAATCATCCCAACATTGAAGCAGTGGATTTTGGGAGCAATGATATATGTTTTTTTTTTTTTCATTTTGTTCTTTTTGTAAGTGTGTAGGTATATGCTCCTTTGTGAGATCTTGTCTATGTAGGTTTGTTTTACCATTTGTCCTAGGGTTCTGTCTGCCTGTTTTTTCTTGTTGTTGTATTTTTTTTTTTATAGATTTTAGCGTTTTTTATCATGGATGGAATTGTTTTTTGGTTTGGTGGCTCTCTTTTCTTTTTTTTCTTCTTTTTTATTTTTAATAATTATTTTTCATTTTAATAACTTTATTTTATTTTTTAATTTTTTTCTTTCTTTCTTTTTTTCTCCCTTTTCTTCTGAGCCATGTGGCTGACAGGATCTTGGAGCTCCAACCAGGTGTCAGGCCTGTGCCTCTGAAGTGGGAGAGCTGAGTTCAGGACATTGGTTCACCAGAGGCCTCCCAGCTCCATGTAATATCAAACAGTGAAAGTTCTCACAGATATCTCCATCTCAATGCTAAGACCCACCTCCACTCAACGACCAGCAAGCTACAGTGCTGGACACCCTATGCCAAACAACTAGCAATACAAGAACACAACCCAACCTATTAGCAGAGAAACTGCTTAAAATCATAATAAGGTCACAAACACCACAAAACATACAACGGGATGTGGTCCTGCCCACAAGAAAGAAAAGATCCAGGCTCATCCACCAGAACACAGGCAATAGTCCCCTCCACCAAAAAGCCTGCATGACCCACTGAACCAACCTTAGCCACTGGAGGCAGACAAAGAAAACAACAGGAACTACAAACCAGCAGCCTGTGAAAATGAGACCCCAAACACAGTAAGTTAAGTAAAATGAGAATACATAGAAACACACAGCAGATGAAGGAGCCAGGTAAAAACACACGAGACCAAAAAACTGAAGAGGAAATAGGCAGTCTACCTGAAAAATAATTCAGAGGAATGATAGTAAAGATGATCCAAATCTTGGAAATAGAATGGAGAAAATACAAGAAACATATAACAAGGACCTAGAAGAACTAAAGAACAAGCAAACAATGATGAACAACACAATAAATGAAATTAAGGATTCTCTAGAAGGAATCAATAGCAGAACAACTGAGGCAGAAGAACAGATAAGTGACCTGAAAGACAAAAGAGTGGAAATAACTACCAAAGAGCAGAATAAAAAAAAAAAAAAAATGAAAAGAATTGAGGACAATCTCAGAGACTTCTGGGACATTTAATGCACCAAAATGTGAATTATAGGGGTCCCAGAAGAAGAGTAAAAGAAAGCAAGAGAAAATATTTGAAGAGATTATAGTTAAAAACTTCCCTAATATGGTATAGGAAATAGTCAAGTCCAGGCAACACAGAGACTCCCATCCAGGTTAAATACAAGGAGAAACAGGCCAAGACACATATTAATCAGACTATCAAAAATTAAATAAAAAGGGAAATATTAAAAACAGCAAGGAAAAAACAACAAATAACATACAAGGGATTCCCCATAAGGTTAAGAGCTGATCTTTCAGCAAAATCACTGCAAACCAGAAGGGAGTGGCAGAACATATTTAAACTGAGGAAAGGGAAAAAGCTACAACCAAGATTACTCGACCCAGCAAGGATCTCATTCAGATTCGAGGGAGAAATTAAAATCTTTACAGACAAGCAAAAGCTAAGAGAATTCAGCACCACCAAACCAGCTTTACAACAAATGCTAATGGAAGTTCTCTAGGCAGGAAACACAACAGAAGGAAAAGACCTATGATAACAAGCCCAAAACAATTAAGAAAATAGGAATAGGAACATACATATCTATAATTACCGTAAATGTAAATGTATTAAATTTTCCAACCAAAAGACATAGATTGGCTAAATGGATGAAACACAAGAACCGCATATATGCTGTCTACAATAGACCCACATCAGACCTAGGAACACCTACAGACTGAGTGAGGGGATGGAAAAATATATTCCGTGCAAATGGAAATCAAAAGAAAGCTGGAATAGCAATTATCATATCAGAAAAAATAGACTTTAAAATGAAGACTATTAGAAGAGACAAAGAAGGACACTACATAATGATAAAGTGATCAATCCAAGAAGAAGATATAACAATTGTAAATATTTATGCACCCAACATAGGATCACCTCAACACATAAGGCAAAAGCTAACAGCCATAAAAGGGGAAATCAACAATAACACAATCATAGTAGTGGTCTTTAACACCCCACTTGCACCAATGGACAGATCATCAAAATGGACAGGTCATGGACAGATCATCAAAAATGAAAATAAATAAGGAAACACAAGCTTTAAATCACACATTAAACAAGAGGTACTTAATTGATATTTATAGGACATTCCAACAAAACACAACAGAATACACTTTCTTCTCAAGTGCTCATGGAACATTCTCCAAGATAGATCATTTCTTGGGTCACAAATCAAGCCTTGGTAAATTTAAGAAAATTGAAATCATATGAAGTATGTTTTCTGACCACAATGCTATGAGACTAGATATCAATTACAGGAAAAAATCTGTAAAAAATACATATACATGGAGGCTAAACAATACACTGCTAAATAACCAAGAGATCACTGAAGAAATCAAACAGGAAAGCAAAAACTACCTAGAAAAAAATGACAATGAAAACACGATGACACAAAGCCTATGTGATGCAGCAAAAACACTTGCAATAGAGAAGTTTATAGCAATACAATCCTACCTCAAGAAACAAGACACATCTTAAATAAACAACCTAACCTTGCACCTAAAGAAATTAGAGAAAGAAGAACAAGAAAACCCCAAAGTTAGCAGAAGGAAAGAAATCATAATGATCAGGTAATAAATAAGTGAAAAAGAAAGGAAGGAAACAATCACAAAGATCAATAAAACTAAAAGCTGATTCCTTGAGAAGATAAACAAAGTTGATAAACCATTAGTCAGACTCATGAAGGAAAAAAGGGAGAAGACTGAAATCAATAGAATGAGAAATGAAAAAGGTGAAGTAACAACTGACACTGCAGAAATAGAAAGGATCATGAGAAATTACTACAAGCAAATATATGCCAGTTAAATGGACAACCTGGAAGAAATGGACAAATTCTTAGAAAAGCACAATATTCTGAGACTGAACAAGGAAGAAATAGAAAATATAAACAGACCAATCACAAGCACTGAAATTGAGACAGTGATTAAAAATCTTCCAACAAACAAAAGCCCAGGACCAGATAGCTTCACAGGCAAATTCTATCAAACATTTAGAGAAGAGCTAACACCTATCCTTCACAAACTCTTCCAAAATATAGCAGAGGGAGGAACACTCCCAAACTCATTCTACGAGGCCACCATCACCCTGATACCAAAACCAAAGATGTCACAAAAAAGAAAATTACAGGCCAATATCACTGATGAACACAGATGCAAAAATCCTCAACAAAATACTAGCAAAAGGAATCCAACAGCACATTAAAAGGATCATACACAATGATCAAGTGGGTTTATCCCAGGAATGCAAGGATTCTTCAAAATATCCAAATTAATCAATGTGATACACCATGTTAACAAATTGAAAGATAAGACCCATATGATCAACTCAATAGATGCAGAAAAACTTTTGACAAAGTTTAACACCCATTTATGATAAAAATGCTCCAGAAAGTAGGCATAGAGAACCTACCTCAACATAATAAAGGCTGCATAAGACAAACTCACAGCCACCGTGATTCTCAAGGGTGAAAAACTGAAACCGTTTCCACTAAGATCAAAAACAAGACATTTTCAAATGAAGCAACTGACAAAGGATTAATCTCCAAAATATGCAAGCAGTTTGTGAAGCTCAATATCAAAACGACAAGCAACCCAATCCAAAAATGGGCAGAAGACTTAAATAGGCATTTCTCCAAAGAAGGTGTACAGATTGCCAACAAACACATGAAAGAATGCTCAACATCACTAATCATTAGAGAAATGCAAATCAAAACCACAATGAGGTATCACCTCACACCAGGTAGAATGGCCATCCTCAAAAAATCTACAAAAATAAATGCTGGAGAGGATGTGGAGAAAAGGGAACCCTCTTGCACTGTTAGTGGGAATGTAAATTGATACAGCCACTATGGAAAACAGTATGCAGGTTCCTTAAAAAACTAAAAATAGAACTACCATATGACCCAGCAATCCCACTACTGGGCCTATATTCTGAGAAAACCATAATTCAAAAAGAGTCATGTACCATGATGTTCATTGAAGCTCTATTTACAATAGCCAGGTAATGGAAGAAACCTAAGTGTCCTTTGACAGATGAATGGATAAAGAAGATGTGGCACATATATACAATGGAATATTACTCAGCCATAAAAAGATACAAAATTGAGCTTTTTTGTAGTGAGGTGTTGGGCCTAGAATCTGTCATACAGAGTGAAGTAAGTCAGAAAGAGTAAAACAAATACCGTATGCTAACACATATATATGGAATCTAAAAAAATTAAAAGTAAGAGATGTCAATTGACTAGAAGTCAGAGAGTATAAAGAAATGAGCAGCCAAATTAAACAGGCAGAGATAAGCAGAGCCCAGAATCTGAGCACTACACAGATGTTAGAGGTCTCTCTAATTGAATTTCTGTGGCACTAGGCTAGCAGTTGATAAGACGGGAAGGAAAAGACTGAGTAGTTTCAGATAAAACTGGTATTTAACATACGTTCTGCAAATATCTGTTTGAATACATTTTGCTTGTTAGAATATCTCTATATCTTCCAGAATGTTTAAAATAGTCCAAAATTATTTTTTGAATTTGATGTCAAGCATTTGAAAGAAGAGAGAAAATGAGAAGTTAAGGAGAGTGAACCAAATAGTTTATATCAGCAATCAATAACTATTTTTCACTTTTCTAAAGGGAACAATCAAGTATTACTGGTATTTCCATAGGAAGGGAGACACTTAATGTGGGTTTAGAGGGCAATTAACATTTCTGGCGTACTAACTGAGTTTTTACTCTGTGTAACTTTTATATCCTTGAGGATGAGCTTGGCAAATGACCTTCAAAGGAAAGAATAGACCAAAAAATGGAACATATAATTTTTTTAAAGGAGGGGTTCCTATCATCTTTATGATTTTGTGTGTGACCTATTTCTCCTTTCTTAATATACCTACTTCTGATGGGTATGTTTGTTATTCCTGCACTTTCTCACCCCACTTCTCTAAACATCTTGTCATCTTTAAGCAATACAGACACTGTTAACTCCAAAACTCATAGAAGAAATAAAGCTTAAGACCAATTGCTAATGAATTATTACTGATACCAACTTGCAATTATGGCATAAGGTCTTCCCACATATTCCATTACTATTCTAATACTTGCAAACAAAACCCTTATATAAGGTGAATTCACTTATATAATGTAAAACTGATATGTATTTTTATGTCCATGTAGGGAAACAGGAATTGATTTCCATGAGTAATTAAAATTTCAAAAGCGGAAACACTTTCAGCAGCATAAAGACCTCTGAAAATCAATTTCTCTATAAAAGCTATGAGAATACTGGCAGAAATCTTCTGAATCAACATTTTCACAACTTTTTGAAATTAACCAAAGGTTTTCAATCATCTATAGCCTGTTCATGTAAAAAAGGTGGATCCCAATGAGAACAGTTGAAATGTGTGATCTTCCTAATTTGTCTTATTTCCATCCACCCGTACTCCTGTAACTCTGCAGTAGCCTTGAGAACCAGCAGCCTCAAAACCATGGTAGATGTGAAAATCAGGACTCCAACAGTCACTATGGATTGGTCTTTGTGTCTAACCAATACCAAATGATCTTGATGACTACATTTCAAAGTTTTGAAATTATGTAGACTGATTCTTCTCACTTTATTCTGTTTTAAAATTATTTTAGCTATTTCAGTTCTTTTGCTTTCTATGAAAATTTTAGAATAGTCTTATCTATACCTACATAGAAGCCTCACTGGGATTTTGATAGAAATTGCATTAAACCCATATATCAATTTGGGGAAAATCGACACGTTTATCATATTGAGTCTTCCAATCCATGAACACATGAATCTATGAATCCATTAAGTGTAGTATGTCTCTCCATTTATTTAGATCTTCATTGCTTGCTCTCATCAGTGTTTTATAGCTCTCATCATACAAGTCCTATAGGTGTTCTGTTCAATTTTCAACTTAGTATTTCATTTCATTTTTTTGAGCAATTGTAAACAGCACTACATTTTTAATTCATGTGCTCATTGCTAGTGTACTGAAATAGAATTGATATTTTTATGTTTATTTTGTATTCTGTGACCTTTCTGAACTCATTTATTACTTCTAGGAGTTTTATTTGGGGTTGGGGAGAGTTGATTGTAGATTCTTTGGCATTTTTTTATGTAGACCGTCATGTTGTTTACAAATAGGGACTGTTTTACTTCTTCCTTTCCTTTCTATTGAAACACATGTTTTTTATTTCCTTTGTTTGCCTTATATTGTTCTGTCTAGATCTTCTTGCACTACATTGAATAGTGGTGGTGAAAGTGAATGTCCTTGCTTCATTTCTGATCTTAGGAGCAAAGCATTCAGCATTTACCATTAAATGTGCTGGTAGATGGAAGTGATTTATAGGTGTTCTTTAGCATGTTTATAGAGTTTCCTTCATTCCTATTTTTTCTGAAAATTATTATCATGATTGGGTGTTGAATTTTGCCAAGTGCTTTTACTGCATTAATGATATAATCTTGTGATTTTTCTTCTTTAGCCTGTTAATATACTGAATTAGATCGATTAGTTTTCAAATATTAAATGAGCCTCCCATTACAGGAATAAATCCCACTTAGTCATGGTGCAGAATTATTTTCCTATATTGCTGAATTCTATTTAATAATATTTTCATAAAGAGTTTTACATCTCTATTCATGAGAGATATTGGTCTGCTGTAGTTTTATTAGTGTTATTCTCTTTGTTTTTGGTATCAAGGAATACAAATGTCATTAGAAAAATAAGAAATGTTCACTTCTCTCTCCTGGAAGAGACTGTAGAATTGATGTTAATTCCTTAAAAATTTAGTAGAATTCTCTGGAAACCATTTGTGCTTGGAGATTTCTTTTTTTTTAGGAGTTTAGTTACAAATTTGATCTAGTCACAATTAACTTTCCTTTATAGTTACAGGGCCACACAAATTATTTACTACTGATTGGAGTGTTGTGACAGTTTGTGCTCTTTGAGAAATTTATCCATTTCACCTCAGTTGACAAATTTTTGTAAATAGAATTCTTGGTAGTGTTCTTTTAGATTTCTGTAGGCTTTGTACTGATATCCTCATTTCATTCCTGATAATTGGCAACTTATGTCTTCTCTCTTTCTTTTCCTTTGTTCATCTTGCTAGAGGTTTGTCAATTTTTTGATTTTTCAGAGAACCAGCTTTTGTTTCATTAATTTTCTCTATTAATTTTCTGTGTTTAATTCTATCAGTTTATACTTTTACCTTGATTATTTTCTTCCTTATGCTTATTTCAGGTTTATTTTGCTCTCCTTTTTCTAGATTTGTGAGGTGAGAACAAGAGTTGAGATTTTCCTCTTTTACAATGTGTGTATTTAGTATTATAAATTTTCTTTCCAGTATTAATTTAGCTATGTCCCAGAAACGTGATATATTTTTATTTTCATTTCATTTTGTGTTTTTTAAAATTTTTCTTGAGACTTCCCCTTTAGCCCAATGATTACATAGAAATGCACTGTTTAGTTTCCAAGTATTTGGAGATTCTCCTTTTTATATTTATCATATTGGTTTCTAGTTTGATCCCATTGTGATCAGAGAACACACTTTGTATTTTAATTCTTTTAAATTTGTCTAGGTTTGCTTAGATCAGCATATGATCTGTCTTGATACATGTTCCAGGGGCATTTATAAAATGTTTTCTTCTCCTGTTGTGTAGAAATGTTCTATAAATATCAGTAAGATCTTAAAAGTTGATGTTGTTGAATTCTTCTAGACCCTTGTTGATGTTCTGTCTAGTTGGTCTATCAATTGTTGAGAGAAGGGTGCTGACGTCTCCAGCAAAACTGTGAATTTGTCTACTTATTTTTTCTGTTCTATCATCTTTTGTTTCACATAGTTTGCACTTCTATGGTTTGAAGCATACACATTTAGGATTGCTATAACTTTTTTGGTGTATTCACTCTTTTGTCATTATATAATACCCTTCTCTGCTCCTGGCAATTTTCTTTGTTCTGAAATCTACTTTATGTGATAATAATATAGCCAGTCTTGTGTTTGTTTTTTTTAATTAATGTTTCATGACATATATTTTCCATGTTTGTACTTTTAACCTACCTATATTATTATATTTAAAGTGAGTACTTTATGGACAGAATGTACCTTGGTCATGTTTTCTCATCTACCTTATGAATCTTTGTATTTTAATTGGTATATTTAATGTAATTATTAATATTTTGGGTCTTAAGTCTGTCATCTAGGTCTTGTTTTATTTTCTGTCTGTTTTCTTTTACCTGTCTTCCCATAGGTAATGTGACAATTTTTAAGAATTTCCTTTTGATTTATCTATCAAGACTTTTAGTATATATCTTGAGATAACTTTTTAGTGGTTGCTCTAGGTATTACAGTATATATCTGTATAACATCATTTCTACTAATGTTGAATGTTTACCAGTTCAAGTGAAGTGTTGAAGCTTACCTCCCTTTACATCACTTTTCCCTCCCCTGTTTATAATATAATTGTTTTAAATATTTCCTATGCATTTAGAACAACTGAATCAGTCGGTGTTATAATTTTTGCCTCAACCATCAATCATGACTTAGAAAGCTCAAGAGGAGACGTAAAATGTATTTTATTTACCTATATATTTGCTTGTAATGTGCTCTATCTTCCTTCCTGATATTCCAAGTTTGCTTCTTTTATCCATTTCTTTTTGTTTAGAAAATGCTATGGACTGAAATGTGTCTTTCTAAAATTCATACATTGAGGACCTAACACATAGTGTGGCTGTATCTGGGGATAGGGTCTCTAAGTAGGTAATTAAGGTTAAGTGAGATCCTAAGGGTGGGGTCCTGATATGACAGGATTAGTGACCTTATAAGAAGTGACACCAAAGAACTACCAATCACTTTCTAGCTTGCTCTCTGTCTCTCTCCACCGAAAAGAGGTCATGTGAGCATGCATGGTGAGATGGCAGCCACCTTCTTTAGGCAGGAAGAGAGACCTCACCAGAAATTGACGATGCTGGCTCTCTGATCTCACACTTCAAGCCCCAGAACTATGAGAAAATAAATGTTGTTTAAGTCAGTCAGTCTGTAGTATTTTGTTATGGTATCCCAAACTAATACAGAGAGCTTTATCGAGCCATTCTTTTAGGATAGGTCTGCTGCTGATAAAGTATGTATCTTAATTTTCCTTCCTTGGAAAATGTCATAATTTTTTCTGCATTTCTAATGGGAATGATCACTGCATATAGAGTTCTGGGTAGACAATTCTTTTCTTTCAACATGTAAAAAAAAATGCTGTGCCACTGATTTCTGCTAAGAAATCTAAAGTTGTTCAAATTGTTTTTCTCATATAGGTAAGATTTCAATTCTCACTGGCTGCTTTTAAGATTTGTATTTACTTTCAGTTTTCAGAAATTTAACTATGAAATAACTTGGTGTTAATGTTTCTGAGTTTATCATGTTTGGATAACCTGTTTCTTAGTTTCTTGAATCTGTACATTTATGGTTTTTGCAAAATTTGGGAAGTTTTTAGTTATTGTTTCTTTGGATTTTTTTTTTTTATCTCCACCTTCTTTCTCCTCACCTTGTGGAACTCTGATGACATGAATATTTAATCTTTTTTATAATACCAGATTGGGTAATTTCTATTGCTCTGTCTTCCAGTTTACTGATTCTTTTCCCTGAACTCATCATTCTGCTATAAAGCCCATTCATTGAGGTTTTTGGGTTTTTTTTTTTTCTTTTGAGGTGGGGTTGGCTATTATATTATTCAGTTTTAAAATTTTCATTTTGCTCTACTTTATAGCTTCTGTTTCTTTGCTGGTACTTTTTACTTTCTATTTTCAATGTGTTTGTAATTGCTTGTTGAAGAACTTTTGTGAAGGCTATATTGAAATTTTTGTCAGATAATTGTAATATCTTCAGTGTCTTGGTATTGGTTACTATGGATTGTCTTTTTTTATTCAGATAGAGATGTTCCTGTTTCTTGGCATGATGAGTGGTATTCTATTAAATCATGGACATTTTCAGTATTATGTTATGAGACTCTGGTCTTATTGAAGCCTGTTTTAGCTGGCTGTCTCTGCACGGACAGGAGATAATGTCTACTTGTTACTGCCAGGTGGGGATAGAAGTCCAAGTTCCCCATCTACCTTCCATTATCACCCAAGGGGGAGAGGCAATCCTTGTTACTATTGGATGAGTGTGGGAGTTCCACCTCCCCTACTAGACATCCCCTGATATCATCCTGGCTAAGAAGAGTAGTGTGCTTTATTATTGCTTCTCATGTGGCCTCCATTGACACCACAGAGAAGGTAATGTGGACAATGGTGAAAGTCCTGTCTCTCCTCTAGAAAGGAAGTGGAGAGATTCTCTTTATTTCCAGGTGAGGATGAAAGCCCAACAAGGGTGACTCATTTCCCTG
The DNA here is from genome assembly GCF_937001465.1 of Orcinus orca. Lineage (NCBI taxonomy): Eukaryota > Metazoa > Chordata > Mammalia > Artiodactyla > Delphinidae > Orcinus > Orcinus orca. The sequence continues at coordinate 132,842,011 of NC_064563.1, forward strand.
AGTAGGGATTAAAGTTACAACTTCCTACTCAGCCTTATCTGACACCACCCCAGAGAGAGTTTGGGGTACCTTTCCACAATCAAACAAGAGTGGAAATCTAGGCCCCTCACTTGGCCTTTGCTGCCTGGGCTTGGGGTAAGTCCACAGTTTTCTCTATGATGTTTGGCCAGAGCAGAGCAGTTATTATCTAAAAGTTTTCTTTCTTGCAAGTCTGCCCTTTTCCTGGTCCTTTGGCTACAAAAAGCAGGCTTTTGTTGGGATTTTTATTTCCACAGCTGTTGGCATTTCTGGGTTTCCAGCTTCTTCAGCTCCAAGTTTGAGATATACGAGGCAAAAAGAAAACACACGAACTCATCACCATGTCATTCTTTGGGTTTCAAGATTCTTAGCTAGTCTGCCTTCTCTTCATCTTTCAAAGTCTTTTTATGTTTGTTTTATATATAATGTCTGGGGTTTTCAGTTGTACTTAGTAGGAGTACATATACTCTATCTTTCCTGAAGCAGAAATTCTCTTGAGAGAGATTGATTTTTAAAATCATACTGGGAGGAAACTTTGATCAAATGCATACATAGTTATGCATACATGACTTAAGGGCCTTGAGACAAGGAAATGACTCATGTTAGGGCAAATAGAATGCAATGATTTTGCTGAGGCAATAGGGATCAAACCACAGAGAAGATGAAGGCTTACTAACTCAACATGAGATGTTGATTACAGAAAATAGTTTACCTGACTGTTACAATCAACATTCTGGAGCCCAGGGAGGGCAAAACCACACAATTAGTATATATTCCAGAATTCTATCATGAGCAGGAACAATCAGATTCCCAGTGGCCACCCACTTAATACTGGTTTTATAACCACAATAGGATTTAGTACTAAGTGTTTTGGTCCAAACTTGTGTTTTGGAGCCTGTTTAATGAACTTTTCTTTTTGCTTCTGGATGTTCAGCCAATAAGAAAGATCCAATCCTTTAATTTTGAAAATATAGAAACCCATGAAGCAAAAGTCAATCTAGGTACTACCTTGTAGAGATGGTGAATGAAATTTCAGAATAAAGAAAATCATCACTGTGTTATGAACCCTCTGAGCTCCTTTGGATAATCTGGTAATGGTTACAATGCTACGGTGCCTGGCTCATGGCAAAGGCATGCCATGGAAAAATATCTTGAAAGCATTTATTCAGGTAATAGATACCCCTTGGAATGAGGAACAGATTTAATAGAATGATGACTTGTTCTATCTGAGTATCAGAATTTGAAGCTAAGTTCACTCTAGTCTAATTATAAAATGAAGAGATTTTATTTATTTGTTTGTTTTTTAAGTAGAAAGACACAGAAGATATTCATATATAACTTCATACCTGAAGAAATGTGAAGCCCTACCTTCCTGACAAAGAATGTCCACTAATTAAAAATGACTGTGCTGGAATTTTTAAAATCTCTCTTTGCATATTGAACACTTGCTTTGGGTAAGAATTTGACAAACCCAAAGCATATGGCTATTTTTCCAGGATTGTGTTCCGTAAATGTCATCAACATTTCAAAATGTTGAAAAAGGTCCTTTAGTAGAGAAAATGAGATATCACTTTTGGTTTTCTAAACCACAGAGATGTGAGGGAGGGACTCTGAAGCATATACCCAGAGGGTCAGTATTGGTGACAAAGGGGCCAGAAAAATAGCCAAATCCTGTACAATAAAGACCAAAAATCAAAACACTTTGCAACACTAAAATGGGTCATGCCAAATGTCTAGAAATGCTTTCAGTCACTA